>NC_053035.3:322859792-325375404 GCF_002575655.3 Aegilops tauschii subsp. strangulata | reverse complement strand
ATTGATTCGACACAAGGGGAGCCAAAGAATATTCTCAAGTATTCGCAGTTGAGTTGTCAATTCAACCACACCTGGATAACTTAGTATCTGCAGCAAAGTATTTAGTAGCAAAGTAGTATGGAAGTAACGGTAACGGTGGCAAAAGTAACAGTGATAGTTTTGTAGTGATTGTAACAGTAGCAACGGAAAAGTAAATAAGCGAAGAACAATATGTGAAAAGCTCGTAGGCATTGGATCAGTGATGGAGAATTATGCCGGATGCGATTCCTCATGCAATAGTTATAACCTAGGGTGACACAGAACTAGCTCCAATTCATCAATGTAATGTAGGCATGTATTCCGAATATAGTCATACGTTCTTATGGAAAAGAACTTGCATGACATCTTTTGTCCTACCCTCCAGTGGCAGCGGGGTCCTATTGGAAACTAAAGGGATATTAAGGCCTCCTTTTAATAGAGTACCGGACCAAAGCATTAACACTTAGTGAATACATGAGCTCCTCAAACTACGGTCATCACCGGTAATGGTCCCGATTATTGTCACTTCGGGGTTAACGTATCATAACACATAATAGGTGACTATAGACTTGCAAGATAGGATCAAGAACTCACATATATTCATGGAAACATAATAGGTTCAGATCTGAAATCATGGCACTCGGGCCCTAGTGACAAGCATTAAGCATAGCAAAGTCATAGCAACATCAATCTCAGAACATAGTGGATACTAGGGATCAAACCCTAACAAAACTAACTCGATTACATGGTAAATCTCATCCAACCCATCACCGTCCAGCAAGCCTACGATGGAATTACTCACGCACGGCGGTGAGCATCATGAAATTGGTGATGGAGGATGGTTGATGATGACGATGGCGACTGGTTCCCCTCTCCGGTGCCCCGAACGGACTCCAGATCAGCCCTCCCGAGAGAGATTAGGGCTTGGCGATGGCTCCGTATCGTAAAACGCGATGAATCCTTCTCTCTGATTTTTTCTCCCCGAACGTGAATATATAGAGTTGGAGTTGAGGTCGGTGGAGCACCAGGGGGCCCACGAGGCAGGGGGGAGCGCCCAGGGGGGTAGGCGCGCCCCCCACCCTCGTGGACAGGGTGTGGGCCCCCTGGCCTTGATTCCTTCGCCAGTATTTTTTATTAATTCCAAAAATATTCTCTGTGAAGTTTCAGGTCATTCCGAGAACTTTTATTTCTGCACAAAAATAACACCATGGCAATTCTGCTGAAAGCAGCGTCGGTCTGGGTTAGTTCCATTCAAATCATGCAAGTTAGAGTCCAAAACAAGGGCAAAAGTGTTTAGATAAGTAGATACGATGGAGGCGTATCAACTCCCACTTCTATTTTAGAAGCGTATGCCTCTCCAGAAGCTGACTACTGGAAGGATGCGATCCGTAGAGAGATGGATTCTATCATGGCTAACAGGGCGTGGGAGATCACTGGACGTCCCTATGGTTGCAAACCATTGGGATGTAAGTGGGTGTTCATAAAGAAGCTTAGGCCCGATGGTACGATTGAAAAGTACAAGGCTAGGCTTGTGGCCAAGGGCTATGACCAGAAAGAAGAGGAAGATTTCTTTGATACTTATTCACATGTGGCCAGACTGACCACCATTCGAGTATTACTCTTGTTGGCGGCCTCGCATGGTCTTCTCTTCCACCAGATGGATGTTAAGACGGCTTTTCTGAATGGAGAGCTAAACGAGGAAACCTACATGCAACAGCTAGATGGCTTTGTGATAGATGGTCAGGAAAGAAAGGTGTGTAGGTTGCTGAAATATTAATATGACCTGAAACAAGCACCTAAGCAATGGCATGACAAGTTTAATACAACTTTGACATCTGCTGGCTTCGTTGTTAATGAAGCTGACAAATGTGTATAATACCGCCATGGTGGGGGCGAAGGAGTTATACTGTGCTTGTATGTTGATGACATACTTATATTCGGAACCAACCTCAAATTCATTGAGGGGGTCAAGTCGTTTTTGTCTCAGAACTTTGAGATGAAAGACCTTGGTGTGGCTGATGTTATCTTGAACATCAAGCTACTGAGAGATGATGACGGTGGGATTACACTTCTATAATCCCATTATGTTGAGAGGGTGTTGAGTCGTTTTGGATATTCGGACTTCACACCATCTCAAACACCATATGATCCTAGCGTGTTGATTCGAAAGTTCAAAGGCACGACTAAATATCAATTGAGATACTCTCAAGTCATTGGTCCACTCATGTACCTAGCAAGCGCAACAAGGCCCGACATCGCATTTGATGTGAGCAAACTGAGACGATTTGTTTCCAAACCGGGTGATGTACACTGGCATGCTGTTGAAAGAGTTATGTGTTATCTGAAAGGTACTATGAACTATGGACTTCACTATACCGGATACCCGTCGGTACTTGAAGGGTATAGTGATGCAAATTGGATCTCTGATGCTGATGAGATGAAGGCCACAACTGGGTATATGTTTACTCTTGGAGGTGGTGCTGTTTCCTGGAAGTCTTGCAAGCAAATGATCCTAACAAGATCAACAATTGAAGCAGAATTAACAGCATTAGACATATCTGGTGTCGAAGCAGGATGGCTTCGAGATCTTTTGATGGACTTGTCATTGGTTGATAAACCGGTTCCGGCTATCCTTATCAACTGTGACAATCAGACTGTCATCACCAAGGTGAAGAGTTCAAAGGATAACATGAAGTCCAACAAACACATAAGAATGAGATTAAAAGCTATCAAAAAATTAAGAAACTCCAGATTGATAGCGTTGGAGTATGTCCATACGGCTAAGAATCTGGCAGATCCCTTTATAAAAGGGCTATCACGTGTTGTGATAGATAGTGCATCGAGGGAGATGGGTATGAGACCCACATGAGTTGCCATGGTGGTAACCCAACCTATGTGATCGGAGATCCCATGAAGTAGGACCTGGGAAAACAAGCCAGTGGTGAACTGAGGATAGTAACTATACTAACCCACTCCGTTGGAGATGCAATACTCTCAATACTTTATGGTAGGATGACTATTGTCTTAATGTGTTCCAAAGTTTATATAAGCAAGATGCTATCCTACAGAGTGATCTTTGGAGGAACACACCTATATGAGCCCGACTGCTGGTCATGGTCTATGAGATTGGGGTGATCTCTAGTAAGCTCATGAATAGGCCATGACTGTGACTTATATGCTCCACCCGAGGGGTCAGCCTTCGGCAACCTAGTACTAGTAAGACACGTGGTGAAGCTTCTTTGCGCCAAACTAAAAATTCAAGGCTTAGTCCATTGTTCAATTGTGAAGGAGTGTACACTACTGCAGGATGCTACTAACGCGACACTACGATCAGAGACCGAAACTGTGTGCGATGCCATAATCGCAAACGGTGGTGTAAAATAACCGTCAAAAAAGGTGCAAAACATTTGCGATGGAGGATGCATCAAACACGGTTCAGATTTTAGTTGCGTGTGCGATGCAGGGCATACGTTCAGCTCAATTAACCATTTGCGATGAGGAGGAACAAAAGAAACGGGCAGCCAGATGAAGGTGTGTGCGATGTACATCATATGGTTCACTCCGATGAACTGTTTGTGATTAGGCAACACAAAAGAAACGGTCAGCCAGATCAAAGGCGTGTGCGATATACGGCATGCGGTTCACTCGGATGAACTGTTTGTGTTGAGACATGAGAACAGAAACGGTTCAAATTAACAAGATGTGTGTGATACGAGGCAAACAGGTCTGTAATCGGAAACGTGTGCGAAGACCGATAAGAACACAGACGATTACTGCTAACAAGCCGTGTGTGTTGTGAGCAAACGATTGATGGTATACAATTGTGAGTGATTGATGAAAAAATCACCAACGGGTTCCATTGTTTAGTCCGTGTGCGATGTGATTTTCTTTGTCCGCACAACACCTACGGTCTGTCTACAGAGCATCAACATATATACTTAAAAAGACAGCATTGCATAACCAAATTAAGCATGCAATTACACAAGTGACTACACACATAACATTTCCACACACCAAAGAAAGCAATTACATGCATACTAAAGTAGGAGAAACGAGGATCTAATCATCTACTTATTGTTGCGATGACGCTTGCCATTGCTCTGCTTCCGGCTGGATCCCTGGCCGTTTTGGGGAAGGAGGGACTTCCTCATGTCAACGATCCGCCTGTACATGTCGTAGCTCGTGTACGCCTCCTTGGCCGCGTACACGACATGAGCTTTGTCGAGTTTCTTCATCCAGACCGAGTGCCAGGCACGCTTGTCCTTGTTGCACGAATCCTTCATGTCTCTGTAGTAGGGGTCGATGATGGCCTCGGCGAGGTGAACCAGTGAGTCCTTCTCATGCTCCTTGATGCCCCTGACCTTGTATTGGCCCTGGATGTCGACAAGATTCTGGCAGGCGATGCCCGAATTCTCGCGCCTTTACATCGTTGGTGATGTCCACCATAGCGAACATGTAGTGGGGGATGTTGACAAACCTGGCGAAACGCTCGCAAGGCCTTGTGGCCGGGCAGTAGTGGTAGACGAGGACGTGGTGGCGCATGCACATCTGGGCGACGGCGACCTTGGGACGAGACCCGACACAAGCGCGGGTGTACTCGAGGTCGAACCCGACCACCTTGTACTTCTCCTCGGCAAGCAACAGCTCCATGATGTGGATGGAGTGCTCCGCCCAGACCGGGTCATTGGTGTACACCACCGAGAGGTCCATGAACCTTCTGTGGGTGTCCACCACGGCACGCATGGTGAACTGCTGCTCGGTGGCGGCAGCCGCTCGGAGCGCCATTGGAGCCGCACAGGATACCCTCTAAGAATTTCTCGTGGTGGGTGTGCTTCTTGCAATGGTGGGGCGCGATCGAAAGGTTGAAGAGACACAAGGGTAGGTTAAATGGCCGCTGTAATAAATGGGGGCCGGCCGGCCTGTAATCGTCATGTCTTGTCACGGCATTCATAGCAGAGGATTCCAGAATCTAGTGCACGCTTGACAACACCGCACCCCAGGCGTGGGCTCGAAGAGGCGCCAAATGTATCGTCGGTGAGCCTGTTCCCGCGCTACCGCGCTGTTTACCGCGCAAGCTTCCCGCCCGGCTAGTTTGGCCACGCGTCAGCTAGAAGAGGGACAAATCATGGGCGTTTATCGGCAAAAAGCTTTGTAAAAACGAAGTGTGTGGAATGACTTCAGTCATAAGTTTACCCTTGGGTGATGAGGTCAAAGTTACATAGAAGGGTGATGATGAACACTGGAGTGCGATAATTAATTTTGCGCTCTATAGTGCACACAGTGGAAGAAACCAACTGTGTGCAATAATGTCAAGATCGCAGTCGAGTTAGCTATACAGATCGTGTGTTGTAAGATCGACAAGGTAAACTGATTCGAGAATGGTTAATAAAATCTAAGACCATTGCATATTAAGGTCAAAATAGAGCTAGCAACATACGAGTCTCATACGATGCCATTTCAACGATTGTACCACAAAACTCGAAATGTTACAAGGTTCAAATTCCAGAGTTATATGGCTCAAATTCGAAGATTACAAGGTTCAAACTGATATTAGAAGTGAAATTCAGCTCATCAGCTGCAAACACTCGCACTAATGCGCTGAACATGGATATCAGAGAGGTTCAAACTAATATCACCGCTTCTAAGTCTGGCTTCTAAACCTCACAATTTTTGCAAAGGGGTCAGCCACTGAGAAGTCATGTATGGGGTTGACCCGGTCACTTCCGATTACTCTGTCATCTGAAGTTCCAAAACGAAATTCAGCATTTTTGGAGCCTACTCCATTCTGTCACAGGCACCGGCGCTGATCAACAGACCATTCATTTTTGTGAAATAAATGTAGGGCAAACCTCATTTCCTTCAGTACCCTTGCTCTGAGAACAAAGAACCTGGCGAATATAATCTCCGGTAAGGTCCCTCGGTAGGAGTTCAAAGTAATTTCTGAGAGATGCAGATCTAGGCATTCGACGTGATTGTTATATTGTATCACATTATCCACCACTGGGCCTAATCTTATCTGCAAAAGAAGAAAATGTGTTAGTGCCTACATGCAGTTTTGAACATTACTACAGGCCTAGCTATTTGGTTTGCAGGATTTGTAAAATGCACTAACATGCCATCTTCGATCTGACATGATTAACATGGGCATTTGATTACATTCTAGAAAAATGTAGCCTTCTTCACAAGAGGTTGGAGTGGATGAAAAGTTCCCTAAGAAAACTAGTACAGATGAATCCAAAGGAGAAATGCTTATTGAATGTAACCATATGGATCAAGCAACCAATATGGGGGGGCATGTATGTACTGAAATCCTCCAAAAGAACCTTTAGAAATCGTAGTACATTGACATTGTAAACTTGGAAAAAGGTGTCACAAACTGAACTCCCTTATGGTTAAAATTTAACAGGAAAGGAACATCACCTCGTTATATAGCTTCTCCAGGCACGGAAAGCATCTCAGAAAACTGACAACTTGCTCCAGGTCGGGCCCGATAGATTCTAGTGCCAAGACCTTCACTATCGCAGTTTCGGGGTCAAGCTTGTCGGAATCATTTTCTGAATGACAGACGAACAAACGTCTTCAAAATTAGAAATAATGTTAATTTGTAGAAGGAGAGGTAGAAGGCGGCCGTTGTACCTGAACGGGTGTGGATCCAATAACAAGTTCGAAGTATTTGTCAGACGAGTAGCCCACCACTGTCAATTTCGGCGTAGAAATGACATTGATTCTTGTTGGACCTTCTTGATCAACTGCAAGTAATCTCTCAAGTGCAGGTGTGTCCTGGATGACCATACCGTGGTCCATCTTTTGTGATGTCTTCCTGCCGCACCAGCAACACACATAAATAGTCCGGAGAGTCATGGAGGTGATGTGGAAGGTACTCAACCCATTGATCGCCTGAAGACGAAGGTACTCGAGTGCAGTACAACCACAGAGCAGGCGCTCCATGTCACCCTTTGAGAGGCAGACATCGACGAGCTCGAGGTGCTTCAGTCATGGTAGAATAAGAGCAGGCGCGTCATAGGGGCGGGAAATGGCAGTTCCTGAACTTGGCGACGCGCAGCGTGGGCGCGAGGCGGAGTGCGGACATTGGCAGCGACCGGATATGCCCATTGGTGTCTACTACACAACCTTCTTCTTGTAGACGTTGTTGGGCCTCCAAGTGTAGAGGTTTGTAGGACAGTAGCAAATTTCCCTCAAGTGGATGACCTAAGGTTTATCAATCCGTGGGAGGCGTAGGATGAAGATGGTCTCTCTCAAACAACCCTGCAACCAAATAACAAAGAGTCTCTTATGTCCCCAACACACACAATACAATGGTAAATTGTATAGGTGCACTAGTTCGGCGAAGAGATGGTGATACAAGTGCAATATGGATGGTAGATATAGGTTTTTGTAATCTAAAAATATAAAAACAGCAAGGTAACAAGTAATAAAAGTGAGCGTAAACGGTATTGCAATGCTAGGAAACAAGGCCTAAGGTTCATACTTTCACTAGTGCAAGTTCTCTCAACGATAATAACATAATTGGATCATATAACTATCCCTCAACATGCAACAAAGAGTCACTCCAAAGTCACTAATAGCGGAGAACAAACGAAGAGACTATGGTAGGGTATGAAACCACCTCAAAGTTATCATTTCTGATCGATCTATTCAAGAGTCTGTAGTAAAATAACATGAAGCTATTCTTTCCGTTCGATCTATCCTAGAGTTTGTACTAGAATAACACCTTAAGACACAAATCAACCAAAACCCTAATGTCACCTAGATACTCCAATGTCACCTCAAGTATCCGCGGGTATGATTATACGATATGCATCACACAATCTCAGATTCATCTATTCAACCAACACAAAGAACTTCAAAGAGTGCCCCAAAGTTTCTACCGGAGAGTCAAGACGAAAACATGTGCCAACCCCTATGCATAAGTTCACAAGGTCACTGAACCCGCAAGTTGATCACCAAAACATACATCAAGTAGATCACATGAATATCCCATTGTCACCACAGATAAACACATGCAAGACATACATCAAGTGTTCTCAAATCCTTAAGGACTCAATCTGATAAGATAACTTCAAAGGGAAAACTCAATCCATTACAAGAGAGTAGAGGGGGAGAAACATCATAAGATCCAACTATAATAGCAAAGCTCGCGATACATCAAGATCGTGCCAAATCAAGAACGCGAGAGAGAGAGAGATCAAACACATAGCTACTAGTACATAGCCTCAGCCCTGAGGGTGAACTACTCCCTCCTCATCATGGAGAGTGCCAGGATGATGAAGATGGCCACTGGTGAGGGATCCCCCCTCCGGCAGGGTGCCGGAACAGGGTCCCGATTGGTTTTTGGTGGCTACAGAGGCTTGCGGTGGCGGAACTCCCGATCTAGGTTATGTTCTGGGGGTTTCTGTATATATAAGAGGTTTTGGCGTCGGGAACAAGTCAGGGGGATCTCCGGGCTGTCCATGAGGTAGGGGGCGCGCCCAGGGGGTGGGCACGCCTCCCACCCTCGTGGGCAGCCCGGGACTCTTCTGGCCCAACTCTTTTACTCCATCGCCTTCTTCTGGTCCAAAAATAAGTTCCGTCAAGTTTCAGGTCAATTGGACTCCGTTTGGTTTTCCTTTTCTGCGATACTCAAAAACAAGAAAAAACATAAACTGGCACTGGGCTCTAGGTTAATAGGTTAGTCCCAAAAATCATATAAAATAGCATATAAATGCATATAAAACATCCTAGAAGGATAATATAATAGCATGAATACTTCATAAATTATAGATCCGTTGGAGACGTATCACCCATCATCAAAAGTGAGCCCCTCGAGCTGATCTAGGGCGGGGGATCGGAACCAGTCGTCAAGCTTGGCTCGGTCCTTGCCGTTGGAACAGAACTTGCCCATTCTAAGGCCTTTGGTTGGGCCAAGGTGACTGCCGAGGATCTTGGAGAACGCATGCAAGCTTTTACGATAGCCATGGCAGAGCTCGTGGGTGTCGATGAGGTCGAGAGGGCTGGAGTTCCATAGGGGGCGCCACCGCTGGGAAAGGAGGGTTGTCCGCGCCCCATATTTGATTGGGAGGAGGGAGATGAAACTGGGTTGCCTCCCAACAAGCGCTATCGTTTAACGCCCCTAGCTAGGCATAAAAGCAAGGATAGATCTAGGTATTGCCATCTTTGGTAGGCAATCCATAAGTGGCTCTCATAATAGATTCATATGGTAGTTTAATTTTCTTTCTAGGAAAGTGTTCCATGCCTTTCTTTAACTGAAATTGGAATCTAATATTTCCTTCCTTCATATCAATAATTGCACCAATCGTTCTAAGGAAAGGTCTACCAAGAATAATAGGACATGAAGGATTGCAATCTATATCAAGAACAATAAAATCTACGGGCACGTTGTTCCTATTTGCAATAATAAGAACATCATTAATTCTTCCCATAGGTTTCTTAATGGTGGAATCCGCAAGGTGCAAGTTCAAAGAACCATCATTCACGGAAACCTAGCAAATCACACAAAGTTTTTGGAATCGTGGAAACACTAGCACCCAAATCACATAAAGCATAGCATTCATGATCTTTAATTTTAATTTTAATAGTAGGTTCCCACTCATCATAAAGTTTTCTAGGGATAAAAACTTCCAACTCAAGTTTTTCTTCATAAGATTGCATCAAAGCATCAACGATATGTTTAGTAAAAGCTTTATGTTGACTATAAGCATGTGGAGAATTTAGCACGGATTGCAACAAGGAAATACAATATATCAAAGAGCAATTACATAATTAAATTCCTTGAAATCCAAAATAGTGGGTTCATTAACATCTATAGTTTTGATCTCTTCAATCCCACTTTTACCAATTTTTTCATCAAGATCTAAAAACTCTGAATTTTTGGGACGCCTTCTAGGTAAAGGTGGCTCATATTCAGTCCCATCATTATCAAGATTCATATTGGAAAACAAAGATTTAATAGGGGACACATCAATAACTTTTAGATCTTCATCTTTACTCTCATAAAAATTAGAAGAACACGCCTTCACAAAGCAATCTTTCTTAGCACGCATCCTAGCGGTTCTTTCTTTGCACTCATCAATGGAAATTCCCATGGCCTTGAGAGACTCATTGATATCATGCTTAGGTGGGATAGATCTAAGTTTCAAAGAATCAACATCAAGAGAAATTCTATCAACGTTCCTAGCCAATTCATCAATCTTAGGCAACTTTTCTTCAAGCAAAGCGTTGAAATTCTTTTGCGAATTCACAAATTCTTTAATACTAGTCTCAAATTCAGAGGGCATCTTATTAAAATTTCCATAAGAATTGTTGTAGGAATTTCCATAATTATTAGAGGGATTGCTAGGATACGGCCTAGGATTAAAGTTTCTTCTATACGCGTTGTTACCAAAATTATTCCTACCAACAAAATTCACATCCATAGATTCATTATTATTTTCAATCAAAGTAGACAAAGGCATATCATTAGGATCAGAAGAAATACTTTTATTAGCAAATAATTTCATAAGTCCATCCATCTTTCCACTCAAAACATCAATTTCTTCTATCGCATGCACCTTTTATTAGTAGATCTTTCGGTGTGCTATTGAGAATAATTAACCATAATATTATCTAGGAGTTTAGTGGCTTCTCCTAAAGTGATTTCCATAAAAGTGCCTCCCGCGGCCGAATCTAAAATATTTCTAGAAGCAAAATTCAATCCGGCATAAAAAATTTGTATAATCATCCAAAGATTTAAACCATGTGTAGGGCAATTACGTATCATTAATTTCATCCTCTCCCAAGATTGTGCAACATGTTCATGAGCAAGTTGCTTAAAATTCATAATATCGTTTCTAAGAGAGATGATCTTAACGGGAGGAAAATACTTAGAGATAAAAGCATCTGTGCACTTATTCCATGAATCAATACTATTTTTAGGCAAAGACGAAAACCAAGCTTTAGCACGATCTCTAAGCGAAAAAGGAAATAGCTTCAATTTAACAATATCATTGTCCACATCTTTCTTCTTTTGCATATCACACAAATCACCGAAGTTATTTAGATGGGTAGCGGCATCTTCACTAGGAAGGCCGGCGAATTGATCTTTCATGACCAGATTCAACAAAGCAGCATTAATTTCACAAGATTCAGTATTGGTAAGGGGAGCAATCGGAGTGCTAAGAAAATCATTGTTGTTGGTATTGGTAAATTCACACAATTTAGTATTATCTTGAGCCATCGTGACAAGCAAGCAATCCAACACACGAGCAAACAAGAAGCAAGCGAAAAAGAGGCGAACGGAAAAGCGAGGGCGAACGAAAAGAGAGGGTGAATAAAACGGCAAGGGTGAAGTGGGGGAGAGGAAAACGAGAGGCAAATGGCAAATAATGTAATGCGGGAGATAAGAGTTTGTGATGGGTACTTGGTATGTTGACTTTTGCGTAGACTCCCCGGCAACGGCGCCAGAAATCCTTCTTGCTACCTCTTGAGCACTGCGTTGGTTTTCGCTTGAAGAGGAAAGGGTGATGCAGCAAAGTAGCGTAAGTATTTCCCTCAGTTTTTGAGAACCAAGGTATCAATCCAGTAGGAGGCCACGCTCAAGTCCCTCGCACCTACACAAACAAATAAAAACCTCGCAACCAACGCAATAAAGGGGTTGTCAATCCCTTCACGGTCACTTACGAAAGTGAGATCTGATAGATATGATAAGATAACATTTTTGGTATTTTTATAATAAAGATACAAAGTAAAATAAAAGGCAATAAAAATAGCTAAGTGTTGGAAGATTAATATAATGTAAAATAGACCCTGGGGCCATAGGTTTCACTAGTGGCTTCTCTCAAGAGCATAAGTATTACGGTGCCTGAACAAATTACTGTTGAGCAATTGATAGAATTGAGCATAGTTATGAGAATATTTAGGTATGATCATGTATATAGGCATCACGTCCATGACAAGTACACCGACTCCTGCCTGCATCTACTACTATTACTCCACACATCGACCGCTATCCAGCATGCATCTAGAGTATTAAGTTCAAAAGAACAGAGTAATGCTTTAAGTAAGATGACATGATGTAGAGGGATAAACTCATGCAATCTAGAGTATTGTGACCGTTCTTTCATCATTGATGCATCATATTTAGTCGTGTCAAGGGAGATTTGGAAATATGCAATGAGTAAGCCTCGAAACTTTGGAGTATGGATTATATCAAGTACCCATCTTTAACCTTTGCTAGCCAACTCGAATCTCGAGGACAAGATTCATTTTAAGGGGGGTAGATTTGTAACATCCCAAATTTTTAAAATTTGGAATGTTAATAGGATCATTCTTTTCATTATGATTTCTATGCTTATTTAAAATTTCTGAATATTTAAATTCATTGCTGAAGCTCAAAGTTATTTTAGAGTTGTTATAATGCTCTTTATGTGCTTGCATTGCATAAATTATAATTTTTTCAAAAATGCATATGTGTTTTAAAAATGTTCACAGTATTCTATATTACTAGTAATATTTTACTGTGTGTTCTAGTATTTTTATTTTATATACACGCTATTTTAGTTTTAGCCACGATATCTTTTCCTGTACAGTATATCCTCGCAGACATTACTGTTCATCTGGGCCAGCAGCAGCCCAACTCCTGTTTGTCGCCCAGTACGCTAGAGCAGTGCAGCAGCAGCTAGCAGGCCGAAGCCCAGCGAGCGGCCCACCCCGCCGGTTTGGTTTTTTTTTCTCTGCCGCTGACCACCCTGACCCACATGTCATCTCTCTCCTTCCCGTGTTCTTCCTGGAGACTCCTCCCGATCCAAATCCCCATCGATTCCGATCGATCTACTGTCCCTCGCCCAGTATTTACTCCGTATAAATAATCCCCTTACTCTCCTCTGCCGATTTTTGGCAAAATCCCTCTCTCCCGTGCCCTAGGTCGATTTCGCGATCTCGCCGGAGTCCATCGCCGCAGGAGCTCTCTCCGGTTGTTTCCGTCGACGCAGAAGGTTCCCAGCGCCCCTTACCCTCGGTTGTCTTCGCCTTGATCTCATATATCGCCTTGACCCTCTACCTGGCACAAGGGAGTACCAAACCGAGCGCTAGGACCTCGATCCAAAGATCACCGCCACCGCCTGAGCTCCAGCCACCCTCTGCCGTCATCTCCGCTCGCCGCCGACTCCGCTGAGGACGTAATCGAGACCGCAGCAGAGATCCTCGCCCCGTACGCTACCCTCCGGAGTCTGGAGACCACCGGAGCAGGCGCCACCATCGCCGCCCGAGCCGCCGTGCCGCCGTTTTGTTCAGGTCCGGCGACAATCCCTCGTCTGTTCTCCGGTGAGCAATTCTCACCCGCTCGATCTCTCCCTAACGGTCCAGATTAAATCATGTTCTGTTTTTTTCTCTCGAATAGGTATGCGCTGTTTAGTGGCCGTCCGCTGTTTAGCCATCGCAGCGAACAAACTCCAGCCAATCAGCATGCGCCACGTGGCACATCATAGTACCGCGACAGTTTTTCCCAGAACGCTTTTATGGCATAATTTTTCTTTGCAGATTCCATATCAAATTTTCATTTAGGTTTATCTTCAGATTCGTATGTCCAAATTCACCGATTCTTTTTCCTGTGTACTCATATTGACCAGGAGCATCTAGCAGAACCAAAGTTTCAAACTTTTGCACTGTTCAAATTTGAATTTGTTTAAATTTGAATTCAAACTTTCGGAGGCCATATCTTTCAAACCGCTGATCCAAATTAGTTGATTCTTTTTGCATTGTGATCCTACTAGCATGTAGATAATATTTACCTACTAATATGTTCTGTTTTTTAAGTTTTACTTGAATTATTTGTTGTTGGCTTTATTGTGATTGTTATGTGAGTACGGTTTGATCGGTGCCTTCGTTATGGTATAGATTATCCGGAGTGTGAAGCGGACCAGAATTAATCGTTAGAGTACTTCAGCACCGTTCAAGGCAAGTTTGCACTTTTGATTTTGCTCATCCTATATTCTGCTATGCACATGTGGTTTCATTGCTATGATAAATGTTTGGCTTGATATGTGTATCTCGTGTTGCCATGTTTTGTTATTGACTGTGTTATGTGATGGTGTGATCAACTTGCTATGGTAGACGTGGGCATGTGTCGAGCGATCCATGAAAGTGGTGAGTGTTTATAGCTGTAGGATCGGGATTATTAACCAAGTGAATGTGTCACTGGCAGAGCGCTCTATTGTCCCTAGAGAATGCGCCATTGACAGAGCGCACTTGAGGCGAGGTTTAGTTTTCGGAACTTAAATCAGGTGAATGCGTCCTTGGCAGAGCGCTCTATTGTTCCTAGAGAATGCGCCACCCACAGAGTGCACTTGAGAGATACTTCTGAAGTTCTTGTCATGTTTATTTAGAATCTTTGGGTTACCTTGGGCGAGTAAATTAGAGAGGGTTGTGAGTTCAGGTAGTGGAGGTAGGTGAAGACATTTTTTCTCCTAACTAACTTGTGTGTTTTATTTGTCATACATTGCTTTGTGGATGTAGGTTTGCTATATCATATTGTGTGATTTGCCAATACATTCAATGTATTGACCCTTTGTGGCTGCAACTTATCATGTGTCAGGATTTTCAGATGATCAGTGAGATACAGTAGGGTCGCGAGCCTTCACTCAACATGTTCTCCAGTGGGCATTGATGGACTCATCGTTGATTATGCTACCTTTCTGCTGTTATTATTGAATAAGTTAGCCATGTGCTATTCAGTTTGTAATACTTTATAACTTCTGGATCATACGTTATGTTAAATGATGCACTTGTTATTTGATATCCATATGTACTGTGTGTGCTAGCGAGTTGATCCAGGGACTAGCACTATGAGCATAGAGACATCGAATCTTATCAGGTTCGGGTCGTTACAGATGGTATCAGAGCAGTGTGTTTGACTGTAGGTCGTGACCCTAGAAAATGGATTAGAAAAGCCATAGGAGTGAAAACTTACTTTACAACTTGTTGTCTACTTGTTAGTACATACTCTTGTACTCATATCTTTACTTTTCAAATATAGTTGACCCTTGGAATTATATTAGTGTTATTTAAGGAGTTTAGTTGGCAGACCACCATTTCTAAGTTGTGTTCGATAAACGATTTGCGGTAGTATGATGAGATCATATCTCTTGTGGATATGACCTTACCTGTAGGTTTTGCTTGTGTTGTGTGATATGTTATATGTTTGGTTGGTCATTGCTTTCCGTGTTGTCATATTTCGTGGATTGTTTGTATTATGCAATTGGGTGCTTTGATTGATCATATATGTGCTCTTTTGATGTGATTACTTTAGGATAGTTTTGGTGACTTGCGTGAATTTAGTGTTTGTTTTTGTTGTTGTTGTTGGAGTTTTAGTTGCTATCATGAGCATATGGGTAGTGTTTTTCCCCTTAGACCTATTTCTGTCTATATCTCACCACTGCTTACCCATCAGATGCCGCCAAGGCGTAACTCTAGAGGCAGTGGTTCAGGAGACAACAACAACAATGACATACCGCCATACATGCAGCAGCTGCTTCAGGGACAAACCCAGTTGATCCAGTTACTTGTTCAGAACAACAACAACAACAACAACAACAACAACAACAACAACAACAACAACAACAACAATCCACCCCCACCCCCAGTTGATGCACTTACTCGTTTCTTGAGGTTGAATCCTCAGAGGTTTTCTAGCATCCCTGAACCTATTGTGGCTGATGATTGGCTTCGCTCGGTTAATAGGAATTTGGAGACAGTTGGTTGCGCTGATGCAGAGAGAGTGAGGTTTGCCTCGCATTTGTTAGAAGGACCAGTCGCAGCATGGTGGGACAATTACTTGGTCACTTATCCTATTGCTACTATCACTTGGGCGCAGTTTCAGGCAGGTTTTCGCGCCGCACATGTGTCTGCTGGTGCCATGAGTCTGAAGAAGAAGGAGTTCCGCAGCTTGCGTCAGGGAGGTCGCACTGTGAATGCATATGTGGAGGAATTCAATAATCTTGCGCGCTATGCCCCTAATGATGTTAACACTGATGCAGCTAGACAGGAGAAGTTTCTTGAAGGTCTGGATGATGAGCTGAGTATTCAGTTGACAGTGGCGACATTCAACAACTGTCAGGAGCTTATCGATAAGGCTATTGTACTTGAAGGCAAGTTTCAAGAGGTGGAGAACCGCAAGAGGAAGGAGAGTGACACAGAATTCAATTCTGGAGGACAATGGAAGCACCGTAATTCGTCATCATCTTCTAAGTACTATGATTCTGAGGTGGACATTTATAATGGTCGTAACCACGACGGGCATAATCATCACCATGACAATGGACACAACCACAATGGTTAGAGGAATGGCAACAACAACCACGACTTTTCGACACCCACAAAGAAGGATCTAAGCCAGTTACTTTGTTACAGATGCAGGAACCTAGGACACTATTCAACAAACTGTCCTGAGCTAAAGAACATGAATTATGACAATGGGAATTCTGGAGAGAAGGAGATTGATCATTTCGAAAGTGGACATGTGAATCACACGAGGGTAGGAAGACCAGATAATGAACCAGTCTTTGGTAAGATTCTTAATTAAGATCAAGTATTGTGACCGTTCTTTCAGCATTGATGCATCATATTTAGTCATGTCAAGGGAGATTTGGAAATATGCAATGAGTAAGCCTCGAAACTTTGGAGTATGGACTATATCAAGTACCCATCTTTAACCTTTGCTAGCCAACTCGAATCTCGAGGACGAGATTCATTTTAAGGGGGGTAGATTTGTAACATCCCAAAGTTTTAAAATTTGGAATGTTAATAGGATCATTCTTTTCATTATGATTTCTATGCTTATTTAAAATTTCTGAATATTTAAATTCATTGCTGAAGCTCAAAGTTATTTTAGAGTTGTTATAATGCTCTTTATGTGCTTGCATTGCATAAATTATAATTTTTTTCAAAAGTGCATATGTGTTTTAAAAATGTTCACAGTATTCTATATTACTAGTAATATTTTACTGTGTGTTCTAGTATTTTTATTTTATCTACACGCTATTTTAGTTTTAGCCACGATATCTTTTCCAGTACAGTATATCCTCGCAGATATTACTGTTCATCTGGGCCAGCAGCAGCCCAACTCCTGTTTGTCGCCCAGTACGCTAGAGCAGTGCGGCAGCAGCTAGCAGGCCGAAGCCCAGCGAGCGGCCCACCCCGCCGGTTTGGTTTTTTTTTCTCTGCCGCTGACCACCCTGACCCACATGTCATCTCTCTCCTTCCCGTGTTCTTCCTGGAGACTCCTCCTGATCCAAATCCCCATCGATTCCAATCGATCTACTGTCCCTCGCCCAGTCTTGACTCCGTATAAATAATCCCCTTACTCTCCTCTGCCGATTTTTGGCAAAATCCCTCTCTCCCGTGCCCTAGGTCGATTTCGCGATCTCGCCGGAGTCCATCGCCGCAGGAGCTCTCTCCGGTCGTTTTCGTCGACGCAGAAGGTTCCCAGCGCCCCTTACCCTTGGTTGTCTTTGCCTTGATCTCCTCTATCGCCTTGACCCTCTACCGGGCACAGGGGAGTACCAAACCGAGCGCCAGGACCTCGATCCGAAGATCACAGCCACCGCCTGAGCTCCAGCCACCCTCTGCCCTCGTCTCCGCTCGTCGCCGACTCCGCTAAGGACGTAATCGAGACCGCAGCAGAGATCCTCGCCCCGTACGCTACCCTCCGGAGTCTGGACACCACCGGAGCAGGCGCCACTATCGCCGCCCGAGCCGCCGTGCCGCCGTTTTGTTCAAGTCCGGCGACAATCCCTCGTCTATTCTCGGGTGAGCAATTCTCACCCGCCCGATCTCTCTCTAACGGTCCAGATTAAATCATGTTCTGTTTTTTTCTCTCGAATAGGTATGCGTTGTTTAGTGGCCGTCCGCTATTTAGCCATCGCAGCGAACAAACTCCAGCCAATCAGCATGCGCCACGTGGCACATCCACAGTACCGCGACAGTTTTTCCCAGAACGCTTTTATGGCATAATTTTTCTTTGCAGATTCCATATCAAATTTTCATTTAGGTTTATCTTCAGATTCGTATGTCCAAATTCACCGATTCTTTTTCCTGTGTACTCATATTGACCAGGAGCATCTAGCAGAACCAAAGTTTCAAACTTTTGCACTGTTCAAATTTGAATTTGTTTAAATTTGAATTCAAACTTCCGGAGGCCATATCTTTCAAACCGCTGATCCAAATTAGTTGATTCTTTTTGCATTGTGATCCTACTAGCATGTAGATAATATTTACCTACTGATATGTTCTATTTTTTAAGTTTTACTTGAATTATTTGCTGTTGGCTTTATTGTGATTGTTATGTGAGTACGGTTTGTTTATCGGTGCCTTCGTTATGGTATAGATTATCCGGAGTGTGAAGCGGATCAGAATTAATCGTTAGAGTACTTCAGCACCGTTCAAGGCAAGTTTGCACTTTTGATTTTGCTCATCCTATATTCTGCTATGCACGTGTGGTTTCATTGCTATGATAAATGTTTGGCTTGATATGTGTATCTCGTGTTGCCATGTTTTGTTATCGACTGTGTTGTGTTATGGTGTGATCAACTTGCTATGGTAGACGTGGGCATGTGTCGAGCGATCCATGAAAGTGGTGAGTGTTTATAGCTGTAGGCTCGGGATTATTAACCAAGTGAATGTGTCACTGGCAGAGCGCTCTATTGTCCCTAGAGAATGCGCCATTGACAGAGCGCACTTGAGGCGAGGTTTAGTTTTCGGAACTTAAATCAGGTGAATGCGTCCTTGGCAGAGCGCTCTATTGTTCCTAGAGAATGCGCCACCGACAGAGCGCACTTGAGAGATACTTCTGAAGTTCTTGTCATGTTTATTTAGAATCTTTGGGTTACCTTGGGCGAGTAAATTAGAGAGGGTTGTGAGTTCAGGTAGTGGAGGTAGGTGAAGACATTTTTTCTCCAAACTAACTTGTGTGTTTTATTTGTCATACATTGCTTTGTGGATGTAGGTTTGCTATATCATATTGTGTGATTTGCCAATACATTCAATGTATTGACCATTTGTGGCTGCAACTTATCATGTTGCAGGATTTTTAGATGATCAGTGAGATACAGTAGGGTCGCGAGCCTTCACTCAACATGTTCTCCAGTGGGCATTGATGGACTCATCGTTGATTATGCTACCTTTCCGCTGTTATTATTGAATAAGTTAGCCATGTGCTATTCAGTTTGTAATACTTTATAACTTCTGGATCATACGTTATGTTAAATGATGCACTTGTTATTTGATATCCATATGTACTGTGTGTGCTAGCGAGTTGATCCAGGTACTAGCACTGTGAGCACAGAGACATCGAATCTTATCAGGTTCGGGTCGTTACAATCCAGCATGCATCTAGAGTATTAAGTTCAAAAGAACAGAGTAATGCTTTAAGTAAGATGACATGATGTAGAGGGATAAACTCATGCAATATGATATAAACCCCATGTTGTTATCCTCCATGGCAACAATACAATACGTGCCTTGCTTCCCCTGCTGTCACTGGGAAAGGACACCGCAAGATTGAACCCAAAGCTAAGCACTTCTCCCATTGCAAGAAAGATCAATCTAGTAGGCCAAACCAAACTGATAATTCGAAGAGACTTGCAAAGATAACCAATCATACATAAAAGAATTCAGAGAAGATTCAAATATTGTTCATAGATAAACTTGATCATAAACCCAGAATTCATCGGTCTCAACAAACACACCGCAAAAGAAGATTACATCGAATAGATCTCCACGAGAATCGTGGAGAACTTTGTATTGAGATCCAAAGAGAGAGAAGAAGCCATCCAGCTAATAACTATGGACCCGAAGGTCTGAGGTAAACTACTCACACATCATCGGAGAGGCTATGGTGTTGATGTAGAAGCCCTCCATGATCAATGCCCCCTCCGGCAGGACGCCGGAAAAGGCCCCAAGATGGGATTCACGGGTACAGAAGGTTGCGGCGGTGGAATTAGGTTTTCATGGATGCTTCTGTTGGTTTGGGGATACGTAGGTATATATAGGAGGAAGAAGTACGTCGGTGGAGCAACGTGGGTCCCACGAGGGTGGGGGGCGCGCCCCCTGCCTCGTGCTCTCCTGGTTGATTTCTTGACGTGGACTCCAAGTCCTCTGGATCACGTTTGTTCCGAAAATCACGTTCCCGAAGTTTTCATTCCGTTTGGACTCCGTTTGATATTCTTTTTCTGCGAAACTCTGAAATAGGCAAAAACAGCAATTTGGGTTGGGCCTCCGGTTAATAGGTTAGTCCCAAAAATAATATAAAAATGTATAACAAAGCCCATTAATCATCCAAAACAGAATATAATATACCACGAAGCAATCAAAAATTATAGATACGTTGGAGACGTATCAATCAGCATCCCCAAGCTTAATTCCTGCTCGTCCTCGAGTAGGTAAATGATAAAAGAAATAATTTATGAAGTGTGAATGCTAGCAGGTGCACAAGTTTAATCAATGATAATTTCAATCACCTTTTCTAGCATAATTATATGTCATAACAGTAGCTCATATCATAAAGCTTCTCATGATCAAGTAACAAGCTATTCACATGTTAAAGTATAGATCATAAACTTTCTTGAAAACTAACAAACAGTTCTCAGTCATCAAACAATTGCAATTCATCTTATTTTCACGAAGGGTCTATGTAAGAGCTTTGATTTAGCAAATACCACATACTCAACTATCATATAGTCTTCCATGATTGCTACCACTCAAAGCATATTTTTAGAACAAATAGCATCCATCGAACACAGAGTAAGATAGGGGCTTAATGTTTCGCCTCCCAACTTATTTATCATATAGATAATTGTCAACAATAATAATTCATGATCAAATATATTTGAATGGCCATAAATGCTTAGATCTTTCTCCACCACATGATGCTTGCCAACTAAAAAGTAGGTTGGAATGAGAAGGAATACTACTGACTCTTGCATAAAAGTAAAAGATAGGCCCTTCGCAGAGGGAAGCAGGGATTTGTAGAGGTGCCAGAGCTCGAAGCTAAAACGGAGATGAAAATAATTTTGAGAGGTATTCTTTCATTGTCAACATAACGACCAAGAGTTCCCAATATCTTCCATACTAGATACATTAAAGGCAGTTCCCAAACAGAAAGGTAAAGATTTTACTCCCCCTTCACCAACAATCACACTCCACGGCTTGTCCGAAACGATGGGTGCCGTCCAACTATCAACAATCCCGGGGGAGTTTTTTTTAATTATTTGCGAATTTGTTTTTGATCTTTTGATCATAGGACTGGGCATCCCAGTTACCAGCCATTTTCTCGTGAATGATGAGCGGAGTCCACTCATCATGAGAATAACCCACCTAGCATGGAAGATACTGACAGCCCCTTGTCGCTACATGAGCGATTCAGGCATACAAAACAGATTGTTATTTGAAGGTTTAGAGTTTGGCACATGCAAATTTACTTGGAACGGCAGGTAAATACCACATATAGGTAGATATGGTGGACACTCATGGAATAAACTTGGTTCAAGGAATTTGGATGCACAAGCAGTATTCCCGCTTAGTACAGATATTTTGGCTAGCAAAGGATTCTAAATAGAAAGCACCACATGTTAGAGGATCCATAACAATATAACTTCTATACAAATATGCCCAAGCATAACTCATTATGTTGTCTTCCTTGTCCAACTTCAACCAATTTGCTCAGGTTTGAAAATAATTAATGGGGCTCACAATCATAGAAGATGTCCAAGATAGTATATTTATATGTGAAATCTCTCTTCCTTCAATATTCTTTCATGAATTGTTCAAGTGGCCAATACAATGTTTGCTAACCTTCAAAAAATTACCACCTCTACTTCTTATATGTGAAGGCATTACTCCCCATGGGAAAGGCATATGAAACATATATAATTTCCGATTTATGACATTCAAATCATTCAACCATTTACTCATAGGATATAAATGAAGCACACGAGTAAATGACAAACTACTCCAAAAAGATATAAGTGAAGATCAATGAGTAGTCAAATAATTATGTAGCTATGTGAAGACTCTCTATCATTTAAGAATTTCAGATCTTGGTATTTTATTCATACAGCAAGCAAAACAAAATAAAATGAAATGACGCTCTAAGCAAAACACATATCATGTGGTGAATAAAAATATAGCTCCAAGTAAAGTTACCGATGAACGAAGACGAAAGAGGGGATGCCATCCGGGGCATCCCCAAGCTTAGGCTTTTGGTTGTCCTTGAATATTACCTTGGGGTGCCTTGGGAATCCCCAAGCTTAGGCTCTTGCCACTGCTTATTCCATAGTCCATCGAATCTTTGCCCAAAACATGAAAACTTCACAACACAAAACTTAACAGAAAACTCGTAAGCTCCGTTAGTATAAGAAAATAAATCACCACGTAGGTACTGTTGTGAACTCATTCTAAATTCATATTGGTGTAATATCTAATGTATTCCAACTTATCTATGGTTCATACCCTCCGATACTACTCATAGATTCATCAAAATAAGCAAACAACACATAAAAAACAGAATCTGTCAAAAACAGAACAGTCTGTAGTAATCTATATAAAACGTATACTTATGGAACTCCAAAAATTCTGAAATAAATTGCTGGACGTGAGGACTTTGTCTATTAATCATATGCAAAAAGAATCAACTAAATATAACTCTCCAGTAAAAAATGGCAGATAATCTCGTGAGCGCTAAAGTTTCTGTTTTTTACAGCAAGATCATAAAGACTTCACCCAAGTCTTCCCAAAGGTTCTACTTGGCACAAACACTAATTTAAAACATGAAAACACATCTTACCAGAATCTATATGAATTATTTATTACTAAACAGAACCAAAAAGCAAGAAACAAAAATAAAATTGGGTTGCCTCCCAACAAGCGCTATCGTTTAACGCCCCTGGCTAGGCATGATGATTTCAATGATGCTCACATAAAAGATAAGAATTGAAACATAAAGAGAGCATCATAAAGAATATGACTAGCACATTTAAGTCTAACCCACTTCCTATGCATAGGGATTTTGTGAGAAACAACTTATGGGAACAATAATCAACTAGCATAGGAAGGCAAAACAAGCATAACTTCAAAACTTTAAGCACATAGAGAGGAAACTTGATATTATTGCAATATGTAGAAGCATATGATCCTCTCTCATAATAATTTTCAGTAGCATCATGAATGAAATCAACAATATAACCATCACATAAAGCATTCTTTTCATGATCTACAAGCATAGAAAATTTACTACTCTCCACATAAGCAAAATTCTTCTCATTCGAAATAGTGGGAGTATCATAAGAAACTCGAATACTATAAATTGTTTCCACATTGAAAGAATAAAGTTCAGAAAAAGGGTAATCATAATCATGACAAGTTTTATAAATATAATCATCACTACTTTTTATAGCATAAGTATCATCACAATAATTATCATAAGTAGCAACTTTGTTCTCATCATAATCCATTGAAAACCTCTTCCAAGATAGTGGAACCATTACTAAATAAAGTCATGACCTCTCCAAATCCACTTTCATAATTGTCACAATAAGATTCAACACCCTTCAAAATAGTGGGATCATTACTTCCTAAAGTTGACACTCTTCCAAACCCACTTTCATCAATATAATCATCATAAATAGGAGGCATGCTATCATCATAATAAATTTGCATATAAAAGCTTGGGAGGTTAAACATATCATCTTCATAAAACATAGCATCCCCAAGCTTGGGACAAACATTAATTGCAGCAAATAAATTCTCAAACATGTCATTCTCATCAAACATAGCATCCCCAAGCTTGGGCCTTTTCATATCATAAGCATAATCACTCTCATCATCAATAGTATGGATAGCACCAATAGTATAGCAATTATCATCATCACAATGAGTAATAGGAGAAACATCATTTGGGAGGGATACCTTTCTACCTTTGCTTCTCCGTCTTTTCTTTTTCTTCTTCACATCATGTGTGGGTTTAACCCTCTTTTTGGAGCTCCTTATTAATGAGATTGGTTGAATAGAAAGCTCCTCCTCGTTACCTGATTCGTCATAAGAAATAATAGGAGGATATTGGGAAGTCTCTTCCCTTTCATTAGTATTCTCTTCATCTTCTATTTGTTTTCTTGTCTTTATGTAATTGGCAATATAAGGATTTTCAATGCAATTCACCGCACAATACATAAAAATTTCTTCTAGATCAAAATCAAGAACTTTATCAAGGACAAATTCTGGCATACCCTTAGTTATACGTTTCATTTCTTCATAACCCAAAAGCAAACTAAGTTCATTATGATGTGCAAGGGAAATCAAGTCATCACAATTTTTGGACACGATACGATCATGAAACAATTTGCATTGGGGATTTAAATGATCACGTTCATTGCAAAGTTCACAAGGATGGCAAAGAAATTTTAAATTTTCAACACAAGCGTCCAGCCTTTCTTGCAACTATTTAGTTTCTAAGTACTTATGCCTCTTGCAAAATCTATCTTCCCTATTTGGTTTGTACTTGCAAACTCTATGCACTCCACAAAAAATGACATGCTTATAAGAGACATTTTCATCATGACTAGTGCAATCATCATTAGTACTATGGATATTCAAAGAGTTCGTACTAACAACATTGCAATCATGCTCATCATTCAAAGATTTAGTGCCAAACATTTTAATGCATTCTTCTTCTAGCACTTGGGCACAATTATCGGAATCCTTATTTTCATGAAAGATATTAAAAAGATGAAGCATATGAGGCACCCTCAATTCCATATTTTTTTGTAGTTTTCTTTTATAAACTAAACTAGTGATAAAACAAGAAAATAAAAGATTCGATTGCAAGATCTAAAGATATACCTTCAAGCACTCACCTCCCCGGCAACGGCGCCAGAAGCTGCTTGATGTCTACTACACAACCTTCTTCTTGTAGACGTTGTTGGGCCTCCAAGTGCAGAGGTTTGTAGGACAGTAGCAAATTTCCCTCAAGTGGATGACCTAAGGTTTGTCAATCCGTGGGAGGCGTAGGATGAAGATGGTCTCTCTCAAACAACCCTGTAACCAAATAACAAAGAGTCTCTTGTGTCCCCAACACACCCAATACAATGGTAAATTGTATAGGTGCATTAGTTCGGCGAAGAGATGGTGATACAAGTGCAATATGGATGGTAGATATAGGTTTTTGTAATCTGAAAATATAAAAACAGCAAGGTAACAAGTAATAAAAGTGAGCGTAAATGGTATTGCAATGCTAGGAAACAAGGCCTAAGGTTCATACTTTCACTAGTGCAAGTTATCTCAACGATAATAACATAATTGGATCATATAACTATCCCTCAACATGAAACAAAGAGTCACTCCAAAGTCACTAATAGTGGAGAACAAACGAAGAGACTATGGTAGGGTACGAAACCACCTCAAAGTTATCCTTTCTGATCGATCTATTCAAGAGTCCGTAGTAAAATAACATGAAGCTATTCTTTCCGTTCGATCTATCCTAGAGTTCGTACTAGAATAACACCTTAAGACACAAATCAACCAAAACCCTAATGTCACCTAGATACTCCAACGTCACCTCAAGTATCCGCGGGTATGATTATACGATATGCATCACACAATCTCAAATTCATCTATTCAACCAACACAAAGAACTTCAAAGAGTGCCCCAAAGTTTCTACCGGAGAGTCAAGACGAAAACGTGTGCCAACCCCTATGCATAAGTTCACAAGGTCACTGAACCCGCAAGTTGATCACCAAAACATACATCAAGTAGATCACATGAATATCCCATTGTCACCACAGATAAACACATGCAAGACATACATCAAGTGTTCTCAAATCCTTAAAGACTCAATCTGATAAGATAACTTCAAAGGGAAAACTCAATCCATTACAAGAGAGTAGAGGGGGAGAAACATCATAAGATCCAACTATAATAGCAAAGCTCGCGATACATCAAGATCGTGCCAAATCAAGAACACGAGAGAGAGAGATCAAACACATAGCTACTGGTACATAGCCTCAGCCCCGAGGGTGAACTACTCCCTCCTCGTCATGGAGAGCGCCAGGATGATGAAGATGGCCACTGGTGAGGGATCCCCCCTTCGGCAGGGTGCCGGAACAGGGTCCCGATTGGTTTTTGGTGGCTATAGAGGCTTGCGGCGGCAGAACTCCCGATCTAGGTTATGTTCTGGGGGTTTCTGTATATATAAGAGGTTTTGGCGTCGGGAACAAGTCAGGGGGATTTCCGGGCTGTCCACGAGGTAGGGGGCGCGCCCAGGGGGGTGGGCACGCCTCCCACCCTCGTGGGCAGCCCGGGACTCTTCTGGCCCAACTCTTTTACCCGACTCTTCTGGTCCAAAAATAAGTTCCGTCAAGTTTCAGGTCAATTGGCCTCCGTTTGGTTTTCCTTTTCTGTGATACTCAAAAACAAGAAAAAATAGAAACTGGCACTTGGCTCTAGGTTAATAGGTTAGTCCGAAAAATCATATAAAATAGCATATAAATGCATATAAAACATCCTAGAAAGATAATATAATAGCATGAATACTTCATAAATTATAGATACGTTGGAGACGTATCACCCATCATCAAAAGTGAGCCCCTCGAGCTAATCTAGGGCGGGGGATCGGAACCAGTCGTCAAGCTTGGCTCGGTCCTTGCCGTTGGAACAGAACTTGCCCATTCTAAGGCCTTTGGTTGGGCCAAGGTGACTGCCGAGAATCTTGGAGAACGCATCCAAGCTTTTGCGATAGCCATGGCAGAGCTCGTGGGTGTCGATGAGGTCGAGAGGGCTGGAGTTCCATAGGGGGCGCCACCGTCGGGAAAGGAGGGTTGTCCGCCCCATATTTGATTGGGAGGAGGGAGATGATGACTCTCAACATATCATCGGGGAGGCTGCTGATTAAGTCTAGGCCTGCTGGAGTCGCTTGCGGTTCTGGCTCGCCCCGCCTCCGCTTGTTGGCAGCTCTGTTCTCCACCTCCGGAGTCTCCTTGTCAGCGGCGCTTTCTGATAGAAATGGGAGTACAGGGAATATTTAGTTAAAATAGGGCAATAGAAAAGTGTATTTGTAACTAGAAGTTATTAGGTAGGAATATAGTAAGAAAAGGGAATAACAATTGGTTGCTTAAATACTACATAATTCATTTGATATTGCTGGGTAAGTCAACATATGCAGATAGTTGAAAAGTAAACTTACTTCAAACAAAGTCTGGACGGATGATTTTGTCGGGGAAGTTAGCATATATCTCATGACCAGGCCCTTCTATGTGCAGTGCAATTTTAGTGCCAGCTTTCAGTACATAAAACTTTGCAATTTCGTTCCAAGAAGTCACCACGTTCATCAAGTCTTACAGTAGCAACGATTGTAAATCCATGGTTTGTGTGCAGTATGACATTCGTGGAGCCTTGATGTATGTAAAGGGAAAAATTGTGCACTACATAATCTGTTGCATAGCGAGGGATGTCCTGCAGAAAATGGTAGGATTGTTAAAGAAAATATGGTAACATGCAAATATGGGCCCAAATTGAAAGAACTGTACAGCAGTTGAAATCGAAGGACAAAAGTCCATAATTAAATAGATAGGGTAAACATGATGTCATGGAAATATGAGAGTAATCGAAAGAACAATACATCATTAATTTGCCTAATATAGAAAGAAGAGGGGAAAGATCCCCTTTGACGTATATGGTGCATGTGGCACCTTTTATCCAAATGTAGCAATATTTAGAATATGTTCAGGAAAGTAGGCCATGCCAACCGATTTAGGGTGAGATTGAACATTACCGCGTGAGTCCTCAAGTTATCTGGTACGATGAGATGGAATCTCTGGCGGCGGTCGCCAAGTCCTGAAGTGTCGGTGCACTGTACATTCTATGAATGAAAGAAAACCCTCAAATCAGCTCGAATAAAAATGAATTCACGGCGATTTTCGCCGAGTGATTAAAGGAGGCAGATGAACTGGGATAAGAGATGAGATAATATCTCGTTAAATTAGTTACCTTGTCGTCCATGAGAAAGAACCCTCAGTACGGCAGATTCCCCAACCGAACGGAGCCGGGTCGACCGCGAGCAGCGTCGAGAAAGTCGATGGCGATAGGCGGCGGCAAGCGGAAGTGGTGAAATGCGGTGGGCTTTGCCGGCAGCCTGGCGGCGGCGGCAGGCATCGAGCTAAGTGTTTACCGCCGTGATAGCCGGTGCCATGGCATAGACGCGGAGGAGCTTGTGCAGGTGTGAATGGGGAACGTACCGGAGGGGCCGAGGGGGTGGCGGGCGGGGTGATGGTTTTTGTGACGTGGGGATGGTGAGGGTTTTCTTTTTTCTTTTTTGAATTGGGTGGTGAGGGTTTTCTGTCCCACAAAGAATTTTGGGGGCGACGGTTTGCTAGAGCGAACCGTGTGTGATTGATGTAGCAGGCAAAGTGAAAGTCATTGCACACGGTTCCAATTTTGGGAACTGTGTGTGATTGACGTACTACCTCCGTCCTGGTTTATTGGTCCCCCGTTGTAATTTTTACCAAAATTTGGCGAAATATTTAACATACTCAGACATAGATAATAAGCGTACACGTACATAAGCATAGTTCAACCATAAGTACATAGTTCAACCGTCATTAAGTATACTCAAGCGTACATAGTTCGATCCATCCCACATCTCATCTCACATGCGGCCGACACGATCCTGAAGCTTCTCCAGGTACTCGGCGTACGCGCCGTGCGCCACCCTGCGAGAATACTTCTCCTTGAAGGAGCCAACGGCCCGTCCTCTTGCATGCGCCGGAACACTTAGATAGGCGTCATGAATCTTGTGGTTGCAAAATGGGCACCCATAGCCGTCGTTCCAGGTCCTAATACGCCTGTTATGCATTCCCGCATAAAGCTCCCTCAGGATTCGCCTCTTGTACCTCCTCTGGGCATCTTCATCCTCGCTGTCCACATCGTCAGACAGCACCTATACAAATAGTAAAACAAATTTGGCATCAAATCACTGATTACATGCTGTGAAGTAGGATTAGTTTATGGCTATTTATTTATACATATCCAGAGATTATGGTTCGATTTTTAAGCACAATAGTCTATGTACAGACCAATCTTGAAAAAAAAAATGGCACAAACATATGTAGGTCATTCAAAATCAATTGTCAAGTCCTGGCTAGGAATTATTAGCACGAACACTAACCCTAGTCGGATTACTAGCAAAAATCATTTGCACAGATGAAACAACTAATCACTTATCACCTGTACCATTCAAACAATCAATACACTACACGGATCTAACGAAACTTACTCAGATTTCATGGATTGGGAGAACATAACCACAGGATTTCTATTCCAAAAAGGGGGAGGCAGGAGTAACCAGAGAAACCCTATGATCTATTTGACACATAAATGGGTATAGATGACTAACCAGCTGTCCGTGGTCGTTGGAGTCATCGCCGGAGTGGTCGTCGGAGTCGGTGTGGAACTCTGCCTCCGGCTGTGGAAGCTCGACGCCGTTGACGACGTCAGGGTGCAGCGATAACTCGCCGGCGGTGATGGCAACCTCTGTCTCCATCTCCACGCCGTGCTCCGGTGCTTTAGCAGCCCTGGCGTCGCCACTCCCTCCGATGGGGCACTTCGGCGGCATCCTCATACACTAACGGCTTTGAGGACTGAGAGCGGCGTCGAGGATGCAAGCGGAGAGAGAGGATTGTGTGTGTGTAGCGAGGATGGGGAGTGCGGCCACTCGGGCGCACCATTAATATGGAGTAGTGGGAGTTGTGGGAGAGAGGCGGGCGGCGATCAAACCGATGGCTCGCCTCCCGGTGAGCCTGCGCACCGGACTGCTGGCATGCCTACCAAAGTTTCACACAGCTACTCGCACGCCTCCCGATGACACTGCGCAGCAAGCACGCCTCCGTCAATTCACACACCTGCACACACGCCTCCCCGTCTGCCTGCGCGACGGACTGCTCGCATGCGTCCCGTCAACTCACGCCTGCTCGCACGCCACACGGGTCATGCGGCGACACGTATATTGTTTTTCTATTTGAATAATTAATGCTGCCGCTTTATTGCTTAACCGAAGCATGGCACGTATCCATTGTTGGTCTAACGCTCACGGTTCGAATAAATAATCCGTTTGGGATATTGGTTCCTAATTATTAATAATCTCCCGTCTGTAATTAGATAAAGATTACATCAAAACTGGTCTCAAATTTGACAAAAAAAGTACAATGCCACTTTGTATTGGTGTCCATATAACAACACGATAAGTTTCATGAACTTCAAATAAGTTTTGGATGTACTAGAATTTAAAAATCAAGATTCTCAATGTTTGAAATTTGTTGCACGGGGAGTAAACATGCACCTAGTGAGACACATGTGTTTTTGCAATCCATTTAGGTGCACTGTCACGTGTGCATGTAGCTCAAATTTGATTTTTGCACATTATACCCATAGAAAATCAATCAATCAATGTACTAAAACGTCTTAATGATCTCTATGATTTTTTTGAAATTAAAACGTCCCTCCTTTGGTATGTTCACCGCGGGATAATTAATTTAACATGCATCGTAGTTGCGGTGGATTCGCGGTGTGTGTGTGGGTGTGTGCGTTTGGGGGTGGTGGGTGGCTCGCAGTACACTACAAGTTGTGAGCCACCGTGTGGGTTGGCCGTTTTATTAGGCAGGCTGGTGCCACATCAGAGTCGTGAAATCGTTATTTAAAACATTACACAACCCTTTCATACATAAATGTTTTGGCCACATGCAGTCGATGCTTGTCCTACACGACACTCGATAGTCGCGTGTGATGCTTTCTGTGGGCCCGCGAGGTCGTCGTCCATCACTTTGACGAACAGCCGGCGGTGAGGTTAATTTGACCAGCAAGGTAGCTTTTTTTTTGTGTTATGGTGGTATATAGTACGCGTTGAAGAGGTGGGAGGGGACTAGCATATATACTATACGTATGCGTCCGTGACCAAGTACACACCTCACTCAGTGTCGGAACTTTTTGGTTACCGAGGCACGTGCCACATCAAAATTGTGAGATTGGTTATTTAAACATCACACAACACCTTTTTGGGCCACATGCATATATATCCTAGCTAGGACACTCACGTGTGACGCTTCCATCTGTGGGCCCACGAGGCCATTGTCGATGCATGCATGCATGCATGCATCACTTTGACCTACATCGGGAGAGGTTAATTAATTTCACCATCGATGAGGATTCTTTTGGGTTGTACATATATTACGGCAGAAGCATATAGTATGTGGTGAAGAGGGGGGAAGGGGACCATCATATGTAGTACGCTTGATATGAACCTCGCTCTGTGTGGGTGCATGGTTTACGGTTTTTGAGGCATGTGGCACATCAAAGTTGTGCATTTTGGGTATTCAACATATATATCTTTGGCCAACATGCAAAGTGGTGGTGGTTGTCCTCTCGCACCCACTTAAGAGGTTATCAGCGATATCGATGCTTTCCATCTATGGGCCGGCTTGGTCCATCACTTCTTTTTGCCTGACAACAAGAGAGGTTAATTTGACTTAGGAGGGGATTATTATTTTTGCTCTGGGATGACATGCATGATACACTTTGAGCACACACACATGCATGTGTACGCATGAATCCCTCCCATCGAGTCGAAGTGGCTAGTACAACGACACCATCATGAACCGATCTCGCTCTGTGTGGGGAGCTAGTGTACGATTTTTGACACACGCGCCAGATCAATGTTGTGTATTCAAACATGCATGCACGCATCACCTCCATACATATGCATGTAGTGGTTGCCTTCGAACGATACACTCCCTCGCGTGGTTATCGGTGACAAGCCTATATATTTGTGGGCCCACGTGGACATCCATGATCACCTTGACCAACAACAAGATAGGTTACCATGGCGTATTCTTCATTTGGTTCGTGTTATCGTAGTATAGGTCATGGTGAGATTCGGACCTACTTAAGTTTGAGCGCATATACTATGCACGCATGCATGCATATATGAATCCTCGTCATTGGCTTGAAGTGTGGTGTAACATAGATATGCATCGTCAACCTAACCCTCACTCAGTGTGGGGATTTCTAGTTCGAAATCACGGTGCCACATCAAAGTTGTTCCATTGTTACTCAAAAACACACCTCTCCATACATATGTTTGGGCCACACGCATGTAGTGGTTGTCTTCGGGGACTAGCTACTTGCGTGATTATTGGCGAGCTAGCCCATCTCCGGGGTCGCATGGACGGCCATCACTTTTACCAACAACAAGATAGAGGTTGTACGACCAAGTGGATTATTCTTGATCCGTTTTACGATCCATCTTGGTGAGATATATGCCTCTCTGGCCCGTCGACTGAAAGTGTGTGTGTGTGGGGGGGGGGGGGGGTTGCTACATAGCACTTTGCTAGGTGAACCTCGGTTGGGGGGCATGCATTCATAGCTTAATTAGGATTCCCTTCGTGGCGACACGAGGGGGTGGGGGCTGCTAGCTACTTTGCACTTTGCTAGGTGAACCTCAGTTGGGGGAGGGGTGCAACGCCCCGGACACACACGCCGGTGGTCGTTACTCCTGTCGGGATCTAGACTAGCCTCACAGATCAATACTAGTCTTTTCTGCACACTTTGTCCTCACTCGTGCGCACCCGGGAACAACTTCCCGGTCGGTCACCCATCATGAAACTACTCCAAGCTGAGCACGCTTAACTTTGGAGTTCTGTCCGAATGGGCTCCCGGAAAAGAAGGAATTCCTTATTGATATGAGTAGTCTATCATCCCTAATAAGCCAGGCTATCACATACACCCCCACTCAGAGGAACCGACGTCCTCGTCGGGCCACAGGAACGTTCCCTCTTGGCACATACGTCTGTGCATCCATTCCGGTACATGTGCCATGCCGTGTGCCACGATGGGTCACAAACATCATGAACAACATGACCGCGCACCTGTCCGCAAACATCCGTGTAACCGCGAGGGTCGGCTCTGATACCAACTTGTAACGCCCCGGACACACCCACCGGTGGTCGTTACTCCTGTCGGGATCTAGACTAGCCTCACAGATCAATACTAGTCTTTTCTGCACACTTTGTCCTCACTCGTGTGCACCCGGGAACAACTTCCCGGTCGGTCACCCATCATGAAACTACTCCAAGCTGAGCACGCTTAACTTTGGAGTTCTATCCGAATGGGCTCCCGGAAAAGAAGGAATTCCTTATTGATATGAGTAGTCTATCATCCCTAATAAGCCAGGCTATCACATAAACCTGGCTCTGATACTAACTTGTAATGCCCCGGACACACCCGCCGGTGGTCGTTACTCCTGTCGGGATCTAGACTAGCCTCACAGATCAATACTAGTCTTTTCTGCACACTTTGTCCTCACTCGTGCGCACCCGGGAACAACTTCCCGGTCGGTCACCCATCATAAAACTACTCCAAGCTGAGCACGCTTAACTTTGGAGTTCTGTCCGAATGGGCTCCCGGAAAAGAAGGAATTCCTTATTGATATGAGCAGTCTATCATCCCTAATAAGCCAGGCTATCACAAGGGGGCATGATCATAGCTTAGGATTCCCTTCGTGCCGACACGAGGGGGGGCTGCTAGCTACTTCGCACTTTGCTAGGTGAACCTCGGTTGGGGGGCATGTGCATTCATAGCTTAGGATTCTCTTCGTGCCGACACGAGGGAGGGGTGGCTGCTAGCTACTTCGCACTTTGCTAGGGTGAACGTCGGTTGGGGGGAGGGCATGCATTCATAGCTTAGGATTCCCTTCGTGCCAACACGAGGGAGGGGTCTGCTAGCTACTTCGCACTTTGCTAGGTGAACCTCGGTTGGGGGGCATGTGCATTCATAGCTTAGGATTCCCTTCGTGCCGACACGAGGGAGGGGTGGCTGCTAGCTACTTCGCACTTTGCTAGGGTGAACCTCGGTTGGGGGGAGGGCATGCATTCATAGCTTATGATTCCCTTCGTGCTGACACGAGGGAGGGGGGCTGCTAGCTACTTCGCACTTTGCTAGGTGAACCTCGGTTGGGGGGGCATGCATTCATAGCTTAGGAATCCCTTCGTGCTGACACGAGGGAGGGGGGCTGCTAGCTCTACTTCACACTTTGCTAGGTGAACCTCGGTTGGGGGGTGATACGTCTCCAACGTATCAATAATTTTTTATTGTTCCATGCTAGTATATATTCTGTTTTGGATGTTTAATGGGCTTTATTATACACTTTTATACTATTTTTGGGACTAACCTATTAACCGGAGGCCCAGCCCAAATTGCTGTTTTTTTTGCCTATTTCAGTGTTTCGCAGAAAAAGAATATCAAACGGAGTCCAAACGGAATGAAACCTTCGGGAACGTGATTTTTGGAACAAACGTGATCTAGAGGACTTGGAGTGGACGTCAAGCAACCAACAAGGAGGCCACGAGGCAGGGGGCGCGCCTACCCCCCTCGGCGCTCCCTCCACCCTCGTGGGCCCCTCGTGGCTCCACCGACCTACTTCTTCCTCCTATATATACCTACGTACCCCCAAACCATCAGCAGAGGAGCCAAAACCCTATTTCCACCGCCGCAACCTTCTGTACCCGTGAGATCCCATCTTGGGGCCTTTTCCGGCGCTCCACCGGAGGGGGCATTGATCACGGAGGGCTTCTACATCAACACCATAGCCTCTCCGATGATATGTGAGTAGTTTACCTCAGACCTTCAGGTCCATAGTTATTAGCTAGATGGCTTCTTCTCTCTCTTTGGATCTCAATACAAAGTTCTCCTCGATCTTCTTGGAGATCAATTCGATGTAACTCTTTTTGCAGTGTGTTTGTCGAGATCCGATGAATTGTGGGTTTATGATCAAGATTGTCTATGAACAATATTTGAATCTTCTCTGAATTCTTTTATGTATGATTGGTTATCTTTGCAAGTCTCTTCGAATTATCAGTTTGGTTTGGCCTACTAGATTGATCTTTCTTGCAATGGGAGAAGTGCTTAGCTTTGGGTTCAATCTTGCGGTGCTCGATCCCAGTGACAGTAGGGGAAACGACACGTATTGTATTGTTGCCATCGATGATAAAAAGATGGGGTTTATATCATATTGCATGAGTTTATCCCTCTACATCATGTCATCTTGCTTAAAGCGTTACTCTGTTCTTATGAACTTAATACTCTAGATGCATGCTGGATAGCGGTCGATGTGTGCATAGTAGTAGATGCAGGCAGGAGTCGGTCTACTTGTCACGGACGTGGTGCCTATATACATGATCATACCTAGATATTCTCATAACTATGCCCAATTCTATCAATTGCTCGACAGTAATTTGTTCACCCACCGTACTACTTATGCTATCTTGAGAGAAGCCACTAGTGAAACCTATGACCCCGGGTCTATTTTCCTTCATATAAGTTTCCGATCTATTTTTATATTGCAATCTTTACTTTTTATCTTTATCATAAAAATACCAAAAATATTATCTTATCATCTCTATCAGATCTCACTTTTGCAAGTGGCCGTGAAGGGATTGACAACCCCTTTATCAAGTTGGTTGCAAGGTTCTTATTTGTTTGTGTAGGTGCGAGGGACTTGAGCGTGGTCTCCTACTGGATTGATACCTTGGTTCTCAAAAACTGAGGGAAATACTTATGCTACTTTGCTGCATCACCCTTTCCTCTTCAAGGGAAAACCAACGCAGTGCTCAAGAGGTAGCAAGAAGGATTTCTGGCGCCGTTGCCGGGGAGTCTACGCACAAGTCAAGACATACCAAGTACCCATCACAAACTCTTATCCCTCGCATTACATTATTTGCCATTTGCCTCTCGTTTTCCTCTCCCCCACTTCACCCTTGCCGTTTTATTCGCCCTCTCTTTCCGTTCGCTTCTTTTCCGCTTGCCTCTTGTTGCTTGTTGCCCTTATGGCCCTGCCTAGATTTGGTGATCTTCACCTTAGAAGGTTGGAAGAGATTGAAAGCAACGTCAGAAGCTTTATGACTTAACAATTTGAGCATAATAATTTCTTTAGAAACGAGCTCAAAGAACAAAAAGGCTTTATGGAATATATGAACAAAGAACTTGATGACATGTCTAAGGAATTTTATGGTTTGAAATCTCAGATCGCTCATCTTGAAAAATTAATAGCTGAAATTTCAGATAAGCAGGCCACCTTAGTTAATAAGATGGCCGCCAAACCGGAAAGTTTTTATGAGAATAAAGATGAAGATCTAAAAGTTATTGATGTGTCTCCTATTAAATCTTTGTTTTGCAATGTGAATCTTGATAATGATGGGACTGGAGATGAGTCAACTTCAGTTAGAAGGTGTCCCAAAAATTCGGAGTTTTTAGATCTTGATGCAAAAATTGTTAAAAGTGGGATTGAAGAGGTTAAAACTTTAGATAGCAATGAACCCACTATTTTGGATTTCAAGTAATTTAATTATGATAATTGCTCTTTAATAGATTGTATTTCCTTGTTGCAATCCGTGCTAAATTCTCCTCATGCTTATAGTCAAAATAAAGCCTTTACTAAACATATCGTTGATGCTTTGATGCAATCTTATGAAGAAAACCCTGAATTGGAAGTTTCTATCCCTAGAAAACTTTATGATGAGTGGGAACCTACAATTAAAATTAAAATTAAAGATCATGAATGCTATGCTTTGTGTGATTTGGGTGCTAGTGTTTCCACGATCCCAAAAACTTTGTGTGATTTGCTAGGTTTCCGTGAATTTGATGATTGTTCTTTAAACTTGCATCTTGCGGATTCCACTATCAAGAAACCTATGGGAAGAATTAATGATGTTCTTATTGTTGCAAATAGGAATTATGTGCCCGTTAATTTTATTGTTCTATTATTCTTGGTAGAACTTTCCTTAGAACGATTGGTGCAATTATTGATATGAAGGAAGGGAATATTAGATTCCAATTTCCGTTAAGGAAAGGCATGAAACACTTCCCTAGAAAGAAGATTAAATTACCTTATGAATCTATTATGAGAGCCACTTATGGATTGCCTACCAAAGGTGGCAATACCTAGATCTATCCTTGCTTTTATGCCTAGCTAGGGGCGTTAAACGATAGCGCTTGTTGGGAGGCAACCCAATTTTATTTTATTTTCTTGCTTTTTGGTTCTGTTTAGTAATAACTAATCCATCTAGCTTCTGGTTAGATGTGGTTTTGTGTTTTAATTAGTGTTTGTGCCAAATTAAACGTATAGGGTCTTCTTGGATGATAGTTATTTGATCTTGCTGAAAATTCCAGAAACTTTCTGTTCACGAAAACAATTGTTAAAAATCACCAGAACGTGATAAAATACTGATTCCAATTGCAGTAGATCAATAAGCAAATTATCTAGGCCTTCCTATTTTGGTAGAATTTTTGGAGTTCCAGAAGTTTGCGTTAGTTACAGATTACTACAGACTATTCTGTTTTTGACAGATTCTGTTTTTCGCGTGTTGTTTGCTTATTTTGATGAATCTATGGCTAGTAAAAGAGTTTATAAACCATAGAGAAGTTGTAATACAGTAGGTTTAACACCAATATAAATAAATAATTAGTTCATTACATTACCTTGAAGTGGTGTTTTGCTTTCTTTCGCTAACGGAGCTCACGAGATTTTCTGTTAAGTTTTGTGTTGTGAAGTTTTCAAGTTTTGGGTAAAGATTTGATGGATTATGGAACAAGGATTGGCAAGAGCCTAAGCTTGGGATGCCCAAGGCACCCCAAGGTAAAATTCAAGGACAACCAAAAGCCTAAGCTTGGGGATGCCCCGGAAGGCATCCCCTCTTTTGTCTTCGTCTATCGGTAACTTTACTTTGAGCTATATTTTTATTCACCACATGATATGTGTTTTGCTTGGAGCGTCTTGTATGATTTGAGTCTTTGCTTTTTAGTTCACCACAATCATCCTTGCTGTACACACCTTTTGAGAGAGACACACATGATTCGGAATTTATTAGAATACTCTATGTGCTTCACTTATATCTTTTGAGCTATATAGTTTTTGCTCTAGTGCTTCACTTATATCTTTAGAGCACGGTGGTGGTTTTATTTTATAGAAATTATTGATCTCTCATGCTTCACTTATATTATTTTGAGAGTCCTTTAGAACAGCATGGTAATTTGCTTTAATTATTAAATTAGTCCTAATATGATAGGGATCCAAGATGGATATAATAAAAACTTCCATATTGAGTGCGTTGAATACTAAGAGAAGTTTGATACTTGATGATTGTTTTGAGATATGGAGATAGTAATATTAAAGTTGTGCTAGTTGAGTAATTGTGAAATTGAGAAATACTTGTGTTGAAGTTTGCAAGTCCCGTAGCATGCACGTATGGTAAACGTTGTGTAACAAATTTGAAACATGAGGTGTTCTTTGATTGTCATCCTTATGAGTGGCGGTCGGGGACGAGCGATGGTCTTTTCCTACCAATCTATCCCCCCTAGGAGCATGCGCGTAGTGCTTGGTTTTTGATGACTTGTAGATTTTTGCAATAAGTATGTGAGTTCTTTATGGCTAATGTTGAGTCCATGGATTATACGCACTCTCAACCTTCCATCATTGCTAGCCTCTTCGGTACCGTGCATTGCCTTTCTCACCTTGAGAGTTGGTGCAAACTTCGCCGGTGCATCCAAACCCCGTGATACGATACGTTCTATCACACATAAACCTCCTTATATCTTCCTCAAAACAGCCACCATACCTACCTATTATGGCATTTCCATAGCCATTCCGAGATATATTGCCATGCAACTTTCCACCATTCTGTTTATTATGACACGCTTCATCATCGTCATATTGCCTTGCATGATCATGTAGTTGTCATCGTATTTGTGGCAAAGCCACCATGCATATTATTTCATACATGTCACTCTTGATTCATTGCCCATCCCGGTACACCGCCGGAGGCATTCATATAGAGTCATATTTTGTTCTGGTATCGAGTTGTAATCATTGAGTTGTAAATAAATAGAAGTGTGATGATCATCATTAATAGAGCATTGTCCCAAAACAAGGCCAAATAAAAAAAGAAGGCCCAAAAAAGAAGAAATAAAAAGGGACAATGCTACTATCCTTTTTCCACACTTGTGCTTCAAAGTAGCACCATGATCTTTATGATAGAGAGTCTCTTGTTTTGTCACTTTCATATACTAGTGGGAATTTTCATTATAGAACTTGGCTTGTATATTCCAACAATGGGCTTCCTCAAATGCCCTAGGTCTTCGTGAGCAAGCAAGTTGGATGCACACCCACTTAGTTTCTTTTGTTTAGCTTTCATACATTTATAGCTCTAGTACATCCGTTGCATGGCAATCCCTACTCCTTGCATTGACATCAATCGATGGGCATCTCCCTAGCCCGTTGATTAGCCGCGTCAATGTGAGACTTTCTCCTTTTTTGTCTTCTCCACACAACCCCCATCATTATATTCTATTCCACCCATAGTGCTATGTCCATGGCTCACGCTCATGTATTGTGTGAAAGTTGAAAAAGTTTGAGATTACTAAAGTATGAAACAATTGCTTGGCTTGTCATCGGGGTTGTGCAAGATGAGAGCATCTTGTGTGACGAAAATGAAGCATGGCCAAACTATATGATTTTGTAGGGATGAGCTTTCTTTGGCTATATTATTTTGAGAAGACATAATTGCTTGATTAGTATGCTTGAAGTATTATTATTTTTATGTCAATATTAAACTTTTATCTTGAGTCTTTCGGATCTGAACATTCATCCCACAATAAGGAAAATTACATTGAGAAATATGCTAGGTAGCATTCCACATCAAAAATTCCGTTTTTATCATTTACCTACTCGAGGACGAGCAGGAATTAAGCTTGGGGATGCTTGATACGTCTCTAACGTATCTATAATTTTTTATTGTTCCATGCTAGTATATATTCTGTTTTGGATGTTTAATGGGCTTTATTATACACTTTTATACTATTTTTGGGACTAACCTATTAACCGGAGGCCCAGCCCAAATTGCTGTTTTTTTGCCTATTTCAGTGTTTCGCAGAAAAAGAATATCAAACGGAGTCCAAACGGAATGAAACCTTCGGGAACGTGATTTTCGGAACAGACGTGATCCAGAGGACTTGGAGTGGACGTCAAGCAACCAAAAAGGAGGCCACGAGGCAGGGGGCGCGCCCTCCACCCTCGTGGGCCCCTCGTGGCTCCACCGACCTACTTCTTCCTCCTATATATACCTATGTACCCCCAAACCATCAGCAGAGGAGCCAAAACCCTATTTCCACCGCCGCAACCTTTTGTACCCGTGAGATCCCATCTTTGGGCCTTTTCCGGCGCTCCGCCGGAGGGGGCATTGATCACGGAGGGCTTCTACATCAACACCATAGCCTCTCCGATGATGTGTGAGTAGTTTACCTCAGACCTTTGGGTCCATAGTTATTAGCTAGATGGCTTATCTCTCTCTTTGGATCTCAATACAAAGTTCTCCTCAATCTTCTTGGAGATCTATTCAATGTAACTCTTTTTGCGGTGTGTTTGTCGAGATCCGGTGAATTGTGGGTTTATGATCAAGATTATCTATGAACAATATTTGAATATTCTCTGAATTCTTTTATGTATGATTGGTTATCTTTGAAAGTCTCTTCGAATTATCAGTTTGGTTTGGCCTACTAGATTGATCTTTCTTGCAATGGGAGAAGTGCTTAGCTTTGGGTTCAATCTTGCGGTGCTCGATCCCAGTGACAGTAGGGGAAACGACACGTATTGTATTGTTGCCATCGAGGATAAAAAGATGGGGTTTATATCATATTGCATGAGTTTATCCCTCTACATCATGTCATCTTGCTTAAAGCGTTACTCTGTTCTTATGAACTTAATACTCTAGATGCATGCTGGATAGCGGTCGATGTGTGGAGTAATAGTAGTAGATGCCGGCAGGAGTCGGTCTACTTGTCACGGACGTGATGCCTATATACATGATCATACCTAGATATTCTCATAACTATGCTCAATTCTATCAATTGCTCGACAGTAATTTGTTCACCCATCGTAATACTTATGCTATCTTGAGAGAAGCCACTAGTGAAACCTATGGCCCCCGGGTCTATTTTCCATCATATTAGTTTCTGATCTATTTTATTTCGCAATCTTTATTTTTTATCTTTATCATAAAAATACCAAAAATACTAACTTATCATCTCTATCAGATCTCACTTTTGCAAGTGGCCGTGAAGGGATTGACAACCCCTTTATCGTGTTGGTTGCAAGGTTCTTATTTGTTTGTGTAGGTGCGAGGGACTTGAGCGTGGTCTCCTACTTGATTGATACCTTGGTTCTCAAAAACTAAGGGAAATACTTACGCTACTTTGCTGCATCACCCTTTCCTCTTCAAGGGAAAACCAACGCAGTGCTCAAGAGGTAGCAGGGGGCATGCATTCATATCTTAGGATTCCCTTCGTGCCGACACGAGGGAGGGGGGCTGCTAGCTACTTCGCACTTTGCTACGGTGAACCTCGGTTGGGGGGCATGCATTCATAGCTTAGGATTCCCTTCGTGCTGACACGAGGGAGGGGGGCTGCTAGCTACTTCGCACTTTGCTAGGTGAACCTCGGTTGAGGGGGAGGGGGCATGCATTCATAGCTTAGGATTCCCTTCGTGCCGACACGAGGGGGCGGTGGGGGCAAGCAATACCGTGCGCTTTGCGAGAGAGGGGCCACATCGAAGTTTGCATTTGGTATTTGAAAATCAAACCACCCTTTTGATACATAAATTCGGTCCACATGCAAGTGTGTTCGTGTTCTGACCCTCTCCCGCGTCATTTTTCGCCAAATTTTTGAACATTAGACAAGTCGGATGACGCAACAGACACAGTTCACTCAAACTAATCGTGTGCCACGCCGGTGCACCTGTCACCCACACATCCGCACAGTACATTGGGCTCCATGAGGCTCCCCTCTCAAAACTATCTGCCCGCCTCGAGGGTTTTTCTGTTTCATAACACACGGTTGTTATCTCCAGACCGTGTGCGATGTTTCTTGTTCCCAATCCCGCCTACATCCCTAGAAAATTTCTGCCCGCCTCGAGGGTTTTTCTGTTTCATAACACACGGTTGTTATCTCCGGACCGTTTGTGATGCACTATTATCAAAATTTTCAATAGCCCGGCATTTCACTCCCGCGTAGTAAAAATTTCAGTACCCACGTCATTTCCTCAAACACCCCCCCCCTCCACACACACACACACCAAAACCTCCTCGGGCGTGCGCACACACACACACACACCCTCCCTCACTCGAAACCCTAGCAAAGTCCCCGCCGCTGCTGCTGCCACCGCAAGGCCTCCATTGTCAACATCTGCCGGTTTTCCCACGCAGCTTACCCACCGATCTCCATACCCAGGCCGCCCTGAGTTTCTTAGATGACGCCTGCCAAACGCCCCCTTTCCCACAGATCCCCATCCCCATCCCCATCCCCCACTCCAGAGCGTCGCAGTCTAAGCCCGGCTACGCTTCCCGTGGAGCTCGAGGAGCGACTGGTCCAAAAGAGGTGTATAGCGGTCTCTTCGCCCGATGTCGCCGAGGAAGCTGACGAGCATTACTGGCAGCAGGCACTCAAGCAGCGGGCTAGAGTATGCGGGCATGTCTCGTCCGTCGGCTACGACATCGAGGTCACTGACAGCAACGCCCTGAGGCAGGCTGTGTCATAGGTTAAGTGGCCCACCCCCAACCCCTCGGGTTTAACCGCTGTCGATCTCATCCATGGCCCCGCCGCTGATCTCCTCTGGCTCGCTGTCAACAATTTGCCATTCTACATCGCCATCGAGCCCCTTTTGTCATTTCTGAAGGACACGTTCTGCGACGCTGGCTTGGGATCCACAGCTTCCAAGTCAGACCTCATCGACGGCAACCACGAGGAGGGCACCCTCTCCGGCTCTTCCAAGGGGAAAGAGCCCATCTGCTCTTCCAAGGGTAAAGCGCCCGTCTGCGACTTAGGGAGGGCACCCTACAGTCGTGCTCTTCCAAGGGGAAGGAGCCCATCTACGACAACATGGAGCCCATCCAAGGTTCGTGCTCTTCCCACGGGAACGAGCCCATCCGTGACAAGTGAGGAAACCCATGATTTGTTTTGTCGTGCCTCTTCACAGGGGGAAACCCATGATTTGTTATGTCGAGTCCCTTTTGTAGTGTAGTGAGAATATGTCCAGTTTAATTGCTATATCTGGTTGTTTGCAGTATGCCTTGTTTATTTCAGTTGTTCACAATGTGATGCTTTATATGTGCAATTATTTATTGTGCAGTACATTTCATCAATCTAGTTTTAAACATACCGATAGGAATGCATATATTTGCTTGTTGTTAAGCCTGTTATAGCTAGCATATGCCTCTTTTAATGTTTTTTGATTGTTCGGTTGTTTGTAGTTAGCATATGTTCAGTTTCAAATGCTATCTTTGGTTGTTCGTAGTATGCCTTGTTTATTCCAGTTATTCACAACGTGATGTTCTATATGTGCAAGTATGAACTATGCAGTTCAATTTCATCAGTACCAGTTTCAACAATACCATTATGAATGACTACATTTGGTTGCTTCATCTTGTAGTTAACACGCCTTTCCATTTTTATTTAACCATAACCAGTGTACCTAGACCGGCACAATACCAGTTTGAATGATCATGTTTGCTTGTTGTTAAATGTTTGGCCTGTTGCAGTTAGCACACCTTTCCACTTGTTTTGCTTTACTAGCGTGCTTAAACCTGCACACTGAAGCTATCTTTTGGAGATTATTTTATCTGCCATGTGTAATTTTGGTTGATGTTTAGCCTGTTGTGCTTAACATGCTTCTTGATGTACCTACACAGGACAATTTTGGGAACGACTGTTGTTTTCCATCGAGGTTAGTTTCATCCCATGGCTTATATCTGCTCACTGTTCAGGATATCGGTAGCTGGTACCATATAGGTCGGCGGCTGATAAGGGACTAATCGGTGAATCGGACTTTTAACTGAATATATCTACGACCCATTTTTCCTTAGGTTAACTAGGGCCATATGTAATATATTTGAGGCTACATAGCAACATGCACTGTACTTAATGTCTAAATATGCAATCCTAGGCTACATAGCAACAAGGAGAGTGTTACATTAATGTTCTAATGATGTCTAGATATACGTAGAAGAGCAGCAACAGCAACAGCAACAACACAACCCTGTTTGGATACTCAACTTAGCTAGAGGTTAGAGTTAGTTTCTAGCTCATTACTAACACTGAACTAACTCCATCCAAAGAGTTGTTTGTATGGCAGGGTTAGATTGACAATAAATGCACTAGGAGAACTAGCTCCAATTAGCATCTCTTGGGTTGGATACTAGTTTTTTGGGTGGGTTATAGATGCAACTAGCTCAAACTAGCCCTCGTGTTTAGATATACTTTAGGGCTATTTGAGCCCGAACTAGCTCAAACTAACTGTGACCCATGGATACAGCAGCAGATAATTTGTAAGAATGAACTAAACTCCTTCCGGCCCATAATATAAGATGTTAATTCATCTAATATGTGAGTATATTGGATGTTATAAGATACTCCCTCCGTTCCTAAATATTTATCTTTTTAGAGATTTCAAATGGACTACCACAAACGGATGTATATAGACATATTATAAAAGAGTGTTGTACTACATCATTATGCAATTGTTGTTTAGCTTCTAATATTAACTTGGTGCTTTTAGGTACATATGTCATTGGTAAAGATCCGCGTTTCGACCCTTTCTGCGTATGGGGCAATGAGATATCGATGAACCAGCATCAAGTGAGGAAGCTGATAAAGATTGTTAGTAAAATGGGTCCAAAGATGGCAATTAAACTATTTGTTTACACTTTATCCAAGACAACAGCGAACTGCAGGATGGTAAGTAAGAACTCTGCAGCCTTCTTTTTACTACCCATAATGAGTTGTGTTAGATGACAATGTCTGAATCTTTTTCCTTTGCAGTGGTTGCCAAAGCAGTTTACTCAAGATTACCTCTCAAACTACATGATTGGTGGGCATGCAAAGGTTAAAGTATTTCTACCAGAACACGATGATTATCTAGATGTTTTCATGAAGATCGTGAAGGATGGGCGGTCGGCCATCACAAGGGTTTGGACTAGAGTCGTGCGTGCCTTCTGCATGGAGGAGGGCACAATATGGGCATTCCGCTTCACCTTGTTCAGCAACCAGAATATATTTTGCCTCTTTCTTTACCGTCTTTAATAGTACAAGTATACAACTGTGGTTCATCATTCTTTATTTGGTTCTTATGTAATTCTTGAACATATGTACCTATGAATCGAATAATGCATTGGTTGTTTGAACATGATGGATATGAATAAAGTTGTAGCCTACATTCAAATTCAAATCCAAATCCGGTACAATTTGGAAAAGCACCAATTAAATTACGGTGAAATTATGCTCTCCAGGTTGTTACGGCACACACGGTTGGTAAAACACAAACGTTTGCGATATGCACCATAATCGGAGACGGTTCACAGAGAGGAAACGTGTGCAAGCATGCACACAGTTGCCGTCTGCAAAGCGTGTGCGATGTCAGACAATATCACAAATGGTACGGGCAAACTAAACGTTTGTGTTAGTTGCCTTATCATACACGGTTCGCAACCATGAATTGTTTCTAATGAAGTATGCATCATAAACGTTGCACCACAGAATAGCGTGTGCGATAGTTGTCGTGTACGACGATGTTACGACGGTCCGATGTTTCGTAATCCTGTCCGACACTCGTGCGACGATTAGCTAATCTTCTTAACGGTGAACCGTTTGTGATGGGCCGCGCATCATACAGGTTCTATAATAGTGAACCATTTGTGATGGGTCGCGCATCGTAAACGTAGCACCACAGAATACCAACTGCGATGGCAATGCGAGCAGAAACGAGTAGGAGTACTGTAGGGGCCTTATCCCCGACGGTTTCTGGGTCGTGTGGGAAGGACCCCCCTATCGCCCATACTCACTTGGCGACGGTTCCAAATGCCGTCGCAGAAAGGGTAAAAAACCGTTTGTTTAGGACCAGCGCGCACCAGTGGTAGCTACTTGCTCTAGGTGAAGTTCAACCTTAATAGGTCTTCACTGAAACACTAGTATATTGAAACAATAATTGGAACAGAGGACACAATGGGCCCTCGAGATCTGGTGGGGATTGTCGAAATATTAGGGTGGGCCTATGGCCCATCTAACAATTTCTAAATATCTCTAAGGGCCCATGTGGGTTTATTGGCACTAGATGTAGTGGGAAGTTTAGTCCCACCCCGAAAGTTGGAGAGGAGTTGGACCTCCTTATAAGGGTTTCTCTTCCACATGCTATTGGAACTTGAGAAGAGAAGAGGCCCTCGCGCACTCCACCTCCGCCGTCTGCCTCGCCACGCCACGCCTCGTCACGATGCGCGTTGTGGGAATGAGCCGAGCAGAGCTCACACCTACGCGCTTATTTTTACTAGTCACTAACAGAGAGTTTTCTGATAGCTGGGCCACGATCTGAAACGTCGGATCGTGGGCTGTCACAGACTTGGGCATGGGTCGAGCCCACGTCTCTCCACGCGGCTGCGCCTATATAAGTGTGAGGTGTCTCCTAACTCTAGCCGCCACGAACAGATCACATCTGCTCCACACGCACCGCCCACCGTTGTTCCTCTGCTGCTACCGCCGGTGACTCCATCCCGTCTGTCGCGTACACGGTCGACGAGAGAGGGGCGAATAGGTTTTTGGGAAGCAACTACGGGATTGCTTGCCTCCGATCTGCTACTTCCTCCATGTCTGAATCGTCTTTGTCAATGCCATGTCTCAGACTGAAGCCGACCGCCTCGCCACCGAGAAGCTCGAGGCCGACAAGAAGGCAGTCGAGGACGCCGCTGCTGCCACTGATAACCCGCAAGTATAGGGGATCGTTTGTAGCCTTTTAGAATAAATATGAGTGTCGAACCCAACGAGGAGCTAAAGGTAGAACAAATATTCCCTCAAGTTCTCTCGACCAACGATACAACTCTAAGCACACTTGACGTTCGCTTTACCGGAAACAAGTATGAAACTAGAAGTACTTTGTAGGTGTGATAGGGTAGGTTTGCAAGATAATAAAGAGCGCGTAAATAAAAACTAGGGGCTCTTTAGATAAAGAAATAACTAGTTAGTCTTAGTAGAGAGCTTTTTGTCACAAGAAAGTTATTTGTCCCTAGGGAATCGATAACTAGACCGGTAGTCACTATTGCAATTTTATATGAGGGAGAGGCATAAGCTAACATACTTTCTCTTCTTGGATCATATGCACTTATGAATGGAACTCTAGCAAGCATCCGCAACTACTAAAGATCATTAAGGTAAAACCCAACCATAGCATTAAAGTATCAAGTCATCTTTACTCCCATACGCAAACAACCTACTTACTCGGGTCTGTGCTTCTGTCACTCACGCCACCCACCATAAGCAAATCATGAACATATTGCAAACCCTACAGTGGGGATCCCTCACGCTTGCGCGACACGGAGAGCACCATAGGATAGCACCAATAATAAAACATGCAACTCAAACCAATCAAGATCACCAATGAACCCATAGGACAAAACAGATCTACTCAAACGTCATAGGATGGCCATACATCATTAGGAAATAATATATAGTGTTGAGCACCATGTTTAAGTAGAGATTACAGCAGGTAAAAGAGGGGTTACACCACTGCATAGAGGGGGAGAGAGTTGGTGATGACGGCGGTGAAGTTGTTGGTGTAGATTGCGGTGACGATGATGGCCCCGACGGCGTTCCGGTGCCACCGGGAGAGAGGGGGAGAGAGCACCCCTTCTTCTTATTCTTCCTTGACCTTCCCCCTAGATGGGAGAAGGGTTTCCCCTCTAGTCCTTGGCTTCCATGGCGGTGGAGGGGCGAGAGCCCCTCCGAAATTGGATCTCTCTCTCTGTTTCCTTCTGTTTCTGCACTCCCTATTCTGCCCTTTCACCGTTTCTTAAATTCCCGGAGATCCATAACTCCGATTGGGCTAAAATTTGGACACGATTTTTATCTGGATCTTGGCTTTCTTGCGGTGAAAGAAGGGCATCAACCGCCTTACAGAGTGGCCACGAGGGCCCAGGGCGCGCCCTACCCCCTGGGGCGCGCCCCTCACCCTCGTGGGCCCCTCGGGCATCGTCTCGCGTTGATTCCACTTCCCAAAATTCACATATATTCCAAAAAAATCTCCGTAAGTTTTTATCCCGTTTGGACTCCGTTTGATATAGATTTTCTGCGAAACAAAAAACATGCAACAAACAGGAACTGGCACTGGGCACTGGGTCAATATGTTAGTCCCAAAAATAGTATAAAAAGTTGCCAAAAGTAGGTAAAAGTTGTAGAATATTGGCATGGAACAATAAAAAATTATAGATACGACGGAGACGTATCAGCATCCCCAAGCTTAATTCCTGCTCGTCCTCGAGTAGGTAAATGATAAAAAAACATAATTTTTGATATGGAATGCTACCTACCACAATCTTGATCACATACTCTAATCATGGCATGAATATTAAGACACGAGTGATTCAAAGCAATAGCCTATCATTTGACATTAAGACAACAATACTTCAAGCATACTAATAAAGCAATCATGTCTTCTCAAAATAACATGGCCAAAGAAAGTTATCCCTACAAAATCATATAGTCTGGCTATGCTCCATCTTCATCACACAAAATATTCAAATCATGCACAACCCCGATCACAAGCCAAGAAATTGTTTCATACTTTTGGCGTTCTCAAACCTTTTCAACTTTCACGCAATACATGAGCGTGAGCCATGGACATAGCACTATAGGTGGAATAGAATATGATGGTGGAGGTTGTGGAGAAGACAAAAAGAGGGAGATAGTCTCACATCAACTAGGCGTATCAATGGGCTATGAAGATTCCCATCAATGGATATCAACGTGAGTGAGTAGGGATTGCCATGCAACGGATGCACTAGAGCTATAAGTGTATGAAAGCTCAAATTGAAACTAAGTGGGTGTGCATCCAACTTGCTTGCTCATGAAGACCTAGGGCATTTGAGGAAGCCCATCGTTGGAATATACAAGCCAAGTTCTATAATGAAAAATTCTCACTAGTATATGAAAGTGATAACTCAAGAGACTCTCTATATGAAGAACATGGTGCTACTCTGAAGCACAAGTGTGGTAAAAGGATAGTAACATTGTCCCTTCTGTCTTTTCTCTCATTTTTTCTCCTTTTTTTTCTTTTTTTTTCTTTTTTTGTAGGCTTCTTTGGCCTCTCTCTTTTTTAGGGCTTCTTTGGCCACTTTTATTTTGATAACCTCACATGGGATAATGTTCTAATAATGATGATCATCACACTTTTATTTACTTACAACTCAATATTACAACTTGATATCTAGAACAAAGTATGACTCTATATGAATGCCTCCGGTGGTGTACCGGGATGTGCAATGATCTAGCATAGCAATGACATCAAAAAACGGACAAGCCATGAAAACACCATGCTAGCTATCTTACGATCATGCAAAGCAATATGACAATAAATGCTCAAGTCATGTATATGATGATGATGGAAGTTGCATGGCAATATATCTCAGAATGGCTATGGAAATGCCATGATAGGTAGGTATGGTGGCGGTTTTGAGGAAGGTATAAGGAGGCTTATGTGTGACAGAGCGTATCATATCACGGGGTTTGGATGCACCGGCGTAGTTTGCACCAACTCTCGAGGTGAGAAAGGGCAATGCACGGTACCGAAGAGGCTAGCAATGATGGAAGGGTGAGAGTGCGTATAATACATGGACTCAACATTAGTCATAAAGAACTCGCATACTTATTGCATAAGTCTAGAAGCTATCAAAACAAAGCATTAGACGCATGCTCCTAGGGGGATAGATTGGTAGGAAAAGACCATCGCTCGTCCCCGAACGCCACTCATAAGAAAGACAATCAATAAATAAATCATGCTCTGACTTCGTTACATAATGGTTCACCATACGTGCATGCTACGGGAATCACAGACATCAACACAAGTATTTCTACAATCCACAATTACCCACTAGCATGACTCTAATATCACCATCTTTATATCGCAAAACTATTGCAAGGAATCAAACATATCATATTCAGTGATCTACAAGTTTTATGTAGGATTTTATGACTAACCATGTGAATGACCAATTCCTGTCATCTCTCTAAATAGATATAAGTGAGGCAAGAGAGTTTAATTCTTTCTACAAAAGATATGCCCACGCTCTAACAAATATAAGTGAAGCAAAAGAGCATTCTATAAATGGCGGTTTTCTATATGTATGGAAACAGGCAATCCAAAGTTCAAATGATATATGTGAAGCACATGAAACATTCTATAAAGCCATACTCAAAAGATATAAGTGAAGTGCAATGAGCATTCTATAAATCAACCATGTACTATCTCATACCAGCATGGTGCATCAAAGAAAAGTGAAAACTAAATGCAAAAGACGCTCCAAGATTTGCACATATCACATGAACGAAACGAAACCGAAAACATACCGATTCTTGTTGAAGAAAGATGGGATGCCTTCCAGGGCATCCCCAAGCTTAGACGCTTGAGTCTACTTGAATATTTACTTGGGGTGACATGGGCATCCCCAATCTTGAGCTCTTGCCTCTCCTCCTTCTCCTCACATCGAGACATCCTCGATCGTCGAACACTTCATTCACACAAAACTTAACAGAAAGTTCGGTAAGATCCGTTAGTATAATAAAGCAAATCACTACTCTAAGTACTGTTGCAAACCAATTAAAATTTTCTTTTTGCATTGTAGCTACTGTAATATAACTTTTCCATGGCTTAATCCACTGATAGAAATCGAAGTTTCATCAAAACAAGCAAAACAATGCATCAAAAACAAAATCTGTCTTAAACAGGACAGTCTGTAGTAATCTGAACATTCACCATACCTCTGGTACTCCAAAAATTCTTAAAAAATGGGGAAAAATAAAAAATTTGTATAGAAATATAGTGCAAAGAGTTTCATAACCGTTTGACGTTCCAGTAAAGAATGTAAAATCACGCACTACAGCCAAAGTTTCTGTTTTGCACCGCACAAACCAACAAGCAATGTAAACATCCTAAAGGCAAATCTTGGCACATTATTTTTATAATACAATGGAATTGTACAAGGGGATAATTATTTTTTTTGAAAAGTTTCTGTAATTAAGATTCACAAAGTTTTCGTGAGCATGAACAAAGTTCAAGGACGTCCCCCACTTTCACAATGCTCGTCTCTCTCACTTTCACTTTTCTTTTTGTGAAGTTTTAAGTTCCCCTCTATATTTTTTCGTTTTTAAACTTTATAAAAGCACTCAACAGAAATAAATGACTCTCTAAAACTTTCGGGTTGTCTCCCTGGCAGCGCTTTCTTTAAAGCCATAAAGCTAGGCATAAAGTGCTCAAGTAACGAATCCACCCGGATCCCAAGGTATATCAAAGCCAATTTGAATTAGCAATGATTTGGCATTTAGTAGTGAGCACAAAGCAACATATATCCAGCAATTATGAAGTCTAACTCTCTTCCTATGCATTGGCATGTCATACAAGAACAATTCATGCACATCAAGTAAAGGCCAATGCATAGCATAAGAAGTTTCTTGCAATTTTATCGTGTTGGAAACATAGAGAGACGGAGATGTAGTTCCTCTCTCATAATAATTGCAAGTAGGAGCAGCAAGCACATGCATATTATATTCATCAAAATCATCATGCGCAACGGTAAAAGGCAACCCATCAATATAATCCTTAACAAGAGCAAACTTCTCCGTTATAGTGTAGTTCGAAGAATTCAAAAAGATAATAGGACTATCATGTATGGGTGCAATAGCAACAATTTCATATTTAACATAAGGAACAATAGCAAGTTCATCTCCATAAGCATAATTCATATTGGCATCTTGGCCACAAGAATAGCAAGCATCAAGTTCATCAAAAAGGGATATTTCAAACGAATCAACGAGATCATAGCAATTATCATGGCATTCATCCTTCGGTAAGAACGAAGGGGCATTAAATAATGTATGAGTTGAAGAGTTACTATCATTAGAAGGTGGGCACGAGTAGCTAATCCGATCTTCCTCCTTTTGTTCTTCGCTCTCCTCATCATCTTTTTCATCCAATGAGCTCACAGTTTTATCAATTTCTTCTTCCATAGACTCCTGCAAAATATTATTCTCTTCTCGGACAGCGGAGACTTTCTCAATAAATTTATCAACATCATAATTGTATTTATAATTCTCATAGCAATATTTAAGGATAGCTAAATTTTCAGGTCTATAAACTGAAACATCAAAATCTTCAAACTCTTTAAACAAAGATTCAATTTCGCATGCACCCTTAAAAGTAACAAATTCTTCTATTCGTTCCACATCATAGTAATCATATATACCTCTAGCATAAGAAGCCAAGGTTTTATTATCATTAAATCTACATGAAAAGGGAAGGTGTGGAGCCTTCATCCTAGAGCAACAAGTATAATCATATCTCAAGCATAGTTGCCGAGCATACCAATGCAACATATGAATTTGATCACATAATAGTTTCCCTTTTTGAGTCAAGCGATAATCCCTAAAGTATTCACGTTGATCCAACGTGTCTCCCATTATATAATTGAATGGGTTTCCTTAGGATTATTAAAGTAGTGCATAATATCTTTCACATAATGAGCATCGAGGGTTTTAGGAGGTTCCCCATCTCCATGAGTAGCAAGTACACCTATTTTTTTGGTATTTCGTGTTCCATATCCATAACTAAAGATAGAGAACAACTTAGAATAGAAAATAAAAACTACTTAGTGATAAAGCAAACAAGCACACACGAGAATATTCACCCCACGCTATTGCTCCCCGGAAATGGCGCCAGAAAAAGGTCTTGATAACCCACAAGTATAGGGGATCGTTTCTAGCCTTTTTCGATAAATAAGAGTGTTGAACCCAACGAGGAGCTAATGGTAGAACAAATATTACCTCAAGTTCTATCGACCACCGATACAACTCTACGCACACTTGACGTTCGCTTTACCGGAAACAAGTATGAAACTAGAAGTACTTTGTAGTTGTGATAGGATAGGTTTGCAAGATAATAAAGAGCGCGTAAATAAAAACTAGGAGCTCTTTAGATAAAGAAATAACTAGTTAGTCTTAGTAGAGAGCTTTTTGTCACAAGAAAGTTATTTGTCCCTAGACAATCGATAACTAGACCGGTAATCACTATTGCAATTTTATATGAGGGAGAGGCATAAGCTAACATACTTTCTCTTCTTGGGTCATATGCACTTATGATTGGAACTCTAGCAAGCATCCGCAACTACTAAAGATCAGTAAGGTAAAACCCAACCATAGCATTAAAGTATCAAGTCCTTTTTACTCCCATACGCAAACAACCTACTTACTCGGGTCTGTGCTTCTGTCACTCACGCCACCCACCATAAGCAAATCATGAACATATTGCAAACCCTACAGCGGGGATCCCTCACGCTTGCGCGACACGGAGAGCACCATAGGACAACACCAATAATAAAACATGCAACTCAAACCAATCAAGATCATCAATGAACCCATACGACAAAACTGATCTACTCAAACGTCATAGGATGGCCATACATCATTGGGAAATAATATATAGCGTTGAGCACCATGTTTAAGTAGAGATTACAGCGGGTAAAAGAGGGGTTACACCGCTGCATAGAGGGGGATAGAGTTGGTGATGACGGCGGTGAAGTTGTTGGTGTAGATTGCTCTGACGATGATGGCCCCGGCGGCGTTCCGGCGCCACCGGGAGAGAGGGGGAGAGAGCCCCCCTTCTTCTTCTTCTTCCTTGACCTTCCCCCTAGATGGGAGAAGGGTTTCCCCTCTGGTCCTTGGCTTCCATGGCGGCGGTGGGGCGAGAGCCCCTTCGAGGTTGGATCTCTCTCTCTGTTTCCTTCTGTTTCTGCACTCCCTAATTCTGCCCTTTCACCGTTTCTTAAATTACCGGAGATCCGTAACTCCGATTGGGCTGAAATTTGGACACGGTTTTTATCCGGATATTGGCTTTTTTGCAGCGAAATAAGGGCGTCAACCACCTTACGGAGTGGCCACGAGGGCCCAGGGGGCGCCCCTCACCCTCGTGGGCCCCTTCGGGCATCGTCTCGCGTTGATTCCACTTCCCAAAATTCACATATATTCCAAAAAAATCCCCGGAAGTTTTTATCCCGTTTGGACTCCGTTTGATATGGATTTTTTGTGAAACAGAAAACATGCAACAAACAGGAACTGGCACTGGGCATTGGATCAATATGTTAGTCCCAAAAATAGTATAAAAAGTTGCCAAAAGTATGTAAAAGTTGTAGAATATTGGCATGGAACAATAAAAAATTATAGATACGACGGAGACGTATCAGCCACCGCCGCCGCGGCCTCTGCATGGCCTACTGGAGTGTATAACTCGTTTATCCCGCACCTACTGTTTACTGTTATAGCCATGCTAGCGTTATACGTAGATGTGTCTGCCATTAGCGTAGTATGTGCTTGCGTGATTCAATATCAGCATGTCATTAATTCTATCAATGCCATGCTAGTGATTTACTCATGGATTAAATTAGTCAAAAAATTATCTATTTACTCAACATGGGCCGAGAAAATTAGGGGCCATGTGCCAAAACTCTGAAACAAGGCCTATGTAACTATAAAAAGATTAAGATGTAATAATGTATAGGCCATAATGTGCTACATCGTAATAAATATATCATGAACTGTATCTATTCATTGGGATATTTGTTTTAGCTGAAACTATTTTTCTAGATAAAATCTTGGTACACAAACAGTACAAGAAATTTAGCATGAAATTGAAACAAAAACACCTAAACGGCCGAGGTTTGCCATCAATCCCCTTGCCGTCTTTGCCCTGGCCAACCCTGCCCCTGGATGCATACCATCTTGATTTCCTTCTCCCTTTCAATTCTATGAGGGATAGGGATTGCAGGAAGACTATGGAATCAAACTGAATGAACATAAATAAATAAACCTAAAGATATAGAAGGATAAAGTTAAAATTGAAGAGGAATTTGTTGGGAATCGACACATCATGATCTTCCCTTTGTTAATTCCGCCTAAACAACCAAATATCAAAACATAAACTCGATGGGCGATTGGGGGAGTGGAAAAAAAAGCAAAGATGACAAAGGGCTTGAGGAGGCGGGAGGCGAAAACATGGGAGGCGAGGCGACCCGGGAGAAGGGTTTTGTCGGTGGGAAGATACGTAAATTAGCCGCTCGCTCGCTCCTGGCATAGTTGGGCTGATTACTTTCAGTATTTCTTTTGAGAGAACGGGCCCTGTAGACTACTGCGTACCCATATACATAGTTGGGCGGGTGGGGGGCAAAATTTGTGGGGCCTGTGCGGGTGGCACCTGTTGCACGTGCCCTGGCCCGGCCTGCAAAAAACGTTTGTGAGTGACAAAGTCATATAAGACCAAAGCTACGCCTAAGCGAGAGAAAAAACCCAAACCATCAAATCCACTATTGACAAATTACAACAATGGTCATATCAGTACCAACCATCTCATGATGTCACAAGCACAACAAGGTTCTTTAAGAGCAAGGCCTACAGAAAGGGAGCGACGCTCGAAACCCGCCGTCACGGGATCCAACACCCAAAGGAGTTGGGTTTATGAGTAAAGCAAGATTTTAGATCCTCAATCAAACTTTTTTTAGATAATGATCCTCAATTTAACTAACAAAGCATGTGTAATACACAAAAGAAAATATGTTTAGAACTTTATTCAATGACAAATCTAAAGATTTTTTTGACATACACCACATGTTTCACTAGTTAATTGAAGACCTAAAAATCCGTGCTCAACTTATAAACCCAACCGAAGGGACTACACATATAGTAATTGACCACTCGACTTTCCTTGTGTGCATGTACGCGTACCGAATCATATCACTACACCACGAGTCCAAATACTAGTGGGGCCGGCGAAGGTCGTCGAACGACCAGAGCTCCAAGAGAACCCAAACTCCAAAGCTAAAGGGATAGTTCATGGAAAAATGAGCAACGATTTTGGGTCCGTCCAGGTCCATATTGGGAGGGTCACAAGGAGGCCAGAATCCACCCATGGCCTCTGGGGATCTATCTCAGAATCAAGGCAGAGGGTTCTTCTATTTGACAAGTCCTATTTGACACATTTTGCTTAATATTGCTGGCAAATGGCAGGAGTGAACCGTGCAACTCACTTGAAAGGTTACATATCTGGTTTTCTCGTTTTAGGAAGGTTCTAGAAGGTTCTCACCTTTTTCATTATTATTTTCTATCATTTCTCTACTGGTATTTATCAGGTTTTTTGGTTTTTATTTTCTTTTTCTTTCTTTCATGTTCCTTTTTATTTTTATTTTTATTTGTTTCCTTTTTCTTTCCTATTTCTTTCAAAAAATCCTCATGGTTTTAATAAATTGCCCAGAAATTAAAAATGTTCATGTTCTTATAAAAAGGTTCATATTTACAAAATGTTCACCAAAGTTTTCAAAATGTTCGCATTTCCAAAAAGAAATTCAACTTTTCTTAAAAATGACCAGGTTTTTTCCAAAAAATAATTCCCAAATCACAATTGTTCACATATTTTACAAAATATTCCATTTTCAAATAAATTAATATTTTCATATTTTTGTGAAAAAAAGATTGAAAATTAATTGAAAGCTAGAAAACCACAACAAGATGTAAACAAAGGGGAACATACTACGCAACAAAAACATTTACTGTACAATCGCACCCAAGGTCACTATGAAGCCGAAGGATAGATCCAATCTCACCAACAAGTATGCAGCGGAGAACAAGATGTTGGTGAGGATGTGATGATTCCCGCAACTAGGTTATGCGTCCCAGTCGCAAGAATACTCCACCGATCAAGAGTCAAAGTAGACCCTACTATGGTAGCCATGCATACCAAAGTATTGATCTGGAAACACTTCGTCGTCCAGAACAAAGATCACCGATAAAACTAGAGGGAGAGGCAGCCTATCGGCTTTCCATTTAGTTCTAAACTAGAAGGGAGAGAGAGGTGGTCCTCCAAAACTTGTGTGTCCTTGGGGGAGCCCTTCCCACATATTTATAGGAAGGCTAAGGGGTGGTGCGGTTTGGAGGAGGGGCGCAGCCCCAAGGGGTTCGACCGACCCTAGGAGAAGAGTCCTCCTTCTCCTCCGCTCCCACGCACCACCTTGGCTTAGCCCACAGTAATATGTGGACATTAACCGAAACACTTTCTTGTCAATATTTAACGGTAGATCTTGACACCCATGTTAACTCCCACACATACACAAAAAACTTTATCCGGTGAACCTTTTGTTTTCGTATACACTTTCCTTTGCTTTGTGATACTTTACAAAACCCAAGACGAAGCCAGTTTTTCCGTGATCAACACTTTGATCATTATATATTTGTTATCCTCGTTATCAGTTTTGTTCTCTTTTCTTACTTCTGTATTTCGGTATCCATGATCACCATCACTGTGTCTGACCAGACGATTATGGATACCATAATACCGGGTGGGCCCTGAGAGTATCTCTCCATCATCTGGAGCAAATTCCAGTCTTCATCGAGAACCTTGACATACATCTTCGGTGTACCAGTAAGTTACCTTTATGATCTCCCAGTTATGGAAAATGTTGGGCAACCCCAAGCGAACCATTTAGTATAAAAGGTTGTACGATAATCTCATCGTATAAGGATGTAAGTAATGCTAACACATTATATGATAATACCATCAACTAAATGATGACGTGATCTCACGACATATCATAAGTATTGAGTCTATCCAACATTGTTGTTTAACCAACAATGTGTTCTCTTTACCGTCGGCATCCTTATTACTATAACAATGCCATGATCAGGAAAATTGGATCATCTATAATATATGAGCTAGTCTTAGAGGTGAGACTAGAGATCTATTTAGGTGTTTATGTTTCTACACATGCAACTGAGATTTCCTCTGATTATCTCATTAATATAAAAATTAATTACAAACCTGAAAATAAATAATACTTCTAATTGCCTCTAGGGTGTATTTTCAATAGTAAATTGCTAGCTCCAGTACCTTAGTTTGAGGTCTCCTCTTATTGAGTGAATCATGTTTTGTGCGCAACCGATCAAGCCTACACTCCTCTCTATAGGTGCTTTGGGTCGGCCCATTTAGTTGTTTCTCGGAACATAATTCCCTTCGTTTCTAGAACCTTCTCTGGGACGAGTTTCCTTTTTTTCTATGATTATTTTTATTGGTTTTATTTCAATTTATTTGGGGTTTTCGTATTGTTCTTCTTCTTCTTTACTTTTTGCTCTTCTTTTTCCTTACTATTTTTTTGCTTATTACTTTCTTCCTTTAAAAAATTTGTGAATAGTTTTTGAATTTGCAAACGTGTTTAACCGAATTCATTTTTTCACACAACAAACAGTTTTTGATTTGTGAATATTTTCTGAAATTTGGAATTTTTTTGAGTTCATGAAAATAAAATTGGATTCTCAATTTTTTTGAACTTTCAAATATGTTTTGATTTTTGAACATGTTCTCAATTCATGATTTTGTTTTTGAATTCATAGAACTTTTGAAACTCCCGAACATTTTTGAGACTCAAAAATATTTTTTCAAACTCACAAACATTGTTTGAATTAGCAATCATTTTTTCCAAATTTCAAACCAATTCGAGATTTTGTTAATTTGATACTTTTTTAATACAGGGTCATTTTTAGGAATTTCGGATCATTTTTTAGTTTCGCTATATTTCTTATTTCACCAACAATTTTCTTAATTTGCAAACTTTTTTTATTTGACGAAGATTTTTTGGATTCATGAATAGTCTTGGAATTTGTGCACATTTTTTAACTCATGAACAACTTTTTAATTCGTGGACTTTTTGTTTAAACTCATGAACATTCTGCGAACATTTTTAAACAATTTCCACAGTACCTGATTTGTGGAGGATACTGAGTCAAAATCTATTCAAAACTAACAAGCACTGCTACGCTACTTTTTCGTCGCTGGTTTTCTTAGGCAATTGAGCATTGCTTTGTACGCTATATTTTTTTTAGTGGATCGCTGGTGGAGGGAGTAAAAATATAGGATGGCACACCTTTAGAAGACAAAATGCAGCTACAAAGCACAGTGCAAGAGCATTTCCTATTTGGCGACCGTTATAGTTATAATGGTACAGGACGCCCCACCCCCTACTCGGCAGATTATATGTGTGCTGGCTCCCACAAGGCGTTGGAAGCTCGAGCGGGGAAGCTGGCTTCTAGATTTGTTGACGTATAAATGTAATGCCTAGTCTTTTTTCTCAAATCGTATTTTTAATCGCATTGTCTAGAGTATGCACTTCTACAAGGATGTCCTTTTGTTTTTCTGATTTTGGGAAGCATCTAGTAGCTTTAAGACGTTTTTCTCCTGCTGGTTTTATGTGTTTGTTTGACCAGTTTTTCTTACTTTTTTATATTTCCTTTTTCCTTTTTTTTCTTCTTTTTTCCTTTTTATTCACATTATTTTTAAAATACTTTTCAAATTTTATGGACATTTTCAAATACATGAAGCTTTCCAAATCTGTGAGCTATTTTCTAATTCGAACTTTTTCTAAATCCATGTACCTTTTTCAACTTTGTTTGTCTTAGCTTGTATTTTTTTAATTTGCAGAAAAATAATCTCAGTGAACTTTTTCAAATTCGTGTGTCTTAGCTCGTGAACTTTTTTTCAGTCATAATGAACAATTTTCAAATTTCATGATTTTTTCAATTTCGTGAATTTTTCAAATTCATGAACCTTTTTAAAAATCGTGGAATTTTTTCAAATTGGTTTCAGATTTGTGTGTCTTAGCTCGTGAACTTTTTTCAAATTCGTGAAGTTTTTTTCAATCTTAGTGAACTTTTAAAATTTCATGAACCTTTTTGAATTTTGTGAACTTTTCAAATTCATGAAGTTTTTCATTTTTGCGAGTTTTTTTATGAACTTTTTCAATTTTTTGTGAACTCTTGAGATTGACGTGTAAGTTTTCGTGTGCGAACAACTGCCTCGCGTACGCGTAGCCCGAAAGAAAGGAAAAAGGTTTCGGCGAGGAGCGCAGCCCTCCTGCTGTCCCTCAGCCCCCCCCCCCCCCCCCCCCCCCCCCGCGTACACGTGAACGACGAGTTTCTCTGAACCCACCGCGTGCCAAGACGACCCCCGCATGCAAAACGCAACCTGTCGAGCCTCTCGTGCGCCACGACCGCAAGTTCCACACTTGGAGTACACTAGCCACCGTTCAGCGAGGCAAACCACTGCTGACCGCTCCACGGCAGGAGCAAAAACCAGAGACGCAACGGGACCAGCACAACTCTCCCGCGTGCGCCCCCACGCCATAGCCCCGCTGCTCAGCCACATGAACGTCGCCGGCCCCGCCACCGCTTTCGTGCCGAGCGCCAGGCCAGCGCCCCGCGCCCCGCGGCCGCTCTGGCGCCCCAGCGCCCGCTGCAACCCGAGCCCACGCGCCGCCACCGAGCCGCCGGCGGCGGCGCCCGTCTACGCCCCCACTCCGCGGGATCGGCCTCTGCGGACGCCGCACAGCGGGTAATAATTATAAACGGCCGATTCGGAGGGTTCGTTCATTTCTGTATGGTATCGGAGTTCCTGAATCAGGCGCAGGGCGATTTGAGTGGAGGTTGCGCGTCGGTTTGGAAGAAGATTTTGCCGCTTTCTGTTTCGATTGAAGAAATGTAGTAACTCTAGCTCACAGATTCACCCCCAGTCATGCGCATGCTTGGTTTTCTGAATAAGGGCTCACTGAATTTAACCCCAACCTGATATGATGCAACTCTCAAGTGGGGCGGACTGAGATTCTGTAGAATGTTGCTAATGTGCTACTCTGCATTCACAGGCTACTAGGACTGATGTGACACTGTGTTCATGTTGCAGGAGATTTAGAAGCTAATAGTGGTGGTGAACTGTTTGCAGGTATCACTATGATGGAACCGCCAGGGCTTTCTTTGAAGGATGGTACTTCAAGGTGTCCATTCCAGAATGCAGGCAGAGCTTCTGTTTCATGTACTCTGTTGAGAACCCATTCTTTCGTGATGGGATGACTGCTCTCGACCGGACATTGTATGGTCCACGGTTTACCGGGGTGGGAGCGCAGATTCTTGGTGCGGATGACAAGTACATATGCCAGTTCTCTGAAAAATCAAACAACTTTTGGGGGAGTAAGATACTTGTTCAATCTCTTTTCTTCAATTGTTTTTCCTTGCAAATGCTTCTTTTCTGGCACTTCTGCCTTAAAAACATTTTAGTTATTGAGATTAAGTTGACATAATAAGATTGTGACGTGTATGGTACTGTCATTGTCTATGTATTAACTGGTAGAGCTATATTTCTTGCAATGAGGTTTATAGAGCCAAAATAAACAGTATTGTTCCTTAATGTTCTAATGAAATGTAGTTGTGTTGTCATATATATTTGAGATCTTATGGTCTACATCTGATGAAAATACAAACATGAAGCTGGATAATCCATCACCAAAAAAATCCTCACAGAATTAGTTCTGTACGTTGCATAATCTGTTTTTCTATTCAAGAAATCTCAAAAGGATTGGGAACCAGACCAGAGAAAGCATTGGATTTTTCCCGGTCGAACCCCTACTCAGTTTTATTTGGTTGAACCACTAATCTGGTCTGTATTTTTTTTAATTTGCTCCAAACAGGAGGTTATTGGACATCAACTAGTACCTTCAGCCACAAAATAGCGACATTTCAGACATCATCACGGTCACAAACTTATATTTCAATACATTGTAAATCATAATAGATAAATAGAGCTATAATATCTCAGTGTTTATCTTCAACAAATAAGTATAGATCAACTGCATATTTTTGGAAGCCCCGTTTATTTACCTATGAGGAATTACTGCATGTTAACAACCAAGATGCAAACTTATTTCACTCATTTTTCTGTTGTCTGACAATTAGTATTACTTTCCCTGTTTGCTTGAACTTTGTAATTCATCACTCTGGATTTCCCAATTAATAAGCTGCAATTCAATAGGTCGACATGAGCTAATTCTCGGAAACACTTTCATTCCCAATAAAGGCTCAACTCCCCCGGAGCGTGAAATCCCTCCTCAGGTAGATGATTTATGGCTTCTTATGAAATTTGAGAGCCAGTTTGATGATCTAAAGTTTTTTTCTTCCTTGGTATGACTTGCTACTAAAACATATTGAATGGCATGTGCTGAGCTGCTCCATATCTACTTGCTACCTAGCGAATCATTCGAAAAGGCTTATTTTCTTGTTTGATTTGTGGTTATAACTACTTGTTTTCTGTCTCTACACTAGTTATCTATTTATGTATTACATTCTTCCATGTTCATCTAACTTGCTAAACTCTGTGCAAGATTTTCCATTGAATTAACAGATTTGTATGTCTTGAAGCTTTATACTTGGTCAATGCTTTATTTCTATTCTTTGTTTCTGGCGTAGTCTTAAGTTCTTAACAACTATGTAAGGAGAATTTTTTTTGCGGGTAACTATGTAAGAAGATTGATTTACTCCCACTTATTATATATTGCTTTGCATTGTATGTTGCCTTAATGTACTTACTGAGGATCTTGTTGTGACATTTCTTGTTGATATTTTTAACTCCTTCTGCTGTTGAGTAACTGAAAGCAAAAACAAAAACAAAAATCTCTGGAAAGAAAAATTTCCAGTACAGATGCATGCATGATTGGATACTACCCCAGATTGCGAGTCTTTGAATGACCTGAAAATGGGATTTTAATTCTTGTGCTGACGTCACATATTTCTAGTTGTCTTTCTGGGGATTCATGGATTTTAAGTTCTGTACAGTCTTATGACTTGCAAAGACTTCCTAAAATTCTGAACAGTTATCTATGTTTGATGATTTAGGAATTTTCTAATCGCGTTTTGGAAGGCTACCAAGTCACACCAACTTGGCATCAGGGCTTCATACGTGATGACGGAAGGCATGTGAAATCCCATGTTTGTTGAAGATCTGTGCTTTTAATGATTATTAGTAGGTTGCTTATTTAGAAGCATTACATTTGTTGTTACTGAACCATTATCGTCCTTTCAATGTGTGAGAACTGCATCATGTAGTTAAAAATTTATGGCACTGAAATATGGTTCAAAATATATAGCCATGGTTCTAGACAACATTAAGTAATATTGCTATGAAGATCCTTAGTGTAAGAGAAGGTAAACAAATCACAGGCAATGCTTTGATTGAGTCAGTGGCCTTCCATAGTTGAGCAGTGGCGGCGGCGTTTCAACATTTTTCAGAATTGATGCCGTTTATGTGTGAATGGATGAAGATGGTGCCTTCTACCCTAGGCCAGTATGGCCTCCACTATGGGTGCAGGGCCAAAGAGCCGCAAGTTTTTCCTTGCCACAAGGTGAAGCCTCATAATATGTTATCTTCAGTCTGGGGCTTCCTTGGGCTGCCGGTGGCCTCTCCTAGCAGCTCTTGGACGAGCCTCTAGAGAGGTGTGGGCGCGCCCAGCACCAAGTTGGGGAGAGGATCCCTGTGATCTCCCAGTTAAGAATTTTATCATTTAAATTAAGAATATATTGTTTAACTTGGGCCTTAAGCTAGTTAGAGATAAGATCTACGATTTGTTACTTGGATTGGATTGGATTGTTAAAGCTGCCTCCTATAACTGCAGCAAAATGTACCATATAAGTTGTTGACATGGAGATTGGGTAAAAAATGTATGCACACTTTTTTATATTCTAATTAAAGCTAGTTGTTGCCCCTCACAGGTCAAAGTATGTACCAAACGTCCAAACAGCTCGTTGGGAGTACAGCACCCGTCCAGTGTATGGCTGGGGTGATGTCACATCTAAGCAGAAGTCAACAGCTGGTTGGCTTGCTGCTTTTCCATTCTTTGAACCTCATTGGCAGATATGCATGGCTGGTGGCCTATCCACAGGTTTGTTTTTACCATCAATTAATTTCATGAAGGTTTCATGAAGGAGATGTTCGTCTCTCATGTGTAGAACTATCTCGAAGATGGCACATGTACTGCCGATTAATTTTATGGAAGGAAAGGGTCATCTCTCATGTGTGAAATTACCATGTTCAGTGGAGTCATAATTCTTAATCTGAAATACAAAATCGGATGTGCTCATAAACTTCGCTTCACCCAATCTTTTCCCCTTTAATAATGTTCACAAAAATCGTAGTTGCATTTAGGTAATCGGCACATACCAGGAGTTGCATCTAGCCTTGTCTTGTCTCTGAGTCCAGTTTTTATCTTCCATTGAGTAACTTCTCCAGTCCAGTCCTACATTTTAGTACGTTATTGTTTGTTAAAACGTATGTTTTCCATATTTCTTTCATGGTTATAGCAAACATCTACAATTTTGTGGGTCATCAGTCGTAGCAGTAGTATGATATTATCTGATGTAAAGACACTTTTGAAGCTGGTTTGCTTCATGTTACTGGAACAACTAATGTGCTTGATATATAAAAGAGTTCTAATACTTCATATAAGGATATACCTATCCATATTATTGAGTTATGTTGGTTTCTGTGATGTGTGAGTACTTTCCAGGATGGATAGAATGGGATGGAGAACGGTTTGAATTTGAAAATGCTCCCTCCTACTCAGAGAAGAACTGGGGTGGGGGGTTCCCCAGGAAGTGGTACTGGGTGTGTTTCTCTATCCTCTTTCTGAGCTTTGATCTTCTGTTAGTCTTGATTCATATAGATTAAAATATGGAGTGCATATTAACTCATTTAAGGATCAGAAAATAGGCCTACTTTGTAGTTTTGGTTCTGTATTGACATTAATCTTCACCCATGGTTTCAGTATAAATTGATGTGAAAGAATGTATGTACTTGTTGACAAGATAGAATTCTATAAGTAAAATGCATTATACATATTTCATTATCATCAGTTTAACTCTTGTATTCTTCTTCTGTCCTTATGTATGTTTATCGGTGCCCATATTTAACCCGGCCAAAAAATTGGCAGCCTATGATATTTTGGCTCTTGCTTGGTTGGTTTCCCAAATTTCAGTTGCCCATGAAAACTTACCCACCCTCCTCACATTCTCTTCACAATTCTTACCAGCTGTCGAACAAAAGGTAGAGGAATCTCTAGCCAACGTTTTGGCTAGCCAATGTTGGAGTCTACATGGGGCGAATAGACTATCACAAAGAACCACTAGACAGTTTTAGGTGATGGAATTTAACTTTAAGCTGCATTTGTGTAAAACACCCTACACATGCAAGACTATGAACTGAAAGAGATAAAGCAAACTTTCATGAAAGTAAATGGAGAAAGGGATAGATATCCCAGCCAACACAAGGATTTGCCCCGAGGTTAGGATTGTTGGCGCAATCCTACCCCTCGTCCGTGGAGATTCTGACACAAAGTCTCGTCCAAATGGCCACAAAGGTTTAGGACACAAAGTCCTGGACCGCACAAAGCACCTTGGCCCACCTATCCCACCATGGCGGACACTTAGGAAGCCTCTCATAATCTTCTTGGTTCCTTCACATCTTGAAGGCTCCTAAGCATACCTAGCTGATTTAGGAGACGCGCACCCCAAAAAGTAACAAAAAATGGGGTTACTTGGTGATGAATCCCTTAATTGTGCTCTAAAAGATATTGTCCTCCACTCTCAGAATCTGCTAGGATGGATCTAGGGTAGGAGAGGATGAGAGGTTCAAAGGATAGGAATGAATCTCATGGGAGGAGCTCTGAAAATATGCCTTGAAACTTGGAGCAAATGAGTTGTGAATTCTTGGAATGACTTGGCACAATGTGGGATGGGGTAGGGTTATTTATGGGCTAGACCTAGAAATCTTACCGTTAGACACTAATTAGCACAGCTTGGAGGCTCCGGGCAAAATCACTCTTAAGGTTCCGAATAGGCCAAGGGTGGTAACTTCCAACTGGCTCGGAGGGTCTGACCATATCACACGAGTCCAAAGCCGAAAGAATAGACCTTGGAGGATCCAGAGAAAAGTCTCTTGGAGGCTCTGAATGAAGGAAGTGATATGTCCACAAAGGCTCTGGTGGGGGGAGGGGGGGAGGGGAGCTCGGAGGGAGGGTCTGCACTATACTGGGACGCAGGGATTTTGCTACTGCCAGGAGGCTCCCAGCACACATCATTTGGAGGATCTGAACTATAGTGGAACACATGATTTTGCTACTAGATAATCTAGGAATGTTCAGACAGAACTCGCTCGGAGTGTCGGAACTTTGAAACCAAACTTAGCTGGCTCAGAGGTGCCGGACAGAAGTCCTCCGGAGATACCGAACAAGAGCAGTAAGCTTCTGTAGCTGGATAGTGTCACGCTGAGCATGGCATTTCTCCATATCAGGTGTCTTAATGACACTAAGTATATTCCAGTCCTCAGTTGTTAATGATGTACGTATTATTTATTATCTGTGGTACACTGAAGATCGCCTTCTGTAGACATAGTATGACCAAGGACACTTGATTTTTTTTAGCCTTTTAGCCATAATTGTTATGTAGGCTCCCAGTTGGATAGTTGTGAAGTAGGCTGTTCGTTCTTTATGGTTGTAGAATTTTAGTTAACTCCGCAATTGCATGCATAACCCAAGATACCAATTGTAACATCTTTGCTCCTGCAGATCCAGTGTAATGCCTTCTCAGGCATATCTGGTGAAGTTGCTTTAACTGCTGCTGGTGGATTAAGGAAAATTGGATTGGGAGATACCTACGAGAGTCCTTCACTGGTATGTATCTGATACTTCCAATTTAATCTGTGGTGCATACTTCCATTTTGTCTTATATGTTACTTAGCTCATCATGCAAGCATATGCAAGCTTGATCTCTGGATATCTGCACAAAAAGAAGATTTGTTTTGGGCTTATTTATCTGAGAAACCTTGGAAGGGGAGGGTCTATTAATTGAGAACAGTAGAGTTGGCCCTGTTTAGGCTAAAAACCATACACCACTCAGTTAATTAGATATAAACTGGGCAACGTGGCTTATTGCTTGATAAAAAATGCAGAAGTACACTACAAGTTCCTGTCGAAAAAGACCACCCCTTCCCTATTTCTCTTGGTATTTGCAATTGGCCCCACTTATAAATCTGACAGTCAGGCTGGCAAACCACCAACAAGGATATCATGGTGGAAATAGCACCGCCTTCTGAAAGTCCAAATATGCTCCCTCCGATCTGAATTAACTGACGCAACCTCTATACAGTGTTGGTATAGAGGCTGCGTCTAATTTGGATCGGAGGGATTACATATTCCTGCATATCATTGGGCACCTGAAGATGATAATAAAATGCAGTTTTACCTGTTTTGTTGTTTGTTACAAGTATTTAAAGCAACTTAATTAACATAGTGAGTGGTAAGTATTATTTCTAAGTAGAACATGAAATTATGTTCCATGCTGTTGCTGTTCTGTTACCCACAAATGGACCAGTGAGATATTTGGCGCTATTTATCCTCATAAAAACTCTTGTTGCTCTGTTCAGATTGGCGTCCATCACGAGGGAAAATTTTACGAGTTTGTGCCTTGGACTGGGACAGTAAGCTGGGACATTGCTCCTTGGGGTCACTGGAGGATGTCTGGCGAGAACAAAAATCATCTGGTAATTATTATTATTACCCAATGCGGTTAAAATGTGAACTCTGCTTGAATGTTTGCCAGTACTTGTGTTGGGTTTCTTGACATGTATTCATAACTGAGCAGATGCACACTTTTTACTTTTTTAGTTGTGTAGTCTTAAATGTTTTCAGTTGCTTCAATCGCTGTTGCGCTTAAACTCAAGTGCACTTTATGCATTTCGCTGTCATATTTACTGGAGGTGTTTTGAACTTTTGGGGACACTTGCATTACATTCTATGCACTGATATAGCGTGCATTCCGACACATTCCACAGGTAGAAATAGAAGCAACCACCAAAGAACCGGGGACTGCTTTGCGAGCCCCAACAATGGAGGCTGGATTGGTACCAGCATGCAAAGACACCTGTTATGGAGATCTCAAGCTGCAAATGTGGGAAAAGAAATACGATGGGAGCAAAGGGAAGGTATGCATTCATGGTTGATTGTTTGCACAAGTCGAGGCAACTTTTCTTCCATGCTGGAAAAATTGAACTTGTTTCCAAGTAACTTGCATATTGCACAACGACACTTAACTTCGTTGCAGATAATACTTGACACGACAAGCAACATGGCAGCGGTGGAAGTTGGGGGAGGTCCCTGGTTCAACGGGTGGAAAGGCACGACTGCTTCGCCTGAGCTTGTGAATAACATCGTTGGTACTCAGATCGACGTGGAGAGCCTGTTCCCAATTCCATTTCTCAAGCCCCCTGGTCTGTAGGTTTATTCAGAGGAACTGTGAAGAAATTGAAGCCAGTGTAGGTTCTTTTGGCTTTAGTTCTGCAATCAACTGGCCCTGTTCTTCTCTCTGAAAAGAAAAGAAAAAAAAACTTGCCCTGTTCTGAGCATGTTGGCTCAGCAGTTGGTGATGCATACAGATTAAGTTCCCAATGGCTCAGAAAAGCGCCACTCCATCACCTCTTGGCTTAGTTTCCATGTTACCGAAGATGAACCCTATTTAAGGTGGAATTATATTTTTCTTTTGAACAGGAAAATGCGGACAGTTCTAACACATACTCCCTACAAGGTGCTTAGTAAAATAAACCAAGTTTTTTTTCTTAACCATCCGTGCTTATCTCTACAGGGGTGCCTAATTAAGAGTCTGTTGTATAACAAAATGAGCACTGGTGCTTATGGAAAAAATGATTTATTTCTTAAAGCACCTTCCCTGAGCAACTTGCATTGTACAGGGCATAAGGAACATGTAGACATGTGCATACTGTATGTGTTTGCATCTTCTTTGTGATCGCATTCTCTCTGCCAAACCATCGAGACCAGAGGTTCGACCAGGGAACCAGTGATCAAATCCCCTGGCGGACCCAGTTTTAAAAAAGGGATATGGCAACACAGCAGCCCCAAAACTACACACCAGACCAAATAACTTGGTGCTGGAACGAACTGTATTACTACTTACTGGAAGGACTTAGCTATACAGGACGGCCAAGAATCCACTTGATAAACAAAACACTCTTAAGCCTTAATATACAGAGGACTCGGCAACAGATAGTAGCATGCAAGCCACATTGATCAAGGCGACATGCTTCGCCCTCGCACGGTGCTCAGGCACCGATAACATGGCAGGAGCACAGCTTGCGATCAGGACTCCTGGAATGTATGGTTGCTATGCTCCTCCCCTGCACCACCACTGCCACCATCAGTTACACCGTTCGTCGCCCTCTACCTGTTACGAGTATGGGGAATAAGAAGCTGTGTTACCATTGCTGTTTCTGTACCGTCCAGCTGTGCTGCTCCTCGTGGTCTTTGCGCGAGCTTTGCGGCCCTGAAAGCGCAAGTGGATAGAAAAGTTAAAGGTGAATCACACCCGTTTGAGGTACCAGGTTGCAATGTGTTCCTTATTTCCTCTACAAACCGCAATCATAAAAAATCTTTTTCGTCATGCAACAAATGTTTGGTCCAGCCAGCGACTATGTGGAGATGCACATAACGATAGCCCGCAAATGTGTCAGAAATACTACTTATCCATTCTAGGGAATGTCAAGAACCAGATATGGCAAAAACACAGAGCACATTCGACATAAAGGTGGGAGAAGAAACTGAAAAGCAGACTAACACACATCACTTGCATCCGGTTAGTGTAAAGAACAACGCAGATACTCCCTCTGTCCGGAAATACTTGTCCTAGAAATGAATAAAATGGATGTATCTATAACTAAAATAAGTCTAGATACAACCATTTTGAGGACAAGTATTTCCAGACCGAGGGAGTACCACATTATCACCATTGTCATGCACCTGTGGACCGGCTGGGACAGAAACAGATAAAGGGTCCCTCAGTAACCAACCAGTTTACAGTTAACACTGATTCATAAACTCCTTCGGCCATAACATTTCCAAAATCACGAGTTCAATTAGCCTATTGTTGTAAGTTCGCATTTTGTTTAGATTCACATGGCGCCTTAAACCTATGCCCCAGCTCCAATTTTATTGAAATCAAGATTTGTACACATTGTGCAAACAGAGTCCAGCATTCAGAATTTAAACAATAACCAACCAGTTTACAGTCAACATGGATTCATAAGCTCCTTCGGCCTATTGCTGTAATTTAGCATTTTATTTAGATTCTTGGCGCTTTAAACCTACTGCCCCAGCTCCAATTTTATCGAAATCAAGATTTGTACACATTGTGCAAACAGAGTCCAGCATTTAGAATTTTAAAAATAACCAACCAGTTTACAAACACTGATTCATAAGCTCCTTCGGCCATAACATTTCCAAAATCATATGTTCAATTAGCCTATTGTTGTAATTTAGCATTTTATTTTGATTTATATGGCGCATTAAACCTATGCCCCAGCTCCATTTTTATTGAAATCAAAATTTGTACACCTTGTGCAAACAGAGTCCAGCATTTAGAATTTTAAAAATAACCAACCAGTTTACAAACACTGATTCATAAGCTCCTTCGGCCATAACATTTCCAAAATCACATGTTCAATTAGCCTATTGTTGTAATTTAGCATTTTATTTTGATTTACATGGCGCATTAAACCTATGCCCCAGCTCCATTTTTATTGAAATCAAAATTTGTACACCTTGTGCAAACAGAGTCCAGCATTCAGAATTTAAACCTGGCATCATTTGGCATTGGTGGCTAAGACTAAAAGGACGATTAACGATACAGATTTTAGTGAATACTCACAAAATATGAGAGGTAATTTTTCATGCTAGTGGATCATTTTAAAGAATGTCATGATGTAGAAAATCTAGAATTCTCTATCCACACCAACATGGAAGATCGGCGAATAGTTAATTCTGCATCAGCAACGGAGAATAGTTAATTTTGCATCAGCAAAACATGATGAAATGCAGGAACTATTGTGAAGAACATTATATTATGTACATGAGCTTCCTGATGTATCAAATCTCTCAACAATCACAACGAGACGAACTGAGTGCAAAACTTAAATAAGTTCCAAAGCTATCTGTGAATAATATTTGTGGCCGAGTTGACATTGCATGTGTATTTACAAATCAGGCAACTGGTAGAAGTCTTGAATAACTGAATACTGTACATACTAATGTAAGCAGAAACATTAGCATGTTATTCTACCACTAGAGGGCATCTTGAACATTTTGGACCCACCACTGCATGGGCTGTAAAGGCGTTGCCAGTTTCCTTCTAGTGGGACTAATGGTTTGTCCATAGTGGCAAATCCGCAGAAGACATTGAAATTGTAATTATCATAACAGAAATATCCATTATTTAGTTCATAAATTATTTCACATTATTTATTAGCTGAATTCAAAGTTGAAGTGCCTGGTTTGAGATATAGCATTAATAGAATGGTTTGAAATCATTAAATGTACACATTGTTCTTCTTCAGTGAAGCACTGTAACTTTATTGTTATTTTAATGCAATTTTAACTTTATTAATTTAGCAGTCAGTACACCATATCTTTTGTTATGAAATGAGCATACCTGTATATAGAAGTAATTAGTTACTTATACACATGAAAAGTTCAATAGACAGTAGGCTATTGAACTCGTACATGGACCAAGTCAACTTTGTGACTGGTTTTAAGGTTGCAACTGAACATTTACAGCGTTAAAGAGGGCTCAAATCAACTTTTTGCTAATCAATCAACAGACAAACTGAACATACGGAGCAGAATCTAACTTTTTGTGAGGGTTCATGAGGAAGCATAACTCATTTCCAATTAATGAGGAAGCGCATCACGACACTCAGATCAGAAACATACGAGCTAGCCTGTCCGCAACAATTAAAACGGTCTACCACTTCTTCAGATACTAAAGGGGGACAGACAATGAGATTTGGGACACCAGCGTCGATAGCAGATGCCCGGAACAGATGGCGGGTTTACCTTGCCCATGCACTTCTCGAGGTGCGGGGCGAAGCGGCCGGCGACGACGGGGCGGCCGCAGTTCATGCAGTCGACGACGTCGGCGGCGATGGCGGGGTGCGTCTGCCCGAAGACGTCGGGCGCGCCCTTGTTCCCCCCTCCTCCCCCGGCCGCGCGGGTGGCCCCGTCCTCGGCGCCGGGGTGGTCGCCGGCGACGCGCGCGGCCCAGAGGCGGAGCTCCTCCTCCTCGGCGTCGACGCTGCGGTCGAGGCCTAGGCGCGCGATGCGGTGGCACTCCGACGCCACGTCCGCCACCGCGAAGTCGAGGAGCTCCTCGAAGCAGCTCAGCACGAGCTGCGCGCGCCAGAAAAGGGGGATTCGTCAACCGAAATCGCGGGAGGAATTTGAGAAATTCAGCCCAGCCTGGCGTACCTGGGAGCGAGGGCTGACGGGGGCGTCGTTGGAGGACGACATGCCGGCGGCTTGGTTTCCGATCTGTGTTGAGGGGTTTTGTTCAATGGCGGTGCGCCACCACCCCCTGGTGGCGGAGCAGAGGACTAGAGTGAGGGGAAAAAGGAGCGCCTGGGGGCTGGAGCACAATTCGGTATCGTGCAGTCATTTTCTATCCACCGTCAGATTTCAATCCAAGGGCTTCCAGTCGTCTTTAAGTGCCACGTGTATTGCCACCCTGCCATTAGGGCAACTTCAACGCGCCGACGCAAACGGACGCGGTTTTTGTCTTGTTTTGTCCATTTGGGTTAGCCGAACAAACGCAAATGTTCGGTTTTGATTTCGATCGGCATGTGCACCCAACGCGACCGACGCATTTTAGTCCCATGGTCTTAGAAAAAAATAAAGCGCACCTAAAATATTTAAATTTAAAACATAATTAAACATTCAAATTAAAGCCCAAAACTGCTGAGTCCACTTCAAACATAATTACACATTAATAAAAACTTAAAAATCCGCCTCATAGTCTCCCAGCCCGCAAGCCCTAGGAGTCAAGGGCAGCGGTGGCGCGGCCCACGAGAAAGCCCGCGGGTACGCTACCCGTGCCGCCTCCTCCGGCGTCCGCTGCGCGGCACACGCTCCTCATCCTCGCGCTCCCACCGCTCCTCCTCCTCCTCCCGTGCCCACCGTTGTCGGCGCCGTCGTCCCGCTCCTCCGCCAGCCAGTGGGCCCTCCACTAGGCGAGGTAGGCCGCCTCCTGCTCCGGCGTCGCGCCCAGCCACACGACTGGCGCGCTCACCCACTCCCGCACCACACCCTCTCACTAGTACCTCTCGTGGACGGCGGGTGGTGCCGCGTGGGCTCGGGCTTGGGCTGCTCCGGGAGAGGCGGTGGTGGAGGGTAGACCGTCTGTGTCAAAACCGGCGGATCTCGGTTAGGGGGTCCCGAACTGTGCGTCTAAGGTCGATGGTAACAGGAGACGGGGGACACATCCCGATGTTTAGCCAGGTTCGGGCCCTCTCTATGGAGGTAATACCCTACTTCCTGCTTGATTGATCTTGATGAATATGAGTATTACAAGAGTTGATCTACCACGAGATCGTAATGGCTAAACCCCTAGAAGTCCGGCCTGTATGACTATGATAATGTGTATCTCCCTATTCGGACTAAGTCCTCCGGTTTATATAGACACCGGGGAGATCTAGGGTTACATAGAGTCGGTTACATAGAAAGGAATCTTCATAGTTATCGCCAAGCTTGCTTTCCACGCCAAGGAGAGTCATATCCGGACACAGGTATAGTCTTCAGCCTTCGTGTCATCACAGCCCATCGGTCCGGCCCATGGATAACAGGCCGGACGCCCGAGGACCCCTTAGTCCAGGACTCCCTCATTAGCCCCTGAACCTGGCTTCAATGACGAGGAGTTCGGTGCGCAGATTGTCTTCGGCATTGCAAGGCGGGTTCCCCTTTCCGAACTCCAAGATAATCTTCAGACGCCATGACTGTATCCGGACCTGTAACACACACCACGCACAACCACAGAGAGAATATAATACTTCCACGAGTCCAATCTGCTGACAACTTTTTACAGCATGACATCACGTCTGCCCGGTCATAATTCTGAACCGTTTTTCTGCCGCTCCACGTTTTGAGACGCGGTGGCCATTGGCATGTCTTGTCAAAGCAGAGATCGTGTCCCCTTATTGCGGGATTCTCATAAATACGGGCGTGGGTAACCCAACCGTGCCGTTTACATAGGCCTTGGGAATAGGCGAGTTTCGAGGCGAATGGGGAGGCGTTCGATATTCACTGCCTTTATAAGGGGATAAGGATTCCCTTCTTGCCCACGCCTTCTCTCTTTCTCCGCCCTTCCAATCTCGAGCTCTAGCGCCCAAGTTCTCATCTCCTTTCCACTCGAGCTAGCACTTCAACCATGTCCGGATCCGGAGGTCAGGGCAAGTGGATGGTCTCCTCTGTTAAGGAGAAGGACATTACTAAGCTTCGGGCGGCCAGGTACTTGGCAAAGGAAATCGCCCACCGCCTTCCAGCCCAGGGGCAAGTCGTCCCTACGCCGAATCCCAATGAGAGGGTGGTATTCATCCCTCATTTCGTCCGCGGGCTAGGGTTTCCTCTCCACCCTTTCGTCCGCGGGCTGATGTACTATTACGGGATATACTTCCATGATCTATCTCCGAACTCTTTCCTCAACATCTCGGCGTTCATCGTCGTGTGTGAGTCCTTCCTCCGCATCCAACCCCACTTCGGGTTGTGGCTCAAGGTATTCAACGTGAAGCCGAAGGTGGTGGATGGCCAGCACGCGGAGTGCGGAGGAGCCATGGTGAGTAAGCTGTCCAATGTCTCTTGGCCGAAAGGCACCTTTGTGGACACTGTCAAGAAATGGCAGAAACAATGGTTCTACATTACAGAACCCCGCGGCACCGACTGGGCCGCAGCTGCCGAATTCAACCCCAGTGCCCCAATGCGGCTCACCTCCTGGGTCGAGAAGAGCCTGAACTGGTGTTCGCCAGACGAGCTGATAGCGCTGCAGACGCGCATTCAAAGCATGGTGGACAAGGATGTCAAACTTGTCGATGTAATCCAGGTAATGCTAGTTCGCCGGATTCTCCCGTGCCAAAGCCGAAGTCGTCCTCTATGGAAGTTCAATCCGAAGAAGCACCGTATCCTGAAGAGGCTCTTTGAGACCACTCACGAGGGCGCCTGGAAGTTGCTCTTCAAGGGCAACGAGAAAACGCCGGCCACAGATTCAGACCGCGGGGACGACATTAACCACCTCGCCAGCGAGGTATGTTATTTTTAACGCATCCCCTACTTGCTTGTTCCGAGGATGATGTCTGAGCTTTTATCATTGCTTCTACAGGACTGGATGGAGAGGGCGAAGCGGATCCAGTGTCCGTCTCCGCTGCCTGAAGAACCGGTCATCCCGCGTTTAGCGAAGATGCTGGTGCCGGTACCCTATAAGGCGCCGGAGAAGAAGGCCAAGGGGGCCAAAAGTGGCCCCCGTCGCAAGAGCGCTTCGGACGCGACGTCCGAAGACGAAGAAACCCATTCCTCCGTCCCTGAGGACGACGACGAGGAAGTGGAGGAGGAGGAAGAGAACAACTCTCCCCCTAAGGAGGGAAAGAAGAAAAGGGCGGCTTCCATGAATCTAGAAGCGGGGTCGGCCAAGAAGGGGAAGGGTGCCCTTGCGGTCAACACCGCATGGGATGTCGACAGCAGTCCGGAGCGACGCCCCCGCACTAAGCCCCGGGCTGCATCGTAAGTACTATGACTCACATATACCCATATATCCGGCCTCTCCTCTTTATCGTTTTGACATGGTTGATTGTGCTATTGTAGTCCGGCCCGCGACAACATCCAGCGATCCTCTTCTGGAGGTTCGTTGGATCGGGCGGAAATGGCCAGCGCGTCACCGCCGACCGCTCACTCCCTTGAGGCCCAGGATGACGCCGAAGTGTTGTCCCGGAGGACCGTTCCGAGCTGGGGAGGTGCCCAGGACGCTGTCCAGGAGGCGCAACAAGGCGAGACCTCCGCTGCCGGACACATGGGGGAGCAGACCCCCACGGAGACTGGCGAGGAAGGACGTGTTCAGTTTGGCCCTCAGCCGAATGCGATTCCGGAGACCCATACGGCTCCGGAATCCGGCAAGCACCCTCCTTTGAAGGAGGGAGGTGTGCCGATTCCACCGGTGGCCCCTGTCCAACCAGGGGCACCGGATACCTGATGGAGGCGCTACGAGGCGCCTCCATTGTGGACGAGCACCATGCTCTTATGGGTGCGGTGATCGAGAAGGTTCAGTCCGCCAAGAGCGGACTAAACGAGGCCTGCAGCAACCTGTCGACAGGTTTTGAGGTAAGTCGCGTAGAAAGAGAACAATCCCATGCGGACAGTAGCCCCTGAGACACTGTCCGGTGTTCGGGAAGAAAGACCGGACAGAGGATCAATCCTTTGTTGTAGGAGACTAACTTGATATGTATGAACAAGCAGGCGTCGCTGTTGGCCGCGACCTCGCATACTGCCGAAGTCTCTGAACTGAAGCAGAGGCTGGAGCGAGCCGAGAACGAGCTCGGTGAGGTGAAGACTCAGCTCCAGGGGAAGCAAGGTGTGTAACGACTTGCTGTGTATTTGGAAAGAATAAGTGGTTTGTATTGACCAGAGTGTCATAATATGTGTAGGAGCGGCGACCGAGGTCGAGGCCCTAAAAAAGGCCCTGGCCGAAGCCGAGGGGAGGGCTGTCCAACAGCAAGCCGCCCGTAAGAAGCTCAAGGCCCGGGTCGACGAGGTCCAGAAGGAGCTCCAGGACACGGTGAAGAAGTGTGAGGCCTTGGAGCGCGATGCGTCAGCCCGAGAGACCGAACTCGCCAAGGCTCGTCAGAGCGCGGAGGCCGCACGGAATGAGGCCCAGGACGCCCTCAAAGAGATCCAGGAGGCCAAGAAGATCGCGGCGGGTAAGGCATTTAACATGCAAAGCAAGTATGCGGAGAGGAAGTACCTTTTACTAACCCGGATTCGGAGTTGCCCAGGGGCTTTTGCAGATCTACCACGCAGCGTGTCCGATGCGGCGGAGTTCTTCCGAGCCAAAGAAGGGAGCTCCACAGAGAAGCTGTTCTGGAAGCAGTACGCTGTGCCAGAACATCCGGTGCCCTTTACCGATCAGCTGAAACAGCTGGTCGAGCTGCACAGGGCGGCCGAACTGGCCATGAAGGATTTAATAATCCAGCTGTGGCAAGCCGAGACGATACCCAGCAGTTATTTTGGCCTCGTGAAGCGAGTGGTGGAGGCCTGTCCTCGGCTGGACATCATCAAGCGATCAGTCTGCATCGAAGGTGCACGCATGGCCTTCGCCCGTTGCAAGATGTGGTGGGTGAAGATGGACGCCGTCGAGGTGACCAGGGGGCCGCCAGAGGGCAAGGAGCACCGCACGCTCGAGCGATATTTTGCGGATGTCCTGGAGGGGTCTCGCATTGCGGCGACGCAGTGCGGGCAGGACATTATTTTCGAATGAATACATTCGTGTTTTTCTTTGCCTTGTAGATGAAAAACAAAGCCGGTTTGTAATATAATGTTGTTTATGTTTTAATTGTTTCCTCCTATGCAGCCGTGTTGTATGGAATCTGAGGGTTGGTCAGTCATCGGCTTCTGCCCTCGCGTAGGTAGTACGGAGGTGTTCGGGATGGAATCTAAACAATCTTGATCCAATTATATGGTCCTTGAAGGAGTTGTTTAGCGCAACGAACCAGGCAATCAAACTATGCGGCTTAAACGCCCTCACTTAGCCATAGGAGTTTTATAATAAAACATGGGCGCGGCCCCTGGTGTCCGGACCAGGGTGCTGTGAGCCGTCTAATCGGGAAGTACCGATCCTTCGCGTAATGCGGAAAAAATCTACAGCGATTTGCAACCTCTCGAACAGCTGACCGGCTCCTGCCGCATCATGACAGTCAGTTTTCAGCTTTCTCTACTGAGGTGCTCATCCGGGTGAACCAGGGCACAATCGCTGTAGTTCTCCCTTTACTACCCTAGCCGATGTAGCAGAACGTAGGGTAGCAAGCACAGGAGCTGGGCAACCCAACTATAGAACAAAGACATGATTCGGAGCCAATGCATATAATGCTAAATTCGGGGTGCCGAACTTATCTATAAGAAGTGTTCGGACTTTGTTACCGTATTATGGGGCGGTGAGGAGCCCCTGGCAAATATGAAACATACCAAAGTGTACGGATGCTAGAAGATAAGTAAAAAAAGGGAAACAAAAAGAGAGCATGTGTAGTGTCTGGGGCCCTTGAACTTTGGGCCATGAACTGTTTCCATTATAATTGGATTAATGCGTCAAAGCGCATTGGTACAAATAGTGCGCTAAGCAACCGGCTATTTAACATGCCACAACCAAAGGCGAGCTGCGTGTGGTTCCTGAAAACAGGTAGGGTGATCGTTGAATTGACCTCTAGAACTTCCCCTCTACGCTTGTGCTTCTTGCCATTTTGGTGTACTTATCCTTTGACAGGACCAGTAATCAGGCCATCGAAGGAGGCCTATATAAAAGAAACCTAAAAAAAGAAAAAGGAAAAGAAAATATTGAAGTTATATGTGAGCCTGGGATCGGTCTAGCCGAACTGTGGATCACAAGCTAGCTGTGCCTCCGTCGATGCCCATGGAATTTTGAGTGCGTAATTATGTACGCGTGGTACGAATGCCACTACCTCATCGGGACTGCGACGGAGGCCGAATTGCTAATCGAGCTCTTGTCGAGCCGAGCTGTCATGTTGCAGTGCAGTCCGGACCCACTTAATAATGTACAGGGGCTCGGCAGCCGGATTATGTTTTTGCTCAGGAAGGCCGCCCTGTACCTCTGTTGCTAGGGCGGCGGTGTGCTCTTCTGTACGGAGGGAGCGTTCCGTATTTCCACTGACTGTTATGACGCCGCGTGGACTGGGCATCTTGAGTTTGAGATAAGCATAGTGTGGCACCGCGTTAATCTAGCGAACGCGGTTCGTCCGAGCAGTGCGTGGTAGCCGCTGCGGAAGGGGACGATATCGAAGATTAGCTCTTCGCTTCGGAAGTTGTCCGATGAACCGAAGACAACCTCCAGTGTGATTGAGCCCGTATAACGGGCCTCTACACCTGGTATGACTCCTTTAAAGGTAGTCTTTGTGGGCTTGATTCGTGAGGGATTAATGCCCATTTTGCGCACTGTATCCTGATAGAGCAGGTTGAGGCTGCTACCACCGTCCATTAGGACTCGTGTCAGGTGGAATCCGTCAATGATTGGGTCGAGGACCAATGCGGCCGAACCGCCATGCGGATACTAGTTGGATGATCTCGACGATCAAAGGTGATCGGGAATGACGACCATGGATTGAATTTTGGGGCGACTGGCTCTACCGCGTAGACGTCCCTGAGTGCGCGCTTGCGCTCCCTTTTGGGAATGTGTGTAGCATATATCATGTTCACCGTTTTTACTTGAGGGGGAAACTTCTTCTATCCCCCAGTTACGGCTGCCGGGGCTCTTCGTCATCGTCCTCACTTTGTGATCCCTTTTCTTTGTTCTCGGCGTTTAACTTGCCAGCCTGTTTAAAAACCCAACAATCTCTGTTGGTATGATTGGCTTGTTTGTCCGGGGTGCCATGTATCTGGCACGGACGGTTGAGTATGCGGTCCAAGTTGGATGGTCCCTCACTGTTCCTTTTATAGGGCTTCTTCCACTGGCCGGACTTGGAGCCACTGAATGCGGCGTTAACTGTAGTGTCATCGGTGTTATCGCCATTGCTTCGGCGTTTGTGTCTGTTGCGCCGGAGCTTGCCGGTGCTATTTTTGGCCTCAAAGGGGCCTGCCTCATTTGCTGTGTTTTTACTGCGAGCCAGCCAACTATCCTCACCCGCGCAAAAGCGGGTCATGAGCGTCGTGAGGGCTGCCATGGATTTCGGCTTTTCTTGGCCGAGTTGGCGGGCGAGCCATTCGTCACGGATGCTGTGTTTAAAGGCCGCTAGGGCTTCGGCATCCGGACAGTCAACAACCTGGTTCTTTTTGGTTAGGAACCTAGTCCAGAATTTTCTGGCTGATTCTCCAGGTTGTTGAACTATATGACTTAAGTCGTCGGCGTTTGGTGGCCGGACATATGTACCTTGGAAGTTGTCGAGGAAAGCTTCTTCCAAGTCCTCCCAGCTGCCGATAGAATTTTCAGGCAGGCTGTTTAAACAGTGCCGGCTGGCCCTTTTAGCTTTAGTGGGAGGTATTTGATGGCGTGGAGGTCGTCTCCACGGGCCATATGGATGTGGAGAATAAAATCCTCGATCATACTGCGGGATCGGTTGTTCCGTCATATGATTCAATATTTACGGGTTTGAACCCTTCCGGGAATTCATGGTCCATTACTTCGTCAGTGAAGCAAAGAGGGTGCGCGGCGCCTCTATATCAGGCCACATCGCGACGTAGCTCTGATGGAGTCCGTCTGCGACATTCGGCCCAGGCGTGGTTAGGTTTATCACGTCCGAATAGGTAGCCGTCGTCGTGTGTCAAGGCACGTCCTCGCGATCCGTAGATCGATCTTGTATGTCCTGCTCTACTGTCCAGGGTCTGTCGGAGGTCGTACGTGTGACCCCGAGTTGTTTTGTCTCTGTTTTTGCATGGCGGTGGGGCGGGCTGCTGTTCGGCCTGGGTTGCCGCTTTATCCTGACCGCGGGGTGGTCGGTCCGCCGCACTGTCCCTACCATGTGGTGGTCGTTCCGCATTGCGCGAGGGAGATATGAGCTCCGGCGCCTCCTCATTGAACTGAGGTAGCAGTCTGCGTTTCAGGTAGCTCTTTGCTGGGCGTCTGAGGCCATATTCTTCGGCTGCCAGGACATAGTCCATCTATCGACGAGCAGATCTTGTTCAGCTTGAAGCTGCTGCTGTTTCTTTTTCAGGCTCCTTGCAGTGGCTATGAGCTGGAGCTTAAAGTGCTCCTGCTCCAGAGGCTCCTCAGGCATGATGAAGTCTTCGTTGCCGAGGCTCGTCTCCTCCTCGGAGGGCGGACGGTAACTACCGTCCTCCGAGTCTTCTTCTATGGCCTGTTCGTCAGGGCTATCATGCCCTGATTCCCGGTTGTCTTGTTCGGCAGTTTCTTCGTCGGGTTCTTCTATGTCTTCGGCACCATCCGGAGTGTTGTCGCCTCCTGGGCCAGTGTTATTATCCCTGCTGCGGCGGGATTTAGAGCGGCGTCGCTGACGCCGGCGCTTTGGTTGTGTTTTAGGAGGGTCCTCCTTTGCTGGGTTTTCCTTGTCATCGCCGCTATTATTTTTCGGTGTATCTACCATGTAGACGTCATATGAGGAAGTGGCCGTCCATCGTCCAGTGAATGGCGGGTCCTGGCCTTGCTCCTTGTCGGCATCGTCGTCCATACCGTCGATGTCTTCGGAGCCATAATCAAGCACGTCGGTTAAGTCTTCGACAGTGGCTATGAAGTGGGTGGCGGGTGGGAAGCTAAATTCCCCATCCTCAGCCCCTAGTTCGAACCGGACATAGTTCGGCTATGAGTCCTCCGCCAAGGATAGGTTCTTTAATGAGTTTAGCACATCGCCCAAGGGCGAGTGTTGGAAGATGTCTGCGGTGCTGAACTCGAAAATCGATAACCGATCAAGCTCGGTGTTCGCATGCGTACGTGGTTTGAAATTTATAGCTGGAGACGAGTCCGGAGTTCCAGTAACGCAGGTATTGCGTGAGGTTGAGTCTGTGTGCGGCTCCAGTGCCGCGGACTCCGTGGCCTCGGATGGCACGATCCGCTTCGGATCTACGGCCAGAGCAGTATCAGGAACAATCTCCTGATTGTGATCCGATGACATATTTAAGTCATGTTCATCGAAGCGAGGGGGAGCGATCGCCGCGGTCTCAAATCCGTTGAAGATCAAGTCTCCACGGATGTCCGCGACGTAGTTCAAGCTTCCAAATCTGACCTGATGGCCAGGGGCGTAGCTATCGATCTGCTCCAGATGGCCAAGCGAGTTGACCCGCAGTACGAAGCCGCCGAACACGAAGATCTGTCCGGGAAGGAAGGTTTCCCTTTGGATAGCGTCACTATCGACGATCGAAGGGGCCATTGAACCTTTCATCAACGACACAGTGGAACTCTCAATGAAAGCACCAACGTCGGTGTCAAAACCGGCGGATCTTGGGTAGGGGGTCCCGAACTATGCGTCTAAGGTCGATGGTAACAGGAGACGGGGGACACAATGTTTACCCAGGTTCGGGCCCTCTCTATGGAGGTAATACCCTACTTCCTGCTTGATTGATCTTGATGAATATGAGTATTACAAGAGTTGATCTACCATGAGATCGTAATGGCTAAAACCCTAGAAGTCTAGCCTGTATGACTATGGTAATGTGTATCTCCCTATTCGGACTAAGTCCTCCGGTTTATATAGACACCGGGAAGATCTAGGGTTACATAGAGTCGGTTACATAGAAAGGAATCTTCATAGTTGATCGCCAAGCTTGCTTTCCACGCCAAGGAGAGTCCTATCCGGACACAGGTATAGTCTTCGGCCTTCGTGTCATCACAGCCCATCAGTCCGGCCAATGGATAACAGGTCGGACGCCCGAGGACCCCTTAGTCCAGGACTCCCTCATAGACGTAGTCCCCCGTCGCCGACAGCTCGGGTGCCTCCTCGAGGCCAAACCAGCGGGCGTCCTCCTCCCGCTGGGACTCCTCGAGGGCGTGCTGGTATGCCTCCTCTAGTGCGGTGAGGTATGCCGCCTCGGCCTCCAGCCCCACTGAGGGAGTCCTGGATTAGGGGGTCCTCAGGTGTACGGTCTATTCGATATGGGTCGGACTGATGGGCCGTGAAGGTAAAGCAGAAGGCTATCCCCCGTGTCCGGGTAGGACTCCTATATGCATGGACGGCAAGTATGGTGTCCGGATTACTATTTCCTTCCTCTGCAAACCGACTCTGTACAACCCTAGGCCCCTCCGATGCGTATATATAAACTGGAGGGTTAGTCCGTATAAGGCATCAGAATAATCATAGGCTAGACGGCTAGGGTTTAGCCATTACGATCTCGAGGTAGATCAACTCTTGTAACCCCTATACTCTGAATACAATCAAGCAGGACGTAGGGTTTTACCTCCTTTAAGAGGGCCCAAACCTGGGTAAACATCGTGTCCCTATTGTCCCTTGTTACCATCGATCCTTAGACACACAGCTTGGGAACCCCTACCCAAGATCTGCCGGTTTTGACACCGACATTGGTGCTTTCCTTGAGAGTTCCATTGTGTTGTCGACAGAAGAATCGATGGCTCGCCTCATCATCGACGACGACGTTGTTTCCGGGGAGACTTTTCTCCCTGGTCAACTCTTTGTGTTTGGCGGCTTCGTGCTACATGCCAGCTCGACCGGTCGCCTTGAGTAGGTCGACAGCTACGCCCCTGGTCACCAGATCAGGTTTGGAAGTTTGAACTACGTCGCCGATATCCGAGGAGACCTGATCTTCGAGGGGTTCACGGCCTCGACCGCTGCTCCCCACCCATGTGAAGGCTCTTCGGATCTACTATCAGATCCCGGCCAGGGGTCGACGCTCGTGTCCGCCTCGGCCTTAGATCTGGGGCAGACCACTTCGTCTGAAGACGGGAGGGTGAACCCCGCTGGACTCTCCCATCACGGAGCTTCTAGCCGGAGACCCAGAAGCGACCACGCCGTCCGCGGACCCGGAGCCAAACGGGACTCTCCCCGTCATCGGGAAGTGAGACTCGCCTCTAGACACCAGCTCCAAACTCTCGAGGTCTGCGTCCCTCGGGCTCGGCCAAGTGGTTATCACGGGGCCTAGCTCCGCAGATCCTCAGACGACTGTCCAGCTTTCGCTCTTAAATGAAAAAACACTGGGCTTAATACAATCTCTCGCCATCATGGAAGTATCACCTCCGAACTACGCCTAGCTTGAACTGGGGGCTAAGAGTAGGGAATTTTACGTCCCACCCACCACCCACTTAATAGCCACTGTCGAGGATCTAACCGACATGCTAGACTACGCCTCCGAAGACATCAATGGCATGGACGACGATGTCGAAGCCGAACCAGGTCAAAACCCGCCTATCACTGGGCGTTGGACGGCCACTTCTACTTACGATGTATACATGGTGGACACGCCTGAGAAGAAGGATGATGATGGCACTCAAGATCCATATGAGGATAAGCCCGTCGATGAACCACCAAAACGCCGGCGTAAGCGGCCCGCTCACGATCGTGTAGGGGAAGGGAAAGCAATACCGCATCGGAGATAATGACACCCCAGACAGCACCGAAGACCCCGACCACCCCGTCGAGCCTGCGTTCGAGCAGGATAAGAGGGAAGATGGTCAATGCAGCCCCGAAGAACTCGCCGATCACGAGGATTCGGAAGATAGTAGCTACTTACCTGTCTCCGAAGAGGATGTTAGCCTCGGTAACGAAGATTTCATCGTCCCAGAAGGACCCCTCGAACAAGAACGCTTCAAGCGACGGCTCATGGCCACTGCACGGAGCCTGAAAAAGAAACAACAGATGATTCAAGCCGAACAGGATACGCTCAACGACAGATGGACCAAGGTCCTAGCCGCCAAAGAAGGATACGGCTTTGAGCGCCAAACAAAAAGTTATCCCAAACGTAGGCTACTGCCACAATTCGACGACGAGGCCCTTGAGCCAATACCGTCCAAATACAATCATGCTGATCAACCGGAGCGACCACCACGTGGACGGGATAAAACGGCTAATTATGCCGAACACCAGCCCGCGCCCCCTCGCCATAGAGGCAAGGAGACAGCGGCTCCGGGCTACATGTACGACCTACATGAGGACCTGACCAATAGAGCCGGCCAGACCAGATCAATCTATGGATCAAGAGGATGTGCCCCAACACGAGACGGCGACCATCAAGCCTGGCGTGACAAACATAACCAAGTCCGGGATCAGCACCGAACACAGATGTCATCCGAACTCCGTCGCGTTGTCGCCCGATACAGAGGTGCCGCACACCCCATGTGCTTTACCGATGAGGTAATGCAGCACCAATTTCTGAAAGGGTTCAAACCCATGAACATCGAGCAATACGATGGAACGGCGGATCCCGCTGTATGGGTTGAAGATTTTCTTCTACACATTCACATGGCTCATGGAGATGATCTCCACGCCATCAATTACCTACCTCTAAAGCCGAAAGGACCAGCATGACACTGGTTGAACAGCCTCCTAGAGAACTCCATCGGAAGTTGGGAAGACCTAGAGGATGCTTTTCAGGACAACTTTCAGGGCCCTTTTGTCCGGACACCGGATGCTGATGACCTGAGTCACATAGTCTAGCAACCCGGAGAGTCAGCTCGCAAACTTTGGAATCGGTTCTTAATAAAAAAGAACCAAATCATTGATTGTCTGGACGCCGAAGCCTTAGCGGCATTTAAGCACAACGTCCGTGATGAATGGCTCGCCCGACACCTCGGTCAGGAAAAGACAAAGACTATGGCAGCTCTTACTGCACTTATGACCCGCTTCTATGCGGGCGAAGATAGCTGGTTGGCTCGTAGAAGCAACAGTTCCAGCGACCCCGACACTTCTGAAGCCAGGGATGGCAATGGAAGGCCACGACGCAGCAAAAACAAGCGTCGGAACAACAACGAAGGAACAGAGGATACAGCAGTGAACGCCGGAGTCAGTGGCTCTAAACCCGGTCAGCGGAAGAAGTCATTCAAAGGTAATAGGGACGGTCCATCCAAACTTGGACAAAATACTGGAGAGACCATGCCAGATTCATGGAACCCCTGACAAGCCTGCCAACGACACTAACAAAAACTGCTGGGTTTTCAAATAGGCCGGTAAATTGAATGCCGAACATAAGGGGAAAGGACCTTAAAGTGAGGACGATGATGAGCCTCGCCCGCCGCACATTGGGGGACAGAAACTGTTTCCCCCCGAGGTGAAAACGGTGAACATGATCTATGTCACCCACATCCCCAAGAGGGAGCGCAAACGCGCATTAAGGATGTCTACGCCGTAGAGCATGTCGCCCCAAAATTCAACCCATGGTCGGCTTGTCCAATCACCTTTGATCGCAGGACCACCCAACCAGTACCCGTCACGGAGGTTCGGCGGCCCTGGTACTCGACCCTATCATCGACGGATACCATCTCACTAGAGTACTTATGGACGGCGGCAGCAGCCTCAACTTGATCTATAAGGATACTGTTCGTAAGATGGGTATCGACCCATCAAGAATCAAGCCTAGCAACACTACCTTTAAAGGAGTGATACCTGGCGTGGAGGCCCGCTGCATGGGCTCCTTAACACTGGAAGTAGTATTCGACTCTCCAGACAACTTCCGAAGCGAAGAATTGATCTTCGACATCGTCCCTTTTCGCAGTGGTTATCATGCACTGCTCGGACGAACTGCTTTCGCCCGCTTTAACGCAGTCCCGCACTACGCTTATTTGAAGCTCAAAATGCTTGGACCGTGTGGTGTCATCACAGTAAATGGGAATATGGAGCGCTCCCTCCATATTGAAGAGCACACCGCGGCCCTAGCAGCCGAAGTACAGGGTGGCCTCATCAAGCCGAACAGCTCATCGGTCATCAAGACCCATGACACTGCTAAGCGAGTCCGATACGCATTACAATGCGATAGCCCGGTGGAGCCGGAGCTTGAATAGCAGTTTAGCCTACGCCGATCGCCCCATAAGGTTGCGGCATACGTACCGCGCGTACATAACTACGCACTTAAAATACCTTGGGCAGCGCCGGAGGCACACTGCGGAGAAGGTCCATAGTACGGCTTCACCCTATTCTGACCTCAACTATTTTTTCCACTGTAGGTTCGTTAAAAAACCAACCTGATCTATGGTACGGGGGCTCTTTTTCAGGTCCCTTTTTCTTGCAGACGACCATCGACTCCTCCTCTCAAAGGATTTCCTACCAAGGAGAAATGGCACAGATGTGCGGCAGGGCACCATTGGGATCTTCAAACCACTACTTTTAGGCCTTGTGTAAACCTTTCCCTTGAGTAAACTTTTGGCATGTAAAATGGCCTCGATATCTATGGCATTATCGGTAATAACACGGCTCGACGTATTAATCAGGGTATAAAGGAAGTAGTTGATCACCACTTTTGTTTGGCACTCATTTATTTTATATTATCATCTGTATTCCCTCCCACACGTGCTTTAGTCCGGCCTTAAACACCGGGGGTTGTATTCGGCCCCGCACATTTCAAGTCCGAACACCTATAGGGAACTCTTCGGCGTCCCGGATATTGCATTATATGCATCGGCTCCGAATCATGTCTTTGGTCTATAGTTGGGTTGCCCGGCTCCTGTGCTTACCACCTTACGTTCCGCTTGTTCGGCTAAGGTAGTAAAGGGAGAACTACTGCGATTGTAGTTCTGGTTCGTCCGGTCAAATACCTCAGTAGAGAAAGCCGAAAACTGACTGTAATGATAGGCGAGAGCTGGTCGGCGATTCGGCGACCTAGTATTATACTACAAATCGTTAGCGATTCACCCCGTGTTATACGAGGGGCTGGTCGTCGTCCAGCCGCGTGGAAAAGGCATCGTAGTCTGGATAGCCACACAGACACAAGGGGCTAGTACTTAGCTCCACAGTCAAACTCCTATGGCTAAGTGAAAGTAATAAAGCCGCATAGTCAGATTGCCTGGTTCACCTCGCGGACACCTCCTTTATGGACCAAGACGTTGGATAAAGTGTGGTCACGCGTTATGTCGAACACCCCTGTAGTATCTACATGGGGCTGAAGCCGACGACTGACAACTTTCAGAAATAGAACAAATAAACGGCCGCACAGGAGGAAAAATCGCTTGAAGCAAAAGGCGCAAACATAGATATATCACATCATGGGTTCATAACATAGTTTGTACAACCCGAACACATTCAATCAAATATTACGTCCTTAGAACATTGACCCTCTATCACTCGGGCTCCTTCTAGGACATCATCGAAGTACCTCTCCGGCTTACGATGATCTTTGCCTTTGGGCGGACCTGCGGTTGCCACTTCGGTGGCCTTCATCTTCGCCCATTGCATCTTGACGCAGGCGAAGGCCATCCGGGCACCCTCTATGCAGGCCGAACACTTTACAGCATCAATGCGCGGCTGCGCATCGACAAGCCGCTTCACCAAACCAAAATAGCTGCTAGGAATAGGCTTGGTTGGCCAGAGTTGGATTATTAGATCCTTCATGGCCAAGCCGGCCACCCTATGCAGCTCCGTCAGCTGCTTCAGCTGGTCTTTAAGAGGCGTCGGGTGCTCCGGCGCGAGAAATTGCGACCAGAACAGCTTCTCGGTCGAGTTCCCCTCCTGGGCTCAGAAGAACTGTGCGGCATCGGCGGCACTCCTCAGAAGATCCGTAAACGTGCCTAGAGAACTCCACACTCGGGTAAGCAAGGCATACCTCTGACCTCCAAAGATACTCTGCAAAAGAAAGGCCTTACCAGCCGCTATCTGCCTCGCCTGATGGATCTCTTCGTGAGCACTCCGGGACTCACTCCGCGCCTCTTTGGCATCATGGAGAGCCTTGGCAAGCTCGGACGATTGGTCCGAAGTCTTATGATCCAAGGTTTCGCATTTGCTGATGGCATCCTTCAGCTCCTGCTCGACTTCGGCCACCCGAGCTTCGTGTTGGTGGCGGAAAGTTTGTTCAGCCTCTAGTTCAGCAGCCGCTTTATCAGCAGCTGCCTTGTTCACCTCTGCTTCTTTCTTGGCCTGGGCGAGGTCGCCCTTGAGGGTCTCGACCTCGGCTGCGCCAACTATGATAATAATCAACGCACTCTATGAGTTAAAACTCTAAATATGCTCCTGACATGAAAATAAATTTTTACATCATACGCATACCTTGCGTTTCATCGAACTGCTTGTTGATGCGGTCGAGCTCCTCATTGGCCACTTGAAGCTTCCGATTGAGTTCGTCAACTTCTGCGGCCTGGGCAGTTGCCGCCAACATGGAGGCATGTTACAATAACAGCGCAGTACATTACTCTCCCGAATACTATGTGGATCCTCTGTCCGGTTTCTTCTATACCGGACAGAGTCTCAGCGGCTACTGTCTGTACACAAGTTTATTCTTCTATATGAAAAGTTTTTAGAACATTACGTCGCATACCTCAAAGCCTGTCAGTAGGCTGCAGAAGGCTTCGTTCAGTCCACTTTTAGTAGACTGAACCTTCTCCATAACTGTCGTGGAATTGTCACGGCAGATGTCCTAGTGTGAAGACTTAGTCGTGGATCCACCGCAACGAGATTAGCTTAAAGGGGTTAAACGGGACAAAGGACACGGGGAGTTTATACTGGTTCGGCCCCTTGGTGTGAAGGTAAAGGCCTAATCCCGTTTGAGGTGGTATTGCTTATGTCTCGATTACCAGGGAGCGAATACGCTTGACCTAGCTTTCGATCTCTTATTTCTTGCCCCTAACTCGCCCCCGGCTCGTCCCTTTATATACACAGGTTGACGCCCGGTGGCTTACAGAGTCCGAGCCGGCTCATAAGTAACGTGTCTGGCTCGGTGACTAAACATACATGCCTTATAATACAAGTCATATACTTATGGCGGTCTACACATACGGGCCTTAAGCCGCCTATGGGCCTTGGGCCCTTCATAAGTTATCCTCATGAACCGCCATCTTTGATTCCTTCATGGGCTTTGTCTTATGAGTCGCCATGGGTATAACCCGGCCCCTCCTGGGCGGGTTAACTCAATACCTATATCCCCAACATTAGGCCCCAGGTTGATTTGAACTTGTTCACATCAATCTTCAATACTTAGACAAATCCCTCCTTCATTACCTTCATGAGAACTTGTAACTCGCCATGACGTCATCCTCTGGGATCAGGGTAACCCGCCGTGACGTCACCTATCATTAATTTTACACAAAGCCAAAATCTTTAATGTATCTCCTCATTTTTAATGAATCTCCAAAAATCAAGGCGTCTGCACTGTCACATATCCGTTTTTGGCCTCCTCGATTCCCTCTCTTGCCATTTATCCATTCGCCTTATAAATAGGGCCGGGGGTCTCTTTCACTTTCCCCCCTTGGCCTCTTCGTCTTCATCCTCCACCTTGCGACGTCCTGCGCCCGAGCCCAGCCGCCACCGTCAATCTTCACCTCTGCTTCAATGTCGGCCGCTGCATCAACCTGACTGGTCCAGATTCGATTCGCGCGCCTCCGCCGCTCAACAGCCTCGGTAAGTTCTTCCTCTCCCCCTCCGTAGATCTCACTAGGGTTTACACGAGTTCATGGAAGCTCGTCGTTGTTCTTCGTTGTTCTTCACTATTCTTCGCTATAGCACGGATACTCAATTCAAACTTGATACTTTTCCTGTGCGGCAATAGCCATAGTTCCTCCTTTTATCATCAGAGCATCTCTTTTTGAATAGAAAATCCAATCTGGACCTTATGAACTGCTCAAGCACCCATATTTTAGGTATGAATATATTTTCATTTCCTGACACGCGGTAGATCCAAAATTGTAACATCAATCTATGAAACCTATTTTTCATCACTTAGCAATTTTCCATCCGTAGATCTGTTCCTTCAACATTGGTATGGACGGCTTAATTTAAAAATAATAACCCACCAGGTACCATTAGTCCCCTCTTAAGCCGTCAGTAGTTTACTGTAATTTTGTAATTCCAAACTCCGGCTTAATGCCGATGCATGCTTCTTTTAACTGTCTCCCTGTTAACCATAAGCCGTCTTACCCATGTAATCTTAAGCCGGCATAATCTTTTTCCAGATCATTAAGACAATGGCTAAGACATATACTTCTTGCAACTGGGTCAAATCCCGGGTTACTGAGGAAGAACTGAATAATTTTGTCGCCACTGGCGCCTTAGCCAAAAAAGAGGATATTCACTGGCGGGCTCCTGGTGATGAAATCCTTCCTCAACCCAAAGATGGATAAGTGATTATTTTTACTGATCACTTAGGCCGGGGGTTCAGCCCTCCCGGCTCAAAAAAATTTCGTGATGTACTTCATTTCCTCCAACTGCATCCTCAAGACATCGGACCCAACTCCGTGTCTAATATTTGCAACTTTCAAGTATTATACGAAGCTTATCTTCAAGAAGAGCCCACAGTTGATCTATTCAGGGAATTCTATTATTTAAACCGCCAAACTAAATTTGTTGATGGGCCATGCCAAGAACTTGGTGGGGTCATTATTCAGAAGAGGAAAGATGTCAGCTTTCCTCATGCCAAGCTGCATAGCCACCCCAAAGATTGGAACCAGACCTGGTTCTATGTTCAAGACACATCCCCGGCTGGTGAGAATCCTCTGCCGGGTTATCGTGAGCACCGGCTTAACAACAACTATCCACTTCCTCAACGTATTGATGCAAAGGAACGGGCCAAGTATGCACCTGCCTTCTCAAAGCTCAGAGCCTTTATGGCCAACGGCTTAACTGGCGTCGATTTTTTTGGTGTTGGCTGTCTTGGAGTATCTTGCCATTAAGCCGCCGCTCCGGTTTAATGTGCGAATATACTGGTGATGTAAAAGATCCTCAGCGCCATTGTGACATTCAGTTATCTGAGGCGGAAGTTACTGAAGCCACCAAAAAATTGTTGAACGAGCCTGTAAAGGAGTGCAGCAAAACTGGACTTAGTCCTTTCTACACTGTCAACAAGCCACCAGCTGTAAGAATTGTCCAACTCCTGCTTAATCCACATTCTTAATATTCTCTTATGATCTTTTTAATCTTAACAGGCTGATGAACCATTTTGGAAGAGGAAACCACAGGATAAGCCGGCCAAAGCACCCCGTGTTAAAAACAAAGCCAAGAAGCCCACCAAGAAGAAAACCGCCGAGTCTGCCGAGTTACACATCGACGATGATGATGACAATCATGAGTCAGAGGTAGAACTTGATTCACTTGGCTCCTTTTTCATACATCTCATTGATAATAATTGTTATCAGGACGACGCAGAGGCTAGCCGTGCCGGTGACACAGAGGTAATTATTCTTTCCTCCGGCTCAGAACCTCTGCCAACACAGAAAACCCGTCAAGCAAGCCGGAAAGTAAGATTTTCTCACCCTCTAGCTCACTTGGATCCAACCTTTCTTTTGAAGAAATAGCAACATGAAGCTCGCCGCACGACCCGGCACAGCGGCAACGTGATCACTTCTTCCGGTTTACCAAACACTCCACTTCGCAAACGGCGTCCAGAGGTCTTACATATTTCTAACATACTTTATCCCAAGGCGGGTTATTTTCGACAACCTCTTAACCCGTCTGATTCAAACTATCAGGGGACTTCACATTCCTCCTTTGGCGAGTCAACGGGAACACAAATTCCAGCTTTCAAGACCGTACCTGGGTAAAATTATTTTCAACTATTCCAATTGTTGTACTTGATCATCACCTTGACTTCTTTTTATGTCTTGTTTTTCAGGGGCCAAGCTAAACCCAGTAAAAAGGCAAAACTGAACAAGCCGGTCAATGACCCCAATCCGTCTGAGCTGGAGAAGCAACAACCAGAAACTTCTCACCCAATTGTTGATGATTTGCCACCAGAAAGCCATAATGTTGACCTTGACCCGATGAATGCTAACCCGACTGATACCAATCCGCCGAGCCCTATCAGACCAGCCAGTCCTGTTAAGCCGGCAGAAAAGGATGATGATGTTACCATTACTGGTCATGGCTTCACAACCCTGGGTCGTCCTACTGCCTTATCCAGGCACAACAGCAAAGAAGAAATTTCAGCTGAGGATAAAGGCAAATGGAATGTAGACTTAGAGCGCTACACCCAGCTCAGTGCCCAAGACATCCATTCTAGCTACTTGAACCGTTTATACACCAGCCGTGATTTTGAAGCCGGCTTAGTAAACTTGATGAAGGATCGCTATGAGGTACACACTGTCACTTCCTTTCATATAAGTATATTTCCATTAGCCGCCAAGTTTATTGGTCATGATAGAATAGAATGTGATGTAAACTTCAATAGCTGCATAGATTCAAACCAGTAGCCCCCAAGGGCCGGTTTATATTTTGAAGATGAACCAGGACTTATGATAACATCACTTCAACTTTGCACATGTAGCCCCCAAGGGCCGGCTTAATAGATATGTTAAACCGGGACTTTTGAGTAGTAGAAGTAAAGATTGCATCCGTAGCCCCCAAGGGTCGGCTTAACAATTATGTTAAGGCTAAACTTATTTTGTAGGAATTGCATAATATTGTTCATAGTCTTCATAAGCCGGATCACCACCCTTTATCCGGGTCAACATATATTTATTTCTTGATAAGAGCTATATGCATTAGCCCCCAAGTGCCAAGGATAATGTTTGTATTGTGCTTGGGACTTCATAGTATTTGAAGAAGCAATAGACATTAGCCCCCAAGTGCCAAGGATAATACTTGTATTGTACTTGGGACTTCGTATAAATTCATAGCCATCTCACAAGTTGCTTATCTCTTGCAGGCTGAGCTTAGCAGTAAGGAATCTCAAGTCGCCGACCTCCGGGAAAACATCAAATCTCAACAAGCCGAAACTTCCAAAGCCAAGGATGAACTGACCAATGCTTTAGCATCGATGGAAAAATTGAAGGGAGGCTTTAATACTAAAGAAACAGAGTGGAAGATGGAGAAGTCAGCCCTGCTGAAAAGAGCTGAAGATGCTGAGGCCGCGCTTAAGCCAGTGACTGAAGGGTTATCCGGCTTAAAGCAGCAGATTAATATTATGTCATCGGCCATCTTTGGTAAGAACATCTCCCTTGTATTGTAAGAATTATCTTAGAAACGACTGTCGGCTTATCCATACCTTGATTGATACAGGTTCGAGGAGTGCTAAATTGGGATCAGATATGCGTATCCGGCTTAAAGTTGTCTACACTCTTGTAGAACAGCTATATACTGGTGCTCAACGGACTATTGCTGCTATGACGCATAAGAAAACTCCTTCAACACTTATCCAAGACACTTTGAAGCAATTATCAGTGCTGCCCAAAAGAATTGAGGACTTGAAACGGGGAGCTGCTAGAGCTGGCGCTTTAACTGCCTTAAGTCGGGCCAAAGCATGGCAGGCCGATCTCGACCTGAAAGACTTGGCCAATGGCTGCCCCAGTGTTAAGGAAGATGGGTCTGACTTCAGTGCTGACGACTTTGCAGAAATAGCAAGAGCTATGCGTCCGTTAGCGAGCAAGCTAGCTGATGAAACCAGCCTATCCACATACCAGGCGGCTTATGATGCCGACAACAAGAAGATTGGCGCGCTGGTTCATGAGCCAACAAATCTAATTCCTCCGATTCGTAAGCATACCTTTGCCCCTGACATTGATCCATCAAATCTTATTGACGATGAAGCTGTGTTTAGAGCGTTGACCGGTATCAACTGGGCTATGCCTGACTTCCAGCTAATGGATAAGCAAGGAGTTGAGGATGAAGAAGAGGTGCAAGAAGATCATGAGGCTTCAACCCGCCAACAACCATAAGCCGGAGCGCTGTACTAATAACGTTGACGAACGCTTAATCTCATTGGGCCATCAGATGCCTTGTAATAGGCTAGCTTGAACTCTTGATCTGCTATGCCATCGCGCATATTTTGCTTTGCATGACACTGTTGATCCGTCAATTGAAGATCAGCCACTTGTGCTTACTATATTAGCAATTTGAATATGCTCCTGCATATAAACAAATCACAAGTGTCCTGGCGGTTTACCGCAGGACGGGTCATAATACCAAATATATAATCACTGGAAACTAAAATAGTTTATAACCAGGGTTGGTTCAATTATAACCATATATAATCATAACAAGATATTTCATACCTGTGATATTTGATCATACTGTCGGCTTATCAAGCCAGTGTAGTAAGGGTGATATCCCAAAATTTTGAGCACTGGAATGCTCTGTGGAATTGTTACATATTGCCGGCTTATGAACAAAGCTAGGCCGGGTTAATAAACACCAGATATTATCTTATCATATACTGACGACTTATAATCGAAAGTTAAGCCGGGTTAATAAACACCGGTGAATTGTAATCATTAAGTGTTATAAACCTCATTGGATTTTAATGTGTCGCCAAGGACAAACCTCCAAAAAATCGTTCAAATAAGAAACAAAAGGAAACAAGGCTTTTCATAGGCTGCCAGGCCTAAAAATCAAGTGCTTTCAAGGGCTGCACAGCCACTGAGTTAAACCTTCATACAAACATTATAAGCCGGACCTCACATAACCAATCGTCGTTTTAACTTTGACAAGTTCAGGGTCCGTATAAGATTGACTTGTCAAAAGTACGGCGGGTCATTCCAGGATTACCTGGGCGGAGTGACAGACTTAAAAAGGCAGGATAACCCAGGTTTTTAGGTGAATACACCTGGCTTCTAAGCCTGGCTTTTAAGCCTACTGCAAAGGTCATAAAAACTCTTGTTCTTTGAACAAAGCGCCCCCAAGCAATATTTTTTGAGCTGTCCTCAGTGGGCACCTATGTTTGAGTTGTGCTTTGCAACAGACTCTCTTTGGTCCCTTTAACCTGGGTAGCAAGCCCCCAAGTATATATATATTCATGGCATATAAGCCGGATCAAAGGGTAATCATAGCTTCGCTCTATAAGTCGGAAGCCCCCAAGTGACCAAAAAACTCATTATGTAAAAAGAAAACGGCAGAGGCCCTGCTTTAGCAGGGATGCCGGCTTTATTATATTGATCATAATATATACATTGTTAGAATATGTACATCAGAAGAGCCAGTGGCTCAAGTATAGTAAGGCCAAAGATGAGCAATATTCCAGGGCCGGTGGGTCTCCTCCTCCGACTTACGTGAGTCCTTGTGCTCTCGAACGTCGATAAGGTAGTAGGATCCATTGTTGAGATTCTTACTGACCACAAAAGGTCCTTCCCAAGGTGGGGATAACTTGTGCATGTCAGTTTGATCCTGGATGAGTCAGAGCACCAAATCACCTTCTTGAAAAGTTCTGGTTTTAACCCGGCGGCTGTGATAACGGCGCAGATCTTGCTGGTAGATCGCTGAACGAGCCGCCGCGATGTCACGCTCCTCATCTAATAGGTCAAGTGCTTCCTGACGTGCTTTTTCATTGTCAGCTTCAACATAAGCCGCCACACGAGGTGAGTCGTGACGGATGTCACTAGGGAGAACCGCCTCTGCTCCGTAAACCATGAAGAAAGGCATGTAACCCGTAGATCTGTTGGGGTGGTATTAATGCTCCATAACACGGAAGGTAACTCCTCCACCCAACAACCCGGCGTCCTCTGTAAGGGAACCATAAGCCGGGGCTTGATGCCTCTCGGGATCTCTTGATTGGCTCTCTCGGCTGGACCATTAGATTGGGGGTGAGCCACTGACGACACGTCAAGCCGGATGTGCTCACGTCGACAAAATTCTTTCATAGCACCCTTGGATAGATTAGTGCCATTACCAGTTATGATACTGTGGGGAAAGCCAAAACGGAAAATCACCTTTTTAATGAACTGAACCGCCGTCGCCGCGTCACATTTATTGACCGGCTCTGCCTCAACCCACTTTGTAAATTTGTCAACCGCCACCAGGAGATGTGTCTTTTTGTCTTTGGACCTTTTGAAAGGTCCAACCATATCAAGCCCCCAGACTGCAAATGGCCAAGTAATTGGAATCATCCTCAATTCTTGAGCCGGCACATGGGCTCGTCGTGAAAAATTCTGACATCCATCACACTTACTGACCAGGTCTTCAGCATCAGCATGAGCTGTTAGCCAATAAAATCCATGACGAAAGGCTTTAGCCACAAGAGACTTAGAGCCGGCATGATGACCACAATCTCCTTCATGAATCTCACACAGAATCTCACGACCCTCTTCTGGAGAAACACAACGTTGAAAGGCCCCTGTAACACTGCAGTGATGCAACTTTCCATTGACAACTGTCATCGACTTAGACCGCCGGGTTATTTGCCTGGCTAAGGTCTCATCCTCAGGTAACTCGCCCCGGGTCATATAAGCCAAATAAGGGACTGTCCAATCAAGAATGGCATGAATAGCTGCCACCAATTGTGCTTCTGGGTCAGGAATAGCAAGATCTTCTTCTGTAGGCAACTTGACTGAGGGGTTATACAGAATATCCAAGAAAGTATTGGGTGGCACCGGCTTACGCTGAGAGCCTAGCCGGCTTAAAGCATCAGCTGCCTCGTTGTTCCTTCGATCAATATGCTCAACCTGATAACCCTTGAAGTGACCCACAATAGCATCAACCTCTCGACGATAAGCCGCCATGAGTGGATCCTTAGAATCCCAAGTACTAGAAACTTGTTGAGCTACCAAGTCTGAGTCGCCAAAGCACCTCACCCGGCTTAAGTTCATCTCCTTAGCCATCCAAAGACAGTGGAGCAAGGCCTCATACTCAGCTGCATTGTTAGTGCAAGGGAACATCAACCGGAGAACATAACAAAATTTATCACCTCGAGGGGAAGCTAGCACAACTCCAGCCCCCGAGCCCTCCAATTGCCTGGACCCATCAAAGTGAATAGTCCAATATGTGTTATCTGGCTTTTCTTCAGGCATCTGCAGCTCTGTCCAGTCATTGATGAAATCCACCAGTGCTTGAGACTTGATAGCCGTGCGAGGCATATACTTCAAACCATGAGGTCCAAGATCAATGGCCCACTTGGCTATCCGACCTGTAGCTTCTCTGTTCTGAATAATATCTCCTAGAGGGGCAGAACTAACCACAGTGATGGGATGACCCAAGAAATATTGCTTAAGCTTCTGACTGGCCATGAACACCCCATATACAAGTTTCTGCCAGTGCGGATACCTCTACTTGGACTCGATAAGCACCTCACTGATGTAGTAAACCGGCCTCTGAACCGGGTACTCCTTGCCTGCCTCCTTTCGTTCCACCACAATGGCTACACTGACAGCCCCAGCATTAGCAGCCACATATAACAACAACGGCTCCTTATCAATAGGAGCAGCAAGAACGGGCGGCTCAGCCAGCTGTTTCTTCAAGTCCTCAAATGCTTCATTAGCGGCATCACTCCAGACAAAATTATCTGTCTTTTTCATCATCTGATACAGAGGGATAGCCTTCTCTCCCAACTGGCTTATGAACCGGCTTAAGGCCGCAACACGACCCGCCAAACGCTGAACATCATTGACACACGCCGGCTTAGCCAGGGAAGTAATGGCCTTGATCTTCTTTGGGTTAGCTTCAATGCCTTTGTTGGAAACCAGAAAACCCAAGAGCTTGCCTGCTGGCACACCAAAAACGCACTTGGTCGGGTTAAGCATCATCTTGTAGACCCGGAGATTATCAAAGGTCTCCTTTAAATCGTCTATCAAGGTCTCCTTCTTTCTGGATTTCACCACAATATCATCCACATAAGCATGAACATTGCGCCCAATCTGATTATGAAGGCAATTCTGCACACATCGCTGGTAAGTCACCTGGGCACTCTTGAGCCCAAAAGGCATAGACACATAGCAAAAGGCTCCAAAGGGAGTTATAAAAGCTATCTTCTCCTGGTCCTTAACTGCCATCTTGATCTGATGATACCCAGACTAAGCATCCAAAAAACTCAAACGCTCACAACCCGCCGTAGCATCAATAATCTGATCAATACGAGGGAGAGCAAAAGGATCAGCCGGACAAGCTTTGTTTAAGTCCGTGTAGTCCACACACATACGCTAAGTGTCGTTCTTCTTAAGTACCAGAACCGGGTTAGCCAACCATTCAGGATGAAAAACCTCAACAATAAACCCAGCCGCTAAGAGTTGGGCTACCTCTTCACCAATGGCCTTACGCCTCTCTTCATTAAAACGACGAAGAAACTACTTGACCGGCTTAAACTTGGGATCAACATTAAGAGTGTGCTCAGCGAGTTCCCTCGGTACACCTGGCATGTCAGAAGGTTTCCATGCAAAGATGTCCCGATTCTCATGGATGAACTCGATGAGCGCGCTTTCCTATTTCGGATCCAGATTAGCACTGATGCTGAACTGCTCGGATGAATCGCCAGGAACGAAATCAACCATCTTGGTATCATCTGCCGACTTAAACTTCAAGACCGGGTCATGCTCCGTAGTTGGCTTTTTCAAAGATGTCATATCTGCCGGGTCAACATTGTCCTTATAAAACGTTAATTCCTCTGTTGCACAGACAGACTCAGCATAAGCAGCGTCACCTTCTTCGCACTCCAAAGCTATCTTCCGGCTTCCATGCACCGTGATGGTTCCCTTGTAACTCGGCATCTTGAGCTGCAAATAAACATAACAAGGCCTCGCCATGAACTTAGCATAAGCCGACCGTCCAAACAGAGCATGATAAGGGCTCTTGACTTTCACCACTTCAAAGGTCAATGTCTCCGACCTAGAGTCATGATCATCTCCAAAAGAAACTTCCATAGCTATCTTACCAACTGGGTATGCCGACTTACCAGGCACCACGCCATGAAAAACAGTGTTCGACGGCTTCAGATTCTTATCAGTCAACCCCATGCGACGGAAAGTTTCATAATAAAGGATATTGATGCTGCTTCCTCCATCCATGAGTACCTTAGTGAACTTATATACTCCCACCTGAGGCGCCACCACCAAAGCCAAATGACCCGGGTTATCAACCCGGGGCGGGTGATCATCCCGACTCCATACAATGGGCTGCTTAGACCAGCGCAAGTAATGGGGAATCGCCGGCTCAACGGCGTTCACTGCCCTTTTATGGAGCTTCTAATCCCACTTGCATAAACTTGTGGTGAAGACGTGGTATTGCCCACTGTTCAACTGCTTTGGGTTACTCTGATACACAAATTGCTGCTGTTGATTTCCCTGACCTGACTGTTGATGGTAACCACCCTGACTGCCTTGATTACCTTGGAAGCCAGAATTAGAACCGCCGCCACCGTAACCCGGACCATGAGAACCGGAGCCGGGGCCGCCGCCCGGCCCATGATTGTCTTGAAACAGATTGGAATTTGTATACTCCTTCATAATGAAACAATCCTTCCAGAGGTGACCAGACGGCCTTTCTCGTGTACCATGCCTTGGGCAAGGTTGATTCAGCAGCTGCTCAAGATTAAAACCTGACCCCCCAACCCGTGGGGGCGGCTTACCCTTACGACACTGACCATTATTCTGTGCATTAGTGTTAGCCACAAAGTCCAAACTATTATCAGCTTTGCCCTTACCGTTGCCTCCCTGATTCGCCGGGTTATGCTGCTGCTGCTCTTCTTTCCCTTTCTCGGCTTTTCATCATCAGACTCGGGGTCCTTGGGACCATCAGAGTCAGCATACTTAACCAGAGCCGCTATTAGCTCCCCCATGTCACTGCAGTGGCACTTGAGCCGTCCCAACTTCTGCTTAAGAGGCGTGAAACAGCAATTCTTCTCCAACATTATGACTGCCGAACCAGCATTGATGCGATCCGATGAATGTAAGATAGTTGAGACCCGGCTGTCGGATTTTGGGTTCCGGCAAAACCCTTGAGGTTTGAACACTGGGGTGCACACGAAGATCTCCCCCTACCTAATCACGCCCTCACCCTCACCGCAATCTAAAGGTAAAGCTCGACGAACTCACAACACAAGGGACACAAGATTTATACTGGTTCGGGCCACCGTTGTGGTGTAATACCCTACTCCAGTGTGGTGGTGGTGGATTGCCTCTTGGGCTGAGGATGAACAGTACAAGGGAAGAACAGCCTCCTGAGGAGAGGTGTTCTTGTGCTCGATGGACTTGTGTGGGTGAGGATTACTCAAGATGAGTTGCCTCCTACTATGGTGGCTAGCCCAGGCCTCGATCCTCTTCCCAAATATTGAGCAGGAAGGGATGCCACAACGGCCAATTTGAAAGGGGATAGCTAGTACAGGCTATCCTGACTAAAGGTGGTCTTCTCCTGCCAAAGGCTCTGGTGGTGACGCTGTCTTGGGCTCCATGGCGACCTCCGCCCTGCTGGTCTTGGTCTCGTTGCACCGATATGGAAACCTTTGCTTGATGCCTCGGGACTCCTCGCCTGCGCTTGCCCCCTTTAGCACCAAAGAGGAAATGAGGACGCTGCGATTGCTGGCGCCCGCCTGGCCTTGGTCGTCATGGCTTGCGTCACGGGAAACCTCGCGAGGTACCCCTTGCCTTGATCTCTACGCCCCTTGCGAGCCAACCTGATGAGGCCGCTCCCGAAGAGGTCTTGTGTCGTCCGCCTCGCGAGGCTTGGCCCCTCGCGAGGGTCTTGAGTGTTTGCTGGTGAAGACGGGCCATACTGGGCCACGAGTAGAGCCACGCTGTGGGCCGCAGGCAGGCAAGTCTGGGGACCCCCGTTCCCATAATGCCGACACCGGTGCACCCAATGGGTTGTTGACTCACCCTCTTCTTGGACACAGGCATCCAGATCCACAATTGACATAGGCTGTTTGCATGTATCTTTGAAATTCTGGACAAACCGGGCTTTTAACTCGGCCCATGACCCAATGGAGTTGGCAGGCAGCCCCTTCAACCATGTACGAGCCGTTCCATCCAACATCATGGTGAAGTACTTTGCACATGCAGCATCGCTAACGTCTAGAAGTTCCATGGCCATCTCATAACTCTCGACCCATGCTTCAGGGGGTAAGTCGGCTGTATAGTTAGGTACCTTGCGAGGACCTTTGAAATCCTTGGGCAAACGCTCATTACGCAGAGCCGGCACCAAACATGGCACACCCAAAGTCCTAAAAGTTACACCTGTCTCCACTGAAGTTGTCGGGCGAACCGGAGAATGCCGATGAGCTGCATACTGAGCCACCAGCTCGGCCTCTCGACGTGCTCTACCCTAATCCACTACATTCTGAGCATTAACCCCACCGCCCGCCGGGTTACGGTTCCGCCCGCTGCTTGACACAGCTAGTTCCTCGATATGCCTGCTATAACTTTGGCTTGGGCAAGGGGTTGAATGAATCCTTTCATGACTGTAAGAATAAGTCTGCTGCTGAACCAATGCTATCTGAAGAAGCTCTCTAGCCCTTCGCGTCTCAACCGCCGTTGGAGACTCGCCTTCAACTGGGAGAGCCGCCAATCATGACGCTGCAGCGATTATGTTATCCAAGGGGTTAGAATAATGACCCGGTGGCGTCGGCACATGCTGGGGTGGGATATTGTTCTGACGAGGCGGGTCCGTCGTGCGCGGCTGAGCCGGCGCTCCCGTTCCAGGCGTTTCAACCCGGTTTACCACTGGCTGGTTACTGGTCCCTGCTTCGGGCGTGTTAAAGAGATTTCTCGCCTCGTAGACCGGAGGCAGGCGAGTCTGATGCCTTCTCCTTATGACTTCGTTTGAAGCATTATGATCTAGCATGAGCCAGAAAGACTCTGACTGAATTCGCTGCGCCTGAACATCCAAAGCAGCCCGCTCCGCAGCCATCCTAGTGTTTTCTGCGTTCAGCTCCTCCTTGGCCTGTGCTATCTCATCACGCAACTTTGCAAGCGCCGCATTATACTGATCCTGATCTGCCGGGTTAACCACTGCTGTTAACAATGTTATCAGTTTATCCAGCAAGTCAGTTAAGACCTGAGCCGGTAGGCGCACAGGGCCTCCTGCCCCGGCAGCTGTTGCCGCTGCTGACCCAGAAATTATCACTGCCGCAGTCGACGAGTTCTGCACTGGCTGTGTACCGGCCATAAAGATCGCAACCTTGTTTGGCGGCTCATTGGGATCCGGAATACTGTCACCATCGGAATAGCCCCCAAGCCGACCATCTTGCAATTGGTATAACGACTCGGTTTCTCCAGTGGATGACTCGCCATCGGAATAAACGACCGTCTCACCACCAGACACCGATCTATCCTCAGATTCTGCTCCATGGATGAATCCCACGAAGGCATGCCTCATGGCGGGCTGAACTCGGGCGGGTCTCACACGCTGAGCCGTCTCGATGATGTCGGTGCAGATGTCCGGCTCAGGGCCCGGTTCGCCGATCTTGCCGATGAAGACGTGGATTCCGCCGAAGGGGACCTGGTACCCGTACTCGATTGAGCCGGCCTCGGGGCCCCAGCCTGCATCGTCGATGTAGAGCTTGCCGCGACGACTCTTGGTCATCCGGCCCACAGCATATCCCTTGATCCCTTTGAAGCTGCCCTTTAAGAACTCAAAACCACCATGCGATGTCCCCACGGTGGGCGCCAACTATCGTGGAATTGTCACGGCAGATCTCCTAGTGTGAAGACTTAGTCATGGAGCCATTGCAACGAGATTAGCTTAAAGGGGTTAAACGGGACAAAGGACACAGGGAGTTTATACTGGTTCGGCCCCTTGCGGTGAAGGTAAAGGCCTAATCCAGTTTGAGGTGCTATTTCTTATGTCTCGATTACCAGGGAGCGAATACGCTTGACCTAGCTTTCGATCTCTTGTTTCTTGCCCCTAACTCGCCACCGGGTCGTCCCTTTATATACACAGGTTGACTCCTGGTGGCTTACAGAGTCCGAGCCGGCTCATAAGTAACATGTCCGGCTCAGTGACTAAACATACATGCCTTATAATACAAGTCATACACTTACGGTCTACACATACGGGCCTTAAGCCGCCTATGGGCCTTGGGCCCTTCATAAGTTATCCTCATGAACCGCCATCTTTGATTCCTTCATGGGCTTTGTCTTATGAGTCGCCATGGGTATAACCCGGCCCCTCCTGGGAGGGTTAACTCAATAGCTATATCCCCAAAATCATGGAGAGCCTTGGCAAGCTCGGACGATTGGTCCGAAGTCTTATGCTCCAAGGTTTCGCATTTGCTGATGGCATCCTTCAGCTCCTGCTCAACTTCGGCCACCCGAGCTTCGTGTTGGCGGCGGAAAGTTTGTTCAACCTCTATTTCAGTAGCCGCTTTATCAGCGGCTGCCTTGTTCGCCTCTGCTTCTTTCTTGGCCTGGGCGAGGTCGCCCTTGAGGGTCTCGACCTCGGCTGCGCCAACTATGATCATAATCAACGCACTCTATGAGTTAAAACTCTAAATATGCTCCTGACATGAAAATAAATTTTTTACATCATACGCATACCTTGCGTTTCATCGAACCGCTTGTTCATGCGGTCGAGCTCCTCATTGGCCACTTGAAGCTTCCGATTGAGCTCGTCAACTTCTGCGGCATGGGTGGTTGCCGCCAACATGGAGGCCTGTTACAATAACAATGCAGTATGTTACTCTCCCGAATACTATGTGGATCCTCTGTCCGGTTTCTTCTATACTTGACAGAGTCTCAGGGGCTACTGTCTGTACACAAGTTTATTCTTCTATATGAAAAGTTTTTAGAACATTACGCCACATACCTCAAAGCCTGTCAGTAGGCTGCAGAAGGCTTCGTTCAGTCCGCTTTTAGCAGACTGAACCTTCTCCATAACTGCACCCATCAGGGTGCGGTGTTCCTCCACAATGGAAGCACTTTGCAGTGCTTCCTCCAGAGCGTTGGGCGCCTCCGGATTAGTAGAGGCTACCGTTGGAGCTGATGCTCTTTCCCCCTCCTTCGAAGGGGGCTGCTTATCCGATCCCGGAGCCATGCTGGCCTCCGGAACGGTGTTCGGTTGGGGCCCGGATTGTTGGGGTTCCCCACCGTCGGTTGTCATAGGGGACGCCTCCCCTAGGTCTTTGGCGACCGAGGTATTGACCTCGGACGCTCTCTCGACGGCTTTGCTCGCCCCCTCTCGGACAGGGGATGTCCTTAGGAACGACACTTCGGTGTCCTCCATGGCGACAGGCGAGAGGGCTCGCGGCGGCGTATCACTCTTTACCATTTCGGGCGGCAGAGAGTTCCCCTCAGATAATGGAGTATGCGGGAGCACGCGGGGAGGGCTGAAAGGCAAATAGCAAAATAACTTACATAATGGATACAGGTGGACCGAAGATAAACAGTAAGTTTCTAAATACTTACGATTCGGCGAGGGGCTTCACCCTGGGAGGTTTCTTGGGGACTAGTTCGGACTCTGAGTCCGAACTGTCCGGGAGGGTCAGCTTCCCTCTCTTGGGCGCCTCCCCCTCTGGGTCTTCGGAGGCCGCCCTCTTCTTCTTCCTCCCCTTACGGGGGAGTCGCTTTCCACCTCCTCCTCCTCTTCTTCCTCGTCTCCCTCATAGGAAGAGAGGGCTTTGGTCTCTCCGGACACTGTTTCTGAAGGACCCTTGTGGCGGGGCCGCCCTTGGTCTCTTGCCTTTCTTCTTCTTGGTCTTCTTCTCCGGCGCCTGATAGTGCGCCGAGACTAGCATCTCCGTCAGCTGGGGTGTGGTCAGGTCCTCAGGCAGCGGTGCCGGACAGTTGATCCGCTTCGCCTTTGCCGTCCAGACCTGTGAGGAAAGCAGACAATATAATTCCTATTATATCTGAAATATTGGCCGGATAGGTCTTCGGAAATATTATGCTTACCGCCGTGGCCGGGTTCTCGATGTCGAGTCCTATGTCCTCGGTCTTCTTCAGCCACTTTTTCTGGGCCTTGAAGAGCTGCTTCCATATATCTTCGTGCGTGGTGCCGAAGAAGCGCTTCAGGGTCCGTGGCTTTTCCGGATTGAACTCCCACATGGGGGAGGCCCGGAGCTAGAAGGGAAGGGTACGGCGGAAGAGCATCACCTGAATCACATTGGTGAGACCAGTGTTCTCACCCAGCATGTCGGAGATGCGTTTCTGGAGCATCTTCACCTCCGGTTTCGACCCCCAATTAAGGCCCTTGGCGGTCCATGAGGTGAGTCTCGGGGGGGGGGGTCACTACTACAGGATGCTGCTAACGCGACACTACGATCAGAGACCCTTCGAGAAACTGTGTGCGATGCAATAATCGCAAACGGTGCTGTATGAAAACCGTCAAAAATGTGTAAAACGTTTGCGATGATGGATGCATCAAACACGGTTCATGTTTTAGTTGCGTGTGCGATGAAGGGCATATGGTTCAGTTTAATGAACTATTTGCGATGAGGAGGAACAAAAGAAACGGGCAGCCGGATGAAGGTGTGTGCGATACACAGCATACGGTTCACTCTGATGAACTATTTGTGATTAGGCAACACAAAAGAAACGGTCAGCCAGATCAAAGGTGTGTGCAATATACGGCATGCGGTTCACTCGGATGAACTGTTTGCGTTGAGACATGAGAACATAAACGGTTCAACTTAACAAGATGTGTGTGATACGCGGCAAACATGTCTGTAATCAGAAATGTGTGTGAAGACCGATAAGAACACAGACGGTTGCTGCTAATAAGACGTGTGTGTTGTGCGATGGGATTGCATACAGAACAACAACATATATATATACACACACTTATAAGGACATGCTTGCATAACCAAATTAAACATCCACTTACATAGGTGGCTCCTACAACCATGGCATTTGCACACACCAAAGTAAACTATTACATGCATAATTACATAGGTGGCTACTACACACATGACATTTCCACACACACCAATAAAGTAAACTATATATTACATGCATGATTAACTAGCATAAATGATCATCTACTTCTTGTGACGCTTGCTCTTCTTGTGGCTCGATCCGGGCTCATCGATTTGGGTAACGAGGCACTTCCTCATGTCAACGATCTGCCTGTGCATCTCATAGCATGTGTACACGCTCTTGGCCGCGAACCTGAGGTGAGGTTCATCCAGTTGCCGCATCTAGGCCTTGTGCCAGGATACGGGACTTGTTCTCTGGGCATCCTGCTTCATCTTTTCGTAGTAGGGGTCGATGAAGCCGAGACGAGTTCGACCAGGGAGTCATGCTTCGTGGTGCCCCAGACCCTGTAGTGGTCATGGATTTCGACAAGGTTCTTGCAGGCCAAGCCCGTAACACTGAGCGATTTTACATCGTCTTTGGTATCCACCATGGCAAATTTGTAGTCGGTGTTGTTGACAAACCTGTTGAAACGGTCGCAAGGCTCTATGGCCATACAGTAGTGGTAGATGAGGACATGATGGCGCACGCACAACTGGGCGATGGCAACCTTCTGATCTATGCCGGGACGACCGGCGGTGTACTGGAGGTCGATGCCGACCACCTTGTACTTGTCTCCAGGAGGCAACTGCTCAACGCTGTTGATGTAGTCGTCCACCACGGCCGGGTCGATGGTGTACACCACCGAGAGATCCGTCTCCCTCACGTGGGTCTCCACTCTATGCTCGCCGAACTCCATTGGAGCGCCACCGGACATCCCCTCTCTATGTGTCGTCGTGGGTGTGCTTGTTGTGTTGTGGGGCGCAATCGAAAGGTTGAAGAGACTAAGGTTATAATGGCCGCGGGAATTAAAGGGGAAGCCGGACGGCCAGGAATATCGGCAGGCCATGATGGCAGTTCTAATTTGCAGCGCGTAACTCCATCGTGTCGCACGTGACTGCATCGCATGGCAACGTGCGCGGAGCCAACCGCATGCATATGGGGCTGTCGGTGTCAAAACCGGCAGATCTCGGGTAGGGGGTCCCGAACTGTGCGTCTAGGATCGATGGTAACAGGAGACGGGGGACACAATGTTTACCCAGGTTCAGGCCCTCTCTATGGAGGTAATACCCTACTTCCTGCTTGATTGATCTTGATGAATAGGAGTGTTACAAGAGTTGATCTACCACGAGATCGTAATGGCTAAACCCTAGAAGTCTAGCCTATGAGTATATGGTAATGAATATGTGCTATCCGGACTATGCTCTCCGGTTTATATAGACACCGGAGAGATCTAGGGTTACATGAGGTCGGTTACATAAGAGGGAATCTTCATAGTCGGTCGCCTAGCTTGCCTTCCACGCCAAGTAGAGTCCAATCCGGACACGGGTACAGTCTTCGGCCTTCATGTCTTCACAGCGCATCAGTCCGGCCCATGGATAATAGGCCGGACGCCCGAGGACCCCTTAGTCCAGGACTCCCTCAGTAGGCCCTGAACCTGGCTTCAATGACGAGGAGTCCGGCGCAGATTGTCTTCGGCATTGTAAGGCGGGTTCCCCTTCTTCCAAACTCCAAGATAGTCTTCGGATGTGATGATTGTATCCGGACCTGTGTATATAATTGCAGAAAATACAATACTCCACGAGTCCAATCTGCCGACAACTGCTAATGACATTGCATCACACCTGCCTGGTTATTATTTCCAACTGTTGGCTAGCCCGTTGCCCCATGTCTCGGGAAGCGGTTTTATTGGCACGTCTTGTCAAAGCAGAGATCGTGTCCCCTTATTCATGGGATTCTCAATAATGTAGGTATGGGTAACCCAACCGTCCCCTGGGTACAACTCTTTGAGGATAGGTAAGTTTCGAGACCCAGGAGGGGACGCATGATATTCCGGGCCTTTATATAGGGACCCGGACTTGTCTTTTCTCTTCTGCGCTTGCTTCTTCCTCAATCTCAGCCACCTCGAGTTCTAGCCCTCGAGTTCCAATCACCACCAGTCCCAATCATGTCCGGGTCTAGCCGTTCAGGCTGGTGGGTGGCCTCTTCCATCACGGAGGAGGATATTGCGAAGCTCCGCGTAGCGAGGTACCTGACCCCAGAAATCCTTCATCGGCTTCCTGCCGAGGGGCAGATTATTCCCACCCCCAAATCCGGTGAGAGGGTAGTATTTGTGTCCCACTTACTCCATGGGTTAGGGTTCACGCTTAACCCCTTTGTCCGAGGGCTCATGTTCTACTATGGGCTAGATTTTCACGATCTGGCCCCGGACGCTATTCTTCTTATCTCGGCATTCAACGTCACGTGTGAGGCCTTCCTCCGGACTCCTCCGCGCTTTGGTTTGTGGCTCAAGACTTTTGATGTGAGACCGCGGGTGACAGAGGAGGAGCAGGTAGAGTGCGGCAGCGTTGCAATAAGCAAGCTTGCCAGCGCGGTTTGGTTTGAAGGATCTTTCGCCGAGTGTTCCGAACTATGGCAGCAGGGGTGGTTTTATGTCAACGAGCCGCGGGGCTCTAAGTGGGGAGCTACACCTGCTTTCCGACCCGGCCCTCCGATTCAACTCGCTTCATGGATCAACAAGGGATTGGACTGGGGATCCGTTAACGAGGTGCAGACTCTGCAAAGTCGCATCCGAAGCCTTACCGAGAGAGGCATCGAACTTGTGAACGTTGTTCAAGTAATGCTAGTCCGCCGGATCCTGCCATGTCAGCGGCGGCCTATCCGTATGTGGGAGTTTAATCCAGAAGGGCGGCGGACTCTTCAGCACTTCTTCGGCACTACGCACGAAGGAATGTGGAAATTATATTTCGGGGAGCGAGAGCAATGGCCGGACACCACCAAAGATGTTGGCCTCGACTGCAATCATCCGGACACTTCAGTAAGTATTCAATCTCCGAACACCTTTTATTCCAACATCTTTTGACAGGATACTGAGCAATCCGTCCCTACACAGGACTGGGTAAAGAAAGCGGTATTAATCTGGTGTCCGGCGCCACTTCCCGAAGATCCCGCGTCCGCCCTGCTGACGCGTATGCTAATTCCGACACCGTACCGGGTGTCTGCAGAGGGGGTGAGAGCGGGGAGCCCAAAGGAGATGCCTGCCACGGCAAGAAGCGGGCTGCTTCTGGAGGCCAGGAGGGAAAACCTTCCAAGAAAGGAAAAATGCCATCGTCGGACGGCTTGAGCCGGACAAGCAATGTCGATGTAGAGCTTGATGATGAGGACGAACCTCCGGCCAGACCGTAAGTGAAACGGGGTACTTTAACAATACCTCATTCTTTTCTTATTACTGAAGTAGTTCTCCGACATGTGCACGTCCTCGCAGGTTAACGCCTTGTGTTTCTCAATCGTCCTCCTCCTCAGGGGACCTTCTTCCAAAGATGATGGAGAGTGGCACGCCTTCTCCGGCCTCCTCGCCCAGTAGGGCGGATGATCTTGAAGTGTCGTCCCAGAGGGCCCCTCCCGACCGGCAGGTAGCACAGGAAACGAGGAGGGAGTTACCCGAAGGTGGTGCCTCTGTCATTCCGGGTTCATGGGTCAAGAATGACGGCCCCGAACTATCCGGTTTACAACCGGAGACGATTCTGGAGGCAGGTAAGCGGATTCCTTTAGAGGAATGTCGTGCTCCGGCAACGGTGTCCGAAGACCCAGGAGTGCCGGAGACGCTGACGGACATGCTGCGACAGGCGTTCGTTTCAGAGGAGCACCGTGCCTTAATGGCTACGGTGGTCGAAAAGGTTCTCTTCGCGAAGAGCGGGTTGAATGAGGCCTTCATGAGCCTTCTAAGGGGTTTTGAGGTCTGTGATGTAATTTTGTCGATGGAATATTATTGACTGAATGCACACCTGTTGTATATGCAGTAGCCCCTGAGACTCGGATTGCCTTCTAGAAGAAGCGATCGGAGGATCTAAAATACACGCTCAGGTACTGACCTTGGTTTAACTTGGGATGCAGGCTGTCTCGCTTCCTGCGGCTACCCGAGATACGGAAGTGGCCGAACTGCAGCGAAAGCTGGATACTGCGGAGGATGACATTGCATTGATCAACAGGCGTCTTGACGACTTGCAAGGTATGTATTGCGGGCATCCTTACACCAATGTGTTTGTAATTTAAATCTGACTCTGAAAAGAGTTTTATATGAAATGTGCATGAATGCAGATAGTGTTGCCGCCGTAGAAGCCCTTCGGGCGGAGCTAGCCCGGGCCAAGGAGCTGGCCCGGCTTAGTAATGCAGCTGCCGAAAAGGCATCGGCTAAATTGAAAGCCGAACAAGCTGCGCGGTGCCAGGACAAGGAGACGATGTCCACCATGGCACGCGAATTAGAGAATGCGGCTAGCCGCTATACACTTCTTGAGAAGGAGAATGAAGCCAAAACGGCTGATCTTGACAAGGCCTTACGAGAGGCGAAAGAAGCGCGGTCTGAATCCAGAGCAGCTCGTGAGGAGATTCGACAAGCTCGGGAGATTGCAGCTGGCAAGCCGTTTTTGCTGCAGGCTAAGTTCGGCGATCCGAACTATGCTCAGCTTAACCAAGTATGGAGCTCTCCGAACAAATTATTAGACTTGCCGAAGAGTTCTTCCGATGTGGCGTAGTTTTACCATGCGCAAGAGGGGTACGCGACGGAGAAGCTTTTCTGGTCACAATTTGGCGCGTCAAAGCGCCCTCTGTTGCTAAATGAACAAATGTCCCAGTGGGCCGAGCTGCATAGGATATCCAGCGCTGCCATGAGGAACGTCATAGTCCGGTTGTGGCCGACTGACCCTGTTCCGAGTAGTTACTTCGGCCTGGTGCAGCGGCTTGCTGACATGGTGCCGCGTATCGATGCTGTGAAGCGGTCAACATGCATTGAAGGTGCACGGATGGCCTTTGCCCGAGTCAAGATGTTCTGGGGGAAGATGAAGGCCATCGATGTTGCGGCGAGAGTCCACCCAAAGGCAAGGGCCGTCCGGAACCGGAGCATTATTTTGAAGACGTCCTAGAGGCCGCCCGCTTGATAGAGGGTCAGTGCTCGAAAGACATAATGTTCGAGTGATGTGTACAAGGGTTGTAATAGACAACTTTATAGTTAATCTATTTTCATGTTTTGCTCAAAAGCTTGTATTCCTCCTGTGCGGCCGTTTTAATGTAATCTGAAAGCTTTTCAGTCGTCGGCTTCAGCCCCCTCGTAGGAAATACGGGGGTGTTCGGGAAAAGCATTGAATCACTCTTTATCCAACGTCTTGGTCCATTAAGGAGGTGATAATGCGGCGAACCAGGCAATTGGACTATAGGGCGTTAACACTTTCACTTAGCCATAGGAGTTTTATGGTGGGGCTACGACATAGCCCCTGGTATGTATGCGGCGTATTATAATATAGTGCCTTACCTGTTTTGATCTATAAAAGATCCTTCGTTTAACACGGAGAATCGCTAAGGATTCGAATAAGTCGTCAAGTGGTTGACCAGATCTCGCTGCATCATGACAGTCAGTTTTCGGCTTTCTCTACTGAGGTGCTCATACGGTCATAGCCAGGGCACAATCGCAGTAGTTCTCCCTTTACTACCCTAGCCGATAGAGCGGAACGTAGGGTAGCAAGCACAGGAGCCGGGCAACCCAACTATTGACCAAAGACAATGATTCGGAGCTGATGCATATAAGGCCAAACTTGCGACGCCGGAGTATGCTATAAAGTTGTTCGGACTTTGATTGGCGACTCGTTTGTTCCCATACCGAGCCCCTGGCAAGTTATGCCGAGGTGCGTTTTGTAACATAGCCGTTATGACCGTACTCATTGTAGAAAGAGTATGGAAGATTAGTTCGGATATAGTTTATTGGGAGTGGAGCAATAAGCCAATGATAAATTCATATATAAAAAGGAAAAACCACAACCCGGCTATTTGACATGCTCGGGGTCTGGAACGGAGGAAAAGAAAAAGGCATAGTACAGGCTCAAAATAGAGAGTGCGGTCTAAAAAAGCTATTGTGGACCTCCTGTCGCACGTCTGCGCCACCCGTCCTCTGGGAGGGGAGTCCTTAACGGGAGTAACCCCTTAGGTGAGTGTATGGATCCGAACTCCGATAGAGTCCGTTGTATATCCTGTCCTGTTGGTCACCTGTTTATAATAAAGAAAAGTAAAGAAAATGGATAAAAAACGTTACGGGAATGCTTGCAGGGTTGTCCGTATTGTGCTTCCGCCGATGCCCATGGTATCTTGAGCGCGTAGTGATGTACGCGTGGTGTAAATCCTACCAGCATAGTGGGTGGGTGGCGGAAGCCGAACTGCTATTTCCGCTCCGGTAGTGGTCGAACGTCGGAGGGAAACTGCTTCTGGCCCCTGGTGTTCGGCTGGCGAGCTGCGCCGTCGTCTTTATCGCTTGGTGGCCTTCTCCCCTTGTGTTCGGCGTTAAGCTTGCCTGTCTGCTTAAAGACCCAACCGTTTCTGTTGGTATGATTAGCTGGCTTATCAGGGTGGCCGTGAATCTGACAAGGTCGGTCCAATATCCTGTCAAGGGCGGATGGTCCATCCTGTTTGGCCTTAAATGGCTTCTTCCGTTGACCGCTGTGTCGCGTAATCTTTCGTTATTGCTGCGACTGTTGTGCTTGTTTAGTCATGGCTTGCTGTTGCGTCTCGGATTTCGGAAGTGCCCGGGTCGCTGGCGTTGTTGTTTTTAGAGCGAACCAATTGTCTTCTCCCGCACAAAAGCGAGTCATTAGAGCGGTAAGGGCTGTCATGGATTTAGGTCCTTCCTGGCCGAGGTGACGTGCTAGCCATTCATCCCGGATGCTATGTTTGAAGGCCGCAAGGGCTTCCGCATCCGGACAGACGACAATTTGGTTCTTTTTGACTAGGAACCTAGTCCAGAGTTCCCTGGCTGACTCGCCGGGCTGTTGGACAATATGACTTAAGTCATCGGCATCTGGTGGCTGGACGTATGTTCCTTGGAAGTTGTCACGAAAGGCGTCTTCCAAATCTTGCCAGCTGCCAATAGAATTTTCTGGCAGACTGTTTAGCCAGTACCGTGCTGGCCCCTTAAGCTTGAGCGGCAGGTATTTAGTGGCATGAAGGTCATCTCCGCGAGCCAGGTGGATATGGAGGAGGTAATCCTCAATCCATACTGCGGGATCTGTTGTTCCATTGTATGATTCGATGTTGATGGGTTTAAACCCGTCTGGAAATTCGTGCTCCATTACCTCGTCGGTGAAGCAAAGAGGGTGCGCGGCTCCTCTATGTTGGGCCACACTGTGAAGCACCTCCGTTGGATGCCATTGACGGCTTCGGGTGTGGTTGGTTCTGTTATGTCTGGCTGATTGGCTATCATCGCCGGTCGGGGCATATCCCTGCGATCTGTACGTCGACCTTGTCTGTCCTGCTCCGCCCACTAAGCTTTGGCGGATATCGCGATTGTTTTTCCGAACCGTCTTGTTCTTACAGCCGGATTGGTTGGTATTCTGTTCTGCTTGGGCTGCTACTTTATTCGGACCAAACTGTGGTCGACCTGCCGTATTGTTCGATGGTGGAACGGGCTCCAGCGTCTTGCCATCGTGTGGAGGGAGCCATCTACACTTGGGGTGGCTTTCGTCTGGGCCGCTAAGGCCGTATTCTTCGGCGGCCAGGACCTCGGTCCATCTATCATTGAGCAAATCTGTAACATCCCAAATTTTCAATTTGGAATGTTATACATTAGATCATCATGCATATCATATTTTATTGCATTTTGATTTGCGATCCTAGAAATTTCACGCAACTCAAGGACCCACGGAGAGAGTTGGGGATTTCGTTATTTTCATATTTGGGTTTTCTCAAATTTTGAAAATAGGATCATTTGTTTTAATTATTTTTCTCTCCGAAAATATTTCATATCAAAATATATGAGAGGGCATAAAATGACTTCTCCACAAATAATGAAATATTGGAGGAAAAATATTAAAAACAAATATTTGATTTTATTTGGATTTTATTTGATTTTTTCGAATTAGGAAAATATGCATTTTTCAAAATTGCATTTTAGGCCCAAATAAATGTTCATCTTGTCCGGCTTATTTTTAGAGGACGGGGAAAATTTATTTCGGGATTTTTGGAGTCCGTTTAGTATTTCTTTTCTTACTTTTTCTGCACGTCTGATTTATTTATTTATTTTTAAAGTCAACCGCCTTACGCGCCGTGTTCGACCCGGACACCTCAGCCCGGCCGGCCTTTAAAGCCGCGGCCCGAGCCCCGCCTCAGCCCAAGTCGCCGCCGCCCCGAAACCCTAGCCGCCGCCGCCGCCCGCGTCGCCCCGCCGCCCGACCCGCCACCCGCCGGAGCCCCGCCGGAGCCCCGCCGCCTCTCGCCCGACGCCGCCATCCGCCGGAGCCGCTCGCCGCCACCGTCGTCACGTGAACCGAGGTAGCCGCCGGTTTTTCTCGAAAAACCATTCGGTTTTATTTCGAAACCGACATGCGTTTTTTAATATTAGATCGGTTTATTTTTTTCCGGTTTAGTTAAATAGCGAACGCCCGTTCGTTCGTTCGTTTTAACGTACGGTTTTCGTTTTTTTACAGATAGCGAACGTTCAATCGTTAGCCTATTCGTCAGTTTTTTCTTTTTCTCGGATCTTCCGCGATTATTCGTGATCACGATTTCCGATTTGTTTTTTGGTTTAGTATAACTTTTCGCTCGTTTATCGGAATCAGGAGATTCAAGCGCCTAGAGTTTCGTCTCGAAATTCTCTTTCTGTTTAACCAACTCAAACAAGTTTTTGCTACTGTAAAATTTGACTTAGATCCAGATTAGTAAACCAAGCTTGTTTCTTTCGTCGTTTGACCTTCGTTGCTTCGTTTGAATTGATTCTTTTTGCAAACCGGAGTTCTTAAGTTGAACTTTCTGGTTAGATCTATTATTTTGAGTTTTATTTCATACACCCTTGCTTGATTGCTTATGTATGTATTGTTTGTTTGCGATAGAGTACCCGGAGTGCGAAGCGTGCTACTACGAGTCTCTAGGTTTCATGGACCATCAGCAAGGCAAGTAACACTTTGATCATACTTTTCATCACCCAGTTTTATTGCATTAGATCAATCCTCAAACAGTTGCATGATTAGTATCTGATTAATATGTGGGTTTTGGGAAGTAGATGAGGTAGTACCTATTGTCCTGTTTACTATCAAACCTTTGGGAGTTACTTCTACGTTTGCTTATATTGCTATGCTATGCTCGTAGACGTGGATTGGGTTTGAGTGAATTCTTCATGACAGATGTGAGATTATTAATTTATGGTTCAACTTAAGGTGGCTACTTTAATTTACATCTGGGTGGATTGAGGCACCTGGAGAAACCAGTGTTGCCTGTATTTTTGGATATCCCGGAGTACCCGTGTGATCATCCTATGGACCGCCACCCAGACTCAAAGGGATCATGAGATTATTCATGCTAGAAACTTCCGTGTGCAGCCACAAGCTATTATGGGCTCTAGCATAGTTGAGTAGGTTACATGACCTCTTGAAGAGGTGGGCTAGCAGATGTAGGGGAAAGTAGGTGTAACTGTCCACCCGGAGTAAAGAGTAGTGTTTCTGAAAGACTGTGTCTCGGTCATCCGTTTCTCAAACACCATGTAGTGCGAGAAATCAAGCGGAGGCGATCGAGTCTTGTGGGGAAAAGTGCACAAACCTCTGCAGAGTGTACAAACTAATCATGATTAGCCGTGTCCCCGGTTATGGACATCTTGAGTATCTAGTTCTTGGATTATCATGTGAATCTCATCATCATGTTACTTAATTTAATTTGATTGGGTTAATCACGTTCTTAATTGGGATTGAGTTGGAGGTACCTTCTCAATGTTTAACAACCACCATGATAGTTAAATAAAATTTATTCCTTTGTGGTAGGGGAAAATTGGCTTTTCGCAAAACTGTAACCATAGAGCCTTCCACCAGCCAAATATGCATGTAGTGATAGCATTATTCAGTTCATTACTCTCTATGTGTTACTTTGCCAGCATATTCCATGTGCTGGCCCGTTTTCGGGCTGCAACGTATCATGTTGCAGACTTTTCAGACGATGAGTAAGGAGCCTTAGGTCATGGTCTTATACTCAGTGATGCCGTTGGAGTTGATGGACTCACTTTATCTTCCAAGCCTTCCGCTGTTATCGTATTTTAGATGGCCTTAAGCCATATTTATTGTATTGAGTTCTCTTGAACTATTCGATGTAATAAGTGTGTGATTGCTACTCTGTTATAAATCCTTCAAAGTACTGTGTGTGTCAGCATTACCGATCCAGGGATGACACTGATGCACAAAGATTAGACTGTTTGAGGTCTGGTTGCTACAGAGATGGTATCAGAGCACACGCTGACTGTAGGACACGACCACTAAGCTAAAGCCCTAGATCACTACTCTCTTCTCATTTCTGACCCCTCTCCTTTCTTCCACTCTTTTAGGATGGCGGATGCAAGGAACAAGTTCGCGCAACCAGATGAGGATACACCTTTTGGACGACACTTGAAGGAAGTTACTAAGTTCCTGAACATCGGAATACCAAGCTTCACCGGAACCTACAACGCCACACTACCAGAAGAGGAGCGCTGGATGATTCAAGTTCAAGTTCCAGGAAGGACGTTCACGCCAATCACTGAGCCCATAGAGTTTTCCTTTGATGCACCAACCTGGAGTCTAGGAAAGAGCATGGCAGCCCACATCACCATGGGACGCATTGGAGAAGTGTACCACAATGATCTCAAGGATACTATCTATCAGATTTGTGGGCGCCGAGACGAGCAATGGGAGATGATCAGTACCAGGAAGGATAGATCTATTGCAGCTTTCATCCAGGAGTTAAACTAGCACATCCGTCGCCAGGAGAACCAGATGTGCGCAGACATGATAGAACTGAAGAAGGCAAAGACTAGGATCATGGAACTGGAGGAAGAACTCAAGGCTACACGCGAGGATTATATGGAGGAAATCGTCGCACTAGTGGAGAAGAATGACGACCTGACAAAGAAGCTAGGAGTTTTCATGGGAGACCCAGCACCAGGAGGAGATGATGACGATTCTACTTGCCCGGAGAATTACATCATCATTGACGACACCGACTCGGACCCCAGTGAGGATGATTTGGAGGATGAAGCCAGAGCAGATATCATGGAGTCTTCGACTGAGCAATTTTTCTAGTAGACCACCAAATTAGTAGTAGTATTCCACCATGTATATATTATAGTCCAAGCACTTTGTAACGATAGTTAGATCGATTGTATGCCTTATTTGAATTGATTGGAGTGATATGATTGTGTTTGTCTCATGTGCATATGGGTAGTGTTTTCCCTCTAGACCTCATTCTATTCTATTTTCTCATCTTTTCTAAACCATCAAATGCCTCCGAGACGCGACACCGGATTTGTTTTCCCACCGGAGATCACTCAGTTGATTCAGCAGCAGAATGCCCTGATGCAAGTGATAGTTCAAAACCAAGGCAACAACAACAACAACCCACCACCACCACCACATGTTGATCACTTAGCCCGATTTCTTAGGCTGAATCCGCCGGTGTTTTCCAGTAGCACCGAGCCGATTGTGGCAGATGATTGGCTCCGCAAGGTTGGAAGGGAGCTGACCACTGCAGGATGCACAGATGCGGAGAGAGTGCGTTTTGCCGCACATCAGCTTGATGGACCCGCAGCATCATGGTGGGAGAATTACACAGCCACTCACCCCATTGACACTGTCACATGGGACCAGTTTCAGCCAGCTTTCCGTACTGCCCATGTTTCAGCAGGAGCTATGGCCATGAAGAAGCGTGAGTTTCGCAACTTACGCCAAGGGGGACGTACTGTTGGCCAGTACGTGGAGGATTTTAGTAAGTTAGCACGTTATGCCCCAGATGACGTTGCTACGGATGGAGCTAAGCAGGAGAAGTTTCTGGAAGGACTGAATGATGAGCTGAGCATGCAGTTGATGGTGGCAACTTTTAACAACTACCAGGAGTTGGTAGATAGAGCTCTCATGATTGAAGGGAAGCAGCAGCAGATTGAGAATCGTAAGAGGAAGTATGGACAAGGAAAGTACAGTACAGGAGCTCACCAGAAGCCTCGTTTTACCCCGAACTCGGGAGGACACCTTCAGCATAACCATGGAGGTCACAATCACAATGGAGGAAGTTCGCACAATCATAGTGGCCCCAAGAATGGCAATGGGAACGGAGGAAGCAACGGACAGAACCGTACCAACCCATCAACCCCAGCCAAGAGGGATCTAAGCCACGTTACCTGTTTCAAGTGCCAGAAGACTGGACATTATGCCACTGATTGTCCAGAAGCAAAGAATGGAAATGGCAATGGAAGCTCGGGGAAGAAGCCGAACCCTTTCAACAGGGGACAGGTGAACCACGTTAATGTGGAGGAGGTTGAAGCACAGCCTGGTGCAGTAATAGGTAAGTTCTTGGTTAAGTCATTTACTGCAATCGTTCTTTTTGATACTGGTGCATCACATTCATACATATCAATGGGATTTGTGGATAAGTTTAAGTTGCCCACCAAAGTTCTTAGAACACCTATGTTAGTAACCTCGCCAGGAGCAGAGTATATGGCAAGCCAAGGATGTTTTCAGTTGCCATTGGCCATAGGTAGGCATGTTTTCCCCTCAGAGCTAATAGTTTTGGAGTCACAAGGTTTGGATGTGATTTTGGGAATGGATTGGCTATCGATGTATGGAGGAAACATCGATTGCGCCAGTAAGACGATTTTGCTTACTACCCCAGAAGGAAGAAGGATTAAGTATGTATCCCGACATGTGCCGAAGAGGACTCAAGTGAATTCCTTATCAGGAGTTGTACAGGAGGAAGTACCAGTGGTGAAGGAATTCCCTGACGTATTTCCAGAGGAGTTGCCAGGCATGCCACCGGATAGAGACATCGAGTTTTTGATTGAGCTTTTGCCAGGCACTGGGCCAATATCTAAGAGACCGTACAGGATGCCCGCTAAGGATTTGGAAGAAATTAAGAAGCAGATTAAGGAGTTACTGGATAAAGGATATATTCACCCAAGTTCGTCACCTTGAGGATCACCCGTACTTCTAGTGGAGAAGAAAGATGGATCTTGAGGATGGTTGTTGATTATCGTGGATTGAATGAAGTAACAATCAAGAACAAGTACCCACTGCCGATGATCAATGATCTGTTTGACCGACTACAAGGAGCTAAAGTATTTTCCAAGATTGATTTGCGATCAGGATACCACCAGTTGAAGATTCGAGAGCAAGATATACCCAAGACAGCTTTTACCACAAGGTATGGGCTATATGAGTACACCGTTATGTCATTTGGCCTGACTAACGCACCTGCCTATTTCATGAACATGATGAACAAAGTGTTTATGGAGTTTTTGGATAAGTTCGCCGTAGTGTTCATTGATGATATTCTGGTCTATTCGGAGAATGAAGAAGAGCAAAAGGAGCATTTGCGTTTGGTACTTGGAAAGCTCAGAGAACATCAGTTATATGCCAAGTTCAGCAAGTGCGAGTTTTGGTTAAAGGAAGTTGGATTCCTTGGACATGTTATATCCGAAGAAGGAATAGCAGTAGATCCCACCAAGGTTAACATTGTGACAAATTGGGAAGCACCCACGACAGTTGGAGAAATCCGGAGTTTTCTTGGACTCGCAGGATATTACCAGAGATTCATCGAGAATTTCTTGAAGATTGCAAAGCCTATGATGGAGTTTTTGAAGAAGGACACCAAATTCATTTGGACCGAGGAATGTGAGGCTAGTTTCCAGGAATTGAAGAAACGTTTGGTTACAGCGCCAGTGTTGATTCTGCCAGATCAACGCAAGGATTATGAAGTATATTGCGACGCTTCTCGTCGAGGACTTGGAGCAGTGCTAATGCAGGAGGGAAGAGTTGTTTCATATGCCTCACGACAGCTTAAACCCCATGAGTTGAATTATGCTACACATGATTTGGAGTTAGCAGCCGTAGTGCTTGCGTTGAAGACATGGAGACATTTTCTCATCGGAAACCATTGTGAGGTGTACACGGATCACCAGAGTTTGAAGTACATTTTCACGCAGAAGGAGTTGAATCTCAGGCAAAGGAGATGGTTGGAGATCATTAAGGATTATGATATGAGATTGCATTATCACCCAGGGAAGGCTAACGTAGTAGCCGATGCGTTGAGCCGCAAGAGCCATGTCAACACGCTCATGACCGGAGAGTTACCCAAGAAGTTAGCAGAGGATCTTCGTGAACTATGTTTGGAAATAGTTCCAAGAGGTTTTGTAGCAGCATTGGAGATTCAGTCTACTTTGATGGATAAGATCAGAGAAGCTCGGAAAACAGACAAGGAAATTGCTGAGATAAAGGAAAGGATGAGTAAAGGAAAAGCCAAGTGATTTCGTGAGGATGAACACGATACCTTACGGTTTGAGGACCGCGTTTATGTGCCCAATGATCCGGAGATCAGGACGTTGATTCTGCAAGAGGCCCATGATTCACCATATTCGATTCACCCAGGAAATACCAAGATGTATTTGGATTTGAAGGATACTTTCTGGTGGACCGGAATGAAGAAGGATATTGTGGAGTATGTAGCAGTTTGTGATGTATGTCAGAGAGTAAAGGCAGGGCATCAGAAGCCAGCAGGATTGCTACAACCATTGCCGATACCCGAATGGAAGTGGGATAAGCTAGGCATGGATTTTATCCCAGGATTGCCCAGGACTCGTTCAGGCTATGACTCGATATGGGTTGTAGTCGACCGTTTGACGAAAGTAGCTCATTTCATCCCAGTAAAGACCACTTATACAAGTGCTAAGTTGGCAAAGATATACATGACCAGGATCGTATGTCTGCATGGAGTTCCGAGGACCATTGTATCAGATAGAGGAACCCAGTTTACTTCAAAGTTTTGGAATCAGTTGCACGAGACTTTGGGTACCAGGCTAGAGTTCAGTACAGCCTTTCATCCACAAACAGACGGACAGACCGAGAGAGTCAATCAGATTTTGGAGGACATGCTGAGAGCTTGTGCGCTAGATTATGGATCTAGTTGGGACGACAATTTGCCATATGCAGAGTTCTCTTACAACAACAGTTATCAATCCAGTTTGAAGATGGCCCCTTTCGAAGCTCTGTACGGAAGGAGGTGCAGGACACCGTTATTGTGGGACGAAGTTGGAGACCGCCGGTTGTTTGGACCAGATTTGATTAAAGAGTCTGAACAGAAAGTGAAGTTGATTCGCGATAGGCTCAAGGTAGCCCAGTCCAGGCAGAAGAGTTATGCAAATTCTAAACGCAAGGAGACAGTTTACAAAGTCGGAGACAGAGTTTATCTTCGAGTATCACCACTTCGAGGAGTAAAGCGCTTTGGAGTTAAGGGAAAGTTAGCGCCACGTTTTGTAGGACCATACAAAGTTTTGGAGCGTATGGGGGAAGTTGCTTACAAGTTGGAATTGCCCGAAGGATTGTCGGGAGTTCACGATGTGTTCCATGTTTCTCAGCTGAAGAAGTGCCACGTAGAGATGGCTGAGATACCACTGAGAGATACAGTCCCATTGGAAGCGATTCAGCTGGATAGTGACTTGACCTATGAGGAGAAACCAATTAAGATTCTTGAGTATGCCAGCCGAGTCACCCGCAGCAAGGTTACCAAGTTTTGCAAAGTTCAGTGGAGTCACCATACCGAGGATGAAGCCACCTGGGAGCGAGAGGAAGATCTACGGAAGGACCACTCTCACCTATTTTCGAGCCAACCCGAATCTCGAGGGCGAGATTCATCTTAAGGGGGGTAGGTTTGTAACATCCCAAATTTTCAATTTGGAATGTTATACATTAGATCATCATGCATATCATATTTTATTGCATTTTGATTTGCGATCCTAGAAATTTCACGCAACTCAAGGACCCACGGAGAGAGTTGGGGATTTCGTTATTTTCATATTTGGGTTTTCTCAAATTTTGAAAATAGGATCATTTGTTTTAATTATTTTTCTCTCCAAAAATATTTCATATCAAAATATATGAGAGGGGATAAAATGACTTCTCCACAAATAATGAAATATTGCAGGAAAAATATTAAAAACTAATATTTGATTTTATTTGGATTTTATTTGATTTTTTCGAATTAGGAAAAATACGCATTTTTCAAAATTGCATTTTAGACCCAAATAAATGTTCATCTTGTCCGGCTTATTTTTAGAGGACGGGGAAAAATTATTTCGGGATTTTTGGAGTCCATTTAGTATTTCTTTTCTTACTTTTTCTGCACGTCTGATTTTTTTTAAAGTCAACCGCCTTACGGGCCGTGTCCGACCCGGACACCTCAGCCCGGCCGGCCTTTAAAGCCGCGGCCCGAGCCCCGCCTCAGCCCAAGTCGCCGCCGCCCCGAAACCCTAGCCGCCGCCGCCGCCCGCGTCGCCCCGCCGCCCGACCCGCCACCCGCCGGAGCCCCGCCGCCGCCCGCTGGAGCCGCTCGCCGCCGCCGCCGTCACGCGAACCGAGGTAGCCGCCGGTTTTTCTCGAAAAACCGTTCGGTTTTATTTCGAAACCGAGATGCGTTTTTTTATATTAGATCGTTTTATTTTTTCTGGTTTAGTTAAATAGCGAACGCCCGTTCGTTCGTTCGTTTTAACGAACGGTTTTCTTTTTTTTTTACAAACAGCGAACGTTCGATCGTTAGCCTGTTCGTCAGTTTTTTCTTTTTCTCGGATTTTCCGCGATTATTCCTGATCGCGATTTCCGATCTGTTTTTCGTTTTAGTATAACTTTTCGCTCGTTTATCGGAATCAGGCGATTCAAGCGCCTAGAGTTTCGTCTCAAAATTCTCTTTCTGTTTAACCAACTCAAACAAGTTTTTGCTACTGTAAAATTTGACTTAGATCCAGATTAGTAAACCAAGCTTGTTTCTTTCGTCGTTTGACCTTCGTTGCTTCGTTTGAATTGATTCTTTTTGCAAACCGGAGTTCTTAAGTTGAACTTTCTGGTTAGATCTATTATTTTGAGTTTTATTTCATACACCCTTGCTTGATTGCTTATGTATGTATTGTTTGTTTGCGATAGAGTACCCGGAGTGCGAAGCGTGCTACTACGAGTCTCTAGGTTTCATGGACCATCAGCAAGGCAAGTAACACTTTGATCATACTTTTCATCACCCAGTTTTATTGCATTAGATCAATCCTCAAACAGTTGCATGATTAGTATCTGATTAATATGTGGGTTTTGGGAAGTAGATGAGGTAGTACCTATTGTCCTGTTTACTATCAAACCTTTGGGAGTTACTTCTACGTTTGCTTATATTGCTATGCTATGCTCGTAGACGTGGATTGGGTTTGAGTGAATTCTTCATGACAGATGTGAGATTATTAATTTATGGTTCAACTTAAGGTGGCTACTTTAATTTACATCTGGGTGGATTGAGGCACCTGGAGAAACCAGTGTTGCCTGTATTTTTGGATATCCCGGAGTACCCGTGTGATCATCCTATGGACCGCCACCCAGACTCAAAGGGATCATGAGATTATTCATGCTAGAAACTTCCGTGTGCAGCCACAAGCTATTATGGGCTCTAGCATAGTTGAGTAGGTTACATGACCTCTTGAAGAGGTGGGCTAGCAGATGTAGGGGAAAGTAGGTGTAACTGTCCACCCGGAGTAAAGAGTAGTGTTTCTGAAAGACTGTGTCTCGGTCATCCGTTTCTCAAACACCATGTAGTGCGAGAAATCAAGCGGAGGCGATCGAGTCTTGTGGGGAAAAGTGCACAAACCTCTGCAGAGTGTACAAACTAATCATGATTAGCCGTGTCCCCGGTTATGGACATCTTGAGTATCTAGTTCTTGGATTATCATGTGAATCTCATCATCATGTTACTTAATTTAATTTGATTGGGTTAATCACGTTCTTAATTGGGATTGAGTTGGAGGTACCTTCTCAATGTTTAACAACCACCATGATAGTTAAATAAAATTTATTCCTTTGTGGTAGGGGAAAATTGGCTTTTCGCAAAACTGTAACCATAGAGCCTTCCACCAGCCAAATATGCATGTAGTGATAGCATTATTCAGTTCATTACTCTCTATGTGTTACTTTGCCAGCATATTCCATGTGCTGGCCCGTTTTCGGGCTGCAACGTATCATGTTGCAGACTTTTCAGACGATGAGTAAGGAGCCTTAGGTCATGGTCTTATACTCAGTGATGCCGTTGGAGTTGATGGACTCACTTTATCTTCCAAGCCTTCCGCTGTTATCGTATTTTAGATGGCCTTAAGCCATATTTATTGTATTGAGTTCTCTTGAACTATTCGATGTAATAAGTGTGTGATTGCTACTCAGTTATAAATCCTTCAAAGTACTGTGCGTGTCAGCATTACCGATCCAGGGATGACACTGATGCATAGAGACTAGACTGTTTGAGGTCCGGTCGCTACAAAATCCTGGCTTGCTTGAAGCTGCATCTGCTTCTTCCTTAGGCTCCTTGCAGTGGCTATAAGCCGGCGTTTAAAGCGCTCCTGCTCGATAGGTTCCTCAGGCACGATAAAATGCTCGTTGCCGAGGATCTCCTCTTCCTCGGAGAGGGGGAGATAATTGTTATCCTCCGAGTCTTCATATGTGGCCTGTTCATCAGAGCTGTCTTGCCTGCTTTCCTGTTCGGTTTCTACCCCAACAGGGTCTTCGTTGTCCAGAACGTTGTCTTTAGTAGTGTTTTCTCTTGGGCGATGTCGCCTGGGGCGGCACTGTGGGCGCCGGTGATCGGACTGTGTGCCAGAAGGCTTATTCTTGACTGGATTCTCCTTTCTATTGTTGAGATTGTCGTCAGGTGTGTCTATCGTACACACGTCATACCAGGAAGTGGCCATCCCGTGTCTGGCAGGTAGAAAGCTCCGGCCCTGCCCCTCATCGTCGTCCATACCGTCGATGTCTTTGAAGCGGGGGTCAGGCGTGTTGGTTGAGTCTTCAACGGTGGCTACGGAGTGTGTCGTGGAATTGTCACGTCAGATGTCCTGGTGTGAGGACTTAGTCGTGAGGCCAACGCATCTATGCGGTAGCTTGAAGGGGTTGAGCGGAATCGAGAGACACAACACGCAAGACAAAGATTTAGACAGCTTCGGGCCCCGGGAAACATCATCCGGTAACAACCCTACATGCTGTTTGTGGCTAGGTCTCATTATCATCATGAGAGAGTCGCCGCATAAGCCGGCTCCCCCTTTGAGTCTAGCCCTAGAGATTGTTTCTTGTTGCTTGTCCCTCTTTGGGGAGCCCTGCCCCTCCTTATATAAGTTGAAGGGGCGGGTTACATGACTAGTCCTAGTAGGATTAGGATTACTCGATTACAAGTGGAGTCCTAGTCTTGTTTCCTTTGTAAGGGAATATTCCTTACGCTTTCCTCTTAAACCGGCCCACCAGAGTATAAGCCGGCCTGCTGGGCCTTGTGCCTTGTCGCCCATCTGATCCGCCCGCCGGGTCTCCAGTGAGTCACAAGTCTAGGCGGGTTACATATAAACCGCCATGTCTGGGCGGATCGCCAGTGAGTCGCTTAGCTCCAGCCGGGTCTCTAGTGAGTCGCCAAGTCCGGCCGGGTCATAATTCCGGCCGGGTGGGGAATGAAACTCCTCATCGTCCGCCTCTAGCTCGAACCGAACATAGTTCGGCTGTGAGTTTTCCTCCAAGGACAAGTTCTTCAAAGAATTTAGTATGTCCCCTAAAGGAAGATGTCTGCGGCACTAAATTCGAAAATCGATAACCGATCTAGCTCGGTGTCCGCAGGCGCATCTGGTATGGAACGTGTGGCCGGAGACGAGTCCGGAGTTCCATTGACGCAAGCATTGCAGGATGTCGAGTCCGTGTGCGGCTCCAACGCCGCGGACTTTGTGGCCTCGGAAGGCACAATTTGCTTCGGTTCTGAAGCCGTTGCGGCAACAGGATCCATCTCCCGGACGCAATCCGATAACAGATTTGGGTCATGTTCATCGGAGCACGGGGAAGCAATTGCCGCGGTCTCGAATCCATTGAAGATCATGTCTCCACGGATATCCGCGACATAGTTCAAGCTTCCAAACCTGACTTGGTGGCCAGGGGCGTAGCTATCGATCTGCTCCAGACGGCCAAGCGGGTTGGCCCGCAGTACGAAGCCGCCGAATACGAAGATCTGACTGGGGAGGAAGGTTTCTTCCTGGACCACGTTGTTACTAACGATTGAAGGGGCCATCAAACCTTTCGTCGATGACACGGTGGAACTCTCAATGAAAGCACCAATGTCGGTGTCAAAACCGGTGGATCTCGGGTAGGGGGTCCCGAACTATGCGTCTAGGATCGATGGTAACAGGAAACGGGGGACACAATGTTTACCTAGGTTCGGGCCCTCTCTATGGAGGTAATACCCTACTTCCTGCTTGATTTATCTTGATGAATATGAGTATTACAAGAGTTGATCTACCGCGAGATCGTAATGGCTAAACCCTAGAAGTCTAGCCTATGAGTATATGGTAATGAATCTGTTGTATCCGGACTATGCTCTCCAGTTTATATAGACACCGGAGAGATCTAGGGTTACATGAGGTCGGTTACATAAGAGGGAATCTTCATAGTCGGTCACCTAGCTTGCCTTCCACGCCAAGTAGAGTCCAATCCGGACACGGGTACAGTCTTCGACCTTCATGTCTTCACAGCGCATCAGTCCGGCCCATGGATAACAGGCTGGACGCCCGAGGACCCCTTAGTCCAGGACTCCCTCAGGGCCCCCGACGTGAGCGTGTGTATGCCCAACCGCTGGCAGAGCGCGCGCGGAGGGACGCAAGTAGAGCGCTCCGCGGTCGCCTCAAGGAAAAGCTGTCCACAAGCCGAGCGCGCCGACGGACGCGAGCCGAGCGCGCCAACGGACGCGACAGAACGCGTCGTGGCGCCTAACGGCGAGCAGAGCTTGCCGAGGGACGCGAGCAGAGGATGACACAGTGATGCGTGGCAAATAAGACGAATTGTGCGAGCGATGTCGGAGACATCAAGCACGAATCAAATTAGAGTTGCGTGTGCGATACGTGGCAGACAGTTGATCCATTAGAGCTGTTTGTGATGGAATAAGCCGTGTATGTTGCGGGCAAACGCTTGCTGGTGTATAACCTTAAATTTAACCAAAAAAGTGTTAATGCATGTTACAAAAAATTTATAGCTGGAAACTATGTTCAAATACGACTCCAACGATATAATCTATGGCAACATGCATTCGTATTTTATTAGTTAAATCCTACTTATAAACCAGGACGGGGGTATAGTAGGTAATTAAATCGCAAACGTTTTTTATTAATTGTATGTGTACGTGTCCTCTCGTCCTCCTCTCGCACGTCTTGTCACCCCGCTGCCGCAGACGGCTTACAGCGCAAGCTTGCGCAGCGCGCGGGGGTGTTCTTTTGGCCAAACGGTGGCGCCAATGAATCGTCGGTGAGCCCGTTCCCACGCAACCTCGCAGGTTCCCACGCAAGCTTCCCGCCCGACTCGGTGAAATCCCCCAAAATCCCAATGCTTACCGGCCTGCTATAAAAACCCTCACGGCCGGCGAGTCCTGCGTCGCATTTTCCCCTCCCTCACTGTGGCTTATCTCGTCTGCTTCTCCCACAATCACCAATGGCACCGGTCCATCGTCGTCGCTCAGCCACTCCGCCGTCATCAGAGGACAGCTCCAGCTGGGAGGCTACACCGTGGCGGCGGCGCAGTCCCCGACGTAGTGTAGTGCGCGTGGCGTCCCTGTTGGGTGTGCGCGGAACACCCACCACACGCTCCACCGCCGCTGCCCGTCGGCAGCCGTTGCCGGCCGCCGTTGCCGCCACACCACCGTCGAAAGCCAGGGCCATCTCCCGCTCCGCCACCGCGGCCCGAAGGCGGGAGGTGGCCGTCATGGCCGCCACCCCACTGCCGGCCACTGTGGCCATCACCCGCTCCACCACCACAACCCAAAGGCGGGAGGTGGTGGTCGTGACCGCCACCCCATCGTCGGTCGCCGTGGCCGCCAGGCCACCGTCAACCGCCGGGATCATCACCCGCTCCGCCACCGCCGCCCGAAGGAGGGGCGCGGAGGTGGAGGCCCGCACGTGCGTTAGCGACCTTGCGCGCTGCATCGAGTTCCTGCGGGAGGAGGAGGAGCGCCTCGTCGAGCATGCAAAGAGCTTTACCACAGCCGTGGCCGCAGCACACGCCGATGCAGAGGCGAGGAATCAGGAGATCTATGAGCAGTCCGGCCGCTTCGAGAGGGATCGTCTGGAGCGGCGGTGGGCGTTCGAGCTGGCGAGCGTCGCTGAACGTGCAGTAGCGGCAGGCACCATATTGCATTTGTCCAGTTCATCGGTAGGCTCCTCCTTCTCCTCTGCCTCTTACTGAGCGCGCTCGGCAGAGGAGAGGCTGCCAGAAGTAGCACAAAGGCCCTCCGTGGTAGTAGTAGTATTTAGGGGCTATTTTGTTCAGTTCATCTGACTATAGATGTGTGGTCGAATTGTACAACGTACTTAAAATTAGCTAGTATATATATAGTTGAACTAGCTATTTCAGTATGTGGTTGGCAACAATTGGGGAGAAGTTTGGTCGGTTCAGCTGTCGATCGAGTTGAACTGTATGTATAAATTAAGAACGACTGCTTAATCTATGAATGAAATCTATGCTTAATTACTAGATTTTAGTTGCAAAAATTACATAGTGCTAATGATTTCTAGCTGCATATTTTGACAAATCGCAGTGTTACAAGGATTGACAAATGGCAATGTTACTAGATCAACAAATGTAAATCTTTCCAGTTTGACAAATGGCAACATACCCAATATGACATATGCAAATCTTACCAAATTGTTTGTATGTGGTTGCACACGGTTCATCCAGAACAACTGTTTGCGTTGAAGGGATGCGAAAATCCTGCGCTGCTCTCACTTTGCATACGGGTGTTCTATCTGAATCGTTTGCGATCAAGAGCTGCAGAAATCCTGCTCGGCATATTTTCTCTTGGCTTCCTGGGGAAGCTGTCGGTTTGCATACGGGTGTTCTAACTAAAACGTTTGCGATGAGTGTTTTATATTTAAAAAGTGAATTAAACTGCGGCTTGGGCGCCATTAATGGAGAGGACGCGAGCAAGGCGGACGGCCATGGAAATCAAAGGGTTCGCTTCCCAGTGAGCCTGCGCAGCATACAGCTCGCACGCTTGCCGGTGAGCCTGCGCACTCGAGGACAGCTTGCACGCCTCTCGGTCAGCCTGTGCACCAGACAGCGCTCGCACGCCTCCCGTTCAGACAAGGTCAAGCAGTTTCCGCACGGCACCTCCTACAGCCATTAAAACGAAGACACGTGGCATCACATGAATGGTTAACAGAATTTTGGATTTACTAGAATTTAAAACCAGGCATATCAATGTTTTGCCGGCAATCAACGGTGCCCTGGTGTTTGAAATGCATTCCCATTTCTTGCATGGGACCTAAGCATGCACCCAAGGCACATATTTGATTTTTCAACCAATTTATATGCACTGGAGCAAGTGCATGTAGTTCAAATTTGAATTATGCACATAAATGCATTAAAAACTCAGTTAATGCATAAAAATGTTCAAACAAACCCCGAAAAATCACAAAAAATCACACAACATTCTTGTTGTTCTATGTTGACACGAGAAAAAAAATTGAAAGCAATAAAAGGCAATGGATATCATTTCGTCCCCAAAGGTGGGACGTTCCCCTCCGAAAACCATCATGCTTTTTGTGAGAAGCTCCGGTTTGTGAGACACATATACCCAAACCTGCCCCAAATGAGACAAAATTTGTACCACGGCATGTTGATGCCACTCCATGATAGCATGCCAAGTTTCATGAATTTCAGACGAGTTTTGGATTTACTAGAATTTAGAAACCAGGCATCTCAATGTTTTGCTGGCAATCAACGGTGCCCTGGTGTTCGAAATTCATTCCCATTTCTTGCATGGGACCTAAGCATGCACCCGAGGACACAAATTTGATTTTTCAACCAATTTATATGCACTGGAGCATGTGCATGTAGTTCAAATTTGAATTATGCACATAAATGCATTGAAAACTCAGTTAATGCATAAAAATGTCCAAACGAACCCCGAAAAATCACAAAGATTCACACAACACTTCTGTTGTTCTATGTTGACACGAGAAAAAAAAATTGAAAGCAATAAGAGGCAATGGATATAGTTTCGTCCCCAAAGGTGGGACGTTCCCTACCGAAAACCATCATGCTTGTTGCGAGAAGCTCCGGTTTGTGAGAAGCATATACCCAAACCTGCCCCAAATGGGACAAAATTTGTACCACGGCATGTTGATGCCGCTCCATGATAGCATGCCAAGTTTCATGAATTTCAGACGAGTTTTTGATTTACTAGAATTTAAAAACCAGGCATCTCAATGTTTTGCCGGCAATCAACGGTGCCCTGGTGTTTCAAATTCATTCCCATTTCTTGCATGGGACCTAAGCATGCACACAAGGACACAGATTTGATTTTTCAACCAATTTATATGCACTGGAGCATGTGCATGTAGTTCAAATTTGAATTATGCACATAAATGCATTGAAAACTCAGTTAATGCATAAAAATATCCAAACGAACCCCGAAAAATCACAAAAATTCGCACAACACTCCTGTTGTTCTACGTTGACACTCGAATTTTTTTGAAAGAAATAAGAGGCAATGGATATCGTTTCGTCCCCAAAGGTGGCACGTTCCCTACCGAAAACCATCACGCTTGTTGTGAGAAGCTTATACCCAAACCTGCCCCAAATGGGACAAAATTTGTACCACGGCATGTTGATGCCGCTACATGATAGCATGCCAAGTTTCATGAATTTTAGACGAGTTTTGGATTTACTTGAATCTAAAAACCAGGCATCTCAATGTTTGCGGCCGAGTGACGGTGGCAGGGTGTTTGAAATTCATTCCCATTTCTTGCATGGGACCTAAGCATGCAACCAAGGGCAAATATTTGATTTTTCAATAAGTTTATATGCACTGGAGCATGTGCATGTAGTTCAAATTTGAATTATGCGCATAAAATGCCTGGAAAACCCCGTTAATATATAAAAATGTACAAACGAATCCTGAATCATTCCAATTTTTTGACGACACACCTATAGTTGCATGTTCACTGCAGATAAAAGTTCTAACAATTCAAACACCATCCTTTGTAGCTGTGACCCCATTACGTAATTCAAATGATCAAGACGATAAATCAAGTAGATCTCACACAGTTTATCATCACCAACCGTGTATGCAACACAAAATATTTTGGAGCACCGTCGCTGTATAGTATGCCCATGGCTTACGAGAGAAGGTGTGTCGGCTACAGTCCACAGCCGGCGTGTCAAGCACACTAGCTCACTCCCCAAATATCATTTCACTGTTCATTCGTCGCCGGTGAAAGATGGGGACGTGGACCCACGTCGTGAGGGCAACTTCGGCGGCCCACTCCGGCGAGAGCGCGGCCGCAGCCGCCAGGCGCATGCTAACAAGCTTCATGAGGGTGACCGCAGTCTGTGTCCGGACGGCCAAGGCAGCCCAAACAGCCGCTGTTGCTTCTCAGGCGGCGGCAGCAGCATCTGCCTCGGGGATAGCAACTGGCGAGAGCGGCACAGCAGCTGTCCGTTCCATAGCGGCGGGCTTAGCCCTGCTGGAGGCCATCCACTACCATGTCGAGGCCGTCCATGCCCAGCTCGTGGCGGTCACTACACAAATCGAGCGAAGCTTCTCCGACAACGGTCAGCAACCCACGGCCGAAGAGCTGGCAATCGCCGAGAGAGTTCGAGCAGCCGTCCGTTCCTGCGCGGCATACCTTGCCACAACAGAGCCCGCCAGAGCCCAGATGGCGTCCGCCCACACCCAGCTCATGGCGGCCTTTTCCAAAGAGATGGCGGACGCGGATGGCGAGATGCTTGCCGAGTATGGTGCGATGAATGCCATGGAGCCCCTTCCCCAGGAGACCGTCGGGCGCGAGCTGGACATGAAGGCGGCGGTGGAGATTGACGAGCACCAGCCGTAGTACTACTCTTTGTTTTGTTTAATTAAGAGCGTCGGTCTTTAATTTGTTAGAGTAATGTTTAGGTCAGCTAGCTCCGTTTAATTGCTGAACTTGCTCGATTAAGAAGTTAGTCTCCTTTGTGTACCCAAATTATGCAATGACGTGGATGACCACTATAACCAGGGAAATTCGAACCAAAATTTTTGACGTTCAAACTCAACACACACGGGTTAAGCTATCTGAATCGTTTGTGATGTTCACATATCGTACACAGTTCTAAATAAGGGACCGTGTCCGATGACACTTTGCGCGCCAGTTTTTTGGCTGAAGCGATTCCAAATTTTCGGCTTCCGCGGAAATGTCTACCTCCCCGCCCCTTCCCCCTTACCAAAAGCCACATTTCCCCTCTTTCCGCCTTCCTTTCCAAGTTGAAACCTTCACTCCTTGCTTACAGCGCCGCCGCCTCCTCGCCGGCGACCCTCCTTCACGCTCCTCAGCCTCGCCTATCCAGGCAGGTAATCCACACCCGACCCCCATCCTCCTCCTCCTTCCACATCCCACATTCCCCTACCGCCGGCACGAGCACGACACCTTCCACCCAAATCACTGACCCCTCCACCAAATAAGCGCCGGCCTAAGCCATGGTGCACGCAGTACAGCCAGGACCTCAAGGAGCATTTGGCAGCGGAGAAGCAAATCGCGGCCGCACGCGCGGATGAGGTCACGATGGCTGCCATTCGTGCCGACCCCCAGATCTTGAAGGAGCACCTTGCCATTTACTAGCTACGCCGGTTATGCATGCTCGGTTTACCCGTTGCGTGTGCTGCTCCTGCCTTTCCTTCACAAATTCTAGTGAATTGTGCTATCTACTTTTACCATGCAATATGTTGCTCTAGTGTATATGTTCTATATGTCATGCAGTGTGGTGCTCACTTATTAACTGTTTTGTTAATTAGTTGTCGTCTTTAGTTAACTGTTTGGTTCAATTCTGCAAATGTGATGTTCAATTCTTCAGGCTGCAATTTTGTATTGTCTTCCATGTGAGAAATAAATCAAATTTATCTTTACAAAACTGTGGGTGCATTCTGTTATTGTATACCATGTGAGGAATAAATTGAATTTGGCTGTAGTAAATACATGAGAAACAAATACAATTGCTACAATTGGCTGTAGTTAACTGTTTGGTTAACTGTCTGATCTTCTATTAGGAGTATGTTATATTGTGCAATGTGGTGCTTAGTTAATGTTTGTTCATTTGTTGTGGTGTTTAGTTAACTGCTTGGTTCAATGTTATATTGTGCAATGTGGTGCTCAGTTAATGTTTGGTTCATTTGTTGTGGTGTTTAGTTAACTGCTTGGTTCAATTCTGCAATGCGATGTCCAATTGTCGTGGGTAGAATTTTGTATTGTTGTGCATGTGAGGAATAAATTGAATTTGGCTACACTTAATACATGAGAAACATATACAAGTGCTATATTTCCTAGTGCTTAATCATGCTTGGTTTGGATAAATGGGTTTTCCCTGTGGCTTGAATTAATCTCATGAATCTGCAATGTGATTATTTTTCATCAACATATTTTACTGATAGCATGCGAACCCTTACTTAACCTGATGACTAACTACCTTATATGTGTTGCAGGGAAACAATGGGAAGCACTGAGGTTTACAATCGAGGTTAGAACGTGCATGGTCCGTTGTCTAATAGCACATTATTGTGCAATTGCAGGAACCATTATAATATTTAGGTTTTTAACAATTTGGTCTTGCACATGTAGGTCCTGCTGTCAGAGCTTTTGACCCACTGTTCGATCCTTTTTGCATATGGGGAAATGAGTTGTCCATGAATATCAATCAAGTCAAGAAACTCAGAAAGATTGTTAGGATAAAGAAATTAGTGACAAAAAACAACAAGATCTTTGTCTGCACAATGAAGAAGACATCAGTTCACTACAGGATGGTACTAACTATTATACCTTGCCTTTTTTATTCCTTTGCCCCATTTCCAATATAGAGAAGATATTTATGCACATCCTTGTTTTCAGGCCTTTCCAAAGTAGTTCACTGATGATTACCTCTGAAACTACCTGTATGGTCAGGAGGCGAGGAAGGTATTCATACAACACCCACGGTTCAATATTGAAGTGTTCCTGAAGAGGACGAAGGATGGACGGTCAGTCATCCACAGGCACTGGCCTAAAGTTACAAAGACCTTCAACATCAATGAAGGCTCAATATTCGCCTTCCGCTTCAGCAGTTTTCCAGATGAGATACATCTGTCTATGTACCGTCTATGATGCTAATTTCGAAAGGTTATAGATGTTGCATGCGAAACTTGGTCCGGGTGTAGTTGTGTAATGGGGGTAGCTGAGTGTTGAAGCTATATGATGTTGTACTCTGATGTATTTTAATTATAAAAATGAAATATATTGTGTGCTTAATATGAACTGTCAATTAGATTAATAAATGGATTATGAATAATCGGACAATTAGCCTGCTAGTGGCGAATTAGCCTGCTAATTGGGTTTTGCTATTGCAAACGGTTGTCAAAAAAATACCGTGGGCGGTGACCTCAGGCAACGCACACAGTTTCTAGGAATAAACCGTGTTGGATCAATGAACAATCACACACGACTTTCTCTTGAAAACTGTTTGCGTTAGGCCACCTTGCGCAAACATTTACCACATGAAAATTGTGTGTGATGGACAGCCTTTGCCACACAGTTTCTTCCACGGACCGTGTGTGATATATTCAATAACGCAAGCGATTTAACGGGAAAAATTGTGTGTGATGTACCTGTGAACGGAAACATTTTCCTTCGAGCGACTGTGTGGGATGTACATACGAACGGAAACGTTTAGCGGGGACTGACTGTGTGGGATGTACTTGCGACCGGAAACAATTTCGCCGTATAATTGTATTTTTTTTAGCTCTACTGTACGTATTTCTGTATTTGAGCGCTCACCGGTCGCGCACGACCTCATTTTGCCAAACGTGTGTGCCAGGAGGGCATATCCCCGACGGTTTCTGGGTCATGTGGGAAGGACCCCCCTATCGCCCACACTCACTTGGCGACGGTTCCAGATGCCGTCGCAGAAAGGGGTTTTAAACCGTTTGTTTAGGAGCTCGCTGTACTAGTGGGTCCGGATCTGAAGTTCAGCGTGGCCGCCCAGTTGGCGTCGTAGGGTTCGGTGATGTAGAACCACTCCTACTGCCATACCTTGACTGTTTCTACAAATGCCCCTTTGGGCCAGATGGCGTTGGGGAGCTTGCTTAACATAGCCCCGCCGCAATCCGCATGCTATCCGTCGACCACCTTCGGCTTCAGATTGAAGACCTTGAGCCACAGGCCGAAGTGTGGGGGGATGCGGAGAAGTGCCTCACACACGACTATGAAAGACGATATGCGGAGGAAGGAATTTGGGGCTAGATTGTGGAAATCTAGCTCGTAGTAAAACATAAGACCCCGGACGAAGGGGTGGAGGGGAAATCCTAACCCCCGAAGGAAGTGGGGGATGAACACAACCCTTTCACCAGGCCCTGGAGTAGGAATGACCTGATCTTTGTCCGGAATCCTATGCGCAATGTCTGCGGGCAGATAGCCCGCGCTCTGGAGATCCTTGACGTCCTTTTCGATGACGGAGGAGGCCTCCCACTTGCCCTTGGAGCCGGACCCGGCCATTGCTGGGGAGGGTGGCAGCGGTGGAGGAGATTGGAGTTGTGGGCGCTGGAGCTTGGAGATTGGAAAGCAGAAGCTAGAGGAATGCATGAAGAAAAAGGAGGGGTCTTTACCCTTTTATGGATGGTGAAAATACCAGGCGTCCCCCTCTTAAGCCATAAAACTCGCCTGTTCCCAACAAGATCATGCGTAAGGTGCGGTTACCCAAATCATATTGATGAGAATCCCGTAATGGGTGGGCATGATCTCTGTTTTGACGAGACATGTCAATGGAGGCTAGGCCTCGAAACGCGAAACGAGAAGCTTGAAAACGGTTCGAAATCTTAAAGAGTCAAGTGTGACGCTTTGCCGAAAAAGTTGTCAGTAAAAGACATTGCTCCTATTTTGACGTTTTGCCTTCGTGGCTAAGGGTTGTATTGATTATGCAGAGCCGAACACAGTTCCTTTATGCAGGAAGCTAACATAAAGTATTCAGGAGAAGGAACCCGCTTTGCAATGTGATGTTGGCTTGAACTACGTCGGTATTTCCCCAAAGAGGAAGGGATGGTGCAGCACATCAACGGTAGGTATTTCCCTCAGTGATGAGACTAAGGTTATCGAACCAGTAGGAGAACCATGCAACACTACGTGAACGACACCTGCACACAAATAAAAAGTACTCGCAACCCGACGTGTTAAAGGGGTTGTCAATCCCTTTCGGGCAACGGCGCCAGAAATAGGCAAACGGACATGAGAGAGTTGTAAATATGATAGATCGAATGCCAAATAAAATAAAGTGCAGCAAGGTATTTTTGTATTTTTATTTTAATAGATCTAAAAATAAAAGCAAAGGAAAATAGATCACAAAGGCAAATATAATAAAGAAGAGACCCGGGGGCCGTAGATTTCACTAGTGGCTTCTCTTGAGAAAAATAGCAAACGGTGGATGAACAAATTACTGTTGGGCAATTGATAGAACTTCAAATAATCATGACGATATCTAGGTAATGATCATTATATAGGCATCACGTCCAAGATTAGTAGACCGACTCCTGCCTGCATCTACTACTATTACTCCACACATTGACCGCTATCCAGCATGCATCAGTTGTATTAAGTTCGTGGAGAAACGGTGTAATGCAATAAGAACGATGACATGATGTAGACAAGATCTATTTATGTAGAAATAGACCCCATCGTTTTATCCTTAGTAGCAACGATACATACGTGTCTGTTCCCCTTCTATCACTGGGATCAAGCACCGTAAGATCGAACCCACTACAAAGCACCTCTTCCCATCGCAAGATAAATAGATCAAGTTGGCCAAACAAAACCCAAATATCGGAGAATAAATACGAGGCTATAAGCAATCACGCATATAAGAGATCAAAGAAGACTCAAATAACTTTCATGGATAAAAGATAGATCTGATCATAAACTCAAAGTTCATCGGATCCCAACAAACACACCGCAGAAAGTGTTACATCATATGGATCTCCAAGAGACCATTGTATTGAGAATCAAACAAGAGAGAGGAAGCCATCTAGCTACTATACGGACCCGTAGGTCTACAAAAAACTACTCACGCATCATCGGAGAGGCACCAATGGGCATGATGAACTCCTCCGTGATGGTGTCTAGATTGGATCTAGTGGTTCTGGACTCTGCAGCGGCTGGAATTGATTTTTGTCGACTCCCTGCTACCTCTTGGGCATGCGTTGGTTTTCCCTTGAAGAGGAAAGGGTGATGCAGCAAAGTAGCGTAAGTATTTCCCTCAGTTTTGAGAACCAAGGTATCAATCCAGTAGGAGACAACACACAAGTCACCTAGTGCCTGCACAAACAATCAAGAACCTTGCAACCAACGCGATAAAGGGGTTGTCAATCCCTTCACGGTCACTCGCAAAAGTGATATCTAATAGAGATAGTAAAGTAAATATTTTTGCTATTTTTTGTTGTATAGATTGGAAAGTAAAGATTGCAAAATAGTAAACGAGATGCGATGTAAATAAAAGAGATGCAATATAATAGGAAAGGGACCCGGGGGCCATAGGTTTCACTAGTGGTTTCTCTCAAGATAGCATGTATTACGGTGGGTGAACAAATTACTGCCGAGCAATTGATAGAAAAGCGCATAGTTATGAAGATATCTAAGGCAATGATCATGAATATAGGCATCACGTCCGTGTCAAGTAGACCGAAACGATTCTGCATCTACTACTATTACTCCACACATCGACCGCTATCCAGCATGCATCTAGAGTATTAAGTTCATAAGAACGGAGTAACACATTAAGCAAGATGACATGATGTAGAGGGATAAACTCAAGCAATATGATATAAACTCCATCTTTTTACCCTCGATGGCAACAATACAATACGTGCCTTGCTGCCCCTACTGTCACTAGGAAAGGTCACCGCAAGATTGAACCCAAAGCTAAGCACTTCTCCCATTGCAAGAAAGATCAATCTAGTAGGCCAAACTAAACCGATAATTCGAAGAGACTTGCAAAGATATCAAATCATGCATCTAAGAATTCAGAGAAGAACCAAATAATATTCATAGAAAATCTTGTTCATAAATCCACAATTCATTGAATCTCGGCAAACACACTGCAAAAGAGTATTACATTGAATAGATCTCCAAAAACATCAAGGAGAACTTTGTATTGAGAATCAAAGAGAGAGAAGAAGTCATCTAGCTAATAACTATGGACCCGAAGGTCTGTGGTAAACTACTCACACTTCATCGGAGAGGCAATGGTGCTGATGTAGAAGCCCTCCGTGATCGATTCCCCCTCCGGCAGATCGCCGGAAAAGGCCCCAAGATGGGATCTCACGGGTACAGAAGGTTGCGGCGGTGGAAAAGTGGTTTCGTGGCTCTCCCTGATGTTTCTAGGGTATAAGAGTATATATAGGCGAAAGAAGTACGTCGGTGGAGCTACGAGGGGCCCATGAGGGTGGGGGCGCGCCCTCCTGCCTCGTGGCCTCCTCATGGAGTTCCAGACTTCGACTCCAAGTCTTCTGGATTGCTTCCGGTCCAAGAAAGATCATCGCGAAGGTTTCATTCCGTTTGGACTCCGTTTGGTATTCCTTTTCTGCAAAACTCTAAAATAGGCAAAAAACCAGAAGCTGGCACTGGGCCTCCGGTTAATAGGTTAGTCCCAAAAATAATATAAAAGAGCATATTAAAGCCCATTAAACATCCAAAATAGATAATATAATAGCATGGAACAATCAAAAATTATAGAAACGTTGGCGACGTATCACTCCCCTAGGGTTTCTGGAATATTGGGGTATTTATAGAGCAAAGAGGTGGTCCGGGGGCACCCGAGGTGGGTTGTGCTCCCCTCGGAGCACCCCCAGGTGCTTCTCTAGCCCACTGGATGTCTTCTGGTCCAAAAAAATCCACAAAAAGTTTCGCTGCGTTTGGACTCCGTTTGGTATTGATTTCCTGCGATGTAAAAAACATGCGGAAAACAGCAACTGGCACTTGGCACTATGTCAATAAGTTGGTACCAGAAAATGATATAAAATGACCATAAATGATTGTAAAACATCCAAGAATGACAATATAACAACATGGAACAATCAAAAATTATAGATACGTTCGAGACGTATCAGCATCCCAAGCTTAATTCATGCTCGTCCTCGAGTAGGTAAATGATAAAAACAGAATTTTTGATGTGGAATGCTGCCTAACAGGTCATGTCATATTCTTTTCTTTGTAGCATGGACATTTGGACTTTTATATGGTTCAAAGCAATAGTCTAGTTTTAACATGAGACTTAAATACTCAAGCATATCAACAAGCAACCATGTCTTTCAAAATATCAACGCTAAAATAAGTTATACCTAGCCCATCATGCTCAATCATAGATCCATTCATGAAACACACTCGCATATTAGCTACACCCAATGCTCAAGTACGATCATAGTGCCCCCTAGTTGGTGCTTTATAAGAGAAGATGGAGACTCAAATTAAAAATAAAAGTTGCATAAAGTAAAAGAAAGGCCCTTCGCAGAGGGAAGTAGGGATTTGTAGAGGCGCCAGAGCTCAAAGCGAAAATTGAGAGATAAAAACATTTTGAGAGGAATACTTTTCCCACCAACGAAAATGACTTAGAGCTCCCAACACTTTCCATGCTAGATATATCATAGGCTGTTCCCAAATAGAAATTAAAGTGTATTCCTTTTTCCACCATACTTTCACTTTCCATGGCTAGCCAAATCCACGGTTGCCCTCCATACCAACACTTTCCAAGGAATTTATTATTTGACAACATAAAGTAAATTTATTTTTCATTTCGGGACTGGGCATCCCTAATACCTTTGCCTTACTCTCATGCAATGACAAGTGAATAAACACTCATCGTGAGAATAAACATCTAGCATGGAAAATATCGGCCACCCCTCACCGCCTCGCGAGTGGTACGAGCACACAAAAGAGAAATTTATTTTGAAAATTAGAGATGGCACATACAAATTTGCTTAGAACGGCAAAAGAATACCGCATATAGGTAGATATAGTGACTCATGTGGCAAAACTGGTTTAAAGGATTTTGGATGCACAAGTAGTGATCATACTTAGTACAAAATGAAGGCTAGGAAAAGATTGAGAAGCGACCAACCAAGAAACGAATAATCTCATAAGCGAGCATTAAGCATAATTAACACCGAATAATGCACCACAAGTAGGATGTACTTTCATTGCACGACTATTGACTTTCGTGCTTAAGGAATCACAGACCTTAACACCAATATTCTTACTAAAGCACAATTACTCATCAAGACGACTCACATATCACATCGTCATATCTCAAAACTATTACAAGGAATCAAGTTTATTTTGTCCAATGATCTTCATGAAAGTTTTTACTATATATTTCTTGGATATCTATCACTTTGGGACTAATTTTCATGTGTTGCTTTTGATAAGCTCAAACAAATATAAGTGAAGATCATGAGCATAATATTTCTTTCTCTCAAATTAATTTAAGTGAAGCAAGAGAGAATTCCTTAAAAAATTACTAACTCTCAAACAAATCTAAGTGAAGAAAGAGAGCATTTCTTCAAAAATACTAAAGCACACCGTGCTAAAAAATATATAAGTGAAGCACTAGAGCAATTCCATAGCTCATAAAAATTTAAGTGAAGCATAGAGAGCAATTCTAACAAGTCATGGCATAATTTTGGCTCTCTCAAATAGGACTTAAGACAAAAAGCAAAACAAGCAAAGACTCCTATCATACAAGACGCTCCAAGCAAAACGCATAGTATGTGATGAATAAAAATATAGCTTCGAGTAAAATACCGATGGTTGTTAGAAGAAAGAGGGGATGCCACTCGGGGCATCCCCAAGCTTAGTTGCTTGCTTCTCTTTGGATAATAGCTTGGGATGCCATGGGCATCCCCAAGCTTAGGCTCTTCTTACTCCTTATTCCTTCATCATCGTAACATCACCCAAAACTTGAAAACTTCAATCACACAAAACTCAACAAAACCTTTGTGAGATCCGTTAGTATAAGAAAGCAAATCACTACTATAAGTACTGTTGCAAACCAATTCATATTTTATTCTTGCATTATATCTACTGTATTCCAACTTTTCTATGGCAAAAACTCATCAAAGAAAACCATAGAATCATCAAAACAAGCATACAACGCAAAGAAAACATAATCTGTCAAAAACAGTACAGTTTGTAGCAATCTGAAAACTTCGAGTACTTCTGTAACTCCACAAATTCTGAAAAATAGGAATACCTGGGTAATTTGTATATCAATCTTGTGTAGAAAATTCAGAGCAAAAGCACGTTTCTGTGATTTATGAAAATTATTTTCGTTAGCTCATAAGTTTATATTTTTCAGCAAGATCAAACAACTATCACCCAAGAAGATCCTAAAGGCTTTACTTGGCACAAACTCTAATTAAAACAAAAAAACACAATCATAACAGTAGCATAATTGTGCAACACTGAAGAACAGAAGGCAAAAAGCAAAAGTAAATTGTATTCATTGGGTTGCCTCCCAACAAGCTCTATAGTTTTACGCCCTTAGCTAGGCATAAAGCAAAGGATCTACATTTTTTCATCCTTCTTCTGGATTTCCTTAGAGGCATTTTTATCATTAGGTTTTGTAAAAACAACATAGAATATATTATCCATGGAAACCTTAGCACTATCAAGTTGCTTATCATCATAACCTCGTTGATTTTCGGCAACAATCCAAGAATAATGTTGATTAACATTATTGAAAACTTGTTGGATTATATCTAAAATGGGGACTTCCTTTTTAAGATTCTCATCAAAGATTTGATTGTCCCCAAGCAAATGTCTTAACTCGTAATCACTATTGTAAAGAATTTCATCTATTACGGGCTTTTCACGATTCATAGCATAAAAATCAAAGATTTCCCTAGCTTCCCGTATTATGTAGTCAAACTCATTCATAAGAACGAGAGTGGCCAACTTCTTGGCCTTGGGATTTTTTATAACGGGAAGCTCAAAAAACAATCTTTGTAAAGTAGGATGAGTACAGATAAATTTACTTTCAAGTTTAAGAACCAGCGCTGAAATAGCATCCACATAAGATCTGGTAGTTCTAAGTATAGGAGCATCATCAAGACTTAGATTTCCAACACAATTGAAAAAATCTTGGATACGCTCTTTTCCCATAACATTCCCTTGCCCAAGATAAAAGTTTTAGCATCCGGATTGCCCGTACATCCAATCTTAGGAGTTAGGCCATCATCTATTGCTGCCATACCGAAATCACTCATGATTGCAAGCACGAGATAGATCTGACAAGAAAACGGCAAACAAAAAAGAGGGCGAATAAAACGACGAATTTTTGTGAAGTGGGGGAGAGGAAAATGAGAGGCAAATGACAAATAATATAAATTACGAGGAGATGAGATTTTTGATTAGGAACCTGGTAGATGTTGATGATGTCTCCCCGGCAACGGCACCAGAAATTCCTTTTGATGTTGGCTTGAACTACGTCAGTATTTCCCCAAAGAGGAAGGGATGATCCAGCACAGCAATGATAGGTATTTCCCTCGGTGATGAGACTAAGGTTATCGAACCAGTAGGAGAACCACGCAACACTACGTGAACGGCACCTGCACACAAATAACAAATACCCGCAACCCGACATGTTAAAGGGGTTGTCAATCCCTTTCGGGCAACGGCGCTAGAAATAGGCAAACGGACTTGAGAGAGTTGTAAATATTGATAGATTGACCGCCAAATAAAATAAAGTGCAGCAAGGTATTTTTGTATTTTTGGTTTAATAGATCTGAAAATAAAAGCAAAGGAAAATAGCTCGCAAAGGCAAATATAATAAAGAAGAGACCCGGAGGCCGTAGATATCACTAGTGGTTTCTCTCGAGAAAAATAGCAAACGATGGGTGAACAAATTATTGTTGGGAAATTGATAGAACTTCAAATAATCATGACGATATTCAGGCAATGATCATTATATAGGCATCACGTCCAAGATTAGTAGACTGACTCCTGCCTGCATCTACTACTATTACTCCACACATCGACCGCTATCCAGCATGCATCTAGTGTCTTAAGTTCATGGAGAAACGGAGTAATGCAATAAGAGCGATGGCATGATGTAGACAAGATCTATTTATGTAGAAATAGACCCCATCATTTTATCCTTAGTAGCAACGATACATAAGTATCGGTTCCCCTTCTGTCACTGGGATCAAGCACCGTAAGATCGAACCCACTACAAAGCACCTCTTCCCATTGCAAGATAAATAGATCAAGTTGGCCAAACAAAACCCAAATATCAGAGAAGAAATACGAGGCTATAAGCAATCATGCATATAAGAGATCAAAGAAGACTCAAATAACTTTCATGGATAAAAAGATAGATCTGATCATAAACTCAAAGTTCATCGGATCCCAACAGACACACCGCAAAAAGAGTTACATCATATGGATCTCCAAGAGACCATTATATTGAGAATCAAACGAGAGGGGGAAGCCATCTAGCTACTAACTATGGACTCGTAGGTCTACAAAGTGAAGGAAATATGCCCTAGAGGCAATAATAAAGTTGTTATTTATATTTCCTTATATCATGATAAATGTTTATTATTCATGCTAGAATTGTATTAACCGGAAACTTGATACATGTGTGAATACATAGACAAAAAAAGTGTCCCTAGTATGCCTCTACTAGACTAGCTCGTTAATAAAAGATGGTTAAGTTTCCTGACCATAAACATTCGTTGTCATTTGATGAACAGGATCACATCATTAGGAGAATGATGTGATGGAAAAGACCCATCCGTTAGCTTAGCATAATGATCGTTGAGTTTTATTGCTATTGCTTTCTTCATGACTTATACATATTCTTTGACTATGAGATTATGCAACTCCCGAATACCGCAGGAACTCCTTGTGTGCTATCAAACGTCACAACGTAACTGGGTGATTATAAAGATGCTCTACAAGTGTCTCCGAAGGTGTTTGTTGGGTTGGCATAGATCGAGATTAGGATTTGTCACTCAGAGTATCGGAGAGGTATCTCTGGGCCCTCTCGGTAATGCACATCATGATAAGCCTTGCAAGCAATGTGACTAATGAGTTAGTTGCGGATGATGCATTACAGAATGAGTAAAGAGACTTGCCGGTAACGAGATTGAACTAGGTATGATGATACCGGCGATCGAATATCGGCCAAGTAACATACCGTTGACAAAGGGAATGACGTATGTTGTCATTGCGGTTTGACCGATAAAGATCTTCGTAGAATATGTAGGAGCCAATATGAGCATCCAGGTTCCGCTATTGGTTATTGACCGAAGAGGTGTCTCGGTCATGTCTACATAGTTCTCGAACCCGTAGGATCCGCACGCTTAACGTTCGATGACAATTTGTATTATGAGTTATGTGTTTTGGTGACCGAAGATTGTTCGGAGTCCCGGATGAGATCACGGAAATGACGAGGAGTCTCGAAATGGTAGAGGTAAAGATTGATATATTGGACGATAGTATTCGGACATCGGAATAGTTCCGGAATGTTTCGGGTATTTTTCGGAGTACCGGGAGGTTACTGGAACCCCCCCCCCCCGGGGAAGTAATGGGCCTACATGGTCCATAGGGGAGAGGGGAGGCAGCCCACAAGGGGTGGCCGCGCCCCCTCCCATGGGGAGTCCGAATTGGACTAGGGGAGGGGGCGCGCCCCCCTTTCCTTCTCATCTTCTCTCTCCCTTCCCCTTTCCCCCTCTAGAAGAAAGGAAAAAGGGGGTCGAATCCCTCTCCTTGGCGCGCCCCTGATGGTCGGCCTCCTCCCCTCCTCCTTTATATACGGGGGTAGGGGGCACCCCAAAGCACATCAATTGTTCTCTTAGCCGTGTGCGGTGCCCCCTTCACAGTTTACTCCTCCGGTCATAGCGTCGTAGTGCTTAGGCGAAGCCATGCACAGATCACATCACCATCACTGTCACCACGCCATCGTGCTGACGAAACTCTCCCTCGACCCTCTGCTGGATCAAGAGTTCGAGGGACGTCATCGAGCTGAACGTGTGCAGAACTCGGAGGTGACGTACGTTCGGTACTTGATCGGTTGGATCGTGAAGATGTTCGACTGCATAAAGCGCGTTAAACTAACGCTTCCGCTTTCGGTCTACGAGGGTACGTGGACACACTCTCCCCCTCTCGTTGTGATGCATCTCCTAGATAGATCTTGCGTGATCGTAGGAATTTTTTTGAAATTGCATGCTACGTTCCCCAACACAAAGAACTACTCACGCATCATCGGAGAGGCACCAATGGGCATGATGAACCCCTCCGTGATGGTGTCTAGATTTGATCTGGTGGTTCTGGACTCTGCGGCGGCTGGAATTGATTTTCGTCGACTCCCCTAGGGTTTCTAGAATATTGGGGTATTTACAGAGCAAAGAGGCGGTCCGGGGGACACCCGAGGTGGGCACAACCCACCAGGGCGTGCCCGGGCCTCCAGGCGCGCCCTGGTGGGTTGTGATCCCCTCGGAGCACCCCCGAGGCGCTTCTCCGGCCCACTAGATGTCTTCTGGTCCCAAAAAATCCACAAAAAGTTTCGCTGCGTTTGGACTCCGTTTGGTATTGATTTCATGCGATGTAAAAAACATGCAGAAAACATCAACTGGCACTTGGCACTATGTCAATAGGTTAGTACCAGAAAATGATATAAAATGATTGTAAAACATCCAAGAATGATAATATAACAGCATGGAACAATCAAAAATTATAGATACGTTGGAGACGTATCACAATGCCAAAGATAATCCGCGTGCCGAACACATCGTCATCGAAGACTGGTTCAGGGGCTACTGAGGGAGTCCTGGATTAGGGGGTCCTCGGGTGTCCGGTCTATTCGATATGGGCCGGACTGATGGGCCGTGAAGATAAAGCAGAAGGCTATCCCCCGTGTCTGGGTAGGACTCCTATATGCATGGACGGCAAGTATGGTGTCCGGATGTACTATTTCCTTCCTCTGCAAACCGACTCTGTACAACCCTAGGCCCATCTGGTGCATATATAAACTGGAGGGTTAGTCCGTAGAAGGCATCAGAATAATCATAGGCTAGGCGGCTAGGGTTTAGCCATTACGATCTCGAGGTAGATCAACTCTTGTAACCCCTATACTCTTTGAATACAATCAAGCAAGACGTAGGGTTTTACCTCCTTTAAGAGGCCCCGAACCTGGGTAAACATCATGTCCCTATTGTCCCCTGTTACCATCGATCCTTAGACACATAGCTTGGGACCCCCTACCCGAGATCTGTCGGTTTTGACACCGACACCCACCACCGGGGGCGGCGGTGCGAAGCCAGGCTCAATCTGGATGGCACCGCGGCAGCACACGTCGTGCTCGATGGCGAGCCACATGTCCCAGTTCAGGGAGTCCTCCGCGTATGTTGGGTCATGGCGTTGCGCACTGTTGGTGCTAAAACCGGCAGATCTCGGGTATGGGGCCCCAAGCTGGTGATCTGAGTAAGATGGTAATAGGAAGGATAGGGACACGATATTTACCCAGGTTCATGCCCTCTCAAAGAGGTAAAACCCTACGTCCTGCTCTTATTATATTGATCGTGAATGGGGGTACAAAGTATAGTCCGATCTACCTCGAGATTATATGAATGAATTCTAAGCTCCAAAATCTTGAAATCGTGCCTCTACGGACCTAACCACTCGGCTTATATAGGCACCGGGGGTATCTAGGATTTACACATGGTCAGTTACAATCTAGGCATAAACATGGACTGGCTACACCATGCAGGAGAGGAGCAGAAGATGACGATGCTCATGGGCTTTTACGAGCTCTGGATAGCGAGGAACAATGCACGGGAGGGGCGCGTGCTAGAGGACCCAACAGATATCAGGGACAGAGTGTTGTATCTGTCCGATGAATGGATATCGATCCATGAGAGTGTTGAAAGAACGACAACCAACTCGGTCGATGCTCACTAAAGGCATTGCAGATGTAAATATGTTGAAAGACAATGATTATGGAGGCAGAGGAGCAATGCTTCGGGACGATGGTGGAGGTTTTTCTGGTTGGCGCTTGTCACTTTTTTGCCTCCACCAACGATCCCGGGTTAGCTGAAATCATGGCGTGCTATTCTTTTAGCTAAGGAGTTTGGGGTACATAAATTGCTACTGGAATCCGACTTATAGAATGTCGCTCGCAAGATTAACAATGTGGTGAGAGACCTCTTGTCACATGGTCCTCTTATTGAAGAGGTGAAAGGGCTACTCCGAACTTTTGTGGGGTTTAGAGTCATTTGGGCGTGTCGATCGGTGAATAAAATTTTGACTATATACTAAATAGAAAAGGTTGCAGAAATAAGCTCTGTAAAAATTGATTTGGGGTTTCACATGCTTTTGTTAGCGAGGAGGTGGCATCGGATTGTAGGCGACAATTTAATAAAGCTGCAACAATTTCCCTAAAAAAAAGGCTGCAACAAATTTCCAACAAAAAAAAAAAAGAAATCCGAATTCACGTGTGCAGAGAGATAGACTACGGCCCAAGGCCTGCTATGGTAGGCCTGAACCAGGCTCTCCCCGTCCCGAGTCCCGTATTGCCTATTGCCGCAGTCTCAGCGGCGCGCCCCTAGGTCCCCTTCCCCCCTGCTCCCTACGCGTCCCTAGTCACGGCACTCGCCCTCGCCGGCGCGGCGGCCTTCCTTGTCCTCCGGACCCCCGCCCTCCTCCCACTCCGCAGCTCCCCATCCAGACCCCTAACTCACGCGTGCCCTAGTTGGCTAGTAGCCAGTCGCGTCGGGCGGGTGCCCGACCCAGCTGAGGACGGTGGCGGCGGCGCACCATTGCCGGCCTCTACCTCTGGGCGCCCGCGGCACGAAGGTACCGGGCACAGGCCGCAGGCAATCATCTTATAGCTAACACCGACAACAGCTTTTTTGAACTCCGGAAGGCGCAAACCCACACTTCTCCCATGGATGACGTCGGCGGCGCCTCCCCGGATCACTACGGCGGAGGCGGGGGAGGAGGAAGCATCCGCCTGGTCTGCGACAACTGCGGCGCGGCGGAGGAATACAACCCCGACGACGCCGAGGACGGCTTCTTCTCGTGCCGCCAGTGCTCCGCTGTCCACACCTCCACCCAGGCGACTGCCGCGGACCCCGATGATTTCCATGTCACCGGCGCCATGTCCTTCCACCGAGTTAGCCAAGCCAACAAAACCCCCAAATCCCGCACCCCCGCACCCTACCCAACCCCTTACCCCACTCGGCAGCCCCCTGCTGCGACTGACTTCGAGGAGCCGCGCGACTTTGTGACTGGCGCCGAGGCTTGGGGCGAGCCAGAGGAGCTGGGTGCTCGGGTCCGGTGGCGCTACATGCAGGGGCTGCAGGTGATCCTGCAACAGCAGCTGGAAGTGCTGGTCAAGAGGTACCGGGTGGGCGCGCTTGTCTGCGGCCTGGCTGGAACTATCTGGGTGCGGTGGGTTGCTACCTCCAAGGTGTTCGACGAAATTTGGGCGTGGAAGGTGCTCGCAGAGGACGAGGCTGCGCAGAGACTGAAGTGCTCTGCCAGTGGAGGTGTCAGTTTAAGCTCTTGTTCAGTTAATACCATTGAAAGACCAGAGCAGAGTTAGATATATATGTGTATCTTTTGTGTGCAGGCGAACAGAAACCTCAAGAGGTGAAATGTGAATGGGGGGATGAAGCCTTGCCACGCAAAGACAGGCGAAGGGTTGAGTTCATCTTTCTGCGCTCATTGAGAATGATGCTGCCAGTGTACTCAACATTGTCCGTATGTTTCCTGGCATGTCATATTGCCCGGGAAGCCATCCTACCGACTGACATCTATAGGTGGGCAATGGAGGGTAAGCTTCCTTATATGGCAGCATTTACCGAAGTGGACAAGCTTCTTGGGAGCTCTGTAAAACACTGCCCTTTGAGTGCAAGGCAACTATTCAGACCAGTCCGAGTGATTGGAACATGGCAACTGGAAGCTGCAGCTGGGTCCATAGCACAACGAATAGGATTGCAGCTTCCTTCAGTTAATTTCTATGCTATTGCTCAACGCTACTTGAATGAGTTGTCTCTGCCGATAGAAAGAATCCTCCCTCATGCTTGCCGCATCTATGAGTGGGCATTGCCTGCAGAACTATGGTTGTCTAGTAATCCATTAAGGGTCCCCACACGGGTCTGTGTAATGGCTATACTAATAGTGGCTCTAAGAGTTCAGTATAACATCAATGGTCAAGGGATATGGGAGGTGAGTATTCCATATAGGATCACTCTCTTAAGTCATGTAAATATTAAATATAATGTACTGAACTTTCTTTTTGCCCTTCAGGAGATTTGTGAGACAGGAAGAAATGCAGATGGGTCTGATCCAGATGCAAATTTACCACCATCTAAGAGGCCTGAAGGCGGCACTAGTGAGGAATTCGGCACAAGGGAATTGCTATGCACTCTTGCAAGTGCCTATGATAAAATTGATGTTGCGCATGGTAACTTTCAATGACCATTTGCTTCAATCCACATTATTTTTTTTCTTGCAATGTACGCATGTCAAGTCTCATCCTTATACTGTCCATTAGTTGTTTATCCAATACTTACCTCCTATGTTACTAAATACATGTTATTCTAGCTTCTAGTGCAGTAGCTATGTCATAAGAGAGACTACTATGGTACTATCTACTCCCTCTGTTAAAATAAGTGTCGTGGTTTTAGTTTAAATTTGAACTAAAACCATGACACTTATTTCGAAACAGAGGGAGTATTATGGTAGCCTTGTCATATTTTGTGTTAACAGGTTATACCTTCGTATGTGTAGAGCCGCTAGTCTATCTCACCATGGTAATTTTCAGTTACTGAGGTAGGATATGTACGGATCATCACTATAGCTGTATTTCAACTTTTAGGACATTCACTTAGTATTAAAAATTGGCAAGGCTAGAGTAACATGTATATTTTGTATGGGGAGAAATAATACGTTGATGTATACATGGAGTTTGTGGCTTTGTTTTTCGCAATAAATAACTTTTGACATTTCCTGGATCTGAACTTCCACACTTAACTAGAGAGCTCCTTGATGCTTGTTGGTGTCTAATAACACTAGGCTTGAACATTTGTGGGGCATCTGCACCAGGCAGCATTACAAAAATTAACAGACAATGCACGAGTATCTTGCAGTGAGAAATACTGGATTTCTGCATTACCTCTGGATTGTCCAGTAAGCTGTTCTCATGTTTCCTTACACAGAGAGTTCTGATACAGACAGCTGTAGAGCAACTCATTACGTGTGAAATTGTCAACTAAGACAAAACTGCACTTCTATCTTTCTTTCGTACAGATGGTGATCAGTAACTTCCCTTTAGCATTGTAATAACTAGATATGTATTTAGAGTTTTAGACCAATATATTTTGTTATCTTATATGGAAAGTATAGAAGTACAATAACTCCAAAGTTTATTGGATAAAACATTTGTTCTCATAAGTTGTTCACAAATCACAGTGATATGTTTGTTCAAAGTTATAATGTTTTAACTGAATGCATTCTTGTCTGGCACTAGTTGTGACTGGACCAAATATTTGCTAGTGGTACAAAATTGACTAAGTTTCCTAATTCTACAGACTATTCAAAGGACCTTCACTCTTATCTCAAATACTGCAAAGATATTGTTTTCCCTGGAATTGCATGTTCAGTTGAAGAGGATCACTTAGTAGAGATCTTTCAGGATATGTACAAAGGACGAGAGGTAATGCACCCAGTTTGATATTGTTGTCAACTCTTGTTCCTTTTTTGCATCAAGCAGTAAAGCTGTAGTGTGTCTCTCTATGATTATCTGATTGTCTCTATCATGGAGTACTTCTCATCTTATCCGACTCCTCAAATCCTCACTGTAATCTTATTTTGTCTTGGCCCTACTTTAATGTTTTCCTTTTTGTGGGCTGGATTAGTTTGCTTTGAAGTTATTAGCCGTATCAGCATCTAGTGTAAACAAGGTTAAAAAAAGGTGTCCCTAGGTGCTCGCCTAGACATTCATAAGCAATAGGCGACGGTCAAACGAGTAGCCTTGGCATTGTTGGTGGCAATGGTTGGTGGTGTAGATGGCCAGCCAGGAATCGACCTTTTCTGGCGGGGAAGTGACATACCAGGGAGGGAGCTGCTGTTACTTGCAAGAAAATTGCTATTCATAAAATGTTCTCTATTTTTCTCACCACATATTGATTTTCAACTTCAAATTTATACGGATGCTGCCTTCCTCTTGAGTGCAAACCGTTATTAACAGCAGGGTTTTATCTATGGATGTTATTTCTAAAACAAAATCAGCATGGAAATATCTTACTCCCTCTGATCCATATTAATTGTTGCAGCTTTAGTACAACTTTGTAAACTTTAGTACAAAGTCGTACTAAAGCTGCGACAATTAATGTGGATCGAAGAGAGTAAATGATTTTAGAAATCGAACACAAATAGTCTGAAAGTTTTTTGTGTGAACTCCCAAAGTATTAAATTAAAAGATGAAGAACAAATAAGTTGCTATTCATAAAAAAAAGTCCCTATTTCATTTGCAGCACATACTGGTTTTGAACCTAAAATTAATATAGGTGTAGCCCTCCAGGATTATCCACACGTCTTTTGGGGATGATTGCTGTTGATTTGATGGCTAAACCTATTGCATTGTAGGATGGGAATCCAAAAGCTCGCATGGAGGAAAGGCGAACCACGAATGGAGTGATGAATAAACGATGTCGTGATGGAACTTCTGTTGGTGCAAGGAGCTTTTGTGCATCATCATCAGAGATGCAAAGGATTAAGTCGGAAATGGAAGATCATGGGTTTTGTTATCTGCCGCCAAGGAAGTGGCTTAGATCAAATGGCTACCTTCACTATAGAAGGAAGACGATAACCGGTAGTCTTGTTTGCATCGGACATGCTGATTATTACGTGTTGATACGCTCATTTGCAAAGCTTGCAGAAGTTGATGTTAGGGTTCTGCATACCAGTGTGCTAAAACTCGAGAGGAGACTTGCCTGGATAGAAGAGCGAATAGGCAGAAGCTTAGATGCCTTGCAGAATCCACCTATTAGCTAAGTTTTTTTTTCTATCTACCTAGTTAAGCTAATGATGCGTGAAAGACGTGTTTCTTTTTCGAGCAAAAGGAAAGGACATGTTTTCATGCTGAAGGTTTTATGGATTGTTGTACCATGCCAATGTGGCGAGTCAGTATAAGAAGTTTTACTCTTTCCTTTTCTTTTGACAATCAATAGAGCTCATTCTATGGCTCATACATGTAGTAAGCTGCGCCGGAGCAGCACCACGCCAGTCTCCGGTCAGGGAAATTTTGCACACAAATGCGCACACAACATTAGCTTCTTTACAGATAAAAGAAGACTTAAAACCCCGTCTAAGATCCTTGATTTCCTGTAGAAGCCCCATAATATCAGACATGCATTGCGGCCTATTGTTCCACATATCCACCAAAACCACCAGGTTACGCCAAATGCATACACCATAACGGAGGAGGTGTTTTCAGCTGTCAAGGGATTCAACACGTTTTCATATCTCTGAGCAGCTGCAAGAAAGAACTCACCACCTGTACCCGGGCAATAACAATTCCAGTAGTCATCTGATCGGTAGTCGATGAGTAGGCCGCATCGACATTAACCTTGATAAAACCAGGTCGTAATGAATCCCCTTCACCCTTGCAGAAAGTGTTTTTGCAAAGCAGGTCTCATGGACCACAATGGCATAGATTGAGTTTGCTGCAGTGTCACTCCTAGTATCCTCCAACTGCGCTTTCTCATCATACCGCAACCGATGAGCCGATCTTACCGAGTAAAAACCTAACTTCTCAAACGCACAAGCACTAAGATCCTCATGTAAACGACTTTTTAAGAGGAACTTCCAGAATTTCATAAGCTTCAGTCGGTTTGGTATCTGGGTCGAAGATCCTCGTTCCATCTACGCCCTCTCTAGGTGGAGCGTGTGATCTTGGAGTCGCTCTCCCAACCCCCAGCGATGATGCTGCATGTTCTGCTGCTAAGATTTGTGCCTAGCGATATGATCTTGCGCTTGCATAAATTCCATCAATTGAGCCCCATGTATGTAATAGCCCTAAAATCCAATGGAAGGTGCTTACATTTCCAAAAAAAAGAGCTAAAAAGGGTCTTCACAATCAGATTTGGTGTCCATTACAAAACTTAGTAGCAAGAAATCCTGATGCATTCTACAACCCCCATGAACTGGTTTGAAACTAAGCTCAAGGGATGTATGTAAGCCGCAGTGTGCCTGCCAACCCTGGAATGCAAAACAGAACCTCCAATCAATCTGATTAAACAGAAGACATGTACAACACAACAGTATTGTTCTGCGATTATAGGCTATCTACCCATATGGCAGGAAGATATGGACCCCAACTAATAGATGCAATGCAAGTGGCTTGAAAAATGATCACACACGTTACCATCCGCCAGGAAAATGTGCTCTTCAGAGCTGTAAACCAAACCAGGCCTCGCCTCAAGCATGCTAACTTATTTACATCTCTATGATCACAAATCAGCGCCTATCATCCTGAGATACCCATCTCCTTGCAAGATGCAGATGAAGCTTATGGGATTTCGCTCCTGTCTTCTTTCATCGTCCCAGAGGATGATGGTTCACCGCTAGAATTTGGGGAGGCAGCTGCCTGCCGTGGCTCTTCCTTCAAAGAGGTGGGCATCCCTGAAATTTCCTGGGGAAATAGGAGACAGAAGATCTGGGTTAGCATCATATCAGCCTGATGGACTCAGGCCAGAAGAAATAACCCCAGAGTTTGTTGGCTAACAGAAGCATGAATTGCCGGGTGTCAATTGTGCTTATATAGCCACTATCCTCACTGAGACATGTGTTTTGCTAGTCAAATATCATTCAAGCATAAAATAGTTAGGCTGCAGACTTAAACTTAATGAGTAGAGATGCTTAGTTTTGAAATGCTTGGAGTTCAAGGGGTAGAACGTGCAACTTGAAGATAAAACACTACTCATTCCTTACTTTGGGTGAGATGGGTAATCAGAAAGTGCACTTTTGGAACAGCTAGCCCTAACAGGCCCATAGTCATATGCCAAAGCCAGAATAGTTAGGCTTTCATTTGCACCCCTTGCTAATTTAGTTTCAAATGCAAGAATGCAGCTAACTAACATCTTAATTGCACCAGAAACATGTTATCTTGTTCGAGTGAATATCCCAAGACATAAAACACAAGGTGAACAGTTGGCTGGGGCCGACGATGGCGACACCTGCGGGCATCGTTCCCCTCCTTGGAGGGGGCATCGTGGGTGCTCTATTTTATCTCTCGAAGCCTGTGGTATTGAATCCTCTAGGCAAAAGTTTAAGTCCCCTGTTTCTGTCGGAGGAGGGGACGGCGGCGTCCTCGTCACTTCCTCCTTGGAGGCATCACCTTAGGAGGCGAGCCTAGCCAGATAAGACTATCGTGCAGAGTTGCCATGCCAGCGTCCATGGCGGACGCCGTGGTCGAGCCATCAAATCAGGCGGTGTACGGCTTCACCCGATGTGGAGGTCAGAGGGGTGGCTCCGGATCTCGATGTCTTCTTAGGGTGTTGGCTTGGGGCCAGTGTGGATGCTGGCGCGCCAGCTTCGGGTCTGGTTGTGGGGTGTCGGCTCCAGTTGCTTGGGTGACGGAGCCGGCGGCTCGCCTAGTGCTCGGCCTCGGGGTCAGCGTGTGTCTTAGGTTTGTAGTAGCTCCAAAAACTGTTGTGCTGTTGTAGGGTGTCCCCTCTGGTTGCTTGGGTGACTGATTCGTCGACTCGTCTGGTTGTGGCCTTGGGACCGGCGTGGATGCCGAAGTCAGCTCGGCGGCTTTGAATCTGGTTGTAGGTGTCGGCTCTAGTTGCTCGTGTGGTGAAGCCGGCGGCTCGCCTGGTGCGCGATCTCGGTGCTGATGTGTGTGTCACTGATGTATCGGTTCCCGGCCAATTTTCCCTATTAACTGGCCAGTTCTTATACTCTTCTTAATGAAAAGGCAAAGCTCCTGCCGGTTGCTCCACAAAAAAAGAACAGTTGCACACCCTTCAAGCAAATAGCCGAAGGGTTCAAAACTCAAGAGTGACAAAGGGAAAGGATAATAATTATGCAAGTTAAAATAAATGATCAAATGAAAAGAAGAAAAAGCATCCATGGAGTGATCAACTGATCAAGGCGAATATCCATTGTAAACCACTGTAGGCCCAGAAACCTATGATCTCACTATCTCAGAGGTCCAGAAATCCTAAACATAAAAGTGCCCTCCAGGAATAAGAAACAGTGAAAGGTACCATATTGGTATATCTGGTTCAGGGTCAAATTTGTTGCTCTAATAATTCCTTCCTTTGGCTTAAGAATAGACATGTCACTAATAAAGTATAATGTATCTACTCTTGAATATGTAAAGGCCTGGGCCTCTCTATGCTTGGGGAAATTAATCATGAGCACCTAAAAAACTGTTGTGGGTACACAAAGAAGAAATTCTGGCAGGAACAGGTACTCACATGCTTAGGGCCAACATTAAAAATGATGGTAATAAATGTGCAACATTAAGAAAAACACAACAAGTTACAGGATAGCAAATCTACCTTCATAAGATGCAACCGGAGATCAGTCGGGCGAACTCCCTCACCAATGCACACCATAACAAACTGTGAATAGTTGAAAAGAACATCTGCAGCAGCTTGCTTCTTCTGCTGAGTCTGAAAAACGTAGGCACATAGCTCACAACAACAGCAAAAACTCAAGAAGAGTAGAAAATTTTGATCCTTACAAACAATTGATTTAGAAATACAATTCTCACCAAAATCTTGTTCAAGTAAAAGCATAAAATAAGATGAACTGGTCCAACAGTTACATCATACTCCTTCAGTCCCAAAATAAGTGTCGCTGATTTAGTACAACATTAGTACAAAGTTGTACTAGATCAGCGACACTTATTTTGGGACGGAGGGAGTACTCAAATTCTTTTCAAGTATAATCTAACAATTGAAGACTATATTACTTGAAGATATCTGATGTGCATCTAGCATTGGTAAACAACGTAGCAACTCTCCCACGAGACCAAACCGGTGCAAATCAGAGAATTTCGGACATATAGCAACATGTAAAATAAGAACCCAGGCTCTTCTCTTTCTTACTCTGCTGATATTTATAGGGCATGGTTGGCCAGCTTAAGTTGAACTTTCAGCATTATTTAACCGACAATATGCGAGTAATGTTACACAAAATTGGTAAATATCAGATGCGCATTAAAAACATTTCCTGCGATTGTGATCCTGTAGCCATGAGAAAATATTGTACAAGAGATATCTTGTGGTAGTTCAATAGTAAAAGCGCCCTATAATAAATAAATAAACTAAAAGATGGGTACCTCATAGTCATCCTCGGTGATCATAGGAGTGTCTTGTGCAGCCATTCTTTATATCTTCTAATCCTGATCGAGGTAGGGTACAGATCACATCAGAAACAGATGAATGGTGCTTAAGCCAACCCTCAGCTACGCTTATCTAGATTTGGAGAGAATGAAAACAGTGGTTGACAGAATTCCAGTTCCATGTATACTATTTGGATACTGTTGCACAATTGCAGCGGTGACTATTTTGTTTATGCAAAGCATCCATAAGGCCATAATAACCCGAAAAAGCGATGTAATATCCTAGTTCTATGTATACTATCTGGATGAAAATTTCGCCAATAACCACTAGCAGCAAAAGCGGCCGGCCTCCGAAACTTCAGAAATACCAGAGGGAGCTATGGAAGCAGATGGAAGAGGCCGGCCTCTCCGGAGCGATAAATCGCGTGGCGGCGGAGCCGTGCCGGAGGCGAGGAAGACGCAAGGGGCACCGGCGATTTAGGTCACCACGGGCCGATTCCTCACTACAGGGGGGGGCGAAGCTAGAGGGCACGCTTACCAAGCAGAGCAGGTGGAATCCGGATCGAACACCCTAATCGGCAGGTAGGAGGCGGAGGAGGGCTCGACCTCAAAGAGGAATGAGGAAGACGAGCGAGCTGTGGGGAACGAGGAAGACGAGCTCGAGACGGGCTATCATTTGCGGGGAGCGGCTATGTATCGCCTGTCGTTGCGAGACAAAGGAGTTTTCGCCTCAAGGCGCCCTCCCGTCGCTATTATTGGGCCGGCCCAGCAGGTTTCTTCGTTTTTTTTCCTGCTCGTATTTTCCAAAGAAATATTCTAAATACATATATTATAAAAACTTAAAATAAATTCAAAACATTAAAAAATCGTGAACTTCAATTTTTTTAACATGGTGTAATTTTTTTGTTACTGCAGTTTTAAAATATTGATAGCATTAAAAATGTTTGTACCGTTTAAAAAATGTTCACACATTTCAAGAAAAATATGTGACATTTAAAATATATATATATATATATATGTCTGAAATAATTTTATTTAGAAAATTAATATATGTCTGAAATAATACAGGCCATCATGGCTATTGCATCATGATCTGGCATCTTTGGCCCTATATACATTACAACAGGCCATAGCATGACTTCTACATATACCTTAGACTTAGTATTGTGTCCCTTCAATTTTATTTAGAAAATTAATATATTGTTATAATGGTTTTTTGTTTGCAAGGAACAACTAAGCTTTATTAATTAACCATAAATAATGATACAGTTCATTACAACGACGTCCCTTTACACATGAGAGCATCATCGCACATAACAACATACCTACTTTATGTGCTACTAAGTTGCTCCCCCCTCCTCCGAACTTGTAAGATGACATCACATTAACATCGTCACGACTTTCTTCACCACATATGAATAGTTGGTTGATCATTCTTGTCATCTTTAAGAGATTCATACCACAGAATAACCAGACTCGAGCCACATTGGCTCCCTATTTCTATACTCTGATAGTAGCTTGATACAATGGAAAGATACCCCTTGGCCCCCCGACTAGGAGGTCCTAATCCTAGCCCATCGTCGGCCTCCCATCCCATTTCTCATCTCCCTCGACGCCACCGGAGGGGGTCACGGGACCGTCGCGCTGCTGTCAAGGAAGCTGGCGCGTGAGGACTAAGCCGAGGGGGCACCCTCGGGTGGTGGCATGACGCCGACCTCAACGAGCGGCGATTGCAGGTGTTGGCCGACCACCTTGGCTGCGCGGGCAACATGGTGGCAGCGGGTGGAAGATGTGGGGCACGGTAGCCTTGGGGGTACCCACTTAGGATATGACGCCTTCCGCGTTCAACTATCTCGGGGCCCCTGGTCAGATCTGGTCTCCGGCCGCCCCTGGTCGCCTTCGTCGTGTTTGGTGTAGGGGGGTTGGGGTGTATGTGGTGTGCGGAGAAATCCAGGCCGGCGGATACCCCTGCGGGCGCCATCCCCTACCTATAGGCATAGTCGCGGTACCCTCCCCCTCTCCATTAGCCTTCCTCCCTGCTCCTATACCAGTTGGAAGCCTAAATCCGTCTAGACTGGGTGGCAACTGCAGCGTCGTCATCTTCATGGAGGTGCCGCCTTTGGTGAGCTTGGGGTGGTGGTGTTCTCGTTCTTGTTTGTAGGCATTTTGGCTGTGGCGTGGTGGGAGTCCGCAGTGTCTCGGTGGTGTCGCCAATTCTGTTCGCCTATTTTGTGTTAGTTCATGGCCATTTCCCCGTCGACGATCAGCGTTATGAGCCCATTTGGACAAGGGATCGGGTTCCCCTCCTGTGGGAGCCATGGCCATACAAGGGTGGTGTGAGCTCAGAGTTGTTATCTGCGGACTAGGTGTCGTCTCTAAGCTCCGTCATTGTTTTCCTCCATTGTTGCTTTGTCATAGCAGTCTCACCGTGCATTTGCTTCTCCTCGCGTGTAGGTTCCCTTTTAGTGCCCAGGTTTCCCTTTGTTGAGCTCAGCGCTACATGTTGGTGGTGCTTTGGTTTGGTCTTCTAGGTGGCAGTGGCGTCGGGTGTACACCTTAGCTTTTGGGTAAGCATCAGTATCTTCCGACGAATTAGCTCCTCGTGATGGGCGAGGGGGCAGGGAGCCCCTTTCGGAGATGGAGGAGGTCGTATCTGAATCGGCCGGAGCCCGTAGAGGTGACAAAGTGTTACTCTCACCTGCTAGTTGTGTCTCCTCAAGGCCTTGCTGGTGTCTCTTCATGGTGGCCTGCTTGCTAGCTGTTTGCAGAGCATTGTCTATCTTTTAGTTGTTTCATTTTTTGTTCTTGTAAGTTTGATGGATGATGTAATCTTGGACGATTGATGGCTTTGTTAATTCAAATCAGACTTGACTTGAGCCTTCAATCTAAAAAATCATTGGCTCCCTAATCCATTCAACACCGCAGAGATCCCCCGGGCATACGAGCAATTCCGTCTTCTTCACCATGAAACATGCTTGCAAGATCCAAGAGATAATAAAACATGCATGCTTTATTTTGGTCTGAAGAAGATCATAAGTTGGATAGACAATAATTGTGCTCTCAAGTTTTCGAAAAAGAAAGAGATAAATGAACACTAGAAAAAAATAGAAGTTAAAAAAAGAACACTGCGAAAAGATCACTCAAACCAGTGGTGGTGATTCCGGCAGCCGTTTCCGCCTCCCCGTCTCCATCATGCGACGCCGCTGGTCATCCATCGACTGGCCTCTGGCCCACGCATTCATTCATCAACCACGTCTCCCCTTCTCCTCCTCTCCCCCCTCTCCCGAGCCCCCGCTCCATGCCCTCCCGCCCCTAACCACCCATGGCCCTCTCCTCGCGCGCCGCCGCTTTCCCGCACGTCTCCCTCCCCTCCCCCCGCCCGCGCCCGGCCGCCGTGTCGCTCCGGCCCCCGCCTCCCCCGCGCTCGGTGCGGCTCGACCACGTCATCCCCGCCGACGCCGCCGAGCTCGGCCTCGCCGGCGGCGGGCTCCTGGCCGCCGCCATCGAGCACCTCGAGCGGGAGCCCGCCGCCGCGGCCGACGACAAGGCCCCGCTCGCCGACCTCTCCCCGAGGGAGCTCCAGCTCGTGCTCGTCTACTTCGCGCAGGAGGGCCGCGACGCCTACTGCGCGCTCGAGGTCTTCGACTGGCTGCGCCGCGCCGACCGCGTCGATGGCGAGACCATGGAGCTCATGACAGCCATCGCCTGCGGCTGGATCGAGCGCCTCGTGGGGGCCGGGGGTGACGTCTCCGACGTCTCCGCGCTCCTGGGGGAGATGGACTGCGTCGGCCTCCGCCCCGGGTTTAGCCTCGTCGAGAAGGCCGTCGCGCTCTACTGGGACCGCAGCGAGAGGGCGCGCGCTGTTGAGTTCGTCAGGGACGTGCTCAGGAGGGGGGGCGTGGCCGCGGGAGGGGAGTATGACGGCGAGCGTGGAGGCCCCGTCGGTTACCTCGCCTGGAAGATTATGGTAATCGGCTTTATCTATTCCCCTGCAATTTTACCATGTCCTGTGCTTGCTTGTACCTATCGTTTATGCACAATTGCTTGTTGAGGCCTCTTAATTGTTCATATCTTTGCTAAACAAATTGTTCACATCCTGGCTACGGTTGGAAATAGTTTTTTTTAACTGGCATCGGAGGGGAGAGGCTCCCCACCTTAACATCTCATTTTACAAAAGAGAATTGATCCAGTTTATAAGGGAAACCGGGTCAAAAACCTACAGTTGGAAATGGCAATTTCATGATTCTCGGAACTGCCTGTTGAAAACCAACCTTCAGTTCTGGATTTTGACATGATCTGAAACCTTTTTTTTATGTTTCTAGTTTCACTTGTTCTATGTGTGATGGTACCTTTCGTGTTGGATAGGTTGTTGGGATGACAGCTGTCTTGTCTTCATTAGTTATGACACGCATGTATATTACTTTAAGATGATCATCATTGATTCTGCTTGTAGATTTATTCATATCGTGACAATCACGTTCTTATTGTATCTTGTTAGGATAACATGCCTTTGTTATTACATTATGAGCACATGGTTCAGTCAATAAACTAAGGCCTGACTCCCATGCTGATCACATGTTTGCGTATAAAGTTGTTATTTTGTTTCCTGGTTTATATTCGATCTACACTTATTATCATAATTTTTAGCATTGAAGTTTTCAGTTGCAAATCACCACCAAATCTATAAGAGGTCAACTATTATCATATGAAGAAGCACCACGGCTTGTTGCTCCAAAACATTTACCAAGGGTAGTCATGTCATTTATTTGTTCTGTAGTTGCCAATTGATTTTTATTTATTTATGGTCCTTATCCTAAACCTATGTGCTTCTGTTAGCAACATACAGTACAAGCCAAAGACTATCATAAACATTTTGATACTGGAGTAGTACATAGTTAGCATATTTTGTTATGTTTTGACTTTTATCTTGGTATATGATGAGTCTCTAGTATTTCAGAATTAGCGAGTATGTTTTGGTTTGGATAGCTTTGAACTATGGTATGGTGCGCGTAAATTAAATTGTATTGATGCAGTGATTTCTACTATAAGTCTTAGGGATCATTTTTACCCACTTACCACACATCCATTTCTTTTGTCTAGAAACTGTGTGATAACTTTAAGCACTCAACATATCCGCTGCTTATAAACTCTGTTCCATGCTCTTTCTGTCTCTGATACCAATCTCATATATCTCAGCTCCAGTTTTCTTAATGTTCTGTGTTACTTTTGTTTTGATAGATGGACGGAGACTACAGAGATGCTGTTAAATTGGTCATTGAATTCAAAGAGAGTGGACTGAAACCTGAAGTCTATAGTTATCTTATTGGGTTGACTGCCTTGGTTAAAGAGCAAAAAGAATTCTCAAAGGCATTGCGTAAATTGAATCTGTCAGTGAAGGATGGCTCAATTGCCAAACTGGATACTGAGAGCATGCACAACATCGAGAAGTATCAATCCAAATTATTAGGGGATGGTGTTCTTTTATCAAATTGGGCAGTTCAGGAAGGCAGCAGTGAGGTTCTAGGACTTGTGCACGAGAGGCTCCTTTCATTGTACACTTGCGCTGGTTGTGGCTTAGAAGCTGAGCACCAACTTTGGGAATTGAAGCTTGTTGGTAGGGAACCTGATACACAGCTCTATGATGTTGTCTTGGCCATTTGTGCTTCTCAAGGGGAAGCTCCTGCTGTTAGACGATTGCTTGCAGGAGTCGAGTCAACCAGTGCAGGAAGAAGGAAGAAGTCTATGTCATGGCTCCTGCGAGGCTACCTTAAAGGTGGTTTCTATCTGGATGCCTCGGAAACACTTTTGCGGATGCTTGATATGGGCTTATCTCCTGATTACCTGGACAGAGCGGCTGTACTGACTGCACTGCAGAGAAACATACAGGAATCTGGCAACCTAGAATCGTACATGAAACTCTGCAAGCGCCTATCTGAGACAGATCTGATCGCACCGTGCGTCCTATATCTGTATGTACGCAAATTCAAGCTGTGGATGATGCGCATGCTGTGAGGGTCTCGACAAAGCCTTGAATCATCTGTGGGTGCTTCAGACGTGTTCATGGCTTTGATTAGGTGTAGAATGCCCCGACTACGGTGAACCAACTGATGCACAATCATGGTTCCTTGTATATTTTTTACCGGAAAGGAGCTCCACATGAGCGTTCACCCCCATCAGAGCTGCTGTCTTATTGTCTGAGCAGACTACATGAGTGTAAATTTTCAGTGTACCATCCCCAGTTGTGTGGAATGGAGGGCGCTAGCTGCTGTAGGGGAGCATATACCTCTTACGAAACATTACGTGTATATAGTTGAAAAAAACAAACTTGTAAAGTTGTGATATACTCCCTCCGTTCCAAAATAGATGACCCAACTTTATACTAATTTTGTACATAAAGTTAGTATAAAGTTGGGTCATCTATTTTGGAACGGAGGGAGTACCTCAGTTGTCTTCGTAATCTTGTATGTAGCCCTTCTCTGTTTTTGTTGATCCTGCTGTACCTTTTGAACATGAAATCATTGAAACTGGGTGCCTCTTTTATGGCCTAAACAGTTGCTGGAAGTTATTTGAGATGAAGAACAAATCTCTGTTGCCTTTTCAAAGGTCCACTAGGGTAGGAATCTGACTGGCAGAGATTCTGTTGCTCAAGTTACTTCTGCTACTCTGTTTGCTACAAAACTTGCTACCGTTACTATTGTTATCACTGCTATCATATTACTGTACTACTAATAAATTATTGCAAGGAAGTGATTCTCAGGTGTGGTTGAATTGACAACTCAACTGCTAAGGCTTATAAATATTCTTTGGCTCCCTTTTGGTCGAATCAATAAATCTGGATGAAATACCCTCGAAGACTGTTCTGATCCCATATACTTGTGGGTCATCATTCGCACGCTTAAGGGTCATCGATCAGTTGAGTGCCAGATGGGTTAGGAGCTTGAGAGAAAAATCATCGAAAAAGTTTTGGAGATGTTAAAAGCATTTCGGAGAGGGAACCAAAAGTGCTTCGGAGAAAACCGGGAGACTGAAAAAAATTCAGGAGGAGATTAAATGAACCCCAAATAGCATAGTTTCAGAACCTCTCCAAAGTGCTAAGGGGTGCCACAGGTCTGCCCTATTGGGAAGGCCTGAAGGGGCGAAGGAGGGGGGGGGTCGCATGGGCCTTAGAGGCCCATTAGGTGGGCGCCCCTGCCTTGGAGCCTAAGTTATCTTGGTGCGACTAGAGTTGGGGTGGAGCCCTCCTCCAAGCCTCCCCCTCTTCCCGCGCCTATATATAGTGGAGGGGGCAACCCCTTCAATTACACAATTGTAGGCGCAAGGGTTGCCCCTCTCTCACTCTCTCCTCCACCAGAAATTGTTCCGTATGCCGTTAGGCTGCTCCACCCCTTCCAGTTCTTCGACGTCGCTAAGTTCTAGATGGAGAAGCGTTGTCAGATTGGTGGCTATGTACGCGTGGATACTGGCAGAGAGATCATGATTTTCATCTTTGTTCGAGGGAGAAATTCTCGTGGTTGGGAGGTTGTAAATCCTAGTTAGGAGAATCTGCACCAACGATCTCCACCAGTTCTTTCTTTCGCTGCAACTCTAGTTGGTAAGGATCCAATCTAATCCCATCGGCATCTTCATAGTGTTCCCGAGATTGGTTCGTAGGATGTTTTTTGTCTGCTTTGTACTATGTTTCCCAACATGATCATTACATTCTTTTGTCCATAGCTTATGGTGGTACCAAGCTGTGCCCGACAATTAGAGATAATGTTGTTGGGAAACGTAACATGCAACTTCAAAAAAATTCCTACGCTTACCCTCGTAGACCGAAAGCGGAAGCGTTTGACAACGCTGTTGATGTAGTCGAACTTCTTCTAGCTCCGACCGATCAAGCACCGAACGTACGGCACCTCCAAGTTCTGCACACGTTCAGCGCAATGACGTCCCTCGCCTTCTTGATCTAGCAAGGTGTCGAGGAAGTAGATGAGTTCCGTCAGCACGACGGCGTGGTGGCGGTGATCGTGAAGTGATTCTCGCAGGGCTTCGCCTAAGCACCACAAAACTATGACCGGGGGTGTAAACTGTGGAGGAGGGCGCCGCACACGACTAACGATTGTTGTTGTGTGTTCTAGGCGCCCCTCCTCATATATATAGGTGGGAGGGAGAGGGTAGAGGCAAAGGGGCGAGTGGGGCCGAATCCCACTTGGGGTCTGATGTTTGCTTGAACTACCTCGGTATTTCCCCAAATAGGAAGGGATGATGCAGCATAGCAACAGTAGGTATTTCCCTCAGTGATGAGACCAAGGTTATCAAACTAGCAGGAGAACCACGCAACACTACGTGAACGGCACCTGCACACAAATAACAAATACTCGCAACCTGACGTATTAAAGGGGTTGTCAATCTATTTCGGGCAACGGCGCCAGAAATTGGCAAGTAGACGGGATAAAAATATGATAGATTGGATAAATATATCTCGCGGGAACGCGAGATAAAATAAATAAGAATAAATTGCAGCAAGGTATTTTTGTATTTTTGGTTTAATAGATTTGAAAATAAAAGCAAATAAAAATAGATCGCGAAGGCAAATATAATAAAGAAGTGACCCGGGGGCCATAGATTTCACTAGTGGCCTCTCTCGAGAAAAATAGCAAACGGTGGGCAAACGAATTACTGTTGGGCAATTGATAAAACTTCAAATAATCATGACGATATCCAGGCAATGATCATTATATAGGCATCACGTCCAAGATTAGTAGACCGACTCCTGCCTGCATCTAATACTATTACTCCACACATCGACCGCTATCCAGCATGCATCTAGTGTATTAAGTTCATGGAGAAGCGGAGTAATGCGATAAGAACAATGACATGATGTAGACAAGATCTATTTATGTAGAAATAGACCCCATCTTGTTATCCTTAATAGCAACGATACATACGTGTCGGTTCCCCTTCTGTCACTGGAATCAAGCACCGTAAGATCAAACCCATCACAAAGCACCTCTTCCCATTGCAAGATAAATAGATCAAGTTTTCGAAATAAAACCCGAATATCGGAGAAGAAATACGAGGCTATAAGCAATCATGCATATAAGATATCAAAGAAGACTCAAATAACTTTCATGGATAAAAAGATAGATCTGATCATAAACTCAAAGTTCATCGGATCCCAACAAACACACCGCAAAAAGAGTTACATCATATGGATCTCCAAGAGACCATTGTATTGAGAATCAAAAGAGAGAGAGGAAACCATCTAGCTACTAACTACGGACCCGTAGGTCTACAATGAACTACTCACACATCATCGGAGAGGCACCAATGGACATGATGAACCCCTCTGTGATGGTGTCTAGATTGGATGTGGTGGTTCTGGAACTTGCGGCGGCTAGAATTGATTTTCGTCGAGTCCCCTAGGGTTTCTGGAATATTGGGGTATTTATAGAGCAAAGAGGCGGTGCGGGAGGCCACCGAGGTGGGCACAACCCACCAGGACGCGCATGGGCCTCTAGGCGTGCCCTGGTGTCTTGTGCTCACCTCGGGCTCCCTCTTCGGTACTTCTTTGGCCCACTGGATGTCTTCTGGTCCAAAAAAATCCACAAAAAGTTTCGGTGCGTTTGGACTCCATTTGGTATTGATTTCCTACGATGTAAAAAACATGCAGAAAACAACAACTGACACTGGGCACTATGTCAATAGGTTGGTGCCAAAAATGATATAAAATAATTATAAAACGATTGTAAAACATCCAAGAATGATAATATAACAACATGGAACAATAAAAAGTTATAGATACGTTGGAGACGTATCAGCATCCCCAAGCTTAATTCCTGCTCGTCCTCGAGTAGGTAAATGATAAAAACAAAATTTTTGATGTGGAATGTTGCCTAACATGCTCATCACATATTCTTTTCTTTGTAGCATGGACATTTGGACTTTTATATGGTTCAAAGCAATAGTCTAGTTTTGACATGAGAATTTCAATACTCAAGCATATCAACAAGCAACCATGTCTTTCAAAATATCAACGCTAAAATAATTAATCCCTAGCCCATTATGCTCAATCATTGATCCATTCATGAAACGCACTCGCATATTAGCTACACCCAACGCTCAAGTACGATCATAATGCCCCTTAGTTAGTGCTTTATAAGAGAAGATGGAGACTCAAATAAAAAATAAAAATTGCATAAAGTAAAGGAAAGGCCCTTCGCGGAGAGAAGTATGGATTTGTAGAGGTACCATAGCTCGAAAAAGATAGAGATAAAAACATTTTGGGAGGCACGCTTTTCCTGTCAACAAAAACGATCGAGTAGTTCCTAATATTTTCCATGCTAGATATATCATAGGCGGTTCCCGAACAGAAATTAAAGTTTATTCCTTTTTCAACCATACTTTTACTTTTCATGGCTAGCCGTATCCACGGGTGCCTTCCATACCAACACTTTCCAAGAAATTTATTATTTGACAACATAAAGTAAATTCATTTTTCATTTCGGGACTGGGCATTCCTGATACCTTTGCCATACTCTCGTGCAATGACAAGTGAATAAACACTCATCTTGAGAATAACATATCTAGCATGGAAATAAATTAGCCACCCCCTACCGTTTCATGAGCGGTACGAGCACACAAAAGAGAAATTTATTTTGAAAATTAGAGATGGCACATCCAAATTTGCTTAGAACGGCAAAAGAATACCGCATATAGGTAGGTATAGTGGACTCATGTGGCAAAAATGGTTTAAAGGATTTTGGATGCACAAGTAGTGATCATACTTAGTGCAAAATGAAGGCTAGCAAAAGATTGAGAAGCGACCAACCAAGAAACGAAAAATCTCATAAGCGAGCATTAAGCATAACTAACACCGAATAATGCACCACAAGTAGGATGTAATTTCATTGCATAACTATTGACTTTTGTGCTTGCATAGGGAATCACAAACCTTAACACCAACATTCTTACTAAAGCATAATTACTCATCAACATGACTCACATATCACATCATCATATCTCAAAACTATTACAAGGAATCAAGCTTATTTTGTCCAATGATCTTCATGAGAGTTTTTATTATATCCTCCTTGGATATCTGTCACTTTGGGACTAATTTTCATGTGTTGCTTTTGATAAGCTCAAACAAATATAAGTAAAGATCATGAGCATAATATTTCTTTCTCTCAAATTAATTTAAGTGAATCAAGAGAGAATTTCTTCAAAAATACTAAAGCACACCGTGCTAAACAAGATATAAGTGAAGCACTAGAGCAATTCCATAGCTCATAAAGATTTAAGTGAAGCATAGAGAGCAATTCTAACAAGTCATGGCATAATTTTGGCTCTCTCAAATAGGTGTGTCCAGCAAGGAGTCATGACTTAAAACAAAAATCAAAACAAGCAAAGACTCATATCATACAATATGCTCCAAGCAAAACTCATAGTATGTGACGAATAAAAATATAGTTCCGAGTAAAATACCGATGGTCGTTAGAAGAAAAAGGGGATGCCACTCGGGCATCCCCAAGATTAGTTGCCTGCTTCTCTTTGGATAATAGCTTGGGATGCCATGGGCATCCCCAATCTTAGGCTCTTCTTACTCCTTATTCGTTCATCCATCGTAATATCACCCAAAACTTGAAAACTTCAATCACACAAAACTCAACAAAACCTTCGTGAGATCCGTTAGTATAAGAAAGCAAATCACTACTATAAGTACTGTTGAAAACCCATTCATATTTTATTCTTGCATTATATCTATTGTATTCTAACTTTTCTATGGCAAAAACTCTTCAAAGAAAACCATAGAATCATCAAAACAAGCACACAACGCAAAGAAAACAGAATCTGTCAAAAACATAGCAGTCTGTAGCAATCAGGTTCGAATACTTCTGTAACTCCAAAAATTCTGAAAAATTAGGACAACGTGAGAAATTTGTATATCAATCTCCTGTAAAAATTTAGAACTTTTTGTTGCTTATGTGATTTTTAAAAAATGTTTTTCTGGACGCAAAAGTTTTTGTTTTTCAGCAAGATCAAATCAACTATCACTCAACAGGATCCTAAAGGCTTTGCTTGGCACAAACACTAATTAAAACATAAAAAACACAATCATAACAATAGCATAATTGTGCAAACACTCAAGAACAAAAAGCAAAAGACAAAAATAAATTTTATTCATTGGGTTGCCTCCCAACAAGCGCTATCGTTTTACGCCCCTAGCTAGGCATAAAGCAAGGATCTAAGTATTGTCATCTTTATTTCTAGATCCATAAGATGCCCTCATGATTGATTCATATGGTGGCCTAATTCTTGTTCTAGGGAAGTGTTCCATACCCTTCATTAGTGGAAATTGAAATTTAATATTGCCTTTTTCATATCAATCACGGCACCAATAGTACGTAAAAACGGTCTACCAAGAATAATTGGAGAAGACGGATTGCAAACAATATCAAGAACAATAAAATCTATGGGCACATAATTCCTATTTGCAAGAATAAGAACATCATTAATTCTTCACATAGGATATTTAATTGTAGAATCCGCGAAGTGCAAATTTAAAGAATATTCTTCGATATTGGTAAGACCAAGCACATCACAAAGAGATTTCGGGATTGTAGGAACACTAGCACCCAAGTCACATAAAGTAAAACACTCATAATTTTTAATCTTGACTTTGATAGTAGGTTCCCACTCATCATGTAATTTTCTAGGAATTGAAACTTCTAATTCCAATTTTTCTTCCAAAGCTTTTATCATAGCATCAACAATATGTTTAGTAAAAGCTTTATTTTGTTCATAAGCATGGGGTGAATTTATCATGGATTACAACAAATAAATACAATCAATCAAAGAGCAACTATCATAATTAAAGTCTTTGTAATCCAAAAGAGTGGGCACATCACTACTTAAAGTTTTGACCTCTTCAAACCCACTTCTATCAATTTTCTCAACAAGATTTTCACCCTCCAAATTATTGGGACGCCTTCTAGCTAAACTTGACTCTTCTTCAGTCCCTTTTTCATCAATCTTAATTTTACTAAACAAGGAATCAATAGAAGAAACACCAATCATTTTAAGATCTCCATCACTTTTATCTTCTAACGAGATTGGTATAGCGGCTATTTGGTTTACTAGGGTAGCTTGTGTATCAGATATTTTACCTAGCAAACTTTTGGCAAAAGTATACTTAGATTGGAGATTGCAAACTTCTCTACTAATATCATCAAGTTGTTTTGTTATAGCATCTCGCACAACGGAGTGCTCCTTAAGTTCTTCGGTAAAATACTTATTATGCTCAAATTGTGTAGTCATATATTCCTTAGTACTTTTATCAATTTCAAGAAAAATATTGGGGTAAGGAACATCATAATATTTTCTTTGAGACATCATGACAACACAAACAAGAACGCAAGCGAAAACATATCTGACGACAAAACGGCAAACGAAAAAGAGGGCGAATAAAACGACATTTTCTGTGAAGTGGGGGAGAGGAAAACAAGAGGCAAATGGCAAATGATGTAAATTCCAAGGAGATGAGATTTGTGATTAGGAACCTGATAGATGTTGATGATGTGTCCCCGGCAACGGCGCCAGAAATTCCTTTTGATGTTTGCTTGAACTACGTCGGTATTTCCCAAAAGAGAAAGGGATGATGCATCACAGCAACGGTAGGTATTTCCCTCAGTGATGAGACCAAAGGTTATCGAACCAGTAGGAGAACCAAGCAACACTACGTGAATGGCATCTACACACAAATAACAAATACTCGCAACCCGGCGTATTAAAGGGGTTGTCAATCCCTTTCGGGCAACGGCGCCAGAAATTGGCAAGTAGACAGGATAAAAATATAATAGATTGGATAAATAGATCTCGTGAGAACGCGAGATAAAATAAATAAGAATAAATTTCCGCAAGGTATTTTTGTATTTTTGGTTTAATAGATCTGAAAGTAAAAGAAAACAAAAATAGACCGCGAAGGCAAATATATTAATGAAGAGACCCCGAGGCCATAGATTTCACTAGTGGCTTCTCTCGAGAAAAATAGCAAACTGTGGGTAAACGAATTACTGTTTGGCAATTGATAAAAATTTAAATAATCATGATGATATCTAGGCAATGATCATTATATAGGCATCACGTCCAAGATGTAGACCGACTCCTGCCTGCATCTACTACTATTACTCCACACATCGACCGCTATCTAGCATGCATCTAGTGTATTAAGTTCATGGAGAAGCGGAGTAATGCAATAAGAACGATGACATGATGTAGACAAGATTTATTTATGTAGAAATAGACCCCATCTTGTTATCCTTAATAGCAACGATACATACGTGTCGGTTACCCTTCTGTCACTGGGATCAAGCACCGTAAGATCGAACACATCACAAAGCACCTCTTCCCATTGCAAGATAAATAGATCAAGTTGGCCAAACAAAACCCAAATATCGGAGAAGAAATACGAGGTTATAAGCAATCATGCATATAAAAGATCAAAGAAGACTCAAATAACTTTCATGGATAAAAAGATAGATCTGATCATAAACTCAAAGTTCATCAGATCCCAACAGACACACCGCAAAAAGAGTTACATCATATGGATCTCCAAGAGACCATTGTATTGAGAATCAAAAGAGAGAGAGGAAGCCATCTAGCTACTAACTATGGACCCGTAGGCCTACAATGAACTACTCACGCATCATCGAAGAGGCACCAATGGACATGATGAACCCCTCTGTGATGGTGTCTAGATTGGATCTGGTGGTTCTGGAACTTGCGGCGGCTAGAATTGGTTTTCGTCAACCCCCCTAGGGTTTCTGAAATATTGGGGTATTTATAGAGCAAAGAGGTGGCGCGGGAGGCCACCGAGGTGGGCACAACCCACCAGGGCACGCCTGGGCCTCCAGGCGCGCCCTGGTGTCTTGTACTCACCTCGGGCTCCCTCTTCGGTACTTCTTTGGCCCACTGGATGTCTTCTGGTCCAAAAAAATCCACAAAAAGTTCCGCTGCGTTTGGACTCTGTTTGGTATTGATTTCCTGCGATGTAAAAAACATGTAGAAAACAACAACTGGCACTGGCACTATGTCAATAGGTTAGTACCAAAAAATGATATAAAATGATTGTAAAACATCGAAGAATGATAATATAACAGCATGGATTAATCAAAAATTATAGATACGTTGGAGACGTATCAGGCTCCTGCCCTGATTCGGCCCCCCCTTCCTTGTATAGGCGCCAGGGGAAGGAAGGGGGAGGTTGCGCCCCACTTTACTTTCTCCCTTGAGGAGGCGAAGGAAGGAGGGACTTGCCCTCCCCCTTTCTTTTCCCAAGGGCTGGCCGGCCTGGTGGAGGGGCGCACCAACCCCTTGTGGGCTGATCTGTCCCTCCCTTGGCCCATTAAGCCCATATCTTTGCCGGGGGTGCCCGAAACCCCTTCAGGTGACCCTACATGTACCTGATACCCTCCGGAACACTTCTGGTGTTCGAATACCATCGTCATATATATCAATCTTTACCTCTCGGCCATTTAGAGACTCCTCGTCATGTCTGTGATTTCATCCGGGACCCCGAACAACATTCGGTCACCAAATCACATAACTCATATAATACTTTATCGTCATCGAACGTTAAGCGTGCGGACCCTATGGGTTCGAGAACTAAGTAGACATGACCGGGAAACCTCTCTGGTTAATAACCAACAGTGGAACCTAGATGCTCATATTGGCTCCTACAAATTCTACGAAGATCTTTATCGGTCGAACCGTAATGACAACATATGTTGTTCCCTTTGGCATCGGTATGTTACTTGCCCAAGATTCGATCGTCGGTATCTTCATACCTAGTTCAATCTCGTTACCGGCAAGTCTCTTTACTCGTTCCGTAATACATCATCCCGCAACTAACTCATTAGTCACTTTACTTGCAAGGCTTCTTATGATGTGCATTACCAAGAGGGCCCAGAGATACCTCTCCGATACTCGGAGTGAAAAATCCTAATCTCGATCTATGCCAACCCAACAAACACCTTCGGAGATACCTGTAGAGCATCTTTATAATCACCCAGTTACGTTGTGACGTTTGATAGCACACAAGGTATTCCTCCAGTATTCAGGAGTTGCATAATCTCATAGTCGAAGGAATATGTATTTGACATGAAGAGAGCAATAGCAATAAAACTGAATTAATATGCTAAGCTAATGGATGGGTCTTATTCATCACATCATTATCCTAATGATGTGATCCCATTATCAAGTGACAACTCATTTCCATGGTTAGGAAACCTTAACCATATTTGATCAACGAGCTAGTCAAGTAGAGGCTCACTAGGGACACAGTGTTTGTCTATGTATTCACACATGTATTTGGGTTTCCGATCAATACAATTCTAGCATGAATAATAAACATTTATCATGATATAAGGAAATATAAAATAACAACTTTATTATTGCCTCTAGGGCATATTTCCTTCAGTCTCCCACTTGCACTAGAGTCAATAATCTAGCTCACATCGCCATGTGATTTAACACCAATAGTTCACATCTTTATGTGATTAATACCCATAGTTCACATCGGCATGTGACTAACACCCAAAGGGTTTACTAGAGTCAATAATCTAGTTCACATCGCTATGTGATTAACACCCAAAGAGTACTAAGGTGTGATCATGTTTTGCTTGTGAGAGAGGTTTAGTCAACGGGTCTTCCACATTCAGCTCCGTATGTATTTGCAAATTTCTATAATGCTCTGTACGGAGCTACCCTAGCTAATTGCTCCCACTTTGTATCTAGATTGAGACTCAGAGTCATCTGGATCGGTGTAAAAGCTTGCATCGACGTAACTCTTTACGACGAACTCTTTTATCACCTCCATAACCGAGAAATATTTCCTTAGTCCTCTACGGTAACTAAGGATAACTCTGATCGTTGTCTAGTGATCCACTCCTGGATCACTATCATACCCCCTTGCCAAACTCATGGCAAGGTATACAACAGGTTTGTTACACAGCATGTCATACTTTATAGAACCTATGGTGGCATAGGGAACGACTTTCATTCTCTCTCTATCTTATGCCGTGGTCGGGCTTTGAGTCTTACTCAACTTCACACCTTACAATACAGGCTAGAATTCCTTCTTTGACTGATCCATTTTGAACTCTTTCAAAATCTTGTCAAGGTATGTACTCATTGAAAATCTTATCAAGCGTCTTGATCTATCTCTATAGATCTTGATGCCCAATATGTAAGCAGCTTCACTGTGGTCTTTCATTGAAAATTCTTATTCAAGTATCCTTTTATGCTATCCAGAAATTCTATATCATTTCCAATCAGCAATATGTCATCCACATATAATATCAGAAATGCTAGAGAGCTCCCACTCACTTTCTTGTAAATACAGGCTTCACCGTAAGTCTGTATAAAATCATATGCTTTGATCACCTCATCAAAGCGTATATTCCAACTCCGAGATGCTTGCACCAGTCCATAGATGGATCACTGAAGCTTGCACACTTTGTTAGCACCTTTAGGATTGAGAAAGCCTTCTAGTTGCATTATATACAACTCTTCTTTGAGATATCCATTAATTAAGGAATGTAGTTTTGACATCCATTTGCCAGCTTTCATAATCATAAAATGTGGCAATTGCTAACATGATTTGGACAGACTTAAGCATCGCTATGGGTGAGAAAGTCTCATCGTAGTCAACTCCTTGAACTTGTCGAAAACCTTTTGCGTTAAGTCGAGCTTTGTAGACAGTAACATTACCATCAACGTCAGTCTTCTTCTTGAAGATCCATTTATTCTCTATGGCTTGCTGATCATCGAGCAAGTCCACCAAAGTCCACACTTTGTTCTCATACATGGATCCTATCTCAGATTTCATGGCCTCAAGCCTTTATCGGAATCTGGGCTCATCATAGATTCTTCATAGTTTGTAGGTTTGTCATGGTCTAGTACATGACTTCCAGAACAGGATTACCATACCACTCTAGTGTGGAACGTGCTCTGTTCGACCTACGAGGTCCAGTAGTAACTTGATCTGAAGTTTCATGATCATCGTCATTAGCTTCCCCTCTAGTTGGTGTAGGCATCACGTGAACGGATTTCTCTGATGAGCTACTTTCCAATTTCGAGAGAAGGTACAATTACCTCATCAAGTTCTTTCCTCCCACTCACTTCTTTCGAGAGAAACTCCTTTAGAAAGGATCCATTCTTAGCAACAAAGGTCTTGACTTTCGGATCTGTGGTAGAAGGTGTACCCAATGGTTTCCTTAGGGTACCCTATGAAGACGTACTTCTCCGCTTTGGGTTCGAGCTTATCAGGCTGAAGCCTTTTGACATAAGCGTCACATCCCCGAACTTTTAAGAAATGACAGTTTAGGTTTCTTGCCAAACCATAGTTCATATGGTGTCATCTCAACGGATTTAGACGGTGCCCTATTTAACGTGAATGCGGCTGCCTCTAATGCATAACCCCAAAAGATAGTGGCAAATCGGTAACAGACATCATAGACTGCACCATATCTAATAAAGTACGATTACGACGTTCGGACACACCATTACGCTGTGGTGTTCCAGGTGGCATGAGTTGTGAAACTATTTCACATTGTTTTATATGAAGGCCAAACTCATAACTCAAATATTTGCCTCCGCGATCACATCGTAGAAACTTTATTTTCTCGTTACGATGATTCTCCACTTTACTCTGAAATTCTTTGAACTTTTCAAATGTTTCAGACTTGTGTTTCATTAAGTAGATATACCCATATCTACTTAAATCATCTGTGAAGGTCAGAAAATAATGATACCCGCCGCGTGCTTCAATACTCATCGGACCGCATACATCGGTATGTATTATTTCCAATAAGTCATTAGCTTGCTCCATTGTTCTGGGGAACGGAGTTTTAGTTATCTTGCCCATGAGGCATGGTTCGCAAGTATCAAATGATTCATAATCAAGTGATTCCAAAAGTCCATCTGCATGGAGTTTCTTCATGCGCTTTACACCAATATGACCTAAACGGCAGTGCCACAAGTATGTTGCACTATCATTATCAACTTTGCATCTTTTGGCATCAATAATATGAATATGTGTATTACTACGATCGAGATTCAATAAACCATTCACCTTGGGTGTATGACCATAGAAGGTTTTATTCATGTAAACAGAACAAAAATTATTCTGTGACTTAAATGAATAACCATATTGCAATAAACATGATCTAATCATATTCATGCTTAACGCAAACACCAAATAACATTTATTTTAGGTTCAACACCAATCCCGAAGGCAGAGGGAGTGTGCGATGGTGATCGTATCAACCTTGGAATCACTTCCAGCACACATCGTCACCTCGCCCTCAACTAGTCTCTGTTCATTTTGTAACTCATGTTTCGAGTTACTAATCTTAGCAACTGAACCGGTATCAAATACCCAGGGGCTACTATGAACACTAGTAAAGTACACATCAATAACATGTATATCAAATATACCTTTGTTCACTTTGCCATCCTTCTTATCCGCCAATTATTTGGGGCAGTTCCTCTTCCAGTGACCATTTCCACATGTATATCAAATATACCTTTGTTCACTTTGCCATCCTTCTTATCCGCCAAGTATTTGGGGCAGTTCCTCTTCCAGTGACCATTTCCTTTGCAGTAGAAGCACTCAAGTTAGGCTTGGGTCTAGCTTTGGGCTTCTTCATGGGAGCGGCAACTTGTTTGTTGTTCTTCTTGAAGTTCCCTTTCTGTCCCTTGCCCTTTTTCTTGAAACTAGTGGTCTTGTTTACCATCAACACTTGATGCTCTTTCTTGATTTCTACCTTCGCTGATTTCAGCATTGCGAAGAGCTTGGGAATCATTTTCGTAATCACTTGCATATTATAGTTCAGCACGAAGTTCTAGTAGCTTGGTGATAGTGACTAGAGAACTCTGTCAATCACTATCTTATCTGGAAGATTAACTCTCACTTGATTCAAGTGATTGTAGTACCTAGACATTCTGAGCACATGCTCACTGGTTGTGCTATTCTCCTCTATCTTGTAGGCAAAGTACTTGTCAGAGGTTGATGACCCACAAGTATAGGGGATTAATTGTAGCTCTTTTCGATAAGTAAGAGTGTCGAACCCAACGAGGAGCAGAAGGAAATGACAAGTAGTTTTCACTAAGGTAATGTCTGCAAGTGCTGAAATTGTAAGTAGCGTAGTAGTTTGATAGCAAGATAATTTGTAACGAGCAAGTAACAATAGTAGTAACAAAAGTGCATCAAGGTAGCCCAATCCTTTTGAGGCAAAGGACAGGCCAAAACGGTCTCTTATGATAAGCAAAGCGTTCTCGAGGGTACACAGGATTTTCATCTAGTCACTTTCATCATATTGGTTCGATTTGTGTTCGCTACTTTGATAATTTGATATGTGGGTGGACCGGTGCTTAGGTGTTGTTCTTACTTGAACAAACCTCCTACTTATGATTAACCCTCCTGCAAGCATCCGCAACTACGAGAAAATTATTAAGAATAAATTCTAACCATAGCATTAAACTTTTGGATCCAATCGGTCCCTCACGGAATAGCGCATAAACTGGGGTTTAAGCTTCTGTCACTCTTGCAACCCGTCATCTAATTGCCACTCCACAATGCATTCCCTTAGGTCCAAATATGGTGAAGTGTCATGTAGTCGACGTTCACATGACACCACTAAGGGAATCATACATACTATCAAAATATCGAACACATATCAAGTTCACATGATTACTTGCAACATGATTTCTCCCGTGACCTCAAGAACAAAAGTAACTACTCACAAATGATAAATATGCTCATGATCAGAGGAGTATTAAATAACATAATGGATCTGAACATATAATCTTCCACCAAATAAACCACGTAGTAATCAAGTACAAGATGTAATCAACACTACTAGTCACCCACAAGCACCAATCTATAGTTCCGGTAACAAGATTGAACACAAGATGAACTGGGGTTTGAGATGAGATGGTGCTGTTGAAGATGTTGATGGAGATTTCCCTCCCTAAGATGGGAGAGTTGTTGGTGATTATGAGGACGATGATTTCCCCCTTCGGGAGGGAAGTTCCCCCGGCGGAATCGCTCTGCCGGAGGGCAAAAGTGCTCCTGCCCAAGTTCCGCCTCGAGGCAGCGGCGCTTCTCCCGAAAGCCCTCCCCTTATTTTTTTTCTAGGTCAAAATGACTTAAATACCAGAAGATGGGCACCGGAGGTGGGCCTGGGTGAGCACAACCCACCAGGGCGCGCCTGGGCTGCTTGGCGCGCCCATGTGGGTTGTGCCCACATGGTGGGCCCCCTCTGGTAGTTATTTTCTCCAATAATTCTTATATATTCCATAAAAAATCTCCATGAAGTTTTAGCCTGTTTGGAGTTGTGCAGAATAGGTAGCCTGGCGTAGCTTTTCCAGGTCCAGATTTCTAGCTGCCGGAATTCTCCCTCTTGGTGTGTGCCTTGCAAATTATGAGAGAAAAGGCATTAGAATTACTCCAAAAAGCATTATTATGGATAAAAAACATCATAAATAAAAGTAAGAAAACATGATGCAAAATGGACGTGTCAGAGGTCTCATACCTCTCGACACGGGCATGAGTCTGAAATACCAATTTCAGCTCTTGGAACATCTCATATGTTCCACGGTGTTCAAAACGTCTTTGAAGCCCCGATTCTAAGCCGTAAAGCATGGCGCACTAAACTATCAAGTAGTCATCATATTGAGCTTGTCAAACGTTCATAATGTCCACATTAGCTCCTGCAACAGGTCTGTCACCTAGCGGTGCATCAAGGACATAATTCTTCTGTGCAGCAATGAGGATAAACCTTAGATCATGGACCCAGTCCGCATCATTGCTACTATCATCTTTCAACTTATTTCTCTAGGAGCATATAAAAATAAAATAAACGGGGAGTAAGATTGCGAGCTATTGATCTACAACATAATTTGCAAATACTATCAGGACTAAGTTCGTGATAAATTAAGTTCAATTAATCAAATTACTTAAGAACTCCCACTTAGATAGACATCCCTCAAGTCATCTAAATGATACGTGATCCAAATCAACTAAACCATGTTCGATCATCATGTGAGATGGAGTAGTCATCAATGGTGAACATCTTTATGTTGATCATATCTACTATATGATTCACGTTCGACCTTTCGGTCTCCAGTGTTCCGAGGCCATGTCTGTACATGCCAGGCTCTCAAGTTTAACCCGAGTATTCCGCATGTGCAAAACTGTCCTGCACCCATTGTATTTGTACATAGAGTCTATCACACCCGATCATCACGTGGTGTCTCAACATGACGAACTGTCGCAATGGTGCATACTTAGGGAGAACAATTATACCTTGAAATTTAGTGAAGGGATGATCTTATAATGTTACCGCCGTACTAAGCAAAACAAGATGCATAAAAGATAAACATCACATGCAATCAAAATATGTGACATGATATGGCCATCATCATCTTGTGCTTTTGATCTCCATCTCCAAAGCATCGTCATGATCTCCATTGTCACCTGCTCGACACCTTGATTTCCATCGTTGTGTTGTGGTCGTCTCGCCAACTATTGCTTCTACAACTATCGCTAACGCATAGTGATAAAGTAAAGCAATTACATGGCGTTTGCATTTCATACAATAAAGAGACAACCATAAGGCTCCTGCTGGTTGCTGATAACTTTTACAAAACATGATCATCTCATACAACAACGTATATCACATCATGTCTTGACCATATCACATCACAACATGCCCTGCAAAAACAAGTTAGACGTCCTCTACTTTGTTGTTGCAAGTTCTACGTGGCTTCTATGGGATTCTAGCAAGAACCGTTCTTACCTACGCATCAAAACCACAACGGTGTTTCATCAAGTTTGTTGTTTTAACCTTCTTCAAGGACCGGCCGTAGTCAAATTCGATTCAACTAAAGTAGGAGAAATAGACACCCACCAGCCACCTTTATGCAAAATTAGTTGCATGTCTGTCGGTGGAACCGGTCTCATGTGAGTGGACATGTAAGGTTGGTCCGGGCCGCTTCATCCCACAATACCGCCGAATCAAAATAAGACGTTGGTGGTAAGCAGTATGACTATTGTTGGGGATATAAATACTAGGTATGACCCACTAGGAGGGGCCGGGTTATACCACTAACGGCTTATACAATGAAGATGGTAGATCATGGCAAGTCTATTGATGGCCCAAGACCCAGAGGCGACTTGAGGCCCAAGAGGATGAACCGCCATATGTATGAATTGTATTATAAGGCAAGTTTAGTTAAGTCACCGAGCCAGACACGTGTATATGAGCCGACCGGGACTCTGTAAGCCGCGGGGCATCAATCTGTGTATATAAAGGGGTGACCCGGCGGAGGTTTGACTCAAGAAACAAGAGATCGACAACTAGGTCAAGCGTATTCGCTCCCTGGTAATCGAAACCCAAGCAATACAATCTCAAACTGGAGTAGGCCTTTACCTCCACCGCGAGGGGCTGAACCAGTATAAACTCTCTGTGTCCTTTGTCCCAATTAATCCCTTTAAGCTAACCTAGTTGCGATGGCTCCACGACTAAGTCCTTTCGCTAGGACATCTGTCGTGTTAAGTCCATGAAAGTTGGCGCCCACCATGGGGCCAGCGCATCAACCCGGCAATTCGACCCATGGGTATGGCCGCCCATGGGCACCCGACCCGAATGGGTAGGGTATGGGTCATGCTCTACGCCCATGGGTTACGCCCATGGGTAACCCGATTAGTAATGGGTAGGGTATGGGTACGAGTCTATGCCCGCCGGTACCCATGGGTCGCCCGATTAATATTAATAATTGACTATAATATTATTTTGCATGACCTTGGCCATAATCTTGCTTGCTGCGAATATTGCCATGGTATATAGTACGGACTATAAATAACAGAATGTTACTGGAGTACCATGCATGCACAACATTGGCTTTTTTTCTGAGACAACATGCACAACATTGGCTGCTAGCGTAGCAGGCAAGAAGCCCAATGTCAACCTAAGATGGGCCTCCAAAGCTAGCGTATGCAAGGCCGACAAACAAGCCAGCCCATGCAGCTCGTATCATGTCTTGCATGTACGACACAAATGCCACAGCTTGCCAGCGTTTTAGTACCACCTCGCCTAGCCGAGCATGTGCAAGGTGCATCTCTACCTATATAAGTGTACAGAGGCCTAAGGAGAAGGTTCGTGCATTGCCAACGCGCCCCTCAGAACTGTCGGGAGCAACCTGTTGGGCGCAAAGTAACAATAAAAATTAAAGGAAATGCTAAGCCGGTGGCTGAAAATGCCCTCTGTCGTGCAGTGTACAGCCGCCCGATGGGTAACCCATTGGGTCAAGTTACCCGTCGGGTTCGGGCGTGGGTCTCATCCTGTGCCCATGGGTAGGGTCATGGGTCGCATCTACGCCCATTAGCTATTTGGGCATGGGTATGGTAGAGCTCGACCCGGTCAAACCCGACCCGACTGCCACCTTGACCAGCGCACGGTGGTTTCGAGTTCTTGAAGGGCAGCTTCGAAGGGATCAAGGGATACGCTGTGGGCTGGATGACCAAGAGTCGTCACGGCAAGCTCTACATCGACGACGCAGGCTGGGGCCCCGAGGCCGGCTCAATTGAGTACGGGTACCGGGTCCCCTTCAGCGGAATCCACGTCTTCATCGGCAAGATTGGTGAACCAGGCCCTGAGCCGGACACCTGCACCGACATCATCGAGACGGCTCAGCGTGCACGACCCGCCCAGGTTCAACCCGCCGTAAAGCATGCCTTTGTTGGTTTCATCCATGGGGCAGAATTTGAGGAAGGATCTATGTCTGGTGGTGCCAGGGCCATCTACTCTGACGGTGAATCGTCCACAGGCGAGACTAATTCAATGTATCAAGTGCAAGACGGCCTGCTTGGGGCTGTTCCGATGGCGACAGTATTCCGGACCACTATGAGCCGTTGAACAGGGTTGCGATTTTCATGGTCGGCACACAACCGACACTCGGCTCAACGACCGCCGCGGCTATGACCTCCAGCTCAACGGCTGCGGTGACGGCTGGTGCTAGCGGCACTGCACGCCCGCCGGCTCAAGTTCTGATAGAGTTATTGGAGGCTTTGGCGATTTGATGGGGGTGGAGGTGACCCCGGACAACCAGGAACAACATAAGGTGGATGTGGCGAAGCTACGAGATGAGATAGCTCAAGCCAAGGAAGAGCTGGCAGCTGAGAACGCCAGGATGGCCATGGAGCGAGCTGTTATGGACGCTCAGGCACAATGGATTCAGGCAGAGTCATTCTGGCTCACCTTGGATCAAAACGCTTCAAATGCCATCATGAGAAGGAGGCACCAGAGTCATTTACCTCCGGTTTACGATGCGAGAAACCTCTTCAACACACCTAGGACAGGGACCAGTGATCCGCCTGTGGTGAACCGGGCAGTTGAGGCACCCGTGACCGGAGCGCCGGTTCAGCCGCGTACTATGGATCCGCCTCGTTTGGACATGACTCCGCCTCAGCATGTTCTGACACCGCCGGGTCATTATTCTAACCCTTTGGATAACATGATCGCTGCGGCGACACGATTGGCGGCTCTCCCAGTTGAAGGTGAGTCTCCAGCTGCGATAGAGACGCGGAGGGCCAGAGAACTTCTTCAGACAGCCGTGGCTCAACAGGCAGCCTATTCGTATAGCCGTGAACGGATTCACTCAACCCCTCGTCCAAGCCGGAGTTATAGTAGGATCATTGAGTTGCCAACAGTTTCAAGAAGTGAGCAGCACCGTAACCAGCCTCGTAGGCATGACCCGGCGCACGGTGGTGTCGATGCTCAGACTTTGGTGGATCAAGGTAGGGCGCGTCGGGAGGCTGAGCTGGCGGCTCAGCAGCAATCTCCGGTTTATCCATCAGCATCGGTGGAGGCAGGAGTGACCTCTAGAACCTTGGGTGTGCCATGTTTAGTGTCGGCTCTGCGTAACGAGCGTTTGCCTAAGGATTTCAAGGGCCCTTGTAAGGTGCCTAATTACACGGAAGATGAGCCCCCTGAAGCTTGGATTGAGAGTTATGAGATGGCCATGGAGATGCTGGATGTTAGTGATGCTACATGTGCAAAGTATTTCACCATGATGTTGGATGGACCGGCTCGTACTTGGTTGAAAGGGTTGCCCGCTAACTCCATTAGATCATGGGCAGAGTTGAAAGCTCGTTTTATCCAAAAATTTAAAGACACGTGCAAGCAACATATGTCGATCCTGGATTTGGATTCTTGTGTCCAAGGTGAGGGCGAGTCAACAACCAATTGGGTGCACCGAATCTCAGTTGTTATACACTCATCGGATAGTATCAATGCCAGTTCAACAGTCCTGATGTTGGAGAAGAATTGCCGTTTTCTCCCCCTTAAGCAGAAGCTGGGGCGGCTTAAACGCCACTGCAATGACATGGGGGAACTCATGGCGGCGCTCGTCAAATATGCCGACTCTAATAGTACCAAAGACCCCGACTCTGATGAGGAGAAGGCAGGTAAAGGGAAGAAGAGTGGTAGTGCAAAGGGACAGCAGCATAACACAGCGGGTCATGGTGGCAACGGTAAGCGCAAGGCAGAGAGCGGTTTAGACTTTGTGGCCAATACCAATACGCAGGACAATAATCAGCGTAAGAAGGGAAAGCCACCCCAGCTTGGCGGGCCAAAGTTCAACCTTGAGGCGATGATGAACTAGCCTTGCCCAAAGCATGGTACGTAGGAGAAGCCGGCCAATCATCTATGGAAGGATTGCTTCATCATGAGGGAGTATAGAAATTCCAATTTTTTCCAGAATAATCATGGGCCCAATGGTGGTTCAGGATCCGGCTTTCACGGGCCTGGCTTTGGTGGTGGCGGTTCAAACTCTGGTTTCCAAGGCGAAGGCAATTAAGGCGGTTTTAATCATCAGTCTGGTCAAGGGAATTAGCAGCAGCAATCTGGTTATCAGAGTAATCCGAAGCAGTTGAATAGTGAACAGTATCATGTATTCACCATGAGTTTATGCAAACGAGACAAGAAGATTCATAAAAGGGCGGTGAACGCAGTTGAGCCGGCGATTACCCGTTACTTATGGCGGTCTGAACATCCTATTCCGTGGAGCCGTGAGGATCACCCGCCCCGGGTTGACAACCCGGGTCACTTGGCTTTAGTGGTTGCACCTTAGGCTGGAGGTTACAAATTCACTAAGGTGCTCATGGATGGAGGCAACAGTATCAATATCCTTTACTACGAAACTTTTCATTGTATGAGTTTGACTGGCAAGGATCTTAAGCCATCTAGCACTATTTTTCATGGTGTGGTGCCTGGTAAATTGGCATACCCAGTGGGCAAGATAGCTTTGGAAGTGGCTTTTGGTGATGATCATGATTCCAGAGTTGAGACTTTGACCTTTGAGGTGGTTAGGATTAAGAGCCCTTGTTAAGCTTTGTTCGGGCGGCCGGCTTATGCTAAGTTCATGGCAAGGCCTTGTTATGTTTATCTGCAGCTTAAGATGACGGGTCATAAGGGTACTATCACTGTACATGGGAATAGAAAGATAGCCTTGGAGTGTGAAGAGGGCGATGCTGCTTATGGTGAGTCTATTTGTGCAACAGAGGAGTTGAAGTTTTACAAAGATAATGTTGACCCAGCAGATATGACACCTTTGAAGAAGCCAACCACAGAGCATGACCCCTTGTTGAAGTTTAAGTCGGCAAACGACACTAAGCTGGTTGACTTTGTTCCTGGCAACTCATCCAAGCAGTTCAGTATCAGTGCTAATTTGGATCCGAAATAGGAAAGCGCGCTCATCGAGTTCATCCGTGAGAACCGAGACATCTTTGCATGGAAACCTTCAGACATGCCAGGTGTACCGAGGGAACTCGCTGAGCACACTCTCAATATTGGTCCAAAGTTTAAACCGGTCAAACAATTCCTTCGTTGCTTTAATGAAGAGAGGCGTAAGGCCATTGGTGAAGAAGTAGCCCGGCTCTTGGCAGCTGGGTTCATTATTGAAGTTTTTCATTCTGAATGGTTGGCTAACCCGGTGCTGGTACTTAAGAAAAATGGTACTTGGCGCATGTGTGTGGATTACACAGACCTTAATAAAGCCTGCCCGGCTGATCCTTTTGCTCTCCCTCGTATTGATCAGATCATTGATGCTATGGCGGGTTGTGAGTGTTTGAGTTTTTTGGATGCTTACTCGGGTTATCATCAGATCAAGATGGTGGTTAAGGACCAGAAGAAGACATCTTTCATCACTCCCTTTGGAGTCTTCTGCTATGTCTCTATGCCTTTTGGGCTCAAGAGTGCCCAGGCGACTTATCAACGATGTGTTTAGAATTGCCTCCATGATCAGATTGGGCGCAATGTTCATGCTTATGTAGATGATATTGTGGTGAAGTCCAGGAAGAAGGAGACCTTGATACATGATTTGAAAGAGACCTTTGACAATCTCCGGGTCTACAAAATGATGCTTAACCCGGCCAAATGTGTCTTTGGTGTACCAGCAGACAAACTCTTGGGTTTTTTGGTTTCTGAACGGGGCATTGAAGCTAACCCGGAGAAAATCAAGGCTATCAATTCCTTGGCTAAACCGGCATGTGTTAATGATGTCAGCGTCTAGCGGGTCGTATTGCGGCCTTAAGCCGGTTGGGTGAAAAAGCTATCCCTTTGTACCAGATGATGAAGAAAACAGATCGCTTTGTCTGGAGTGATGCTGCTGATCAGGAGTTTGAAGCCTTGAAAAAATAGTTAGCTAAGCCACCGATCCTTGCTACTCCTGTTGATAAGGAGCCCTTGTTGTTATATGTGGCTGCTAATAGCCAAGCTGTCAGCATGGCGATTATTGTGGAAAGGAAAGAATCAGGCAAGGAGTATCCGGTTCAGCGGCCGGTTTATTATATTAGTGAGGTCCTCATTGAATCCAAGCAGAGGTATCCACATTGGCAGAAACTCGTATATGGAGTGTTCATGGCTAGTCGTAAACTGAAGCAGTACTTCTTTGGTCATCCCATCACTGTGGTCAGTTCTGCACCTTTGGGGGATATTATTCAAAATAGAGAAGCCACAGGTCGGGTAGCCAAATGGGTGATGTCCCTTGAAGCTACGTCGGTATTTCCCCAAAGAGGAAAGGATGATGCAGCACAGCGGCAGTAGGTATTTCCCTCAAATATGAAACAAAGGTCATCGAACTAGTAGGAGAACCAAGCAACACAACGTAAACAGCCCCTACACACAAGTAACAAATCCTCACAACCCAACGTGTTAAAGGGGTTGTCAATCCCTTCCGGGGTACGGCGCCTCAAGATAGGCAAACGGACGTGAGATAAATTGTAGTAGATTGATAGATCGAACGCCAAACAAAATAAATAGAAATAAAACGCAGCAAGGTATTTTTGTATTTTTGGTTTAATAGATCTAAAAATAAATGCAAGGGAAAAGTAGATCGCAAAGGCAAATATATGAGGAAGAGACCCGGGGGGGCGTAGGTTTCACTAGTGGCTTCTCTCGAGAAAAATAGCAAACGGTGGGTGAACAAATTACTGTTGGGAAATTGATAGAACTTCAAATAATCATGACGATATCCAGGCAATGATCATTATATAGGCATCACGTCAAAGATTAGTAGACCGACTCCTGCCTGCATCTACTACTATTACTCCACACATCGACCGCTATCCAGCATGCATCTAGTGTATTAAGTTCATGGATAAATAGAGTAATGCAATAAGAACGGTGACATGATGTAGACAAGATCTATCTATGTAGAGATCGACCCCATCGTTTTATCCTTAGTAGCAACGATACATACATGTCGATTCCCCTTCTGTCACTGGGATCAAGCACCATAAGATCGAACCCACTACAAAGCACCTCTTCCCATTGCAAGATAAATAGATCAAGTTGGCCAAACAAAACCCAAATATCGGAGAAGAAATACGAGGCTATAAGCAATCATGCATAAAATAGATCAAAGAAACTCAAATTACTTTCATGCATGGATATAAAAAGATAGATCTGATCATAAACTCAAAGTTCATCGATCCCAACAGACACACCGCAAAAGAGTTACATCATATGGATCCCAAGAGACCATGATGCGTCTCCAACGTATCTATAATTTATGAAGTATTCATGCTGTTATTTTATCATTCTTAGATGTTTTACAATCATTTTATAGCAACTTTATATCATTTTTTGGGACTAACCTATTGACCCAGTGCCAGTTGTTGTCTTTTGCTTGTTTTTTACATAGCAGGAAATCAATATCAAACGGAGTCCAAACACCGCGAAACTTGCTGGAGATTTTTTATGGACCAGAACACCCAAGATGGGCTAGAGCAGCACCTGGGGAGTGCCCCGAGGGGGGCACAGCCCCCAGGTGGGTTGTGCCCACCTCGGTGGCCTCCCGCACCCCTCTTTACCCTATAAATTCACAAATATTCCAAAACCCTTCGGGGTTAACCTAGATCAGAAGTTCTGCCGCCGCAAGGCTCTGTAGCCACCGAAAACCAATCTAGACCCGTTCTGGCACCCTGCCGGTGGGGGGAATCATCTCCGGTGGCCATCTTCATCATCCCGGCGGCCACCACGATGAGGAGGGAGTAGTCCACCCTCGGGGCTGAGGGTTTGTACCAGTAGCTATGTGTTTAATCTCTCTCTCTCGTGATCTATATCATGGGCTTTGTTAACATAGATGGATCATATGATATTTCTCCCCTCTAAACTCTTGTTGTGATGAATTGAATCTTTACCCTTTGAAGTTTTGTCTTGTCAGATTGAATATTCAGATATGAGAACACATGATGTATGTCTTGCGGTATGAATACTTGAGGTGATGATGGGGTATCATATTTATTCACTTGATGTATGTTATGGCACTCAAGTTGCGGATTCCCGAGGTGACATTGGGGTAATCTATGCATAGGGGTTGATGCACCTTTTTATTATCTTTCCTCCGATAGAAACTTTGGGGTCTCTTTGTAGTTCTTTGTGTGGATTGAGTATTATGAATATGATTTTGCGTTGGTGTTATTTTAGTACGAACTCTGGGATAGATCGAATGGAAAAATAGATTTGTGTTATTTTAGTATGAACTCTTGAATAGATCGAACAGAAAGAATAGCTTTGAGGTGGTTTCGTACCCTACAAAAAATTTCTATCTTTTGTTCTCCGCTAATAGGAACTCAGGAGTGATTCCTTATTGCACTTTGAGGGATAATCATATGATCCAACTATGTTAGCGTTGTTGAGAGGTTGCACTAGTGAAAGTACAGACCCTAGGCCTCATTTTTAAGCATTGCAATACCGTTTTTGTGCCCGTTTACTATTTGCTACCTTGCTGTTTTTATTTATTCAGATTATAAAAATATATTTCTACCATCAATGTTACACTTTTATCACCATCTCTTCACCGAACTAGTGCACCTATACAATTTCCATTGTATTGGGTGTGTTGGGGACACAAGAGATTTCTTGTATTTGGTTGCAGGGACGTTTGAGAGAGACCATCTTCATTCTACACCTCTCACGGATTGATAAACCTTAGGTCATCCACTTGAGGGAAAATTGCTACTGTCCTACAAAACTCTGCGCTTGGAGGCCCAACACATGTCTACACGAATAAAGTTGCATAGTAGACATCAGACCATTGTATTGAGAATTCAGAGAGAGAGAGAGAGATGAAGCCATCTAGCTACTAACTACGGACCCGAAGGTCTAAAAAGAACTACTCACGCATCATCGCAGAGGCACCAATGGAGGTGGTGAACCCTGATACGTCTCCAACGTATCTACTTTTTCTCATGCTTTTCCTCTTGTTTTGGACTCTAATTTGCATGATTTGGATGAAACTAACCCCGGACTAACGCTGTTTTCAGCAGAACTACCATGGTGTTGTTTTGGTGCAGAAATGAAAGTTCTCGGAATGGAATGAAACTTTGCGAGGATTTTTTATATCAATAATAAGAATTTCTGAAGCCAAGACCCACCAGAGAGGGGCTCCTGGGTGGGCACAACCCACCAGGGCGCGCCCCCCCTCTCCTGGCGTGCCTAGGTGGGTTGTACCCACCTGGTGGCCCCGCTGACGACCCCCCTGATACTATAAAATCATATATTTCCAGAAAAAATTAAGGAGAAAGAATTATCGTGATCCACGAGACGGAGCCGCCGCCAGGCCCTGTTCTTCCTCGGGAGGGCAGATCTGGAGTCCATTTGGGGCTCTGGAGAGGGGGGTCTTTGTTTTTCATCATCACCAACCCATCTCCATCGCCAATTCCATGATGCTCCCCACCGGGAGTGAGTAATTCCTTCGTAGGCTCGCCGGTCGGTGAGGGATGAGATTCATCATGTAATCGAGATAGTTTTGTTAGGGCGTGATCCCTAGTATCCACTATGTTCTTAGATTGATGTTGCTATGAATTTGCTATGCTTAATGCTTGTCACTTTGGGCCCGGGTGCCATGAACTCAGATCTGAACCGTTTATGAATTCATCATTATATCCATGTTTTAGATCCGATTTTGCAAGTTATAGTCACCTACTACGGTTATGATCCGACAACCCCCGAGTGACAACAACAGGGCCCACTCTCGGTGATGATCGTAGTTTGAGGAGTTCATGTATTCACTATGTGTTAATGCTTTGTTTTGGTTCTCTATTAAAAGGAGGCCTTAATATCCCTTAGTTTCCAATATGGACCCCGCTGCCACGGGAGGGTACACTACAAATAAAAGACACATCCGTGACATTTTGGGCCGAACGAATTTTTTTCTGTCATACTTATGACACTTCTATGACGGCAATTGTGAAAAAACCTGGTATCAGCATAGATGTGGTGGGCTCCTACTTCTATGACAAAAAATCATGACAGAAAATGGGCTTTTCGTCCTGGGCGGGCCGGAGACGCAGCTGCATGACATTCTTTGGGCTGTCCATGACGGAAAAAACCATGGTAGAAGCGAGGGCGAGGAAAATATCGGGGTGTTCCCGGTTACGGTGGGTGGTTCGGGGCCAAGCGATGCGCGTTTCTCTCGTACACGCACGCGCGTGGGTGCGAGGCGTTGGGCTCTAACTGAACCCGAGCGAGGCGTTGGGCTCTAACTGAACCCGAGCGATTGCACTGCAGGCTACGCGTTACTGAACCCGATTGATCGATCGGTGGCTGTTAACTGAACCCGACCGAGCGATTCCTTCGCTACTGCTGCTAACTGAAGCCGATCGATGCTGCCTTTGGATGAAAAGTGAGCGTTCCTGGGGGGTTTGGATGAACAGTTCCCGGTGGGGGTGGATGAACATGACCCTGTGGTGTTGCCTCTGGATGAACAGGACCCCGATCGATCGAGCCGGTTGGGGCTGGATGAACAGGACCCCGTGGAGGGCTGGATGAACAGGACCACCCAGTGGAGGGCTGGATGAACAGTAGACGGTGGAGGACTGGATGAACAGTAGCCCGTGGAGGGGTGGTTGACAGGAGCCCGTGGAGAGGGCTGGTTGAACAGTAGCCGGTGGAGTAGCGCGCGGTGGAGGCTGGATGAACAGGAGCCCGTGGATGAACAGTCGCAGGTGGAGGCTGGAGGAGGTCGACGGTGGATGAACAGTAGCCCGTGGAGGCTGGAGGGGGTCGACAGTGGAGATGAACAGTGTCCCGTGGAGTCCCGTTTTGCGGTACGCCACACCCCCCCCGATGAACAGGACCCCCGTTTCGACCGTAGCGCTCCAACACAAGTCCGTTTCCTCCGTTTTGCGGTGCGCCACACCCCTCCCGATCAACAGGACCCCCGTTTCGACCGTAGGAGGTCCGTTTCCTCCGTTTTGCGGTACGCCAGACCCCTCCCGATGAACAGGATCCCGTTTCGACCGTGGCCGGTCGAACACAAGGCCGTTTCCTCCGTTCTACGGCACGCCAGGCCTCGTTTACATCGGCTGTTCCGTCCAAGCCCTCCCGATGAACACGACGAGGCATTCCGTTCCGACCCAGCCGGTTGGCTCCCCATGAACACGACGACGCAGTTTCTCCGTTCCGACCCAGCCATGTACACGAGCCCTAGCCGTACGTTGTGCGAGTAGGCGTTCGAGACCCAGCCCGTATGTACGTACGTGGCCGTATTTTCTTTCTTGCACACTGCCGCTGTACGTACGTGTACATGCTACGTGCGCGCCTCTACATCGACCAGTATGTACGTACACGTTCGCGACCAGAATGACAACGCTACGTACGCTTCGACCAGGTGGGTCCCGACTGTCAGGCACTTCCTTCCGTGCGAAGATGTAGCTAGTGGGTACCAGCAGTTAGGGGGGCGAATTGTTTTTTTGCCCGGATGCACTTCCTTGCGTGCGAAGATGTAGCTGGTGGGTCCCAACAGTCAGGGGGAAACTTTTTTCACGAAATACGGTGGCCCGTCCGGTGGGTCCCTGCTGTCAGGTGGAGGAATCATTATTTTCCGCGTAATAAGGAGGCACTTCCTTGTTGCGGCCGTGGACCCAGCTGTCAGCCTCTCCACGTACAGTCCACGTCCGATGGAAGCCGTTCCTTGACCACGTTGACCACGCCACGCCGAGAGCACCAGGGCGGTGGACGACAGCGAGGCCTAGGAAGGGGACGACGCGGAGCCGCGGAAGACGCGGCAGTGGATGCCCACGCGTAGAGGAGTATGAGGGTTCACTGGTTTGCTGCGGTGTGAGGCTGCCGTCGCCGCAGAATAACAGGGGGTGTGGGTGAGTAGAGGGATGGCCTGGCCAGCCGTGGGAGTAGTAGGGGGCAGTGAGGCCTCTGCGGCATCGCAACCGGCCATGGGAGGCAGGAGCACGAGGCACGACCGGCGCTGGTTTGGGCGGCTGGAGCAAGAAGACCAGAGGTTGAAGAAGCACTACGGCCGTTGGATGGACATCGTACGGTCACTGGAGCTAGAATCGTGCATATTGACTAAGTTGACAAAGCCCTCCGTCCCCGTCAACTTAGTAGGCCCACAAGTCAGCCTCCCACTATACTGGGTCCCAGCTAGCAGGGGGAGTTTTCATTTTTTTGTGCGTAATAAGGAGGCACTTCCTTGCGTGCGAAGATATAGCTGGTGGGTCCGAGCTGTCAGCGGCGGTAATTTTTTTCACGAAATACAGAGGACCTTTCGGTGGGTCCCAGATGTCAGGTGGAGGAATCATTATTTTGCGCGTAATAAGGAGGCATTTCCTTGCGTGCGGCCGTGGACCCAGCTGTCAGCCTCTTGATACGTCTCCAACGTATCTATAATTTTTGATTGCTCCATGCTATATTATCTACTGTTTTGGACATTATTGGGCTTTATTATTCACTTTTATATTATTTTTGGGACTAACCTATTAACCGGAGGCCCAGCCCAGAATTGCTGTTTTTTTTGCCTATTTCAGAGTTTCGCAGAAAAGGAATATCAAACGGAGTCCGTTTCCGAATGAAACCTTCGGGAACGTGATTTTGAGAACGAACAAGATCCAGGAGACTTGGACCCTACGTCAAGAAACAAAAGAGGAGGCCACGAGGTAGGGGGCGCGCCTACCCCCCCAGGGCGCGCCCTCCACCCTCGTGGGCCCCCTGTTGCTCCACCGATGTACTCCTTCCTCCTATATATACCTACGTACCCCCAAACGATCAGATACGGAGCCAAAAACCTAATTCCACCGCAGCAACCTTCTGTACCCATGATATCCCATCTTGGGGCCTGTTCCGGAGCTCCGCTGGAGGGGGCATCGATCACGGAGGGCTACTACATCATCACCATAGCCTCTCCAATGAAGTGTGAGTAGTTTACCTCAGACCTTCGGGTCCATAGTTATTAGCTATATGGCTTCTTCTCTCTTTTTGGATCTCAATACAATGTTCTCCCCCTCTCTCGTGGAGATCTATTCGATGTAATCTTCTTTTGCGGTGTGTTTGTTGAGACCAATGAATTGTGGGTTTATGATCAAGTTTATCTATGAACAATATTTGAATCTTCTCTGAATTCTTTTATGTATGATTGGTTATCTTTTCAACTCTCTTTGAATTATCAGTTTGGTTTGGCCTACTAGATTGATCTTTCTTGCAATGGGAGAAGTGCTTAGCTTTGGGTTCAATCTTGCGGTGTCCTTTCCCAGTGACAGTAGGGGCGACAAGGCACGTATTGTATTGTTGCCATCGAGGATAACAAGATGGGTTTTTTATCATATTGCATGAATTTATCCCTCTACATCATGTCATCTTGCTTAAGGCGTTACTCTGTTTTTATGAACTTAATACTCTAGATGCATGCTGGATAGCGGTCGATGAGTGGAGTAATAGTAGTAGATGCAGGCAGGAGTCGGTCTACTTGTCTTGGACGTGATGCCTATATACATGATCATACCTAGATTTCTCATAACTATGCTCAATTCTGTCAATTGCTCAACAGTAATTTGTTCACCCACCGTAAAATACTTATGCTCTCGAGAGAAGCCACTAGTGAAACCTATGGCCCCCGGGTCTATCTTCATCATATTAATCTTCCAACACTTAGTTATTTCCTTTGCTTTTTACTTTGCTTTTATTTTACTTTGCATCTTATCACAAAAATACCAAAAATATTATCCTATCATATCTATCAGATCTCACTCTCGTAAATGACCGTGTAGGGATTGACAACCCCTTATCGCGTTGGTTGCGAGGATTTATTTGTTTTGTGTAGGTGCGAGTGACTCGCGCGTAGCCTCCTACTGGATTGATACCTTGGTTCTCAAAAACTGAGGGAAATACTTACGCTACTTTGCTGCATCACCCTTTCCTCTTCAAGGGAAAACCAACGCAGTGCTCAAGAGGTAGCAAGAAGGATTTCTGGCGCCATTGCCGGGGAGGTCTACGCAAAAGTCAACATACCAAGTACCCATCACAATCCCTTATCTCCCGCACTACATTATTTGCCATTTGCCTCTCGTTTTCCTCTCCCCCATTTCACCCTTGCCGTTTTATTTGCCCTCTCTTTTCCGTTTGCCTCTTTTTCGCTTGCTTTTTGTTTGCTCGTGTGTTGGATTGCTTGTTTGTCGCGATGGCTCAAGATAATACCAAATTATGTGACTTTACCAATACCAACAATAATGATTTCCTTAGCACTCCGATTGCTCCTCTTACCAATACTGAATCTTGTGAAATCAATGCTGCTTTGTTGAATCTTGTCATGAAAGATCAATTCGTCGGCCTTCCTAGTGAAGATGCCGCTACTCATCTAAATAGCTTCATTGATTTGTGTGATATGCAAAATAAGAAAGATGTTGGTAATGATATTGTTAGAAGCTATTTCCTTTTTCGCTTAGAGATCGTGCTAAAGTTTGGTTTTCGTCTTTGCCTAAAAATAGTATTGATTCATGGAATAAGTGCAAAGATGCTTTTATCTCTAAGTATTTTCCTCCCGCTAAGATCATCTCTCTTAGAAACGATATTATGAATTTTAAGCAACTTGATCATGAACATGTTGCACAAGCTTGGGAGAGGATGAAATTAATGATACGTAATTGCCCTACTCATGGTTTGAATTTGTGGATGATTATATGCTGGATTGAATTTTGCTTCTAGAAATCTTTTAGATTCGGCCGCGGGAGGCACTTTTATGGAAATCACTTTAGGAGAAGCTACTAAACTCCTAGATAATATTATGGTTAATTATTCTCAATGGCACACTGAAAGATCTACTAATAAAAGAGTGCATGCGATAGAAGAAATTAATGTTTTGAGTGGAAAGATGGATGAACTTATGAAATTATTTGCTACTAAGAGTGTTTCTTCTGATCCTAATGATATGCCTTTGTCTACTTTGATTGATAATAATAATAATAATGAATCTATGGGTGTGAGTTTTGTTGGTAGGAATAATTTTGGTAACAACGCGTATAGAGGAAACTTTAATCCTAGGCCTTATCCTAGCAATTCCTCTAATAATTATGGTAATTCCTACAACAACTCTTATGGAAATTTTAATAAGATGCCCTCTGAATTTGAGACTAGTGTTAAAGAGTTTATGAATTCACAAAAGAATTTCAATGCTTTGCTTGAAGAGAAATTGCTTAAAGTTGATGAATTGGCTAGGAACATTGATAGAATTTCTCTTGATGTTGATTCTTTAAAACTGAGATCTATTCCTCCTAAGCATGATATCAATGAGTCTCTTAAATCCATGAGAATTTCCATTGATGAGTGCAAAGAAAGAACCGCTAGGATGCGTGCTAAGAAAGATTGCTTTATGAAAGCGTGTTCTTCAAATTTCTATGAAAATAAAGATGAAGATCTAAAAGTTATTGATGTGTTCCCTATTAAATCTTTGTTTTGCAATATGAATCTTGATAATGATGAGACTGAATATGATCCACCTTTACCTAGAAGGCATTCCAAAAATTCGGAGTTTTTAGATCTTGATGCTAAAATTGATAAAAGTGGGATTGAAGAAATCAAAACATTAGATATTAATAAACCCACTATTTTGGATTTCAAGGAATTTAATTATGATAATTGCTCTTTGATAGATTGTATTTCCTTGTTGCAATCCGTGCTAAATTCTCCTCATGCTTATAGTCAAAATAAAGCTTTTACCAAACATATCGTTGATGCCTTGATGCAATCTTATGAAGAAAAACTTGAGTTGGAAGTTTCTATCCCTAGAAAACTTTATGATGAGTGGGAACCTACTATTAAAATTAAGATTAAGGATCATGAGTTCTATGCTTTATGTGATTTGGGTGCCAGTGTTTCCACTATTCCCAAAACTTTGTGCGATTTGCTAGATTTCCGTGATTTTGATGATTGCTCTCTAAACTTGCACCTTGCGGATTCCACTATTAAGAAACCTATGGGAAGAATTAATGATGTTCTTATTGTTGCAAATAGGAACTATGTGCCCGTAGATTTTATTGTTCTCGATATAGATTGCAATCCTTCATGTCCTATTATTCTTGGTAGACCTTTCCTTAGAACGATTGGTGCAATTATTGATACGAAGGAAGGGAATATTAGATTCTAATTTCCATTAAAGAAAGGCATGTAACACTTCCCTAGGAAGAAAATAAAATTACCATATGAATCTATTATGATAGCCACTTATGGATTGCCTACTAAAGATGGCAATACCTAGATCTATCCTTGCTTTTATGCCTAGCTAGGGGCGTTAAACGATAGCACTTGTTGGGAGGCAACCCAATTTTATTTTTAGTTTTTTGCTTTTTGCTTCTGTTTAGGAATAAATATTTGTTCTAGCCTCTGGTTAGATGTGTTTTTATGTTTTAATTAGTGTTTGTGACAAGTTAAACCTATAGGATCTTCTTGGATGATAGTTATTTGATCTTGCTGTAATTTCCAGAAACTTTCTGTTCACGAAAATAATTGTTAAAAATCACCAGAAAGTGATAAAATACTGATTCCAATTGCTTCTGATCAATAAACAAATTGTCTAGGTCTTAATAATTTGGCTGATTTTTTGGAGTTCCAGAAGTTTGCGTTAGTTACAGATTACTACAGACTGTTCTGTTTTTGACGGATTCTGTTTTTCGTGTTGTTTGCTTATGTTGATGAATCTATGGCTAGTAAAAGAGTTTATAAACCATAGAGAAGTTGGAATACAGTAGGTTTAACACCAATATAAAGAAACAATGAGTTCATAACAGTACCTTGAAGTGGTCTTTTGTTTTCTTTCGCTAACGGATCTCACGAGATTTTCTGCTGAGTTTTGTGTTGTGAAGTTTTCCAGTTTTGGGTGAAAGATTAGATGGATTATGGAACAAGGAGTGGCAAGAGCCTAAGCTTGGGGATGCCCATGGCACCCCCAAGATAATCTAAGGACACCAAAAAGCCAAAGCTTGGGGATGCCCATCCCCTCTTTCGTCTACTTCCATCGGTAACTTTACTTGGAGCTATATTTTTATTCACCACATGATATGTGTTTTGCTTGGAGCGTCTTGTATGATTTGAGTCTTTGCTTTTTAGTTTACCACAATCATCCTTGCTGTACACACCTTTTGAGAGAGCCATACATGATTTGGAATTTGTTAGAATACTCTATGTGCTTCGCTTATATCTTTTGAGTTATATAGTTTTGCTCTAGTGCTTCACTTATATCTTTTAGAGCACGGTGGTGGATTTGTTTTATAGAAACTATTGATCTCTCATGATTCACTTAGATTATTTTGAGAGTCTTAAATAGCATGGTAATTTGCTTCAATAATCCTAATATGCTTGGTATTCAAGATTAGTAAAAACTTTCTTATGAGTGTGTTGAATACTAAGAAAAGTTTGATGCTTGATAATTGTTTTGAGATATAAAGATGGTGATATTAGAGTCATGCTAGTTGAGTAGTTGTGAATTTGAGAGATACTTGTGTTAAAGTTTGTGATTCCCGTAGCATGCACGTATGGTGAACCGTTATGTGATGAAGTCGGAGCATAATTTATTTATTGATTGTCTTCCTTATGAGTGGCGGTCGGGGACGAGTGATGGTCTTTTCCTACCAATCTATCCCCCTAGGAGCATGCGTGTAATACTTTGCTTTGATAACTTGTAGATTTTTGCAATAAGTATATGAGTTCTTTATGACTAATGTTGAGTCCATGGATTATACGCACCCTTCTCCCACCATTGCTAGCCTCTCTAATACCGCACACTTTTCGCCGGTATCATACACCCACCATAAACCTTCCTCAAAACAGCCACCATACCAACCTATCATGGCATTTTCATAGCCATTCCGAGATATATTGCCATGCAACTTTCCACCGTTCCATTTATTATGACACGCTTCATCATCGTCATATTGCTTTGCATGATCATGTAGTTGACATCGTATTCGTGGCAAAGCCACAGTTCGTAATTCTTTCATACATGTCACTCTTGATTCATTGCATATCCCGGTACACCGCCGGAGGCATTCATATAGAGTCATATTTTGTTCTAAGTATCGAGTTGTAATTGTTGAGTTGTAAGAAAATAAAAGTGTGATGATCTTCATTTTTAGAGCATTGTCCCAAGTGAGGAAAAGGATGATGGAGACTATGATTCCCCCACAAGTCGGGATGAGACTCCGGACGAAAAAAAGAGGCCATAAAAAAAGGAAAGGCCCAAATAAAAAAAATGAGAGAAAAAGAGAGAAGGGACAATGTTACTATCCTTTTACCACACTTGTGCTTCAAAGTAGCACCATGATCTTCATAATAGAGAGTCTCTCATTTTGTCACGTTCATATACTAGTGGGAATTTTTCATTATAGAACTTGGCTTGTATATTCCAATGATGGGCTTCCTCAAAATGCCCATGGTCTTTGTGAGCAAGCGAGTTGGATGCACACCCACTTAGTTTCTTTTGTTGAGCTTTCATATACTTATAGCTCTAGTGCATCCGTTGCATGGCAATCCCTACTCACTCACATTGATATCTATTGATGGGCATCTCCATAGCCCGTTGATACGCCTAGTTGATGTGAGACTATCTTCTCCTTTTTGTCTTCTCCACAACCACCATTCTATTCCACATATAGTGCTATGTCCATGGCTCACGCTCATGTATTGCGTGAAGATTGAAAAAGTTTGAGAATATCAAAAGTATGAAACAATTGCTTGGCTTGTCATCGGGGTTGTGCATGATTTAAATATTTTGTGTGGTGAAGATAGAGCATAGCCAGACTATATGATTTTGTAGGGATAACTTTCTTTGGCCATGTTATTTTGAGAAGACATGATTGCTTTGTTAGTATGCTTGAAGTATTATTATTTTTATGTCAATATTAAACTTTTGTCTTCAATCTTTCGGATCTGAATATTCATACCACAATTAGGAAGAATTACATTGAAATTATGCCAAGTAGAACTCCGCATCAAATTTTTTGTTTTTATCATTTACCTACTCGAGGACGAGCAGGAATTAAGCTTGGGGATGCTTGATACGTCTCCAACGTATCTATAATTTTTGATTGCTCCATGCTATATTATCTACTGTTTTGGACATTATTGGGCTTTATTATTCACTTTTATATTATTTTTGGGACTAACCTATTAACCGGAGACCCGGCCCAGAATTGCTGATTTTTGCCTATTTAAGAGTTTCGCAGAAAAGGAATATCAAATGGAGTCCAAACGGAATGAAACCTTCGGGAACGTGGTTTTCAGAACGAACAAGATCCAGGAGACTTGGACCCTACGTCAAGAAACAAAAGAGGAGGCCACGAGGTAGGGGGGCGTGCCTACCCCCCCAGGGCGCGCCCTCCACCCTCGTGGGGCCCCTGTTGCTCCACCGATGTACTCCTTCCTCCTATATATACCTACGTACCCCCAAACGATCAGATACGGAGCAAAAAACCTAATTCCACCGCCGCAAACTTCTGTACCCACGAGATCCCATCTTGGGGCCTGTTCCGGAGCTCCGCCGGAGGGGGCATCGATCATGGAGGGCTACTACATCATCACCATAGCCCCTCCGATGAAGTGTGAGTAGTTTACCTCAGACCTTCGGGTCCATAGTTATTAGCTAGATGGCTTCTTCTCTCTTTTTGGATCTCAATACAATGTTCTCCCCCTCTCTCGTGGAGATCTATTCGATGTAATCTTCTTTTGCGGTGTGTTTGTTGAGACCGATGAATTGTGGGTTTATGATCAAGTTTATCTATGAACAATATTTGAATCTTCTCTGAATTCTTTTATGTATGATTGGTTATCTTTGCAAGTCTCTTCGAATTATTAGTTTGGTTTGGCCTACTAGATTGATCTTTCTTGCAATGGGAGAAGTGCTTAGCTTTGGGTTCAATCTTGCGGTGTCCTTTCCCAGTGATAGTAGGGGCGGCAAGGCACGTATTGTATTGTTGCCATCGAGGATAACAAGATATTTTTTTTATCATATTGCATGAATTTATCCCTCTACATCATGTCATCTTGCTTAAGGCGTTACTCTGTTTTTATGAACTTAATACTCTAGATGCATGCTGGATAGCGGTCGATGAGTGGAGTAATAGTAGTAGATGCAGGCAGGAGTCGGTCTACTTGTCTCGGACGTGATGCCTATATACATGATCATACCTATATATTCTCATAACTATGCTCAATTTTGTCAATTGCTCAACAGTAATTTGTTCACCCACCGTAAAATACTTATGCTCTCGAGAGAAGCCACTAGTGAAACCTATGGCCCCCGGGTCTATCTTCATCATATTAATCTTCCAACACTTAGTTATTTCCTTTGCTTTTTACTTTGCTTTTACTTTACTTTGCATCTTTATCACAAAAATACCAAAAAAAATATTCTATCATATCTATCAGATCTCACTCTCGTAAGTGACCGTGTAGGGATTGACAACCCCTTATCGCGTTGGTTGCGAGGATTTATTTGTTTTGTGTAGGTGCGAGGGACTCGCGCATAGCCTCCTACTGGATTGATACCTTGGTTCTCAAAAACCGAGGGAAATACTTACGCTACTTTGCTGCATCACCCTTTCCTCTTCAAGGGAAAACCAACGCAGTGCTCAAGAGGTAGCACCTCTCCACGTACAGTCCACTTCAGATGCATGTCGGTCGTTGACCATGTTGACCAGGCCGTGCCGAGAGCACGAGGGCGGTGGACGACGGCGAGACCTAGGAAGGGAACGACACGGAGCTAGGGAAGACTCGGCAGTTGTTTCCCACGCAGAGGGGAGTACGACTATACGAGGGTTTACTGGTTCATCTGTCGTCGCCGGAGAATAACAACAGGTGTGGGTTAGTAGAGGGATGGCTAGGCCAATGATGGGAGTACGGTGGGGCGGTGAGGCCTGCGCGGCAGCACAGTCGGCCGCGGGGAGGAGGGAGCAGGCAGTCCCGCCGGCGCTTGTTTGAGCGGCTGGAGCAGGAAGAGCAGAGATTGAAGAAGCACGACGGCGGTTGGATGGACATCCAACAGTCACTGCTTGTGCGTCAACCTTTTTTTAGGAAAGCCTCAAATCTGTGGAAAACATCATACATCCCATCTGCCATTATTTCTAATAATTTACAGCCCATTTGCTAATTCTTAAGGGTTTTTTTGGAGCCCATATTCTTTTTGTTAGCATTACAGCCCATGTTGTGGCCACGGTTAAAAAATTATATGAAATTTTGCATATTTCGGTGCGGTTCGAACTGTTTTTAATCCCGAAATTTCGAGTCACATTCAAACTGATTTTAAAAATAAATGTATATCAATATAAAATCCAACAAATTGTCCACACATAAAAATCAATGCAATTTAAAATCTCGAAATGAAAAAAAGAAATTTGAAACTACTTGCCGGTTTGATGTGTTTTAAAAATGTACAGCCCATTTCTCATTACCGATAGGCCATTTTCTCGGCCAGCCGAATGAAGCTCTCCTCGTCTTGAAAGATTTGCAGCCTAACAGGCCTGATAAAGCGACTTACTTGGCAAATCACAAAAAAACTGGGCTAGCCATTTTCAGAAAGAAAAAAAAACTACTGGGCTGGTCTGTGGTAAACATAAAAGAGAAGGTTGTCTAGACAGGCCAGAGTGCCCCGCACAACCCAGTTGACACCCTGCTTCCGTCTCGAAAACAAATTAGATAAATGCCACTCCAATTATGGCGATTCATAAAAATGCCACTGCAATTTCCAAACTTTGAAAAATGCCACTGCAATTTTTGCAAACTTTGGAAAACGCCACTGCAATTTGCAAACCTTGAAAAACGCCACTCCAGACTTCGAAAAATGCCACTGGAAATGGCATGAAATGGCATTTTTCAAAGTTTGGAAATTGCAGTGGCATTTCTCAGAAACACTAGATTTGGAGTGGCATTTATCAAATTAACCCAAAACAAAAATAACTGGGCGAGCTGCTGGGTCCCTGGTGTCAGCCGCTCGTTGTGCAATTCTCTCGTTTATTGACTACGTTGACAATGGCATGGGACCCAGATGTCAGAAATCCATTAGGAGCCATTTTTTATTGGCTTAAAATAAGGAGGCACTTGCTTGCATACTGCCATGACCTTGGCGGGTCCATGCTGTCATCCTCTCCACGTACAATCATCTCCTGATTGTGTACGCGTCAACTTGGTAGGCCCACAAGTCAGCCTCTAAACCCATGGAGGACAAATACAACCCATTTAAAAAAAATAACAGCCCAGTCCATACGTTCAAACAGAAAGTTCAACATTCAGAGCAAAGTAACAGGTCTGATCCACATATAGAGTACTGAACTTCCACGTTGACAACCATCATAGCCAAGTTAACTATCTACTCCCACTAATACTCTAGTAGCGTACAAGTACTAACTTACTCTTAGCTAACTAGATGATGTCGGCCGCCATCTGCGGTACACGCTAAACGCCGGCACCGGCATCCTCCGCCTCGCCTCGGACTTGCCAGAGGTGCGATAGGGCGCGTTGCTCGTGCGCGTTGGCCCTTTCCATGCCGGCGTGGTCCACCGAAGCTTCAGCTTCTAAGCGGGAAACCCACTTGATGAGCTGGTAGTAAAAATCGGCGTCGCGAACGCGTGCGTGCCCGACAGCCTCCAGGGCTATTTGTCGGGCGCCGGCCTCCACGTAGTTGGCCCAGTTGCGGGCGCTCTGCTCGCGACTCAGAGCGTCGGTGCGCTGCTGCTCCATGTCCCGCTGGCGGCGCAAATCGGTGATACGCTGCTCCTCCGCCAAGCGGTCGCGCTCCAACAACTCCTGCTCCTCTGCCAGGCGGTCACGCTCCAACAAGTCCTCGATCTCCGCATTGCCATCTAAAGACCGATAGAATGCCTCCTCCCTCCGTCTGCCTTTCGGTGAAAAACCGAACACTAGTTCCGGCGGTGACCGCCTCCGGCCTCGCCTATCGCGGACGGGCGGGGGCATGGCGGACGTGGCGAGAGCGAGGATAAGTGGCGAGCGACGTCGGGCTGGTGGGGGCTTATGAGGATAGGGAGAGTTGGGTCACGGTGCCACCGGAGAAGGCTGGGAAACAGTACTTATAGGCGGAAGGTAGCGCGACGGTCATCGGAATTCAATGCATAATTAAGCAGGCATGGCTTAGCGCGCCAGCTTGCCGTGGAAAACTAGAGAAACTGAAATTATGACTGTGTCGTCCCGTCCCGTCCATGCTGGGTCGCACGCCGGCATGACGGTCAAACGAGTGCACTCGAATCATCTCCCTTCTTGTCAATAATGATTCCACAGATTTAAAAGGCCCGCAACAATTAAAGCACATCTTTTTTCGCATCAGTTAGTTGCCTTAATTACGGCCGGCTGCATGCAGGCACTCAAAATTGCTCGCAACCAGTACGCGGAGCAGCATGTAACGAGTCGCAGCCGAGGGCATTAATTGATGAACTTTAGCTGGGAGATAAGGCATTTGCAAACGTTTTCGTTGGCAGTTTCTTTAGATTCGCATGGCATTTTCTTCAGAGCAGCTTGTCAGTTTCTTCAGAGGTAGGCATTTTTATTCAAAAAACTGCCACTTCGGATCTTGCTTCGCAACTAAAACTGCCAGGAGCGCATTAGTAGGCTAGCTAGTGATCGATCAGTAACTTGTAAACACTGAGCGAACAGAAATAAGGAACATGTTAATGCATCTCAATGATTCACAGATCATATACAAATATGTAGCTCCAAAAGCAAAGATCTAGAAAAAAACATTTGTTCTGCCTACTAACATGGATGCTTCTCTTGGCCAACATTCAGTACAAACTGAAAGACAAATTTGTTTGTGAAGTCTACAATTCCTCTTGCAAACGTAAGTGGTTTCACGAACAGCTGGAACCATGAGAATGAACCACACATGATGGAGGAACATCCACTGCAATATGATTTGGTCTTCTCTCGATCACACGGCGAGACTATTTTCGGAATACAAACTTTAACTTAGGAAAAATGATGCCTATTGTATAATCAGACCAAAGCAATGAAGCACCTAGTGTTGGCCAATAAATAGTACAATACTACTTTTCCGCAGTCCATGAAGTGACTATCCAATCTTTCTGTGTCTATTTTCAAATGACACAGCATGTAGTGACTATACTATTCTCGTGCACTTCAACCAAAATTGCAGTCACTTTGTGTGTTTGCCAAATAGCAACGGGCAGACATCTCTGTCTGCACAAATATCAAGCAGCTAGTAAACAAATACCCCACCTTGTATTTTCGGTTTAAACATGTCTCTTCCGCTTAGCATCTGTCATGTTTTGCACTAGACAATTTGATACAGTCATGTTTTGCCCTGGACAATTTCATACTGAATTGATTTGCTGGTTCAGAGCAGAAATATAGCGCCTATTCTTCATCAGACCAAGGATATCCATGTTCGCAATGATGAAAGAGGTGAAATCGATACAACCAAAATTGAGCATCCAATCATTGAATCCTGTCATGCACCTCCAATGTAGGTCCACCCTGCCAATAAATTCACATGCAAACCACTAGTATTACTATCTAATGACAGTACAAAAAGAGTAGCAAGATAGTAGCAAACCATGTACCTTCGTAATGAACAGCTCATAGTGCCACCAATTGTATATAAAGGTTTGGAAGAAAACATGCTCCTAATGTTGAACCAGTTGGACTTTTTGTGCAGTTCCACTAAAATCGAGCATCCCTGTTTGCATAGATATTGAAAGTGTGATTACTATAAAAGTGGCACTAGTTGAATCATAGACTCACAAATATAAGCATTCCAATTTCTTAATGGGAAAAGGTAGCAAGACTGTTTCTAACCACCTGTTTGAAGGAATAAATAAGGCAACAACGGCTGATGTCAGAAAGGCATATATAGTTCTTTCTGAAAGAATGATTGATTCCTGACCTTTCCTCTTCTTTTAAGCATATTTTGTGTAGTTCAACTAAAATAGAATGCCATCACCGCCTTGACAATTCAGTGACACTGTACAAAAGGAAATGACTTAACATTACATCATGATGTCAGTTATGTAGTCGACAGGCATTAGAGACAAATTTACAGACCTCCTCCGATAACATAATGAACATTAATTTTAACAAAGGTGTGACTATCTTTACCGGGATAATTTGAGTGAACTCTACACCCTCTGTTCCTTAATATAAGACGTTTTCTCGGTTCAATTTAAAGTACCCAAACGTCTAGTATTTAGAAAAACAGGTAGTAGTTTTCTTGAGCACATATCTGGAAAAGCTTTCCACACTTTATTTATGTCCATACGCTAATGCAACACCATTCGAAATTTCGAATACTATAAATATACACTAATCCAGTGGCTAGTGCAACAGTAGAGTAGTTATTTTATTACAGGTTACAGTACAATGGTTTTACTGAACATATTTTAATAAAATCTAGCACTGGAAGATTTCTATAAGAATTAACAATACAAAATGTAAAGGTAACACGTTTCAGCATTGGTACACTATAAATATCATTTCGAACTCGGGGGGGGGGGCTTAAAAATTGCTATCCCAATCTTGATAATCGATCAAACATAAAAGCTTGATCGAACGAATCAAGAGAACAGCCGGAGGAGGAGGTGCCCACTCTTGACCTTTCCTCTTGTCTTCATAATTTTTTGTGCAGTTTAACCAAAATAAAATGACATCAGCGCCTTGGCATTTTGGTGACACTGTACAAAAAGTTAACTTATCTCATGAAAGTGAGGTATGTAATCTATAAGCATTAACAGTGCAAAAATCTGAAGGTAGTAACAAGTTTCATCGTCGGTATACTGGCTGTGCAACAACATTAGAATGCCTTAGCTGATTTTTTAATACATCCACAATCAACAGCTAACCCTGAAATAATCCAGTGACATTAAATGGCATTGCTTAAATTTATCGGTGGCATTAGACTAAGTGCGGCATTAGTTAAATGTGGCATCACTTTAGCAGTAGCATTGCTTGACTTAACTGCTGGCGTTATACTAACAGCAAAAAAGTGACAATAAGAGCATGGGAGGCCCATTCGGACAGTGGGCGCACCAGTACGATGTACCTCCATAGACGCATAGAGTGGTGAGGGAGGTATGGTTGTCCAGAGCAATAAATATCCAGGCAACATATGTGGATTACGTCCCATTTTTGTTCTGTTTTCGTCTGCGTGACCAGCAGAGCAAAGGATAGCAAATTGGGAAGATGGTGGAGTGGAAAAAGATCCACATGCAGCGACGTGGCAGATGGGGCAATAGAACAAGGGTATGGTTCGAAAAGAGGTAGCATACCTGAGGGTCGGCGGGAAGTGGCTTCGCTCGTGGTCGTCGTCCTCCGCACGCACTACGGCAACGAGCTTGGGGACGGAGGCCATCCCACGCGGGCGCTAGGTCTGAGAGGACGGACTTGTCGTCAGTGCGTGACCTCGCTCGCCGACGACGAGTGCGTCAACGCTGCACATCCTTTTCTTCCCCGGCGGATCTGTGACCACCGGTGAGGAGGGAGAGAGGCCGTCTTTTTTAGATCTAGAGAGAGGGTGATAGTGTGAGAAGCAAGTGGGCAGCCCTTAGCAAGAAAGCTCTGAAGCTCCAGCCTATATATCTTTTTTATACTACTAGTACTAGAGGTGGAGTAGTGGTAGAGTAGTTTATATTTTCTCTGCAAACAGTACCAGTTAGTCGTGCTTCAAAACTGAACGACACACCATTAAAAAAATAAAGGTCGATAACTAATGCGGCACCTGCTACCTCTTGAGCATGCGTTGGTTTTTTCTTGAAGAGGAAAGGGTGATGCAACAAAGTAGCGTAAGTTTTTCCCTCAGTTTTTGAGAACCAAGGTATCAATCCAGTAGAAGGCCACACGCAAGTCCCTCCACTACCAAGGAAAACCTTATACACAGAAGTTTATCAGTAGCGCGGTTTAAAAATGGGCGCTACTGCTAATTAGTAGTAGCGAGGGGTATAAAAACCGCGCTACTACTAAGTTGATAGTAGTAGCGAGTGGTATAAACCCGCACTGCTACTAAATGGTCTCCAACAATACCCCTGGGATAGGCCATAGTAGTAGCGCTACTACTTAGTAAGTAGTAGTAGGGCAGGTAAGAACCCACGCTACTACTAAGCGTGTCCACCCCGGCCCGATCCACACTCCCACACCACCAACCGTCCCACACCACCCACCCCCCGTCTGTCTAAAAAAAAACCACGCAGCCCGATCCAGATCCCCAACCTCCTCTCCTCTCCCAACCCACTCGCCGCCGGCCTCCCTTCCACCTCCTCTCCTCCGTCCGTCCACCCCCATGCCCCCCGCCGCGTGCGCCACGCCGGCGGCCGCGCGCCCGCTGCTCCCCGTCTCGCGCCGCTGCCCGCTGCAGCTGAGGGACGGCAACGCGGCGGCCTCCCTGTCCTTGGGCGGCGCCGCCCTTGCAAAATCGAAGGCGAAGGCACCGGCGGCTGCCGCGTCGCCGCCGTCGGTGAGGTCGTATGCTTCCAGGGTTGACGCGGAGAGCAGGGCGGCGGCGGTGGCGAGGGAGAAGGAGGTGTCGCTGGCAGAGGAGCTGGAGAAGGTGCGGGAGCGGCGGGGACGGGTCATGGCGGAGCTGATGCGCCTCATCGAGATGCAGTGGGTATGCGTCTTCCCTCTGTTCTGATTCCGTTTGGTAGTTCTTCTGGCGCCCGGTTCTGAATGTCAATGGTGATTTAGTTCTATGTCTTTTCCCCAAATCCTAATTCCCGTTCTCGGCTGCTATCCTGCTACATCAAGGCTTCGGCAGCCCGCCGGCTGCGAATCGCCGCCGCACGCCAGCCCGCTGCGTCTGCTGCATCTACTGCATTATGAATCAGTTTGAAAAAGAAACTGGAGTGTTTGTTGAGAAATTATTTCTCATGGCAGAGTCCTAATTTTTGTTGGCTTTTGCAGGTCTCAATTATCTGTATTCGGTGGTGAAACACTGAAACTAGAGATACAGTGGAGTGACTTTCCTGTAGAGGGAATTAGGGAGGTTTATTCTGATGAGATTATTTCCCATGAGATATAGACACGATGCAAAACCAAGGTATGCTCATGCGCATAATTCATACCCTAGTAAGTACAGATATGTAGCAATAGTGAGGGAGTGGTGCATGTCTTAATTCATTAAGCCACTGTGAAATTACTATTAATTAAGATAGTACAGCAGGCACTAGTAATAGTGCTGCTGTTGCTGATATTGCCATTGCCACATTTCACTGCACTCGTATACGCGCACTTTGATTATCTGTGCCACTTTTTTTGCCTGTCTAACGAGCACATATTTTAGTAAAAACTGGAGGAGCGCAGAGTTCTCGTGATGTGCATTATGCCCCTTCTCATGATGTGCGCTACCCTCAGGGCCAGCGCATAATGCGATGAGCGCCAATGAACAGACAAACGGTAAACTGTTGGCTGCTGCCGAAGGAGCAAGCAATGTTCAGTTCCGACAAGTGATAAAGTGGTATTCCGACGAGTGTTCTGACTTGTCTGATGACGTGCAGATTTTGATTGCCTTGTGAACTTGATTAAGATTATCAGATGTTAAGTCATTCAACCATGTGTTTGCGTGCCATGTAAATTTCCATTGCCATGGGGTTAACCTGTTTGTACAAATTAAAGTAACTTGATTAAGGTGTTAAATCTGTCAAGCGGTCAGTCACAGTACTGTGCAGTCAGCCATGTCCTGATTTAGAGAAGTAACATTTTTTTTGAAATAGTAGAACATGCAGTCCTTTTACAAATGAAAGAGAGGCAAAGAAAGTGTTGAACAAGAACAACTATCAGCACAACATGTTGTGAGTTGCACATCCTTTTTTGCATTCATTTTGAAAAATGACCCCTTCTTAGTTGCTTGTCACGCTCGGCCACTGGTTGCAGGTCTATGTTCCGGTGGAATCGTTGATTTCTAAGGAGGAGAGGAAGAGAATACAGGGGACTGCGTCTTCAGATTCTCAGGTAAATGCTCTGCTCCTCGTTTTTATTTTCACATCACTGATTGGCAAAAATTGTGCTTGTGTCTAACACATGCTTAAATTCATCGAGAAACAAAATGTTTGTGATCTGAATCTCACATGCTTAAATTCGTTGAGAAATCAGGATCCTATACTTCATTAATTTGCCTAGACGAAATACTTATTATTATGATTTGTAATTCCATTCACATGTTTCACGGTCCGGTCATAGTGGCTTCAAGCTTTATTTTTAACCTTCTTGCAGTAATGGATAATGGAACATATAAAAGCTGCTAGAGTACCCGCCATCCCAGCGCCATCTCCGTTTCGAACGATTCCTGTACGCTCGATCTGCCTCGCTGGCTCGTTTTTACGGCGCTGTAAAAAATCCAGCCACTCGTTTATCTGCACATTGTGCTCTTCTGCATAAGTGAATGACTGGTGGGCCTCCTTTTCTCACGGGCCCAGTTTTGCGGTGTGTCTCGCGTGTACGCTGCGTGCGAAAAGAGGGGATCCGCATAGAGCGTGGGGTTCGCACGGTAAAACCAAGCCACCAATCCCCTCGAGCCCTGCCTCCTCTCCTCTCCCTCCCCTCCCCTTCTCTCGCCGCCATCGCCCGTCGCTATAGCCCTGCGTCCCCTCCTCCCCTCCCCCCACTTCAATCGTCGCCGTCGCGCGTCACTTTCTTCGCCCGCATTCGTTCCGACGGCGGCGGCGGCGGCGACCTGCACGCCAAGGGCGATGGCGGTGGCGTTCGATCTGATGCAGCGCCATGGAGAGAGGAAAGGAAATAGAGGAGGGCGAAAGAGAGAGGAAAAAGGAGATGGAGGTGCGTTGGCTGACGTGAGAGGGTCATCGGCCTGGAAGGACGCGGACGGCAGCGGCTTGGACCAACGGTGTCCTGGCTTTGGGAGCTGCGCATCGAGCGACGACGACCACATCTGCCGCCATCACCAAGGTGAGCTTCAACCCCCCCCCCCCCCCCCCCCCTCTCTCTCTCCGAGCCGGATTTGTTGGTGAGGTGTTCCACGGTGAGGTATGAAGAGACGATGTACCATCTTCTGCATAAAAGTAGTTTTTCTTTCTTCATGTGATTATTTTGGGATCTAGCTCTATGCAGCCACTTTTCTAGATTAACTTTAGAAAATGGTGGCAGCAATTGGTTGAATGGTTGAAGCAGTAGTCAATTTGGTTCATATGCTTTGAATAAAATTGTGTTCATAGATCATGTTATGCACTTTGAATGAAAATTGTGTTCAATATACCAAGGACATTAAGAATTCGATTCATAAATGCAGCCAAGATGCAGAGCGGTGGTGGACGACGGCAGCCTGCTCCCAAGTTGCAGGTGATGTTGCGAGATAGCAGTATACCAAGGGTTCTAAGAATTTGATTCATAAATGCAGCCAAGATGCGGAGCGGTGGTCGACGGCGGCGGCCTGCTCCCAAGTTGCAGGTGAGAAAATAATGTGGCGGTTGTTGGTTTGCATAAATACTGATCGACGCATTGTGAGAATATTTTGTGAGGTATCCTGATTGGCATATCACAAGCTGCTAATGTTGTTCAACCAGGTGTGTGCGTGGACATCTTCATGATTACTGATCACAAATGAACACACATATCTTCTCTCGAAATTCTGAGTGTTGAGACTTGAGATTGGTGGCTCATTGTTTCTGTATTCAAATACTGATGAATCAACACTTCCAAAAGATATGTAAGTTCAGTCATCATCTCTGACTCTATGCTGTATATCATAAGGTGTTTCATTTCTCAAGCCACTGTTTGGTCTGTGTACAATATGTGCTTCCTCTTTGTAGGTCAGTCAAATTGATAGGATAATGTATGATCATGCTTTGTATAGAGCTGACCTCACATGGAACGTCCTATCCATCTTAAACTTCACCCAGGCTTGATACAATTGACCCTTTAATTTCCTAGAAATTCTCATCTTTGCCTGTGCAAATATTATTTTATTTGTCATACTCTTATACATTGAAGTTACATTTTATCCCACAGACTGATGGCCAAAGAAGATTTGGGAAGTTCCACTATGTTCCTACAGACTGTTGGCCAAAAAAGATTTGGGGGAAAATAGCTCTAGAGAAGGATTGAGATGAAAATGGGATTGGGATCTCACTTCGCAATGCATTGAAGAATCATGGTAGAACTGTTTATATTGCTGATTGAGACGGCGATTATGATTTATTGCTTTTTACTAATTTTTTATCTTTTCTACTTTGCTCACATAATTTATACAGGTTGTTCTTTCTTTAGTACCAATGGATATAACTTGGTTACACGATATACTTGAAGACTGTAGTAGGAACAAAATGCTTGGCAGACCAAACTAATTAGGTAAGCTGAGAACTAATTAAACCCTAGAATAATTGGTTGCCAGTGATAGAATCATCTTGTACTGTTGTACATAACTAATTTTGATTTCAACTTTGGTGTGGTCATGTAGCTTTGAAGTTTCCTGGAGACAGACTACTCTTGCATCATTATGTGCAACCCACAGGGATCTCGCTCGGTGAGACAAGCACACCTATGCCACATCTTTACATGTAAGTTTGTTTTGCTTAGCCATGGACAGTGAGGTCCCCCTTCTCTGATTTCTTCATTCCCAGTTCATTTATTTATTTGATATCAATATCTTTACTATAGGATTTATGTCCTTGCCAACTCTACAATTGTTAATTGCACACTCAGAGTCTGGATATTGAATTAGCTACTTTTGCGATCCCTGGACTACACGAGTCAATAGAGCTGATGTTCATCAGTATTTCTGGATTGCCCATCTTTCAGCTGAGTTAAGGCTTTTTCTATTGTCTGCAAATGAAAATTATTTGATGTACCCCTGGTATGATAAAAGAAGAGATTGCCCTTTTCCTTTGTAAAATTTTCCACACATGATGTTGTCGAGGATGATTTCAGAATTTATATGCTCATTGGTTCCATTACTCCTTTCCCCATTAACTCATATTAGACAGTGGTGTATAAAGGTTGCACCTGACTCTGTTTTCCAAGGAAATACAAATGAAGTTATATTACTTGCAACCTGCGACCCCTCTTCGCTAAACAAGAAAAGTAAAAATGATAACCTATCATGCAGTAAAATTACGTGGCTGATCTCTGTTTTGTGCATGTTCGGTTGGGATTATGAGTTGTTCTACTTCCCTTAAGAGAGTTTATTTTCCTCTCATGAGATGCATACTTATATTTCTGGAATAAATGAATCTTTTGGGTTGTAACCTGTTCTTAGTAACGATGCCTTACCATCTGCCTTCTCCTCTCCTTTATGTTGTTTTTTCTAAATTATTTCTATGGACTACTACCATAACTTGTTGGTTTAGTTTAGGTGTCTAGGAAGAATTTGCAGTCTTGCAGATGAATCATGATATCAGGTTTAGGCATGCACATGGCCACTAATCACAAAAAATGATATCTGATAAAGCCATCATCATGTCATGTAATTACTTGCAGAACAACTATATTGTTTTTTGGGGCGGTAAAGCAGAAATGATAGGACTCTGCAAGTCATGTGAGTGTTGTTTGATTATTTACTTTCTCAAGTGCGTGGATGTCGTTAGCATGTTTAGTATACGCACGGAGATATGCAAAGTGTAAAAATGGTTTCCTGGGAACGTCAGGTTTTTTTTCTCCTCGGAACGAACGAAACGTTCGCCAGGGAGCGATCACCCCACCGAACGTTTTTGGTCGATCTGGGGGAGGAGCTGGACCGAACGATTCGCCCCAGGCCCCCACGCGAACAGTTGCCCCTGCAGGCAAAAACAAAACTTTGACTAGGCCTTTACAGCCTCCAATTAGGCTAAAAAATGGCCCTGTTTTTTGTGACGCCTCAACACTTGGATCATCGCTCGAGGTTATCGCTTTTGAGTTTCAGGTGATAGGTTATTTTTAATTGATTTTTTGGAAATCATGATGCTAAATATATGGATTGTGTCAGTTAGCTAATCTATTGGCTCTTTGATGTGTATGGTGACATGATGGCAATGAAAATACATTTTGAACTGATAGTATTTGTATAATTTAATTTTGACAGAGTATAGGAGCATACTCAATGTCTTCCGCTTTTTGTATGAGGTCGGCTTATCTTGCTTATAGTAATTAGCTAAATAAATATATGGGCATTTAAGAATATCTTTGCAATTAGGCCAGGCGTGAGAAAAATTTCAAAGATGATGTTCTCTTTTGGTGTATTTCTATTCTCCCTGTTCCAAATCTTTTTTTTTGGATGCCACTGGCACACCACATGCTGTTCTGAAGATATCATGCTATGGGACTTCTCAGCAGAACCTAAACAAAAGGAAGCTATGGTTTTACTTGCAGCTCAGTTTTCACATCCTTCCCAGGTTTCACAAAAACATAAACATGCTTGGATGGGTGTCCTTGCCTGCGACCTCGCTGTCTCCAACCCATCCACAGGTATTGCAACTCCTTGCCATCCAATTTATTCACTGTTCGTCCTCTCTGCTGTGATTTGGCGGTTGAAATCAATTCGTCTGGATAGGGAGGAGCAATTCAGTAATCATTTACGCACCATGTATACTTCATTTTATTTCATGTATAACCTGTATATAATAAGAAAGAAAAGTGGGGTAGCTCCTCCGTTTCAGTGCTTTAGCCTGAAAAATACTGAGTTTACCTTCAGATAATTTGAGTGATGCTGATATGATAGTTAACCATATAACCTCCATTTCATGTATAACATTACTTGAAAATTTATAGCATGTGGACCACCACAAAGAATAATCTCCCTTTAGATAATTTGAGTGGATGCCCATTTGATAGCCAATTATGCTAATAACGAGGGTGTCCGGACCAAGCTGCATGCCTCCAAGATCGCCTTTTTATAGCGGTATCACGACGACCTGTGTATTTCCCGTGATAGAAATTGTGATACACCTTCCTTTAGGTGCATTTTCATTCAGATGGTGATCCAGGTTTATTGGAGCAGTACATGCTAACCACCAATGTGTTTTCTGATCTTTAGTACAAGGCTTTACCAAACTATCAATTGAAGTGCAGGTCAACCAAAACTTCATATACATAGGCTGAAAGATGAAAACTAAAGACCATGGAAAAGATCACACCATCTTTTATCCCAGAAAAAAAACTGCATGGTCACTTGACTTTATAGACAACATGCTGCACTATTAACTTTGGTTTAACTGATCGATAATGCCTCCTTGTTATTAGTTATATACTAAGGAACATGCCTGTGAGTATATACTTGGGCTATGTATGTGATACCAGATTGTTAACATAATACTCTTAGTGAATCCCCTAATTTATGTTGTTCCTATGCTTTGGGAAACTACAGCTGACATCCTCGATAGAAATAGCTCCTTAACAATCGTTCCCGCTTTTCTTTACTTGAAACTGTTACTCTGCTCTAGGTTCAAGGATCTGTGATAGGTGTATTTAGTTTTCCTATGGCGATGGCACATGTAAATTAAACCATCTATTGTGTTCTGCATTCTATGCCATTGCCCATGGTCATTATGTATTTCCTATGAATGTATGCTCGGTGTTGTTTGTAAGTTGGATCTTCCTAAAAACCAGAGGATGTATTTTTCGCCGGAAATAAACCGTGTATTGTCAGACTTAGTTGAATAACTCCCAGATTTTACCTACTTCATTGTTTTTGTGACAATCACAGGTTGTTTGATAATAGGCCTAAAAACCAAGATAAACTGATGTTTTCACACCTTTGCTTTGCATCTGTGTTGACCAGAAGAAATTGCTTACAGGGTACCTTTCTTACAAAACCTTTCCTTTGCAATTGTATCAATTTACTTTTGATACCAAACTTTTGTTCTAACCTCATTGGCAAACCTGATTACCTGATCCAATTACTTACCTGTGTAAAGTGCAAACTTGTGTGCTCACTACCTATTCTTCTCTTATTGGAGATGCATTCACCTGCATTCCATTCAAGTAACGGATAGATAGTTGTTGCTAATTCTATTCATGGTGATTGCAGGCATGGTTAACCTATCCTTTGTGTAGTATGAATATTATACACACTCTTTTCATTTCTGTTTCCCCCTCCTAAACCATTTATTCTGTCTACCGCGGGTTGCTTGCTATCCTCTCATCGTGTCTATTGGTGTAGTATCGCATATCCTCTCTCGAAGAGATGAGATAAGGATTACAGGGCTACCAACTGAGTTCTACGGCTCACCTCTGGAAGACATCCTGAGTCATTATTTTGCATGCTAGAGAACAACAACTATCATGTTGGTGATTTCCCTGATATTTGGTTCTACAAGTGTGTCATATGGACCAATGAAAGAAAATATATTCCGGAGATAATAACTATATGGGCTACTCCAAATGGTCTGACAGTGGAACCAGCACCTTTTATAGGCCTTCAAGTACCTGTGGAAGTCTACCATGCAAGCATTATCCGATGATGACACTGCTTTTTCGTACATATCATCTTAAGACCGCGGTCAAACTAAGAAGATGCCTAAATAAGCTGTGAGGCAGCCTATATATAAGTGTATTTCTATGAACTGACCTAAGTCATTCTACTATCTGTAAACCAATTTAAGTCATTCTACTATTTGTAAATCAGTTTAAGTCATTCTACTATCTGCAATACAGTCCACACTGCATTATCTTTCCATCTACATTTCTTACTTACTCACCACTAACATTGCTTCTAACTCGCTTTTTGCGCCAATGGCGCAACCGGGTCATCTAGTTACAAGAACATTCCTCAATTCCTCTATGGCTTAAGCCCATCTCAGATGGAAATGTTTAAAACTGACGACAACCCTTATAATCGGCAGTCAAAGAAAGTTACAGAGGTTAGTGAGATTATCCATTACTGCAGTTACATTACTGAAAATAAATGGTGGCATCCAGTGCTATAAGTGACACTCTCAAATTCATTCCAAAGTACTCCAGACTCCAAAGCATGTCCTTTTCATCCATTCATGTTAGCAGCGAGCAAGGCCATGGCATCTTTCTTTCCCCTAGAAGTTTAAAGAATCCAATTAGTCATTGACAAATACTTTAGGACAAATAGTTGATGGTGTATATGTGTAACACGTGGAGAATATCAATGTAAGACATGATATGAGTTGGTGCAGCAGGTTCATTTGTTTGTAGCTATTACATAGGCGATCTCTTGTTAATAGAAATCACTCACTTTTTCCTTTTCGTATATTTATTCCCGTAGCTACTGTACAGCACAACATGCAAGGAAATATATGTCTGCTGAAATTTAATTTTATTTGTTCTTTACAGAAATCTTGGATTCATAAATGGGAGAAGCATGGAAAGTGTTGCCATGTTGTCGGCTCAGCTAAAGTCCTTAATCATGAGGAGATGGGACATGTCGATTGTTAGAGTACAGTTGACAGGTGCATTTTGTGAAATTCTAGCCAAAAGATTGATCATGCTTGCCTCCTTGTTCTTTTCAGTTCAAATAAATGTTCCTTTTCTTATTGAATCCAAAGTAGCTAGCGGAGATCAAGTGAAAGGCTGTTGATTGTCCCAAAGTTCTTTCCTCTACAAAAGAGTGTAATCTTAACCAATGATTGTTTCCAACATGCAAGGACGTGACCACACAAATTTATATATCTTAATCTCATATGCTATCAAGCTTTTAAAGTGCAGTTACCAAGCACCGCTTTTATTTAAGGAAGAAGTTGCTGATTTTTTTATTTAAATAGTTGATACCTAACTAGGTGAACGAGAAAATTTCTTTTCCCTATTCGTGCATGTTTGCTAGTACTATTTGGTTGAAACTATTTGGTTGAACTGATGCAATTTGCGTACTAACAAGTTTTCACTTTCCCGACGTGGGCGCAGAGGTGATCGACGCTGACTTCGCCGCGAAGCCTTGTTGCCACGTCGCACAGATGATCGTCCAGGTGATTTCGACGTCGGAGGTCGCCGAGGTGGAGGACCTTGACGCCACCGTTCGGGGGAGGGAGGATTCGAGTCCACCGACGTCTGAACTCCGAGCCTAGGTAGATACATCTAGAGAAGTGGTCTGTTTAGGTTGGTGGTAGACCACTAGGGAAGGTACCCACCTTACGATGATGGTTGTGTGTGTCTGATGTTAAATGGAATCTCGAGATGGTTCTGTGACATGTTAAATGGAATATTGAGATGGTTCAGTGACATTCGTTTGTTTTGCATTGGACATATTACTAGTCATGAATACTACATCTAATTATTATTATTTTTAATTCCTAAATTGTTAGTAGTAGCGTAGGGAGGAAACTGAGCGCTACTAGCATATAGGATACTAGTAGCGTTGGTTGTTTACCCACGCTACTACTTTTTCATTAGTAATAGGGCGTGTATGTAATAGCAATAGCGTGGGTGGCACACGCTACTACTAACAAAGTTAGTAGTAGCGCGGGTTTAACCCACGCTACCACTAACTATTAGCTGTAGCGCTATACTAGTAGCGCGGGTACCCGCGCTGCTAGTAGCCATTTTACCCGCGCTACTAGTAGCCTTTTTTCTAGTAGTGCTCGTACCTACACAAACAAATAAGAACCTTGCAACCAACGCGATAAAGGGGTTGTCAATCCCTACACGACCACTTGCAAAAGTGAGACCTGATAGAGATGATAAGATAATATTTTTGGTATTTTTATGATAAAGATTAAAAGTAAAGAAAGCAAAATAAACGGCGATAGAAATAGCTTGTTGACGAGAGATTAATATGATGGAAAATAGACCCGGGGGCCATAGGTTTCACTAGTGGCTTCTCTCAAGATAGCATAAGTATTATGGTGGGTGAACAAATTATTGTCGAGCAATTGATAGAAAAGTGCATAATTATGAGAATATCTAGGCATGATCATGTATATAGGCATCACGTCCGTGACAAGTAGACCGACTCCTGCGTGCATCTACTACTATTACTCCATACATCGACCGCTATCCAGCATGCATCTAGAGTATTAAGTTCATAAGAACAGAATAACGCATTAGGCAAGATGACATGATGTAGAGGGATAAACTCAAGCAATATGATATAAACCCCATCTTTTTATCCTCGATGGCAGCAATACAATACGTGTCGTTTCCCCTACTGTCACTGGGATCGAGCACCGCATGATTGAACCCAAAGCTAAGCACTTCTCCCATTGCAAGAAAGATCAATCTAGTAGGCCAAACCAAACTGATAATTCGAAGAGACTTGCAAAGATAACCAATCATACATAAAAGAATTCAGAGAAGATTCAAATATTGTTCATAGATAATCTTGATCATAAACCCACAATTCATCGGATCTCGACAAACACACCGCAAAAAGAGTTATATCGAATAGATCTCCAAGAAGATCGAGGAGAACTTTGTATTGAGATTCAAAGAGAGAGAAGAAGCCATCTAGCTAATAACTATGGACCCGAAGGTCTGTGGTAAACTACTCACACATCATCGGAGAGGCTATGGTGTTGATGTAGAAGCCCTCCGTGATCGATGCCCCCTCCGGCAGAGCGCCGGAAAAGGCCCAAGATGGGATCTCACGGGTACAGAAGGTTGCGGCGGTGGAACTAGGTTTTCGTGGTGCTCATCGATGGTTTCGGGGTACGTAGGTATATATAGGAGGCATAAGTAGGTCGGTGGAGCCATGAGGGGCCCACGAGGGTGGAGGGCACGCCTAGGGGGGTAGGCGCCCCCCTGCCTCGTCGCCTCCTCGTATGTTTCTTGACGTCCACTCAAAGTCCTCTGGATCACGTTTGTTCCAAAAATAACTCTCCAGAAGGTTTCATTCCGTTTGGACTCTGTTTGATATTCCTTTTCCGCGGAACACTGAAATAGGCAAAAAACAGCAATTTGCGCTGGGCCTTGGGTTAATAGGTTAGTCCCAAAAATAATATAAAAGTGTATAAATAAGCCCATTAAACATCCAAAACAGAATATATAATAGCATGGAGCAATAAAAAATTATAGATACGTTGGAGACGTATCAAGCATCCCCAAGCTTAATTCCTGCTCGTCCTCGAGTAGGTAAATTATAAAAACAGAATTTTTGATGTGGAATGCTACTTAGCATATTCTTCAATGTATTTCTCTTTATTGTGGCATGAATGTTCAGATCCGAAAGATTCAAGATAAAAGTTTAATATTGACATGAAAATAATAATACTTCAAGCATACTAGCAAAGCAATCATGTCTTCTCAAAATAACATGGCCAAAGAAAGTTATCCCTACAAAATCATATAGTCTGGCTATGCTCTATCTTCACCACACAAAGTATTTAAATCATGCACAACCCCGATGACAAGCCAAGCAATTGTTTCATACTTTTGATGTTCTCAAACTTTTTCAATCTTCACGCAATATATGAGCGTGAGCCATGGACATAGCACTATAGGTGGAATAGAATGGTGGTTGTGGAGAAGACAAAAAGGGAGAAGATAGTCTCACATCAACTAGGCGTATCAATGGGATATGGAGATGCCCATCAATAGATATCAATGTGAGTGAGTAGGGAATACCATGCAATGGATGCACTAGAGCTATAAGTGTATGAAAGCTCAACAAAAGAAACTAAGTGGGTGTGCATCCAACTCGCTTGCTCATGAAGACCTAGGGCATTCTGAGGAAGCCCATCATTGGAATATACAAGCCAAGTTCTATAATGTAAAGTTCCCACTAGTATATGAAAGTGACAACATAGGAGACTCTTTATCATGAAGATCATGGTGCTACTTTGAAGCACAAGTGTGGAAAAAGGATAGTAACATTGTCCCTTCTCTCTTTTTCTCTCATTTTTTTATTTGGGCCTTTTTTTGGGCCTCTTTTCTTTCTTTCTTTTTTCGTCCAGAGTCTCATCCCAACTTATGGGGGAATCATAGTCTCCATCATCCTTTCCTCACATGGGACAATGCTCTAATAATGATCATCACACTTTTATTTACTTACAACTCAAGAATTATAACTCGATACTTAGAACATAATATGACTCTATGTGAATGCCTCTGGCGGTGTACCGGGATATGCAATGAATCAAGAGTGACATGTATGAAAGAATTATAAAGGTGGCTTTGCCACAAATACGATGTCAACTATATGATCATGCAAAGCAATATGACAATGATGAAGCGTGTCATAATAAATGGAACGGTGGTAAGTTGCATGGCAATATATCTCAGAATGGCTATGGAAATGCCATAATAGGTAGGTATGGTGGCTGTTTTGAGGAAGGTATATGGTGGGTATATGATACCGGCGAAAGGTGCGCGGTATTAGGGAGGCTAGCAATGGTGGAAGGGTGAGAGTGCGTATAATCCATGGACTCAACATTAGTCACAAAGAACTCACATACTTATTGCAAAAATCTATTAGTTATCGAAACGAAGTACTAAGCGCATGCTCCTAGGGGGATAGATTGGTAGGAAAAGACCATCGCTCACCCCCGACCGCCACTCATAAGGAAGACAATCAATAAATAAATCATGCTCCGACTTCATCACATAACGGTTCACCATACGTGCATGCTACGGGAATCACAAACTTTAGAACAAGTATTTCTCAAATTCACAACTACTCAACTAGCATGACTCTAATATCACCATCTTCATATTTCAAAACAATTATCAAGTATCAAACTTCTCTTAGTATTCAATGCACTTTATAGTTTTTATCTTGGATGCTTATCATATTAGGACGAATTTTATAACCAAAGCAAATTACCATGCTGTTCTAAAGAACTCTCAAAATAATATAAGTGAAGCATGAGATATCAATAATTTCGAAAATATAACCACCACCGTGCTCTAAAAGATATAAGTGAAGCACTAGAGCAAAATTGTTTAGCTCAAAAGATATAAGTGAAGCACATAGAGTATTCTAATAAATTCCGAATAATGTGTGTCTCTCTCAAAAGGTGTGTACAGCAAGGATGATTGTGGTGAACTAAAAAGCAAAGACTCAAATCATACAAGACACTCCAATCAAAACACATATCATGTGGTGAATAAAAATATAGCTTCAAGTAAAGTTACCGATGAACGAAGACAAAAGAGGGGATGCCTTCCGGGGCATCCCCAAGCTTAGGCTTTTTGGTGTCCTTGGATTTTACCTTGGGGTGCCTTGGGCATCCCCAAGCTTAGGCTCTTGCCACTCCTTGTTCCATAACCCATCAAATCTTTACCCAAAACTTGAAAACTTCACAACACAAAACTTAACAGAAAATCTCGTGAGCTCCGTTAGCGAAAGAAAGCAAAACACCACTTCAAGGTACTGTAATGAACTCATTCTTTATTTATATTTGTGTTAATCCTACTGTATTCCAACTTTTATATGGTTCATAAGCTCCATTACTAGCCATAGATTCATCAAAATAAGCAAACACACGTGAAAAACAGAATCTGTCAAAAACAGAACAGTCTGTAGTAATCTGTAACTAACGCAAACTTCTGGAACTCCAAAAATTCTAAAATAAATTGCTGAACGTGAGGAATTTATCTATTAATCATCCTCAAAAAGAATCAACTAAATAGCACTCTTCAGTAAAAGGTTGTAGCTAATCTCGTGAGCGCTAAAGTTTCTGTTTTTATAGCAAGATCGCAAAGACTTTCCCCAAGTCTTCCCAAAGGTTCTACTTGGCACAAACACTAATTAAAACATAAAATCATATCTAAACAGAAGCTAGATGGATCATTTATTCCTAAACAGAACCAAAAAGCAAGAAACTAAAATAAAATTGGGTTGCCTCCCAACAAGCGCTATCGTTTATCGCCCCTAGCTAGGCATTGATAATTTCGATGATGCTCACATGAAAGACAAGAATTGAAGCACAAAGAGAGCATCATAAAGCATATGAAAAACACATCTAAGTCTAACATACTTCCTATGCATAGGCATCTTATAGGCAAACAAATTATCATAGCAAGCAAAAACTAGCATATGCGAGGATGAGGAAAGAAACAATAGCAATCTCAACATAACGAGAGGTAATTTAGCAACATGAAAATTTCTACAACCATATTTTCCTCTCTCATAATAATTACATGTGGGATCATAAGAAAATTTAACAAAATAGCTATCACATAAAGTATTTTCAACACGATCCACATGCATGCGAAGTTGACACTCTTCCAAAATAGTGGGATCAACATTAACTAAAGTCATGACCTCTCAAAACCCACTTTTATCAAAAAATTCATAAGATTGAACATTTTCCAAATATGTGGGATCTAAAGTTGACACTCTTCCAAACCCACTTTCAATATTATTGCAAACATTATTATCAATCTCATATTCATCACGGGGAGTAAGTGAATTTTCAAGATCGTAAGAAGAATCACCCCAATCATGATCATTGCAACAAGTAGAGGACATAGCAAAACTAGCATCCCCAAGCTTAGGGTTTTGCATATTATTAGCATAATTTACATCAATAGAATTTATAATAAAATCATTGCAATCATGCTTTTTATTCAAAGATCTACCGTGAATCGCTTCATAAAGTACTTCATCACAATTTTCAGATTCACGAATTTCAAGCAAAACCTCATAAAGATAATCTAGTGCACTCAACTCACTAGCAATAGGTTCATCATAATTGGATCTCTTAAAGAGATTAGCAAGTGGATGAGGATCCATAAACTCTTAGCAAGTGAAGATGCAAGCAAAAAGAAGGCACATGGTAACACAAGATTGAACGGAGGAAGGGCGAATAAAACGGCAAGGATGAAGTGGGGGAGAGGAAAACGAGAGGCAATGGGAAAATAATGTAATGCGAGGGATAAGAGTTTGTGATGGGTACTTGGTATGTCTTGACTTGTGCGTAGACTCCCCGGCAACGGCGCCAGAAATCCTTCTTGCTACCTCTTGAGCATGCGTTGGTTTTCCCTTGAAGAGGAAAGGGTGATGCAGCAAAGTAGCGTAAGTATTTCCCTCAGTTTTTGAGAACCAAGGTATCTATCCAGTAGGAGGCCACACGCAAGTCCCTCGTACCTACACAAACAAATAAGAACCTTGCAACCAACGCGATAAAGGGGTTGTCAATCCCTTCACGGCCAATTGCAAAAGTGAGATCTGATAGAGATGATAAGATAATATTTTTGGTATTTTTATGATAAAGATTAAAAGTAAAGAAAGCAAAATAAACGGCGATAGAAATAGCTTGTTGACGGGAGATTAATATGATGGAAAATAGACCCGGGGGCCATAGGTTTCACTAGTGGCTTCTCTCAAGATAGCATAAGTATTACGGTGGGTGAACAAATTATAGTCGAGCAATTGATAAAAAAGTGCATAATTATGAGAATATCTAGGCATGATCATGTATATAGGCATCACGTCCGTGACAAGTAGACCGACTCCTTTCTGCATCTACTACTATTACTCCACACATCGACCGCTATCCAGCATGCATCTAGAGTATTAAGTTCATAAGAACAGAGTAACGCATTAGGCAAGATGACATGATGTAGAGGGATAAACTCAAGCAATATGATATAAACCCCATCTTTTTATCCTCGATGGCAACAATACAATACGTGTCGTTTCCCCTACTGTCACTGGGATCGAGCACCGCATGATTGAACCCAAAGCTAAGCACTTCTCCCATTGCAAGAAAGATCAATCTAGTAGGCCAAAGCAAACTGATAATTCGAAGAGACTTGCAAAGATAACCAATCATACATAAAAGAATTCAGAGAAGATTCAAATATTGTTCATAGATAATCTTGATCATAAACCCACAATTCATCGGATCTCGACAAACACACCGCAAAAAGAGTTACATCAAATAGATCTCCAAGAAGATCGAGGAGAACTTTGTATTGAGATTCAAAGAGAGAGAAGAAGCCATCTAGCTAATAACTATGGACCCGAAGGTCTGTGGTAAACTACTCACACATCATCGGAGAGGCTATGGTGTTGATGTAGAAGCCCTCCGTGATCAATGCCCCCTCCGGCAGAGCGCCGAAAAGGCCCCAAGATGGGATCTCACGGGTACAGAAGGTTGCGGCGGTGGAATTAGGTTTTCGTGGTGCTCCTCGATGGTTTCGGGGTACGTAGGTATATATAGGAGGAATAAGTAGGTCGGTGGAGCCACGAGGGGCCCACGAGGGTGGAGGGCGCGCCTAGGGGGGTAGGCGCGCCCCCTGCCTCGTCACCTCCTTGTATGTTTCTTGACGTCCACTCCAAGTCCTCTGGATCACGTTTGTTCCAAAAATAACTCTCCCGCCGTTTTCATTCCGTTTGGACTCCGTTTGATATTCCTTTTCTGCGAAACACTGAAATAGGCAAAAAAAAACAGCAATTTGCACTAGGCCTTGGGTTAATAGGTTAGTCCCAAAAATTATATAAAAGTGTATAAATAAGCCCATTAAACATCCAAAACAGAATATATAATAGCATGGAGCAATCAAAAATTATAGATACGTTGGAGACGTATCAGCACCTCGGGCCAACGCGGCCAGATCGCATTTTGCACGAGAAATTACACACCATGTTTCGTTGACATGTGGTCCCATTCCAACATGTCAGTGAGACGACGACGAGTCCTTTTGTACAATTTCCGAAAGGACGTGTAGGCCGGGGCGCCTCTTCGTGTACCGTGGCAAACTGGCAACCGTCCACTGACTCTTCGCCTTTCCCTCTCGATTTGGAACTGCTGTCGCACGCTCTTCCTCCCTCCTCCATTTGCCTTCACCCTTCCTTCTTCCATTGTTTGATCGTCTTCTCCATGGAGGGAACAAGCCGGAAATGACCCCGTTATTCTTGCCCCGATCTAAAAGATGACGTGGTGGGGGAACTCATTGATCGGTGCGACGTCATCACCTCGGCTAGCATGGCAGGTTCGTTCAAGACCATTCTCGACTCAACTAATAACATCATTACAAGTTGATCTCCCTTATCTTCTTCGCTATAAGCCTGTTCGCATGGGCGCGGACGACGGAGGCCTCGCCTTGTGCAAGTTGATGTCGCTTGATAACGATACGTGTGATGTCAAGATGCCATCGCTTCAGGGTAAGGCCTGGGCTGGCGCGGTTGTTTATATTGGGTACAATTGCGAGTGGGAACTTGTGAATGTGTACACTCGTCAGTGGATTCCACTTCCAAAAATCTCTGAGTGCCCTGAGGTTGAGCACACAGATGATCTACGTACGTTCAAATACGATCATGGTGACTGTCGTCTACGGAAGATAGCAATTTGTCGAGTTCCCAACCGCTCTTGGAATTACAAGAACTATCAAGTTGTTGCTATCTTCGACAAGCTTGTTGCCGTCGTTACTGATTCCACGGTTCGTCCATGGATATTGCTCAAAAATCAGTTTCTGTACACGGATGAGTACTGTGATGCAATTGAATACGAGGATCTTGTGTTTGCTTCCACCACTTGTGGCACTGTTTTTGCATGGGATCCTCGTAGTTTTGGTACGTTTGTCTTCCACAGTAATTATAATTGTTTCATCCACATGCATGCGGGTTAGCAAGTTTCCCTTTACTAATTAACCTTCTTGTGTTTCCAAGGTCATGTGAACATTCCACCACCTATACTTGAAAAAATTATAACCAAGGGGGAGATGATGATGGTGATGATCACGAGCATGAGGACGAGCAGAACTTATATACTCAGTGGCTCCTGGCAACTAATTCTGATGGATCACCTCTTCTTGTCTGTATACAGTGCACTGATATTGTTACTACTGAGGGAGCAGGTGTTGTCTCCCATGGTCGCCCTCTCCGGACCTATTCCAACACCCGTTGCAGGGTATTCGGGATGGATACTAGTGTGCGAGCGCCAACACCTTCTCCCTGGTACAGTATTGATAGTCTTGGAGCAAACTCGCTCTTCCTTGGACCAAACTATCCGATGATGGTTAAAGGCGATCCAGCCGCTGTTAACACAACGTTACTACCATTTATGAGAAGCAACTTTATCTATACCTCGGACATTGCGGTGGTTCCCTACCCTGCTCCTGATATATGCCGCTTTAGCCTGGATGATCAGTCCCGCGTTGCTCTCGGTATTGACAATAGCTAGCCCTTCCCAGAGCACCTATGGTTCAAAGCAAGCGTTTCCAACGCCAAGGATTGGTTGAGTTGAAGTTCATTTCATTGCTTGTTATTTGTTGTGTGATGAAAACTTTAGTATTTACTAGAATGTTTTGTTGGAAATAATCTATAATCCAACATGTATCATCGTTGTCGTTGTGTGTTGATGACTTGTTGTATGTAATGAATGGTACATTTGCAAATGCGTGTCCTAGACTCAATTTATGAATGGTTTTCGAGTCACTTCTTCAAGTGTGAGTACCGTAGTAGTATAGCCAGCATCCGGTTAGTATATGAAGTTGCCACATCACATAGAGCCAACCTAATATTGGAGTACCAGATCTGAGATGCCACGTGTACCAGATGAATGACTCCAAGTTCGACCACCGTGATGCTAGGTGCGAGCCGAGGAACACTGTTGGAGAGACTCCCTCATAATTTTCTTACATTGGTCGTTTGATTCATAGGATAGAATGCTATAGGATTTTTTTCCTATGTAATCATGTTTTAATTGGCAATCTAGCATCCACTCCAACTTTTGTTTCACTTCCTTTGATCCTACGAAGAGAGTACTTGCTCTAAATGATGTGCCGCTGCAAGAGCCGCCGATATTAATTAACCATGCTCTAAAAAGGTGGACCAGCTTTGGCTATAGTAGTACTGTACTAGGTTAGTAGGTGACCTTGCGCTTGGCTCTTCTCCTCTTCCGGAAGTCAAACAATAATGATGGTACTACTTCTGGCAATCTGACACCAAATGAACTGCTGCACGTCCACCGCTTGTAAGCAAAAGTTTCTCCTCGTGCTGCGAGCCACCGCGCATGCGTTGGCGAGGGAGAAGGCGTAGTAAGCAAGCTTCTCGTCGTTCTGCCAGTTGACGGGACACATCAAAGTTACGTATTTATTAGTACTCTCTTCAAACAGGGCCGACCATGTCCATGGCTACCATCCCGTGCTCTGTCATTGAGTACGTGCACTATTCACGTGCCATCGAGGAGAAAAAATATTGCGTAGTACTAGGTGCCATCGAAGTGCACGACTCACTTACGCACTGCATATCTCCATTTTCTTGCATGACACGCCACCTTGATGCCAGATGTCCCGCGTGTCATGGAGGCATATAGTATGATTTTGTAAAATGGAGGCATATAGATGTCCCGCGTGCCGGCAACAGGATGAACAAAGCTCATGTCTTAAACGAAAGAGTGGAAGAACATAGATTCCCGACGACCGAGAAGGAGCTACAAACCTCGGGGTGGAGCGTCTGCACTCATAGTATTTTATATTATTCAGCGATATAAAATCAACCAAATCTCTCCACGTTCCTATACCATTCTATAGTATGAGAATAACTTTGAACGTAAGCCATTGATTCACTCCATCCAATGGTCATAGTTGGAAAATCCAAACAAAACCAAGCTTTGGATCAACTCTTTTTTCGAGATCAACTCTTTTAGCACTTAGATTGTTGCCGCCTGCTCACCAAGCCCACCTATATATTCGCTCACGTGTGATGACCACAGGAGCTATCCACTCAGATTGTATGTTAAAAAAATAAAGGTCGATAACTAATGCGGGACCTCGGGCCAACGCGGCCAGATCGCATTTTGCACGAGAAATTACACACCATGTTTCGTTGACATGTGGTCCCGTTCCAACATGTGAGTGAGACGACGGCGAGTCCTTTTGTACAATTTCCGAAAGGACGTGTAGGCCGGGGCGCCCCTTCGTGTACCGTGGCAAACTGGCAACCGTCCACCGACTCTTCGCCTTTCCCTCTCGATTTGGAACTGCCGTCGCACGCTCTTCCTCCCTCCTCCATTTGCCTTCACCCTTCCTTCTGCCATTGTTCGATCGTCTTCTCCATGGAGGGAACAAGCCAGAAACAACCCCATTATTCTTGCCTCGATCTGAAAGATGACGTGGTGGGGGAACTCATTGATCGGTGCGACGTCATCACCTCGGCTAGCATGGCAGGTTCGTTCAAGACCATTCTCGACTCAACTAATAACATCATTACAAGGAACCCAAGGGTCCAGGAGCAGTTTGATCTCCCTTATCTTCTTTGCTATAAGCCTGTTCGCATGGGTGCGGACGACGGAGGCCTTGCCTTGTGCAAGTTGATGCCGCTTGATAACGATACATGTGATGTCAAGATGCCATTGCTTCAGGGTAAGGCCTGGGCTGGCGCAAATGGAGATTGGGTTGTTTATATCGGGTACAATTGCGAGTGGGAACTTGTGAATGTGTACACTCGTTAGCGGATTCCACTTCCAAAAATCTTCGAGTGCCCTGAGGTTGAGCACAGAGATGATCTACGTACGTTCAAATACGATCATGGTGACTGTCGTCTATGGAAGATAGCATTTTGTCGAGTTCCCAACCGCTCTTGGAATTACAAGAACTATCAAGTTGTTGCTATCTTCGACAAGCTTGTTGCCGTCCTTCGTGGTTCGACTGGATGGATATTGCTCAAAAATCAGTTTCTATACACGGATGTGTACTGTGATGCAATTCAATACGAGGGTCTTGTGTTTGCTGCCACCACTCGTGGCACTGTTTTTGCATGGGATCCTCGTAGTTTCGGTACGTTTGTCTCCCACCATAATTATAATTTTTCATCCACATGCATGCGAGTTAGCAAGTTTCCCTTCTCTACTAATTAACCTTCTTCTTGTGTTTCCAAGGTCCTGTGAACATTCCACCACCTATACTTGAAAAATTTTATAACCAAGGGGGAGATGACAATGGTGATGATCACGAGCACGAGGACGAGCAGGGCCCATATGCTCACTGGCGGCTGGCAACTAATTCCGATGGATCACCCCTTCTTGTCTATATACAGCCCACTGCTGATGTTACTACTGAGGGAGCAGGTGTTGTCTCCCATGGTCACACTCTCCGGACCTATTCCAACACTCGTTGCATGGTATTCGGGATGGATACTAGTGTGCTAGAGCCAACACCTTCTCCCTGGTACAGTATTGATAGTCTTGGAGAAAACTCGCTCTTCCTTGGACAAAACTATCCAATGATGGTGAAAGGCGATCCAACTGCTGTTGACACAACGTTACTACCATTTATGAGAAGCAATTGTATCTATACGTCGGACATTGCGGTGGTTCCCTACCCTGGTCGTGATATAGTAGACCGCTTCAGCCTGGATGATCAGTCCTGCGTTGGTCTCGAGATTGACAGTAACTGGCTCTTCCCAGAGAATTGCTTGTGGTTCAAAGCAAGCGTTTCCAACGCCGAGGATTGGTTGAGTTGAAGTTCATTTCATTGCTTGTTATTTGTTGTGTGATGAAACTTTAGTATTTATAATGTATCCTCGTTGTCATTGTGGGTTGATGACCTGTTGTATGTAATAAAATGATATGCCTGTGATAAACTTACTAAATTTATGAATGACTTTCGAGTAGCTTCTCTGAGTGGGTGCTGCGACGAGGCAAAAAAATATTTTCCGAATACATAATTGTACGTGCATTGCAACAGGTTATCGGATGAGGCCAATCAACAATAGTACACTATTTGTACTAGCTTCACATGCTGCACTATCTCTACGCCTACGTACGTAATACAACAAGTTTTAAACTTGAGACCAGCTACCCATCCTCACAAAGAACACTTTTTAACCTAGCACAGACTCCAGGAAATTTGGCCACAGTGTGAGGTGGGCCATATGTTAATGTGTTCGCTGTACGTAACCAGCACCTCGAATCCTCGATACTACTACTATAAGTAGTAGGAGTAGTAGGGTGGCATGGGCCAGAACAAGCATTCGCATCCAGGAGTACGGCACACGCCACCAGCATGACTTCCATCTGACACCATATTTCTTGGAGTCCATGCTACAACAATCTCTTCAACCTCGTCGTTTCTCTAACTCAACCATCGCGCGGCGGGCGAGGTGGGGGTTTGCCGATAGTCGGTTTCCTCAACTTTGGTCCCACTTGTAAGGCCAACTCCAACGCACGACCCCAAACGGACCTACGTTTTGCCCGGATTCTGTCCGTTTGGGTAGGGCAATGGGGTCGTGTCCGGGCCATTTCTCGGATGCGGTGGCCGTGCGCCGAACGCGCGGACGCATCCCGGCCACGTACATTTTTCTTTGCAAACACATATCCTTGTTTCATCATTGATTTTTTGGTACATGGAAATACATCACCAAAATTTTGACTAGAAAAGCAAGACCAAAGAAAACAAGAACCACACGAATACATTTTAGAAGATATCCAACTTCCATAACTGCTCCTGTAAGTTGGATTAGTGCCTTCTCGATGCATTCATTGTTGATCTGCGGATGCTCGATCTTGCGTGCTTCTTTCTTCTTCGAGTGTAAAGAAGTAGACGTGTCTAGCCTCTATTCTATCAACAAGTGCACTAGTCTCATCTCTAGCCTCTATGCTAGCTAAAAGTGCTAGAACATCTACTAAATTGCGCTCTATCAATATATCGTTGTACTCTTCTTCCCAATACCAAAACTTGCATCCATTCTACACAGTAAAATTTTAAGTTAGCACAGCTAGTCTAATCCGAGAGCACAACCGAAGATTTGGTCGAGTTCTTCCTCCTTTTGCCGACACGTGGGACATCCAGCATTTAGGTCGTGTCATGCAAGAAAATAGAGTGGTAGTTGAAGCCACGTGATGTGCATCTTGGGTTAAACTGTAAATAGAATCTTACTACTCTTGAGTAACTCCAAAAGCGTCCACCGAAGATCTTTATTGGATTTGTTTTTCATCACCAGCACGTCGAGGTGAAAGATGTGCAGGTTCAGTGGGTCCTCTTGCGTTTTCACTGACATGTGGGACCGTATATGAGCAAACAGACGATGGGCTCCGCGTGTCTGCTGGCTGGCTGAGAAGAGAGATAGAGGAGGGCTGAGCATGGACTCCGGGAAATTTGTTCTACGTAACCAGCACCTTGATAGAGTGGGGTGGCATGGGCCATAACTAGCATTCATGTCTACCAGTACGACACACGCCACCCACACGAGTCCCATCCGAAACCAATTTTCTTGGAGTCCGTGCTACAACCATCTCTTCTCCCTCCTGTTTTCTCAGCCATCGCGCGGTGGGCGGGTGGGGGTTTGCCGATAGTCGGTTTGCTCAACTGCGGTCGCACTTGTAAGTAAAATGCAACACAACACGAATTCCCCCTTGAGCCGCGTGCCGAACCAACCGTGTGGGGGTGCGACGTGAACACGGCAGGCTTTTCCTTTTGAACTTGTAACTTGTAAAATTTGGTTCTGCTCCATGGCGCGACCGATAGATAGAAATAACGATTTTCCCTAGAGTAATGAGAAGTTTGGTTCTGGCGCGGTTCATGCATGGAGTACGTACGAAAATTATGAAGTTGATGTGAAAGGTAAGATAATTACTAGTAGTATCATATACTACTACATGGATTTGACGGAAAGATAAAGATACATACGGATCCATCAACGATATCCTCACGCCCTAGTGCACCGGGTCACCAACCGACGTGTGAGGAGCAGCGGCGTTGGCGGCAAGCTCAGCGTGCTTCTGAACAATGCCGTCCAAGGTTGCCTTGCGGTCCAAGAAGGCCAGCATACTATCGTCCTCCTCTTGCATGTAGTAGTCCTTGTGGACGATTTGCGCGTAGATGTGGGTGATTATGTCGATGGTGTCTTGCTGCGCCAGGCGCTGCGCGGTGAGCGCGGACTCGAGGTGGACATTCTCCGGCGCGACGGCGGGCAGTCGCAGGGCCACCAGTGCATCGAAGAGGTTGTCACCATAGAGGCCGTTCAGGGTGGCAGGCATCGCAGAGCCTGGGCGCGTGGGCTAGAGGCATACGTCAAGGTCGTCCGCGAGCTTCTTGACGACGGTGAACTTGTTGAGGAAGCCGACGAGGACCTCGTCGAACAAGGAGACGAAGCTGTCGTCTAAGCGGCCCCTTGCCCTGGCGGCCTCAAGCACTACGTGGAGACGTTCCTCGGTGCCAGGCCGCAGGCCGGCGTCGTGGACCATCTGGCACAACCAGCTGATGCTCGCACTCATCGCCTCCATGGGTCTAGCTTCTAGTCAACTGATCTTGCGATTGGAGTGATCACTCTTGCCCTTGGGTGCGTAGGTGCGTAGGATTTCGTAGATTGGACTGGCGGGAGCCTTTATATGAGAAGTGCAGATTGTGTTGAATTCACGTGCGTGTTGGCCATCTACTCCTCGCCCCTCTACTGCACCTGCCTTTGGTTGTATGACAGGTTGGCCAGCCACCCGTTGGGCCCACATGTCATACACCCAAAGGCAGGTGCAGTAAGTCAATGAAGCTGCGTCCCCCTCCGTGCCGGTGCAGTATAGTCATCTCACCGGACCTCTAGTTGGGGCCAAACGAGAGAACTTTGATGTTTACTGGTTTATTGGTCCCCTTTGCATTTTGCGCCAAGTTTTGACCTTTGATTTAACTAATAAAATGTTAATGCATGTAACCAAAAATGTTGTGTAAGTCACCTTACGAAAACCAAATAATCCCAAAACACTTAGGCACGGTACATTAACTCCCTCCTCGTTTCTTATTTCGTGACATATCAACCAATGAGAGATGTGGGCCGTGCACGCTTTCAATGACTTGAGACTACCAAACATCACATGCAGTGGTTAGTTCATTGCATGTAATCCTATTAAGTAGCAAAAGACATTAAGTTATCTCGCCGATAGGAATAAAACAATACACCATGTATTTATTTACAGAGGGAGTAGTACATTTTTTGTGACATGCATTACTATATATTGCTAGTCACATACTAAATCCAGATGGATGTTGTCAGATCTCGGGTTCCGGCAAAACCCTTAAGGTTCGAACTCCGGGGTGCGCGCGAAGTTCTTTCCCTCCTACCGATCTGCGCCATAGCTCGCTAAGATCTCGCGGACCAACTCGACAAACTCGCAACATAGAAAGACACGAGATTTATACTGGTTCGGGCCACCGTTGTGGTGTAATACCCTACTCCAGTGTGGTGGTGGTGGATTGCCTCTTGGGCTGATGATGAACAGTACAAGGGGAAGAACAACCTCCTGAGGTTGAGGTGTTCTTGTGCTCGACGAACTTGTGTGGGCGAGATGCCTCTGAATCAGTCCTCCGCTACGGTGGTGGCTAGCTCTACTTATATAGGACCTGGTCCTCTCCCCAAATATTGAGCGGGAAGGGAGCCAACAACGGCGGGCAATTTTGAAAGGGGACAACTTGTACAAGCTATCCTGACAAAAGTGGTCTTCGCCTGCAAAAGGCTCTGGTGGTGACGCCGTCTTGGGCTCCATGGTGACCTCCATCTTGCCGTCCTGCTAGTCTTTGGTCTCGTTGCACCGATATGGAAACCTTTGCTTGATGCCTCGGTACTCCGCGCCTGCCTCCTTAGCACCAAAGAGGAAACAAGGACGCTGCGCGCGCTGGCGCCCGCCTGGTGTCGATCGTCATTGCTCACGTCACAAGAGCCTCGCGAGGTTTGCCCCGCCTTGATATCTCCGCTCCTCGCGAGCCTACCGAGCGTGGACGCTCCTGAGGAGGTCTTGCGTCGTCCGCCCCGCGAGGCTTGGCCCCTCGCGAGGGTCTTGAGTGCTTTGTCGATGAAGATGGCCCGTACGGCCTGCTAGCATAGCCACGCCATGGGCCGCAGGCAGGAAAGTCTGGGGACCCCCGTTCCCAGAACGCCGACAGTAGCCCCCGGGCCCAAGGTGCACTCGGGCTTGGCTTCGAGGCGAAGCCAAGGGTCAAGTACGGAGCACCGCAGGCCCCAAAAGCCTACGGCCTCGATTGACGTGTGGCGGTTGATTGGACGTGGGCGTCTCCGCTTCCCCACGCTGCCTCGGCAACTGCTCGACTTGACAAGTCCCTGCGACATGCAAGGAAAATCATCATTACCTGTGATCGTGGGGGGCGCTGGTTGGCCTTCTCTCGCTATAAATGGGGAGGGAGCAGAGCCCCCGTCGCCCATCTCTTCCTTGCCCGCTTGCTTCTTCCTCCTCTGCTCCACTGCTAGCAACAGCTTCAATGGCACCGATCTGGAGATTCTCAGCCGACGAGAAGGGAAAAATTCCCCTCGACGCGCCGACGCTGCTTCCGCCGAAGAAGAGGTCAGTTCACCGCCGTGATGCCGCGGTGTTGCAGGTGGCGACGAGGCCTTGGTACGAGCGGCCTCCTCCTGGGTACCCGCTGCCCTTGTACACCCAAGCTGGGGGCTCAGGTGGAAGGAGCAACGAGCGTCGGCGCGCGCACTGCGGCCAAGGTAAAAGCTCTGCGGCGACGAGCGCCGTCGCTCCCGGAGTCCACGACGCGGACTCCTCATGCGAGCTCGTGCTGTGGGCGGCGATACCCCCAAGCTCCTGGATCCGTTTCCCGCGCTTCTTCTCCGATGTGATGCCGCCGAGGGGGCCTCTCGAGCTCTGGTTGCAGCATGCTGACTGTGACGCTCCGGCGACCGGAGCAGAGTTTGAAGCAGTCTCCACCGGCAAAATCTTCATGACCCGCGGCTGGGGCGAGGTTGCGCGGGTTTGCCGCTCGGAGGGCGCCCTCGCGATCCACTTCGAGTACGACGGCGCCTCCATGCTATTCTTCAATGTCTTCGACGCGGAGGGTCGCCGCTTGGAGTGCTGCCCCAAAGGGGAGCGCCAAGGTGAGGCGCGCCCCGCTCGCGGCTGCTCCAGCAGTAGTGACTCTTGGGAGTCCAGCGGCTCTCCCGAGCTCTACGAGACTCCGGAGACGAGCGACGACAGCTACGTGCCCCCAAGCTCTCGCCGTGCTCGGAGCAGGGCCGCAACGTCTGGCCGCCGCCGTCGCTGATCTGGATGAGGTTGGCGCTGGCCTCCCGTGGCCCACTGTTGATGATGGCGTAGCCGCGCGGGGGGGGGGGGATAGGATTCTACTAGGTTCTCGTCTTTTGTTCCCTGCGAGGAATCAAGAAATGCCCCGCGGGGGCGTGTAAGGGTCTGTAATGCCTTTTTGTGTATATCTTCCTTATTATGAAAATCTGCGAAATGCATGTCCTGTTAAGGCTCGGTCTCCCCTTCCGACCTCGCGATAGCTTGTTGCTCTACGCTGACAGGTCCCGGTCCCCAGGCAGGCTGCAGCCGTCGCTGGTATGCCAGGTCGCGTGCCGTGGTCAAGGCCAGGAGGTGAGCCGCCCGAGGTCTAGTAAGAGCCCCTGAGGCGCGATGCTTAGGAGGTCCCCTTTAGCGCTCAAGCAGCTATGGCATGATAAGAAAGGGAGGCGACGTGGCCGCGACAGGGCTGCGATGATCGTAACCCTTAGGTTCCAGCAATTAGCCGATCTGAGCGCGAGACTTACCTCAGTAGTTCGGGGTCGATTCTTCGCGATGCGCCAGGCCTATGCGCAAACACCCGCAGCGTAGCTAGGTTTGGCCCGTACGAGTCTCCCTCTTCCCGTGTTCTCCTTAGTGCTCTACGTCCTCAGGTCCCGGCCCTCGAGCGAGCTCAGCCGCCTCTGGTATGCCAGGTCGGGATGCCGTGGTCAAGGCCAGGGGGTGAGGGCTGGAGAGCCAGTCAGAGCTCCTGAGTTGCGATGCTCAGGAGCCCCCCCTTTTAACGCACAAGCGGATTGCACAAAAGAAAAGGAAGCTCGTGGTGTCGCCCGCTATCCTCTTCATGAGATCCCTGCGATCCATCACAAGGAGAAACACGGTTTTGCCGTTATGGTTGCCAGCCTGCCTCTGGCTGCTCCGCGAGGAAATGAAGGCACTGAGGGCCTGGTGAGGTGGCATGCGCGGGGCGTGCCGTGAGCCAGAGCTCGACCGCTCAGGTTTGTCGACGTGGCTGGGACGGACCCATGCACCAGCGCCGTGCCTGTGTCAGAAGGCCCCGAGGGAGGCGACGATCGAGCAGGTGGTAATCATAGATAGATGAAACGTGAGAGCGGCAGGCTTAAGAAAATGCAAGGGAGATGCATGCCACTAGGTCAGGCCCGAGCGGCTTGGGATAATGCAGCCCAAGGGGTGTCCCCAGCAGGGTAAGCTAAAGGCATAAGAAAAGGATACACGCCACAGGGACGGACCCACGCGGACTGGGAATAATGCAGCCCGGGGGGCGCTCCCAGCTAAATGAACTTGGAAGATGTCACCTGGTTCTGTTGACGAAGGAGAGTTGAGGCAGCTGAAGGCGTGCAACAAAGGGGTAGCTCCTCATGAGCCACCGGGGCCCTGAGCCTCGGGAGGCTCTGGGGGCTCGGGCGGTTCCTGGAGGACAGTCTGTTAGGGAACGTAGTAATTTCAAAAAATTTCTACGCACACGCAAGATCATGGTGATGCATAGCAACGAGAGGGGAGAGTGTTGTCCACGTACCCTCGTAGACCGAAAGCGGAAGCGTTAACACAACGCGGTTGATGTAGTCGTACGTCTTCACGATCCGACCGATCAAGTACCGAACGCACGGTACCTCCGAGTTCAGCACACGTTCAGCTCGATGACGTCCCTCGAACTCCGATCCAGCCGAGTGTTGAGGGAGAGTTTCGTCAGCACGATGGTGTGGTGACGATGATGATGTTCTACCGACGCAGGGCTTCGCCTAAGCACCACTACGAGGTGTAATATGGTGGAGGGGGGCACCGCACACGGCTAAGAGATCAATAGATCAATTGTTGTGTCTATGGGGTGCCCCCCTGCCCCCGTATATAAAGGAGCAAGGGGGGAGGCGGCCGGCCTAGGAGGAGGGCGCGCCAAGGGGGGAGTCCTACTCCCACCGGGAGTAGGACTCCTCCTTTCCTTGTTGGAGTAGGAGAGAAGGAAAGAGGGGGAGAGGGAGAAGGAAAAGGGGGCTGCACCCCTTGTCCAATTCGGACCAGAGGGGGGGTGCGCGCCTCCTTCCTTTTGGCCTCTCTCCTCTATTCCCGTATGGCCCAATACTTCTCCCGGGCGAATTCCCGTAACTCTCCGGTACTCCAATAAATACCCGAATCACTCGGAACCTTTCCGAAGTCCGAATATAGTCGTCCAATATATCGATCTTTACGTCTCGGCCATTTCGAGACTCCTCGTCATGTCCCCGATCTCATCCGGGACTCCGGACTCCTTCGGTACATCAAAACACATAAACTCATAATATAACCGTCATCTAACTTTAAGCGTGCGGACCCTACGGGTTCGAGAACTATGTAGACATGACCGAGACACGTCTCCGGTCAATAACCAATAGCGGAACCTGGATGCTCATATTGGCTCCCACATATTCTACGAAGATCTTTATCGGTCAAACCGCATAACAACATACGTTGTTCCCTTTGTCATCGGTATGTTACTTGCCCGAGATTCGATCGTCGGTATCTCAATACCTAGTTCAATCTCGTTACCGGCAAGTCTCTTTACTCGTTCCGTAATACATCATCCCGCAACTAGCTCATTAGTTGCAATGCTTGCAAGGCTTATAGTGATGTGCATTACCGAGTGGGCCCAGAGATACCTCTCCGACAATCGGAGTGACAAATCCTAATCTCGAAATACGCCAACCCAACAAGTACCTTCGGAGACACCTGTAGAGCACCTTTATAATCACCCAGTTACGTTGTGACGTTTGGTAGCACACAAAGTATTCCTCCGGTAAACGGGAGTTGCATAATCTCATAGTCATAGGAACATGTATAAGTCATGAAGAAAGCAATAGCAACATACTAAACGATCGAGTGCTAAGCTAACGGAATGGGTCAAGTCAATCACATCATTCTCCTAATGATGTGATCCCATTAATCAAATGACAACTCATGTCAATGGCTAGGAAACATAACCATCTTTGATCAACGAGCTAGTCAAGTAGAGGCATACTAGTGACACTTTGTTTGTCTATGTATTCACACATGTATCAAGTTTCCGGTTAATACAATTCTAGCATGAATAATACATTTATCATGATATAAGGAAATAAATAATAACTTTATTATTGCCTCTAGGGCATATTTCCTTCAGTCTCCCACTTGCACTAGAGTCAATAATCTAGTTCACATCGCCATGTGATTTAACATCAATAGTTCACATCACCATGTGATTAACACCCATAGTTCACATCGTCATGTGACCATCACCCAAAGGGTTTACTAGAGTCAGTAATCTAGTTCACATCGCTATGTGATTAACACCCAAAGAGTACTAAGGTGTGATCATGTTTTGCTTGTGAGATAATTTTAGTCAACGGGTCTGTCACATTCAGATCCGTAAGTATTTTGCAAATTTCTATGTCTACAATGCTCTGCATGGAGCTACCCTAGCTAATTTCTCCCACTTTCAATATGTATCTAGACCGAGACTTAGAGTCATCTAGATTAGTGTCAAAACTTGCATCGACGTAACCCTTTACGACGAGCCTTTTGTCACTTCCATAATTGAGAAACATATCCTTATTCCAGTAAGGATAATTTTGACCGCTGTCCAGTGATCTACTCCTAGATCACTATTGTACTCCCTTGCCAAAATCAGTGTAGGGTATGCAATGGATCTGGTACATAGCATGGCATACTTTATAGAACCTATGGCCGAGGCATAGGGAATGACTTTCATTCTTTTTCTATCTTCTGCCGTGGTCGGGTTTTGAGTCTTACTCAATTTCACACCTTGTAACACATGCAAGAAACTCTTTCTTTGACTGTCCCATTTTGAACCACTTGAAAATCTTGTTAAGGTATGTACTCATTGAAAAAACTTATCAAGCGTCTTGATCTATCTCTATAGATCTTGATGCTCAATATGTAAGCAGCTTCACCGAGGACTTCCTTTGAAAAACTCCTTTCAAACACTCCTTTATGCTTTGCAGAATAATTCTACATTATTTTCGATCAACAATATGTCATTCACATATACTTATCAGAAATGCTGTAGTGCTCCCACTCACTTTCTTGTAAATACAGGCTTCACTACAAGTCTGTATAAAACTATATCCTTTGATCAACTTATCAAAGCGTATATTCCTACTCCGAGATGCTTGCACCAGTCCATAGATGGATGGCTGGAGCTTGCATATTTTGTTAGCACCTTTAGGATTGACAAAACCTTCTGGTTGCATCATATACAACTCTTCTTTAATAAATCCATTAAGGAATGCAGTTTTGTTTATCCATTTGCCAGATTTCATAAAATGCGGCAATTGCTAACATGATTCGGACACACTTAAGCATCGCTGCGAGTGAGAAAATCTCATCGTAGTCAACACCTTGAACTTTGTCAAAAACCTTTTTTCCGACAAGTCTAGCTTTGTAGATAGTAACACTACTATCAGCGTCCGTCTTCCTCTTGAAGATCCATTTATTTTCTATGGCTTGCCGATCATCGGGCAAGTCAACCAAAGTCCACACTTTGTTCTCATACATGGATCCCATCTCAGATTTCATGGCCTCAAGCCATTTTGCGGAATCTGGGCTCACCATCGCTTCCTCATAGTTCGTAGGTTCGTCATGGTCAAGTATCATGACCTCCAGAACAGGATTACCGTACCACTCTGGTGCGGATCTCACTCTGGTTGACCTACGAGGTTCGGTAGTAACTTGATCTGAAGCTTCATGATCATCATCATTAACTTCCTCACTAATTGGTGTAAGCATCACTGGAACTGATTTCAGTGATGAACTACTTTCCAATTCGGGAGAAGGTACAGTTACCTCATCAAGTTCTACTTTCCTCCCACTCACTTCTTTCGAGAAAAACTCCTTCTCTAGAAAGGATCCATTCTTAGCAACGAATATCTTGCCTTCGGATCTGTGATAGAAGGTGTACCCAACAGTAACTTCTGGGTATCCTATGAAGACGCACTTTTCCGATTTGGGTTTGAGCTTATCAGGATGAAACTTTTCACATAAGCATCGCAAACCCAAACTTTAAGAAACGACAACTTTGGTTTCTTGCCAAACCACAATTCATACGGTGTCGTCTCAAACGGATTTAGATGGTGCCCTTTTTTTACGTGAATGCAGCTGTCTCTAATGCATAACCCCAAAACTGTAGTGGTAAATCGGTAAGAAACATCATAGATTGCACTATATCCAATAAAGTACGGTTATGATGTTCGGACACTCCATTAAGCTGTGGTGTTCCAGGTGGCACGAATTTATGAAACTATTCCACATTGTTTTAATTGAAGACCAAACTCGTAACTCAAATATTTGTCTCCGCGATCAGATCGTAGAAACCTTATTTTCTTGTCACGATGATTTTCCACTTCACTCTAAAATTCTTTGAACTTTTCAAATGTTTCAGACTTATGTTTCATCAAGTAGATATACCCATATCTGCTCAAATCATCTGTGAAGGTCAGAAAATAACAATACCCGCCGCAAGCCTCAACACTCATCGGATCGCATACATCAGTATGTATTATTTCCGAATAAGTCAGTTGCTCGCTCCATTGTTCCGGAGAACGGAGTCTTAGTCATCTTGCCCATAAGGCATGGTTCGCAAGTATCAAGTGATTCATAATCAAGTGATTCCAAAATCCCATCAGCATGGAGTTTCTTCGTGTTCTTTATACCAATATGACCTAAACGGCAGTGCCACAAATAAGTTGCACTATCATTATTAACTTTGCATCTTTTGGCTTCAATATTATGAATATGTGTATCACTACGATCGAGATCCAACGAACCATTTTCATTGGGTGTGTAACCATAGAAGGTTTTATTCATGTAAACAGAACAACAATTATTCTCTAATTTAAATGAATAACCGTATTGCAACAAACATGATCAAATCATATTCATGCTCAACGCAAACACCAAATAACACTTATTTAGGTTCAACACTAATCCCGAAAGTATAGGGAGTGTGCGATGATGATCATATCAATCTTGGAACCACTTCCAATACACATCGTCACTTCATCCTTAACTAGTTTATGTTCATGCAACTCCCGTTTCGAGTTACTACTCTTTAGCAACTGAACCAGTATCAAATACTGAGGGGTTGCTATGAACACTAGTAAAATACACATCAATAATCTGTATATCAAATATACCTTTGTTCACTTTTGCCATCCTTCTTATCCACCAAATACTTGGGGCAGTTCCGCTTCCAGTGACCAGTCTCTTTGCAGTAGAAGCACTTAGTCTCAGGCTTAGGTCCAGACTTGGGCTTCTTCACTTGAGCAGCAACTTGCTTGCCGTTCTTCTTGAAGTTCCCCTTCTATCCCTTTGCCCTTTTCTTGTAACTAGTGGTCTTGTTAACCATCAACACTTGATGCTCTTTCTTGATTTCTACCTTCGTCAATTTCAGCATCGCGAAGAGCTCGGGAATTACTTTCGTCATCCCTAGCATACTATAGTTCATCACGAAGTTCTACTAACTTGGTGATGGTGACTAGAGAATTCTGTCAATCACTATTTTATCTGGAAGATTAACTCCCACTTGATTCAAGCGATTGTAGTACCCAGACAATCTGAGCACATGCTCACTGCTTGAGCTATTCTCCTCCATCTTTTAGCTATAGAACTTGTTGGAGACTTCATATCTCTCAACTCGGGTATTTGCTTGAAATATTAACTTCAACTCCTGGAACATCTCACATGGTCCATGACGTTCAAAACGTCTTTGAAGTCCCGATTCTAAGCCGTTAAGCATGGTGCAGTAAACTATCAAGTAGTCATCATATTGAGCTAGCCAAACGTTCATAACGTCTGCATCTGCTCCTGCAATAGGTCTGTCACCTAGCGGTGCATCAAGGACATAATTCTTCTGTGCGGCAATGAGGATAATCCTCAGATCACGGATCCAATCCGCATCTTTGCTACTAACATCTTTCAACATAATTTTTCTCTAGAAACATATCAAAAATAAACACAGGGAAGCAACAACGCGAGCTATTGATCTACAACATAATTTGCAAAATACTATCAGGACTAAGTTCATGATAAATTTAAGTTCAATTAATCATATTACTTAAGAACTCCCACTTAGATAGACATCCCTCTAATCCTCTAAGTGATCACGTGATCCATATCAACTAAACCATGTCCGATCATCACGTGAGATGGAGCAGTTTCAACGCTGAACATCACTATGTTGATCATATCTACTATATGATTCACGCTCGACCTTTCGGTCTCCGTGTTCCGAGGCCATATCTGCATATGCTAGGCTCGTCAAGTTTAACCCGAGTATTCCGCGTGTGCAACTGTTTTGCACCCGTTGTATTTGAACGTAGAGCCTATCACACCCGATCATCACGTGGTGTCTCAGCACGAAAAACTTTCGCAACGGTGCATACTCAGGGAGAACACTTTTATCTTGAAATTTTAGTGAGAGATCATCTTATAATGCTACCGTCAATCAAAGCAAGATAAGATGCATAAAAGATAGACATCACATGCAATCAATATAAGTGATATGATATGGCCATCATCATCTTGTGCTTGTGATCTCCATCTCCGAAGCACCGTCATGATCACCATCGTCACCGGCGCGACACCTTGATCTCCATCGTAGCATCGTTGTCGTCTCGCCAACTATTGCTTCTACGACTATCGCTACCGCTTAGTGATAAAGTAAAACAATTACATGGCGATTGCATTGCATACAATGAAGCGACAACCATATGGCTCCTGCCAGTTGCCGATAACTTGGTTACAAAACATGATCATCTCATACAATAAAATATAGCATCATGTCTTGACCATATCACATCACAACATGCCCTGCAAAAAGAAGTTAGACGTCCTCTACTTTGTTGTTGCAAGTTTTACGTGGCTGCTACGGGCTTAGCAAGAACCGTTCTTACCTACGCATCAAAACCACAATGATAGTTTGTCAAGTTGGTGCTGTTTTAACCTTCGCAAGGACCGGGCGTAGCCACACTCAGTTCAACTAAAGTGAGAGAGACAGACACCTGCCAGTCACCTTTAAGCAATGAGTGCTCGCAACGATGAAACCGGTCTCGCGTAAGCGTACGCGTAATGTTGGTCCGGGCCGCTTCATCTCACAATACCGCTGAACCAAAGTATGCCATGCTGGTAAGCAGTATGACTTATATCGCCCACAACTCACTTGTGTTCTACTCGTGCATAACATCAACGCATAAAACCTGGCTCTGATACCACTGTTAGGGAACGTAGTAATTTCAAAAAAAATCTACGCACACGCAAGATCATGGTGATGCATAGCAACGAGAGGGGAGAGTGTTGTCCACGTACCCTCGTAGACCGAAAGCGGAAGCGTTAACACAACGCGGTTGATGTAGTCGTACGTCTTCACGATCTGACCGATCAAGTACCGAACGCACGGTACCTCCGAGTTCAGCACACGTTCAGCTCGATGACGTCCCTCGAACTCCGATCCAGCCGAGTGTTGAGGGAGAGTTTCGTCAGCACAATGGCATGGTGACGATGATGATGTTCTACCGACGCAGGGCTTCGCCTAAGCACCACTACGATATTATCGAGGTGTAATATGGTGGAGGGGGGCACCGCACACGGCTAAGAGATCAATAGATCAATTGTTGTGTCTATGGGGTGCCCCCTGCCCCCGTATATAAAGGAGCAAGGGGGGAGGCGGCCGGCCTAGGAGGAGGGCGCGCCAAGGGGGGAGTCCTACTCCCACCGGGAGTAGGACTCCTCCTTTCCTTGTTGGAGTAGGAGAGAAGGAAAGAGGGGGAGAGGGAGAAGGAAAAGGGGGCTGCACCCCTTGTCCAATTCGGACCAAAGGGGGGGTGCGCGCCTCCTTCCTTTTGGCCTCTCTCCTCTATTCCCGTATGGCCCAATAAGGCCCAATACTTCTCCCAGGCGAATTCCCGTAACTCTCCGGTACTTCGATAAATACCCGAATTACTCGGAACCTTTCCAAAGTCCGAATATAGTCGTCCAATATATCGATCTTTACGTCTCAGCCATTTCGAGACTCCTCGTCATGTCCCCGATCTCATCCGGGACTCCGAACTCCTTCGGTACATCAAAACACATAAACTCATAATATAACCGTCATCTAACTTTAAGCGTGCGGACCCTACGGGTTCGAGAACTATGTAGACATGACCGAGACACGTCTCCGGTCAATAACCAATAGCGGAACCTGGATGCTCATATTGGCTCCCACATATTCTACGAAGATCTTTATCGGTCAAACCGCATAACAACATACGTTGTTCCCTTTGTCATCGGTATGTTACTTGCCCGAGATTCGATCGTCGGTATCTCAATACCTAGTTCAATCTCGTTACCGGCAAGTCTCTTTACTCGTTCCGTAATACATCATCCCGCAACTAGCTCATTAGTTGCAATGCTTGCAAGGCTTATAGTGATGTGCATTACCGAGTGGGCCCAGAGATACCTCTCCGACAATCGGAGTGACAAATCCTAATCTCGAAATACGCCAACCCAACAAGTACCTTCGGAGACACCTGTAGAGCACCTTTATAATCACCCAGTTACGTTGTGACGTTTGGTAGCACACAAAGTATTCCTCCGGTAAACGGGAGTTGCATAATCTCATAGTCATAGGAACATGTATAAGTCATGAAGAAAGCAATAGCAACATACTAAACGATCGAGTGCTAAGCTAACGGAATGGGTCAAGTCAATCACATCATTCTCCTAATGATGTGATCCCATTAATCAAATGACAACTCATGTCAATGGCTAGGAAACATAACCATCTTTGATCAACGAGCTAGTCAAGTAGAGGCATACTAGTGACACTCTGTTTGTCTATGTATTCACACATGTATCAAGTTTCCGGTTAATACAATTCTAGCATGAATAATAAACATTTATCATGATATAAGGAAATAAATAATAACTTTATTATTGCCTCTAGGGCATATTTCCTTCACCGTCTCCATCTCCGCCAAGGCGGCGTGGTGCCTGGCCTCCTGAGCCGCCAGGATACGCCGCATGTTGCGCTGATAGGCTGACGACACGCTCGGCAGGCCGAAAGGCATGCGAACTTAGCTGTGCGGCGGTCCCTCGCAGCGTCCCACGCGCGAAGGCTAGAAGAGCTCCTGAGAAGCGGCTCTGTTGAGCCCTGGAACGTCGATGCAGACGCGCAGCCCGACATCCTCGCCTGGATGGGGAGCTGCACTTCGTGAGCGGCGGTCGCCGCGCATGGCCCTTGCGTCTTGCAATTCCTGGGTGGTCTTGATGATGAACTCCTGAACGGTGGGTGATCCTTGCCGTGTGCCCTCCTGAGGAAAACATGCCGCGAAGCATGCCTCCAAGTGGTGCCCAAGCGCCTTCGTCGTGATGTGGGCAAGGTCTGAGGTCTTCCAAAAGAATGCCCCCGAGCCCTACCCGAGGAGGGCGCTGGGCGCGCCTTCCTATGCGATGGAGGGAGGCACCCCTTGAGCGGGCGCTGATCCTGACGAGGTTCCAGCCGTGACGCCACCCTCCTGAGGTCCGGCACGGCGCAACTTCTTCTTCTTGGGGATGGCCTCTAGAGGGCCCTCACTTTTGCTGTCGGGGTCGTCGATTGCTGCAGCTTGGAAGGCGCGCTCGAGGGAGCACACCACATCTCTCTCTTCACATGGGACCGTGATGATTCCATCGCTTCCCGGCATCTTGAGGACGTTGTAGCCGTGGTGGGTGACGACCATGAACTTGGCCAGTGCTGGATACCCGAGGATGGCGTTGTACGGCAGACAGATGTACGTGACGTCGAAGTCGATGAGCTCGGTGCGGTAATTCTTGCATGCTCCGAAGGTGACAGGGAGGCGGACCTGCCATATCGGCGTGGTGGAACCGTCGGTCACTCCTGAGAAAGGCTTGGTAGGCTGAAGCTGGTCATATGGGACTTGGAGGTTGTAGAACGTATCGACGGACAAGACGTTGAGCCCTGCGCCGTCGTTGATGAGGGTCTTGGTAACTTGCACATTGCTGATGATTGGGGAGCACATCATCGGGAGGGCGCCAGCGGTAGCCGCACACTTGAGCTGATCTGCCGAGCTGAACGTGATGGGGCACTGGGACCATCTGAGTGCGAGTGTGGCCTCGAGCTTGGGGAGGTCTGCGTTCACTTCACGAGCAAATTGCTTGAAGATACGCTGCGAGGCTGGGGCCTGGGCTCCGCCCAAGATGCAAGCGATAGCACGCGGCTCTTGGAAGCCCCCAGCCCCCTCGTCTTGATGGTGGTCGCCGTTCCTTCTTGGCGGTGGCGGCAGCGGGGGAAGGACGGCGTTGCCCTGAGGGCGATCCTCATGAGGCTGGTCTCTCCAGGCGCCCTCGCGAGGATGATCCTGCCAGCGGTCCTCACGAGGACGGTCGCGCCACTCCTGGCGCGGGCCACGGTCGTCCCAGCGTCCGCCACCACGTCCTCCTCCTCGGCCGTAGCCCCGGTCGCTGCATTCGGGGCGTCGACCGTAGCGTCCTTCGCGAATGGCTCGGAGCTCTTGACAGTCACTGGTGTTGTGGGTGTTCAGGTTGTGGAAGGCGCAGAACGGCCGGCTGTTCTTGGATGACTCGGGCTGATCTCTGCCTCGCTTGGTGTCGGGCTCCGCTGCGAGCACCGCTGCTTCCTTGCGCTTCACGTCCTTGGCCTTGGCCTTCTTCTCTTCTGCGCCCGCAGCTAGCAGCTCGAGGAGGGAGAGGCGGCCCTCCTCAGCTCTTGCGCACTTGGTCGCCAGGTTGAACAGCTCCTGAGATGTGCACAGCTCCTCGTGGATAGCTAGCTCCTCCTTCATCTTGACATCACGGACGCCGTCGGAGAACGCGGAGATGATGGCCTCGTCCGTGACCTTGGGGATCTTGAGACGAGTGTTGTTGAAGCACTGGATGTACTTCTGGAGGGTCTCTCCTGGCTGTTGCCTGATGCGGCGCCGGTCGCCCGCGGCCGGCCGGCGGTCGCGGGTGCCCTGGAAGTTGGCGACGAAGCGGTCGCGCATCTCGTCCCAGGAGGAGATCGAGCCCGGTGGCAGGTTCAGGAGCCAGGTGCGGGCACCGTCCTTGAGAGCCATGGGAAACTAGTTTGCCATGACTTTCTCGTCGCCATTGGCAGCTTCGATGCTCAGCTCGTAGAGCTGCAGGAACTCCGCGGGGTCGGGGGTGCCGTCGTAGCGGGGGGGGGGGCAGATCTGGCTTGAACTTGCCCGGCCAAGCGACGCTACGTAGCTCGGGGGTGAAGGCGCGGCAGCCGGCCGTGGTCGCCGGGGCCTGTCTCGGAGGTGGGGCTTGGTCTTGATGAGGTCCGTGCACCGCCACCGCAGGTATCACGCGGTCTTGGCGTGGCGGCGCAGGGAGCGTAGGTGCAGCTTCTCGCGGCCGAGGAATTTCTTGGCAGCTTCTCTCTTCGCGCGCGGGCACCGGGCATGGTGGATCCTGCCATGGGGCCGCGCGTCTTGGCGCCAAGGCACAGTCTTGGGGCAGAGGTGGTGGAGGCGCTCCATGAGCCACGTCGCCCGTGGCTGGCGGAGGGTGAGGCAGAGAGAGGGACGACGCCGGGGAGCCCCCTGCGGCGCGGACGAGCTCGGCGACGCGGTCGAGCCAGTCCTTGTAGAGGTCGTCGACCGGGCGGTAGCGCAGGAGCTCGTTCTTCATGAGGAGCACGGCCCACGCGTCCATGGGAGCGCGACGTGCATGGGACGAGGAACCGGCCGGTGTCAGCGATGGAGTGGCGGTGCGGCCGTCCTGCCGCACCGATGGGTGCAGCGAGGACGCTTGCTGCTCGTTCCCCACCGGGCCGGTGGCGGCGTTGGCGGCAGGAGACGGAGAACGACGAGGTGGCCCGCTGACGGGAGCCGTCTGAGCAACGCGGGCGGTGAGGGCAGCCCGACGCTCAGCTCAGCGTCCGCCATGGAGACGACGGAGCGACGCAGCGCCGATCGACGGAAGGGAAGCTACGGCGCACCCCTGCCTGGCGCGCCAAATGTCGGATCTCGGTTTCCGGCAAAACCCTTAATGTTCGAACTCTGGGGTGCACGCGAAGTTCTTTCCCTCCTACCGATCTGCGCCCTAGCTCGCTAAGATCTCGCGGACGAACTCGATGAACTCGCAACACAGAAAGACACGAGATTTATACTGGTTCGGGCCACCGTTGTGGTGTAATACCCTACTCCAGTGTGGTGGTGGTGGATTGCCTCTTGGGCTGATGATGAACATTACAAGGGGAAGAACAGCCTCCTGAGGTTGAGGTGTTCTTGTGCTCCACGAACTTGTGTGGCGAGATACCTCTGAATCAGTCCTCCTCTACGGTGGTGGCTAGCTCTACTTATATAGGCCCTGGTCCTCTCCCCAAATATTGAGCGGGAAGGGAGCCAACAATGGCGGGCAATTTTGAAAGGGGACAGCTAGTACAAGCTATCTTGACAAAAGTGGTCTTCGCCTGCAAAAGGCTCTGGTGGTGACACCATCTTGGGATCCATGGTAACCTCCGTCTTGCCGTCCTGCTGGTCTTTGGTCTTGTTGCACCGATATGGAAACCTTTGCTTGATGCCTCGGTACTCCACGCCTGCCTCCTTAGCACCAAAGAGGAAACAAGGACGCTGCGCGCACTGGCGCCCGCCTGGTGTCGATCGTCATTGCTCACGTCAAGAGAGCCTCGCGAGGTTTGCCCCGCCTTGATATCTCCGCACCTCGCGAGCCTACCGAGCGTGGCCGCTCCTGAGGAGGTCTTGCATCGTTCGCCCCGCGAGGCTTGGCCCCACGCGAGGGTCTTGAGTGCTTTGTCGATGAAGATGGGCCGTACGGCCTGCTAGCATAGCCACGCCATGGACCGCAGGCAGGCAAGTCTGGGGACCCTCGTTCCCAGAACGCCGACAGATGTGGTATTACTACTAAATCCAGACGGTGGTGCTAGTACTAGTAGTAGTACTACCAATGTAGTAGCACTGTACTACCCGTTGGTCAAATTATTACGTGCTGCTCCTCACAGTGAAGTGACAAGACCCTACGCCGGAGATGACACCTGAGTATAGGCACCGTGTTCGGCATACCATAGTCAGCCTCACTGTCTGCAATCACTATCATCATGGCTGTAGACCTAGCCTGCTTACAACTAGCCGTGTTCGACATAATTTCCCGTGCGTAGATGCCCGTGCATTGCACGGAACACCAAGATTGGGGGGTGGACGGCGCCGGCAGCGGCCATCGCGCCAGATTTTTCCATGGCCTTCTAGATGTGGTGGGGAGGAGATAAGGCTGATTGTGAGAGACAAGGAGTTGTTTGTAAATAGGGAACAAGTACGGGCATCTTTTTGCAAAACTGGAGAAGTTTAGTTTGTATGCGTCAGATCTAGATCCGACGGCTATTGGTGAAAGATGGCAGGCACAACATCATCACCAACTCAGGACCTGTTTGATTTGCAGGATTTTGAGAACGCAGGAATAGGACACGACAATATTACAAGTTTCAAACTGATATTACAAATGTTAGGAGTAATGCTGCACCTACGAAGAGGGAATTACTAGGAAGGTTACGTTAGAACTTTCGTTACTTTAGGTGGATGCAGCATTCTCGTACAAACTAAAATCCACCGCCCTGACAAGTCACTAATGGGCAAATAAGTTTTCGAGTCTCTGGCCACTTGATGTTTCAAAAACAAATTCAGCTTCTGCGAAGACTTTGTCATTTAGGCTTAGACGCTTGCGGTGATCAGCACGCCATTCATTGTTGCACCAAAGAACGCCAAACCTCATTACCTTGAGCACACTTGCCTCCAGAACAAAGAACCTGGCCAATTTAATCTCAGATGTGCTGCCTCGGTAGTCGATCAAATCAATTTCTGTAAGATGGAGATCAAGGCATTCGATGAGATTGTTATAGTGCAGCACATTTTTCACTTCCGGGTCTTTTTTTATCTGCAAAAGAAGAGAACATATTAGAGCAGCTGGCTGTATAAGATTGTCGTGTCATCAAGAGGTACCAATATCATTCTCTCATACGATAGGGTTGGTTGGCTAGTGATATTTTTTCACTCACTCTATCTCTCTCTCTCTTTCCTCTCATTTACCTAGGAGTACGTGAAGAGCTTGGGCATTTGTTGCCTTCCACTATGTGGCCGATGCCATATTTCGCAAAAGTATGCCACATAATACGCATCGATGTCAAATCAAAAGATTTTGGCACCGCTCTGGAGATGTGAGAGAGTTGGCACCGCTGTGCACACAGACCCACATGTATAAACAAATCAATCAAACCAACTACACCAGCCTCTCACTCTCCCAAACAAGTGTTTTTTATTGCCTCAGTCCTCTATCTCTCCCACGCAAGTGTTTTTTCATTGCGTGAGTTAATTTGGCACCGGAGCAAAGTAGGTGATCCAGATTGGGGCACCAGGTGAGCAATGGAGGGGCATCGATGCCAAATGCATCACAAGTGAATTTGGCACGTGTTTTGGCCTACATAGTGGAGGGCCGTTATAGCCCACTTTTGTACTACCTCTTATTTAGTATAAAATTTTGACCATAGATTTATGTAAGAAAATGCCAATGCATGTCACTAAAAATTACACCATTTGAAATTATGTTCAAATACGAATCCAACGATATAGTTCTTAGTGACATGCGTTAAAATTTTGTCAGTTAAATCTATGGTCAAATTTTGATACTACAAAATAGGAAGAGTAAACCAGGATGGAGGTAGTACTTGCTCTGAGGGTAACCATAGAGTTACTGGAGTAGTCTAAGTTACTTTCCACTATGACTAGCCTAGGCTACTATAGTAGTACAACAAAAAACGATGCAGGTGATCACGTGAGAAAAAATACTAAAAACATTTCTTTCGGTGCTGTGCGTAGATGCAGTTTTGAACACTACACTTGTCATCGTAATTTGGGAAAATTACGAAAAAATTGAGCTACGTTGTGATTACCATTTACTAATAGGAAAGAAGTTTCACCTCGATGAGTAGCTTCTCCGTGCACGGAAAGCATGTAAGGAATCCAACAACTTGATCCAGATTGGGGCCAATAGATTTTATTGCCAAGATCTTCACTGTGCGCATAGACTGGGTCAAGCTTGTGGGAATCATTTTCTGGAAGGCGGTCGTAAATACATCAAGAAGAAATTAAAAAATGTGAATTTCAAGAAGACGGAGAAGAAGATGAGTGTTGTACCTGAACGATTACGGATCCAATAAAGAGTTCGGAGAATTTGGCAGACGAGTGCACCAACGCTGTCAATTTCAGCGCGTCAATGACCTTGATTTTTGTTGTACCTTCTAGATTTGATACAAGCAATCTCTCAAGGAAAGGCGCATTCTCAATGACCATAACGTGGAACAGCTAGAGTGATCTCTTCCCAATTGATGTCTTGTTGCGGGGCCAGCAAGACACATAAATCCATCGGAGATTCGTCGAGGCGATGTGGAGGCTAATGAACCCGTGGATCTGCTCAAGACGAAGGTACTCGAGCGTAGTATAGCTGCGGAGCAGGTGCTCCATAGCCTTCTTCGATATGACAACGTCGAAGAGGTCGAGCTGCTTGATTTGAGGGAGAAGAAGGGCGGGCCCGACATTAATCTGGGGAAGATAGCAGGAGCTGAAGCTGGTGCGACCCAGCATTGGCGCGAGGCGGAGCGCGGACGACGGCAGAGAGCGACATCGTCCAGCTTCAAAGCTGAGCTCCTCGAGCTGATCTAGGGCGGGGGTTAAGAACCACTCATCGAACTTGGGTTGGACCTTGCAGTTGGTACTGAACATGCGGATGTCAAGGCGTCTAGCTGGCCCAGGGTGCGATGAAAGGATCTTGGAGACTGCGGCCATGCGTTTGCAATCCCCGTCACAGAGGCAGCTGTCGACGGTGAGGTTGAGGGGGACGCGGCGCTAGAGGGGGCGCCACCGCCGGGAGAGCAGGGCGGTCCTCACAGCAAATTTGGTGGGGAGGAGGCCGATGATGACGAGCAGCATGTCGTCGGGGAGGCTGCTGATGAAGTCCAGGCTCACCGGATGCGGTTTTGGCTCGAGCCGCCTCTGCTTGTTGGCTGCCTCGCCGTCCATCTCAACCGGCGGCGACGCCGGTGTACACGTGTGCTTGTGTGTGTTGTGTGCTGGGTGTGCGCGAGTGCGTCCTTCTGTGCATGCCGCCGTGCAGTGGTGAATTGTGCGCGAGTGCGTCCTCCACGCGGAAGAAGCGTGTCCTCAATGCGCCCTCAATTTACTAGCGTGCGGGGTGCTACCTTGAGTGGTTTCAACTTTGTTTACTTCACCGCGTGTCAGATGGGCCTCTTGTTTACTTATTTTCACCCATTGCCACATGGGCCAGCACACGAAGATACAGAACACGAGCTGACAAGGCAGCATGTGGACTGGTTGACCGGTCAAGTAAACAATATACGGAGCTATACGCTGACACAGTGAGCGTATAATCCGTCGGTATAGAGTGTTCGTGTGAGAGGGGAGGCCCGTGAGAGATAGCAGAGAGAGAAAGAGCTACTCCCTCCGTTCGATAATGTAATTCCAACATTTTTTAAAAGTCAAACTTTTGAAACTTTGACCAAGTTTATAAAGAAATTACTTATATCTACAATACCAAAGATAAATGATAGTATGAAGTAAGTACATGTTGTGATGAATCTAATGATTGTTCCATATGTAAATGTTTTTCTCCACATATACCTGGTCAAACTTTTCTGAGGTTTGACTTTTCAAAACATCCATATGCTTATGGGCGTGAGAGAGTCCCTAACTAGAGAGAGAGGGAGAGAGAGAGAGTGAAATAGAAAGAGTGAGTGAAAAAAGTGTGTGTGCGTGTGTGAAAGAGACATGGACAACACTCGATAAAAGTCGAGAAAAAACGTGTGTGTCTTATGCAAACATATCACACATGCATCTTCGACAACGGAAGCAAGGTGAGGAGATAGTGTGTGGTTGTTTGCAACCGAGAGAGCAAGACCCCTAGCACGTGGCCAAGAGGGGTCTGACAAACAAGGGAGAGAGGTCGAGAGAGACGTACGGAGAAAATGCAGACATGGGGAGGAGAGAGTGTATGTTTGTCATAGAGAGATCCCCTAGAGATCGTGATGGGACTACATGGGTGGGAGATCGAGTGACAAGGTGTGTGCGCGATAGAAGATACCCCGAGAGATATCGAGATAGACGTATGGATGGAAGGAGACAATACGTGTGTTCCTGATGGCTAGTGAGAGATAATCATACTTAGGGGGGGAGTGCTTGTGCCTATGATGGAGTGAGGGATTATGGTACTTATTAGGGGGGTGCGTGTCACATAGAGAGAGAACAAGGGCGGAGAGTGTTGGATGGGTCTATATGTATAGCGCGAGCGAGACATATGTATGTGTGAACCATGGAGATATAAAGTTTGAGAGAGATTGCGGAGCCCCGATAAGGCTGAGTGGTGCGTCAGATAGCTGAGAGGGGAAAGAGATATTCCATCCGCTCGATAATGCAGTGCATGTAATTTTTTAGAAGTCAAACTTTGGAAAATTTGATCAGGTTTACAAAAATGTTATTTATATCTTCAATACCAAAGATACATCATATGAAACTACATCTCATGGTGAATCTAATGGTATATGTTTGCTGTTCTAGATGTAATTGTTTTTCTCCACGTACATGGTCAAACTTTGTGATGTTTGACTTTTCAATAAATCAATATGCCATGGACCGAGGAGAGTGCCTAAGTCAAGAGAGATCAAGTGCGTGTGAAGGAGAATGAGTAAGTGTGCAAAAAGAGTATGTGTGTGAAAGAGAAAGTGACAACAAACGATAAATTAGAGAGAGAGAGAGTGTGTGTTTTTTCGTTTCTTAGGCGAACATATCACGCATGTATCTCCAGGATAGAAAAGCGAGGCGAGGAGATACACGAAGATAGCTAGTATGTGATTGTTTGCAACGGAGAGAGACACCCCTATAGCACATGTCCAATAGAGGTCTGGCCAACAAGGAACAAAGGTCGAGAGGGACACATGGAGAACATGGACGCATGGGGAGGGCGAGAGGGTGTGTTTGTGATAGAGAGATCCCCTCGAGATCATGAGGGGACTATATGGGTGGGAGATCGAGGGAGGTGTGCGCGCGATAGAAAGATGCTCCGAGAGAAATCGAGATAGACCATGCACATGTTTGTGATGGAGACTAAGATTAGCTAGTCATATACATATAGGGGGGACTGCGTGTGCCTACAATTGAGTGAGAGACCATCATACTTGGCTAGCTAGGCATGAGATTGTGTGTGTGTGTGTGCGTGTGAGATGGAGAGAGAACGAGGGAGAGGGATAGAGTTTTAGATGGGCCTATTGAGTGCAAGTGAGATATGCTTGTGTATGTGTGACCCAGGTAGATGGAGAGTTTGAGAGAGAGGGGGAAGAGCTCCGAGACAACAGAGTGGTGCGTGAGAGAGTTACGGGCAACGAGCCAAGGAATTTGTCTGCGTACGATGAGTGCACCCAAGATATCTAGCTTGGACTAGAGAATCATACATAGTGTGCGAGAGAGACCTATAGATGGAGTATATATGCATGCGAACTAGAAAGACCCCCTCCCACACACACACAAAGAGAGAGAGAGATGGAGAGAAAGCGAGAGGGACCAACAAGGTTTGTGTGTTGGATGCGTGAAACAGAATTGAAGATTGTCGGCGAGAGAGAGAGAGAGAGAGAGAGAGAGAGAGAGAGAGAGAGAGAGAGAGAGAGAGAGAGAGAGAGAGAGAGAGAGAGAGAGAGAGAGAGAGAGAGCAGGAGTCTGGGAGAGGGGGAGGTCGCGTTTTATGCATCAAAGACTGATATAAACCATGTTTCGATATAAACTTGCATTCAAATATTTAAATTGGAGAACATGTTGTCTGCAATCCACACATGAACGGATATATGCGTATATCAAACAAGTTCATTAATTTGACTTTCAACATGTTCATGGAGTACTATAATACTGTACAACATGCTACTCGATTGAGGTTTTCAATTTTGGATTTAGTTCACTATTTTGACCTGGTGAACGAGCTATTTCATTGAATCGAGATATTCCATTTTGGGTTTGATTCCCGTTTTTGAGTGGGTCAACTATTTGTCATATAGTAAATCGCTAGCAACGAGCATGTAAAAACACATTACTCCCGAGCATCATCTCTCCATCTAAAAAAGAAGTGGCATGCTAATATTTCAAAATTTGATTCGAATCGACTTGGTAAGGTAGACGTGGATGCCTGTTCTCCCAAATTTTGAACGAACCGTTAAACATCCTCTGCTCGGTGGAATTCGCCCGAGCAAATAAATGGGAGACGCGAAATTACCGTCCTATGTGGGACACGCATTAATTGGCCCGTTGTACATCGAGGGTAGGTTCGTAACTTCATCCAAGCGCGCGTTCTCCTCGGCCGAAATGACATGTGCCGAATAATTCATAAACCATGGTCGCCAAAACACGCTCTCCTCGCCCGAAATAGCTCGTGCCCACTATTTCAAAACACGCTCTCCTCGCCCGAAATCGCTCGCGCCCACTATATTTCAAAACACGCCCTCCTCGCCCGAAATCGCTCCCGCCCACTATTTTGGGAGAAGCAAAGTTACTCTACTATCCCCGACCCTCAGTACACAGACCCAAGCCGAGAAGCCTAAAGGCAGGGGTAGAACTGTAACTCCCCCTCACATTTCAGACAAATGCGCCTGTAAAACATGGTTCCACTCCCCTCCCAATTCACCCCCCATTCATACCTCATGGGTGCCAAATCACCTTCTCCCCGGAAGCTCCCTTCTCCCGAGCCGCGAAACCTCAGCCCCTCCTCCATGGCACCCCCCACCGCACCAATTTCCCAGCCGCCCTCCTCCCTAATGCCGGAGACGCTATCCATTTGCCGTCGTGCACTGGGCCGTGTGCCTCTTACTCCGTGCTGCTGGAGCTGCCTCGACGATGACCGCGTGTGATACGTCTCCAACGTATCTATAATTTTATTGCTCCATGCTATTATATATTCTGTTTTGGATGTTTAATGGGCTTATTTATACACTTTTATATTATTTTTGGGACTAACCTATTAACCCAAGGCCCAGTGCAAATTGCTGTTTTTTTGCCTATTTCAGTGTTTCGCAGAAAAGGAATATCAAACGGAGTCTAAACGGAATGAAACCTTCGGGAGCGTGATTTTTGGAACAAACATGATCCAGAGGACTTGGAGTGGACATCAAGCAATCAACGAGGAGGCCATGAGGCAGGAGGGCGCACCTACCCCCTGGGCACGCCCTCCACCCTCGTGGATCCCTCGTGGCTCCACCGACCTACTTCTTCCTCCTATATATACCTACGTACCCCGAAACCATCGAGGAGCACCACGAAAACCTAATTCCACCGCCGCAACCTTCTGTACCCGTGAGATCCCATCTTGGGGCCTTTTCCGGCGCTCCGTCGGAGGGGGAATCGATCACGGAGGGCTTCTACATCAACACCATAGCCTCTCCGATGATGTGTGAGTAGTTTACCACAGACCTTCGGGTCCATAGTTATTAGCTAGATGGCTTCTTCTCTCTCTTTGGATCTCAATACAAAGTTCTCCTTGATCTTCTTGGAGATCTATTCGATGTAACTCTTTTTGCGGTGTGTTTGTCGAGATCCGATGAATTGTGGGTTTATGATCAAGATTATATATGAACAATATTTGAATCTTCTCTGAATTCTTTTATGTATGATTGGTTACCTTTGCAAGTCTCTTTGAATTATCAATTTGGTTTGGCCTACTAGATTGATCTTTCTTGCAATGGGAGAAGTGCTTAGATTTGGGTTCAATCATGCGGTGCTCGATCCCAGTGACAGTAGGGGAAACGACACGTATTGTATTGTTGCCATCGAGGATAAAAACATGGGGTTTATATCATATTGCTTGAGTTTATCCCTCTACATCATGTCATCTTACCTAATGCGTTACTCTGTTCTTATGAACTTAATACTCTAGATGCATGATGGATAGCAGTCGATGTGTGGAGTAATAGTAGTAGATGCAGGCATGAGTCGGTCTACTTGTCATGGACGTGATGCCTATATACATGATCATGCCTAGATATTCTCATAATTATGCACTTTTCTATCAATTGCTCGACAATAATTTGTTCACCCACCGTAATACTTATGCTATCTTGAGAGAAGCCACTAGTGAAACCTATGGCCCCCGGGTCTATTCTCCATCACATTAATCTCCCGTCAACAAGCTATTTTTGGCGCCGTTTATTTTGCTTTCTTTACTTTTAGTCTTTATCATAAAAATACCAAAAATATTATCTTATCATCTCTATCAGATCTCACTTTGCAAGTGGCCGTGAAGGGATTGGCAACCCCTTTATCGTGTTGGTTGCAAGGTTCTTATTTGTTTGTGTAGGTACGAGGACTTGCGTGTGGCCTCCTACGGGATTGATACCTTGGTTCTCAAAAACTAAGGGAAATACTTACGCTACTTTGCTGCATCACCCTTTCCTCTTCAAGGGAAAACCAACGCATGCTCAAGCGGTAGCAGCGTGAACCGCACCGAAGCCGATTCACCACCGCCGTTGTTCACGGCGCCGGAGCGGCTCCAATTTTGGATCCGTCCAGTGTCCTAGCGCTGCTTCCCCGTAGCCGTCGACCGTCACAACATCGCTGTTTCCCTGTCGGCCTCACTGACTCGGCAGCTACACCTGCCTACTTCACCGTGCTGCCAGATAGGTCGCACCCTCATCTCAAATCACTTTATTTAGGCGTCAGTTGTCTGAATTTTTATTCTGGGCCAATCGATTCACAATGGGAAGCAGCACCCCTCGAGGTGGCGGAGCTCCTAGGCTACCGGTTGGCTGGTGTCTAACGTAGGGGTGCGGGGCCGTAAGTTCGCCGCGGAAGCAGCACTTAGATGGCTATCTTAGAGTTGCGTGGGTTGAAGGTACTGCCGCCGCCGGATCTGGATGACGGGGAGTCTTTGTAACATCCCAAAATTCTAAATTTTGGAATGTTATAATAAATAAATAGATAAATTTGATTGATTGTTTGATTGATTGAGTGAAATTCGAAACTTTTTGAAAGTTAAATGAGAGGGAATAAAAGGACTTTCCCAAACTTTCATTTTTGCTTTTATGATCTCCGTGAATTCAAATTCTTTTCACCACAAAACCCTGGAGAGAAGATGACATGACTTCTTCCATTTATTTAAATGACAAGGGTTTTTGAAAATATTTGAATTCCATTTGGAAATATTTCCAATTCAGAAACTTTAAGCAACTCAATGATTTTCATGAGAGAAGATAAAATGACTTCTTCAAAACATATGAAATATGAGTTGGAAGTTTAAAAGGATCAAATTCAAAGTCCCTTTGAAATTATTTTCAATTTGGAGTTATTTGGGTTTTATTCAAATTATTTTTCTCCAAAAATAAAATATGTGGAAAATAGGGTAACATGATTCCCTACAACAGAAAATTGGAGAGAAATAAATTTGAAATCATTTTGGTATTTTTAAAATGATTTTTATTGGATTTTATTAGAACATTAGCACTCTTTGCTTTATTTAAATTTGTGTGGATTTTATTTGACTTTACAAAAATGTCCATGTTGTTGGAAATCGTTTTCTGAAAATTTTGGTATATTATATGCCTATAGTTTGTTTTCATTTTATTTAGTTTATATTATTTTTTCTTTGTCTGTCTTAGAAAAAACCTTTCCCCACCGACTGGGCCGGCCCAGCTCCAGCCAGGCCGCGGCCCAGCCAGCCCCTCCGCTCGCCCGTTCGTCCCAGAGTCCGGCTCCCGCACGCATCCCGCGCCGCCGCCGTGACGAGGCCGGACTCCGCCGCCGCCTCGACTTGCCCCTCCCCCACGCCACCGCCTCCCCCTCCGCCTTTAAAAGGCGAGGACCCCGCCCCTCTCTCCCCCCCTCATCTCGCGCCGCCGCCGCCCGCGCAAAGCCTCGCCGGAGTTGCGAGCTCCGACGAGATCTGCCGCCGCCACCGCGCCCCGTTCCGCCTTCCTCGCTCAACGCCGATGCTGCCGTCGCCTTCGCCTCGCCGTGCCGCGCCTCCCCGTGCTTCGACCCGAAGCAGCCGACCGCCGGAGCCGCCTCCCCGCTCGCAGCCTACGCCATCGCCGCGGTCCCACCTCGTCGGCGACCTCCACGCCGTGGTAACCGTCGCCTCTACCCCTCGTCCGTTTGATCCAGATTCGACGGCCCAGATTAGATCGATCTTGTTTTTTTTGAAACGGTATGTGTTAGTTAGTGAACGTTCGCTCTATTAGACCCGCAGCGGACGGTTTTCCAGCTTGTCGTTTTCTGACACGTGTCCAGGGACTTAGTTGTAGATTGTTTTTTTAGATTAGTCCTTAATCTTAAAACCTTCACAACTTTACGCTCGTTTGTCCAAATCCAACGAAACCAATGCCCACTTCTTCGTGATGATCCCCTCTATCCATTAAAACAACTTGAATATGTTTTGAAAGTTTTAAAATTTGAATTCAAACAGATTTGTATTCAAACTTCGTTTGATCATAACTTGAGTTTTATAACTCCGATTTAGTTGATTCTTTTTGCAAATCGAAGCTCTTGACCTAAACTTTCTAATAAGGCCAAATTGACATAATTTTGGTACTGTTAGAAATTGTTTCATGTTACAAGATTTATTTACTTTGGTTCTGATGTTTTCCGAATTGTCTTCTTTGTTCTTTCCGATCTTTTGAGTGATTGCTTATGTATGGTTACCATTGCTTGCTCACGATAGATTGACCGGAGTGTGACGAGTAGAACTATCAGGAGTTTTGAGTGCGAATCATCTTCTTCAACATTGCAGGCAAGTTCACACTTTGATCATATCCCTTTCATACCCAGTTTTTATACATTAGTTTCAATCCTCAAACATTGCATGGTTAGGAGTTGATAACATGTGGGTATTGGGAAGTAGTTGATGAGGTAGGAACCTATTGACCTACATTCAAACTTTGGGAGTTACTTCTACGTTTGCTTATATTGCTATGCTATGCTCGTAGACGTGGATTGGGTTTGAGTGACTTTCCATGATAGATGTGAGATTGTTAATTAATGGTTCAACTTAAGGTGGTTACTTTAATTCACATCTGGGTGGATTGAGGCACCTGGAGAACCAAGTGTTGCCTGTATTTTTGGATATCTCGGAGTACCCGTGTGATCATCCTATGGAACGCCACCCAGACTCAAAGGGATCATAAGATTATTCATGCTAGAAACTTCCGTGTGCAGCCACAAGCCATTATGGGCTCTGGCATAGTTGAGTAAGTTGTGTGAGCTCTTGAAGAGGTGGACTAGAAGATGTAGGGGGATTGTAGGTGTAACTGTCTGCCCGGAGTAGAGAGTAAATGCTTCTGAAAGACTGTGTCTCGATCATCCGTTTCTCAAACACCTTGTAGTGCGAGAAATCAAGCGGAGGCGATCGAGTCTTGTGGGGAAAAGTGCGCAAACCTCTGCAGAGTGTACAATCTAATCATGGTTAGCCGTGTTCCCGGTTATGGACATCTTGAGTATCTAGTTCTTGGATTATCATGTGAATCTCATCATCATGTTACTTAATTTAATTTGATTGGGTTAATCACGTTCTTAATTGGGATTGAGTTGGAGGTACCTTCTCAATGTTTAACAACCACCATGATAGTTAAATAAAATTTATTCCTTTGCAGTAGGGAAAAATTGGCTTTTCGCAAAAACATTATAACCGTAGAGCTTTCCACCAGCCATATATGCATGTAGTGATAGTTATCATTCTTCATTAACCTATGGTGTGAATTTGCCAGTACATTCAATGTACTGACCCTCTGTGGCTGCAACGTCTCATGTTGCAGGATATCTTACGACGAGTAAGTGATACGTTAGGGTTACGATTTCTACACTCAACTTTGCCGTTGGTGTTGATGGGAATCCACAACCTTGTTACTTCCGCTATTTGGATTGAGGTAATAATATTTTAAGTTACTTTATACATGTGATTTACCTCTGTTATAAATCCTTGAGTACTGTGTGTGTCAGCATACCGATCCAGGGATGACACGTAAGCACAGAGACTTGGCCGTCTGAGGTCGGGTCGCTACAAGATGGTATCAGAGCACATGTTGACTGTAGGACGTGACTCTAGAAACTAGCAAGCCCATTGGAAAAGATTTTATCTACAACTTTCTTTTCAAAAAGGATATTTTACATCTCTTCTCTTCTGAGCTTATTCAAATATTCCCTTTTAGTGAGACCATACCCTTTTTCCCTTTGGACCACTCGAAGATTCGACGGATGAGACCACTTCAAGAAGTACAAGATATCGGACAACTAAGACCATTCGGAATGAAGAGGATTTTATCATGCATTATGATAATGGAAACTACAATGTTTGAAGACTCCGAAGACTGGGAGAATTTGAAGGCTATGTAGAATTTCCAAATTCGTGTGACCTAGGAAGGCTACCCTTATGGAACTTGGCAGACTATGGAAGCTGTCAATACCCGAGATCAAGGTGTATCGGAGAAAGATCGGAACATGGAGCATTAGAACTCAAAGTTTTGTCAAGAAAACCCTAAGGCAGGAGATATCGACTATGGAATGATAGCTCATGGGAATGACAAGAGCAGAAACACGGTTATCCATGTTGTTATCGCCCGTTTATGCTATTGTCACCGTGTTGAGTTAAGCATGCATATGCATGGAAGGATTGGATGGTAGAAGGCTGATGGAGCACCTATCAGCAAGATGAAGTTTTAACCTTAGCCGGTGTATCACCAGGATCTGGAGTGTTACATCAAGAAGTTAAGATGGACCTACAAGAAGCAGTATTATATAAGGAAGCGTTTTGTGAAGAACTCATGACCTAGAAGCTGAAAGTAGCCAAGCTGGAGGAGCAAAATTTCGAGATACCGGAGATTTGTCAGGAACTGAAGGACAGTAGGATCATGGTTCATGCCAAGGAGGTTGAAACCCAGAAGTTTGGAACGCAGCTCGAAAATATTAAAGGATGTCATGAGAGACTTCGCGTCAACAGAGATGATCTGGCAAAAGAACTTGAGAAGGACAAGCACGATGGGAAGAAGCTATCGGAGACATGAACAAGACTTGAAGAGTTTGGCGACTTTGAAGATTTATTGACCATTAGAAGACCAAACCCCTGTTATATACCCACGTTAGATGCGACGATTGTGAGCTGTCATTTTCTTGATGTTTTCCCGACAGCCACAAAATAAAATCTGTCTTTTCAAAACTATTGTTTGCATTGTGTGTATCCCTCTCTATCCCTCTTATCCCACCCCAAACCCATGGACCCAATAGAGGATGAATGGAGATGAGCTTATATTTTCTGGACCGTTGATTCAATTGGAGATGGACCGATGGATTCAGAACATGGAGGATCACATGGAGAATAACCCTATAGCCGGAAAGGATATGACCCAGCATGCTCTTGAATGCTTTGAAAGAGGTGCCACTACCTGGTAGAGGATGTACCAAACCATCAATGGATGGCAAGGAGTAACTACTTGGAAGGAATTTAAGTGGACTTTGTTAAAGTCTTGGCTTGTGTCCCAGAAATTGAGGCCTTATGGAAAGGATATGAAGAAACCTTGTGCATACAGTCTTTGTGGAGAAATAGGACACAACCATAAAGAAAATAAGGATGAATACCCTCATAATCAGAGGATTACCAAAGGAGTTAGCCGAGGATCTCAGGGAACTTCGGTTGGAGATTGTTCCCAAAGGTTTTGTTGCAGCAATGGAAGTTCATTCTACATTGTTGGGAAAGATCCGTGAAGCTCAGAAGGATGACAAAGAGATTGCTGAGGTAAAAGAGAGGATGAGCAAAGGAAAGGCCAAAGGTTTTCGTAAGGATGAGCACGACACATTATGGTTCGAGGACCGTGTATATGTGCCCAATAATGCAAAGATCAGGAAGTAAATACTTCAGGAGGCTCATAACTCACCATACTCGATTCGCCCTGGAAAACACCAAGATGTATTAGGATTTGAAGGAGCGTTTCTGGTGGAATGGTATGAAGAAGGATATTGCGGAGTATGTAGTCGTAGGTGATGTATGCCAGAGAGTAAAGGCAGAGCATCAGAAGCTAGCAGGATTACTACAGCCTATGCCGATACCCGAATGGAAGTGGAATAAGCTTGGCATGGATTTCATTACCGGATTTCCCAGAACCCGATCGGGATATGATTCTATCTGGGTAGTAGTTGATTCGCTTGACCAAAGTGGCTCACGTTATCCTAGTGAAAACCACCTATACAAGTGCGAAGTTGGCCAAGATATATTTGACCAGGATCGTATGTCTGCATGGAGTTCCGAGGACCATCGTATCAGATAGAGGAACACAGTTTACCTCAAAGTTTTGGAATCAGCTGCACCAGACTTTGGGTACTAGGTTAGAGTTCAGTACAACCTTTCATCCGCAGACAGATGGATAGACCGAGAGAGTCAATCAGATTCTGGAGAACTTGTTGAGAGCGTGTGCGCTAGATTATGGATCTAGTAGGGATGATAATCTACCTTACGCGGAGTTCTCATACAACAACAGTTACCAAGCCAGTTTGAAGATGGCCCCTTTTGAAGCTTTGTATGGGAGAAGGAGCCAGACACTGTTGATGTGGGATGAAGTTGGAGACTGTCAGTTGCTTGGACCAAATGTGATCAAGGAGTCAGAAGAGAATGTTAAGTTGATTCAAGATAGAATGAAGGTAGCTCAGTCCAGGCAGAAGAGTTATGCAGACTCAAAATGCAAGGAGGTAGTCTATGAAATCAGAGACAGAGCATATCTTCGTGTGCCACCTTTGCGAGGAGTTAAACGATTTGGAGTTAAGGAAAAGTTAGCCCCGAGATTTGTAGGACCATACCGAGTTTTGGAGCGTATGAGAGAAGTGGCCTACAAGTTGGAGTCACCCGAAGGACTGTCAGGAGTTCATGTTTCCCAGTTGAAGAAGTGCCATGCAGAGATGGCCAATATTCCCCTGTAAGGACGCTTGACCCTGGAAAGGATAATGATGTTCCACGAAGTGGAGTATGGACTTCATAAGTATAAGTTTTTATCTCGGTATGTGGGATATCCCACGAGGATGAAGAGATGAAGTACTATGGGATATAAAGGAGATATGATGTTGGTAATATGGAACAATTGTAACTCTAGGATGATTCCGAGTAATCACGTCTTAGTTTGGAACCAATAGAAGGAAGGAAGACAGTAAAATTGGATGGAATTAAGAACGCTAGGAATCCGGAAGTTGGATGTTGGAATAATGATAAGTTTCCCCGATGATGAGTTCAAGGTTTACAAGTGATGAGATGGGCCATAACCCACAGGCCCCAGGACCTGCCAAGAAGCAAGCACACTCTTGCTGAAGGAAAAACCCTCGAAGAAGTTACGATTTTAGCAATAGACGATTTTATAGGAGTTTACGCAAACCTGAGAGTTGTGAAGGAACGATAGATGTTTGTTTGGCTTGCAGAATCAATGGATTTATCCGAACCTAGTTCGTTGACAAGAGAAATTCTGCAATGCTTGTGAGGATGACCGAGTGTTAGAATGCGAGATTCACTAAACCATATACAGGGTAATGATCTGGGTGCGGGATGGATTGATCACCATACTGACTTACTCTTATTATTCGCCTTGCTATACGGGATGGTAAATCTGAGTGACTTACCTATAGTAAAGCGACGACGGTGAAAACCTTGTTTAAACCCTAGAATGGTATGACAATTCTTTTTCCCTTGTACAAGGCAGCTTTTGCCAACCGTAGGTTATACGGTGAGGATCAACCAGACCCATTTCCTGCAGGAGAAACCATAAATGGTTGACCACCATGAGATATCGATAGTTGTTTAGTATTGGCGCCAGACCTATCAGCTATGAAGACCCAGTCTCAGAATAACCTTACCAAGATAAAAGGACGGAAGAATTATGGTAAAGGTCATGCCGCTACCGGAAGAGCTGGAGAAGGAATTATACTGAAGATCTGAGAAGACCGGCCCTGTCAAGAATAAGGATGGAGTATATGAGTATTGATGGGACCATAACGATGTTTCTAAGGGTGGTAGCACCCTAGACCCCCTGTGTTAATCGATGGATTTTCAGAAGACCCCAAACCTAACCTATTTCTTTCTAGCCTCTCCGAATCTCGAGGACGAGATTCATTTTAAGGGTGGTAGGTTTGTAACATCCCAAAATTCTAAATTTTGGAATGTTGTAATAAATAGATAGATTTGATTGATTGTTTGATTGATTGAGTGAAACTGAGTGAAATTCGAAACTTTTTCAAAGTTAAATGAGAAGGAATAAAAGGACTTTCCCAAACTTTCATTTTTCCTTTTATGATCTCCGTGAATTCAAATTATTTTCACCACAAACCCCTGGAGAGAAGATGATATGACTTCTTCCATTTATTTAAATGACAAGGGTTTTTGAAAATATTTGAATTCCATTTGGAAATATTTCCAATTCAGAAACTTTAAGCAACTCAATGATTTTCATGAGAGAAGATAAAATGATTTCTTCAAAACATATGAAATATGAGTTGGAAGTTTAAAAGGATCAAATTCAAAGTCCCTTTGAAATTATTTTCAATCTGGAGTTATTTGGGTTTTATTCAAATTATTTTTCTCCAAAAATAAAATACACGGAAAATAGGGTAACATGATTCCCTACAACAAAAAATTGTAGAGAAATAAATTTGAAATCATTTTGGTATTTTTAAAATGATTTTTATTGGATTTTATTAGAACAGTAGCACTCTTTGGTTTATTTAAATTTGTGTGGATTTTATTTGACTTTACAACAATGTCCATGTTGTTGGAAACCTTTTTCTGCAAATTTTGATATATCATATGCCTATAGTTTGTTTCCATTTTATTTAGTTTATATTATTTTTTCTTTGTCTGTCTTTTAAAAAAAACCTTTCCTCACCGACTGGGCCGGCCCAGCTCCAGCCAGGCCGCGGCCCAGCCAGCCCCTCCGCTTGCCCGTTCGTCCCCGAGTCCGGCTCCCGCACGCATCCCGCGCCGCCGCCATGACGAGGCCGGACTCGGCCGCCGCCTCGACTTGCCCCTCCCCCACGCCACTGCCTCCCCCTCCGCCTTTAAAAGGCAAGGACCCCGGCCCTCTCTCTCCCCCTCATCTCGCGCCGCCGCCGCCCGCGCAAAGCCTCGCCGGAGTTGCGAGCTCCGACGAGATCTGCCGCCGCCACCGCGCCCCGTTCCGCCTTCCTCGCCCAACACGGATGCTGCCATCGCCTTCGCCTCGCCGCGCCGCGCCTCCCCGTGCTTCGACCCGAAGCAGCCGACCGCCGGAGCCGCCTCCCCACTCGCAGCCAACGCCATCGCCGCCGTCCCACTTCGCTGGCGACCTCCACGCCGCGGTAACCGTCGCCTCTACCCCTCGTCCGTTTGATCCAGATTCGACGGCCCAGATTAGATCGATCTTGTTTTTTTATTTCGAAACGGTATGTGTTAGTTAGTGAACGTTCGCTCTATTAGCCCCGCAGCGAACGGTTTTCCAGCTTGTCGTTTTCTGACACATGTCCAGGGACTTAGTTGTAGATTGTTTTTTCAGATTAGTCCTTAATCTTAAAACCTTCACAACTTTTCGCGCGTTTGTCCAAATCCAACGAAACCAATGCCCACTTCTTTGTTATGATCCCCTCTATCCAGTAAAACAACTTGAACATGTTTTGAAAGTTTTAAAATTTGAATTCAAACAGATTTGTATTCAAACTTCGTTTGATCATAACTTGAGTTTTATAACTCCGATTTAGTTGATTCTTTTTGCAAATCGAAGCTCTTGACCTAACTTTCTGATAAGGACAAATTGACATAATTTTGGTACTGTTAGAAATTGTTTCATGTTGCAAGAGTTATTTACTTTGGTTCTGATGTTTTCCGAATTGTCTTCTTCGTTCTTTCCGATCTTTTGAGTGATTGCTTATGTATGGTTACCATTGCTTGCTCACGATAGATTGACCGGAGTGTGACGAGTAGAACTATCAGGAGTTTTGAGTGCGAATCATCTTCTTCAACATTGCAGGCAAGTTCACACTTTGATCATATCCCTTTCATACCCAGTTTTTATACATTAGTTTCAATCCTCAAACATTGCATGGTTAGGAGTTGATAACATGTGGGTATTGGGAAGTAGTTGATGAGGTAGGAACCTATTGACCTGCATTCAAACTTTGGGAGTTACTTCTACGTTTGCTTATATTGCTATGCTATGCTCGTAGACGTGGATTGGGTTTGAGTGACTTTCCATGATAGATGTGAGATTGTTAATTAATGGTTCAACTTAAGGTGGTTACTTTAATTCACATCTGGGTGGATTGAGGCACCTGGAGAACCCAGTGTTGCCTGTATTTTTGGATATCCCGGAGTACCCGTGTGATCATCCTATGGACCGCCACCCAGACTCAAAGGGATCATAAGATAATTCATGCTAGAAACTTCCCTGTGCAGCCACAAGCCATTATGGGCTCTGGCATAGTTGAGTAAGTTGTGTGAGCTCTTGAAGAGGTGGACTAGCAGATGTAGGGGGATTGTAGGTGTAACTGTCTGCCCGGAGTAGAGAGTAAATGCTTCTGAAAGACTGTGTCTCGATCATCCGTTTCTCAAACACCTTGTAGTGCGAGAAATCAAGCGGAGGCGATCGAGTCTTGTGGGGAAAAGTGCGCAAACCTCTGCAGAGTGTACAATCTAATCATGGTTAGCCGTGTCCCCGGTTATGGACATCTTGAGTATCTAGTTCTTGGATTATCATGTGAATCTCGTCATCATGTTACTTAATTTAATTTGATTGGGTTAATCACGTTCTTAATTGGGATTGAGTTGGAGGTACCTTCTCAATGTTTAACAACCACCATGATAGTTAAATAAAATTTATTCCTTTGCAGTAGGGAAAAATTGGCTTTTCGCAAAAACATTATAACCGTAGAGCTTTCCACCAGCCATATATGCATGTAGTGATAGTTATCATTCTTCATTAACCTATGGTGTGAATTTGCCAGTACATTCAATGTACTGACCCTCTGTGGCTGCAACGTCTCATGTTGCAGGATATCTTACGACGAGTAAGTGATACGTTTGCCGTTGGTGTTGATGGGAATCCACAACCTTGTTACTTCCGCTATTTGGATTGAGGTAATAATATTTTACGTTACTTTATACATGTGATTTACCTCTGTTATAAATCCTCGAGTACTGTGTGTGTCAGCATACCGATCCAGGGATGACACTTAAGCACAGAGACTTGACAGTCTGAGGTCGGGTCGCTACAGTCTTTGTGGATTAGCCCGGGGGCGGCGCAACCACGGCAGTGCGGTGGGGCGGGGAGCGGGGTTTTGGCCGGGGCCACAGACGGAGGAGGCAGGCTGCTCTGCCGTTGGTCGCTGGCTCTTCGGGGAAGATTCCTAACAGTGTCAGCCGGGAGGCACAAGACGGCCATCAAGCCATCCGGCGTAGATCGGACAGTGCGAAAATAAAATAAAATCATGTGACCCCAATTTAGTCTTCAGTCAACAGACGTGTGACCACTCTCGTACCTTGCTGTTGATCTCTTAGTGTATTTCTTAAGATCAAAGAGATGTGTCGTTCTTAACGTTATGTGTTATCTGCATCTTCAGCCACACCGTCTTCCGACTCACCGCAACTGCTCCAACAAGGGAAGCATACACCAGAAGGGAGCTATAGTCCCCACTCAACAGTTCCCTGCATCGAATACATGTGCCCGTCATGGACAGCCACAACAACTGCAGGGCCATCAACAAGTCAGCACATGATGCTCACTCCTATGGATGGCGGCCAGATAGGTTGTACCCTTATCTTACTTGTGTGCAACATTTATGGCTTTGTTATTCATCTAAGCATGGAAAATAGATTATCACATTTCACTGTATATTCATGCTGATCTCTTACGTGTCTTGTTCAGGAGTTAACGCTGTTCCATAGTTCAGCTAAGATACTTGTTCTTTAGGTAACGCTGTTCCATAGTTATCATCCATCAGCCAATGCTATCCCACAGGCTGGTGATTATAGTATTATACCACTTCTAGTATTACCTATGTTGTTCTTTAATACTTTTGTGTGCCGTCTAGTTAATCTCGAGTAAAAACGATACATATTCTATAGCTTTCATCTGTGTTCTCCCTTTAGTTTTTGAGACCTGTTGCTGCTAGTTAACCCCAATCCTACTATTTATGTCGTCTCCTACAGGCACTCATTACATAAATCTAACTACTAGTTGTCTTCCATGCATGTCAGATATAATTGCACACACTGATATATCCACAAGAACCTCACGGAGCAATGTAAAGGCCAATAAACTTGATGTCAATGATACCCAATATGATGGAACATGTAAAGGCAGTTCTTCAGAAGACTTGCAGAAAGATGTTGAATCCTCTTCACCCCACAAGGTCCTTGCTCTAACTTGGCCCGTGATATGGGTACAACATGCATATAATGTCCTGGAGTGTATCTACTCTGTTGCAATGCCATGTGCTTAGCATGCTGATCATGCATGTAAATATGTCATGCCTTCCTATTTTTCAGTACCTATTCCATTCATGATAACATGTTTTCAAATTCAAGTAATGTCATTCTACTCTATCGCAATGCCATCTGCTTAATTTGGACATCGTGCTTCTGAATATCTTATGCATTGTTATTCATCAGTATGTACTTCATCTGTCTACCATACCACATTTTTCAACATTGAAGTGTTGTTCTAGTGCTCTGTTGCAATGCCATCTTAGTTTCCCAATCATACACGTGTATGTTGCCTTAGTTTTTTCTATACATATTCCGCTAGCATACAGTTTTACATTCAACTAGTGTTTTTTTACCGTGTTGTCCTGTCGTATCCCTAGCTCTTACACCATACTCCCTCCGTCCGGATTACATGTTGCTGAAATGGATAAAAAAGGATGTATCTAGAACTGAAATACGCCTAGACCCATCCATTTTTTTCCGGATGGAGGGAATACATGTCAATATGTCATGCCTTTCTATTCTTCAGTACCTATTCCATCTCTCTACTGTAGCATGTTTTATAATTGAAGCACCATTCTTCTATACAAGGCATGCAAGGGGAAGACGACTATGTTAGAATCTAAAGGGTTACAAACCAGGTCTTTGCAAAAGATCCAAATGCTAGGAGATAATAAACCAACTCCAGTTTTTATAGATACTGCTCCAGCACAGAGAAACCCAACTCCTACTGATAATAAGCAGATTCCTGTGGCCAAAGAACTAGTCCGCTTCAGTCCAGCAAAAATATGTCAACTCCATTCTAAGAAGCGTGTGCGTATCCTTGCATCATGAAATTTTATAGCATGCTGATCATATTTTCGACATGTTTCTTACCCATCTCTCTTTTAGAAAATAAGCTTAATAGATAGAAGAATTTCTGCACTGGTATCGTCTGTGAGGAAAGATTCTTGCAGGAATTCTCCGTGCTCCAATGCAGATGTAAGTACCTGTTGTATATCACTATATTTTTACATCAGCATGTGTTTTGTTAATCGGCGTGAATCCAACCTTTATCTGATCTAAATTTAGTTGTAGCAAAATGTATGATTAAAGGCCACAATGTTGATTTTTGTAAGGAAAACTGCCTGGTAGTTTTGCATCCTGAGCTGCATGAGTGTACTATCTCATATCAGTGGGTTTGATTACTTTGGTTCTGCAGTGGGTTTGCAGTGTTTTTTTACTGTGTTGTCCTGTCGTATCCCTAGCTCTTACGTCATACTCCCTCCGTCCGGATTACATGTCGTAGAAATGGATAAAACTGGATGTATCTAGAACTGAAATACGCCTAGACCCATCCATTTATTTCTGGATGGAGGGAATACATGTCAATATGTCATGCCTTTCTATTCTTCAGTACCTATTCCATCTCTGCTATAGCATGTTTTATAATTGAAGCACCATTCTTCGATATAAGGCATGCAAGGGGAAGATGGCTATGTTAGAATCTGAAGGGTTACAAACCAGGTCTTTGCAAAAGATCCAAACGCCAGGAGATAATAAACCAACTCCATTTTTCATAGATACTGCTCCAACACAGAGAAACCCAACTCCCATTGATAATAAGCAGATTCCAGTGGCCAAAGAACTAGTCCGCTCCAGTCCAGCAAAAGAATGTCAACTCCATTCTAAGAAGCGTGTGCGTATCCTCGCATCATGAAATTTTATAGCATTCTGTGTTGGAAATATGCCCTAGAGGCAATAATAAAATGGTTATTATTATATTTCCTTGTTCATGATAATTGTCTATTGTTCATGCTATAATTGTGTTATCCGGAAATCGTAATACATGTGTGAATACATAGACCACAACATGTCCCTAGTGAGCCTCTAGTTGACTAGCTCGTTGATCAACAGATAGTCATGGTTTCCTGACTATGGACATTGGATGTCATTGATAACGGGATCACATCATTAGGAGAATGATGTGATGGACAAGACCCAATCCTAAGCATAGCACAAGATCGTGTAGTTCGTTTGCTAGAGCTTTTCCAAATGTCAAGTATCATTTCCTTAGACCATGAGATTGTGCAACTCCCGGATACCATAGGAGTGCTTTGGGTGTGCCAAACGTCACAACGTAACTGAGTGGCTATAAAGGTGCACTACGGGTATCTCCGAAAGTGTCTGTTGGGTTGGCACGAATCGAGACTGGGATTTGTCACTCCGTATGACGGAGAGGTATCTCTGGGCCCACTCGGTAATGCATCATCATAATGAGCTCAATGTGACCAAGTGTTTGGTCACGGGATCATGCATTACGTTACGAGTAAAGTGACTTGCCGGTAACGAGATTGAACAAGGTATTGGGATACCGACGATCGAATCTCGGGCAAGTAACGTACCGATTGACAAAGGGAATTGTATACGGGATTGATTGAATCCTCGACATCGTGGTTCATCCGATGAGATCATCGTGGAACATGTGGGAGCCAACATGGGTATCCAGATCCCGCTGTTGGTTATTGACCGGAGAGTCGTCTCGGTCATGTCTGCATGTCTCCCGAACCCGTAGGGTCTACACACTTAAGGTTCGGTGACGCTAGAGTTGTAGAGATATTAGTATGCGGTTAACCGAAAGTTGTTCGGAGCCCGGATGAGATCCCGGACGTCACGAGGAGTTCCGGAGGTAAAGATTTATATATGGGAAGTCCTATTTTGGCCACCGGAAAATGTTCGGGATTTTTCGGTATTGTACCGGGAAGGTTCTAGAAGGTTCCGAAGTGGGGCCCACCTGCATGGGGGGACCCACATGAACGTGGGTAGTGGGGGCAAGGCCCCACACCCCTGGTCAAGGCGCACCAAGATCCCACCTTAGAAGGAATAAGATCATATCCCAAAGGGATAAGATCAAGATCCCTAAAAAAGGGGGATAACAATCGATGGGGAAGGGAAATGATGGGATTTCTTTCCCCCACCTTTGCCAACGCCCCAATGGACTTGGAGGGCAAGAAACCAGCCCCCTCCACCCCTATATATAGTGGGGAGGCGCATGGGAGCAGGACACCAAGCCCCTGGCGCCTCCCTCTCCCTCCCGTGACACCTCTCCCTCTCATTGAGCTTGGCGAAGCCCTGCCGAGATCCCCGCTGCTTCCACCACCACGCCGTCGTGCTGCTGGATCTCCATCAACCTCTCCCTCCCCTTGCTGGATCAAGAAGGAGGAGACGTCTTCCCCAACCGTGCGTGTGTTGAACGCGGAGGTGCCGTCCGTTCGGCGCTCGGTCATCGGTGATTTGGATCACGACGAGTACGACTCCATCAACCCCGTTCACTTGAACGCTTCCGCTCGCGATCTACAAGGGTATGTAGATGCACTCTTTTCCCTCTTGTTGCTAGAAGACTCCATAGATTGTTCTTGGTGATGCGTAGAATTTTTTTAATTTCTGCAACGATCTCCAACAGTGGCATCATGAGCTAGGTCTATGCATAGTTTCTATGCACGAGTAGAACACAAACTTGTTGTGGGCGTAGATGTTGTCAATTTTCTTGCCACTACTAGTCTTATCTTGTTTCGGCGGCATCGTGGGATGAAGCGGCCCGGACCGACCTTACACGTACGCTTACGTGAGACAGGTTCCACCGACTGACATGCTCTAGTTGCATAAGGTGGCTAGCGGGTGTGTGTCTCTCCCACTTTAGTCGGATCGGATTCGATGAAAAGGGTCCTTATGAAGGGTAAATAGAAGTTGGCATATCACGTTGTGGTTTTACGTAGGTAAGAAACGTTCTTGCTAGAAACCTATAGAAGCCACGTAAAAACATGCAACAACAATTAGAGGACGTCTAACTTGTTTTTGCAGCATATGCCTTGTGATGTGATATGGCCAAAAGGATGTGATGAATGAAATATATGTGATGTATGAGATTGATCATGTTCTTGTAATAGGAATCACGACTTGCATGTCGATGAGTATGACAACCGGCAGGAGCCATAGGAGCTGTCTTTATTTTTTGTATGACCCGCGTGTCATTGAATAACGCCATGTAAATTACTTTACTTTATTGCTAAACACGTTAGCCATAGAAGTAGATGTAATCGTTGGCGTGACAACTTCATGAAGACACGATGATGGAGATCATGGTGTCATGCCGGTGACGAAGATGATCATGGCGCCCCGAAGATGGAGATCAAAGGAGCAATATGATACTGGCCATATCATGTCACTATTTGATTGCATGTGATGTTTATCATGTTTTACATCTTATTTGCTTAGAACGACGGTAGCTTAAATAAGATGATCCCTCGCAATAATTTCAAGAAAGTGTCCCCCCTAACTGTGCACCGTTGCGAAGGTTCGTTGTTTCGAAGCACCACGTGATGATCGGGTGTGATAGATTCTAACGTTCGAATACAACGGGTGTAAGCCAGATTTACACACGCAATACACTTAGGTTGACTTGACGAGCCTAGCATGTACAGACATGGCCTCGGAACACGGAAGACCGAAAGGTCGAGCATGATTCGTATAGAAGATACGATCAACATGAAGATGTTCACCGATGTTGACTAGCCCGTCTCACGTGATGATTGGACACGGCCTAGTTGACTCGGATCATGTTTCACTTAGATGACTAGAGGGATGTCTATCTGAGTGGGAGTTCATTGAATAATTTGATTAGATGAACTTAATTATCATGAACTTAGTCTAAAATCTTTACAATATGTCTTGTAGATCAAATGGCCCACGCTAATGTTGCCCTCAACTTCAACGCGTTCCTAGAGAAAACCAAGCTGAAAGATGATGGCAGCAACTATACGAACTGGGTCCGGAACCTGAGGATCATCCTCATAGCTGCCAAGAAAGATTATGTCCTAGAAGCACCGCTAGGTGACGCACCCATCCCAGAGAACCAAGACGTTATGAACGCTTGGCAGCAGCGTGCTGATGATTACTCCCTCGTTCAGTGCGGCATGCTTTACAGCTTAGAACCGGGGCTCCAAAAGCGTTTTGAGCAACACGGAGCATATGAGATGTTCGAAGAGCTGAAAATGGTTTTCCAAGCTCATGCCCGGGTCGAGAGATATGAAGTCTCCGACAAGTTCTTCAGTTGTAAGATGGAGGAAAATAGTTCTGTCAGTGAGCACATACTCAAAATGTCTGGGTTACACAACCGCTTGACTCAGCTGGGAGTTAATCTCCCGGATGACGCGGTCATTGACAGAATCCTTCAGTCGCTTCCACCAAGCTACAAGAGCTTTGTGATGAACTTCAATATGCAGGGGATGGAAAAGACCATTCCTGAGGTATATTCAATGCTGAAATCAGCGGAGGTGGAGATCAAAAAGGAACATCAAGTGTTGATGGTGAATAAAACCACTAAGTTCAAGAAAGGCAAGGGTAAGAAGAACTTCAAGAAGGACGACAAGGGAGTTGCCGCGCCCGGTAAGCCAGTTGCCGGGAAGAAGCCAAAGAATGGACCCAAGCCTGAGACTGAGTGCTTTTATTGCAAGGGAAGTGGTCACTGGAAGCGGAACTGCCCCAAGTACTTAGCGGACAAGAAGGCCGGCAACACCAAAGGTATATGTGATATACATGTTATTGATGTGTACCTTACCAGCACTCATAGTAGCTCCTGGGTATTTGATACCGGTGCGGTTGCTCATATTTGTAACTCAAAGCAGGAGCTGCGGAATAAACGGAGACTGGCAAAGGACGAGGTGACGATGCGCGTCGGGAATGGTTCCAAGGTCGATGTGATCGCCGTCGGCACGCTACCTCTACATTTACCTACGGGATTAGTTTTAAACCTCAATAATTGTTATTTAGTGCCAGCTTTGAGCCTGAATATTGTATTAGGATCTCGTTTAATTCGAGATGGCTACTCATTTAAATCCGAGAATAATGGTTGTTCTATTTATATGAGAGATATGTTTTATGGTCATGCCCCGCTGGTTAATGGTTTATTCTTAATGAATCTCGAACGTAGTGTTACACATATTCATAGTGTGAATACCAAAAGATGTAAGGTTGATAATGATAGTCCCACATACTTGTGGCACTGCCGTCTTGGTCACATTGGTGTCAAACGCATGAAGAAGCTCCATGCAGATGGACTTTTGGAGTCTCTTGATTACGAATCATTTGACACGTGCGAACCATGCCTCATGGGTAAGATGACCAAGACTCCATTCTCCGGAACAATGGAGCGAGCAACCAACTTATTGGAAATCATACATACTGATGTGTGTGGTCCAATGAGTGTTGAGGCTCGCGGTGGCTATCATTATGTTCTCACTCTCACTGATGACTTGAGTAGATATGGGTATGTCTACCTAATGAAACACAAGTCTGAGACCTTTGAAAAGTTCAAGGAATTTCAGAGTGAGGATGAGAATCAACGTGACAGGAAAATAAAGTTCCTACGATCAAATCGTGGAGGGGAATATTTGATTCACGAATTTGGCACACACTTAAGGAAATGTGGAATAGTTTCACAACTCACGCCGCCTGGAACACCTCAGCGAAATGGTGTGTCCGAATGTCGTAATCGCACTCTATTGGATATGGTGCGATCTATGATGTCTCTTACTGATCTACCGCTCTCATTTTGGGGCTATGCTTTAGAGACTGCCGCATTCACTTTAAATAGGGCTCCGTCGAAATCCGTTGAGACGACACCGTATGAATTATGGTTTGGGAAGAAACCTAAGCTGTCGTTTCTAAAAGTTTGGGGTTGCGATGCTTATGTCAAGAAACTTCAACCTGAAAAGCTCGAACCCAAGTCGGAAAAATGCGTCTTCATAGGATACCCTAAGGAAACCATTGGGTATACCTTCTACCTCAGATCCGAAGGCAAGATCTTTGTTGCCAAGAACGTGTCCTTTCTGGAGAAAGAGTTTCTCTCGAAAGAAGTAAGTGGGAGGAAAGTGGAACTTGATGAAGTACTACCTCTTGAACCGGAAAGTAGCGCAGCTCAGGAAGATGTTCCTGTGGTGCCTGCACCGACTAGAGAGGAAGTTAATGATGATGATGATCAAGGTACTTCGAATCAAGCTCCTACTGAACTTCGTAGGTCCACAAGGACACGTTCCGCGCCAGAGTGGTACGGCAACCCTGTCTTGGAAATCATGTTGTTAGATAACGGTGAACCTTCGAACTATGAAGAAGCAATGGCGGGCCCAGGTTCCGACAAATGGCTTGAAGCCATGCAATCCGAGATAGGATCCATGTATGAAAACAAAGTGTGGACTTTGACAGACTTGCCCGATGATCGGCGAGCGATAGAAAACAAATGGATCTTTAAGAAGAAGACAGACGTGGATGGTAATGTTACCATCTATAAAGCTCGACTTGTCGCTAAGGGTTATCGACAAGTTCAAGGGGTTGACTACGATGAGACTTTCTCACCCGTAGCGAAGCTGAACTCCGTCCGAATCATGTTAGCAATTGCCGCATACTATGATTATGAGATATGGCAAATGGACATCAAAACGGCATTCCTTAACGACTTTCTTAAGGAAGAATTGTATATGATGCAGCTGGAAGGTTTTGTCGATCCTAAGAATGCTAACAAGGTATGCAAGCTCCAGCGCTCCATCTATGGGCTGGTGCAAGCATCTCGGAGTTGGAACATTCGATTTGATGAGATTATCAAAGCGTTTGGGTTTACACAGACTTATGGAGAAGCCTGTGTTTACAAGAAAGTGAGTGGGAGCTCTGTAGCATTTCTCATATTATATGTGGATGACATACTATTGATGGGAAATGATATAGAATTCTTGGGAAGCATAAAGGCCTACTTGAACAAGTGTTTTTCAATGAAGGACCTTGGAGAAGCTGCTTATATATTAGGCATCAAGATCTATAGAGATAGATCAAGACGCCTCATTGGTCTTTCACAAAGTACGTACCTTGACAAGATATTGAAGAAGTTCAATATGGATCAGTCCAAGAAGGGGTTCTTGCCTGTATTACAAGGTGTGCAATTGAGCACGACTCAATGCCCGACCACGGCAGAAGATAGAGAAAAGATGAGTGTCGTCCCCTATGCCTCGGCCATAGGGTCTATTATGTATGCCATGCTGTGTACCAGACCTGATGTAAACCTTGCCGTAAGTTTGGTAGGAAGGTACCAAAGTAATCCCGGCATGGAACACTGGACAGCGGTCAAGAATATCCTGAAGTACCTGAAGAGGACTAAGGATATGTTTCTCGTTTATGGAGGTGACGAAGAGCTCATCGTAAAGGGTTACGTCGATGCTAGTTTCGACACAGATCTGGATGACTCTAAGTCACAAACCGGATATGTGTATATTTTGAATGGTGGGGCAGTAAGCTGGTGCAGTTGCAAGCAAAGCGTTGTGGCAGGATCTACATGTGAAGCGGAATACATGGCGGCCTCAGAGGCAGCACAAGAAGCAATCTGGGTGAAGGAGTTCATTACCAACCTAGGAGTTATTCCCAATGCGTCGGGCCCGATGACTCTCTTCTGTGACAACACTGGAGCTATTGCCCTTGCCAAGGAGCCCAGGTTTCACAGGAAGACCAGGCATATCAAGCGTCGCTTCAACTCCGTTCGTGAAAATGTTCAAAATGGAGACAAAGATATTTGTAAAGTACATACGGAACTGAATGTAGCAGATCCGTTGACTAAACCTCTCCCTAGAGCAAAACATGATCAACACCAGAACTCTATGGGTGTTCGATTCATCACAATGTAACTAGATTATTGACTCTAGGGCAAGTGGGAGACTGTTGGAAATATGCCCTAGAGGCAATAATAAAATGGTTATTATTATATTTCCTTGTTCATGATAATTGTCTATTGTTCATGCTATAATTGTGTTATCCGGAAATCGTAATACATGTGTTAATACATAGACCACAACATGTCCCTGGTGAGCCTCTAGTTGACTAGCTCGTTGATCAACAGATAGTCATGGTTTCCTGACTATGGACATTGGATGTCATTGATAACGGGATCACATCATTAGGAGAATGATGTGATGGACAAGACCCAATCCTAAGCATAGCACAAGATCGTGTAGTTCGTTTGCTAGAGCTTTTCCAAATGTCAAGTATCATTTCCTTAGACCATGAGATTGTGCAACTCCCGGATACCATAGGAGTGCTTTGGGTGTGCCAAACGTCACAACGTAACTGAGTGGCTATAAAGGTGCACTACGGGTATCTCCGAAAGTGTCTGTTGGGTTGGCACGAATCGAGACTGGGATTTGTCACTCCGTATGACGGAGAGGTATCTCTGGGCCCACTCAGTAATGCATCATCATAATGAGCTCAATGTGACCAAGTGTTTGGTCACGGGATCATGCATTACGGTACGAGTAAAGTGACTTGCCGGTAACGAGATTGAACAAGGTATTGGGATACCGACGATCGAATCTCGGGCAAGTAACATACCGATTGACAAAGGGAATTGTATACGGGATTGATTGAATCCTCGACATCGTGGTTCATCCGATGAGACCATCATGGAACATGTGGGAGCCAACATGGGTATCCAGATCCCGCTGTTGGTTAATGACCGGAGAGTCGTCTCGGTCATGTCTGCATGTCTCCCGAACCCGTAGGGTCTACACACTTAAGGTTCGGTGACGCTAGAGTTGTAGAGATATTAGTATGCGGTTAACCGAAAGTTGTTCGGAGTCCCGGATGAGATCCCAGACGTCATGAGGAGTTCTGGAATGGTCCGGAGGTAAAGATTTATATATGGGAAGTCCTATTTTGGCCACCGGAAAATGTTCGGGATTTTTCGATATTGTACCGGGAAGGTTCTAGAAGGTTCCGAAGTGGGGCCCACCTGCATGGGGGGACCCACATGAACGTGGGTAGTGGGGGCAAGGCCCCACACCCCTGGTCAAGGCGCACCAAGACCCCACCTTAGAAGGAATAAGATCATATCCCGAAGGGATAAGATCAAGATCCCTAAAAAAGGGGGATAACAATCGGTGAGGAAGGGAAATGATGGGATTTCTTTCCCCCACCTTTGCCAACGCCCCAATGGACTTGGAGGGCAAGAAACCAGCCCCCTCCACCCCTATATATAGTGGGGAGGCGCATGGGAGCAGGACACCAAGCCCCTGGCGTCTCCCTCTCCCTCCCGTGACACCTCTCCCTCTCGCTGAGCTTGGCGAAGCCCTGCCGAGATCCCCGCTGCTTCCACCACCACGCCGTCGTGCTGCTGGATCTCCATCAACCTCTCCCTCCCCTTGCTGGATCAAGAAGGAGGAGACGTCTTCCCCAACCGTACGTGTGTTGAACGCGGAGGTGCCGTCCGTTCGGCGCTCGGTCATCGGTGATTTGGATCACGACAAGTACGACTCCATCAACCCCGTTCACTTGAACGCTTCCGCTCGCGATCTACAAGGGTATGTAGATGCACTCTTTTCCCTCTCGTTGCTAGAAGACTCCATAGATTGTTCTTGGTGATGCGTAGAATTTTTTTTAATTTCTGCAACGATCTCCAACATTCTGATCATATTTTCTACATGTTTCTTACCCATCTCTCTTTTAGAAAATAAGGTTAAATGATAGAAGACTTCCTTCATTGGGATTGTATTCGAGGAAAATATCTTGCGGGAATTCTCTGTGCTCCAATGCTGATGTAAGTACCTGTTGTATATCACTATATTTTTACATCAGCATGTATTTTGTTAATCGGCGTGAATCCAACCTTTATCTGATCTAAAATTAGTTGTAGCAAAATGTTAAAGGCCACAATGTTGATTTTTGTAAAGAAAAATGCCTGGTAGTTTTGCATACTGAGCTGCATGAGTGTACTATCTCATATCATGCACATTACTGAATTGTAGTGTTGCTCTGGTTGCCCATTCATTCATTGTGTCAATGTTGCTTTCCTATTACCTTACCTGGCTGATGATAGCTGTGCCATATTGTGTTAATTTGGTGTTGGCTAGTTGCCCAAACATTCGTTGTGCCAATGTTGCTTTCCTATTATCTAACTTGGCCAATGATAGCAATGCTAGTGTCTTAATTTGGTGCAGGCTGCTGAAGATAAGAAGACAAACTCTAAAAACAGCAAGGCAACCCCATTGTTCCTTTCAATAAATCTAGGCCAGGTAATATGCCAATAACTCATGATTAATCTGTTTGGTTCCCCTCCTAATTTATGTTATGATGCAGTGGTCGAGACACTCTCCACTATCAATAATACAAGCCTGCCAAAATCGCCATCTGAATCTGTTCAGTATCCTCTGTCTCGAATGCAACGGAAAAAATGTATGTTTGTGAACCAATTAATGGCTGAAGGAATGATGGAAATGGTGGAGGAATCAGAGGTGCAGAGTCGTGCGACACAACAACTGATCAATGTTTTCAGAGGCAGTGTAGCAAAGCAGCAAGAACTTGCCCACATGCTTATGGGCGTCATCGGTGTTGAGGTTGCAGATTGTGACGTTGTAGATCGTTAGGTTCTGTTCATTTATTTGCAATGGCATCAATCTTTGATTGCCCAGTGGATGTAATTTCCTATAATATATGCTAGATGTGCAACATTTTTCCCTGTATGCCGTACCTTTGCTTGATCGGTTTTGGTCATGTGCATAATTGCTCGTCGTAATAGGCTCAAATTATCTAATTTGGCCTAAAGACATGTACGAACTTTAGTGGGCCCATTAAGTTAATGGGCCGTTACCAGGCCGAAAGTTAATGGTCGGCCCTCTTGAATCCCGGGTCGTTAACAGGCCGACATCGAAGCGGGCAACAGGTGGGCCCAATTGATTTCACGGGCCGTTAACATGTCATTACTAAGTTCGGGCTACATATGGCCCAACTATAATGTGGGCCTTCAGCAGGCTGAAAGAGACAGCGGGCTTGTACTGGACCATGAAGAGCATGGGCCGCTAAGAGGCCGAAAGTCAGGTCGTATTGTAAATGGCCCAACTGTGTTGTGGGCCTTTAGCAGGCCGAAAGAGAAACCGGGCTGGTATTGGACCATGAAGGGTATGGGCCGTTAAAAGGCCAAAACTCAGGTCCCACTACAAATGGCCCAACTCATTTATGGCCCGTTAACAGGCTGAAAGGCACACAGGGCCGGTAATTGGCCCAACACTTAAATGGGTCGATAAAGGCCAAAACTCAGGTCCGACTACAAATGGCCCAACAAATATATGGGCCGTCACCAGGCTGAAAGACACGCCGGGCCGAAAATTGGCGCAACACTTAAATGGGTCGCTAAAAGGCCGAAACTCAGGTCCGACTACAAATGGCCCAACTGATTTATGAGCCGTCAACAGGCTAAAAGACACACCGGGCCGGAAATTAGCCCAACATTTAAATGGGTCGCTAAAAGGCCGAAAGATGTACATCATGAAAATTGGCCCATCCACTGAATGGGTCGTTAACAGGCCGAAATCTCATCGGGCCTATATTGAGCCCAAATATATAGCGGGCTGTTAACGGGCTTGAACTGACGATGGGCTGCAATGGTGTCAAATCTTTAACAGGCCGTTGACGGGCCGAATTGGCACATCTCGTATGGGTTGTGGGCTTAAATGGACCTGACACAAGTAGGCCTTATATGGGCCGGCCTGCTATTTTTTACTGGGCCGACCTATTTCATTGGAATGGGCCACTGTTGGGCCGTGCCACGTGTCGACCTATCATAGGCGCCTCCTGTCCAATGAGTGGATGACATCTGTTCCAACGGTGAGGCAACACGTGTTTCCTCCGGCCAATGATGATTTTACACGTGGAAAATCCCCATTGGTCCGGGATGTTAACGGGTTATCGGATCCAAAACCGGACCCGATAGCTTAACGGTGTTCCGTTACGGTGGATGCCACGTGTCGGTCACCCTTGACGAAAGCACTTCTGTGATGCACGATTTATCATCGTGGAAGTGGACACTTCCGTGATGATAATTTTGGTAATGTCATGGAACACTTCTGCGACAGCACAGGTATGACTATCTTGATTCTGTCATAAAATCGTCATGGATGTACATGCATGACAAAAAACGCGACCTACTGTGACAAACACGTATCATCATGGAAGTGTATTTTTTTGTAGTGGTAGGACAAAAGATGTCATGCAAGTTCTTTTAATAAAGCACGTATGACTATTTACGGAATACATGTCTACATTATATCGATGAACTGGAGCTAGGCCGTATCGCCCTAGGTTATAACTGTCTCATGATGAATATCATCCAACAAGTCACCGACCCAATGCCTACGAACTTTTCCATATTGTTTCTGCTAAGTTACTGCTGCTATCATCATTGTTACACTTGCTACAAATTACTGCTATCACTATTACTGTTACTATTGCTGCTGTCACTACTATCAAAACTATCAAACTACTTTGCTACTAATCACTTTGTTGCAGATAATTAATCTCCAGGTGTGGTTGAATTGACAACTCAGCTGCTAATACCTTCAAATATTCTTTGGCTCCCCTTTTGTCAAATCTACAAATTTGGGTTGAATACTCTACCCTCGAAAACTGTTGCGATCCCCTATACTTGTGAGTTGTCAAGACCTTTTTCTGGCACCGTTGCCGGGGAGCATAGCTATATTTGTTGAGTCACTTGGGATTATTATCATATTATCACTATGAAGAATATGAAGGATCCTAAGCCTAAGATATTTCCCTCAAGTACGAGGGGAGGTAAGAAAGTACCATCCAGTTCTGCTTTAGATTCACCTTCTGTTATGAGTAAACTTGCAACACCACCACATGCTATGAATTCCAATATGTCGCAAGTTATTGATGATGCTACTTCTACCATGAATGATGCTTATGATGATGCTAGTACCTTGCTTGATAATGATGATGTGCCACTTGGTGATTTTCTTGATAAACAAATTGCAAGAGTTATACAACATGATGTTGTTGAATCTGATGATGAGCTTGAAACTGAATCTCCTGAGACACCTGCTAGAACTAGCCTTCCTAGATATGAATTGCCTAAGGTACTGGAAGGTTATGTTATGAGTGAAGAAACAACTAGAGATATTCTTGCTTGCAATGATAGAGATGATCTAGAGAAATTATTACAAAAGTATAAAGAAAAATCTCTTGATGCTAGAATGAAATGTGATCCTAAGTTTGCTACTTCACCTATCTTTATTGATGATAAGGATTATGAATTCTCTGTCGACCCAGAGTTAATTACTTTGGTTGAATCTGATCCTTTCCATGGTTATGAAACTGAAACTGTTGTGGCACATCTTACTAAGTTGAATGATATAGCCACCCTTTTTACTCATGATGAGAAAACTCGCTACTAATTTATTCTCAAATTATTTCCTTTCTCATTAAAGGGTGATGCTAAAGCTTGGTACAATACTCTTGCTCCTGGTTGTGTGCGTAGTCCCCAGGATATGATTTATTACTTCTCTGAATAATATTTTCCTCCTCATAAGAAACAAGCTGCCTTAGAGGAAATTTAACTTTGTGCAAACGAAAGAAGATAGTCTCCCACAAGATTGGGGGAGGCTTTGCCAGTTACTTAAAGCTTTGCCTGATCATCCTCTTAAGAAAAATGAAATACTTGATGTCTTCTATAATGGACTAATCGGTGCTTCTAGGGACTTCCTAGATAGTTGTGCTGGTTGTGTTTTCAGGGAACGAACTGTTGGGCAAGCTAAAGAATTATTGAATAATATCTTGAAAAATTATGATGATTGGACTATTCCTGAACCACCGGCTAAACCCACTCCAAAGAAGAGGGGTATATTATATCGCAGTCCTGAAGATATGCAAGAGGCAAAGAAATCCATGAAGGAAAAAGGTATTAAAGCTGAAGATGTTAAAATTTTACCTCTATTGAAGAAATACATGGGCTTAATACACCACCACTGCCTAAGGTGGTAGAGGTAAGTTCTCTTATGAAGTTCAATGATAATGATAATCCTCACAATATGCATCCTAGTCAATGCCTTTATGAGTTTGAAAACTATATTAGAAAGCAAGATCACTTCAATGCAAATGTTATGAAACAATTGAAATATAATTCTGATATGATTGCTCGCTTGAGTGACTTGTTATTTAGAATATCAAATGATGTTAGAGGTGTGGGAAAACATGCTTCTATGGTTAAAACCCAGTTAGAACAAGTTGCTAAATCACAAAAAGAATTACTTGATGAAATGAATCATAATATGCATGACTTTGCTGTTAGAGTTGCAACTAAATGAGGTAAAATGACTCAGGAACCACTTTATCCTGAGGGACACCCTAAAAGAATTGAACAAGATTCACAAAGAGCCAACACTAGTGCACCTAGTCCTTCTAGAAAGAAAAAGAAAAAGAAAAACGAGAGGACTTTGCACACTTCTAGTGAACCTAAAATGGAAAAACCTCCTGATAATGAAAATGAAACTTCTATCTCTGATGCTGAAACTCAATCTGGTAATGAACACTCACCTAGTGATAATGAAAAATACAATGATGAGGTTCACGAAGACACTCAACCAAATGAAAAAGAACTAGATAATGATATTGAGATAGAACCACCTGTTGATCTTGATAACCCACAACCTAAAAATAAAAGGTATGATAAAAGATACTTCATTGCTAGAAAACACGGTAAAGAAAGAGAACCGTGGGTTTAAAAACCTATGCCTTGTCCACCCAAGTCAACTAAAAAGAAAGATGATGAAGAATTTGAATGCTTTGCTGAAATGCCTAGGCCAGCCTTTTTGCGTACTCGCTTGACTAATATCCTTAAAATGCCTCCTTACGCAAAGTATATGAAAGACATCATCACAAATAAGAGAAAAATACCGGAAGTTGAAATCTCCACTATGCTGGCTAATTATACTTTTAAAGATGGAGTACCTAAATAACTTGGAGATCCGGGAATACCAACTATACCTTGCCCTATCAAAAAGAATTATGGGAAAACTGCTTTGTGTGATTTAGGAGCTGGTGTTAGTGTTATGCCTTTCTTTTTATATAAAAGACTTGACTTGAATAAACTCACACATACTAAAATATCTTTGCAAATGGCTGACAAGTCAACTGCCATACCTATCGGTATTTGTGAGGATGTGCCCGTTGTTGTTGCTAATGTTACTATTTTGACTGACTTTGTTATACTTGAGATGCCCGAGAACGACAACATGTCGATTATCCTTGGTAGACCATTCTTGAATATTGCATGGGCTGTTATTGATTGCAATAAAGCAAGGTCACTTTTCATATCAATGGTAATGAGCATACGGTGCACTTTCCGAAGAAACAATTCCAAGTGAATGGTATTAATGTTATTGAAAAATCTCCGACAATCACTATTGGAAGTTTTCAAATACCTCTACCTACTGTTAAAAAGAAATATGAAATGCTTATTATTGGGGAAATTCATATCCCCATTGAGGTAACTTAGTGATTTATGAAAGTTCTTCAGTTTCATGCTAATCAAAAGTGGTTGTTAATAAGACCTAATCAACCTTATTAATGGATCATTTTTGAACGGTATGAAGTTGATGAATTTAGTATGCACTACCTTCTGTCCCTACCTTTTGTTTTCTATTTTTATTAGTTAAATAGAATAAAAATGCCATGTTTTGTCTGTTTTCTGAATTTTCTGTGTAATAAAAAAATGACCCAAAAATAAAAGTTCTCAGAATGCCCTGAAAATTTTATATGATTTTTTCTGAATATTTAAGAATTTTTGGTGCAAATAATACCAGAGGAAGGTGCACCAGGTGGGCACAACCCACCTGGGCGCGCCAGGACCCCCAGGCGCGCCCTGGTGGGTTGTGGTCCCCACGTGGGCCCCCTCACTTATCTCTTTAGCCCACATCATCACTCACCTCCAGAAAAAAAATCCCCATTGCTCTCTCTCCCGTGTTCTTGAGCTCAAACCCGCGGATTTCTTTCTCTTTGCTCGAAGCTCCATTTCCGAAACTGTTTCGGGGGATTGTTGCTTGGTATGTGACTCCACCATTTGTCCAATTAGTTTTTGTTTTAGTGGTTTATACCTTGAATAATTAGCTACTCTTGGTGCTGCTGTAGATGTGCTTTCATGTTGAATTCTTAGTGTTCTAAGTAGTTTGAATGCTTGCTATGGCCTCTATGTATCCCTATGAGTAGTTGTTATCAATTTTGTGAAGTTCTGCTGAGAAATTTTGTGAACTAAAAATTCAGATTTTTTTCATAGGAAAAATTGTACGCGAACATGAATATATTCAGGAATTTTGCTCAAAGAAGAACTCCAAGGGTATTATTGGGGAGTCTTCTGACAATGATCTCCACCCTCGGAGGTTGGCGGAGGCACGGCCGTGCGAATGGCCGCACATCCCGTTCCTGCAAGAGGCTGGAATTCATGAGGAGTTCATGCAATTCATTGCCAATGCGGGTCTCGCCGACTTCATTGCAGATGAGTGTGACCAGCACCAAATCCTCACGAACATCTTTTTTCAAAGCTTTACTTTCTTGCCTAGAAATAATCCTCCTGAAGTGAGCTTTGATTTATATGCTGAAAACCATCAAATACCACTTACTGAATTTTGTGACATATGCATGATCCCGTCTAATGGGAGCTTGGCTGAGCCTAGGCCAACCGAGTTTGAGGATTTTTGTCGCACTTTAACAGTGGGTGATGAGAGGAGACTATCGGCCATCACTACCGCTGGCTTACATTTTCCTGCTGTTCGTTACTTTGCACTTATTATTACCAAATGCTTGCTTGCTAGGGAGAAGATGGGTGCACTTAGTTCACCGGACCTTGCTGTTTCATGTCGTGCACTTGAGGGCGACAACACGTATAGCTTGGGAGCTATCGTGCCTCGTCGCCTGCACCTTAATAAATCCTAGGGTAAAATACAGGTGGGATTTTTGCTACTCGTTTGGCGGCTCACTGCGAGGTTGAGATACGCCCTCATGATTACCCTCTGACTACGGGTTACCTAGACCGAGAAGCCATGGATCACCATCACTTTCTTGCACATGATCGTCCTGATATTGCCATTCCTTATAACCTGGTCTATAGCGTTAGAACTCGTGATGTTATCCCCTTGCCTGCACCTTCTTCGTTTGATTCTGTTGCCAGGGGTGGATATCGGATTATGCCTGCAGACATCATCGCCTACTGGAATGCTCACGCTGCTGCAAAGGCTGCACAGGCACCTCAGCAGTGGGATGAGTGGATGCCCGCTCCTCAGGATCCCTACTACCCTCCAAGCTACTGATCGATTACCAACTTAGGCCAAAAGCCTAAGCTTGGGGGAGTATGGGTTTCCACCGACTTTACATTCATGTCCACTCATTCTATTTGTCGGTGTTCACACTTTTTCATTGTATCATCCATGCTTAGATTTATTTTCCTGCTTTCTTCTTGTGTGTTTGAAAAACTTTAGAAAAACAAAACAAAAATTAGTTGTAGTACTTTACTTTCTATGCATGCTTAGTAGTAGTATTGAAAACAAAATCCAAAAAGATTTCCTTGTTCTTCTTTTGCTTGTTGGGAGCTTTCCAGTGTAAATAGTTTTTCTCGTTTTCGCTTTTTATTTGCTTGTTAAATAAAACCAAAAACTCCAAAAATATTTCAGTGTGTTTCTTTGAATTTCTTTTCTTTTTATTCGAGTTGTACCGAGGAGAAGACCACAATGAAATTGTTGAGTGGCTCTCATATGAATAAGTGTTGAATTAATAAAGAGCCCATTTTACCTTGTCTTCTCCTGTTGAATAAAATGTTTGTAGATTCCAGCTTAGTCCACGGCACTCTTGCACTATTATTATTTTCATATAATTCGGTCGTGCAGGTGAAAGGCAATAATGATGACATCCGATGAACTGGCCGCGGCAAAGAGAAACTGGTATGAACTCGACTTGTTCTGTTTGTGTAAATATGTTTAACCTAGTATCCAGGCTTCAGCCCATTATGATTAAATATGTTTGCAATGACAATTAGAGATTATAGTTTCTCATGCCATGCATAAGTAGCTGGGAGTTAATAATGATTTATCTTGGATATCAACATAGCGTTAAAATGATTGTGATGTAGTATGATGATATGGTATCCTCCTGTGAATGTTCAAGTGGCTTGACTTGGTACATGTTCATGCATGTAGTTGAATCAAAACCAACATAGCCTCTATAATATTTATGTTCATGGTGTTCATATCCTACTCATGCTAGTGTCCAATGTTAATTACGCATAATGCATGGTTATGATCGTTGTTGCTCTCTAGTTGGTCGCTTCTCAATCTTAATTGCTAGCAGTTGCCTGTACTAAGTGGGAATTCTGCTTGTACATCAAAAACCTTGAACCCGAAGTTATTCCAGATGAGTCCACCATACCTACCTATATACGGTATTACCCTGCCGTCCTAAGTAAATTTGCATGTGCCACCTCTAAAAACTTCTAAAAATTATCCTTTTTGTGTGCCTGGATCATTCATGGAACGACAAGAGGTGGTCGATATTGCTACCTCTTGAGCATGCGTTGGTTTTCCCTTGAAGAGGAAAGGGTGATGCAGCAAAGTAGCGTAAGCATTTCCCTCAGTTTTTGAGAACCAATGTATCAATCCAGTAGGAGACTACACGCAAGTCGCCTAGTACCTGCACAAACAATCAAGAACCTTGCAACCAACGCGATAAAGGGGTTGTCAATCCCTTCACGGCCACTTGCAAAAGTGAGATATGATAAAGATAATAAGATAAATATTTTTGGTATTTTTGTTGTATAGATTGGAAAGTAAAGATTGCAAAATAAACGGCGATAGAAATTGGCAAGTTGACGGGAAACTAATATGATGTAAAATAGATCTGGGGGCCATAGGTTTCACTAGTGGCTTTCTCAAGATAGCATATATTACGGTGGGTGAACAAATTACTGCCGAGCAATTGATAGAAAAGCGCATAGTTATGAGAATATCTAGGCATGATCATGAACATAGGCATCACGTCCATGTCAAGTAGACCGAAACGATTCTGCATCTACTACTATTACTCCACACATCGACCGCTATCTAGCATGCATCTAGAATATTAAGTTCATAAGAACAGAGTAACGCATTAGGCAAGATGACATGATGTAGAGGGATAAACTCAAGCAATATGATATAAACCCCATCTTTTTATCCTCGATGGCAACAATACAATACGTGCCTTGCTGCCCCTACTGTCACTAGGAAAGGACATCGCAAGATTGAACCCAAAGCTAAGCACTTCTCCCATTGCAAGAAAGATCAATCTAGTAGGCCAAACTAAACCGATAATTCGAAGAGACTTGCAAAAATATCAAATCATGCATATAAGAATTCAGAGAAGAATCAAATATTGTTCATAGATAATCTTGATCATAAACCCACAATTCATCGGATCTCGGCAAACACACCGCAAAAATTATTACATCGAATAGATCTCCAAGAACATCGAGGACAACTTTGTATTGAGAACCAAAGAGAGAGAAGAAGCCATCTAGCTAATAACTATGGACCCGAAGGTCTATGGTAAACTACTCACACATCATCGGAGAGGCTATGGTGCTGATGTAGAAGCCCTCCATGATCGAATCCCCCTCCGGTAGATCGCCGGAAAAGGCCCCAGATGGGATCTCACGGGTACAGAAGGTTGCGGCGGTGGAAAAGTGGTTTCGTGGCTCCCCTGGATGTTTTCAGGGTATAAGAGTATATATAGGCGAAAGAAGTAGGTCGGTGGAGCTACGAGGGGCCCACAAGGGTGGGGGCGCGCCTACCCCCCTGAGCGCGCCCTCCTGCCTCATGGCCGCCTTGTTGCGTCTCTAACTTCCACTCCAAGTCTCTTGGATTGCGTTTGTTCCAACAAAGATCCTCGCGAAGGTTTCGTTCCGTTTGGATTCCGTTTGATATTCCTTTTCTGCGAAACACTGAAATAGGCAAAAAAATAGCAACTGGCACTAGGCCTCCGGTTAATAGGTTAGTCCCAAAAATAATATAAAAGAGCATATTAAAGCCCATTAAACATCCAAAACATATAATATAATAGCATGGAATAATAAAAAATTATAGATATGTTGGAGACGTATCAGATATCTTCCGTGCTAAGTGAGTTATCCTCAGGTCGAGTGTTTATTCACTCGCCATCACACGAGGAAATGGGCGGTAATAGGGATGCCCAGTCCCAAACTGCAAACATGAAAAGAGTTCATCTATGAAATAATCAAACAAAAACTCCCAACGGAGTCAACACCTTTACTTTTATCGCTTGGGAACCGCCACTAGCGTGCTTAGCATGGAAGATGTTGATAACTGATGGTCGTGAAGTGAATGAGAAGGGTGCATGTCTCAAAATATCATTTATCTCTATTTTAAAAATTGAGCTCTGGCACCTCTGCAAATCACTGCTTCCCTCTGCGAAGGGACTTTCTATTTACTTTTAGTTGTGTCATCACCTTCTAAAAACAAGCGTCGGAAACTGAGTAGAGCATAGCTGTCATGATTTATGCATTGTGTGTAGCTAATGTTGGGTGCATCATGACTGGATCTTTTCTACGATGAATTACAATGTTTAGTCGCTGCTTGAACTTTGGAGGTGCTCTACATTTATGTTTTGCGGTCTCAGAAAGGGCTAGCGAGATGCCACTATTGTCATATTATATCATGGTTGTTTTGACAACATGTTGCTGTTTGAGATATCTTATTATTGCTCGCTAGCTGATTATGTCATTGATATGAATCATTACAATCTTTAAGAGTTATTGTTGACATGGTTAGTTATAATGTTGGCTGAAAACCTGGGTGCTGTTTAAGCTTATTTATGCAAACAAGAGCAAAATAGTTCGTAAAAGTTTTTCTTTCTCACTTTCAGTTTATCAACTGAAATGCTTGAGGACAAGCAAAGGTTTAAGATTGGGGGAGTTGATACGTCTCCAACGTATCTACTTTTTCTCATGCTTTTCCTCTTGTTTTGGACTCTAATTTGCATGATTTGGATGAAACTAACCCCGGACTGACGTTGTTTTTAGCAGAACTACCATGGTGTTGTTTTTGTGCAGAAATGAAAGTTCTCGGAATGGAACAAAACTTTGCGAGGATTTTTTATATCAATAATAAGAATTTATGGAGCCAAGACCCACCAAAGAGGGGCCCCTGGGTGGGCACAACCCACCAGGGCACGCCCCCCTCTCCTGGCGCGCCCAGGTGGGTTGTACCCACCTGGTGGCCCCGCTGATGACCCCCCTGATACTATAAAATCACATATTTCCAGAAAAAAATCAGGGAGAAAGAATTATCACGATCCACGAGACGGAGCCACTGCCAGGCCCTGTTCTTCCTCGGGAGGGCGGATCTAGAGTCCGTTTGGGGCTCCGGAGAGGGGGATCTTCGTTCTTCGTCATCACCAATCCATCTCCATCGCCAATTCCATGATGCTCCCCACCGAGAGTGAGTAATTCCTTTGTAGGCTCGCTGGTCGGTGAGGAGTTGGATGAGATTCATCATGTAATCGAGTTAGTTTTGTTAGGGTCTGATCCCTAGTATCCACTATGTTCTTAGATTGATGTTGCTATGACTTCGCTATGCTTAATGCTTGTCACTTTGGGCCCAGGTGCCATGAACTCAGATCTGAACCGTTTATGAATTCATCATTATATCCAGGTTTTAGATCCGATCTTGCAAGTTATAGTCACCTACTACGGTTATGATCCGACAACCCCGGAGTGACAACAACCGGGCCCACTCTCGATGATGATCGTAGTTTGAGGAGTTCATGTATTCACTATGTGTTAATGCTTTGTTCTGGTTCTTTATTAATAGGAGGCCTTAATATCCCTTAGTTTCCAATATGGACCCCGCTGCCATGGGAGGGTAGGACAAAAGATGACATGCAAGTTCTTTTAATAAAGCAAGTATGACTATTTACGGTATACATGCCTACATTATATCGATGAACTAGAGCTAGTGCCGTATCGCCCTAGGTTATAACTGTCTCATGATGAATATCATCCAACAAGTCACCGATCCAATGCCTACGAACTTTTCCATATTGTTTCTGCTAAGTTACTACTGCTATCATCACTGTTACACTTGCTACAAATTACTGCTATCACTGTTACTATTACTATTGCTGTTGTCACTACTATCAAAACTATCAAACTACTTTTCTACTGATCACTTTGCTGCAGATAATTAATCTCCAGGTGTGGTTGAATTGACAACTCAGCTGCTAATACCTTCAAATGTTCTTTGGCTCCCCTTGTGTCGAATCTATAAATTTGGGTTGAATACTCTACCCTCGAAAACTGTTGTGATCCCCTATACTTGTGGGTTATCAAACCCCATCTGAGATGGTGTCTAGATTGGATCTGGTGGTTTTGGACTCTACGGCGGCTGGATGAATATTTCGTCGACTCCCCTAGGGTTTTGGGAATATTGGGGTATTTATAGAGCAAAGAGGCGGTCCGGGGGGCACCCGAGGTGGGCACAACCCACTAGGGCGCGCCTGGGCCTCCTGGTGCGCCCTGGTGGGTTGTGGTCTCATCGGAGCACCCCCCAGGTGCAGCCAGGGCCCATTATGTTCCTTCCGGTCCAAAAAAATCTCTGTGGAGTTTCGTTGCGTTTGGACTCCGTTTGATATTGATTTCCTGCGGTGTAAAAACATGCAGAAAACTGCAACTGGCACTTGGCACTATGTCAATAGGTTAGTACCAACAAATGATATAAAATGATTATAAAACATCCAAGATTGATAATATAACAGCATGGAACAATCAAAAATTATAGATACGTTGGAGATGTATCAGCATCCCCAAGCTTAACTCCTACTCGTCCTTGAGTAGGTAAGTGATAAAAACAGAATTTTTGATGTGGAATGCTGCCTAACATGTCATATCATATTCTTTTCTTTATAGCATGGACATTCAAACTTTTATGTGATTCAAAGCAATAGTCTAGTTTTGACATAATAATTTAGATTCTCAAGCATATCAACAAGCAACCATGTCTTTCAAAATATCAATGCTAAAATAAGTTATCCCTAGCCCATCATGCTCAACCATTGATCCATTCATGAAACACACTCACATATTAGCTACACCCAATACTCAAGTACGATCATATTGCCTCCTAATTGGTGCTTTTATAAGAGAAGATGGAGACTCAAATTCAAAATAAAAATTGCATAAATTAAAAGAAAGGCCCTTCGCAGAAGGAAGTAGGGATTTGTAGAGGTGCCAGAGCTCAAAGCGAAAAATTAGAGATAAAAACATTTTGGGAGGTGTATCCATCCCACCAACGGAAATGACTTAGAGTTCCCAATACTTTCCATGCTAGATATATCATAGGAGGTTCCCAAACATAAAATAAAGTTTATTCCTTTTTCCACCATACTTTCACTTTCCATGGCTAGCCGTATCCATGGTTGCCCTCCATACCAACACTTTCCAAGGAATTTATTATTTGACAACATAAAGTAAATTCATTTTTTCATTTCGGGACTGGGCATCCCTAAAACCTTTGCCTTACTCTCGTGCAATGACAAGTGAATAAACACTCATCGTGAGAATAACACATCCAGCATGGAAAATATTAGCCACCCCTCACCGCTCCGCGAGCGAAACGAACACACAAAAGAGAAGTTTATTTTGAAAATTAGAGATGGCACATGCAAATTTGCATAGAACGGCAAAAGAATACCGCATATAGGTAGATAGAGTTGACTCATGTGGCAAAACTGGTTTAAAGGATTTTGGATGTACAAGTAGAGATCATACTTGGTGCAAAATGAAGGCTAGCAAAATATTGAGAAGCGACCAACCAAGAAACGAATAATCTCATAAGCGAACATTAAGCATAATTAACACCGAATAATGCACCACAAGTAGGATATAATTTCATTGCATACCTATTGACTTTCGTGCTTGCATAGGGAATCACAAACCTTAACACCAATATTCTTACTAAAGCATAATTACTCATTAACATAACTCACATATCACATCATCATATCTCAAAACTATTACTAAGAATCAAGTTTATTTTGTCTGATGATCTTCATGGAAGTTTTTATTATATCCTTCTTGGATATCTATCACTTTGGGACTAATTTTCATGTGTTGCTTTTCATAAGCTCAAACAAATATAAGTGAAGATCATGAGCATAACTTTTCTTTCTCTCAAAATAATTTAAGTGAAGCAATAGAGATTTTTTTCAAAATTTAGTAGCTCTCAAATAAATCTAAGTGAATCAAGAGAGCATTTCTTCAAAAATACTAAAGCACACCGTGCTCAAAAAGATATAAGTGAAGCACTAGAGCAAGTCCATAGCTCATAAAAATTTAAGTGAAGCATAGAGAGTAATTCTAACAAGGCATGACATAATTTTGGCTCTCTCAAATAGGTGTGTGCAACAAGGGATCAAGACTTAAAACAAAAAATAAAACAAGCAAAGACTCATATCATACAAGACGCTCCAAGCAAAACACATATCATGTGACGAATAAAAATATAGCTTCGAGTAAAATACCGATGGTCGTTAGAAGAAAGAGGGGATGCCACTCAGGGGCATCCCCAAGCTTAGTTGGTTGCCCATTTTTGGATAATAGCTTGGGATGCCGGGGCATCCCCAAGCTTAGGCTCTTCTATCCTTTATTACTTCATCCATCGTAAGATAACCCAGAACTTGAAAACTTCAATCACACAACACTCAACAAAACCTTCGTGAGATCCGTAAGTATAAGAAAGCAAACCACTACTATAAGTATTGTATCAAACCAATTCATATTTTGTTTTTGCATTATATCTAATGTATTGCAACTTTTCTATGGCAAAATTTCATTAAAGAAAACCATAGAGCCATCAAAATAAGCACACAACGCAAAGAAAATAGAATCTGTGAAAACAGAACAGTCTGTAGCAATCTGACTATTTTGAATACTTCTGTAACTCCAAAAATTCTGAAAAACTAGTACGACCTGGGTAATTTGTATATTAATATTCTGCAAAAATAATTGGCATTTTATCACGTTTTGGGGATTTTTAACAATTATTTTCGTGAGCGCATAAGTTTCTGTTTTTCAGCAAGATCAAACAACTGTCACCCAAGAAGATCCTATCGGTTCTACTTGGCACAAACACTAAATTAAACACAAAAAACACAATAATGATAGTAGCATAATTGTGCTAACACTCAAGAACAGAAAGCAAAAAGCAAAAATAAAATTTATTCATTGGGTTGCCTCCCAACAAGCCTATAGTTTTACGCCCTTAGCTAGGCATAAAGCAAGGATCTAAGTATTGTCATCTTTGGTTCGAGATCCATAAGATGCCCTCATGATTGATTCATAAGGTGGCTTAATTATTGTTCTAGGAAAGTGTTCCATACCCTTCCTCAAAGGAATTTGGAACTTAATATTGCCTTCTTTCATATCAATCACGGCACCGATAGTGTGTAAAAACGGTCTACCAAGAATAATTGGACAAGACGGATTGCAATCAATATCAAGAACAATAAAATCTATGGGCACATAATTCCTATTTGCAAGAATAAGAACATCATTAATTCTTCCCATAGGCTTTTTAATAGTAGAATCCGCCAAGTGCAAATTCAAAGAACACGATTCAATATCGGTAAGACCAAGCACATCACATAAAGATTTCAGAATTGTAGAAACACTAGCACCCAAGTCACACAAAGCAAAACACTCATAATTTTTAATCTTGACTTTGATAGTAGGTTCCCATTCATCATGCAATTTTCTAGGAATTGAAACTTCTAATTCCATTTTTTCTTCAAAAGCTTTCATCATAGCATCAACAATATGTTTAGTAAAAGCTTTATTTTGTTCATAGGCATGGGGTGAATTTATCATGGATTGCAACAAATAAATACAATCAATCAAAGAGCAACTATCATAATTCACATCACTAGTTAAAGTTTTGACCTCTCCAAACCCACTTTCATCAATTTTCTCAATAAGATTTTCACCCTCTGAATCATCGGGACGCCTTCTAACTAAAGTTGACTCTTCTCCAGTCCCTTTTTCATCAATCTTAACTTTACTAAACAAGGAATCAATAGAAGAAACACCAATCATTTTAAGATCTTCATCACTTTTACGAATGTAATCACTAGAGAACGCTTTTTCTAAAAGTTCTCTTTTAGCTCTAAGCATAGCGGTTCTTTTCTTACTTTCATCCATAGAAACATAAAGAGATTTAATTGATTCATCAACCTTAGGCACAAAAAATTTCATCTTGAGATTTTCCACATCATGAGCAATTCTATCAACACTTCTAGAGAAATCATCAATCTTACTCAACTTTTCTTCGATGGAAGTGTTGAAAACTTTTTGCATGTTGATAAATTATTTAACATTATTCTCAAGATCAGAGGTGTTCCTATTATTATAAGATTGATTTCCATAGGAATTACCATAATTATTAGAGGAATTACTAGGAAAAGGCCTAGGATCAAAATTACCTCTATAAGCATTGTTATTGAAATTATTTTGAGAGATAAAATTCACATCTATGGCATCACTATTTTGCTGAATCAAAGTAGACAAAGGCATATCATTAAAATCAATTGGATCACTTTTACGAGCAACCAATTTCATAAGAGCATCAACTTTTTCACTCAAAAAAGAAATTTCTTCAACCGAATTAACTTCTTTACTAGTAGGAGCCCTTTCAGTATGCCATTGTGAATAATTTGCCATGATATTATCAAGCAATTTGGTGGCTTCACCCAAAGTAATTTCCATAAAAGTACCACCTGCGGCGGAATCTAAAAGATTACGAGAAACAAAATTCAACCCCGCATAAAATTTTGTATGATCATCCAAAGATTTAACCCATGAGTTGGGCAATTCCTTAACATCATTTTCATCCTTTCCCAAGATTGTGCAACATGCTCATGTTCAGGTTGCTTGAAATTCATGATCTGGGCTCTAAGGGAAATAATTTTTGCGGGAGGAAAATACTTAGTGATAAAAGCATCTTTGCACTTATTCCAAGAATCGATACTATTGCGAGGCAAAGAAGAGAACCAAATTTTTGCAGAATCACGCAAAGAAAACGGAAATAATTTCATCTTTACCACATCATTGTCCACATATTTTTTCTTTTGTATATCGCATAATTGCACGAAGGTATTAAGATGGGACGCGACATCCTCATTAGGAGTACCGAAAAATTGATCTTTCATAACAAGATTCAGCAAAGCAGTATTAATATCACAAGACTCTGCACTGGTGGCGGGAGGAGCAATCGGAGTGCCAATAAAATCATTGTTGTTGGTATTTGAGAAATCACACAACTTGTTGTTCTCTTGAGTCATGATGACTACACAACAAGATTGCACTCAGAAATAGATTCGGCAAGAAAACGGCGAACGGAAAAAGAGAGCGAATAAAACGGCAAGTTTTTGTGAAGTGGGGGAGAGGAAAACGAGAGGCAAATGGCAAATAATGTAAATTGCGAGGAGATGAGATTTGTGATTAGGAACCTGGTATATGTTGAAGATCCTCCCCGACAACGGCGCCAGAAATTCCTTTTGATGTCGCTTGAAGCTACGTCGGTATTTCCCCAAAGAGGAAGGGATGATGCAGCACAGCGGCGGTAGGTATTTCCCTCAGATATGAAACCAAGGTTATCGAACTAGTAGGAGAACCAAGCAACACAACATAAACAGCCCCTGCACACAAGTAACAAATCCTCGCAACCCAACGTGTTAAAGGGGTTGTCAATCCCTTCCGAGGTACGGCGCCTCAAGATAGGCAAACAGATGTGAGATAAATTGTAGTAGATTGATACATCGAATGCCAAACAAAATAAATAGAAATAAAAAGCAGCAAGGTATTTTTGTATGTTTGGTTTAATAGATCTGAAAATAAATGCAAGGGAAAAGTAGATCGCAAAGGCAAATATATGAGGAAGAGACCCGGGGGCCGTAGGTTTCACTACTTGCTTCTCTCGAGAAAAATAGCAAACGGTGGGTGAACAAATTACTGTTGGGCAATTGATAGAACTTCAAATGATCATGACGATGTCCAGGCAATGATCATTATATAGGCATCACGTCCAAGATTAGTAGATCGACTCCTGCCTGCATCTACTACTATTACTCCACACATCGACTGCTATCCAACATGCATCTAGTGTATTAAGTTCATGGAGAAACGGAGTAATGCAATAAGAACGATGACATGATATAGACAAGATCTATCTATGTAGAGATAGACCCCATCGTTTTATCCTTAGTAGCAATGATACATACGTGTCGGTTCCCCTTCTGTCACTGGGATCAAGCACCGTAAGATCGAACCCACTACAAAGCACCTCTTCCCATTGCAAGATAAATAGATCAAGTTGGCCAAAAAAAACCAAATATCAGGGAAGAAATACGAGGCTATAAACAATCATGCATAAAAGAGATCAAAGAAACTCAAATAACTTTCATGGATATAAAAAGATAGATCTGATCATAAACTCAAAGTTCATCGATCCCAACAAACACACCGCAAAAGAGTTACATCATATGGATCTCCAAGAGACCATTGTGTTGAGAATTCAGAGAGAGAGATGAAGCCATATAGCTACTAACTACAGACCCGAAGGTCTACAAAGAACTACTCACGCATCATCAGAGAGGCACCAATGGAGGTGGTGAACCCGTTCCGAGATTGTGTCTTGATTGGATCTGGTGGTTCTGGACTCTGCGGCGGCTGGATGAATATTTTGTCGACTCCCCTAGGGTTTTGGGAATATTGGGGTATTTATAGAGCAAAGAGGCGGTACGGGGGGCACCCGAGGTGGGCACAACCCACCAGGGCGCGCCTGGGCCTCCTGGCGCGCCCTGGTGGGTTGTGCTCTCCTCGGAGCACCCCCCAGGCATAGCCAGGTCCATCCTTCTGGTCCAAAAAAATCTCCGTGGAGTTTTGTTGCGTTTGGACTCCGTCTGATATTGATTTCCTGCGATGTAAAAAAACTTGGCAGAAAACAACAACTGTCACTTGGCACTATGTCAATAGGTTAGTACCAAAAATGATATAAAATGAGTATAAAACATCCAAGATTGATAATATAACATCATGGAACAATAAAAAATTATAGATACGTTGGAGACGTATCAATGGGCCATCGAGCTTGGACCCCATGGTTTGAAGTATATGCCTCGGACAGCTATCAAGTCTCAAGCACTGGTGGATTTTATCAGTGATTGGACTGAGCTACAGATGCCTGAGGATAAGCCGGATAGCACATATTAGACTATTCACTTCGATGGATCCAGGCAGTTGGAAGGCTCGGGGGCTGGAGTTATTTTGACTTCCCCACGAGGTGATAAATTTTGTTATGTTTTAAGGTTGATGTTCCCTTGTACTAACAATGCAGCTGAGTATGAGGCCTTGCTCCATGGTCTTCGGATGGCTAAGGAGATGAACTTAAGCTGAGTGAGGTGTTTTGGTGACTCAGATTTGGTGGCTCAGCAAGTTTCAGGCACTTGGGATTCTAAGGATCCACTCATGGTGGCTTACCGCCGAGAGGTCGATGCTATTGCTGGTCATTTCAAAGGTTATCAAGTGGAACATGTTGATCGCAGGAAAAATGAGGCGGCTGATGCTTTGAGCCGGCTAGGGTCCCAACATAAGCCGGTACCACCTAATGTTTTCCTTGATATTCTGCATAACCCTTCAGTCAAATTGCCTACAGAGGAAGATCTTGTTATTCCTGACCCGGAGGCGCAGTTGGTGGCGGCTCTTCATGCTATTCCTGATTGAACAGTCCCATATTTGGCTTATATGACCCGGGGCGAGTTACCTGAAGATGAAACTTTGGCCAGGCAGATAACCCGGCGATCTAAGTCAATGACTATTGTCAATGGAGAGTTGCACCGCTACAGTGTCACAAGGGTGTTTCAACATTGTGTTTCTCCTGAGGAGGGCCGTGAGATTCTACGAGAGATTCATGAAGGAGATTGTGGTCATCATGCCGGCTCTAAGTCTCTCGTGGCCAAGGCTTTTCATCATGGGTTTTATTCGCTGACGGCTCATGCTGATGCAGAAGATTTGGTCAGTAAATGTGATGGTTGTCAGAAATTTCTAAGAAGAGCTCATGTGCCGGCTCAAGAATTGAGGATGATTCCAATTACTTGGCCATTTGCAGTACGGGGGCTTGATATGGTTGGACCTTTCAAAAGGTCCAAGGATAAAAAGACCCACCTTTTGGTGGCCGTTGAAAAATTTACAAAGTGGGTTGAGGCAGAGCCAGTCAGTAAGTGTGACGTGGCGACAGCGGTTCAATTCATCAAAAAGGTGATTTTCCGTTTTGGCTTTCCCCATAGCATTATAACTGATAATGGCACTAATCTGTCCAAGGGTGCTATGAAAGAGTTCTGTCAACGAGAACATATTCATCTTGATGTATCATAAGTGGCTCGCCCCCAGTCCAATGGCCAAGCTGAAAGAGCCAATCAAGAAATCTTGAGAGTCATCAAGCCCCGGCTTATGGTCCCTTTGCAGAGGATGTCGGGTTGTTGGGTGGAGGAGTTGCCCTCGGTACTATGGAGTATCAATACTACCCCCAGCAGATCTACGGGTTACACGCCTTTCTTCATGGTCTATGGAGCAGAGATGGTTCTCCCTAGTGACATCCATCACGACTCGCCCCTTGTGGCGGCTTATGTTGAAGTTGATAATGAAAGGGCACGTCAGGATGATCTTGACTTGTTGTATGAGGAGCGTGACCATGCGGCGGCTCGTTCGGCAATTTATCAGCAAGATCTACGTCGTTATCATAGCCGCCGGGTTAAACCCAGGACCTTTCAAGAAGGAGATTTGGTGCTCCGGTTTATCCAGGATCAAACTGATATGCACAAGCTATCCCCACCTTGGGAAGGGCCCTTTGTGGTCAGCAAAAATTTGAACAACGGGTCATACTACCTTATCGATGTTCGAGACCACAAGGAGTCACGCACGTCGGAGGAGGAGACCCGCCGGCCGTGGAATATTGCTCATCTTCGGGCTTATTACACTTGAGCCACCGGCTCTTCTGATGTACATATTTCTATTGATGTATATATTATGATGAATATAATAAAGTCGGCATCCCTGATAATTCAGGACCTCTGTCGCTTCATTTCTGATAATATGGGTCTTTATTTTCACTTCATACGATCACTTGGGGGCTTCCTGCTTATTGAGCATAGCTATGACTACCCTCTTGATTCGGCTTGTACGCCATGATTACAAAATACTTGGGGCTTCTGTCGGTGTCAAAACCGGCGGATCTCCGGTAGGGGGTCCCGAACTGTGCGTCTAAGGTCGATGGTAACAGGAGACAGGGGACACGATGTTTACCCATGTTCGGGCCCTCTCTATGGAGGTAATACCCGACTTCCTGCTTGATTGATCTTGATGAATATGAGTATTACAAGAGTTGATCTACCACGAGATCGTAATGGCTAAAACCCTAGAAGTCTAGCCTGTATGATTATGATTTCCTCTACGGACTAAACCCTTTGGTTTATATGGACACCAGAGGGGACTAGGGTTGTACCAAGTCGGTTACAGAGAATGGAATCTTCATATCCGAACGCCAAGCTTGCCATCCACGCCAAGGAGAGTCCCATCCGGACACGGGAGAGAGTCTTATGTCTTGTATCTTCATGGTCCATCAGTCCGGCCCATGTCCAACAGGTCGGACGCCCGAGGACCCCTTAATCCAGGACTCCCTCAGTAGCCCCTGAACCAGGCTTCAATGACAAGGTGTCCGGCGCGCAGATTATCTTCGGCATTGCAAGGCGGGTTCCTCCTCTGATTACTCCAAAGCATCCTTCGAACACAGAAAACGTGTCCGGCTCTGCAAAACAAGTACCACACACGACCGCAGAGAGTATAATATTTCACGAGTCCAATCTGCTGGCAATTTTTGTAGCGTGACATCACGTCCCTTCCCGGTCATTATTTTGAACCGTTTTTAGCCTATTGGCGCATCTTGTCAAAGCAGAGATTGTGTCCCCTTATTGCGGGATTCTCATCAATACGGGTGTGGGTAATCCAACCGTGCTGTCTATACGGCCCTTGGGGAATAGGCGAGTTTTAAGGCAAGTGGGGAGGCGCTTGATATTCGCTGCCTTTATAAGGAGATAAGTGTCGGCGTTCTGGGAACGGGGGTCCCCAGACTTGCCTGCCTGCGGCCCGCGGCGTGGCTAAGCCAGCAGGCCGTACGGCCCATCTTCATCAACAAGGCATTCAAGATCCTCGCGAGGGTCCAAGCCTCGCAAGGCGGACGACACAAGACCTCCTCAGGAGTGGCCTAGTCAGGCAGGCTCACGAGGAGCGGAGATATCAAGGCGGGGCGAACCTCGCGAGGCTCTCGTGATGTGAGCCATGACGATCGACACCAGGCAGGCGCCAGCGCGCGCAGCGTCCTTGTTTCCTCTTTGGTGCTAAGGAGGCCAGTGCAAGCGAGGAGTACCGAGGCATCGGGCAAAGGTTGCTATATCGGTGCAACGAGACCAAGACCAGGAGGACGGCAAGACGGAGGTCATCGTGGAGCCCAAGACGGCGTCACCACCAGAGCCTTTCGCAGGCGAAGACCACTTTTGTCAGGATAGCTTGTACTAGCTGTCCCCCTTCGAATTTTCCCGCCGTTGTTGGCTCCCTTCCCGCTCAACATTTGGGAAGAGGACCAGGGCCTATATAAGTAGAGCTAGCCACCACAGTAGGGGGATCGAGCAGTTCACCTAGCTCTCACCCTCCAAGACACCAAGCACAAGAACACCTCAATCTCAGGAGGCTGTTCTTTCCCTTGTACTGTTCTTCATCAGCCCAAGAGGCAATCCACCACCACCACACTGGAGTAGGGTATTACACCACAACGGTGGCCCGAACCAGTATAAATCCTCTGTATTTCTGTGTTGCGAGTTCGTCGACTTCGTCCGCGAGATCTTAGCGAGCTAGGGCGTAGATTGGTAGGAGGGAAAGACTTCGCGCGCACCCCAGTGTTCGAACCTTAAGAGTTTGCTGGAACCCCACATCCGACATTTGGTGCGCGAGGTAGGGGTGCGTCGTAGCTTCCCTTCCATCAGTTCGTCGCTCCGTCGTCTCCATGGCGGACGCTCGCCGTGCTTGAGCTGAGCGTCGGGCTGCCCTCACCGCCCGTGTTGCTCAGACGGCTCCCGTCGGCGGGCCACCTCGTCGTTCTCCGTCTCCTGCCGCCAACGCTGCCACCGGCCCGGCAGGGAACGAGTGGCAGGCGTCCTCGCTGCACCCTTCGGTGCGGCAGGACGGCCACACCGCCACTCCATCGCTGACCCCGGCCGGTTCTTCGTCTCACGCTCGTCGCGCTCCCATGGAGGCACGGGCCGCACTCCTCGCCGCAAATGAACTCCTGTGCTATCACCCCGTCGACGACCTCTACGAGGAGTGGCTCAACCGTGTCGCCGAGCTCGTCCGCGCCACAGGGGGCTCCCCGGCGCCGTCCCTCTCTCTACCTCACCTTCAACCAGCCACGGGCGATGAGGCTGGTGGAGCGCCTCCACCACCTCTGCCCCAAGACGGTGCCTTGGCACCAAGGCGCGCGGCCCCACGGCATGATCCGCCACGCCCGGTGCCCGCGCGCGAAGAGAGAAGTTGCCAAGAAATCCCGCGGCCGCGAGAAGTTGCACCTGCGCTCCCCGCGCCGCCTCGTCAAGACCGCGCACCGCCAGCGGCGGCGCCGCGCGGACCTCGTCAAGACCAAGCTCCTCCTCCGAAGCGGCCCCCGGCAACCACGGCTAGCTGCCGCGCCTTCACCCCCGAGCTGCATAGCGTCACCTGGCCAGGCAAGTTCAAGCCGGATCTGCCTCCTCGCTATGACGGCACCGCCGACCCCGCGGAGTTCCTGCAGCTCTACGAGTTGAGCATCGAAGCAGCCAACGGCGATGAGAAAGTCATGGCGAACTGGTTTCCCATGGCTCTCAAGGATGGAGCCCGCTCCTGGCTCCTGAACCTGCAGCACGGCTCGATCTCCTCCTGGGACGAGATGCGCGACCGCTTCGTCGCCAACTTCCAGGGCACTCGCGACCGCCCTCCGGCCGCGGGTGACCTGCGCCGCATCAAGCAACAACCAGGAGAGACCCTCCAAAAGTACATCCAGCGCTTCAACAACACCCGCCTCAAGATCCCCAAGGTCACGGATGAGGCCATCATCTCCGCGTTCTCAGACGGCGTTCGTGGCGTCAAGATGAAGGAAGAGCTCGCTATCCACGAGGAGCTCTGCAGATCTCAGGAGCTGTTCAACCTGGCGACCAAGTGTGCAAGAGCTGAGGAGGGACGCCTCTCCCTCCTCGAGCTGCCAGCAGCGGGCGCAGAGGAGAAGAAAGCCAAGGCCAAGGACGTGAAGCGCAAGGAAGCAGCAGTACTGGCGGCGGAGCCCGACACCAAGCGGGGCAGAGATCAGCCCGAGTCATCCAAGAACAGCAGACCGTTCTGCGCCTTCCACAACCTGAACACCCACAACACTAGCGACTGTCAAGAGCTCAGAGCCATACGAGAAGGACGCTGCGGTCGATGCCCTGAGCGCAGCGACTGGGGCTACGGCCGTGGAGGAGGACGTGGAGGTGGACGCTGGGACGACCATGGCCCACGCCAGGAGTGGCGCGACAGGCCTCGCGAGGACCGCTGGCAGGACCATCCTCGCGAGGGCGCCTGGAGGGACCAGCCTCGTGAGGATCGCCCCCAAGGCAACACCGGTCTTTCCCCGCTGCCGCCACCAAGAAGGAGCGATGACCACCATCAGGACGAGGGAGCTGGGGGCTTCCAGGAGCCGCGCGCAATCGCCTGCATCTTGGGCGGCGCCCAGGCCCCAGCCTCTCAGCACATCTTCAAACAGTTTGCTCGCGAGGTGAACGCAGTGCTCCCCAAGCTCGAAGCCACGCGCCCACTCAAGTGGTCCCAATGCGCCATCACTTTCAACTCGGCAGATCAGCTGAAGTGCGCGGTGACCACCGGCGCCCTCCCGATGTTGTGTTCCCCAGTCATCAGCAATGTGCAGGTTACCAAGACCCTCATCGACGGCGGCACAGGGCTCAACGTCCTGTCCGTCGACACGTTCGACAACCTCCAAGTGCCATACGAGCAACTCCAGCCTACCAAACCTTTCTCAGGAGTGACCGACGGCTCCACCACACTGATAGGGCAGGTCCGCCTGCCTGACACCTTCGGAGAGCGCAAGAACTACCGCACCGAGCTCATCGACTTCGACGTCGCGCACATCCGCCTGCCGTACAACGCCATCCTCGGGTATCCAGCCTTGGCCAAGTTCATGGCAGTCACCCATCACGGCTACAACGTCCTCAAGATGCCGGGAAGCGGAGGAATCATCACGGTCCCATGTGAAGAGAGAGATGCGGTGTGCTCCCTTGAGCGCGCCTTCCAAGCTGCAGCAATCGACGACCCCGACAGCAGAAGTGAGGGCCCTCCGGAGGCCATCCCCAAGAAGAAGCAGATGCACCGCGCAGGACCTCAGGAGGATGGCGTCACGGCAGGAGCCTCATCAGGATTAGCGTCCGTACCAGGGGCGCCTCCCTCCATTGCATAGGAAGGCGCGCCCGGTGCCCTCCTCAGACAGGGCTCGGGGGCTCTCTTCGGAGGGCCTCAGACCTTGCCAACCTCACGAGGGAGGCGTTTGGGCACCACTTCGAGGCGTGCTTCGCGGCACGTGTCCCTCAGGAGAGCACAGGGCAAGGAGTGCCCACCACTCAGGAGTTCATCACCAAGACCACTCAGGAACTGCAAGACGCAAGAGCCATGCACGGCGACAGCCGCTCACGAGGCGCAGCTCCCCATCCTGGCAAGGATGCTGGGCTGCGTGTCTGCATCGACGTCCCCGGGCTCAACAGGGCCGCATCTCAGGAGCGCTTCTGGCCTTCGCGTGTGGGCCGCTGCGAGGGCCCGCCAAACAGCTACGTTCGCATGCCCTTCGGCTTGACGAGCGTGGAGTCAACCAATCAGCACAACATGCGGCGAGTCCTGGCGGCTCAGGAGGCCAGGTACCACGCCGTCCTGAGGAAATGGAGACGGTCTTCAGGGAACCTCCCGAGCCCCCAGAGCCTCCCGAGGCTCAGGGCTCCGGTGGCTCATGAGGAGTCATTTCTTCGACGTACGCCTTCAGCTACACCAACTCTACTTCGTCTACAAAACCAGGTGACATCTTCCAAGCTCGTTTAGCTGGGAGCGCCCCTCGAGCTGCATTATTCCAAGGCCGTGTGGGTCCGTCCCTGCGGCATGTATCCCTTTTGCTTATGTCTTTAGCTTACCTTGCTAGGGGCGCCCCTCGGGCTGCATCATCCCCAAGCCGCTCGGGCCGGACCCAGTGGCATGTATCTTCCTGCATTTACCCAAGTTGAGTTGCTTTCCATGCTTAACCTGCTTACGGTTATCGCCTTCTCGATCGCCACCCGCCACGGGTCCGTTCACCCAGTGCAATTCGCTTGCGCGTTAAAAGGGGGGCTCCTAAGCATCGTGACTCAGGAGCTCTTACTGGCTCTCTAGCCCTCACCCCTGGCCTTGACCACGGCATCACGACCTGGCATACCAGCGGCGGCTGAGCTCGCTCGAGGGCCGGGACCTGAGGACGTAGAGTGCTTGCACCTAACCGCCTTGCAGGAACACACAGTCACCAAGACTCAAGACCAGGCGCAACCCGCCTTGAGGTAGGGCCTCGTGAGTCCTGCGCGGGCTCACGAGTGCCCAGATACACCTCGCAGCCCTGTCATGCAAGCCACGTGTCAGGGCGGGGCTGTACACGCCCCGGGGGCTCCTTCCGGAGGGGGCCCCCCATCCCACGCACAAGTGGAAGCACCATGCTCCGCGCTGGCCGTCGACACTGCCGGGGAGCGGCTATGCCTGTGCACAAGCGGAAGCACTATGCTCCGTGCTGGTGATAAACAACTGAGGGCGGCCCCACGGTCGTACCAACCTCAGGGAGCCCAGAGCTCAGTGTCCAGCCTCACCGCAACGCCTCCCCTCGGGAGAGCCACACGAGGGGGCTGCGCACGGGTCGCACCCGCTCGGGTCGCACCCAAGCACACGCTACCCAACCAAGTCTCCCAGACCTGGGCGTCGCGCGCCCCTCCCAAGGCCTCGGCGAGGGCAGGTACGGAAATTTTTTGCACGTCAAGGGGGACCCCTGAGCATCGCGACTCAGGAGCCTAACTGGTCACGTAGCCCCTCACTCCTTGCTCCGTCCTGGTCTCTGGTCGGCCCAATGGCGGTTGAGGTATGCGCGGGGCCGGGCTCTGCCGACGTAGAACATTCATTTATCCTCGCGAACTCTCCCTATAAGCTGTTTGCGCGTCAAGGGGGACTCCTGAGCATCGCGACTCAGGAGCCTAACTGGTCACGTAGCCCCTCACTCCTTGGTCTGTCCTGGTCTCCGGTCGGCCCAACGGCGGTTGAGGTATGCGTGGGGCCGGGCTCTGCCGACGCAGAATGCAAAGCAAATAGGAAGGAAATCGCAAAATCTCGAAGCAAATATTACAAACACATTGTTCTCACGGTACCAAATGAAAAGTCTAAGCGCCTCCACGACACCTAATGCATGTTGCAGGAACGAAATAGGAGAATAGCCGCAGGTCACCCCCGGACGCCACCATCACCTGCGGAAGGCGCTACTTTGTGAGCAACGTTGTCTTCACCTTCACCACCAGCTGCAGGATCGACAACATCGCCGGACGGAGGAGCGGAGACAAAGCCGCGGAACTTCTTCAGCAAAGCCTCCACCTGACCTTGCACGGCTGCGGCGGCGGCCTCATATTGATCTTCAGCCACAGGCTCCAGCAGCCCGTCAAGACAAGCGCTGGGGTCGTGAAGGTGCAGGTGGCTGAAGACACGGGTCAGTGCAGCTGAAGACAGGATGCGAGCTTCCGCCTCCGCCATGGGACCAACGCCATCAACGACTTCCTCGAGCACCTTCACCAAGAGAGGAAGCAGCCGGGCGGGGCCGTCCTCATCGGTGGCCAGTGACTTCTCCAGGTCATGCTCATAGAGCGTCTTCAGTGCCTTGCGGGATCTCTCCTCGAGGTCGGCAAAGGCCGCGCGGTCTTCGGTCAGGACTCGCGCCTTGGGGTCGAGATCGGCCACCCTCGCCATCGCCTTCCGCTCCAGCTCTTCCAACCGATTGCGCTCGGCGGCCTGCGTCCTCCCCAACTCCGCCAGCTCAGCATCACGGTTCTTGATGGTGTCCTCCCGGGCCTTCATTTCCTCCTCCTTCGCTTGATGGCAGCGCGTTTCTTCGGCGTGCTTGTCGTGCAGGCTCTGCAACTCGTCCTCCAGCACCTGGCAGCGGTCACGGGCGGCCTTGGCGTCTTTCAACACCGTCTCACGATCGGCTGCGGCGTTGGCGGCACTCTGCTTCTCCTTCTCAGAAGCCGCAGTGGCCTGGCGCAGCGCCGCGCGAATAGCCAAGTCGGAGTGGAGCCAGCCTGAGGCCAGCTCCAGGCGCCCGGCCACAAGGCATGGGTCTGCGCTCAGGAGATTCGCCTGCAGCTGGGTCATCTCCGAAAGGGCACGTTCCAGAGCAGCAGCAGGAGCAAAAGAACCAAGGAGCAGAGGTGTAGCAGTGGGAGGAAGCGACATCGTCACCAGGGCTTGGGAGATCGCAGCTTCCGGAGCAGCTGGGACCTCGTCAGCCGCGCCGGGCGCCGGCACTTCTGGAGCCAGCGGGGCCATGGGGGCTGGTTCCACGCGGCGATGTTCCTCTTGGCCCCACGACGACGACCGGGCTGGGGAGATGCGGGCGCTGCTGCCTCCTTTCTCTATGGAGGGAGGCACGGTCGTCGTATCCTCCTTCCTCTTCTTCACCGAAGATGTCGGCCTGATCAACCAAGGGAGAGCATCAGGAAATGACGAGCATAAATACGGACAAGGCGAAGCTTAAGACACTTACTGATCCACCACAACATACTTCCGCTTGGGGAGCTTGAAGCCTGACAGCATCGGGACCTGAGGAGAAGGCGTTTGGGCTCCGGCAGCGCCAGGCAGTGCGGAGGCAGAGCCGGAGCCGGCCCCAGGAGGTGTCAGGACGGAGGCGGCATCGCGAGGCACCAGCGACGACCTACCCCTCGTCGGGATGAGGGGCTGCTCCCTTTCCCCTTGGCGAGCATCGGCCTCGGCATCGTCAGGAAGGGCGCGGAGGATCTCGGCCTTGCTCAGAGGGGAGGTCTCCCCCACCTCTTCCAGAGTCTTCTCCGAGTCCACCTCCTCTTCCCCCTCCCCGCGGGACTCGTCAGAGGACACCTCCACCGGTTTCGGCGTCGCAGGAACCCCTGGGAGCGCCGGCGGCACCAGCCCACGCGCATCAAAGGTCGGCCTGGAGGTGACGAATTCCTCCTGGTCCCAGCGCTGGGACAGGGGAACGAAGGCGCTTGGCGGGTACTCCTGGTTGTCCCCAACTATGAGGCGCAGAACAGCGGCCAATTCATCGTCAGGCAGGGCCCCCGGCCTTAGGCGGGTCTTGCTTCCCTCTTCTTCAAGCTCCCACAGGGGGCGCGCGCGCGCCTGGAGCGGGGCTACTCGCAGCATCAAGAACTCCCTCAGGAGCATGACCCCCGTCACCTTGGCCGCCCTCGCATTGCCCGGCTTCAAGTCGGTCACCATCTGCCCAACACTAACGATGCCCGCTCATCGGCAAGCTCCGCCTTGGGCCACCCCCCGTTGGAAGAGGGCGCCGCCGTTGGCAACGCCAGACGCGGTCGGCGCGCTTGGCGTCCATCATGACCCATTTGGATCGAATGTTGTCGGCCCTCTTCCCGGTGCTCGAGATCGAGTTGGCCTTGCCGCATGCGACGAAATTAGCGCATCCGGAGATGTGCGTCTCACTGGCACGGAGGAAGAAGAAATGGCGCAGGAGCGCCACGGACGGCATCACGCCCAGGTACGCCTCACAGTAGTAGGCGAAGATGGACAGGAGGAGGACAGAGTTGGGATTGAGATGCAACGCCTGCAGACCGTAGTGGTCGAGGACTTCATAAAAGAAATTAGAGAAGGGAGGAACCAACCCGACGGCAACGCTGCTCGAGAAGAAGGGGAAGAAGGTGCTTTCCTCGGGCTCCGGCACGTCGGAGGCAAGCCGGAGCCTGGTCTCCCCCCACTCATTGCTCTCACCCGCCGTTAGCAGGCGCACGGAGGCGAGGCTCTTCTCCATGACGGTGGGCGCCTCAAGGGCCGGCTCGTACCAAGCCGGTGCTGAGGAAGTCTTGACCTTGCGCGGCGCCGTGGATTGCGGATGCAGGATGAGATTGGAGCGGATCTGGAGGTAGCGGTGGCGAGGAGCAAGAAAGGGGATCTGGAGCGAGGCGAGGAAGAAGCAATGAAGGCAAGTGCTGCCTGCGCCAGCCTTTTGTCAGGTCAAGCAGTTGCCAAGGCAGCGTGGGGAAGCGGAGACGCCCATGTCCAACCAACCGCCACGCGTCAACCGAGGCCGCAGGCTTTTTGGGCCCGCGGTGCTCCGTACTTGACCCTTGGCTTCGCTGCGAAGCCAAGCCCGAGTGCACCTTGGGCCCGGGGGCTTCTGTCGGCATTCTGGGAACGGGGGTCCCCAGACTTGCCTGCCTGCGGCCCGCGGCGTGGCTAAGCCAGTAGGCCGTACGACCCATCTTCATCAACAAAGCATCCAAGACCCTCGCGAGGGTCCAAGCCTCGCGAGGCGGATGACACAAGACCTCCTCAGGAGTGGCCTGGTCAGGCAGGCTCACGAGGAGCGGAGATATCAAGATGGGGCGAACCTCGCAAGGCTCTCGTGACGTGAGCCATGACGATCGACACCAGGTGGGCGCCAGCGCGCGCAGCGTCCTTGCTTCCTCTTTGGTGCTAAGGAGGCCAGCGCAGGCGAGGAGTACCGAGGCATCGGGCAAAGGTTGCTATATCGGTGCAACGAGACCAAGACCAGGAGGACGGCAAGACGGAGGTCATCATGGAGCCCAAGACGACATCACCACCAGAGCCTTTCGTAGGTGAAGACCACTTTTGTCAGGATAGCTTGTACTAGCTGTCCCCCTTCGAATTTGCCCGCCGTTGTTGGCTCCCTTACCGCTCAACATTTGGGAAGAGGACCAGGGCCTACATAAGTAGAGCTAGCCACCACAGTAGGGGGATCGAGCAGTTCACCTAGCTCTCACCCGCCAAGACACCAAGCACAAGAACACCTCAATCTTAGGAGGCTGTTCTTTCCCTTGTACTGTTCTTCATCAGCCCAAGAGGCAATCCACCACCACCACACTGGAGTAGGGTATTACACCACAATGGTGGCCCGAACCAGTATAAATCCCGTGTCTTTCTGTGTTGCGAGTTCGTCGACTTCGTCCGCGAGATCTTAGCGAGCTAGGGCGTAGATTGGTAGGAGGGAAAGACTTCACGCGCACCCCAGTGTTCGAACCTTAAGGGTTTGTCGTAACCCCACATGCGACAATAAGGATTCACCCTCTTTCACCCACGCCTTCTCTCTCTCTCTGTCCACCCATTCTCGAGCTCCAGCGCCCAAGTTCTCATCCTTTCCGCCTCAAGAAAGCACACCAGCCATGTCCGGATCTAGAGCACAGGGCAAGTGGATGGTTTCCTCCGTCAAGGAGAAGGACATCACCAAGCTCCGGGAGGCCGGGTATTTGGCCAAGAAAGTCGCCCACTAGCTTCTGGCCAAGGGACAGATCGTCCCCACCCCGGAGCCCCATGAGAGGGTAGTATTCATCCCCCACTTCGTCCGTGGATTGGGATTCCCTCTTCACCCATTTGTCCGCGGACTCATGCTCTACTACGGGGTGGATTTCCATGATCTGGCCCCCAACTCCTTCCTCAACATCTCGGCATTCATTGTCGTGTGCGAGGCCTTCCTCCGCATCCCACCCCACTTCGGATTGTGGCTAAAGATCTTCAATGTGAAGCCGAAGGTGGTAGGTGGCCAACACGCGGAGTGCGGAGGCGCCATGGTGAGCAAGATGCCCAACGTCACATGGCCCAAAGGTACCTTCGTGGAGACCGTCAAAGGGTGGCAACAGCAGTGGTTCTACGTCACAGAGCCTCGCGACGCCACCTTGGCCGCGGCTCCCGAACTCCAGTCTGGAGCCCCGATGCGGCTCACCTCCTGGCTAGAGAAGGGCCTGGACTGGCCTTCGTCGGATGAGCTGACAGCGCTTCAGACGCGCATTAGGAGCATGGTCGACAAGAACATGAAGCTCGTCAATGTGATCCAGGTGATGCTAGTTCGCCGGATCCTTCCATGCCAAAGTCAGACTTGCCATTTGTGGGAGTTCGATCCGGCCGAGCACCAGACCTTGCAACAATTCTCCGGAACTACGCACGAAGACATCTGGAAGGTGCTCTTTAAGGCCAACGAGACGTAGCCGAAGACGACGAGGACCGTGGGCACGACCTAGCCCATCCCGCTAGTCCGGTAAGTCTGTTGTGTTTCAAGGTGTATCCTTTACTTGCTTACTCAAGGAAGATGTCTAAGCTTCCCCATTTGTTTTTTTTCAGGGCTGGACAAAGGGGGCGGAACGGATTCAGTGTCCGACTCCGCTACCCGAGGAACCAGCTATCCCGCTTCTAACGAAGATGCTGGTTCCGGCGCCCTACCAAGCGCCGGAGAAAAAGGCCAAGGAGACCAGAAGTGGCCTCCGTCGTAAGGGCGCTTCGGACGTGACGTCCGAAGACGCCGAGACCCACTCCTCCCCCACCGAAGACGACAAGGAGGAGGAAAGCAGTTCTCCCCCTGAGGGGGGGAGGAAGAAAAGGGCGGTCTCCACGCATCTGGAGGCAGAGGCGTCAAAGAAGGGGAAGGTTTCCCTCGCGGACAACTCCGCGTGGGATATCGATAGCAGCTCCGAGTGGCGCCCCCGGGATAAGCCCCTGTCCGAATCGTAAGTATTCAAAGACGCGCATACATATCCAGCTCCTTTACTTCATGGTTTTAACATATTGGATCATGCGCTGCAGTCCGACTCGTTCCGACCTTAGGCAATCCTCCTCCTCGGGGAATTCGTTGGACCCAAAGGTGATGGACAACGGGTCCCTTCCGGCGGCCTCTTCTCCCAAGGGCATGCATGACACCGAGGTGTTTTCCGGAAGGACCCCGGGCCAGGGAGGGATGTAGAAGGCCGTCAGGGTGGCGCCAGAGGGTGAAACCTCGGCCATCGGGCACATGGGGAGCAAATCCCCATGGAGACTGGCGATGGGGGCCATATCCAATTCGGCCCCCAGCCGAATACCATTCCGGAGACCCACACGGCTCCGGAATCAGGCAAGCAGCCTCCTTCAAAAGGAGGAAGTGCGCTTATTCCGCCGGTGTCCTCTGTCCATCCAGAGGCACCGGATAATCTGGTGGAAGCGCTGCAAGGCGCTTCCATTGTTGAGGAACACCGTATCCTTATGGTACAGGGGTTGAGAGGGTTTAGTACGTTAAAAGAGAATTGACCGAAGCCTGCACCAGCCTTCTGACAGGCTTTGAGGTATGTGACGCAATTTATGTAAAAAGAATGCCATAGTATAGACAGTAGCCCCTGATACTCTGTCCGGTGTTCGGAAAGAAAAGCTGGATTGAGGATCAAATGATTTCCGTAGGAGACTAACCATACATGTCTATGTGAAATAAGCAGGCATCGTTGCTGGCTGCGACCTCTCATGCTGCCGAAGTCTCCGGACTGAAGCAGAGGTTGGAGCGGGCCGAGGAGGAGCTCGACCAATCAAGAAAGCAGTTGGAGGATAAGCAAGGTATGTAATGACCTATTCAGATATAGAGAGATATGAATTGTTTGCGTTGACCAGAGTGCCATGATATTTGTAGGAGCGGTGACCGAGGTGGAGACCCTCAAGAAGGCGCTGGCTGAGGCCCAAAATAAAGCGGCAGAGGAGCAAGCCGCCCGTGAAAAACACGAGGCCAGAGTTGATGAAGTCCAACAGGAGCTCCAGGACGCCGTGAAGAAATGCGAGTCCTTGGGGCGCAATATTGCGGATCAAGAGAACGAACTCGCCAAGGCTCGCCAAAGTGCACAAGATGCCCGGGTTGAAGCCCAAGGCGCCCTCCAGGAAATCGAAGAGGCCAGAAAAATCGCAGCGGGTAAGGCCTTCATTATGCAGAGCAAATATGTGAAGAGAAGGTATCTGTTACTAACCCGAATTTGGAGTTCTCCAGGAGCGTTTGCGGATTTACCGCGCAGTGTTGCCGACGCTGCGGAGTTCTTCCGAGCCGAAGAGGGTAGCTCGACGAAGAAGCTGTTCTGGTCACAATACCTTGCACCAGAACATCCGGTGCCCTTTAGCGATCAGCTAAAACAGCTGTTCGAACTGCATAGGGTGGCCGAACTAGCCATGAAGGATTTGATAATCCAGCTATGGCCTACCGAAGCCATGCCCAGCAGCTATTTCGGGCTCGTGAAGCGGCTGGTCAATGCCTGCCCCTGGCTTGATGTCATCAAGCGGTCAGTCTGCATCGAGGGTGCGCGGATGGCCTTCGCCCATGTCAAAGTGCAATGGGCGAAGATGAACGCCGTCAAGCTCGCGACCGAGGGACCGCCCACTGGCAAGGAGCACCGCACGCCCAAGCGGTATTTTGATGATGTCCTGGAGGGATCCCGCATTATAGCGGAGCAATGTGCTAAGGACATTATTTTTGAATGAATATATTCATGTTATCCTGTCCTGTATGGTGAAACAAAGCTGATATGTAATATAATGCTTGTTATTTTGCCTCCTGTGCGGCCGTTTTGTTAAATCTGAGAGTTGGCCAGTCGTCGGCTTCAGCCCCCACGTAGGTAGTATGGGGGTGTTCGGGATGGAATCTAAACACAAAAGTTTGGTCCTTGAAGGAGGTGTTTAGCGCAATGAACCAGGCAATCAGACTATGTGGCTTTATCACCCTCACTTAGCCATAGGAGTTTGACAATAGAAATGTAGGCGCAGCCCCTAGCTAGTATTTAATCTGGACTAGGGTGCTGTAAACACCTGATCGGATGAAGGTCGATCCGTCGCGTAAGGCGGAAAAAAATCGCAAAAGATTTTGAACCTCCAAATAGCTGACCAGCTCTCGCCACATCATGACAGTCAGTTTTTGGCTTTCTCTACTGAGGTGTTTGCTCGGATAAACCAGAAACAAAATCGCAGTAGTTCTCCCTTTACTACCCTAGCAGATAGAGCGGAACATAACATAGTAAGCACAGGAGCCGGGCAACCCAACTATTGACCAAAGACATGATTCGGAACCAATGCATATAATGCTAAAATTCGGGGTGCCGAACTGTACTGTAAAAGTGTTCGGACTTTGTTGCCATAGTATGGAGCGCAGTGAAGCCCCTGGCCAATTTAAAGCATACCAAGGTGTACGGGTGCAATCGATAAGAATAGCGAAAAATGAAGTAGTAAGCTAATGCCACATAAGTTGGCTCACAAACTGTTTTCATTATAATTTGATTAATACGTCAAAGCGTATTTGTACAAATAGTGCGATAAGCAAGCGGGCTATTTGACATGCCAAGATCAAGGGGGGAGCTTGTGTGTGGGTCCTGAAAACAGGTAGAATGATCGTCGAGAAAAACATCTAGAAATTCCCCCCATGCGTCTATGCTACTTGCCGCCTTGGTGTATCCGTCCTTCGAAAGGACCGATGAGCAGGCCGCCGCCCAGGGGCCTGTGGAAAAGAAACCTGAAAAGGATAAAAAGAAAAGTGAAAGTATGTGTGTCCGGGGAAGGTCGAGCCGTATTGTGGACCACAATCTGGTTATGCCTCCGTCTCTGCCCATGGTATTTTTAGTGCGTAGTTATGTACGCGCGGTACGTATGCCGCCACTTGGTCGGGACTGAGACGGAGGTCGAATTGCTAGTCTAACTCCCGATGAGCCAAATTGTCATGCTGCGGAGTAGTCCAGACTCGTTTGACAGTGTCTGGGAGCTTGGCCGCTGAATTAAAATTCTGCCTTAAAAGGCCGCTCTGTACTTCCGCTGCCAGGGCCGCGGTGTGCTCCTCGGTACGGAGGGAGTGCTCCGTGTTTCCATTGACTGTTATGACGCCGCGTGGTCCGGGCATCTTGAGCTTGAGATAAGCATAGTGCGGCATCGCATTGAATCGAGCGAATGCGGTTCGTCCGAGTAGTGCATGATAGCCACTGCGGAAGGGGACGATATCGAAGATCAACTCTTCGCTTCGGAAGTTGTCCGGGGATCCGAAGACGACCTCCAATGTGATTGAGCCCATGCAGCGGGCCTCTACACCTGGTATAACTCCTTTAAAGGTAGTTTTTGTGGGCTTGATCCTTGATGGATCGATGCCCATTTTGCGCACTGTATCCTGATAGAGCAGGTTGAGGCTGCTGCCACCGTCCATGAGGACTCGCGTGAGGTGGAATCCATCACTTATTGGGTCGAGGACCAGTGCGGCTGAACCGCCATGATGGATGATGGTCGGATGGTCCCTGCGATCGAAGGTGATCGGGCATGACGACCATGGATTAAATTTTGGGGCGACTGGCTCTATCGCATAGACGTCCCTGAGCGCGCGCTTGCGCTCCCTCTTGGGGATATGGGTGACTAATGACCCACAAGTATAGGGGATCTATCGTAGTCCTTTCGATAAGTAAGAGCGTCGAACCCAACGAGGAGCAGAAGGAAATGATAAGCGGGTTTCAGCAAGGTATTCTCTGCAAGCACTGAAATTATAGGTAACAAATAGTTTTGTGATAAGATAATTTGTAACGAGCAACAAGTAACAAAAGTAAATAAAGTGCAGCAAGGTGGCCCAATCCTTTTTGTAGCAAAGGACAAGCCTGGACAAACTCTTATATAGAGAAAAGCGCTCCCGAGGACACATGGGAATTACCGTCAAGCTAGTTTTCATCACGTTCATATGATTCGCGTTCGGTACTTTGATAATTTGATATGTGGGTGGACCGGTGCTTGGGTGCTGCCCTTACTTGGACAAGCATCCCACTTATGATTAACTCCTATTGCAAGCATCCGCAACTACAAAAGAAGTATTAAGGTAAACCTAACCATAGCATGAAACATATGGATCCAAATCAGCCCCTTACGAAGCAACGCATAAACTAGGGTTTAAGCTTCTGTCACTCTAGCAACCCATCATCTACTTATTACTTCCCAATGCCTTCCTGTAGGCCCAAATAATGGTGAAGTTTCATGTAGTCGACGTTCACATGACACCACTAGAGGAGAGACAACATACATCTCATCAAAATATCGAACGAATACCAAATTCACATGACTACTAATAGCAAGACTTCTCCCATGTCCTTAGGAACAAACGTAACTACTCACAAAGCATATTCATGTTCATAATTAGAGGAGTGTTAATATGCATAAAGGATCTAAACATATGATCTTCCACCAAATAAACCAACTAGCATCAACTACAAGGAGTAATCAACACTACTAGCAACCTACAAGTACCAATCTCAGACTTAGAGACAAGAACTGGATACAAGAGATGAACTAGGGTTTGAGAGGAGATGGTGCTGGTGAAGATGTTGATGGAGATTGGCCCCCTCCCGATGAGAGGAGCGTTGGTGATGACGATGGCGATGATTTCCCCCTCCCGGAGGGAAGTATCCCCGGCAGAACAGCTTCGCCAGAGCCCTAGATTGGTTCCGCCAAGGTTCCGCCTCGTGGCGGCGGAGTCTCGTCCCGAAAGCTTGCTTATGATTTTTCTTCCGACAAAAGACTTCATATAGCAGAAGATGGGCACCGAAGGGCCACCAGGGGGCCCACGAGGCAGGGGCACGCCCAGGGGGTAGGGCGCGCCCCCACCCTCGTGCCCAGGGTGTGGGTCCCCTCTGGTATTTTCTTCACTCAGTATTTTTTATTATTTCAAAAAATAACTTTCGTGGAGTTTCAGGACTTTTGGAGTTGTGCAGAATAGGTCTCTAATATTTGCTCCTTTTCCAGCCCAGAATTCCAGCTGCCGGCATTCTCCCTCTTTATGTAAACCTTGTAAAATAAGAGAGAATAGGCATAAGTATTGTGACATAATGTGTAATAACAGCCCATAATGCAATAAATATCAATATAAAAGCATGATGCAAAATGGACGTATCAACTCCCCCAAGCTTAGACCTCGCTTGTCCTCAAGCGGAAGGCGATAACGATAAATATGTCCCCATGTTTAGAGGTAGAGGTGTCGATAAAATAAAATACGGACATGAAGGCACCATGGTCATTCTTATAACAGCAACATATATGGATATTGTCATATGATTTCTTATGCTCAAGTAATAATCTATTCACAATGTCAAGTATGAATCAGAAACTTCATTGAGAACCAACAAACTATAATCTCAGTCATTGAAGCAATTGCAATTTATCATAACATCGAAAAGAGTCTATGTCAGAGCTTTTCAGCAAGTCCACATACTCAACTATCATTTAGTCTTTCACAATTGCTAACACTCACGCAATACTTGTGGTTACGGAGTTTTAATCAGACACAGAGAAAGATAGGGGCTTATAATTTCGCCTCCCAACCTTTTACCTCAAGGGTAATGTCAACAATAATAGTTCATGCTAACTTACATCCAATTGGATATATATATCAGGATCTTTCCAACACACTATGCTTGCCAAAGGATAAAATGAAAAAGGGGAAAGATGAAGATCACCATGACTCTTGCATAAGGGTAAGGGATAAAAGTAAAAGATAGGCCCTTCGCAGAGGGAAGCAGAGGTTGTCATGCGCTTTCATGGTTGGATGCACGAAATCTTAATGCAAAAGAACGTCACTTTGTATTGCCACTTGTGATGTGGACCTTTATTATGCAGTCTGTCGCTTTTATTTCTTCCACATCACAAGATCGTATAAAGCTTATTTTCTCCCACACTAATAAGTCATGCATATTTAGAGAGCAATTTTTATTGCTTGCACCGATGACAACTTACTTGAAGGATCTTACTCAATCCATAGGTAGATATGGTGGACTCTCATGGAAAAACTGGGTTTAAGGGTATTTGGAAGCACAAGTAGTATCTCTACTTGGTGCAAAGAATTGGCTAGCATGAGGGAGAAAGGCAAACTCAACATGTTGGATGATCCATGACAATATACTTTATCTCAGACATAAGAAAACATAACCCATTACATTGTCTTCCTTGTCCAACATCAACTCTTTAGCATGTCATATTTTAATGAGTGCTCACAGTCATAAAAGATGTCCAAGATAGTATATTTATATGTGAAACATCTCTTTCTTTATTACTTCCTATTAATTGCAACAATGACCAAAGCTATGTTTGTCAACTCTCAACAACTTTTAATCATCATACTCTTTCTATGTGAAGTCATTACTCTCCATAAGATCAATATGATCTCTTTGTTTCTTTTTACTCTTTCTCTTTCTTTTATTCCCTCAAGATCATAGCAAAATAATCAAGCCCTTGACTCAACACTATTCTTTATTTTATAGCTCATGGACTCGATTACATAAAGGGATCATAAAGCAAAACTCAAAACTAAATCATACCAAAAAACTTTATTCTACTAGATCAAAATATTACCAAAAGGATTGAACTAAGAAAACGGTAAAGGTAGGAGTGTCATGGTGATACGATACCGGGGCACCTCCCCCAAGCTTGGCAGTTGCCAAGGGGAGTGCCCATACCCATATGATTATATCTCTTTCTTCTGAGGTGATGATAATGGAGTTGTTGATGATGTAAATTGTGCTTTCAGCTTCTTCATGTTGTAATTGAGAAGAGCAATTTCCTCCTTTAAATCATCGACTTCCGACTCCAGCTTCAAGATCTTGTCACATAAATCTCCTTTGCTTTTCTACCAAAAACGAGAAGGGATAGATCGATTGTTAGATAGTTTAGCCCTTTTAGGAAGACTAGACTTCTTGAACTTCACGTGCATATCCCCAGGTTGGGGTAGAGGGACATCCTCCTCCTCCGAACTTGAATCATTGATCCTCATCAAATGAGCATCCTCCTCCTCATCCGTAGTTCGACCACAAGGAGATAGATCCCCATAGATCTTTGGGTCAGCAATGAGGTGTGAGACATAGCTCTCTCCGTCAGAATCCTGAGATGACATCTTGCTCCAATCTGCTACAGAAACAGCTCGAAACGAAAACAGAGGATATTTGCGTGATACGGGAGTCAAAACCTCCGGGAGATTATATAATGAATTTTTACCGACCAAAATACGTAACGTGCAAGAAAACGGAGTCCGGAGAGCACACGAGGTGCCCACGAGGCAGGGGGCGCGCCCAGGGGGTAGGGCACGCCCTCCACCCTCGTGGAGCCCTCGTGTCCTCCCTGGACTGCTTCTTATTTTTCTATTTTTCTAAATATTCCAAAACGGAGAAAAATTGCCATTAGAACTGTTTTGGAGTCGGTTTACTTACCGTACCACATACCTATTCCTTTTCGGAGTCTGAAACGTTCTGGAAAGTGTCCCTTATGTATTCCTCTGGGGTTACGGTTTCAATAACATTGGTTTCAACATTTATAGGGTTACCTGAGATTTAATGTTTGATTCTTTGACCGTTCACCACCTTCGGATTTGTGCCTTCGAAGTTGTTGATTTTTATGGAACCGGAATGATAGACCTCCTCGATAATGTAAGGGCCTTCCCATTTAGAGAGAAGTTTTCCTGCAAAAAATCTTAAATGAGAGTTGTATAATAATACATAATCACCTACATTAAACTCACGCTTTTGTATTCTTTTGTCATGCCATCTTTTAACTTTTTCTTTAAACAACTTGGCATTCTCATAAGCTTGGGTTCTCCATTCATCAAGTGAGCTAATGTCAAATAACCTCTTCTCACCGGCAAGTTTGAAATCATAGTTGATCTCTTTAATAGCCCAATATGCCTTATGTTCTAGTTCGAGAGGTAAGTGACATGCTTTTCCATAAACCATTTTATACGGAGACATACCCATAGGATTTTTATATGCAGTTCTATAGGCCCATAATGCATCATCAAGTTTCTTGGACCAATTCTTTCTAGATCTATTAACAGTCTTTTGCAAAATTAATTTGAGCTCTCTATTACTCAATTCTACTTGACCACTAGACTATGGGTGATAAGGAGATGCAATTCTATGATTAACATCATACTTAGCAAGCATTTTACGGAAAGCACCATGAATGAAATGTGAACCACCATCGGTCATTAAATATCTAGGGACTCCAAACCTCAGAAAAATAACTTCTTTAAGCATCTTAATAGAAGTGTTATGATCAGCACTACTAGTTGGAATAGCTTCTACCCACTTAGTAACGTAATCAACAGCAACTAAAATATGAGTATACCCATTAGAGGCAGGAAACGGTCCCATATAATCAAAGCCCCAAACATCAAATGGTTCAATAACAAGTGAACAATTCATAGGCATTTCCTGACGTCTACTAATATTACCAATTATTTGACATTCATCACAAGATAAGACAAACTTACGGGCATCCTTGAAGAGAGTAGGCCAATAAAAACCGGATTGCAATACCTTATGTGCAGTTCTATCTCCAGCGTGGTGTCCTCCATAAGCCTCGGAGTGACACTTGCGTAGGATCTGTTCATGTTCATGCTCAGGTACACAATATCTAATGACACCATCTACTCCTTCTTTATAAAGGTGTGGGTCATCTCAAAAGTAATGTCTCAAATCATAGAAAACTTTTTCTTTTGCTGGTATGTGAGACTAGGTGGTATAAATTTAGCAACAATGTAATTAGCATAATCAGCATACCATGGAGCAGTATGAGAAGCATTTATGACATTTAATTGTTCATCAGGAAAGCTATCATCAATAGGTAGTGGGTCATCAAGAACATTTTCTAACCTAGACAAGTTGTCTGCAACGGGGTTCTCAGCTCCCTTTCTATCAATAATATGCAAATCAAATTCTTGTAGCAAGAGAACCCATCTAATAAATCTAGGTTTAGCACCTTTCTTTTCCATAAGATATTTAATAGCAGCATGATCTATGTGAATAGTTACTTTAGAATCAACAATATAAGGTCTGAACTTATCACAAGCAAATACAACTGCTAAGAATTCTTTTTCAGTAGTAGCATAATTTCTCTGAGCACTGTCTAGAGTTTTACTAGCATATTGAATAACATTTAATTTCTTATCAACTCTTTGCCCTAGAACAGCACCTACAGCATAATCACTAGCATCACACATAATTTCAAAGGGTAAATGCCAATCAGGTGGCTGGATAATAGGTGCAGAAATCAATGCTTTATTAAGTATTTCAAATGCTTCTACACAATCATCATCAAAGACAAATGGTATATCTTTTTGTAATAGATTAGTCAGAGGCCGAGAAATTTTTGAGAAGTCCTTAATGAACCTCCTATAAAAACCGGCATGACTAAGAAAACTTCTTATACCTTTGATGTCCTTGGGACATGGCATCTTTTCAATAGCATCAACTTTAGCTTTATCAACTTCAATACCTCTTTCGAAAATTTTATGCCCCAAGACAATACCTTCATTAACCATAAAGTGGCACTTTTCCCAATTCAAGACAAGATTAGTTTCTTCACATCTCTGCAAAACTCGATCAAGGTTGCTCAAGCAATCATCATAAGAGGATCCATAAACGGAGAAATCGTCCATGAAAACCTCACAAATCTTTTCACAAAAGTCAGAGAATATAGCCATCATGCATCTTTGAAAGGTAGCAGGTGCATTACATAAACCAAAAGGCATATGTCTATAAGCAAAAGTACCGAAAGGGCAAGAAAAGTGGTCTTAGCTTGATCATCAGCTGCCACGGGTATTTGAGAGAAACCAGAATAACCATCTAGAAAGCAAAAATGTGTATGTTTGGATAATCTTTCTAGCATTTGATCAATAAAAGGTAAGGGGTAATGATCTTTTTTAGTAGCCTTATTTAATTTGCGGAAATCAATTACCATCCTATAACTTGTAATAATTCTTTGCGGAATCAATTCATCTTTATCATTAGGAACGACAGTAATACCTCCCTTCTTAGGGACACAATGGACAGGACTTACCCACTGACTATCAGCAACGGGATAAATTATACCTGCCTCAAGGAGCTTTAGTATTTCCTTTCTTACCACTTCTTTCATCTTAGGATTCAGCCGTCGTTGGTGATCAATAACTGGTTTGGCATCTTCCTCCAAATTTATTTTATGTTGACATAGAGTGGGACTAATGCCCTTAAGATCATCAAGAGTATATCCAATAGCAGCACGGTGCTTCTTTGGAGTTTTCAATAATTTTTCTTCCTCCTTATCTGAAAGGTTAGCACTAATAATAACAGGATATATCTTCTTTTCATCAAGATAAGCATATTTAAGAGTATCAGGTAAAGGTTTAAGATCAAACACGGGATCACCCTTGGGTGGAGGAGGATCCCCTAGGGTTTCAACAGGCAAGTTGTGTTTCAGAATAGGTCCCTGTTTAAAGAATACTTCATCTATTTCCCTTCTTTCATTCATAAACATATCATTTTCATGGTCTAGCAAATATTGTTCTAAAGGATCACTAGGAGGTACGGCAATAGAAGTAAGACCAATAATTTCATCTTTAATAGGCAATTCCTCTTCACGGTGTTGTCTACGAAATTTAGAAAAGTTAAACTCATGAGACATATCACCCAAACCAATAGTAACAACATCCTTTTCGCAGTCTATCTTAGCATTAACAGTGTTTAAGAAGGGTCTACCAAATATAATGGGACAAAAGCTATCTTGTGGGGAACCAAGAACAAGAAAATAAGCAGGATATTTAGTTTTCCCACACAAGACTTCAACATCTCTAACAATTCCAATTGGTGATATAGTATCTCTATTGGCAAGCTTAATGGTAACATCAATTTCTTCTATCTCAGCAGGTGCAATATCATGCATAATTTCTTTGTATAAGTCAATAGGTAATGCACTAGCACTAGCACCCATGTCACATAAGCCATGATAAAAATGATCTCCTATTTTAACAAAAATAACAGGCATGCCTACCACAGGTATATGTTTATCTTTAGCACTGGGTTTAGCAATTCTAGCAGTCTCATCACAGAAATAAATAACATGCCCATCAATATTATCAGCCAAGAGATATTTAACAATAGCAATATTAGGTTCAACTTTAACTTGTTCAGGGGGTGTATAAGTTCTAATATTACTTTTGTTGACAACAGTTGAAGCTTTAGCATGATCCTTTATCCTAACAGGAAAGGGTGGTTTCTCAACATAAGCAGTAGGAACAATAGGATCATTATAAGTGATAGTCTTTTCTTCAATTTTAACAGGTGCAACTACTTTTACTTCAACGGGAGGATTATATTTAAACCACTTCTCCTTAGGGAGATCAACATGAGTAGCAAAGGATTCACAGAAAGAAGCTACTATCTCAGAGTCAAGTCCATATTTAGTGCTAAATTTACGGAAAACATCGGTATCCATAAAAGATTTAACACAATCAAACTTAGGTGTTATCCCTGACTCCTTACCTTCGTCGAGATCCCAATCTTCAGAGTTGCGTTTAATTCTCTCCAATAAACTCCATTTGAATTCAATAGTTTTCATCATAAAGGAACCAGTACAAGAAGTATCGAGCATGGAGCGATTGTTATCAGAAAGCCGAGCATAAAATTTTTGAATAATCATTTCTCTTGAGAGCTCATGATTGGGGCATGAATATAACATTGACTTAAGCCTCCCCCAAGCTTGAGCGATGCTTTCTCCTTCACGAGGCCAAAAATTATATATATAATTATGATCATGATGAACAAGATGCATAGGATAAAACTTCTGATGAAATTCCAATTTCAATCGTTTCTAGTCCCATGATCCCATATCATCACATAGCCTATACCATGTCAATGCATCTCCCTTCAAAGATAAAGGGAAGACCTTCTTCTTGATAACATCATCAGGCATACCTGAAAGCTTAAATAATCCACAAACTTCATCCACATAGATTAAGTGTAAATCGGGATGCAATGTTCCATCTCCTGCAAAAGGATTAGCTAGCAGTTTCTCTATCATACCCGAAGGAATTTCAAAGTAGACATTTTCATTGTCAGTAGGTTCAGTAGGTTGAGGAGCAACTCTTTGCTCTACTGGTCGGGGTGAAGATACCCCGTACAAGCCCCTCAGAGGATTACTTTCCATAGTAACAAGTGACAGTAAATTTCAGCACACTATATAAATTTTTCCTTACCAAATTCCACCTACCAAAGGCGCTTCACTCCCCGGCAACGGCGCCAGAAAAGAGTCTTGATGACCCACAAGTATAGGGGATCTATCGTAGTCCTTTCGATAAGTAAGAGTGTCGAACCCAACGAGGAGCCGAAGGAAATGATAAGCGGGTTTCAGCAAGGTATTCTCTGCAAACACTGAAATTATAGGTAACAGATAGTTTTGTGATAAGATAATTTGTAAGGAGCAACAAGTAAAAAAAGTAAATAAAGTGCAGCAAGGTGGCCCAATCCTTTTTGTAGAAAAGGAGAAGCCTGGACAAACTCTTATATAGAGAAAAGCGCTCCCGAGGACACATGGGAATTACCGTCAAGCTAGTTTTCATCACGTCCATATGATTCGCGTTCGGTACTTTGATAATTTGATATGTGGGTGGACCGGTGCTTGGGTGCTGCCCTTACTTGGACAAGCATCCCACTTATGATTAACTCCTATTGCAAGCATCCGCAACTACAAAAGAAGTATTAAGGTAAACCTAACCATAGCATGAAACATATGGATCCAAATCAGCCCCTTACGAAGCAACGCATAAACTAGGGTTTAAGCTTCTGTCACTCTAGCAACCCATCATCTACTTATTACTTCCCAATGCCTTCCTGTAGGCCCAAATAATGGTGAAGTGTCATGTAGTCGACGTTCACATGACACCACTAGAGGAGAGACAACATACATCTCATCAAAATATCGAACGAATACCAAATTCACATGACTACTAACAGCAAGACTTCTCCCATGTCCTTAGGAACAAACGTAACTACTCGCAAAGCATATTAATGTTCATAATTAGAGGAGTATTAATATGCATAAAGGATCTGAACATATGATCTTCCACCAAATAAACCAACTAGCATCAACTACAAGGAGTAATCAACACTACTAGCAACCTACAAGTACCAATCTCAGACTTAGAGACAAGAATTGGATACAAGAGATGAACTAGGGTTTGAGAGGAGATGGTGCTGGTGAATATGTTGATGGAGATTGGCCCCCTCCCGATGAGAGGAGCGTTGGTGATGACGATGGCGAAGATTTCCCCCTCCCAGAGGGAAGTATCCCCGGCAGAACAGCTCCGCCGGAGCCCTAGATTGGTTCCGCCAAGGTTCCGCCTCGTGGTGGCGGAGTCTCGTCCCGAAAGCTTGCTTATGATTTTTCTTCGGACGAAAGACTTCATATAGCAGAAGATGGGCACCGAAGGGCCACCAGGGGGCCCACGAGGCAGGGGGCGCGGCCAGGGGTAGGGCGCGCCCCCCACCCTCGTGCCCAGGGTGTGGGTCCTCTCTGGTATTTTCTTCACTCAGTATTTTTTATTATTTCCAAAAATAACTTCCGTGGAGTTTCAGGACTTTTGGAGTTGTGCAGAATAGGTCTCTAATATTTGCTCCTTTTCCAGCCCAGAATTCCAGCTGCCGGCATTCTCCCTCTTTATGTAAACCTTGTAAAATAAGAGAGAATAGGCATAAGTATTGTGACATAATGTGTAATAACAGCCCATAATGCAATAAATATCAATATAAAAGCATGATGCAAAATGGACGTATCAGTGACATATATCATGTTCACCGTTTTAACCTAAGGGGGAAACTTCTTTTGTCCCCCTGTATTCGGTGGACGGGCCTCCTCGATCGTCCTCGTCCTTGCTTTGCGACCCCTTCTCCTTGTTCTTGGCATTTAACTTGCCGGCATGTTTAAAGACCCAACGGCTTCTGTTGGTATGATTGGCTGGCTTATCGGGGGTGCCGTGTATCTAACACGGACGATTAATTATGCGGTCCAAGCTGCATGAGCCCGGATTATTCCTTTTAAATGGCTTCTTCCGCTGGCCGGACTTGGAGCCACTGAATCCGGCGTTGACCCCCGTGTCATCGGTATTGTTATTGTTGCTTCGACGCTTGTGTCTGTAGCGTCGGGGCTTGCCGTTGCTATTTCTGGCTTCAGAGGTGCCAGGTTTGCTTGCATTGTTATTGCTACGGGCTAGCCATCTATCTTCGCCCGTGCAAAAGTGGGTCATGAGTGTCGTGAGGGCTGCCATGGACTTCGGATTTTCCTGGCCGAGGTGTCAGGCGAGCCATTCATCGCGGATGCTGTGTTTAAAGGCTGCTAGGGCTTCGGCATCCGGATAGTCAACGATCTGGTTCTTTTTAGTTAAGAACCTATTCCAGAATTTCCTGGCTGACTCTCCGGGCTGTTGGACTATGTGACTTAGGTCATCGGCATCCGGAGGTCGGACATATGTATCTTGGAAGTTATCGCGGAAGGCGTCTTCCAGGTCCTCCCAGCTGCCAATGGAGTTTTCGGGCAGGCTGTTCAACCAGTGTCGATCTGGTCCCTTGAGTTTTAGTGGGAGGTATTTGATGGCATGAAGATCATCACCACGGGCCATATGAATATGGAGAAGAAAATCTTCGATCCATACCGCGGGGTCTGTTGTCCCATCATATGATTCGATGTTCAAGGGTTTAAACCCTTCTGGGAATTCGTGCTCCATTACTTCATCAGTGAAGCAAAGGGGGTGTGCGGCGCCTCTATATCGAGCTGCATCGCAACGTAGCTCGGATGGAGTCCGTCTGCGGTTTTTGGCCCGGGCGTGATTATGCTTGTCGCGTCCGGCTAGATAGCCGTCGTCGCGTGTCGGGGCACGCCCCCGCGATCCGTAGATCGATCTGGTTTGTCCTACTCTACTGTCCAGGTCCTGCCACAGGTCATATGTATATCCCCGAGCTGTTTTATCTCTGCCTTTACGATGAGGTAGTACGGGCTGGTGTTTGGCTTCAGTTGCCGCTTTGTCCCGGCCACGTGGTGGTCGATCAGCCGCATTACACGCTGATGGTATGGGCTCAAGTGCCTCGTCATCGAATTGAGGTAGCAATTTGCGCTTCGGGTAACTTTTGGTAGGGCACTTGAGGCCGTATTCCTCGGCTGCCAGGACATTACTCCATCTATCGTTGAGCAGATCTCGATCAGCTTGAAGCTGCTGCTGCTTCTTTTTCAGGTGTCGGTGTCAAAACCGGCGGATCTCGGGTAGGGGGTCCCGAACTGTGCGTCTAGGATCGATGGTAACAGGAGACGGGGGACACAATGTTTACCCAGGTTCGGGCCCTCTCTATGGAGGTAATACCCTACTTCCTGCTTGATTGATCTTGATGAATATGAGTGTTACAAGAGTGGATCTACCATGAGATCGTAATGGCTAAGCCCTAGAAGTCTAGCCTATGACTATGGTAATGTGTATATGTGGTTTCCTTTCCGGACTATCCCCTTCGGTTTATATAGACACCGAGGGGATCTAGGGTTTACATGGAGTCGGTTACATAAGAAGGAATCTTCGGTCGCCAAGCTTGCCTTCCATGCCAAGTAGAGTCCAATCCGGACACGGGTAGAGTCTTTGGCCTTCATGTCTTCATAGCCCGTCAGTCTGGCCCATGGATAATAGGCCGGAATCCCGAGGACCCCTTAGTCCAGGACTCCCTCAGTAGCCCCTGAACCTGGCTTCAATGACGAGGAGTCCGGCGCGCAGATTGTCTCCGGCATTGCAAGGCGGGTTCTCCATTTTCCGAACTCCAAGATAGTCTTCGGATGCGACGATAATATCCGGACCTGCCATGTACCACACACAACCACAGAGAGAATATATATTTCATGGGAGCTCCATCCGCCGACAGTTTTTGAGCAATACGACGCCACACCCGCCTGGTCCTTTTTTCGAACCGTTGGCCAGCCCACCGTCCCACGTCTTGAGATGCGGTTCTATTGGCACGTCTTGTCAAAGCGGAGATCGTGTCCCCTTATTTGGGGATTTCCATTAATACGGGCGCTGGTAATCCAACTGTGTCATTTACACTACCCACTGGGAACAGGCAGGTTTTATGACCAACAGGGGGCGGCTGATATTCATAGCCTTTATAAGGGGATAAGGATTCGTGCTTTTCGCCCATGCCCCCTCCTTCTCCGTCCTTCCGTCCTCGAGCTCCAGCGCAGAAGCTCCCACCTTCCCCTATTCTCAGAAATCATTTAGCCATGTCTGGATCCGGAGCGGGAGGCAAGTGGATGACTTCCTCCGTGAAGCCGGAGGATATCAAGGAGCTCCGAGAGGCCGGATACCTCGCCGAGGGAATCGTTCACCGACTCCCTGCCAAGGGACAGATCGTACCTACCCCCGAACCTCAAGAGAGGATGGTGTTCCTTGCGCATTTTGTCCATGGGTTAGGATTCCCCCCCCCCACCCATTTGTTCATGGATTTATGTTTTACTACGGACTGGACTTCCATGACCTCGCCCCCAACTTTGTCCTTAATATCTCTGCATTCATAGTTGTGTGCGAAGCCTTTCTCCGCATCCCACCTCACTTTGGCCTATGGTTGAAGACTTTTAATGTAAAACCAAAGGCGGTGCGCGGCCAACAGGCCGAGTGCGGAGGTGCCATGGTGGGCAAGATGCCCAATATCACCTGGCCCGAAGGCTTCTTTGTAGAGACGGTGAAGGGATGGCAATCGGGGTGGTTCTATATCACCGAGCCACGCGACGCCAACTGGACGGCGGCTCCGAATTCTGATCCGGGGTCCCGATGCGGCTTACCTCCTGGCAAGAGAAGGGCCTGACCTGGGGATCTTTGGAAGAGATCACAGGGCTCCAAACGTGCCTCCAGAATATGATAACTCGGAAGATCAAGCTCGTTGATTTGATCCAGGTCATGCTTATACGCCGGATCCTTCCATGTCAGCGCCGGACCTGTTATTTATGGGAGTTCAATTCGGCCAAGCACCAGACGCTGCTAAGGCTTTTCGGCATGACGCACGAAGACATCTGGAAGGTGCTCTTCAAGGGCAGCGAGACACCGCCACCCTCGACCAAAGATCGCGGGCTCAACTTAAAGCGTCAATCCAATTCGGTAAGCCGTCAAGGTATAGTCTTTAAGGACATACTTTGAGGAAGGATACTAAGCCTTCTTATCAACTTCCTTTTCAGGCCTAGGCCAATTTAGCAGGGTGGATTAATAGTCCGGCTCCGCTGCCCGAAAACAAAGAAATCCCGCTCCTTGCGGAGATGCTATTTCCGGCGCCTTATGACGTGCCGGAAAAGAAAGTCAAAACCACGGCCAAGGGAACCAGGAGTGGCCTTCGCCGAAGGAGCACCCTGGTCATCTCGTCTGACGACGAGACAGACCCCTCAGCCGCCGATGATGGCAACAAGGAAGAAAGCGACTCCCCCCCTGCAAGAGGAAGGAAGAAAAGGGAGGCCTCCACAAGTTTGGAGGCGGAGGCGCCCAAGAGGGGGAGAGGTTCCCTCGCGGTTAACTCCGCGTGGGATGTTGATAGCAATCCGGAGCGACCTCGCCGATCCAAACCTCGGGCCGCTTCGTAAGTACCAAGAGCTGCAAATGTCTGGCCTTCCTGGTTTTGTAATATTGACATATCTTAAACTTTGTCGCTGCAGTCCGGCACGCGATGGGTCCCCGCGATCCTCGACAGAGGATTCGCTGGCCATAGAGGAGATGGCTAGCATGTCTCCGCCACCTGCTCATTTCGTTTCACCCAAGGGCGATGACGAGGTGGCGTCCAAAAAGACCTTCCCAGGCCGGGGGGGAATTCCGGAGATCATCGGGGTGACGTCCCAGGATGACTCCTCGGCCGTCGGACACACGGGGGAGAAAGTTCCCCCGGGGACTAGTGATGGGGCTCGAGTTCCCTTCGGGCCACAGCCGGATACTACTCCGGAGATTTACACGGCTCTGGGGTCCAGCGATCGGCATTCTCCTCAAGGAGGTAACGTGCCTGTTCCACCGGTGACCTCTGTCCATCCAGAGGCACCGGATAATCTGCTGGAGGCGCTACGAGGCGCCTCTATCGTGGATGAGCATCGTGTCCTTATGGACATAGTAATAGAGAAGGTTCAGTTCGCCAAAAGCGGACTGACCGAAGACTGCACTAGCCTTCTAACAGGCTTTGAGGTAAGTAATGTGATTGTAGAAAAAATATCACAGCATAGACAGTAGCCCCTGATGCTCTGTTTGGTGTTCGGGGGGAAAAGCCAAACAGAGGATCAAGAATGGATATCGCAGGAGTCTAACATGGGTTGTCTATGTTAATAAGCAGGTATCGCTGCAGGCTGCCACTGCTCATGATGCGGAGGTCTCCGGACTGAAGCAGAAACTGGAGCGGGACGAGGAGGAGCTCGGCCTCGTGAAGAAGCAGTTGGAGGATAGCCGAGGTATGCAGTAACCTGTTGGTATATTCCGAAAAAATGAGATAGTCCGACCGGACTGAAGTATCATAAACTTTATTAGGGGCCACAACCGAGGTGGCAACCCTTAAAAAGTTGTTAGCCGAGGCCGAGGACAAAGCGACCAAGGAACGTGCTTCGCGCGAGAAGCACGAGGCCCGTGTTGGCTAGGCGCAGCAACAGCTCCAGGGCGCAATAGAAAAATTTGAGTCCTTGGAGCGCGATTGTAAGGCGCAAGAGTCCGAGTTGGCGAAGGCTCGCCGGAGCGTCCAGGACGCACGAGCCGAGGCCCAAAGCGCCCTCCGGGAACTTCAGGTGGCCGAGAAGATTACGGCGGGTAAGTTCTTCACCTATGCAGAACAAGTATGTAGAGGAAACGTTCCTTTGTGCTTATCCTGGATGTGGGTTTTTCTAGGGGCGTTTATAGATCTGCCGCATAGTGTGTCAGATGCGACCGAGCATTATAGAGCCGAAGAGGGGATGTCTACGGAGAAGCTGTTTTGGGCCCAATATCTGGGATCCGAACATCTGGTGCCCTTCAGCGACCAGCTAAAGCAGTTGGTCGAGCTGCATAGGTTAGCGGAGCCAGCCATGAAGGACTTGACAGCCCGGCCGTGGCCCGCCGATCCTGTACCTAGCAGGTACTTCGGACTTGTGCAGCGGCTTGTGAGTGCCTGTCCGCGATTCGAAGCCGTGAAGCGGTCGGTCTGTGTTGAAGGCGCGCGTATGGCCTTTGCCCGCGTCAAGACGCATTGGGCGAAGCTGGATGCCAAGAAGCTGGTGACCGAGGGACCGCCGGAGGGCAAGGAGCATCGTCGACCCGAGAACTATTTTGAAGGTGTCTTGGAGGGGTCCCGCCTTGTGGCGGAGCAATGTTCGAAGGATATCATATTCCCATGAGAACATGTGTATTAACTTGCCATGTGATATGTAATGATGATGTTATGTAATATAATATTTGTTTATTTTAAACGTTCACCTCATGTGCGGCCGTTTATGAAATCTGAGGGTTGACCAGTCGTCGGCTTCTGGCCCCTCGTCTATAGTACGGGGGTGTTCGGGATAAATCTAAACACTCTTTACTCCACATTCTGGTCCTTGAAGGAGGTGTTTAGCGCAACGAACAAGGCAATTAGACTATGCGGCCTTTACCGCCCTCACTTAGCCATAGGAGTTTGACAGTTCAGAAAATCGGCGAAGCCCCTGGTATTCGGAAGACCGAACTGGGGGCTCTATAGACACCTAATCGAAAGAACCGATTCTTCGCAAGAAGCAGAAAAAATCTCCAACGATTTAGAACCTCTCGAACAGCTGGCCAGCTCTCGCCACATCATGACAGTCAGTTTTCAGCTTTCTCTACTGAGGTGCTCGTCCGGAAGAACCGGGACACAATCGCAGTAGTTCTCCCTTTACTACCCTAGCCGATATAATGGAACCTAAGGTAGTAAGCATAGGAGCCGGGCAACCCAACTATTGACCAAAGACATGATTCAGAGCCGATGCATATAATGCTATAAGTTCAGGGTGCCGAACTATACTGTAAAAGTGTTCGGACTTTATTGCCGTAATGCGGGGCATAATGGAGCCCCTGGCTTAGTAATGCGTACCATTGTGTACGTGTGCAAAGAGTGAGAAATACAAAGATGAGGAAATAGGAAATTTAAATAACAAGCTGACGCTACCGTGTATTCACCGTTGTGATGTTACTAGTACATCAAGGCGTACTTTGCACAAGTAATGCGATAAGCAAGTAAGGCTATTTGACATGCCGAAACCAAGGGCGAGCTACATGCGGGTATGAAAAGCGGATATGGCAATCGTTGAGTAGAGACCACCTGGGGATTCCCTTATGAGCCAGAGCTCCTTGCCTCCTTGGTGTGTTCTGCAGGCGGGTTGTTCGTATAAACCTCAAAAAAGAGAAAAAAACCCGTAAAAAAGAAAAGGTAAAAGTGTGCAGATCCCAGGGTCGGTCAAGCCATACAGTGGATCGCGAACGAGTTATGCCTCCGTCAATTCCCGTGGGGTTTTGAGTGCGTGTTTCATGTACGCGCAGTATTAGTGTCGTTGCCTCGTCGGGGCTGGGACGAAGGTCAAATTGTTAGTTCGGCTCTTGACGAGCCGAGCTGTCCTGCTGCAGTGTGGTCCGGAAACTCTTAATGGTGTCCAGGGGCTCGGCAGCCTGGTTAGAATGCTGCTTGAGAAGGCCGCTCTGTACTTCTGCTGCTAGGGCAGCAGTGTGCTCCTCTGTATGGAGGGAGCGTTCCATATTTCCAATTATTGTAATGGTGCCGCACGGACCGGGCATCTTGAGTTTGAGATAAGCGTAATGTGGCACCGCATTGAATTTAGCGAATGCGGTTCGCCCGAGCAAGGCGTGATAGCCGCTGCGGAATGGGGCGATGTCGAAGATTAGTTCTTCGCTTCGGAAGTTATCCGATGAACCAAATACTACCTCCAACGTTATTGAGCCCATACACCGGGCCTCTACGCCTGGTATGACTCCTTTAAAGGTAGTCTTCGTGGGCTTGACCCGTGAGGGGTCGATGCTCATTTTACGTGTTGTATCCTGATAGAGCAGGTTGAGGCTGCTACCGCCGTCATTAGGACTCGTGTCAGGTGAAACCTGTCAATGATTGGGTCCAGGACTAGTGCGGCTGAATCACCGTGGCGGATGCTGGTTGGATGACCTCGACGATCAAAGGTGATCGGAAATGACGACCACGGATTGAATTTCGGGGCGACTTGCTCTAACGCATAGACGTCCCTAAGTGCGCGCTTGCGTTCCCTTTTGGGGATGTGTGTAGCGTATATCATGTTCACCGTTTTGACTTGAGGGGGAAATTTCTTTTGTCCTCCGGTGTTTGGCTGCCGGGGCCCTTCGTCATCGTCCTCGCTCTGTGATTCCACTTCCTTGATTCTACTGTTTGCCTTGCTGGCTTGTTTGGAGACCCGACAATCTCTGTTAGTATGGTTGGCCGGTTTGTCTGTGGTGCCATGTATCTGGCAAGGACGATCGAGTATGCGGTCCAAGCTAGATGGTCCTCCACTGCTCCTTTTATAGGGCTTCTTTCGCTGGCCGGACTTGGAGCCACTGAATCCGACGTGAACTGTAGTGTCATCGGTGTTATCGCCATTGCTTCGGCGTTTGTGTTTGTTGCGCCGGAGCTTGCCGGTGCTATTGTTGGCCTCAGAGGGGCCTGTTTCGTTGGCTGTGTTTGTACTTCGAGCCAGCCAACTATCCTCTCCCGCGCAGAAGCGGGTCATAAGTGTCGTGAGGGCTGCCATGGACCTCGGCTTTTCTTGGCCGAGGTGGCGGGCGAGCCATTCGTCCCGGATACTATGCTTAAAGGCCGCTAGGGCTTCAGCATCCGGACAATCAACGATCTGGTTCTTTTTGGTTAGGAACCTAGTCCAGAATTTTCTGGCTGATTCTCCGGATTGTTGAACTATGTGGCTTAAGTCATCGGCATCGGGTGGCCGGACATATGTACCTTGGAAGTTGTCGAGGAAGGCCTCTTCCAAGTCCTCCCAGCTGACGATGGAGTTTTCAGGCAGACTATTTAGCCAGTGTCGAGCTGGTCCTTTGAGTTTTAATGGGAGGTATTTGATGGCGTGGAGGTCATCTCCTCGAGCCATGTGGATGTGGAGGATAAAATCTTCGATCCACACTGCGGGGTCGGTTGTGCCGTCGTATGATTCAATATTGACGGGCTTGAACCCCTCGAGGAATTTGTGATCCAGTACTTCGTCTGTGAAGCAGAGAGGGTGTGCAGCACCTCTGTATCGGGCCACATCGCAGCGTAGCTCAGATGGAGTCCGTCTGCGGCATTCGGCCCGGGCGTAGTTAGGTTTGTCACGCCCGAATAGGTAGCCGTCATCGTGCCTGGGGGCACGTCCTCGCGATCCGTAGATCGATCTTGTATGTCCTGCTCTACTGTCCAGGGTTTGCCGGAGGTCGTATGCATGGCTCCAGACTCTTCCGTCCTTATTATGACGGGGGGTGGGGCGGTCTGCTGTTCGGCCTGAGTTGCCGCTTTATCCCGACCGCGGGGTGGCCGTTCAGCCGGCCTGTCTCGGCCACGTGGTGGTCGTTCCGCATTACGCGAGGGAGATATGTGCTCCGGCGCCTCTTCCTCGAATTGAGGTAGCAATCTGCGTTTCGGGTAGCTCTTGACTAGGCGCTTGAGGCCGTATCCTCGGTTGTCAGGACGTCAGTCCATCTGTCGACGAGCAGGTCTTGTTCAGCTTGAAGCTGCTGTTGTTTCTTTTTCAGGCTCCTTGCAGTGGCTATGAGCTGGAGCTTAAAGCGCTCCTGCTCGAGACGATCCTCAGGCACGATGACGTCTTTGTTGCCAAGGCTTGTCTCCTCCCCGGAGGATGGATGGTAACTATCATCCTCCGAGTCATCTTCTATGGTCTGTTCATCAGGGTTGACTTGCCTGCTATCATGTTCTTGTTCGGATGTAGCCCCGGCAGGGTCTTCATTGTTTTTGGCGTCGCCCGGAGTATTAATTTCTCCGGTGCCAGTGTTGTCGTCCTTTGAGCGGCGGGGCTTAGAGCGGCGTTTGGGCCGCCGGCGCTTGGACTGCGTCTCGGAGGTTTTATTCGCATTTGGCTCTTCTTTGTCGTCGCCAGATCCTTTAGGTGTATCAACCATGTACACGTCGTACGAAGAGGTGGCTGTCCAACGTCCAGTGAATGGCGGGTCTTGGCCTTGCTCCTTGTCGGCATTGGCGTCCATACCGTCGATGTCTTCGGAGCCATAGTCAAGCACGTCGGTTAAGTCATCGACGGTGGCTATGAAGTGGGTGGCGGGTGGGAAGCAAAATTCCTCATCATCCGTCTTTAGCTCGAACCGGACATAGTTCGGCTGTGAGTCCTTCTCCAAGGACAAATTCTTTAAAGATTTTAGCACGTCACCCAAAGGCGAGTGCTGGAAAACGTCAGCGGCGCTCTCGAAGATTGATAACCGACCTAGCTCGGTGTCCGCTGGCGTACACAGTCCGGAACTTATAGCCGGATATAAGTCCGAAGTTCCGTTAAAGCGAATATTGCAGGGCGTTGAGTCCATGTGCGGCTCCAACGCCGCGGACTCTGTGGCCTCGGATGGCGCGATCTGCTTTGGCTCTAAGGCCATTGTAGCAGCAGGAACCATCTCCTGGTGTGTGATCCGATGACAGATTTAAGTCACGTTCATCGGGGTGAGGGGGAGCGATCGCCGCGGGCTCAGATCCCTTGAAGATTAAGTCTCCACGGATATCCGCGACGTAGTTCAAGCTCCCGAATCTGACCAGATGGCCAGGGGCGTAGCTGTCGATCTGCTCCAGATGGCTAAGGGAGTTGGCCTGCAGTGCAAAGCCGCCGAATACGAAGGTCTGTCCAGGGAGGAAGGTTTCTCCCTGGACAACATCATTACTGACGATCGAAGGGGCCATCGAGCCCTTTGCCGACAGCACAGTGGAACTCTCAATGAAAGCACCAATGTCGGTGTCAAAACCGACGGATCTCGGGTAGGGGGTCCCGAACTGTGCGTCTAGGATCGATGGTAACAGGAGACGGGGGACACGATGTTTACCCAGGTTCGGGCCCTCTCTATGGAGGTAATACCCTACTTCCTGCTTGATTGATCTTGATGAATATGAGTGTTACAAGAGTGGATCTACCACGAGATCGTAATGGCTAAGCCCTAGAAGTCTAGCCTATGACTATGGTAATGTGTATATGTGGTGTCCTTTCCGGACTATCCCCTTCGGTTTATATAGACACCGAGGGGATCTAGGGTTTACATGGAGTCGGTTACATAAGAAGGAATCTTCGGTCGCCAAGCTTGCCTTCCACGCTAAGTAGAGTCCAATCCGGACACGGGTAGAGTCTTCGGCCTTCATGTCTTCATAGCCCGTTAGTCCGGCCCATGGATAACAGGCTGGAGTCCCGAGGACCCCTTAGTCCAGGACTCCCTCATCAGGCTCCTTGCAGTGGCTATTAGCCGGCGCTTAAAGCGCTCCTACTCGAGAGGTTCCTCAGGCACGATAAAATCCTCGTTGTCGAGGCTCACCTCATCCTCGGAGAGCGGAAGATAATTACTGTCCTCCGAGTCTTCGTTTACGGCCTGTTCATCAGGGCTGACTCGCCCATCTTCCCATTCGTCCTGTTCGGAGGTTGGCTCAACGGGGTCTTCATTGTCTTCGGCATCGTCTAGAGTATTGTTTTCTCCTGTGCCGGTATTGCTGTCTTTTCCATGCCATGACTTAGAGTGGCGCCGCAGTCGTCGGCGCTTTGGCTGTATCTCAGGAGGTTTATCCTCGACTGGGTCTTCTTTGTCATCGTCGTTAGCTTCTTTGGGTGTATCCACCATGTACACGTCATACGAAGAGGTGGCCGTCCAGCGTCCGGTCAACGGCGGGTTTTGGGCCTGCTCTTCTCTCGCATCGTCGTCCATACCGTCGATGTCTTCGAAGTCGTAATCGATCATGTCGGTTAAGTCCTCGACAGTGGCTATAAAGTAGGTGGTGGGTGGGACGGAAAATTCCCTGCTCTCAGCCCCTAGTCCGGGATGGGCATAGTTTGGACATTGCTCCTCTGTAATGACAAGGGATCGCATTAAGTCCAGAGCCTCGCTTAAAGGCGAGGTTTGGCCCGAGAGAAGAGAGCCCGTGGAGTATGGCGAGAGGGAGACTCCTTGGTCGAACTCATGCGATGCTGACTCCGAGGGTTCGGAGCCAGTGTCCGGAGAAGGGTCCGGCTTCATGATGGTTGCCAGCGACACTACTTCCTCCGGCTCTCCCGTAATGGGCTTAGTGGCCGCAGATAGTCCGGCGGGCTCAGGAAGCCCATCTTCGGACCTAGCCATATGCTCCGGATCTAAGGCCAGAGCGGAAGTTGGGGGCGCGAATCCTTGGAAGATCAAGTCTCCTCGGATATCAGCGACGTAGTCCAGATTTCCAAAACTAATCTGGTGACCTGGGGCGTAGCTGTCGATCTGCTCTAGATGGCCAAGCGAGTTGGCCCGCAGTGCGAAGCCGCCGAACACAAAGATCTGGCCGGGGAGGAAAACCTCCTCCGGGGCAGCATTGTTGTAGATGATTGACGGAGCCATCGAACCTTCTAGGGACGATGCAGCGAAACTCTCAATGAAAGCACCAATGTCGGTGTCAAAACTGGCGGATCTCGGGTAGGGGGTCCCGAACTATGCATCTAAGGTCGATGGTAACAGGAGACAGGGGACACGATGTTTACCCAGGTTCGGGCCCTCTCTATGGAGGTAATACCCTACTTCCTGCTTGATTGATCTTGATGAATATGAGTATTACAAGAGTTGATCTACCATGAGATCGTAATGGCTAAAACCCTAGAAGTCTAGCCTGTATGATTATGATTGCCTCTACGGACTAAACCCTCCGGTTTATATAGACACCGGAGGGGACTAGGGTTGTACAAAGTCGGTTACAAAGAAAGGAATCTTCATATCCGAACGCCAAGCTTGCCATCCACGCCAAGGAGAGTCCCATCCGGACACGGGAGAGAGTCTTCTGTTTTGTATCTTCATGGCCCCTCAGTCCGGCCCATGTCCCACAGGTCGGACGCCCGAGGACCCCTTAATCCAGGACTCCCTCAGCTTCCTGCTCATTGAGCATAGCTATGACTACCCAACTGATCCAACTTATATGCATGGAACGAAATATTACTAGGGGGCTCCTTGTTAATGAATAGAGCTTTGTTGACCCTTGTAGTAGGCTTGGACGCCAGGTGTATTCACCAAAAAATCCGGGTTATCCTGCCTTTGTTTGCCTGCCACTCCGACCAGGTAATCCTGGAATGACTTGCCATACTCTTGACAATCAATCTTGTAAAAGACCCTAAATTTGTCAAAGTTAAAACGACGATTGGTCATGTGAGGTCCGGCTTACGGGTTTTAATTAAGGTTTAACTCAGCGGCTGCGTGGCCCTTGAATAACGCTTGACGTGGAGGCTTGGCAGCCTATGAATGCCTTGTTTTCTATTTTTCTTGATTCATATTTGATTTGAACATTTTTTGAGATTGATTTTTTGTGCCATATTGATACATGGTTGAAAACTGATTAGGGCCACGGTGCCTTATGATTCATATATGAATCTATCCGGAGTTTTATTAACCCGACATGGATTTGGACTTTAAGTCGCCAGTATATGATGATTATGTGCTTGGAGTGTTGTGCTCTAAGCTTTGGGATCTTACCCCTTGCTGCATATGGCGTGATAAGCCGGCGCTATGAATAAATTGAACAGGGCGTTGTGCTCTGTCTTTGGGCTGTTACCCTTACTGGCGTGATAAGCCGGCAGTGTGAATAAATATCACAGGTATGATATTTATTTTGTTATTATTATATGAGGTTTTGATAAACCAACCCTGATTATGGACTATTTAGTCATCAGTGGTTTTTATGGGGTATCGTGACCCGCCCTGGGGTAAACCGCCAGGGCACTTGGTATCTGCTTATGTGTAGGAAAAGAATGATAAGCATGGTCTGCATAATTGATGATATTATAAGCGCATAAGTGGCAGATGTTCAAATGATGGATAGGCAGTGTTATGCACATAAACACGCACGATGGTGTGACAGATCAGGACTGTTTAACTAGCCTATTACAAGGTATCTCATGGCCCAAAAGGATAAGTGTTTTTTGAAACATAGCATCAAAACGCTATGACTGGTAAGCCGGCTCATGAATTCAGACTAGTCTTGGCGGTTCGAAGTCTCCGGGTCATCCTGCGCTTCTTCTTCTTCTTGATTATCCATTGGCTGGAAGTCAGGTGTGGCCCAGTTGATACCAGTCAAAGCTCTAAACACAACCTCATCATTTGTAAGATTTGATGCATCAATGTCAGAAGCAAAGGTATGCTTACGAGTCGGCGGGATGAGATCCACCTCCTAATGAACTGGCGCCTTCACCTTCTTGTTATCAGCATCATAAGCTGCCTGATATTGGGATAAGTCTGTGTCTTCGGCCAGTTTGCTTGCTACTGGACGCATTTCCCTTGCTACTTTTGCAAAGTCATCACCGCTGAAGGGAGACCCGTCTTCTTTTACACTCGGGCAACCATTAGCCAAATCTTCTGGATCAACATCTGCTTGCCATGCCTTTGCCCGGCTTAGGGCAGTCATGGCGCTGGCTCTGGCAGCCGACCGCTTTAAATCTGCATCCTTTGGGGCAGCACCGATAGCTTTTCAAGTGTTTCCTTGATGAGGGAGGGCGGCTGTTTCTTATGAGTAGCAACGCAAATTGTTCGTTGAGCACCAGTGTATAGCTGCTCTACCAGAGTATAGACAGCCTTGAGCTTGATGCGCATATCTGAACCCAACTTGGCGCTTCGGGAGCCCACATCAGTAAAATTGTTGGTAAACTGGCAGATGATTATGATATACTGTTGGTGCAAAGGAGAGTGTTTTTTGTTTCTTATCAAAGATGTCCGATGTCATGCTGTTGATTTGATGCTTTAAGCCGGATAACTCGTTAGTTACCAGTTTAAGGGCTGCTTCGGCGTCTTCCGCTCTTTTTAGTAGAGCTGCTTTCTCGGTCTCCCAGCCAGATTTGTCAGTATTGAAGCTTTGTTTCAACTGCTCAATATGTTCCAATGCAGTCTTCAGCTCTGACTTGGCTTTTGAAGTTTCAGATGTTTGGGTTTCAATGTTGGCCCTCAAATCGTTGACTTGGGATTCCTTCGTGCTTAATTCAGCCTGCAACATTATGATTATATTATTTGAAGTCCCAAGCACAATACAAGTATTTTACTTGGCACTTGGGGGCTAATGCATATTGCTCTTTATTGAAGACCATTTTATGACCGGCTATGTTGTTATGACTATAGCCAACTCATGGGGGCTACACATCTGGTTTTTATTCATAAGTAATGATGAATCAGTCCCGGCTTATTCATACTGATTAAACCGGTCCTTGGGGGCTATAGGTGCAAAGTTGATTACTGCTAATTGAAGTCCCGGCTTAACTTGATAGATTAAGCCGGCCCTTGGGGGCTACTAGTTTGATTTTCACATATTTATGACTATCTAAAGTCTACAGTACACTCAATGCTATCATGTTCTATAGACTTGGCGGCTGAGAGAGGTATATTTATGACAAGAATTGTGCTGCATTACCTCAAAGCGCTCCTTCGTCAAGTTGACCAATCCGACTTCAAAGTCACGGCTGGTGTGAAGGTGGTACAAGTAACCAGAATGAATTTCTTGAGCACTAAATTGAGAATAGCTTTCCAAGTCAACTTTCCATTTGCCCTTATCAACAGCGGAGAACTCCTCCTTGGCACTATGTTTGGACAGGGCAATGGGGTTGCCTGGAGCCTGATAAGCTGTCCCAGTAATCATCACATCATCAGATTCCTGACCTGTCTAAGCAGGACTGGGCGGCTTATCATCTTCTGGATCAATGTCCATGGCATCTTGAGTAACAGGTCGGTCTTCGGGAGGGGGGATCATCCACAGCAGTTTCTGACACTTGATGCAATGTTTCAGATGTGGCATGCTTCTCCGGTTCAGCAGTCTTGGATTCTTCAGTCGGTTTGTCAACTTTCTGTTTCTTGCTGGGCTTGGCTATACCACTGAAAAGGAAGCATAAGACAGAGTTAATATGGCAATTAAAAGAGCAATGTGGATAGATTTAACACCCTTACTCAGGCACGGTTTTGAAAGCCGGGATTTGAGTACCCATTGAGTCGCCGAAGGAGGAGTGAGATGTTCCTTGATAATTTGAATCAGACGGATTAAGAGGTTGTCGAAAAAGACCCGCTTTGGGATAAGCAAAGTCATAAATGTTTGAAACCTCCGGTCGACGCTTGCGAGGTGCTGGGGTATTCGGTAAACCGGAGGATAGGATTCCACCACCACTGTTCCAGGTCGTGCAGCGAGCCTCATGTTGCTGCTTTTTCAAAATAAAGTTGGGATCCAAATAAGCTAAAGGATGAGAAAACCTTACTTTCCGGCTTGCTTGACGAACTTTCTGTCTTGGCAGAGGTTCAGAGTCGGAGGAAAGGGTAGTTACCTCTTCAACATTGGCTTGGCTTCCTTCCGCGTCATCCTGGTAGTAATCATTATCAATAAGATGTATAAAAAATGAGTCAATGGAGTCAAGTGTTACCTCTGACTCATCATTATCATCCAAATCAAATAACTCGGAAGGATTGGACTTCTTCTTGGCAGGCTTTTTACTAGCCTTGGTCTTTGTCCGAGGTTTCTAGCCGGCTTATCCTGCAATTTCTTACTCCAAAAGGGTGAATCGGCCTGCAAGAATCAAATGGGCATGAAAGGGCAGTTTAAGTAAAGATATGATTTGATTGCAAAGTTGGTTAAAAACTTACAGCTGGTGGTTTGTTAAGGACGCAGAAGGGATTCAATCCGGCTTTACTGCAGTCTTCCAAGCCTTTGTTTAGCAGAGACTTGGTCATATTATTGACGTCCTCGTCAGTCAATTCAATCTGGCAATGGCATTGGGGGTCTTTTAAATCGCCAGTATACTCGCACATTAAGCCAGGGCGGCAGCTTAAGGGCAAGATTCTCCAGGCAACCCAGCATCGAACCAGGTCAATTCTAGTCAAGCCGTTGGCCATCAATGCTTGGATCTTTGAGAAAACTGGCATATACTTCTTCCGTTCTGCTGTGCTGATGCGATCTGGAAGATGATGCCTGTTGCTAAGCCGGTTGGCGCGATAACCCGACAAAGGATTTTCCCCTTCTGGAGAAGTGTCTTTGCAATAAAACCAGGTTTGGTTCCAGTCTTTAGGATGACTGGGTAGAGTGGCAGCTGGGAAAGTGGCTTCTTTCCTTCACTGAATGGAAATACCGCCTAGCTCCAGGCTGGGCCCATCTGTGAACTCGTTCTGCCGGTTTAGATTATAAAACTCCCTGAATAATTCTATGGTGGGCTCCTGTTGATGGTACACCTCGTAGAATACTTGGAAGTTGCAGATGTTTGAAACGGAATTTGGTCCGATGTCTTGTGGGTGGAGCTTGAAAAAGTGCAGCACATCACAGAAGAATTTTGAGCCGGGAGGACTGAAACCCCGGAGCATATGGTTAGTAAAAACAACAACTTCACCATCCTTGGGCTCAGGAGGAGTTTTAGTGCCTGGGATCCTCCAATGAATGACATCTTTTTTGGCCAAGACACATGTTTGAACATATTCGTTCAAGTCTTCCTCGGTGACCCGGGAAACGACCCAGTTGCAAGTAGTGACAGTCTTGCCCATTTTCATGAAGGCCTGAAAGAAAGAAATATTACTGATTTAAGATTAAAGTGGCTAAGCCGGACCACTGATTCAAAAGTAAAGTGCTATAAGCGGCGGATGTGTTAAGCCGGAAGATGAACATTGAAGGATGCGGATATTCACATTGGCGGCTTAAAAGGGGACTAATGGTACCTGTTGGGTTAAGAATTATGCAGTTAAACCAGAAGGATTATGTTGTTAAGCCGGCCAGAGTTCAAAGATCAGATACATTGTGCGGAACCAAAAAGGAGGATTAATGAGCAAGCATGGTTAAACCAGAAAATATTACCGGGTCGTACAAGTTATGAAGGGCATGCTGGTGGCTTAACACGGGGCTTAATGTTATCTGGTATAAGCCGCCATGGCAGTTGTGATACTTCAAAGCTATCGGTGAAAATTTTGCTAAGTGATGGATAAACAGATTTCAAAGGCTCTAGTAATAATTTTGGATCTAGATCAGTTCAGAAAAAACAGTAAAAATCTAAACCTAAGGTGGCGGCAGCAGAAAATTGGTGTGCTTTGATGAGATTTTCTATGGAGAGGAGGTATTCTGATATTAAAAGCAAATGCTAAACTGCTACCGCACAAGTACATACCACGTTCAGATCAAAAGATACTCGAGTTAAAGGAGAAAATGAAGAACGGCGAAGAACACCGATGAACAAGGCTAGCCCTAATACAGATCTGAGGTATAAGGAGATGAATGCTTACGGATGCAGATGGACTGTGGTGGAGCGCCAGCGTTCTCTAGACCTGTCAGGTTGATGCAGCGGCCTGAGTCGGTGCAGCGGACGGAGGACGGCGCGGCGGAGCTCGAGGCGGCAGAGAAGTCGCAAGAGGAAGACGAAGATGGGAAGGCAGGGGGGAAATGAAAAGGACCCCCGTCCCTATTTATAAGAGGGTGGATGCAAGGCATGCGTGGGAATCGAGGAGGCCGAAATCATCATGTGGCTATATGGACGCCTCGATTTCTGGGATGTTCATTAAGATAAGGATCAGTTAAGATGTTCTGAGCCTCGTGCAAAATTAATGCGAAATGACGTCATGGCGGGTTAAGAAGATTTTGTGAGCTAATGTCATGGCGGGTTACAGCAAGGTTTATTAAACGGACGATGCAAAATTTTGACAAGTCAGGTAGTGAAGATTGATGTGAACAAGTTAAAATCAACTTGGGGCCTAATGTTGGGGATATAACTACTGGGTATGTGATACGTCTCCAACGTATCTATAATTTATGAAGTATTCATGCTATGTTTACTATAGTTTTATATGATTTTGGTATGATTTGATTAGAACTAACCTAGACTGACGCTGTTTTCAGCAGAACTACCGTGGTGTTGTTTTTGTGCAGAAATAGAACTTCTCGGAATGGGCTGAAAATCAACGGAGTTTTTTTCTGGAAAATATGAAAAATACTGGAACAAAAATCTACCGGAGGGGAGTCCCATGGGCCCCACGAGGGTGGGGGCGTGCCCACCCCCTGGGCGCGCCCCCTGCCTCGTGGACTCCCCAAGGGCCCCCCTGACGTGAAATCAACGCCAACTCCTCCTATAAATCAAGAAAACCCCAGAACAGAACCTAGATCAGAAGTTCCGCTGCCGCAAGCCTCTGTAGCCATGAGAAATCAATCTAGGCCCTCTCTGGCACCCTACCGGAGGGGGCCATCATCACCAGAGGCCATGGAGGAGGATCCCGGAGGGGCCATCATCGCCATGAAGGCCAAGGACTAGAGGTGTAGGATCGAAAGTATGTCTAGAGGGGGGTGATTAGACTACTTGACCAATTAAAAATCTAGCCTTTTCCCAATTTTAGTTTTTGGCAGATTTTAGCAACTTAGCACAAGTCAAGCAATCAACTTACACATGCAATTCTAAGAGTTTAGCAGCGGAAAGTAAACAATTGCATATGAAGGTAAAGGGAGGAGTTTGAGGGAGCAAACGCAATGTTGACACGGAGATTTTTTATCCGTGGTTCCGATAGGTGGTGCTATCGTACATCCACGTTGATGGAGACTTCAACCCACGAAGGGTAACGGTTGCGCGAGTCCACGGAGGGCTCCACCCACGAAGGGTCCACGAAGAAGCAACCTTGTCTATCCCACCATGGTCGTCGCCCACGAAGGACTTGCCTCACTCGGGTAGATCTTCACGAAGTAGGCGATCTCCTTGCCCTTACAAACTCCTTGGTTCAACTCCACAATCTTGACGGAGGCTCCCAAGTGACACCTAGCCAATCTAGGAGACACCACTCTCCAAGAGGTAACAAATGGTGTGTTGATGATGAACTCCTTGCTCTTGTGCTTCAAATGATAGTCTCCCCAACACTCAACTCTCTCTCATAGGATTGGATTTGGGGGAAAGATGATTTGAGTGGAAAGCAACTTGGGGAAGGCTAGAGATCAAGATTTATGTAGTTGGAATGGAATATCTTGACCTCAACACAAGTGTAGGTGGTTCTCTCTCAGAAAATGTATGTTGGAAGTGTAGGCATGTTCTGATGGCTCTCTCCATGAATGAAGAGTGGGTGGAGGGGTATATATAGCCTCCACACAAAATCTAACCGTTACACACAATTTACCAAACTCGGTGAGACCGAATCATGAAACTCGGTCAGACCGATTTAGTTCATAATGTGACCGTTAGGCATTTCGGTGGGACCGACACGTCAACTCAGTGAGACTGATTTCGTTAGGGTTAGGGCATAACGTAATCTCGGTGAGACCAATTACACAAACTCGGTGAGACTGATTTTGGTAATAGACAAACAGAGAGTTGGTCAGGCAAACTCGATGGGACCGATCGCTCATCTCGGTTGGACCGAAATGTTACGAAAGGGAAACAGAGAGTTTGCATTGCAATCTCGGTGGGACCGATCGCTCATCTCGGTTTGACCGAAACGTTACGAAGGGAAACAGAGATATTACAATCCCATCTCGGTGAGACCGAGATCCCTATCGGTGAGACCGAAAAGACTAGGGTTTCTGGCAGTGGCTATGTCAACTGAACTCGGTGGCGCCGGATAGAAAGTTTAGGTGGGGCCGAGTTTGACTTTTGGTTTGGGACATATGTGGATGTGAGAAAGTAGTTGAAGGTTTTTGGAGCATATCACTAAGCACTTTGAGCAAGAAACTCATTAAGCAACACCTCACCCCCTCTTGATAGTATTGGCTTTTCCTATGGACTCAATGTGATCTTGGATCACTTAAAATGAAAAGTGTAGAGTCCTGAGCTTTGAGCTTGAGCCAATCCTTTGTCCTTAGCATTTTGAGGGGTCCACTTTTCTCATCCATGCCATGCCAATCATTGAGCTTTCCTGAAATGTTTATCTTGAAATAGCATTAGCTCAATGAGCTATATGTTGTTAGGAATTACCAAAACCACCCAAGGATAGTTGCACTTTCAATCTCCCCCTTTTTGGTAATTGATGACAACATTTAGATCAAAGCTTCGACAAATGATAATAAGATTGAAAAACATCGTCGCTTTGAGAAGTATGTGATAAGCAAGAGCTCCCCCTAAATTTGTGCACTATTTAAAATTTGCTTTTGAATGCAAATGCACAATCGATTAGGACCATGGGTTACTCTTCCATGCCACATACATCTTGGTGGAGCGCTCAAAATGATAGAAGTAAAAAGCATGCACTCATCACCAAGCAAGTGAATGATCATATAAGGATATAAGAGACAATATCATCCAACAAGCATTAAGGGTAGTGTTTGATCAAACAAGTATCTCACAAGCATATAAAGTATCTCACACAAGCACACAATCAAGAAGTTCAACCAAAATAGCAAGAGAGATAAAAAGCAACACTCTCTCTCGAAGCCTATGATCTATACATTTTTCTCCCCCTTTGGCAACAAGTTACCAAAAAGTTCAAAAATGCATAGTGCTAAACGACTCTCGGGCTTGGTCTTCGGGAGGTGGTGTAGAGAGAACTCCAAGGACGAAGGCATCTGTTGATGTAGGTGGAGCTAGTGGAGTGGCTGCTGGAGGTGGCACTGGAGCTGTAGCTGTTGGTGCTGATGTTGTAGCTCGAGTATCCGTGACTGGCACTGCAGCAGATCTCTGTCCTCTGGGCACTCTATCAAAAGCATCTGTAGTAGACTTGCCCTTCTTCTCCTCTGCTTCCTCCTGTAGCTGCTCAACTGCAGTTTGGATCTCAGTTACCTTGACATCAAGATCATAGAATTTCTGCTCGATGATCCTCTCCAAATTCTCCTGGTTTTGAGTCAGGGTGGCCAATCCCTTCTCAATCCTCAAGGTGGATTGAATCAGATATCCAAGCTGATCTTGCTTGGATTTCAAGAACACTTGAGATGCCTCTTCAATAGTTGGCATTCTTGCAGCTTTCTCTGCCCTTGCCTTTTCTCTCTTCTCATGTGCTTGAGCTGATGATGGTTCATTCTCATTCATGACAACAGTGTTGTCTTCAAATTTAGGGTAGATGGGCAGGTGCTCCTTATCCAATAGATATTTGCCTATGCCCATCTTGGAGTTGATGAGCACCTGAATTTGTGGGGCATACCCACAACTTCTCTTCTGATCAGTTGTTGTCCTTTTGATTGTCTCCACAATTAGACTCATGACTTTGAACTTTTGAGGCACATCAAACAAATGTAGCAAACTGATAGCATGTCCTCTGATCATCTTGTGATCACCTGACTTGGGTAGCAATGTGTGCCTTAGGATCCAGTTGATGGTAGGCAGACCAGACAGCAAGAAGTGGACAAATCCAAACTTATGAGTCTCCAAAGCATCATCTAGGATCTCTCTGTACATGTGTGCCATAGTGTTATGGTCTTTCTTATTCTCAGCATAAACATCCAAGTCATCCTCATTTTCTTCCGGGGCATTGATCAACTGAGCCCATTCTTCAATAGTAGATTGGTACCTTGTACCTTCAAACATCCAAATGATCTTCCCATCTGGGTAGAAGTGGGCAGTGGAGTAAAACTGCATGATCAGCTCATCATTCCACTTGGTGAGCTTTTGGGCAACAAATGTATCAACTCCACATGCTTTGAAGTTGTCATATACACCTGGATAGTGATCTTCATTCTCCTTGATGTACTCCCACTCAACCCATCTCATGTCACACACTATGGGCTTCTTGTCAAGCAAAATTGTCTCATAAAAGTCTTGCTATTCCTTAGTGTGAAACATGTAATCCATAGCAGTTCTCCTCCTGACAGCATATGGATTAGACTGTCTCCATAATCTCAGTCCCGAATCCTTCCTAATTTTCATGTTTTCTGCAACAGGATGTGCATCATTGTGGTCAGGGATCTTGGGCTTCAGCTTTCTCAAAACAAGTGAGTCATCTTCCTCTTCTTCAGCAGCTTCAGGCACTGGGGCCTTGTTCTTCTCCTCGGTAGGAATACTTCTAGTGTTCCTCTTGGGTTTAGGCTTCTGAGCTGGAGCAACAGCCTTGGGAGCAGCTTTGGGCTTAGATGGAGCAGCCCCTGATCTGATTACATCTCCCATGAGCTTCTGAGCTTTGGGTGCTGGTGCAGCATCCTCTTGTTCTTCTTCTTCTTCAGAATCTCTCATCATTGATGGCTTGCCAAGAACTTTGGCAGTAGTGGTTCTTGCCCTCTTCTTCTTTTTACCATCACCTACTGCTTCACCATCATCTGATTCAATGGTGAACTTCATAGTTTCACCTGTGGCAACTTTCTTTGGCTTGGAAGCTTCAGCAGTTGAGGCTCTGGCTTTTGACATTGGAACTCTTCTTGCTGGAGCCTTTGTTTTCATTCCAGGCTTTGTTGCAGCAGTAGTGCTATACTCCTTCTTCAGCACCTTCTTTCTTGAAGTGGCCTCATCCTCAACAGCCAGATAATCCTCATCTTCAGAATCTGAGGTTTTCTTCTTCCTTGTCCTGGTAGCTGCCTTTGGCAAGTTACTGGGTGTGCTCCTGCTGCCCTCATCATAGCTGCTGGAGGGACTAGTGCCCTCACTCAACTGAACCTGTTCCTCTGACTTGTTCTGACTGTCACTTTGATCAAACATCTTCAGGCAAACTGTCAGCAGACCCTATGAATAGGTTGTAGATGAGGTAGAGTAGATGAGCATCACAAAGTACAGAGGTTTTGCAAAATAATTGAGTCAAAAAGCTTAGTTTTAGTTCTTTACAGAAGTGATCTCGGAGCTACCAAATTGACAAACTCGATGATACCGAAGCAACACTTGGAATCTAAACTAGTGAACTCGGTAGGGCCGAGTCACCGTTTCGTGGCACCGAGATTGCTAGGGTTTCACAGAATCTTGAACTCGGTCACACCGATTTGCACGTTTCGGTCAGACCGAAAGGCGCATGTGCAATGGCCAAGGCCGAATCGGTGAGCCCGATTTCTACAGTTCGGTCGGTCCGAGATGAGTTCTGCGGAGAGCTAACCCTAAATTTTTTGAATCAATCTAGACCGAAGGAAGTTTTAGCTGGATGGATCAATCTCAATCATGGAAAGAAACATGGCATTGTCCTTGTGCTAGGAATTGGAGTGAAAAATACAGCACAAGGGGTCGAACACTTACCCTAGAGCGGCGAGTGTTCGCTACGGCGGCAACGGCGGAGCAGATTGCCGTTGACGGTGGCAGAGACCAGCGGTGAGAGGTCGCTAGCGATGAGAAGACGATTCGGAGACCTGAAGAGGCAGAGCAGGTTACGCGCGGGTGAAGGGTTTCGGAAAAATTTCCAAAATTTGACCCGTCGGTATATATAACCTGACCCTGTCGGTGTGACCGAGTGGAACAACTCGGTGGCACCGAGATGCAAAACTGCAGGCAGTTACTGCAACTCGGTGTGACAGAAAGGTTCTAATCGGTTGCACCGAGATTGAAAAACCTAGATCAACTAAGTGATCTCGGTAGGACCAAAAAGGATGAATCGGTCAGACCGAAATGCACAAAGAGGTTTTGGAAGTTCAAGTCTATGACGAATCGGGGACTCCGAGTGCTCCTCACACAGAGTGGTTCGAATCTGACTTGATCAAACTTTGTGATGTAGCATGAATAGAGTTTGAGACGAGGAAAGCATAGATAGCTAGAGGGAGTTCTTAGGCATTCTTGTCCATCCATTTGGCAAAAGAGAAAAAGCCAAACAATCAAAGCAACAAATGGATGTCCTCGAATGAGAAAAATATGCATCCAACATGCTCACACAATTAAAATGGCAAAAGAAGTATGTGACAAAGCATGCACAAACACTCTAGCATCTATCAAGCAATTGGCGATGACTAGGTCATCTATATATGAGTATATTGACTTAGGAGTCAAATGAGAACATTTGATCATAGGTCATACTCATCGTTTAAGCACAAGTGGGGTTACCACTTTTACATAAAGCATTGTTGTGCTCACACCATTAGAGTTTCTTTAGCTCAATTCTTAGAGTAAAGCTCCCCCTAGATGTGATATCCCCCCTAAGAGGGATGAACTAACCTTGGGTTTTGTCGATGATGACTTCATGTAGGTGTTGAAGATGTGGATCCTCAATGTTGATGTAGATCATTCGGAGCAATCCATTGGAGTGAGTTGCACTTTCAATACCTACACGGGTAAGGCCCACAAGGAAAAAGCAAGGATATCCATAGACATAGAGTGATGTATACACAAGATGTTGTCCATGAAAGCATTAGGTTACCTTGTCCCTTGTCTTACCAACAAGAGGGTTTGTGACTCCTTGGACTAGTGCAAGATATGGAAGTTGTTTGCACTTGTCCTTGCCAAAATGATAAGAGTGAAGTATGTTGGCGGAGTCACCCTCAAGAACTCTCTAGTTCTTCTTCTTCGGGATCCACACCATCTTGATGGGAATCCTTGGAGTTGTAGTTGTACTTGATGAAGTAGAACTTGATGTAGTCTTGGGAACCCACTTGACCAAGGCCTTAGGTGCTTCTTAAAATGCATCAATCTCCTCTTGAAGCTTGTCCCTGCCTTTTTGCTTGTGGTCTTGTGGTGGAAGATCATCTTGAGCTTGTGTTCCTTGGAAAGAAGTAGGATCATACTTCTGTTGTTGAGGAACAAACTTCGTCTTGGGGTATTGATCTTCTTCCCACTCAACTCCATTGGCATTGAATTTTCGTTCAAAACCAAAACCTTGATTCTTCCAGTGCCTTCCTTGCTTGCGTACAATTTCCTCAAATTGCTTACTACCGGCAAGGCTCTTGTAAACACCTTTCTCTATAATTCCCTTCAATAAGCTATTTTCTCGCTCAAGTCTAAATTGGCTAAGAGAGTCATTAGTGGAATCAAGAGAACTACTAGAAACAACAACATTGCATTTAGCATGATTGTTGTTACTACTAGATGAAGAATCTTTCTTGTTCTTGTTGTTAGATTTAACTTGTGGCATGTAAGTAGACAAGAGTAAATGCTTGGCAATGTAAGAAGAACTTTTCTTGCGAAGATCATCATTGATTGCCTTTTAAAACTCATGCTCTTGCTCAAGGTTGAGATTTTCAAAGCGTAGCTTCTCATGAGTCTTTAAAAGTTCTCGATGCTCTTCCAAGGTAGTTTCATGAGCTAACTTAAGAGTGTTTAGTTCTTTAGTTAGACGCTCAATCTCCTTCTTATCATCATCATTCGTTTTATCTTGATTAGCATGATTAATAGCAAATTCATCATAGTTTTCATAACTAGAGTTGTCAACAAGTAAATCATCATCTCCTAGCAAATCATCTTCATCACTATTGAAATCAACATACTCGGGGTGTGTTACCTTTGGACCTTTAGCCATGAAGCATCTCCCAATTCCTTCATTTGGTGAGTCAAATATGTCATAGGAGTTGGTTGTCACAAGTGCTAGTCCGGCAACACCTTCATCTTGAGTATATTCGGAGTCGGAGTGATAACTTCTTTCGGAGTGATTGTCGGAGTCGGAGCCGGATACCCATTCACCAACATGAGCTTGATGTCTTCTTTTTGTGTAGCTCCTTGATGACTTATCCTTCCTTTCCGAATCCTTGCTTCTCCGAGAGGGTCTTCGTTCATAACGATCATCTCTACTCCTTCTTTCTCTTGGTGGTGATTCTTCTCTTCTACTCCTTCTTTTGGGAGAATCTTCTCCTCTTTTGTAGGGAGTCGTACACTCATTGGAATAGTGTCCGGGTCTTCCACAATTGTAGCAATTACGCTCGCGACTAGAAGATCTTTTGTCATTGTAGGACCTTGACTTGGAACTTCTTTCCTTGCTTCTACTTTTGTAGAACTTGTTGAAGTTCTTCACGATTAGGCTCAATTCTTCATTGAAGGTATGTTTCTCACTTGATGATGTGGGAGCTTCACATGAGGCTTTGTAAGCACCGCTTGACTTGTTGTGGAGCTCTTCCTTATCCTTGAGTGACATCTCATGAGCAACAATTCTTCCAATGACTTCTGTTGGCTTGAGATCCTTGTAATTGGGCATCATTTGGATCAATGTGCACACGGTATCATATTTTCCATCCAAAGCTCTTAGGATCTTCTTGATGATGAATTTATCGGTCATCTCTTCACTTCCTAACCCGGCAATCTCATTTGTGATGAGAGCAAGCCTAGAGTACGTTTCAGCGACGCCTTCACCATCCTTCTTTTTGAACTTATCAAGTTGACTTTGAATCACATCCAATTTGGATTCCTTGACGGAGTCGGTACCTTCGTGCATATCAATCAAAGTATCCCAAATTTCCTTTGCATTCTCAAGACGGCTGATTTTGTTGAATTCTTCGGGGAACAATCCGTTGAAGAGAATATCACAAGCTTGAGCATTGTATTGCAGCATCTTCAACTCTTCCGCAGTAGCTTCACGGTTTGGTTCTCTCCCATCAAAGAATTCACCTTGCAAGCCAATACACACAATAGCCCAAATGGCCAGGTTATGTCCAAGAATATGCATTTTCATCTTATGCTTCCAACTAGCAAAATTTGTACCATCAAAGTAAGGACCTCTACGGTGGTAATTTCCCTCGCTAGAGGCCATACTCTCCTAGGTTGTGAAACCAAGGCTATGACCACCAAAAGCTATGGAAATCAAAGCAAATGGAGACCAAAGCTCTGATACCACTTATAGGATCGAGAGTATGTCTAGAGGGGGGTGATTAGACTACTTGACCAATTAAAAATCTAGCATTTTCTCAATTTTAGTTCTTGGCATATTTTAGCAACTTAGCACAAGTCAAGCAATCAACTTACACATGCAATTCTAAGAGTGTAGCAGCGGAAAGTAAACAATTGCATATGAAGGTAAAGGGGGGAGTTTGAGGGAGCAAACGCAATGTTGACACGGAGATTTTTTATCTGTGGTTCCGATAGGTGGTGCTATCGTACATCCACGTTGATGGAGACTTCAACCCACGAAGGTAATGGTTGCGCGAGTCCACGGAGGGCTCCACCCACGAAGGGTCCACGAAGAAGCAACCTTGTCTATCCCACCATGGCCGTCGCCCACGAAGGACTTGCCTCACTCGGGTAGATCCTCATGAAGTAGGCGATCTCCTTGCCCTTACAAACTCCTTGGTTCAACTCCACAATCTTGACGGAGGCTCCCAAGTGACACCTAGCCAATCTAGGAGACACCACTCTCCAAGAGGTAACAAATGGTGTGTTGATGATGAACTCCTTGCTCTTGTGCTTCAAATGATAGTCTCCCCAACACTCAACTCTCTCTCATAGGATTGGATTTGGCGGAAAGATGATTTGAGTGGAAAACAACTTGGGGAAGGCTAGAGATCAAGATTTATGTGGTTGGAATGGAATATCTTGACCTCAACACAAGTGTAGGTGGTTCTCTCTCAGAAAATGTATGTTCGAAGTGTAGGCATGTTCTGATGGCTCTCTCCATGAATGAAGAGTGGGTGGAGGGGTATATATAGCCTCCACACAAAATCTAACCGTTACACACAATTTACCAAACTCGGTGGGACCGAATCGTGAAACTCGGTCGGACCGATTTCGTTCATAATGTGACCGTTAGGCATTTCGGTGGGACCGACACGTCAACTCGGTGAGACCGATTTCGTTAGGGTTAGGGCATAACGTAATCTCGGTGAGACCAATTACACAAACTCGGTGAGACCGATTTTGGTAATAAACAAACAGAGAGTTGGTCAGGCAAACCCGGTGGGACCGATCGCTCATCTCGGTTGGACCGAAACATTTCGAAAGGGAAACAGAGAGTTTGCATTGCAATCTCGGTGGGACCGATCGCTCATCTCGGTTTGACCGAACCATTACAAAGGGAAACAGAGAGATTACAATCCCATCTCGGTGAGACCGAGATCCCTATCGGTGAGACCGAAAAGACTAGGGTTTCTGGCAGTGGCTATGTCAACTGAACTCGGTGGCGCCGGAGTAGAAAGTTTCGGTGGGGCCGAGTTTGACTTTTGGTTTGGGACATATGTGGATGTGAGAAAGTAGTTGAGGGTTTTTGGAGCATATCACTAAGCACTTTGAGCAAGAAACTCATTAAGCAACACCTCACCCCCTCTTGATAGTATTGGCTTTTCCTATGGACTCAATGTGATCTTGGATCACTTAAAATGAAAAATGTAGAGTCCTGAGCTTTGATCTTGAGCCAATCCTTTGTCCTTAGCATTTTGAGGGGTCCACTTTTCTCATCCATGCCATGCCAATCATTGAGCTTTCCTGGAATGTTTATCTTGAAATAGCATTAGCTCAATGAGCTATATGTTGTTAGGAATTACCAAAACCACCCAGGGATAGTTGCACTTTCAAGAGGGAGATCCTCTCCCCATCTAGGGGGAGGCCATGGAGGAGGAAGCACAAGGGGGAGAACCTCTCCTCCGCTCTCTTGGTGGCGCCGGAGTGCCATCGAGAGGGGAATCATCGCCACAGTGATCGTCTTCATCAACATCACCACCATCATCACCATCATCATCTCTTTTACGCGGTCCACTCTCCCGCACCCTGCTGTAATCCCTACTTGAATATGGTGCTTTATGCCACATATTATGATCCAATGATGTGTTGCCATCCTATGATGTTTTGAGTAGATATCCTTTGTCTCTGGGCTGATTGATGATCTAGATTGGTATGAGTTGTATGTTTTATTTTGGTGCTGTCCTATGGTGCCCTCCGTGTCGCGCAAGCGTGAGGGATTCCCACTGTAGGGTGTTGCAATATGTCCATGGTTTACTTATTGTCTGCGTTGCTTGAGTGACAGAATCATAAACACGGATAAGTGGGTCACGGCGTATGGGATAAAGGGGACTTGATGCTTTAATGCTATGGTTGGGTTTTACCTTAATGATCTTTAGTAGTTGCGGATGCTTGCTAGAGTTCCGATCATAAGTTCATATGATCCAAGATGAGAAAGTATGTTAGCTTATGCCTCTCCCTCATATGAAATTGCAATAGTGATTACCGGTCTTGTTAAGGATTGCCTAGGATAATTCCGCAAACCGACCCATCATTATTCCACACTCGCTATTTATAATATTTAGTAATATATTATAACTTTATGATAACAGCACCTACTTTTATATTTTAGCTCTCCAATACCATGCAAAGTTATCCTCTTCATACCCACAACGTAGTTTTATTTCTCGTTTCTAGTTGGAAGCAAATGTCCAATGTACGTAGAGTCGTATCAGTGGCAGATAGGACTTGAGAGAATATTGATCTTACCTTTAGCTCCTTGTTGGTTCGATCCATATCACTTCCACCTTTGGTAATTGCTACGATGATTCCCTGCACTTGGGGATTATCAAGCTCTTTTCTGGCGCCATTGCCGGGGAGCAATAGCATGGGGTTGATATTTTCGTGTATGCTTGTTTGCTTTCTTCACTAAGTAGTTTTTGTTTTCCCTTTTTTGTTTTGTTTAGTTGTGGGTGAAACATACAAAAAAAATTAATTAATTTAAAATAATGAAAATATAAAAAAATTACTTGCCTCTTATGCCTAAAAAGTTTTTCAAAAAAAGAAGTGATTGGAAAGTTATGCATAGAAGAAGTGAGGGTCGACCTTGAGCACTTGTGTTCATGCTCAGGGAAACAATGTAGATATTTTCATGGAATTTTCTCTGTAAATAATTATCCCCTTGTATATATCCATTGTATTATAAAAATAATGTGCCAAGCTTTGGTTTTAGGATGATTAGATTGCTTGTTTACTATGTGCAGAACAAAAACAGAAACTTTGGCTGTAGCGCGTGATTTTACATTTTTACTGGAAGGTCAAATGGGTCTGAAACTTTTTGCACATTACTTATGTACAATTTTTTCAAATTGTAAAATTTATTTCATAATTTTTGGAGTTACAGAAGTTTATTAAACTTCCAGATTACTACAGACTGTCCTGTTTTTGACAGATTCTGTTTTTCGCGTGCTGTTTGCTTATTTTGATGAATCTATGGCTAGTATCGGGGGGTATGAACCATAGAGAAGTTATAATACAGTAGGTTTAACACGAATATGAATAAATTATGAGTTCATTACAGTACCTTAAGGTGGTACTTTGCTTTATTACACTAACGGATCTCACAAAGTTTTTGTTAAAGTTTTGTGTGGATGAAGTGTTCGAAGATCGAGGAGCTATCAATATGAGAAGAATAAAGAGAGGCAAGAGTTCAAGCTTGGGGATTCCCAAGGCACCCCAAGTAAATATTTCAAAGTATACTCAAGCATCTAATCTTGGGGATGCCCCGGTTGGCATCCCATCTTTCTTCTTCAACAAATATTGGTATACCTCGGTTTTTGTTTTGTTCACATGATTTATGTCCTTTGTGTTTTTGTTTTTCCTTTAAGAACCATGCTAGTATGAGATTTCCCTTCATCAATTTATATAATGATTCATGTGCTTCACTTATATCTTTTGAGTATGACCTTATAGAATGCTCTTTGTGCTTCACTTAAATCTTTCGAGTATGGTTTTATAGAATGCTTCGTGTGCTTCACTTATATATTTTGAGCTTGGGTATTGGTTAGTCTATATTAATTGTATAATGCTCCATGAACTTTACTTATATCTTTTGGAGTATGAATAATACTATCATCTAAAGCGGGTTTGGAAGAGTGTCAACTTTAGGAATTAGTGATCCCACTATTCCGAATGAGAAGAATTTTGCTTATGTGGAGATTAGAAAAATTTCTATGCTTGTAGATCATGAAAAGAATGCTTTATGTGATGGTTATATTGTTAAATTCATTCATGATGCTACTGAAATTTATTATGAGGGAGGAATATATGCTTGTAGGAGTTGCAATAATATCAAGTTTCCTCTCTATGTGCTTAAAGTTTTGAAGTTATACTTGTTTTGCCTTCCTATGCTAGTTGATTCTTGTTCCTATAAATTATGTGCTCACAAAATCCCTAGGCATAGGAAGTGGGTTAGATTTAAATGTGCTAGTCATATTCTTCATGATGCTCCCTTCATGTTTCAATTCTTATCTTTTATGTGAGCATGATTGAAATCATCATGCCTAGCTAAAAGGCATTAAAGAAAAGCGCTTGTTGGGAGACAACCCAATATTTACCCTTACTATTTTTGTGTGTTTACATGATTAAGCTACTGTAGTAATCATGTTTTATAGATTTTGTTTCAATAAAGTGCCAAGTAAGACCTTTGGGAAGACTTGGGGTGAAAGTTAATGTAATCTTGCTGTAAAAAAACAGAAACTTTGCGCTCACGAGATTAGCTGACATTTTTTTTACAGAAGAGTGCTTTTGAGTTGATTCTTTTTGCAGAAGATTAATAGACAAATTACTCACGTCCACCAATTTATTTCATAATTTTGGGAGTAGCAGAAGTATGGTTGCTGTTCAGATCATTACAGACTGTTATGTTTCTGACAGATTTTGTTTTCATTGCATAGTTTGCTTGTTTTCTAGTTTCTATGGCTTATATTTCTCAATATAAATTGTAGAAATGATTTGGTACAGTAGGAATTGTGTGAGAACAATTATGAACCTTGTCTTTGACAGTACCAAAGTGAATGGTTTACTCTTTATCATACTAACCTATCTCACGAAGTTCCTTTAAGTTTTGTGTGATTGAAGTTTTCAAGCTTTGGGTGAGATATCGATATGAGGAGAATAAGGAGTGGAAAGACCCTAAGCTTGGGGATGCCCAAGGCACCCCAAGGTAATATTCAAGTAAGACTCAAGCGCCTAAGCTTGGGGATGCCCCGGAAGGCATCCCCTCTTTCGTCTTCAAAACTATCGGTATACCTTACTCGGAGCTATATTTTTATTCGTCACATGATATGTGTTTTGCTTGGAGCGTATTTTTAATTTCACTTGCTGTTTGAATAAAATCATTGGATCTAAAATATTAAATGAAACATAATCCTACCATGGCTAGTTAATTATTTGACTACTCAGTGTTCCTCACTTATATCTTTTTGGAGTAGTTTGTCATTTACTCATGTGCTTCACATATATCCTATGAGTAAATGGTTGAATGAATTGAATATCATAAATCTGAATTTATATATGTTTCGTATGCTTATACCATGGGGAGTAATGACTTCACACATAATAAGTATAGGTAGTAAACTTATTGAAAGTTAGCAAACGCAGAATTGGCCACTTGAAAAATTCATGAAAGAATATTGAAAGAAGAGAGATTTCACATATAAATATACTATCTTGGACATCTTTTGTAATTGTGAGCACTCATTAAAATATGACATGCTAAAAGGTTGATGTTGGACAAGGAAGACAACATAATGGGTTATGTTTTCTTATATCCGAAATAAAGTATATTGTCATGGATCATCCAACATGCTGAGCTTGCCTTTCCCCCTCATGCTAGCCAAATTCTTTGCACCAAGTAGAGATACTACTTGTGCTTCCGAATATCCTTAAACCCGTTTTTGCCATGAGAGTCCACCATATCTACCTATGAATTGAGTAAGATCCTTCAAGTAAGTTGTCATTGTTGCATGCAATAAAAATTGCTCTCTAAATATGTATGATAGGGAAGAAATAAAAGCGACGGACTGCATAATAAAGGTCTCTATCACAAGAGGCAATATAAAGTGACATTCTTTTGCATTAGGATTTTGTGCATCCAACCTTAAAAGCACATGACAACCTCTGCTTCCCTCTGCGAAGGGCCTATCTTTTAATTCTTGTCTTATACCTTATACAAGAGTCATGGTGATCTTCACCTTTCCTTTTTACATTTTATCCTTTGGCAAGCACATTGTGTTGGAAAGATCCTGATATATATATATATATATATATATATATATATATATATATATATATAATTGGATGTAAGTTATCATGAACTATTATTGTTGACATTACCCTTGAGGTAAAAGGTTGGGAGGCGAAACTATAAGCCCCTATCTTTATCTGTGTCCGATTAAAACTTTGAATCCATAAATATCACATGAGTGTTAGCAATTGTGAAAGATTAAATGATAGTTGAGTATGTGGAGTTTGCTAAATCAAAGCTCTAACATAGACCCTTCCTGAAAATAAGATGAATTGCAATTGTTTGATGACTGAGAATATATTTTGTTAGTTTCAAGAAAGTTTATGATCTATACTTTAACATGTGAATAGCTTGTTACTTGATCATGAGAAGTTTTATGAGTTGAGCTACTGTTATGATATATAATGATGCTAGAAAAGGTGATTGGAACTATCATTGATCAAACTAATGCACTTACTAGCATTCACACTTCATAAATTATTTCTTTTATAATTTACCTACACGAGGACGAGCAGGAATTAAGCTTGGGGATGCTGATACGTCTCCAATGTATCTATAATTTATGAAGTATTCATGCCATTTTACAATAGTTTTATATGATTTTGGTATGATTTGATTAGAACTAACCCGGACTGACGATGTTTTCAGCAGAACTACCGTGGTGTTGTTTTTGTGCAGAAATAAAAGTTCTCGGAATGGGCTGAAAATCAACGGAGATTTTTTCTGGAAAATATGAAAAATACTGGAACAAAAATCTACCGGAGGGGAGTCCCGTGGGCCCCGTGAGGGTGGGGGCGCGCCCACCCCCCTGGTGCGCGCCCCTGCCTTGTGGACTCCCTGAGGCCCCCCCCCCCTGACGTGAAATCAACGCCAACTCCTCCTATAAATCAAGAAAACCCCATAACAGAACCTAGATCAGAAGTTCCGCCGCCGCAAGCCTCTGTAGCCATGAGAAATCAATCTAGGCCCTCTCTGGCACCCTACCGGAGGGGGCCATCATCACCGGAGGCCATGGAGGAGGATCCCGGAGGGGCCATCATCGCCATGAAGGCCAAGGACCAGAGGGAGAACCTCTGCCCATCTAGGGGGGAGGCCATGGAGGAGGAAGCACAAGGGGGATAACCTCTCATCCTCTCTCTTGGTGGCGCCGGAGTGCCACCGGGAGGGGAATCATCGCCACGGTGATCGTCTTCATCAACATCACCACCATCCTCATCTCTTTTACGCGGTCCACTCTCCTGCACCCCGCTGTAATCCCTACTTGAACATGGTGCTTTATGCCACATATTATGATCCAATGATGTGTTGCCATCCTATGATGTTTTGAGTAGATATCCTTTATCTTTGGGTTGATTGATGATCTAGATTGGTATGAGTTGTATGTTTTATTTTGGTGTTGTCCTATGGTGCCCTCCGTGTCGCGCAAGCGTGAGGGATTCCCACTGTAGGGTGTTGCAATATGTCCATGGTTTACTTATTGTCTGCGTTGCTTGAGTGACAGAAGCATAAACACGGATAAGTGGGTCACGACGTATGGGATAAATGGGACTTGATGCTTTAATGCTATGGTTAGGTTTTACCTTAATGATCTTTAGTAGTCGCGGATGCTTGCTAGAGTTCCAATCATAAGTGCATATGATCCAAGATGAGAAAGTATGTTAGCTTATGCCTCTCCTCATATGAAATTGCAATAGTGATTACCAGTCTTGTTAATGATTGCCTAGGATAATTCCGCACACCGACCCTTCATTATTCCACACTCGCTATTTATAATATTTAGTAATATATTCTAACTTTATGATAACGGCACCTACTTTTATATTTTAGCTCTCCGATACCATGCAAAGTTATCATCTTCATACCCACAACGTAGTTTTATTTCTCGTTTCTAGTTGGAAGCAAATGTTCGGTGTACGTAGAGTGGTATTAGTGGCAGATAGGACTTGAGAGAATATTGATCTTACCTTTAGCTCCTTGTGGGTTCGACACTCCATACTTATCACTTCCACCTTTGGGAATTGCTACGATGATTCCTTGCACTTGGGGATTATCAGTATGACCCGCCAGGAGGGGCCGAGTTATACCACTGACGGCTTATACAATGAAGATGGCAGATCATGGCAAGTCTATTGACGGCCCAAGACCCAGAGGCGACTTGAGGCCCAAGAGGATGAACCGCCATATGTATGACTTGTATTATAAGGCAAGCTTAGTTAAGTCACCGAGCCGAACACATGTATATGAGTCGGCCGGGACTCTGTAAGCCGCCGGGCATCAACCTGTGTATATAAAGGGGTGACCCGGCGGCGGTTTGACTCAAGAAACAGGAGATCGAGAACTAGGTCAAGCGTATTCGCTCCCTGGAAATCGAAACCCAAGCAATACAATCCCAAACTGGAGTAGGCCTTTACCTCCACCGCGAGGGGCTGAACCAGTATAAACTCTTTGTGTCCTTTGTCCCAATTAACCCCTTTAAGCTAACCTAGTTGCGATGGCTCCACGACTAAGTCCTTTCGCTAGGACCTCTGCCGTGTTAAGTCCACGACAACTATCACCGCCCACAACTCTTTGTGTTCTACTCGTGCAGATCATCTACGCATAGACCTGGCTCGGATGCCACTGTTTGGAAACGTAGCATGCAATTTAGAAAAATTTCCTACGCTCACGCAAGATCTATCTAGGAGATGCGTAGCAACGAGAGGGGGAGAGTGTGTCTACGTACCCTCGTAGACCGAAAGCGGAAGCGTTTGACAATGCGGTTGATGTAGTTGAAGTTCTTCTAGCTCCGACCGATCAAGCACCGAACGTACGACACCTCCGAGTTCTGCACACGTTCAGCGCGATGATGTCCCTCGCCTTCTTGATCCAGCAAGGTGTCGAGGAAGAAGATGAGTTCCGTCAGCACGACAGCATGGTGACGGTGATGGTGAAGTGATTCTCGCAGGGCTTCGCCTAAGCACCGCAAAACTATGACCGGGGGTGTAAACTGTGGAGGGGGCGCCGCACACGGCTAACGATTGTTGTTGTTTGTTCTAGGCGCCCCCTCCTCATATATATATAGGTGGGAGGGAGAGGGACGAGGCCAAGGGGCGCCCCAAGTGGGGCCGAATCCCACTGGCTCCAGCCCTGGTTCGCCCCCCCTTCCTTGTATAGGCGCCAGGGAACGAAGGGGGAGGTGGCGCCCCCCTTTCCTTTCTCCCTTGAGGAGGGGAAGGAAGGAGGGACTTGCCCTCCCCCCTTTCCTTTCCCAAGGGCTGGCTGGCCTGGTGGAGGGGCGCACCAGCCCCTTGTAGGTTGGTTTGTCCCTCCCTTGGCCCATTAAGCCCATATCTTTTGTCGGGGGTGCCCAGAACCCCTTCCGGTGACCCTATATGTACCCGGTACCCTCCGAAACACTTTCGGTGTTCGAATAACATCGTCCTATATATCAATCTTTACCTCTCGACCATTTTGAGACTCCTTGTCATGTACGTGATCTCATCTAGGACTCCGAGCAACATTCGGTCACCAAATCACATAACTCATATAATACTATATCATCATCGAACGTTAAGTGTGCGGACCCTACGGGTTCGAGAACTATGTAGACATGACCGAGACACCTCTCTGGTCAATAACCAATAGCGGAACCTGGATGCTCATATTGGCTCCTACATATTCTATGAAGATCTTTATCGGTCGAACCGTAATGACAACATATGTTATTCCCTTTGTCATCGGTATGTTACTTGCCCGAGATTCGATCGTCGGTATCTTCATACCTAGTTCAATCTCGTTACCAGCAAGTCTCTTTACTCGTTCCGTAATACATCATCCCACAACTAACTCATTAGTCACTTTGCTTGCAAGGCTTCTTATGATGTGCATTACCGAGAGGGCCCAGAGATACCTCTCCGATACTTGCAGTGACAAATGCTAATCTCAATCTATGCCAACCCAACAAACACCTTCAGAGATACCTGTAGAGCATCTTTATAATCACCCAGTTATCTTGTGACGTTTGATAGCACACAAGGTATTCCTCGGTATCCGGGAGTTGCATAATCTCATAGTCGAAGGAATATGTATTTGACATGAAGAAAGCAATAGCAATAAAACTGAACGATCAATATACTAAGCTAACGGATGGGTCTTGTCCATCACATCATTCTGCTAATGATGTGATCCCGTTATCAAATGACAACTCATGTCCATGGTCAGGAAACCTTAACCATCTTTGATCAACGAGCTAGTCAAGTAGAGGATCACTAGGGACACAGTGTTTGTCTATGTATTCACACATGTATTTGGGTTTCCGATCAATACAATTCTAGCATGAATAATGAACATTTACCATGATATAAGGAAATATAAAATAACAACTTTATTATTGCCCCTAGGGCATATTTCCTTCAATTATGACCACTCTCTTGGAGTTGCCCCGTCCCTAGAGAAGTTACATTATCCCTCATCACTATAATGTGCAAGCTAGGTTATCCAAGTTACTAACTTTAGCCCCATCCTATACTAGGGTAATGTGGTGATACGTCTCCGTCGTATCTACTTTTCCAAACACTTTTGCCCTTGTTTTGGACTCTAACTTGCATGATTTGAATGGAACTAACCCGGACCGACGCTGTTTTCAGCAGGCTTTCCATGGTGTTATTTATGTGCAGAAACAAAAGTTCTCGGAATGACCTAAAACTCCACGGAACATCTATTTAGAAAATAAGAAAAATACCGGAAGAAAAATCCACATCAGGGGGCCCACACCCTGTCCACGAGGGTGGAGGGCGCGCCCCCTACCTCGTGGGCCCCCTGATGCTCCACCGACCTCAACTCCAACTCCATATATTCACTTTCGGGGAGAAAAAAATCAAGAAGAAGGATTCATCGCGTTTTACGATACGGAGCCGCCGCCAAGCCCTAAAACCTCTCGGGAGGGCTGATCCGGAGTCCGTTCGGGGCTCCGGAGAGGGGGATTCGTCGCCGTCGTCATCATCAACCATCCTCCATCACCAATTTCATGATGCTCACCGCCGTGCGTGAGTAATTCCATCGTAGGCTTGCTAGACGGTGATGGGTTGGATGAGATCTATCATGTAATCGAGTTAGTTTTGTTAGGGTTTGATCCCTAGTATCCACTATGTTCTGAGATTGATGTTGCTATGACTTTGCTATGCTTAATGCTTGTCACTAGGGCCCGAGTGCCATGATTTCAGATCTGAACCTATTATGTTTTCATGAATATATGTGAGTTCTTGATCCTATCTTGCAAGTCTATAGTCACCTACTATGTGTTATGAACCGGCAACCCCAAAGTGACAATAATCGGGACCACTCCCGGTGATGACCATAGTTTGATGAGTTCATGTATTCACTATGTGCTAATGCTTTGTTCCGGTACTCTATTAAAAGGAGGCCTTAATATCCCTTAGTTTCCAATAGGACCCCGCTGCCACGGGAGGGTAGGACAAAAGATGTCATGCAAGTTCTTTTCCATAAGCACGTATGACTATATTCGGAATACATGCCTACATTACATTGATGATTTGGAGCTAGTTCTGTGTCACCCTATGTTATGACTGTTACATGATGAACCGCATCCGGCATAATTCTCCATCACCGATCCAATGCCTACGAGCTTTTCATATATTGTTCTTCGCTTATTTACTTTTCCGTTGCTGCTGTTACAATCACTAAAAAACCCAAAAATATTACTTTTGCTACCGTTACCGTTACTTCCATATTACTTTGCTACTAAATACTTTGCTGCAGATACTAAGTTATCCAGATGTGGTTGAATTGACAACTCAGCTGCTAATACTTGAGAATATTGTTTGGCTCCCCTTGTGTCGAATCAATAAATTTGGGTTGAATACTTTACCCTCGAAAACTGTTGCGATCCCCTATACTTGTGGGTTATCAAGACTATTTTCTGGCGCCGTTGACGGGGAGCATAGCTCTATTCTTTGAGTCACTTGGGATTTATATCTGGTGGTCACTATGAAGAACTTGAAACACGCTAAGACAACAATTTATCCCTCAACTACGAGGGGAGGTAAGGAACTGCCATCTAGCTCTACACTTGATTCACCTTCTGTTTTGAGTAAGCTTGCGACACCTAAACCTGTTTCTGCTATTCGTTTTGATATGTCGCATGTTATTGATGATGCCGCTTCTGCTATGCATGATACTTATGATGAAACTACTTCTATGCTTGATACTACTGTGCCACTTAGTAAATTTCTTGATGAACAAATTGCTAGGGTTAGAGAGAAAGAAATTATTGAAACTGATTATATTGATGAAAGTGATGATGAAGACTTGCCTATTATTCCTGAGGGTTATGTTTTTGATAAAGAAGCTACTTTAGCTATCTTAGCTTGCAAAGATAGATATGAACTCAAGAGGTTATTAGCTAAATGGAAGCAGCAATCTCTTAATGCCAGAATGAAACCTGACCCTGCTTTTGCTACTTCACCTATCTGTGTTACTGATAAGGATTATGAATTCTCTGTTGATCCTGATATAATTACTTTGGTTGAATCTGATCCTTTTCATGGCTATGAATCTGAAACTGTTGTGGCACATCTTACTAAATTAAATGATATAGCCACCCTGTTCACTAATGATGAGAGAACCCGCTACCTTTATATCCTAAAAATGTTTCCGTTCTCATTAAAGGGTGATGCTAAGATATGGTTCAATTCTCTTGATCCTGGTTGTGTGCGTAGTCCCCAGGATATGATTTATTACTTCTCTGCTAAATATTTCTCTGCTCATAAGAAACAAGCTGCTTTAAGGGACATATATAATTTTGTGCAAATTGAAGAAGAGAGTCTCCCACAAGCTTGGCGGAGGCTTCTCCAGTTACTTAATGCTTTGCCTGATCATCCTCTTAAGAAAAATGAAATACTTGATATCTTTTATAACAGACTAACCGATGCTTCCAGAGATTACCTGGATAGTTGTGCTGGTTCTGTTTTCAGGGAAAGAACACCGGATGAAGCTGAAATTCTATTGAATAATATGTTGACAAATGAAAATAATTGGACACTTCCTGAGCCAATTCCTGAGCCTATTCCTAAACCAACTCCGAAGAAGAGAGGTGTTCTATTTCTCAGTCCTGGAGATATGTAAGAGGCAAAGAAATCTATGAAAGAAAAGGGTATTAAAGCTGAAGATGTTAAGAATTTACCTCCTATTGAAGAAATACATGGTCTTAATTTACCGCCTGATGAAGAAACTTGTGATCTTAATCCTCCACCTATTGAAGAAACTCACGGTCTTGATAACCCGACATAGGTAGTAAAGGTAAATTCTCTCTACAGATTTGATGAAGGTGATATTCCTCACTATAAGTCTGCTAGACAATGCTTAGAAGAGTTTGATAATTTTATTGTCAAACAAGAAAACTTCAATGCTTATTTTGGTTGACAATTGAAATACAATTCTGATACGCTTGAACACTTGAGTAATTACATGGCTAATGTTAAAGGTGAACTTAAACTCATTAGTAAACATGCTTCTATGGTTACCACTCAAGTAGAACAAGTACTTAAGGCTCAAAATGATTTGCTCAATGAAATGAATAGTAAGAAAAATGATTATGCTGTTAGAGTGGCTACTAGAACTGGTAAGATGACTCAGGAACCTTTGTATCCTGAAGGCCACCCTAAGAGAATTGAGCAAGATTCTTAGAGAAATAATATTGATGCACCTAGTTCTTCTAAAAAGAAGAAAAAGAAAAATGATAGGACTTTGCATGCTTCTAGTGAACCTGTTGCTGAAACACCTGAGAATCCAAATGATATTTCTATCTCTGATGCTGAAACACAATCTGGTAATGAACATGAACCTAGTGATAATATTAATGATGATGTTCATGATGATGCTCAACCTAGTAATGATAATGATGTAGAAATTGAACCTGCTGTTGATCTTGATAACCCACAATCAAAGAATCAACGTTATGATAAGAGAGACTTTGTTGCTAGGAAACATGGTAAAGAAAGAGAACCTTGGGTTCAGAAACCCATGCCTTTTCCTCCCAAACCATCCAAGAAAAAGGATGATGAGAATTTTGAGCGCTTTGCTGAAATGATTAGACCTATCTTTTTGCGTATGCGATTAACTGATATGCTCAAAATGAATCCTTATGCTAAGTACATGAAAGATATGTTACAAATAAAAGAAAGATACCGGAAGCTGAAATTTCCACCATGCTTGCTAATTATACTTTTAAGGGTGGAATAACAAAGAAACTTGGAGATCCAGGAGTACCTACTATACCATGCTCCATTAAAAGAAACTATGTTAAAACTGCTTTATGTGATTTTGGAGCCGGTGTTAGTGTTATGCCTCTCTCTTTATATCGTAGACTTGATTTGAATAAGTTGACACCAACTGAAATATCTTTGCAAATGGCTGATAAATCAACTGCTATACCTGTCGGTATTTGTGAGGATGTGCCTGTTGTGGTTGCAAACGTTACTATCTTAACGGACTTTGTTATTCTTGATATTCCCGAGGACGATAGTATGTCTATTATTCTTGGAGGACCTTTTTTGAATACTGCAGGGGCTGTTATTGATTGCAACAAAGGCAATGTCACTTTTCATGTTAATGGTAATGAGCATACGGTACACTTTTCGAGGAAACAACCTCAAGTCCACAGTATCAATTCTATTGGAAAAGTTCCATCGATTATTTTTTGAGTTGAATTTCCTCTTCCTACCGTCAAGAAGAAATATGATATTCTTATTATTGGGGATGTGCATATCCCCGTTGAGGTAACATAGTGTTATTCAAAATTTCTCCGGTTCCATGTTATTCGGAATGAGTTTATTAACAAGACCTGATCAACCTTGTTAGTGGATTCCTTTTGATGAGCATGAGATGGATGAAACTAGAAGGCACAACCTTCTGTACCCTTCTTTCTACTTTCTGTTATTTAGTTGAAATAAAGTAAAAATAGTGTTTTTCTGTCTGTTTTCTGATTTATCCGTGCAATATAAAAATACCCCGAAAATAAAAGTTCTCCAAATGTCCTGAAAATGGAATATGATTTTTTCTAGAATTTTTGAGAATATCTGGCACTGAGAACACAGCAGAAGGGGCAAGCACCTGGCCACGAGGGTGGAGGGCGCGCCCTACCCCCCTGGGCGCGCCCCCTGCCTCGTGGGCCCACGGTGGCCCCCCTCCACTTATTCCTGCACCCACACACTTCTTCTTCCTCCCAAAAAAATCACTATCCGGCTCAAGCACGAGTTCTAGCTCATTTTGCTGCGATTTTCGATCTCCTTGCTCAAAGCACCTCTCACAAAACTGCTTGGGGGGATTGTTCCTTGGTATGTGACTCCTCCATTGGTCCAATTAGTTTTTGTTCTAGTGCTTTATTCATTGCAAATTTGTGTTGCCTAGGTGACCATGTTCTTGAGCTTGCATGTCAAATTTATATGGTTCCAAGTAGTTCTACTTGATATAGGCTCTAGGCACTTGTAGGAGTAGTTGCTATCAATTTTGTTGAGCTTGGTTCACTTTTATTTGAAGTTACTAAAAATTTCAGAATTTTTCAGAAAATAATGAAGAGAATTTTGAGGGGCTCATCGAGCCGAAGCTCGAAGGAAAAGCAGAATGAAGAAGCACAGAGGCCCAAATATAATTTGCCTCGCACCGCGGAGGTTCGTCCGTGTGAATGGCCTTCCGATGATTTCTTGAGAGAAGCCGGGATTTATGATGATTTCTATTCATTGGCTGAGAATGCTGGCCTCACCGATTTCCTCCACGACAGTCTGATTACTTTTGGGATCCGGAGATGACTGCCAGCCAGTGGCAATCAGAGTCTTCTTCATCTCAGTACGACCCCAGCTACAACTATGGATATCCGCCAGGCCATCCGTGGCAATAAACCAACTTAGGCCAAAAGCCTAAGCTTGGGGGAGTACGTATCTCTCACCGACATTACATTTATGTTCACACACTCATTGCTAGATGTCGGTGCTCATACTTTTTCACTGTAATATCCATGCTAGTTTATTTTCTTTTTCTTGCTTTCTTCTTGTGTGTTTGATAAACCTTAAGAAAAACCAAAAGAATTAGTGTAGCTTTTAGTTAGTTTACTTTTCTTGCTGTAGTAGTAATAATTAAAAAGAAAACCCAAAAAGATTTCCCGTTCTTCTTTTACTTGTTGGGAGCTTTCCCGTGTAAATAGTTTTATTTCTTTTCTTATCTTTGGGGGTCGATAGGAGAAGACCATAATTAAATTGTTGAAGTGGCTCTTATATGCATTATTGTTGATTTAACCAAGAGCCCATATTGCCTTGTCTTTTCCTGTTTATTGAATGCTCGCAGATTCCAGCTTAGTCCAATGCACGTGCACTCCTATTATTTTCACTACGTTCAGTCATGCAAGTGAAAGGCAATTATGACGATATATGATGGACTGACTGAGATGGGAGAAGCTGGTATGAACTCAACCTCTCTTGTTTTTGTAAATATGATGAGTTCATCGTTCCTAATTCAGCCTATTATGAATAAACATGTTTGCAATGACAATCAGAGATCATATGTGCTTATGCCATGCTTGATTAGCTATGAGTTATAATGGTTTACCTTGCGTGCCGACATGCTATTAAAATGGTTGTGATGTGGTATAGTGGGGTGGTATCCTCCTTTGAATGATTTAAGTGACTCGGCTTGGCACATGTTCACACATGTAGTTGAAACAAATCAACATAGCCTTCACGATATTTATGTTCATGGTGGATTATATCCTACTCATGCTTGCACTCAATGTTTATTAATTTTAATGCATGTTCATGACTGTTGTCGCTCTCTAGTTGGTCGCTTCCCAGTCTTTTGCTAGCCTTCACTTGTACTAAGCGGGAATACTGCTTGTGCATCCAATCCCCTGAACCCCAAAGTTATTCCATATGAGTCCACTATACCTTCCTATATGCGGTATCTACCTGCCGTCCCAAGTAAATTTGTATGTGCCAAACTCTAAACCTTCAAATAAACGTTCTGTTTTGTATGCTCGAATAGCTCATGTATCAACTAGGGCTGCCCTTATCTTCCATGCTAGGCGGGTTATTCTCAAGAGGAGTGGACTCCGCTCCTCATTCACGAGAAAATGGCTGGTCACCGGGATGCCCAGTCCCATGCTTTATGCAAACTAAATCAAAATAATTGCAAACAAAACTCCCCCTGGGACTGTTGCTAGTTGGAGACACTCGTTGTTTCGAGCAAGTCCTGGATTGATGCTTGTTGGTGGAGGGGGAGTATAAACTTTACCATTCTGTTTGGGAACCGCCTATAATGTGTGTAGCATGGAAGATATCGCCATCTCTTGGTTGTTATGTTGACAATGAAAGTATGCCGCTCAAAATATTACTTATCTCTATTTCAAAACTGAGCTCTGGCACCTCTACAAATCCCTGCTTCCCTCTGCGAAGGGCCTATCTATTTACTTTTATGTTGAGTCATCACCCTCTTATTAAAAAGCACTAGCTGGAGAGCGCTGCTGTCATTTGCATCCATTACTATTAATTTATATTGGGTATGACTATGACTGGATCTCTTTTACCATGAATTACAATGTCTAGTCAGTCCTTGATCTTTAAAGGTGCTCTGCATTTATGTTTTGCGGTCTCAAAAAGGGCTAGCGAGATACCATCCTGTTATATCATATTATGATTGTTTTGAGAAAGTGTTGTCATCTGAGATTTATTATTATCGCTCGCTAGTTGATTATGCCATTGATATGAGTAGACATGAGACTTAAGAGTTATTGTGAATGTGGTTAGTCATAATCTTTGCTGAAAACTTGAATGCTGGCTTTACATATTTACAACAACAAGAGCAAACAGAGTTTGTAAAAGCTTTTCTTTATCACTTTCAGTTTATCAACTGAATTGCTTGAGGACAAGCAAAGGTTTAAGCTTGGGGGAGTTGATACGTCTCCGTCGTATCTACTTTTCCAAACACTTTTGCCCTTGTTTTGGACTCTAACTTGCATGATTTGAATGGAACTAACCCGGACCGACGCTGTTTTCAGCAGGCTTTCCATGGTGTTATTTATGTGCAGAAACAAAAGTTCTCGGAATGACCTAAAACTCCACGGAACATCTATTTAGAAAATAAGAAAAATACCGGAAGAAAAATCCACATCAGGGGGCCCACACCCTGTCCACGAGGGTGGAGGGCGCGCCCCCTACCTCGTGGGCCCCCTGATGCTCCACCGACCTCAACTCCAACTCCATATATTCACTTTCGGGGAGAAAAAAATCAAGAAGAAGGATTCATCGCGTTTTACGATACAGAGCCGCCGCCAAGCCCTAAAACCTCTCGGGAGGGCTGATCTGGAGTCCGTTCGGGGCTCCGGAGAGGGGGATTCGTCGCCGTCGTCATCATCAACCATCCTCCATCACCAATTTCATGATGCTCACCGCCGTGCGTGAGTAATTCCATCGTAGGCTTGCTAGACGGTGATGGGTTGGATGAGATCTATCATGTAATCGAGTTAGTTTTGTTAGGGTTTGATCCCTAGTATCCACTATGTTCTGAGATTGATGTTGCTATGACTTTGCTATGCTTAATGCTTGTCACTAGGGCCCGAGTGCCATGATTTCAGATCTGAACCTATTATGTTTTCATGAATATATGTGAGTTCTTGATCCTATCTTGCAAGTCTATAGTCACCTACTATGTGTTATGAACCGGCAACCCCAAAGTGACAATAATCGGGACCACTCCCGGTGATGACCATAGTTTGATGAGTTCATGTATTCACTATGTGCTAATGCTTTGTTCCGGTACTCTATTAAAAGGAGGCCTTAATATCCCTTAGTTTCCAATAGGACCCCGCTGCCACGGGAGGGTAGGACAAAAGATGTCATGCAAGTTCTTTTCCATAAGCACGTATGACTATATTCGGAATACATGCCTACATTACATTGATGATTTGGAGCTAGTTCTGTGTCACCCTATGTTATGACTGTTACATGATGAACCGCATCCGGCATAATTCTCCATCACCGATCCAATGCCTACGAGCTTTTCATATATTGTTCTTCGCTTATTTACTTTTCCGTTGCTGCTGTTACAATCACTAAAAAACCCAAAAATATTACTTTTGCTATCGTTACCATTACTTCCATATTACTTTGCTACTAAATACTTTGCTGCAGATACTAAGTTATCCAGGTGTGGTTGAATTGACAACTCAGCTGCTAATACTTGAGAATATTCTTTGGCTCCCTTTGTGTCGAATCAATAAATTTGGGTTGAATACTCTACCCTCGAAAACTGTTGCGATCCCCTATACTTGTGGGTTATCATGTGGTTGCATATGTTAGGCTAGTTTAGCGATAGTTACCTGTGTTCTTAAAGTTGAGAAAAACTACCTTACACAATTTTATCCATCTCCTCAGATCTGTTGGTCCCCTTCAGATCTTTGTAGTTAGTGTGTCTTTCAAGAAAAGCTACTGGCTGGATATTGGTGTTGCGACTTCGACATTTTCTGTGTTGTTCTATGGCATGGTTCGATTTCTCCCACCCTTTGAACAGGTGCCAATGGGCTGCAAACCTGTATTGCACAAGATGATGCTCCAATCTTGTCTCAAGGGTGAGTGGCTATTGTGTTCTTCAAAGTTTGAAAAAGTGAGGAAATTTACAGGTGTTGTTTTCCCTTACTGTTTGATTCAGTGCATTTTTGAATCCATCCTGGGTAAGATACAATTGGAATAACAAGAAGGCTACAATGTAATTTTATTTTACTTTATTTTGCGTCCAGTTGTCTATCCTTTGTATTGGCTATTGTTTCCTTGATATTAATCAGATCTAAGATACCTTTTGGATGCCTTTAAAATAATAATTTATTCATGTTTTCTCGTTTGCCCCCCTCAGCAATCCTTGGTTAGCTCCAACATTGATAAGATCCTTAAAAAAGGTATAATATGTGGTTGTGAGGCCAAATGATCGTCATACTCTTGGCACACAAAAAACCCTAGATTTGACACTTGTGCCCCCCATCAATGCGGAGACAATATTCTTATCTATAGCAAGACACATGTGACCGTGGTCAATCTTAAAACTGTGCGACTCCGATGATCAATAAAGATTGCCACATATATGTTGTACTCATTGTTCTCTCCAAAAGCCATGCCATTTTCTTCTAAGGAAACAGAAAACAGAACACCTTTTCTTTGCCCTAAGAACAAAAAACAAAACACCCAGTTGGTCGCCTAATCATCGAGCAAGTTTGTCGGGCCTGGGCGGGAGTTGTCTGGGCTGTTCGATTGAGCGTGACCACTTGAACTAAACCTTGATTTGTGAAGTGTAGAATATAATTAGTAAATGATGAGGCGGGAGATAAACGTACAAGAGGAACTGTTCGGAAGAGGATGTGTGGTCACAAGGAAACCCTAAGAGAGGAGGTTGTGCGATGGTGTCAGAAAAAGATGAAAACTACATTAGACGAGACTATGCAAGAAGATGTGGAAATGCATTTGCAGGGATGCACCCTAGCATCCACTGGTGGAATCTACACACATGTCACTGCTCCCACCCCCAACCTTGAAGTTTTTTTGGGGGCACTTGGATAAAAAAACAGTTTTTTGCCCTTAACAATTCGTGTTTTCTTGTTTGCCCCATCAAGAATCCATGTCTAGCTCCATCACTGATAAGATCCTTTAAAAACAATATTAGTATGTGGTTGGAGGCAATGAGCATCGTTGTATCTTATAGCACAACAAGAATACAACCCTAGATTTGACACATGTTTGCCTCGTTAACGTGGAGATGACATTTCTATTGATAGTCAATCTTGAAGCAGTAAACATTGCGTGTGTGTGTGCAGTAATCAAGCGATTCTCACGAATCAACTCCACACGGAAAAAGAAAGTCCTCCAATCCGAAAAGTAAAAAGCCATTGCCATTTTTCACCAGGCAAGGAAAACAGGACACCTTTTCCTTCGTCGTGATGAGAACAGAAAACGCAACACCCAGTCGACCGTCCGATCATCGAGCAAGCCTGTCGGGCCCGGGCGGGTGTCGCCTGGGCCGTTGGATCGAGCGCGTCCACTAGTACTAAACCACGCGTCCTCCCCTCCCCCCAGAGGCCCACCCCCAAAACCCAGAATCCCGCCTCTAAACCCTAGCCGCCGGCGCGGCCTATATTCCCCTCCCTCCCTCCTCCGCAGTTCTCTTCCATTTGTCTGGGAGAGGCGGCCGAGCGAGCGAGCGCGGAAGCATCCCCCCGGCAGATTCGTTCTTCTGGTAAGCTCTCCCGCTTCCTCGATTGGTTTCAACCTGTTTCCTTCCGCTGTCTCAATCCCCGATCTCTCTCGGACTTGTCCCCAATCCCTAACCCTAGCCGCCTACCCCGGCAGTCTCCGCCGTATCCAATCAGGTCCCCCCTTCCTCCACCTCACCCTGTCTATCCGTCTCACCGCCGGTTAAGCGCGCGGTGTCGGCGGGAAGCAGCACCCGGTGGTGAGCCGGCGGCGGAACCAGTCGTATGGGCCAGTAGTCGTTTTATTTATTTATTTATTATTGTAAGCCGCCTATATACGCATCGGAGCTTTACCCTGGTAGTGGTAGGCCAGTTGGCCATCCTACAGAATACAGATGCATCGGATATTGTGTCCAAGTTGGTTCGACCAGCGTATTTGTATGTATAGCTTAGCTCGCCGTGGATTAGTATGAATTGATCTAGCGCTGTTGATTAGTATAATTTGATTTGGCATGTTAAAGGTCCTGGTAGTGTAGGCATATATTGCCCTGCTATTACTTTGTTCTCTTATTTCCTAATTGTCCATGCATGTGGTAGCATTAGTCACATCATAATTTATCTGGCTGTAGAACATCTTCATATGGTTTCCTTTTTGTCAATCAGCCCTGGTGATGTAGTGTGCAGTTGCCTCATGAATACCTAGTTATTGTGGGGGTGTTTAGCCTCTTTAGCTTGGCTCCTCAATCAAATAAACTTAACGAATGGTCGGATCCTTTGTAATTGTTTAACTAAGAAATATGTCTTACTGATAGAGATAAACAGTATCTATCTACTGAAGTGACGGTAACTATCTTATGAATGCATTGTTCCATTTGTGGTAGATGTTTTTGCATCCTATAACTGTATTTTAGCAAAACTATTTTTTGATTAACCATGTAACTGCATTATGTGGTTCTCAAGCCTTTCTTAATTTTACTTGTGGAAGAACACTAAGCTACGTGAAACTGGTCAGTAGCCTGTAGGTCTAGGACAGCTCACAAGTGCTATTTTGTTTTAATTTGTATTTGTACTTAGATGCTTTATCCTTAAATGTTGCTGACTGACAGTCTGTTCCTCCCATATTTGTCTGGCTAACTGATACAATCTGGTCTTTTAATATTTGCCAGGGCAGGTGCAACAGTCATGGATATCACTCAGATTCTGCTAGCTGCTCAGTCTCCAGATGGCAACCTTCGCTCAGCAGCAGAAGGCAACATCAAGCAGTTCCAGGAGCAGAATCTTTCCAACTTCCTCCTATCCTTGTCAGTGGAGTTATCAAATGATGAAAGACCACCAGAATCTAGAAGACTTGCTGGTATTATCCTTAAGAATTCACTGGACGCAAAGGATTCTGCAAAGAAGGAGCTGCTGATTCAGCAATGGGTCAGTTTGGATCCGTCAATCAAATTGCAGATTAAGGAGTCATTGCTGATAACACTAGGATCTTCGGTGGGTGATGCACGGCAGACATCATCACAAGTCATTGCAAAGATTGCATCCATTGAGATACCCCGTCGGGAATGGCAAGACCTCATTGCCAAATTATTGAGCAACATGACACAGCCTGGGGCCTCTGCGCCACTAAAGCAAGCAACTCTAGAAGCATTGGGGTATGTGTGTGAGGAGATTCCTCCTGAGCACTTGGAGCAGAATCAAGTGAACGCTGTTCTGACTGCTGTGGTTCAGGGGATGAACCAGACAGAGCTAAGCTCTGAAGTCCGTCTTGCAGCAGTTAAAGCTCTGTATAATGCTCTTGACTTTGCTGAGAGCAACTTTGCAAATGAGATGGAGAGGACCTTTATAATGAAGGTAATATGTGATACTGCTGTATCTAAGGAAGTGGAGATCAGACAGGCAGCCTTTGAATGCCTTGTGGCAATTGCATCCACATATTATGTGCACTTAGATCCTTATATGCAAACCATATTCAACCTGACAGCTAATGCTGTCAAAGGAGATGAGGAACCAGTTGCACTGCAGGCTGTTGAGTTCTGGAGTACTATTTGTGAGGAAGAGATTGAACTCCAAGAGGAATATGAGGGATCTGATGATGCTAACTCAACTGTAAATTATCGCTTCATTGAGAAGGCCCTCCCTTCACTTGTTCCAATGCTGCTAGAAACTCTGTTGAAGCAAGAGGAAGATCAAGAGCAAGATGATAATGCTTGGAACATTTCCATGAGTGGCGGAACATGCCTTGGACTCATTGCTAGAACTGTTGGTGATGCAATTGTCCCTCTTGTGATGCCATTTGTGGAAGCTAACATCACAAAGCCAGACTGGCGTTGTCGCGAGGCAGCCACTTTTGCATTTGGTTCTATCCTTGATGGCCCATCCCTTGAGAAACTTGCTCCCCTGGTACAGGCCGGACTTGATTTCTTGCTCAATACAATGAATGATCCAAACAGCCAGGTAAAAGACACCACTGCATGGACTCTTGGACGGGTATTTGAGCTTTTGCATTCTCCATGTAGTACTAATCCAATCATATCAAATGCAAACCTTCCTCGTATCATGGCTGTCTTGCTAGAGAGTAGCAAAGATGTTCCAAATGTGGCTGAGAAAGTCTGTGGAGCCATATATTTTCTTGCCCAAGGTTATGAAGATGCAGAGCCGGCCTCATCTTTGCTCACACCTTATCTTCCTAATGTTATTGCTGCACTCCTTACTGCTGCGGATCGTGGTGATATGACCCATGTGAGGCTTCGTGCATCTGCTTATGAAGCGCTGAATGAGATTGTAAGAGTCAGTAACATACCTGAAACTTCAAGCATTATAGGCCAGTTATTGCAGGAGATCATGAGAAGATTGAACCTGACATTTGATCACCAAATATTTTCATCAGGCGACAAGGAGAAGCAAAGCGATCTGCAGGCTTTGCTGTGTGGTGTACTGCAGGTCATTATCCAGAAACTGAGCAGCTCAGATGCAAAGTCCATAATTGCACAGACTGCTGATCAGCTGATGCTTCTGTTTCTCCGCGTCTTTGCCTGCCACAGTGCTACTGTACATGAAGAAGCAATGCTTGCCATTGGTGCTCTTGCTTATGCCACGGGTCCAGATTTTGTGAAATACATGCCTGAGTTTTTCAAGTACCTTGAGGCAGGCTTGCAGAATTATGAAGAATACCAAGTATGCTCCATCTCTGTAGGGGTGGTGGGTGATATTTGCCGTGCCTTGGAAGATAAAATTTTGCCCTTCTGTGATGGGATCATGACTGTGCTTCTCAAGGATCTCTCAAACTCCCAGCTCAACAGGTCTGTCAAGCCCCCCATTTTCTCATGCTTTGGAGACATTGCTCTTGCAATCGGTGAGAATTTTGAGAAATACCTGCCGTATGCTATGCCAATGCTTCAAGGGGCGGCTGAGCTTCTTGTTGTTTTGGATCAAAATGATGAGGATATGGTTGATTATGGTAACCAGCTCAGACGGGGAATATTTGAGGCGTACTCTGGCATACTACAGGGCATAAAGGGTGCAAAAGCTCAGCTGATGATACCTTATGCAGGCCATCTATTGCAGTTCACTGAAGCTGTCTACAAAGATCGGAGCAGGTCCATGTCATTTCTCTTACCTTTCTTTTTTGTTACATTATTACATGGGTGATTGGTTCTCTTGCTTAACATTATATATATGCATGTGTTTATACTTTCAGGGATGAGAGCGTGACAAAGGCTGCAGTTGCTGTCCTGGGGGATCTTGCGGACACACTTGGACCAATCTCGAAGGATCTGTTCAAGAGCCACCTCTTCCATGTTGAGTTCTTGAGGGAGTGCCTCGATCTGGATGATGAAGTCAGGGAGACGGCGTCATGGACCCAGGGGATGATAAACCAAGCGATAGTTTCCTAGACGAGAAATTATCTTGCGTCGTCTGTTATGGTGGATGTTGGGTTTTGTTGCTGCGCCATGCCCCGTTTGGCTCAGATGAACAGAAGGGTACCAAAGTATAGCGTCAGTCAGTCGTAGGAACATTGTCGTAGATGTCTTCTGTGGTGGTTTATTATTTTCAGTCTGTCAAGTCGTTATGCGTCACATTCGACGGCAGTGGGGTTTATGGTCATTGGACGTCTTGAACAGCTAAACTTATTATTGTATTCTACTCGTTTGTGTTGCGTACTTGCACTATGCTTCTGCAGGGTGTTGTGTAGTCTGGTTACAAAATCTTGACAAACTACAAAGGTCTTTAGTGAAGCGAAAATACACGCACAACTTCGTCACACTATGCTACACCACTTGCACACACTGCGATTCCAACTGTTCGTGTACGAACTCACTGTAGCAAACTTGTATGCTATGCTCCATCAGGGTGCAGCTCGGGTGCCATCTTCAGGTGGCCTCGGTGGAGATGATCTCCAGTTCCGCCCACCACAGCGGCGACACCTTGGGGGTGGCGGCGTCCGGCGGCATGGCCGTGATCTCCCTCAGCCGCCTCGCCACCTCTGACATCGCGGGTCGCCGCCTCGCCTCCCGGTCGGTGCAGGACCGAATCACGCCGTCCAGCCTGTTGACGGTCTCGGCCTGGCGGGGCGCGTTCCAGCTCAGGCCAGGGTCCATCACGTCCCTCAGCTGCCTCTCCCCTCGGAGGAAGCTCGCCGCCCAGCCCTCCAGCAGGCCGCCGGCCGACGCCGTGAACCTGCCGGACATGATCTCCAGCAGCACCATGCCGTAGCTGTACACGACGCTCTCCCTGTCGGACAGAGCCAGGAGGGACTGCAGGCTCGCCATCTCCGCCCTTGTCGACGAGGCATCGGCATCGTCGGAGCAGAAGAAGACGTCCGCGATCTTGGCCGCGAAGTCGTCGGTCAGGTACACGGTGGACGTGTCGAGCGTCTTCAGGATCTCCGGCGGGCTCAGCTGGTGCATGTGCTCCAGGCAGTAGGCGATCCCCACCGCCACTCGCAGCCGCGTCGGCCAGTCCAGGTGACCGTCTTCCCTCACTGCAGCGAACCACACAATATTGTTAGTTAATCTGCTACAGCTCTTGTAAAAACGTCTGATGGATGAAACTCCATTAATCTTACCATGGAGATGGTCGAAGAGTGTGCCGTTGGGAGCATACTCGAACACCATCATCCTTGTGAATGGCTGCTCTTCCTGGCAGTAGCCCAGCAGGTTCACAAAGTTCTTGTGGTTAACTCTGGACAGGCTTGTTATCTGAAACAACACAAATGCAAAATGGCAAATAATTACTGGTACTGTTTGGTTTGATGATTTTTTAAAACAGTAAATTCTAAATTGGTCAGTTTCGTCCTAGCATTGCAGCCACCTTTTTCCTGAACCGCGCTTCGCAGTGCTTGGACCACTCCTTGCCGGACTTCTTCGTCGTCGATATGACGGCGATCTCGACGCCGCTCGACAGCGTCCCTTTGTACATCATGTAGTCAGACAGGCAGCCGATGACGTTGCTGAAATCTTCGCAGGCCGCCTGGAGCTCCGACCTCTTGAGCGCCGGCACGCCTGCAGCCATCTCCCAATCACTTCCAAGAAAAGAAGGGAGCCACGTAGCAGTACAGATGGAAACTTGGCACAGTTTTCAGGGGGCGAGCTTAACCTGTCACGAACGCTTTCTGCAGCTGCCCGCTGAGGCCAGTCGCCCACGGCCTGACGGTGACCACCTTGCTGGACCGGTAGCACAGGATGAACAGTGCCGCAGAAATGGCCACAAGGAGGCAAGCTCCTGCTCCGGCGATGACATAGATACGCCGCCTGGTAGGAGCATGCTCCGCCGCATCAGTGGAAGCTTCTCCGACCGCCGCAGCGCCGTGGGTCACCACCGTGGCTGACGTCGGTGGCACCGTGATGCTGTGCGCAGGCTTCTCGACATCCCGAGGCGGCACCGCCAGAGGCTTGGCGACCTCCGGCGACGGCGCGGGGGCGCTTGATGGGGAGCCAGCATCCTGCAACGCCGGAGAACTCGTCGTCGGCGTCGGTGCCGGTGCCCATGGCCAGGGTGGCCACTGCGGGAACGTCGTCGACTGCTTGGACCTGTACCTGGTTGGTTGTGGCAGAGCTTCTCGGATGTGTACCGCTTGGATATCCTGCCTGCCAATGATTGGAGTCGGCAGATGGGAGGGAGTGAGCAGAAGCGGTGAAGAACAATTGGACAAGGGACATGCACCAAGCGGGGTTGCTCGGTGGTTCAGCTGTCCATCTCTGACAGCCGACACGCCATTCCCACCTCCGATCTTATTGGTGTTTATCTATGCAATGCAATCTAAGAAGATGGGCGCCAAGAATGTTTTTGCAGTATTTTAAGTGTCTTTTAATCGTTTTCCTTGCGAATTTAAAATGAAGAGTGGAATGTTGCGATGACGAGACATGCAGATGAAGAAGTTACCAAGCTACTCTGCCTAGACGAAGAAAAATCCATGCTACTACTATAATGGCTTTCACGATATTTTACACTCTATTCTCTCCCAGTGACACTGAAATTCAGAGCGTTCCTGAACCGAACATGAAAGGTATGGTGAGAGAGATCTCACCGGTCTGCGGGGCGTGCATCTTCCTCCCAGTTGTTCACCCTTCCTACAGTGAGAGAGTTCGAAAACTTACCATCAGTATACATCTCAACTTTAAAGAAACAAAAACAAGCAAGTAGGCAAAAATTAACCAAAAGAAGGGAAGAAGCTTGCTCTTATAACATAAACACACACAAAGAATCAAATAGCAGCAATGGTTCTTCAGCAGCAGCAGAGGTACACACACGGACATACCTCGCTGAGCATCGGAGCTGCAGGTGCCAAGGCTGAGACTGAAGGTGACGAGCAGCAGCAGCAGCAGCGCAGCCGGCGCACAGCTCGGCCTCCCCATGGATCGACACGGTTGGAGCTCCGACATGGGGAGGCCTGGGCTGGTCAAGCGCGCGTGCACAATATGGTGGCGATGGCGCGAGGGAGGGGAGAGGAGGAAGAAGGCTCGGGGTCAAGAGGTAGATAACCGAGCAAGGAGCAAGGAGCAGGGAGGATATTGGGCGGGCGGCCACCTGGAAGGAGAGGAGGGAGGGGGGTCGCGACGATGGCTTTGTTGTTTTGTTGGGGGCGTGACCACCGAATGCCACGCCGCCCACGGCACGCACCGATGAAATCCTGCTTGCTTGGCTCTGTTCGGATTAGAGCGGTACGACGCGCGTACGTGCCCACTCTCGGTCTCAGAGTCCAGTCTACCGACTGCCGCATTGGACGGCTCCAGGTGAAAACAAGGCTAAATGCGTCGCCGTCTGTCGCGGCGGGGATGCGCTAACGTGAGCGGTCGGGTTCACTCGCTGGTCTAATAGAATTGTCCAAGTCGGCCGAGCACCACCTACCGTGGTTTCAACTTTCATAGACGGGCGGCATTTCTAACCGATCCCTAATAACCGGACTGATCCCTGTAATCGGTTAGAAAAATAAAAATTCAGTTTTATTTCTTTAACCGAAATCTAACCGATCCATAATTGGCGTTAATGAAGGATAAAGTATCCGCAGCAGCGTCCCCCCTTCCTATATTTACTCCATCGCTCGGCGGCCGAGTAAAAATCTCCTCTTCTCTGCCGCCTCCCCCGTCACATTCCCGTGCCTCATCTACGCCGGTGACGCCTCTCCCACCCCCCGCTGGCCACCGCCCGCCACCGCGTACGCTACGTAGGCTTCATCGCGGTCCTTGACCACCCGAATTTGTGTCTCTCTTGCCTCGTAGATCTGTGGCGGCCGCCGCCGCTGCCGGATTTGGCGCATCCGACCTCCGGCAACTGCGCCTTGCCATGGATTGGCCAGGTATTGGATCGCACATCCCCGGCAATACCTCCGCGCCACATGCAAGTATTGACTGCGCCTCTAGCCGCTCGGATCTCTCCCGTCGGCGGTTCGCCGACAAAGACACGTATGGCCGTCGTCTGGGCTCAACGCTGGCCCAACGACTCATCGGCTCACCGTTGCCAGTCATAAAGTGCGACGACTGTCCGCGACAGGTGGTGCGCCGAGTTTCTACCACGCCAGAACATTTCGGATGGGTGTTCTTCAAGTGCAAAAAAGACGGGGTATGTGCTTCTTTTGATTCGGTTGTTCACCGGATTCGGTGCATTTCGGTAGCTCATTGTTTGCTCAAATTTATGTGTAGGATGGATGCAAGTTTTGGTATTGGGAAAAAGATTACATCGATCTATTGATAGCATGAAATATAATAGATGGTCGTGCATTCGTTACTAGAATAGAGACTAGAGATGAGACTAGATATGAAACAACGTTGAAATTTTCGGAATCGAAGAAGAGAGAAGTGTGCAAACTCGAGAAGCCAGTAGAGAGAATCAACAATGAAGACATAGAAACGATATTAATCCAACTAGTGAGAGCAGTTATGGGCTGTATATCTTTTAAAGTGTCTCATTGTGGTTCTTGTTTTCTTTGGTATTTCTCTCATAGCGAAGAATTGATGAATTATTTACTCCAATGCATCAAAATATTGTTGAATGAAATAGAAGCAAATAAATGTGCGTTGACCGAAAATGAAATGCAAATGATTTTTTACCCCGTTATATGTGGGATCGGCTAGGTTCAGCGAAAACTTAGGGCCCGTTCGGATCCTCTCCTACTCCCAGCTTCTTTGGTTAGCGTGTGGAGCCGCCCCGAACGCGGCAACTCCTAGAAGCCAGCTCCACGGAGCGAACTGCCCTCGCAGTGCAAAAACGAGAAGCAGGTCAAACCTAGCTTCAAAAATCGAAGGAGGCGGAGTTAGATGTAATTACCCGACATGCCACCGCCAAGTGAACTCTGGGGCAGCGTACCGGTTTGATCGATATGTTTCTCTCACCGATACGTTCTCTCCCGTACGAGAAACCACCCAAATGGGCTTCATGCTTGCCCTGGGCCGCCGGCCCATGTAGATGAGAGCTAGAGCAGCCATTGCTGCCGAAAACATCGCTGGCTCCGCCAAGAAGCTGGCTAGCGCTGGTTCCCCGAGAAGCTGGCCACTTTGGGAAGCCAGCGGACTTCCGAACGGGCCCTTAGTGGAGTGAAAATACTCCACTAAAGTTTTACCCCGTCGGATCCTTCGCTATTTTTAGAGGATCGGTTAGAAATGTCCTTATTATGTACTGCATATTCATGGGAGTGCCAAAGATCTTGTATATCTATACAATTGAGGAGATCTTTCTGTAGCTGTAAAAATTAGTGCAAGAAATAATGATCCCCTTTCTTTTTCTAAACGAAGCGAATTTAATGAGTAAGGGCATTTTCAACGCTGACCCTTAAACCGTCCGCATCTGTCCGGACCACGTTGTCTGGACCGTGGAAGCCTTGCAACGCGGGCTTGTGCCGGTCCGCGGCGCGGTCTGGACGTAATTTCTCTCGCAAACCGGAGACAGACATAGGGGCTTTGTGGGAGTCCAGGCCGCTACCACGCCCGCTTCTGACCGTCCTGGCCCGTGCAAACCCCCTCCCGGCCCTCACGTGCTTTTCATCCCATGCGTCGCATTCAAGCCGGCCCAGAGCATGCAGCGGCCGACATTGATGCCCGCAATTTGACCGGACGGGAATGCAGCACAGACATACGCGACCTCTCGGGCATCGCCACTTCAATGTGGACGTCACGTCCTGAGAAACCAACTCCGGCTGCTGCGCCACATTGAAGCGGGCTTACCGCCCCTCCTTCTGACCTGGCCGCGACTATTTAAGCCATGTGTCGGCGACGAACAGATCCGCACCGTCCTCCTCCCCCTCCCGAGCACCTCACCGTCCCCCCCTCCTCGTCGAGGCCTTCCTCCTGTCCGAGCCCAGCGGCGATGCCGAAGTCCTGGTTCTTCGCGCCGGCAGGCGGCGCCTGTGGAAATTCCTCGTCAGGTGGATCGTGGCGGCGCCGCCCTCGCTCACCGGGACCATCTGCATCCACGACAGTGAGCTCCTCCGGCAAGGACGAGATAGTCATGTCCTTCGGCAACGAGGAGGACTAGCAACGGCCCATCTCCTCTCGGAGGAGGCTCTGACGGATGAGAATTCATCCGTCAGATGGGCCCGATGCCACCATCGCCGGCGCATGTGAAAGAGGAGCCACCGTCCCCGCCGCGGGTTTGCATTAAGCAGGAGCCGACGTCCCCACTCCGCCGTGTGAAGAATGAGCCGGCGTCCCCGCCATGCAACCGCAACCTCCACACCGGCGACCGCGTGAAGTAGGAGCCTGTGTCCCTCCAGCGCATCCGCCGCGTCAAGGAGGAGTCGACGCCGCTCCCGCCGCGCAGCCGCTACGCACGGATCGATGAGTCCTCCCCACCACCACGATGCCACCATCGCCCGATAAAAGATGACATGCCACCCATGATCGCCAAGGCTTGTGGCCGCATACTCCACTACCTCGGAGGCGGTGGTTACGGCGGTGCCTTTGGCTCTCAGACCATGGTACTTGAGGCTGAGCGCATGACGCGGCAGCAGGCGAGGTACGACCGATGCAATGCCAGCCGCCGCTCTGTCTTCGCCAAGACGGACGTGGCACACGAATGGGTCCGCAATGACCTGGACCTCACCGCGGCGTGGGCGGTCAACCGCTCCATCACCACCACTGAGACGGCTGCCAGGCGCCACTGCCGCCTTTTTTTTGAAACCCGATGATAGTGGGTAAGACACCCACTGACTTTTATATTAATTAGTTAGTCGGTCAACCACTCCATAGAGTTTAAGTTACATGTTGGAGTTGGGGATTGATAACCCACAAGTATAGGGGATCAATTGCAGCCTTTATCGATAAGTAAGAGTGTCGAACCCAACGAGGAGCTAAAGGTAGAATTTATATTCCCTTCAAGTTCTATCGACCACCGATACAACTCTACGCACACTTAACGTTCGCTTTACCTAGAACAAGTATGAAACTAGAAGTACTTTGTAGGTGTAAAGGGATAGGTTTGCAAGATAATAAAGAACATGCAAATAAAAGCTAGGGGCTGTTTAGATAAAGAAACAACTAAGTTAGTTTTAGTAGAGAGCTTTTTGTCACAAGAAAGTTATTTGTCCCGAGGCAATTGATAATTAGACCGGTAATCATTATTGCAATTTTATATGAGGGAGAGGCATGAGCTAACATACTTTCTCTTCTTGGATCATATGCATTTATGATTGGAACTCTAGCAAGCATCCGCAACAACTAAAGATCATTAAGGTAAACCCAACCATATCATTAAGTATCAAGTCCTGTTTACTCCCATACACAACAACCCACTTACTCGAGTTTGTGCTTCTGTCACTTACGCCACCCACCATAAGAGAATCATGAACATATTGCAACACCCTACAGTGGGGATCCCTCACGCTTGCACGACACGGAGAGCACCATAGGATAGCACCAATAATAAAATATACAACTCAGACCAATCATGATCATCAGTCAACCCATAGGACAAAACGAATCTACTCAAACATCGTAGGATAGCCACATATCATTGGATAATAATACATAGCGTTGAGCACCATGTTTAAGTAGAAATTATATCGGGGAGAAAAGGTGTTACACTGCTGCATAGAGGGGGAGAGAGTTGGTGTTGACGGTAGCGAGGTTGTTGGTGTAGATCGCCGTCACGATCCTTGCCCCGGCGACACTCCAGGGCCACCGGGAGAGAGGGGGAGAGAGCCCCCTCCTTCTTCTTCTTCCTTGACCTCCCCCTAGATGGGAGGATGGTTTCCCCTTTGGTCCTTGGCCTCCATGGCGGCGGAGGGGCGAGATCCCCTCCGAGATTGGATCTCTCTCTCTCCGTTTCCTTCTGTTTATGTGTTCTGTTTTCTAGCCTTTCACCGTTTCTTAAATTTCCGGAGATCCGTAACTCCGATTGGGCTGAAATTTTAACACGAGTTTTATCCGGATATTACTCCCTCCGTTCAAAAAAGCTTGTCCCAAGCTTGTCTCTCAAATGGATGTATCTAGCATCAAGTTAGTGCTAGATACATCCATTGGAGGGACAAGCTTTTTCGGACGGAGGGAGTAGCTTTCTTGCGGCCGAAGAAGGGCACCAACCACCTTACAGGGGCCCACAAGCTTGCCAGCCGCACCCTGGGTACGGGGGCGCGTCTCTTGAGCTTGTGGGCCCCTCGGGCATCGTTTCGTGTTGATTCCGATTCCCCAAAATCACATATATTCCAAAATAATTTTCCGTAAAATATTATCGCATTTGGACTTCATTTGATATGGATATTCTGCGAAACAAAAAATATGCAACAAACAGGAACTAGCACTGGGCACTGGATCAATATGTTAGTCAAATAAATCATATAAATTGTTGCCACAAGTATGTGAAATTTGTATAATATTGGCATGAAACAATAAAAAATTATAGATACGACGGAGACGTATCAGCATCCCCAAGCTTAATTTCTACTCGTACTCGAGTAGGTAAATGATAAAAAAGATAATTTTGATGTGGATTGCTACCTAACATAATCTTGATCATGTATTCTAATCATGGCATGAATATTAAGATAAGAGCGATTCAAAGCAATAGTCTATAATTTGATATAAATACATCAATACTCTGGCATCCCAACAAACAATCATGTCTTTCAAAATATCAATGCTAAAGAATGTTATCCCTACAAAATCATATAGTCTTGTCATGCTCCATCTTCTTAACACAAAGTATTTATCATGCACAACCCCGATGACAAGCCGAGCAATTGGTTCATACTTTTTAACGCGCTTCAGCTTTTTTAACTTCACTCACTGCATAAGTGTGAGCCATGGATACAACACTATGGGTGGAATAGAATGCGGTGGTAGGGATCAATAGGAGAAGGAAGAAAGTCTCGCATCAACTAGGCGGATCAACGGGCTATGGAGATGCCCATCAATCAATATCAATGTGAGGAGTAGGTATTGCCATGCAAGGGATGCACTAGAGGTATAAGTGTATGAAAGCTCACAAATGAAACAAAGTGGGTGTGCATCCAACTCGCTTGCTCATGAAGACCTCGGGCATTTGAGGAAGCCCATCATCGGAATATAGAAGCCAAGTTCTATAATGAATAATTCCAACTAGTATATGAAAGTGATAACTCAAGAGACTCTATATGAAGAACATGGTGGTACTCTGAAGCACAAGTGTGGTAAAAGGATAGTAACATTGCCCCTTCTCTCTTTTTCTCTCAATTTTTAATATGTTTTGGCTCTTTTTAGCCTCTCCTTTTTCGTCCAAAGTCTCATCCCGACTTGTGGGGGAATCATAGTCTCCATCGTCCTTTCCTCTCCGGGACAATGCTCTAATAATGATGATCATCACACTTTTATTTACTTACAACTCGATACAACTAGTACACGATGACTCTATATGAATGCCTCTGGCAGTGTACCAGGATGTGCAATGATCTAGCATAGCAAATATATAAAAAAACGGACAAGCCATGAAAATATCATGCTACCTATCTTACGATCATGCAAAGCAATATGACAATGAACACTCAAGTCATGTATGATGGAAGTTGCATGCCAATATATCTCGGAATGGATATGGAAATGCCATGATAGGTAGGTATGGTGGCTGTTTTGAGGAAGGTATAAGGAGGGTTTATGCACTGGCAAAAGTTGCGCGGCACTAGAGAAGCTAGCAATGGCGGAAAGGTGAGAGTGCGTATAATCCATGGACTCAACATTAGTCATAAAGAACTCATATACTTATTGTGAAAGCTTTATTAGACCTCGAAGCAAAGTACTACTATGCATGCCCCTAGGGTGATAGATTGGTAGGAAAAGACCACCGCTCGTCCCCGACCGCCACTCATAAGGAAGACAATAAATAATAAATCATGCTCCGATTTCATCGCATAATGAGAGACTATACGTGCATGCTTCGGGAATCACAAACCTTAACACCAATATTCTTATAAACCACAATCATTCACTAGTACCCCCCACATATTACCATCTCTATATCGCAAAACTATTGCAAGGAATCAAACATATCATACTCAGTGATCTACAAGTTTCATGTACGATTTTATGACTAACCATGTGAATGACCAATTCCTGTTGACTCTCTAAATAGATATAAGTGAAGCAAGAGAGTTTAATTCTTTCTACAAAAGCTTTGGCCACGCTCTAACAAATATAAGTGAAGCAAAAGAGCATTCTACAAATGGTGGTTTTCTAAGTGTAGAGAAACAGGCAATCCAAACTTTAAATGATATAAGTGAAGCACATGAAGCATTCTATAAAGCCATACTCAAAAGTATAAGTGAAGTGCAAAGCGCATTCTATAAATCAACCAAGGAATATCTCATACCAGCATGGTGCATAAAAGAAAAAGGAAAATTAAACACAAAAGACACTCCAAGAATTTACGCATATCATGTGACGAAAAAATATAGCTCCAAGTAAAATTACCGATGGTTGTTAGAAAAAAGAGGGATGCCTTCCGGGGCATCCCCAAGCTTAGTTGCTTGGGAGTCCATGAATATTACGTTGGGGTGCCTCGGGCATCCCAAGCTTAGGCTCTTGCCATTCCTTATTCCTTCATGCATCGTGGTCTCACCCAAAGCTTGAAAACTTCAATCACACAAAACTTAACAAAACCCTCGTGAGATCCGTTAGTATAATAAAGCAAATCATCACTTTAAGTACTTTGCAAACCCATTCATATTTTATTTTTTCATTATACCTACTGTATTCTAACTTCACCATGTCTTATATCCCCCGATACAATCCATAGATTCATCAAAACAAGCAAACATCGCAACAAAAACAGAATTTGTCAAAAACAGAACAATCAGTAGCAATCTGAACATTGGCCATACTTATGTAACTCCTAAAATTATAAAAAATTAGGCAAAAATAAAAAAATTCATATAAGTACTGTGTAACAATTTTATAAACTTTTGACGTTCTAGTAAAAAAGTAAATTCACGCACCATAGCCAAAGTTTCTGTTTTTGCACTGCACATACCAAACAAGCAATCTAAACATCCTAATGGCAAATCTTGGCACATTATTTTTATTATACAATGGATTTGTACAAGGGATAATTATTTTTGTTGAAAAATTTCAGTAATCAATGTTTGCAAAGTTTCCATGGGCATGAACAAAGTTCAAGGAGCTCCCCCACTTCAACGGTGCTCGTCTTTCTTACTTTCACTTTCCTTTTCGAAAAAATTTAGGTTCCCCTCTATATTTTTTGTTTTTAATTTTTTTAAAAGCACACAATAGAATAAAATGACTCTCTAAAACTTCCGGGTTGTCTCCCTGGCAGCGCTTTCTTTAAAGCCATTAAGCTAGGCATAAAGTGCTCAAGTAATTGATCTACCCGGATCCCAAGGTATATCAAAGCCAATTTTAATTAACAATGATTTGTGTTTATATAGTGAGCACAAAACAACATATATCACGCAACAACAAAGTCTAACTCTCTTCCTATGCATCGACATGTCATAAAATAACAATTCATGCACATCTAGTAAATGCTGATACATAGCATAAACTTTTTCTTGCAATTTCATCGTATTGGAAACATAGAGACGTGGAGATGTGGTTCCTCTCATAATAATTGCAATTAGGAGCAGCAAGCACATGCATATTATATTTATAAAAATCATCATGTGTAGTAGTAAAACGTAACCCATCAATATAATCCTTAATAAGCGCAAACTTCTTCGGTATAGTGTAGTTGGGAGAATTCAAAAAGATAATAGGATTACCGTGTGTGGGTGCAATAGCAACATTTTCATGTTTAACATAAGAAACAATAGTAATTTCATCTCCATAAGCATAATTCATATTGGCATCATGGCCACAAGCATAGCAAGCATCAATATCATCAAAAGGGAAATTTCAAACGAATCCAAGGGATCATAGCAATCATCATTCATCCTTCGGTAAGCATGAAGGGAAATTAAACAATGTGTAAGTTGAAGAGTTACTCTCATTAGAAGGTGGGCACGGGTAGCTAATCCGCTCATCCCCCTTTGTTCTTCACTCTCCTCATCATCTTTTTCATCTAATGAGCTCACAGTGTCATCAATTTCTTCTTCCATAGATTCCTGCAAAATATTAGTCTCTTCTTGGACAGCGGAGACTTTCTCAATAAAATCATTAGTATCGACATTAATTCATAATTCTCATAGGGAGAAATATTTAAGTATATCATAATTTTCAGGTCTATAAACAACATCATCATAATTTTTACACTTTTCAAACAAAGATTCAATTTCATAAGCACACTTAAAAGAAACAAATTCTTCTATTCGTTCCACATCATAGTAATCATATATACCATTAGCATAAGAAGCCAATGTTTCATTATCATTAAATTTACATGAAAAGGGAAGGTGTGGAGCCTTCATCCTAGAGCAACAAGTGTAATCATATCTCAAGCATAAATTCCAAGCATACCAATGCAATATTTCAATTTGATCCCATAAGAGTTTCCCTTTCTGAGTCAAGCGATAATCCCTAAAGTATTCATGTTGATCGAACGTGTCTCCCATTATCAAGTTGAATGGGGTTTTTCTCAAGATCATCAAAGTAGTGTTTAATATTTTTCACATAACGAGCATTGAGGGTTTTAGGAGGTTCCCCATCTTCATGAGAAGCAAGTACACCTATTTTTTTCATTTTGTGTTCCATATCCATAACTAAAGATAGAGAACAACTTAGAACAGAAAATAAAATCTACTTAGTGATAAAGCAAACAAGCACACAAGAGAATATTCACCCCATGCTATTGCTCCCCGGCAACGGCGCGAGAAAAATGTCTTGATAACCCACAAGTATAGGGGATCAATTGTAGCCTTTCTCGATAAGTAAGAGTGAAAGATCGTAGATGTCGCCTAGAGGGGGGGGGGGTGAATAGGCACTTTAAAATAATTACGGTTTAGGCTTGAACAAATGCGGAATAAACCTAGCGGTTAATTTGTCAAGCACAAAACCTAAAACAACTAGGCTCACCTATGTGCACCAACAACTTATGCTAAGCAAGATAAACAACTAAGTGATAGCAAGATATATATAGCATGCAACACTATGGCTATCACAAAGTAAAATGCATAAGTAAAGGGCTTGGGTAAGAGATAACTGATGCACGAGGAGACGGCGATATATCCCGAAGTTCACACCCTTGCGGATGAAAATCTCTATGTGGAGCGGTGTGGAGGCACAATGCTCCCCAAGAAGCCACTAGGGCCACTATAATCTCCTCACACCCTCGCACAATGCAAGATGATGTGATTCCACTAAGGGACCCTTGAGGGCGGTCACCGAACCCGTACAAATGGCAACCCTTGGGGGGCGGTCACCTAACCCGTAAACTTTGGCAACCCTGTTGGGAAAGTTGCATGGAAAACAAAAATATTTCTACGCACACGCAAGATCTATCAAGGAGATGCATAGCAATGAGAGGGGAGAGTGTGTCTATGTACCCTCATAGACCGTAAGCAGAAGCATTTAACAACGTGGTTGATGTAGTCGAACTTCTTCGCGCGCCAACCGATCAAGTACCGAATGTACGGCACCTCCATGTTCTGCACACGTTCAGCTCGGTGACGTCCTCCGCCTTCATGATCCAGCAAGATGGCGAGGTAGTAGATGAGTTCCAGCAGCATGATGGCATGGTGACGGTGATGGTGAAGTGATCTCCGCAGGGCTTCGCCTAAGCACTACGAAAATATGACCGGGGGTGTAAACAGTGGAGGAGGGCGCCGCACACGGCTAGGCAATTGTCTGTTGTGTGCTAAGAGCCCCCCTCCCACATATATATAGGTGGGAGGGAGGGAGGAGCAGCCAAAGGAGGAGTCCTACTAGGGGTCCCTCCCAAGCTGCGCCACCCCTTTCCTTATTTGGAGTGCGGGGAAAGGAAGGGGAGGGTGCCCCCCCTTTCCTTTCTCCGATGAGAGGGAAAGGCAGGAGGGCTAGCCCTCCCCCTTTTCCTTCCCTAGGGCTGACCAAACAAGGGAGGAGGTGCACCAGCCCCCTTGTGGGCTGGTCTGTCCCCTCCGTTGGCCCATAAGGCCCATAACTTGCCGGGGGGGGGGGTGCCCGGAACCCCTTCTCGTGACCAGATTCCTTCCCGGTACTTCCCGAAACACTTCCATTGTCCAAATACCCACGTCCTATATATCAATCTTTACCTCTCGACCATTTCGAGACTCCTCGTCATGTCCGTGATCTCATCCTGGACTTCGAACAACATTCGGTCACCAAAACATATAACTCATATAACACTATATCGCCAACGAACGTTAAGAGTGCGGACCCTACGGGTTCGAGAACTATGTAGACATGACCGAGACACCTCTTCGGTCAATAACCAATAGCGGATGCTGGATGCCCATATTGGCTCCTACATATTCTACAAAGATCTTTATCGGTCAAACCGTTATGATAACATACGTAATTCCCTTTGTCCATCGGTATGTTACTTGCCCGAGATTCAATCGTCGGTATCTTCATACCTATTTCAATCTCGTTACCAGCAAGTCACTTCACTCATTCTGTAATACATTACCTTGTGACTAACTACTTAGTCATTTGCTTGCAAGGTGATGTGTATTACCGAGAGGGCCCAGAGATACCTGTCCGATACTCAGAGTGACAAATCCTAATCTCGATCTATGCCAACTCAACAAACACCTTCGGAGATACCAGTAGAGCATCTTTATGATCACCCAGTTATGTTTTGATGTTTGATAGCACACAAGGTATTCCTCCGGTATCTAGGAGTTGCATAATCTCATAGTCGAAGGAATATGTATTTGACATGAAGAAAGCAATAGCAATAAACTGAACGACCATTATGCTAAGCTAACGAATGGGTCTTGTCCATCACATCATTCTCCTAATGATGTGATCCCATTATCAAATGAAAACACATGTCTATGGTTAGGAAACCTTAACCATCTTTGATCAACGAGTTAGTATAGTAGAGGCTTACTAGGGACATGGTATTTGTTTATGTATTCACACATGTATTTACGTTTCCGATCAATACACTTCTCGCATGAATAATAAACCTTTATGATGAATAAGGAAATATAATATAAAATAACAACTTTATTATTGCCTCTAGGGCATATTTCCTTCAGTCTCCCACTTGCACTAGAGTCAATAATCTAGTTCACATCGCCATGTGATTTAACACCCATAGGTCACATCGCCATGTGACCAACACCCAAAGAGTTTACTAGAGTCAATAATCTAGTTCACATCGCCATGTTATTAACACCCAAAGAGTATTGCGGAGTGATCATGTTTTGCTTGTGAGAGAAGTTTAGTCAATGGGTCTGCCACATTCAGATCCGTATGTATTTTTGCAAATTTCTATGTCTACAAAGCTCTGTATGGAGCTACTCTAGCTAATTGCTCCCACTTTCAATATGTATCCAGATTGAGACTCAGAGTCATCCGAATTGGTGTCAAAGCTTGCATCGACGTAACCCTTTACGACGAACTCTTTATTACCTCCATAATCGAGAAATATCTCCTTAGTCCTCTTAGGTAGCTAAGGATAATTTTGACCGCTGTTCAGTGATCTACTCATGGATCACTATTGTACCCTCTTGCCAAACTCATGGTAAGGTACTCAACAAGTTTGGTACATGGCATGGCATACTTTATAGAACCTATGGCTGAGGCATAGGGCATGACTTTCATTCTCTCTCTTTCTTCTGTCGTGGTCGGGTTTTGAGTCTTACTCAACTTCACACCTTGCAACACAGGCAAGAACCCTTTCTTTGACTGATCCATTTTGAACTTCTTCAAAATCTTGTCAAGGTATGTGCTTTGTGAAAGTCCTATTAAGCGTCTCGGTCTATCCCTATGGATCTTGATGCCCAATATATAAGTAGATTCACCGAGGTCTTTCATTGAAAAATTCTTATTCAAGTATCCTTTTTATGCTATTCAGAAATTCTATATCATTTCCAATCAATAATATGTCATCGACATATGAGCTCCCACTCACTTTCTTGTAAATACAGGCTTCACCATAAGTCTGTATAAAACCATATGATTTGATCACCTCATCAAAGCGTATATTCCAACTCCAAGATGCTTGCACCAGTCCATAGATGGATCGTTGGAGCTTGCACACTTTGTTAGCACCTTTAGGATCGACAAAAACTTTTGGTTGCATCATATACAACTCTTCTTTAATATCCATTAAGGAATGCAATTTTTGACATCCATTTGCCAGATTTCATAATTATAAAATGGGGCAATTGCTAACATGATTCAGACGGACTTAAGCATCGCTACGGGTGAGAAAGCCTCATTGTAGTCAACCCCTTGAACTTGTCGAAAACACTTTTGTGACAAGTAGAGCTTTTTAGATAGTGATATTACCATCAGCGTCCGTCTTCCTCTTGAAAATCCATTTATTCTCAATGGTTTGCCGATCATTGGGCAAATCCACCAAAGTCCACACTTTGTTCTCATACATGGATCCTATCTCAGATTTCATGGCCTCAAGCCATTTATCAGAATCTGGGCTCATCATAGCTTCTTCATAGTTCGTAGGTTCGCCATGGTCTAATAACATGACTTCCAGGACAGGATTACCGTACCACTCTCGTGCAAAACGTGCTCTGTTCGACCTACGAAGTCCAGTAGTAACTTGATCCGAAGTTTCATGATCATCATCATTAGCTTCCTCTCTAATTAGTGTAGGCATCATGGGAACGGATTTCTCTGATGTGCTACTCTCCAATTCGAGAGAAGGTACAATTACCTCATCAAGTTCTACTTTCCTCCCACTCACTTCTTTCGAGAGAAAACTCCTTCTCTAGAAAGGACCCATTCTTAGCAACAAAGATCTTGCCTTCGGATCTGTGATAGAAGGTGTACCCAATAGTTTCTTTAGGGCATCCTATGAAGACGCACGTCTCCGATTTAGGTTCGAGCTTATCAGGCTGAAGCCTTTTGACATAAGCGTCACATCCCCAAACTTTAAGAAACAACAGCTTAGGTTTCTTGCAAAACCATAGTTCATACGGTGTCGTCTCAACGGATTTAGACAGTGCCAAATTTAACGTGAATGTGGCTGCCTCTAATGCATAACCCCAAAATGATAGTGGTAAATCGGCAAGAGACACCATAGATGGCACCTTATCTAATAAAGTACGGTTACGACGTTCGGACACACCATTACGCTGTGGTGTTACAGGTGGCGTGAGTTGTGAAACTATTCCACATTGTTTTAAATGAAGGCCAAACTCGTAACTCAAATATTTGCCTCCACGATCAGATCGTAGAAACTTTATTTTCTTGTTACAATGATTCTCCACTTCAGTCTGAAATTCTTTGAACTTTTCAAATGTTTCAGACTTGTGTTTCATCAAATAGATATACCCATACCTACTCAAATCATCTGTGAAGGTCAGAAAATAACAATACCCGCCGCATGCTTCAACACTCATCGGACCGCATACATCGGTATGTATTATTTCCAATAAGTCATTAGCTCGCTCCATTGTTCTGAAGAACGGAGTTTTATTCATCTTGCCCATGAGGCATGGTTCGCAAGTATCAAATGATTCATAATCAAGTGATTCCAAAATCCCATCTGCATGGAGTTTCTTCATGCGCTTTATACCAATATGACCTAAACGGCAGTGCCACAAGTATGTTGCACTATCATTATCTACTTTGCATCTTTTGGCACCAATATTATGAATATGTGTATCACTACGATCGAGATTCAATGAACCATTCACATTGGGTGTATGACCATAGAAGGTTTTATTCATGTAAATAGAACAACAATTATTCTTTGACTTAAATGAATAACCGTATTGCAATAAACAAGATCAAATCATATTCATGCTCAGCGCAAACACCAAATAACATTTATTTAGGTTCAACACTAATCCCGAGAAGGTAGAGGGAGTGTGCGATGGTGATCGTATCAACCTTGGAATCACTTCCAACACACATCGTCACCTCGCCCTTAACTAGTCTCTGTTTATTCTGCAACTCCTGTTTCGAGTTACTAATCTTAGCAACTGAACCGATATCAAATACCCAGGGCTACTATTAATACTAGTAAGGTACACATCAATAAAATGTACATAAAATATACCTTTGTTCACTTTGCCATCCTTCTTATCCGCCAAGTATTTGGGGCAGTTCCTTTTCCAGTGACCATTTCCTTTGCAGTAGAGGCACTCAGTTTCAGGCTTGGGTGCAGCTTTGGGCTTCTTCATGGGAGCGGCAACTCGCTTGCCATTCTTCTTGAAGTTCCCTCTCTTTCCCTTGCCCTTTTTCTGGAAACTAGTGGTCTTGTTAACCATCAACACTTGATGCTCTTTCTTGATTTCTACCATCACCGATTTCAGCATCGCGAAGAGCTCGAGAACCATTTTCGTCATCCCTTGCATATTATAGTTCATCACGAAGTTCTAGTAGCTTGGTGATAGTGACTAGAGAACTTTGTCAATCACTATCTTATCAGGAAGATTAACTCCCACTTGATTCAGCGATTGTAGTACCCAGACATTTTGAGCACATGCTCACTGGTTGAGCTATTCTCCTCCATCTTGTATGCAAAGTACTTGTCATAGGTCTCATACCTCTCGACACGGGCATGAGTCTGAAATACCAATTTCAGCTCTTGGAACATCTCATATGCTCCGTGGCATTCAAAATGTTTTTGAAGTCCCGGTTCTAAGCCGTAAAGCATGGCGCACTAAACTATTAAGTAGTCATCATATCGAGCTTGCAAATGTTCATAACGTCTACATCTGCTCCTGCAATAGGCCTGTCACCTAGCGGTGCATCAAGGATATAATTCTTCTGTGCAGCAATGAGGATAATCCTCAGATCATGGACCCAGTCCGCATCATTGCTACTATCATCTTTCAACTTATTTTTCTCTAGGAACATATCAAAATAGGGGAGCTATATTGCGAGCTATTGATCTACAACATACATATGCCAAAACTATTAAGATTAGTTCATGATAAATTTAAGTTCAATTAATCAAATTACTAATGAACTCCCACTTAAATTAACATCCCTCAAGTTTTTTAAGTGATACATGATCCAGATCAACTAACCCATGTCTGATCATCACGTGAGATGGGGTAGTCATCAATGGTGAACATCTCTATGTTGATCATATCTACTATATGACTCATGTTCGACCTTTCGGTCTCCAGTGTTCCGAGACCATGTATCTACATGCTAGGCTCGTCAAGTTTAACCCAAGTATTCTGCATGTGTAAAACTGTCTTACACCCGTTGTATGTGAACGTAGAGTCTATCACACCCGATCATCACGTGTTGTCTCGAAACTACAAACTATAGCAACGTTGCATACTCAGGGAGAACACTTTTATCTTGAAATTAAGTGAAGGGATGATCTTATAATGCTATCGCTGTTCTAAGCAAAATAAGATGCATAAAGGATAAACATCACATGCAATCAAAATATGTGACATGATATGGCCATCATCATCTTGTGCTTTTGATCTCCATCTCCAAAGCATCATCATGATCTCCATCGTCACCGGCTCGACACCTTGATCTCCATCGTAGCATTGTTGCATCGAGGTTGTCATGCGAACTATTGCTTCTACAACTATCGCTAACGCATAGTGATAAAGTAAAGCAATTACATGGCGCTTGTACTTCATACAATAAAGAGACAACCCTACGGCTCCTACCGGTTCTCGATATTATTTTAAAAAACATGATCATCTCATACATCAACATGTATCACATCATATCTTGACCATATCACATGACAACATGCCCTGCAAAAACAAGTTAGACGTCCTCTACTTTGTTGTTGCAAGTTTTACGTGGCTGCTACGGGCTTCTAGCAAGAACCATTCTTACCTACGCATTAAACCACAACGGTGTTTCATCAAGTTTGCTGTTTGAACCTTCTTCAAGGACCGGCCATAGTCAAATTCAATTCAGCTAAAGTAGGAGAAACAGACACCCGCCAGCCACCTTTATGCAAAACTAGTTGCATGTCAGTCGGTGGAACCGGTCTCATGTGCGTGGACATGTAAGGTTGGTCCGGGATGCTTCATCCCACAATACTGCCGAATCAAAATAAGACGTTGGTGGTAAGCAGTATGACTATCACCGCCCACAACTCTTTGTGTTCTACTCGTGCATATGATCTACGCATAGACCTGGCTCTGATGCCACTGTTGGGAACGTTGCATGGAAAACAAAAAAATTTCTACGCACACACAAGATCTATCAAGGAGATGCATAGCAACGAGAGGGGAGAGTGTGTCTACGTACCCTCGTAGACCGTAAGCAGAAGCGTTTAACAACGCGGTCGATGTAGTCAAACTTCTTCGCGCTCCAACCGATCAAGTACCGAACGTACGACACCTCCGCGTTCTGCACACGTTCAGCTCGGTGACGTCCTCCACCTTCTTGATCCAGCAAGACGGCGAGGTAGTAGATGAGTTTCGGCAGCACGACGATGTGGTAATGGTGAAGTGATCTCCGAAGGGCTTCGCCTAAGCACTACGAAAATATGACCGGGGGTGTAAACGGTGGAGGGGGGCGCCGCACACGGCTAGGCAATTGTCTGTTGTGTGCTAGGCGCCCCCTCCCACATATATATAGGTGGGAGGGAGGGAGGAGCAGCCAAAGGAGGCGCCCAAGTAGGAGGAATCCTACTTGGGGTCCCTCCCTAGCAGCACCACCCCTTTCCTTATTTGGAGTGCGTGGAAAGGTAGGGGAGGGTGGCGCCCCCCTTTCCTTTCTCCCATGAGAGGGAAAGGCAGGAGGGGTTAGCCCTCCCCCTTTTCCTTCCCTAGGGCTAGCCAAACAAGGGAGGAGGCGCAGCAGCCCCCTTGTGGGCTGGTCTATCCCCTCCTTTTGCCTATAAGGCCCATAACTTGCCGGGGGGGGGGGGGGGGGAAGGGGGTGCCCGGAACCCCTTCCGGTGACCCGATTCCTTCCCGGTACGTCCCGAAACTCTTCCGATGTCCAAATACCATTGTCCTATATATCAATCTTTACCCCTCGACCATTTTGAGACTCCTCGTCATGTCTGTGATCTCATCCGGGACTTCGAACAACTCGGTCACCAAAACATATAACTCATATAACACTATATCGTCAACGAACGTTAAGCATGCGGACCCTACGAGTTCGAGAACTATGTAGACATGACCAAGACACCTCTCCGGTCAGTAACCAATAGCAGGACCTGGATGCCCATATTGGCTCCTACATATTCTATGAAGATCTTTATCGGTCGAACCGTTATGACAACATACGTAGTTCCCTTTGTCCGTCAGTATGTTACTTGCCCGAGATTCGATCGTCGGTATCTTCATACCTAGTTCAATCTCGTTACCGGAAAGTCTCTTTACTCGTTCCATAATACATCACCTTGTGACTAACTCCTTAGTCATTTGCTTTCAATCTTATGATGTGTATTACCGAGAGGGCCCAGAGATACCTCTCCGATACTCGGAGTGACAAATCCTAATCTCGATCTATGCCAACTCAGCAAACACCTTCGGAGATACCTGTAGAGCATCATTATGATCACCCGGTTATGTTGTGACGTTTTATAGCACACAAGGTATTCCTCTGGTATCCGGGAGTTGTATAATCTCATAGTCGAAGGAATATGTATTTGACATGAAGAAAGCAATAGCAATAAACTGAACGATCATTATGCTAAGCTAACGGATGGGTCTTGTCCATCACATCATTTTCCTAATGATGTGATCCCGTTATCAAATGACAACACATGTCTAAGGTTAGGAAACCTTAACCATCTTTGATCAACGAGCTAGTCTAGGCTTACTAGGGACACAATATTTGTTTATGTATTCACACATGTATTTAAGTTTCCGATCAATACAATTCTAGCATGAATAATAAACCTTTATCATGAGTAAGGAAATATAATATAAAATAACAACTTTATTATTGCCTCTAGGGCATATTTCCTTCAAAAACTTGGGGGCGGTCACCGGTACCCATCAAATTGCTCGGGGCGATCTCCACAACCTAATTGGAGACCCGGACGCTTGCTCGGAGCTTTACACCACAATTATTTAGCTCCGACAACACCAACCGTCTAGGGCACCAAGGCACCCAAGAGGAACCAGATCTAGGGTGCCCATACACCCAAGAGTAACAAGCTTCTCAACTTCACTTCCACATATCACCATGGAGAACTCAGACTAATGCACCAAATGCAACGTCAAGGGAACACGGAGTGCCCAAGACCTTCTCTCCCAAATTCCACCAAAGCAACTAATGCTAGGGAGGAAAACGAGAGGAAGAACAAAGAAGAGAACACGAAGAACTCTAATATCTAGATCAAGGGGTTCCTCTCATATAGAGGAGAAAGTGATTGGTAGAATTGTAGATCTAGATCTCCTCTCTCTTTTCCCTCAAGAACTAGCAAGAATCATTGGAGGGATCCAGAGATAGCAAGCTCGAAGAAGGTCAACAATGGGGGAAGAACACGAGCTGAAGAGATAAGGTTCAATGGGGAAGAAGACCCCCTTTATAGGGCCTCCAAAATCCAACCATTATGTGCTCAACCCGCACATAAGCGGTACAACAGCTCATAGGAGCGGTACTACCGCCTGGGCGGTAGTGCACGAAGTGCAGTGCCATGGTGCAAGACCACAAGCCGGTAGTGCTGCCGGAGCGGTACTACCATTGGGGTCACAACACATGGCACTAAGGAGGCAGAGAAAAACAGGGGGCAGGGCAGAGCCGGATCAGCGACACTACCGCTGGAGCCAGCGGTACTACCGCCTACAGGCAGTAGTGCTGCCCACCATAGCCGCTCTACTACCGCTGAGAACATGCAGCGTCCAAAAAGGGAAGCGGCAGTGCAGGGGCGGTACTACCGCTCATGCTATCGTCCCACTGCCGCACAAGCTGGCACAAAAAACCCAACCCCAAAAGCAACGGTACCACGCGCGGCACTGCCCCGGGGCACTGCTGCCCATAAGCGGTACTACCGCTTGGGGTGCTACAATGAAGCCCAAGCAAAAAAATGTAAGCAATAAAACCTGAACTACCGTAACTTCTACATATGAGCTCCGAATTGAGCAAACTCAAGCTTGCTGGATAGAGGACGACAAGAACTATCCAACAAACTTGTTGGTTATAGTAAGAAGTGGCAGGGGAGAAATGCCTAAGATATAGAGATGTGAAAGCTCTATGAATGAAGAACCGACAAAAACTCCAACATCAAAAACATCATAGAAGATGCATAAATGAACTCCGTTTTCGATGAACTCGAGCTTGTCACTGATAACCCACAAGTATAGGGGATTGCAACATTTTTCGAGGGTAGAGTATTCAATCCAAATTTATAGATTTGACACAAGGGGAGCCAAAGAATATTTGTAAGTATTAGCAGCTGAGTTGTCAATTCAACCACACCTGGAGATTAATTATCTGTAGCAAAGTAGTATGATAGTTTTGATAGTAGTAGCATCAGCAATAGTAACGGTAACAGTGACAGAAGTGATTTTGTAGCAAGTGCAACATTAACGATAGCAGTAGTAACTTAGCAAGAACAATATAAGGAAATTCATAGGCATTGGATCGGTGATTTGTTGGATGATATTCATCATGTGACAGTTATAACCTAGGGCGATACGGCACTAGCTCCAGTTCATAAATATAATGTAGGCATGTATTCCGTAAATAGTCATACGTGCTTATGGAAAGAACTTGCATGACATCTTTTGTCCTACCCTCCCGTGACAGCGGGGTCCTTTTGGAAACTAAGGGATATTAAGGCCTCCTTTTAATAGAGAACCGGAACAAAGCATTAACACATGGTGAATACATGAACTCCTCAAACTACGGTCATCACCGGGAGTGGTCCCGACTATTATCACTCCGGGGTTGCTGGATCATAACACGTAGTAGGTCACTATAACTTGCAAGATCGGATCTAGAACATAGATATAATGGTGATAACATAAACGGTTCAGATCTGAAATCATGGCACCCGGGCCCAAAGTGACAAGCATTAAGCATGGCAAAGTCATAGCAACATCAATCTCAGAACATAGTGGATACTAGGGATCAAGCCCTAACAAAACTAACTAGATTACATGATGAATCTCATCCAACTCCTCATCGACCAACGAGCCTACGAAGGAATTACTCACTCCCGTTGGGGAGCATCATGGAATTGGCGATGGAGAAGGGTTTGTGATGACGAAGATCGAAGATCCCCCTCTCCGGAGCCGCAAACAGACTCCAGATCTGGCCTCCCGACGAAGAACAGGAGACGGCGGCAGCTCCATCTCGTGGAACACGATAATTCTTTCTCCCTGATTTTTTATGGAAAAATAGGATTTTATAGCGTCAGTTTCAGGGTCTGCGGGGCCACTAGGTGGGGACAACCCATCTAGGCGCGCCTGGAGGGGGGGCGCCCTGGTGGGTTGCGCCCACCCAGGTGCCCCCCTCCGGTGGTTCTTGGATCCAGAAGTTCTCTTTTATTATATAAAAAATCCTCGCAAAGTTTCGTTCCATTCTGAGAACTTTTATTTCTGCACAAAAACAACACCATAGTAGTTCTGCTGAAAATAGTGTCAGTCCGGGTTAGTTTCATTCAAATCATGCAAATTAGAGTCCAAAACAAGAGGAAAATCGTTAGGAAAAGTAGATACGACGGAGACGTATCAACTCCCCCAAGCTTAAACCGTTGCTTGTCCTCAAGCAATTCAGTTGATAAACTGAAAGTGAAAAAGAAAAACTTTTACGAACTCTTTTGCTCTTGTTTGCATAAATAAGCTTAAACAACACCCAGGTTTTCAGCCAATATTATAACTAACCATGCCGACAATAACTCTTAAAAATTATATTAACTCATATCAATGACATAATCAGCTAGCGGGCAATAATAAGATATCTCAAACAGCAACACGTTATCAAAACAACCATAATATAATATGACAATAGTGGTATCTCGCTAGCCCTTTTCGAGACCGCAAAACATAAATGCAGAGCACCTCCAAGGTTCAAGCAGTGACTAAACATTGTAATTCATGGTAGAAAAGATCCAGTCATGATGCACCCAACATTAGCTACACACAATGCATAAGCATGACAGCAGTGCTCTCAGGTTCTGGCGCTTATTTTAGAAGGTGATGACACGACATAAAAGTAAATAGATAGTCCCTTCATAGAGGGAAGCAGTGATTTGCAGCGGTGCCAGGGCTCAAGTTTTTAAAACAGAGGTAAATGATATTTTGAGAAATGCACCCTTCTTGTTTACTTCGCGACCATCAATTATCAATATCTTCCATGCTAAACACATTAGTAGCAGTTCCCAAGCGATAAAGTAAAGGGTATGACTCCATAGGTGTTTTGTTTGATTAGTTGTAAGTTTTTCTATTTGCAGTTTGGGATCGGGCATCCCTATTACCGCCCTTTTCTCGTGCAATGGCAAGTGAATAAACACTCAACCTGAGAATAACCCGCTTAGCATGGAAGATACCGACTACCTCCCGTCGTTCTATGAACAATCCAGGCACACAAAAAGGATATTTATTTGAAGTTTTTAGAGGTGGCACATGCAAACTTACTTAGGACGGCAGGGTAATACCGCATATAGGTAGGTATGGTGGACTCATCTGGAATAACTTGGTTTTTAGGTTTTGGATGTACAAGCAGAATTCCCACTTAGTACAAGCGAAGGCTAGCAAATAGGTTGAGAAGCAGCCAGCTAGAGAGCAACAACGGTCATGAACATGCATTATGCATAAGTAACATTGGACACTAGCATGAGTAGGATATGAACACCATGAATATAAATATCATAGAGGCTATGTTGGTTTTGATTCAACTACATGCATGAACATGTGCCAAGTCAATCAAGCCACTCGAACATTCGGAGGAGGATACCATACCATCATACTACATCACAATCATTTTAAAGCAATGTTGACATCCAAGATAAATCATTATCCACTCCTAGCTACTTATGCATGGCATGAGAAACTATAATCTCTAATTGTGATTGCAAACATGTTTAATCATAATGAGCTGAATCATGGATACTAGGTTAAACATATTTACAATAACATAACAAGTCGAGTTCATACCTGTTTCTCTCTGCCACGGCCAGTTCATCAGATGTCGTCATTACTGCCTTTCACTTGCACGTCCGAACGGTAAGAAAATAATAATAGTGCAAGAGTGCCGTGGACTGAGCTGGAATCTGCAAACATTTTATCAACAGGAGAAGACAAGGTAAAATGGGCTCTTTATTAGATTAACAATTATGCAAATGAGAGCCACTCAACATTTTCATCGTGGTCTTCTCCTCGGTATAACTCAAATAAAAGGAAAAGAAATTCAGAGAAACACACTAAAATATTTTTGGAGTTTTTGGTTTTCTTGGAAGAAAACAGATAAAAGGGAAAAACAACAACAAGAAAAACTATTTACACGGGAAAGCTCCCAACAAGAAAGAGAAGAACAAGGAAATCTTTTTAGGTTTGCTTTTTAGATACTACAGCAAATTAAACTAGGAAGAAAAACCGAAAAGAAGCAGAAGATATTTTTGGATTTTCTCAAAGTTTTTCAAACACACAAGAAGAAAGCGAGAAAATAAATTTAACATGGATAATACAATGAAAAAGTGTGAACACCGACAAATGAAATGAAATGTGTGAACATGAATGTAATGTCGGTGGAAATACGTACTCCCCCAAGCTTAGACTTTTGGCCTAACTTGGTAACCAGTCAGTAGCCTGCATAATGATCGAGGTAATAGCTCACGGAGGCTCTTGGTGCGGATGCCTCAGCCTGCCGTGCAGCCACAACCGCCGCATTATGAGCTCGGGCCTCGCCCTCCAGAACAAAATATCTTCCCTTACCGTGAACATCGAAGAGAGCAGGCGCAGGCATGTGTGTACAACGAAATCTTTATTAAACAACAATTTACAGGTGAAATTATTGGGTTCACCTCTAAGGATCTTATGACGTTTCATAGCATCAAAGTCTAAATACTGCGTGGGTAAAACAGGTCATATGGCAGAGGTCAAACATCCAGCTCTCTTGCTAAGCTGTGGCATAAATTCCACCATAAAAATAACCACAATTAGCATTGTGTTGTAACCCGCATGCAACAATTTCTCCAAGATTATAACTTTTGTCACCGGTGAGAGCGGTGCGTATGAGGCTCAAGTCTGGAACACAAAGTGTACTACAATCTTGTTTGCCTACAATACATTTTCCATTGAATAATGCAAAGTACTGAATTGCGGGAAAATGAATGCTCTTTATTCTACCTTGCGTCACTCCCCTAGTCTCACCATAGCAAAGACTATTCAAGAAGGTTTGAAACTCAGATCTTGGCGGTTCGTCAAGCGAACCCCAGAATGGAATTTTGCAGTGGTGAGCAAATCTCTCTAAAGATATGGTAAATGAATTTTCATACAGTTTAAATGACACCCTAGACTCACGGGGATGGAATTTAAATCCCTTGAAAAGTGATTTAGTGAGAGTATGGTGTTGGTTGCACTTATCTGAAATGTAGGGACCAAGATCGGCGTTGTGAACATATTGCTGAAATTCCTCCTTAATGCCCACACTCACCATATAATCGTTGCATGGCCATAAGCATGTTTTGGTGGCGGCATCTCGTACGGAACTCTCACTTGGCTCAACATAAGACCGACGAATGGAGCTGTCACTAGAAGATGCCTCCGAGGATCTCCTCGTCAAAGAACTCCTTCCAAAGAGGTTCATCATATTCACATACAATTTTCTGAAAATTTTTGGGTGACAAAAATTTATCAACAAAACTTTACAAGATTGGTAGCAACTACTCATAGGGATGCATAGAGGCCATAACAAGCATGCAAACTACTTAAAACTCTAAGAATTCAACATGCAAGCTCATCTACAGCAGCACCAAGAGTAGCTAATTATTCAAAATATAAACCACTAAAGCAAAAACTAATTGGACAAATGGAGGAGTCACATACCAAGCAACAATCCCGCGAAACAGTTTCGGAAACGGAGCTTCGAGCAACGAGATCGAAATCCTTGGGTTTGAGAGCAAGAACACGAGAGAGAGCAATGGAGATTTTTTTCTAGAAGTAGGTGGTGATGTGGGATGAAGAGATAAGTGAGGGGGCCCACGTGGGGACCACAACCCACCAGGGCGCGCCTGGGGGTTCTGGCGCGCCCAAGTGGGTTGTGCCCACCTGGTGCACCTCCCTCTGGTATTATTTGCACCGAAAATTCTTAAATATTAAGAAAAACTCATATTAAATTTTTAGAGCATTCTGAGAACTTTTATTTTTGGGTCATTTTTTATTGCACGGGAAATTCAGAAAATAGACAAAACATGGCATTTTATTTTATTTAACTAATAAAAACAGAAAACAAAAGGTAGGGACAGAAGGTAGTGCCCACTAAATTCATCAACTTCATACCTCTCAAAAATGATCCATTAATAAGGTTGATCAAGTCTTATTAACAACCACTTTTGATTAGCATGAAACCGAAGAACTTTCGTAAATCACTAAGTTACCTCAATGGGGATGTGAATATCCCCAACAATAAGCATTTCATATTTATTTTTAACAGTAGGTAGAGGTAGTTGAAAACTTCTAATAGTGATTGTCGGAGATTTTTCAATAACGTTAATACCATTCACTTGGAATTGTTTCTTCGGAAAGTGCACCGTATGTTCATTACCATTGATATGAAAATTGACCTTGCTTTTATTGCAATCAATAACAGCCCCTGCAGTATTCAAGAAGGGTTTACTAAGGATAATCGACATGCTGTCGTCCTCGGGCATCTCAAGTATAACAAAGTCAGTCAAAATAGTAACATTAGCAATAACAACGGGCACATCCTCACAAATACCGATAGGTATGGCAGTTGATTTATCAGCCATTTGCAAAGATATCTCAGTAGGTGTGAGTTTATTCAGATCAAGTCTTTTATATAAAGAGAAAGGCATAACACTAACACCGGCTCCCAAATCACATAAAGCAGTTTTCACATAATTGCTTTTTATGGAGCAAGGTATAGTTGGTATTCCCGGATCTCCAAGTTTTTTAGGTACTCCATCTTTAAAAGTGTAATTAGCAAGCATGGTGGAGATTTTAGCTTCCGGTATTTTTCTCTTATTGGTGATGATGTCTTTCATGTACTTTGCATAAGGAGGCATTTTAAGGATACCAGTCAAGCGAGTACGCAAGAAGACTGGCCTCAGCATTTCAGCAAAGCATTCAAATTCTTCATCATGTTTCGTTTTAGTAGACTTAGGTGGAAAGGGCATAGGTTTTTGAACCCATGGTTCTCTTTCCTTACCATGTTTTCTAGCAACAAAATCTCTTTTATCATATCTTTTATTCTTAGGTTGTGGGTTATCAAGATCAACTGCTGGTTCTATCTCAACATCATTGTCTGGTTCTTTATTATTTGTTTGAGTGTCTTCATGAACCTCATCATTATCTTTTTCATTATCAGAAGGTGAGTGTTCACTACCAGATTGAGTTTCAGAATCAGAGATAGAAACTTCATTATCGTTATCAGGAGGTTTTTCTACTTCAGGTTCACTAGAGGCATGCAAAGTCCTATCATTTTTCTTCTTCCTTTTCTTTTTAGAGGGACTACGTGCATCGGTGTTAACTTTGAGAGTCTTGTTCAATTATTTTTGGGTGTCCCTCAGGATAAAGTGGTTCCTGAGTCATCCTACCTCCTCTAGTCATTACTCTAACAACATGATCATTGATATTATTATTCATTTCATTTAACAACTCTTTTTGAGATTTAGCAACTTGTTCTAACTGAGTTTGAACCATAGAAGCATGCTTCCCCACACCTCTAACATCATTTGAGATTCTAAATAACAAGCCACTCAAGCGAGCAATCATATCAGAATTGTATTTCAGCTGTTTCATAACATTTTCATTGAAGTGATCTTGTTTTCTAATGTAATTCTCAAACTCATAAAGGCATTGGCTAGGGTGCATATTGTGAGGATTATCATTATCATTGAATTTCATTAGAGAATTTACCTCTACCACCTTAGGCAGTGGTGGTGTATCAAGCCCTTGTATTTCTTCAATAGGAGGTAAAATTTTAACATCCTCAGCTTTAATACCTTTTCCTAAATAGATTTATTTGCCTCTTGCATATCTTCAGGACTGAGATATAAAATACCCCTCTTCTTCGAAGTGGGTTTAAGCAGTGGTTCAGGAAGAGTCCAATCATCATAATTTCTCAATATTTTATTCAATAATTCTTTAGCTTGTCCAATAGTTCGTTCCCTGAAAACACAACCAGCACAACTATCTTGGAAATCCCTAGAAGCATCGGTTAGTCCATTATAGAAGATATCAAGTATTGCATTTTTAAGAGGATGATCAGGCAAAGCATTAAGCAATTGGAGAAGCCTCCCCCAAGCTTGTGGGAGACTCTCTTCCTCAATTTGCACAAAGTAAAATATTTCCTGTAAGGCAGCTTGTTTCTTATGAGCAGGAAAATATTTTTCAGAGAAGTAATAGATCATATCCTGGGGACTACGCACACAACCAGGAGCAAGAGTATTGTACCAAGCTTTAGCATCACTCTTTAATGAGAACGTAAATCATTTGAGAATATAGTAATAGCGAGTTTTCTCACCATGAGCAAAAAGGGTGGCTATGTCATTCAACTTAGTGAGATGTGCCACAACCGTTTCAGTTTCATAACCATGGAAAGGATCAGATTCAAACAAAGTAATTTAACTCTGGGTCGACAGGGAGTTCATAATCCTTATCTTCAACAAAGATAGGTGAAGCAGCAAACGTAGGATCACACTTCATTCTGGCATTCGGAGATTTTTCTTTATACTTGCATAATAATTTCTCTAGATCATCTCTATCCTTACAAGCAAGAATATCTCTAGTTGTCTCCTCATTCATAACATAACCTTCTGGTACCTTTGGCAATTCATATGTAGGAGGGATAGTTCTAATAGGTGTTTCAAGATTTCCAAACTCAAGCTCATCATCAGTTTCAACAATATCATGCTGTCTTACTCTAGCAATTTGTTCATCAAGAAATTCACCTAGTGGCACATCATCATCAAGCAAGGTACTAGCATCATCATAAGAATCATTCATAGCAGAAGTAGCATCATCAATAACTTGAGACATATCAGGATTAATAGCATGTGGTGGTGTTGCAAGTTTACTTATAACAGAAGGTGAATCTAAAGCATAGCTAGATGGCAGTTCCTTACCTCCCCTCGTCTTAGAGGAAAAATCTTAGTCTTAGCATCCTTCAGATTCTCGATAGTGATAAATTGATAATAATCCCAAGTGACTCAACAAATATAGCTATGCTCCCCGGCAATGGCGCCAGAAAAAGGTCCTGATAACCCACAAGTATAAGGGATCGCAACAGTTTTCGAGGGTAGAGTATTCAACCCAAATTTATAGATTCAACACAAGGGGAGCCAAAGAATATTTGTAAGTATTAGAAGATGAGTTGTCAATTCAACCACACCTGGAGATTAATTATCTACAGCAAAGTGATCAGCAACAAAGTAGTATGATAGTTTTGATAGTAGTAGCAGCAACAATAGTAACGGTAATAGTGATAGCAGTGATTTTTTAGCAAGTGCAACAGTAACGATAGCAGTAGTAACTTAGCAAGAACAATATAAGGAAATTCGTAGGCATTGGATCGGTGATTTGTTGGATGATATTTAGCATGTGACAGTTATAACCTAGGGCGATACGGCACTAGCTCCAGTTCATAAATATAATGTAGGCATGTATTCCATAAATAGTCATACGTGCTTATGGAAAGAACTTGCATGACATCTTTTTTCCTACCCTCCCGTGACAACGGGGTCCTTTTGGAAACTAAGGGATATTAAGGCCTCCTTTTAATAGAGAACCAGAACAAAGCATTAACACACGGTGAATACATGAACTCCTCAAACTACGGTCATCACCGGGAGTGGTCCCGACTATTGTACTCCGGGGTTGCCGGATCATAACACGTAGTAGGTGACTATAACTTGCAAGATCGGATCTAGAACATAGATATAATGGTGATAACATAAACGGTTCAGATCTGAAATCATGGCACCCGGGCCCAAAGTGACAAGCATTAAGCATGGCAAAGTCATAGCAACATTAATCTCAGAACATAATGGATACTAGGGATCAACTAAAAAAACTAACTAGATTACATGATGAATCTCATCCAACTCCTCATCGACTAGCGAGCCTACGAAGGGATTACTCACTCCCGGTGGGGAGCATCATGGAATTGGCGATGGAGAAAGGTTGGTGATGACGAAGATCGAAGATCCCCCTCTCCGGAGCCCCAAATGGACTCCAGATCTGGCCTCCCGATGAAGAACAGGAGACGGCGGTGGCTCCATCTGGTGGAACACACTAATTCTTTCTCCCTCATTTTTTCTGGAAAAATAGGATTTTATAGCGTCAGTTTCAGGGCCTGCGGGGCCACCAGGTGGGGACAACCCAACTGGGCGCGCCTGGAGGGGGGGGGGCGCCCTGGTGGGTTGTGCCCACCCAGGTGCCCCCCTCTGGTGGTTCTTGGCTCCAGAAATTCTCTTTTATTATATAAAAGATCCTCGCAAAGTTTCGTTCCATTCCGAGAACTTTTATGCACAAAACAACACCATGGTAGTTCTGCTGAAAACAACATCAGTCCGGGTTAGCTTAATTCAAATCATGCAAATTAGAGTCCAAAACAAGAGGAAAAGCGTTAGGAAAAGTAGGTACGATGGCGACGTATCAGTCATGAAGATGACCATAAGCTCCAAATCTCACAAGGAGAAACACCAAACAAGAACCAAGAAGGATGATGCAAGGATGCAATGGTTTGAGCTCTCTACGAACGATAAAATCAAGCTACGAACTAAGAGCCCCTCTTGATAGTACGACAATCGATCCTATAACCCGGTCCCCCAAATACCACCATGAGACCAGTAAAATACAATACAAAAAAATACACTTCCGTGATGATACGTGTTTGTCATAGTAGGTCACGTTTTCTGTCATGCATGTACATCCATGACGATTTTATGACATAATCAAGATAGTCATACATGTGCTGTTGTAGAAGTGTTCCATGACAGTACCAAAATTATCATCACGGAAGTGTCCACTTCCATGAAGATAAATGGCGCGTCATGGAAGTGCTTTCGTCAAGGGTAACCGACACGTGGCATCCACCGTAACGGGTCACCATTAAGCTATCGGGTACACCTTTGAATCCGATAACCCGTTAACAGCCCAGACCAATGGGGATTTTGCATGTGTAAAATTCTCAATGGCCAGAGGAACCACGTGTCGGCTCACCGTTGGGACAGATGTCATCCACTCATTGGACCAGAGGCGCCTATGATACGTTGAAACGTGGCACGACCCAACAGAGGCCTATTCCGGTGAAAAGGCCGACCCGTTTGACTTGGTCAAAAGGTAGCGGGCCGGCCCATGGAAAGCCTGTTAACGGCCTGTTCGCATATAGCCCATTTACATCCCGCTAACTCACGGCCCGTTACGGCCTATCCGAATTAGGCCCAGTAGCGTTATCTGGGCCATCCAATATGATTCCAGCCTGCTGTAACTTCCGGCCCATGTATGGACGTCTTTCGGCCCATATGAGGCCCTTTGCAACTCTGGGCCCATTAAAGGCTCGAGGTGAAACTGGCCCATAATGAACAGTGTATCGCTTTATACGCATTAACGGCCCATTATTCCGTTGGCTGTTTCCAGCCCGTGTTAGCTTTCGGCCTTCTAAGGGCCCATTTATTCTTGGGCTCATTTACAGAATTCGGTTACTTAGGGTCCGTTACTGGCATGTTATGCTTGTGGGCCAAATTCAGCCTGTGGTTACAGTCAGCCCGTTTGTGGCCCGTTAACCTGTTGGGCTATTTTCATAGCGTCATCAAATACGGCCTATTAACGGTCCGTTATGGTCGGGCCATAAACAGACGATTTCCACTCTAGCCCGTTTACAGCCCATTTTGCGGACCGTTATTGGTCCACGAATAGTACGACCCATGTTTGACGAAACGATTATACGACCCGTAGAAGGCCCATGGATCCTACGGCCCATAGGAGGCCCATGGGCACTACAGCAGGTAGCAGGACCATGGTTACAACAGTCCGTGTGTTGCCATGGTTATTGTGGCCTAGTAATAAAAATAGGTTATTGTGGCCACTAGAAAAATGCGGAAAAAGAACTGCAGTGACTACAAGCAAACAACTAAACAAGACAATAAGGAAATAATAAGCAAGCAACTAACGCCAGGCTATTACGACTATTACGCATATTACATCCACTGGGCATCAAAGTTCGCCACCAGTGCAAATATAAGGAACAAAGCAGCATATTACATACACTGGCCGTCTAAATTGGCCACCAGTGCAAATAAACGCGGCAGCAAAAAAGTCCATAACTGAAACAACTTCATAAGAGCTCAAGAAACATTATCCTGGGTATCCACCATGCTGGCAATAAGCTTAGAAAGCTTATTAGCTTTCTCCTGTTTCGCGCTAAAATCCTCCAACGCTTGCTGTTGCACCAGAAAGTATGCATCTGAATTCTCCAGGGACTTCCACAGTCCTTCGGTTTCTTGTCGCAGTGATACGTCTCCAACGTATCTATAATTTTTGATTGTTCCATGCTATTATATTATCTGTTTTGGATGTTTATGGGCTTTATTATGCACTTTTATATTATTTTTGGGACTAACCTATTGACCCAGAGCCCAGTGCCAGTTCCTGTTTTTCCCTTGTTTCAGTGTTTCAAAGAAAAGGAATATCAAACGGAGTCGAAACGGAATGAAACCTTCTGGAGAAGTTAATTTTGGAAGGAAAGCAACCTGATAGACTTGGAGTGCACGTCAGGAAAGAAACGAGGGAGCCACGAGGTAGGGGGGCGCGCCCACCCCCTAGGGCGCGCCCTCCTCCCTCGTGGGCCCCTCGTGGCTCCCCTGACGTATTTCTTCTGCCTATATATCTCCATATACCCTAAAAACTTCGGGGAACAGAATAGATCGGGAGTTCCGCCGCCGCAAGCCTCTGTAGCCACCAAAACCCAATCGGGACCCTGTTCCGGCACCCTGCCGGAGGGGGGAACCCTCACCGGTGGCCATCTTCATCATCCCGACGCTCTCCATGACGAGGAGGGAGTAGTTCACCCTCAGGGCTGAGGGTATGTACCAGTAGCTATGTGTTTGATCTCTCTTTCTCATGTTCTTGATTTGGCACGATCTTGATGTATCGCGAGCTTTGCTATTATAGTTGGATCTTATGTTTCTTCTCCCCCTCTACTCTCTTGTAATGGATTGAGTTTTCCCTTTGAAGTAATCTTATCGGATTGAGTCTTTAATGACTTGGGAACACTTGATGTATGTCTTGCCGTGCGTATCTGTGGTGACAATGGGATATCACGTGATTCACTTGATGTATGTTTTGGTGATCAACTTGCGGGTTCCGCCCATGAACCTATGCATAGGGGTTGGCACATGTTTTCGTCTTGATTCTCCGGTAGAAACTTTGGGGCACTCTTTGAGGTTCTATGTGTTGGTTGAATAGATGAATCTGAGATTGTGTGATGCATATCGTATAATCATACCCACGGATACTTGAGGTGACATTGGAGTATCTAGGTGACATTAGGGTTTTGGTTGATTTGTGTCTTAAGGTGTTATTCTAGTACGAACTCTAGGGCTGTTGGTGAAACTTATAGGAATAGCCCAACGGATTGATTGGAAACAATAACTTTGAGGTGGTTTCGTACCCTACCATAATCTCTTCGTTTGTTCTCCGCTATTAGTGACTTTGGAGTGACTCTTTGTTGCATGTTGAGGGATAGTTATATGATCCAATTATGTTATATTGTTGAGAGAACTTGCACTAGTGAAAGTATGAACCCTAGGCTTTGTTTCCTAGCATTGCAATACCGTTTACGCTCACTTTTATCGCTTGCTACCTTGCTGTTTTTATAATTTCAGATTACAAATACTCATATCTACCATCCATATTGCACTTGTATCACCATCTCTTTGCCGAACTAGTGCACCTATACAATTTACCATTGTATTGGGTGTGTTGGGGACACACGAGACTCTTTGTTATTTGGTTGCAGGGTTGTTTGAGAGAGACCATCTTCATCCTACGCCTCCCACGGATTGATAAACCTTAGGTCATCCACTTGAGGGAAATTTGCTACTGTCCTACAAACCTCTGCACTTGGAGTCCCAACAACGTCTACAAGAAGAAGGTTGCGTAGTAGACATCAAGCAGTTTCTGGCGCCGTTGCCGGGGAGGTTAGTGCTTGAAGGTATTTCTTTAGATCTTGCAATTGAATCTTTTTGTTTCTTGTTTTAGCACTAGTTTAGTTTATAAAAGAAAACTACAAAAAATGGAATTGAGTTTGTCTCATACGCTTCATCTTTTTAATATCTTTCGTGAGTGTGATGGAAAGGCAAATTGTGCCAAAGTGTTAGAAGAAGAATGCATTAAAATGTTTGGCATTAAATCTTTGAATGATGAGCATGATTGCAATGTTGTTAGTATGAACTCCTTGAATATCCATGGTACTAATGATGATTGCACTAGTTATGATGAAAATGTCTCTTATAAACATGTCAATTTTTGTGGAGTGCATTGGGTTTGCAAGTACACTCCAAATAGGGAAGATAGATATTGCAAGAGGCATAAGTACTTAGAAACTAAATTGTTGCAAGAAAGGCTAGATGATTGTGCTGAAAATTTAAATTTTCTTGGCCGTACTTGTGGACTTTGCAATGAACAGGGTCATTTAGCTATCCGATGCAAATTGTTTCATGATCTAATCGTGTCCAAAAATTGTGATGAGTTGATTTCCCTTGCACATTATAATGAACTTAGCTTGCTTATGGGTTGCGAAGAAATGAAACATATAACTGGGCATCTTCCAGAATTTGCCCGTTATAAACTTCTTGGTTTTGATCTAGAAGAAATTTATATGTATTGTGCGGTGAAGTGCATTGAAAATCCTTACATTGCCAATTACATAAAGAAAAGAAAACAAATAGAAGATGAAGAGAATACTAACGAAAGGGAAGAGACTTCCTAATATTCTCCTATTATTTCTTATGATGAATCAGGTAACGAGGAGGAGCCTTCTATTCAATCAATCTCATTAATAAGGAGCTCCAAAAAGAGGATTGAACCCACACATGAGGTGAAGAAGAAGAAAAGAAAAAGGAAGAGAGGTAAAAAGGTATCCCTCCCAAATAATGTTGCTCCTATTATTGTTGTGCCTCATGAAAAATGAATCAAAAATAATTGTGGAAGATGATGCACTTGATGATGATCTCGTTATGCCTATTGCTTGTTGTGATGATTATGATTGGAAAAATAATGATACTTCTTATGATCTTGAAAATCTTTTTGGCACTTGCTTGGAAGAATATGATAATTGCTATACTATTGGTGTTATCCATACTATTAATGATGAGAGTGATTATGCTTATGATATGAAAAGGCCCAAGCTTGGGGATGCTATGTTTGATGAAGATGATGTTTTTGAGAATATATTTGCTGCAATTAATGTTTGTCCCAAGCTTGGGGATGCTATGTTTAATAATGATGATATTTTTAGCCTCCCAAGTTTTGATATGCAAAGTTGTTATGATGATAGCATGCCTTGTACCTATGATGATTATATTGATGAAAGTGGGTCTGGAAGAGTGTCAACTTTAGGAAGTAATGATCCCACTATTTTGGAGGATGTTGAATCTTATAATATTTATGAAAGTGGATTTGGAGAGGTCATGACTTTATTTAGTGATGTATCCACTATTTCGGAAGAGGTTTCAATTGATTATGATGAGAACAAAGTTGCTACTTATGATGATTATTGTGATGAAACTTATGCTATAAAAAGTAGTGATGATTATATTTATAAAACTTGTCATGATTATGATTACCCTTTTTCTGAACATTACTCTTTTAATGTGGAAACAATTTATAGTATTCAAGTCTCTTATGATACTCCCACTATTCCGAATGAGAAGAATTTTTCTTATGTGGAGAATAGTAAAATTTCTATGCAAGTAGATCATGAAAAGAATGCTTTAGGTGCTGGTTATATTGTTGAATTCATTCATGATGCTACTGAAAATTATTATGAGGGAGGAATGTATGCTTGTAGGAATTGTAATAATATCAAGTTTCCTCTCAATGTGCTTAAAGTTTTAAAGTTATGCTTGTTTTACCTTCCTATGCTAGCTGATTATTGTTCCCATAAGTTGTTTGCTCACAAAATCCCTATGCATAGGAAGTGGGTTAGACTTAAATGTGCTAGTCATATTCTTCATGATGCTCTCTTTATGTTCCAATTCTTATCTTTTATGCGAGCATCATTGAAATCATCATGCCTAGCTAGGGGCGTTAAACGATAGCGCTTCTTGGGAGGCAACCCAATTTTATTTTAGTTTCTTGCTTTTTGGTTATGTTTAGGAATAAATAATCCATCTAGCTTCTGTTTAGATGTGGTTTTGTGTTTTAATTAGTGTTTGTGCCAAGTAGAACCTTTGGGAAGACTTGGGTGAAGTCTTTATGATCATGCTGTAAAAAACAGAAACTTCAGGGCTCACGAGATTAGCTTCAACTTTTAACTGGAGGGTGATATTTAGTTGATTCTTTTTGCAGATGATTATTAGACAAATTACTTGTAACATCCCAAATTTTCAATTTGGTATGTTATACATAGATCATCAATGCATATCATATTTTATTGCATTTTGACAAATCCTCGATAAATCCTAAGCAACTCAAGGACCCTCGGAGAGAGTTGGGGATTTTCTCGAATTTTCATATTTGATTTTCATCAAATTATAAAACGAGGATTTTGGTTTTAATTATTTTCTCTCCGGAAAATATTTCATTTTAAAAATAAACGAGAGGAGAAAATATGACTTCTCCAAAACAATTGAAATATTGGAGGAAAAGTGTTAAAATCATTTATTGGAATTTATTTGGATTTTATTTGCAATTTTAATTGCATTAAAAATATTGCATGTTTTCAAAAATTTATTTTGTGTTAAAAAAATGTTCACCCTATTCTAGATTTTCTAACTAGACGGGGAAAATTTATTTTATCTTTTTTGGATTTTTATTTATTTTTCTATGAATTTTTTTTCCGCGGAATGTATTTAAAAAAAAAATTCGCCGCGCCCGACCGGGCCGAAGCCCAGCCGAGCCGCCGGCCCACCCCGCCGTCGTCCTCCCCGCGTACGAGCGCCGCCGCCACGCCGAGTCCACCTCGAGCACGGGAGCACCCCGCCGCCTTTGCCCCTCCTCCAAGCCGCTGCCCCCCTCCATATATAGCCGCCGCCGCCCCCCTCTTCTCACCCCGCCGCCGCCCGCACCTGCCCCGCACCCCGCCGCCGCCGGAGCCGAAGCTCGAGGCCGCGCCGCTCGCTGTTCGCCGCCCCCTCGCCACCCCCGAGCACCCGCCGCCCTCGCCGGAGCAGCCGGAGCCCCGCCCCCGACGAGGCACGCCGCCGTTTTGCCGGTTTTGTTAAAAAAAACCGTTCGTTTAAAAAAACCCTAGATCGGTTTTTTTTCGGTTTTGTTATTTTGTGAGCGTTCACCGACACGTTCGTTTTAACGAACGCGTTCGTCGGATTTTCTCTGCTACGAACGTCCATTCTTTAACCGTTTGTCCGTTTTTCTTTTTCGTCGGATTTTCCGCGATTATCTCAGATCTCGATTTCTGATCGAATCTTCTTTTCTGTTTAACTTTTCGCTCGTTTATCGGAATCAGGCGATTCAAGCGCCTAGAGATTCAGGAGAGCTGGAAGATTCAAGTTCACATTCCAGGAAGGACGGTTGTGCCAGTTACGAAACCCATAAGATTGGTTTTCGAAGCACCAACCTGGAGTTTAGGGAAGAGCATGGCCGCACACATCGCTATGGGACGCATTGGAGAAGTCTACCACCAGGAGCTTAAGGATACAATTTATCAGATTTGTGGACGCCGAGACGCGCAATGGGAGATGATCAGAACGAAGAAGGATGGATCAATTGCAGCTTTCATCCAGGAGCAAAACCAACATATTCGTCGCCAGGAGAACCAGATGTGCACGGACAAGGAAGAACTGAAGAAGGCATTAACCAAGATCAAGGAGCTGGAGGAAGAACTTAAGGCTACACGCGAGGATTATATGGAGGAAATCATCGCACTAGTAGGGAAGAATGACGACCTGGAGAAGAAGATTGGAGTATTCATCGGAAATCCAGTGCCAAAAGCAAAGGATGACGAATGCACTTGTCCGGATAACTACATCATCATCGACGACACCGACTCGGAACCAAGTGAAGATGACTTTGTTGTTGAAGCTGGAGCAGACATCATGGAGTCTTCAACGGATCAGAATTTCTAGTAGACCACCATATCAGTAGTAGTTTTCCCCCATTTAATAGTATAGTTCAAGCACTTTGTAACGCTAGTTAGATCGATTGTTATGCCTTGTTTGAATTGATTGTATTTGTCTCATGAGCATATGGGTAGTGTTTTCCCTCTAGACCTCATTCTATTCTTAACTCTCATCTTTTCTAACCTATCAGATGCCTCCGAGACGCGACACCGGATTTGTTTTCCCACCGGAGATCACCCAGTTGATTCAGCAACAGAATGCCCTGATGCAAGTGTTAGTGCAGAACCAAGGCAACAACAACAACAACCCACCGCCACCACCACCTGTTGATCACTTAGCCCGTTTCTTGAGGCTAAACCCGCCGGTGTTTTCCAGTAGCACCGAGCCGATTGTTGCAGATGATTGGCTCTGCAAAGTTGGAAGGGAGTTGACCACTGCAGGATGCACAGATGCGGAAAGAGTGCGTTTTGCCGCACATCAGCTTGATGGACCCGCAGCATCATGGCGGGAGAATTATACAGCCACCCACCCTATCGACACTGTCACATGGGACCAGTTTCAGCAAGCCTTCCGTACAGCTCATGTTTCAGCAGGAGCTATGGCTATGAAGAAGCGCGAGTTTTGCAACCTACGCCAAGGAAAACGCACCGTAGGCCAGTATGTGGAGGATTTCAGTAAGTTAGCACGTTATGCACCAGATGACGTTGCTACAGATGCTGCCAAGCAGGAGAAATTTTTGGAAGGACTGAATGATGAACTGAGTATGCAGTTGATGGTAGCAACCTTCAACAACTACCAGGAGTTGGTAGATAGAGCTCTCATGATTGAAGGGAAGCAACAGCAGATTGAAAACCGTAAGAGGAAGTATGGACAAGGGAAGTACAATTCTGGAGCTCAGCAGAAGCCACGATTTGCCCCGAAACCGGGAGGACAGTTTCAGCATACCCATGGAGGAGGTAGTTCGCACAACCATAATGGCTCCAAGAATGGTAATGGGAATGGAGGAAGCAACGGACAGAACCGCACCAACCCATCTACCCCAGCCAAGAGGGATCTAAGTCACGTTACCTGTTTCAAGTGCCAGAAGACTGGACATTATGCAACTGATTGTCCTGAAGCCCAAAATGGAAATGGCAATGGAAGCTCTGGGAAGAAGCCGAACCCGTTCAACAAAGGACATGTGAACCACATGAGCGTGGAGGAGGTTGAAGCTCAGCCTGATGCAGTAATAGGTAAGTTTTTGGTTAAGTCATTTACTGCAACCGTTCTTTTTGATACTGGTGCATCGCATTCATACATATCAAGGGGATTTGTGAATAAGTTTAAGCTGTCCACCCAAGTTCTCAAAACTCCTATGTTAGTAACCTTGCCAGGAGCAGAGTATATGGCCAGCCAAGGATGTTTTCAGATACCATTGGCCATTGGTAGGCATGTTTTCCCCTCAGACCTAATAGTTTTGGAGTCGCAAGGTTTGGATGTGATTTTGGGAATGGATTGGCTATCGTTGTATGGAGGAAACATCGATTGTGCCGGCAAGACGATTTTGCTTACCACCCCGGAAGGAAAAAGGATCAAGTATGTATCCCGGCATATGCCGAAGAGGACTCAAGTGAATTCCTTATCAGGAGTTGTACAGGAGGAAGGACCAGTGGTGAAGGATTATCCGGATGTATTTCCAGAAGAGTTGCCAGGCATGCCACCAGATAGAGACATTGAGTTCTTGATTGAACTTTTGCCAGGCACAGGGCCAATATCTAAGAGACCGTACAGGATGCCCACAAAAGATTTGGAGGAAATTAAGAAGCAGATCAAGGAGTTGCTGGATAAAGGCTATATTCGCCCAAGTTCGTCACCTTGGGGATCACCAGTACTTCTAGTGGAGAAGAAAGATGGATCGCTGAGGATGGTTGTTGATTACCGTGGATTGAATGAAGTAACCATCAAAAACAAGTACCCACTGCCGATGATCAACGATTTGTTTGACCGCCTACAAGGAGCTAAAGTATTTTCCAAGATCGATCTACGATCGGGATACCATCAGTTAAAGATTCGAGAGCAGGATATACCTAAGACGGCTTTTACCACCAGATATGGATTGTATGAGTATACCGTTATGTCATTTGGTCTGACTAACGCACCTGCCTATTTCATGAACCTGATGAACAAAGTGTTTATGGAGTTTTTGGATAAGTTCGTCGTGGTGTTCATTGATGATATTTTAGTCTTTTCCAAGAATGAGGAAGAGCATGAGGAGCATTTGCGATTGGTACTTGAGAAGCTCAGAGAACATCAGTTATACGCCAAGTTCAGCAAGTGTGAATTTTGGCTGAAGGAAGTTGGATTCCTTGGACATGTTATTTCTGGAGAAGGAATAGCAGTAGACCCTGCCAAGGTTGATACAGTGACAAGTTGGGAATCACCCACGACAGTTGGAGAAATCCGGAGTTTTCTTGGACTTGCAGGATACTACCGGAGATTCATCGAGAATTTCTCGAATATTGCAAAGCCCATGACTGAGCTATTGAAGAAGGACACCAAATTCAATTGGACTGAGGAATGTGAAGCTAGTTTCCAAGAGTTGAAGAAACGATTGGTTACATCACCAGTGTTGATTCTGCCAGATCAACGCAAGGACTATGAAGTTTATTACGACGCTTCTCGTCGAGGACTTGGAGCAGTGCTTATGCAGGAAGGAAGAGTTGTGTCATATGCCTCACGACAACTTAAACCCCATGAGAAGAATTATGCTACGCATGATTTGGAGTTAGCAGCCGTGGTGCATGCATTGAAGACATGGAGACATTTTCTCATCGGAAACCATTGTGAGGTGTATACGGATCACAAGAGTTTGAAGTATATTTTCACGCAGAAGGAGTTAAATCTCAGACAGAGGAGATGGTTGGAGCTCATTAAGGACTATGATATGAGATTGCATTATCACCCAGGAAAGGCTAACGTAGTAGCAGACGCGTTGAGCCGCAAGAGTCATGTCAACACCCTCATGACAGGAGAGTTACCTCAGGAGTTAGCCGAGGACCTTCGCGAGCTATGTTTGGAGATAGTCCCAAGAGGCTATTTAGCGACACTGGAGATTCAGTCTACCTTGATGGATAAGATCAGAGAAGCTCAGAAGACAGACAAGGAGATTGAAGAGATAAAGGAGAAGATGAGCAAAGGAAAAGCCAAGGGATTTCGTGAGGATGAGCACGATACCTTATGGTTTGAGGACCGCGTATATGTGCCAAATGATCCGGAGATCAGGAAGTTGATTTTGCAAGAAGCCCATGATTCACCGTACTCGATTCACTCAGGGAATACCAAGATGTATTTGGATCTGAAAGATACTTTCTGGTGGACCGGAATGAAGAAGGATATTGCAGAATATGTAGCAGTTTGTGATGTGTGTCAGAGAGTGAAGGCAGAGCATCAGAAGCCAGCAGGATTGTTACAACCATTGCCGATACCCGAATGGAAGTGGGATAAAATAGGCATGGATTTTATCACGGGATTACCCAGGACTCGTTCAGGCTATGACTCAATATGGGTTGTAGTCGACCGTTTGACGAAAGTGGCTCATTTAATTCCAGTGAAGACCACTTACACCAGTGCTAAGTTGGCAAAGATATACATGACCAGGATCGTATGTTTGCATGGAGTTCCGAGGACCATTGTATCAGACAGAGGAACCCAATTTACCTCGAAGTTTTGGAAGCAGTTACATGAAACATTGGGAATCAGACTAGAATTTAGTACAGCTTTTCACCCACAGACAGATGGACAGACCGAGAGAGTCAACCAGATTTTGGAGGACATGTTGAGAGCATGTGCACTAGATTATGGATCTAGTTGGTACGACAATTTGCCATATGCGGAGTTTTCTTATAACAACAGTTATCAAACCAGTTTGAAGATGGCCCCTTTCGAAGCCTTGTACGGAAGGAGGTGTAGAACACCGTTGTTATGGGACAAAGTTGGAGACCGTCAGTTGTTTGGACCAGATTTGATTAAGGAGTCTGAACAGAAAGTAAGGTTGATTCGCGATAGGCTCAAGGTAGCCCAGTCCAGGCAGAAGAGTTATGCTGATTCTAAACGAAAGGAGACAGTTCACGAAGTCGGAGACCGAGTTTATCTTCGAGTATCACCACTTCGAGGAGTGAAGCGCTTTGGAGTTAAGGGAAAATTAGCACCCCGTTTTATCGGACCATACAGAGTTGTGGAACGTATGGGAGAGGTTGCCTACAAGCTGGAATTGCCCGAAGGATTGTCTGGAGTTCATGATGTATTTCACGTCTCCTAGTTGAAGAAGTGCCACGCAGAGATGGCTGAGATACCACTGAGAGATACTGTGCCGCTGGAAGCGATTCAGCTGGAAAGTGATTTGACCTATGAGGAGAAACCGGTTAAGATTCTTGAGTATGCCAGCCGAGTTACCCGCAGTAAGGTTATCAAGTTTTGCAAGGTCCAGTGGAGTCACCACACGGAAGATGAAGCCACCTTGGAGCGAGAGGAAGATCTACGGAAGGACCACTCCCACCTGTTTTCTAGCCAACCCGAATTTCGAGGGCGAGATTCATCTTAAGGGGGGTAGGTTTGTAACATCCCAAATTTTCAATTTGGTATGTTATACATAGATCATCATTACATATCATATTTTATTGCATTTTGACAAATCCTCGATAAATCCTAAGCAACTCAAGGACCCTCGGAGAGAGTTGGGGATTTTCTCGAATTTTCATATTTGATTTTCATCAAATTATAAAACGAGGATTTTGGTTTTAATTATTTTCTCTCTGGAAAAATATTTCATTTTAAAAATAAACGAGAGGAGAAAATATGACTTCTCCAAAACAATTGAAATATTGGAGGAAAAGCGTTAAAATCATTTATTGGAATTTATTTGGATTTTATTTGCAATTTTAATTGCATTAAAAATATTGCATGTTTTCAAAAATTTATTTTGTGTTAAAAAATGTTCACCCTATTCTAGATTTTCTAACTAGACGGGGAAAATTTATTTTATCTTTTTTGGACTTTTATTTATTTTTCTACGATTTTTTTTTTCCGCCGAACGTATTTAAAAAAAAAATTCGCCGCGCCCGACCGGGCCGAAGCCCAGCCGAGCCGCCGGCCCACCCCGCCATCGTCCTCCCTGCGTACGAGCGCCGCCGCCGCGCCGAGTCCAGCTCGAGCACGGGAGCACCCCGCCGCCTTTGCCCCTCCTCCAAGTCGCTGCCCCCCTCCATATATAGCCGCCGGCGCCCCCCCTCTTCTCACCCCGCCGCCGCCCGCACCTGCCCCGCACCCCGCCGCCGCCGGAGCCGAAGCTCGAGGCCGCCGCCGCTCGCCATTCGCCGCCCCTCGCCACCCCTGAGCACCCGCCGCACCCCGCCACCCTCGCCGGAGCAGCCGGAGCCCCGCCCCCGACGAGGTATACCACGCCGCCGTTTTGCCGGTTTTGTTAAAAATAACCGTTCGTTTAAAAAAAAATCTAGATCGGTTTTTTTCGGTTTTGTTATTTTGTGAGCGTTCACCGACACGTTCGTTTTAACGAACGCGTTCGTCGGATTTTCTCTGCTAACGAACATCCGTTCTTTAACCGTTCGTCCGTTTTTCTTTTTCGTCGGATTTTCCGCGATTATCTCAGATCTCGATTTCTGATCGAATATTCGTTTCTGTTTAACTTTTCGCTCGTTTATCGGAATCAGGCGATTCAAGCGCCTAGAGTTTCGTCTCGAAATTCTCTTTCCGTTTAACCTACTCAAACAAGTTTTTGCTACTGTAAAATTTGACCTAGATCCATATTAGTAAACGAAGCTTGTTTCTTTCGCAGTTTGACTTTCGTTGCTCCGTTCAAGTTGATTCTTTTTGCAAACCGGAGTTCTTAAGTTGAACTCTCTGGTTGGATCTTTCATTCGAGTTTTACCTGTGCATTAGATGAGTACTTATTGTTTGCTTGTTTGTTTGCGATAGAGTACCCGGAGTGTGCCGCTTGTTACTTCGAATCGCTAGGTTTTGCGGATCATTAGCAAGGCAAGTAACACTTTGATCATACTTTCCATACCCAGTTTTATTGCATTAGATCTTTTCCTCAAACAATTGCATGATTAGGATCTAATTAAATTGTGGGACTTTGGGAAGTAGTTGAGGTAGTACCTATTACCTGTTTTCTTATCAAACCCTTGGGAGTTACTTCTACGTTGCTATTATATTACCATGCTATGCTCGTAGACGTGGATTGGGTTTGAGAGGTATTCATGACAGATGTGAGATTGTTAATAATGGTTTACCTAAGGTGGCAACTAAAACTCACATCTGGGTGGATTGAGGCACCTGGAGAATCCAGTGGTGTCTGTTTGTATAAGGACCGCCACCCAGGCTCAAAGGGATCATAAGATTATTCATGCTAGAAACTTCCTTGTGCAGCCACAAGCTATTATGGGCTCTAGCATAGTTGAGTAGGTTACATGATCTCTTGAAGAGGTGGGCTAGCAGATGTAGGGGAAAGTAGGTGTACCGGTCCACCCGGAGTAAAGAGTGATTGTTCCTGAAAGACTGTGTCTCGGTCATCCGTTTCTCAAACATCATGTAGTGCGAGAATCAAGCGGAGGCGATCGAGTCTTGTGGGGAAAAGTGCGCAAACCTCTGCAGAGTGTACAAACTAATCATGGTTAGCCGTGTCCCCGGTTATGGACAACTTGAGTATCTAGTACCTGGATTATCATTTGAATCTCATCACCATGTTACTTATAATTAATTTTGTTGGGTTAATGATGACTTTTTAATTGGGATTGAGATGCTGTCAACCATCTCAATGTTTAACAACCACCATGATAGTTAAATAAATTTTATTCCTTTGAAGTAGGGAAAAATTTTCTTTTCGCAAAAACTTTAACCATAGAGCTTTCCACCAGCCATATATGCATGTAGTATAGCCTTATTGTTGTTCATTATTCTCTATGTGTTACTTTGCCAGCATATTCTATGTGTTGACCCGTTTTCGGGCTGCAACGTTTCATGTTGCAGACTTTTCAGACGACGAGTAAGGTGCCTTAGGTCGTGGTCTTATACTCAGTGATGCCGCTGGAGTTGATGGACTCACTTATCTTCCAAGTCTTCCGCTGTTATCGTTTTTAGATGGCCTTAAGCCATATTTATCATACTTAATCTCTTTGGAGATATTCGATGTAATAAGTGTGTGATTGCTACTCTGTTATAAATCCTCCATTTGTACTGTGTGTGTCAGCATTACTGATCCAGGGATGACACTGGTGCACCGCAGCATAGACTATTTGAGGTCTGGTCGCTACATTACTAAGGTCAAAAAAATTATTTTAGAATTTTTGAAGTTCCAGAAGTTTGCGTTAGTTACAGATTACTACAGACTGTTCTGTTTTTGACAGATTCTGTTTTTCGTGTGCTGTTTGCTTATTTTGATGAATCTATGGCTAGTAAAATAGTTTACAAACCATAGAGAAGTTAGAATACAGTAGGTTTAACAATAATATAGATAAAGAATGAGTTCATTACAGTACCTTGAAGTGATGTTTTGTTTTCTTTCGCTAACGGAGCTCACGAGACCTTCTGTTAAGTTTTGTGTTGTGAAGTTTTCAAGTTTTGGGTAAAGATTCGATGGACTATGGAATAAGGAGTGGCAAGAGCCTAAGATTGGGGATGCCCAAGGCACCCCAAGGTAATATTCAAGGACAACCAAGAGCCTAAGCTTGGGGATGCCCCGGATGGCATCCCCTCTTTCGTCTTCGTTCATCGGTAACTTTACTTGGAGCTATATTTTTATTCACCACATGATATGTGTTTTGCTTGGAGCGTCATTTTATTTTATTTTGTTTTGCTTGCTGCTTGAATAAAATAGCAAGATCTGAAATTCTTAAATGTTAGAGAGTCTTCACATAGTTGCATAATTATTCGACTACTCATTGATCTTCACTTATATCTTTCGGAGTAGTTTGTTGTTTGCTCTAGTGCTTCACTTATATCTTTTAGAGCACGGCGGTGGATTTATTTTGAAGAAATATATGAACTATCATGCTTCACTTATATTATTTTGAGAGTCTTTAGAACAGCATGGTAATTTGCTTTGGTTATCAAATTAGTCCTAATATGATAGGCATCCAAGAGGGATATAATAAAAACTTTCATATAAAGTGCATTGAATACTATGAGAAGTTTGATTCCTTATGATTGTTTTGAGATATGAAGATGGTGATATTAGAGTCATGCTAGTTGAGTAGTTGTGAATTTGAGAAATACTTGTGTTAAAGTTTGTGATTCCCGTAGCATGCACGTATCGTGAACCGTTATGTGATGAAGTCGGAGCATGATTTATTTATTGATTGTCTTCCTTATGAGTGGCGGTCGGGGACGAGCGATGGTCTTTTCCTACCAATCTATCCCCCTAGGAGCATGCGCGTAATACTTTGCTTTGATAACTTGTAGATTTTTGCAATAAGTATATGAGTTCTTTATGACTAATGTTGAGTCCATGGATTATACACACTTTCTTCCTTCCACCATTGCTAGCCTCTCTAATACCGTGCACCTTTCGCCGGTATCATACACCCACCATATACCTTCCTCAAAACAGCAACCATACCTACCTATCATGGCATTTCCATAGCCATTCCGAGATATATTGCCATGCAACTTTCCACCGTTCCGTTTATTATGACACGCTCCATCATTGTCATATTGCTTTGCATGATCATGTAGTTGACATCGTATTTGTGGCAAAGCCACCGTTCATAATTCTTTCATACATGTCACTCTTGATTCATTGCATATCCCGGTACACCACCGGAGGCATTCATATAGAGTCATATTTTGTTCTAAGTATCGAGTTGTAAGAAAATAAAAGTGTGATGATCTTCATTTTTAGAGCATTGTCCCAAGTGAGGAAAAGGATGATGGAGACCATGATTCCCCCACAAGTCGGGATGAGACTCCGGACGAAAAAAAGAAAAAAGAAAAAAAAGAGGCCATAAAAAAAGAGAGAAAAAGGCCCAAACAAAAAAATGAGAGAAAAAGAGAGAAGGGACAATGCTACTATCCTTTTACCACACTTGTGCTTCAAAGTAGCACCATGATCTTCATGATAGAGAGTCGCCTATGTTGTCACTTTCATATACTAGTGGGAATTTTACATATAGAACTTGGCTTGTATATTCCAATGACGGGCTTACTCAAAACGCCCTAGGTCTTCGTGAGCAAGCAAGTTGGATGCACACCCACTTAGTTTCTTTTGTTGAGCTTTCATATACTTATAGCTCTAGTGCATCCGTTGCATGGCAATCCCTACTCACTCACATTGATATCTATTGATGGGCATCTCCATAGCCCATTGATACGCCTAGTTGATGTGAGACTATCTTCTCCTTTTCTCTTCTCCACAACCACCATTCTATTCCACATATAGTGCTATGTCCATGGCTCACGCTCATGTATTGCGTGAAGATTGAAAAAGTTTGAGAATGTCAAAAGTATGAAACAATTGCTTGGCTTGTCATCGGGGTTGTGCATGATTTAAATATTTTGTGTGATGAAGATAAAGCATAGCCAGACTATATGATTTTGTAGGGATAGCTTGCTTTGGCCATGCTATTTTGAGAAGACATGATTGCTTTGTTAGTATGCTTGAAGTATTATTGTTTTCATGTCAATATTAAACTTTTGTCTTGAATCTTATGGATCTGAATATTCTTGCCACAATAAAGAAAATTACATTGAGAAATATGTTAGGTAGCATTCCACATCAAAAATTCTGTTTTTATCATTTACCTACCCGAGGACGAGCAGGAATTAAGCTTGGGGATGCTGACACGTCTCCAACGTATCTATAATTTTTGATTGTTCCATGCTATTATATTATCTGTTTTGGATGTTTATGGGCTTTATTATGCACTTTTATATTATTTTTGGGACTAACCTATTGACCCAGAGCCCAGTGCCAGTTCCTGTTTTTTCCCCTTGTTTCAGTGTTTCGAAGAAAAGGAATATCAAACGGAGTCAAAACGGAATGAAACCTTCTGGAGAAGTTAATTTTGGAAGGAAAGCAACCTGATAGACTTGGAGTGCACGTCAGGAAAGAAACGAGGGAGCCACGAGTTAGGGGGTGCGTCCACCCCCTAGGGCGCGCCCTCCCCCCTCATGGGACCCTCGTGGCTCCCCTGACGTATTTCTTCCGCCTATATATCTCCATATACCCTAAAAACTTCGGGGAATAGAATAGATCGGGAGTTCCGCCGCCGCAAGCCTCTGTAGCCACCAAAACCCAATCGGGACCCTGTTCCGGCACCCTGCCGGAGGGGGAACCCTCACCGATGGCCATCTTCATCATCCCGGCGCTCTCCATGATGAGGAGGGAGTAGTTCACCCTCGGGGTTGAGGGTATGTACCAGTAGCTATGTGTTTGATCTCTCTTTCTCGTGTTCTTGATTTGGCACGATCTTAATGTATCGCGAGCTTTGCTATTATAGTTGGATCTTATGTTTCTTCCCCCCCGTCTACTCTCTTGTAATGGATTGAGTTTTCCCTTTGAAGTAATCTTATCGGATTGAGTCTTTAATGACTTGAGAACACTTGATGTATGTCTTGCCGTGGGTATCTGTGGTGACAATGGGATATCACATTATTCACTAGATGTATGTTTTGGTGATCAACTTGCGGGTTCCGCCCATGAACCTATGCATAGGGGTTGGCACACGTTTTCGTCTTGATTCTCCGGTAGAAACTTTGGGGCACTCTTTGAGGTTCTATGTGTTGGTTGAATAGATGAATCTAAGATTGTGTGATGCATATCGTATAATCATACCCACGGATACTTGAGGTGACATTGGAGTATCTAGGTGACATTAGGGTTTTGGTTGATTTGTGTCTTAAGGTGTTATTCTAGTACGAACTCTAGGGCTGTTGGTGACACTTATAGGAATAGCCCAACAGATTGATTGGAAAGAATAACTTTGAGGTGGTTTCGTACCCTACCATAATCTCTTCGTTTGTTCTCCGCTATTAGTGACTTTGGAGTGACTCTTTGTTGCATGTTGAGGGATAGTTATATGATCCAATTATGTTAGTATTGTTTAGAGAACTTGCACTAGTGAAAGTATGAACCCTAGGATTTGTTTCCTAGCATTGCAATACCGTTTACGCTCACTTTTATCGCTTGCTACCTTGCTGTTTTTATAATTTCAGATTACAAATACTCATATCTATCATCCATATTGCACTTGTATCACCATCTCTTCGCCGAACTAGTGCACCTATACAATTTACCATTGTATTGGGTGTGTTGGGGACACAAGAGACTCTTTGTTATTTGGTTGCAGGGTTGTTTGAGAGAGACCATCTTCATCCTACGCCTCCCACGGATTGATAAACCTTAGGTCATCCACTTGAGGGAAATTTGCTACTGTCCTACAAACCTCTGCACTTGGAGGCCCAACAACGTCTACAAGAAGAAGGTTGCGTAGTAGACATCACGCAACACAGCTGATCGATGTCTTTCAGCTTGTAGTTGAGAATCAATAAATCGAACTGATTCAGACAGTGATTTCGAATAGCTTGTGCCAGTGGTAGTGGCCAGTAACTTGAACACTACACGAAGACATGACTTTGGGGTTGCCTCACTGTCTTTAAGATAGTTTACCTTAGCTGTTTTATTAGCTTTGTTGGAGACCAACAAGGATGTCCCACTATCCTGAACCTTATCTGCATTACTTCCTTTACCATTGCTTAATAAGGCACTCTTCCCCAATATTCTGTCAGCATTCTAAAAGAAGAAACAAGCAGACACATAACATGTTTAGCATGTAGTATATGAAACTCATTTCGGTGAACCAGTTCATTAGTAAGGTGGACATGATTAAACTACCAAGTCTTCTATTGCCAAGTAGTACATAATAAAAGCATCAAACAAACATATATCTATGTCCTATGGTCACTGCATTGTCTTGCCAAATCAAAATAGAGACACGGTTCAAATCATATCAGTTCAAGACAAAGCATCATTGCAAGAATACAAAGCGTGGGAAACTACACGGCACAACAAGATTTCAGATGGGTACCATGGGTCTGCATGTACAACAACACTATTGGCTCTATTGTCATGCTAGTAATGTGCATGCTATGAGAAGTTAACTGTATACACAATTGAAATTGAAATCAACAAAGCTATTTATAAGAGCAAACCTGTTAAAGAAACATGCTTATACATACCTGTTGTGCCATTGGAGTTTCAATTGGATCCTTCAATTAAAAAATAAGTTTGTATGAGTAAATATAGTGATACAAGAGCAAAGCAGTACGCACGATAGCAATGGAATCTTAAAGGAGAACAGTTGTTCTTCAGGTTTAGCACTTGTTTTACATGAACAGAGTATAGTAAGACGTAGGCATATAGTACTTAAAAATAAACAATGAGCTCATAGACCTTACCACATTCTTGGTTCGGGACCAGTATAGAACAAGGCGTTCCCAGTCATCGTCCTGTAAATGTGTCTCAGGAGAATGTAAGGAAATTTGATGAGTTTCTTTGCTAGTGAAGTACATTTTCTTCAGGTAATTCCGATACTGCCACCAAGTATTCTTGAAGATAGCAGAGGTATTAGCACAGGTTACCTCATCCCGAGCTTCCAAATCGGTCCTTCTCTATAAAGAAAAATGGGAAATTTGCTGTATTATAACTATCATGGAGGTAGAATGTATGGGACACAGCAAAGTAATTGCCATGAATAACATTACTTACACATAACTCCTGGACGAACACGTGCAACTGGCATTTTCCTTCATCTTCAGTATAATATTTCCATGATGGGAAGATACGCACATAGGATTTAACAACATCAAATGCGATAGATGCTAAACTATGAATGGCTGGTTGTGCTTCCTCCACAGGAATAGGTGTACTAACTGGTGGAGTTGGGGTTCGCCGTGGTAGTACTGGCACTTTGGGCACTGGAGTGCCTTACTAACTGCTCTTATTTGGGAGCTCTGTGGTGAGATGGTGCTGTGTCAATAGGAACTGGGTTACTATCTGCTGGGGTTGGGGTTAGATTGGGTGAAGCTGGTTCTCTATCCATCGCAGTAGGGGTACAATCTGCGAGAGTCTGGGTTATGTGTGGTAGGGCCGGTTCTCGTGCATGTACAACCGGGGAGCTATGTCCACCAAGAGGTAGCACTGTTTTATTTGAAGACCATGTTTTTACTTCGCTAGATACTGCCATCACCCGCTCCAATTCAAATGGCTGATAAACAGGAAACATAGTTGAATGTACAGACCTTGTATGAGAGACAAATGCAATAGATAGTGTGGAAAAAAGAGGGCATGCAATAGTTGACATGTATATTGTTTAACTAAAAAGAATAGCATGACATAATTTCACATATATGATGTCTATCTAAACTGGATAACATAGCATGGCATAATTCAAAGATATGATGACTAACTAAACAGGATGGCATGAGATAATTATATGATGTCTTTAGTAAACAGGTTCGCATGACATAATTCACATACATGCTATCTAAGTAATCAGGATCGCATGATTTAATTCACATGTGTGATTTGTATACTAAGCAAAGGGCATTTGCATACATGATGTCTGAACTAAGAACTTGGTGTTGAATATTGTGTATATGATGTCTAAACTATGCAATGCAAGACAACATATGCATGATATGAGCAGTATAACCATGCCAAGTTAGAGCATACACCTCGGTGGGGGAATAGGACCGGTCACCTGTCTCTGAATCCATCTCTGAGGAGCTATCAGGACCCAACAAGAGATCTGCTTCGACAGGTAGCACTGTCTGCTCTGAAGACCTTGTTTTCACTCCAGATTTTTCCATCACCCACTCAAATGGCTGATTCATAGGAGGAGTAGTTTAATGTACAAACATTGTCGATGAATGGAAATGTAATGAAGAAAAGGATTGGCAAGATATCATTCAAATATATGATGCCTGGTTAAATAGGATGGCATTGCATATTTCACATATATTATGGCTGGCTAAAAGAGATGAGACTACATATTTCTCATATATGATATAGAAACTAAACAGGTGGCATTACAGAACATGTCTAAACTAAGCAGATGACATATATGATGTCGAAAGTAGGCACTGCAAGGCAACATATGCATGATATGACCAACATCATCATGCCAAGTTAGAGAAAACACCTTGGGGGGTGGTAAATAGGAGTGGTCATCTGCGTCTGAATCCGCCTCAGAGTAGATATCTTCCTCTGGATTACAATCTGGAGAGGGGGGAGGGTTTGCCATTGAACCCCCATGGAGTGATGTCTGCATGCCATTGTATTGCCGCGCAAAGCTCTTCCCTTTTTCTCTACATGTTCAGCATGACTGTGTACAATATCTGACATGCATACAGAAAAAATATGGTGAGATTATGTAAGGAGAGCATGCAAAAATCTAGAGTGATGGTAACAACCAGTGGATAATGATAGCAGGCTGATGATAGCTTTAATTTAATAAAAGACAGATGATTATTGCTTTACTATTTGTTTCCCACCCAAGATGAACAACATAGGCATACCCTAGGTGAACCAGATAATAGACAGAGATACTATTCATGGCTGCCTCGATATGTGCCCCACAAGTAATTTGAAAACTCAAGTTTGAACATTAATTTGGACCTGACATGGAGTCTAAGAGGTGAACAGCACAATAAAGTAGCAGGTAATATTAAGCAATGCATAACATAAGCAGAAACAAAGAGTGCGACCTCTCTTGTGGACCCGTGTACTCCTCAGGTTCATCTGTTGAGTTGATGATGGTGATGCAGTTGCGGTGGGTGCCGATGGCTGGGAAGGAGATTTGAGGCAGCGGAAGACGGCCAGGAGTCGTGATGCCTAGTTTGGTGGATGCTTCTGTCGATGGAGCAGCTCAGGTGAGGTGGAAGACGTCGCGGTAGGAGCAGGACAAACCACACAAACTTTTCTTTGACACCTATCTGTAACTGAAGTAGTTCTGTAAGGGCTCCTTTGGCTTGTAGGATTCTAAATACGCAGGGATAGGAAAAACACCGGAATAGGATAGGAATGCACGTGGGAAATAGATCATTTGTAAATATAGGATATCTGTCAACTTGGGTGTTTGGTTCACAGGAATTGGAAGAGCAGAGGAATGCAAAGAGACATGGCCAAATTAAAGTGAAACCATATGAAAGCGTGTACAGTTAGAATGTTATTCTGACACTAATGCACTTGATCTTGTTTTCATGCATAGGATTTTGAAAAGTAGGTCCAGGTGGATGTTTTGCTCCATTCCTTTCAACGAAATGCATGAATAATTGAATATAGAGTGCCACAGGAATATTTCCTATTGCTATGTTTTTCCTTCACTTTTTCCTTTGAACCAAAATAGCCCTAATGGATCGACATGAATGTAGAGTAATAAGTGATGCGATAAGTGTACAACCTCTTTGCCGTAGCCGTGTCGACCTCGACATCATTGGGCTTGTCGTTGAAGAAGTTGTGGCAGAGGTGGCTGTCGAAGGTCTGGAGGAAGATCTGAGGCGTCTGTAGACGGCGTCCAGGGCACTGCTCTGTTGTGATGGATGGTTACGTCATTGGAGCAGCTCTGGCAAGCCGTAAGACGTTGAGGCTAAAGCAGTACAAGGCAGACATCATTAATCTCAAGTGGGATTCTAATAGCATCTCCAATAGATGATGTAAAGTACATCACCAAAAAGTGATAGATGTAAAATTTACATCACCAAAAAACACCTGACTACAACATATGAGGTAAAAACTGTTGACTCTGAACTTACCTGTCAAAACTGAAATTTACTGTGGAATCTGAATGTTACTGTCGAAACTGAACGCACTGGTAGCAGAGAGGCACTCCACATGTAGTTTAGGCCGCTCAAGCACTACTAGTAGAGAAACAGTGATCTAAATCAACAGGCGATCGACGGGGAACACATTAGCAAATAGCAGCTGGCGCAACAGCGCCTGGAGGAGCAGCGCGAACTAGATCCAGAGCAGCAACTTGTGTAGCTGCAGCAGCCCGTGTATCAGCATTAGCAGCGCGAGCAAGAGCAAGAGCAGAGCAGCAGCACGAGCGAGGGGGACAGCAAAGCAGCAGCGCAATCGAGCGAGAGCCGGAGCGGCAGCAGCAGATCCGGCTGGTATGGACGCCGCCGCTGAAGGGGCCTCACACCGGGGGAGAGACGCCATGGAGATGTCGCCCGCGGCACTGGCTTCGAGGTAGCCGTGCCATGGGGGTGCGGTATCGAGCACCGTCGAAGCCGGGAGGTTGAGTTAAGGAGAAGGTGTGATGCGATGAGCGTACAACCTCTTTGGTGGCGCCAAGTAGGTCTCGGTTTCGTCCGAGGAGTCGGTGAGGATGCTGCGGTTTCGGTGGAGCAGGTTAAGGCGACGCTGTGGGGATGGATCGGCTGCGATAGACGAGGCAATCGTCGGAGCAACTCCTTGGAGGTGGAGGATGGGGCGGCTGAACTAGCGGGACAAAGAGATCGATGAAGGATCCTCATCCGGGGAGGTGGATGAGGGACGTCGAGCTGTTGTTGTGGACGACGTTGTCAGGGAAGAGGCTCCGGCTGGGCAGCGGTGGGGTGGCGGACGGAGGAGGGTGGGGTTTCGCAACTGGAGCAGAGAGGTTATGGCAGCCTGGGATTTTGAATGGCACAAAGGAGGTGATGGGAGGGGGGAACCATGACTTAGGGACGCACTTGTCCAAAATGTAGGGTGTGTTACAAAAGTACCCCCACCGATTTGAACTAGCGGCCCTTTTGACTCAGGGTTAGAAGGGGGATTTCATGTGTCGGGATTTGGCAGTTGGAGGGAGTTTTCACGCGCGTTGTAATTTCGTGATAGCAAGGCGCGAGTTGTGAAGGCGCGAGTTTTGGGAGCACGATATCTGAATTTTCGGGATAACAAAGCGCGGGTTGAATTTTAGGGACAAGCCTAACGTGTAATTATGTACGTACCAAATAAATTCGCACTTCCCTCAACGAAAAAACAAAAAAAGTAAAACTATTCGCACCACACAAAGAGAGAGTCTTGTCCTGTTTTACTGTACAAATGCTATTCAAAGCTATGAATCCATGTTATGTCCAATTAAATGTTTTCGCTAGCTATATAATGCATGTAACCTACTCATATGAACATTTTAGTGCATTCCAAATGTCTATACTACCGCTGCAATTCAAACTAAATTTGAATTCATTTCTCTATTTGAATAAGAATCTACAATCATGATTGTTGCCAACTTAAACCATCATTCGTATATTATCTTAACAACACACCACATAATTACTATAGAGATAGATATGAACTATGTGTACTATATGAACTCGAATTCAAAAATTTGAATACACTTGATGTTGATTCCAAACAATAGTACATTTGATGTACTAACGAGATCTTCATAATCTAAACCATGTATCATACGTACACTACATTATGACAAGTATTTAGCCCTAAGCTGCAAAAGCCACACATTATCACAAATTCAAATAAATATTCTATATATTATATGTAGTATAACATGTTCATAATCACACCATGCATATCACCTTTATATATATTCATGCATGCGTCGGTTTAAAACAGTATGATATCTTCTTCTAATATCCGAATCCACTTTTTTATAATGAATTATGATCTCTATTCGTCTTTTACACCCACACAATCCTCTAATCTGTCTAGCTAGTGCTAACTTTCTCTCGTGCATGCACAGCCCCCCACTCTCACCCTCCCTCAGCGTCCCCTCCATCGTGCAGATTTGTTATTTCTCTTTAGGTCGTTCACCCAGGGTGTGTGTAGGCCCCCCGGCTCCTTCTTTCCGGCACACACCGGTCGATATACCTCTCTAGCCAAGTGTGCCTACCACAAACACACACTTTTCCTCTTCTCTTCTCACCGTCCATGCCCCCCTATGTCCAATATGGTTCCACGCAGGTGCACACTCCCGCCCCTCTTTTCATCGATCTCATACTCACACACTCCCCCCCTCGATATAGCAGGCCTCTCGCACCACCTCCTAGCTGCATCCCTCTCCCCCTGTCCGTCTCTCCGAACCTTATTTGCTTCTAACACATGCATGCATGTATACCTACCGATCTCCCTACATATAGCTAGGTTGACTATAAGTCTTTTTCCCCATGCACCGATCGACGTACCTCACTAGTTATGTCTCTCCCTTTCTCTGACACACGACGATTGATCTTCCTATGTAGTTACGTCTGCTTACCACAAGCATATCGTCCCCCTCATCATCCTTGCATACCTCCCGACCCATCTCTCACACGCACATGCATAGACAGGCAGACATCCCCTCTCTTATTGATATCGCACTCGTACCCTTCGTTTGTCTAGTAGGCCACTCCCACCATTTGTGAGAAGCAACTCCACCACCAACCCTCCGACACTCTACCTTTGTCTCTCTCCCAACCTTATTCCTCTGCTACACATATTCATGGATGCCGATCGATCCCCCTCAATACATAGCTAGGTCTCTCTCCTTCTCCACACATATACGAGTCGATCTACCTATCTATAGATAGGTCTCTGACCCTCCCCGCCACACACACTGATAGTCGAACATTGTAGGTAGGTAACCATGCCACAGAGACAAACTGCACCTCTGCCCTCTCACATTCTAGTAGGCCAGCTGCCCTGTATCTTTGACATGGGCAAACACAAATTCGATGGCACTCTTTATCGATCACGCACCCACACACTTCATCCCTGTTTTCGATTCTATCGATATCTGAAGGAAATATGCCCTAGAGGCAATAATAAAGTTGTTATTTATATTTCCTTATATCATGATAAATGTTTATTATTCATGCTAGAATTGTATGAACCAGAAACTTAGTACATGTGTGAATACATAGACAAACAGAGTGTCACTAGTATGCCTCTACTTGACTAGCTCGTTGAATCAAAGATGGTTAAGTTTCCTAGCCATAGACATGAGTTGTCATTTGATTAACGGGATCACATCATTAGAGAATGATGTGATTGACTTGACCCATTCCATTAGCTTAGCACGATGATCGTTTAGTTTGTTGCTATTGCTTTCTTCATGACTTATACATGTTCCTATGACTATGAGATTATGCAACTCCCGAATACAGGAGGAACACTTTGTGTGCTATCAAACGTCACAACGTAACTGGGTGATTATAAATATGCTCTACAGGTGTCTCCGATGGTGTTTGTTGAGTTGGCATATATCGAGATTAGGATTTGTCACTCCGATTGTCGGAGAGGTATCTCTGGGCCCTCTCGGTAATGCACATCACTATAAGCCTTGCAAGCAATGTGACTAATGAGTTAGTTGCGGGATGATGCATTACAGAACGAGTAAAGAGACTTGCAAGTAACGAGATTGAACTAGGTATTGAGATACCGATGATCAAATCTCGGGCAAGTAACATACCGATGATAAAGGGAACAACGTATGTTGTTATGCGGTTTGACCGATAAAGATCTTTCGTACAATATGTAGGAACCAATATGAGCATCCAGGTTCCGCTATTGGTTATTGACCGGAGACGAGTCTCGGCCATGTCTACATAGTTCTCGAACCCGTAGGGTCCGAATGCTTAACGTTCGGTGACAATCGGTATTATGAGTTTATGTGTTTTGATGTACCGAAGGTTGTTCGGAGTCTTGGATGAGATCACGGACATGACGAGGAGTCTCTAAATGGTCGAGACATAAAGATCGATATATTGGAATGCTATGTTTGGACATCAGAAGGGTTCTGGGTGAGTTCGGGCATTTACCGGAGTACCGGGGGGTTACCGGAACCCCCCGGGGAGTACATGGGCCTCAATGGGCCTTAGTGGGAGAGAGGAGGAGGCGACCAAGGTGTGGGCGCGCCCCCAAGCCCAATCCGAATTTGGAGGGGGCCGGCCCCCCTTTCCTTCTCCCTCTCTCCTCCTTCCTTCCTCTCCTACTCCAACTAGGGAAGGGGAATCCTACTCCCGGTGGGAGTAGGACTCCCCCTAGGGCGCGCCATAGAGAGGGCCGGCCCTCCCCTCCTCCACTCCTTTATATACGGGGGAGGGGGGCACCCCATAGACACACGAGTTGATTGTATAGCCGTGTGCGGTGCCCCCTCCACAGATTTGCACCTCGGTCATATCGTTGCAGTGCTTAGGCGAAGCCCTGCATAGGTAACTTCATCATCACCGTCATCACGCCGTCGTGCTGACAAAGCTGTCCCCCGACACTCAGCTGGCTCTAGAGTTCGTGGGACGTCACCGAGCTGAATGTGTGCAGATCGCGGAGGTGCCGTACTTTCGGTACTAGGATCGGTCGGATCGTGAAGACGTACGACTACATCTACCGCGTTGTCATAACGCTTCCACTTTTGGTCTACGAGGGTATGTGGAGAACACTCTCCCCTCTCATTGCTATGCATCATCTAGATGGATCTTGCGTGTGCGTAGGAATTTTTTTGAAATTACTGCGTTCCCGAACAGTGGTATCCGAGCCAGGTCTATGCGTAGATGTTATATGCACGAGTAGAACACAAAGAGTTGTGGGCGATAATAGTCATACTGCTTACCAGCATGTCATACTTTGATTCGGCGGTATTGTTGGATGAAGCGGCCCGGACCGACATTACGCGTACGCTTACGCGAGACTGGTTATACCGACGTGCTTTGCACACAGGTGGCTGGCGGGTGTCAGCTTCTCCAACTTTAGTTGAATCGAGTGTGGCTACGCCCGGTCTTTGTTGAAGGTTAAAACAACACACTTGACGAAAAATCGTTGTGGTTTTGATGCGTAGGTAAGAACGGTTCTTGCTCAGCCCATAGCAGCCACGTAAAACTTGCAACAACAAAGTAGAGGACGTCTAACTTGTTTTTGCAGGGCATGTTGTGATGTGATATGGTCAAGACATGATGCTAAATTTTATTGTATGATATGATCATGTTTAGTAACAGAGTTATCGACAACTGGCAGGAGCCATATGGTTGTCGCTTTATTGTATGCAATGCAATCTCCCTGTAATTGTTTTTACTTTATCACTAAGCGGTAGCGATAGTCGTAGAAGCAATAGTTGGCGAGACGACAATGATGCTACGATGGAGATCAAGGTGTCGCGCCGGTGACGATGGTGATCATGACGGTGCTTTGGAGATGGAGATCAAAGGCACAAGATGATGATGGCCATATCATATCACTTATATTGATTGCATGTGATGTTTATCCTTTATGTATCTTATTTTTCTTAGTTCGGCGGTAGCATTATAAGATGATCTCTCACTAAATTTCAAGGTACAAGTGTTCTCCCTGAGTATGCACCGTTGCGAAAGTTCGTCGTGCCGAGACACCACGTGATGATCGGGTGTGATAAGCTCTACGTTCACATACAACAGGTGCAAGCCAGTTTTGCACAAGCAGAATACTCGGGTTAAACTTGACGAGCCTAGCATATGCAGATATGGCCTCGGAACACTGAGACCGAAAGGTCGAGCATGAATCATATAGTAGATATGATCAACATAGTGATGTTCACCATTGAAAACTACTCCATCTCACGTGATGACCGGACATGGTTTAGTTGATTTGGATCACATGATCACTTAGATGATTAGAGGGATGTCTATCTAAGTGGGAGTTCTTAAATAATATGATTAATTGAACTTTAATTTATCAAGAACTTAGTACCTGATAGTATTTTGCATGTCTATGTTGTTGTAGATCAATGGTCCGTGCTACTGTTCCTTTGAATTTTAATGCGTTCCTAGAGAAAGCTAAGTTGAAAGATGATGGTAGCAACTACACGGACTGGATCCGTAACTTGAGGATTATCCTCATTGCTGCACAGAAGAATTATGTCCTGGAAGCACCGCTAGGTGCAATACCCACTGCAGGAGCAACGCCGTACGTTGTGAATGCCTGGCAAAGCAAAGCTGATGACTACTCGATAGTTTAGTGTGCCATGCTTTACGGCTTAGAACCGGGACTTCAACGACGTTTTGAACGTCATGGAGCATATGAGATGTTCCAGGAGTTGAAGTTAATATTTCAAGCAAATGCCCAGATTGAGAGATATGAAGTCTCCAATAAATTCTATAGCTGCAAAATGGAGGAGAATAGTTCTGTCAGTGAGCGTATACTCAAAATGTCTGGGTATCATAATCACTTGACTCAGCTAGGAGTTGATCTTCCGGTTGATAGTGTCATTGACAGAGTTCTTCAATCACTGCCACCAAGCTACAAAAGCTTCGTGATGAACTATAACATGCAAGGGATGGATAAGACGATTCCCGAGCTCTTCGCAGTGCTAAAGGCCGCGGAGGTAGAAATCAAGAAGGAGCATCAAATGTTGATGGTCAACAAGACCACCAGTTTCAAGAAAAAGGGTAAAGGGAAGAAGGGGAACTTCAATTAGAACGGCAAGCAAGTTGCTGCTCAAGTGAAGAAGCCCAAGTCTGGACCTAAGCCTGAGGCTGAGTGCTTCTACTGCAAAGGGACTGGTCACTGGAAGCGGAACTGCCCCAAGTATTTGGCGGATAAGAGGGATGGCAAGGTGAACAAAGGTATATGTGCTATACATGTTATCGATGTGTACCTTACTAATGCTCGCAGTAGGACCTGGGTATTTGATACTGGTTCTGTTGCTAATATTTGCAACTCGAAACAGGGACTATGGATTAAGCGAAGATTGGCTAAGGACGAGGTGACGATGCGCGTACGAAATGGTTCCAAAGTCGATGTGATCGCCGTCAGCACGCTACCTCTACATCTACCTTCGGGATTAGTATTAGACCTGAATAATTGTTATTTGGTGCCAGCGTTAAGCATGAACATTATGTCTGGATTTTGTTTGATGCGAGACGGTTATTCATTTAAATCCGAGAATAATGGTTGTTCTATTTATATGAGTAATATCTTTTATGGTCATGCACCCTTGAAGAGTGGTCTATTTTTGTTGAATCTCGATAGTAGTGACACACATATTCATAATATTGAAGCCAAAAAATGCAGAGTTGATAATGATAGTGCAACTTATTTGTGGCACTGCCGTTTGGGTCATATTGGTGTAAAGCGCATGAAGAAACTCCATTCTGATGGACTTTTGGAATCACTTGATTATGTATCACTTGGTACTTGTGAACCATGCCTCATGGCAAGATGACTAAAACTCCATTCTCCGGAACAATGGAGCGAGCAACAGATTTGTTGGAAATCATACATACTGATGTATGTGGTCCGATGAATATTGAGGCTCGCGGCGGGTATCGTTATTTTCTGACCTTCACAGATGATTGAGCAGATATATATATATATATATATATATATATATATATATATATATATATATATATATATATATATATATATATATACTTGATGAAACATAAGTCTGAAACATTTGAAAAGTTCAAAGAATTTCAGAGTGAAGTGGAAAATCATCGTAACAAGAAAATAAAGTTTCTACGATCTGATCGTGGAGGAGAATATTTGAGTTACAAGTTTGGTCTTCATTTAAAACAATGCGGAATAGTTTTGCAACTCACGCCACTCGGAACACCACAGCGTAATGGTGTGTCCGAACGTCGTAACCGCACTTTATTAGATATGGTGCGATCTATGATGTCTCTTACTGATCTACCGCTATCGTTTTGGGGTTACGCTTTAGAGACGGTTGCATTCACGTTAAATAGGGCACCATCTAAATCCGTTGAGACGACACCTTATGAACTGTGGTTTGGCAAGAAACCCAAGTTGTCGTTTCTTAAAGTTTGGGGCTGTGATGCTTATGTGAAAAAGCTTCAACCTGATAAGCTCGAACCCAAATCAGAGAAATGTGTCTTCATAGGATTCCCAAAGGATACTGTTGGGTACACCTTCTATCACAGATCTGAAGGCAAGACATTTGTTGCTAAAAATGGATCCTTTCTAGAGAAGGGGTTTCTCTTGAGTAAGTGAGTGGGAGGAAAGTAGAACTTGATGAGGTAACTGTACCTGCTCCCTTATTGGAAAGTAGTTCATCACAGAAATCAGTTCCTGTGACTACTACACCAATTAGTGAGGAAGATAATGATGATGATCATGTAACTTCAGATCAAGTTAGTACTAAACCTCGTAGGTCAATCAGAGTAATCCGCACCAGAGTGTGATACGTCCATTTTGCATCATGTTTTTATATCGATATTTATTGCATTATGGGCTGTTATTACACATTATGTCACAATACTTATGCCTATTCTCTCTTATTTTACAAGGTTTACACGAAGAGGGAGAATGCCGGCAGCTGGAATTCTGGGCTGGAAAAGGAGCAAATATTAGAGACCTATTCTGCACAACTCCAAAAGTCCTGAAACTTCACGGAAGCACTTTTTGGAATTAATAAAAAATACTGGCGAAAGAATCAACCAGAGGGGGCTCACACCCTGGCCACGAGGGTGGGGGCGCGCCCTACCCCCCTGGGCGCGCCCCCTGTCTCGTGGGCCCCCTGACAGGCCTCCGGTACCCATCTTTGACCATATGAAGTCTTTCGCCCTGGAAAAAATCAGAAGGAAGCTTTCAGGACGAAGGAACGCCGTCTCGAGGCGGAACCAATCTAGGGCTCCGGCGGAGCTGTTTTGCCGGGGAAACATCCCCCCGGGAGGGGGAAATCATCACCATCGATCCTCTCATCTGGAGGGGGTCAATCTTCATCAACATCTTCACCAGCACCATCTCATCTCAAACCCTAGTTCATCTCTTGTATCCGATCTTTGTCTCAAAACCTCAGATTGGTACCTGTGGGTTGCTAGTAGTGTTGGTTAGTCCTTGTAGTTGATGCTAGTTGGCTTATTTGGTGGAAGATCATATGTTCAGATCCTTTATGCATATTAATACCCCTCGGATTATGAACATGAATATGATTTGTGAGTAGTTACGTTTGTTCCTTAGGACATGGGAGAAGTCTTGCTATAAGTAGTCATGTGAATTTGGTATTCGTTCGATATTTTGATGAGATGTATGTTGTCTCTCCTCTAGTGGTGTTATGTGAATGTCGACTACATGACACTTCACCATTATTTGGGCCTAGAGGAAGGCATTGGGAAGTAATAAGTAGATGATGGGTTGCTAGAGTGACAGAAGCTTAAACCCTAGTTTATGCGTTGCTTCGTAAGGGCTGATTTGGATCCATATGTTTCATGCTATGGTTAGCTTTACCTTAATACTTCTTTTGTAGTTGCGGATGCTTGCAATAGGGGTTAATCGTAAGTGGGATGCTTGTCCAAGGAAGGGAAGTACCCAAGCACCGGTCCACCCACATATCAAATTATCAAAGTAATGAACGCGAATCATATGAGCGTGATGAAAACTAGCGTGACGATAATTCCCATGTGTCCTCGGGAGCGTTTTCCTTTATATAAGAGTTTGTCCAGGCTTGTCCTTTGCTACAAAAAGGATTCGGTCACCTTGCTGCATGATACGTCTCCAACGTATCTATAATTTTTGATTGTTCCATGCTATTATATTATCTGTTTTGGATGTTTAATGGGCTTTATTATACACTTTATATTTTTTTGGGACTAACCTACTAACCAAAGGCCAAGTGCAAATTGCTATTTTTTTTGCCTATTTCAGTGTTCCGCAGAAAAGGAATATCAAACGGAATCCAAACGGAATGAAACCTTCGGGAGAGTTATTTTTGGAACAAACATGATCCAAGAGACTTGGAGTGAACGTCAAGGAAGCAACGAGGCGGCCACGAGGCAGGGAGGCGCGCCTAGGGGGGTAGGCGTGCCCCCACCCTCGTGGGTCCCTCGTGGCTCCACCGACCTACTTCTTTCGCCTATATATACTCATATACCCCAAAAACATTCGAGAGCACGACGAAACCCTATTTCCACCGCCGCAACCTTCTGTACCCGTGAGATCCCATCTTGGGGCCTTTTCCGGCGCTCCACCGGAGGGGGAATCGGTCACGGAGGGCTTCTACATCAACACCATAGCCTCTCTAATGATGTGTGATTAGTTTACCACAGACCTTCGGGTCCATAGTTATTAGCTAGATGGCTTCTTCTCTCTCTTTGGATCTCAATACAAAGTTCTCCTCGATTCTCTTGGAGATCTATTCGATGTAATTCTTTTTGCGGTGTGTTTGTCGAGATCCGATGAATTGTGGGTTTATGATCAAGATTATCTATGAACAATATTTGTTTCTTCTCTGAATTCTTATATGTATGATTTGATATCTTTGCAAGTCCCTTCGAATTATCAGTTTGGTTTGGCCTACTAGATTGATCTTTCTTGCAATGGGAGAAGTGCTTAGCTTTGGGTTCAATCTTGCGGTGTCCTTTCCCAGTGACAGCAGGGGCAGCAAGGCACGTATTGTATTGTTGCCATCGAGGATAAAAAGATGGGGTTTATATCATATTGCTTGAGTTTATCCCTCTACAGCATGTCATCTTGCCTAATGCGTTACTCTGTTCTTATGAACTTAATACTCTAGATGCATGCTGGATAGCGGTCGATGTGTGGAGTAATAGTAGTAGATGCAGAATCATTTCGGTCTACTTGTCGCGGACGTGATGCCTATATACATGATCATGCCTAGATATTCTCATAACTATGCACTTTTCTATCAATTGCTCGACAGTAATTTGTTCACCCACCGTAGATTATGCTATCTTGAGAGAAGCCACTAGTGAAACCTATGGCCCCCAGGTCTATTTTCCATCATATAAGTTTCTGATCTATTTTATTTTGCAATCTTTACTTTACAATCTATATCATAAAAATACCAAAAATATTTATCTTATTATCTCTATCAGATCTCACTTTTGCAAGTGGCCGTGAAGGGATTGACAACCCCTTTATCGCGTTGGTTGCAAGGTTCTTATTTGTTTGTGTAGGTACAAGGCGACTTGCGTGTATCCTCCTACTGGATTGATACCTTGGTTCTCAAAAACAGAGGGAAATACTTATGCTACTTTGCTGCATCACCCTTTCCTCTTCAAGGGAAAACCAACGCATGCTCAAGAGGTGGCAAGAAGGATTTCTGGCGCCGTTGCCAGGGAGGCTTACACCAAGTCAAGTCAAGATTTGATCTCCCGCCAACGTGCGATTTCTGGCACCGTTGCCGGGGAGATCTACGCACAAATAAAGACATACCAAGTACCCATCACAAACTCTTATCCCTCGCATTATATTATTTGCCATTTGCCTCTCGTTTTCCTCTCCCCCACTTCACCTTTGCCGTTTTATTCGCCCTTTCTCCTTTCACTTCTTTCTGCTTTTCGTTTGTTTGTTCGCTCTTTGCGTGATTTGCTGCCATCATGTCTGAAATTGGGGAGGTTATCATTGATAAGGATAGTGGTAATAACATGGAAAACTTTGATACTTTTGATGATCCTCATGAAGAACCTACTATTTTACATACTAAAAAGTTTCGGATCGGTAGTGGTAATATTATTGGAAAAGGAGTTATTCAAGATTTCTTTACTTGTGCCGGTGCCTTGCCCGCTATGGGTGGGTCTATTCTTCATAGAACTAGTAGTCTTGCGGATGCTATATCTTTGCTCGTAGTTGAACTTGAAAGACAATTTATTCATATTCATCCTTGCATACAAAGGATTTTTCTAGAGTTTTCCAATATCGAGCATTCTTCTGTTAAGCGAGCAGCCACTATCTTTTTGGCACATGAGTTCAGATTTATAATGAAAGAAGCCAATGAAATTTTTGAGCATTATAGGGTGGATGCTGGTCGTCCTCCCATAGAAGCTATCATTTTTAATAAAGAAGATTTAATGAGTTTACGATCTTTAGATCATGTTGCTTACAATGAAAACCTTAGAAAGAAGGTTCCTACCGATGTTCTAGTTGATAGAATTTCTGAACTCAATGATGATTTTGCTATTCAGAATAATGGATTAGATTTTTCTCTTGAACAAAGGCTCATGACTTTTTGCCAAAAGAACGCTTATAATGATGAATTGGTTGTACAATATAAGGGGCCAAAGGAGGAACCCATACCTCCCGAGCTTGATCTTGGGGACTTTTGTCCTATTAAATTTAGCCCTTTTGATTATTTTTGCTTGCCACAAAGAAAACTTGCTGCTGAACATAGGGAATATGAGATGAGTTTTCACGATTTGCCTTACCATTATTATGGCTACACCTAGATCTATTCTTGCCTTTATGCCTAGCAAGGGGCATTAAACGATAGCGCTTGTTGGGAGGCAACCCAAATTTATTTTTGTTTCTTTATTTTTATTTCTGTTTAGTAATAAATAATTCATCTAGCCTCTGGTTAGATTTGGTTTTATGTTTTAATTAGTGTTTGTGCCAAGTTAAACCTATAGGATCTTCTTGGATGATAGTTATTTGATCTTGCTGAAAAAGGCAGAAACTTTCTTCTCACAAAAACAATTGTTAAAAATCACCAGAACGTGATAAAATACTGCATCCAATTGCAGTAGATCAATAAACAAATTATTTAGGTCGTCCTATTTTGGTAGAATTTTTGAGTTACAGAAAGTTTGCGTTTGGTACAGATTACTACAGACTATTCTGTTTTTGACAGATTCTGTTTTGTGTGTGTTGTTTGCTTATTTTGATGAATCTATGGCTAGTATCGGGGGGTATGAACCATAGAGAAGTTGGAATACAGTAGTTTTAACACCAATATAAATAAAGAATAATTTCATTACAGTACCTTAAAGTGGTGGTTTGTTTTATTTCGCTAACGGAGCTCATGAGATTTTCTGTTGAGTTTTGTGTTGTGAAGTTTTCAAGTTTTGGGTAAAGATTTGATGGATTATGGAATAAGGAGTGGCAAGAGCCTAAGCTTGGGGATGACCAAGGCACCACAAGGTAAAATTCAAGGATAACCAAAAGCCTAAGCTTGGGGATGCCCCGGAAGGCATCCCCTCTTTCGTCTTCGTCCATCGGTAACTTTACTTGATGCTATATTTTTATTCACCACATGATATCTGTTTTGCTTGGAGCGTCTTGTATGATTTGAGTATTTGCTTTTTTAGTTTACCACAATCATTGCTGTAAACACCTTTTGGAGAGACACACATGATTCGGAATTTATTAGAATACTCTATGTGCTTCACTTATATTTTTGAGCTAGATAATTTTGCTCTAGTGCTTCGCTTATATCTTTTTAGAGCACGGTGGTGGTTTTATTTTATAGAAATTATTGATCTCTCATGCTTGACTTATATTATTTTGAGAGTCCTTTAGAACAGCATGGTAATTTGCTTTGGTTATAAAATTAGTCCTAATGTGATGAGCATCCAAGATAGGTATAAAAACAACTATCATATAAAGTGCATTGAATACTATATGAAGTTTGATACTTGATAATTGTTTTGAGATATGAAGATGGTAATATTAGAGTCATGATAGTTGAGTAGTTGTGGATTTGAGAAATAGTTGTGTTAAATTTTGTGATTCCCGTAGCATGCACGTTTGGTGAACCGTTATGTGATGAAGTCGAAGCATGATTTATTTATTGATTGTCTTCCTTATGAGTGGCGGTCGGGGACGAGCGATGGTCTTTTCCTACCAATCTATCCCCCTAGGAGCATGCGCGTAGTACTTCGTTTCGATAACTAATAGATTTTTGCAATAAGTATGTGAGTTCTTTATGACTAATGTTGAGTCCATGGATTATACGCACTCTCACCCTTCAACCATTCCTAGCCTATCTAATACCGCGCGCCTTTCGCCGGTATCATACACCCACCATATACCTTCCACAAAACAGCCACCATACCTACCTATTATGGCATTTCCATAGCCATTCCGAGATATATTGCCATGCAAATTTCCACCGTTCCGTTTATTATGACACGCTTCACCATTGTCATATTGCTTTGCACGATCATGTAGTTGACATCGTATTTGTGGCAAAGCTACCTTCATAATTCTTTCGTACATGTCACTCTTGATTCATTGCATATCCCGGTACACCGCCGGAGGCATTCACATAGAGTCATATTTTGTTCTAAGCATTGATTTGTAATCTTTGAGTTGTAAGTAAATAAAAGTGTGATGATCATCATTATTAGAGCATTGTCCCAAGTGAGGAAAGGATGATGGAGACTATGATTTTCCCCCACAAGTCGGGATGAGACTCCGAACGAAAAAAAGAAGAAAGAAAAAAAGAGGCCATAAAAAAAGAGAAAAGGCCCAAATAAAAAAATGAGAGAAAAAGAGAGAAGGGACAATGTTACTATCCTTTTACCACACTTGTGCTTCAAAGTAGCACCATGATCTTCATGATAGAGAGTCTCCTATGTTATCACTTTCATATACTAGTGGGAATTTTTCATTATAAACTTGGCTTGTATATTCCAATGATGGGCTTCCTCAAATTGCCCTAGGTCTTCGTGAGCAAGCAAGTTGGATGCACACCCACTTAGTTTCTTTTGTTGAGCTTTCATACACTTATAGCTCTAGTGCATCCGTTGCATCGCAATCCCTACTCACTCACATTGATATCTATTGATGGGCATCTCCATAGCCCGTTGATATGCCTAGTTGATGTGAGACTATCTTCTCCTCTTTTTTTGTCTTCCCACAACCATCCTTCTATTCCACATATAGTGCTATGTCCATGGCTCGCGCTCATGTATTGCGTGAAGATTGAAAAAGTTTGGAAACATCAAAATTATGAAACAATTGCTTGGCTTGTCATCGGGGTTGTGCATGATTTAAATATTTTGTGTGATGAAGATAGAGCATAGCCAGACTATATGATTTTGTAGGGATAACTTTCTTTGGCCATGTTATTTTGAGAAGACATGATTGCTTCGTTAGTATGCTTGAAGTATTATTATTTTTATGTCAATATTAAACTTTTATCTTGAATCTTTCGGATCTGAACATTCATGCCGCAATAAAGAAAATTACATTGAGAATTATGCCAGGTAGCATTCCACATCAAAAATTCTGTTTTTATCATTTACCTACTCAAGGACGAGCAGGAATTAAGCTTGGGGATGCTTGATACGTCTCCAACGTATCTATAATTTTTGATTGTTCCATGCTATTATATTATCTGTTTTGGATGTTTAATGGGCTTTATTATACTCTTCTATATTATTTTTGGGACTAACCTACTAACCAAAGGCCTAGTGCAAATTGCTGTTTTTTTGCCTACTTCAGTGTTTCGCAGAAAAGGAATATCAAACGGAATCCAAACGGAATGAAACCTTCGGGAGAGTTATTTTTGGAACAAACGTGATCCAGGAGACTTGGAGTGCACGTCAAGGAAGCAACGAGGTGGCCACAAGGCAGGGAGGCGCGCCCAGGGGGGTAGGTGCGCCCCCACCCTCGTGGGCCCCTCGTGGCTCCACCGACCTACTTATTTCGCCTATATATACTCATATACCCCAAAACATCCGAGAGCACGACGAAACCCTATTTCCACCGCCGCAACCTTCTGAACCCGTGAGATCCCATCTTGGGGCCTTTTCCGGTGCTCCGCCGGAGGGGGAATCGATCACGGAGGGCTTCTACATCAACACCATAGCCTCTCCGATGATGTGTGAGTATTTTACCACAGACCTTCGGGTCCATAGTTATTAGCTAGATGGCTTCTTCTCTCTCTTTGGATCTCAATACAAAGTTCTCCTCGATCCTCTTAGAGATCTATTCGATGTAATTCTTTTTGTGGTGTGTTTGTCGCGATCCGATGAATTGTGGGTTTATGATCAAGATTATCTATGAACAATATTTGGTTCTTCTCTGAATTCTTATATGTATGATTTGATATCTTTGCAAGTCTCTTCGAATTATCAGTTTGGTTTGGCCTACTAGATTGATATTTCTTGCAATGGGAGAAGTGCTTAGCTTTGGGTTCAATCTTGCAGTGTCCTTTCCCAGTGACAGCAGGGGCAGCAAGGGACGTATTGTATTGTTGCCATCGAGGATAAAAAGATGGGGTTTATATCATATTGCTTGCGTTTATCCCTCTACATCATGTCATCTTGCCTAATGTGTTATTCTGTTGTTATGAACTTAATACTCTAGATGCATGCTAGATAGTGGTCGATGTGTGGAGTAATAGTAGTAGATGCAGAATCGTTTTGGTCTACTTGTCGCGGATGTGATGCCTATATACATGATCATGCCTAGATATTCTCATAACTATGCGCTTTTCTATCAATTGCTCGACAATTTGTTCACCCACTGTAGATTATGCTATCTTGAGAGAAGCCACTAGTGAAACCTATGGCCCCCGGGTCTATTTTCCATCATATAATTTTCCGATCTATTTTATTTTGTAATCTTTACTTTACAATCTATATCATATAAATACCAAAAATATTTATCTTATTATCTCTATCAGATCTCACTTTTGCAAGTGGCCATCAAGGGATTGACAACCCCTTTATCGCGTTGGTTGCAAGGTTATTTGTTTGTGTAGGTACAAGGTGAATTGCGTGTATCATCCTACTGGATTGATACCTTGGTTCTCAAAAACTAAGGGAAATACTTACGCTACTTTGCTGCATCACCCTTTCCTCTTCAAGGGAAAACCAACGCATGCTCAAGAGGTAGCACTACACCTTGTTTACTTTTGTTACTTGTTACCCGTTACAAATTACCTTTGTGACGCCCCCGATTTGACCGTACACTAATCATGCACGCAAATGTGTACGACCAAGATTAGGGACTCACGGGAAGGTATCACAACACAACTCTAAAGCATAAATAAGTCATACAAGCATCATAATACAAGCCAGGGGCCTCGAGGGCTCGAATACAAGTGCTCGATCACAGACGAGTCAGCGGAAGCAACAATATCTGAGTACAGACATAAGTTAAACAAGTTGCCTTAAGAAGGCTAGCACAAACTGGGATACAGATCGAACGAGGCGCATGCCTCCTGCCTGGGATCCTCCTAACTACTCCTGGTCGTCGTCAGCGGCCTGCACGTAGTAGTAGGCACCTCCAGTGTCGTAGGAGTCATCGTCGACGGTGGCGTCTGGCTCCTGGACTCCAACATCTGGTTGCGACAACCAGATAGAAAGGAAAGGGGGAAAAGAGGGAGAGAAGCAACCGTGACTACTCATCCAAAGTACTCGCAAGCAAGGAGCTACACTACATATGCATGGTATATGTGTAAAGGGACATATCAGTGGAATGAACTGCAGAATGCCAGAATAAAAGGGGGATAGCTAGTCCTGTCGAAGACTACGCTTCTGGCCATCTCCATCTTGCAGCAAGTAGAAGAGAGTAGATTGAAGTCCTCCAAGTAGCATCGCATAGCATAATCCTACCCGGCGATCCCCTCCTCGTCGCCCTGTTAGAGAGCGATCACCGGGTTGTATCTGGCACTTGGAAGGGTGTATTTTATTCAGTATCCAGTTCTAGTTGTCATAAGGTCAAGGTACAAGTCCTTTTACCGAGGGACACGACTATTCGAATAGATAAACTTCCCTGCAGGGGTGCACCACATAACCCAACACGCTCGATCCCATTTGGCCGGACACACTTTTCTGGGTCATGCCCGGCCTCGTAAGATCAACGCGTCGCAGCCCCACCTAAGCACAACAGAGCGGTCAGCACGCCGGTCTAATCCTAAGCGCGCAGGGGTCTGGGCCCGTCGCCCTATGCACACCTGCACGTTGCGTATGCGGCCGGAAGCAGACCTAGCCTAGTGGCGTTCCAGTCCAATCCGGCGCGCGCCACTCAGTCGCTGACGTCAAGAAGGCTTCGGCTGATACCACGACGCCGGGATACCCATAACTACTCCCGCGTAGATGGTTAGTGCGTAGACCAAATGGCCAGACTCAGATCAAATACCAAGATCTCGTTAAGCGTGTTAAGTATCCGCGAACGCCGACCAGGGCCAGGCCCACCTCTCACCTAGGCGGTCTCAACCTGCCCTGTCGCTCCGCCACAAAGATCCACTTGCGGGTACTCCTACGAGCCGACCCGACTTTAGTCATCACATGTGTCATGTATATAGTATATAAGTATATACCCGTGATCACCGCCCAGGTGGTCACGGCCCGATAGTATAGCACATCAGACGGACAAGAATGTAGGGCCACTGATGGAAATCTAGCATCCTATACTAAGCATGTAGGATTGCAGGTAAAGGTATAAACAGTAGTAGCAAGGATAGGCTATGCATCAGGATAGGATATCGAAAAGCAGTAACATGCTACACTACTCTAATGCAAGCAGTATAGAGAAGAATAGGCGATATCTGGTGATCAAGGGGGGGCGGGGCTTGCCTGGTTGCTCTGGCAAGTAGGAGGGGTCGTCGACTCCGTAGTCGAACTGGGCAGCAACAGTGTCGGTCTCGTAGTCTACCGGAGAGAAGAGGGGGGAAGAAACAGTAAATACAATGCAATCATAAGCATGACGATGCGTGACATGACAATGAACAGTGCGAGGTGTGTCCTAACGCGACAGTAGGTGGTACCGGCGAAGGGGGGGAACATCCGGGAAAGTATTCCCGATGTTTCGCGTTTTCAGACAGACGGACCAGAGGGGGAAAGTTGCTAGTTCGATAGGTTAGGGAGGTGTGGTGGACGAACGGACTGCGTATTCGGATTCGTCTCGTCGTTCTGAGCAACTTTCATGTTGAAAATATTTTAATCCGAGTTACGGATTAAAAGATATGATTTTCTAAAGATTTTATTAATTTCTGGAATTTAATTTAATTCGAAATTTGGATTTATGACATCAGCATGATGTCATGCTGACATCAGCAGTCAACAGGGGTTGACTAAGTCAACTGACATGTGGGTCCAGTGGGACCCACCTGTCATTCACTGTTTAGGTTAATTAGGGTTTAGCTAATTATTTACTGTTTAATTAAATTAAACAGGATTAATTAACTTAATTAATTTAGTTAATTAATTAATTAATTAAAATTATTTTTATTTTCTTTATTTATTTATTTATTTTTATTAATTAATTTATTCTTATTATTATTATTATTATTCTTAATTTGTTTTATTTATTATTTTATTTTTATTTATTATTTTTATTAATTTATTTATTCTTATTATTATTAATTAATTAATTTATTATTATTATTATTTTATTTATTAATTTTAGTTCTGTGGGCTGGGCCCCGTTTGGCAGTGGCCCAGATGGTTCGGGCCCGGGGGGCAGTGGCTCAGGTGGGGCGAGGCCCACCTGGCAGTGGCCCAGAGGGGGGCGATGCGGGTGCGGTTACGGGCGCGGGCAACGGGGCGGAGCGCCCGAACGGGCGCGAGACGAGGGGCGCTGGGCGCGCACGGCGCACGCCGGCGCCGACGGCCAGGGCCAGGGAAGGCGGGGCTCCGACGAGCCACCGGAGCGGCGGCGGAGCAGCGGTGCGTTGCGGTGGTGGAGCAGAGGGGCGAGGTCACCGTGGCGACGGGGCGGAGATCGGCGGAGGGGAGGCAAACGACGTCGATGGCCGTGCGGGCGCGCGTCTGTGCGGTCGGGCGTGGGGGAAGAAGCAGCGAGGGGAGGGGGCGGTCGAGGCCATGGGCCTGCTCGCGACGGCGAGGTTAGCGCGACGACGAGGGGGGGGCAGGCGGGGCGTGGCCGACGCGGGCGCGCGGTCGGGGCGCGCACGGGTGTGGCCAGGCGCGGCGGGGGGGCGCGTCTGGGCGCGCCGGAGCGCGAGCGGGGCGGCGGTGACCGAGAGGAGAGGGGGCGAGGGAGAGAGAGGAGGGGCGAGGCGCGGCGGTGCTCACTGTGGCCGTAGGGGGTCTGGCAGCGGGGCGCGGGGAGGGTGACGGGGACGACGGGCGAGGCGGAGAAGGGGGAAGCAGGCCGGCGGGGGCGTGCTCCGGCGAGGGCGAGGCGGCGCGGGGAGGGTGACGGCGACGGCCTCCTCCTCGATCCAGATCGGGGGAGGCAGGGGAGATATTTCGGGGGTGAGTGGGGGTGGCTGTCGGTGGGGGTGAGGGGATAAGGTAGGCCAGATGGGCCAGGGTGGAGCTGGGCCTTTCGGCCGGGGGGGGGGGATGGTGCTGGCCGGCTGGGCCTGGGGTTGGCCCAGTTGGGCCAGGTCCAGTTGGGGGGGCTTTTGTTTTTTTTTGTTTTCTGTTTTGTTTTGCATTTTCTTTTATTTATTTTCTTTCACCTTTTAATCCATTTTAAAATACTTAGGCATTTTCTAAAAAGGAGTTTTCTCCACAATAATTACCAGTGTATTATTTGGCACCCACCGAACATTTTTGTTTAAAATTTTGAAAGCTTTTATTTTCCACTTTAAATTTAATTGAAGTTTGAATTAGGAGTTTGAAAAGAAATCTGATTCCAATGTGATCAAGCCCTGTTTAGCAACATGATTAGCTTAATCACAGAGAGTTACTGTAGCATGATCCTCGGGGTGTTACAACCTTATCACGAAACTATCTGTTACCGATAATTTCAGTGCTTGCAGAGAATACCTTACTGAAAACCGCTTGTCATTTCCTTCTGGTCCTCGTTGGGTTCGACACTCTTACTTATCAAAAGGACTACGATAGATCCCCTATACTTGTGGGTCATCAAGACTCTTTTCTGGCGCCGTTGCCGGGGAGTGAAGCGCCTTTGGTAAGGAAAAATTTATATAGTGTGCTGAAATTTACTGTCACTTGTTACTATGGAAAGTAATCCTTTGAGGGGCTTGTTCGGGGTATCTTCACCCGACCAGTAGAGCAAAGAGTTGCTCCTCAACCTACTGAAAATGTTTACTTTGAAATTCCTTCGGGTATGATAGAGAAACTGCTAGCTAATTCTTTTACAGGTGATGGAACATTACATCCCGATTTGCACCTAATCATGTGGATGAAGTTTGTGGATTATTTAAGCTTGCAGGTATGCCCGAGGATGTTATCAAGAAGAAGGTCTTTTCTTTATCTTTGAAGGGAAAGGCATTGACATGGTTTAGGCTATGTGATGATATGGGATCATGGAACTACAACCGATTGAAATTGGAATTTCATCAGAAGTTTTATCCTATGCATCTTGTTCATCGTGATCGTAATTATATATATAATTTTTGGCCTAGCGAAGGAGAAAGCATCGCTCAAGCTTGGCGGAGGCTTAAGTCAATGTTATATTCATGCCCCAATCATGAGCTCTCAAGAGAAATTATTATTCAAATTTTGTATGCTTGGCTTTCTCTCAATAATCGCTCCATGCTCGATACTTCTTGTACTAGTTCTTTTATGATGAAGACTATTGAATTCAAGTGGGATCTATTGGAATGAATTAAACGCAACTCTGAAGATTGGGATCTCGACAAAGGTAAGGAGTCAGGTATAACACCTAAGTTTGATTGTGTTAAATCTTTTATGGATACCGATGTTTTCCGTGAATTTAGCACTAAATATGGACTTGACTCTGAGATAGTAGGTTCTTTCTGTGAATCATTTGCTACTCATGTTGATCTTCCTAAGGAGAAGTGGTTTAAATATCATCCTTCCATTGAAGTAAAAGTAGTTGAACCTATTAAAGTTGAAGAAAAGACTATCACTTATAATGTTGATCCTATTGTTCCTACCGCTTATATTGAAAAACCACCTTTCCCTGCTAGAATAAAGGATCATGCTAAAGCTTCAACTGTGGTTCGTAAGAGTAATGCTAGAACACCTACACCCCCTGAGAAAATTAAAGTTGAACCTAGTATTGCTATGGTTAAAGATCTCTTGGTTGATAATATTGATGTGCATGTTATTTACTTGTGTGATGAAGCTGCTAGAATTGCTAGACCTGATACTAAAAATAAACATAGACCTGTTGTAGGCATGCCTATTACTTCTATTAAAATAGGAGATCACTGCTATCATGGCTTGTGTGATATGGGTGCTAGTGCAAGTGCAATACCTCATTCCTTATACAAAGAAATTATGCATGATATTGCACCTGCCGAGATAGAAGAAATTGATGTTACAATTAAGCTTGCCAATAGAGATACTATTTCACCAGTTGGGATTGTTAGAGATGCTGAAGTCTTGTGTGGGAAGGTTAAATATCCTGCTGATTTTCTTGTTCTTAGTTCCCCACAAGATGACTTTTGTCCCATTATATTTGGGACCCTTCTTGAATACTGTTAATGCTAAGATAGATTGCAAAAAGGATGTTGTTACTATTGGTTTAGGGGATATGTCTCATGAATTTAATTTTGCTAAATTTCGTAGACAACCCCATGATAAAGAATTGCCTAGTAAAGATGAAATTATTGGTCTTGCTTCTATTGCCGTGCCTCCTATGATCCTTTAGAACAATATTTGCTAGACCATGAAAATGATATGTTTATGAATGAAAGAAGGGAAATAGATGAAGTATTCTTTAAACAGGGACCTATTTTGAAACACAACTTGCCTGTTGAAATTATAGGGGATCCTCCTCCACCCAAGGGTGATCCCGTGTTTGAGCTTAAGCCATTACCTGATACTCTTAAATATGCTTATCTTGATGAAAAGAAGATATATCCTGTTATTATTGGTGCTAACCTTTCAGAGAAGGAAGAAGAGAAATTGTTGAAAACTCTGAAGAAGCACCGTGCTGCTATTGGATATACTCTTGATGATCTTAAGGGCATTAGTCTCACTCTATGCCAACACAAAATAAAATTGGAGAAAGAAGCTAAACCAGTTGTTGATCACCAACGGCGGTTAAATCCTAAGATGAAAGAAGTGGTAAGAAAAGAAATACTAAAGCTTCTGGAGGCAGGTATAATTTATCCTGTTGCTGATAGTCAATGGGTAAGTCCTGTCCATTGTGTCCCTAAGAAGGAGGTATTATTGTCGTTCCTAATGATAGAGACGAATTGATCCCACAAAGGATTGTTATAGGTTATAGAATGGTAATTGGTTTCCACAAATTAAATAAAGCTACTAAAAAGGATCATTACCCTTTACCTTTTATTGATCAAATGCTAGAAAGATTATCCAAACATACACATTTTTGCTTTCTAGATGGTTATTCTAGTTTCACTCAAATACCTGTGTCAAAAGAGGATCAATAAAAGACCACTTTTAGTTGCCCTTTCGGTACCTTTGCTTATAGACGTATGAGTTTGGTTTATGCAATGCACCTGCTACCTTTCAAAGATGCATGATGGCTATATTCTCTGATTTCTGTTAAAAGATTGTTGAGGTTTTCATGGATGATTTCTCTGTGTATGGAACTTCTTTCGATGATTGCTTAAGCAACCTTGATCAAGTTTTGCAGAGATGTGAAGAAACTAATCTTGTCTTGAATTGGGAGAAGTGCCATGATAACCCACAAGTATAGGGGATCACAACAGTTTTCGAGGGTAGAGTATTCAACCCAAATTTATTGATTCGACACAAGGGGGGCCAAAGAATATTCTCAAGTATTAGCAGTTGAGTTGTCAATTCAACCACACCTAGATAACTTAATATCTGCAGCAAAGTATTTAGTAGCAAAGTAGTATGATAGTAACAGTAACAGTGGCAACGGTAACGATAGCAGTTTTGTAGTAATTGTAACAGTGGCAACAGTAAAGTAAATAGCGAAGAACAATATGTGAAAAGCTCATAGGCATTGGATCGGTGATGGATAATTATACCGGATGCGATTATTCATGTAAAAGTTATAACATAGGGTGACACAGAACTAGCTCCAATTCATCAATGTAATGTAGGCATGTATTCCGAATATAGTCATACGTGCTTATGGAAAAGAACTTGCATGACATCTTTTGTCCTACCCTCCCGTGGCAGCGGGGTCCTATTGGAAACTAAGGGATATTAAGGCCTCCTTTTAATAGAGTACTGGACCAAAGGATTAACACATAGTGAATACATGAACTCCTCAAACTATGGTCATCACCGGGAGTGGTCCCGATTATTGTCACTTAGGGGTTGCCGGATCATAACACATAGTAGGTGACTATAGACATGAAAGATAGGATCAAGAACTCACATATATTCATGAAAACATAATAGGTTCAGATCTGAAATCATGGCACTCGGGCCCTAGTGACAAGCATTAAGCATAGCAAAGTCATAGCAACATCAATCTCAGAACATAGTGGATACTAGGGATCAAACCCTAAAAAACCTAACTCGATTACATGATAAATCTCATCCAACCCATCACCGTCCAACAAGCCTACAATGGAATTACTCACGCACATCGGTGAGCATCATGAAATTGGTGATGGAGGATGGTTGATGATGACGACGGCGACGGATTCCCCTCACCGGAGCCTCGAACAGACTCCAGATCAGCCCTCCCGAGAGAGATTAGGGCTTGGTGGCGGCTCCATATCGTAAAACGCGATGAATCCTTCTCTCTGATTTTTTTTCTCCCTGAACGTGAATATACGGAGTTGGAGTTGAGGTCAGTGGAGCACCAGGGGGCCCACGAGTCAGGGGGCGCGCCCCCACCCTCATGGACAGGGTGTGGGCCCCCTGGCCTTGATTCTTTCGCCAGTATTTTTTTATTGTTTCCAAAAATAATCTCCGTGAAGTTTCAGGTCATTCCGAGAACTTTTGTTTCTGCACAAAAATAACACCATGGCAATTCTGCTGAAAACAGCGTCAGTCCGGGTTAGTTCCATTCAAATCATGCAAGTTAGAGTCCAAAACAAGGGCAAAAGTGTTTGGAAAAGTAGATACGATGGAGACGTATCAACTCCCCCAAGCTTAAACCTTTGCTTGTCCTCAAGCAATTCAGTTGATTAACTGAAAGTGATAAAGAAAAACTTTTACAAACTCTATTTGCTCTTGTTGTTGTAAATATGTAAAGCCAGCATTCAAGTTTTCAGCAAAGATTATGACTAACCATATTCACAATAACACTTAGGTCTCATGTTTACTCATATCAATGGCATAATCAACTAGCGAGCAATAATAATAAATCTCGGTGACAACACTTTCTTAAAACAATCATAATATGATATAACAAGATGGTATCTCGCTAGCCCTTTCTGAGACCGCAAAACATAAATGCAGAGCACCTTTAAAGATCAAAGACTGACTAAACATTGTAATTCATGGTAAAAGAGATCCAATCATAGTCATACTCAATATAAATTAATAGTAATGGATGCAAATGACAGCGGTGCTCTCCAACTGGTGCTTTTTAATAAGAGCATGATGACTCAACATAAAAGTAAATGGATAGGCCCTTCGCAGAGGGAAGCAGGGATTTGTAGAGGTGCCAGAGCTCGGTTTTTGAAATAGAGATAAATAATATTTTGAGTGGTATACTTTCATTGTCAACATAACAACCGAGAGATCTCGATATCTTCCATGCTACACACATTATAGGCGGTTCCCAAGCAGAATGGTAAAGTTTATACTCCCCCTCCACCAACAAGCATCAATCCATGGCTTGCTCGAAACAACGAGTGCCTCCAACTAACAACAACCCTGGGGGAGTTTTGTTTGCAGTTATTTTGATTTGAATTGCTTAAAGTATGGGACCGGGCATCCCAGTGACCAGCCATTTTCTCGTGAATGAGGAGCGGAGTCCACTCCTCTTGAGAATAATCCGCCTAGCATGGAAGATACATACAGCCCTAGTTGGTACATGAGCTATTCGAGCATACAAAGCAGAATTTCATTTGAAGGTTTAGAGTTTGGCACATACAAATTTACTTGGAACGGTAGGTAGATACCGCATATAGGAAGGTATGGTGGACTCATATGGCATAACTTTGGGGTTTAAGGGATTGGATGCACAAGCAGTATTCCCGCTTAGTACAAGTGAAGGCTAGCAAAAGACTGGGAAGCGACCAGCTAGAGAGCGACAACAGTCATGAACATGCATTAAAATTAATAAACATTGAGTGCAAGCATGAGTAGGATATAATCCACCATGAACATAAATATCGTGGAGGCTATGTTGATTTTGTTTCAACTACATGTGTGAACGTGTGCCAAGTCAAGCCACTTGAATCATTCAAAGGAGGATACCACCCCATCATACCACATCACAACCATTTTAATAGCATGTTGGCACGCAAGATAAACCCTTATAAACTCCTAGATAATTAAGCATGGCATAAGCAACTATAATCTCTAATTGTCATTGCAAACATGTTTATTCATAATAGGCTGAATCAGGAACGATGAACTAATCATATTTACAAAAACAAGAGAGGTCGAGTTCATACCAGCTTCTCTCATCTCAATCAGTCCATCATATATCGTCATTATTGCCTTTCACTTGCACGACGAAACGATGTGGATAATAATAAAAGTGCACGTGCATTGGACTAAGCTGGAATCTGCAAGCATTCAATAAACAGGAGAAGACAAGGCAATATGGGCTCTTGATTAAATCAACAATAATGCATATAAGAGCCACTTCAACATTTTCATTATGGTCTTCTCCTCTCGATCCCCAAAGAAAAGAAAAGTAATAAAACTATTTACACGGGAAAACTCCCAACAAGCAAAAGAAGAACAAGAAATCTTTTTGGGTTTTCTTTTAATTATTACTACTACATCATGGAAGGTAAACTAGCTAAAAGCTACAACTAATTTTTTGGGGGTTTTTCTTAAGGTTTTTCAAACACACAAGAAGAAAGCAAGAAAAGAGAATAAACTAGCATGGATATTATAGTGAAAAAGTATGAGCACCGACAACTAGCATGAGTGTGTGAACATAAATGTAATGTCGGTGAGAAATACGTACTCCCCCAAGCTTAGGCTTTTGGCCTAAGTTGGTCTATTGCCACGGCTGGCCTGGCGGATATCCAAAGTTGTAACTGGGGTCGTACTGAGAAGGAGGCTCGGGTTGCCACTGGTTGGCAATCTCCTCCGGATCCCACTGGTAAACAGACTGTCATGAAGGATCAAATTGTGGTTCCGGTTCTGGCTCTATAACCGGTGTGGAGTTTTGGTAGGCGTGAATGACCTCCGGCGGAACAAGGTACTTGCCTGCAGACAAGTCAAACAAAGAAGGAGCCGGCAAAGTAATAATCTCAGGGCGAATTTTATAAAATATCAGTTTGTACTTAAGCGCCTTTTCCCTATTCTTAACAATAAAATCATGTGCTACCATACTCTTATAGTCTAGAAAAACAGGAGGCAACAACTTTTCTTCTTTCTCATAATGCCTAATAGGTATGTTAAAATGTGCAGCGAGGCGCGAGGCGAAGATACCTCCCAAGATGGGGCCCTTCGTACGGTTAAGATTTAACCGCTTTGCAACAATAGCACCCATACTAAATGTGTCATCACGGAACAAGGCATGGCACAAAATGACAATATCAGGGGCACTAAGGTTGCCACAGTTTCCGTGACCAATTAAGCATCTACTAGCAAATATTGCAAAGTAACGTAGAACAGGAAAGTGTATGCTAGTAATTCTTGCATTGGAAACCTTCTTCGTTTCCCCTACAGCAATTGTATCAATAAACCCTTCCACATCGTCACGATGTGGTTCTTCTACGCTGCCCGAAAAGGGTAACTTGCAAATCTCACAAAATTCATGAAGGGGCATCTCCTTATACTCATCATATAAATAAAAATCCACCGAAGGTGGTGACCTCCTAGAATGGAAATGAAAATTTTGCACAAAGATATTAGTGAGTAAGAGATACTGTTCGCGTTGGCCGTGGAGGAAGTCGGTGAGGCCTGCATTCTCAGCCAACTCATAAAAATCATCATAAATCTCGGCTGCTCTCAAGAACTCATCACAAGGCCATTCACACGGCCGAACCTCCGCGGTGCGAGGGAGATTATATTTGGACCTCTTGTCTTCTTCACTTTGCTTATCCTTCGAACTTCGGCTCGAAGAGCCCCTCAAAAATCTCTTCATCATTTTCTGAAAATTTTAGTAACTTCAAATAAAAGTGAACCATGCTCAACAAAATTGATAGCAACTACTCCCACAAGTGCTTAGAGACTATATCATGCATTAGAACTACTTAGGACCAAATAAATTTGACATGCAAGCTCAAGAACAAGGTCACCTCAGCAGCAAAAATTTGCAATAAATAAAGCACTAGAACAAAAACTAATTGGACCATTGGAGGAGTCACATACCAAAGAACAATCCCCCAAAGCAGTTTTGTTAGTGTGGCTTTGAGCTAGGAGATCGAAAATCGCAGCAAAATGAGCTAGAACTCGTGCTTGAGCTGGTTGGTGATTTTTTTGGGAGGAAGGAGTGTGTGGTGGCTGGAATAAGTGGAGGGGAGCCACCATGGGCCCATGAGGCAGGGGGGCGCGCCCTGGACCCTCGTGGCCAGGTGCTTGCTCCCCCTGCTGTGTTCTCAGTGCCAAATATTCTCAAATATTCCAGAAAAATCATATTTCAATTTCGGGGCATTTGGAGAACTTTTATTTTTGGGGTATTTTTTATTGCACGGATAATTCAGAAAACAGACAAAAATACTATTTTACTTTATTTAATCTAAATAACAGAAAGTAAGAGGAGGGTATAGAGAGTTGTGCTTTCTAACTTCATCCATCTCATGCTCATCAAAAGGAATCCACTAACAAGGTTGATCAGGTCTTGTTAACAAACTCATTCCGAATCGCATGAAACCGGAGAATTTTCGAATAGCACTAGGTTACCTCAACGGGGATATGCACATCCCCAAGAATAAGAATATCATATCTCTTTTTGACAGTAGTAAGAGGAAATTCAAAATCTCCAAAAATAATTGATGGAATTTTTCCAATAGAGTTGATACTATGAACTTGAGGTTGTTTCCTCGGAAAGTGTACCGTATGATCATTACCATTAACATGAAAAGTGACATTGCCTTTATTGCAATCAATAAAAGCCCCTGCAGTATTCAAAAAGGGTCTTCCAAGAATAATAGACATACTATCGTCCTCGGGAATATCAAGAATAACAAAGTCCGTTAAAATAGTAACGTTTGCAACCACAACAGGCACATCCTCACAAATGCCGACATGTATAGCAGTTGATTTATCAGCCATTTGCAAAGATATTTCAGTTGGTGTCAACTTATTCAAATCAAGTCTACGATATAAAGAGAGAGGCATAACACTAACACCGGCTCCAAGATCACATAAAGCAGTTTTAACATAGTTTCCTTTAATGGAGCATGGTATAGTGGGTACTCCTGGATCTCCTAGTTTCTTTGGCATTCCACCCTTAAAAGTATAATTAGCGAGCATGGTGGAAATTTCAGCTTCCAGTATCTTTCTTTTATTAGTAACAATCTCTTTCATGTACTTAGCATAAGGATTCATTTTGAGCATATCAGTTAATCGCATACGCAAAAAGATAGGTCTAATTATTTCAGCAAAGCGCTCAAAATCCTCATCATCCTTTTTCTTGGATGGTTTGGGAGGAAAGGGCATGGGTTTCTGCATCCAAGGTTCTCTTTCTTTACCGTGCTTCCTAGCAACAAAGTCTCTCTTATCATAACGTTGATTCTTTGATTGTGGGTTATCAAGATCAACAGCAGGTTCAATTTCTACATCATTATCATTACTAGGTTGAGCATCAACATGAACATCATCATTAACATTATCACTAGGTTCATGTTCATCACCGGATTGTGTTTCAGCATCAAAAATAGAAATATCATTGGGATTATCAGGTGTGTCAACAACAGGTTTACTAGCATGCAAAGTCCTATCATTTTCTTTGTCTTCTTCTTAGAAGAACTAGGTGCATCAACATTATTTCTCTGAGAATCCTGCTCAATTCTCTTAGGGTGGCCCTCAGGATACAAAGGTTCCTGAGTCACTTTACCCCCTCTAGTTGCAACTCTAACAGCAAAGTCATTATTCTTACTATTCATTTCATTGAGAAAATCATTCTGAGCTTTAAGTACTTGTTCTACTTGAGTGGTAACCATAGAAGCATGTTTACTAATGAGTTTAAGTTCACCTTTAACCCTAGACATATATTCACTCAAGTGTTCAATCATATAAGCATTGCGTTGCAATTGTCTACCAACATAAGCATTGAAATCTTCTTGCTTAACCATAAAATTATCAAACTCATCTAAGCATTGGCTAGCAGACTTATAGCAAGGAATATCACCTTCATCAAATCTATAGAGAGAATTTACCTTTACTACCTATGTCGGGTTATCAAGACCACGTGTCTCTTCAATAGGTGATGAATTAAGACCATGTATTTCTTCAACAGGAGGTAAATTCTTAACATCTTCAGCTTTTATACCTTTTTCTTTCATAGATTTCTTTGCCTCTTGCATATCTTCGGGACTGAGAAATAGAACACCCCTTTTCTTAGGAGTTGGCTTAGGAGTTAGTTCCGGAAGTGTCCAATTATTTTCATTAGTCAACATATTATTCAATAGAATTTTAGCTTGATCAACAGTTCTTTCCCTGAAAACACAACCAGCACAACTATCCAGGTGGTCTCTGGAAGCATCGGTTAGTCCATTATAAAAGATATCAAGTATTTCATTTTTCTTAATAGGATGATCAGGCAAAGCATTAAGTAATTGGATAAGCCTCCCCCAAGCTTGTGGGAGACTCTCTTCTTCAATTTGCACAAAATTATATATATCCCTTAAAGCAGCTTGTTTCTTATGAGCAGGGAAATATTTAGCAGAGAAGTAATAAATCATATCCTGGGGACTATGCACACAACCAGGATCAAGAGAATTAAACCATATCTTAGCATCACCCTTTAATGAGAACGGAAATATTTTAAGGATATAATAGTAGCGAGTTTTTTCATCATTAGTGAACAGGGTGGCTATATCATTTAATTTAGTAAGATGTGCCAAAACAGTTTCAGATTCATAGCCATAGAAGGGACCAGATTCAACCAAAGTAATTATATCAGGGTCGACAGAGAATTCATACTCCTTATCAGTAACAAAGATAGGTGAAGTAGCATAAGCAGGATCATATTTCATTCTAGCATTCAGAGTTTTTTGTTTCAGCTTAGCTAATAATTTCTTAAGATCACTTCTATCATTGCAAGCAAGAAACTCTAGCAGTTTCTTCATCCATAACATAGCCCTCAGGCACAACAGGCAATTCATATTTAGGGGGAGAATCTTCATCATCACTTTTATCAATATTAGCAGTTTCAATAATTTCATTCTCTCTAGCCCTAGCAAGTTGTTCATCAATAAATTCACCAAGTGGCACAGTAGTATCAAGAATAGAAGTAGTTTCATCGTAAGTATCATGCATAGCAGAAGTGGCATCATCAATAACATGCAACATATCAGAATTAATAGCAGAAGCAGGTTTAGGTGTCGCAAGTTTACTCAAAACAGAAGGTGAATCAAGTGCAGAGCTAGATGGCAGTTCCTTACCTCCCCTCGTAGTTGAGGGATAAATTTTAGTTTTCTCGTCTTTCAAGTTCTTCATATAAATCCCAAGTGACTCAAAGAATAGAGCTATGCTCCCCGGCAACGGCGCCAGAAAATAGTCTTGATAACCCACAAGTATAGGGGATCGCAGCAGTTTTCGAGGGTAGAGTATTCAACCCAAATTTATTGATTCGACACAAGGGGAGCCAAAGAATATTCTCAAGTATTAGCAGTTGAGTTGTCAATTCAACCACACCCGGATAACTTAGTATCTGCAGCAAAGTGTTTAGTAGCAAAGTAATATGGAAGTAACGGTAACGGTAGCAAAAGTAATATTTTTGGGTTTTGTAGCGATTGTAACAGTAGCAACGGAAAAGTAAATAAGCGAAGAACAATATGTGAAAAGCTCGTAGGCATTGGATCGGTGATGGAGGATTATGCCGGATGCGGTTCATCATGTAACAGTCATAACATAGGGTGACACAGAACTAGCTCCAATTCATCAATGTAATTGAGGCATGTATTCCGAATATAGTCATACGTGCTTCTGGAAAAGAACTTGCATGCCATTTTTTGTCCTACCCTCCCGTGGCAGCGGGGTCCTAGCGGAAACTAAGGGATATAGTAGTAACGAGTTTTCTCATCATTAGTGAATAGGGTGGCTATATCATTTAATTTAGTAAGATGTGCCACAACAGTTTCAGATTCATAGCCATAGAAAGGATCAGATTCAACCAAAGTAATTATATCAGGGTCGACAGAGAAATCATAATCCTTATCAGTAACAAAGATAGGTGAAGTAGCAAAAGCAGGGTCATATTTCATTCTAGCATTCAGAGATTTTTCTTTCAACTCAGCTAATAATTTCTTAAGATCACTTCTATCATTGCAAGCAAGAAAATCTCTAGCAATTTCTTCATCCATAACATAACCCTCAGGCACAACAGGAAATTCATATTTAGGGGGAGAATCTTCATCATCACTTTCATCAATATTACCAATTTCAATAATTTCATTCTCTCCAGCCCTAGCAAGTTGTTCATCAAGAAATTCACCTAGTGGCACAGTATTATCAAGCATAGAAGTAGTTTCATCATAAGTATCATGCAAAGTAGAAGTGGCATCCTCAATAACATGTGACATATCAGAATTAATATCAGAAGCAGGTTTAGGTGCCGCAAGCTTACTCAAAACAGAAGGAGAATCAAGTGCAGAGCTAGATGGCAGTTCCTTACCTCCCCTCGTAGTTGACGGATAAATTTTAGTTTTCTCGTCTTTCAAGTTCCTCATAGTGACCAGCAGATATAAATCCCAAGTGACTCAAAGAATAGAGCTATGCTCCCCGGCAACGGCGCCAGAAAATAGTCTTGATAACCCACAAGTATAGGGGATCACAACAGTTTTCGAGGGTAGAGTATTCAACCCAAATTTATTGATTCGACACAAGGGGAGCCAAAGAATATTCTCAAGTATTAGTAGTTGAGTTGTCAATTCAACCACAGCTAGATAACTTAATATCTGCAGCAAAGTATCTAGTAGCAAAGTAGTATGATAGTAACAGTAACAGTGGCAATGGTAACGATAGCAGTTTTGTAGTAATTGTAACAGTGGCAACTGTAAAGTAAATAAGCGAAAAACAATATGTGAAAAGCTCGTAGGCATTGGATCGGTGATGGATAATTATGCCAGATCGTAATTATTCATGTAACAGTTATAACATAGGGTGGCACAAAACTTGCTCCAATTCATCAATGTAATGTAGGCATGTATTCCGAATATAGTCATACGTGCTTACGGAAAAGAACTTGCATGACATCTTTTGTCCTACCCTCCCGTGGTCACGGGGTCCTATTGGAAACTAAGGGATATTAAGGCCTCCTTTTAATAGAGTACCAGACCAAATCATTAACACATAGTGAATACATGAACTCCTCAAACTATGGTCATCACCGGGAGTGGTCCCGATTATTGTCACTTCGGGGTTGCCGGATCATAACACATAGTAGGTGACTATAGACTTGCAAGATAGGATCAAGAACTCACATATATTCATGAAAACATAATAGGTTCAGATCTGAAATCATGGCACTCGGGCCCTAGTGACAAGCATTAAGCATAGCAAAGTCATAGCAACATCAATCTCAGAACATAGTGGATACTAGGGATCAAACCCTAACAAAACTAACTCGATTACATGATAAATCTCATCCAACCCATCACTGTCCAGCAAGCCTACGATGGAATTACTCACGCACGGCGGTGAGCATCATGAAATTGGTGATGGAGGATGGTTGATGATGAGGACGGCGACGGATTCCCCTCTCCGGAGCCCCGACAGGACTCCAGATCAGCCCTCCCGAGAGAGATTAGGGCTTGGCGGCGGCTCCGTATCGTAAAACGCGATGAATCCTTCTCTCTGATTTTTTCTCCCCGAACATGAATATATGGAGTTGGAGTTGAGGTCGGTGGAGCACCAGGGGGCCCACGAGGGAGGGGGCGCACCCAAGGGGGCAGGCGTGCCCCCCACCCTCGTGGACAGGGTGTGGGCCCCTGGCCTTGATTCTTTCGCCAGTATTTTTTATTATTTCCAAAAATAATCTCCGTGAAGTTTCAGGTCATTTTGAGAACTTTTGTTTCTACACAAAAATAACACCATGGCAATTCTGCTGAAAACAGCGTCAGTCCGGGTTAGTTCCATTCAAATCATGCAAGTTAGAGTCCAAAACAAGGGCAAAAGTGTTTGGAAAAGTAGATACGACGGAGACATATCATGCCACTTTATGGTTAATGAAGGTATTGTCTTGGGGCATAGAATTTCTGAAAGAGGTATTGAAGTTGATAAAGCTAAAATTGATGCTATTGAAAAGATGCCGTGTCCTAAGGACATTAAAGGTATAAGAAGTTTCCTTGGTCATGCCGGTTTTATAGGATGTTCATTAAAGACTTCTCAAAAATTTCTAGGCCTCTCACTAATCTCTTACAAAAAGATGTTCCTTTTGTCCTTGATGATGATTGTGTAGAAGCATTTGAAATACTTAAGAAAGCTTTGGTCTCTGCACCTATCGTTCAGCCACCTAATTGGAATTTACCCTTTGAAATTATGTGTGATGCTAGTGATTATGCTGTATGTGCTGTTCTAGGACAAAGAGTTGATAAGAAATTAAATGTTATCCAATATGCTAGTAAAACTCTAGATAGTGCCCAGAGAAATTATGCTACTACTGAAAAAGAATTTTTAGCAGTCGTATTTGCTTGTGATAAGTTCAGACCTTATATTGTTGATTCTAAAGTAACTGCTCACACTGATCATGCTGCTATTAAATATCTTATGGAAAAGAAAGATGCTAAACCTAGACTTATTAGATGGGTTCTCTTGCTACAAGAATTTGATTTGCATATTATTGATAGAAAGGGAGCTGAGAACCCCATTGCAGACAACTTGTCTAGGTTAGAGAATGTTCTTGATGACCCACTACCTATTGATGATAGCTTTCCTGATGAACAATTAGCTGTCATAAATGCTTCTCGTACTGCTCCATGGTATGCTGATTATGCTAATTACATTGTTGCTAAATTTATACCACCTAGTTTCACATACCAGCAAAAGAAAAGGTTTTTCTATGATTTAAGACATTACTTCTGGGATGACCCACAACTTTATAAAGAAGGAGTAGATGGTGTTATTAGACGTTGTGTACCTGAGCATGAACAGGAACAGATCCTACGCAAGTGTCACTCCGAGGCTTATGGAGGACACCACGCTGGAGATAGAACTGCACATAAGGTATTGCAATCCTGTTTTTATTGGCCCATTCTCTTCAAAGATGCCCGTAAGTTTGTTTTGTCTTGTGATGAATGTCAAAGAATTGGTAATATTAGTAGACGTCAAGAAATGCCTATGAACTATTCACTTGTTATTGAACCATTTGATGTTTGGGGCTTTGACTATATGGGACCGTTTCCTTCCTCTAACGGGTATACACATATTTTAGTTGCTATTGATTACGTTACTAAGTGGGTAGAAGCTATTCCAACTAGTAGTGCTGATCATAACACCTCTATTAAGATGCTTAAAGAAGTTATTTTTTCGAGGTTTGGAGTCCCTAGATACTTAATGCCTGATGGTGGTTCACATTTTATTCATGGTGCTTTTCGTAAAATGCTTGCTAAGTATGATGTTAATCATAGAATTGCATCTCCATACCACCCGCAGTCTAGTGGTCAAGTAGAATTGAGTAATAGAGAGATAAAATTAATTTTGCAAAAGACTGTTAATAGATCTAGAAAGAGTTGGTCCAAGAAACTTGATGATGCATTATGGGCCTATAGAACTGCATATAAAAATCCTATGGGTATGTCTCCGTATAAAATGGTTTATGGAAAAGCATGCCACTTACCTCTCAAACTAGAACATAAGGCATATTGGGCCATTAAAGAGCTCAATTATGATTTAAAACTTGCCAGTGAGAAGAGACTATTTGCCATTAGCTCACTTGATGAGTGGAGAACCCAAGCCTATGAGAATGCCAAACTGTTTAAAGAAAAACTTAAAAGATGGCATGACAAAAGGATACAAAAGCGTGAGTTCAATGTAGGTGATTATGTGTTACTATACAACTCTCGTTTAAGATTTTTTGCAGGAAAACTCCTCTCTAAATGGGAAGGTTCTTACGTTATCGAGGAGCTCTATCGTTCCGGTGCCATAAAAATCAACAACTTCGAAGGCACAAATCCGAAGGTGGTGAACGGTCAAAGAATCAAACATTATATCTCAGGTAATCCCATAAATGTTGAAACTAATGTTATTGAAACCGTAACCCCGGAGGAATACATAAAGGACACTTTCTAGAACGTTTCAGACTCCGAAAAGGAATAGGTATGAGGTACAGTAAGTAAACCGACTCCAAAACAGTTCTAATGGCAATTTTTCTCCGTTTTGGAATATTTTAGAAAATAGGAAAATAAGAAGTAGTCCGAAAGGGACACGAGGCATCCACGAGGGTGGAGGGCGCGCCCTACCCCCTGGGCGCGCCCCCTGCCTCATGGGCACCTCGTGTGCCCTCCGGACTCCGTTTTCTTGCACGATACTTCTTTTTGTCTGTAGAAATTCATTATACAATCTCCCAAAGGTTTTGACCCTCGTATCACACAAATATCCTCTGTTTTTTTTTGAGTTGTTTCTATCGTAGATTAGAGCAAGATGTCTTCTCAAGAGTCAGTCGGGGAGAGTCGGGTGTCTCATCCGACAACGGGACCAGGAGCAAACAGCGATGCTGACCACTTTGGGCCATCAACGGAGAAAGAGACGGAGGCCGACTTGAAAAGGATAGATTCCATGGAGGAGGATCAAGAAGTTACTTCTCGTTTCCGAGCCGGATTAACGATGAGGGAACTACAGAGCTCAGCTATTCCAAACACGGTCATCCCTTCCAATGTTAGATTTCTTTCTTATGAAAATATGAAGTAGAGTGTCACTTGTTCTCCCGCAGCTATGCAACATCCATGGGTGAAAGGAGCTTTAGCCGTCACGGGTAAGCTCTGTAGGAAATAATGGACATCAAGCAGCAAGTCAATAAGCTCGAGGAGGAGAATCGTATCCCGAGGGGCATCATCGCCAAGAATATCACATCACCACCTCCGAAGAAAGAGACATAATCACATGGGTACGGGCACTCCCCTTGGCAACTGCCAAGCTTGGGGAGGTGCCCCGGTATCGTATCACCATCACACTCCTATCTTTACTGGTTTTCTTAGTTCGATCCTTTTGGTAATATCTTGATCTGGTAGAATAAAGTTTTAGTATGATTTAGTTTGAGTTTTGCTTTATGATCCTTCTATGTAATCGAGTCCGTGAGCCATATATAATAAAGATTAGTTTTGAGTCAAGGGCTTGATTATCTTGCTATGATCTTGAGGAAATAAAAGAAAGAATAAAAAGAAACAAAAATATCATATTGATCTTATGGAGAGTAATGACTTCACATATAAAGGGTATGATGAATAAAAGTTGGTGAGAGTTGACAAACATAGTTTTGGTCATCATTGCAATTAATAGGAAGTAATAAAGAAAGAGAGGTTTTCACATATAAATATACTATCTTGGACATCTTTTATGATTGTGAGCACTCATTAAAATATGACATGCTAAAAGTTGATGTTGGACAAGGAAGACAACGTAATGGGTTATGTTTTCTTATATCCGAAATAAAGTATATTGTCATGGATCATCCAACATGTTGAGTTTGCCTTTCCCCCTCATGCTAGCCAAATTCCTTGCACCAAGTAGAGATACTACTTGTGCTTCCGAATATCCTTAAACCCAGTTTTGCCATCAGAGTCCACCATACCTACCTATGGATTGAGTAAGATCCTTCAAGTAAGTTGTCATTGTTGCATGCAATAAAAATTGCTCTCTAAATATGTATGATTTATGAGTGTGGAGAAAAAAGCTTTATACGATCTTGTGATGTGGAAGAAATAAAAGCGACGGACTGCATAATAAAGGTCCATATCACAAGTGGCAATATAAAGTGACGTTCTTTCGCATTAAGATTTTGTGCATCCAACCATAAAAGCACATGACAACCTCTGCTTCCCTCTGCGAAGAGCCTATCTTTTATTCTTGTCTTATACCTTATACAAGAGTCATGGTGATCTTCACCTTTCCTTTTTACATTTTATCCTTTGGCAAGCACATTGTGTTGGAAAGACCCTGATATATATATCCAATTGGATGTAAGTTATCATGAACTATTATTGTTGACATTACCCTTGAGGTAAAAGGTTGGGAGGCAACACTATAAACCCCTATCTTTCTCTGTGTCCGATTAAAACTTCATACCCATAAGTATTGCGTGAGTGTTAGCAATTGTGAAAGACTAAATGATAGTTGAGTATGTGGACTTGCTGAAAAGCTCTTATTTTGACTCTTTCCGATGTTATGATAAATTGCAATTGCTTCAATGACTGAGATTATAGTTTGTTAGTTTTCAATGAAGTTTCTGATTCATACTTGACATTGTGGATAGATAGTTACTTTAGCATAAGAAATCATATGACAATATATATATATATGTTGCTGTTATAAGAATGATCACGATGCCCTCATGTCCGTATATTATTTTATCGGCACCTATATTTGTAAACATGCTGACATATTCTTCGTTATCGGCTTCCGCTTGAGCAAAAGCGAGGTCTAAGCTTGGGGAAGTTGATACATCCATTTTGCATCATGTTTTTATATCGATATTTATTGCATTATGGGCTGTTATTACACATTATGTCACAATACTTATGCCTATTCTCTCTTATTTTACAAGGTCTACACGAAGAGAGAGAATGTCGGCAGCTGGAATTCTGGGCTGGAAAAGGAGCAAATATTAGAGACCGATTCTGCACAAGTACAAAAGTCCTGAAACTTCACGGAAGCACCTTTTGGAATTAATAAAAAATACTAGTGAAAGAATCAACCAGAGGGGGGCCACACCCTGGCCACGAGGGTGGGGGCGCGCCCCCTGTCTCGTGGGCCCCCTGGAAGGCCTCCGGTGCCCATCTTTGGCTATATGAAGTCTTTCACCCGGGAAAAAATCAGAAGGAAGCTTTCGGGACGAAGCGCCGCCGTCTCGAGGCGGAACCTTGGCAGAACCAATCTAGGGCTCCGGCGGAGCTGTTCTGCCAGGGAAACATCCCTCCGGGAGGGGGAAATCATCACTATCGATCCTCTCATTGGGAGGGGGTCAATCTTCATCAACATCTTCACCAACACCATCTCATCTCAAACCCTAGTTCATCTCTTGTATCCGATCTTTGTCTCAAAACCTCAGATTGGTACCTGTGGGTTGCTAGTAGTGTTGATTACTCCTTGTAGTTGATGCTAGTTGGTTTATTTGGCGGAAGATCATATGTTCAGATCCTTTATGCATATTAATACCACTCTGATTATGAACATGAATATGATTTGTGAGTAGTTACGTTTGTTCCTGAGGATATGGGAGAAGTCTTGCTATAAGTAGTCATGTGAATTTGGTATTCGTTCGATATGTTGAAGAGATGTATGTTGTCTCTCCTCTAGTGGTGTTATGTGAACGTCGACTACATGACACTTCACCATTATTTGGGCCTAGAGGAAGGCATTGGGAAGTAATAAGTAGATGATGGGTTGCTAGAGTGACAGAAGCTTAAACCCTAGTTTATGCGTTGCTTCGTAAGGGGCTCATTTGGATCCATATGTTTCATGCTATGGTTAGGTTTACCTTAATACTTCTTTTGTAGTTGCGGATGCTTGCAATAGGGGTTAATAATAAGTGGGATGCTTGTCCAAGGAAGGGCAGTACCCAAGCACTGGTCCACCCACATATCAAATTATCAATGTAACGAACGCGAATCATATGAGCGTGATGAAAACTAGCTTGACGATAATTCCCATGTGTCCTCGGGAGCATTTTCCTTTATATAAGAGTTTGTCTAGGCTTGTCCTTTGCTACAAAAAGGATCGGGCCACCTTGCTGCACCTTGTTTACTTTTGTTAGTTGTTACCCGTTACAAATTACCTTATCACAGAACTATCTGTTACCGATAATTTCAGTGCTTGCAGAGAATACCTTACTGAAAACCGCTTGTCATTTCCTTCTGCTCCTCGTTGGGTTCAACACTCTTACTTATTGAAAGGACTGCGATAGATGCCCTATACTTGGGGGTCATCAGAGTGGTACGGTAATCCAGTTCTGGAGGTCATGTTACTTGACCATGACGAACCTACGAACTATGAGGAAGCGATGATGAGCCCAGATTCCGCGAAATGGCTTGAGGCCATGAAATCTGAGATGGGATCCATCTATGAGAACAAAGTGTGGACTTTAGTTGACTTGCCTGATGATCGGCAAGCCATCAAAAATAAGTGGATCTTCAAGAAGAAGACTGACGCTGACGGTAATGTTACTGTCTACAAAGCTCGACTTGTTTTGAAAGGTTTTCGACAAGTTCAAGGAGTTGACTACGATGAGACCTTCTCACCCGTAGCGATGCTTAAGTCCGTCCGAATCATGTTAGCAATTGCTGCATTTTATGATTATGAAATTTGGCAAATGGATGTAAAGACTGCATTCCTGAATGGTTTTATGGAAGAAGAGTCGTATATGATGCAACCCGAAGGTTTTATCAATCCAATGGATGCTAACAAAGTGTGCAAGCTCGAGCGATCCATTTATGGACTCGTGCAAGCATCTCAGAGTTGGAATAAATGTTTTGATAGTGTGATCAAAGCATATGGTTTTATACAGACTTTTGGAGAAGCCTGTATTTACAAGAAAGTGAGTGGGAGCTCTGTAGCATTTCTAATATTATATGTGGATGACATATTGTTTATTGGAAATGATATAGAATTTCTGGATATCATAAAAGGATACTTGAATAAGAGTTTTTCAATGAAAGACCTCGGTGAAGCTGCTTATATATTGGGCATCAAGATCTATAGAGATAGATCAAGACGCTTAATTGGACTTTCACAAAGCACATACCTTGACAAAGTTTTGAAGAAGTTCAAAATGGATCAAGCAAAGAAAGGGTTCTTGCTTGTGTTACAAGGTGTGAAGTTGAGTCAGACTCAATGCCCGACCACTGCAGAAGATAGAGAGAAAATTGAAAGTCATTCCCTATGCTTCAACCATATAGGTTCTATCATGTATGCAATGCTGTGTACCAGACCTGATGTGTGCCTTGCTATTAGTTTAGCAGGGAGGTACCAAAGTAATCCAGGAGTGGATCACTGGACAGCGGTCAAGAACATCCTGAAATACCTGAAAAGGACTAAGGATATGTTTCTCGTTTATGGAGGTGACAAACAGCTTGTCGTAAATGGTTATGTCGATGCAAGCTTTGACACTGATCCGGATGACTCTAAGTCACAAACCGGATACGTATTTATATTGAACGATGGAGTTGTAAGTTGGTGCAGTTCTAAGCAAAGCGTCGTGGCGGGATCTACGTGTGAAGCGGAGTACATAGCTGCTTCGGAAGTAGCAAATGAAGGAGTCTGGATGAATGAGTTCATATCTGATCTAGGTGTCATACCTAGTGCATCGGGTCCAATGAAAATATTTTGTGACAATACTGGTGCAATTTCCTTGGCAAAGGAATCCAGATTTCACAAGAGAACCAAGCACATCAAGAGACGCTTCAATTCCATCCGCGATCAAGTCAAGGAGGGAGACATAGAGATTTGCAAGATACATACGGATCTGAATGTTGCAGACCCGTTGACTAAGCCTCTCTCACGAGCAAAACATGATCAGCACCAAGACTCAATGGGTGTTAGAATCATTACAGTGTAATCTAGATTATTGACTCTAGTGCAAGTGGGAGACTAAAGGAAATATGCCCTAGAGGAAATAATAAAGTTGTTATTTATATTTCCTTATATCATGATAAATGTTTATTATTCATGCTAGAATTGTATTAACCGGAAACTTAGTACATGTGTGAATACATAGACAAACAGAGTGTCACTAGTATGCCTCTACTTGACTAGCTCGTTGAATCAAAGATGGTTAAGTTTCCTAGCCATAGACATGAGTTGTCATTTGATTAATGGGATCACATCATTAGAGAATGATGTGATTGACTTGACCCATTCCATTAGCTTAGCACGATGATCGTTTAGTTTGTTGCTATTGCTTTCTTCATGACTTATACATGTTCCTATGACTATGAGATTATGCAACTCCCGAATACCGGAGGAACACTTTGTGTGCTATCAAACGTCACAAAGTAATTGGGTGATTATAAAGATGCTCTACAGGTGTCTCCGATGGTGTTTGTTGAGTTGGCATATATCGAGATTAGGATTTGTCACTCCGATTGTCGGAGAGGTATCTCTGGGCCCTCTCGGTAATGCACATCACTATAAGCCTTGCAAGCAATGTGACTAATGAGTTAGTTGCGAGATGATGCATTACGGAACGAGTAAAGAGACTTGCCAGTAACGAGATTGAACTAGGTATTGAGATACCGACGATCAAATCTTGGGCAAGTAACATACCGATGACAAAGGGAACAACACATGTTGGTATGCGGTTTGACCGATAAAGATCTTCGTAGAATATGTAGGAACAAATATGAGCATCCAGGTTCCGCTATTGGTTATTGACCGGAGACGAGTCTCGGTCATGTCTACATAGTTCTCGAACCCGTAGGGTCCGCACGCTTAACGTTCGGTGACGATTGGTATTATGAGTTTATGTGTTTTGATATACCTAAGGTTGTTCGGAGTCCCAGATAAGATCACGGACATGACGAGGAGTCTCTAAATGGTCAAGACATAAAGATTGATATATTGGAATGCTATGTTTGGACATCGGAAGGGTTCCGGGTGAGTTCGGGCATTTACCGGAGTACCAGGGGGTTACCGGAACCCCCCGGGGAGTACGGGCCTTAATGGGCCTTGGTGGGAGAGAGAGGAGGAGGCGGCCAAGGTGGGGGGGGGGGGGGCGCCCCCCCAAGCCCAATTCGAATTGGGAGGGGGACCGGCCCGCCCTTTCCTTCTCCCTCTCTCCTCCTTCCTTCCTCTCCTACTCCAACTAGGGAAGGGGGGAATCCTACTCCCGGTGGGAGTAGGACCCCCCTAGGGCGCGCCATAGAGAGGGCCGGCCCTCCCCTCCTCCACTCCTTTATATACGGGGGAGGGGGGCACCCCATAGACACACAAGTAGATATTTTAGCCGTGTGCGGTGCCCCCCTCCACAGATTTCCACCTTGATCATACGGTTGCAGTGCTTAGGCGAAGCCCTGTGTCGGTAACTTCATCATCATCGTCATCATGCCGTCGTGCTGACGAAGCTCTCCCCCGACACTCAGCTGGATCTAGAGTTCATTGGATGTCACCGAGATGAACGTGTGTAGATCACGGAGGTGCCGTACTTTCAGTACTAGGATCGGTCAGATCGTGAAGACGTACGACTACATCAACCGCGTTGTCATAACGCTTCCGCTTTTGGTCTACGAGGGTACGTGGACAACACTCTCCCCTCTCGTTGCTATGCATCACCTAGATGGATCTTGCGTGTGCGTAGGATTTTTTTTGAAATTACTGCGTTCCCCAACAATATCTCACGCCGATGATCCCTCCACTCTCTTCTCGTGGATCGTTCCCTTTATATATGATATATCCATGACTCTGGCGCGGTAGGGCCTTCGCCACTTGCTTGCGCCCGCTGTATGGGCAGATCCCGACCGTCGCCTCCCTCCTAGTTACATCCCGACGACCCTCAGGTACAGCTTCCTCCGGCCTTGCTCCACTGCCCATCTTCCCACGTTGCTGCATATGGAAAATCCTGCATGTGGATCTTCTTTAGTTCTTTGCTTGAAACGTATCTCGACCGGCGTACTTTCCATCTTACAAACTCGTCCTCAAACCGTTTTTGATAAACCACCATGCTGCTATCTTTCCCTTATGACATGGAATATGCTTCTTTTTTGTCGGCGTATGTGTCTTCAACTCCTGTTATTGGCAGTAATTGTTTCCTTTCTACCTCTTTTTTTGCAAACAGGGCCATCCATTTCACCTTGTTAGTATTGCGACCTTTTGGTGGACTGCACAAATCACTTTTTTCTTAAGAGTGTCTTGTGCAGTTCTACTAAAATGTCACACGGACAACGTCTCTACATTTTAGTGTGACTGCACAAAGGGAGATTGGTTTTGCTATCCTCCTCATCCAACTCCAAACCAAATCTTCTCCAACAAGTGGTTAGTTTTATGAGAGATTGCAAAGGTGACCGACTTCTACTTGTGTGTGTATGTTTCATCAACTACTACTGGTGCTACTATTAATGTAATCACACTTGTTCAATATCTTTGCAAACATGGATGCTCAGCTCGATTTTAGTGGACATGGACAAAATGATCGGATGGTCCATGTCCACCCTAGAATCCTTTCTTGGCTAACATGTCTTGTGCAGTTCCACAGAGCTGCGTGAAACTAGCTGCCAACAAATGAACGCCAGGAAATGGAACCATGCCTGCGGACATCATCCTTCAACTTTTTATTTTTCTTTGTTTGTACACATTCTCACAACTTCATATTCAGTTGTGATGTAAATATTGACGCTGATCTGTGAATCATTGAGATGAATTATCATGCATGTTAGTTTCCTTTGTATTTGATGGAATGTTGTAATGAGACAACTTTGGAGGCAAGAGGACACATGAAACCAAAGTTGAAAGCTTCATAGCATTACAACACAATTTCATTATGCTAGAAAATTATGTGTACATATAAACATATCCGAAATCTTGATAGAAATGCCACAAATCATTCAAACTTCCTTTCACCCACATGTGGGACAACCAGAATCCGGGTCCACGTGTCATGCACCAATATTGAGTGCACAACTGCTGGCGAGATTCAACCCGCTCGTTGCACCGTAGTAATAATGACTAATGAGTGGTCAAATCATAGAGCCGCACCTTTCCCGTAATACTAGTAAAAGTTGCTCAGGCGAAGCAACCATCATTTCACTCTTCGTTGAATGCGCTCGTACTCCAATATTCCAAGAGTAAGTTGCCCGGACGAAGCAACCATAAGTACACGGTGCCAATGGTTGGTGGGATTTGTTAATTGAGCCCTGTATAAGGGCTTTTTTGATTCAAAGGATTCTCAAAGGAATTTTGGAGGATTCTAATCCTTAGGAGTTTTTCCTATGTGCGTTGTTTGATTCGTAGGATTGTAAACTGGAAGGGGGAGAGAAGAGAAGCAGACTACATTTTGTGAGAGAGGAAGGACAACCGTACAGTGCGGTGGTTTTTTAGAGCTCAAGGACAAACGATGCAGGAAATTCGGATTCCCCTACAATCTTGGTCATTTACTATCTCACACGCTTCATTTCCGTTGCCTCTAGAAACTGTGTGACCGGGGTTACGTTGTGATTGGTTGATACGTCTCCAACATATCTATAATTTTTGCTTGTTCCATGCTGTTATAATATCATTATTGGATGTTTTACAATCATTTTATAGCAACTTTATATCATTTTTTGGGACTAACCCATTGACATAGTGCCCAGTGCCAGTTGCTGTTTTTTTCTTGTTTTTTTACTTCGCAAAAAATCAATACCTAACGGAGTCCAAATGCAGCAAAACTTTTTGGATATTTTTGGGCCAAGGAAGTACCAGGGGGGCTTCGAGGGGAGCACAACCCACCTGGGCGCGCGTGGGGGCCAAGGCGTGTCCTGGTGGGTTGTGCCCACCTCGGCCGCCTCCCGCACCGCCTCTTTGCTCTATAAATACCCTGAAAATCCAAAAACCCTAGGGGAGTGGACGAAACACAATTCCTGCCGCCGCAAGTTCCAAAAACCACAGACCAATCTAGACACCATCACGGAAGGGTTCATCATCCTCATTGGTGCCTCTCCGATGATGCGTGAGTAGTTCATTGTAGACCTACAGGTCCGTAGTTAGTAGCTAGATGGCTTACTCTCTCTCTCTTTTGATTCTCAATACAATGGTCTTTGGAGATCTATTTGATGTAACTCTTTTTGCGGTGTGTTTGTTGGTATCCGATGAACTTTGAGTTTATGATCAGATCTATTTTATCCATGAAAGTTATTTGAGTTTTGATCTCTTATATGGATGATTGCTTATAGCCTTGTATTTCTTCTTCGAATCTTTGGTTTAGTTAGGCCGACTAGATCGATTTTTCTTGCCATGGGAAGAGGTGCTTTGTGATGGGTTCGATCTTACGGTGCTCAATCCCAGTGACAGAAGGGGACATGACACGTATGTATCGTTGCTATTAAGGATAACAAGATGGGGTCTATTCCTACATGAATAGATCTTGTCTACATCATGTCATCGTTCTTTTTGCATTACTCCATTTTTCCATGAACTTAATACAATAGATGCATGCCGGATAGCGGTCGATGTGTGGAGTAATAGTAGTAGATGCAGGCAGGAGTCGGTCTACTAATCTTGGACGTGATGCCTATATAATGATCATTGCCTGGATATCGTCTTAATTATTTGAAGTTCTATTAATTGCCCAACAGTAATTTGTTTACCTGCCGTATGCTATTTTTCTCGAGAGAAGCCACTAGTGAAATCTACGGTCCCCGGGTCTCTTCTTTATCATATTTGCCTTCGAGATCTATTTTTATTCGCTTTTATTTTCAGATCTATTAATCCAAAAACACAAAAATACCTTGCTGCATTTTTTATTTATTTTATCTCGCGTTCCCACGAGATCTATTTATCCAATCTACTACAATTTTATCTATCTTTTTCCCCGGGAGGGATTGACAACCCCTCTTTCACGTCGGGTTGCAAGTATTTGTTCTTTGTGTGAAGATACCATTTACATAGTGTTCCGTGGTTCTCCTACTGGTTCGATATCCTTGTTCTCATCACTGAGGGAAATACCTACCGTAGCTTTGCTGCATCATCCCTTCCTCTTTAGGGAAATACCGACATAGTTCAAGCCGCATCAAAAGGAATTTCTAGCGCCGTTGCTGGGGAGGATGAGGTCAAGATAGTCTTCCGTCCATGTGCCAATTTCTGCCGCCATCAACATCTATCCGGTTCCTAATCACGAATCTCATCTCCTTACAATTTACATTATTTTCCATTTGCCTCTCGTTTTCCTCTCCCCCACTTCACAAAAATTTGCCGTTTTATTCGCCCTCTTTTTCGTTCGTCGTTTTCTCGTCAGATCTATTTTTTTGTTTGCATTCTTGTTTGCGTAGTTGCAATGTCTCAGGAAAATACCAAGTTATGTGATTTTTCCAATACCAATAATAATGATTTTATTAGCACTCCAGTTGCTCCTCCCGCCACTAGTGCGGATTCTTGTGGTATTAATGCCTCTTTGTTGAATCTTGTTATGAAAGATCAGTTTTCCAGTACTCCTAATGAGGATGACGTGTCCCATCTTAACACATTCGTGGAATTATGCAATATGCAAAAGAAAAAAAGATGTGGACAATGATATTGTGAAGTTGAAATTATTCCTGTTTTCTTTGCGAGATCGTGTAAAAATTTGGTTTTCTTCTTTGCCTCACAATAGTATCGATTCTTGGGATAAGTGCAAAGATGCTTTTATTAGTAAGTATTTGGGACACAAATCATGAATTTTAAGCAACTTGAGCATGAACATGTTGCGCAATCTTGGGAAAGAATGAAATTGATGCTAAGAAATTGTTCTACTCATGGTTTAAATCTTTTGATGATCATACAAAAAATTTATGCGGGATTGAATTTTTTCTAGAAACCTTTTAGATTCCGCCACGGGTGGTATTTTTATGGAAATTACTTTGGGTGAAGCTACTAAATTGCTTGATAATATTATGGCAAACTATTCACAATTGCATACCAAAAGAGCTCCTACTAGTAAAAAGGTTAATTCGATTGAAGAAATTCTTTAAGTGAAAAAGTTGATGCTCTTATGAAGTTGGTTTCTAATAAAAGTGCTCCTATTGATCTTAATGATGTGCCTTTGTCTTCTTTGATTGAGCAAGATAGTCTTTCCGTAGATGTGAATTTCGTCTCGCGAACAATTTTAGTAACAATGCTTATAGAGGTAATTTTAATCCTAGGCCTTTTCCGGGAAATTCCTCTAATAATTATGGCAATTCCTATGGTAATACTTCTTATAATAATAATAGGAACACCTCTCATATTGAGAATAATATTAAAGAATTTATCAATGCTCAAAAAGTTTTCAACAACACGATAGAAGAAAAGTTGAATACGATTGATGATATGTCAAGAAGCATTGATAGAATTTCTCAGGATGTAGAAAAGTACCGCTATGCTTAGAGCTAAAAGAGAATTTTTAGAAAAAGCGTTTTCTAGTGATTGCTTTCATAAGAATGATGAAGATCTTAAAGTGATTGGTGTTTCTTCTATTGATTCATTGTTTAGTAAAATTAAAATTGATGATAAAGGGACTCAAGAAGAGTCAACTTAAGTTAGAAGGCGTCCTGATAATTTGGAGGGTGAAAATCTCATTGAAAATTTTGATAAAAGTGAGTTTGGAGAGGTCAAAACCTTAACTAGTGATGTGCCCACTCTTTTGGATTAAAATACTTTAGTTATGATAATTGTTCTTTGATGGATTGTATTTCTTTGTTGCAATCCATGATAAATTCATCCCATGCTTATGAACAAAATAAAGCTTTTACTAAGTATATCGGTGATGCTATGATGAAAGCTTTGGAAGAAAAGTTGGAATTAGAGATCTCAATTCCTATAAAATTACATGATGAATGGGAACCTACCATCAAAGTCAAGATTAAAAATTATGAGTGTTTTGCTTTGATTTATTAGATGGTGTTACATGATAGGGTAAATATGAGGAACCTGCTCAGGAGAAAAACTTTTTACTTAGAAACATACAATTGTGCACTCAGTGGATGTCAGCATGACAAAACATTGTTCCACCTGTTCTGGGAATGTCCCTTTGCTGCCAGGTGCTGGGATTTCATTTGCCCAAATAGAGACACACCAACATCTATACGGGAGGCTATTCAAGATATAATTCAGAAACTAAGAGTACCATTTGCAACGGAAATTGTTATGCTGGGATCATGGGTGATGTCTACTATGCAACTTTAGTCTTGTAGACACGTGTTGGGCCTCCAAGCGCAGAGTTTTGTAGGACAGTAGCAATTTTCCCTCAAGTGGATGGCCTAAGGTTTATCAATCCGTGAGAGGTGTAGGATGAAGATGGCCTCTCTCAACCTGCAACCAAATACAAGAAATCTCTTGTGTTCCAACACACCCAATACAATGGCAAATTGTATAGGTGCACTAGTTCGGCGAAGAGATGGTGATAAAAGTGTAATATTGATGGTAGAAATATATTTTTATAATCTGAATAAATAAAAACAGCAAGGTAGCAATTAGTAAACGGGCACAAAAACGGTATTGCAATGCTTGAAAAAGAGGCCTAGGGTCCGTACTTTCGCTAGTGCAATTTCTCAACAATGCTAACATAGTTGGATCATATGATTATCCCTCAAAGTGCAGCAAGAAATCACTACCGAGTTCCTATTAGCGGAGAACAAAAGATAGGAATTGTTTGTACGGTACGAAGCCACCTCAAAGCTATTCTTTCCGACCGATCTAATCAAGAGTTAGTACTAAGATAACACCAAAGCAAGTTCATATTCATAATACTCAATCCACACAAAGAACTACAAGGAGACCCCAAAGTTTCCGTCGGAGAAAAATGTGCGTCAACCCCTATGCATAGATTACCCCAATATCACCGCGGGAATCCGCGAGTTGAATACCATAACACATATCAAGTGAATCAATATGATACCCCATTGTCACCTCAAGTATTCATATTGCAAGACATATATCATGTGTTCTCATCTCTGAATATTCAATCCGACAAGACAAAACTTTGAAGGGTAAAGATTCAATTCATCATAACAAGAGTATAGAGGGTAGAAACATCATATGATCTGACTATTTTAACAAAGCCCATGATATAGATCACGAGAGAGAGAGAGAGATTAAACACATAGCTACTGGTACAAACCCTCAGCCCCAAGGGTGGACTACTCCCTCCTCATCGTGGTGGCCGCCGGGATGATAAAGATGGCCGCTGGAGATGATTCCCCCCTCTGGCAGGGTGCCGGAACGGGGTCTAGATTGGTTTTCGCGGATACAAAGACCTTGCAGTGGCGGAACTTCTGATCTAGCGTGACCCCGATGGGTTCCGGAATATTTGGGAATTTATAGTGCAAAGAAGGGGTATGGGAGGCCACCGAGGTGGGCACAACCCACCTGGGTGCGCCAGGTGGGCTTGGCGCGCCCTGGTGGGTTGTGCCCCCCTCGGGGCACCCCCTAGGTGCTGCTCTGGCCCAATGAGTGTCTTCTGGTCCATAAAAAATCACCGTGGAGTTTCATTGCAATTTGGACTCCGTTTGGTATTGATTCCCCACGATGTAAAAAACAAGCAAAAAACAACAACTGGCACTGGGCACTGGGTCAATAGGTTAGTCCCAAAAAATGATATAAAGGTTCTATAAAATGATTGTAAAACATCCAAGAATGATAATATATTGGCATGAATACTTCATAAATTATAGATACGTTGGAGACGTATCAGCATCCCCAAGCTTAATTCCTGCTCGTCCTCGAGTAGGTAAAAGTGCATAAGTTTGATCAATGACAATTTCAATCACTTTACTTAGCATCATAACGGCTATTCTTTCTTATGAAACTTCTCATGTTATAGTGGCAACCAATTCACATGTTAAGGTTCAAACAATGAACTATCTTGAAACTCAACAACCTATGTTCTTAGTCATCAAGCAATTGCAATTCAACTTATTCAGCAGAGTTTAAGTAAGAGCTCCACATGCTCAACCATCATATAGTCTTCTATGATTGCTAACACTCACCGCATACTCATGAGCAAAACGTTTCAACCGGACACATAGAAAGATAGGGGCTTATTGTTTTGCCTCCCAACGTATTCACCTCAAGGGTGATGTCAACAATAATAACTCATGGTACCCATATTCAACTGGACATAAGTGCCTAGATCTTTCCTCACCACATGATGCTTGCCAAAAGAGAAAAATAAAAAGGAATAGAGAGAATAACTTTGACTCTTTGCATAAAAATTAATACTGAAAATTAAAATATAGGCCCTTCGCAGAGGGAAGCAGAGGTTGCCATGCACTTATTTGTTTGTATGCTCAATCCCTTAGTGCAAAAGAACGTCACGTTATATTGCCCCTTATGATAGCAACCTTTATCATGCAGTCCGTCGCTTTTATTGCTTTGCCATCATAAGTTCGTACAACACTCAGTTTTCTCTTACACTAAATGATCTAACACTTTTGGAAGCAATTTTTATTGCCTTATTGCACCGATGACAACTTACTTGAAGGATCTTACTAAATCCTCAGGTAGGTATGGTGGACTCTTGAAAATAAGATTTGGGTTTTTTGGTTTTTGGATGCACAAGTAGTATCTCTACTTGGTGCGGAATTTTTGGCTAGCAAAGATGGGGGGCAAGCACCACATGTTGAAGGATCTATGACAATATGACTTCTATGTGAATATGAACAAACATAAACCATTATGTTGTCTTCCTTGTCCAACGTCAACAATTTTGGCATATAATATTTTGATGGGGGCTCACAATCACAAAAGATTTCTAGGATAGTGTATTTGCATGTGAAATTTCTCTTCCTTATACTAATTATTCGTGAATTGCTTGTATGACCAATATTGTGATTGTCAAGCCTCAAAAGGTTTCACTTTCTAAACCCAAATGTGATGCTACCACTAGGCATGATATGATTTCAATTTCATGAAATTCAATTTATTCAACAATTTACTCATAGGATATAAGTGAAGCACAAGAGTAAATGACAAACTACTCCAAAAAGATATCAGTGAAGATCAAGCGAGTAGTTAAGTAAACAGGTAGCTATTTGAGTACTCTCTCTTATTAAAAACTTTCAGATCTAAGTAATTTATTAAAACAGCAAGCAAAACAAAACTAAATGACATTTCAAGGATAGCACACATAATGTGAAGAAGCAAAAAAAACTTAGGCTCAACCGATACTAACCGATAGTTGTTGATGAAGAAAGGTGGGATGCCTACCGGGGCATCCCCAAGATTAGATGCTTGAGACTTCTTGAAATATTATCTTGGGGTGACTTGGGCATACCCAAGCTTGAGCTTTTGTGTCTCCTTAATTCCTTTATATCACGGTTTTCCTAAATCTCAAAAGCTTCATCCACACAAAACTCAACAAGAACTCGTGAGATATGTTAGTATAAACCAATGCAAAAACCTTATCATTCTCTACTGTAGCAAATCACAAAAATTATTATTTGACATTGCATACTAAATGCCTCTACATATTTAATACTCCTATCCTCAAATAGGATCACTAAACAAGCAAACATATGCAAACAATGCAAGCATAACAACAATCTGCCAAAACAGTACAGTCTGTAAAGAATACAAGATTCATCATACTTCCCTAACTCAAAAAATTATGAAATTCTAGCACACTGTGGAAAATTTATCAGATCTTATTATGCAAAATGTTTCAACATTTTTTCACACTCTGACTTTTCTAGGGAATTTTTGCAACAGCGGTAAACTTTCTGTTTTCAAACAGCAACATGTAGACTTGTAAAATAAGCACGGTAAAGGCTATCCTTGACATCTTTATTGAAATGAAAGATGCAACATTATTCTAAATAACAGCAATCAAATCCTAACAAAATAAATTGACGCTCCAAGCAAAACACATATCATGTGACGAATGAAAACATAGCTCCAAGTGAGGTTACCGATAATGTTAGAGACGAAGGAGGGGATGCCTTCCGGGGGATCCCCAAGCTTAGTTGCTTGGTTATTCCTTGGATATTACCTTGGGGGTGCCTTGGGAATCCCCAAGCTTTGGTTCTTTTCACTCCTTATTCTCCTCATATCAACATCTCACCCAAAACTTGAAAACTTCAATCACACAAAACTTAATGGAACTTTGTGAGATAGGTTAGTATGATAAAGAGCAAACCATTGCACTTTGGTACTGTCAAAGACAAGATTCATAATTGTTTCCACACAATTCCTACTGTAGCATGTCATTTCCACAATTTATATTGAGCAATATAAGTCATAGAAATTAGAAAACAAGCAAACTATGCATTGAAAACAGAATCTGTCAAAAACAGAACAGTCTGTAATGATCTGGATAACTATCATACTTATGCTACTCCAAAAATTATGAAAAAATTGGACCACGTGACCAATTTGTATATTAAACTTCTGCAAAAGGAATCAACTCGATACCGCTCTTCTGTTAAAAATGAGACTCATTTTTGTGAGCGCAAAAGTTTCTGTTTTTCAGCAGAGTCAAATCAACTATCACCCAACATGATCCCAAAGGCTGTACTTGGCACTTTATTGAAACAAAAGCTATAAAACATGATCACTACAGTATCATAATCATGTGAACACACAAAAACAGTAGGTAAAAGTGTTGGGTTGTCTCCCAACAAGCGCTTTTCTTTAATGCCTTTTAGCTAGGCATGATGATTTCAATGATGCTCACATAAAAAATAAGAATTGAAACATAACACGAGCATCATGAATCACATGGCAAGCAAATTTAAGTTTAACCCACTTCCTATGAATAGGGATTTTGTGATCAAACAACTCATGGGAACAAGAATCAACTAGCATAGGAAGGCAGAACAAGCATAACTTCAAAACTTTCAACATAAAGAGAGGAAACTTGATATTATTGAGATATGTAAAAGCATAAGTTCCTCTCTCATAATAATTTTCAGTAGAATCATGAATGAATTCAACAAAATAACTATCACATAAAGCATTCTTTTCATGATCCACAAGCATAAAATTTTATTACTCTCCACGTAAGCAAATTTATTCTCATCAATAATGGTGGGAGGAAACTCAAAAAAATAACTATCATGTGATTCAAAATTAAAATCATGATGACAAGTTTCATGGTTATCATTATTCGATATAGCATACATGTCATCACCACAATCATCATAGATAGCAACCTTGTTCTCATAGTCAATTGAAGCCTCATCCAAAATGGTGGATTCATCATTAAATAAATTCATGACCTCTCCGAATCCACTTTCATCGTTATAATCATCATAAATAGGAGGCATGCAAATATTATAGCAAATTTGCACATCAAAACTTGGGGGACTAAACATATCATCTTCATCAAATATAGCATCCCCAAACTTGTAGCTTTGCATATCATTAGCATCATGGATATTCAAAGAATTCATACTAACAATATTGCAATCATGCTCATCATTTAAATATTTTGTGCCAAACATTTTATTGACTTCTTCTTCTAACAATTGAGCACAATTTTCCAAACCATCATTTTGAAGGAAGATATTATAAAGATGATCAATAATATGATGCAACCTCAATTCCATTTTTTATGTAGTTTTCTTTTATAAACCAAACTAGTGATAAAACAAGAAGCTAGGAGATTCAATTGCAAGATCTAAAGATATACCTTCATGCACTCACCTCCCCGGCAATGGCGCCAGAAAAGAGCTTGATGTCTACTACACAACTCTATTCTTGTAGACACGTGTTGGGCCTCCAAGCGCAGAGTTTTGTAGGACAGTAGCAATTTTCCCTCAAGTGGATAGCCTAACGTTTATCAATCCGTGAGAGGTGTAGGATGAAGATGGTCTCTCTCAAACGACCCTGCAACCAAATACAGGAAATCTCTTGTGTCCCCAACACACCCAATACAATGGCAAATTGTATAGGTGCACTAGTTCAGCAAACAGATGGTGATAAAAGCGTAATATTGATGGTAGAAATATATTTTTATAATCTAAATAAATAAAAACAACAAGGTAGCAATTAGTAAACGGGCACAAAAACGGTATTGCAATGCTTGAAAAAGAGGCCTAGGGTCCGTACTTTCGCTAGTGCAATTTCTCAACAATGCTAACATAGTTGGATCATATGATTATCCCTCAAAGTGCAGCAAAGAATCACTCATGAGTTCCTATTAGCGGAGAACAAAAGATAGGAATTGTTTGTAGGGTACGAAACCACCTCAAAGCTATTCTTTCCGATCGATCTAATCAAGAGTTAGTACTAAGATAACACCAAAGCAAGTTCATATTCATAATACTCAATCCACACAAAGAAATACAAGGGGACCCCAAAGTTTCCGTCGGAGAAAAACGTGCATCAACCCATATGCATAGATTACCCCAATATCACCGCGGGAATCCGCGAGTTGAATGCCATAACACATATCAAGTGAATCAATATGATACCCCATTGTCACCTCAAGTATTCATATTGCAAGACATATATCATGTGTTCTCATCTCTGAATATTCAATCCGACAAGACAAAACTTTGAGGGGTAAGGATTCAATTCATCATAACAAGAGTATAGAGGGTAGAAACATCATATGATCTGACTATATTAACAAAGCCCATGATATAGATCACGAGAGAGAGAGAGATTAAACACATAGCTACTGGTACAAACCCTCAGCCCCAAGGGTGGACTACTCCCTCCTCATCGTGGTGGCCGCCGGGATGATAAAGATGGCCACCGGAGATGATTCCCCCCTCCGGCAGGGTGCTGGAACGGGGTCTAGATTGGTTTTTGCGGATACAAAGACCTTGCGGCGGGGGAACTTCTGATCTAGGGTAACCCCGATGAGTTTCAGAATATTTGGGAATTTATAGTGCAAAGAATGGGTATGGGAGGCCACCGAGGTGGGCACAACCCACCTGGGCGCGCCAGGTGGGCCTGGCGCGTCCTGGTGGGTTGTGCCCCCCTCGGGGGACCCCCGAGGTGCTGCTCTGGCCCAATGGGTGTCTTTTGGTCCATAAAAAATCACCGTGGAGTTTGGTTGCATTTGGACTCCGTTTGGTATTGATTTCCTGCGATGTAAAAAAAACAAAAAACAACAACTGGCACTGGGCACTGGGTCAATAGGTTAGTCCCAAAAAATGATATAAAGTTGCTATAAAATGATTGTAAAACATGCAATAATGATAATATAATAGCATGGAACAAGCAAAAATTATAGATACGTTGGAGATGTATCAGCAGTGCAGCCGAAGGTGGAAATCAACTAATGACTTATGAAATTATATATAATCTTCCTCAGGCAAGTCAGTAACCCCTTCGTCCAGATGATCGCGTTTTGTCATGCCGAGCTATTGATAGGTGCTACTGTTTTTCAACACCATTTAAGTATAGCTATTGTTTTCCTATCTTTTCAGATTCAAAACAATGAAGATGATTTCAGGGGAACTGCACAATATGGTCTGATGTTGAGTCATCTCTATTGCCTCATGTATTTGCTGCAAACGTGTCAGCATCAATTGCCAGATGAGGCAACCAGCTAGCTATGGAGTTGCCAACATGATCAAAGTGCTCACAACATTGAGAAGAAACAAGTATGCCTAGGAAATTAATGCATGCGCAGGGAGGCCCTTTGCTCAGAGAAGCATCGATCGTTTTTCTTTATTTCTACACCTTCTCACAGCTTTGTATTGGTCATAGTATGGTGAATCATTGAGATGCATAAACATGCTGAACTTTTGTGCTTGTGAATGTTAGTATGCATACCGTATCTTCTAAAGCTTAGTATAATGCGAATGTTGACTATCCTGTGAACCTTTACAATCTAGTAAGTATATTGTAGGCCTGTTATTTGACACCTCATTTTGTCGCGCTACGACCAGGCTGAGTGCCTGCACGCAGTATCTAATTTGGTGGATGTCAAGCCGGCCAGAGAAGGAGCTATAACCTTTTTCCAAGTTGAGAAAGGTTACTGATGAGTAGCCATAAGCTGGAGGCGTCTCTTTTTTTCTTTCGAATGGGCAATAAGCTAGAGAGCTGGAGAGTGTCTCTAATGGGCTGCCTCTAGTACAAGGCCGTCCAGTATGAAACACGGGCAGCCGACTAGGTTGATACAAAAGCCTATCCATCTTAAAGACCATTTGTTTTTGTTTTTTCGAGAAGAACCCCATATTTCTTGAAGAGGGGCGATCCCAGAAAAACCATCCATCCTCCTCGCCTCCAGTTACTGCAGCTCGCTGGACTCTGCCGCTTCTGTCTCCCCCCAATTCCCCCAGCTCCCCATCTTCCTCACTCGTACAGAAAACCACCGATCACCTTGTTCCTCACTCGTACAGAAAACGTCTGCTCCTCTTCTTCCTCGCTCCTACAGAAAACCCCAACCATCCTTCTTCCCCACTCGCACTACCACTAGGCTCATCTCTCGCTACTCTACTCAAACCCATGAGCTTGGTGTGACACCCGCAAGGAAAATGGAGTCGGCTGGCCCCAGCGCCAAGAATGTGAGGCTCTTGCCAGCGACGATGCCGGTTGTAGATCCCACACCCGGCAGCGCGGGCAGAAGCGGCGATCCCCCCACCCAGATTTGAGGAACCCGTAGAATCTCTAGTGGACTGCATCAGCGATCTATCGGACGACATCCTTGGGGGGGGGGGGATCATCTCCCTTCTCCCCACCAAGGATGGCTGCCGCACACAAGTCCTCGCATCTCAGTGGCGCACTCTCTGGCGCAACGCGCCTCTTAATCTCGACTGCTGTCAGATATCTGTCCTTCCCGAATTTGATCTCCTCAGAGCCATCGTGTCCTCCCACCAGGGCCCTGTTAAACGCCTCTGCATCCCGACACGCTACCTGTTGTCCATACCCCGCACGGTGGACGCCTGGCTGACATCCACTGAATTCGAAAAACTCCAGCAGCTTGAGTTCTACCATTACTACGAAAAACATATGCCGCGATCCCAACTCCATGTATTTGTGCCCACACCACCATTGTCCATCTCGTGGTTTTCCTCCTCTCTCCACACCCTCACGGATGCCTACTATGCAACTTTATTCTTGTAGACTCGTGTTGGGCCTCCAAGCGCAGAATTTTGTAGGACAGTAGCAATTTTCCCTCAAGTAGATGACCTAAGGTTTATCAATCCGTGGAGGTGTAGGATGAAGATGGTCTCTCTCAAACAACCCTGCAACCAAATACAAAAAATCTCTTGTGTCCCCAACACACCCAATACAATGGCAAATTGTATAGGTGCACTAGTTCGGCGAAGAGATGGTGATAAAAGTGTAATATTGATGGTAGAAATATATTTTTATAATCTGAATAAATAAAAACAGCAAGGTAGCAAATAGTAAACGGGCACAAAAACGGTATTGCAATGCTTGAAAATGAGGCCTAGGGTCCGTACTTTCACTAGTGCAACCTCTCAACAATGCTAATATAATTGGATCATATAACCGTCCCTCAAAGTGCAACAAAGAATCACTCCAAACTGTCAAGCGGAGAACATAAGACGGAATTGTTCGTAGGGTACGAAACCACCTCAAAGCTATTCTTTCCGATCAATCTACCCTAGAGTTCGTACTAAAATAACACCAAGCTATTCTTTCCGATCGATCTAACCAAGAGGTCGTACTAGAATAACACCAAAGCAAATTCAGATTCATAATATTCAATCCAACACAAAGAACTTCAAAGAGTGCCCCAAGATTTCTAACGGAGAAACAAAGACAAGAACGTGCATCAACCCTTATGCATAGATTACCCCAATGTCACCTCAGGAATCCGCGAGTTCAGTGCCAAAACATATATCAAGTGAATCAATACGATACCCCATTGTCACCACGAGTATTCAATTGCAAGACATATATCAAGTGTTCTCAAATCCATAAAAGTATTCAATCCGATAACAACGAAATCTCAAAGGGAAAAACTCAATTCATCACAACAAGATAGAGAGGGAAAAACACCATATGATCCAACAATATTAACAAAGCCCGCGATACATAAAGATCGTGACATCTCAAGAACATGAGAGAGAGATTAAACACATAGCTACTGGTACAAACCCTCAGCCCCGAGGGTGGACTACTCCCTCCTCATCATGGTGGCCGCCGGGATGATGAAGATGGCCACTGGAGATGATTCCCCCCTCCGGCAGGGTGCCGGAACGGGGTCTAGATTGGTTTTTGGTGGCTACAGAGCCTTGCGGCGACAGAACTTCTGATCTAGGGTAACCCCGAGGGTTTTCGGAATATTTGGGAATTTATAGGGTAAAGAGGGGCGTCGGGGTCCTGGGAACGGGGGTACCCAGACTTGCCTGCCTACGGCCCACGGCGTGGCTCCACCAACGGCCCGGTACGGCCCAGCTTCAACAACAACTGCTCAAGACCCTCGCGAGGGGCCAAGCCTCGCGAGGCGGACGACACCAAGACCTCCCTGGGGGAGGCCTCGCTAGGCTGGCTCCCAAGGAGCAGAGATATCAAGGCAGGGGGCACCTCGCGAGGTTCACATGACGTGAGCCATGACGACCAAGGCCAGGCAAGCGCCAGCGAGCGCAGAGTGCCAGTTTCCCTTTTGGTGCTAAAGAGGCACGCGCGGGCGAGGACTCCCGAGGCATCAGGCAAAGGTTTCCATATCGGTGCAACGAGACCAAGACCAGCAGGACGGCAGGACGGAGGTCATCGCAGAGCCCATAGCTGCATCACCACCAGAGCCTTTGGCAGGCGAAGACCACCTTTTGTCAGGATAGCTTGCACTAGTTGTCTCCCTTCAAAACTGGCCGTTGTGGGATCCCTTCCTGCCTAACATTTGGGAAGAGGACCAGGGCCTCTATAAATAGGACTAGCCACCACCATAGAAGAGGACGGATCATTGAGACCACCCTCATATGCACCAGCTCACCGAGCTCAAGAACACCTCTCCTCAAGAGGCTGTTCATACCTTGTAGCTGTTCATCCTCAGCCTACAAGGCAATCCACCACACCACACTGGAGTAGGGTATTACACCACAACGGTGGCCCAAAGCAGTATAAACCCTCGCATCTCTTGTTCCTTGGGTTTGACGAGCTAGGCCTTGAGATCGTTGTGCGAGCGAGCTGGGGGGAGAGAGTCCTTCATGCGCACCCTAGAGTTCGAACCTCAAGGGTTTGCCGAAACCCAGAATCCGACATTTGGCGCGCCAGGTAGGGTTGCGCCAAAGCTTTCCCTTCGTCGATCCACGTTCCACCACTCCGCCAGTTTCATGGCTGATGCTCGTCGAGCCCGCGCCGAGCGCTTAGCCGCTCTCAATGCCCGCATCGCTCAAACGGCGTCCGCCGGCAGGCCTCCCCATGGCTCTCCATCACCTGCTGCCAACGCCGCCACCGGCCCGGCGGGAAACGAGCAGCAGGCGTCATTGCTGCACCCCTCCGTACGGCGGGACGGACGCACCGCCACCCCTTCCTTGACTCCAGCCGGCTCGTCGTCCCACGCTCGTCGCGTGCCCACGGATGTGCAGGCCATGCTGCTCATGGCACGTGAGCTCCTGCGTTACCGCCCGGTCGACGACCTCTACGAGGACTAGCTAGACCGCATCGCCGAGCTCGTCAGCGCTGCTGGGGGCTCTCCCGCACCGTCTCTCTCGCTGCCTCGCCACCTCCAGCTGCGGGCGAGGTAGCTCACGGAGCGCCTCCACCACCTTCGCATCAAGACGGCGCCCTCGCACCAAGACGCGCGGCCCCGCGGCACGACCCGCCGCGCCGGGTGCCCGCGCACGAAGAAGGAAGCTGCCAAGAAGTCCCTTGGCTGCAAGAAAACGCTCCTGCACTCCCAGCACCACCGCGTCAGTGGCCATGATAGGCCACGGCAGGCTGTCGTGCCTTCACTCCCGAGCGGCGCTGCGTCGTATGGCCCGGCAAGTTCAAGCCAGACCTGCCTCCGTGTTATGACGGCACCCCTGACCCTGCAGAGTTCTTGCAGCTCTACGAGCTAAGCATCGAGGTGGCCAACAGCGATGAGAAGGTCATGGCAAACTTGTTCCCCATGGCCCTCAAAGATGGCGCGCGCTCGTGGCTCCTGAACTAGCCCGCGGGATCGATCTCCTCCTGGGGCGAGATGCGTGAGCGTTTCATCGCCAACTTCCAGGCCACTAGTGACCGCCCGCCGGCCGCGGGCGACCTGCTGGCGCATCAAGCAGCAGCCGGGAGAGACCCTGCAGAAGTACATCTAGCGCTTCAATAGCGTCCGCCTAAATACCCCAAGGTGACGGACGAGGCCATCATATCCGCGTTCTCTGATGGCGTCCGCGACGTCCAGATGAAGGAGGAGCTCGCCATCCACGAAGACCTATGCATGGCTCTGGAGATGTTCAACATGGCAACCAAGTGCGCAAGAGCTGAGGAGGGCGCCTCTCCCTCCTCGAGCTCCCTACTGTCGACCCAGAAGACAAGAAGGCCAAGGCCAAGGACATGAAGCGCAAGGGAGTAGCCGTGCTTGCGGCTGAGCCTGAGATGAAGCGCGACCGAGACCACCCCGAGTCGTCCAAAGGAAGACGTCTGTTCTGCGCCTTCCACAACGTACACAAACACAACACCAATGATTGTCAAGAGATCAGGGCCATCTGTGATGGGCGCTTTGGTCGATGCCCCGAGCGTAACGACCGGGGCTATGGTAGAGGAGGAGGACGAAGTGGAGGATGCTAGGACGACCGCGGCCCCCGCCAGGAGTGGAGCGACCGGCCTCGTGAGGACCGCTGGCAGGACCAGCCTCGTGAAGGTGCCTGGAGGGATCAGCCTCGTGAGGACCATCCTCAGGGCAACACTGGCCTCCCTCCGCTGCCGCCACCGCCAAGGAGGAACGACGACCACCATTAGGACGAGGGGGCTGGGGGCTTCCAGGAGTCGCGCGCCATCGCCTGCATATTGGGTGGTGCTCAGGCCCCAGCCTCCTAGCGCATCTTCAAGCAGTTTGCCCGCGAGGTGAACATGGCTCTCCCCAGGCTCGAGGCCACACGCCCGCTCAGGTGGTCCAAGTGCGCCATTACCTTCAGCTCGACAGACCAGCTCGAGTGCGCGGTGACGACTGGTGCGCTCCTGATGTCCTATCTGTCGAGACGTTCAACCGCCTCCAGGTGCCATACGATCAGCTACAGCCTACCAAGCCCTTCTCAGGAGTGACCGACCGCTCCACCACCCCGATAGGGTAGGTCCGCCTCCCTGTCACCTTCGGCACGCGCGATAACTACCGCACCGAGCTCATCGACTTTGATGTCGCCCACATATGCCTGTCGTACAATGCCATCCTCGGGTATCCAGCCTTGGCCAAGTTTATGGCGGTGACACATCAAGACTACAACGTCCTCAAGATTCCAGGAAGCGGCGGCATCATCACGGTCGCATGTGAGGAAAAGGACGCGGTGTGCTCTCTCGAGCGTGCTTACCAGGCGGCAGCAGCCGAAGACCCAGACAACAAAGGCACTGTTTACCCTCCTGAGGCCATCCCCAAGAAGAAGAAGCTGCTCCACCAAGGGCCTCAGGAGAGCGGCGTTTCCAGCGGCACCACTTTAGGACCTGCGCCCACAGATGGGGCGCCTCCCTCTCTCGCATAGGAAGGCGCGCCCAGCACCCTCCTCAGGCTGGGCTCAGGGGCTCTCTTCTGGAGGGCCTCAGACCTACCCAACGTCACGAGGGAGGCGCTCGGGCACCACGTGGAGGCGTGCTTCACCGCACATTTCCCCCAAGAGGGCACAAGGCGTGGAGCGCCTGGTGCTCAGGAGTTCATCACTAAGGCGACCGAGGAGCTTCAAGAAGCGAGGACCATATGCGGCGACCGCCGCCCACCACCTGGCGCAGCTCCGCATCCTGGCGAGGACGACGAGCTGCGCGTCTACGTCGACGTCCCATGGCTCAATAGGGCTGCATCTCAGGAGTGTTTTTGGCCTTCGCGTGTTGCCGAACACGGCTGTCACCTTCCAGCGCCACTTGCGGAGCATTCTGGCGGCTCAGGAGGCCAGGCATCACGCGGTCCTGGCAGAGATGGAGACGGTTCCTCAAGAACCACCCGAGCCCTGCTACCTCTTGAGCACTGCGTTGGTTTTCCCTTGAAGAGGAAAGGGTGATGCAGTAAAGCAGCGTACGTATTTCCCTTAGTTTTTGAGAACCAACGCAAGTAGGAGACCACGCACGAGTCCCTCGCACCTACACAAACAAATAAATCCTCGCAACCAACGCAATAAGGGGTTGTCAATCCCTTCACGGTCACTTACGAGAGTGAGACCTGATAGATATGATAAGATAATATTTTTGGCATTTTTATGATAAAGATGCAAAGTAAAATAAAAGGCAATAAAAATAACTAAGTGTTGGAAGATTAATATGATGGAAGATAGACCCGGGGGCCATAGGTTTCACTAGTGGCTTCTCTCGAGAGCATAAGTATTACGGTGGGTGAACAAATTACTGTTGAGCAATTGACAGAATTGAGCATAGTTATGAGAATATCTAGGTATGATCATGTATATAGGCATCACGTCCGAGACAAGTAGACCGACTCCTGCCTGCATCTACTACTATTACTCCACACATCAACCGCTATCCAGCATGCATCTAGAGTATTAAGTTTATAAGAACAGAGTAACGCTTTAAGTAAGATGACATGATGTAGAGGGATAAACTCATGCAATATGATATAAACCCCATCTTGTTATCCTCGATGGCAACAATACAATACGTGCCTTGCTGCCCCTACTGTCACTGGGAAAGGACACCGCAAGATTGAACCCAAAGCTAAGCACTTCTCCCATTGCAAGAAAGATCAATCTAGTAGGCCAAACCAAACTAATAATTCGAAGAGACTTGCAAAGATAACCGATCATACATAAAAGAATTCAGAGAAGATTCAAATATTGTTCATAGATAGACTTGATCATAAACCCACAATTCATCGGTCTCAACAAACACACCGCAAAAGAAGATTACATCGAATAGATCTCCACAAGAGAGGGGGAGAACATTGTATTGAGATCCAAAAAGTGAGAAGAAGCCATCTAGCTAATAACTATGGACCCGAAGGTCTGAGGTAAACTACTCACACATCATCAGAGAGGCTATGGTGTTGATGTAGAAGCCCTCCGCGATCGATGCCCCCTCCGGTGGAGCTCCGGAAAAGGCCCCAAGATGGGATCTCACGGGTACAGAAGGTTGCGGCGGTGGAATTAGGTTTTTGGCTCCGTATCTGGTAGTTTGGGGGTACGTAGGTATATATAGGAGGAAGAAGTACGTTAGTGGAGCAACATGGGGCCCACGAGGGTGGAGGGCGCGCCCCCCTACCTCGTGCCCTCCTGGTTGATGTCTTGACATAGGGTCCAAGTCCTCTGGATCACGTTCATTCCGAAAATCACGTTCCCGAAGGTTTCATTCCGTTTGGACTCCATTTGATATTCTTTTTCTGCGAAACTCTGAAATAGGCAAAAAAACAGCAATTCTGGGCTGGGCCTCCGTTAATAGGTTAGTCCCAAAAATAATATAAAAGTGTATAATAAAGCCCATTAATGTCCAAAACAGAATATAATATAGCATGGAACAATAAAAAATTATAGATACGTTGGAGACGTATCAAGCATCCCCAATCTTAATTCATGCTCGTCCTTGAGTAGGTAAATGATAAAAACAGAATTTTCGATGTGGAATGCTACTTGGCATAATTTCAGTGTAATTCTCTTAATTGTGGTATGAATATTCAGATCCAAAAGATTCAAGATAAAGGTTTAATATTGACATAAAAATAATAATACTACAAGCATACTAACTAAGCAATTATGTCCTCTCAAAATAGCATGGCCAAAGAAAGTTCATCCCTACAAAATCATATAGTTTAGTCATGCTCCATTTTCGTCACACAAGAATGCTCTCATCATGCACAACCCCGATGACAAGCCAAGCAATTGTTTCATACTTTAGTAATCTCAAACTTTTTAAACCTTCACGCAATACATGAGCGTGAGCCATGGATATAGCACTATGGGTGGAATAGAATATAATGATGGGGGTTATGTGGAGAAGACAAAAAGGAGAAAGTCTCACATCAACGCGGCTAATCAATGAGCTATGGAGATGCCCATCGATTGATGTTAATGCAAGGAGTAGGGATTGCCATGCAACGGATGCACTAGAGCTATAAATGCATGAAAGCTCAACAAAAGAAACTAAGTGGGTGTGCATCCAACTTGCTTGCTCACGAAGACCTAGGGAATTTGAGGAAGCCCATTGTTGGAATATACAAGCCAAGTTCTATAATGAAAAATTCCCACTAGTATATGAAAGTGACAAAACAAGAGACTCTCTATCATGAAGATCATGGTGCTACTTTGAAGCACAAGTGTGGAAAAAAGGATAGTAGCATTGTCCCTTTTTATTTTTTTATTTTTTTGGGCCTTCTTTTTTTTGGCCTTTCTCTTTTTTTGGGACAATGCTCTATGAATGATGATCATGACACTTCTATTTATTTACAACTCAATGATTACAACTCGATACTAGAACAAAGTATGACTCTATATGAATGCCTCCGGCGGTATACCGGGATAGCAATGAATCAAGAGTGACATGTATGAAAAAATTATGAACGGTGGCTTTTCCACAAATACGGTGTCAACTACATGATCATGCAAAGCAATATGACAATGATAAACATGTCATGATAAGCGGAACGGTGGAAAGTTGCATGACAATATATCTCAGAATGGCTATGGAAATGCCATAATAGGTAGGTATGGTGGATGTTTTGAGGAAGATATAAGGAGGTTTATGTGTGAAAGAGCGTATCATATCATGGGGTTTGGATGCACCGGCGAAGTTTGCACCAACTCTCAATGTAAGAAAGGGCAATGCACGGTACCGAAGAGGCTGGCAATGATGGAAGGGTAAGAGTGCGTATAATCCATGGACTCAACATTAGTCATAAAGAACTCACATACTTATTGCAAAAATCTACAAGTCATCAAAAACCAAGCACTACGCGCATGCTCCTAGGGGGATAGATTGGTAGGAAAAGACCATCGCTCGTCCCCGGCTGCCACTCATAAGGAGGACAATCAAAGAATACCTCATGTTCCAAATTTGTTACATAACGTTTACCATACGTGCATGCTACGGGACTTGCAAACTTCAACACAAGTTTTTCTCAAATTCACAACTACTCAACTAGCACAACTTTAATATTAATACCTCCATATCTCAAAACAATCATCAAGCATCAAACTTCTCTTAGTATTCAGCACACTCATAAGAAAGTTTTTTACTAGTCTTGAATACCTAACATATTAGGATTAATTTCCCAATTTAAGCAAATTACCATGCTGTTTAAGACTCTCAAAATAATATAAGTGAAGCATGATAGAATAATAGTTTCTATAAAACAAAACCACCGCCGTGCTCTAAAAGATATAAGTGAAGCACTAGAGCAAAAACTATATAGCTCAAAAGATATAAGTGAAGCGCATAGAGTATTCTAATAAATTCCGAATCATGTGTGTCTCTCTCAAAAGGTGTGTACAGAAAAGATGATTGTGGCAAACTAACAAGCAAAGACTCAAATCATACAAGACGCTCCAAGCAAAACACATATCATGTGGTGAATAAAAATATAGCTCCAAGTAAAGTTACCGATGGAAGTAGACGAAAGAGGGGATGCCTTACGGGGAATCCCCAAGCTTTGCCTTTTTGGTGTCCTTAGATTATCTTGGGGTGCCATGGGCATCCCCAAGCTTAGGCTATTGCCACTCCTTGTTCCATAATCCATCAAATCTTTTACCCAAAACTTGAAAACTTCACAACACAAAACTTAACAGAAAATCTCGTGAGCTCCGTTAGCGAAAGAAAACAAAACACCACTTCAAGGTACTGTAATGAACTCATTATTTATTTATATTGGTGTTAAACCTACTGTATTCCAACTTCTATATAGTTTATAAACTATTTTACTAGCCATATATTCATCAAAATAAGCAAACAAGACACGAAAAACAGAATCTGTCAAAAACAGAACAGTCTGTAGTAATCTGTAACTAACGCAAACTTCTGGAACTCCAAAAATTCAGCCAAAATAGGACGACCTAGAAAATTTGTTTATTGATCAGCAGCAATTGGAATAAATATTTTATCACGTTCTGGTGATTTTTAACAATTATTGTCGTGAACAGAAAGTTTCTGGAATATTTAGCAAGATCAAATAACTATCATCCAAGAAGATCCTATAGGTTTAACTTGGCACAAACACTAATTAAAACATAAAATCACATCTAACCAGAGGCTAGATCAAATATTTATTCCTAAACATAAGCAAAAAGCAAAAAACTAAAAATAAAATTGGGTTGCCTCCCAACAAGCGCTATCGTTTAACGCCCCTAGCTAGGCATAATAGCAAGGATAGATCTAGGTATTGCCATCTTTGGTAGGCAATCCATAAGTGGCTCTCATAATAGATTCATAAGGTAATTTTATTTTCTTTCTAGGGAAGTGTTCCATGCCTTTCCTTAACGGAAATTGGAATCTAATATTCCCTTCCTTCATATCAACAATTGCACCAATCGTTCTAAGGAAATATCTACCAAGAATAATAGGACATGAAGGATTGCAATCTATATCAAGAACAATAAAATCTACAGGCACATAATTCCTATTTGCAATAATAATAACATCATTAATTCTTCCCATAGGTTTCTTAATGGTGGAATCCGCAAGGTGCAGATTTAGAGAGCAATCATCAAAATCACGGAAACCTAGCAAATCACACAAAGTTTTTGGAATCGTGGAAACACTAGCACCCAAATCACACAAAGCATAGCATTCATGATCTTTAATTTTAATTTTAATAGTAGGTTCCCACTCATCATAAAGTTTCATAGGGATAGAAACTTCCAACTCAAGTTTTTCTTCCTAAGATTGCATCAAAGCATCAACGATATGTTTAGTGAAAGCTTTATGTTGACTATAAGCATGTGGAGAATTTGGCACGGATTGCAACAAGGAAATACAATCTATCAAAGAGCAATTATCATAATTAAATTCCTTGAAATCCAAAATAGTGGGTTCATTAATATCTAGAGTTTTGATCTCTTCAATCCCACTTTTACCAATTTTTGCGTCAAGATCTATAAACTCCGAATTTTTGGAACGCCTTCTAGGTAAAGGTGGATCATATTCAGTCCCATCATTATCAAGATTCATATTGCAAAACAAAGATTTAATAGGTGACACATCAATAACTTTTAGATCTTCATCTTTTTTTCATAAAAATTAGAAGAACACGCTTTCACAAAGCAATCTTTCTTAGCACGCATCCTAGGGGTTCTTTCTTTGCACTCATCAATGGAAATTCTCATGGCTTTGAGAGACTCATTGATATCATGCTTAGGTGGAATAGATCTAAGTTTCAAAGAATCAACATCAAGAGAAATTCTATCAACGTTCCTAGCCAATTCATCAACTTTAAGCAATTTTTCTTCAAGCAAAGCATTGAAATTCTTTTCTGAATTCATAAATTCTTTAACACTAGTCTCAAATTCAGAAGGCATCTTATTAAAATTTCCATAAGAATTCTTGTAGGAATTACCATAATTATTGGAGGAGTTACTAGGGTATGGCCTAGGAATAAAGTTTCCTCTATACGCGTTGTTACCAAAATTATTCCTACCAACAAAATTCACATCCATAGATTCATTCTTATTATCAATCAAAGTAGACAAAGACATATCATTAGGATTAGAAGAAACATTTTTACCAGCAAATAATTTCATAAGTTCATCCATCTTTCCACTCAAAACATTAATTTCTTCTATCGCATGCACTTTTTTATTAGTAGATCTTTCAGTGTGCCATTGAGAATAATTAACCATAATATTATCTAGGAGTTTAGTAGCTTCTCCTAAAGTGATTTCCATAAAAGTGCCTCCCGCGGCCGAATCTAAAAGATTTCTAGAAGCAAAATTCAATCCGGCATAAAAAATTTGTATGATCATCCACAAATTCAAACCATGTGTAGGACAATTACGTATCATTAATTTCATCCTCTACCAAGCTTGTGCAACATGTTCATGATCAAGTTGCTTAAAATTCATAATATCATTTCTAGGAGAGATGATCTTAGTGGGAGGAAAATACTTAGAGTTAAAAGCATCTTTGCACTTATTCCAAGAATCAATACTATTTTTAGGCAAAGACGAGAACCAAGCCTTAGCACGATCTCTAAGCGAAAAAGGAATTAGCTTCAATTTAAAAATATCATTGTCCACATCTTTCTTCTTTTGCATATCACACAAATCAACGAAGCTATTTAGGTGGGTAGCGGCATCTTCACTAGGAAGGCCGGCGAATTGATCTTTCATGACAAGATTCAACAAAGCAGCATTAATTTCACAAGATTCAGTATCGGTAAGAGGAGCAATCGAAGTGCTAAGAAAATCATTGTTGTTGGTATTGGTAAAGTCACATAGTTTAGTATTATCTTGAGCCATCGTGACAAGCAAGCAATCCAACACACAAACAAGAAGCAAGCGAAAAAGAGGCGAACGGAAAAGAGAGGGCGAATAAAACGGCAAGGGTGAAGTGGGGGAGAGGAAAACGAGAGGCAAATGGCAAATAATGTAATGCGGGAGATAAGGGTTTGTGATGGGTACTTGGTATGTTGACTTTTGCGTAGACTCCCCGGCAATGGCGCCAGAAATCCTTCTTGCTACCTCTTGAGCACTACGTTGGTTTTCCCTTGAAGAGGAAAGGGTGATGCAGTAAAGCAGCGTAAGTATTTCCCTCAGTTTTTGAGAACCAAGGTATAAATCTAGTAGGAGACCACGCACGAGTCCCTCACACCTACACAAAAAAATAAATCCTCGCAACCAACGCAATAAAGGGGTTGCCAATCCCTTCACGGTCACTTACGAGAGTGAGATCTGATAGATATGATAAGATAATATGTTTGGTATTTTTATGATAAAGATGCAAAGTAAAATAAAAGGCAATAAAAATAACTAAGTGTTGGAAGATTAATATGATGGAAGATAGACCCGGGGGCCATAGGTTTACTAGTGGCTTCTTTTGAGAGCATAAGTATTACGGTGGGTGAACAAATTACTGTTGAGCAATTGACAGAATTGAGCATAGTTATGAGAATATCTAGGTATGATCATGTATATAGGCATCATGTCCGAGACAAGTAGACCGACTCCTGCCTGCATCTGCATCTACTACTATTACTCCACACATCGGCCGCTATCCAGCATGCATCTAGAGTATTAAGTTCATAAGAACAGAGTAACGCTTTAAGTAAGATGACATGATGTAGAGGGCTAAACTCATGCAATATGATATAAACCCCATCTTGTTATCCTCGATGGCAACAATACAATACATGCCTTGCTACCCCTTCTGTCACTGGGAAAGGACACCGCAAGATTGAACCCAAAGCTAAGCACTTCTCCCATTGCAAGAAAGATCAATCTAGTAGGCCAAACCAAACTGATAATTCGAAGAGACTTGCAAAGATAACCAATCATACATAAAAGAACTCAGAGAAGATTCAAATATTGTTCATAGATAGACTTGATCATAAACCCACAATTCATCGGTCTCAACAAACACACCGCAAAAGAAGATTACATCGAATAGATCTCCACAAGAGAGGGGGAGAACATTGTATTGAGATCCAAAAAGAGAGAAGAAGCCATCTAGCTAATAACTATGGACCCGAAGGTCTGAGGTAAACTACTCACACATCATCGGAGAGGCTATGGTGTTGATGTAGAAGCCCTCCGTGATTGATGCCCCCTTCGGCGGAGCTCCGGAAAAGGCCCCAAGGTGGGATCTCATGGGTACAGAAGGTTGCGGCGATGGAATTAGGTTTTTGGCTCCGTATCTGGTAGTTTGGGGGTACGTAGGTATATATAGGAGGAAGAAGTACGTCGGTGGAGCAACGTGGGGCCCACGAGGGTGGAGGGCGCGCCCAGGGGGTAGGCGCGCCCCCCTACCTCGTGCCCTCCTGGTTGATGTCTTGATGTAGGGTCCAAGTCCTATGGATCACGTTCGTTCCAAAAATCACGTTCCCGAAGGCTTCATTCCGTTTGGACTCCGTTTGATATTCTTTTTCTGTGAAACTCTGAAATAGGCAAAAACATCAATTCTGGGCTGGACCTCCGGTTAATAGGTTAGTCCCAAAAATAATATAAAAGTGTATAATAAAGCCCATTAATGTCCAAAATAGAATATAATATAGCATGGAACAATCAAAAATTATAGATACGTTGGAGACGTATCAGGCCCCCAGAGCCTCCTGAGGGTCAGGACCCTGGCGGCTCGTGAGGAGCGACCCCTTCAGCACGCATCTTCAGCTACTTCAACACCTCCTCGGCAACGGTACCAGGTGACTCTTTCCGGTTCATTCAGCTGGGGGCGCCCCTCGGGCTGCATCATCCCCAAGTCGCATGGGGCTATCCCTGCGATGTGTATCCTTTTGCATCTTTAGCTTACTCTGTTGGGGTAGCCCCTCGGGCTGCATCATCCCCAGGCCGCATGGGTCCGTCCCTGCGGCATGTGCCGTTCTTGCATCTATCTGAACTAGCATTGCTCGCCTCTCCTGATATGATTTTATACCTGCCTGATTACACTTCGCGGCATCCCGCGTTGCTGACCGACCTTCTGCTCACCCCGCGATGAGGACTCCACATGTTGGCACGGCGCTTGTGCTCGGGTCCGTCCCTGCAACGCTGATAAACCTGAGAGATTGAGCTCTGGCTCGCGGCCCACCCCGCGCACGTCACCTCACCAGATCCTCAGTGCCTTCATCTTCTTGTGGGACGATCAGCAGCAGGACAGCCAACGCCATTACGAGCTATATTTCCTCTCCAACAAACCTGCAGGAATCTCCGGAGCACTAGCTACGGGTGGCCCCGTCAGCTCTTTCCTTCTCTCATGCAATTCACTTGCGCGTGAAAGGGGGCAATCCTGAGCATCGCGTCTCAGAAGCTCTTACTGACTCTCCAGCCCTCACCCCTGGCCTTGACTACGGCATCGCGACCTGGCATACTAGCGGCGGCTGAGCCCTGCTCAAGGGTCGGGACCCGAGAACGCAGAGCACTTAGAAGAGTGTGAAAAGGGGGGATCTGGCGTGAGCCTGACCTAGTAGTACCACCACCGCAGATGCGCAAACCGGGGGCGACACAAGGAATCGACCCAGGATCGCTAAGATAAGTCATGCATTCGAGCTAGCCCAGCGCTGTGACACAGGATTTCTAGCTCTTGCAGCCTTGCTACGGTGACGCCGCTTTCCTTTCCTGCCTTCAGGAAGTTGCTTGCATGCTAAAGGGGGCCTCTTGAGAATCGCGCCTCAGGAGCTCTCATTGGACCTCAGGCCGCTCACCTCCTGGCCTTGACCACGGCATCACAACCTGGCATACCAGCGATGGCTGAAGCTAGCCTAGGGACTGGGACCTGTCAGCGTAGAGCCCTAAGCTACTGCGAGGTTGGAAAGGGGGGACCAGGCCGAAGCAAGACGGGCAATCATAAAATTTCGTAATGAGAATAATATTGACGCAAAAGGCACTATGGATTCTTTACACACCCCTACGGGGTTCATCTCAATTCCTCGCAGGGAACAAAAGAAGAAGACTATCAGAAGTCGTATCTACTGGTGCTGCCGCCGACGCCATCATCAATAGTGGGCCATGGGAGGCCGACGCCAACCCCATCCAGGTCATCCATGACGACGAGCGGACGCCGTTGCTGCGCTCCGGGCATGGCGAGAGCTCGGGGCACGTAGCTGTCGTCGCTCGTCTCCGGAGTCTCGTCAAGCTCGGGAGAGTCGCTGGACTCCCAGGAGCTGCCGCTGCTGCTGGAGGGGCTGTCGGCAGGACCGAGGGCGGGCTCAGCGCCGGCATGGCGGCCCCCTCCAGGGCAGCACTCCAGGCGGCGGCCCTCCTTGTCGAAGACCTTGAGGAACAGCGTGGAGGCGCCATCGTACTCAAAATGGATGGCGAGGGCCCCTCCGCGTGGCAGGCGCGGAGCACCTCGCCCCATCCACGGGTCATGAAGATCTTACCCGGAGAGACGACCTCGACCTCCGCTCCCGTCGCCGGGGTGCTGCATTCGGCATGCTGCAGCCACAGCTCGAGCGGCCCCCTCGGCGGCATCACTTCGGCGAAGAACTGCGGGAATCGGATCCACGAGCGCGGTGGCATCGCCGCCCACACCACGAGCTCGCGCGAGGAGCCCTCGGCGTGAGTTCGTGGGCCGGCAGCATGCGCCACCACGACCTGGCCACCGGGACCGTGGCACGACCGGCGCAGGCCGCTACCTCCTCCTCCGGAGCCTTGCGCCTGGGCGTACAAGGGCAGCGGATAACTAGGCGGAGGCCTCTCATACCAAGGCCTCATCACCTCCAGCCTTACGTCGGCACCACGGGAGCAGCCAAATCTCTTCTTCAGCGGGAGAGGCCCCTTTTCTTCGCGGGGCGTTTTCCTTCTCGGCGGCGGAGAACCTCCTTATCGGCGCCATGGTGCCGCGGCAAGGCGGTGAAGTGAGGAGAAAGAAGAAGAAGCAGCCGGAGTGGAGAAAGAGATGAGTGACGGGGGCTCCGCCCCTCTCCTCATTTATAGCCAGAAGGAGGCCAACCGCCGGCCTCCATGATCGCAGGTAATGATGGTTTTCTTCTGCATGCAGCAGGGTCTTGATACGTCTCCAACGTATCTATAATTTTTTATTGTTCCATGCTATATTATATTTTGTTTTGGATGTCTAATGGGCTTTATTATACACTTTTATATTATTTTTGGGACTAACCTATTAACCGGAGGCCCATCCCAGATTGCTGTTTTTTTGCCTATTTCAGTGTTTCGAAGGAAAAGGATATCAAACGGAGTCCAAACGGAATGAAACCTTCGGGAACGTGATTTTCGGAACAAACGTGATCCAGAGGACTTGGAGTCTACGTAAAGCAATCAACAAGGAAGGCACGAGGCTGGGGCGCGCCTACCCCCCCTAGGCGCGCCCTCCACCCTCGTGGGACCCTCGTTGCTCCATCGACGTACTTCTTCCTCCTATATATACCCATATACCCTGGAAACACCATATACGGAGCTAAAACCCTATTTCCACCGCCGCAGCCTTCTGTACCCATGAGATCCCATCTTGGGGCCTTTTCCGGCACTCCGCCGGAGGGGGCATTGATCACGGAGGGCTTCTACATCAACACCATAGCCTCTCCGATGATGTGTGAGTAGTTTACCTCAGACCTTCGGGTCCATAGTTATTAGTTAGATGGCTTTTTCTCTCTCTTTGGATCTCAATACAAAGTTCTCCTCGATCTTCTTGCAGATCTATTCGATGTAATCTTCTTTTGCGGTGTGTTTGTCGAGATTCGATGAATTGTGGGTTTATGATCAAGTTTATCTATGAACAATATTTGAATCTCCTCTGAATTCTTTTATGTATGATTGGTTATCTTTGCAAGTCTCTTCAAATTATCAGTTTGGTTTGGCCTACTAGATTGATCTTTCTTGCAATGGGAGAAGTTCTTAGCTTTGGGTTCAATCTTGCGGTGCTCGATCCCAGTGACAGCAGGGGAAACGACACGTATTGTATTGTTGCCATCGAGGACAAAAAGATGGGGTTTATATCATATTGCATGAGTTTATCCCTCTACATCATGTCATCTTCCTTAAAGCATTACTCTGTTCTAATGAACTTAATACTCTAGATGCATGCTGGATAGCGGTCGATGTGTGGAGTAATAGTAGTAGATGCAGAATCGTTTCGGTCTACTTGTCGCGGACGTGATGCCTATATACATGATCATACCTAGATATTCTCATAACTATGCTCAATTCTATCAATTGCTCGACAGTAATTCGTTTACCCACCGTAATACTTATGCTCTTGAGAGAAGCCACTAGTGAAACCTATGGCCCCCGGGTCTATTTTCCATCATATTAATCTCCCGTCAACAAGCTATTTCTATCGCCGTTTATTTTTCTTTCTTTACTTTTAATCTTTATCATAAAAATACCAAAAATATTATCTTATCATATCTATCAGATCTCACTCTCGTAAGTGACCGTGAAGGGATTGACAACCCCTTTATCGCGTTGGTTGCGAGTTTATTATTTGTTTGTGTAGGTGCGTGGGACTCGCGCGTGGTCTCCTACTGGATTGATACCTTGGTCCTCAAAAACTGAGGGAAATACTTACGCTACTTTACTGCATCACCCTTTCCTCTTCAAGGGAAAACCAACGCAGTGCTCAAGAGGTAGCAAGAAGGATTTCTGGTGCCGTTGCCGGGGAGTCTACGCACAAGTCAAGACATACCAAGTACCTATCACAAACTCTTATCCCTCGCATTACATTATTTTCCATTTGCCTCTCGTTTTCCTCTTCCCCACTTCACCCTTGCCATTTTATTTGCCCTCTCTTTTCTGTTCGTCTCTTTTTTGCTTGCTTCTTGTTTGCTTGTGTGTTGGATTGCTTGCTTGTCACGATGGCTCAAGATAATACTAAATTGTGTGACTTTGCCAATACCAACCACAATGATTTTCTTAGCACTCCGATTGCTCCTCTTACCGAAGCTGAATCTTGTGAAATTAATGCTGCTTTGTTGAATCTTGTCATGAAAGATCAATTCGCCAGACTTCCTAGTGAAGATGCCGCTACCCATCTAAATAGCTTCGTTGATTTGTGTGATATGCAAAAGAAGAAAGATGTGGACAATGATATTGTTAAATTGAAGCTATTTCCTTTTTCGCTTAGAGATCGTGCTAAAGCTTGGTTTTCGTCTTTGCCTAAAAATAGTATTGATTCACGGAATAAGTGCAAGGATGCTTTTATCTCTAAGTATTTTCCTCCCGCTAAAATCATCTCTCTCAGAAACGATATCATGAATTTAAGAAACTTGATCATGAACATGTTGCACAAGCTTGGGAGAGGATGAAATTAATGATACGTAATTGCCCTACACATGGTTTGAATCTTTGGATGATTATACAAATTTTTTATGCCGGATTGAATTTTGCTTCTAGAAATCTTTTAGATTCGGCCGTGGGAGGCACTTTATTGGAAATCACTTTAGGAGAAGCTACTAAACTCCTAGACAATATTATGGTTAATTATTCTCAATGGCACACCGAAAGATCTACTAATAAAAAAGTGCATGCGATAGGAGAAATTAATGTTTTGAGTGGAAAGATGGATGAACTTATGAAATTATTTGCTACTAAAAGTGTTTCTTCTGATCCTAATGATATGCCCTTGTCTACTTTGATTGAAAATAATAATGAATCTATGGATGTGAATTTTGTTGGTATGAATAATTTTGGTAACAACGCATATAGAGGAAACTTTAATCCTAGGTCGTTCCCTAGTAATTCCTCTAATAATTATGGTAGTTCCTACAACAATTCTTATGGAAATTTTAATAAAATGCCCTCTGAATTTGAGACTAGTGTTAAGGAGTTTATGAATTCGCAAAAGAATTTCAATGCTTTGCTTGAAGAAAAATTGCTTAAGGTTGATGAATTGGCTAGGAACGTTGATAGAATTTCTCTTGATGTTGATTCTTTGAAACTTAGATCTATTCCACCTAAGCATGATATCAATGAGTCTCTCAAAGCCATGAGAATTTCCATTGATAAGTGCAAAGAAAGAACCGCTAGGATGCGTGCTAAGAAAGATTGCTTTGTGAAAGCGTGTTCTTCTAGTTTCTATGAGAAATAAAGATGAAGATCTAAAAGTTATTGATGTGTCTCCTATTTAATATTTGTTTTGCAATAGGAATCTTGATAATGATGGGACTGGAGATGAGTCACCTTTACCTAGAAGGCGTCTCAAAAATTCGGAGTTTTTAGATCTATAACATACCAAATTTTTTATTTGGAATGTTATACATTAGATCATCATTGCATATCATATTTTATTGCATTTTGGCTTGATCCTAGAAATCCTACGCAACTCAAGGACCCATGGAGAGAGTTGGGAATTTCGTTATTTTCATATTGAGTTTTTCTCAAATTTTTGAAAAGAGGATCGTTTGATTTTAATTATTTTCTCTTTGAATAATTATTTTATTAAAAATAAAAGTGAGAGGATAAAATGACTTCCTCAAAAAGAAATATTGGAGATTTAATGTTAAAATCAAATAAGATTTTTATTCGGAGTTTTATTGCTATTTTATTTGAATTAGGAAAAAATTGCGTTTTCCAAATTTACATTTTAGGCACAAATAAATGTTCACCTTGTCCGGCCTATTTTTAGAGGACGGGGAAATTTTATTTCGGGATTTTTGGAGTCCGTTTAGTATTTCTTTTCTTTATTTTTCTGCACGTCGGAATTTAAAAAAAGGGAAACTGACTCCGGGCCGTACCCGAGCGAGACTCCGCCCGGGGGGGCTTTATAAGCCGCAGCCCCGAGCCGCCCCAAGGCCCAGCCACCGCCGAAGCCCACCGCCGCCACACAAACCCTAACCCGCGACCCGTCGCCGCCGCCGCTGCACCGCCACCTCGCCGCCGACCCGCCGCTGCACTGCCGCCGCCGCCCCGCCTCGCCGCCGACCCGCCGCTGCGCCGTCGTCGCCGGAGGTAGTCGCCACCGCCGTTCTCGGTTTTCGCGATAAAACCGATCGGTTTTTTTCGAAAACCCTAGATCCTTTTTTTAGTTTCGGTTCGGTTTTTTTGGTTTAGTTATTTAGCGGACGTTCGTCCATACGTTCGTTTTAACGAACGGTTTTCGTCCGTTAGCCGCAGATAGCGAACGTTCGTTCGTTAGTCTGTTCGTCAGCTTTTCTTTTTCTCGGATTTATCGTGATTATTTTGGATCGTGATTTCTGATCCGATTTTCGTTTTAGTTTATCTTTTCGCTCGTTTATCGGAATCAGGCGATTCAAGCGCCTAGAGTTTCGTCTCGAAGCCCTCTTTATGTTTAACCAACTTAAACAAGTTTTTGCTACTATAAAAATTGAATTTAGTACAGATTAGCAAACGAAGCTTGTTTCTTTCGCGGTTTGAGTTTCGTTGTTTCGTTTGATTTGATTCTTTTTGCAAACCGGAGTTCTTAAGTTGAACTTTATGGTTAGATCTCTTATTTGAGTTTTACCCGTGCGTTGTTGCTTGTTGCTTATTGTATGTTTGTTTGTTTGCGATAGAGTACCCGGAGTGTGAAGCGTGCTACTACGAGTCTCTAGGTTTCACGGATCATCAACAAGGCAAGTAACACTTCGATCATACCTCTTTACTACCCAGTTTTATTGCATTAGATCTATCCACAAACAATTGCATGGTTAGGGTCCAATTTAATTTGTGGGTTTGGGAAGTACCTATTCACCTGTTTATTATCAAACCTATGGGAGTTACTTCTACGTTGCTTATATTGCTATGCTATGCTCATAGACATGGTTTGGGTTTGAGAGTATTCATGACAGATGTGAGTATTGTTAATTATTGGTTAACTTAAGGTGGAAATTTAATACACATCTGGGTGGGTTGAGGCACCTGGGGAACCCAGTGATTGCCTGTATTTTTTTTGGAAATCGCGGGGTACCGTGTGATTCTCCTATGGACTTCCACCCAGGCTCAAAGGGATCATGAGATTATTCATGCTAGAAACTTCCGTGTGCAGCCACAAGCCATTATGGGTTCTGGCATAGTTGAGTATGTTGTGTGACCTCTTTCAGTGGTAGGCTAGCAGATGTAGGGGATGTAGGTGGTACTGTCTACCCAGAGTAAAGAGTTAATGCTTCTGAAAGACTGTGTCTCGGTCATCCGTTTCTCAAACACCATGTAGTGCGAGAAATCCAACGGAGGAGATCGAGTCTTGTGGGGAAAAGTGTGCAAACCTCTGCAGAGTGTACAAACTAATCATGGTTAGCCGTGTCCCCGGTTATGGACGTCTTGAGTATCTGGTTCTTGGATTATCATGTGGATCTCATCACTCTTAATTATAAAATTTGATTGGGTTATTTAATTACTTTTAATTGGGATTGAGATGGGGTTTACCATTCTCAATGTTTAACAACCACCATGATAGTTAAATAATATTTATTCCTTTGTTGTAGGGAAAAATTGGCTTTTCGCAAAACATATTAACCATACAGCCTCCATCAGCCATATATGCATGTAGTGATAGCCTTATTCTGTTTATTACTCTTTTGTGTTACATTGCCAGCATATTCCATGTGCTGACCCGTTTTCGGGCTGCAACGTATCATGTTGCAGACTTTTCAGACGACGAGTAAGGTGCCTTAGGTCGTGGTCTTTTACTCAGTGATGCCGTTGGAGTTGATGGACTCACTTTATCTTCCAAGCCTTCCGCTATTATCGTATTAGATGGCCTTAAGCCATATTATTTTGTAATAAGTTCTCTTTTGAGACATTCGATGTAATAAGTGTGTGATTGCTACTCTGTTATAAATCCTTCAAGTACTGTGCGTGTCAGCATTACCGATCCAGGGATGACACTGATGCACAGAGATCAGACTGTTTGAGGTCTGGTCGCTACAAGATCTTGATGCAAAAATTGGTAAAAGTGGGATTGAAGAGGTCAAAACTTTAGATATCAATGAACCCACTATGTTGGATTTCAAGGAATTTGATTATGATAATTGCTCTTTGATAGATTGTATTTCCTTGTTGCAATCCGTGCTAAATTCTCCTCATGCTTATAGTCAAAATAAAGCTTTTACTAAACATATCGTTGATGCTTTGATGCAATCTTATGAAGAAAAACTTGAGTTGGAAGTTTCTATCCCTAGAAAACTTTATGATGAGTGGGAACCTACTATTAAAATTAAAATTAAAGATCATGGATGCTATGCTTTGTGTGATTTGGGTGCTAGTGTTTCCACGATTCCAAAAACTTCGTGTGATTTGCTAGGATTCGGTGAATTTGATGATTGTTCTTTGAACTTGCACCTTGCGGATTCCACTATTAAGAAACCTATGGGAAGAATTAATGATGTTCTTATTTTTGCAAATAGGAACTATGTGCCAGTAGATTTCATTGTTCCTGACATCGATTGCAATCCTTCATGTCCTATCATTCTTGGTAGACCTTTCCTTTGAACGATTGGTGCAATTATTGATATGAAGGAAGGTAATATTAGATTCCAATTTCCATTAAGAAAAGGCATGGAACACTTTCCTAGAAAGAAAATAAACTTACCTTATGAATCTATTATGAGAGCCACTTATGGATTGCTTACCAAAGATGGCAATACTTAGGTCTATCCTTGCTTTTATGCCTAGCTAAGGCGTTAAACGATAGCGCTTGTTGGGAGGCAACCCAATTTTATTTTAGTTTTTTGCTTTTTGCTTCTGTTTAGGAATAAATATTTGATCCAACCTCTGGTTAGATTTGTTTTTATGTTTTAATTAGTGTTTATGCCAAGTTAAACCTATAGGACCTTCTTGGATGATAGTTATTTGATCTTGCTGAAAATTCCAGAAACTTTCTGTTCACCAAAATAATTGTTAAAAATCACCAGAACGTGATAAAATACTGATTCCAATTGCAGTAGATCAATAAACAAATTTTCCAGGTCGTCATACTTTGGTAGAATTTTTTGAGGTACAGAAGTTTGCATTAGTTACAGATTACTACACTGTTCTGTTTTTGACAGATTCTTTTTTCGTGTGTTATTTGCTTATTTTGATGAATCTATGGCTAGTAAAATAGTTTATAAACCATAGAAAAGTTGTAATACAGTAAGTTTAACACCAATATAAATAAATAATGAGTTCAATACAGTACCTTGAAGTGGTGTTTTGTTTTCTTTCGCTAACGGAGCTCACGAGATTTTCTGTTAAGTTTTGTGTTGTGAAGTTTTCAAGTTTTGGGTAAAGATTTGATGGATTATGAAACAAGGAGTGGCAAGAGCCTAAGCTTGGGGATGCCCATGGCACCCCAAGTTAATCTAAGGACACAAAAAATCCAAAGCTTGGGGATGCCCCGGAAGGCATCCCCTCTTTTGTCTTCGTCCATCGGTAACTTTACTTGGAGCTATATTTTTATTCACCACATGATATGTGTTTTGCTTGGAGCGTCTTGTATGATTTGAGTATTTACTTATTAGTTTACCACAATCATCCTTGCTGTACACACCTTTTGAGAGAGACACACATGATTCGGAATTTATTAGAATACTCTATGTGTTTCACTTATATCTTTGAGCTATATAGTTTTTGCTCTAGTGCTTCACTTATATCTTTTAGAGCACGGCGGTGGTTATGTTTTATAGAAACTTTTGTTCTCTCATGCTTCACTTATATTATTTTAAGAGTCCTACAAAACAGCATGGTAATTTGCTTTAATCATAAAAATTAGTCCTAATATGATAGGCATCCAAGATTAGTAAAAAATTTCTTATGACTGTGTTGAATACTATGAGAAGTTTGATACTTGATAATTGTTTTGAGATATGAAAATGGTGATATTAGAGTCATGCTAGTTGAGTGGCTATGAATTTGAGAAATATTTGTGTTAAAGTTTGTGATTCCCGTAGCATGCATGTATGGTGAACCGTTATGTGATGAAGTCGGAGCATGATTTATTTATTGATTGTCTTCCTTATGAGTGGCGGTCGGGGGTGAGCGATGGTCTTTTCCTGCCAATCTATCCCCCTAGGAGCATGCGTGTAATACTTTGCTTTGATAACTTGTAGATTTTTGCAACAAGTATATGAGTTCTTTATGACTAATGTTGAGTCCATGGATTATACGCACTTTCATCCTTCCACCAATGCTAGCCTCTCTAATACCGCGCGCTTTTCGCCGGTATCATACATCCACCATATACCTTCCTCAAAACAGCCACCATACCTACCTATGATGGCATTTCCATAGCCATTCCGAGATATATTGCCATGCAACTTACCACCGTTTCGTTTACTATGACACACTTCATCATTGTCATATTGCTTTGCGTGATCATGTAGTTGACATCGTATTTGTGGCAAAGCCACCATTCATTATTTTCATACATGTCACTCTTGATTCATTGCATCCCGGTACACCACCGGAGGCATTCACATAGAGTCATATTTTGTTCTAAGTTTTGAGTTGTAAGTAAATAAAAGTGTGATGATCATCATTATTAGAGCATTGTCCCATGTGAGGAAAGGATGATGGAGACTATGATTCCCCCACAAGTCGGGATGAGACTCTGTACTAAATAAAAAAAGGCCATAAAAAGAGAAAAGGCCCAAAAAAAGAAAAAAAAGAAAAAAAAAGAGAGAAAAAAAGAGAGAAGGGACAATGCTACTATCCTTTTACCACACTTGTGCTTCATAGTAGCACCATGATCTTCATGATAGAGAGTCTCCTATGATATCACTTTCATATACTAGTGGGAATTTTTCATTATATAACTTGGCTTGTATACCAATGATGGGCTTCCTCAAAATGCCCTAGGTCTTCGTGAGCAAGCAAGTTGGATACACACCCACTTAGTTTCTTTTTGTTGAGCTTTGATATACTTATAGCTCTAGTGCATCTGTTGCATGGAAATCCCTACTCACTCACATTGATATCTATTAATGGGCATCTCCATAGCCCGTTGATACGCCTAGTTGATGTGAGACTATCTTCTCCCTTTTTGTCTTCTCCACAACCACCATTCTATTCCACATATAGTGCTATGTCCATGGCTCACGCTCATGTATTGCGTGAAGATTGAAAAGTTTGAGAACACCAAAAGTATGAAACAATTGCTTGGCTTGTCATCGGGGTTGTGCATGATTTAAATATTTTGTGTGGTGAAGATAGAGCATAGCCAGACTATATGATTTCGTAGGGATAACTTTCTTTGGCCATGTTATTTTGAGAAGACATAATTGCTTAGTTAGTATGCTTGAAGTATTATTATTTTTATGTCAATATTAAACTTTTATCTTGAATCTTTCGGATCTGAATATTCATACCACAATCAAGAGAATTACATTGAAAATTTTGCTAAGTAGCATTCCACATCAAAAATTCTGTTTTTATCATTAACTACACGAGGACGAGCACGAATTAAGCTTGGGGATGCTTGATACGTCTCCAACGTATCTGTAATTCTTGATTGTTCCATGCTATATTGTATTCTGTTTTGGATGTTTAATGGGCTTTATTATACACTTTTATATTATTTTTGGGACTAACCTATTAACCGGAGGCCCAGCCCAGATTGCTGTTTTTTTTTCCTATTTTAGTGTTTCGAAGGAAAAGGATATCAAATGGAGTCCAACGGAATGAAACCTTCGGGAATGTGATTTTCAGAACAAACGTGATCCAGAGGACTTGGAGTCTACGTAAAGCAATCAACGAGGAAGGCACGAGGCAGGGGGGCGCGCCTACCCCCCTAGGTGCGCCCTCCACCCTCGTGGGACCCTCGTTGCTCCACCGACGTACTTCTTCCTCCTATACATACCCATATACCCTGGAAACACCATATACAGAGCCAAAACCCTATTTCCACCGCCGCAACCTTCTGTACCCGTGAGATCCCATCTTGGGGCCTTTTTCGGCGCTCCGCTGGAGGGGGCATTGATCATGGAGGGCTTCTACATCAACACCATAGCCTCTCCGATGATGGGTGAGTAGTTTACCTCAGACCTTCGGGTCCATAGTTATTAGCTAGATGGCTTCTTCTCTCTCTTTGGATCTCAATACAAAGTTCTCCTCGATCTTCTTGGAGATCTATTCGGTGGAATCTTCTTTTGCGGTGTGTTTGTCGAGATCCGATGAATTGTGGGTTTATGATCAAGTTTATCTATGAACAATATTTGAATCTCCTCTGAATTCTTTTATGTATGATTGGTTATCTTTGCAAGTCTCTTCGAATTATCAGTTTGGTTTTGCCTACTAGATTGATCTTCCTTGCAATGGGAGAAGTGCTTAGCTTTGGGTTCAATCTTGAAGTGCTCGATCCCAGTGACAGCAGGGGAAACAACACATATTGTATTGTTGCCATCGAGGATAAAAAGATGGGGTTTATATCATATTGCATGAGTTTATCCCTCTACATCATGTCATCTTGCTTAAAGCATTACTATGTTCTTACGAACTTAATACTCTAGATGCATGCTGGATAGCGGTCGATGTGTGGAGTAATAGTAGTAGATGCAGAATCGTTTCGGTCTACTTGTCGCGGACGTGATGCCTATATACATGATCATACCTAGATATTCTCATAACTATGCTCAATTCTATCAATTGCTCGACAGTAATTCATTTACCCACAGTAATACTTATGCTCTTGAGAGAAGCCACTAGTGAAACCTATGGCCCCCGGGTCTATTTTCCATCATATTAATCTCCCGTCAACAAGCTATTTCTGGCGCCGTTTATCTTTGCATTGTTTACTTTTACTCTTTATCATAAAAATACCAAAAATATTATCTTAGCATATCTATCAGATCTCACTCTCGTAAGTGATCGTGAAGGGATTGACAACCCCTTTATCGCGTTGGTTGCGAGGTTCTTATTTGTTTGTGTAGGTGCGTGGGACTCGCGCGTGGTCTCCTACTGGATTGATACCTTGGTTCTCAAAAACTGAGGGAAATACTTACGCTACTTTACTGCATCACCCTTTCCTCTTCAAGGGAAAATCAACGCAGTGCTCAAGAGGTAGCAGGTCTCGTCAAGTCGGACAGTTTTCGAGGCTGCATGGGGAAGCGGAGGTGCCCACGACCTATCAATCGCCACGCGTCGACCACGGCCGCAGGCGGTTGGGCCCGCGGCGCTCCGCACTTGCCCCTTAGCTTCGCCTCGAAGCCAAGTCCGAGCGCGCCTTGGGCCCGAGGGCTACTGTCGGTGTCCTGGGAACGGGGGTACCCAGACTTGCCTGCTTGCGGCCCACGGCATGGCTCCACCAACGGGCCGGTACGGCCCAGCTTCAACAACAACAACTCAAGACCCTTGCGAGGGGCCAAGCCTCGTGAGGCGGACGACACCAAGACCTCCGTGGGGGCGGCCTCGCTAGGCTGGTTCCCGAGGAGCAGAGATATCAAGGCAGAGGGCACCTCGCGAGGTTCACGTGACGTGAGCAATGACGACCAAGGCCAGGCGGGCACCAGCGGGCGCAGAGTGCCAGTTTCCCTTTTGGTGCTAAAGAGGGAGGCGCAGGCGAGGAGTCCCGAGGCATCAGGCAAAGGTTTCCATATCGGTGCAACGAGACCAAGACCAGCAGGACGGTAGGACGGAGGTCATCGCGAAGCCCACAGCTGCATCACCACCAGAGCCTTTGGCAGGCGAAGACCACCTTTTGTTAGGATAGCTTGTACTAGTTGTCTCCCTTCAAAACTGGCCGTTGTGGGATCCCTTCCCGCCTAACATTTGGGAAGAGGACCAGGGCCACTATAAATAGGACTAGCCACCACCATAGAAGAGGATGGATCATTGAGACCACCCTCATATGCACCAGCTCACCGAGCTCAAGAACACCTCTCCTCAGGAGGCTGTTCATACCTTGTAGCTGTTCATCCTCAGCCTACAAGGCAATCCACCACACCACACTGGAGTAGGGTATTACACCACAACAGTGGCCCGAACCAGTATAAACCCTCGCGTCTCTTGTTCCTTGGGTTCGACAAGCTAGGCCTTGAGATCGTTGTGCGAGCGAGCTAGGGGGAGAGAGTCCTTCGTGCGCACCCCAGAGTTCGAACCTTAAGGGTTTGCCGGAACCCAAAATTTGACAAGGGGGTGCGGGAGGCCACCGAGGTGGGCACAACCCACCTGGGTGCGCCTGGGCCCCCAGGCGCGTCCTAGTGGGTTGTTCCCCCCTTGGGGCACCCCAGAGGTGCTGCTCTAGCCCATTGGTGGTCTTCTGGTCCATAAAAAATCCACAAAAAGTTTCGCGGTGTTTGGACTCCGTTTGATATTAATTTCCTGCGATGTAAAAAACATGCAAAAAACAGCAACTGGCACTTGGCACTATGTCAATAGGTTAGTACCAAAAAATGATATAAAATGACTATAAAATGATTATAAAACATCAAGGAATGATAATATAACAGCATGGAACAATAAAAAAATTATAGATACGTTGGAGACGTATCACCCACCATAGCCCGGTGCCATCTACCAGACAATCTGGTACTAATGATTCGACTCCCACTGCTAAAAAGACTTTTGCTTGTGGTGGTTGATCTGTCGGAGGCCTCACTACACAACATCATCCAATCCGGTTGCCCTGCCCAGGAGCGCTTGCTGCTTGTTTTCGGATTAGAAATCCGTATCCATGTCTCCAAATAAAGTCGCCTCACCTTAAAAGCATTGGAATTTGTTTTGAGGGACAACGCTCATCTTCGAAGATGCCCCTTCACTTCAAAGGCTGCTCCTTGATTATTGTTATAAACCTTTGCAAATAACGGTCGTCTCTACGCCTAAACTTGAGGCCTTGGGTGTAATTCGTGATCCGTTTGTACATCATGACATGGTGTTTGGCTCCACAGTTATTCAGGCACTGTATATTATCATCTACACTTTTGTAATCACAAGCTGCATTTTTCATTTGTGCGCATAAGTTTTATATCATCTTGGAGTACACTTTCGATACTAATATTATGTTATATCCTCAATGAAGAGTTCGTCCATCGATAGTCTATCAATTGTGTGGGATTCTGTCAAGATCTTATATATCGGAATGTTTAGTATTGATCTGAACAAAATTATTGGCTTGCTGTGATGCTTTCCATGTCTCGAGAATTTGTATATAGAGTTGATTATTTCATGTGCATTGAAAGCCCATATATATTGTACTAGAATTACCGTTCGGCTATTGCTCTATCGACATACTCTTTTCTAGACCTTAACTGTTTTCAATCTTCATGTCTACGTAGGCAGCAACACATGGAGAAAAACATATAACCAATCGGTGGCGTACTAAGCATCGGCATTTTCTCAGTTCTCATGACATTCATTTGAGGACAATAACGATGGAAGGTTATGCATCCTATTAGGCAAACAGAAACTTCGCCACATTCTTCCTGTTGAATGCGAGGTTACTATTGTCCCTAAGGCTTAAGTTTTTCAACAAGAAATTTCTCACGGATGGATATGTTGAACAAAAAAAAAGAAGTTTCAGGTCGACAAATGGGCTTCTGAACGTGCTCGGCTTCTATTTACAACAACTTGTCGTCATATGCCGGTAAACTTTTTGGCACGGGATGTTGATTTTATGTATCAGACCGATCCATTTGTCTGTGATTGCCAAAAACAGTGGTTGGATTTGATGTTATTGCCATGCATGTTCAGTTTGGGTTTTGTCTAAACCTAATGATTAATTAATCCTTGGGCTTTTGTACCGTTTGTAATCTTGAGTTAGATGTTATTGCCCTTTTCAACTCGGCTGTGACTGTCATATTTTCTTCGAAACAAGGCAAATGGCTTGCCATTTCCTTTATTAAAGAGAGAAATTGTAACGAATCCTAACCAAGGGAAATAACATCACTCTTGCCGGCTGCTTGAGCTCACTGTGCATTACAGAACCCAAGTGATTAGCCCCACCAGCACCCACAAACTTATTTTCAACTAGCACACCAAATGGGCTGTAAATTTTCATAAGAAAGGTTGCATGGCCGTGACAGATTTGGATTCTGACATTTGGGACCCACGAGGAAAACGCCTATCAAAGGTGGTGGTGTCGACTTACTAGTCAACAAATGATTCTGCCTACCAGCCGTTGGATTGACATCCAACATCTGTCGTGTATCTTCTATCTCTTGTCTTCTTCCTCCAGCCGCCCAAACCAAGCCACCCCGTCGGTTCCACCTGCTCCCGCCTCCCATGGCTGGCTATGCCTCCGCCGCCCTACCATACCCTCAAACGTTGGCCAGTCCACCCCTCTATTCCCCCACACGTTATTCTCCGGCGACGTCAGCCCCAACACGCACCCGCACCCGAACCAGTCAACCCTCGTACTCTCCTCCGCCTGCGACTAGACTCGGGCATCTTCCATGTCTCCTGTTCGTTCTGTTCGAGGCCTCGCTGTCGTCCTCCTCCTTGGTTCGCTCGCCGTGTGCGGTGTGCCGCCGTCTGGTGTTGTCAACATCGTCAACAACTGAGAGGAATAAGGAGATGAATGTAAGTGGAGAGGATGACAGTAGGGACCCTCTAGGGTCATGGCAGTATGCAAGCAAGTGCCTCATTATTACAAGCCGAAAAAATGGTTCCTCCTAATGGTTGGACATCTAGGTCCCATGCCATTGTCAATGTAGTCAATAAACGAGAGAATTACACAACGAGCGGCTGACACCAGGGACCCAGCAGGTCGCGTAGTTGTTATTTACTTTTTTTGAGGAACAAGCAGTTGTTATTTACTAGTTTTAGAGACGGATCAGGGTAACAACGGGGCTGTGTGGGGGCAGTGGCCCGTCTAGCCAGGGTTTTATTTTATGTTTACCACATGATGAGCCCAGTTGTGTTTTTTTCTTGCTGAAAATGGCTAGCCCAGTTCTACATTTTTTTAAAGAAACACCCAACAGATGCCTACTTGCTTTCACAGCCCTGCTGGGCTGCAAATCTTTCAAGACGAGAGCGATGTATTCGCTTGCCCAGAAAATGAAGTAGTAAGAAATGGGATGTAAATTTTGAAAACATAGCAAACCGACATTTGGTTTCAAATATCGTTTTTTAAGATTTCAACATTTTGAATTTAATTGTTTTTTTGCAGGGAAAAATATGTTGGATTTTAAATTGATATAAATTTATTATTTTTAATTAGTTTCAACGTGATTTGAAATTTTGGGATTAAAAACAGTTCGGACCGCAACAAAATATGAAAATTTGATTGGATTTTTAACCGTGGGCAGAATATGGGCTGTAATGGTAACGAAAAGAATATGGGCTTCAAAAAAATCCTTAAGAATTAGCCAACGGGTAGTACATTTATTAGCAATAATGGTAGATGGGTTGTATGCTGTTTTCCACATATTTGAGGCTGACTTGTGGGCCTACCAGGTTGACGCGTACGCTTTCCTAAAAAAAGGTTGATGCGCAGACAAGGCCTTGTCAACTTAGTCAACACATGGGAGCAGTTACTGTTGGATGTCCATCCAATGGCCGTCATGCTTCTTCAATCTCTGTTCTTCCTGCTCCAGCCGCTCAAACCAATGCCGGCGGGACTGCCTGCTCCCTCCTCCCGTGGTCGGCTGCGCTGCCGCGCAGGCCTTGCCACCCCCACCCTACTCCCATCGCTGGCCTGGCCATCCCTCTACTCACCCACACCTGCTGTTATTCTCCGGCGACGCTAGACGAACCAGTAAACCCTCGTACTCCCCTCTACATGGGAAACAACTGCCGAGTCTTCCCTGGCTCTGTGTCGTTCCCTTCCTAGGCCTCGCCGTCGTCCACCGCCCTGGTGCTCTTGGTGCGGCGTGGTCAACATGGTCAACGAACGACATCCATCAGAAGAGGATTGTACGTGGAGAGGCTGACAGCTGGGTCCACGGCCGCACGCAAGGAAGTGCCTCCTTATTATGCGCAAAATAATGATTCCTCCACCTGGCAGCAGGGACCCACCGGAAGGACCTCTGTATTTCGCAAAAAAATTGTTCCTCCCGCTGACAGCTCGGACCCACCAGCTATATCTTCGCACGCAAGGAAGTGTCTCCTTATTACGCATAAAAAATGAATACCCCTGCTACCTGGGGCACACCATAGTTGGAGGCTGACTTGTGGGCCTACTAAATTGACGCGGACGGAGGGCTTAGTCAATATGAACAATTCTAGCTCTAGTGACTATACGATGTCCATCCAATGGTCGTAGTGCTTCTTCAACCTCTGGTCTACCTGCTCCAGCCGCCCAAACCAGCGCCGGTCATGCCGCCTGCTCCTGCCTCCCGTGGCCGGCTCTGCTGCCGCGCAGGCCTCACCACCCACCTACTCCCATCACTGGCCTGGCCATCCCTGTACTCACCCAGACCTCCTGTTATTCTCCGGTGACGGCAGCCTCACACTGCAGCCCAACCAGTAAACGCTCATACTCCCCTCCGCTTGGGAAACAACTGCCGAGTCTTCCATGGCTCCGTGTCGTTCCCTTCCTAGGCCTCGCCGTCGTCCACCGCCCTGGTGCTCTCGGCACGGCATGGTCAATGTGGTCAAGGAACGAGTTCCATCGGAAGAGGATTGTACGTGGAGAGGCTGACAGCTGGGTCCACTGCCGCAGCAAGGAAGTGCCTCCTTATTATGCGCAAAATAATGATTCCTCCATGTGACAGCGTGGACCCACCGGAAGGGCCTCTTGTTGGGGAACGTAGCAGAAATTCAAAATTTTCTACGCATCACCAAGATCAATCTATGGAGTAATCTAGCAACGAGGGGAAGGGGAGTGCATCTACATACCATTGTAGATCGCGATGCGGAAGCATTGCAAGAACGCGGATGAAGGAGTCGTACTCGTAGCGATTCAGATCGCGGTTGATTCCGATCTAAGCGCCGAACCACGGCGCCTCCGCGTTCAACACACGTGCAGCCCGGTGACGTCTCCCACGCCTTGATCCAGCAAGGAGAGAGGGAGAGGTTGGGAAGACTCCGTCCAGCAGCAGCACAATGGCATGGTGGTGATGGAGGAGCGTGGCAATCCCGCAGGGCTTCGCCAAGCACCGCGGGAGAGGAGGAGGAGGGAGAGGGGTAGGGCTGCGCCGAAAGAGAGATGTTCTCATATCTTGGGCAGCCCCAAAACCCCAATATATATAGGGGAGGGGGAGGGCTGCGCCCCCATCTAGGGTTCCCCCCCCCCAAGGGGTGCGGCCAGCCCTAGATGGGGCTTGGGGGGCGGCCAAAGGGGGGAGAGAGGGGGCGCCCCACTAGATGGGCCTTAGGCCCATCTGAGCCTAGGGTTTCCCCCTTCCCCCCTTTCCTGCGCCCTGGGCCTCTTGTGGGGGGGCGCACCAGCCCACCTGGGGCTGGTCCCCTCCCACACTTGGCCCATGCAGCCCTCTGGGGCTGGTGGCCCCACTTGGTGGACCCCCGGGACCCTCTCGGTGGTCCCGGTACATTACCGATAACACCCGAAACTTTTCCGGTGACCAAAATAGGACTTCCCATATATAAATCTTTACCTCCGGACCATTCCGGAACTCCTCGTGACGTCCGGGATCTCATCCGGGACTCCGAACAACATTCGGTAACCACGTATATCTTTTCCCTATAACCCTAGCGTCATCGAACCTTAAGTGTGTAGACCCTACGGGTTCGGGAATCATGCAGACATGACCGAGACGTTCTCCGGTCAATAACCAACAGCGGGATCTGGATACCCATGTTGGCTCCCACATGTTCCACGATGATCTCATCGGATGAACCACGATGTCGGGGATTCAATCAATCCCGTATACAATTCCCTTTGTCTATCGGTATGTTACTTGCCCGAGATTCGATCGTCGGTATCCCTATACCTTGTTCAATCTCGTTACCGGCAAGTCTCTTTACTCGTTCCGTAACTCACATCATCCCGTGATCAACTCCTTGGTCACATTGTGCACATTATGATGATGTCCTACCGAGTGGGCCCAGAGATACCTCTCCGTTTACACGGAGTGACAAATCCCAGTCTCGATTCGTGCCAACCCAACAGACACTTTCGGAGATACCTGTAGTGCACCTTTATAGCCACCCAGTTACGTTGTGACGTTTGGTACACCCAAAGCATTCCTACGGTATCCGGGAGTTGCACAATCTCATGGTCTAAGGAACTGATACTTGACATTAGAAAAGCTCTGAGCAAACGAACTACATGATCTTGTGCTAGGCTTAGGATTGGGTCTTGTCCATCACATCATTCTCCTAATGATGTGATCCCGTTATCAACGACATCCAATGTCCATGGTCAGGAAACCGTAACCATCTATTGATCAACGAGCTAGTCAACTAGAGGCTTACTAGGGACATGGTGTTGTCTATGTATCCACACATGTATCTGAGTTTCCTATCAATACAATTCTAGCATGGATAATAAACGATTATCATGAACAAGGAAATATAATAATAACCAATTCATTATTGCCTCTAGAGCATATTTCCAACAGTCTCCCACTTGCACTAGAGTCAATAATCTAGTTCACATCGCCATGTGATTAACACTCATAGGTCACATCACCATGTGACCAACATCCAAAGAGTTCACTAGAGTCAACAATCTAGTTCACATCACTATGTGATTAACTCAATGTGTCCTGGTTTGATCATGTTATGCTTGTGAGAGAGGCTATTTAGTCAACGGGTCTGAACCTTTCAGATCCGTGCGTGCTTTACGAATATCTATGTCATCTTGTGGTTGCTACCACGCGCTATTTGGAGCCATTTCAAATAATTGCTCTACTATACGAATCCGGTTTACTACTCAGAGTCATCCGGATTAGTGTCAAAGTTCGCATCGACGTAACCTTTACGACGAACTCCTTTTCACCTCCATAATCGAGAAAATTCCTTAGTCCACTACATACTAAGGATAAATTCGACCGCTGTCATGTGATCCATTCCCGGATCACTATTGTACCCTCTTGACCAACTCATGGCAAGGCACACTTCATGTGCGGTACACAGCATAGCATACTATAGAGCCTACGTCTAAAGCATAGGGGACGACCTTCGTCCTTTCTCTCTCTTCTGTTGTGGTCAGGTCTTGAGTCTTACTCAATACTCACACCTTGTAACACAGCCAAGAAATCCTTCTTTGCTGATCTATTTTGAACTCTTTCAAAATCATGTCAAGGTGTGCGTTCTTTGAAAGTATCATCGGGCGTCTTGATCTATCTCTATAGATCTTGATGCCCAATATGTAAGCAGCTTTTATCCAGGTCTTCCTTTGAAAAACTCCTTTCAAACAACCCTTTATGCTTTCCAGAAATTTTACATCATTTCGGATCAACAATATGTCATTCACATATACTTATCAGAAATGTTGTAGCGCTCCCACTCACTTTATTGTAAATACAAGTTTCTAACAAACTTTGTATAAACCCAAAAACTTTGATCACTCCATCAAAGCGTATATTCGGACTCCGAGATGCTTGCTCTAGTACATGGAAGGATCGCTGGAGCTAGCATACCTTTTAGCATCCTTAGGATCGACAAAACCTTTCTGATTGTATCACATACAACCTTTCCTTACGAAAACAGGTAAGGAAACTTGTTTTGACATCCATCTGCCAGATTTCATAAATGCAGCTAATGCTAACATGATTCCGACGGACTTAAGCATCGCTACGGATGAGAAAATATCATCGTAGTCAACTCCTTGAACTTGTGGAAATACTCTTTGCCACAAGTCGAGCTTCATAGACGGTAACATTACCGTCCACGTCCGTCTTATTCTTAAAGATCCATTTATCTCGGATTTCATGGCTTCTAACCATTTGTCGGAATATGGGCCCACCATCGCTTCTCCATAGCTCGTAGGTTCAGTATTGTCCAACAACATGATATCTCAGACAGGATCATGTACCACTCTGAAGTAGCACGCATCCTCGTCGTCCTACGAGGTTTGGTAGTGACTTGATCCGAAGTTTCATGATCACTATCATAAGCTTCCACTTCAATTGGTGTAGGTGCCACAGGAACAACTTCCTGTGCCCTGCTACACACTAGTCGAAGTGACGGTTCAATAACCTTATCAAGTCTCCACCATCCTCCCACTCAATTCTTTCGAGAGAAACTTTTCCTCGAGAAAGGACTCGTTTCTAGAGGCAATTACTTTTGCTTCCAGATCTGAAATAGGAGGTACACCCAACTGTTTTGGGTATTCTATGAAGATGCATATATCCGCTTTGGGTTCGAGCTTATCAGCCTGAAACTTTTTCACATAAGCATCGCAGCCCCAAACTTTTAAGAAACGACAACTTAGGTTTCTCTAAACGGTGTCGTCTCAACGGAATTGCGTGGTGCCCCTTTTAAAGTGAATGCGGTTGTCTCTAATGCCTAACCCATAAACAATAGTGGTAATTCGATAAGAGACATCATGGTATGCACCATATCCAATAGGGTGCAGCTATGATGTCCGGACACACCATCACACTATGGTGTTCCAGGCGGTATTAATTGTGAAACACTTTCCACAATGTCTTAATTGTGTGCCAAACTCGTAACTCAGATACTCATCTCTATGATCATATCACAGACATTTTATCCTCTTGTCACGACGATCTTCAACTTCCCTCTGAAATTACTTGAACCTTTCAATAATTCAGACTTGTGTTTCATCAAGTAAATACACTCAGCATCTACTCAAATCATCTATGAAGTAAGAACATAACGATATCCACTGCATGCCTCAGCACTCATTGGACTGCATACATCAAAATGTATTACTTCCAATAAGTTGCTCTCTTGTTCCATCTTACTGAAAAACGAGGACTTTCAGTCATCTTGCCCATGTGGTATGATTTGCATGTCTCAAGTGATTCGAAATCAAGTGAGTCCAAACGATCCATCTGCATGGAGTTTCTTCATGCATATATACCAATAGACATGGTTCGCATGTCTCAATCTTTTCAAAAACGACTGAGTCCAAAGATCCATCTACATGGAGCTTCTTCATGCGTTCTATACCAATATGACTCAAATTGCAGTGCCACAAGTATGTGGTACTATCATTACTATTTTATATCTTTTGGCACGAACATGTGTATCACTACGATCTAGATTCATTTTAAGTGCAAGACCATTGAAGGTATTATTCAAATAAACAGAGTAACCATTATTCTCCTTAAATGAATAACCGTATTGCGATAAACATAATCCAATCATGCTCAACGCAAACACCAAATCTCGATGGTAGAGGGAGCATGCGATGCTTGATCACATCAACCTTGGAAACATTTCCAACACATATCGTCATCTCACCTTTAGCTAGTCTCCGTTTATTCCGCAGCTTTTATTTCGAGTTACTAACACTTAGCAACCGAACCGGTATCTAATACCCTGGTGCTGCTAGGAGTACTAGTAAAGTACACATTCATATAATGTATATCCAATACACTTCTGTCGACCTTGCCTGCCTTCTCATCTACCAAGTATCTAGGGTAGTACAGCTTCAGTGACCGTTCCCCTCATTACAGAAGCACTTAGTCTCGGGCTTGGGTTCAACTTTGGGATTCTTCACTAGAGCAGCAAATGATTTGCTGTTTCATGAAGTATCCCTTTTGCCCTTGCCCTTCTAGAAACTAGTGGTTTTACTAACCATCAACAATTGATGCTCCTTCTTGATTTCTACTTTCGCGGTGTCAAGCATCGCGAGTTGCTCAAGAATCATCATAACTATCCCTGATATGTTATAGTTCATCACGAAGCTCTACTAGCTTGGTGGCAGTGACTATGGAGAACCATCACTATCTCATCTGGAAGATTAACTCCCACTCGATTCAAGCGATTGTGGCACTCAGACAATCTGAGCACATGCTCAACGATTGAGCTTTTCTCCCTTAGTCTGCAGGCTTAAGAAACTTGTCAGAGGTCTCATACCTCTTGACGTGGGCACTAGTCTGAAATCCCAATTTCAGTCTTCGGAACATCTCATATATTCTGCGACGTTTCAAAACCGTCTTTGGTGCCACAATTCTAAACCGTTAGCATTACGCACTGAACTATCACGTAGTTATCAAAACGTGTATGTCAGATGTTCCGCAACATCTACAGACGACGCTGAGGTTCAGCACACCGAGCGGTGCATTAAGGACATAAGCCTTCTGTGCACCAATGAGGACAATCCTCAGTTTACGGACCCATTCCGCATAATTGCTACTACCAACTTTCAACTAAATTTTTTTCTCTAGGAACATATCTTAAACAGTAGAACTAAAGCGTATGACATAATTTGCAAAGACCTTTTGACTATGTTCATGATAATTGAGTTCATCTGATTAATGAACTCCCACTCAGATAGACATCCCTCTAGTCATCTAAGTGATACATGATCCGAGTCAAACTAGGCCGTGTCCGATCATCACGTGAGACGGACTAGTCATCATCGGTGAACATCTCCATGTTGATCGTATCTGCTATACGACTCATGTTCGACCTTTCGGTCTCTTGTGTTCCGAGGCCATGTCTGTACATGCTAGGCTCGTCAAGTCAACCTAAGTGTTTCGCATGTGTTCCGAGGCCATGTCTGTACATGCTAGGCTCGTCAACACCCGTTGTATTCGAACATTAGAATCTATCACACCCGATCATCACGTGGTGCTTCGAAACAACGAACCTTCGCAACGGTGCACAGTTAGGGGGGACACGTCTCTTGAAATTTTTAGTGAGGGATCATCTTACTTACTACCGTCGTTCTAAGCAAATAAGATGCATAACATGATAAACATCACATGCAATCAAATAGTGACATGATATGGCCAATATCATTTTGCTCCTTTGATCTCCATCTTCGGGGCACCATGATCATCTTTGTCACCGGCATGACACCATGATCTCCATCATCATGATCTCCATCATTGTGTCTTCATGAAGTTGTCACGCCAACGATTACTTCTACTTCTATGGCTAACGCGCTTAGCAATAAAGTAAAGTAAATTACATGGCGTTATTCAATGACACGCAGGTCATACAAAAAATAAAGACAACTCCTATGGCTCCTGCCAGTTGTCATACTCATCGACATGCAAGTCGTGATCCCTATTACAAGAATATGATCAATCTCATACATAACATATATCATTCATCATATCTTCTGGCCATATCACATCACATAGCACATGCTGCAAAAACAAGTTAGACGTCCTCTAATTGTTGTTGCAAGTTTTTACGTGGCTTGTATAGGTTTCTAGCAAGAACGTTTCTTACCTACGTAAAACCACAACGTGATATGCCAATTTCTATTTACCCTTCATAAGTACCCTTTTCATCGAATCCGTTCCGACTAAAGTGGGAGAGACAGACACCCGCTAGCCACCTTATGCAACTAGTGCATGTCAGTCGGTGGAACCTGTCTCACGTAAGCGTACGTGTAAGGTCGGTCCGGGGCGCTTCATCCCACAATGCCGCTGAAACAAGATAAGACTAGTAGCGGCAAGAAGAATTGGCGACATCTACGCCCACAACTACTGTGTGTTCTACTCGTGCATAGAAACTACGCATAGACCTAGCTCTGATACCACCGTTGGGGAACGTAGCAGAAATTCAAAATTTTCTACGCATCACCAAGATCAATCTATGGAGTAATCTAGCAACGAGGGGAAGGGGAGTGCATCTACATACCATTGTAGATCGCGATGCGGAAGCATTGCAAGAACGCGGATGAAGGAGTCATACTCGTAGCGATTCAGATCGCGGTTGATTCCGATCTAAGCGCCGAACCACGGCGCCTCCGCGTTCAACACACGTGCAGCCCGGTGACGTCTCCCACGCCTTGATCCAGCAAGGAGAGAGGGAGAGGTTGGGGAAGACTCCGTACAGCAGCAGCACAACGGCATGGTGGTGATGGAGGAGCGTGGCAATCCCGCAGGGCTTCGCCAAGCACCGCGGGAGAGGAGGAGGAGGGAGAGGGGTAGGGCTGCGCCGAAAGAGAGATGTTCTCATATCTTGGGCAGCCCCAAAACCCCAATATATATAGGGGAGGGGGAGGGCTACGCCCCCATCTAGGGTTTCCCCCCCCCCAAGGGGTGCGGCCAGCCCTAGATGGGGCTTGGGGGGCGGCCAAAGGGGGGAGAGAGGGGGCGCCCCACTAGATGGGCCTTAGGCCCATCTGAGCCTAGGGTTTCCCCCTTCCCCCCTTTCCTGCGCCCTGGGCCTCTTGTGGGGGGGCGCACCAGCCCACCTGGGGCTGGTCCCCTCCCACACTTGGCCCATGCAGCCCTCTGGGGCTGGTGGCCCCACTTGGTGGACCCCCGGGACCCTCCCGGTGGTCCCGGTACATTACTGATAACACCCGAAACTTTTCCAGTGACCAAAACAGGACTTCCCATATATAAATCTTTACCTCCGGACCATTCCGGAACTCCTCGTGACGTCCGGGATCTCATCCGGGACTCCGAACAACATTCGGTAACCACGTATATCTTTTCCCTATAACCCTAGCGTCATCGAACCTTAAGTGTGTAGACCCTACGGGTTCGGGAATCATGCAGACATGACCGAGACGTTCTCCGGTCAATAACCAACAGCGGGATCTGGATACCCATGTTGGCTCCCACATGTTCCACGATGATCTCATCGGATGAACCACGATGTCGGGGATTCAATCAATCCCGTATACAATTCCCTTTGTCTATCGGTATGTTACTTGCCCGAGATTCGATCGTCGGTATCCCTATACCTTGTTCAATCTCGTTACCGGCAAGTCTCTTTACTCGTTCCGTAACTCACATCATCCCGTGATCAACTCCTTGGTCACATTGTGCACATTATGATGATGTCCTACCAAGTGGGCCCAGAGATACCTCTCCGTTTACACGGAGTGACAAATCCCAGTCTCGATTCGTGCCAACCCAACAGACACTTTCGGAGATACCTGTAGTGCACCTTTATAGCCACCCAGTTACGTTGTGAAGTTTGGTACACCCAAAGCATTCCTACGGTATCCGGGAGTTGCACAATCTCATGGTCTAAGGAACTGATACTTGACATTAGAAAAGCTCTGAGCAAACGAACTACACGATCTTGTGCTAGGCTTAGGATTGGGTCTTGTCCATCACATCATTCTCCTAATGATGTGATCCCGTTATCAACGACATCCAATGTCCATGGTCAGGAAACCGTATCCATCTATTGATCAACGAGCTAGTCAACTAGAGGCTTGCTAGGGACATGGTGTTGTCTATGTATCCACACATGTATCTGAGTTTCCTATCAATACAATTCTAGCATGGATAATAAACGATTATCATGAACAAGGAAATATAATAATAACCAATTCATTATTGCCTCTAGAGCATATTTCCAACACCTCTGTATTTTGCGGGAAAAAATGTTTCCCCCCTGACAGCTGGGACCCACCAGCTATATATTCGGATGCAAGGAAGTGCCTCCATATTAGGCGCGAAAAAAATGATTCTTCCCCTTGACAGCTGGGACCCACCAGCTATATCTTCGCACGCAAAGGAAGTGCGTCCTTATCCTCCCTGACAGCTAGGACCCACCCGGTCGAAGCGTACGTAGCCTTGTCTGTCTGGTCATGAATGTGTACGTACATACTGGTTGATCGGTCTCTTTCCAACGATGAACTGTGGCCGAGCAAGCAGCGGCACGGGTAGTAGTAGCGCCCCCGATGTAGCAGTTCAGGTAGTCCAGTCTAAACTGTGTACATGTACGTACAACCAGATGCCAAAAAATACGGCCACATACGTACATACGGGCGTGGTCTGGAACACCTACTCACGCATACGTACCACCAGGGCTCGTGTACATGGAGAGGCAATGGACGGCAGCAACGGCGTCCTGTTCATCGGAAGCCAACCGGCTGGGTTGGAACAGAGAAACTGCGTCGTGTTCATCGGGAGGCAACATAATGCTCGTGTTCATCGGGAGCCAACCGGCTTGGACGGAACAGCCGAAACAGGGTCTGGCATACCGCAAAACGGAGGAAACGGACTTGTGTTCAAGCTCCTATGGTCGAAACGGGGTCTGGCATACCGCAGAACAGAGGAACAAACTTGTGTTCGAGCTCGACGGTCGAAACGGTGTGCTGTTGATCGGGAGGGGTGTGGCGTAATGCAAAACGGGGGAAACGGACGTGTGTTGGAGTGCCTACAGTCAAAACGGGGTCCTGTTTGTCGGGAGGGGTGTGGCATACCGCAAAACGGGACTCCATGGTCTACTGTTCATCCACCGTCGACTTCCTCCTGCCTCCACCAGCTACTGTTCATCGACGGGGTCCTATTCATCCAGCCTCCACCGGCTACTGTTCAACCATCCCTCCACGGGGTCTTGTTCATCCAGTCTCCACCGGCTACTGTTCAACCAGCCCTCCACGAGGTCGTGTTCAACCAGCCCTCCACGGGGTCCTATTCAACCAGCCCTCCACGGGGTCCCTCCACCGGCTACTGTTCATCCACCCCCACCTCCACGATCGGCGTCATGTTCATCCAGCGGCAACGGCCTCTACTACCACGGGGTCCTGTTCATCCAACCCCCACCGAGAACTGTTCATCCAACCCCCAACAACGATCACTATTAATCAAGAGACAGCAGGTTCTGAAAGTGCGTTATATCGACTAGAGGGGGGGTGAATAGGCGATTTTTACAAATTCGTCACTGAGGAAATTCACAGTGAGGAAATTCCTAAGTCACGAATGACTAGCAGCGGAATAAGTACTCAAAAGTAAACATAACAGAGCAGTAGCATAGTCATCATGATGAAATGAAAACAAGCACAGAGTACAAGTAGCGTTAACACAGGATAAGTAGACTGAAGACAAACTGACTGAAGAAATTGAACTGAGGAAATTGAGAAAGTCTTCAATCGAAGTCTTCAAACAGTAAGGATCAAGTACACAACATAGTAATGAGGAAATGAAAGGGTTGAGGAAATAGAACCAGTAGCTCGGTGAAGACAGTGATTTGGTAGACCAGTTCCAACTGCTGTGACAGTTGTACGTCTGGTTGGAGCGGCTGGGTATTTAAACCTGAGGACACACAGTCCTCACCGTATTCTCCTTGAGCTAAGGTCACACAGACCTCGCCCAATCACTCGTGGTAAGTCTTCAGGTGACTTCCAAACCTTCACAAACTCGGTCACTCGGCTCCACAATTTCATCTTGGATGCTCTAGACCATGACGCCTAACCGTCTGGAAGATGCACAGTCTTCAAAGGTAACAAGCATCGGATCCACACATGAACAATCTCTTTAGTGATGCTCAATCACTTTGGGTTTGTAGGTGTTTGGGTTTGGGTTTTCCTCACTTGATGATTTTTGCTCAAAGTCCTCAGAGGATGGGATGCTCTCAATGACAAGTGTCAGTTTCTCCCGGAGCAGCCAACTAGCTAGTGGTTGTAGGGGGCGGCTATTTATAGCCTAGGGAGCAGCCCAACATGATAAGACATAAATGCCCTTCAATGATATGACCGTTAGGTGGGTAAGATATTTTGGGACAGACGGCGCATAGCACAGCAACGGTCGGAAATTTGACTATCAAATTCCTCAGGGCTATCATGTTCCTCACTTGTAGGCAACCCGCACCGGTGAATTCCTAACTCCTCAGTCAGAACAAATTCCTCAGAGACGAGAAGATCTTCGTCTCTGTCACTGAAGAAATTGACTGAACTGTATGAGATTTCCAATGTCTTCACTCGAAAGGATTGGTAGGTGTAGGATTTTGAGATGAGCATCACTTGGAAACTTTTCCTTAGTTTTTCCTCGACCCCCATTAACAGTACGGTGTTTCCTATGACTCAATAAAGAGAAAAATGAAACTACGAAAACAAAAGTCTTCACGCTTCATATTCCTCGCATGAATATAGAGTCTTCACGGTCACACGAATTTCTTCACTTTCAAAGTCTTCTGAAAGCCAAAGTCTTTAGTTGAAGACATTCATTTTTGGGGTCGACTTTCTCTGTAAATGTCAAACTCCTCATAGACTTATAGACCTGTGTACACTCACAAACGCATTAGTCCCTTAACCTATAAGTCTTCAATACACCAAAATCACTAAGGGGCACTAGATGCACTTACAATCTCCCCTTTTTGGTGATTGATGACAATATAGTTTAAGTTTTCAACGAGGATAAACATATGAAGTGTAAATACTGATATTGAGGAATTTGATTGCAAGATATAGAAGAACTCCCCCTGAAGATGTGCATATGTGAGGAATTTGCTTTTGAGAAGCAATGCACATTGAAGAGTACAATCATGGAGATCTCCCCCTATATCTTGTAATTCATACAGGCATTTAACATACGATATGAAGAAATTGAAATGCATGATGAAATATGGTGACTGATGTAATTCAACATGCATGCATTAACATATATGAGGAAATAGCATGCAGAAGAACATAGCAAAAGTATCAGACCACCATCGGAGTTAAGATTACAACTCGATCCAACAAAGTCTTCAAAAGAACGAGAGTTGTAACTTAGCAAAAAAGACACCCATATATAGACCCGCTTGAAGACTAGCTCAAATTTCTCCCCCTTTGTCATCGATTGACCAAAAGGGACAAAAAATGAGGACTAACGCCCCTGAAGAATATCACGAAGTCGATGGAGGAGCGCCAGTGTTGTTGGGGTCGGTTGTTGAAGTAGGGCCTGCCGCAGTGTTGTCCAAGTCTCCATGTTCATCAGTCTCGCGTGATGAAGAATAAGAGCTGGCTACCAAGTGAGGAACTTTGACCTTCTTGAATTTCTTCGAAGGTGGACGAGACCAGTCGAAGTCCTGCTTGAAGCCCATCTGCTTGAGATCTATTCACCGTAGAGATGAGACAGAACAGCCCAAGTGCGATCAAATACTTCATGCAGATAGTAATGGTTCTTTTTCACTGAATTCTGAGTTATTGTAATGTTCTGAAGAATTGAACCAAACTGTCGCTTGATCCATTTGTGGTTGCGATCGACCTTCTGGTGAGACTGAGGAGAAGCTCATGATCAGTCATCACCCTTGGAGCTGTGCCTTGAGGATTTTGCTTTGAAGCATTAGCGGCAGAGTCATGGATTGCAGAGTCATCATTGGTGGCGTAGGATGCATCTTTGCGAAACTGTCCATCCAATGGATGTGTGCCTTCATCAATAATAGTGGCCTTGCCCTTCTCATCAGCTGAGGAAATGGTCCGCTTGAGGACTTCAATAGGAGGCAAGTAGCTGCCATGGTTAAGAGTATCAACCTTGTAGTTGATTGAAGACCTTGATCTGATGAATCGCATGATCCAAGGAGCATAAGGCTTCAATTCAAACGGTGAAAGAGAAACATTGGCCATAGTCCTCATGAAGAAATCATGTTAGTTGATAGGAACTCCATGGATGATGTTGAATAGCAGATTCTTCATGATGCCAACGACCTCTTCTTCATTAGAGTCGTGGCCTTTGATTGGACTGAGGGTTTTGGTCAAAATTCTGTATACAGTCCTTGGCACATAGAGCAATTCCCTCATGAGGAATTTGGTTCTTGGAGCTTGGCCAGGCTTCAGAGGCTTCATCAACACTTGCATGTAATGATCGGATAGCTCAGGTTCATGGTAGATGAGTCTTGCACCTTCAAGAGGAGGACTGATAGGCAGGGCATGATGCAATTCAAAGGCCGATGCTTTGTAGTGTGTGTTCTCTGTCATCCAGTCCAACACCCAAGAGTTCACATCTTCAGCGTTGTCGGTGATGTGCAACATAGCGTAGAACTGAAGAATTAGCTCTTCATTCCAGTCACAGATGTCGGTGCAGAAATTGAGCAGCCCAGCGTCATGAAGAACACTGAGGACTGGGGTGAAGCAAGACAGCGACTTCATATCAACATGAGGGATATGCTCATGGTCAAAGATCTTATCCTTATCGAAAAGCAGTGAAGAATATAAGTTCATCTGACTTGCTGTCCAGAAACGCTTGCGTCGAAGACGAGCAGAGTCATAGGGATTATATTCCGTGAAGAAAACGTGTTCATGGAAGAAATCATCAGCTTTGAACTTCTGCTTCTTTGAGAATGGATTCTTAGGCTCGGGCTGAGGAGTATCAGTCAATGTCTTCACAGCCTCTTGAATCACCGTCTCAGGGGCCACAGGCTGAGGAATTTCAGTTGCAATATCATCAGTAGCAGCCTGGGTCTCCATTTCTTCAGCAGCATGTTCTTCAGCACTAGTGGCTGGAATTTCTTCAGGGATGGTAAGAAGAGAAGCTTGAGGTTCATCAGAGCCCATATGAATTTCTTCAGTTTGGACTAGGGACTAAGGAATCTATTGCAGAGGGGTGAACATTGGTGAATTGGGGTGATGACTTTCCCAACAGTTATCATTCAGAACTGGAGTTGTGCACCCAATGTCCACGTCTTCTTCTTCATCATCAATTTTCTGAATGCTGCCTCTTCAGCTGTAAACTAAGGCATGGGCGATGATACCAGAGGGGTTGAAGGGATGTTATCCACTTCAATTTCTTCGTCCAACTGCTCTGACGAAGCAGCAGAAGGATCTTCTTCATTTGATCCACTTGGGATTTCATAATCCTCACTAAAGGGAACAATCTGCTTTGATGGCATGCTTGAAACAGGAACAACATCTATAGGATTGTCATAAGAACTCGTCAAAGTCTTCATTTTCTATGGTATTGAAGACTCTAAGGCAGCAGATGCTTTCCTTTTCTTCACAGCTGCTCGCTCCGCAGCCTTGGTTTTCTTTGCTTCTGATGCAGAAGGAAGAATAGGACTTGGTGTTGGTGCAGGAGGAGCAGAGGAAATTGGTGCAGTTTCCTCAGGCGCAACTGATGCAATTGCCCTGGTTTGTTCAGTATCTTCAGGCTCAGCAGAAGATGCTTCAACTGGCCTGGCTTGATCCTCAAGCGCAACACTAGTGGTTGCCCTGGCAATTTCATCAGCGGCTGGAATACCATCATCAACCCTGGTACTTGCAGTTTCATCAGCAGCCTGATCTTCATCAGCGGTGCTGGCATGTTCTTCAGTTGGCTGTGCAGAAGCTTCCGCCTGAGGAGATTCACGTTGCGTTGGGGCTACAACATTTGAGGTGAATCTTTCAGCCAACTTGATGAATCTGACCTTGGCTCCAAGACAATCTGCACGGTAGGCATCAAATTCATCACTGAGGTTTTTGATCTCAGCTTGTGCAGCCACAAGTTCATCAGTTGTCATTTTGACAACATTCTTCTTCAGAAAACACTCCTTCTTGTACTAAGCTTTCTTCAGCTGCCTGGCCTTCTTAAATTTCCACTTCTCTTCGCCTATGAAGGCGGTCAACATGTGACTTTGGCTAGGAGTAAGCTTGAAATTAGGCATAGGAGTGTTGGGGTCCTTGTGCCAGAGATCAATGAAGTCCAGGATCGGCTTTGGATCCAAAAGAAGAGGAACATTTGTGCCTTTGGCTCTAGCGTCCCGTTGCTGTCTGTCTCTGATGATTTCAGCGAGTTCTTCATCATCAGCTTTGTCATCACTTGACGGAACATGAAAGGCAACCTGCTTCTTATGAGGACTTGGTCTAGTGCCGCGTCCAGCAGTGGCCTTGGTCTTCAGCAAAGTGGGCCCTGTTGAGGACTGAGGAGGAGCTGAAGAACTTGCAGAGGCTCCTGAGGCAATTGAGATGCCTGTGGTCCTTTGGCAAGAGGCGAGATGCACAGGTGCCGAGGACTTTGCCGGAGGAGCTGAGGGTTTTGCAGTTGGAGGAACTGGAGCAGCTTGAGGAATTTGCCGTGAGGGCATAGATGAGCTTGGACATGAGGGCATTGTTGAGGAACTTGGTGGTTTGCGAGCTGGCTTCTTAGGCATAGCCTTCTTGGGCTTGCTAGCAGAGGCCTCAGCAGCGGCATCAGCAGAGTCTTCATTGAATTTCCTCACTGCTACCTTAGCCATTTTGGCCAGTTTCGCTTGCCGCTTGGCCCATTCATCAGGATAGTCCTCACCGCGCTCGAGGCTAGTGGGATCAGCTTCTTGGCCAGGTGCCAGTGGAGGTCTTGGGCAAGGAGGGGGTAGTGCGAATTTCTTCATGTACTTTGGAGTGACATATCTGTACTCCCTCCATTCCCGTGCCCATCTCCATTCAATCCTCTGTATGCGCACCTTGCACTGATTCTTGTTTTCCTTGCCATGTTTGGCTTCATCAGGAGTACACTATTCCTCATAGATGCCATCAAGGATTTCAAATGCTGTGTTCACTTCCAGTTTCTTGCCTCCCTTCTGAGATTTCTTGCCATCTGCCATTTTCTTCAGCTGAGGATTTTGAACAATTGAGTTCTCTGAAGAGGTATGCAATTTGTCTTCGAGGAACACTGCAAATGAGTTAAGTTGATGAGAACCTAGTGATTCAGCAGCGGACATGTGTACCTGTGAACAGAGTATATGTGTGAAGAATTTGGAGAGGTCATATGCGTTCTCAGAAGTTTTTGCAAAATGAACAAGTTTGAGGAATTTGACCAATGGTGTCTTGAGGAATTTCACTAAGCGTTCTTTGACTTAGGTTCCAGAGTTGTATAGATTGAAAATCCACACAATTGAGGAATCTTGAAGAAAAATGTTGCTTAGAGAAACAGATCAAGAACAGATGCTTGTGTGAGGTGTTTAGAGTGTGGAAATAGACGAATAAACACCTTTTGAAGATTTTATGGAAATCATCAGAATCAACAAGGGAGTAAAAGTAACTTTTAATTACCCTTGACGAAGAACACGACGAACTGAGAGTTGGAGATTCGAAGTTCGTCAGTCCAGATCTTCCACGCCCTAACTTGGCAGAGGAAGAAAGCGGCCGGCACGAGTACGACGGCGACGAGGTCGAGGCAGTGAAGCTCTTCCTCACCGGCGACGATGAAAGTAGCGGTGGCGCTAGGTCTTGAGAGCTCGAGCGAAGGGAGTGAGGTCGAGCGGGGTAAATGCAGTCCGAGGAGGATGAGGGGTATATATAGCCGAGGTAAAGAACCGCTCGCCCGAGGAAAATGGACGAATGTGCCCCTGACCCTTCTCATCCTAGCGACATGTGTCACCCACGTACAGAGAGGTGGAGATCGTGTGAGATCGTGTGTGAATAGATAAATCCTATCGTGGGATATGGAACGGTTTGAGCAGCAAAAGCTGAAAATTCGGATTAGAATATTTTAACGTTTCGTTCGCTAATTCTTTAGCTGACAAGGACAGAGTGAAGATTTTGAACGGGTTTCAAATAGAACGCACATGAAGAACCCGCTCCCCACCCTGCCATGTCAAACAACCACCCCGACCCACCCCTCCCCCAGACCACCCATCTTCTTCCCCCCTGTCAAATCACGACCCCGACTCCACCACCAGCGCCCTCGCCCCCACTACCTTCACGGCCGACGCGCCCCAACCCACTCCAACCGCCCGCCGGACCCCATCCACTTACCAAGGTCGGCGCGCCCCCAACCCCTTCCCATCGCCACGCGCACCCACCTACCTCCCATGGCCGGCGCGCCCCCAACCCCCTCCTACCGCCGGCTGCCACCGACGACGGATCCAGGAGCCTCACCACCGGATCCGCCATCGTCTGGATCCGCATGACCGCGTCCCAACCTCCGACGGGGCCCCTTCACTGCTCTCACCCCGACCATGGACCTGCGCCTCCATCGCCCCCCGGTGGTGCGGCCTCAACCATCGGATCCAGCCGCCACCAGGCCCCGGCGCGGCCTCACCCGCCCGATCCGGCCGCCACCGCCCCCCTACGACTAGTACCGGAGCTCCTCCGCGCGAGATTTGGCCGCCCGTGATCGCGGATCCCTGCCGTCACGCCTGCGAATGACTCAGGTAATTTCTCCTTCTCCCCCCTTCTCCTCACCCGTCACTCCCTTCTCTGTTGTTCCCTCGAATAATTCCCAACGCCTCCTCTATTTTTTAGGTCCGGCAGCACTCCCTGCATCGATGAAGAAGGTGAAAACGCAGTAGTGCAGCTCACTCCGTCCGGTGTTTTTTTGGGTTCAAATGCAGGTCACTACGTCCACATCGTTGGTGCTTTGGAGGGTGACCTGCAGTTAGCCCCCTACCCCAGCTCTTCGTGCCTGCCCAGCTCCCCACGACACCCTTCTCCGACGCTCCCTAGTTCGATCGTCGCCTCCTCTCTATTTTAGTTCGGTCGCCATCATGATTCAGTGTAGCTCCAGCCGCGGCGTGCAGTTTGGTTTCCCTAGCAAAGTTTGCTGGCGCTAGTGCGGGGGTCAAATAGGGACCCAAGTGATTTGTATTTTCTTTTTGAAGAATCTTCAGCAAATTTTCAGAGACCAATTTGTAGATTATATCTTGGTTGCAGTCCTATGGGCACCACATGTGCAGTGCTGTGGGGGCGGACATGCAGTGCGCCGACGACCGGATTCCATTTAACGGAAGATTGTAGACCAATTTGTAGAATAACTCTCATGAAGTTCGCTAGCCTCGTCCATGAAGTTCTCTTTGTGCTTCGTTGGTGTTTTGTTTGCGTCAATGTCCAGTTTACTCAAGAAGTGCGCCCAGTAAGAAAAAAAAGAGAACATCAATGTTCATTTTAAGTTCATTTTGTTGTTTATGAGAAACGCGGAGAGAAAAAGGGTACTGCCTAGTGCATTTGAAGTTCATTTTGTAGCAAGAAAAATGGATGGTAATTTTGCATAAGCAAGTCTTTGCCTAGTGCAGTTCAGTTGGGTACTCCATCGTTGATTTCTGCTATGTACTAGCTGGCGGTGTAAAAATAATGAATGGATGTGTATGTTTTGAAGCTCACTTTGTTCTCTCATGAAGTTCGCCATAGAACTCCTTCGTGGCTTTCCGAAACAAAAACACCTCGGAAAGTAGCTCACTTCTCATTACATGTGGTTCACTTGCTCAGTCCCTGCGCTCCACTCGCCCCGTCTACGCACGTAAAAAATTTTGAGTTTGGAAAAAGCTCAAGCGGTTCACTTTCGTCAGTGTTGCGGCCCGTTTACGGTCGTCTCGAGGTTCACTTTTCATAGTATTGCGGTTCACCAAACACTCGACATGAAGTGCACTCCACCTCGTTCGGGAAAATTTACGTCCCACGAAAAAGAAATCATGCAGTGCACTTGTCTGTCCGATGAAGTGCAGTTTTTAGTCTAAAGAAGTGTGGTTTTCTATCTGATGCAGTACATACGACGATTTTGGTGTCGCGAAAAAACAGTGTCCGCATTTTGGCAAAATCAAAACTGCTCTTAAACCATAAGGAATTAGAGGGAGCGTTCTACATGAAAAAGTTGGGTCTCGACGATATCTTTCCAACGGCGTATCGTTTAGATCATTCCGACAAACGGTTTGAAAAAAATTACGAAAAAACGGCCGCTGCGAATCATGCAGTGCACTTGTCGTTCTGATGAAGTGCGGTTTTTAGTTTGAAAGCAGTGCGGTTTTCTGTCTGATGCAGTACACACGACGATTTTGGGTCGCGAAAAAACAGTGTTCGCATTTCGTTAGAAACAAAATTGCTCTTAAACCATAAGGAATCGGAGAGAGTGTTCTACATGAAAAGGTTGCGTCTCGTCAATATCTATCCAACGGCGTATAATTTGAATCATTTCGACAAGTGGTTTGTAAATATTTCGCGAAAAACAGCCGCTGCCTCTCATCGTCAGCCGCACGATTTTCAAAATTAACTAAAAACCGTAAGGAATCTCAAAAACATTTCAAAATACGAAAGTTGCGCCTCCTCTGTAGCTTTCCAACGGTGTATCATACTCTTCATTTCGACAAACATTTCAAAAACTGGAGCAAAAACACTACCGAAAATTGCAAAACAAATCGAAAAAACAAAATTCCGTGATTTACTAAATTTAAAACTACTCTTAAACCGTAACGAATTAGAGAAAATAATAGATATGGAAAAGATGCGCCTCGACAATATCTTTCCAACGGTGTATCATTTGCTTCATTCCGACGAGCGGTTTAGAAAAAACGCAAAAAACGCTCGCAGCCACTCGTCGTGCGCCGCACCTTTTTTGAAACTGCTCTTAAACCGTGATGAATCTCGAAAAGTGTTCAACATGACGAAATTGCGCCTAATTCATAGCTTTTCAATGGTGTATTGCACGCGTCATTTCGATAAACAGTTAAAAAAACTAGAGCGAAAAAGGTACGAAAAAATACTGCGTGCAGTTTTTTCCCAACACGAAGTTCACTAGTCTCTGTATTGCACTACCTTTGCTACTGATAGTACAGTACGAAGAAGTGAAGACATTGCAAAGTTGAAGAAATGAACAACCGAGGAATTTCAAAACTGAAGAAAAACTCAAACTGAAGATTTTCAACTTTTGTTGGTGGCGTGACCCACCGTATAATAATGATGATTTCAGACGCCGCGTACAATTATCGTAGGGCTCTGAGAATCAAATTCTTCATTAATTTCTTCACACTTAGAGGGTTAGTCTTCATTGATTGAAGAAAAACGCTACTTCGTGTGTTGCACATCTAAGTCATCAATTTTGCATAAGTGTTAGGATGTGTGTCCTTTTCAAAGGACATTCGAAGATTCTGAGATATTTAGCTCACACCGCAACTTGCTAAATCTCTCCCATCCAAGGGCTTTGTGAAGATATCGGCTAGCTGTTCTTCAATCTTCACGTGCTTGATAGAGATGTCGCCCTTCAACACATGATCACGAAGAAAATGATGACAAATCTGAATGTGCTTTGTCCTCGAGTGCTGAACTGGGTTATGAGCAATCTTGATGGCACTCTCATTGTCACAGTAGAGAGGCACATTCTTCACGTTGATGCCGTAGTCCTTGAGGGTTTGCTTCATCCATAGCAATTGAGCACAGCACGAACCAGTAGCAATGTACTCAGCTTCAGCAGTAGAGAGTGATACACAGTTCTGTTTCTTTGAGGACCAACATACCAAGGATCGTCCGAGGAAATGGCATGTGCCTGATGTTGACTTGTGGTCCACATGATCACAAGCATAGTTAGAGTCTGAATATCCAATGAGATCGAAAGCCGAGCCCTTGGGGTACCATAATCCAAGTGTTGGAGTGTGAGCTAGATATCGAAGAATATGCTTCACAGCCTTATGGTGCGATTCCTTCGGTGTAGCTTGAAAACGAGCACACGTGCAAATACTAAGCATAATATCTGGCCTAGATGCACATAAATACAATAAAGAGACAATCATGGAGCGGTATAACTTTTGATCGAAGTCAATACCATTTTCATCAGTGCATAGATGGCCATTTGTGGGCATAGGGATTTTGACGCCTTTACAATCTTGCATCCCGAATTTCCTCAATACATCCTTGAGGTATTTCTCTTGAGATATGAAGATGTCGTTGCGTTGTTGACAAATTTGAAGACCTAAGAAGAATTTCAATTCTCCCATCATAAACATTTCATATTCCTCCCTCATCATATAGCCAAATTCGTTAGTGTAACATTGGTCGGTACAGCCAAAGATAATATCATCAACATATATTTGGCACACGAATAATTCATCATCATAGGTTTTGGTGAAAAGAGTTGGGTCAAGTGAACCGGGTTTGAAGACTTTCTTCATGAGGAATTCCTTCAAAGTATCATACCACACCCGAGGGGCCTGCTTGAGGCCATAGAGGGCCTTATTGAGTGTGAAGACTTTGTCAGAATGCTTTGGGTCTTCAAAACCTGGGGGTTGAGCAACATATACTTCTTCCTCAAGCTTACCATTGAGGAATGCACTTTTCACATCCATTTGATATAAGATGATGTCATGATGGTTAGCATAAGCAAGTAATATGTGAATAGCCTCAAGTCTAGCAACAGGTGCAAAAGTTCAATCGAAATCAATTCCTTCAACTAGTGTGTAGCCTTAAGCTACAAGCCGTGCCTTATTCCTCACCACAAGGCCATTTTCATCTTGCTTGTTGCGGTAGATCCATTTGGTGTCGGTGATATGGTGCTTGCGAGGGTCTGGTCGCTTGACAAGTTCCCAGACATTGTTGAGCTTGAGCTAATGTAATTCCTCTTGCATAGCTTGAATCCTCTCAGGCTCCAGAAATGCTCCATCTACCTTAGTGGGCACTGTGATAGATACGAAAGCAAAGTGCCCACAAAAGTTAGACAAATGTGAAGCTTTTGAGTGTGTGAGAGGACCTGGTGCGTTGATGTCGCTGATTATTTTCTCAATCTGCACTTCATTTGCGACACGAGGATGAGCGGGTTAAAGACGAGGAATTGGCTCAGCATTTTCTTCAGAGCCATTTTATTCAGGTGCACCAGCATGATGTTCTGATCTGGAATGACTTCTTTAGCAGATTCTTCGGTAGGAATGACATCCTCAGTAGCCTTGAACTTGATGGTTTCCTCAGGTGACTTTTCATCTAGCACAGGAGGTAGGTGCTCTCTTTGCGAGCCATTAGTTTCATAGAATCGCATATCTACAGTTTCAACAACCTTGTGGTGAACGTTGTTGAAGACTATGTAGGTGTGCGAGTCCTTTCCGTAACCAAGCATAAAACCTTCATGTGCTTTCGGTGCAAATTTAGAATTGTGACGAGGATCTCTAATCCAACATTTAGCACCGAAGACTTCGAAATAACTCACATTGGGTTTCTTGTCAGTGAGGAGTTCATATGCGGTCTTTTTGAAGAATTTGTGAAGATATACCATGTTGATGATGTGGCACGCAGTATCAATTGCCTCAATCCAGAAGTGACGAGGTGTCTTGTATTCATCAAGCATAGTGCAAGCCATCTCAACAAGAGTCCGGTTCTTGCGCTCCACGACGCCATTCTACTGAGGAGTATAAGGAGCAGATAACTCATGAGTAATACCAAGTTCATCAAGATAATCATCCAGACCAGTATTCTTGAACTCAGTTCCATTGTCACTTCTGATGTGCTTGATCTTCACACCAAAGTTGGTTGAAGCCCTCGAGGAAAATCGTTTGAAGACTTCCTGCACTCCACGTTTGTAAGTGACGATATGCACCCATGTGTAACGAGAATAATCATCAACAATAACAAAGCCATATAGAGATGCTTCATTGGTGAATGTGGAATAATGGTTAGGACCAAAGAGATCCATGTGAAGCAATTCAAATGGACGAGTGGTAGTCATGATAGTCTTTGAGGGATGCTTGGCCTTGGTCATCTTTCCAGCTTCACAGGCTCCGCACAGGTGATCCTTGAGGAATTTGACATTCTCAATGCCAATGACATGCTTCTTCTTCGCGAGCGTGTGCAAGTTCCTCCAGCATGACCAAGTCGTCGATGCCATAGCCAGCCTTCTGAAGCTTTTGCAAGTAGACATATGGCAGGTTGTGGTCCTATAGAGAAATCAACAATATACAGATCTCCTCTCCTAAATCCTTTGAAGACTTTGGAATGGTCAGCTTCCATGATCACAACACAACGATACTTGCCAAAGATAACAACCATATCAAGATCACAAAGCATTGAGACTGGCATGAGGTTGAATCCTAAGGATTCGACAAGCATGACTTTGTCCATGTGTCTATCCTTTGAGATTGCAACCTTACCTAGACCCAATACCTTGCTTTTGCCTTTGTCAGCGTAGGGTGATATGCTTCAGATGCGATGGAGATAAAGCAGTGTCCATCAATAAGTTCTTGTCACCAGCCATGTGATTTGTACATCCACTATCAAGGACCCACTCAGTGGCTTTGGGTTGATCATCCTGTAGATGAATTAGTGCAATTTACGAACTCATATACTTCATCAGTGAAGAATATGACATCAAATTCATCAGATCAATTTCATCAAGCAATAGAACAGATATAGCAGTATGAGGACGTGAGAAATGAAAATCCATTTCTTCATGATTAGCTTGCGTCCTTTCAAGCATATTCAGGTCTCCAACAAATTCTTCAGACGTTTTAAGTTCATATGGAGACCTGACCCTGCATAAGAGATTAGTTCTTTTTCTTCACCACCCACATCTGGAGGGGTGGCAAAGAGTTCATCATTCTGCGAGCTCTATAAGAGAAAGGTGGCATAGAAGCCAGTCCACTTTGTCACATAAGAGGAGTTAGGTAAGCATATGAATATGTTGGAAATATGCCCTAGAGGCAATAATAAATGGTTATTATTATATTTCTTTGTTCATGATAATTGTCTATTATTCATGCTATAATTGTATTGTTCGGAAATCGTAATACATGTGTGAATACATAGACCACAACGTGTCCCTAGTAAGCCTCTAGTTGACTAGCTCGTTGATCAACAGATAGTCATGGTTTCCTGACTATGGACATTGGATGTCATTGATAACGGGATCACATCATTAGGAGAATGATGTGATGGACAAGACCCAATCCTAAGCATAGCATAAAAGATCGTGTAGTTTCGTTTGCTAGAGCTTTTCCAATGTCAAGTATCTTTTCCTTAGACCATGAGATCGTGCAACTCCCGGATACCGTAGGAGTGCTTTGGGTGTGCCAATCGTCACAACGTAACTGGGTGACTATAAAGGTGCACTACGGGTATCTCCGAAAGTGTCTGTTGGGTAGGCACGGATCGAGACTGGGATTTGTCACTCCGTGTGACGGAGAGGTATCTCTGGGCCCACTCGGTAATGCATCATCATAATGAGCTCAATGTGACTAAGGTGTTAGTCACGGGATCATGCATTGCGGTACGAGTAAAGAGACTTGCCGGTAACGAGATTGAACAAGGTATTGGGATACCGACGATCGAATCTCGGGCAAGTAACATACCGATTGACAAAGGGAATTGTATACGGGATTGATTGAATCCTCGACAGCGTGGTTCATCCGATGAGATCATCGTGGAACATGTGGGAGCCAACATGGGTATCCAGATCCCGCTGTTGGTTATTGACCGGAGAGGCGTCTCGGTCATGTCTGCATGTCTCCCGAACCCGTAGGGTCTACACACTTAAGGTCCGGTGACGCTAGGGTTGTAGAGATATATGTATGCGGAAACCCGAAAGTTGTTTGGAGTCCCGGATGAGATCCCGGATGTCACGAGAGGTTCCGGAATGGTCCGGAGGTGAAGAATTATATATAGGAAGTCCAGTTTCGGCCACCGGGAAAGTTTCGGGGGTTACCGGTATTGTACCGGGACCACCGGAAGGGTCCCGGGGGTCCATCGGGTGGGGCCACCTATCCCGGAGGGCCCCGTGGGCTGAAAGTGGAAGGGAACCAGCCCTTAGTGGGCTGGGGCGCCCCCCTTGGGCCTCCCCCCATGCGCCTAGGGTTGGGAACCCTAGGGGGGAGTTCCCCCTTGCCTTGGGGGGCAAGGCAACCCCTTCCCCCCTTGTGGCCGCCGCCCCCCTTGAGATCCCATCTCTTGGGGCTGGCGCCCCCCCAGGGGGCCTATATAAATGGGGGGAGGGAGGGCAGCACACAACAGCCTTGGGCGCCTCCCTCCTCCCCTGCAACACCTCTCTCTCTCTCTCGCAGAAGCTTAGCAAAGCCCTGCCGAGACCCGCTACATCCACCACCACGCCGTCGTGCTGTTGGATCTCCATCAACCTCTCCTTCCCCCTTGCTGGATCAAGAAGGAGGAGACGTCGCTGCACCATACGTGTGTTGAACGCGGAGGTGCCGTCCGTTCGGCACTCGGTCATCGGTGATTTGGATCACGGCGAGTACGACTCCATCATCCACGTTCATTGGAACGCTTCCGCTCGCGATCTACAAGGGTATGTAGATGCACTCCCTTCCCTCGTTGCTAGTATACTCCATAGATGCATCTTGGTGAACGTAGGAAAATTTTAAAATTATGCTACGATTTTCAACAGTGGCATCATGAGCCAGGTCTATGCGTAGTTACTATGCACGAGTAGAACACAAAGCAGTTGTGGGCATTGAGTTTGCCAATTCTTCTTGCCGCTACTAGTCGTTTCTTGTTTCGGCGGCATTGTAGGATGAAGCGGCCCGGACCGACCTTACACGTACGCTTACGTGAGACTGGTTCCACCGACTGACATGCACTAGTTGCATAAGGTGGCTAGCGGGTGTCTGTCTCTCCTACTTTAGTCGGAACGGATTCGATGAAAAGGGTCCTTATGAAGGGTAAATAGAAATTGGCAAATCACGTTGTGGTCATACGTAGGTAAGAAAACGTTCTTGCTAGAAACCTACAAACCACGTAAAAAACTTGCAACAACAATTAGAGGACGTCTAACTTGTTTTTGCAGCAAGTGCTATGTGATGTGATATGGCCAGAAGATGTGATGAATGATATATGTGATGTATGAGATTGATCATATTCTTGTAATAGGAATCACGACTTGCATGTCGATGAGTATGACAACCGGCAGGAGCCATAGGAGTTGTCTTTATTATTTTGCATGACCTGCGTGTCATTGAATAACGCCATGTAATTTGCTTTACTTTGTTGCTAAACGCGTTAGCCATACAAGTAGAAGTAATCGTTGGTGTGACAACTTCATGAAGACACAATGATGGAGATCATGATGATGGAGATCATGGTGTCATGCCGGTGACGAAGATAATCATGGTGCCCCGAAGATGGAGATCAAAGGAGCATGATGATATTGGCCATATCATGTCACTATTTGATTGCATGTGATGTTTATCATATTTTGCATCTTATTTGCTTAGAACGACGGTAGTAAGTAAGATGATCCCTTATAATAATTTCAAGAAAGTGTTCACCCTAACTGTGCACCGTTGCGAAGGTTCGTTGTTTCGAAGCACCACGTGATGATCGGGTGTGATAGATTCTAACATTCGAATACAACGGGTGTTGACGAGCCTAGCATGTACAGACATGGCCTCGGAACACATGCAATACACTTAGGTTGACTTGACGAGCCTAGCATGTACAGACATGGCCTCGGAACACGGAGGACCGAAAGGTCGAGCATGAGTCGTATAGAAGATACGATCAACATGGAGATGTTCACCGATCTTGACTAGTCCGTCTCACGTGATGATCGGACACGGCCTAGTTGACTCGGATCATGTTTCACTTAGATGACTAGAGGGATGTCTATCTGAGTGGGAGTTCATTAAATAATTTGATTAGATGAACTCAATTATCATGAACTTAGTCTAAAAATCTTTACACTATGTCTTGTAGATCAAATGGCCAACGTTGTCCTCAATTTCAACGCGTTCCTAGAGAAAACCAAGCTGAAAGATGATGGCAGCAACTATACGGACTGGGTCCGGAACCTGAGGCTCATCCTCATAGTAGCCAAGAAAGATTATGTCTTAGAAGCACCGCTAGGTGAAGCACCAATCCCAGAGAACCAAGACGTTATGAACGCTTGGCAGCAGCGTGCTGATGATTACTCCCTCGTTCAGTGCGGCATGCTTTACAGCTTAGAACCGGGTCTCCAAAAGCGTTTTGAGAAACATGGAGCATATGAGATGTTAGAGGAGCTGAAACTGGTTTTTCAAGCTCATGCCCGGGTCGAGAGATATGAAGTCTCCGACAAGTTCTTCAGCTGTAAAATGGAGGAGAACAGTTCTGTTAGTGAGCACATACTCAGAATGTCTGGGTTGCACAACCGCTTGTCTCAGCTGGGAGTTAATCTCCCGGATGACGCGGTCATTGACAGAATCCTCCAGTCGCTTCCACCAAGCTACAAGAGCTTTGTGATGAACTACAATATGCAGGGGATGGAAAAGACCATTCCCGAGGTATATTCAATGCTGAAATCAGCGGAAGGGGAGATCAGAAAAGAACATCAAGTGTTGATGGTAAATAAAACCACTAAGTTCAAGAAGGGCAAGGGTAAGAAGAACTTCAAGAAGGACGGCAAGGGAGTTGCCGCGCCCGGTAAACCAGTTACCGGGATGAAGTCAAAGAATGGACCCAAGCCCGAGACTGAGTGCTTTTATTGCAAGGGAAGTGGTCACTGGAAGCGGAACTGCCCCAAATATTTAGCGGACAAGAAGAAGGCCGGCAACACCCAAGGTATATGTGATTTACAAGTAATTGATGTGTACCTTACCAGTACTCATAGTAGCTCGTGGGTATTTGATACCGGTGCGGTTGCTCATATTTGTAACTCAAAGCAGGAACTACGGAATAAACGGAGACTGGCAAAGGACGAGGTGACGATGCGCGTCGGGAATGGTTCCAAGGTCGATGTGATCGTCGTTGGCACGCTACCTCTGCATCTACCCACGGGATTAGTTTTAAACCTCAATAATTGTTATTTAGTGCCAGCTTTGATCATGAACATTGTATCTGGATCTCGTTTAATTCGAGATGGCTACTCATTTAAATCTGAGAATAATGGTTGTTCTATTTATTTGAGAGATATGTTTTATGGTCATGCCCCGCTGGTCAATGGTTTATTTTTGATGAATCTCGAACGTGATGTTACACATGTTCATAGTGTGAATACCAAAAGATGTAAAGTTGATAACGATAGTCCCACATACTTGTGGCACTGCCGCCTTGGTCACATTGGTGTCAAGCGCATGAAGAAGCTCCATGCAGATGGACTTTTGGAGTCTCTTGATTACGAATCATTTGACACGTGCGAACCATGCCTCATGGGTAAGATGACCAAGACTCCGTTCTCCGGAACAATGGAGCGAGCAACCAACTTATTGGAAATCATACATACCGATGTGTGCGGTCCAATGAGTGTTGAGGCTCGCGGAGGATATCGTTATGTTCTCACTCTCACTGATGATTTAAGTAGATATGGGTATGTCTACCTAATGAAACACAAGTCTGAAACCTTTGAAAAGTTCAAGGAATTTCAGAGTGAAGTCGAGAATCAACGTGACAGGAAAATAAAATTCTTACGATCAGATTGTGGTGGAGAATATTTAAGTCACGAATTTGGTACACACTTAAGGAAATGTGGAATAGTTTCACAACTCACGCCGCCTGGAACACCTCAGACAAATGGTGTGTCCGAACGTCGTAATCGCACTCTATTGGATATGGTGCGATCTATGATGTCTCTTACCGATTTACCGCTGTCATTTTGGGGTTATGCTTTAGAGACTGCCGCATTCACTTTAAATAGGGCACCGTCTAAATCCTTGAGACGACACCGTATGAATTATGGTTTGGGAAGAAACCTAAGCTGTCGTTTCTAAAAGTTTGGGGATGCGATGCTTATGTCAAGAAACTTCAACCTGAAAAGCTCGAACCCAAATCGGAAAAATGCGTCTTCATAGGATACCCTAAGGAAACTATTGGGTATACCTTCTACCTCAGATCCGAAGGCAAGATCTTCGTTGCCAAGAACGGGTCCTTTCTAGAGAAGGAGTTTCTCCCGAAAGAATTGAGTGGGAGGAAAGTGGAACTTGATGAGGTGATAGTCACCCCTTCCGAACCGGAAAGTAGCGCAGCGCGGGAAAATGTTCCTGTGGTGCCTACACCGACTGGGGAGGAAGTTAATGATGATGATCATGAAACTTCAGATCAAGTTACTGAACTTCGTAGGTCCACAAGGACACGTTCCACACCAGAGTGGTACGGCAACCCTGTCCTGGAAATCATGTTGTTAGACAACGGTGAACCTTCGAACTATGAAGAAGCGATGGCGGGCCCGGATTCCGACAAATGGCTAGAAGCCATGAAATCCGAGATAGAATCCATGTATGAAAACAAAGTATGGACTTTGACTGACTTGCCCGATGAGCGGCGAGCCATAGAAAACAAATGGATCTTTAAGAAGAAGACGGACGCAGATGGTAATGTGACCATCTACAAAGCTCGACTTGTCGCTAAGGGTTATCGACAAGTTCAAGGGGTTGACTACGATGAGACTTTCTCACCCGTAGCAAAGCTGAAGTCCGTCCGAATCATGTTAGCAATTGCCGCATACTATGATTATGAGATATGGCAGATGGACGTCAAAACGGCATTCCTTAACGGCTTCCTTAAGGAAGAGTTGTATATGATGCAGCCGGAAGGTTTTGTCGATCCTAAGAATGCTAACAAAGTATGCAAGCTCCAACGCTCAATCTATGGGCTGGTGCAAGCATCTCGGAGTTGGAACATTCGCTTTGATGAGATGATCAAAGCGTTTGGGTTCACACAGACTTATGGAGAAGCCTGTGTTTACAAGAAAGTGAGTGGGAGCTCTGTAGCATTTCTCATATTATATGTGGATGACATACTATTGATGGGAAATGATATAGAATTCTTGGAAGGTATAAAGGCCTACTTGAATAAGTGTTTTTCAATGAAGGACCTTGGAGAAGCTGCTTATATATTAGGCATCAAGATCTATAGAGATAGATCAAGACGCCTCATTGGTCTTTCACAAAGTACGTACCTTGACAAGATATTGAAGAAGTTCAATATGGATCAGTCCAAGAAGGGGTTCTTGCCTGTATTGCAAGGTGTGCAATTGAGCACGGCTCAATGCCCGACCACGGAAGAAGATAAAGAAAATATGAGTGTCATCCCCTATGCCTCGGCCATAGGGTCTATTATGTATGCCATGCTGTGTACCAGACCTGATGTAAACCTTGTCGTAAGTTTGGTAGGAAGGTACCAAAGTAATCCCGGCAAGGAACACTGGACAGCGGTCAAGAATATCCTGAAGTACCTGAAGAGGACTAAGGATATGTTTCTCGTTTATGGAGGTGACGAAGAGCTCGTCGTAAAGGGTTATGTCGACGCTAGCTTCGACACAGATCTGGATGACTCGAAGTCACAAACCGGATACGTGTATATTTTGAATGGAGGAGCAGTATGGTGCAGTTGCAAGCAAAGCGTCGTGGCGGGATCTACATGTGAAGCGGAGTACATGGCAGCCTCGGAGGCAGCACAGGAAGCAGTCTGGATGAAGGAGTTCATTACCGACCTAGGGGTGATTCTCAATGCGTCGGGCCCAATGACTCTCTTCTGTGACAACACTGGAGCTATTGCCCTTGCGAAGGAGCCCAGGTTTCACAGGAAGACCAGGCATATCAAGCGTCGCTTCAACTCCATTCGTGAAAGTGTTCAAAATGGAGACATAGATATTTGTAAAGTACATACGGACCTGAATGTAGCAGATCCGTTGACTAAACCTCTCCCTGGGGCAAAACATGATCAACACCAGGACGCAATGGGTGTTCGATTCATCACAATGTAACTAGATTATTGACTCTAGTGCAAGTGGGAGACTGTTGGAAATATGCCCTAGAGGCAATAATAAATGGTTATTATTATATTTCTTTGTTCATGATAATTGTCTATTATTCATGCTATAATTGTATTGTCCGCAAATCGTAATACATGTGTGAATACATAGACCACAACGTGTCCCTAGTAAGCCTCTAGTTGACTAGCTCGTTGATCAACAGATAGTCATGGTTTCCTGACTATGGACATTGGATGTCATTGATAACGGGATCACATCATTAGGAGAATGATGTGATGGACAAGACCCAATCCTAAGCATAGCATAAAAGATCGTGTAGTTTCGTTTGCTAGAGCTTTTCCAATGTCAAGTATCTTTTCCTTAGACCATGAGATCGTGCAACTCCCGGATACCGTAGGAGTGCTTTGGGTGTGCCAAACGTCACAACGTAACTGGGTGACTATAAAGGTGCACTACGGGTATCTCCGAAAGTGTCTGTTGGGTTGGCACGGATCGAGACTGGGATTTGTCACTCCGTGTGACGGAGAGGTATCTCTGGGCCCACTCGGTAATGCATCATCATAATGAGCTCAATGTGACTAAGGCGTTAGTCACGGGATCATGCATTGCGGTACGAGTAAAGAGACTTGCCGGTAACGAGATTGAACAAGGTATTGGGATACCGACGATCGAATCTCGGGCAAGTAACATACCGATTGACAAAGGGAATTGTATACGGGATTGATTGAATCCTCGACACCGTGGTTCATCCGATGAGATCATCGTGGAACATGTGGGAGCCAACATGGGTATCCAGATCCCGCTGTTGGTTATTGACCGGAGAGGCGTCTCGGTCATGTCTGCATGTCTCCCGAACCCGTAGGGTCTACACACTTAAGGTCCGGTGACGCTAGGGTTGTAGAGATATATGTATGCGGAAACCCGAAAGTTGTTTGGAGTCCCGGATGAGATCCCGGACGTCACGAGAGGTTCCGGAATGGTCCGGAGGTGAAGAATTATATATAGGAAGTCCAGTTTCGGCCACCGGGAAAGTTTCGGGGGTTACCGGTATTGTACCGGGACCACCGGAAGGGTCCCGGGGGTCCACCGGGTGGGGCCACCTATCCCGGAGGGCCCCGTGGGCTGAAAGTGGAAGGGAACCAGCCCTTAGTGGGCTGGAACGCCCCCTTGGGCCTCCCCCCATGCGCCTAGGGTTGGGAACCCTAGGGGGAGTTCCCCCTTGCCTTGTGGGGCAAGGCAACCCCTTCCCCCCTTGTGGCCGCCGCCCCCCCTTGAGATCCCATCTCTTGGGGCCGGCGCCCCCCCCCCCCCAGGGGGCCTATATAAAGGGGGGGAGGGAGGGCAGCACACAACAGCCTTGGGCGCCTCCCTCCTCCCCTGCAACACCTCTCTCTCTCTCTCTCGCAGAAGCTTAGCAAAGCCCTGCCGAGACCCGCTACATCCACCACCACGCCGTCGTGCTGTTGGATCTCCATCAACCTCTCCTTCCCCCTTGCTGGATCAAGAAGGAGGAGACGTCGCTGCACCGTACGTGTGTTGAACGCGGAGGTGCCGTCCGTTCGGCACTCGGTCATCGGTGATTTGGATCACGGCGAGTACGACTCCGTCATCCACGTTCATTGGAACGCTTCCGCTCGCGATCTACAAGGGTATGTAGATGCACTCCCTTCCCTCGTTGCTAGTATACTCCATAGATGCATCTTGGTGAACGTAGGAAAATTTTAAAATTATGCTACGATTTCCAACAGAATAAGCGGAGAAATTCCTCAAGGACTTATGAACATAATGGTTTGAAGAATAATGCACATATTCATAGCCCTTAGATCTTCCCTGTGAAACAGAAGTATTAGCACGACAATGTTCATATAAGGACTTTGATCCACGTGAGGAATTTGGTCCATATGAGGACTTGGATCCATATGAAGAATTGGGCCCATATGAAGAATTTGATCTGGGGTTCCTGTTCTTCACAGGTGGTGTCATGATGACATTCACCTGAAGACTTTCAAGGCACCTTTTGGGAACCCAGATTTTCTTCATAGGGGAACCGTTCCTGCAGTTAGTGCCAACATATCTAGCAAATACTTCACCATTCTCATTTTTTAACTGCTTATAGTTGGAGTCAAATGACTCATCAGAAGAATATGAAGATTCACATGTAAAGCCAGATAAAGTAGATGGATCTACTGGAGGTCCCTTTGCAGCAACCCATGAGGTTTTGGGATACTGCTCAGGTTTCCAGTATGTTCCATCAGCATTGAGTTTCCTCTCAAAGGCAATACCCTCTTTCCTAGGGTTCCTGTTGAGGATCTGCTTTTTAAGCACATCACAAAGAGCCTGATGCCCTTTGAGGCTTTTGTACATGCCTGTCATATACAATTCATTCAGCCCTGCATTGTTAGTAATACTAACAACATCCTCAGATGAGGAATTAGTGATAGCATAGACAGTTGAACAATTTGCAGCAATAGAAGCATTTGAGTTTTTAGGTGAAGAATTAGCAGATTCACGTTCAATGAACTTCAAACATGGTGGAATGAATTCTTCCTGAGTAGCACTGATCTGCTGAGCAAGCAATGAATCACGTTCCTTCTGAAGATCTTCATAACTCTCCCTTAACTTCTCAAGATTTTGCTTTCTTTGAAGAAATTCATAAGAAAGCTTCTCATGGTCAAATAAGAGAGTGTTATGATGACCCTAAAGGTTATCAAACTTGGACTGAAGTCTCTGAAAATTATCAGTCAAGGTTTGAGTGCGATCCATTTCTTCACCCAACAGGTCATCACTTTTGTCTAGCATATTTTGAACCTTTTCAAAAGCATTTTGTTGTTTCACAGCAATCTTAGCAAGTTTAGAGTAGCTAGGCTTGAGGTTTTCATCAGATTCATCCTCACTTGATTCAGAAGAGGGATATTTGAATACCTTGGCACCCTTTGCCATGAAGCAATAGGTGGGAGCGTAGTCATCATCGCCGTTGTCAGCCTTGATGGGGAAGCCATTTTCCTCAGAGTTGAAGATGGACTTGCTGACGAATGCAGTAGCGAGGGCTAGGCTCGCCACACCAGATTCTGACTCCTCAGATACCTCCTCTTCCTCATTTTCCTCAGATTCAGCTTCAGAGTCCATTTCCTTGCCAATGAATGCCCGAGCCTTTTTGGAGCTGCTCTTATTTTGAGATGAAGACTTCGAGGATTTTGATGATGAGGGCTTCGAAGATTGCTTCTTCTTCTTTGAGTCATCAGAACTGTAATCCTTGTATATTTCTTCTTCTTTGATTCCTTTTCCCATAGAGGACAATCTTGAATGTAGTGACCAGGTTTCTTGAATTTGTGGCAAGTTCTCTTCTTGTAGTCACGGGATGAGGAATCTGATCTTACGTCATCACTTCTTGAGGATTTGCCAAAGCGACCATGCCTTGAGAACTTCTAGAATTTCCTCATGAGCATTGCTAGCTCCTGGCTCAGTTCTTCAGGATCACCAAGGCTGCTACCAAAATCCTCACCTCCAGATTCAGATACTGCTTTGGCCTTCAGAGCGCGTGATCTGCCATAGCTCGGTCCATAGAGATCTCTCTTCTCAGCAAGTTGGAACTCATGAGTGTTTAGCCTCAAGAGGATATCAGCGGGATCAAGTGACTTGTAGTCTCCACATTCTTGTATCATCAGTGCAAGGGTGTCAAATGGGGAATCAAGCGATCTCAGCAATTTCTTCACCACCTCATGGTCGGTGATGTCAGTGGCACCAAGCGCTTTAAGCTCATTTGAGATGTCAGTGAGGCGATTGAAGGTTTGCTGAACATTTTCATTGTCGAGTCTTTTGAAGCGGTTGAAGAGATTGCGAAGAACATCAACTCGAGAGTCACGCTGTGTTGAGACTCCTGCATTAACCTTGGACAGCCTATCCCAGATAAGCTTAGTCCAAAGCACTCACTCTGCCATACTGCCCTTTGCTCAGATGGCCACATATGACGTTCTTCGCTTGTGAATCGAGTTGCTTGAATCTCTACACATCAGCAGCGCTCACGGAAGGTGTCACAAAGGGAACTCCATTTTCCACAACGTACCAGAGATCGTTGTCAATTGTCTCAAGATGCATTCAAATCTTATTCTTCCAGTAGGGGTAGTCCGTCCCATCGAAGATAGGACACCCAACAGAGACCTTGATCATACCTGCAGTCGACATAACTAAAACTCCAGGAGGTTAAACCAAAATCACACAGAACAAGGGAGCACCTCACTCTGATACCAATTGAAAGTGCGTTATATCGACTAGAGGGGGTGAATAGGAGATTTTTAGAAATTCATCACTGAGGAATTTCACAGTGAGGAAATTCATAAGTCACGAACGACTAGCAGCGGAATAAGTACTCGGAAGTAAACATAACAGAGTAGTAGCACAGTCATCATGATGAAATGAAAACAAGCACATAGTACAAGTAGCGTTATGTAACACCCCAAGAATCATGCTACAGTAACCCTCTGTGATTAAGCTAATCATGTTGCTAAACAGGGCTTGATCACATTTGGAACACATTTCTTTTCAAACTCCTAATTCAAACTTCAATTAAATTTAAAGTGGAAAATAAAAGTTTTCAAAAATTTAAACAAAAATGTTCGGTGGGTGCCAAATAATACACTGGTAATTATGGTGGAGAAAACACATTTTTATAAAATACCTAAATACTTTTAAATGAAATAAAACAGAAAAGAAAATAAACAAATAAAAAGAAAATGCAAAAGAACACAGACAAAGAAAAAGAAAAAGGAGAAGCCCCCCCCCCCACAGCACCCCTGGCCCAACTGGGCCGACCCCCGGCCCAGCCCACCTCTCCCACTCGCCCCCCTTCCCTGTTCCCCCGACCGGGGTCGGAACAGGGGCAGTCCCCGCCACACCACCTCGCCGGCGACGGGGAGGATAAGGGCGCCAGCACCCCCCCGCCTCCTCGGGCCTCTCTCCCACTCGCCCCCGCTCTCGTCTCGGCCTCTGCGCCTCTCTCTTCTCCCCCCCAGATCCGCGCCGCCCTTCCTTCCCCACGCCCGACGCGGTCGCCGCCGTTCACCGTCGTTCCCACGGCCACCGTGCCCGCCTCGCCGCCCCAAGGTGTCTCCAAGGACCGCCGTCGCCCGCTGCTTCGTCTGGTGCAGCCCGTTGGAGACCGGAGCCCCTGCAACGACCTCCCCGAGCTCTTCTTCCCCGCACGGCCGCCGTCGATCGCCGCCCCGTTTCGCCTCCGACGAGCCTCCCCGAGCACACTGTCGTCCCCCTACAGCCTCGCCGTGAGCTTCTCCCCCCTCCTCCCCTGTCCTTTCGCTCTCGCGCGCCCCCTAGCTGCTTCCCCACGCGCGCCCGAACGCCGCGCCGCGGAGCTCGTCACCGGCGGGTCTCCGGTGACCAATTGGTCATGGGCGTAGGCCCGTTAGCTCGACCGCATCGTGCCGCACCCGCCTAGCTAGTTAGTTCGGCCGCTCGCGCGCTCTAACGCCGCACCCGCCCCAGCCCGAAGCACCTCGCCGCCGGCGAGCTCGAAGCGCTCGCCCCCGCCCGTTCCAGCCACTCCGGCCACCACCGTTGGACGCGCGGCGCCGAGCCGCGTCGAACGCGCCCAGCCACAACCCCGCAGACCCCCTGTGCGCGAAACCCGCGCCCCTCCCGAGCCGCGCCGCCGCGTTTGGCTCGTCGGAGTCGCTCCGGCGCCGGCCGCCGACGTGGCTGGCCTGGGGCCACCCCAGGGCCCAGTCAACTGCTGACTGGGCAGGCCCAGTCACTGACATGCGGGCCCCACCGCAAATTAAAAAAAAGAAAGAAAAGAAAAATGTTTTTATAATTAAAACTAATTAATTAATCTAATCACTCACTGACAGGTGGGCCCAGTAGTTAATTAACTAAAAATTAATTAGTTTAATCTTCTGTTAGCCCACTGTCTATGACAGATGGGGCCCACTGGTCAGTTTGACCTGGTCAGTCGCTCTGTTGACCTGCTGACGTCAGCATTGCCTCATGCTGACGTCATAATTCATTTTTGCTTAATTCAAATAATTCCAGAAATTCAAATAAACTTTGAAAATTCATATCTTTTAAACCGTAACTCGGATGAAAATGCTTTCTATATGAAAGTCGCTCAGAACGACGAGACGAATCCGAATACGCAGTCCGTTCGTCCACCACACCTCCCTAACCTATCGAACTAGCAACTTTCCCCCTCCGGTCCGTCTGTCCGAAAACGCGAAACATCGGGAATACTTCCCGGATGTTTCCCCCTTCGCCGGTACCACCTACTGTCGCGTTAGGGCACACCTAGCACCGCTCATTGTCATGTCACGCATCGTCATGCTTATGTTTGCATTGTATTTACTGTTTCTTCCCCCTCTTCTCTCCGGTAGACTACGAGACCGACACTGCTGCTGCCCAGTTCGACTACGGAGTTGACGACCCCTCCTACTTGCCAGAGCAACCAGGCAAGCCCCCCCCCTTGATCACCAGATATCGCCTATTCTTCTGTATACTGCTTGCATTAGAGTAGTGTAGCTTGTTGCTGCTTTTTGATATCCTATCCTGATGCATAGCCTATCCTTGCTACTACTGTTGTTACCTGTACCTGCAATCCTACATGCTTAGTATAGGATGCTAGATTTCCATCAGTGGCCCTACATTCTTGTCCGTCTGCTATGCTATACTATCGGGCCATGATCACCTGGGCGGTGATCGCGGGTATATACTTATATACTACATACATGACACATGTGATGGCTAAAGTCGGGTCGGCTCGTAGGAGTACCCGCAAGTGGATCTTTGTGGCGGAGCGACAGGGCAGGTTGAGACCACCCAGGTGAGAGGTGGGCCTGGCCCTCATCGGCGTTCGCGGTTACTTAACACGCTTAACGAGATCTTGGTATTTGATCTGAGTCTGGCCATTTGGTCTATACGCACTAACCATCTACGCGGGAGTAGTTATGGGTATCCCGGCGTCGTGGTATCAGCCGAAGCCTTCGTGGCGTCAGCGACTGAGTGGCGCGCGCCGGATTGGACTGGAATGCCACTAGGCTAGGTCTGCTTCCGGCCGCGTACGCAACGTGCAGGTGTGCATAGGGCAATGGGCCCAGACCTCTGCGCGCATAGGGTTAGACCGGCGTGCTGACCTCTCTATTGTGCTTAGGTGGGGCTGCGACGCGTTGATCTTACGAGGCCGGGCATGACCCAGGAAAGTGTGTCCGGCCAAATGGGATCGAGTGTGTTGGGTTATGTGGTGCACCCCTGCAGGGAAGTTTATCTATTCGAATAGCCGTGTCCCTCGGTAAAAGGACGACCCGGAGTTGTACCTTGACCTTATGACAACTAGAACTGGATACTGAATAAAATACACCCTTCCAAGTGCCAGATACAACCCGGTGATCGCTCTCTAACAGGGCGACGAGGAGGGGATCGCCGGGTAGGATTATGCTATGCGATACTACTTGGAGAACTTCAATCTACTCTCTTCTACATGCTGCAAGATGGAGATGGCCAGAAGCGTAGTCTTCGACAGGACTAGCTATCTCCCTTTTATTCTGGCATTCTGCAGTTCAGTCCACTGATATGCCCCTTTACACATATACCCATGCATATGTAGTGTACCTCCTTGCTTGCGAGTACTTTGGATGAGTACTCACGGTTGCTTCTCTCCCTCTTTTCCCCTTTTCTTTTCTATCTGGTTGTCACAACCAGATGCTGGAGCCCAGGAGCCAGACGCCACCGTCGACGATGACACCTACGACGCTGTAGGTGCCTACTACTACGTGCAGGCCGCTGACGACGACCAGGAGTAGTTAGGAGGATCCCAGGCAGGAGGCATGCGCCTCGTTCGATCTGTATCCCAGTTTGTGCTAGCCTTCTTAAGGCAAACTTGTTTAACTTATGTCTGTACTCAGATATTGTTGCTTCCGCTGACTCGTCTGTGATCGAGCACTTGTATTCGAGCCCTCGAGGCCCCTGGCTTGTATTATGATGCTTGTATGACTTATTTATGTTTTAGAGTTGTGTTGTGATATCTTTCCGTGAGTCCCTGATCTTGGTCGTACACATTTGCGTGCATGATTAGTGTACGGTCAAATCGGGGGCGTCACAAGTTGGTATCAGAGCCGACTGCCTGTAGGAATCCCCCCTTCCACACTCCTTGGCCGAAGTCGAGTCTAGACATTACAAAACTTTTACTAACATGGCTGTGTGTCTTACGGGCCCACGTCGCCATTGGGTGGTACTAGGATCTTTTACTCCTCGACCTTTACTCTGGGACTCTGAACTCTCTTCTACTCGGGTTAAACGAATTTACTAACTTTAACACTAGGATCCCGTGACCGCGTTCACCCCAAAGTTGGATAAACCATAGTTGTTTCTTAGAGTAGTATTTTGAACAATTCACACACTGTCATTTGACTCCTTTGAAACGTCTTTGCTTTCAGATGGAACCCACGAGGCAGGTCGTTCGCCACACGATGGCCATTGGTGCCTCGGGATCACCTGCGGTGCTAGCTGAGATGATGACCTATCTGGGTTATCGCTGGCACCCTGAGTACACCGTCTACGAGGAGTACCAGGACTTTAACCAGGAGCAGTACCGTGCCATCGTCCACCTCTACTCTCGGGAGTACGACTCCACTACTGTGCTGGACACCGCACATGGTGTTGGTGTGACCATCGATATGGCTGTCCACGATGCTGCCTATGCTGCTCTGACACGTCTTCGTGGAGAGTATCAGGAGTTGGACACCTCCCCTTTCGGCACATTGCTATCGCCTCTGATGTTGGTGCGGAGGGATACTATACTGCTGCCTACTCCACTGTCACCCGAGAGCCCTTCTACCATCAGCACCTGGTTCTGCATGCTGATGGGCTGGATCGAGCTAACCGAGCTCTTCGCCATGAGATGTACACCACCCGTCAGCACCTTTACCGTGCTCTGACGCTGCTGCACCCCTTTGTCCGGTCTGGACAGGTACCACGTACTGCGATCTACCCAGCCAGGACCGTGATGCCCCACGGTGTCGGTTGGTCAGAGGTGGGAGGCTACTCTCCCGCACTTGGTCCTCTTCTGCCACCTGAGCGTCGGGCTCTACACCTGAGTATCCGCGGCCCCCAGTCTGCTGACGTGGAGGGCTATCCGTTGCCTCACTACCAGCTGTCGGGCTACGATTACCTCCATAGTACCTCTTGGGACTGATGTAGGCTTGCTTGTATTGTTAGATGCATTCGCCGCGAGCCTGTGTACCGCCTATGATGTTTTAGTCTATGTACTGAACTCTATGTGCTGAACTCTATGCATGACCCCTTTTGTAAGTTATGCCGACTACTATGTAGTAGCTATCGTGCTCCTTTCATTATGCATGTTTCATCATGAATGATTCTTGTTTTTGCAAATATTTCTCAATGCTGAACTACCCCTGTTATATATTCGCAGGATGGTTAGACCAGATGGTCGTGGTCGTGGTGGCGATGCCCCACCACCACCTGAGTACATGGCTGGTATGATCCAACAGTTTGAACTGAACCGCCAATTCATGGAAAATATGATGGCTCAGTTTCCTCGCCCCAATATGAACCAGCAGCCAACCCAAGTGACTCTTCAAGATTTCATACGCCTCAACCCAACCATCTACCGCAGCTCAACTCAGCCTCTGGATGCTGATGACTGGCTCCGTGACATCACCTATGAGATGGAGTCTGCTGATGTGGCCCTGCCAGCTATGTCACCTTTGCTTCCTTCTTCTTGAAGGGACCCGCAGCTCAATGGTGGGACAGCCACAGGCGTACTCTGCCAGCTGGAACAATCATCACCTGGCCAGACTTCCAAGCTGCTTTCTGTGCCCGCTTCATTCCTCAGGGAGTCATGGACCAGAAGAAGCGTGAGTTCCGCAACCTCACCCAAGGCAACAAAACTGTCGAAGCTTATCAGCGGGAGTTACTGTACTTGTCCCGCTATGCTGAAGAAGACATTGCAACTGATGCACGCAGACAGGAGAAGTTCCGTGATGGCCTTCAAGCTGACATCAAGCTCGCCCTTCTAGTGCATGACTTTGCTGATTTCTCCACCTTGGTGAACAAGGCCATCAATGTCGAAACTGGTCTGCAGGAATACCAGAGCTCTCACAGGCGCAACCGTGACACGGGCTCATCTTCGGGCCCGCCCTCACAGAAGCGTAAGATATGGATCCCGAACAACATGTACCGTCCAAATGCATCTGCCCCAAGGCAGACCTATGCTGCACCTCGTCTGCCTCCACCACCGTCTAGGCAGTCAAGACTTCCAGCTCCACCATCCCAAGCTCCTGTTCCCACTCCGAATAATGGATTGTGCTTCAGGTGTGGTCAACCAGGGCACCGTGCTAAAGAATGCAACCAGAACCAGAATCAACTGGCCCTTCCAGCAACTGGCCGTGGCAACAATCAGCCCCGCAACAACAATGCTAAGTCTTATGGTCGTGCTCATGCCAACCACGTTGATCTCAACGAAGCTCAAGACCAGCCTGCTACAGTGATGGGTACACTCCTCGTAAATTCAGTACCAGCATCCGTTTTATGTGATACAGGTGCAACGCATTCATTCATGTCAGAAGATTTTGCATACAAGCACGACGTTAAATGTGAGGAGATGAACACCTCTGTATTGGTCAAAACCCCCGTGGGACAGTGTCAAACCTCCTTGGTTGGCATCGATGTCCCCGTGGAAATCGAAGGGCTGGAATTCTATGCCTCTCCCATTATCCTAAAGACGTCTAACATCGACCTCATTTTGGGTATGGATTGGTTGAAAGCGCATACTGCTTCTATAGTTTGCGCCACTAAGACCGTCCATCTGCTACACCCTTCAGATGAAATAGTTGCTTACCAAGCTCAACTGGTGCAAAATGCCGAGGCAAGGCTCTATGCATTGAATGCATTGAACGCTGCACCACTCGAGGGCATTGAAAACATTCCCGTCGTGCGTGAATTCCTCGACGTCTTCCCTGAAGAACTTCCAGGGATTCCCCCTGCTAGAGCTGTCGAATTCATCATCGACTTGAAACCAGGCACCACTCCTATAGCCAAGCGACCCTACAAAATGCCGCCGCATGAACTCCTTGAGCTTAAGGAGGAAATCGACAAATCTCTTCGCAAAGGATTCATTCGCCCAAGTTGCTCTCCTTGGGGAGCACCTTCCCTCTTTGTCAAGAAGAAGGATGGGACAAACCGGTTAGTTCAAGACTACCGTCCTATAAACCAAGCTACCATTCAGAATAAATACCCTCTTCCTCGGATCAATGATCTGTATGATCAACTGGCGGGTTCGTCAGTGTTCTCTAAGCTCGACCTGAGGTTGGGCTACCATCAGATCCGTGTTCGCGAAGAGGATATCCCAAAGACCGCCTTCGTGACTCGCTATGGTTCATACGAGTACACCGTCATGTCTTTCGGTTTAACCAATGCTCCAGCCACCTTTCTCTCGTCTGATGAACTACATATTCATGGATTACCTCGACAAGTTCGTCGTGTTTTATCTGGATGATATCCTGGTATTTTCCAAGAACGAAGAAGAACATGCTGAACATCTTCGACTTGTGCTGGAAAAGCTACGAGAACATCAACTATATGCCAAGTTCTCCAAATGTGAATTCTGGCTACCGGAAGTAACCTATCTTGGTCATGTCATCTCTAAGGATGGTATTGTCGTCAACCCCGAGTGAGTTCAGGCTATTCTTGATTGGACTCCTCCCAAGAACGTTAAGCAAGTCAGAAGTTTTCTCGGTCTCGCCAGCTATTGCCGTCGATTCGTCGAGAACTTCTCTAAGATCGCCAGGCCTCTGACTAACCTGTTGCATAAGGGCGTCAAGTTCCAATGGACAGACAAATGTCAGGAAAGTTTCCAGGCACTCAAAGACAAGTTGACTTCTGCCCCAGTTCTAGCTCCACCTGATACTAAGAAGGACTTCGTCATTTACTGCGACGCTTCCCGTCAAGGATTAGGCTGTGTCCTAATGCAAGACCGCAAAGTGATTGCTTATGCCTCTCGGCAATTGCGCCCTCACGAAGAGAACTACCCAGTTCACGACCTCGAACTTGCTGCTGTCATTCATGCGCTGAAGCAGTGGCGACATTACCTTCTCGGTAATCGTTGCGAGATCTTCACCGACCACCAAAGTCTGAAGTATCTGTTTACTCAGCCAGACCTGAACCTCCGTCAGCAGAGATGGATGGAGCTTGTTGCAGACTTCGACTTGGGTATTTCCTATACGCCAGGCAAGGCTAATGTAATGGCTGATGCCTTGAGCCGCAAGTCTTACTGCAACCACCTCCAGGTTCACAAAGTTCAGCCCTCGCTTGTTGAAGAATTCAGGAAGCTGAACCTCCATATTGTTCCTCCGGGTGCACTCGCTCCCCCTCCTAAGGAGTTTGGCAAGGTGAACCTCCACGTTGTTACCCAGGGTTCCCTCAATACCCTAGTTGCTAAACCAGATCTCGTGGATAGCATCAAAAGGCTACAGAAGTATGACTCTGAAGCCCACAAGATTAAGAGCTACCTTGCAGAAGGAAAGCCCTCATTCTTCACCATTGCTGAAGATGGCACCTTATACTTCAAGGGCCGCCTAGTGGTGCCATGTGCAGAGAAAAACCTGGATATGACACAGGAAGTTATGAAAGAAGCTCATGATACGCCTCTATGTATCCACCCTGGTAGTACAAAGATGTACCAAGACATCTGTCAGAGATTCTGGTGGTCTAATATGAAGCAAGCCATTGCTCGTTATGTTGCTGAGTGTGACGTTTGCCGTCGTATCAAAGCAGAACATCAAAGGCCTGCTGGAACTCTGCAACCTATCTCTATTCCTGAATGGAAATGGGACCATGTTGAGATGGACTTCGTCACTGGATTTCCCAAATCACAGAAAGGTAATGATGCTATTCTTGTCGTCATTGATCGGCTTTCCAAAGTTGCACATTTCCTGGCAGTCAAAGAAACGATCACTGCTAGCCAGTTGGCAATGCTCTATATGTCCAGGATTGTTTCACTCCACGGTATTCCATTGGTTATCAGCTCAGACCGTGGCAGCTTATTCACTTCAAGATTCTGGGCAAGTTTCCAAGAAGCTATGGGAACTCATCTATCATTCAGTACTGCGTTTCATCCTCAATCGCAAGGACAAGTTGAACGCGTCAACCAAGTTCTCGAAGACATGCTACGAGCTTGCGTTATTTCCTTCGGCAAGAAATGGGAGGAATCTCTCCCGTATGCTGAGTTCTCTTATAATAATAGCTATCAAGCTAGTCTGAAGATGGCCCCCTTCGAAGTGTTATATGGACGAAAGTGTCGAACCCCCTCTGAACTGGTCAGAAACTGGGGAACGTCCACTCTTCGGCCCGGATATTATCCAAGATGCCGAAGAACAAGTTCGCATTATTCGCGAGAATCTCAAGACTGCTCAGTCACGTCAGAAGAGTCAGTATGACCGTCATCATAAGGACATGGTCTATCAACCTGGCGAAAAGGCTTATCTTCGAGTCACACCTATGAAGGGTGCTCACCGCTTCGGGATCAAGGGCAAACTAGCTCCTCGCTATATTGGCCCATTCACTATTCTCGAAAGGCGTGGAAAAGTGGCATACCAACTGGAGCTACCGCCGAACCTTTCTCAGGTTCACGATGTGTTCCATGTGTCGCAGCTCCGCCGTTGCTTCAAGGACCCAATCCGAGCTGTGGATCATGAAGTGCTCGAATTGCAGCAAGACCTCTCCTATAAGGAGCATCCGGTCCGCATTCTCGACCAAGCTGAACGCCGCACACGTCAGAAGGCGATCAAGTTTCTCAAAGTCCAGTGGTCGCACCATTCTGAAGATGAGGCCACTTGGGAACGAGAGGATCGTCTGCGCGAAGAATACCCCGCACTGTTTCCTTCTACCTCCTAAATCTCGGGACGAGATTTCTTGTAGTGGAGGAGATTTGTAACACCCCAAGAATCATGCTACAGTAACCCTCTGTGATTAAGCTAATCATGTTGCTAAACAGGGCTTGATCACATTTGGAACACATTTCTTTTCAAACTCCTAATTCAAACTTCAATTAAATTTAAAGTGGAAAATAAAAGTTTTCAAAAATTTAAACAAAAATGTTCGGTGGGTGCCAAATAATACACTGGTAATTATGGTGGAGAAAACACATTTTTATAAAATACCTAAATACTTTTAAATGAAATAAAACAGAAAAGAAAATAAACAAATAAAAAGAAAATGCAAAAGAACACAGACAAAGAAAAAGAAAAAGGAGAAGGCCCCCCCCCCACAGCACCCCTGGCCCAACTGGGCCGACCCCCGGCCCAGCCCACCTCTCCCACTCGCCCCCCTTCCCTGTTCCCCCGACCGGGGTCGGAACAGGGGCAGTCCCCGCCGCACCACCTCGCCGGCGACGGGGAGGATAAGGGCGCCAGCACCCCCCCGCCTCCTCGGGCCTCTCTCCCACTCGCCCCCGCTCTCCTCTCGGCCTCTGAGCCTCTCTCTTCTCCCCCCCCCCCAGATCCGCGCCGCTCCTTCCTTCACCACGCCCGACGCGGTCGCCGCCGTTCACCGTCGTTCCCACAGCCACCGTGCCCGCCTCGCCGCCCCAAGGTATCTCCAAGGACCGCCGTCGCCCGCTGCTTCGTCTGGTGCAGCCCGTTGGAGACCGGAGCCCCTGCAACGACCTCCCCGAGCTCTTCTTCCCCGCACGGCCGCCGTCGATCGCCGCCCCGTTTCGCCTCCGACGAGCCTCCCCGAGCACACTGCCGTCCCCCTACAGCCTCGCCGTGAGCTTCTCCCCCCTCCTCCCCTGTCCTTTCGCTCTCGCGCGCCCCCTAGCTGCTTCCCCACGCGCGCCCGAACGCCGCGCCGCGGAGCTCGTCGCCGGCGGGTCTCCGGTGACCAATTGGTCATGGGCGTAGGCCCGTTAGCTCGACCGCATCGTGCCGCACCCGCCTAGCTAGTTAGTTCGGCCGCTCGCGCGCTCTAACGCCGCACCCGCCCCAGCCCGAAGCACCTCGCCGCCGGCGAGCTCGAAGCGCTCGCCCCCGCCCGTTCCAGCCACTCCGGCCACCACCGTTGGACGCGCGACGCCGAGCCGCGTCGAACGCGCCCAGCCACAACCCCGCAGACCCCCTGTGCGCGAAACCCGCGCCCCTCCCGAGCCGCGCCGCCGCGTTTGGCTCGTCGGAGTCGCTCCGGCGCCGGCCGCCGACGTGGCTGGCCTGGGGCCACCCCAGGGCCACTGCCAGTGGGCCCCGTGGGTCCCAGTTGACTGGGTTGACCCAGTCAACTGCCGACTGGGCAGGCCCACTCACTGACATGCGGGCCTCGCCGCAAAATTAAAAAAGAAAGAAAAGAAAAATGTTTTTATAATTAAAACTAATTAATTAATCTAATCACTCACTGACAGGTGGGCCCAGTAGTTTATTAACTAAAAATTAATTAGTTTAATCTTCTGTTAGCCCACTGTCTATGACAGATGGGGCCCACTGGTCAGTTTGACCTGGTCAGTTGCTCTGTTGACCTGCTGACGTCAGCATTGCCTCATGCTGACGTCATAATTCATTTTTGCTTAATTCAAATAATTCCAGAAATTCAAATAAACTTTGAAAATTCATATCTTTTAAACCGTAACTCGGATGAAAATGCTTTCTATATGAAAGTCGCTCAGAACGACGAGACGAATCCGAATACGCAGTCCGTTCGTCCACCACACCTCCCTAACCTATCGAACTAGCAACTTTCCCCCTCCGGTCCGTCTGTCCGAAAACGCGAAACATCGGGAATACTTCCCGGATGTTCCCCCCCTTCGCCGGTACCACCTACTGTCGCGTTAGGGCACACCTAGCACCGCTCATTGTCATGTCACGCATCGTCATGCTTATGTTTGCATTGTATTTACTGTTTCTTGCCCCTCTTCTCTCCGGTAGACTACGAGACCGACACTGCTGCTGCCCAGTTCGACTACGGAGTTGACGACCCCTCCTACTTGCCAGAGCAACCAGGCAAGCCCCCCCCCACTTGATCACCAGATATCGCCTATTCTTCTGTATACTGCTTGCATTAGAGTAGTGTAGCTTGTTGCTGCTTTTCGATATCCTATCCTGATGCATAGCCTATCCTTGCTACTACTGTTGTTACCTGTACCTGCAATCCTACATGCTTAGTATAGGATGCTAGATTTCCATCAGTGGCCCTACATTCTTGTCCGTCTGCTGTGCTATACTATCGGGCCGTGATCACCTGGGCGGTGATCGCAGGTATATACTTATATACTACATACATGACACATGTGATGGCTAAAGTCGGGTCGGCTCGTAGGAGTACCCGCAAGTGGATCTTTGTGGCAGAGCGACAGGGCAGGTTGAGACCACCCAGGTGAGAGGTGGGCCTGGCCCTGGTCGGCGTTCGCGGTTACTTAACACGCTTAACGAGATCTTGGTATTTGATCTGAGTCTGGCCATTTGGTCTATACGCACTAACCATCTACGCGGGAGTAGTTATGGGTATCCCGGCGTCGTGGTATCAGCCGAAGCCTTCGTGACGTCAGCGACTGAGTGGCGCGCGCCGGATTGGACTGGAACGCCACTAGGCTAGGTCTGCTTCCGGCCGCGTACGCAACATGCAGGTGTGCATAGGGCGATGGGCCCAGACCCCTGCGCGCATAGGGTTAGACCGGCGTGCTGACCTCTCTGTTGTGCTTAGGTGGGGCTGCGACGCGTTGATCTTACGAGGCCGGGCATGACCCAGGAAAGTGTGTCCGGCCAATTGGGATCGAGCGTGTTGGGTTATGTGGTGCACCCCTGCAGGGAAGTTTATCTATTCGAATAGCCGTGTCCCTCGGTAAAAGGACGACCCGGAGTTGTACCTTGACCTTATGACAACTAGAACTGGATACTGAATAAAATACACCCTTCCAAGTGCCAGATACAACCCGGTGATCGCTCTCTAACAGGGCGACGAGGAGGGGATCGCCGGGTAGGATTATGCTATGCGATACTACTTGGAGAACTTCAATCTACTCTCTTCTACATGCTGCAAGATGGAGATGGCCAGAAGCGTAGTCTTCGACAGGACTAGCTATCTCCCTTTTATTCTGGCATTCTGCAGTTCAGTCCACTGATATGCCCCTTTACACATATACCCATGCATATGTAGTGTAGCTCCTTGCTTGCGAGTACTTTGGATGAGTACTCACGGTTGCTTCTCTCCCTCTTTTCCCCTTTTCTTTTCTATCTGGTTGTCACAACCAGATGCTGGAGCCCAGGAGCCAGACGCCACCGTCGACGACGACACCTACGACGCTGGAGGTGCCTACTACTACGTGCAGGCCGCTGACGATGACCAGGAGTAGTTAGGAGGATCCCAGGCAGGAGGCCTGCGCCTCGTTCGATCTGTATCCCAGTTTGTGCTAGCCTTCTTAAGGCAAACTTGTTTAACTTATGTCTGTACTCAGATATTGTTGCTTCCGCTGACTCGTTTGTGATCGAGCACTTGTATTCGAGCCCTCGAGGCCCCTGGCTTGTATTATGATGCTTGTATGACTTATTTATGTTTTAGAGTTGTGTTGTGATATCTTTCCGTGAGTCCCTGATCTTGGTCGTACACATTTGCGTGCATGATTAGTGTACGGTCAAATCGGGGGCGTCACACGTTAACACAGGATAAGCAGACTGAAGACAAACTGAATGAAGAAATTGAACTAAGGGAATTGAGAAAGTCTTCAGTCAAAGTCTTCAAACAGTAACAATCAAGTACACAACACAGTAATGAGGAAATGAAAGGGTTGGGGAAATAGAACCAGTAGCTCGGTGAAGACAGTGATTTGGTAGACCAGATCCAACTACTGTGACAGTCGTACGTCTGGTTGGAGCGGCTAGGTATTTAAACCTGAGGACACACAATCCTCACTGTATTCTCCTTGAGCTAAGGTCACACAGACCTCGCCCAATCACTCGTGGTAAGTCTTCAGGTGACTTCTAAACCTTCACAAACTCGGTCACTCGGCGATCCACAATTTCCTCTTGGATGCTCTAGACCATGACGCCTAACCATCTGGAAGATGCACAATCTTCAAAGGTAACAAGCGTCGGATACACACAAGAACAATCTCTTCAGTGATGCTCAATCACTTTGGGTTTGTAGGTGTTTGGGTTTGGGTTTTCCTCACTTGATGATTTTCGCTCAAAATCCTCGGAGGATGGGATGCTCTCAATGACAAGTGTCAGTTTCTCTCGGAGCAGCCAACCAGCTAGTGGTTGTAGGGGGCGGCTATTTATAGCCTAGGGAGCAGTCCGGCATGATAAGACATAAATGCCCTTCAATGATATGACCGTTAGGTGGGTAAGATATTTTGGGACAGCTGGCGCATAGCACATCAACGGTCGGAAATTTGACAATCAAATTCCTTAGGGCTATCATGTTCCTCACTTGTAGGCAATCCGCACTGGCAAATTCCTAACTCATCAGTCAGAACAAATTCCTCAGAGACCAGAAGATCTCCGTCTCTGTCACTGAAGAAATTGACTGAACTGTATGAGATTTCCAATGGCTTCACTTGAAAGGATTGGTAGGTGTAGGATTTTGAGATGAGCATCACTCGGAAACTTTTCCTTAGATTTTCCTCGACCCCCTTTAATAGTACGGTGTTTCCTATGACTCAATAAAGAGAAAAATGAAACTACGAAAACAAAAGTCTTCACGCTTCATATTCCTCGCATGAATATAGAGTCTTCACGGTCACACCAATTTCTTCACTTTCAAAGTCTTCATAAAGCCAAAGTCTTCAGTTGAAGACATTCATTTTTAGGGGTTGACTTTCTGTGTAAATATCAAACTCCTCATAGACTCATAGACCTGTGTACACTCACACTCATAAATGCATTAGTCCCTTAACCTATAAGTCTTCAATACACCAAAATCGGTAAGGGGCACTAGATGCACTTACAGGTTCGATCGGTTTTAGTTAGCAGTAGTAGCGAAGGAATCGCTCGATCGGTTTCAGTTAACAGCAAAGGGATCAATCGCTCGGGTTGAGTAACGTGTAGCTAGTGCAATCGCTCGGTTTCAGTAAGCGAACGCCTCGCTCGGGTTTAGTTAGAGCCCAACGCCTCACACACACGCGCGTACGTGTATGAGAGAAACACGCAAACCTCCATGCATCGCTCGGCCACGACCACCCACCGTAAGCGGGAACTCTCTGAAATTTTCCTCGCCCTTGCTTCTACCATGATTTTTTCCGTCATGGACGGCCCAAAGAATGTCATGCAGGTGTGTCCTCGGCCCGCCCAGGGCGAAAAGCCCATTTTTTGTCATGATGATACATGCTTTTGTCACAATTATCGTCATAGAAGTGTCATAAGCATGACAGATTTTTTTTCATTCGGCCCATAATGTCACGGATGTGTTTTTTTGTACTGAGAGAAAACCTATTAAGGGAAAACCTTTGCCTTGCACAAAGTCCACTTGAGCTAGATGATGTAGATCTTGACTTCCTCAAGTTGGACCACCTTTCTTGATTGCGTTGGCTCGAAGAAGACTAGTTGATAGCTCCCCCATACTCCACTATGGGTGAGCCACTCTTCGGCACATCTTCACCAGTCCATTGTCACTACAATGGACGACAAACTCCAAGCACTTGATCTCTTCATGATGCACCACTTGAACTTGCACATCGCAATCTTGATGACGATCACCACTTGATGTCATCCTCCATGGGTTGTATGAGATCTTCCTCTTGACGCAAGCCCATGGAAACATACCTAACCCCACAAACAACTCTCACATAGACCATGGGTAAGTACACAAAAGCGTAATGGACAATGCTTACCATACCATGGGATCATTTGATCCCTCTCGGTACATCTTGTATGCTTTGTGTGTTGATCAACTTGATTCACTCTTTGACTTAGTCTTGATCAACCTTGTCTCATGTCTTTGTGTGTGTATCTAGATCTCCTCTCTTACCAAACTTTGGATAATTCCTTTAATAGCACCTTGGTCAACTCATAAACTCCTTGAAACCAACACATGGACTTCAAGAAATGCCTATGGACATATCCTTCAAATATAACTCAAGGCAACCATTAGTCCATAAAGAATGTCATCAATGACCAAAACCACACATGGGGGCACCACATGTTCTTTCAAAGAGTGTCGAACCCAACGAGGAGCTAAAGGTAGAATTTATATTCCCTTCAAGTTCTATCGACCACCGATACACTCTACGCATGCTTAACGTTCGCTTTACCAAGAACAAGTATGAAACTAGAAGTACTTTGTAGGTGTAAAGGGGTAGGTTTGCAAGATAATAAAGAACACGTAAATAAAAGCTAGGGCCTATTTAGATAAAGAAACAACTAAGTTAGTTTTAGTAGAGAGCTTTTTGTCACAAGAAAGTTATTTGTCCCTAGGCAATCGATAACTAGACCGGTAATCATTATTGCAATTTGATATGAGGGAGAGGCATGAGCTAACATACTTTCTCTACTTGGATCATATGCACTTATGATTGGAACTCTAGCAAGCATCCGCAACTACTAAAGACCATTAAGTTAAAACCCAACCATAACATTAAGTATCAAGTCCTCTTTACTCACATACGCAACAACCCACTTACTCGGGTCTGTGCTTCTGTCACTCACGCCACCCACCATAAGCGAATCATGAACATATTGCAACACCCTATAGCGGGGATCCCACGCTTGCGTGACACGGAGAGCATCATAGGACAACACCAATAAGAAAATATACAACTCAAACCAATCATGATCATCAATCAACCCATAGGACAAAACGGATCTACTCAAACATCATAGGATAGCCACATATCATTGGATAATAATACATAGCGTTGAGCACCATGTTTAAGTAGATGTTACAGTAGGGAGAAGAGGTGTTACACTGCTGCATAGAGGGGGAGAGAGTTGGTGTTGACGGTAGCGAGGTTGTTGGTGTAGATAGTCGTCACGATCCTTGCCCTAGCGGCACTCCGGCACCATCGGGAGAGAGGACGAGAGAGCCCCCCTCCTCCCTCTTCTTCCTTGACCTCCCCCTAGATGGGAGGAGGGTTTCCCCTATGGTCCTTGGCCTATATGGCGGTAGAGGGGTGAGAGCCCCTCCGAGATTGGATCTCTCTCTGTTTCTGCATTCTGTTTTCTGGCCTTTCACCGTTTCTTAAATTCCCGGATATCTGTAACTCCGATTGGGCTAAAAATTTAACACGATTTTTATCCAGATATTAGCTTTCATGCGGCCGAAGAAGGGCACCAACCGCCTTACAGGGGCCCCACAAGCTTGCCAACCGTGCCCTGGGTAGGGGGCACGCCTCTTGAGCTTGTGGTCCCCTCAGCCATTGTTTCATGTTGGTTTCGATTCCCAAAAATCACATATATTCCAAAATAATTCTCCGTAAAATATTATCGCATTTGGACTTCGTTTGATATGGATATTCTGCGAAACAAAAAATGTGCAACAAACAGGAATTGGCACTGGGCATTGGATCAATATGTTAGTACAATAAATCATATAAATTGTTGCCACAAGTATATGAAAGTTGTATAATATTGGCATGAAACAATCAAAAATTATAGATACGACGGAGACGTATCAGGGATCGAGAGAGGGAGGGGGTTGGGTAGCAAGATACAAGTTGTGCAACAAATTACAAGGTGTTTACAACCGAGATCGCCAAGATTGGCGAGGAGTGGTTGCTTAGCGACTGCTCCGCCAATGCCGCCAGATGCAAGGCCGCCGCGAGGGCGCCTTCGGCGGTGGTGAAGGCGGCCCTTCACACATCGCAACATGAGGCAGAGCGGCGCCTCTGCGAGCATCGGACAGCCGCGGCCCTTCAGCATCCTTGCGCCGCTGGAGGGACACCGACGCCGACGACAACACGGATGACGATGACAGGGCGACAAGAAACGGCGACCGCACTTACGAGGTGGTCGTCCGATATATGGTTTAGTGTTTTTATTAGTTGTTAGTAAAACAGTCGAAATATCGTCCGTTCATGTAAATTACATCGGAACTTGAATGAAATCCACCCGGTTTGAATGATTTTCATCTGGTTAGTTCGAATTGTTGTCAAAATGTATGCAGCTACGGTTGAATGGCGGCCTCATGCATTGATACGTCTCCAACGTATCTATAATTTTTGATTGTTCCATGCTATTATATTATCCATCTTGGATGTTTTATGGGCTTTACTATGCACTTTTATATTATTTTTGGGACTAACCTATTGACCCAGAGCCCAATGCCAGTTCCTGTTTTTTCCCTTGTTTCAGTGTTTCGAAGAAAAGGAATATCAAACGGAGTCGAAACAGAATGAAATCTTCTGGAGAAGTTATTTTTGGAAGGAAAGCAACCCGGGAGACTTGGAGTCTACGTCAAGAAAGCAACGAGGGAGCCACGAGGCAGGGGGCGCGCCCACCCCCTGGGCGCGCCCTCCACCCTCGTGGGCCCCTCGTGGCTCCCCTGACGTACTTCTTTCACCTATATATACCCATATACCCTAAAACGATCGAGGAACAGAATAGATCTGGAGTTCCGCCGCCGCAAGCCTCTGTAGCCACCAAAAGTCAATCGGGACCCTGTTCCGGCACCCTGCCGGAGGGGGGAACCCTAACCGGTGGCCATCTTCATCATCCCGGCGCTCTCCATGACGAGGAGGGAGTAGTTCACCCTCGGGGATGAGGGTATGTACCAGTAGCTATGTGTTTGATCTCTCTCTCTCTCTCGTGTTCTTGAGGTGGTACGATCTTGATGTATCGCGAGCTTTGCTATTATAGTTGGATCTTATGTTGCTTCTCCCCCTCCACTCTCTTGTAATGGATTGAGTTTTCCCTTTGAAGTAATCTTATCGGATTGAGTCTTTAAGGATTCGAGAACACTTGATGTATGTCTTGCCGTGCGTATCTGTGGTGACAATGGGATATCACGTGATTCACTTGATGTATGTTTTGGTGATCAACTTGCGGGTTTCGCCCATGAACCTATGCATAGGGGTTGGCACACGTTTTCGTCTTGATTCTCCGGTAGAAACTTTGGGGCTCTCTTTGAGGTTCTATGTGTTGGTTGAATAGATGAATCTGAGATTGTGTGATGCATATCGTATAATCATACCCACGGATACTTGAGGTGACATTTGAGTATCTAGGTGACATTAGGGTTTTGGTTGATTTGTGTCTTAAGATGTTATTCTAGTACGAACTATAGGGCTGTTTGTGACACTTATAGGAATAGCCAACAGATTGATTGGAAAGAATAACTTTGAGGTGGTTTCGTACCCTACCATAATCTCTTCGTTTGTTCTACACTATTAGTGACTTTGGAGTGACTCTTTGTTGCATGTTGAGGGATAGTTATATGATCCAATTATGTTATTATTGTTGAGAGGACTTGCACTAGTGAAAGTATGAACCCTAGGCCTTGTTTCCTAGCATTGCAATACCATTTACGCTCACTTTTATCGCTTGCTACCTTGCTGTTTTTATATTTTCATATTACAAAAACCTATATCTACCATCCATATTGGACTTGTATCACCATCTCTTCGCCGAACTAGTGCACCTATACAATCTACTATTGTATTGGGTGTGTTGGGGACACAAGAGACTCTTTGCTATTTGGTTGCAGGGTTGCTTGAGAGAGACCATCTTCATCATACGCCTCCCATGGATTGATAAACCTTAGGTCATCCACTTGAGGGAAATTTGCTACTGTCCTACAAACCTCTGCACTTGGAGGCCCAACAACGTGTGCAAGAAGAAGGTTGCGTAGTAGACATCAAGCAGTTTCTGGTGCCGTTGCCGGGGAGGTTAGTGCTTGAAGGTGTATCTTTAGATCTTGCAATCGAATCTTTTTGTTTCTTGTTTTAGCACTAGTTTAGTCTATAAAACAAAACTACAAAAAATGGAATTGAGTTTGTCTCATACGCTTCGTCTTTTTAATATCTTTCGTGAGTATGATGGAAAGGAAAATTGTGCCAAAGTGTTAGAAGAAGAATGTATTAAAATGTTTGGCACTAAATCTTTTAATGATGAGCATGATTGCAATGTTGTTAGTATGAACTCCTTGAATATCCATAGTACTAATGATGATTGCACTAGTTATGATGAAAATGTCTCCTATAAACATGTCAATTTTTGTGGAGTGCATTGGGTTTGCAAGTACACACCAAATAGGGAAGATAGATATTGCAAGAGGCATAAGCATTTAGAAACTAAATGGTTGCAAGAAAGGCTAGATGCGTGTGCTGAAAATTTAAACTTTCTTAGCCATACTTGTGAACTTTGCAATGAACGTGATCATTTCAGTACCCAATGCAAATTGTTTCATGATCGTATCGTGTCCAAAAATTGTGATGAATTGATTTCCCTTGCACATCATAATGAACTTAGTTTGCTCTTGGGTTATGAAGAAATGAAACGTATAACTAAGGTTATTCCAGAATTTGCCCTTGATAGAGTTCTTCATTTTGATCTAGAAGAAATTTATATCTATTGTGTGGTGAATTGCATTGAAAATCCTTATATTGCCAATTACATAAAGGAAAGAAAACAAATAGAGGATGAAGAGAATACTAACGAAAGGGAAGAGACTTCCCAATATCCTCCTATTATTTCTTATGATGAATCAGGTAACGAGGAGGAGCCTTCTATTCAACCAATCTCATCAATAAGGAGCTCCAAAAAGAAGATTGAACCCACACATGATATGGTGAAGAAGAAAAGGAAAATGAAGAGAGGTAAAAAGATATCTCTCTCAAATAATGTTGCTCCTATCATTGTTGTGCCTCATGAAAATGAATCAAAAATAATTGTGGAAGATGATGCACTTGATGATGATCTCGTTATGCCTATTGCTTGTTGTGATGATTATCATTGGGAAGATAATGATACTTCTTATGATCTCAAAAATCTTTTTGGCACTTGCTTGGAAGAATATGATAATTGCTATACTATTGGTGTTATCCATACTATCAATGATGAGAGTGATTATGCTTATGATATGAAAAGGCCCAAGCTTGGGGATGCTATGTTTAATGAAGATGATGTTTTTGAGAATATATTTGCTGCAATTAATGTTATGCCCAAGCTTGGGGATGCTATGTTTAATGAAGATGATATTTTTAGTCTCCCAAGTTTTGATATGCAATTTAATAATGATGATAGCATGCCTCCTACTTATGATGATTATATTGATGAAAGTGGGTTTGGAAGAGTGTCAACTTTAGGAAGTAATGATCCCACTATTTTGGAGGATGTTGAATCTTATAATATTTATGAAAGTGGATTTGGAGAGGTCATGACTTATTTTAGTGATGTATCCACTATTTCGGAAGAGGTTTCAATTGATTATGATGAGAACAAAGTTGCTACTTATGATGATTATTGTGATGAAACTTATGCTATAAAAAGTAGTGATGATTATATTTATAAAACTTGTCATGATTATGATTACCCTTTTTCTGAATATTACTCTTTTAGTGTGGAAACAATTTATAGTATTCAAGTCTCTTATGATACTCCCACCATTCCGAATGAGAAGAATTTTGCTTATGTGGAGAGTAGTAAATTTTTTATGCAAGTAGATCATGAAAATAATGCTTTAGGTGCTGGTTATATTGTTGAATTCATTCATGATGCTACTGAAAATTATTATGGGGGGAGGAATATACGCTTGTAGGAATTGCAAGAATATCAAGTTTCCTCTCTATGTGCTTAAAGTTTTGAAGTTATGCTTGTTTTGCCTTCCTATGCTAGTTGATTATTGTTCCCATAAGTTGTTTGCTCACAAAATCCCTATGCATAGGAAGTGGGTTAGACTTAAATGTGCTAGTCATATTCTTCATGATGCTCTTTTTATGTTTCAATTCTTATCTCTTATGTGAGCATCATTGAAATCATCATGCCTAGCTAGGGGCGTTAAACGTTAGCGCTTGTTGGGAAGCAACCCAACTTTATTTTTGTTCTTTATTTTTGGTTCTGTTTAGGAATAAATAATCCATCTAGCTTATGTTTAGATGTGGTTTTATGTTTTAATTAGTGTTTGTGCCAAGTAGAACCTTTGGGAAGACTTGGGTGAAGTCTTTATGATCATGCTGTAAAAAAACAGAAACTTTAGTGCTCACGAGATTAGCTAAATTTTTTTACTGGAGAGTGCTATTTAGTTTATTCTTTTTCCAGATGATTACTAGACAAATTCCTCAGGTCCAAAAATTTATTTTAGAATTTTTGGAGTTCCAGAAGTTTGCGTTAGTTACAGATTACTACAGACTGTTCTGTTTTTGACAGATTCTGTTTTCATTGTGTTGCTTGCTTATTTTGATGAATCTATGGCTAGTAAAATAGTTTATAAATCATAGAGAAGTTGGAATACAGTAGGTTTAACACAAATATAAATAAATAATGAGTTCATTACAGTACCTTGAAGTGGTGTTTTGTTTTCTTTCGCTAACGGAGCTTACGAGTTTTCTGTTAAGTTTTGTGTTGTGAAGTTTTCAAGTTTTGGGTAAAGATTCGATGGACTACGGAATAAGGAGTGGCAAGAGCCTAAGCTTGGGGATGCCCAAGGCACCCCAAGGTAATATTCAAGGATAACCAAGAGCCTAATCTTGGGGATGCCCCGGATGGCATCCCCTCTTTCGTCTCTGTTCATCGGTAACTTTACTTGGAGCTATATTTTTATTTACCACATGATATGTGTTTTTCTTGGAGCGTCATTTTATTTTCTTTTGTTTTTCTTGCTGTTTGAATAAAATACCAAGATCTGAGATTCTTAAATGTTAGAGAGTCTTCAGATAGTTACATAATTATTCGACTACTCATTGATCTTCACTTATATCTTTCAGAGTAGTTTGTTGTTTGCTCTAGTGCTTCACTTATATCTTTTAGAGCACGGTGATGGTTTTGTTTTATAGAAACTATTATTCTCTCATGCTTCACTTATATTATTTTGAGAGTCTTAAACAGCATGGTAATGTGCTTAATCCTAATATGCTAGGTATTCAAGACTAGTGAAAACTTTCTTATGAGTGTGTTGAATACTAAGAGAAGTTTGATGCTTGATGATTGTTTTGAGATATGGAGGTAGTGATATTAAAGTTGTGATAGTTGAGTAGTTGTATATTTGAGAAATACTTGTGTTGGAGTTTGCAAGTCCCGTAGCATGCACGTATGGTAAGCGTTATGTAACAAATTTGAAACATGAGGTGTTCTTTGATTGTCCTCCTTATGAGTGGCGGTCGGGGACGAGCGATGGTCTTTTCCTACCAATCTATCCCCCTAGGAGCATGCACGTAGTGCTTGGTTTTTGATGACTTGTAGATGTTTGCAATAAGTATGTGAGTTCTTTATGACTAATGTTGAGTCCATGGATCATACGCACTCTCACCTTTCCACCATTGCTAGCCTCTTCGGTACCGTGCATTGCCCTTTCTCACATTGAGAGTTGGTGCAAACTTCGCTGGTGCATCCAAACCCCGTGATATGATACGCTCTTTCACACATAAACCTCCTTATATCTTCCTCAAAACAGCTACCATACCTACCTATTATGGCATTTCCATGGCCATTCCGAGATATATTGCCATGCATCTTTCCACCATCCCGTTTATCATGACACGTTCATCATTGTCATATTGCTTTGCATGATCATGTAGTTGACATAGTATTTGTGGCAAAGCCACCGTTCAAAATTCTTTCATACATGTCACTCTTGGTTCATTGCATATCTCGGTACACCGCCGGAGGCATTCATATAGAGTCATACTTTGTTCTAGTATCGAGTTGTAATCATTGAGTTGTAAACAAATAGAAGTGTGATGATCATCATTTTCTAGATCATTGTCCCAAGTGAGGAATAAAAAAAGGCCATAAAAAAGAGAAGGCCCCAAAAAACTAAAAAAATAAATGAGAGAAAAAGAGAGAAGGGACAATGTTACTATCCTTTTACCACACTTGTGCTTCAAAGTAGCACCATGATCTTCATAATAGAGAGTCTCTTGTTTTGTCACTTTCATATACTAGTGGAATTTTTCATTATAGAACTTGGCTTGTATATTCCAACAATGGGCCTCCTCAAGTGCCCTAGGTCTTCGTGAGCAAGCAAGTTGGATGCACACCCACTTAGTTTCTTTTGTTGAGCTTTCATATATTTATAGCTCTAGTGCATCCGTTGCATGGCAATCCCTACTCCTTGCATTAACATCAATCGATGGGCATCTCCATAGCTCATTGATTAGCCTTGTTGATGTGAGACTTTCTCCTTTTTTGTCTTCTCCAGATAACCCCCATCATTATATTCTATTCCACCCATAGTGCTATATCCATGGCTCATGCTCATGTATTGCGTGAAGGTTGAAAAAGTTTGAGATTACTAAAGTATGAAACAATTGCTTGGCTTGTCATCGGGGTTGTACATGATGAGAGCATTCTTGTGTGACGAAAATGGAGCATGACTAACTATATGATTTTGTAGGGATGAACTTTTTTTGGCCATGTTATTTTGAGAGGACATAATTGCTTAGTTAGTATGCTTGAAGTATTATTATTTTTATGTCAATATGAACTTTTATCTTGAATCTTTCGGATCTGAATATTCATACCACAATTAAGAAGAATTACATTGAAATTATGCCAAATAGCATTCCACATCAAAAAAATTGTTTTTATCATTTACCTACTCGAGGACGAGCAGGAATTAAGCTTAGGGATGCTGATACGTCTCCAACGTATCTATAATTTTTTATTGTTCCATGCTATTGTATTATCCATCTTGGATGTTTTATGGGCTTTACTATGCACTTTTATATTATTTTTGGGACTAACCTATTGACCCAGAGCCCAGTGCCAGTTCCTGTTTTTTCCCTTGTTTCAGTGTTTCGAAGAAAACGAATATCAAACGGAGTCGAAACGGAATGAAATCTTCTGGAGAAGTTATTTTTGGAAGGAAAGCAACCCGGGAGACTTGGAGTCCACATCAAGAAAGCAACGAGCGAGGCACGAGGCAGGGGGGCGCGCCCACCCCCCTGGGCGCGCCCTCCACCCTATTGGCCCCCTCGTGGCTCCCCTGACGTACTGCTTTCACCTATATATACCCATATACCCTAAAACGATCGGGGAACAGAATAGATCTGGAGTTCCGCCGCCGCAAGCCTCTGTAGCCACCAAAAGTCAACCGGGACCCTGTTCCGGCACCCTGCCGGAGGGGGGAACCCTTACCGGTGGCCATCTTCATCATCCCGGCGCTCTCCATGACGAGGAGGGAGTAGTTCACCCTCGGGGCTGAGGGTATGTACCAGTAGCTATGTGTTTGATCTCTCTCTCTCTCGTGTTCTTGAGGTGGTACGATCTTGATGTATCGCGAGCTTTGCTATTATAGTTGGATCTTATGTTGCTTCTCCCCCTCCACTCTCTTGTAATGGATTGAGTTTTCCCTTTGAAGTAATCTTATCGGATTGAGTCTTTAATGATTTGAGAACACTTGATGTATGTCTTGCCGTGTGTATCTGTGGTGACAATGGGATATCACGTGATTCACTTGATGTATGTTTTGGTGATCAACTTGCGGGTTCCGCCCATGAACCTATGCATAGGGGTTGGCACACGTTTTCGTCTTGATTCTCCGGTAGAAACTTTGGGGCACTCTTTGAGGTTCTATGTGTTGGTTGAATAGATGAATCTGAGATTGTGTGATGCATATCGTATAATCATACCCACGGATACTTGAGGTGACATTTGAGTATCTAGGTGACATTAGGGTTTTGGTTGATTTGTGTCTTAAGGTGTTATTCTAGTACGAACTCTAGGGCTGTTTGTGACACTTATAGGAATAGCCCAACGGATTGATTGGAAAGAATAACTTTGAGGTGGTATCGTACCCTACCATAATCTCTTCGTTTGTTCTCCACTATTAGTGACTTTGGAGTGACTCTTTGTTGCATGTTGAGGGATAGTTATATGATCCAATTATGTTATTATTGTTGAGAGGACTTGCACTAGTGAAAGTATGAACCCTAGGCCTTGTTTCCTAGCATTGCAATACCGTTTACGCTCACTTTTATCGCTTGCTACCTTGCTGTTTTTATATTTTCAGATTACAAAAACCTATATCTACCATCCGTATTGCACTTGTATCACCATCTCTTCGCCGAACTAGTGCACCTATACAATCTACTATTGAATTGGGTGTGTTGGGGACACAAGAGACTCTTTGCTATTTGGTTGCAGGGTTGCTTGAGAGAGACCATCTTCATCCTACGCCTCCCACGGATTGATAAACCTTAGGTCATCCACTTGAGGGAAATTTGCTACTGTCCTACAAACCTCTGCACTTGGAGGCCCAACAACGTCTGCAAGAAGAAGGTTGCGTAGTAGACATCATGCATCCATCCGCAGACTGATCTCCCTGTGCGCGGACGGATGTGGGAGGAAATTTGCGGGTAGCCGCTGGAGATGCCCTAAATGCATCTTCAAGACAGTCCTCGAACCTCCCCAAGGGGATTTTTGGCACAATCTTCAACTTTAGTCGGCACACGCGTTAGGAGTCGATCAAAGAACGTATCACGCAAAGCGTTTCCTTCCCTTCCCTTGATAGCTAGGGAAAACTTGTTCTCTTCAGGCTTGCCCGACGAGCCCGTGGATTCGCCTTCTCTCTCCATGTCGTTTCCACGGTCGGTGGCGGTGAGGGGAATCCCGGTGCCTCTGATCCGGCTAGTAGTTTAGTTTAGAGTTTTTTAGACCTAGCAGGTGCAGTGCTTAGGAAGATGGTGGCGGCGCTTTTTCTCGAGTTTGTCTTCCAGGCTCCATTCTTCCCGAGTTCGTCCATCTGGACACAACCAATGGAGCTTTGAGTAGATTCCTGTTGTCTCCTTGAGGCGACAAGGTTAGGGTTTCTTGTCATGCGTGTGCGACGATGAGTTTTGGTGTTAGGTGCTTCCGATCTATTCAAGAGTTCATTTGCGACCACTACGGCTCTAGGCCGCTGATCCTTAATTAGGGACATGTCCACGAAAACTTCCCGACTGTTATTGACAAGGTCAAGCCGACTCCAGTAAGGGATATGTGACGTTTACGCGTTGACAGCTCATTATGGCGACGGTAGTGGTTATTCGATATTTCGGGGACCTCGTTGTAATCTTTATAATGTTTGAGGTGCTTTATAATTATGATGATCTTTTATATATATCAGGATCATTTTCATAAAAACAGTAACAAGTACTCGTTTATCTCTCGAGCTTGTGTGTTATTTTCGCCCTTAGTTGTATACCCATTAGAGAAACTACTCCCTCCGTTTCTAAAATATAAGTTTTTTTAGAGATTTCAATACAAATTACATAGGATGTATATGAATATATTTTAGAGTATAGATTTATTCATTTTTCTTCGTATGTAGTTCCTTATTGGAATATCTAAAAAGACTTGTATTTATGAACGGTGGGACTACGTAGCAGGATTACGGTGAAAAAAAAAAAAGAAACCGAATCCTCGACCGTTTTGCCGTTGTCTATGCCAGTTAGCTGAAGGGGATGCGCTACCGAAAGACACCCAGCCAGGTTCAGGCCGGCAAGGGCAGCCCGGTAGGTAGATGGTGCAAAGTGCAACAGGGCGAGAAGCAGCTAGAGTGTGGGTCACGCATTTCACACCTAAAAGCAAAGCTCTCAGCAGCCGCTGCGACGTACGTACGTCAAAAGAGAAAGAGAAAACCGAACGCCGCTGACTCTCTCCCGACCGCGCCGCTCACCCCCTCGATCCTCACCGGCGCGCGGACGCGCAGTAGTAATCAGGTAAGATCATGAACAAACTTTTCAAAAAGGCACTCGATCCCTGGACTACTATTTTCAACGACCTCCCATCTCTCGTTGGCATTGACGTACGGTTTGCTCCGTTTGAATTCTGATGAACCATCCCCTAGCTATCACTATTAGGCCACCTAATTAACACGCTCTCGCAATCGATCAATCACCTGCTAAAAGGACATGTACCATTTGGGAGTGCAGTTGGGTCGTCGATGAACAGTCTAGAGTCTAGAGATCACGTAAAATGGTGTAACATGCGTACATCTCTTTCATGCCATGCTACGTATAGTACGGCGTATGTTTTTATGCAAGATTAACATCTGCTGCCTCTGCCAAACGTACCCAAATTTGCTGTGCTGCTCATCCAAACGTACCCACGGTCTGACTTACAGCCATATATCTGTTCGCTCGTGCGGCATCTCTCTCGTCGAGTCAGTACGGTACATGTGTCGTCGGATGGCTCCCTTGAGCGAGCGGGAAGAGTACAAGCCTCCGTCGGGTGACTGGTCTCCCTCGAGCCTCGACCATGCAGTTAGCTAGCTGGGTGGTCGCGCGTCGATGGAGATCGCCCGCCCGCCCGTCACATGCATATGCATGTAGCCATACGGACCGAGACATACACGTCGCCTTCTCCTTTCTCCCTCTCCTCCGTACACAAAAGGTTAGCATTCGGTAACTCCATGTTAATTAGTAGTGGTAGATGATTGGACTGGATACGTACTTGTTGACTTAGCTTTCAGCTAAGACCTCCGTAGATAAGGGTACGTAGCCTGCACGTATTTAATTAGCACGCAGTAGGTTTAACGGTAAACGACGGTCGGTTGTCCATCGCCATGCAGATGCAGTCTAAAAGAATATATAATCGATCGCTATGTATAGTACTCCCGTCTTTTAGAGATTCCAAGAAGTGACTACATACATATTAAAATAAGTGAATTTATATTTTAAAATATATCTACATACATCCGTATGTGTTGTAGTCCATTTGAAATATCTAAAAAAACTTATATTTAGGAACGGAGGAAGTATGTAAGTATCAGTGAAAGCCTCTTATCGATCGGCTGACTGGCCATTGCTCTCACTCTCCGCGTCACGTAGTGCACACAAACCATGAGAATTTCTCTCGAAAGAAAAAGAAAACCCACGAGTATTAGCACTTACTGGTTAATCACTCATCTCAAACATGAGATTGGGCCATGCATGCATAACTCAGTTCAACGCAGAACAAATTAACTTGATAGCTTTCTTCTTTTTTAATGAATCGAGATCCTATATGTTAGAGATATATTTGGTAGTCTAGGATTTGTAATCCGTCTCCTACCTTATCTTCAGGAGAGGCGTCTTGCCCTCCAAATCTTGTACTCAATATATACTCGCCCTCGAGGCTCAATAATACATCCAAACTATTCCACCAATTCCCTCTCTCCCATCTAACATGGTATCAGCCAACCGATCCAAACCCTAGCCGCGCCGTCGCTTCCGCTCCGCGCCGCCCCCGGGGCGGTCGGTCTCCATGATCGCCGCCTGGGGCCGCGCCGCCCGTACCTAGGGTTTGTCCGCCGGCCGTGTGTGACGCCCCCGATTTGACCGTACACTAATCATGCACGCAAATGTGTACGATCAAGATCAGGGACTCATGGGAAGATATCACAACACAACTCTACAACATAAATAAGTCATACAAGCATCATAATACAAGCCAGGGGCCTCGAGGGCTCGAATACAAGTGATCGATCATAGACGAGTCAGCGGAAGCAACAAAATCTGAGTACAGACATAAGTTAAACAAATTTGCCTTAAGAAGGCTAGCACAAACTGGGATACAGATCGAACGAGGCGCAGGCCTCCTGCCTGGGATCCTCCTAACTACTCCTGGTCGTCGTCAGCGGCCTGCACGTAGTAGTAGGCACCTCCAGCGTCGTAGGTGTCGTCGTCGAGGGTGGCGTCTGGCTCCTGGACTCCAACATCTGGTTGCGACAACCAGATAGAAAGGGAAGGGGGAAAAGAGGGAGAGAAGCAACCGTGAGTACTCATCCAAAGTACTCGCAAGCAAGGAGCTACACTACATATGCATGGTATATGTGTAAAGGGGCATATCAGTGGACTGAACTGCAGAATGCCAGAATAAAAGGGGGATAGCTAGTCCCGTCGAAGACTACGCTTCTGGCCATCTCCATCTTGCAGCATGTAGAAGAGAGTAGATTGAAGTCCTCCAAGTAGCATCGCATAGCATAATCCTACCCGGCGATCCCCTCCTCGTCGCCCTGTTAGAGAGCGATCACCGGGTTGTATCCGGCACTTGGAAGGGTGTATTTTATTCAGTATCCGGTTCTAGTTGTCATAAGGTCAAGGTACAACTCCGGGTCGTCCTTTTACCGAGGGACACGGCTATTCGAATAGATAAACTTCCCTGCAGGGGTGCACCACATAACCCAACACGCTCGAGCCCATTTGGCCGGACACACTTTTCTGGGTCATGCCCGGCCTCGTAAGATCAACACGTCGCAGCCCCACCTAGGCTCAACAGAGAGGTCAGCACGCCGGTCTAAACCTATGCGCGCAGGGGTCTGGGCCCATCGCCCTATGCACACCTGCACGTTGCGTACGCGGCCGGAAGCAGACCTAGCCCCCTTAATACAAGCGCGAGCTTACGGTCCAATGCGGCGCGCGCCACTCAGTTGCTGACGTCAAAAGAGCTTCGGCTGATACCACGACGTCGGGATACCCATAACTACTCCCACGTAGATGGTTAGTGCGTATAGACCAAATGGCCAGACTCAGATCAAATACCAAGATCTCGTTAAGCGTGTTAAGTAACCGCGAACGCCGACCAGGGCCAGGCCCACCTCTCACCTAGGCGGTCTCAACCTGCCCTGTCGCTCCGCCACAAAGATCCACTCGCGGGTACTCCTACGAGCCGACCCGACTTTAGTCATCACATGTGTCATGTATATAGTATGTAAGTATATACCCGTGATCACCGCCCAGGTGATCACGGCCCGTTAGTATAGCACAGCAGACGGACAAGGATGTAGGGCCACTGATGGAAAACTAGCATCCTATACTAAGCATGTAGGATTGCAGGTACAGGTAACAACAGTAATAGCAAGGATAGGCTATGCATCAGGATAGGATATCGAAAAGCAGCAACAAGCTACACTACTCTAATGCAAGCAGTATACAGAAGAATAGGCGATATCTGGTGATCAAGGGGGGGGCTTGCCTGGTTGCTCTGGCAAGTAGGAGGGGTCGTCAACTCCGTAGTCGAACTGGGCAGCAGCAGTGTCGGTCTCGTAGTCTACCGGAGAGAAGAGGGGGGAAGAAACAGTAAATACAATGCAAACATAAGCATGACGATGCGTGACATGACAATGAACAGTGCGAGGTGTGTCCTAACGCGACAGTAGGTGGTACCGGCGAAGGGGGGGAACATCCGGGAAAGTATTCCCGATGTTTCGCGTTTTCGGACAGACGGACCGGAGGGGGAAAGTTGCTAGTTTGATAGCTTAGGGAGGTGTGGTGGACGAACGGACTGCGCATTCGGATTCGTCTCGTCGTTCTGAGCAACTTTCATGTTGAAAATATTTTAATCCGAGTTACGGATTAAAAGATATGATTTTCTAAAGATTTTATTAATTTCTGGAATTTAATTTAATTCGAAATTTGGATTTATGACATCAGCATGATGTCATGCTGACATCAGCAGTCAACAGGGGTTGACTAAGTCAACTGACATGTGGGTCCAGTGGGACCCACCTGTCATTCACTGTTTAGGTTAATTAGGGTTTAGCTAAATAATTATTATTTAATTAAATTAATTATCTAATTAGATTAATATAAACAGGATTAATTAACTTAATTAATTTAGTTAATTAATTAATTAATTAATTAAAATTATTTTTATTTTTACTTCCTTTATTTATTTATTTATTAATTTTTATTAATTTATTTATTCTTATTATTATTATTATTATTAATTTATTATTTTTATTATTATTTTTTTTTTTTTATTATTATATTTTTTTTGTATATTCGTTCTGTGGGCTGGGCCCCGTTTGTCATAGGCCCACGGGGTCGGGCCCAGTGGGCAGTGGCTTAGGTGGGGCGAGGCCCACCTGGCAGTGGCCCAGAGGGGGCGATGCGGGTGCGGTTGCGGGTTACGGGCGAGCAACGGGGCGGGGCGCGAGACGAGGGGCGCTGGGCGCGCACGGCGCACGCCGGCGCCGGCGGCCAGGGCCAGGGAGGCGGGGCTCCGACGAGCCACCGGAGCAGCGGTGGAGCAGCGCGGGCAGAGCAGAGGCGAACGGCGGAGGCGAGGCTGCGGGCGTGCGGGCGGGGCGGCCGAAGGAGGGAAGGGCGTCGAGGCCGGAGTGGCTGGAGCGGGACGGCGGCGGCACAGCCCGCGGGCAGGGCGGCAAAGGGGGGCAGTGGCCGCGGGCAAGTGCGGGCGCGCGCGGGCGGAGCGCGGGGGTGAGGGAGAGGGGCGGTCGCGGTCCTCACCGCGATTCATAGGGAACGGGGCAGTGGGGGTCGAGGGGGATGGCGGGGACGGCGGCGTAGGGGAGGCAGTCCGGCGGGGGAGAGCGCTCCGGCGAGGCGGCAGCGTCCAGGTGCGGGGTGAGAACGATGCAGGGGAGGACGACGGCGAGGCGGCGAGGTCGGGGAGGCGGCGAGCACGGCGTCGGGGCGGGTCCGACGAGCGGCGGGGTCCAGGCCAGCGACCCGGGCGGCGGCGGCGGTGGTCCGGCGCGCGCGCGAGCCCCGATCTGGAGGAGGGGAACGACGTGGGGGGGGGGGACTGTGGGATCGAGTGGGGAGTGGGTGCGGGGGCTAGGGTTTCCTGGGGTGGGGATAAGGGAGGCCAGTTGGGCCAGGGTGGAGCTGGGCCTTTCGGCCGGGGGGGGGGGATGGTGCTGGCCGGCTGGGCCTGGGGTTGGCCCAGTTGGGCCAGGTCCAGTGGGGGGGCTTTTGTTTTTTTGTTTTCTGTTTTGTTTTGCATTTTCTTTTATTTATTTTCTTTCACCTTTTAATCCATTTTAAAATACTTAGGCATTTTCTAAAAAGGAGTTTTCTCCACAATAATTACGAGTGTATTATTTGGCACCCACCGAACATTTTTGTTTAAATTTTGGAAAACTTTTATTTTTCACTTTAATTTTAATTGAAGTTTGAATTAGGAGTCTGAAAAGAAATGTGATTCCAATGTGATCAAGCCCTGTTTAGCAACATGATTAGCTTAATCACAGAGAGTTACTGTAGCATGATTCTCGGGGTGTTACAAATCTCCTCCACTACAAGAAATCTCGTCCCGAGATTTAGGAGGTAGAAGGAAACAGTGCGGGGTATTCTTCGCGCAGACGATCCTCTCGTTCCCAAGTGGCCTCATCTTCAGAATGGTGCGACCACTGGACTTTGAGAAACTTGATCGCCTTCTGACGTGTGCGGCGTTCAGCTTGGTCGAGAATGCGGACCGGATGCTCCTTATAGGAGAGGTCTTGCTGTAATTCGAGCACTTGATGATCCACAGCTCGGATTGGGTCCTTGAAGCAACGGCGGAGCTGTGACACATGGAACACATCGTGAACCTGAGAAAGGTTCGGCGGTAGCTCCAGTTGGTATGCCACTTTTCCACGCCTTTCGAGAATAGTGAATGGGCCAATATAGCGAGGAGCTAGTTTGCCCTTGATCCCGAAGCGGTGAGCACCCTTCATAGGTGTGACTCGAAGATAAGCCTTTTCGCCAGGTTGATAGACCATGTCTTTATGATGACGGTCATACTGACTCTTCTGACGTGACTGAGCAGTCTTGAGATTCTCACGGATAATGCGGACTTGTTCTTCGGCATCTTGGATAATATCCGGACCGAAGAGTGGACGTTCCCCAGTTTCTGACCAGTTCAGAGGGGTTCGGCACTTTCGTCCATATAACACTTTGAAGGGGGCCATCTTCAGACTAGCTTGATAGCTATTATTATAAGAGAACTCAGCATACGGGAGAGATTCCTCCCATTTCTTGCCGAAGGAAATAACACAAGCTCGAAGCATGTCTTCGAGAACTTGGTTGACGCGTTCAACTTGCCCTTGCGATTGAGGATGAAACGCAGTACTGAATGACAGATGAGTTCCCATAGCTTCTTGGAAACTTGCCCAGAATCTTGAAGTGAATAAGCTGCCACGGTCTGAGCTGATAACCAATGGAATACCGTGGAGTGAAACAATCCTGGTCATATAGAGCGTTGCCAACTGGCTAGCAGTGATCGTTTCTTTGACTGCCAGAAAATGTGCAACTTTGGAAAGCCGGTCAATGACGACAAGAATAGCATCATTACCTTTCTATGATTTGGGAAATCCAGTGACGAAGTCCATCTCAACATGGTCCCATTTCCATTCAGGAATAGAGATAGGTTGCAGAGTTCCAGCAGGCCTTTGATGTTCTGCTTTGATACGACGGCAAACGTCACATTCAGCAACATAACGAGCAATGTCTTGCTTCATATTAGACCACCAGAATCTCTGACGGATGTCTTGGTACATCTTTGTACTACCAGGATGGATACATAGAGGCGTATCATGAGCTTCTTTCATAACTTCCTGTGTCATATCCAGGTTTTTCTCTACACAAGGCACCACTAGGCGGCCCTTGAAGTATATGGTGCCATCTTCAGCAATAGTGAAGAATGAGGGCTTTCCTTCTGCGAGGTGGCGCTTAATCTTGTGGGCTTCAGAGTCATACTTCTGTAGCCTTTTGATGCTGTCCTCGAGATCTGGTTTAGCAACTAGGGTATTGAGGGAACCCTGGGTAACAACGTGGAGGTTCACCTTGCCAAACTCCTTAGGAGGGGGAGCGAGTGCACCCGAAGGAACAATATGGAGGTTCAGCTTCCTGAATTCTTCAACAAGCGAGGGCTGAACTTTGTGAACCTGGAGGTGGTTGCAGTAAGACTTGCGGCTCAAGGCATCAGCCATTACATTAGCCTTGCCTGGCGTATAGGAAATACCCAAGTCGAAGTCTGCAACAAGCTCCATCCATCTCTGCTGACGGAGGTTCAGGTCTGGCTGAGTAAACAGATACTTCAGACTTTGGTGGTCGGTGAAGATCTCGCAACGATTACCGAGAAGGTAATGTCGCCACTGCTTCAGCGCATGAATGACAGCAGCAAGTTCGAGGTCGTGAACTGGGTAGTTCTCTTCGTGAGGGCGCAATTTCCGAGAGGCATAAGCAATCACTTTGCGGTCTTGCATTAGGACACAGCCTAATCCTTGACGGGAAGCGTCGCAGTAAATGACGAAGTCCTTCTTAGTATCAGGTGGAGCTAGAACTGGGGCAGAAGTCAACTTGTCTTTGAGTGCCTGGAAACTTTCCTGACATTTGTCTGTCCATTGGAACTTGACACCCTTATGCAACAGATTAGTCAGAGGCCTGGCGATCTTAGAGAAGTTCTCGACAAATCGACGGCAATAGCTGGCGAGACCGAGAAAACTTCTGACTTGCTTAACGTTCTTGGGAGGAGTCCAATCAAGAATAGCCTGAACTCGCTCGGGGTTGACGGCAATACCATCCTTAGAGATGACATGCCCAAGATAGGTTACTTCCGGTAGCCAGAATTCACATTTGGAGAACTTGGCATATAGTTGATGCTCTCGTAGCTTTTCTAGCACAAGTCGAAGATGTTCAGCATGTTCTTCTTCGTTCTTGGAAAATACCAGGATATCATCCAGATAAACCACGACGAACTTGTCGAGGTAATCCATGAATATATAGTTCATCAGACGAGAGAAGGTGGCTGGAGCATTGGTTAAACCGAAAGACATGACGGTGTACTCGTAAGAACCATAGCGAGTCACGAAGGCGGTCTTTGGGATATCCTCTTCGCGAACACGGATCTGGTGGTAGCCCAACCTCAAGTCGAGCTTAGAGAACACTGACGAACCCGCCAGTTGATCATACAGATCATTGATCCGAGGAAGGGGGTATTTATTCTGGATGGTAGCTTGGTTTATAGGACGGTAGTCTTGAACCAATCGGGTAGTCCCATCCTTCTTCTTGACAAAGAGAGAAGGTGCTCCCCAAGGAGAGCAACTTGGGCGAATGAATCCTTTGCGAAGAGATTGTCGATTTCCTCCTTAAGCTCAAGGAGTTCATGCGGCGGCATTTTGTAGGGTCGCTTGGCTATAGGAGTGGTGCCTGGTTTCAAGTCGATGATGAATTCGACAGCTCTAGCAGGGGGAATCCCTGGAAGTTCTTCAGGAAACACGTCGAGGAATTCACGCACGACGGGAATGTTTTCAATGCCCTCGAGTGGTGCAGCGTTCAATGCATTCAATGCATAGAGCCTTGCCTCGGCATTTTGCACCAGATGATCTTGGTAAGCAACTATTTCATCTGAAGGGTGTAGCAGATGGACGGTTTTAGTGGCGCAAACTATAGAAGCAGTATGCGCTTTCAACCAATCCATACCCAAAATGAGGTCGATGTTAGACGACTTCAGGATAATGGGAGAGGCATAGAATTCCAGCCCTTCGATTTCCACGGGGACATCGATGCCAACCAAGGAGGTTTGACACTGTCCCACGGGGGTTTTGACCAGTACCGAAGTGTTCATCTCCTCACATTTAACGTCGTGCTTGTATGCAAAATCTTCTGACATGAATGAATGCGATGCACCTGTATCAAATAAAACGGATGCTGGTACTGAATTTACGAGGAGTGTACCCATCACAGTAGCAGGCTGGTCTTGAGCTTCGTTGAGATCAACGTGGTTGGCATGAGCACGACCATAAGACTTAGCATTGTTGTTGCGGGGCTGGTTGTTACCACGGCCCGTTGCTGGAAGGGCCAGTTGATTCTGATTCTGATTGCAGTCCCTGGCACGGTGACCTGGTTGTCCATACTTGTAGCACAGACCATTATTGGGAGTGGGAACATGAGCTTGGGATGGTGGAGCTGGAAGTCTTGACTGCCTAGATGGTGGTGGAGGCAGACGAGGTGCAGCATAGGTCTGCCTTGGGGCAGATGCATTTGGACGGTACATGCTGTTCGGGATCCATATCTTACGCTTCTGTGCGGGCGAGCCCGAAGATGAGCCCGTGTCACGGTTGCGCCTGTGAGAGCTCTCGTATTCCTGCAGACCAGTTTCGACATTGATGGCCTTGTTCACCAAGGTGGCGAAATCAGCAAAGTCATGCACTAGAAGTGCGAGCTTGATGTCAGCTTGAAGGCCATCACGGAACTTCTCCTGTCTGCGTGCATCAGTTGCAATGTCCTCTTCAGCATAGCGAGACAAGTCCAGAAACTCCCGCTGATAAGCTTCAACAGTTTTGTTGCCTTGGGTGAGGTTGCGGAACTCACGCTTCTTCCGGTCCATGACTCCTTGAGGAATGAAGCGGGCACGGAAAGCAGCTTGGAAGTCTGGCCATGTGATGATTGTTCCAGCTGTCAGAGTACGCCTGTGGCTGTCCCACCATTGAGCTGCGGGTCCCTTCAAGAAGAAGGAAGCAAAGGTGACATAGCTGGCAGGGGCTACATCAGCAGACTCCATCTCATAGGTGATGTCACGGAGCCAGTCATCAGCATCCAGAGGCTGAGTTGAGCTGCGGTAGATGGTTGGGTTGAGGCGTATGAAATCTTGAAGAGTCACTTGGGCTGGCTGCTGGTTCATATTGGGGCGAGGAAACTGAGCCATCATATTTTCCATGAACTGGCGGTTCAGTTCAAACTGTTGGATCATACCAGCCATGTACTCAGGTGGTGGTGGGGCATCGCCACCCCGACCACGACCACCTGGTCTAACCATCCTGCTAATATATAATAGGGGTAGTTCAGCATTGAGAAATATTTGCAAAGACAAGAATCATTCATGATGAAACATGCATAATGAAAGGAGCACGATAGCTACTACATAGTAGTCGGCATAACTTACAAAAGGGGGCATGCATAGAGTTCAGTACACAGAGTTCAGTACCTAGACTAAAACAACATAGGCGGCACACAGGCTCGCGGCGAATGCATCTAACAATACAAGCAAGCCTACATCAGTCCAAGAGGTACTGTGGAGGTAATCGTAGCCCGACAGCTGGTAGTGAGGCAACGGATAGCCCTCCACGTCAGCAGACTGGGGGCCGCGGATACTCAGGTGTAGAGCCCAACGCTCAGGTGGCAGAAGAGGACCAAGTGCGGGAGAGTAGCCTCCCACCTCTGGCCAACCGACACCGTGGGGCATCACGGTCCTGGCTGAGTAGATCGCAGTACGCGGTACCTGTCCAGATCGGACAAAGGGGTGCAGCAGCGTCAGAGCACGGTAAAGGTGCTGACGGGTGGTGTACATCTCGTGGCGAAGAGCTCGGATAGCTCGATCCAGCCCATCAGCATGCAGAACCAGGTTCTGATGGTAGAAGGGCTCTCGGGTGACAGTGGAGTAGGCAGCAGTATAGTATCCCTCCGCACCAACATCAGATGCGATAGCAATGTGCCTGAAAGGGGAGGTGTCCAACTCCCGATACTCTCCACGAAGACGTGTCAGAGCAGCATAGGCAGCATCGTGGACAGCCATATCGATGGTCATCCCAACACCATGTGCGGTGTGCAGCACAGTAGTGGAGTCATACTCCCGCGAGTAGAGGTGGACGATGGCACGGTACTGCTCCTGGTTAAAGTCCTGGTACTCCTCGTAGACGGTGTACTCAGGGTGCCAGCGATAACCCAGATAGGTCATCATCTCAGCTAGCACCGCAGGTGATCCCGAGGCACCAATGGCCGTCGTGTGGCGAACGACCTGCCTCGTGGGTTCCATCTGAAAGCAAAGACGTTTCAAAGGAGTCAAATGACAGTGTGTGAATTGTTCAAAATACTATTCTAAGAAACAACTATGGCTTATCCAACTTTGGGGTGAATGTGGTCACGGGATCCTAGTGTTAGAGTTAGTAAATTCGTTTAACCCGAGTAGAAGAGAGTTCAGAGTCCCAGAGTAAAGGTCGAGGAGTAAAAGATCCTAGTACCACCCAATGGCGACGTGGGCCCGTAAGACACACAGCCATGTTAGTAAAAGTTTTGTAATGTCTAGACTCGACTTCGGCCAAGAAGTGTGGAAAGGGGTTTCCTACAGGCAGTCGGCTCTGATACCAACTTGTGATGCCCCCGATTTGACCGTACACTAATCGTGCACGCAAATGTGTACGATCAAGATCAGGGACTCACGGGAAGATATCACAACACAACTCTACAACATAAATAAGTCATACAAGCATCATAATACAAGCCAGGGGCCTCGAGGGCTCGAATACAAGTGCTCGATCATAGACGAGTCAGCGGAAGCAACAAAATCTGAGTACAGACATAAGTTAAACAAATTTGCCTTAAGAAGGCTAGCACAAACTGGGATACAGATCGAACGAGGCGCAGGCCTCCTGCCTGGGATCCTCCTAACTACTCCTGGTCGTCGTCAGCGGCCTGCACGTAGTAGTAGGCACCTCCAGCGTCGTAGGTGTCGTCGTCGAGGGTGGCGTCTGGCTCCTGGACTCCAACATCTGGTTGCGACAACCAGATAGAAAGGGAAGGGGGAAAAGAGGGAGAGAAGCAACCGTGAGTACTCATCCAAAGTACTCGCAAGCAAGGAGCTACACTACATATGCATGGTATATGTGTAAAGGGGCATATCAGTGGACTGAACTGCAGAATGCCAGAATAAAAGGGGGATAGCTAGTCCTGTCGAAGACTGCGCTTCTGGCCATCTCCATCTTGCAGCATGTAGAAGAGAGTAGATTGAAGTCCTCCAAGTAGCATCGCATAGCATAATCCTACCCGGCGATCCCCTCCTCGTCGCCCTGTTAGAGAGCGATCACCGGGTTGTATCTGGCACTTGGAAGGGTGTATTTTATTCAGTATCCGGTTCTAGTTGTCATAAGGTCAAGGCACAACTCCGGGTCGTCCTTTTACCGAGGGACACGGCTATTCGAATAGATAAACTTCCCTGCAGGGGTGCACCACATAACCCAACACGCTCGATCCCATTTGGCCGGACACACTTTTCTGGGTCATGCCCGGCCTCGTAAGATCAACACGTCGCAGCCCCACCTAGGCTCAACAGAGAGGTCAGCACGCCGGTCTAAACCTATGCGCGCAGGGGTCTGGGCCCATCGCCCTATGCACACCTGCACGTTGCGTACGCGGTCGGAAGCAGACCTAGCCCCCTTAATACAAGGGCGAGCTTACGGTCCAATGCGGCGCGCGCCACTCAGTTGCTGACGTCAATAGAGCTTCGGCTGATACCACGACGTCGGGATACCCATAACTACTCCCACATAGATGGTTAGTGCGTATAGACCAAATGGCCAGACTCAGATCAAATACCAAGATCTCGTTAAGCGTGTTAAGTAACCGCGAACGCCGACCAGGGCCAAGCCCACCTCTCACCTAGGCGGTCTCAACCTGCCCTGTCGCTCCGCCACAAAGATCCACTCGCGGGTACTCCTACGAGCCGACCCGACTTTAGTCATTACATGTGTCATGTATATAGTATGTAAGTATATACCCGTGATCACCGCCCAGGTGATCACGGCCCGTTAGTATAGCACAGCAGACGGACAAGGATGTAGGGCCACTGATGGAAAACTAGCATCCTATACTAAGCATGTAGGATTGCAGGTACAGGTAACAACAGTAGTAGCAAGGATAGGCTATGCATCAGGATAGGATATCGAAAAGCAGCAACAAGCTACACTACTCTAATGCAAGCAGTATACAGAAGAATAGGCGATATCTGGTGATCAAGGGGGGGGGGCTTGCCTGGTTGCTCTGGCAAGTAGGAGGGGTCGTCAACTCCGTAGTCGAACTGGGCAGCAGCAGTGTCGGTCTCGTAGTCTACCGGAGAGAAGAGGGGGGAAGAAACAGTAAATACAATGCAAACATAAGCATGACGATGCGTGACATGACAATGAACAGTGCGAGGTGTGTCCTAACGCGACAGTAGGTGGTACCGGCGAAGGGGGGGAACATCCGGGAAAGTATTCCCGATGTTTCGCGTTTTCGGACAGACGGACCGGAGGGGGAAAGTTGCTTGTTCGATACGTTAGGGAGGTGTGGTGGACGAACGGACTGCGCATTCGGATTTGTCTCGTCGTTCTGAGCAACTTTCATGTTGAAAATATTTTAATCCGAGTTACGGATTAAAAGATATGATTTTCTAAAGATTTTATTAATTTCTGGAATTTAATTAATTATTTAATTTAATTCGAAATTTGGATTTATGACATCAGCATGATGTCATGCTGACATCAGCAGTCAACTGACATGTGGGTCCAGTGGGACCCACCTGTCATTCACTGTTTAGGTTAATTAGGGTTTAGCTAAATAATTATTATTTAATTAAATTAATTATCTAATTAGATTAATTTAAACAGGATTAATTAACTTAATTAATTTAGTTAATTAATTAATTAATTAATTAAAATTATTTTTATTTTTATTTCCTTTATTTATTTATTAATTTTTATTAATTAATTTAATATTATTATTATTATTATTAATTTATTTATTTTTATTATTATTATTATTATTATTATTTTATTTATTATTTTTATTTATTATTATATATATTTTTGTATATTCGTTCTGTGGGCTGGGCCCCGTTTGTCATAGGCCCACGGGGTCGGGCCCAGTGGGCAGTGGCTCAGGTGGGGCGAGGCCCACCTGACAGTGGCCCAGAGCGGGCGATGCGGGTGCGGTTGCGGGTTACGGGCGAGCAACGGGGCGGGGCGCCCGAACGGGCGCGAGACGAGGGGCGCTGGGCGCGCACGGCGCACGCCGGCGCCGGCGGCCAGGGCCAGGGGAGGCGGGGCTCCGACGAGCCACCGGAGCGGCGGTGGAGCAGCGCGGGCAGAGCAGAGGCGAACGGCGGAGGCAAGGTTGCGGGCGTGCGGGCGGGGTCGCCGAAGGAGGGAAGGGCGTCGAGGCCGGAGTGGCTGGAGCGGGACGGCGGTGGCACAGCCCGCGGGCAGGGCGGCAAAGGGGGGGCAGTGGCCGCGGGCAAGTGCGGGCGCGCGCGGGCGGAGCGCGGTGACCGCGGGGGTGAGGGAGAGGGGCGGTCGCGGTCCTCACCGCGATTCGTAGGGAACGGGGCAGTGGGGGTCGAGGGGGATGGCGGGGACGGCGGCGTAGGGGAGGCAGTCCGGCGGGGGAGAGCGCTCCGGCGAGGCGGCAGCGTCCAGGTGCGGGGTGAGAACGACGCAGCGGAGGACGACGGCGAGGCGGCGAGCACGGCGTCGGGGCGGGTCCGACGAGCGGCGGGGTCCAGGCCAGCGACGGGCGACCCGGGCAGCGGCGGCGGTGGTCCGGCGCGCACGCGCGAGCCCCGATCTGGAGGAGGGGAACGACGTGGGGGGGTGTGGGATCGAGTGGGGAGTGGGTGCGGGGGCTAGGGTTTCCTGGGGTGGGGATAAGGGAGGCCAGTTGGGCCAGGGTGGAGCTGGGCCTTTCGGCTGGGGAGGGGAGGGGATGGTGCTGGCCGGCTGGGCCTAGGGTTGACCTAGTTGGGCCAGGTCCAGTTGGGGGGCTTTTGTTTTTTTTGATTTCTGTTTTGTTTTGCATTTTATTTTATTTATTTTCTTTCACCTTTTAATCCATTTTAAAATACTTAGGCATTTTCTAAAAAGGAGTTTTCTCCACAATAATTACCAGTGTATTATTTGGCACCCACCAAACATTTTCGTTTAAATTTTTGAAAACTTTTATTTTTCACTTTAATTTTAATTGAAGTTTGAATTAGGAGTCTGAAAAGAAATGTGATTCCAATGTGATCAAGCCCTGTTTAGTAACATGATTAGCTTAATCACAGAGAGTTACTGTAGCATGATTCTCGGGGTGTTACACCGTGTTGGCCGGCTGTCCTAGAGAGTCTTTTTCCCGAGCCCTTGCTACGGGTTTTTTCGCTCTCTCGCCGGTCGTTTTTTGATCGGCGTTTTTCTTTATGGTTTTTCGATCTATTCTTGATCGGTTTGCGTCGCCCACCGCCGCCGTCGACCCCTGCGCGACCAGCCGGCCTCTCCTCCGACTCGGCGGCCACGCGCGCCGAGGCGACCCGTCAGGGCAAGCCGTCGTCCGCGCGTCGGTCCGCCCGTCGCCCTCCGCCAGCTGTCACCGGCTTGCTCCGACCGGGACACCTGCATCGCCCCGACCCGGCGGCCTCGCGCCATGCGACGGCCAATCATAGCCGTCGCTCGCGCGCCGGTCCGCCCATCGATCCACATCACCCGTCTCCGTCGCGTCTGCACGGCGGCCCAGCAATCTACCTCGCCGGCCTCGTCCTCGGCTGCGTCGGGACGGCTACTTTAGGCTCGTCGGCTGCCTCAACTCAGGCGACGCTGCTCCGTTGGTCGCTCAGGCCTCGCTGCCCGGACGCCGGCGTTGCTTTGGCAGCCCGGGTGCCAGTGCTGACAAGCTCGTCCGCACGACGTCCCACGTCGTCTGTCGTCGCCGACTTCATCTCGGACTCCGCCGCCACCACGCCTCCACCGAGCGGCGTCCCCGTCCTCGCGCGCGATCGGCTTGATCCCCCGCTCGCCGCCGCGGTCCGCCTCATCTACGCCGCGCGACCGACTTGGCCCGTCGGTTACGCGCGCCTCCGCAGGTCCCGTGAAGATCGTCCCCGAGTTCAGCGCGCCTCTCCACCGATCGAGCATCGGGCTGCCGCTACGTCGCCCCGTCGGGCCGCAGCGCCGCCGCCCCGTTGCCCCGTCGGGCCGCAGCGCCGCCGCCCCGTGGTTCTTCTCCCGGCTGCACCGACCCGCGTCAATGCTGCGTCGCCCCTTCGGGCCGTAGTGCCGCGGCCCGCGGTCCCCCGCCGCCCCGAGGGCGTCCGCTTTAGGCCGTCCCGTGGCTGCATCGACCCTCGCGCCGCCGCTGCGTCGCCCCGTCGGGACGTAGCGAGCGTGGCACGCGGTCCACGCCGCCGTCTCGAGGCCGTCCCCGCGGTTGCATCGACTCGCGAACCGCCGTTGCGTCGCCCCTTCGGGCCGCAGCGTCGCGGCCCGCGGTCCCCGACGCCGCCCCGAGGTCTTCCCACCGTCGCCCCGACCCGCCTGCCGCCGCCGCGGCCCGCGGTCCACTCCGCCGCCACAGCGCGTCGACCTCCCATGGTATGCGCCGCGCCGTCTCCCTTGGCGCGGGAACGCCACCGTCCGCGCCGGTCTTCGTCACGCTGTCAGGGTTCTTCGCCTACTTCGAGCACCGCCGCCGCACTCCTAACCTAGCCACCGCGGCCGCCGCCAGGCCGCCGCCGCCACCGCTCTTCTTTGGCCGCCGCCGCCACTACCTTCGTAGCCGCCGCCGCCCGTCCACCCCCTTCGTCTTCGTCTAGCACCAGCTCGTCGCTAGCGTCGCCGTCATCTACCCCGACCGCTTCATCTACTCCGACAACCGCGGGTAACATTGGCCCCGCGCCGATTGGCGCCGCAACCGTCATCGAGTCCTTCTCTGCTGGCCTCTCCGACCTCTTCGACATGGCGTACAGCTCGTGCAGGTCCCAGTCTACGCATGCCCGGTGCTGGCAACACCGCTGCGTGCCTTCGTCCACGACGTGTCCCCGGGCCTGGCAAGCCTGGTGCGGCGCTTCGTCAACTTCGTCTTCGACCGTCTACGCATGCCCGGTGCTGACAACACCGACGCGTGCCTTCGTCTACGATGTGTCCCCGGGGTTGGCAAACCCGGCGCGACGCGTCGTCAACACCATTCTCCTTCCTGGCGCATCACTTCTTCGACACCACTGCGCCCATGACTAACTCGGCGTCTCCTTGCGCCTGCGGCTCCACGGCGACTCCCTCGACACCGGCTACCCCGACTCGACATCGACCACGGCGTTCTTCGCACGGCTACCTTGACCATGGCTACACCACCCTCCGCTCTCGGCTACATCGACATCGGCACAAAGGGCTATCATCCGCTTGAGCAACTCGTCGGCTTCCTCTACAGTCAACGCGTCCGCGACGCGACACCGTCCACGACGCTCCCGCTAGGACTGCGGGGGGATGTCAGTCCGTCGGCTGCTATTCTCTCCAGTCTGACCGTCCGCGACGCTCCTGTTGTTCGCAACGCTACCGCTACGACTGCGGGGGTATGTTAGAGATATATTTGGGATACTTGTATTTGGTAGTCTAGGATTTGTAATCCGTCTCCTACCTTATCTCCAGGAGAGGCATCTTGCCTTCCAAGTCTTGTACTCAATATATACTCGCCCTCGAGGCTCAATAATACATCCAAACTATTACACCAATTCCCTCTCTCCCATCTAACACTATAGAGCCGACTTAAAAATATATGTTAGAATTTCTTTTATAAATAAACAGGGAACTCTTGGAGCATAACGAGATTCTCTGTCACGCTTACATGGTTAAACTTTTTGGTATAATATACCTTAATATAGTATCAGAACCAATAAGGACAATGTTGAAATATTATGTTTGCACCCCTTGGTAGATTGAGCTAATCGGATACACTCGTGTGAATACGGGACACATAACACTTCTAGTCAGTATATCACTATGTTTCCTAATTTAGAGGGCTCACAATCAACTGAGGTTGCTGATTTTGAATTGTGTGTATCTCAAATTTGACGGGACTTCTCCTGGGCCGTGTGGAGGGATTTGCCACTTGTTTGGCCCTCTCGGTAAGTGATCGGTGTGTGTGCGCCAGGATTGTCGATGGACAGGAGGGCTGATCTCTTTGGGTCAAACTTGGGAGACCCCTATATACGCCTTGTGCGCCAGTTCGCCAGCTAGCGCTCACGCACATGGTCGGTTCGGTTGGTCCATTAGGGCATGTACATTGGTTCAGTCGGCTGTCGTCTGCAGGATGCGTCCATGTCATCTGCAGACTATGCTGTAGACAACACGTACAGTAGGTGACTGTTCGACCGACCGTATAACTCTCCAACGGCTTACGAAGGAAAAGCTGATTTCCTGGAACACGAGATCCATCCGGCCCACTGACGATACGCGACGGACTCATACAATGGAAAATAGGTCAGGAGGTCCTAGTCGGCGCCTTAAGCGCCCTCGAAGCAAACTGGGGCTCACAGGAGAACCTAGTGGGCTGGCCTGTAGCATGAAAAATCACCAAAAAGGTGTAGTCGCTAGGAATAGAACTCACGTCGCAACTCTCCCGCAAGAGAATACCTACAGCTGAACCATTCGCCTACTAGTGACTGACTGCAGCGCAAACATCTTAAGACCTATGCTACCGGTGCTATTTGAATTGAAACTAGTCTCACTAATATGAGAAAAAAGTTCACCAATTGACCGGTCTGACCAGTTGGCCGTTGACTGTTCAAAAATATGTGTAAGTTGTTTGAAAAGTTACTAATTAAAAAACCATTCACAAAAAAACACTAGTTAAAATAAGGTTGGCGAATTTAAAAGAAAAAACTCACAAAAAATGGAAAAGTTCATTGATCTTCAATAAAAGTTCGTTCAATTTCAAAAAAGTTCATCGATTTCGGAAAAAAACCTCAAATCTGAAAGAAAGTTCATCAAATTTTAAAAATATCATCATAATTGAAAAAAATTCATCGAATCTGAAAAAAATGTTCATCATAATTGAAAATAGTTCATTGAATCTGAAAAAAAGTTCATCAATTTTGGAAAATGTTCTGAGGATTTGAGAGAAAGTTCATCGATTTTCTAAAAAAAGTTCATCGAATTAAAAAACTCATCAAATTTAAAAAAGTTTGTAGATTTCGAAAAAAGTCACCGGATTTAAAAAAAGCGCATCAAATTTAAAATAACGAAATTTAGAAAGTTGGCGCACTTATCAAAAGAGTAAGAAAATTAGAATAAAAAAGAAAAAAGAAAAATGTTCAGAGGATTCGAAATCACAGTAAATAATTAAACAAAAGAAGGCAATGAGCCACATGTAAATAATGTGGCTCGGTGGTTACCGCTGCTTTGTTGGAAACAGCAAGTCGTTGGTTTGAATCCCGGCTAGTGCTTACAGTTTTTTGCGATTTAACAAAGCAGATAAGGAAAATTAGATGGGCCGGCCCAGTCCCGGCGCTGCAGGCGCAGCAAAATTGCCTGTAACGGGCGCCTGCAGCGCCAAATAGGGAATGCCAAATAGGTCGTCTGTAGGCAGCGATTTCTATGGCAATAGATCGTGGTTATTTCTACAGACGGACCCGGGTGTTTTTCCCTTTCTCTCACACTACGTCATATTTTTTCCTACGTGTCTGACGTTACAGACGGCTGACTTTAAGTACGACTACTCGCTCGACAGGTACGCTCGATTGCCCAGTCGTTCGTCGACTGTTTGACACGTTGACCATTGACTTTTTAGATATTTGAAGAAACTTGAATTTGAAAAAAAAATATCATGAAATTGGAAAAAATTCATGAATTCAAGAAAATATCATATATTTTAAAAAAAATCAAGAACTCAAAAATATCCGCGACTCGAAAAAATTTCACGAGTTCTAAAAAAGTTCATGAATTTGAAAATTCTGTGAATTAAAAAAAATCATGAATGTGAAGATTTTTCACCTTCAGGTAAGGTATAAAACCAATCAAATTTCCTTGATTATTATCTCCCGCCGCTTTGTATTCCAAAGCACCAACACTGATCACAGAGCAACGCTGGGGCGAGCAGCACATCAAGCCAAAGAAAAAGAAGAAGAAACAATGCCAACACCGGCAGCTCGATAAAAGCGCGGATGACCCACTACAGCTGCGCCCTCCGAGATCGACCCACCACGATCCAAGGCTCCGATCCTCCACGTACCAAGCAGCACCACCAGGAAGGAATGCGACGCCGACGATGCTGCTGCCCGGACGTGTCCTAGGGTTTCCCCTGGCACGCGGAGGGTAGTGGGGAATGGAGACCACCGACACCCTCCAGGGAGGGATGGTGGCACCCGCAGGCGTCACTGCATCGGAGCCGGAAGACCCGACAAGGATTTCTCCCAACTCCAAACCCCACCACCCAGCCGGATCGGAGCCAACCAGCCAACTCGCCGCCCACCAGCATGCGCCACTGCGGTCGCAACGCCACCCACGCCGCCTCACCGAGATCACCACCACGAGGCCAAGCGGACGAGGAGAGGAGGCGTTGGTCAACGGGAGCAGCAGCGCCGTAGCCGCGCGGGAGGGAACCGCCTCCACCGCCGTCGTGCAGGAGGCCCGTGCCTCCGGCACCGTCGGGGGTTTCTTGGAGTTATTTGTTCAAATAGTTTTTTGCAGCCGACAATTTAAACCTTGAGAATCTTGCTATGCCATTTCATTGTCAGTTACCGCGATTTGACCTTCTGATTTGTATCTGAACTTTAAAGGCAACAAACTAGGTGTTCTGTGGGCCAACAACCGCATGAGCAAAGAAGAACAAGATTATTTTCTGCTTTGTCTATGTCTGTAGTTTTATTCATTCATGCAATCGAGCCCAGCGCTGCTATACACACGACATATTTGCGCCTGTCGCCCGAACGATCCTACATGTCAGCGCCATAGCGAGCATGCACGCACGAGGCAATCGATGGTTCTATTCACCTACAGGCCAATCCAAAGGGTCGGCTGCATATCGTGCGTAAAGTATCGTCAGTGAATCAGTTTCGTTGCCCATATGAAGGCGTGAGGGAGGAGCCGGCGCAACGAAGCGTGCGAGACACTTCTAGTGTAAGTTACTCCTCACTATAACTACTCTTATTTCACCACCATGAGTACTATTTCCCCTGTTAGAATTATAATCTTGTGGAGTTGAGTGCTGCTTGGAACTGTGTGTGTTCTTCCCTTGTTACATGAGAACGATTGCAATTACTCCCTCCGGTCCTTTTTATTTTGCATATAAAAATTGTCTGAAGTCAAACTTCGTAAAGTTAACATCTACAATATTAAATTTATATAATATGAGAAGTAAAGTCATGACGCATCCAATGTTGTTGATTTCAGATTTTGAAAGTTGCTATTTTTTCTATAAACTTGATCAAAATTTACGATGTTTAATTTCGGACAAATCTTATATGCAAACTAAAGGACTGGAAGGAGTGCTCCGTTGCCAAACACTGCCCTGTGCCCTCTCATTAACCACGGCAGATAAAACTGAAACATTAGACGTTTGGTGACCGATATCGGCCTTGATTAAATTGATTAGCCCCATCAATTTATTAAGGGAGAATATAACTGGATCACACTTGGACTGTAAATGTCTATCACAGTCTTCAGATAGATTCAGGAAAAACTCGCAGCACTGCTACCTTTTTCTCCGGGACAAGGCAAAAACATGTGTGGGCTAAGGCTGCGAAAGACATGCGGCAAGCGTCCAACTTTAATCCTATTCAAATTGAGGATTAGTTTTAGTTTTCTAGTAGTGAAAGCAATTAATTTGATCATGTTTGTTAGGTAGACAGATCACAGATGGTTTTGTTCTAAGGATAAGGCTGGTCGTAATGGTAGTATTATAGGTAGTATCATGCATGCCAACTAGGCAATTTTGATGAGGTGCCATAACATTAAATGAAGAAAAAGAGGGTGAAGTATCATATCATGATACCGTATCATAATAAATGTTATGCTACTTTGTGTCATGCATGACAATAAATAGAGTACTATATGATATTAATATATGATACTATGCATTAGGGAGGTAGTATCATACAATAGTATCATATGCATGATACTAGTATATGATACTTCCCATTACAACCAGCTTAACCATGAAGTAAATTCATAGGTGTACATTCAAATTTGATAAATAAGAAAGCTGTACATTCAGTACAATGATAAGTAATAAATATTGTACGAGTAGGTACGTTCGTGAATTACACTGATTTTCGTTTGTTCTGTTGAGAGGGTACTGAAACCATGCATAAACTCCTCATCAAATTAGTCATACATGGAAGTCCCCTAGTTAAGCTCCACACATGATGTTTACAGATAATCTTCTAGCTCGAGCTAATGGAATATCTCCGAACCCAAGTAATTTTATGGATGACCCTGGGTCTGTGGGCTTGAATTCTAGCTCTCTGGCTTCACTAATTTCAGTACAAGTGTTTAATTTACTGGTGTGCCTCGGCTATTTTTTCCTTCCCGAAAAGGAGTTTAATCCCTGGTCTCTGCATCATCATGATGCACACAACAATATTTATTATTTATTAAGTGGAGTGCAAAACAAATGCAACCACCTTCAAACAATTACAACTAAAAAGTATGTAGACTAAGTCTGCTTCTTCCACAACAACGCCTTCAAAAAAGGTAAAATATAACTTGATTGGCTAGTTGGTGCCCAAGTTCAGGTAGAACTCGTATTTTCCTTTCGGCAAACAGATTGAGCTGAAAGAAACAAATGGATAAGGCATCAACTCAAGAAGTTATGAGATGAACAAAGACACAAAGTTTACCTATATGTTCGGGCTCTCGTGTGTGAGTAATGGCCCTACTCATTGTATGGGATTATAGTCAATAGTGATTACAATGGGGTGCACAATGGCGTGTGCGGCAAGTTGGAGGTCTAGTCGCCGGAGTTGAAGGTGGACGAACTTGACGAGGTGTCTAGATCGGATCTACTAATCAACCATGCCTACGCTTCTAGGGTTTTCAGAGACAAAGAAGTCTCCCATCCGTCCTAGGAATGCCCTTACATAGGGGTCTTGTGTGGTCGCCATCTTTCGTCTTGACCTTCTTAGTCTACAAGCTTCAAACTCCTTTCTTTTTGGTAGTTGCACGACTCCCTTTAAGGAAACCTGGGGCGGCAGGCACAAGGAAAGTGTCCACCTGGGCATGTGCCCTTCGCACAGGGTGAGCATGAGCAAATATGGCTTGAGATACCTTACACGCGACGTAGGAAGGTTCTGAAGTCAGTACCCCTCGTCAAGTCCCCCATCAGTGTTTGTAATAGTGTTGCAGGCGAGTTGCCCACGTGGAAGTCTCCAGCGAAGTTGTTCAGATGATTTCGTTTAGACACAGTGTGGCCTGATGATGCCGTTGTTGTAAGTGCATCTAGAAACCCCTTTGTGGGTTTTGGATGATTAATGATAAAAAATAAGGGATTAATGTGTTTGTGAGTATACAAAGATGAAAGTCCATGATGATTTGGTTTAACTATGGAATATTACCCCTAAAAATGTTGTGAGAGCATTGAAGTCCTCGGAATGCCCATTGAACAATTGGAAGTTGCTGTGCAGACTTTTGCATGGAAACCGTACTATTATGTGGGGCCTAAGTGAAAGCAATATTAAAGTGTTCGTGTGTGTGCTCAATCGAACCTAATTCTTCAGCAAGTGCATACTTGGAAATCTCCTTTGAAGCAATCCATTTAGCCTTAGTGTCAAAGTTAAGTCTTCGGGACACTTGGGTTAAAAATCCACGTTTAGGAGTTGGATGACTTGTTCTGCAAGTCAGTACACACGCACCTAAATTTGAAATTCAGACCGTTGGTCACGTGTCGTGTGCACGCTGAAGTGCGCCTCCAATGTTCATTTCAGACCCCTTGGTTGCTCGATGGCTATAAATAGCCACCCTACCTCAACCATTTGTGGTTGGCTGCTCCATGTGATTTGACAAGTGTTGTTTGAGAAACCCTTTCTCCAACATATTTAAGAAAAATCCTTAATGACGAAAACCCCAGATACAAAATATGTTAAGTGATTAAGCATCACCAAATAATCTGATTGAGATAACTTGGACTTGTTATTCTTGAGGACCCTGCATCCTCTAGACAGATAGGAGTCATTCAGAGTATCCAAAGTGTGGAACCGTCGAAGAACAAGTTTGTACCAGTCCGGAGATCACCACAAGATCTACCCTGAGTAGTTGTCTTGTAAATATTCCCTAGAGGCAATAATTAAGTTGTTATTACCACATTTCCTTGTTCTTGATAAGTATTTGTTCTCCATGCTATAGTATTAACCAAAAACTCAAATACATGTGTACGTAACCAAACAACGTGTCCTTAGTGAGCCTCTACTAGACTAATTCATTGATTTAAGATGGTTAAGGTTTCCTAACCATAGACATGAGTTGTCATTTAATATTGATATCACATCATTAGGAGAATTATGTGATGGACAGGCCCAATCATAAGCTTAGCATCTGATCGTGTCACTAAGTTCAAATTGCCATAGCTTCCTTAACGTCAAGTATCTATTCCTTAGACAATGAGATCATGCCACTCCCTAATAACATAATAATGTTTTGTGGGTATCAACCGTCACTTCGTAACTGGGTGATCATAAAGGTGCTCTTCAGGTATCTCAGAAGGTACTAGTTGGGTTGCATGGATCAAGACTAGGATTTGTCACTTCATGTGACGGAGAGATATCTCTGGGCCCTCTCGTTAATACAACATCCTAAGTAGCTTGAAAGAATGTGACTAAGGGCATTCTAACCAATCCCCTAAAAGTTAAGGGAGGATCCGGCGAAGTAAAGTTAGTGTAGTGAAAATTTACTCCAATAACAGTGGCCGCATGTAGCACTGAAGATGCAATTCTATCCCGATCACGTGATGAATTCATGATTGGGGCAGAATTGCATTTCAAGCACATAGCAAGGTGGATATCATTACAACATACCATGTAATGAATAGATGAGAATACCAGATAAAGGCTTACACTCGCCACAAGCTACAACATGAATACATCAATACATAACAATCATCATACAGAAGAGCAGGATCTGACTATGGATGAAATCAAACGAAAAATAAGAACGACATCCACCCTGCTAATCCCAGGCTCCTGACCCGGAACCCATCCTATGATTGTCGAAGAGGAGGAAGAAGAAGAACTCCAAAACCAAACAAGCATCACTCTCACATCAAAGCATCGCTTTACCTGTACCTGCACCTGTTGGTTTAGTAATATGTGAGCCACGGGGACTCAGCAATCTCATTACCAAGGGTACCAAAACTAGAAAAGCTTAATGGGTATGGAATGGTTAAGTGGTGAGGTTGTAGCGAACACTAAGCATTTATATGTGGTTAAGTTATGAGTACAAGAATAAGAAGAGTAATCTACGCATAACGGTCGCAAACTAGTAATGATCAAGAAGTGATCCTGAACTACTTACAAGTCAAACATAACCCCACTGTGTTCTCTTCCCGAATTCCCTCGAAAAGAGACGATCACGGTTACGCACGCAGTTGCTGTATTTTACTTCGAATTTAATGTGAAGTTCTCTACAACTGGATATTATAAATTTCCAAGTCGCCACATAACCGCGGGCACGGCTTTCCGAAAGATCTAACCCTGCAGGGGTGCTCCAAGCAGTCCATTATAAATTACCACACGCATCCGATGGAACATCCTCACACCATGATAACATGATGCTTACGATAAGGAATCCCGGTGGACAAGCCACTCGTCAAAGGCAAAACTAAACCAGCAAGCCCTTCCGACGTGCCGACACCCTGATAGGAGCGGCGCGTATCTCGTCTTTGGCCACGATTGGATGAGCGCGGCGTACAGCAACTGAGACCCGAGTTTGCCCGGGGGAAGTCGCACACGACTCTGTTTTGGACCAACACTCATGAGGAGAACCGGCCCGAGGTTGTTGATTAATTATCCATGGGGTCCAGAAAGTCCCTATGCAAGTTTTAGTTGTTATTAGGCAAATTTAAAACCGAAGTTGGACCTTACTGGAAGAGTTTTATCCTAAGCGAATAATCAGGGGGTCCCCATAAACCCCACACATGATAGGAGCTCTCATCATGGAACATAACACCGGTATGATGGAAAGTAGGGCAGCATGAGTGGAACAAAACACCAGACAAAAGGCCGAGCCTTCCACCCATTACCAAGTATATAGATGCATTAATTGAATAAGAGATATTGTGATATCCCATGATATCCATGTCCCAACATGGAACAACCTGCAATTAGCAACGCTATAAGAGGGGCTGAAGAAAGCGGTAAGATAGCCAAAAAGCGGTCTGCTGGGATGGTGGAGCTTAGAGGCTTATCATGGCAATTTGGGAGGCTGACAAACAAGTGGCAGGTAGCGAGATATAGCGATATCATCGAGACAACTAGCAAGCAAAGATAGTAGTGATATCCAAGGTAATGGTCATCTTGCATGAAATCCCGCCAGGAAGAAGATCGAATCCGTGAGGTAGACGAATGGGCATAGTCGAACAAATCCTCACACTTGCAGCATTACCAGAACTATCGGGAAGAAGCACAAGTGGAAAGAAGCAAACAACACGGTAAACCAACAAGCATAATCATGAAATAATGCACAACCAAGTATGATGCATGTCCGGTTTAATAAGTCATCTCATGCCAATGTGCAACAAACAATACTACAAATTAAGTGGAGCTCAATATGCAACGAGTTGCATATTGACGAAACTCCACATTCAAATATTTGGTTCACTCTCGTTTAGCTACTCATCAACATTAAATGTTGTTAGACATGGCAATAGGTGAAGCATGAACAAACTACCTATCTAGGCAAGTTTAAATGAGGCCGGAAACAACACATAACAATTCCGAAAAATGCCCATGTGCAATTTTTGAATTTTGTAGTGTTTTGCCTAAAACATAATTTTATTGTTGTTAAACATGCAAAATAAGTGCACCATGTTAATCTGCATATTTTTGTACCAATTTACATATATGATCTATTTAAATTCAGAGTTACGGTTATTTAGTTATGAAATAAACTATTTTAACATGTCATTTATGCAAATTAAGGCAAACATCAATTTTAAACATTTTTAACATGGATGAGGGTTGAATATTGTGAAACCACATGAAATTCTAAGCATTTTACATATATGACATGTTTTGTTTGGATGCATAGTTATTTAATTGTGACCATTTTAAAATCATGGCATTTCTATAATTATTAATGTCCTGATATAATAGGCAAATTCATTCCGCGAAAAAATGTTATCGGGCCAAATCTGTGCACTGGGCTGAAACAGGACATGGGTGTCACGTAGCAAAATGCGCCCAGGGCGTAGCATAGCAAGACGGTGCTCACCTTGGGACAATCGGACCGGTCGGTGGTGAGGCCGCCTCAGAGTGTCTCTGTAATACGTCTCCAACGTATCTATAATTTTTGATTGTTTCATGTTGTTATATTATCAATCTTGGATGTTTTACATTCATTTACTAACAACTTTATATCATTTTTTGGGACTAACCTATTAACATAGTGCCCAGTGCCAGTTGCTGTTTTTTTGCTTGTTTTTCACTTCACAGAATATCCATATCAAATGGAGTCCAAACGCAGCAAAACTTTTTGGAGATTTTTTTCTACCCAAAAGAGACCCATGGAGCCCAGGAGGTGTACCAGAGGAGGTCCTTGGGGGCCCACAAGACACCAGGCACGCCCTAGTGCCTTATGGGGCCCACGGCGATCTTTTCCACTGTCTCTTAGCTCTATAAATACCCAAATATTCCAGAAACCCTAGGGGAGTTGACGAAAAACAATTCCAGCCGCCACAAGTTCCAGAACCACGAGATCCAACCTAGAGCCCATTTCCGGCACCTTGCCGAAGGGGGAAACGATCACGGAGGGGTTCGTCATCCTCATTGGTGCTCCTCCGATGATGCGTGAGTAGTTTACCACAGGCCTACGGGTCCGTAGGCAGTAGCTAGATGGCTTCTTCTCTCTCTTTGATCTCCAATACAATGTTCTCCTCGATGTTCTTGGAGATCTATTTGATGTAATGACTTTTTGCGGTGTGTTTGTTGGGATCCGATGAATTGCGAGTTTATGATCAGTTCTATCTATGAATATTATTTGAGTCTTCTCTGAACTCTTTTATGCATGATTTTTATAGCCTCATATTTCTTCTCCGAAACTTTGGTTTGGTTTGGCCAACTAGATTGATTTTTCTTGCAATGGGAAGAGGTGCTTTGTGATGGGTTCGATCTTGTGGTGCTTATTCTCAATGACAGAAGGAGACATGACACGCATGTATCATTGCCATTAAGGATAAAAAGATGGGGTCTATGCCTACATGAATAGGTCTTGTCAACATCATGTCATCGTTCTTATTGCATTACTCCGTTTTTCCATGAACTTAATACACTAGATGCATGCTAGATAGCGGTCGATGTGTGGAGTAATAGTAGTAGATGCAGGCATGAGTCGGTCTACTAATCTTGGACGTGATGCCTATATACATGATCATTGCCTTGGATATCGTCATGATTATTTGCTTTTCTATCGATTGCCCAACAACAATTTGTTTACCCACCGTATGCTATTTTATCGAGAGAAGCCACTAGTGAAATCTACGGCCCCCAGGTCTATTTCCTATTATATTATTTTCAGATATATTATTCCAAAAACCCAAAAATACCTTGTTGTTTCTTTTTTTTGTGTGTTTTTGTCAGATCTATTTATCAAATCCCATTCAATTTTATCTATCTCAATACCGAGGAGGGATTGACAATCCCTCTTACGCGTTGGGTTGCAAGTATTTGTTATTTTCGTGCAGGTGTTGTTTACATAGTGTTGCTTGGTGCTCCTAGTAGATTGATAACCTTGGTTTCATAGCTGAGGGAAATACTTACCGTTGTTGTGATGCATCATCCTCTCCTCTTCGGGGAAATACAGATGCAGATATAAGCAATCACTCCGGGCTTGCAGGAGGTTGGGCTTGGTGCTGGCTGGGCCTTGAGGCGGGGCGAGGCGCGGGGAGTTGGGTCGGCGGGAGCGACTGGCTCGGCGGGGTGTGCTGCGTCCTAGGGGAGTGACGGCGCTGGTGTCCCTCGCTCGATGCAGAGGCGGTAGTAGGGATGGAGTAGCGGGACTTGGCGGTGGTGGCCTGTCAGATCCGGCGAGGATACACACGAGGAGGTCGGGGATGGGTAGATCTTGGCGTTGGGGACCCGGATCCGGTGGCGGCGCGCCAAACAGACGCCGACGGCAACGCTGCACATCTTGGGCGGCCATGGCGGTGGTTCCTGCGAAAAAGAGATGAGAGGAAGATGAGAGCTCCGGGTGAGAGGGAGAAGAAAAAGAATGGAAGGATAAAGAGAAGGAGAGAGGCAGGGGAGGCGGCCTGGTGTTGGTCGCCGCCAATGGCACTCGCCGGCGCGGCCACCGGAGGCGAGGTGTGGCGGAGACGTGGAGGAGCTTGGGATCGAGGGGCTCCTCCCCTTGAGCGGTTGCGGGCACGAGGGAACTCCTCTCCTAGAGTGGGTGCGGCGTCTAGATGGGCTTGGGCGGGCCTCACTCAGTCCTGGCGGGTTTGAGGGTTGAGGTGGAGGCGCGTGGAAGCTGGGAGGCGTTGGGGTCATTGGATCTTTGATCCGGCGGCTCGGATTTGGCGGCGGTGATGGTGGCTGTGGTGGCCAAGTGGCGGCGGGGCTGTGGGGAATAGGGTTAGGGTAGGCTAGGGTTCTAAAAATGGAAGGGGTAGGGTGTCCATTTATAGTAGGGGAGGGGTTTGGAGGCTATTTTTGAGCCCCCCCGTCGTGGTTTTGTCACGACAGATGCCCTTGTGAAAGGACTTAGGTGTGGAGCCATCGCAACGTAGGTTAGCTGAAGGGTTGAACGGGACGAAAGACACAAGGTTTACCTAGGTTCGGCCCCTCACCAACGAGGCAAAAGCCTACGTCCTGCTTTGAGTTGTATTGATTGAGTATCGATTACAAGGGAGCACAATCGCTTGACCTAGCTATCGATTGATTGTAACTTGAGTTAACTCATCGCAGGGTCCCACCTTTATATACACAGATCGAGGCCCTGGGCTTACAAGAGTCCAAGTCGGATCACACAACGTAACCAACTCGGGTTCTAAGTCGTGTTGCCTTGCTAGGCAAGTCGCCATCGGGCGGCTCACATCTCCAAGTTACAGCTCCACCTCCGGGTTTTGGGCCTTCAACAGACCCGCCTTGTAAGCCGCCTTCAGTCTTCATATCTTATCTTCTTGGGCATATTCAGGATTTTATTTATGAGTCGCCAATAGTGTAACCCGACCCCTCCTGGGCGGGTCACACCGTGGGGTTATTGTTGGGGAACATAGTATTTCAAAAAATTTCCTACGCACACGCAAGATCATGGTGATGCATAGCAACGAGAGGGGAGAGTGTCGTCCACGTACCCTCGTAGACCGTAAGCGGAAGCGTTATGACAACGCGGTTGATGTAGTCGTACGTCTTCACGATCCGACCGATCCAAGTAACGAACACACGGCACCTCCGAGTTCAGCACACGTCCAGCTCGCTGACGTCCCACGAACTCACGATCCAGCAGAGCTTCGAAGGAGAGTTCCGTCAGCACGACGGCGTGATGACAGTGATGATGATGCTACCGACGCAGGGCTTCGCCTAAGCACCGCTACGATATGACCGAGCTGGATTATGGTGGAGGGGGCACCGCACACGGCTAAAAGATCAACTGATCAACTTGTGTGTCTATGGGGTGCCCCCTGGCCACGTATATAAAGGATGGAGGGAGGAGGAGGCCGACCCTCATAGGGCGCGCCCAAAGTGTGGAGTCCTACTAGGACTCCCTAGTCCTAGTAGGATTCCACCTCCCACATGGAATAGGAAAAAGGGAAGGGAGAAGGAGAAGGAAGGAAGGGGGCGCCCCCTTTCCCTAGTCCAATTCGGACCAGTCCATGGGGAAGGGGCGCGGGCACCCTTGAGGCCTTTCTCTCCTTTCCCGTATGGCCCATTAAGGCCCAATACGAATTCCCGTAACTTTCCAGTACTTCGAAAAATACCCGAATCACTCGGAACCTTTCCGATGTACGAATATAGCCTTCCAATATATTGATCTTTACATCTCGACCATTTCGAGACTCCTCGTCATGTCCCCGATCTCATCCGGGACTCCGAACAAACTTCAGTCATCAAATCACATAACTCATAATACAAATCGTCACAGAACGTTAAGCGTGCGGACCCTACGGGTTCGAGAACTATGTAGACATGACCGAGACTCATCTCCGGTCAATAACCAATAGCGGAACCTGGATGCTCCTATTGGTTCCTACATATTCTACGAAGATCTTTATCGGTCAAACCGCATAACAACATATGTTGTTCCCTTTGTCATCGGTATGTTACTTGCCCGAGATTCGATCGTCGGTATCTCAATACCTAGTTCAATCTCGTTACCGGCAAGTCCCTTTACTCGTTCCGTAATGCATCATCCCGCAACTAACTCATTAGTCACATTGCTTGCAAGGCTTATAGTGATGTGCATTACCGAAAGGGCCCAGAGATACCTCTCCAACAATCAGAGTGACAAATCCTAATCTCGATCTATGCCAACTCAACAAGTACCATCGGAGACACCTGTAGAGCACCTTTATAATCACAAAGTTATGTTGTGACGTTTGGTAGCACACAAAGTGTTCCTCCGGTATCCGGGAGTTGCATAATCTCATAGTCATAGGAACATGTATAAGTCATGAAGAAAGCAATTGCAATATACTAAACGATCAAGCGCTAAGCTGACGGAATGGGTCAAGTCAATCACATCATTCTCTAATGATGTGATCTCGTTAATCAAATGGCAAATCATGTCTATGGCTAGGAAACTTAACCATCTTTGATTCAACGAGCTAGTCAAGTAGAGGCATACTAGTGACACTCTGTTTGTCTATGTATCCACACATGTACTAAGTTTCCGGTTAATACAGTTCTAGCATGAATAATAAACATTTATCATGGAATAAGGAAATAAATAATAACTTTATTATTGCCTCTAGGGCATATTTCCTTCAGTCTCCCACTTGCACTAGAGTCAATAATCTAGTTCACATCGCCATGTGATTTAACACCAATAGTTCACATCACCATGTGATTAACACCCATAGTTCACATCGCCATGTGACCAACACTCAAAGGGTTTACTACAGTCAGTAATCTTAGTTCACATCGCCATGTGATTAACACCCAAAGAGTACTAAGGTGTGATCATGTTTTGCTTGTGAGAGAAGTTTAGTCAACGGGTCTGCGATATTCAGATCCGTATGTATTTTGCAAATTTTTATGTCAACAATGCTCTGCACGGAGCTACTCTAGCTAATTGCTCCCACTTTCAATATGTATCCAAATTGAGACTTAGAGTCGTCTGGATCAGTGTCAAAACTTGCATCGACATAACCCTTTACGACGAACCTTTTGTCACCTCCATAATCGAGAAACATATCCTTATTCCACTAAGGATAATTTTGACCGCTGTCCAGTGATCTACTCCTAGATCACTATTGTACTCCCTTGCCAAACTCAGTGTAGGGTATACAATAGATCTGGTACACAGCATGGCATACTTTATAGAACCTATGGCTGAGGCATAGGGAATGACTTTCATTCTCTTTCTATCTTCTGCCGTGGTCGGGCTTTGAGTCTTACTCAATTTCACACCTTGCAACACAGGCAAGAATTCTTTCTTTGACTGTTCCATTTTGAACTACTTCAAAATCTTGTCAAGGTATGTACTCACTGAAAAAACTTATCAAGCGTCTTGATCTATCTCTATAGATCTTGATGCTCAATATGTAAGCAGCTTCACCGAGGTCTTTCTTTGGAAAACTCCTTTCAAATACTCCTTTATGCTTTTCAGAAAATTCTACATTATTTCCGATCAACAATATGTCATTCACATATACTTATCGGAAATGCTGTAGTGCTCCCACTCACTTTCTTGTAAATACACATGGCTTCACCGCAAGTCTGTATAAAACTATATGCGTTGATCTACTCATCAAAGCGTATATTCCAACTCCGAGATGCTTGCACCAGTCCATAGGTGGATCGCCGGAGCTTGCACATTTTGTTAGCACCTTTAGGATCGACAAAACCTTCTGGTTGCGTCATATACAACTCTTCTTTAAGAAATCCATTAAGAAATGTAGTTTTGACATCCATTTGCCAAATTTCATAAAATGTGGCAATTTGCTAACATGATTCGGATAGACTTAAGCATCACTAGGAGTGAGAAAATCTCATCGTAGTCAACACCTTGAACTTTTTCAAAAACCTTTTTCGACAAGTCTAGATTTGTAGATAGTAACACTACTATCAGCGTCCGTCTTCCTCTTGAAGATCCATTTATTTTCTATGGCTTGCCGATCATCGGGCAAGTCAACCAAAGTCCACACTTTGTTCTCATACATGGATCCCATCTCAGATTTCATGGCCTCAAGCCATTTCGCGGAATCTGGGCTCATCATCGCCTCCTCATAGTTCGTAGGTTCGTCATGGTCAAGTAACATGACCTCCAGAACAGGATTACCGTACCACTCTGGTGCGGATCTCACTCTGGTTGACCTACGAGGTTCGGTAGTAACTTAATCTGAAGTTAGATGATCATCATCATTAGCTTCCTCACTAATTGGTGTAGGAGTCACAGGAACAGATTTCTGTGATGAACTACTTCCAATAAGGGAGCAAGTACAGTTACCTCATCAAGTTCTCCTCCCACTCACTTCTTTCGAGAGAAACTCCTTCTCTAGAAAGGATCCATTCTTAGCAACAAAGATCTTGCCTTCGGATCTGTTATAGAAGGTGTGCCCAACAGTCTCTTTTGGGTATCCTATGAAGACACATTTCTCCGATTTGGGTTCGAGCTTATCAGTTTGAATATTTTTCACATAAGCATCGCAGCCCCAAACTTTAAGATACGACAACTTTGGTTTCTTGCCAAACCACAGTTCATAAGGCGTCGTCTCAACGGATTTAGATGGTGCCCTATTTAATGTGAATGCAGCCATCTCTAAAGCATAACCCCAAAACAATAGCGGTAAATCAGTAAGAGACATCATAGATCACACCATATCTAGTAAAGTACGATTACGACGTTCGGACACAACATTATGTTGTGGTGTTCCAGGTGGCATGAGTTTGTGAAACTATTCCACATTGTTTTAATTTAAGGCCAAACTCGTAACTCAAATATTCGTCTCCGCGATCAGATCGTAGAAACTTTATTTTCTTGTTACGATGATTTTCCACTTCACTATGAAATTCTTTGAACTTTTCAAATGTTACAGACTTATGTTTCATCAAGTAGATACACCCATATCTTCTCAAATCATCTGTGAAGGTCAGAAAATAACGATACCTGCCGCGAGCCTCAACACTCATCAGACTGCATACATCAGTATGTATTATTTCCAACAAGTCTGTTGCTCGCTCCATTGTTCCGGAGAAAGGAGTCTTAGTCATCTTGACCATGAGGCATGGTTCAAAAGCATCAACTGATTCATAATCAAGTGATTCCAAAAGCCCATCAGCATGGATTTTCTTTATGCGCTTTACACCAATATGACCTAAACGGCAGTGCCACAAATAAGTTGCACTATCATTATTAACTTTGCATCTTTTGGCTTCAATATTATGAATATGTGTATCACTACGATCAAGATTCAATAAACCATTCACCTTGGGTGTATGACCATTGAAGGTTTTATTCATGTAAATAGAACAACAATTATTCTCTGACTTTAAATGAATAACTATATTGCAATAAACATGATCAAATCATATTCATGCTTGACACAAACACCAAATAACATTTATTTAGGTTCAACACTAATCCCAAAAGTATAGGGAGTGTGCGATGATGATCATATCAATCTTGGAACCACTTCCAACACACATCGTCACTTCACCCTTAACTAGTCTCTGTTCATTCTGCAACTCCCGTTTCGAGTTACTAATCTTAGCAACTGAACTAGTATCAAATACTGAGGGGTTTCTATAAACACTAGTAAAGTATACATCAATAACATGTATATCAAATATACCTTTGTTCACTTTGCCATCCTTCTTATCCGCCAAATACTTGGGGTAGTTCTGCTTCCAGTGACCAGTCCCTTTGCAGTAGAAGCACTTAGTCTCAGGCTTAGGTCCAGACTTGGGCCTCTTCACTTGAGCAGCAACTTGCTTGCCGTTCTTCTTGAAGTTCCCCTTCTTCCCTTTGCCCTTTTCTTGAAACTAGTGGTCTTGTCAACCATCAACACTTGATGCTTTTCTTAATTTCTACCTTCGTCGATTTCAGCATCACGAAGAGCTTGGGAATCGTTTCCGTTATCCCTTGCATATTATAGTTCATCACGAAGTTCTAGTAACTTGGTGATAGTGACTAGAGAACTCTGTCAATCACTATCTTATCTGGAAGATTAACTCCCACTTGATTCAAGTGATTGTAGTACTCAGACATTCTGAGCACATGCTCACTAGCTGAGCAATTCTCCTCCATCTTGTAGGCAAAGTGCTTGTCAAAGGTCTCATACCTTTCGACATGGGCATGAGTCTGAAATACTAATTTCAACTCTTGGAACTTCTCATATGCTTTGTGGCATTCAAAACGTCTTTGAAGCCCCGATTCTAAGCCGTAAAGCATGGTGCACTAAACTATCAAGTAGTCATCATATCTATCTTGCCAAATGTTCATAACGTCTGCATCTGCTCCTGCAATTGGTCTGTCACCTAGCGGTGCACCAAGGACATAATTCTTCTGTGCAGCAATGAGGATAATCCTCAGATCACGGATCCAATCCGCATCATTGCTACTAACATCTTTCAACTTAGTTTTCTCTAGGAACATATCAAAAAATAAAATAGGGTAGCTAAACGCGAGCTATTGATCTACAACATGGATATGCTAATACTACCAGGACTAAGTTCATGATAAATTTAAAGTTCAATTAATCATATTACGTAAGAACTCCCACTTAGATAGACATCCCTCTAGTCATCTAAATGATCACGTGATCCAAATCAACTAAACCATGTCCGATCATCACGTGAGATGGAGTAGTTTTCAATGGTGAACACCACTATGTTGATCATATCTACTATATAATTCACGCTCGACCTTTCGGCCTCCAGTGTTTCGAGGCCATATCTGCATATGCTAGGCTCGTCAAGTTTAACCCAAGTATTCTGCGTGTGCAAAACTGGCTTGCACCCGTTGTATGTGAACGTAGAGCTTATCACACCCGATCATCACATGGTGTCTCGGCACGAGGAACTGTCGCAACGGTGCATACTCAGGGAGAACACTTATACCTTGAAATTTTACTAAGGGATCATCTTATAAAGCTACCGCCGAACTAAGCAAAATAAGATGTATAAAAGATAAACATCACATGCAATCAAAATATGTGACATGATATGGCCATCATCATCTTGTGCTTTTGATCTCCATCTCCAAAGTACTATCATGATCTCCATTGTTACCAGCATGACACCATGATCTCCATCATCTTGATCTTTTATCAACGTGTCGTCACATGGTCGTCTCACCAGCTATTGCTTTTGCAACTATTGCTATCGCATAGCGATAAAGTAAAGAAATTACATGGCACTTGCATCTTATGCAATAAAGAGACAACCATAAGGCTCCTGCTAGTTGCCAATAACTTTAACAAAACATGATCATCTCATACAACAATTTATATCTCATCACGTCTTGACCATATCACTTCACAACATGCCCTGCAAAAACAAGTTAGACGTCCTCTACTTTGTTGTTGCAAGTTTTACGTGGCTGCTACGGGCTGAGCAAGAACCGTTCTTACCTACGCATCAAAACCACAACGATTTTTCGTCAAGTATGTGCTGTTTTAACCTTCAACAAGGACTGGGCATAGCCATACTCGATTCAACTAAAGTTGGAGAAACTGACACCCGCCAGCCACCTGTGTGTGAAACACGTCGGTAGAACCAGTCTCGCGTAAGCGGACGCGTAATGTCGGTCCGGGCCGCTTCATCCAACAATACCGTCGAATCAAAGTATGACATGCTGGTAAGCAGTATGACTATTATCGCCCACAACTCACTTGTGTTCTACTCGTGCATATAACATCTACACATAAACCTGGCTCGGATGCCACTGTTGGGGAACATAGTAATTTGAAAAAAGTTCCTACGCACACGCAAGATCATGGTGATGCATAGCAACTAGAGGTGAGAGTGTCATCCACGTACCCTCGTAGACCATAAGCGAAAGCATTATGACAACGCGGTTGATGTAGTCGTACGTCTTCACGATCCGACCGATCCAAGTACCGAACACACGGCACCTCCGAGTTCAGCACACGTTCAGCTCGGTGACGTCCCACGAACTCACGATCCAGCAGAGCTTCGAGGGAGAGTTCCGTCAGCACAATGGCGTGATGACGGTGATGATGATGCTACCGACGCAGGGCTTGGCCTAAGCACCGCTATGATATGACCGAGGTGGATTATGGTGGAGGGGGGCACCGCACACGGCTAAAAGATCAACTGATCAACTTGTGTGTCTATGGGGTGCCCCCTGGCCACGTATATAAAGGATGGAGGGAGGAGGAGGCCGGCCCTCATAGGGCGCGCCCAAAGTGTGGAGCCCTACTAGGACTCCCTAGTCCTCGTAGGATTCCACCTCCCACATGAAATAAGAAAAAGGGAAGGGAGAAGGAGAAGGAAGGAAGGGGGCGCCCCCTTTCCCTAGTCCAATTCGGACCGGTCCATGGGGAAGGGGCGCGGCCACCCTTGAGGCCTTTCTCTCCTTTCCCGTATGGCCCATTAAGGCCCAATACGTATTCTCGTAATTCTCCGGTACTCCGAAAAATACCCGAATCACTCGGAACCTTTCCGATGTCCGAATATAGCCTTCCAATATATCGATCTTTACATCTCGACCATTTCGAGACTCCTCGTCATGTCCCCAATCTCATCCGGGACTCCGAACAAACTTCGGTCATCAAATCACATAACTCATAATACAAATTGTCATAGAACGTTAAGCGTGCGGACCCTACGGGTTCGAGAACTATGTAGACATGACCGAGACTCACCTCCGGTCAATAACCAATAGCGGAACCTGGATGCTCATATTGGTTCCTACATAGTCTACGAAGATCTTTATCGGTCAAACCGCATAACAACATACGTTGTTTCCTTTGTCATCAGTATGTTACTTGCCTGAGATTCGATCGTCGGTATCTCAATACCTAGTTCAATCTCGTTACCAGCAAGTCCCTTTACTCGTTCCGTAATGCATCATCCTGCAACTAACTCATTAGTCACTGATACGTCTCCAACGTATCTATAATTTTTGATTGCTCCATGCTATGTTATCTTCTATTTTGGACATTATTGGGCTTTATTATTCAGTTTTATATTATTTTTGGGACTAACCTATTAACCGGAGGCCCAGCCCAGAATTGCTGTTTTTTTGCCTATTTCAGAGTTTCGCAGAAAAACAATATCAAACGGAGTCCAAACGGAATGAAACCTTCGGGAACGTGATTTTTTGGAACAAACATGATCCAGGAGACTTGGACCCTACGTCAAGAAACAAAAGAGGAAGCCACGAGGTAGGGGGGCGCACCCTCCACCCTCGTGGGCCCCCTGTTGCTCCACCGACGTACTTCTTCCTCCTATATATACCTACATACCCCCAAACGATCAGATACGGAGCCAAAAACCTAATTCCACCGCCGCAACTTTCTGTACCCACGAGATCCCATCTTGGGGCCTGTTCCGGAGCTCCGCCGGAGGGGGCATCCATCACGGAGGGCTTCTACATCAACACCATAGCCCCTCCGATGAAGTGTGAGTAGTTTACCTTAGACCTTCGGGTCCATAGTTATTAGCTAAATGGCTTCTTCTCTCTTTTTGGATCTCAATACAATGTTCTCCCCCTCTCTCGTGGAGATCTATTCGATGTAATCTTCTTTTTGCGGTGTGTTTGTTGAGACCGATGAATTGTGGGTTTATGATCAAGTTTATCTATGAACAATATTTGAATCTTCTGAATTCTTTTATGTATGATTGGTTATCTTTGCAAGTCTCTTCGAATTATCAGTTTGGTTTGCCTACTAGATTGATCTTTCTTGCAATGGGAGAAGTGCTTAGCTTTGGGTTCAATCTTGCGGTGTCCTTTCCCAGTGAAAGTAGGGGCAGCAAGGCACGTATAGTATTGTTGCCATCGAGGATAACAAGATGGTTTTTTTTATCATATTGCATGAATTTATCCCTCTACATCATGTCATCTTGCTTAAGGCGTTACTCTGTTCTTATGAACTTAATAATCTAGATGCATGCTGGATAGCGGTCGATGTGTGGAGTAATAGTAGTAGATGCAGGCAGGAGTCGGTCTACCTGTCTCAGACGTGATGCCTATATACATGATCATACCTAGATATTCTCATAACTATGCTCAATTCTGTCAATTGCTCAACAGTAATTTGTTCACCCACCGTAAAATACTTATGCTCATGAGAGAAGCCACTAGTGAAACCTATGGCCCCCGGGTCTATTTTCCATCATATTAATCTCCCGACAACAAGCTATTTCTGGCGCCGTTTTTATTTTGTTTACTTTACTTTGCATCTTTATCACAAAAACACCAAAAATATTATCCTATCATATCTATCAGATCTCACTCTCGTAAGTGACCGTGTAGGGATTGACAACCCCTTATCGCGTTGGTTGCGAGGATTTATTTGTTTGTGTAGGTGCGAGGGACTTGCGTGTAGCCTCCTACTAGATTGATACCTTGGTTCTCAAAAACTGAGGGAAATACTTACGCTACTTTGCTGCATCACCCTTTCCTCTTCAAGGGAAAACCAACGCAGTGCTCAAGAGGTAGCAGTCACATTGCTTGCAAGGCTTATAGTGATGTGCATTACCGAGAGGGCCCAGAGATACCTCTCCAACAATCGGAGTGACAAATCCTAATCTTGATCTATGCCAACTCAACAAGTACCATCGGAGACACCTGTAGAGCACCTTTATAATCACCCATTTACGTTGTGATGTTTGGTAGCATACAAAGTGTTCCCCCAGTATCCGGGAGTTGCATAATCTCATAGTCATAGGAACATGTATAAGTCATGAAGAATGCAATAGCAGTATACTAAACGATCAAGTGCTAAGCTAACGGAATGGGTCAAGTAAATCACATCATTCTCTAATGATGTGATCCCGTTAATCAAATGACAACTCATGTCTATGGCTAGGAAACTTAACCATCTTTGATTCAACGAGCTAGTCAAGTAGAGGCATACTAGTGACACTTTGTTTGTCTATTTATCCACACATGTGCTAAGTTTCCGGTTAATACAATTCTAGCATGAATAATAAACATTTATCATGAAATAAGGAAATAAATAATAACTTTATTATTGCCTCTAGGGCATATTTCCTTCAGTTATATCCCCAATATTAGGCCCAGATTGATTTGAACTTGTTCATGTCAATCTTCGTCCTCCAGTTGGCGAGTCTCTTTGAATTCTTCTTAAAGCTTGACCTTGAATAAATCTTCATGACCCGCCATAAGAAAAGATGATGTCATATTATTAAATTAAGAAAAATCCTCATGACGTCACAATGGATCTTTTTATTAACCATCCATTCAGAAAATCGAGGCGCCTCTTTTGGTGAGATAATTATCACGCCTCCTCGATCTCCGTGCATGCTATTACTGTTTCACTTTCCCCTTATAAATAGGGACGGGGGCATGTCTTTTCACTTTTCACTTCCATCACCTCCACCCCTTCTTCTTCCTCGCAACCTCGGCCGCGACCGGAGCTCCGCCGCCCCAGCCAAGCTTCGCCAGTAATTCATCCAAGCTACTGCACCAACCTGTCGGAACCAGAAACCCGCGGCGCTCACCTGCAATTCATCTGCACCATCAGGTACCCCTTTTTCTCTATTCTCAGGTCTACATTAGAGCGCTTGAGTTCATAGAGTTCATCAGTGTTCATTAAGCCCATACTAGTCCATCCAAGTTTATCCAAGCTCATTCATCTCCTACTTGGAAGTCGTATTTCAATCCAAAAATAGAATAGTTACAAAGCAGTAGCAGTTTTAGCCCTTATTCGTATCTTGGATAGATCCCCTCTTTCTTCAGAATCAATATATTGTCAGCTAGTTCTTCTTCTGCTGTCTATTAAGTTTAATATTTATTCTCCTTTTTGAGCTGCTGTAGATCCGTAATTGTATCTACATTCTATAAAACTTGTTTGCCAACACTTAGCGAAATTTCAACAACTTGGATTTGTAGGTGATTGACCCGCCCTTCACCTTATGACTTAACATTGAATTTGTAACCCTCCAAGAATTTCCAAAGCATCTTATCTCAATTAGCCCGCCATTATTTACTGCAAATTATAACCTTGCCTTATTTGTAATTTACTTTCATACCTTTAGGCTCCTCAATATGACTATCTGCAACTGGGAACGCTCTCTGGTTACCAAAGAAATCCTCAACGATTACGTAGGCCAATGCCTATTAGCGACTCAACAGGAAATTGGATGGCGGGTTAGTAACGGAGAAACAATCCCTACTCCCGCTGAAGATGAAATTGTAGTCTTCACTCATCATATACTCAGGGGTTTTAACTCGCCCGGGTCTAAATTTTTCCGGGACCTCCTCCACTACTTCAACTTGCACCCTCAAGATATAGGCCCAAACACTGTATCCAATATTTGCCACTTCCAAATCTTTTGTGAGGTTTACCTGCAAGCAACACCTATTGTTCCTCTCTTTAAAGAGTTCTTTTATATAAATCGCCAGACAGAATGTCAGAATGGCCCAAGCCAAGAATTATGTGGAGTCTCTATTCAGAGACAAAGAGACAACAACTTTCCTTCCACAATCTTGCCAAGCCACCCGAAAGGATGGGTGACCACTTGGTTTTACTGCAAAAACACTGCTCCAGCAACTGAAAACCCTCTGCCTGGGTTTAGAGTTGAACGTCTTCCAGCGGATTTTGACCCACCAAGTAAAATTATCCCAGAAGAACATGCAGCGGCCTTCCCATTTCTCTTAAAGGCTAAAGCTTTATTGGCTCATGGGTTAATTGGAGTTGATTTGACCCGGTGATGGGTCTCTTGGAAGATACTCCCCTTAAGCTGTCGTCCTGGCTTAATGTGTGAGCACTCTGGTGAGCCAAACGATCCTCAACGGTACATTGAAGACAACTTTACAGCTGAAGAAGTCTTTAAAACTGTGAGGACTTTGCTTGGCGAGTCTCATGAAAACTGCACTAAAGTTGGCCTACCACCATTCTTTAAACAATATCCAGCTCCACCTGTAAGTGTTTGTTTTCATTTGGCTCAATATGTTTTTAATCCATGTTATGTCTTGCTTACTTAATATTTTCTGCACTCATACAGGCCGACTCCGCCTTATGGACCAAGAAGCCAAAAACTGCCGTGGCCAAGACTCGGGCCAACAAAAAAAGTAAAGAAGAATAAGACGGTTACTATTACTGAGCCGGCTGTTGTAGGCGAGTCAGCAGATGTTGAGAACCCATCGGAGGTAGAACTTGACTCGCTTGGTCGACTTTTTATTGAACTAGCTGGCACCCTTTCCTCACAGGAAGAGGCTGCTACAAGCCGGGCAGATGATACTGAGGTAATTCCTGTTTCATCCGGTTCAGACTCCATGTAACACCCCAAAAATTTAACCCTGATTTATCAATTAGAATTTTGCCAGGAAATTAAATTTTTATTTTCTGGATTTATCTTTTGATTTCAGAACCTCTCTTTTCTTTGATATTGTGGAGTTTTTACCCCAAGTGAAAACTTTCCAAAAAAATATTATTTGACTTATATACCCTCTCAAGAAAACATTTCTTTTATCAGTGGATTTATTTGCATAATTGTTTTTCCTGAGCTTTATTCTTTCAAAAATGATTTTCATAAGTTTCAGAGCTCTATTTGCACTACAACCCTTTCAGAAAATTCTTTAAAATTCTCACCAAAATTTGGGGATGTCATGTGATGTTCCCACATCACTTTTGTGCAAAAATATCTTTTAGTCAATGGAGGTTTTGAGCTCTACCCCAAGTTTTCAAAACTGGTCCAGTTTGTAATTTGGCACTGCAACCTATTTAAATATTTCTTTTAAAAAGTTTACAAATGTTTGGAGATGTCAGTAGATGCATGTAATTCAACTTTATGCAAAAACCCATGTGTATTCTTTGAAAAATTTGAGCAAACCATCCTCTTTTACTCTCTGGCCCAGTTTGGCTTTTTCTACTACAACCCTAATTTATTTTGCTCTAGTGCCCATGAGCTTTTTCCTGCTTGTAGTCCTCCCTACCAAACCCTTAAATCCAGGAGAATGGACCCATTGGAGTATTTTTGCTCCATGAAACTATGCCCTTTACTTTCTGTCCAGTATTGGTTTTCTCAAAAACTTGCTCTAACAAGTTTTTTTTTTGACAAACTAACCTTGCCATCATCACTTGTACCTAAGGGGACTATGATCTGGAGTTTTTGGCCACCCCAAGAGATGCCTAGATGACCATAGCATTCTGTCAAACACCTTGTGTGCATGGCCAGTTTTGGCTTGGTTTTTAGTTTGCATTGTGGGCTTGATCCCCTGACCAAACCAGCATGTCCACTAAGCCCCTAGATAACTCTAACCTAGACCTGTTAATCCCCAGCCCCACCCAAGCCTCCTGGCATGCCTTGGCATTTTGCCGAACGCCTGGCGTCCATGCTCTGGACGCGCCCAGAGCACACATTTTGCACACGCGCGCACCGAGCCGCCGTCTCTCGCTGCCGCCCTCCCCGCGCCCGTGTTGACCCTTGGCCACTCGCAGCCAGCACACCCGACCCCTCCCTCGCCGCAGAGCCGCCCCGGCCACCGCCTGGCACCCCACAGAGCCACCGTCAGGTCGGCCATGGCGGCTAGCTGACGGCCGCAGCAGGCCCCGGCCGTGGCAGCACCGCCCGAGCCACTCTAGCGCGCCAGCTGCCCTCTGGAATAGCTCGAGCTCATCCGCGAGCTCGTTTGCTAGCGCACGTCGCCGCCACGTCACCCTGCAGCTACAGAACGGCGGTTCACCGTCGATCCTATCCACGGTCGCCGTCGGAACCGACCTCAACCGCTATAAAAGGGACCCCGACCTCCTCCAAGACCCCAGGCAACCTCAAGCCATCCCCCTAGGGCTCCCTTAGCCGGCAATCGATGGGGAGAGGCCTTCTTCCTCGTCTCCGGTCGGTTCGGTCGCCGCCACACTCCGGTGTCGTGAGCTGAGCCTCCCCTGCCCTTCCAGCACCGCCATTAGACTCTCCTAGACCGTGCGGAGCCACCCAACGCCTCAGCCTCGACCGGAAACCACCGGAGCCCAAACCCCCAATTGCTCCCGAAACGCCGTCCAAATACTCAAACATGAGTAACATAACCCGGAGCCGGTAAGTCCATTGATATTCACAATTTGCAAAAAAGCAAAAACTTGAGATCATAAAAACATCTGAAAAACCAAAATAAAAGCATACACGAATATCAAGTATTTGTTAGGCCGGCTTTTAAGACACGACCAAAAAAAGTTGGTTCACAGGCCTCATGTTTGCTTTCAAGGCCGTATAGCCGTTTTTACCCTATAAGACGGCCTCCCATGACATAAATCCGTCGTTTTAACCTTAACAAGTTCAGGGTCTTAAAAGAGATTGATTGTTAAGAGTACGATGGGCCATATAGCGGAGTAGCACTAAACAGACATGTGGGTTTATCCTAGCTCACTGTAAGCGGGCTCTCTCATGACACAAAACCTCCATTTTGACCTTGACGAGTTCAGGGTCTTAAAAAAGATTGACTTGTCAAGATTTCGGCGGGTGACCTGGCGAAGTAGCAAGTTGCAAACACGCAGGTTTAACCCAATTGGGTATGAAAGCTAAACCCGGTGGGTTGGAAGCCCCCAAGTGACCTTATGATCAATTAACAAAGACTCAGATGCACAGAAATGAAACGACAAAGGCCCTGAATTTGAGGTATGCCAACTTTATTATATTGATCATAAAAAGATATATACATTGACAGAGGTATGTACAATGGGGAGAGCCGGTGGCTCAAGTGTAGTAAGGCCGAAGATGAGCAATGTTCCACGACCTGTTTGTCTCCTGCTCAGAGGTGTGAGATTTCTTGTGCTCACGTATATCAATGAGATAATACGAGCCATTGTTGAGATTCTTACTAACCAGAAAAGGTCCTTTCCAAGGTGGGGACAGCTTATGCATGTCTGTCTGATCTTGAATCAGTCGGAGCACTAAATCGCCCTCTTGAAACGCCCGAGTCTTGACTCTGCGGCTATGATAGCGGCGCAGTTCTTGCTGGTAAATCGCCGACTGGGCTGCTGCAAGATCACGTTCCTCATCCAAAGCATCAAGTGCATTCTGACACGCCGTCTCATTATCGGCTTCAACGTAAGCCGCCACTCTTGGTGAGTCATGACGAATATCGCTGGGGAGAACCGCCTCTGCGCCATAAACCATGAAGAAAGGCGTATAGCCTGTTGATCTGTTGGGGGTGGTTCTAATACTCCAAAGTACTGAAGGAAGCTCTTTGACCCAACAACCTGCGTTCGCTCCAAAGGAACCATAAGCTGGGGCTTAACTCCTCCCAAAATTTCTTGATTAGCCCATTCCGCTTGACCATTAGATTGTGGATGAGCCACTGAAGAAACATCAAGCCAGATATGCTCTATTTGACAGAACTCCTTCTTAGCTCCGTTGGATAGATTAGTGCCATTATCAGTGATAATACTATGAGGATAACAAAAGCAAAAGATCAGCTTTTTAACAAACTGAACTGCAGTAGCCGCATCACACTTGCTAACTGGCTCTGCCTCAATGCACTTGGTAAACTTGTGAACGGCCACCAAAAGGTGGGTCTTCTTATCCTTAGACCTCTTGAACGGTCTGACCATATCAAGCCCCCGGACTGCAAATGGCCAAGTTATTGGAATCATCCGCAATTCCTGAGCCGGCACATGAGCTCGTCTGGAAAATTTCTGACACCCGTCACACTTGCTAACAATATCCTCTCCATCAGCATGAGCTGTTAACCAGTAAAACCCATGACGGAAAGCTTTAGCCACCAAAGATTTTGAGCCGGCATGATGACCACAATCGCCTTCATGAATCTCTCGTAAAATTTCACGGCCCTCCTTGGGAGAAACACAGTGTTGGAACACGCCTGTCACACTGCGTCGGTGTAACTCGCCATGGACAATAGTCATAGACTTAGACCTCCTGGTGATACGATAACTCGCCCCGGGTCATATAAGCCAGATAAGGCAATGTCAAATCTGGAATAGCATGGAGAGCCACCACCAACTGTGCCTTCGGGTCAGGGACAACAAGATCTTCTTTAGATGGTAACTTAACCGAAGGATTATGTAATACATAAAGAAACACATTAGGAGGCACCGACTTACGTTGAGACCCAAGCCGGCTTAAGGCACCATCTGCCTTATTCTTCCGTCGATCAAGGTGATCCACGTGACAACCCTTGAAGTGACCAGCAATATTGTCAACTGCCCGGCGATAAGCCGCGACAAGTGGGCCTTTGGAGTCCCACTTACCTGAGACTTGCTGAGCCACAAGGTATGAGTCACCCAGACACCTGGCCCGGCTTAAATTCATCTCTTTGGCCATACGAAGGCCATGGAGTAAAACCTCATTCTTAGCTGCATTATTAATACAAGGAAACATTAGCCTTAAAACATAACAAAATTTGTCACCTCGTGGGGAAGTCAAAATAACTCCAGCCCCCGAGCCTTCCAACTGCCTGGACCCATCAAAGTGGATTGTCCAATATGTGTTGTCAGGCTTCTCCTCAGGTGTCTGCAATTCTGTCCAGTCATTGATAAAGTCCATCAAAGCTTGAGACTTAATAGCTGTCCTTGGCACATATTTTAGATTATGAGGTCCAAGCTCAACTGCCCACTTAGCAACCCGGCGAGTAGCTTTCTCTGTTTTGAATGATACCCCCCAAAGGAGCAGAACTGACCATTGTAATAGGATGCCCAAGGAAATAATGTTTCAACTTTCGACTGGCCATGAACACCCCAAACACCAGCTTCTGCCAATGTGGGTATCTCTACTTGGATTCAATCAAAACCTCACTGACGTAATAAGTCGACCGCTGAACAGGGTACTCGTTACCCGCCTCCTTGCGCTCTACAACAACTGCCATGTTGACTGCCTTATTATTAACCGCCACATACAAGAGCAAAGGCTCTTTCTCAATGGGAGCCGCAAGGACAGGCGACTCAGTTAACTGTTTCTTGAGTGACTCAAACGCCTCATTAGCAGCGTCACTCCAGACAAAGTGATCCGTCTTCTTCATCATCTGGTATAAAGGTATTTCCTTCTCTCCCAGGTGACTTATGAACTGGCTCAGAGCTGCAATACGACCCACCAAGCGCTGGATGTCATTGACACACGCCGGCTTAGAAAGCGAGGTGATAGTCTTGATCTTCTCTGGGTTAGCCTCGATGCCCCTTTTTGAGACCAGAAATCCCAACAATTTATCTGCAGGCACACCAGAGACGCATTTGGCCGGGTTAAGCATCATTTTATAGACCCAGAGATTGTCAAAGGTTTCCTTCAAATCATCTAGGAGAGTCTCTTTCTTTCTAGACTTAACCACTATATCATCCACATAAGCATGAACATTGCGCCAAATTTGACTGTGAAAACAATTCTGAACACAGCGTTGATAAGTCGCCTGGGCACTCTTGAGCCCAAAAGGCATAAAGACATAGGAGAAGGCTCCAAAAGGCATGATGAAATCCATCTTCTCTTGGTCTTTAACCGCTATCTTGATCTGATGATAACCAGAATAAGCATCTAGGAAGCATAAGCTCTCGCAACCCACCGTTGCATCAGCAATCTCGTCGATACGGGGGAGAGCAAACGAATCAGCTGGACAAGCCTTGTTCAGATCGGTGTAGTCAACACACATATGCCATGTACCGTTCTTCTTAAGTACAAGCATAGGGTTAGCCAACCACTCAGGGTGAAAAACTTCCACAATAAACCCAGCAGCTAAGAGCCAGGCCACCTCTTCTCCAATGGCCTTACATCGCTCTTCATTGAAACGACAGAGGAACTTCTTGACCGGCTTAAACTTAGGATCCACATTAAGAGTGTGCTCAGCGAATTCTCTTGGTACACCCGGCATGTCAGAAGGTTTACATGCAAAGATGTCCCGATTCTCACGGATGAACTTGATGAGCGCGCTTTCCTATTTAGGATCCATATTAGCCCCCACTGTGAACTGCTGAGATGAGTCGCCAGGGACAAAGTCAACCTGTTTGGTACCATTGGCTGACTTAAACTTCAACAAAGCATCTTGTTCAGTGGTGGGCTTCTTTAGAGGGGTCATATCAGCCGGGTCAACATTATTCTTATAAAACTTGAGCTCTTCCGTGGCGCAGGCCGACTCAGCATAGGCAGCATCTCCTTCCTCACATTCCAAAGCAACTTTCCGATCGCCATGGACCGTAATTGTACCTTTTCGCCCTGACATCTTAAGCTGTAAATAAACATAACAAGGGCGAGCCATGAACATAGCATAAGTCGGCCGTCCGAACAGGGCATGGTACGGGCTCTTGATCTTGACCACTTCAAACCATAGCGTCTCTGCTCTGTAATCATAGTCATCACCAAAGGCAACTTCCAAGGCAATCTTTCCCACAGGGTATGCCGACTTACCAGGTACCACACCATGGAAAACTATGGAAGACGGCTTAAGATCCTTGTCAGTCAAATTCATTCAACGAAAAGTGTCATAATACATGATATTAATGCTACTGCCACCGTCCATAAGCACCTTTAGTAAAATTATAACCACCGACTTGAGGGGCCACCACAAGAGCTAAGTGACCCAGGTTATCAACCCACGATGGGTGATCCGCCCTGCCCATGATATCGTGTGCTCAGACCATCTCAAATACTGTGGAACAGCCGACTCTGTTGTATAAACCGCCCGCTTATGAACTTTCTGATCTCGTTTACAAAGACTTGTGGTGAAAACATGGTATTGGTCACCGTTGAGCTGTTTTGGATTACTCTGAAATCCTGACTGATTTCCTTGCTGATGGTCACCATGACCAGACTGTTGATTATGACCACCATGGTTACCTTGATTTTGATAGCCAGAATTTGAGCCGCCACCACCAAAGCCGGACCCCTGAGCACCAGATCCTGACCCGCCGGGCGGACCATTATTATTACCATGATTCTGACTAAAACTGTAATTCCGATACTCTCGCATGATAAAACAATCCTTCCAGGCATGAGTCGCCGGCTTATTAGGCAAACTATGTTTTGGGCAAGGGTCATTAAGCATTGCTTCAAGATTAAAGTTTTTTCCTCCGAAGGACGGCTTACCATTACCGTTACGGTGCTGGTTTTTATATCCAGTGTTAGCTACGAGATCTGACCCGCCCTCGGGGTGTCTGCACTTACCACCATTACCCTGGTTGTTGCCATTATGCCCTGCCACATTCTGCTGCTGACCTTTACCATTACCACTCTTCTTGCCCTTGTTGGATTTCTCATCATCAGATCCAGGATCCTTGGTGGTATCAGAGTCGGCATATTTAATGAGAGCCGCCATAAGCTCACCCATGTCATTACAATGCCGTTTAAGCCGCCCAAGCTTCTGTTTAAGGGGGGTAAAGTGACATTTCTTCTCCAAAACCAGAACCGCCTGACCCGCCGCAATACTGTCCAAAGAGTGAATAATAGTAGAGGCCCGCCGGACCCAATGATGGGCTGACTTATCCTCATGCTGCACGCAGTTATCAAGATCGATAATCGTCAGAGGCTGCTTGCACTTTCCTTTAAAGTTCTGAATGAACCGCACTTTCAACTCTGCCCATGAATTGATGGAATTAGTAGGCAATCCTTTTAACCAGGTTCGAGCTGGCCCATCCAACATCATAGTAAAGTATTTGGCACATACATCATCATTGACATCTAGCATCTCCATGACTAACTCATAACTCTTAACCCCGGCCTCTGGGGGAGATTAGCTGTGTAGTTAGCCACTTTATGAGGACCCTTGAAATCCTTAGGCAGACGTTCATTACGTAAAGATGGTACTAAACAAGGCACCCCAACAGACCTGGAAATTACCCTAGCCCCTACTGAGGCCGAAGGGGTCACCAGAGGCTGCTGATAAGCCCCTAGTTGAGCCACTGCTGCTGCCTCCGCCTCTCGGAGAGCTCTGGCTTCATCCATAATCGCCTTAGCATGAGTAAGGGGCGGGTTATTCCCATGGGGCAGGTCATCCTGATTCGGTCGGCGACGTCGTTCGCTACTGGAAACCGCAGGTGACTCAATGCGCCTGTTGTAACTGCGGCTTGGGAGGGGGGTCGAGTGCACCCGATCACGACTGTGTGAATATTTCTCCTGTTTTGCAACCGCCGTCTGCAAGAGCTCAGTGGCGTTCCGTGCCTCAGTTGCGAAAGGTGTTTCATCTGTAATAGGGATCGCATTGACCCGGGTAGCCGCTGCTATCATGCTATCCACCGGGTTAGAATAATGGCCAGATGGTGTTGAAAAATGCCGAGGCAGGGTCTGATCCCTATGGCGCGGGTCTAATAATCGAGGCTGAGCCGCCACCCTGCTCCCTGGTACTTCAGTAGCCCGGGCTGTACCTGGTGGGTTACTTGGCCCTGCCCCAGGCATGTTGAAAAGGTTCCGCGCCTCATACTGCAAAGGCAGGCGGGTTTGGTGTCTCCTTTGAAGAATAGCATTGGACGCATTCTGATCCAGACTCAGGCGAAAAGCCTCCGCCCTTATACACTATGCCTCGGCATCCATCAGAGCTTGTTCCATTGCCATCCTGGCGTTCTCTGCATTGAGATCCTCCTGAGCCTTGGCCACCTCATCTCGCACCTTTGCAACCTATGCATTGTGCTGTGCTTGGTTCACCGTAATAACCTCTGTTGCTAACAGGGTCGTCAAAGTGCCCAAGAGTTCAGACAAAACCTGAGCCGGCGGTCGAGCTGACCCGCCGACCGCAGCCGCCGCAGCCGCCGAACTAGATGTCACAGTTGCGGTTGTTGATGAATTGAGAGTCAGCCCTGTGCCAGCCATGAAGATAGCAGCCCGGCATGGCGGCTCATATGTCGGTGTGGAACGACACCTATGGGATCACAAGAATCCCTACTACGGTTGCCGGGGCGCGGGGTTGCGAGAAGAGCAGGGCTAGTAGATAGCACAAGGATCATTTACCCAGGTTCGGGCCGCGAGGATGCGTAAAACCCTAGTTCTGCTTTGGTGGGTGTATTTCAGAGAGTGCTTGAGCTCTCGAACTAGCTGTGGTGAGTGCGTGGTTCGAAAGAGCCGAATCCTTCTCCAGTATGCCATGGGCCTCCTTTTATAGTCGAAAGGGGCTGCCACAGTGGCACACAGGAGGTGGAAAGGCGTACAGTGCCCTGAGCTTATCGCTCGTATTACAGGACAAGACGCATTTAATGCGAAGCTTAGGTGTCCCCTTGCTTTATCGGGGGCGGAGGCGAGGCCCGTCCCGTCCGTTGCTGCTCCTCCTCGCTTCGACACGCGCCTTGGCCAGCGATGCGTGCGGTGCCATGTGGGCAGGCAGGCAGCTGAGGTGGTGCGGTGGTGGAGCTTTCACGAAGATCTGCATGCGCCACGCAGGCGCTCGATGAGTTGGCCTGGAAACTGCATGTTGCCACGCAGGTGCCCGCCCGGCTGGTTGGGCTGGCCGCTGCATGTGAACGGCGGTGGAAGCTTTGGTTGCTGGTGGGCCTGCTGGTGGTCCTGCTGGCGTCCTTGGCCTTGCCGGGTGGCCCGGCAAGGGTCTTGCCGTGCGGCCTGGCAAGGGTCTTGCCGTGGCGCGCTGTCGTCCCCGGCAAGGGCCTTGCCGGGGGTCTGGTGGCTTTCCTCGGCAAGGATCTTGCCGAGGATCGTCGTCTTCTAATCCTCATCTGATCTTGAATATGTCTTCACAAAGATCTGCATGCCACCATAGAGGTGCCTTCCCGAGCCCTGGCCCCACTTGGATGATGGCGTTGGGGACCGTGGGCTCAAGGGTGGCTCGCTCTGTTGGTGTGGGGCGAGCTGCCCCGGCAAGGGTCTTGCCGGGGCTGCTGAGGCTGCCCCGGCAAGGATCTTGCCGGGGGAACCTGCTTCGTCCCTCTGCTCTTTGTGGTCTTGGCCTTGGCGTTGCTCTTGTTATCTTGGGCTTCGGTCTTACCTTGGCTTACCTCCCCTGCTCTGCTTGGCATGACCGTGGGCGCGGCTCCGACTGCCCGTGCACAGGTAAAGGGGTACAAAAGCGTGCCCCTCTTTTTGTACATTGACAGGAGCCCCGGGCCTGGGCCACACATAAGCGCGACACGTTATTGGGCCTGGCCCAAAACGGTGCGCGGGCAGGCGGGGTGGTTTTTACCGCGGTAAGACTTTTCGCGCGTTGCGCTTCCCATGACCTGCGCGCGTGGCGCAGCGTGGAGGGGCGTGCATGACATGGGCGGCATGCGTGGGGCGGTTTCCGCACGCATGCGTCACATCGCAGTAAAGAGGCGGCTCGCGCCTTCCCCGTAAAAAGAGGGAGGCGTGGAGGCGCGGCTCATTTACTGAATGGGGCCAGGCCGCGGTCTTCAAGGCGTCCACTCCCCACGATCACGGGGTGGGGCGATGTCGCTTCACCCTCCCCCTCAGTTCTGCACGTCCGCCACGCGTCCTTCATGCGTCTGGGGTGGAAAGCGGTGGAGGCGGGAGACCGGGCCGTCGCTGGTTGGGGCAGCGGGTCGGTCCTGATTCCCTGCGCCTCCGGTGGCTGGATTGGCCGAGCGGGGCGGCCGAGCCTCGACCCTGCCCCTTTATAAAGAGGGGGAAGGGGGGATGGCGTCCGCATTCTTCTATCACCTATCTCCTCTTGCTTCTGCTTCTTCCTTTTACTCGCCATGGAGAAAGGGAACCCGGGTCCCTCGACGGTGGCGGCGAGGGTCGCCGCTCGACAGCGCGTCCCTCCTCCTCTTGAGCCCGTGCCAGTGGAACCGGCCGCGAGGGGAAGGGGAGGGGGCGAGGCCGTGGCAGAGGTCGTAGTGCTCGGGGAAGAGGAGGACGGGGCGGTGCGCCAGCTTCGCCTCTGCCAATGGTGCCTTTCCCGAAGGAAGGCCATGTCGAAGACCAGCCCCGCGAGTTCTTCATCAGGCTGCGCCGGCCTCCGCGCCGGCGTCTCCGTCTTCCGGCTAGGGATCTATTAAGAATGCATTTGTAATCTGCTAGGAAACAATGCATCAAATAGAATAACTAATGTAACTTATGTTGCAAATGATGTTAAATTATTTGAAATGAATCTTCATTGACTAATGCTAATATTGTATAAAAATATTATTGCACTTAAATATTTAGTAGTAATAATATCAACAAATCAAATTTATTAAGTGTAATAGAAAACTTTATGTCATTAGATGACACAAAATAAAACATTCTCGTATAAAGAAAATAATGGTTAACATTGGACTCATTATATGGATTAAAGAGAGGAATATAAAACTATAGAGAATGACGACTAGTTATTCATCATTGTATACTTTTCTGAATTGGGTTTAGCAAATATTTATGGTTTCTAAAATCCAACACTTCATTAAGTTGAGTCGATTTGTTCTGTTTAATATGACAAACAATGTAACGATGTATCTCTTAGAATTATGGCATATAGGCAATAATTAGTTTCTTATTGTTTCCACCACGTTCATGATTTATATCCTGAATAATACATTATTAATTAGTTGATTAATACGTGATTCATCAGTGAAACCTATTATACATATATGTGAGTATCATTCTTAATAGATCCCTAGCCGGAATATGAATATGGACATATATATTTAAACGGAATACGACGTCTCCGTTTGCTCGGGAGATGGAGCGTGACCGGCCCCAATCCCTCAGATTGCACATGAGGGGTTGTGGGAATGGGGGCACGCGGGTCGACGTCGACTTCCCGGCTCCTCGGGTCATGTACCTCCGTCGTGGGTGGAAGACGTTCGCTCGCATCCACAGCCTGACAGCGGGGCTCGTCCTCTACTTCAAATTAATGGAGGACGGTCTGCTCTCCGTCAAGGTCTTTGGGGAGTTCGGAACTCGCCTGAAGTGCTGCGTGGAGAGCTCCTCCGACGGAGATTCCGACGATGGAAGCTCTCCCTCGAGCGAGAGTGATGAGGAGGACAGCGGGGCAGATGACGGGGACGAGTCCGACTAGGCGTCAGACGCCCCGCGCCTGGGCGTGTGCGGCAGCAGCAGCATCTGCACCTGGCCGCTCCCCCGGCAGAGGTTTGCCGGGGGCGGGGCTAGCTCCTTGAACTTCTCGGGGCCGTCTCCTTGGGCGGCTGGCGTCGGGAGGCTGCGGAAGAGGAAGAGGGCAGGCGGCAAGGCCGTCAACTCGGAGTACGCGGACAGCGACGCCTTCATCGCGTATTGCCGGTCCTGCCGCCTCGTCTTCCAGCTCCTTTCCCAGTACCGTCATCACCGGCCCACCCGTGGGCGGCCACCGAGGTGTTCTCTTGGTGCTTTCTGCTGCTCGTAGCTCGCCTAGGCGCCCCTTTTACCCTTTCGCCTCCTTGACCTGCCTCCTGAGGAGAGGGACAAGAAAGGGATTACGGGCATCTTATCTCTTTTTTAGTTTGTAAGCCTGCGGGCCTTCGTTAGATTTAGAACTTGTAATCCTCTTGTTCATGTTTTTCATTCCGTACGAACTGTACCTGTATGGGATGTTTTTAATGAAAAAGGGATGCTTGCCGGGTTTTTCGTTCGTGGGTAAATCCCGCGACAAGGAGCGAATCCTTGTTATTGTTTAAGATAAATGTTTTTCGCCCGACAACAGGCCTTGCCGCCCCCCACTCCACTCGACCGTTCTCGCGCTCTTGGCGGAGGCAAGGATGAAGTGGGCTTTAGGCTCCTCATTCTACCTCCTTGCCGCCGCGGCTACAACCAAATCCGGACCCAGGAAATAATCCTTAGGTATGGGGACAAAGGGGAGCATGGCAGCCTAGAGATAAAAACGAGGTTTCACATGCCCCAGTCCTGTTCCAAAATGCATGATAGAGGATAAAAAACTTATCTGGTTCTGCAGCCCCCGGCAACCTTGTCTTGCCGCGGTTGGATCCTTGTGCTTGCAGCCCCCGGCAACTCTGGTTTGCCGGGGTCGGGACGTCAGTCCGTTTCCTTCTTTCCAAGTAGCTCAGCAGAAGTGCTCATGTGCCCTGCGAACCAAAGGAGGACAGAAAAGGAACAGATAGACGCGCACTCGACCTCTAGGCTAGGGGTTAGTCGCCGCTAAGCACTATCAACCCTAACCAAAGAAGAGACTCGACCTAGCATGCATGCTATAACTTAGGGCGCCAGCGCTTCACTTATTTATGCTCAGGGTCTGCGCCTGGCTTTGTACAAAGGGTCACATGCCTTGCCGGCAAAGCTTGTACAAAAGGTGGCTTGCCGGGAGGCCCGGCAAGCCGTGCCTTATGGGTAAAACTTGTGAAGATGCTCGATGTTCCAGGAGTTGCTCACTGGGATGGCATCTTTGGTCTCCAGGCGGACTGCACCGGGCCTGGTGACTCGCATTACCCGATAAGGGCCTTCCCACTTCGGCGTCAACTTGTTGGAATTCTTGGCCGACTGAACGCGCCGAAGAACAAGGTCGCCTTCCTCAAAGCTTCGGGCATGAACCTTGCGGCTATGGTAGCGGCGCAAGGCTTGCTGGTAGTGTGCTGCTCTCACAGCCGCCCGAAGACGATCTTCCTCAAGGAGCGTCGCGTCATCTTGGCGCAACTGCTCTTGCTCAAGCTCATCATAAGCGAGCACTCGAGGTGACCCGTATATGAGTTCCGTGGGGAGAACTGCTTCTGCCCTGTATACCAGGGCAAAAGGTGTCTGGCCGGTGGCTCGATTTGGCGTCGTCCTGATCGACCAAAGAACCGCCGGCAACTCATCAATCCAGCGCCTTCCACTCTTGTGCAGCTTGTCAAAGGTCTTCGTCCTTAGGCCTCGCAACACTTCGGCATTTGCCCTCTCCGCTTGGCCGTTGCTCCGTGGGTGTGCCACGGAAGCAAAACAGACCTTGCTACCGAGGTATTGAATGTATTGCATGAAGGTGTGGCTTGTGAACTACGTGCCATTGTCGGGGATGACTCTGTTTGGCACACCAAAATGGCAGACCAGTCCCTTGAAGAACTTGATGGCTGACTGAGCAGTCACCTTTCTCACTGCTTCCACCTCCGGCCACTTTGTGAACTTGTCGATTGCAACGTACAAGTACTCAAAGCCCCCGACAGCGCGGGGGAAGGGGCCCAGTATATCGAGCCCCCAGACCAAGAATGGCTAGGAGAGAGGGATTGTTTGAAGGGCTTGAGCTGGTTGATGAAGCTTCTTTGAATGGAACTGGCACGCTTCACACTTGGTTACTAGTGCCGTCGCATCCTGGAGGGCGGTGGGCCAGAAGAAACCTTGCCGGAACGCCTTCCCGGCAAGGGCCCTCGACCCTATGTGGGATCCACATATGCCTCCGTGTATCTCCGCCAACAGCTCCAGTCCTTCCTCCCGGGGGATGCACTTCAATTTCACACCGTTTGGCCTTCTCCTGTACAGGACGTCATCGACGAACTGGTATAGGGCGGACCGACGGGCTACTTTTTCTGCTTCTTCCTGCTCCTCAGGAAGCTCCCCTGTTTGGAGGAATCGGACGGTATGCTGCGCCCATGCCAGAGCCTGGGGCTCGACGGCAAGGACCAAAGGCATTTCTTCTGCCATGGGAGCGGCTGTCTCTACGGCCAGGGCTTGACGCCCTGCCAGAGCCAGTTGCTCTTGGGCAGGCTCAGCGTCCGCGGCAGCACCCTTGCCGGCAGCCCCAGGGGGCTCGGTAGGAAAGTACTTGCCGGGACCTGACTTCCTCCGCTTGTTCTGCCCCGTTGATGGCCCGACGGATGGTTGAGTTAACCGGAGCAAAAAGGTACCTAGTTCCACAGGTAGCTTGAATGTAGCACGCTTTGACAGGTAATCGGCGATGTCGTTTTCCACTCGGGGGATGTGCTTCGCTTGGATACCGTCAAAGCGTTCCTCCAGCTTCCTCACCTCATCTATGTAAGCTTCCATCAGTGGGCTCTGATAATCCTTGTTAACCTGTCTGACAACGAGCTGCAAGTCACCCCTGATGATGAGCTTCTTAACCCCGAGGTCTGCCACGATCCTGAGACCGGCAAGCAATCCCTCGTACTCAGCAGTGTTGTTGGTGGACATCTCCCTGGGGAAGTGCATTTGGATCACGTATTTGAGGTGCTCTCCGGTGGGTGCGACGAGCAGCACACCGGCACCGGCGCCTTGCAGCGAGAAAGCCCCATCAAAGTACATGATCCAGTCGCAGTCTGCTTCCTTGCCAGGGAGAGTGGTCTCCTGGATTTCTTCGTCAGGCGTCGAGGTCCATTCTGCAATGAACTCCGCCAAGACTCTGCTCTGAATTGTCGAGGTACTTTTAAACTTCAAACCGAAACTTGATATCTCCAAGGCCCATTCCACAATCCTTCCGGTTGCATCTAGATTATGCAGTATCTGTTGCAACGGGAGGTGCGTGACGACAGTGATCTCGTGGGCTTGGAAGTAATGACGCAGCTTCCTCGAGGCCATAAGGAGGCCGAAGAGCAACTTTTGCACACCGGAATACCTTGACCTAGCCCCCTGCAAGAGGGAGCTGACAAATTAAACCGGGTGCTGCATCATCTTCTTCTTCTGCACCACCTCACTCAACTGCGCGGGCACTGTCTTGGTGGCATCAGACTCTGCCGGGGGCCGCGCCTTGCCGGCACCAGGCCCTGCCGGGGGAATCTTTGGCTTGCCATCCGCTGGTTCTGCCGCCGTCACTGCCTCCTCGTCGACCTCCCTCTGTGCCACCAGTGAGGCGCTGACCACTTGATTCGTCGCCGCCAGATATAGCAGCAACGGCTCTTGTGGTTTAGGCGCAACCAGTATTGGCGTGGAGGAAAGGTATTTCTTCAGATCTTGCAATGCTGCCTCGGCTTCTGGGGTCCACTCCATTGGGCCCGCCTTCTTCAAGATTTTGAAGAAGGGAAGGGCGCACTTGGCGGACTTGGAGATGAATCGGCTCATGGCGGCAACGCAGCCGGTGAGCCGACGCACATCTTTGATCCGCTTGGGCGCCTCAATCTGCTCAATAGCCTTGATTTTGTCTGGGTTTGCCTCGATCCCGCGCTGTGACACAAAGAACCCGAGAAGCTTGCTGGACGGGACGCCGAAGACACACTTCTCAGGGTTCAGCTTGAGGTTGATCTTGCACAGGTTGGCAAATGTCTCTTCCAGATCTTGCACAAGAGTTGGCCCGTCCTTGGTTTTGACCACTATGTCATCCATGTATGCCTCCATATTTCTATGGAGCTGAGGTTCAAAACCAATTTGGACTGCTCTTGCGAATGTTGAGCCAGCACTCTTCAACCCGAAAGGCATCCGTAAAAAGCAATACGTACCACATGGGGTGATGAATGCTGTCTTCTCTTCATCCTCTCTTATAATGAAGATCTGGTGGTAGCCTGAGTAGGCGTCGAGGAATGATAACAGATCACAGCCGGCTGTGGAGTCAACAATCTGGCCGATGCGCGGTAACGGGAAGGGGTCCTTAGGACAAGCCTTATTGATATCTGTGTAATCAATACACAGCCTCCACTTCCCATTCGCCTTGCGCACCACTACCGGATTGGCCAACCACGTCGGGTGGAGCACTCCTCTCACCAAACCTGCCGCTTCCAACTTCCTGATCTCCTCTGTGATGAACTCCTGCCTCTCCAGAGCCTGCTTTCTGACCTTCTGCTTGACGGGCCGCGCGTGGGGGCAGACAGCTAGGTGGTGCTCAATCACCTCCCTGGGAACACTGGGGATGTTGGATGCTTGCCATGCAAACACGTCGACATTCGCCCGCAGGAAGGTGACGAGCGTGCCTTCCTATTTGCTGTCGAGGGTGGAGCCTATGGTGAAGGCCCCTCCCGTGCCATCCTCCCTAACGGGCACCTTCTTAGTCTGCGGCGGCTCGGCTCTAGATCTCTTGCTCTTGTCGGTAGAGCTCTCTGGCACGTCCTCGATGGTAGCACAACACTCCGAGGAGGTGCGCTTGCCGGAGTGGGTGCGAGAGGTCTTGCCGGGCTTCTTCTTCCCTCCCGGGCCTTCAGCGGCAGGAGCAGGTGCCTTGACGGCAGCTGCTGCAACTGCTTCCCGGTAGAGTTGGTCGGCGCAGATCAGCGCGTCCTTCTTGTCGGAGGGGACGGAGATGATGGTCAACGGTCCGGGCATCTTTAGCATGTTGTAGGCGTAGTGTGACGCCTCCATGAACTTGGCTAGTGCCGGGCGGCCGAGGATCCCGTTGTAGGGCAAGCGGATCTCGGCCACGTCGAAGACGATCCTCTCCGTCCTGTAGTTCAACTCTCCTCCAAACATCACGGGCAGCGTGACCTTCCCTTTCGGCTGGCTCCTCCCCGGACTGACCCCTTGAAACGTGCCCGTTTCCTCGAGGTCTCCATCAGGGATTTGCAACTTTTTGATCACGACAGGAGAGATCAGGTTCAGGCCGGCCCCGCCGTCAACCAACATTTTGTTCACCCTGAGGTTGCGTATCGTTGGTGAGACCAACAATGGCAAACACCCGACCGCGGCAGTGCGGTCAGGGTGGTCCTCGGCATCAAAGATGAGGGGCGTGCTGGACCACTTCAGTGGCTTCTGAGCGTCGAACGACGGCTCTGCTGCTGTAATCTCACATGCCCACTGCTTGAGCTGGCGGTGAGAGGTATGCAGCGAGGCGCCGCCATCGACGCACATGGCCTCCGTAGCCTTTTGGAACCCTTGCTCACCAGACTCGTCGTCCTCGTCGTGATCATCGTCTTCTTGTTTCTTGTCGCAGCCCCGGGCGGGCCTCTCTTGCTGGTTGTCCTTGCCGGGGCGGCCTCCTTGGCCGCCATTCTTCTTGCCAGATCCCTCAGCACCGTCATGGTCCTTCTCCTTGTCCCGCCTCTCGTACTCAGCCTTTTGCTTCTCAGCAAGCAGCTCGACTTGTCGGCAGTTCTGGAGGTCGTGGCCCTTGGTGCGGTGGATCTTGCAGTATTGCTTGCCGGAGCTTCCTGGCTTGTCGGTAGCCGCCAAGGCCCGGCAGGCGGCGCACCCGGCAATTTCCTTGCCGGGGGCGTCTACCTTGACCTTCTTGCCGGCACCGGTATCGTCGGATCCCTCAACGGCAAGCATGGCCTTGCCTTTGCGTTTCCTGTTGTGACGCCGGCCCTTCTTCGTCGGGGTGGCGGCGTCTTCATCGGTAGAGTCGGTTTCCGCGCCGGCATCTTCCCCGGGGTACTTCCTTCCCTCTTTAGCCCGGGCACACCTATCGGCCAGAACGTAGAGCTCGGCCACATCCTTAACTTTGGTCATCGCTAGCTCCTCGCGCATCTTGCGATTGCGCACGTTCTGGTGGAACGCGCTAATCACAGCGGCGGGATGAACGTCGGGGATGTTGTACTGCACCCGGCCGAATCTCTGGATGTACTTGCATAGGGTCTCCCCTTCCTTCTGGGGAATGATATGCAGATCACTGGCCTGGCCATGAGCTTGGTGGCCTCCTATGAAGGCGCCAACGAACTCATGGCACAGATCCGACCAAGAAGAAATGGAATCCACCGGCAAGTGCATCAACCAAGACATCACATTGGGCTTGAGCGCCAGCGGGAAATAGTTGGCAAGCACCGTGTCGTCGCGAGCCCCAACAGCCTGCATCGCGATGGTGTAGATGCTGAGGAACTCGGACGGATGGGTCTTGCCAGTGTACTTCTCGCCGACGTCGGGCTTGAACGTGCGGTGGGACGGCCACTGGAACTGCCGCAGCTCACGGGTAAAGGCCGGGCAGCCCACCTCGTAAGGTAGGCCGCCGGAGCCCCCCGGTGCTGGGTGGTCCATAGTGGGTCCCGCCCGCTTGTCTGACTGGCGGCGCATTTCGCGCCGGCGCTCGACGGTGGTTCGAGCGTCTTTGTGAGCTCACTCTCGAAGGACCTGGCGCTGGTCGCGGAGGGTCCGCGGGTCGGACGACGCTATGGAGATGTTATCACAAGCGTCGTCGCGACGGGCAGACGCCCGCGGGGGCTGGCGAGGAGGAGGAGAGTGCACGGTGGCCGCAGCTCCCCCGGTCCTCCCAGCGCCAGCATGTGGTGGCTCGATGGAGCGCCGACCCAAGGGCCCCGCCGGTCGCGGATCGTCTTTGTTTGCGACGGCGACGAGGCTCCGGATGGTAGCCCTCCACTCGTCGAGCTTCTCCGCAGCAGGAGGGAAGTCAAGGAGCAGCTGCGCGCGCGCCAAAGCTTCCGCTGGCATGGCCGGCGGCGACAGCTGCATGGATCATGGTGCGCTTCAACTTCTAACTATTTTAGAAGGAGCTCCGTTACGACCCAGCGGCTGCGTGCCATTTTCGCCAGCGCTTCGACGAGCGTGCTGAACCCCTTCATCTTGCGGATGGCGCACAGGGCTCTTCCCACGGCGGTGCCCAGGGTCACCAACGTGGTGACGCTGCTCGGCGCGCGCACCATGGGAAGAGCGCGCGGTGGTCGCCGGTGTCTGTGTCTTGGAGGTCGCTGTGCCGCCCGGAGGTGGCACAACGACACCCTTGGAGGGCCCCGCGCCGCCAGCGGGGGGCCCGGCTCCGTCTTTGGATCTGGCGACATGCGGCCCGTCGTCTGGTGCGCGAATGACGCCGCTCGCCAGGCTCTGACTGCCTGGGCGATGCTGGTGCTCGCGTACCACGGCCCGGGTCCTGTCCGCGACCGGTCCACTGCTCATCCGCACTGGCACGGGCCGTTCGGCTCCCAACGAGCCGATCGCCGTGGCCGTCCTCTTCTTAGGAGCCGTGGCGACGAAGAACTGCTAGGCTAACTACTGGACCAGATTCTCACAATTGCACCACCCCTTACCTGGCGCGCCAAAGATGTCGGTGTGGAACGACACCTATGGGATCACAAGAATCCCTACTACGGTTGCCGGGGCGCGGGGTTGCGAGAAGAGTAGGGCTAGTAGACATCACAAGGATCGTTTACCCAGGTTCGGGCCGCGAGGATGCGTAAAACCCTAGTTCTGCTTTGGTGGGTGTATTTCAGAGAGTGCTTGAGCTCTCGAACTAGCTGTGGTGAGTGCGTGGTTCGAAAGAGCCGAATCCTTCTCCAGTATGCCATCGGCCTCCTTTTATAGTCGAAAGGGGCTGCCACAGTGGCACATAGGAGGTGGAAAGGCATACAGTGCCCTGAGCTTATCGCTCATATTACAGGACAAGACGCATTTCATGCGAAGCTTAGGTGTCCCCTTGCTTTATCAGGGGTGGAGGCGAGGCCCGTCCCGTCCGTCGCTGCTCCTCCTTGCTTCGACATGCGCCTTGGCCAGCGATGCGTGCGGTGCCATGTGGGCAGGCAGGCAACTGAGGTGCCGTGGTGGTGGAGCTTTCACGAAGATCTGCATGCGCCACGTAGGCGCTCGATGAGTTGGCCTGGAAACTGCATGTTGCCACGCAAGTGCCCGCCCAGCTGGTTGGGCTGGCAGCTGCGTGTGAACAGCGGTGGAAGCTTTGGTTGCCGGCGGGCCTGCTGGTGGTCCTGCTGGCGTCCTTGGCCTTGTCAGGTGGCCCGGCAAGGGTCTTGCCGTGGCGCGCTGTCATCCCCGGCAAGGGCCTTGCCGGGGGTCTGGTAGCTTTCCTCGGCAAGGATCTTGCCGAGGATCGTCGTCTTCTAATCCTCATCTGATCTTGAATATGTCTTCACAAAGATCTACATGCCACCACAGAGGTGCCTTCCCGAGCCCTGGCCCCACTTGGATGATGGTGTTGGGGACCGTGGGCTCAAGGGTGGCTCGCTCTGTTGGTGTGGGGCGAGCTGCCCCGGCAAGGGTCTTGCCGGGGGAACCTGCTTCGTCCCTCTGCTCTTTGTGGTCTTGGCCTTGGCGTTGCTCTTGTTATCTTGGGCTTCGGTCTTACCTTAGCTTACCTCCCCTGCTCTGCTTGGCGTGACCGTGGGCGCGGCTCCGACTGCCCATGCACAGGTAAAGGGGTACAAAAGCGTGCCCCTCCATTTGTACACCGACATCATACGGGTCCGGAATACTGTCACCATCGGAATAGGCCCCAAGCCCGCCATCTTGAAGTTGGTAGACCGACTCCGTCTCTCCGGTCGAGGACTCATCACCTGAGTAGATGAGAGTCTTCCAACCAGACACAGAATCCTCCGCAAGGTCCGTGCCATGCGCAAATCCAATGAAGGCACGCTTCCGGCCAGGTTGAACCCTCGCGGGTTGCGCACACCGAGCTGGCTCGACGAGGTCGGTGCCGATGTCCGGCTCAGGCTCTGATCCGCCAATCTTGCTGATGAAGACGTGAATCCCGCCGAAGGGGACCCGATACCCGTACTCGATTGAATCGGCCTCGGGGCCCCAGCCAGCGTCATCGATGTAGAGCCTGCCGTGATGACTCTTAGTCATCCTGCCAACGGCGTATCCCTCGATCCCTGGGAAAGAGCCCTTCAAGAACTTGAAACCACCATGCGCGAGCCCCACGGTGGGTGCCAACTGTCGTGGTTTTGTCACGGCAGATGCCCTTGTGAAAGGACTTAGGTGTGGAGCCATCTCAACGTAGGTTAGCTTGAAGGGGTTGAGCAGGATGAAAGACACAAGGTTTACCCAGGTTCGGCCCCTCACCAACGAGGTAAAATCCTACGTCCTACTTTGAGTTGTATTGATTGAGTATCGATTACAAGGGAGCGGAATCGCTTGACCTAGCTATCGATTGATTGTAACTTGAGTTAACTCGCCGCAGGGTCCCGCCTTTATATACACAGGTCGAGGCCCTGGGCTTACAAGAGTCAAAGTCGGATCACACAACACAACCAACTCGGGTTCTAAGTCGCCTTGCCTTGCTGGGCAAGTCGCCATCGGGCGGCTCACATCTCCGGGTTACAGCTCCACCTCTTAGTCTTGGGCCTTCAATAGACCCGCCTTGTAAGCCGCCTTCAGTCTTCATACCTTATCTTCTTGGGCCTATTCAGGCTTTTATTTATGAGTCGCCAACAGTGTAACCCGACCCCTCCTGGGCGGGTCACACCATGGGGTTATATCCCCAACACCTCCGATCGCAATTGGACAACTCTGGTTGAGGGGGTTAGGTTTAGCTAATAGGTGGGATGTGTAGGTGGCAGTGGGCTGAGAAGAGAGGCCCGACAATAGTTTTAGAAAAAATGGAAAACGTGTGAGATTTGACGGCTATAGTGCCGCTATAAGTTTATACGTTGGGGTATCAAATGACCCTCAAATGCGACAAAATTTGGCAGGCGGTCTACCTACGATATAATAAGACCACACACCAACTTTCAACCCATTCCGAGAACAGTTAGTTCCCACTTAATATTTCGGAGATGTCGCGAGCACGTGCAAGCGTGTGGTTGGTCTCAGAACGGTCAACGACGAGAACAGAGAGAACTGACAACTACGAACGGATGCAAGTTTTATGAAAACATGCGGATGCAATGCGCATGATCCCATGATGAAATGCAACAAGCAAATAAATCACACGGCGATAACGAAAATAAATGGAAGGCATCTGGAGCGTCGATCTCGGGCTGTTACACCGCACCTAGCCGATCCCCTATAGTTAATGGAGTAAAAAAATTGTGTAGATTTTGTGTCCTAGACACATCAACTTCAAACACTACACAATATATATCATGAGAGTATTAAAATTAAAACATGCATAACATAACCGTCATAACATATAGTTTTATCATCACGAATTTCAAATAAAAACATGCAAAAAGGCATCACTTCAAACACAATGAAAATCACCACAAACATAGCATGTATATGATGTGGTTCGAGCCAACCTCCTTGGCGACCACCACTCAAACGAGGTCCTTGGAGAAGAAATCAACACCACCATGCTCCCAGCCACCATCACCACCGCCACCCTCTCGGCCACCATCAACACCACCACCCCGGTCACCACCAAAACTCCTAAAGAGAGGCTTCTAAGATCTCTCCATGAGTGAGCTCCCAATACTTCCTTGCGGTTTCATCCATTGTGTATGGATTCATGAACATGATAGCACGTTCTTCAGCCTTCTTGGCACCACGAATCCTCTCCTCCTCAAGTGCAAGCCTATGCTCCTCCCCCTTCATCTTTCTCTCTTTGGCCTCCAATTCGGCCTTCCACTTCCCATCTTCCAACATCTTGAGCTCATTCCACCTTGCCATCTTCTCTTCTTTGCGTTCGGCCGCCAACACCTTCTTGGTCTCAATCATGGCCATAAGTTCTTCTTTGTAAGTGCCACCGAATGCATTTATCTTCTTTATTTGTTTTGCAATCTTGTTTCCTTCTGGTCTATTGTTGGCATCTTTGTCAACCTCGTTGTCCTCCTCAACAGATATGCTCAACCTTGATCTCTTTGGAGTGGTCTCCGTGATTTTTTGGATCCACTTCTCATTCTTGCATAGCTCTTTGTAGCAATGATGCAACATGAAGGGCTTGTAGCCGAACTTGGTGTTCCTATAGTTGAATAGTTCTTGGATGTAGGGGCCATACTCCACCACTTGCACACCGCTTGGTGGTGCATTATTCACCTGATCGATGCAACCAGTGCTGGGAAACATGGAAAACAAAAAAATGCCCTACAATCACTGGAGCCTTAGCAGTCGAGTTTTCAATTCAACCACACCTGGAAAGCTAAATATGTGCGACAAAGTATTTAGTAACACAATAGTATGATAGTTTGATAGCAGCAGTAACAGTAACAATAATAGTTTTGTAGTGATTGTAACAACAACAACAATAGTAGTAGTAGTAACTTAGCAAAGATCAATATGAGAAAAGTGTATGTATTGGATCAGTGATGGATATTTGTGTTGGATGAAATTCATCATATAACAGTCACAACCTAGAGCGATAAACATTAGCTCCAATTCATCAATTCAATGTAGGCATGTATTCCGTATACATTCATACGTGCTTATAATAAGAACTTGCATGATATCTTTTGTCCTACCCTCCTATGGCAGCGGGGTCCATAAGGAAATCTAAGGGATATTAAGGCCTCGTTTTAATAGAGAATCGGAACAAAGCATTAACACATGGTGAATACATTAACTCCTCAAATTACAGTTATCCCCGGAGAGTATCCCAACTATTGTCACTTTGGGGTCTACATTCCAAAACAATAAAAGGTGCATACAACTAGCAGATAGGATCAAGAACTAAAATATATTCATGAAAGCATAGAGGGTTCATATATGAAATCTTGGCACTCAAGGCCTAGTGACAAACATTAGGCATAGCAAAGTCATAGTAACATCAATCTCAGAACATAGTGAATACTAGGGATCAAGCCCTAACAAATTGACTAGATTACATGACAAATCTCATCCAACTCCATCACCGTGGAAAAATCCTACGAAGGAATTACTCACTCCAGGTGTTGAGCATCATGGAATTGTTGATGAAGACGGGTTGGTGATGATGATGGCGATAGCAAAGCTGTCAGGACCCCGATCCTAAGTCACACCGATCTAGCATGTAACACATCATATCACTTTGCGACCTCACGCACGGTATCCCCACGGGTGCCACCTTACCTGGCCCGGGACCGTTTGCGCCTTTTGGCTCACATATATGATAGTGTCGCTAGCATCCATATGACAGAGAACCCGGGCCGACATGACTAGTCGTAAACCCAAGGTGGCACTAACTTACAGGGACATGCATACATGTCCCAACAATGCACGTGTCGGTCATCAACGTATGAAACCAAGTCATAGTAAGCTACAAGGACTTAAAGGGACAACGCGTGACATTTCCCCAAAGGGATAGACACAGGAGAAAAGAAGGACACATGCCGATCATCCCATGTGTTCCAGAGTAGTAGCAAGCTACCATCGCTCAGTGGAAGCACTAGGAGACATTTCCCCATAAGAGAGACTACCAAGAATAAACAACTAGATTGTCAGATCCCACACATACCAAGCATTTCAAAATCATACACACAATATGCTTGATATGTGCAAATACAACATGGCATCACAACAAAACTCTATGACTCAAAGTATTTATTCAGAAGGCTCCAAAGAGTCATACATAGTAAGAATTACAATCATGGGTCACATGACCCAACATACAGAGCATACAGGCAACGGAAGTATAACATGTCTGAGTACAGACAACTACAAATGAAAAAGGATGAGAAGCCTGACTATCTACAAGACCCTCCCAAGGTTACAAGATCGCAGCTGAGGTAACAAGCTAAATGTCGAAGTCCACGCGGAACTACTAGTGAGACTGAAGTCTCTCTGCAAAAACATAAATTAAGCAAACGTGAGTACGAATGTACCCAGCAAGACTTACATCAGGACTATCTACATATGCATCAGTATCAACAAAGGGGGTGGTGGAGTTTAACTGCAGCAGGCCAGCTTTGACTCAGTGGCTATTCTGCACTACGATTGGTGGTAACTCTTTTGAGGTGGCGCACACGAGTCCACATATTCACCATATCAATACACCACTATGGATCCACTCCCGTCTCCCTATGAGAAGGCCATCCATAGCACTCACGCTTACCTTGCGCATTTTAGAGTATCCACTTTCACTTGTCTATGAACTGTATAAGCAACCCAGTAGTCCATTACCGCGGACGCGGCTATTCGAATAGATCATGTTAACCCTGCAGGGGTGTAGTTCTTCACACACGCTCTCGCCACTTACCGCCATGTACATGTCATGTATCTCGGCAACCTTCAAGCGGAAGCCTGGCGAGGGTGTCGGCCACAACCTGACTAACCACGCAAGACTCTACTCCAGGTTTATCACCTATTCAGGTTCCATCCGCAAGGGAGTCCAGCCGAGGTTTCCATCACGACCCCAAACGATGTGAGCAGGGTTCCCAAGCCCACCAAACGGGCGACGCTTGGTACACCCGGCCACGGTGCCTAGTCTGTCCCAAGCCCACCTGTATCGGGTGCCACTTGGTAGACTACTAACACAACCTACAAACACAAGAAACTAGTTGCAACTCCTGGATAGAGATCGAGGCGGTTAATAAGTCGAGAGAGCTTGGAGTGCCCGGAGCCCAATGTGTGGTAGTAACTGTCTTAGATCACAAACACGGAACTCAGTTCCCGAGGACAGTTTCAATGAGACAACCCACCATGTACTCCTACATGGCCTCTCACCACTACCTTTACCAAATCGTGTTCACACACTTAGCTGTCAACAGTAGGACATGATCAACAACATATTGCCATGTCATGATCATGCATCATATTGTTCCATTGCATTGATTGTGTTCCCTCTTGTTTGCCAGTGTTTGCTCCCTCTCAGTGGACATTGTTCCAACGTTGTGATCATTGACACCGATGAAGATCTATTGCTATCTTCAGAAGTGCCAGGCAAGCAAACCCCCATTGAGCATTCCGATACAATCCCACTCTCTCGCTCTTGCTCTCTTTTACTGCATTAGGACAACAATGATTCAACTGTTACATGCTGCGGTAGTTGAACCCTTTCCTCTGCATGACCTGTGTTTGCCACAATAAATAGTTGAAACCCACTAGCATGAGTAGGAGTTGCTTGAGCCATGATGTGCCTACTCATTCATGCTTGTTTGTCATGCCTGCTATTGCTTAGAGTTGTGTCAGGTCTGATTCATCGGGGATGAATTGGAATGTTTCCCCCTCTTCGGAGCACCGAACGGACTCCAGAGTAGCCCTCCCGATGAAGAATAGGAGGTGGCTGTATCTTCGTATCGTAAAATGCGATGAAACTTCTTCTCTTATTTTTTTGGGGAAACGAAATTTATAGGCTAGGAATTAGGTCACACGGTCACCCATGGGACCCACAAGACAATAGGGCGCGCCCTGGGGGGTAGGTGCGCCATGTTACCTTGTGAGCAACTGGTGGCCCCCCTCCGATGGATCTTCATTCTAGTATCTTTTATTTATTCAATTAAAAATCTCCACAAAGTTTTATCCGATTCTGAGAACTTTTATTTCTGCACTAAAACAACACCATGATAGTTCTGCTAAAACAATGTCAGTCCGGGTTAGTGTCATTCAAATCATGCAAATTAGAGTCCAACAAGAGCAGAAGTGTTTGGAAAAGTAGATATGACGAAGACATATCAGGAGGCTACCACCTCCTAGACGGTTTGTGATTGTTTCCTTGGTGGCCCCTTTTTTGGGTGTTTGTGAAGAGGTCCAGGATGCTTTTTGTGGAGATTGTGAAGTGGTTGTCGAGATTGTCATCTCCACAAGGGAGGAAGAAGGTAGACATAGGGAATGGGAGCTCATGCTTGATTCGGTGAGGCTCTTGGAGAATAAGGTGACACGGTTTTCCTTTGAGGGACTTTGTTGGTACTCTACTTCTCCAATGGAGATTAAAGTCATGGTGGATACTTGAACTTTGGCAAAACATCAGTTCTCTCTTGCTCCTTTACTTTTTGAAATTCATACTTGCTTCTATTGGTATATCTTGTACTTAGTTTGAATTTCTAGCTCGTATCCTTTTACTGCTCATGTTATTCAGCTTAAGTTCTTAGTGCACTTAGTTGAGCCTAGCATATTTAGGATTTGTTCTCCAAAAGTATTCCCCTTGTTCATTTTTACATTAGGATAAAGCCAAATTATAAGCGTTTTGAAATGCATATTCACCCCTCTAGGTGACATCTTGCTCCTTTCAAGTGGTTTCGAGTGGATTTGACTTGGAGGCTCCAAAGGAACTAGGGTTTTGCAATGGTTATCCCTGAAAATGTACGGAGCTTCCGAGAGATGCTTGGTTGGTTTTGCATGAGTTTGGAATTCGATATGGAAGCACTTTGATAAGGAAACTCATCACCATATTCTTTTCAACCCTTTTAATAGTATGCACATACCTATTGACTCATTGTGATATTGGATCACTAGAAATATGAAAGGTACGCAATTTTTCAAAAAAAAGACAAGAGCGATGTCATATCTATTAGAAGAAGTGAAACGGTTCACATCAGGTGCCGCACATATACTAGACTTTGCCTAGGGCTATGAAGCTAAAAACAAATTAAACATAAGCCTCCATCATCTTGAACCACCCTATCAAAGGCCAAATCCCTCTGCCTGACCATCTCCTTAATCCTGTATGTTGTGCTTGTCATCGAGTTGTACTCCTGTTTAAAAATTCTGCCATCCCGTTATGTCCAAATTTACCAGGTGCTATAGAGAAACTACCCATCCAGATTATTCCTGTTCGACCCTGGGACCTCCCTTTGGCAATGTGACCACCAATCCACTAGCTTGTCCGACGTGGGGTAGTCAGTCAGCTTCAGAGTTTGCAAGCCCGGCCATGCCACCATAGCTCTACGAATCTTCCTCGCAAAACTACAGGACTGGAACAGATGAACTATAGACTCCTCATTAGTGCCACACATTGGAAAAATGGGGCTCCCCATCCAACCGTGATGAAGTAGCTTTCTTGATGTAAGTAACCTGCCATGAGCTAGTAGTCAACCACGAAAATGGACCTTGTTCTTTGCATCGTCCTTCCGAATAACCCTAAAGTTTTGGCGAGCGAAATGATCCAGCAAACATCACTTTGTATGCCAACCTGGTAGCATAAACGCCGGACTCAGTCCAATGCAAGCGAACCTCATCAGAAATACCAGGGTTGAGTTGCACTTCCCTAACCTTGAGCCAAAGAGTCATGGATTCTGGTGCGACACCATCTTTGGAGAATAGAATGTACAAGGGGTGGTCCAATCTTCATGGTGTAGGATCGATGGTTAGATGGGCATAACTAGCTGCAAGCAGCCGAAAAATAGAAAATAAGAGATTATGACCCGACGAGTAGGATGCTAACCGTAGCCTACAATCTGAACAGCCGCTGATCCACAACCCGCAATACTACCCCACACAACTATGCTCAACTCATGGAGCACGGGATAGGTGCACACTGGTACGCGTAGGTGCTATACGAACAGTTTTTAACCCCTTTCTGCGATGGCATTTGGAACCGTCGCCAAGTGAGTGTGGGCGATAGGGGGGTCATTCCCACACGACCCAGAAACCGTCGGGGATAGGCCCTCCTGGCACACAGTCTAGGGCAAAATGAGCTCTTATGCGATCGGGCGAGGCATCGAAACCCAATCGTTTCCGTTCCTATGTACATCCCACACGGTGACTCCCAGAAAAACATTTCCGTTCATATGTATATCACACACAGTGAATCCAAGGAGTGCGTTTCCGTTCTTATGTACATCCCACACAGTTAATCCAAGGAAAACGTTTCCGTTCGTATGTACATCCCACACAGTCAATCCAGGGAAAACGTTTCCGTTCGTATGTACATCCCACACAGTCAATCCAGGGAAAACGTTTCCGTTCGTATGTACATCCCACACAGGTTTATGTATAGGCTCGTGTGTGATAGGTGTAACTATCACACACGCTCTACCTTGGTTAACCGTTTGCTTTTATCAACTACATCACACATGATTTGATGAAGAAAACTGTGTGGCATTGGGCTATCCATCACAAGCGCTTTTACTGCTTGAACCGTTTTCAAAGTTCCATGACACATTTAGCTGGTTTATTAGTTTACAATTAATAATTCCAGTATTACACAAATTCATATTTCATATCGAACAGCTGTTTGCCAACAATATATTCATTTTCCTAATCGAGATCATCCAGGCTCGTCTTATCCAACTCTGCTTTCAGTTCAGTAAGAACCTGTTTTGCACTGGCCAACTGGGAAAGTGCCTCCTCCTTCGCCAACACAATCTTTGCAAGTCTGATTTAAAAAATCTGAGCTCATTCTCCACCTTCCTCTTTTTATCCCGCATCTTCAAATATTCTTCAGCGTTGACAACACTTTCTCTAAGCCTACCTCTCTTCTCTTCCTCATACATGCTCCAGAGCTTTGCTAGGCACATTTTCAAAGACTGTGGCCACTCTTGATCAACCCACTCCAAGTAAGAACACTTTTGTTCATCCTATAATATTTAAACTAGATCAGTAACAATTGTAGGGGAAATGGGTTTATAGCAACATAGAAAATCACCAATACTTATTTTGAAAACTGAAGAAATAGGTTAATTATGACATATCTTCTCAAAAATATCAATGTGCAAATGAATTAGTTGCTACTGAGACAACAACCAAATTCTGAAACATCAGAAGCTATAATTAACTACAACAACACTACAAGTTCTTACTCATGTACTATAAATAACAAATTGAACATTTTATGAGGAAGGTAAATATAACTGCAACAGCATAGCGACAGTGTTTGGATGACAGCAAATTGATACTAACATGTGTGTACATGCACAAATTTAGTAACATAGAACTAATAGCACTAAGGCCGTCCACTATGTATGCCAAAACCGGTGTAAAGACAACTGTTGCTACATCTCGCACCGGTGCCCTGCACTGGCGAGCCGATGCAGCGGAAAAAAATCAGGGACCCGGACTCTGAAGCACCTAGTTGCTCCGATGCCTAGTTCCTTCATGCCATAAAGATTTAATATTTTACTGCTTGTCTCCTCGGATGTGTGGACCAAAGTTGGCTGCACAAACTGCTGAAGTGGTGCCAAATAATTTTCTAATGGCACCGCTGATGAGATGGCAACATTTTTAGATACTAGGTACAAACTGTGACAGTGTCTTAGGATGCGTTTGGTTGAAGGTGTGGTATGAATGGGTTGGGACCGTGACAGTGTCTGAATCACATCTAACAAATGATTTGTAACAATGAAAGAGGGTCTAACCTTCTCTGCACATGCCAGAAACTTCCTCCCACTGTCCACAGATTCAAACGCAACTAGCTTCACGCATGGAGATTGATGGTGACAACGAGCAGACAGATCTTCAGCCACCCAGCTCTATTCGTTGCAACTGATGATCCTAGGGAGCTACAAGAGGAAGAAATGACTCAAATCGACCGTCGGGTAAAAATCCTTCATTCCAAGTCATAGCTCAAGAGAGAGAAGAGAGGCATACCCGGGTGGTGAAGGAGTCGTCATCGGAGGAGGAACCGCAGGAGAGGTCATTGAAGAAGACCATGGCGACCCCGGCGGTAGGATGCGGGACGGCGAGAGCGAGGAAGAAAGCGAGGAAGCGGCTATAGCTTAGGAAGGAAGAAGGAAGGAAGGAGGAAACCGAGGAAATGTGACTTGTGGTCGGGGAGAAAATGGGGTGGGGAAGGGGGTAGATATTTCGGCGGTAGGCCAAAAAATTTGAAATGTAGAGGGAAACTTTGCGCACGGTGCCGCCGGACACCATTCACTTTGAACGATTGTGTGCATCGCAAACGATTCTTCTGCTTTACGCGCATGGGATGAGTTTGATAATTCAAATTTTGGTGGAAATTTCCCCGGGTAGGTCATTGCATAATTCAACATCGCTTGCTAATTTGGGCACACAAAAGAGCGTACAGCACACAAACCACACTTACTGAATCAAGCAATTTTAGTAATTAAACAGAGCCAGTTGACCTAAACATTGCTCTAACAAAAGACCAGCATTAAAAACAAAGCCTAAGTACGCATAATTTTAACAAATCCGTCGCCGCGCCGGCCTATGCATCGCCGGTGTGAGATGAGACGTCGATGACTTGTCCTGGCGACATGCTGCCGTTGGTGGACTTCGCGTCCCCCCTCCTAAAGTCGACCGCGTCCTCATCCTTGTCCTCATCCTCATCCTCGGCGCCGCCCTCAAGGTTGTAGTACTGTAGTAGTGGCTGCGCCAGAGCTCGCGTTGGTACTACACCGCCGATTCCTCGACGGACAGACTCTTCTCTACCTCGACCTTGGCCATGCGCAACTCCTCCTCCCGACGCTCCTCGATCTCCGCCGCCTCCTGCATCTCCAGCTCCTGCTCGGCGATCTCATGAGGAAGCAGGTGCTCCATGGCCACCGCCGCCTTTTCGGACGTGGGTTGCATGCTGGATTCCGAGGTGGCCTGGAATATCTTGGCGTGTGCGTCCTCGATCTTGGCATGGATGGCCTTGACCCGGGCCAAGGCGACCTCGCTGGCACGGACGGCAGCTCGAGCGCTCTCGGCGTTTGCAGCCACCGTCGCAGCAGTAGCTGTAGCCGTCTCGGCTGCCGCAGATGCCCTCTCGGCGGATACGGCCGCGCTCAATGCGGATGCGGCGGAACTCTCGGCATAGGTGGCCGCGCTCTCGGTGGCGCTCGGGGAGGACGCAGCCGTCGCACGGGCCTTCATGAAGCATTTCCACGGCGTCATCTGATGACTGCTAAGACTACGTCGGTATTTCCCCAAAGAGGAAGGGATGATGCAGCACAACAGCAGTAGGTATTTCCCTTAGTTATGAAACCAAGGTTATCGAACCAGTAGAAGAACCAAGCAACCCAACATAAACAACACTTGCACACAAATAACAACTACTCGTAACCCGACGTGTTAAAGGGGTTGTCAATCCCTTCCGGGTAGCGGCGCCCTAAGATAGGCAAAAAGACGTGAAATAAATTGTAGTAGATTGATAGATCAAACGCCAAATAAAATAAATAAGAATAAAACACAGCAAGGTATTTTTGTATTTTTGGTTTAATAGATCTGAAAATAAATGCAAAGGAAAAGTAGATCGCAAAGGCAAATATATGAGAAAGAGACCCGTGGGCCATAGATTTCACTAGTGGCTTCTCTTGAGAAAAATAGCAAACGGTGGGTAAAAAAATTACTGTTGGGCAATCGTTAGAACTTCAAATAATCATGATGATATCCAGGCAATGATCATTATATAGGCATCACATCCAAGATTAGTAGACCGACTCCTGCCTGCATCTACTACTATTACTCCACACATCGACCGCTATCCAGCATGCATCTAGTGTATTAAGTTCATGGAAAAATGGAGTAATGCAATAAGAACGGTGACATGATGTAGACAAGATCTATCTATGTAGAGATAGACCCCATCATTTTATCCTTAGTAGCAACGATACATACGTGTCGGTTCCCCTTCTGTCACTGGGATGAAGCACCGTAAGATCGAACCCACTACAAAGCACCTCTTCCCATTGCAAGATAAATAGATCAAGTTGGCCAAACAAAACCCAAATATCGGAGAAGAAATATGAGGCTATAAGCAACCATGCATATAAGAGATCAAAGAAACTCAAATAACTTTCATGGATATAAAAAGATAGATCTGATCATAAACTCAAAGTTCATCGGATCCCAACAAACACACCGCAAAAAGAGTTACATCATATGGATCTCCAAGAGACCATTGTATTGAGAATTCAGCGAGAGAGAGGAAGCCATCTTGCTACTAACTACGGACCCAAAGGTCTACAAAGAACTACTCACACATCATCAGAGGGGCACCAATGGAAGTGGTGAACCCCTCCGTGATGGTGTCTAGATTGGATTTGGTGGTTCTGGACACTACGGCAGCTGGAATTGATTTTCGTCAACTCCCCTAGGGTTTCTGGAAAATTGGGGTATTTATAGAGCAAAGAGGCGGTCCGGGGGCACCCGAGGTGGGCACAACCCACCAGAGCGCGCCTGGGCCTCCTGGCGCGCCCTGGTGGGTTGTTCTCTCCTCGGAGCACCCCCAGGCGCAGCCTTGGCCCATTAGGTGTCTTCTGGTCCAAAAACATTCTCCTTAAAGTTCCGTTGCATTTTGATAACCCACAAGTATAGGGGATCGTTTGTAGCCTTCTTCGATAAATAAGAGTGTCGAACCCAATGAGGAGCTAAAGGTAGAACAAATATTCCCTCAAGTTCTATCGACCACCGATACAACTCAACGCACACTTGACGTTCGCTTTACCGGAAACAAGTATGAAAATATTTTGTAGGAGTGATGCTAGAACCACTTTGCAAGAATAAAAATAGAAGTACTTTGCAAGAAAATAAAATTTAGGTGTTTAGTAAAAGGGCTTGTGTCAACAAGAAAGTTATTTGTCGCTAGGCAATCGATAACAAGTACCGGTAATCATTCTTGTAATTTTATATGAGGGAGAGGCATGAGCTAACATACTTTCTCTACTTGGATCATATGCACTTATGATTGGACCCCTAGCAAGCATCCGCAACTACTAAAGATCATTAAGGTCGTGAAATCCAACCATAGTATTAAGTATCAAGTCCTCTTTACTCCCATACGCCATAACCCGCTCATCCGCGTTTGGGCTGCTGTCATCCCCCGCAACACTGACAATAAGCAAACCATGAACATATTGCAACACCCTATAGTGGGGGCCCCTCATGTTTGAGTGAGACGGAGGGCACCGTAGGACAGCACCATAAATACAATATACAATCATACCAACCAAGATCACGATTAACCCATAGGATAAAACAGATCTACTCAAAGATCATAGGATAACCATAGATCATTGGGAAATAATATATGGAGTTGAGCACCATGTTTAAGTAGAGATTACAGCGGGGAGAAGGGGTGTTACACCGCTGCATATAGGGGGAGAGAGTTGGTGTTGACGATAGCAAGATTGTTGATGTAGATCGCCGTCCCGATCGTTGCCCCGGCGGCACTCCGGCACCACCGGGAGAGAGGGGGAGAGAGCCCCCTCCTTCTTCTTCTTCCTTGGCCTCCCCCCTAGATGGGAGGAGAGTTCCCCCTCTGGTCCATGGTCTCCATGGCGGCGGAGGGGCCGAAGCCCCTCCGAGATTAGATCTCCCTCTCTGTTCTCTTCTGTTTCGCGTTCCCCAGATCTAGCCGAAAACCGTTTCTTATATTCCCGGAGATCCGTAACTCCGATTGCGCTGAGATTTTAACATGACTTTTTCCGGATATAAGCTTCCTTGTGCCCGAAGTAGAGCTCCAACCGACATTAGAGGAGGGCACAACCCACCACCACGCGCCAGGGGCCTCTGGAGCGCCCTAGTGTCTTGTGGGCTGTGTGGGCCTCTGTTTGCGGTGATTCCAACTCCCAAAAATCACATATATTCCAAAATAATTCTCCATGAAACTTCATTGCATTTGGACTTCGTTTGATATGGATACTCTGGGATACAAAAAACATGCAGAAAATAGGAACTGGCACTGGGCACTGGTTCAATAGGTTAATCCAATAAATCATATAAAAAGTTGCCAAAAGAATGTAAAACTTGTATAATATTGGCATGAAACAATAAAAAATTATAGATACGACGGAGACGTATCAGCATCCCCAAGCTTAAATCCTGCTCGTCCTCGAGTAGGTAAATGATAAAAAAGACATTTTTTGATGTGGAATGCAACCTAGCATAAACTTGATCATATGTCTAATCATGGCATGAATATTAAGACATAAGTGATTCAAAGCAATAGTCTATAATTTGACATAAAGACATCAATACTCAGGCATCCCAATAAAAAATCATGTCTTTCAAAATATCAACGCTAAAGAAAGTTATCCCTACAAAATCATATAGTCTTATCATGCTCTGTCTTCTTAGCACAAAGTATTTATCATGCACAACCCCGATGACAAGCTGGGCAATTGGTTCATACTTTTTAGCACACTTCAGCTTTTTCAACCCTCACACAATACATGAGCGCAAGCCATGGATATAGCACTATGGGTGGAATAGAGTATGATAGGGGTAAATATAAAGAAGACAAAAAAGTAAGAAAGTCTCACACTGACGCGGCTAACCAACGGGCTATGGAGATGCCCATCAATTGATATCAATGCGAGGAGTAGGGATTGCCATGCAACAAATGCACTAAGAGCTATAAGTGTATGAAAGCTCAATATGAAACTAAGTGGGTGTGCATCTAATCCTATAATGAAAAATTCCCACTAGTATATGAAAGTGACAACATAGGAGACTCTCCATATGAAAAACATGGTGCTACTTTGAAGCACAAGTGTGGTAAATGATACTAGCAATGCTCCTTCTCTCTTTGTTTATTATTTTTTCTTTTTTTCTTTTTCTTTCTTTTCTTCTTTTCTTTCTTTTTCTTTTTTTCTTTTTTTCTTTTTCTTTTTCTCTCATTGTCCAGAGTCTCATCCCGACTTGTGGGGGAATCATAGTCTCCATCATCCTTTCCTCACTGGGCACTGCTCTAAAAATAAATAATGATGATCATCACACTTCTATTTACTTATAACTCAAAAGAAATAAAAATTACAACTCGATACCTATGACAAAATATGAGTCTATATGAATGCCTCTGGCAATGTACCATGATGTGCAATGATCTAGCATAACATGTATGAAAAATGATAAACGGTGGCTGAGCCACAACTACTATGTTAGCTATATTATCATGCAAAGCAATATGACAATGAATGCTCAAGTCATCAAACAGAAGCGGTGGAAGTTGCATGGCAATATATCTCGGAATGGCCATGGAAAAGCCATAATAGGTAGGTATGGTGGCTGTTTTGAGGAAGATATAATAAGGCTTATGTGTGATAGAGCGTATCATATCACGGGGTTTGGATGCACCTGCGAAGTTTGCACCGACTCTCGAGGTGAGAAAGGGCAATGCACGGTACCGTAGAGGCTAGCAAATTGCGGAAAGGTAAGAGTGCATATAATCCATGGACTCGCATTAGTCATAAAGAACTGTTGGGGAACGTAGTATTTAAAAAAATTTGCCTACGATCACGCAAGATCTATCTAGGAGAAGCATAGTATAGAGCGGGGAGAGTGTGTCCACGTACCCTCGTAGACTGAAAGCGGAAGCATTTAGTAACGCGGTTGATGTAGTCGAACGTCTTCGCGATCCAAGTACCGTACGTACGGAACCTCCGTGATCAGCACACATTCAGCTCGGTGACGTCCCTCGAACTCTTGATCTAGTTGAGGCCGAGGGACAGTTCCGTCAGCACGACAGCGTGGTGACGGTGATGATGAAGTTACCGGCGCAGGGCTTCGCCTAAGTACTACGACGATATGATCGAGGTCTGTAACTGTGGAGGGGGGCACCGCACACGGCTAAAGATCAACTTGTGTGTTCTAGGGTGCCCCCTCCCCACGTATATAAAGGATGGAGGGGGAGGCCGGCTGGCCCTAGGGGGCGCGCCCAAGGAGGGGGAGTCCTACTAGGACTACTAGTCCTAGTAGGATTCCTCCACAAGGAAGAGAGGGGGAAGGAAGGAGAGGGAGAGGGAGTACGAAAGGGGGGCGCCGCCCCCCTTACCTTGTCCAATTCGGACTCCAAGGCGGGGCGGCCTGCCCTGGCTGCCCTCCTCTCTCTCCAACAAGGCCCATGGTGGCCCATTAGTTCCCCTAGGGGGTTCCGGTAACCCCTCCGGCACTCCATTTTCACCCGAAACTATTCGGAACACTTCTGGTGTCCGAATAACATGGTCCAATATATCAATCTTTATGACTCGACCATTTCTAGACTCCTCGTCATGTCCGTGATCTCATCCGGGGCTCTGAACAAACTTCGGTACATCAAATCACATAACTCATAATACAAGTCGTCATCGAACGTTAAGCGTGCAGACCCTACGGGTTCGAGAACTATGTAGACATGACCGAGACACATCTCCAGTCAATAACCAATAGCGGAACCTGGATGCTCATATTGGCTCCTACATATTCTAGGAAGATCTTTATCGGTCAAACCGCATAACAACATACGTTGTTCCCTTTGTCATCGGTATGTTACTTGCCCGAGATTCGATCTTCAGTATCATCATACGTAGTCCAATATCGTTACCGTCAAGTATCTTTACTCGTTCCATAATGAATCATCCCAAACTAACTCATTAGTCACATTGCTTGCAAGGCTTATAGTGATGTGCATTACCGAGAGGGCCCAGAGATACCTCTCCGACAATCGGAGTGACAAATCCTAATCTCAATCTATGCCAACTCAACAAACACCATCGGAGACACCTGTAGAGCATCTTTATAATCACCCAGTTATGTTGTGACGTTTGATAGCACACTAAGTATTCCTCCGGTATTCGGGAGTTGCATAATCTCATAGTCATAGGAACATGTATAAGTCATGAAGAAAGCAATAGCAATAAACTTAAACGATCATAGTGCTAAGCTTCCATCACATCATTCTCTAATGATGTGATCCCGTTCATCAAATGACAACACATGTCTATGGGTAGGAAACTTAACCATGTTTGATTAACGAGCTAGTCTAGTAGAGGCATACTAGGGACACTCTGTTTGTTTATGTATTGACACATGTACTAAGTTTCCGGTTAATACAATTCTAGCATGAATAATAAATATTTATCATGATATAAGGAAATATAAATAACAACTTTATTATTGCCTCTAGGGCATATTTCCTTCAGTCTCCCACTTGCACTTGAGTCAATAATCTAGATTACATAGTAATGATTCTAACACCCATCGAATCTTGGTGCTGATCATGTTTTACTCGTGAGAGAGGCTTAGTCAATGGGTCTGCAACATTCAGATCTGTATGTATTTTGCAAATCTCTATGTCTCCCTCCTTGACTTGATCGCGGATGGAATTGAAGCGTCTCCTGGTGTTCTTGGTTCTCTTGTGAAATCTGGATTCCTTTGCCAAGGCAATTGCACCAGTATCGTCACAAAAGATTTTCATTGGACCCGATGCACTAGGTATGACAACTAGATCGGATATGAACTGCTTCATTTGCTGCTTCTGAAGCAGCTATGTACTCCGCTTCACACGTAGATCCCGCCACGACGCTCTGTTTAGAACTGCACCAACTTACAGCTCCACCATTCAATATAAATATGTATCCAGTTTGTGACTTAGAGTCATCCGGATCAGTATCAAAGCTTGCATCGATGTAACCATTTACAACGAGCTCTTTTTCACCTCCATAAACGACAAACATATCCTTAGTCCTTTTCAGGTATTTCAGGATGTTCTTGACCGCTGTCCAGTGATCCACTCCTGGATTACTTTGGTACCTCCCTACTATACTTATAGCAAGGCACACATCAGGTCTGGTACACAACATTGCATACATTATAGAACCTATGGCTGACGCATAGGGAATGACTTTCATTTTCTCTCTATCTTCTGCAGTGGTCGAGCATTGAGTCTCACTCAACTTCACACCTTGTAACACAGGCAAGAACCCTTTCTTTGACTGATCCATTTTGAACTTCTTCAAAATCTTATCAAGGTATGTGCTTTGTGAAAGTCCAATTAAGCGTCTTGATCTATCTCTATAGATCTTGATGCCTAATATGTAAGCAGCTTCACCGAGGTCTTCCATAGAAAAACTCTTATTCAAGTATCCTTTTATGCTATCCAGAAATTCTATATCATTTCCAATCAACAATATGTCATTCACACATAATATTAGAAATGCTACAGAGCTCCCACTCACTTTCTTGTAAATACAGGCTTCTCCAAAAATCTTTATAAAACCATATCCTTTGATCACACTATCAAAACATTCATTCCAACTCCGAGAGGCTTGCACCAGTCCATAAATGGATCGCTGGAGCTTGCACACTTTGTTAGCACCCTTTGGATCGACAAAACCTTCTGGTTGCATCATATACAACTCTTCTTCTAGAAATCCATTCAGGAATGCAGTGTTGACGTCCATTTACCAAATTTCATAATCATAAAATGCGGCAATTGCTAACATGATTCAGACAGACTTAAGCATCGCTACGGGTGAGAAAGTCTCATCGTAGTCAACTCCTTGAACTTGTCGAAAACCTTTTGCAACAAGTCGAGCTTTGTAGACAGTAACATTACCGTCAGCGTCGGTCTTCTTCTTGAAGATCCATTTATTTTCTATGGCTTGCCGATCATCGGGCAAGTCAACCAAAGTCCACACTTTGTTCTCATACATGGATCCCATCTCAGATTTCATGGCCTCAAGCCATGTCGCGGAATCTGGGCTCATCATCGCTTCCTCATAGTTCGTAGCTTCGTCATGGTCAAGTAACATGACCTCCAGAACAGGATTATCGTACCACTCTGGTGCGGATCTTTGATACGTCTCCAACGTATCTATAATTTTTTATTGTTCCATGCTATTATTCTGTTTTGGATGTTTAATGGGCTTATTTATACACTTTTATATTATTTTTGGGACTAACCTATTAACCGGAGGCCCAACCCAAATTGTTGTTTTCTTGCCTATTTCAGTGTTTCGAAGAAAAGGAATATCAAACGGAGTCCAAATGGAATGAAACCTTCGGGAGAGTTATTTCTGGAACAGAAGCAATCCAGGAGACTTGGAGTAGACATCGGGGAAGCTTCGAGGTGGCCACGAGGCAAGGAGGCGCGCCTGCCCCCCTGGGCGCGCCCCCCACCCTCGTGGGCCCGTCGTGGCTCCCCTGACCGACTTCTTTTGCCTATATATGCCCATATACCCTAAAAACATCAGAGAAAAGAATAGATCGGGAGTTCCGCCGCCGCAAGCCTCTGTAGCCACCAAAAACCAATCGGGACCCTGTTCCGGCACCCTGCCGAAGGGGGGAACCCTCACCGGTGGCCATCTTCATCATCCCGGCGCTCTCCATGACGAGGAGGAAGTAGTTCACCCTCGGGGCTGAGGGTATGTACCAGTAGCTATGTGTTTGATCTCTCTCTCTCTCTCTCTCTCTCGTGTTCTTGATTTGGCACGATCTTGATGTATCGCGAGCTTTGCTATTATAGTTGGATCTTATGATGTTTCTCCCCCTCTACCCTCTTGTAATGGATTGAGTTTTCCCTTTGAAGTTATCTTATCAGATTGAGTCTTTAAGGATTTGAGAACACTTGATGTATGTCTTGTATGTGCTTATCTGTGGTGACAATGGGATATTCACGTGATCCACTTGATGTATGTTTTGGTGATCAACTTGCGGGTTCCGTTCGTGAACTTATGCATAGGGGTTGGCACACGTTTTCGTCTTGACTCTCTGGTAGAAACTTTGGGGCACTCTTTGAAGTTCTATGTGTTGGTTGAATAGATGAATCTGAGATTATTTGATGCATATCGTATAATCATACCCACGGATACTTGAGGTGACATTGGAGTATCTAGGTGACATTAGGGTTTTGGTTGATTTGTGTCTTAAGGTGTTATTCTAGTACGAACTCTATGATAGATCGAACGGAAAGAATAGCTTCGTGTTATTTTACTACGGACTCTTGAATAGATCGATCAGAAAGAATAACTTTGAGGTGGTTTCGTACCCTACAATAATCTCTTCGTTTGTTCTCCGCTATTAGTGACTTTGGAGTGACTCTTTGTTGCATGTTGAGGGATAGTTATATGGTCCAATTATGTTATTATTGTTGAGAGAACTTGCACTAGTGAAAGTATGAACCCTAGGCCTTGTTTCCTAGCATTGCAATACCGTTTATGCTCACTTTTATCATTAGTTACCTTGCTGTTTTTATATTTTCAGATTACAAATACTCATATCTATCATCCATATTGCACTTATATCACCATCTCTTCGCCGAACTAGTGCACCTATACAATTTACCATTGTATTGGGTGTGTTGGGGACACAAGAGACTCTTTGTTATTTGGTTGCAGGGTTGTTTGAGAGAGACCATCTTCATCCTATGCCTCCCACGGATTGATAAACCTTAGGTCATCCACTTGAGGGAAATTTGCTACTGTCCTACAAACCTCTACACTTGGAGGCCCAACAACGTCTACAAGAAGAAGGTTGTGTAGTAGACATCAAGCTCTTTTCTGGCGTCGTTGCCGGGGAGGTAACGAGGAGGAGCCTTCTATTCAACCCATCTCATTAATATGGAGCTCCAAAAAGAGGGTCAAACCCACACATGACGTGAAGAAGAAAAAGAAAAGACGGAGAAGCAAAGGTGAAAAGGTATCCCTCCCAAACGATGTTGCTCATATTACTCATTGTGATGATGATAATTGCTATACTGTTGGTGCTATCCATACTGTTAATGATGAGAGTGATTATGCTTATGATATGAAAAAGCCCAAGCTTGGGGATGCTATGTTTGATGAGAATGACAAGTTTGAGAATATTTTTGCTGAAATTAATGTTTGTCCCAAGCTTGGGGATGCTATGTTTAATGAAGATGATGTTATTAGCCTCCCAAGTTTTGATATGCAAATTTGTTATGATAGCATGCCTCCTACTTATGATGATTATATTGATGAAACTGGGATTGGAAGAGTGTCAACTTTAGGACGTAATGATCCCACTATTCTGGAGGATGTTGAATCTTATTGTGATAATTATGAAAGTGGATTTGGAGAGGTCATGACTTTATTTAGTGATGAATCCACTATTTCGGAAGAGGTTTCAATTGATTATGATGAGAACAAAGTTGCTACTTATGATGATTATTGTGATGATACTTATGCTATAAAAAGTAGTGATGATTATATTTATAAAACTTGTCATGATTATGATTACCCTTTTTCTGAACATTACTCTTTTAATGTGGAAACAGTTTATAGTATTCGAGTTTCTTATGATACTCCCACTATTCCGAATAAGAAGAATTTTGCTTATGTAGAGAGTAGTAAATTTTCTATGCTTGTAGATCATGAAAAGAATGCTTTAGGTGCTGGTTATATTGTTGAATTCATTCATGATGCTTCTGAAAATTATTATGAGGGAGGAATATATACTTGTAGGAATTGCAATAATATCAAGTTTCCTCTCTATGTGCTTAAAGTTTTAAAGTTATGCTTGTTTTGCCTTCCTATGCTAGTGGATTATTGTTCCCATAAGTTGTTTGCTCACAAAATCCCTATGCATAGGAAGTGGGTTAGACTTAAATGTGCTAGTCATATTCTTCATGATGCTCTCTTTGTGTTTCAATTTTTTATCTTTTATGCGAGCATCATTGAAATCATCATGCCTAGCTAGGGGCGTTAAACGTTAGCGCTTGTTGGGAGGCAACCCAATTTTATTCTTTAACTTTTGCTCCTATTTAGTAATAAATAATTAATCTAGCTTCTGGTTAGATGTCTTTTTATGTTTTAATTAGTGTTTGTGCCAAGTAGAACCTTTGGGAAGACTTGGGTGAAGTCTTTATGATCTTGCTGTAAAAAACAGAAACTTTAGCGCTCACGAGATGTGCTGCCATTTTTTTTTACAGGAGAGTGATTTTAGGTTGATTATTTTTGCAGATGATTAATATACAAATTCCTCAGTTCCACCAATTTATTTCAGAATTTTTGGAGTTCCATAAGTATACGTTTGATACAGATTACTATAGACTGTTCTGTTTTTTGACAGATTCTGTTTTCTATGTGTTGTTTGCTTATTTTGATGAATCTATGAGTAGTATCAGAGGGTATGAACCATAGAGAAGTTGGAATACATTAGATATTACACCAATATGAATTTAGATTGAGTTCACAACAGTACCTAAGTGGTGGTTTGTTTTATTTCGCTAACGGAGCTTACAAGTTTTTTGTTGAGTTTTGTGTTGTGAAGTTTTCAAGTTTTGGGTAAAGATTCAATGGACTATGGAATAAGGAGTGGCAAGAGCCTAAGCTTGGGTATGCCCAAGGCACCCCAAGGTAATATTCAAGGATAACCAAGAGCCTAAGCTTGGGTATGCCCCGGATGGCATCCCCTCTTTCGTCTTCGTTCATCGGTAACTTTACTTGGAGCTATATTTTTATTCACCACATGATATGTGTTTTGCTTGGAGCGTCATTTTATTTTATTTTGTTTTGCCTGCTATTTGAATATTGATCTTCACTTATATCTTTTGGAGTAGTTTGTTGTTTGCTCTAGTGCTTCACTTATATCTTTTAGAGCACAATGGTGGTTTTATTTTGAAGAAATAGATGAACTCTAATTCTTCACTTATATTATTTTGAGAGTCTTTAGAACAGCATGGTAATTTGCTTTGGTTATGAATTTAGTCCTAATATGATGGGCATCCAAGAGGGATATAATAAAAACTTTCATATAAAGTGCATTGAATACTATGAGAAGTTTGATACTTGATGATTGTTTTGAGATATGAAGATGGTGATATTAGAGTCATGCTAGTGGAGTGGTTGTGAATTTGAGAAATACTTGTGTTAAAGTTTGTGATTCCCGTAGCATGCACGTATGGTGAACCGTTATGTGATGAAGTCGGAGCATGATTTATTTATTGATTGTCTTCCTTATGAGTGGCGGTCGGGGACGAGCGATGGTATTTTCCTACCAGACTATCCCCCTAGGAGCATGCGCGTAATACTTTGTTTTGATAACTAATAGACTTTTGCAACAAGTATATGAGTTCTTTATGACTAATGTTGAGTCCATGGATTATACGCACTCTCATCCTTCCACCATTGCTAGCTTCTCTAATACCGCGCACTTTTCGCCGGTATCATATACCCACCATATACCTTCCTCAAAACATCCACCATATCTACCTACTATAGCATTTCCATAGCCATTCCGAGATATATTGCCATGCAACTTTCCACCGTTCCGTTTATTATGACACGCTCCATCATTGTCATATTGCTTTGCATGATCATGTAGTTGACATCTTATTTGTGGCAAAGCCACCGTTCATAATTCTTTCATACATGTCACTCATGAGTCATTGCGCATCCCGGTACACCTCCGGAGGCATTCATATAGAGTCATATCTTGTTCTAAGTATTGAGTTGTAATACTTGAGTTGTAAGTAAATAAAAGTGTGATGATCATCATTATTAGAGCATTGTCCCAAGTGAGGAAAGGATGATGGAGACTATGATTCCCCCACAAGTCGGGATGAGACTCCGGACAAAAAAAGAAAAAAAAAAGAGGCCATAAAAAAAGAGAAAAGCCCCAAATAAAAAAATGAGAGAAAAAGAGAGAAGGGACAATGCTACTATCCTTTTACCACACTTGTGCTTCAAAGTAGCACCATGATCTTCATTGATAGAGAGTCTCCTATTTTGTCACTTTCATATGCTAATGGGAATTTTACATTATAGAACTTGGCTTGTATATTCCAATGATGGGCTTCCTCAAATTGCCCTAGGTCTTCGTGAGCAAGCGAGTTGGATGCACACCCACTTAGTTTCTTTTGTTGAGCTTTCATACACTTATAGCTCTAGTGCATCCGTTGCATGGAAATCCCTACTCACTCACATTGATATCTATTAATGGGCATCTCCATAGCCCGTTGATACGCCTAGTTGATGTGAGACTATATTCTCCTTTTTTTCTTCTCCACAACCACCAATCTATTCCACCTATAGTGCTATATCCATGGCTCACGCTCATGTATTGCGTGAAGATTGAAAAGTTTGAGAACATTAACAGTATGAAACAATTGCTTGGCTTGTCATCGGGGTTGTGCATGATTAAATACTTTGTGTGATGAAGATAGAGCATAGCCAGACTATATGATTTTGTAGGGATAACTTTCTTTGGCCATGTTATTTTGAGAAGACATGATTGCTTTATTAGTATGCTTGAAGTATTATTATTTTCATGTCAATATTAAACTTTTGTCTTGAATCTTATGGATCTGAATATTCTTGCCACAATAAAGAGAATTACATTGATAAGTATGTTAGGTAGCATTCCACATCAAAAATTCTGTTTTTATCATTTACCTACTCGAGGACGAGCAGGAATTAAGCTTGGGGATGCTTCATACGTCTCCAACGTATCTATAATTTTTTATTGTTCCATGCTATTATATATTCTGTTTTGGATGTTTAATGGGCTTATTTATACACTTTTATATTATTTTTGGGACTAACCTATTAACTGGAGGCCCAGCCCAAATTGTTGTTTTCTTGCCTATTTCAGTGTTTCGAAGAAAAGGAATATCAAACGGAATCCAAACGGAATGAAACCTTCGGGAGAGTTATTTTTGGAACGGAAGCAATCCAGGAGACTTGGAGTAGACATCAGGGAAGCTTCGAGGTGGCCACGAGGCAGGGAGGCGCGCCTTCCCCCTGGGCACGCCCCTCACCCTCGTGGGCCCGTCGTGGCTCCCCTGACCGACTTCTTTCGCCTACATATGTCCATATACCCTAAAAACATCAGAGAACAGAATAGATCGGGAGTTCCGCCGCCGCAAGCCTCTGTAGCCACCAAAAACCAATCGGGACCCTGTTCCGGCACCCTGCCGGAGGGCCGAACCCTCACCGGTGGCCATCTTCATCATCCCGGCGCTCTCCATGACGAGGAGGGAGTAGTTCACCCTCGGGGCTGAGGGTATGTACCAGTAACTATGTGTTTGATCTCTCTCTCTCTCTCTCTCTCTCTCTCGTGTTCTTGATTGGGCACGATCTTGATGTATCATGAGCTTTGCTATTATAGTTGGATCTTATGATGTCTCTCCCCCTCTACTCTCTTGTAATGGATTGAGTTTTCCCTTTGAAGTTATCTTATCGGATTGAGTCTTTAAGGATTTGAGAACACTTGATGTATGTCTTGCATGCGCTTATCTGTGGTGACAATGGGATATTCACGTGATCCACTTGATGTATGTTTTGGTGATCAACTTGCGGGTTCCGTTCGTGAACTTATGCATAGGGGTTGGCACACGTTTTCATCTTGACTCTCTGTTAGAAACTTTAGGGCACTCTTTGAAGTTCTATGTGTTGGTTGAATAGATGAATCTGAGATTGTTTGATGCATATCGTATAATCATACCCACGGATACTTGAGGTGACATTGGAGTATCTAGGTGACATTAGGGTTTTGATTGATTTGTGTCTTAAGGTGTTATTCTAGTACGAACTCTATGATAGATCGAACGGAAAGAATAGCTTCGTGTTATTTTACTACGGACTCTTGAATAGATCGATCAGAAAGTATAACTTTGAGGTGGTTTCGTACCCTACAATAATCTCTTCGTTTGTTCTCCGCTATTAGTGACTTTGGAGTGACTCTTTGTTGCATGTTGAGGGATAGTTATATGATCCAATTATATTATTATTGTTGAGAGAACTTGCACTAGTGAAAGTATGAACCCTAGGCCTTGTTTCCTAGCATTGCAATACCGTTTCCGCTCACTTTTATCATTAGTTACCTTGCTGTTTTTATATTTTCAGATTACAAATACTCATATCTATCATCCATATTGCACTTGTATCACCATCTCTTCGCCGAACTAGTGCACATATACAATTTACCATTGTATTGGGTGTGTTGGGGACACAAGAGACTCTTTGTTATTTGGTTGCAGGGTTGTTTGAGAGAGACCATCTTCATCCTACGCCTCCCATGGATTGATAAACCTTAGGTCATCCACTTGAGGGAAATTTGCTACTGTCCTACAAACCTCTGCACTTGGAGGCCCAACAACGTCTACAAGAAGAAGGTTGTGTAGTAGACATCAATTTTACTCTGGTTGACCTACGTGGTTCGGTAGTAACTTGATCAGAAGTTTCATGATCATCATCATTAGCTTCCTCACTAATTGGTGTAGGAATCACTGGAACTGATTTCTGTGATGAACTACTTTCCAATAAGGGAGCAGGTACAATTACCTCATCAAGTTCTACTTTCCTCCCACTCACTTCTTTCGAGAGAAATTCCTTTTCTAGAAAGGGTCCATTCTTAGCAACGAATATCTTGCCTTCGGATCTGTGATAGAAGGTGTACCCAACAGTCTCCTTTGGGTATCCTATGAAGACACATTTCTCCGATTTGGGTTCGAGCTTATCAGGTTGAAGCTTTTTCACATAAGCATCGCAGCCCCAAACTTTAAGAAATGACAACTTGGGTTTCTTGCCAAACCACAGTTCATATGGTGTCATCTCAAGGGATTTAGATGGTGCCCTATTTAACGTGAATGCAGCCATCTCTAAAGAATAACCCCAAAACGCTAGCGGTAAATCAGTAAGAGACATCATAGATCACTCCATATCTAATAAAGTGCGGTTACGACGTTCGGACACACCATTACGCTGTGGTGTTCCGGGTGGTGTGAGTTGCGAAACTATTCCGCATTGTTTCAAACGAAGACCAAACTCGCAACTCAAATATTCACCTCCACGATCAGATCATAGAAACTTTATTTTCTTGTTACGATGATTTTCCACTTCACTCTAAAATTCTTTGAACAGTTCAAATGTTTTAGACTTATGTTTCATCAAGTAGATATACCCATATCTTCTCAAATCATCTGTGAAAGTCAGAAAATAATGATACCCGCCGCGAGCCTCAACACTCATCGGACCACATACATCAGTATGTATTATTTCCAATAAGTCAGTTGCTCGCTCCATTGTTCCGGAGAACGGAGTCTTAGTCATCTTGCCCATGAGGCATGGTTCGCAAGCATCAAGTGATTCAAAATCAAGTGATTCCAAAAGCCCATCAGCATGGAGTTTCTTCATGCGCTTTACACCAATATGACCTGGCAGTGCCACAAATAAGTTGCACTATCATTATTAAACTTATATCTTTTGGCTTCAATACTATGAATATGTGTATCACTACTATCGAGATTTAACAAAAATACACCACTCATCAAGGGTGCATGACCATAAAAGATATTACTCATATAAATAGAACAACCTCATTATTCTTTGATTTAAATGAATAACCGTCTCGGATCAAACAAGATCTAGATATAATGTTCATGCTTAACGCTGGCACCAAATAACAATTATTCAGGTCTAAAACTAATCTCGAAGGTAGATGTAGAGGTAGCGTGCCGACGGCGATCACATCGACTTTGGAACCATTTCCCACGCGCATCGTCACCTCGTCCTTAGCCAATCTTCGCTTAATCCGCAGCCCCTGTTTCGAGTTGTAAATATGAGCAACAGAACCAGTATCAAATACCCAGGTGCTACTACGAGCATTAGTAAGGTACACATCAATAACATGTATATTAAATATACCTTTCACTTTGCCATCCTTCTTATCCGCCAAATACTTGGGGTAGTTCCGCTTCTAGTGACCAGTCCCTTTGCAGTAGAAGCACTCAGTCTCAGGCTTAGGTCCAGTCTTGGGCTTCTTCACTTGAGCAGCAACTTGCTTGCCGTTCTTCTTGAAGTTCCCCTTGTTCCCTTTGCCCTTTTTCTTGAAACTAGTGGTCTTGTTAACCATCAACACTTGATGCTCCTTCTTGATTTCTACCTCCGCGGCTTTTAGCATCGCGAAGAGCTCAGGAATTGTCTTATCCATCCCTTGCATATTATAGTTCATCACGAAGGTTTGGTTGGTTGGTGGCAGTGATTGAAGAACTCTGTCAATGACACTATCAACCGGAAGATTAACTCCCAGTTGAGTCAAGTGGTTGTGGTACCCAAACATTCTGAGTATATGTTCACTGACAAAACTATTCTCCTCCATTTTGCAGCTGTAGAACTTATTGGAGACTTCATATCTCTCAATCCGGGCATTTGCTTGAAATATTAACTTCAACTCCTGGAACATCTCATATGCTCCATGACGTTCATAACATCGTTGAAGTCTCGGTTCTAAGCCGTAAAGCATGGCACACTGAACTATCGAGTAGTCATCAGCTTTGCTCTGCCAGGCGTTCATAACGTCCGGCGTTGCTCCTGCATCGGGTCTTGCACCTAGTGGTGCTTCCAGGACGTAATTCTTTTGTGCAGCAATGAGGATAATCCTCAAGTTACGGACCCAGTCCGTGTAGTTGCTACCATCATCTTTCAACTTAGCTTTCTCTAGGAACGCATTACAATTCGAAGGAACAGTAGCACGGGCCATTTATCTACAACAACATAGACATGCAAAATACTATCAGGTACTAAGTTCATGATAAATTAAAGTTCAATTAATCATATTACTTAAGAACTTTTACTTAGATAGACAGCCCTCTAATCATCTAAGTGATCACGTGATCCATATCAACTAAACCATGTCCGATCATCACGTGAGATGGAGTAGTTTTCAATGGTGAACATTGCTATGTTGATCATATCTACTATATGATTCACGCTTGACCTTTCAGTCTCAGTGTTCCGAGGCCATATCTGCATATGCTAGGCTCGTCAAGTTTAACCCGAGTATTCTGCCTGTGCAAAACTGGCTTGCACCCGTTGTATGTGATTGTAGAGCTTATCACACCCGATCATCACGTGGTGTCTCAGCACGACGAACTGTAGCAACGGTGCATACTCAGGGAGAACACTTGTATCTTGAAATTTAGTGAGAGATCATCTTATAACGCTACCACCGTACTAAGCAAAATAAGATGCATAAAAAGATAAACATCACATGCAATCAAATAAGTGATATGACCATCATCATCTTGTTCCTTTGATCTCCATCTCCAAATCACCGTCATGATCACCATCGTCACCGGCTTGACATCGTGATCTCCATCGAAGCATCGTTGTCGTCTTGCCAACTATTGCTTCTACGACTATCGCTACCGCTTAGTGATAAAGTAAAGCAATTACATGGCGATTGCATTTCATACAATAAAGCGACAACCATATGGTTCCTGCCAGTTGCCAATAACTGTTACAAAACATGATCATCTCATACAACAATTTATATATCAGCACGTCTTGACCATATCACATCACAGCAAGCCCTCCAAAAACAAGTTAGACGTCCTCTACTTTTTTGTTGCAAGGTTTACGTGGTTGTTATGGGCTTCTATCAAGAACCGTTCTTACCTACGCATCAAAACCACAACGATTTTTCATCAAGTGTGCTATTTTAACCTTCAACAAGGATCGGGCGTAGTCAACCTCGATTCAAATAAAGTTGGAGAAACAGATAACCACTAGCCACCTGTGTGCGAAGCACGGCGGTAGAACCAGTCTCATGAACGCGGTCATGTAATGTCGGTCTGGGCCGCTTCATCCAACAATACCGCCGAATCAAAGTATGACATGATGGTAAGCAGTATGACTATTATCACCCACAACTCTTTGTGTTCTACTCGTGCATATAACATCTATGCATAGACCTGGCTCGGATGCCACTGTTGGGGAACGTAGTATTTCAAAAAAAATGCCTACGATCACGCAAGATCTATCTAGGAGAAGCATAGCAACAAGCGGGGAGAGTGTGTCCACGTACCCTCATAGACCGAAAGCGGAATCATTTAGTAACGCGGTTGATGTAGTCGAACGTCTTCGCGATCCAACCGATCCAAGTACCGAACGTACGGCACCTCCGTGATCAGCACATGTTCAGCTCAGTGTCGTCCCTCGAACTCTTGATCCAGTTGAGGCCGAGGGAGAGTTCCTTCAACACGACGGCATGGTGACGGTGATGATGAAGTTACCGGCGCAGGGCTTCGCCTAAGCACTACGACGATATGACCGAGGTGTGTAACTGTGGAGGGGGAGCACCGCACACGGCCAAAAGATCAACTTGTGTGTTCTAGGGTGCCCCCTTTGATACGTCTCCAATGTATCTACTTTTCCAAACACTTTTGCCCTTGTTTTGGACTCTAACTTGCATGATTTGAATGTAACTAACCCGGACTGACGCTGTTTCCAGCAGAATTGCCATGGTGTTAGTCTTGTGCAGAAATAAAAGTTCTCGAAATGACCTGAAAATCCATGGAGACACGTTTTGGAAATAATAAAAAATACTGGCGAAAGAATCAGCATCAAGGGGCCCACACCCTGTCCACGAGGGTGCAGGGCGCGCCCCCTGCCTTGTGGGCCCCCTGAGACTCCACCGACCTCAACTCTAACTCCATATATTCACGTTCGGGGAGGAAAAAATCAGAGAGAAAGATTCATCGCGTTTTACGATACGGAGCCGCCGCCTAGCCCTAATCTCTCTCAGGAGGGCTGATCCGGAGTCCGTTCGGGGCTTCGGAGAGGGGAATCTGTCACCGTCGTCATCATCAACCATCCTCCATCACCAATTTCATGATGCTCACCGCCGTGCATGAGTAATTCCATCATAGGCTTGCTGGATGGTGATGGTTTGGATGAGATTTATCATGTAATCGAGTTAGTTTTGTTAGAGTTTGATCCCTAGTATCCATTATGTTCCGAGATTGATGTTGCTATGACTTTGCTATGCTTAATGCTTGTCACTAGGGCCCGAGTGCCATGATTTCAGATCTGAACCTATTATGTTTTCATGAATATATGTGAGTTCTTGATCCTCTCTTGCAAGTCAATAGTCACCTACTATGTGTTATGATCCGGCAACCCCGAAGTGACAATAATCGGGACCACTCCCGGTGATGACCGTAGTTCGAGGAGTTCATGTATTCACTAAGTGTTAATGCTTTGGTCCGGTACTCTATTAAAAGGAGGCCTTAATATCCCTTAGTTTCCAATAGGACCCCGCTGCCATGGGAGGGTAGGACAAAAGATGTCATGCAAGTCCTTTTCCATAAGCACGTACGACTATATTCGGAATACATGCCTACATTACATTGATGAACTGGAGCTAGTTCTGTGTCAACCTATGTTATAACTGTTACATGAGGAATTGCATCCGACATAATTATCCATCGCTGATCCATTGCCTACGAGCTTTTCACATATTGATCTTTGCTTAGTTACTTTTCCGTTGCCACTATTACGATTACTACAAAACTGCTACTGTTACTTTTGCCACCGTTACCGTTACTTCCATACTACTTTGCTACTAAATACTTTGCTGCAGATATTAAGTCTTTCAGGTGTGGTTGAATTGACAACTCAACTGCTAATACTTGAGAATATTCTTTGGCTCCCCTTGTGTCGAATCAATAAATTTGGTTGAATACTCTACCCTCGAAAACTGTTGTGATCCCCTATACTTGTGGGTTATCACCCCTCTCCACGTATATAAAGGAGGGAGGGGGAGGCCGGCCGGCCCTAGGGGGCACGCCCAAGGAGGGGGAGTCCTAGTAGGATTCCTCCACAAGGAAGATAGGGGGAGGGAAGGAGAGGGAGAGGGAGTAGGAAAGGGGGGCGCCGCCCCCCCTTCCCTTGTCCAATTCGGACTCCAAGGGGGGGCGTGACCTGCCCTGGTTGTCCTCCTCTCTCTCCAACAAGGCCCATGGTGGCCCATTAATTCCTCCGGGAGATTCCGGTAACCCCTCCGGTACTCCATTTTTAACCGAAACTATCCGGAACACTTCCGGTTTTCGAATAACCTGGTCCAATATATCAATCTTTATGTCTTGACCATTTCGAGACTCCTCGTCATGTCCGTGATCTCATCTGGGACTCCGAACAAACTTCGGTACATCAAATCACATAACTCATAATACAAATCGTCATCGAACGTTAAGCGTGCGGACCCTATGGGTTCGAGAACTATGTAGACATGACCGAGACACATCTCCGGTCAATAACCAATAGCGGAACCTGGATGCTCATATTTTCTCCTACATATTCTACGAAGATCTTTATCGATCAAACCGCATAACAACATACGTTGTTCCCTTTGTCATCGGTATGTTACTTGCCCGAGACTCGATCGTCGGTATCATCATACCTAGTTCAATCTCATTACCGGCAAGTCTCTTTACTCGTTCCGTAATGAATCATCCCGCAACTTACTCATTAGTCACATTGCTTGCAAGGCTTATAGTGATGTGCATTACCGAGAGGGCCCAGAGATACCTCTCTGACAATCAGAGTGACAAATCCTAATCTCGATCTATGCCAACTGAACAAACACCATCGGAGACACCTGTAGAGCATCTTTATAATCAACCAGTTATGTTGTGACGTTTGATAGCACACTAAGTGTTCCACCGGTATTCGGGAGTTGCATAATCTCATAGTCATAGGAACATGTATAAGTCATCAAGAAAGCAATAGCAATAAACTTAAACGATCATAGTGCTAAGCTAATGGATGGGTCTTGTCCATCACATCATTCTCTAATGATGTGATCCCGTTCATCAAATGACAACACATGTCTATGGCTAGGAAACTTAACCATCTTTGATTAACGAGCTAGTCTAGTAGAGGCATACTAGGGACACTCTGTTTGTCTATGTATTGACACATGTACTAAGTTTCCGGTTAATACAATTCTAGCATGAATAATAAACATTTATCATGATATAAGGAAATATAAATAACAACTTTATTATTGCCTCTAGGGCATATTTCCTTCAAGAACTCATATACTTATTGCAAAAGTTTATTATCCCTCGAAGCAAAGTACTACTATGCATGCCCAGGGGGATAGATTGGTAGGAAAAGACCATCGCTCGTCCCCGACCGCCACTAATAAGGAAGACAATCAATAATAAATCATGCTCCAACTTCATAGCATAACGAGAGACTATACGTGCATGCTTCGAGAATCACAAACCTTAACACCAATATTCTTACTAACCACAACCGTTTACTAGTACCTCCCACATATTCCATCTCTATATCGCAAAACTATTGCAAGGAATCAAACATATCATATTCAGTGATCCATAAGTTTTATGTAGGATTTTATGACTAACCATGCAATTGACCAATTCCTTTTGACTCTCTAAATAGATATAAGTGAAGCATGAGAGTTTAATTCTTTCTACAAAATACCATGCTCTAACAAATATAAGTGAAGCAAAAGAGCATTCTTCAAATAATGGTTTTCTATGCGAATAGAAACACGCAATCCAAACTTCAGATGACATAAGTGAAGCACATGAAGCATTCTATAAAGCCACACTCAAAATATATAAGTGAAGTGCAATGAGCATTCTATAAACCAACCATGGAATATCTCATACTAGCATGGTGCATAAAAGAAAAAGGGAAAAACTAAATGCAAAAGACGCTCCAAGATTTGCACATATCACATGAACGAAACGAAACCGAAAACATACTGATACTTGTTGAAGAAAGATGGGATGCCTTCCGGGGCATCCCCAAGCTTGGACGCTTGAGTCTCCTTGAATATTTACTTGGGGTGCCTTGGTCATCCCCAAGCTTGAGCACTTGCCTCTCCTCCTTCTCCTCATATCGAAACCTCCTCGATCTTTGATCACTTCATCCACACAAAACTCAACAGAATGCTCGATAAGATCCGTTAGTATAATAAAGCAAATCACTACTCTAAGTACTATTGCTAACCAATTCATATTTTATTTTTGCATTGTATCTACTATAATATAACTTTTCCATGGCTTATACCACCAATAAAAATCGATAGTTTCATCAAAACGAGCAAAACAATGCATCAAAAACAGAATCTGTCTTAAACAGGACAGTCTGTCGTAATCTGAACATTCACCATACTTCTGGTACTCCAAAAATTCTGAAACAATTAGGAAAAATAAAAAAATTTGTATATAAAGACAGTGCAAAAAGTTTCATAACTGTTTGACGTTCCAGTAAAAAATGTAAAATCGCGCTCTACAGCCAAAGTTTCTGTTTTGCACCGCACAAACCAACAAGCAATTTAAACATCCTAAAGGCAAACCTTGGCACATTATTTTTATAATACAATGGAATTGTACAAGGGGATAATTTTGTTGTTGAAAAGTTTCTGTAATTTAAGATTCACAAAGTTTCCATGGGCATGAACAAAGTTCAAGGCATGCTCCCGCTTCCACGGTGCTCATCCTTCTCACTTTCACTTTTCTTTAATGAAGTTTTAAGTTCCCCTCTATTTTTTTGTTTTAAAACTTTATAAAAGCACTCAACAGAAATAAATGACTCTCTAAAACTTCCGGGTTGTCTCTGTGGCAGCGCTTTCTTTAAAGCCATTAAGCTAGGCATAAAGTGCTCAAGGTATATCAAAGCCAATTTTAATTAACGATGATTTGACATTTAGTAATGAGCACAAAGCAATGTATATCATGCAATGATGAAGTCTAACTCTCTTCCTATGCATCAGCATGTCATACAAGAACAATTCATGCACATCAAGTAAAGGCCAATACATAGCATAAGAAGTTTCTTGCAATTCTTTCGTGTTGGAAACATAGAGAGGTGGAGATATAGTTCCCCTCCCATAATAATTGCAAGTAAGAGAAGCAAGCACATGCATATTGTATTCATCAAAATCATCATGTGCAACGGTAAAAGGCAACCCATCAATATAATCCTTAACAAGAGTGAACTTCTCTGATATAGTGTAGTTGGGAGAATTCAAAAAGATAATAGGACTATCATGTGTGGGTGCAATAGCAACAATTTCATTCTTAATATAAGGAACTATAGCCAGTTCATCTCCATAAGCATAATTCATATTGGCATCTTGGCCACAAGCATAGCAAGCATCAAGTTCATCAAAAAGGGATATTTCAAATGAATCAACGGGATCATAGCAATTATCATAGCATTCATCCTTCGGTAAGAATGAAGGGAAATTAAACAATGTATGAGTTGAAAAGTTACTCTCATTAGAAGGTGGGCACGGGTGATCAATCCGCTCTTCCTTCTTTTGTTCTTCGCTCTCCTCATCATCTTTTTCATCCAATGAGCTCACAGTTTCATCAATTCCTTCTTCCATAGACTCCTGCAAAATATTAGTCTCTTCTTAGACAGCGGAGACTTTCACAATAAATGCATCAATATTGGAATTGTATTTATAATTATCATAGCAATATTTAAGGATATCAAAATTTTCAGGTCTATAAACTGAATCATCAAAATCTTCAAACTTTTTAAACAAAGATTCAATTTCATAAGCACCCTTAAAAGCAACAAATTCTTCCATTCGTTCCACATCATAGTAATCATATATACCTCTAGGATAAGAAGCCAAGGTTTCATTATCATTAATAGGGAAGGTGTGGAACCTTAATCTTAGAGCAACAAGTATAATCATGTCTCAAGCATAGATTCCAAGCATACCATTGCAACATATGAATTTGATCCCATAATAATTTCCCTTTATGAGTCAAGCGATAATCCCTAAAGTATTCGCGTTGATCCAACGTTACTCCCATTATCAAGTTGAATGGGGTTTTAGGAGGTTCCCCATCTCCATGAGTAGCAAGTACCACTAATTTTTTTGGTGTTTCGTGTTCCATATCCATAACTAAAGATACAGAACAACTTAGAACAAGAAATAAAAACTACTTAGTGATAAAGCAAACAAGCACACACAAGAACATTCACCCCACGCTATTGCTCCCCGGCAACGGCGCCAGAAAAAGGTCTTGATAACCCACAAGTATAGGGGAATGTTTGTAGCCTTCTTCTATAAATAAGAGTGTCGAACCCAACGAGGAGCTAAAGGTAGAACAAATATTCCCTCAAGTTCTATCGACCAACGATACAACTCTACGCACACTTGGCGTTCGCTTTACCGGAAACAAGTATGAAACTATTTTGTAGGAGTGATGATAGAACTACTTTGCAAGAATAAAACTAGAAGTACTTTGCAAGAAAATAAAAGTTAGGTGTTTAGTAAAAGGGTTTGTGTCAACAAGAAAGTTATTTATCCCTAGGCAATCGATAACAAGTACCGGTAATCATTCTTGTAATTTTATATGAGGGAGAGGCATGAGCTAACATACTTTCTCTACTTGGATCATATGCACTTATGATTGGACCCCTAGCAAGCATCCACAACTACTAAAGATGATTAAGGTCGTGAAACCCAACCATAGCATTAAGTATCAAGTCCTCTTTACTCCCATACGCCATAACCCGCTCATCCGCATTTGGGCTGCTGTCATCCCCCGCAACACTGAGAATAAGCAAACCATGAACATATTGCAACACCCTACAACGGGGTCCCCTCACATTTGTGTGAGACGGAGGGCACCGTAGGACAACACCATAAATAAAATATACAATCATACCAACCAAGATCTCGATTAACCCATAGGACAAAACGGATCTACTCAAACATCATAGGATAACCATAGATCATTGGGAAATAATATATGGAGTTGAGCACCATGTTTAAGTAGAGATTACAGCGGGGAGAAGGGGTGTTACACCACTGCATAGAGGGGGAGAGAGTTGGTGTTGACGGTAGCAAGATTGTTGATGTAGATCATCGTCGCGATCGTTGCCCGGGCGGCACTCCGGCGCCACCGGGAGAGAGGGGGAGAGAGCCCCCCACCTTCTTCTTCTTCCTTGGCCTCCCCCTAGATGGGAGGAGAGTTCCCCCTCTGGTCCATTGTCTCCATGGCGGTGGTGGGGCGGGAGCCCCTCCGATATTGGATCTCCCTCTCTGATCTCTTCTATTTCGTGTTCCCCGGATCTGGCCAAAAACCGTTTCTTATATTCCCGGAGATCCGTAACTCCGATTGCGCTAAGATTTTAACACGATTTTTTCCGGATATAAGCTTCCTTGCGCCCGAAGTAGATCTCCAACCAACGTTCGAGGAGGGCACAACCCACCACCATGCGCCAGGGGCCTCTGGCGCGCCCTGGTGTCTTGTGGGCTGTGTGGCCCTCCGTTTGCGGTGATTCCAACTCCCAAAAATCACATATATTCCAAAATAATTCTCCGTGAAATTTTATTGCATTTGAACTTCGTTTGATATGGATACTCTGCGGTACAAAAAAAATGCAGAAAACAGGAACTGGCACTGGGCACTGGATCAATAGGTTAGTCCAATAAATCATATAAAAAGTTGCCAAAAGTATGTAAAACTTGTATAATATTGGCATGAAACAATCAAAAATTATAGATACGACGGAGACGTATCACATTTGGACTCCGTTTGGTATTGATTTCCTGCGATGTAAAAAACATGCAAAAATAGCAACTGGCACTTGGCACTACGTCAATAGGTTAGTACCAAAAAATGATATAAAATGATTATTAAACATCCAAGATTGATAATATAATAGCATGGAACAATAAAAAAATATAGATACATTGGAGACGTATCATCATCTTTGCAAGAAGGGGGTGCGGAAATGGGGATCGAGATTCGTGGATTTGGGGGTTGTGACGCCCGGATAATTATACTACAGTAAACCTACGCTAGTGATGACACGTCACCTCTGTTAGTGTTGATAATCTCGCGTTAGTTCAAAACCGGATCAAAATTCAAAGTTCAAAATCAAGCAAACAATAAAAGTTTTCAAATACTAAAACTAAAATGTTCAATAAATAGTAGATAAATCAGAGGCTATGATAAAATAGTAAAGAACATTATTGAAATTTGATAAGTGACTTAAACATCCTCAAACAGTGGCTGAAAACATTAGTTAATAACATTTTTATTAATACAAAATAAATATGAAATGATATTTACCCCAAACTAGTTTTTGGTGGTAAGGTATATTGTGCTGTGATTTGTGGGCCAGCTATCATATTTTACAAAACTCACTTGGTGCCCAGACAATTAGCCAAAACAGAAAAGGAAAAATAAGACAAAGTAAAACAAAAGGAAAAGAAAATGACCCCCCTGGACCAGACGGCCCAGCTCGCAGCCAGGCCGGCCCACCTGGCCCATCCGCCGAACCGGCCCGTTCCCCCCCCCCCCCCCCCCCCGGTCGCTCTCTCCCCTTCCCTGTTCACCCGACCAGGGTCGGAACAGGCGCACGTCCCCGCCGGACCCCCCTCGCCGGCGTCGAGGAGGGGATAAGATCGCCAGCGCCCCCGCCTCCACTGACCCCTCCCCTCGACGCCTCGGCCTCCTCCCCACCTACCTCCACCAACTCCCCTCTCCATCTCGGCCGCTCTCTCTCTCTCTCTGGCCCTCCCCTCGCCCGAGCGAGATCGCCGCCGAAGCCTCGTAGGCGTGGCCCCGACCACCGTTCGTCGAGCCGCCGATGTCCCCAAGCTCCCTCTACGTCGTCCTCGTCGACCCCGCGCTTCAGGACGAGCTGGGGTGCCCTGCAGCGGCCGGGTCAAGCTTTTCCCCAACCTCGGTCGCCGCCGCCCGCCGCGATTCATCCCGCCTCCCCTCTGCGCTCCCGTTCACTCGAGGGCCTCCGTGTGCCGCGCGGTGAGCCTCTCCCCCCCTCCTCCCCTGTCCTTTCTCTCTCGCGCGCCCCCTAGCTTCTTCCCCGCGCGCGCCCGAACATCGCGTCGCGGAGCTCGCCGCCGGCGGGTCTCCGGTGACCTTTTGGTCACGGGCTCAAGCCCGCCGCACTCCCCACCGCACGTAGATGCTCCCCAGCTCCTCCGCTTGCCCGATCTCGCGCCGAACCAACGTTGCCGTTGCTCGCCCGAAGCACCTCGCCGCCGGCGAGCTCGAAGCGCTCGCCCCCGCCCGTTCCAGCCCCTCCGGCCACCACCGTTGGACGCGCGGCGCCGAGCCGCGTCGAACGCGCCCCGCCACGACCCCGCAGACCCCCTGTGCGTGAAACCCGCGCCCCTCCCGAGCCGCGCCGCCGCGTTTGGCTCGTCGGAGTCGCTCCGGCGCCGGCCGCCGACGTGGCTGGCCTGCCCCCCCCCCCCCCCAGTGCCACTGCCAGTGGGCCCGTGGGCCCCGTTGACTGGGTCCACCCAGTCAACGTGCTGACTGGGCAGGCCCAACCACTGACATGCGGGCCCCGCCGCAAAAATAAAAAAAGAAAAAAAGAAAAGGAAAATGTTTTATAAATAAAAATAATTAATTAATCTAATCACTCACTGACAGGTGGGCCCAGTAGTTAATTAACTAAAAATTAATTAGTTTAATCTTCTGTTAACCCACTGTCTATGACAGGTGGGTCCCCCGTGTCAGTTTTGACCAGTCAACCGGACTGTTGACCGCTGACGTCACTCATACGTCATGCTGACGTCATATCCCTTTTCTGTTAATTAAATAATTCCAGAAATTCAAATAATCTTTGAAAATTCATATCTTTTAAACCGTAACTCGGATGAAAATGTTTTCTATATGAAAGTTGCTCAGAACGACGAGACGAATCCGAATACGCAGTCCGTTCGTCCACCACACCTCCCTAACCTATCGAACTAGCAACTTTCCCCCTCCGGTCCGTCTGTCCGAAAATGCGAAACATCGGGAATACCTCCCGGATGTTCCTCCCCTTCGCCGGTACCACCTACTGTCGCGTTAGGACACACCTAGCACCGTTCATTGTCATGTCACGCACCGTCATGCTTATGTTTGCATTGTATTTACTGTTTCTTCCCCCTCTTCTCTCCGGTAGACTACGAGACCGACACTGTTGCTGCCCAGTTCGACTACGGAGTTGACGACCCCTCCTACTTGCCAGAGCAATCAGGCAAGCCCCCCCCCCTTGATCACCAGATATCGCCTTTTCTTCTCTATACTGCTTGCATTAGAGTAGTGTAGCATGTTACTATTTTCCGATATCCTATCCTGATGCATAGCCTATCCTTGCTACCACTGTTGTTACCTTTACCTGCAATCCTACATGCTTAGTATAGGAAGCTAGATTTCCATCAGTGGCCCTACATTCTTGTCCGTCTGCTGTGCTATACTATCGGGCCGTGATCACCTGGGCGGTGATCACGGGTATATACTTATATACTACATACATGACACATGTGATGACTAAAGTCGGGTCGGCTCGTAGGAGTACCCGCAAGTGGATCTTTGTGGCGGAGCGACAGGGCAGGTTGAGACCGCCTAGGTGAGAGGTGGGCCTGGCCCTGGTCGGCGTTCGCGGATACTTAACACGCTTAACGAGATCTTGGTATTTGATCTGAGTCTGGCCATTTGGTCTATACGCACTAACCATCTACGCGGGAGTAGTTATGGGTATCCCGGCGTCGTGGTATCAGCCGAAGCCTTCTTGACGTCAGCGACTGAGTGGCGCGCGCCAGATTGGACTGGAACGCCACTAGGCTAGGTCTGCTTCCGGCCGCGTACGCAACGTGCAGGTGTGCATAGGGCGATGGGCCCAGACCCCTGCGCGCATAGGGTTAGACCGGCGTGCTGACCGCTCTGTTGTGCTTAGGTGGGGCTGCGACGCGTTGATCTTACGAGGCCGGGCATGACCCAGGAAAGTGTGTCCGGCCAAATGGGAGCGAGCGTGTTGGGTTATGTGGTGCACCCCTGCAGGGAAGTTTATCTATTCGAATAGCCTTGTCCCTCGGTAAAAGGACGACCCGGAGTTGTACCTTGACCTTATGACAACTAGAACTGGATACTGAATAAAATACACCCTTCCAAGTGCCAGATACAACCCGGTGATCGCTCTCTAACAGGGCGACGAGGAGGGGATCGCCGGGTAGGATTATGCTATGCGATGCTACTTGGAGGACTTCAATCTTCTCTCTTCTACATGCTGCAAGATGGAGATGGCCAGAAGCGTAGTCTTCGACAGGACTAGCTATCCCCCTTTTATTCTGGCATTCTGCAGTTCAGTCCACTGATATGCCCCTGTACACATATAACCATGCATATGTAGTGTAGCTCCTTGCTTGCGAGTACTTTGGATGAGTACTCACGGTTGCTTCTCTCCCTCTTTCCCCCTTTCCTATCTATCTGGTTGTCGCAACCAGATGTTGGAGTCCAGGAGCCAGACGCCACCGTCGACGACGACACCTACGACACTGGAGGTGCCTACTACTACGTGCAGGCCGCTGACGACGACCAGGAGTAGTTAGGAGGTCCCAGGCAGGAGGCCTTGCCTCTTCGATCGTTGCTACTTTTGTGTTAGCCTTCTTAAGGCAAACTTGTTTAACTTATGTCTGTACTCAGATATTGTTGCTTCCGCTGACTCGTCTGTGATCGAGCACTTGTATTCGAGCCCTCGAGGCCCCTGGCTTGTATTATGATGCTTGTATGACTTATTTATGTTTTAGAGTTGTGTTGTGATATCTTCCCGTGAGTCCCTGACCTTGATCGTACACATTTGCGTGCATGATTAGTGTACAGTCAAATCGGGGGCATCACAGGGGTTGCCGGCACTGGAGCAGACGAGCCGGAGAAGCTTAAGGAGGAAGACTAGAATAGACCCAGAAATTTTCATCGCAAATGGTTCCTACAAAAAAACCATGTGTGATGTTGTGGATATTTTTTATTAGCTCTGAAAGACGAATTTGGAGTAAAGTGGCAACGGATGGTGTTTTATATGTACGAGAAAATTTGTAGTCCTAATACAACTGTCATGCCAAATTTTGGAAAATTTCAGGGGTCATTTGACCTTTTAAGACATTTAAGTGATTCTCTAGTCATTTAATGACCGTAATTCAAATTTGAACTACATGTACATGCAACAGCTAACAATAACGGTTTGAAAAGTCATATTTTGTGTACTTGTGTGCGATTTAATTCCATGTGCAGTAAATTGGAAGGAATTTTTAAACATATTGGTCTAACGGCTATGACACAATTAAGCATGGAGTGCCATGGCATTTAAATTCCAAAAAATAAAAACAGATTAGAAACACATGAAACCTTGCTTGATGTAAGGTCATGCTACCAAAATGATGTGGTAAAAAATTTGGCATGTTTGACGAAAGTTTGGACACACACCTCTCACAAACCAAAGCAACTCACTAGAAGGCTCGTGGTTCTGAGAGGGAACAATGCATGTTAGATGACGAACGGGAGATAGCTTCCCCTTCTGGCCTTTAAATTTTTTCTACATTTCACATGCACTAATACAACTGTCATGTGAAAATTTGGAAAATTTCAGGGGTCATTTGACCTTTTAAAGACATTTAAGCGATTTTCTAGCAATTTAATGACCATAATTCAAATTTGAACTACATGTACATGCAACAGCTAAGCATAACAGTTTGAAAAATCATATTTGTGTACTTGTGTGCGAGTTAATTCCATGTGTAGTAAATTAGAAGGAATTTTCAAACATATTGGTCTCACGGCATGGACACATGCATGGAGTGCCATGGCATTTTAATTCCAAAAAATTAAAAAATGATCAGAAAAACATGAAACCTTGCTTGATATAATGTTATGCCACCAAGATGATGTGGTAAAAAAATTGGCCTATTTGTCAAAAGTTTGGACACACACCCCTCACAAACCGGAGCAACTCACTAGAAGACTCGTGGTTCTGAGAGGGAACAATGCATGTTTGATAATGAACGGGAGATAGCTTCCTCTTACGGGCTTCAAATCTTTTTCTACGTTTAACGTGCACTAATACAACTGTCATGTGAAAATTTGGAAAATTTTAGGGGTCATTTGACCTTTTAAAAACATTTAAGTGATTTTTTCTAGCCATTTAATGACCGTAATTCAAATTTGAACTACATCTACATGCAACGGCTAAGCATAACGGTTTGAAAATTCGTATTTGTGTACTTGTGTGTGAGTTAATTCCATGTGCAATAAATTAGAAGGAATTTTCAAACATATTGGTCTCACGGCATGGACACATGCATGGAGTGCCATGGCATTTTAATTCCAAAAAATAAAAAATGATCAGAAAAACATGAAACCTTGCTTGATGTAATGTCATGCCACCAAGATGATGTGGTAAAAAAATTGGCCTTTTTGACGAAAGTTTGGACACACACCCCTCACAAACCGGTGCAACTCACTAGAAGGCTCGTGGTTCCGAGAGGGAATGGTGCATGTTTGATGACGAACGGGAGATAGCTTCCTCTTATGGCCTTCAAATTTTTTTCTACGTTTAACGTGCACTAATACAATAGTGATGTGAAAATTTGGAAAATTTCAGGGGTCATTTGACCTTTTAAAGAGATTAAGTGATTTTCTAGCCATTTAATGGCCGTAACTTAAATTTGAACTACATCTACAGGCAACGGCTAACCATAACGGTTTGAAAATCATATTTGTGTACTTGGGTGCGAGTTAACTCCATGTGCAGTAAATTAGAAGGAATTTTCAAACATATTGGTCTCACGGCATGGACACATGCATGGAGTGCCATGGCATTTTAATTCCAAAAAATTAAAAAAATAACCAGAAAAACATGAAACCTTGCTTAATGTAATGTCATGACACCAAGATGATGTGGTAAAAAAATTGGCCTGTTTGATGAAAGTTTGGACATATACCCCTCACAAGCCGGAGCAACTCACTAGAAGGCTCGTGGTTCCGAGAGGGAACAATGCATGTTTGATGACGAACGGGAGATAGTTTCCTCTTACGGCCTTCAATTTTTTTTCTATGTTTAACATGCACTAATACAACTATCATGTGAAAAATTGGAAAATTTCAGGTGTCATTTGACCTTTTAAAGACATTTAAGTGATTTTCTAGGCATTTTAATGACCGTAATTCAAATTTGAACTACATCTACATGAAACGGCTAACCATAACGGTTTGAAAAATTATATTTGTGTACTTGTGTGCGAGTTAATTCCATCTGCAGTAAATTAGAAGGAATTTTCAAACATATTGGTCTCACGGCATGGACACATGCATGGAGAGCCATGGCATTTCAATTCCAAAAAATTAAAAAATGATCAGAAAAACATGAAACCTTGCTTGATGTAATGTCATGCCACCAAGATGATGTGGTAAAAAAATTGGCCTGTTTGACGAAAGTTTGGACACACACCCCTCACAAACCGGAGCAACTCACTGGAAGGCTCGTGGTTCCGAGAGGGAATAATGCATGTTTGATGACGAACGGGAGATAGCTTCCTCTTACGGCCTTCAATTTTTTTCTACGTTTAACGTGCACTACTAAAACTGTCATGTGAAAATTTGGAAAATTCTAGGGGTCATTTGACCTTTTAAAGACATTTAAGTGATTTTCTAGCCATTTAATGACCGTAATTCAAATTTGAACTACATCTACATGCAACGGCTAACCATAACGGTTTGAAAAATCATATTTTTGTGTACTTGTGTGCGAGTTAAAAAATCATCAGACGATGTAAATATCTGATGTTCAAAAAAGAAAATGTAAAGATCTGGAAAGACAACCGGCCCCCACACGATTGACACTCTATTTTGCGCCTCGAGGTTTGGAAGGTGAGTGGCGGGGGTTATTAATTAAACACGGTTCTGTATTGGAAACCGTCAGCTATTATGTTCACACACGGATTTTGCTACGGGAATTGTGTGTAACTCAAACTATTGTACTCGTAAATTCCGGCGACCGGCGTTGTACTGTTCCCATCGATCTAGATTCTGGCCGCCAATAAATACTACCTTGCTCACGTCGTCCCGCCTGCATTCTCATCTACATCCTTCCCTCGCTCGCCCTCTCTCTCACACACACAAATCTCTGCCATGGAGCCACCGGTCTGCCCACGCGCCGACAAGGAGTCGCCGCCCCCCAAGGACGCTCGCTCGAAGAGCAGTGACGAGGACCCCTACGTGCCGCCGGACGAGGTTGCGCCGGACCCCCCAAATTTGGATTGGTTTTGGGGCCAGTACAATCTTTGTCTATGGAAGTCGCTGCCGCCGGCTAAGAAAGCCAGGCAAGTGGTGTTCAAGAAGGAGATGGCGAAGGAGGAAGCCAAGTACCAGGCGTCATGTGAAGCTCGTGATGCCGCCTGGAAAAAGGAGGCGGTGGAGCTTTGGGGGCGGGCGCGTCATCGTGCGGAGGAGGTGTACGAAGATGGGTACTTCACGAGGAAGGTCAAAGGTGCTAGGCGCCTCATCGCTGCGTGGAGGTCGGCCGATAAGCTCCAGCGTGCCACCGACGAGGAGCTCCAGTGGGCGCCCAACGAAATGGCATGATCGTTCGCGCTCGTCCCCCAGCAAGAGGCAGATCTGTATGTCAAGCGCTGCGAGGCGGAGGAGGCGGAGCACTACCTCCGCGCTGGGAAGACGCCGCGCACCAGGGAGCTGATGGTGAGGTGCTGCCAGAATACTGCCCCCAGGAGGGATTATTAGTTTTAGTATTGTTCGTTTTCAATTTTATGCATTGTACCTAGTAGTTAAGTATCATCATGTATATGTGATGATATTATATATATTCTGTGATGAACTAATGAAGAATTAATATATATATATATATTATGAATTCCATTTTCTATCTGTTTTTGTATACTAATTTGAATCTAGTTGTTATCATCCACATATACAGAATGAAAATCGTATACACACACATTGAAACAGAACATATAAGAACGGAAAACAGAGTACACACATTGAAACAGAGCAATAAACACAACAATACTATGATTGATGTGAATACATAGCTATCCACGTTGAAATGACCCAATAAAATAAAACGCGTCAAAGAGACCATGACCAGCAGCCCTTGCCTACGGTAGCTCTTGGCTCTGCCTGAACTCGTGCGGGCGTTTGTCCAAGCGGTCAACACGCTCGCGGTACATCTGGAGCGCAATCTCGAGCTCCAGGTTGGCTATTTCATCTGGAGCGCAATCTACTGCGCCCAGGTGGACACTTGGGCAAAGGAGGCGGTCGAGCCTACCGACCAGCGTGTTGGCATCGAGCGGCCGCGGACAAGGCGAACAGCGCGACACATGCGAATGGCGCGGCGGGTGTCCGGTGCAAGTACGGCGTTGTCGGTCTCTGGTGCAAGTACGGCGCAGAGGGCCTCTGCCCACTCCTGGCGAGGAATGGGGGTACTGACGGGACGTGTACCCAGTTGCGACAACCCATTAACAGCAGGCAAGCGCCGATGGATCCGCTCTTGCTGTGCGGCGCGCCACGCCTCTCGCTCTGTGGCGCTCCAACGGTCTCGTCGTGCGGCGAGCCGCAGCCTATCGGTGCGGACGCGCCTAGCTTGCTCTACGGCGCGCCATCTATCATGTTGTGCAGCGAGTTGCAGCCTCTCGGCGCTGACATGCCTATCTTGATCCGCGGCGGTGAAGCACCATGCGCCAAGGGTCTGCTCAACCCCGGCGATGACGCACATTACGACGTCGTCCATCGCGTTGCCGGGGAGCGCCTCGGCCTCGACGGGCCGTGGCGCCTTCTCGTTTTCCTCGTCGACGAGGTTGATGGCAGAGGCAGCGCTTTGGTGGGTTGGCATGCTTGGAAAAGGTGGATGTGCTACAGGCTACGCTTGTTACCTCCGTGCGTCGCGCCGCCTAGGTTTATGCGCAATATCGCTGGGTGGCGGGAAACAGGTGAGGAAATGGCAGAAAACGGTGGCGTGTTCATAAAATGCCATCAATTAATGGAAACTTAGCACATAAGGAACATCAAACTAGCACAAGAAGTAGATGATGATCAGATGAACACGGACCACACTAGGGAACCCGTTGGTGATGAATTCATCAATCGCAAATGGTTGTATACTAGCAAGCGTTTGCCCACAACACACACAGCTTATTCCATCACAAACAAGTCGGATGGATCAACTGTATGCCACGTATCGCACATTGTCAAAAAGTAATGCGGTAGACCTTCTTTAACATGTGTTAAAAACAAAAAAACAAGGACCTCTAGGTTAATTTAACTGATGGGATGGATCATAGAGGTCACTTAATTTGACCTTTATGACCCATCCCATCAGTTAATTTAACATCAAGACAACTTCCCATCTAGCCACCCATCTGGTGGCTGCTCCAGCCTAAGCATAGTTAACTTGAGAGTTCTCTTAGATGAGCTATTGGTGGAACAACTAGTCCTTGCTGATATAGGATGCCTCTTCGCATCCTTATGGTGTACCCGGATGACCGCCCATCGCCCAATGGCCAATAGATGTTGTGTAGACAGCATATCACATACGTCTTATTAGAAGTAATCGTCTATGTTATTATTGGTCTTCGCCCATATTTCTGATTACAGACCTGTTTGTCGTGTATCACATAGATCTTGTTATATTGAACCGTTTCTGTTATCTTGGCTCAACGCAAACAGTTCATCCGAGTGAACTGTGTGCCCTCTATCGCACACACCTTCATCTGGCTGACCGTTTCTTTTGTTCCGCCTAATCACAAACATTTCATCCGAGTGAACCGTATGCCGTATATCGCGCACGCCTTCATCTGCCTGCCCGTTTCTTTTGTTCTGCCTCATCGTAAATAGTTAATTGAACTGAACTGTATGCCCGGCATCGCACACGGAACTAAAATCTGGACCGTGTTTGATGTATCCTTCATCGCAAACGTTTTGCATCTTTTTTGACGGTTATTTTACAGCACCGTTTGCGATTAATGCATCGCACACAGTTTCGTCGAAGGGTCTCTGATCGTAGTGTCGCGTTAGCAGCATCCTGCAGTAGTGGCAATCCGCAAGGGAAACCACAAACTCTAATCTACACAACACGATCTAGTCATAGATCATAGATTAGGAGCGACTTCTCAAGGAATCACGAGAATAAGGATAATAAGATTTCTCCAATCTTAGGAGGAGTCTATGTCTTTGGTTTTTGATAGCAATGGCAAATGTTCCCAACGAAGGGAAGAGCTAGCCTATTTATAATAGGAACACCCCCCGGATAGGTGTGAAATCAAACTAGCTTAGTTGGGAAAGAGAACCAACTTTGGTGTGACCAAACGAGCTTCGAAACTTAATGAGGTAGCTTCATGAAATCTCTCATTGGAGGTGGTTGGTTGTTCCCGACCAAACATTAATTGTTCACTGGATTCGAAACAATGTTTTTTCAGCAGCAAACTGGAGTTCTGGAAATCTTTCACAAGTTGGGATATCTAAACTCGTACAAAACATTGTTTCATCAGTGCCAAAACATAGTTCTCTCAGCAGACAACTTATTTCTTCATGAACTCGCAACTTTGTTTCTTCGTCATAAAAGATTGTTTCAGCACAGGCTGAAAATTTTCTTTGCCTTCTTCGATGTTGCACCTGAGTTCAACCAACAACGAAGGAGGTGAAGGCAACCATGGTTTCAAGGTCAAATGATAATATTTTGTTAGCATTCACCTGATCATGTATTTTCTTTGCACGGCTTCTTGTGATTGGACCGCTGATGATTGGTGGTGTGGTGTCCATGGTTGGGATGTCCTCATCAGATTCCTACAGCAGCACTGTCGAGTTTATTCCACAAAACGAACTCATCCATCTGTTGTCAATCAGAGCCATTTTCCTGGTGATATTTTTCCTAAGGGAGAGCCTGAAGATGCCAGGTGCAAGCATGACCAAAGCTTGCCGCTGCAACGAATCAGGTTGCCAAAACTTTGTTGTGGCCCCATCTCCAATCCCGATGACAGTGGACGCCACGAAGAACTCGTTGTTTGCCGTTGTGATTGGAAGAGTAGTGCCAACCCAAGGTTTGGACGTGTCCATCCAATCAAACTAGATCCATCAAAACCTAATAGTTGAGCCACATCCTTGACCCCAAGGCCTCCCAACGTCTTGGGCCGACAGACTATGTGCCAATTGACCAGAGTACCAGACAGTGGCCCCCATAGACTCCTCGACGCCGTTCCAAAGAAAGGCTCTAATGCATTTATTTATCCTAATCAGTCATTTGGATGGGATAAAGATTGCAAGGAAATACACCAGGAAAAGTATGATAATTGCGTTGACGAGTGCAAGCCAACCTGCCATGTGGATCAAGCGTTCCTTGCATCTAGAAGCTATGGAGGCTATTTTGTCGATGATGAACTGTGTGTCAACCCTTGTTAGCCTCCTAAGGTGATGAGGTAATCCTAGGTACTTAACATGGTGAAAACTTCTTGTTGAAGAATTGAGGGTCATCAACCATCACCCGAGTTGCATCTTTTGAAATGTGATTTGAAATAGACTTGAATGTTCGTTAGTCCCTTGAGCCATGATGCCATTGATCACCAAAAACCCCATGGATAAGGATTGCACTTTCAACCCCTAATCACATGGCTACTAGATGTGTCTGGCCACATGAATCGCCCCTCCCGCACCCAGCCACCGTCCTTACACGATTGCCAGTATCGACTCTCAACTAGGGTCCATGAAATATGAATAACATGTGCAAGGCTGCATGCTTAACATTTCACTAATGGGCTTGAGACGAGCATGCACCTTGTCCTTGTTTTGTTGGACGTCTCCCTCTAACAAGAATAGTGGAAACCAGAGTCCCAAGTTTCTTAGTATTGGTAGTACATGCCATGTGACTAGGATATCATAATACTTCGGAGTACCCCCATTTGCTCTAGCGCATTGCGTCCAGACATCTGCCACTTTGTCATGGTCTTAAAATGTATTAGGAGGCGTTTGGTAGACTGCATGGATTTTGAGGTATTTGTATTTGTGGCTGAGTTGGACATGGCTGAGTGGGTATAGACCAAAAACCTTGCTCTACACATAGTTTGGTAGCCTGCATTGCACCAGTGAGCAGTTTCATGCATGTTGTTTGGTTGGCAACATTTTTGGATTATGGTTGTCAACGTGCAGAACATGGTGTTTGGTTGTGCGCGGTTGTGGTCACTGCTTCTCACTAATGATGACCTTATCACACAGTACACTACACATGCAGTAGGAAATTAACATAGCTTCGGTCCTAGCTAGTAAACAAATGTTAGTTCATCCTAACTATTAACAAATTATAATACGAATTAATAGTCATATGGCTCAATAGGGGAAAGTTCATCGATGCCAAACTAGGGGGAAGTCCATCATCATCATCATCATCTTCCCTCTTCTTCTTGGATCTCCTTAACCCTCCAATAACATACAAGACTTGCTTGAAATACCTGGAAATGGTCTTCATGGATCTCTTGAACGAGTTGTTACTCACTCTGAATCTATGATTATGACCCACAACATGAAGGAACATTGCTACCTGCTCTTCCACACAGGTCTAGATGCTATCTTGTAGCAGCCCCTGTTTCTGAACGTCTCCACAAACATGAAAACGTTGCCCTTTGCATTTGAAGCATGTTTGCAACCTCTATGTCGTCGTCGCTGTAGATTTAGTTTAGATTCGCTATACTCTCCCTATCTCGGATTGACAATGGTCCATAATGGATGACAGACTTATCACTCCGACGAACAACTCTCTTGTGGACCGACATGGCCTAGGGCTGGATCACAACAATGAATGATGTTGTCTGAACAATCAACTTGATTCGTTCGTCCATAACGACCTAATGGCGACATCGATGTTGCAGTAAGCAATGGTGAAATTGACACTAACTGTACATAACGACCTAACATCATAAGGAGGTTTGTATGCTGCTTACCCCCTTTGAAGCCGATGACATGCCCATGGCGGAGATGAGGAGGACGAGATAGAGTCAAAGACCAAGGGGAGGACCAGGTCCTCCTACCAAAGATTGAAGCCGCCACCGCTGCTTCTGCAGATTTGAGTCCTTGCCGCCGCCGGTGCCAAGAACTGAGGCTAGGTTTGTTCTAGCGCTACAGGTGAGCGAGTAAATATTTTTCTTTTGGGGGGTGCGGTGATGCTAGATTCCGCGCCATCCCACGCCGCCAGATTTTGGTCTCCCATCATCTCTACGCCCCTTTCTCCCTGCAACGCCGCATACACCGTGCCCCCTTTGCACTCGACTCAGCCTGACTCGCTGGAAACGGTCGATTTGAGCATTACTAGCGAGCCAGACTTTGGGCTGCTTTAATGTTCGTGTACATGTGAGCCAAATCCCTGTGTGTACGGTATCAAATGCGTTTTCCCCAAATGTGTTTTTCCTACACACACTCGGCCTGTTCCATGATGATGCAGCCTACCAAACACTGCTTTAGATTTGTGGAGTAATTACATATAGGAAATTTCTAATATGCCGAATCTGAAACTGCTTAAAGTGTGATAGAGAGACAAAATATAACATTCGGGGCGTAATCATATCTACTCCCTAAGAATGGAGGGAGTAGCAAATTTCTTTCGGGGTTTTCCGCAGGTTATTTCTTCAACTACGATTTCACCCAATTTTCATGAAAAATAGGGTGAGAAATCTGCAATTACCCTCCTTTTAATTAATCGATCTTTCTATTCATGAACATCAGCTAAGCTTGAACCACGTCCAAACATCGATCTTCACACAAATCACACGGTTTGAGGAACATATCCTTTGGATTTCAATCGAATGGGGCAGGCACATTTGATAATTGAGATAGCCAGCACTTCCAGTTCCATGCGCGATATGGTCGCCTCCGATATGTGACGAGCTTCAGCCGCGGGAGCATGCGGTGCACCGCACGAGGCCGTTCTCGTTGCACGCTGCGCAGACACGGAACCCCCTAGTCTTCTCGCTGAACCAGCGATGGCTGCCGCCGCACGCGACGCAGGGGGCGAACCTCGAGCCGCCGCAGGACGCGCACGGCGTGGGTGGAAGCTGCGGCGCCCCGGCCACGACGCGCCGGAGCTCCCCGCTCTCGTGCAGCGCGCGCACGTCGTCCGCGTCTCCGACGAGGCGTCCGGCGACGAATAGCTGCGGCAGCGGCGGTTGGTCCCGCCGCATCAGCGCGCGGAGCTCGGTGAGGAACGCCGCGTCCATGGACACGTCCCGCTCGTCGACGCCGACACGGAGGCCGCGCAGGATGGCGCGCACGTCGCGGCAGGCCTCGAACGTGGGCCGCACGGCCCGTAGGGAGGTGAAGTAGAGCACGACACGCCGCTCGCCCGCCACCGCCGCCGCCGCTGCCTCCTCGGCCGCCGCGAACGACTTGCACGTCCGCAGCTTGGTCGACGACCGCACGCGGTGCAGGACGATCTTGCCTCCGCCGGCGGCGGGTGGCGCCGCGTCATCAAGGACGGAGCCGATGCCGCTGTGTTCTTTGGACGACGACGTGACAGACGGGGATAACGACGGGGAATGCGTGAGCCGCCCGGCGGCTGGCTTCCGCCGGCTCCACGACGACCACATCGCGGTGGTCGAAGGCTGGCGAGGTCGGCGGGCGTTTCTTGGTTCGCCAAGGGGAAGAGAGCGCGCGGTGGAGAGGAAGCCTGGCGGGGTCGTGCGCGCCCGATCGTGCGCGCGCGCGCGTATTGGCTTTGGTACCTAATTAGTTGGCTGCCCGGCCATTGGCTTTGCTAAATTTAACCATGCCTTTTAACTGTCTCGAGTGTTTGTGTGGCGTCCATTTGCTCGGTGTTGGTTTTCTTTGATCTGTTCTAGCTCCATCTCTTAATTTGGAAGCTGAATGGAGAGCGGAGATACACATAAGTTGACTAAGATTTCTTTTATGTCCAAGATTTGTCTTTTTTGCTGAGAGCTCATATGTCCAAAAGACTTAAAAATTGGAGCGGACCTCACGCATCAAATTGTCTATTGCACAAAAAAATTGGAATTTTGTGAATTTTTCTTGTATTTGTTTTAATTTTTTTCGTCAGCCGGGTGCAAATATGGATTTTCGTATATATACAATTTTCTGTTCTACCCATTTCTAGGGTTTGAAACTTTTACACAGGGAAGTTTCTAAAAAAATGCCAAATAACTCTTGTATAGCTAAATGTCCACCCTGCCAATTTTGAGCCAACAGACCATTCATTTGGCTTGGATTACTTCCTCTTTTTCACTTCATGCAGAATCTGGTTTTGAAACTTTTGTGAAGAAAAGTTTTTTCAAATGCCACCAAATTTTTACCAGAGCTCCCTCCTGCAATGAAGCTCATCTAATGCCAGCCTCAGTGATCAATTTGACCCAAATCATTGCTCAAATGCATGCTTCCAGCATTCTGAACAGGGGCAGGAGCACTTTCTTTCTCTCTCCCTCATCTTCTTTTGATCCCCAGCACCAAGACTTGACGAAAACCCACCCCTGGACCGTGGCAAACCTCTCAAAAAAACCTCTCCTCATCCCTGGAATCATTGAAATCGCCAGAGCATGCTCAATAGTGCACTAATGGCATTGTTGATGCCATGCCACTAAACCCAGCCATTCTAAGCCAAGCCAGTGTGTCCAAACAAACCATCTGCACCCCTAGTGATGCTGAGCAAAGCCCAAGCCATGACTCGAGCCGGGAGCATCCGACACATGCAAGCCACAATTGTCGCTCTCTCCTTGCTTCGATGCCATGCAATGCTCCCACGCATTCCCATCTACATGGTCATTTCCCTCCCCACGCTTTCAGTCCACTGCAAATACCACGACCGAGCCTCGGGCGCGCTCCAGAGCGCGAATTTGACCGAGAGCTCGAGGTGCTCCATGGAGCAAGCCCCCGGACTCTCCTCCACTCCCATCCAGCTCCACCAACACCCAATCATTGCCCGCGCCCAAAAGCCCCTTGTCTAGCCCTCGGTAAGATCGAGATCGACCACGGCGGAGCCGTCTCGGGTCACCGTCGAACCAGCCGATTCCGGACACCCCACGGCTCCCTCTCTCTCTCCCACTCTTTCTCTTTCATTGAGGCAGAGCTCATGCGATGTTTTCCCGCAGGTCTTCATGCCTGAGCCAATGAATCCATCATCGTCTCTGTCGCCGCCGTTCGGGTCACCTCACCGCCGTCGATTTCGGCGTCTACGGCGACCACCTCAACCACCACCCAACATGCAGAAGTTACCCGAGTCCGTTGGTGCCCTCCATTTCTCCGGCCATCACCTGCATCGACGCCGGAGAGATCGGCCACCTCCCTGCCCGAGGACAGGGATGACATTCGGGCCCCTCGTGTCATGCCCTCCTGCCCATCTCTCTCTCACTGGTAGGTCAGCCCCGCCTACCAGGTTTAAACTGGCGTGCGCGGCCGGTGCGGTCGGCTAGGCTGGATATGGCCGATCGGCCCGTCTATCTCGGTTGGCTTCTCTTTTTTCTTTTTCCAGTGAACTAAAAATAATTCCCTACGATTCAAATGAGGTCCAAATGCAATGATTCGAATTCTTGCATGTTTCTTAAATTATGCTCTATTTAGCAAGGCATGGTGAACATTTTTACTATGACTACATTCTGTCTGGTCCATTTAATAGATCATTTCAAAATATACGTCAACTTAGGTAATTCCTACAATATTCATTTGAACTCTCAATCCAGTGAAACTAATTTCTAAATGTTTCTAAAATCATGCCTGATTTAATGAGTGCATTCACTCATTTTTATAAAAAGGCATTCTGTGGATTTCATGCAAGTCCATATTTCTTTTGATTCCAACAAAATGAAATGTTCATAAATACCAGTAGCTCCACAATCAATAAAGTCACTATGGTCATTTTTCACATGACAAGTGGGGTCCTAGAAAAGTGTCTCCTAAATTTTTAGAGCACTTTTATTTTTCTGCCTTGTTGTGTTGCTTATTGTGTTTCGTTCTGACGTTAGATAACAAGGTAGACGAAGGACTTGGAGAAGGACCGGAAGCATTTGAAGACTTTGATGAGCCAGGCAAGCAATCTTTTGACCATGTTGTTTCACCCATGTTTTTGCACATGATGTAGTTTATTTTCATGCATCAAAACTTACGATTATGCATTGCTAGTAGTTGAACCCATTTGCATGATGACATAGGTGATATCCTAGATGTCGTTATTACCCTGACCTTGATAACCCGGGAAACACAATGGTCATAGCTAAACACTATGGTAGTTGCTTAGCCATGCTAGATGGGTGGGAAACTATATGTTGGACACGCAAAGATTCGAAGAAGTTGTGAGTACCCGTAAATGGGTGACTCGATAATGTGAGATCGTGTGATGAAAGGTTTTGGAAGGATTGGAATAAGAACGTGACCGTCTACCCAACCTTTAGCGCAACCACAATACCCTGGTAACTGGGCTTGACTTGAACCTTGATGTGACGCTGGAATAGACCCTCACGCTGGGATCCCCTCCATGATAGATGAGGGTTGTGTGGATCGAAGGAGTCCACCTCATGAGAACTATATGGGGGTTGTGTGGTCTTTGGGTTTGTCTCTACGTCAGGGCCAGTCTTGGGGATGGCCAATGATCGAGTACTACACTCGGATACTTGAGGTATCACGGGGCATGATGGTTCACGGATAGTACGTCGGATGTTGTGGGTAAAGTGTGCACCCACTGCAGAGTTAAAACTATTCGAATAGCCATGTCCACGGTTAAGGACAACTAGGATGACCACACTTCAAACCAAGTCCTTCTGTTTATGAGTATGATGATTGTGATGCCATGAGAATGTGGATGATGATGAGAATGAGGGGTACTGAGTACCCAGACTTGATGCAGAGATGACCAAGTTGATGTTCAAGTTAAGAAGATTATGTTGATATCTGTGACTTGAGGCTACGTGGTTCTTCGGACCATGAGGCCTTGCTATTTTCAAAAGTAGGACATATGCATTGAAAACCAACTTTCCGCAAACTGCTAAACTTAGAGTAGTAGCTTCTCTTTGTACTGAGCCTTGCACGAATATTCTGTTATTACATTCCTTTGGTTTCTTGCGAGTACATTCAATGTACTCACCTGGCTTGTCCCTGACTATCAACTTGGCCAGGTATGAAGGATACATGTTATGGATACATCGATGTGAACTAGGCCACCTCCCAGACAGCTTTCCTATTGGTTATGGCTTGCTATGTGGGTTCGAGTTATCGTCGCTGTTTCCGCTGCACTGTTGAAAAAAGTAGTTGCCTTTATGACTTATCTATGTAAGACTAGACCCTAGTTCGTCACCCCTATGTAAGACTTATTTGTGTTGTAATGAATGTATGCTACTATGTCAGTTTGTTGTACTTAGTGGCACCTGATCTTAGGGCCACTATTAAATGTACAATTCGGAGGCGTCGGTCTTGCAGATCGGTGCCCCCACAGTCACCCTATCTGTCTGCTCTTATAAGACGCTTTGATGCCTCACTTTTAGCAAGCGTTACCACCGAAAACCCTATTTGCTGCTCGTTGTGACAGGTGGCCGGCGCTTCGCACAGGCGAACCGCCAAACCGCAAGGTCTGGGCTAGCCCACTTTTGAGCGTTACCACAGTGTGAGCCAACTGATTTTGGGAACCTTCTAGAGAAGGTTCCGAAAACCGTTTTTTCCTGTTTGTTTTCTTCTATTAATTTTTTGTTTCCTTGTTTGTTTTTTCTCTTTGTATTTCATTTTTTCCTTTCCTTTCCTTTTTTTTCCATAATTTTTGTGTTTTCAAATCTTGTTTGGACTTTTAAAAGATATTCTTGTTTAAAAAATGTCATGTTCTCAAAAAATGTTCACGTGTTCAAGTTTTGTTCAAGATTTTAAAAATGTTCACGGATTAAAAAAATCTACATTTTCAGAAAATATTCGGGTTTTCAGAAAAGTTTGAGTTTTATGCAAAAGAACACAAACTTTCAAAATGTCTGTTTTTCAAAAAATGTTTAGAAATTTGAAAATAATGTTCATGTTAACAAATTTTGTTTGAAGTTTCAAAGAAATTCCATGTTTAAAGCTTATTCACATCTTTAAAAAAGTTCATGATTTCATATTTTGCTTTTTCTAATTTAGATCAAAATTCTAAAAAATATTCACTATTAAAAACTTGTTTGGAATTTCAAAAAATGTTCAAATCTGTCATTGCAGATAGTTTCCTAATGTTCCGCGCTGCCTATCACCAAAGCTCATCAGCGCAAGTGGCTTGCTGCGCGAGTTGGGTCCCTTGTACTATTCCTTGCATGCACATGACTTTTTAGGACCTTTACTGTTTGTGCAAAAGCATCACGCAAATGGGCGGCGCATGTCTTTGATGCGGAACACGGCGTATAAAAGCTCCCGCCACGTCCGCTTCGCTCTATAATTGTTGTTACATTTTTCTGTTAAAAAACTTACTGTATTGCGGGTAAAATATGGAAAAACAGTTCATGTACTTTTTAAAAGTCTCCAAGTATTTTTCTAAATGTTCATGTATTTTAAAAATAGTTTGTATTTTTCTAAAATATGTTCGGTCCATGCTTAAAATAATTCATGGCCCATTTAAGAAAAACTTAATGTGCATCTAAAAATGTTTGACGTGTATCTTTAAAACCATTCAACTTGTTTTTGGAAAAAATATTGGAGGTGTGTCTAGAAATGTTCACCCTGTAGTTATTTTTTCAATGTATTTATAAAATGTCACCATTTATTTATAAAAAAGTTTGATATGTATTTAAAAAATATCTAACGTGTATTCAAAAAATCTTCACCCTGTAGTTATTCGAAGAATGTTTTACATGGATTTGGAATATGTTTAATTTGTATTTGTAAAATGTTTAAAATTGTATTTACAAATTGTTCAAAGTGTATTGAAAAAAATGTTCAAGGTGTATTTGAAAAAGTGTCAACATGTATTAAAAAAGGAAAAAAATAAGAAAATGAATAAAAATACAATACAAGAAAAAAAATAGAAAAATAGTGGAAATAAGAAATCAAAAAGAGAAGAAAACAGTAACCAAACAAAAAAGTCCGAAAACTTACAAAATTATTGTCAAAGAAAAAATGATGAAAAACCATCCCGCTCGGAACCCAAAAATCTGATTGACTGCTCAGCTGGCTCCGGTCGATCTATATTGGGTCGGCCGCATCGAGGTGCTCTGAGGCGAGCATGAACTTGCACTCGCAGTAGGCGAGATTTGGATTTTTGTGTCCCTTGACGGTGTGTAATATTTTTTTGGACACCGCTACATGCTCAACCTAGCAAAAAGTGTTTGCCAAACAAACTACCAACAAGTAAAAAAAAGGAAAATAGAAGAAGAATATTATGCGAAACAAGCCCAACCACGAAAACAACAACATGGCATAGAATAATGGGAGAGACAAAAATGGCCGGCCAACACATGGGATGACATCATGTGATTGTGAATGAACTATTTCTGCTCGTCTCAAACAGAAAATGTGTTCATCTCCACACCACCTTGGGAATCTCAATGTGGAGACATTGGATAGCTCAAAATAATGATTCTTCGGGGTCTATTAGAATTAGGTTGGAGAAGATTTTAGAAAACATAGAAGAAAGATTTGAGAAGTTCAACGACTGAGAAAAAACCCGTAAAAGTAATATGAACCTTGCCTAATACCTTCTCACAATGATTTTCTTTTTCAAGTGCACGGTTGGACAAAACCTATGGGCAAAAATTTTAGAGCACCTCCATTGAATTCATCAATCATCACATCTTTACCATGTATCAAAATGTCAAGCCATCAAAGTCATAAATACTTTGATACGAAATTTCACCACAATTTATGAAATAATCACCGTCATACAAAATAATTAACTATGTTGTCGACAAAAATAGTAAGCCAGAACATAAATGACTCTAAATTTATTTTATAAATATGAGAAGAATAATACTTATATTTTTTCTTCGTAAGGACCCTTTTCTAAACATAAAGTATATACTTAGAAGGAAGGAACTATGGAGATGTCAATGAGGGGGCATCTTTTCCTGCACGCTAGAGTGCAGCCCTAATGTGTTATATATATCATGTGAGGGAGGGATGGTGCATTGCGTTATAGTTCACTTTGAGTTTCATTTATAGTGTCTGAATTGAAAAAAATGCTCCGTAATCTAAATAACAAGTTATCGTCATGAGTATGTGTCAACATAGTGACATGTTTAGCATCACACTAGACAGTATTTTCCAGATCCGATATGAGATTCACAAGGAATATGAATTCTAGGGTTCCACAAGGGAAGGAAGAGGAGAGCACACATATGTGCAAGGAGGGGAACATGGTTATACTTTATCGGTGCTTGCACAGATGCGTGGGCCATCTTTGAGTAGACAACTATTAGTCTCGCCACATGCCTTGGAGATGTGGACTCAATCCTTCTTCGTGGTCTTCCTGAACCTTGAGCTCCTCCTCGGCTGGTCGCTTCCACTGACAGGTGGGTCCCGCTCGACAGTCACATGTGCAATTGACAATATGAGGTATCCCCGGGTATTGAGGGTACCCAAAGTATAAGGCCCAACATTCATATCTTGCATGCGAAGTTGTGGCCCAGCTAGAACACTCCCACCACAATCCTTTCATGCAAATGTTTTTCTACCTCTTATATCACGGAGCTCCATTTTGTTGCTAAATACGACACATTGTCAAGCAAACACGCAAGTTGGCCTTCTTGGGCTGGACCATTTCTGACGTTGTAGCAAACACACATGCTATGTGCGGTATTGTTTTCATTTTTTAGTTTGAGTGGATTTCTATTGGATTTTTGTTGTGGGGTTTTTTACCTTTACTTTATTTTTTAACCTATATTAATTTGAATATGAAAAGGAAATATTTTTAATAAAAAAGTGAACATTTTTAAAATTTAAAACATTTTAATACTTATATGAACATTTTGTAAAGAATGTTGAACACAGTTTGATTTTTTTTTACATTTTCTAAATTTGCGACCATTTTATGAGAACATGATTTTTTTAGATGAGCATTTTTGCAATATAGGGAAAACAATAAATTAAATCCCAAAGAGAAAAACGTATAGAGAAATAAAATGAAAAGAAAAAAATAACCTTAAAACCCGATAGAGGATATGAATAGAAAAATCTAGAAGATTTCCTAAAATGGGGGTAACCATAGCTTATTTTAGGGGTTAAACCAAGCTTTATTACTCAAAATCCACCTGGCGTGGGATACAAAGGGATTATGGGGATCGCCCAACCGGATGTGGCACCCCTGATTAAGAGAGTGTGAAAACTTGGCTAACATATCAACATCTCTATTTGCTTCTCTAATTTCAAAAGTAAATTTACAATTAAAAGCTAAAGCTCTATGCTTAATCTTAGTGATAATCACTCATATCCTTCTCAGGTGGTTTTGTCGATGTTGTTAACCACCTGTTTCGAGTCTGAAGCTATGATGAAGTTCTTCAATAGCAGATCTTCCGCTAGGGATAAACATATCTGCATGCTATCGCCTCCAACGTCGGTGTGTCCCTTATCGCGTTGATCACCAGTGGCGAGCTCCCCATGAAATTCCCCCACGCGTCTCTGCAAACAGCCGTGGTGTGACGCCCGGATAATTAAGCTACAGTAAACATCTGTTAATGATGCCACGTCACCACGGTCACTGTTGCTAATCTCGCATTAGTTCAAAACCGATTCAAATTCAAATTCAAAATCAAATCAAACAGTAAAAGTTTCAAAAACTAAAACTAAAATGTGACAAATGTGACAAATAAATTCATGAGTAATAATGTTGGAGAAACCAACATTTCTTGTAATATTTAAATGCACTAAAACAACCTAAACAGAGGGCAAAATAATTAATTAAATTCCTTTTATAAAGTTATAATAATAAAACTAATTTAGTAGTGTGCCAAAATAATTGTGGCAGCGGACTAATTAGTAATACTAATTTAGGTGCTCATTTGGTATTTTATAAAACTAACATAAAAGAAACTTCAAGTGAAAACGGTAAACAAATAAAATAAATAAAAGAAAAGGTCTAAACAAAAACAAAACAAAAAATAAAAGAAAGAAAACACCCCCAGGCTCCGGCCCAGCAGGCCACCAGCCCAACTGGGCCAACCAGGCCGGCCCAGCCGTGCCCCGACCCTCACTCCCTTATCCCCGTGGGCGACCAAACCCTAACCCCGACCGCACCACTCCCCCTACTCGTCCCACTCCTCCCTGTGCCCCCGATCCAGATTAGATCGGGCGCTCGGCGGCGCCTCTTGCCGCGCCGGCCGCGTTGGCCATCGACCTGGACCTCGCCGGACCTTCCCCCGCCGTCCTCTACGTCGTCATCCCCGTCTTCCTCCCCGCCGGACAACACGCCTCCTCGCCTCGCCCTCGACGGCTCCACCGAGCCTCGCCGCCACTCTTTCCTCCATCGACCGTGAGCGAACCCTCCCTCCTCTGTGCCTTCCTCACGCACGCCCCCCCCGCCTCGTCTGGTCACCCCGTGCGGGCCACGCTCACCACGCCCGCGTGCCTCGCACTCGCGTGTCGCGCATGGCCACCCCGCGCGCGTGTGCCCTTGCCTACTCTACGCACGGGCGCCGTCGTCACCGCGTTCATCCCATGCTCCAGCTCGCACACCGGCGCCCCGACCGCGCCCTGCCTGCCGGGCCCACGTCACGCGGCCAAGCTGCCTGGCTCCGCCGCGTGCACGCCGCACGCACACGCGCCCTCGATGTGCCTCTCCTGCTGCTGCTGCTTCCGCGGTGCGCAAGCGCACCCCGCCGTTTCTGCGCACGGTTGCAGCCTCTTGTGCGCCCGGCCTCGCCCGCTCGCCTACGCGCACCCACCCCGTCGCGCCGCGCCTCCCCCTGTCGCCTCGCCTTCGACCTCGGCTCCGCCGCGCCAGGCCATGCCGGCGCCGCCACTTGCTTGCTGCCGCTGCTCCACGACGGCGCCCGTTCGGCCTCCGCCCAGGTCGGGCGCCAGCCTGCCCCGGTGCCTCCACTGGTTTGGGCAGGCGCCCAAACGGGCTGACGCCCGCAACGCCATTCGCCCGATGCCCGGCGCCCGTTAGGCCCCTCTAGGCCACAGACAGATGGGGCCCACGCCCCTCCCAGAATGATTTTAAAAAAGGAATTAATAAAAGTGATAATAAATAAATAAAAATATTAATTAATGAATTAACTAAAATAACTAACTTAATTAATTATATTTAGTTAACCTAATTAACTAATTAAACTAATTAACTACTGTTACTTAATTGAACAGTCAATGACACGTGGGTCCCACTGGACCCACAGGTCAGTTTTGACCCAGTCAACCGCACTGTTGACTGCCGATGTCATGCTGACGTCAGCATACACTATTCTGGATAATGTTGATTTAAAATGATTAAATAAATTCTAAACATAATTAAAACTTTAGAAAATCATATAAAATAAACCGTAGCTCAGATGAAAATGTTTTCTACGTGAAACTTGCTCAGAACGACGAGACGAATTTGGATACGCAGCCCGTTCATTCGCCACACGTCCCTAGCATAGCAAACCTGCAACTTTCCCCCTTCGGTTCATTTGTCCGAAAACGCGAAACACCGGGGATACTTTCCCGGATGTTCCCCCCTTCGCTGGTATCACCTCCGACTGCGTTAGGTCACCTCTAGCGCCGCGTATTGCCATGTTACGCTTTGTGATGCCTTGATTGCTCTGTTATTTATTGTGTTCCCCCTCCGTTACTTCTTTCCGATAGACCCCGAGGCTGCTGGTGACACCCAGTTCGACTACGTCAACGACGACCCCTCCTTCTTGCCAGAGCAACCAGGCAAGCCCCCCCTTGATCACCAGATATCGCCTATTCCTTCTCTCTACTGCTTGCATTAGAGTAGTGTAGCATGTTACTGCTTTCGGTTAATCCTATTCTGCTGCATAGCCTGTCATTGTTACTACAGTTGTTACCCTTACCTACAATCCTAAATGCTTAGTATAGGATGCTAGTAATCCATCAGTGGCCCTACACTCTTGTCCGTCAGCCATGCTATACTACTGGGCTGTGATCACTTCGGGAGGTGATCACGGGCATATGCTATATACTTTATACTGTTACATTAGTTATGACACTGTTCGGAGATGGGGGCTGAAGGGGCAGGTGGCTCCATCCCGGTAGAGGTGGGCCTGGGTTCCCGACGGCCCCCGACTGTTACTTTGTGGCGGAGCGACAGGGCAGGTTGAGACCACCTAGGAGAGAGGTGGGCCTGGCCCTGGTCGGCGTTCGCGGATACTTCAATTAACACGCTTAACGAGATCTTAGTATTTGATCTGAATCTGGCCACTGGCCTGTACGCACTAACCAACTACGCGGGAACAGTTATGGGCACTCGACGTCGTGGTATCAGCCGAAGCCTTCTTGACGTCAGCGACTGAGCGGCGCGCGCCGGATTGGACTAGAATGCCTGCTCTTGTATTAGGGAGGCTAGGTCTGCTTCCGGCCACCCTCGCAACATGCAGGTGTGCAATGGGCGATGGGCCCAGACCCCTGCGCCATATGATTTAGACCGGCGTGCTGACCTCTCTGTTGTGCCTAGGTAGGGCTGCGACGTGTTGATCTTCCGAGGCCGGGCATGACCCAGGAAAGTGTGTCCGGCCAAATGGGATCGAGCGTGTTGGGTAATGTGGTGCACCCCTGCAGGGAAGTTTATCTATTCGAATAGCCGTGATCTTCGGTAACAGGACGACTTGGAGTTGTACCTTGACCTTATGACAACTAGAACCGGATACTTAATAAAACACACCCTTCCAAGTGCCAGATACAACCCGGTGATTGCTCTCTCACAGGTTGACGAGGAGAGGATCGTTGGGTTAGGATTATGCTATGCGATGATACTTGGTGAACTTACCATCTCATGCTGCAAGATGGAGGCTGCCAGAAGCGTAGTCTTCGACAGGACTAGCTATCCCCCTCTTATTCTGGCATTCTGCAGTTCAGTCCACCGATGTTGCCTCTTTACACATATACCCATGCATATGTAGTGTAGATCCTTGCTTGCGAGTACTTTGGATGAGTACTTACGGTTGCTTTTCTCCCTCTTTTCCCCCTTTCCCTTCTACCTGGTTGTCGCAACCAGATGCTGGAGCCCAGAAGCCAGACGCCACCGTCGACGACGACTCCTACTACCCCGGAGATGCCTACTACTACGTGCAGGCCGCTGACGACGACCAGGAGTAGTTTAGTAGGATCCCAGGCAGGAGGCATGCGCCTCTTTCGATCTGTATCCCAGTTTGTGCTAGCCATCTTATGGCAACTTGTTTAACTTATGTCTGTACTCAGATATTGTTGCTTCCACTGACTCGTCTATGATCGAGCACTTGTATTCGAGCCCTTGAGGCCCCTGGCTTGTATTATGATGCTTGTATGACTTATTTTATTTTAGAGTTGTGTTGTGATATCTTCCCGTGAGTCCCTGATCTTGATCGCACACGTTTGCGTGTATGATTAGTGTACGATTGAATCGGGGGCGTCACAAGTTGGTATCAGAGCCGACTGCCTGTAGGAATCCCCCTTTCACACTCCTTGGCCGAAGTCGAGTCTAGTCATTGCAGAACTTTACTAACATGGCTGTGTGGCTTACGGGCCCACGACGCCATTGAGTGGTATTAGGATCTTTTATTCCTCGTCTATACTCTGGGACTCTGATCTCTCTTCTATTCGGGTTAAAATGAAATTACTAACTCTAACATTAGGATCTCGTGATCACATCCACCCGGAGAGCACCGTATTACCGATGATCGTCTACTGCACCAGAAGATTCCGAGGATACTCTATAATGTTCTCTCGAGACTTTGTGTCGTCTCTTATGCAAATCCCATCCATCGATAAACCTTTATGGATAACCACGTACACTTGCCATTCATACAACCATTCTTCGTTGATCTTGTTATTACAAGATACCCTGAAATACTCTTTATTATTCTGAGAATATTTTGTGCCTACTGCCTTGCAGTTCCTTGCCACCTGAATACCCCTACGGAAAATTCCTCACACTTATCGATGATTCATTCATACCCAGTTGTTCATGCGTTTCACTAAATACTTCGAAATGCCATTCGATCTTCCAAGAATCCTCTACAGCGTAGTGCTTTTGAGATTCTTGTTACCTGCTGCATTATGGTTAATTCCATATGCCTAGCAATATTCTTTGACGTCATTTGTCGTTATCATCTTGAGTCCCTCGATTCCATACGTGTGTGATTGCTCACAATCATCACCTGATCCTTAGGAATTGTCTTTCTGGCTCAGACGTCATTCCAGATATGAGCTGGTTTTCCGCCAATCAAACATTGAATGATGGTGCCTCTAAGTCTACTCAACTTACTCGTAATTGATCAGGGCATCTGATTCTGATACACCGATCTGGAATTCATAATTTCTTTGGGTTTAAACCATTGAAGTGATATTGCCATAATATAATGCCTTTGCATTCTTTCTTCCTCTGATTGAGTACCGATACTCATGTCAGCTCCGTTGTGGACGGCCAGACCCATTGCTGGGTCGTTGTCCGATGGTATCATTCACATTCAAATCTTTTGAGTTCTTTTCCTGATACATAATTCCTTTGGTAAATTGTATCCTCTGCTTTGACAACCATGCTCTACTTTTAAGCTTGTGTTAATTACTCCTAAAAATTTGTGGTATATGTTCCTAAGATGCCCCGATGGGTTAAACCAATGCCTTCCCTAATCTGTATGAACCCGGGAACTTCTACGGGTCATACTCTACTGGTGTTATGCTAGATAAATTTCTACACTACAACTTCGTCGAAGGCGAGGAGTGATTGAAAGGTTATACATTGGAGAAGTGGGAGTCGACCTTGAACTTTGTGTTCATGCCCATGGAAACGATGTTGAGCTTATCATGATAGCTTCTCGTAACAATAATTTTTTCACTTGGCATAATTTGATCTTGTACCTATGATTTTGTCCTCTGCAATCGTGGTTCCGACCGTGATTGTTCTCCTTTGATCCCATTCTCGGACAAGTTAAAAGTACTTGCCTTCTATAGATCATTACGTCTGCCCAACCTCTATTTTGATCTACCTTCGAGTATTACCCCCTGGTATCTCGAGGATACCAACCCATTGCACTACATCTTATGAATTTCTGATGAAGTAGTACCGTTCCCCGTCATAGTCACTCCACGGGTTATGGGTTGTCGTCAACCGAGAACACCGATTTGTGAATCGAATCAACATTGTGATTCAATACTCTTAGTACTTTGATGTTGAGGAGTTTAATACTCCATCATGTCATTCCTAGCCTTATCGGCTACATCATTATCGTGCTAAATTTAACTGTGCTACCTGGTTCTTCTTCCCGGAGCACAAATTTCGACGGTGAGCTAATCTTACGTCGATCTTCCTCGTCATATCATTTCTCCTTGAACAACAAACTTGATTTCGATTTTGTGTCGTATCCATGGTTCCGATAACCTTTCGCTTCATCATTCCTTTGACTGGATGTCATCGCCAATCGATTACATCTTCATGAAATTTCTCGACAAATGTGACGTGATCATCATCAACATTATGAGATCTTCCAGGATAACAATTGAATTCATGATGAGGAGTACCATCTTTGCCCTTGATTATTTGTATTATCATCGACCACTTTATTGTCTTCCGTTCAACACAAACTTGTTCGTGTTTTGTGTATACCTTGAGTTCCTTGCTATCCAGCATTTGTTCTTCTTTACCTTGGAGTATTACCATCTTTTATGCCAAGAATGTTGTGAGAATTGCTCCACCTCTTAAATAATTCTTGGTATTATGATACTTCACACCATCACCATTGTTTCTTGGTCCCCGTGTTGATTCTAACCGGGACACCAACAAGTGAACGGTGCTGGCCCTATTGCTTTGAAATTGTGGTCAACCGTTCATTCTTAGACTATTGGTTATAGAATCACCATTCTAACTTTGATCGTGCTACCTAAGCCCATATTTCGGGTGCACCTTTCAACCAATGTTTACTTGTGTATGATTTCCTTGAGCATACATCATTAAATCATTTGATCGACAAATGTTATATCTTCATTCACATAATTGTGGAAATCCATCTTTATGGAAATCTTGAGGAATTGTCGCTGAGTTCATCAGCCACCTCCTCATCCTCTCCTTGGTTTAATGATGAACTCATGTTTTGGAACTCGCTTCCATATTTCATTTCCCGGAAATCTTACAATGTCATCTCGTCAATTTGTGTTGTACCTTTCTTCTCACGCATCCTGAGTCTGAGATATCCTGACACCAATCAAATCTGAATCTCGGTCAGACATGATGGTTGGAACATTTTCCAAGAGTCATAACATTGGTCTTTATATAACCCAGTAAGGCGATGTCATGCCTATCCCCCCTAGCCGGAGGACCTATTGTTATAGTTTCCTTTTTTAGCAAGGTTAGCCATTCTTCCACGAGGAAATTGTAAGACTTATTCTATAAGTTGTTCCTGATGAATCCTTTGAGTATCCAAAGTCCGACCTTGCTCGAAGACCATGTCAATGCTATCTCGAAGCATGTCTGTGGTACTTTGATCTTCAATAAGAAAATTTGTAGCACAATGCTAAATGTTTCTTGGTCAATTATCGAAACACCGTTGTATGGGTAATGTCATGAAATTTCTCTCCCCTTTCCTATAGGGTTTTCTACGTTATATCCTGTCATGGATATCATGCTCTGCTTGTCCTTGGAAAGGTTATACCCCCTGAAATATGTGTTTAAACACATTTCCTTTCCTTTGTTTTGTTTAACCTTCCTTGTAACCTGACATAGCTGAGCAGTGAAAATTCCCTGCTTAGGTAAGCACCTCGTGGAACCACTCTGTCAGTAAGACACTATTACTTTTGTTGATGACATTCCGGTAACCACCGATGGACAAGAACTTTGCCTATTGGTCCGCCTCGTTTCAACGAGCAGGAGAATGGTTCTCTTCGTCCCTCGCCCTTGGTACCAACATTGTTGTCAACATAATTGACAGGCTATCCTCTGACCTGCCTTACTATCATGACCGTGTAAGATGTCAACGCCCTTCCTACTTTTAACCACATGGTGGGCCCATAACCCACAGTTCCACAGGATCGAAACCTGACTCTCTTGTACACCCTGTTTCCAAAGTAAATCCTCGCGCTTGGCTTCGTATGCAATTCACGAGCCACATTCCTAGTGATCTATTCTCGTATCAGATGCAATACTTATTCACGTTGCCCTGAAACCCTTTCACCTTCTGACTAGGCATTAAACGATTGCCTGGCTGCTTGAAACGTCTTATGGCACCTCCTTACTTTGCTATCGATACTTTCTTAAGTTTCAATTCGAGAGTTACTTTCCGCCACCTTCCCCGATGTTATTGGCCAGATAGTCAACCTTGCAGAGGCCCATTCTCCCGGAATACCCACCCTTTTTTTCGCAAGTACAATGGAATTCCTGAAAGAAGAATGCCGACTTCATCACGATGACCTGAAGCAGAGAAATGAAGACATCAACATAATGGAACGACCTCTTCGAGAAGAGCAACCAAGACCGAGCAGATCTGTTAGAATTTCACAACCACAAATTTCCCCTTACACCACCTCTTAAATCTCGGGACGAGATTTCTTGTAGTGGAGGAGAATTGTGACGCCCGGATAATTAAGCTACAGTAAACCTCTGTTAATGATGCCATGTCACCACGGTTACTGTTGCTAATCACGCGTTAGTTCAAAACCGATTCAAATTCAAATTCAAAATCAAATCAAACAGTAAAAGTTTCAAAAACTAAAACTAGAATGTTCTAAATGTGACAAATAAATTCATGAGTAATAATGTTGGAGAAACCAACATTTCTTGTAATATTTAAATGCACTAAAACAACCAAAATAGAGGGCAAAATAATTAATTAAATTCCTTTTATAAAGTTATAATAATATAACTAATTTAGTAGTGTGCCAAAATAATTGTGGCAGTGGACTAATTAGTAATACTAATTTAGGTGCTCATTTGGTATTTTATAAAACTAACATAAAATAAACTTCAAGTGAAAACAGTAAAGAAATAAAATAAATAAAAAGAAAAGGTCTAAACAAAAACAAAACAGAAAAAAGAAAAGAAAGAAAACACCCCCCAGGCTTTGGCCCAGCAGGCCACCAGCCCAACTGGGCCAACCAGGCCGGCCCAGCCGTGCCCCGACCCTCACTCCCTTATCCCCCTGGGCGACCAAAACCTAACCCCGACCGCACCACTCCTCCCTACTCGTCCCACTCCTCCCTCTGCTCCCCCCGATCCAGATTGGATCGGGCGCTCGGCGGCGCCTCTCGCCGCGCCGGCCGCGTCGGCCATCGACTTGGACCTCGCCGGACCTTCCCCCGCTGTCCTCTACACCGTCATCCCCGTCTTCCTCCCCACCGGACTCCACGCCTCCTCGCCTCGCCCTCGACGGCTCCACCGAGCCTCGCCGCCCCTCTTCCCTCCATCGACCGTGAGCGAACCCCCCTTCCTCTGTGCCTTCCTCATGCACGACCCACGCCTCGTCCGGTCACCCCGTGCGGGCCACGCTCACCACGCCCGCGTGCCTCGCACTCGCGTGTCGCGCCTGGCCACCCCCTGCGCTTGTGCCCTTGCTTACTCTATGCACGGGCGCTGTCGTCACCGCGTCATCCCCTGCTCCAGCTCGCACACCGGCACCCCGACCGTGCCCTGCCTGCCGAGCCCACGTCCCGCGGCCGAGCCGCCTGGCTCCGCCGCGTGCACGCCGCACGCACACGCGCCCTCGATGTGCCTCTCCTGCTGCTGCTGCTTCCACGGTGCGCAAGCGCACCCCGCCATTTCCGCGCACGGTTGCAGCCTCTCGCGCGCCCGGCCTCGCCTGCTCGCCTACGCGCATCCACCCCGTCGCGCCGCGCCTCGCCCTGTCGCCTCGCCTCCCACCTCGGCTCCGCCGCGCCAGGCCGCGCCGGTGCCGCCCCTTGCTTGCTGCCGCTGCTCCACGCCGGCGCCCAACGGCGCCCGTTCGGCCCCCGCCCGGGTCAGGCGCGAGCCTGCCCCAGCGCCTCCACTGGTTTGGGCAGGCGCCCAAACGGGCTGACGCCCGCAGCGCCATTCGCCCGATGCCCGGCGCCCGTTAGGTCCCTCTAGGCCACAGACACATGGGGCCCACGCCCCTCCCAGAACGATTTTTTAAAAGGAATTAATAAAAGTGATAATAAATAAATAAAAATATCAATTAATTAATTAACTAAAATAATTAACTTAATTAATTATGTTTAGTTAACCTAATTAACTAATTAAACTAATCAACTACTGTTACTTAATTGAACAGTCAATGACACGTGGGTCCCACTGGACCCACATGTCAGTTTTGACCCAGTCAACCGCACTGTTGACTGCCGACGTCAGCATACACTATTCTGGATAATATCGATTTAAAATGATTAAATAAATTCTAAACATAATTAAAACTTTAGAAAATCATATAAAATAAACCGTAGCTCAGATGAAAATGTTTTCTACGCGAAAGTTGCTCAGAACGATGAGACGAATTTGGATATGCATCCCGTTCGTCTGCCACATGTCCCTAGCATAGCGAACCTGCAACTTTCCTCCTATGGTTCATTTGTCCGAAAACGCAAAACACCGGGGATACTTTCCCGGATGTTTCCCCCCTTCGCCGGTATCACCTCCTACTGCGTTAGGTCACCTCTAGCACCGCGTATTGCCATGTTACGCTTTGTGATGCCTTGATTGCTCTGTTATTTATTGTGTTCCCCCTCCGTTACTTCTTTCCGGTAGACCCCGAGGCTGTTGGTGACCCCCAGTTCGACTACGTCAACGACGACCCCTCCTTGCCAGAGCAACCAGGCAAGCCCCCCACCTTGATCACCAGATATCGCCTATTCCTTCTCTCTACTGCTTGCATTAGAGTAGTGTAGCATGTTACTGCTTTCGGTTAATCCTATTCTGCTGCATAGCCTGTCATTGTTACTACAGTTGTTACCCTTACCTACAATCCTAAATGCTTAGTATAGGATGCTAGTAATCCATCAGTGGCCCTACACTCTTGTCCGTCAGCCATGCTATACTACTGGGCTGTGATCACTTCGGGAGGTGATCACGGGCATATGCTATATACTTTATACTGTTACATTAGTTATGACACTGTTCGGAGATGGGGGCTGAAGGGGCAGGTGGCTCCATCCCGGTAGAGGTGGGCCTGGGTTCCCGACGGCCCCCGACTGTTACTTTGTGGCGGAGCGACAGGGCAGGTTGAGACCACCTAGGAGAGAGGTGGGCCTGGCCCTGGTCGGCGTTCGCGGATACTTCAATTAACACGCTTAACGAGATCTTAGTATTTGATCTGAATCTGGCCACTGGCCTGTACGCACTAACCAACTACGCGGGAACAGTTATGGGCACTCGACGTCGTGGTATCAGCCGAAGCCTTCTTGACGTCAGCGACTGAGCGGCGCGCGCCGGATTGGACTAGAATGCCTGCTCTTGTATTAGGGAGGCTAGGTCTGCTTCCGGCCACCCTCGCAACATGCAGGTGTGCAATGGGCGATGGGCCCAGACCCCTGCGCCATATGATTTAGACCGGCGTGCTGACCTCTCTGTTGTGCCTAGGTAGGGCTGCGACGTGTTGATCTTCCGAGGCCGGGCATGACCCAGGAAAGTGTGTCCGGCCAAATGGGATCGAGCGTGTTGGGTAATGTGGTGCACCCCTGCAGGGAAGTTTATCTATTCGAATAGCCGTGATCTTCGGTAACAGGACGACTTGGAGTTGTACCTTGACCTTATGACAACTAGAACCGGATACTTAATAAAACACACCCTTCCAAGTGCCAGATACAACCCGGTGATTGCTCTCTCACAGGTTGACGAGGAGAGGATCGTTGGGTTAGGATTATGCTATGCGATGATACTTGGTGAACTTACCATCTCATGCTGCAAGATGGAGGCTGCCAGAAGCGTAGTCTTCGACAGGACTAGCTATCCCCCTCTTATTCTGGCATTCTGCAGTTCAGTCCACCGATGTTGCCTCTTTACACATATACCCATGCATATGTAGTGTAGATCCTTGCTTGCGAGTACTTTGGATGAGTACTTACGGTTGCTTTTCTCCCTCTTTTCCCCCTTTCCCTTCTACCTGGTTGTCGCAACCAGATGCTGGAGCCCAGAAGCCAGACGCCACCGTCGACGACGACTCCTACTACCCCGGAGATGCCTACTACTACGTGCAGGCCGCTGACGACGACCAGGAGTAGTTTAGTAGGATCCCAGGCAGGAGGCATGCGCCTCTTTCGATCTGTATCCCAGTTTGTGCTAGCCATCTTATGGCAACTTGTTTAACTTATGTCTGTACTCAGATATTGTTGCTTCCACTGACTCGTCTATGATCGAGCACTTGTATTCGAGCCCTTGAGGCCCCTGGCTTGTATTATGATGCTTGTATGACTTATTTTATTTTAGAGTTGTGTTGTGATATCTTCCCGTGAGTCCCTGATCTTGATCGCACACGTTTGCGTGTATGATTAGTGTACGATTGAATCGGGGGCGTCACAAGTTGGTATCAGAGCCGACTGCCTGTAGGAATCCCCCTTTCACACTCCTTGGCCGAAGTCGAGTCTAGTCATTGCAGAACTTTACTAACATGGCTGTGTGGCTTACGGGCCCACGACGCCATTGAGTGGTATTAGGATCTTTTATTCCTCGTCTATACTCTGGGACTCTGATCTCTCTTCTATTCGGGTTAAAATGAAATTACTAACTCTAACATTAGGATCTCGTGATCACATCCACCCGGAGAGCACCGTATTACCGATGATCGTCTACTGCACCAGAAGATTCCGAGGATACTCTATAATGTTCTCTCGAGACTTTGTGTCGTCTCTTATGCAAATCCCATCCATCGATAAACCTTTATGGATAACCACGTACACTTGCCATTCATACAACCATTCTTCGTTGATCTTGTTATTACAAGATACCCTGAAATACTCTTTATTATTCTGAGAATATTTTGTGCCTACTGCCTTGCAGTTCCTTGCCACCTGAATACCCCTACGGAAAATTCCTCACACTTATCGATGATTCATTCATACCCAGTTGTTCATGCGTTTCACTAAATACTTCGAAATGCCATTCGATCTTCCAAGAATCCTCTACAGCGTAGTGCTTTTGAGATTCTTGTTACCTGCTGCATTATGGTTAATTCCATATGCCTAGCAATATTCTTTGACGTCATTTGTCGTTATCATCTTGAGTCCCTCGATTCCATACGTGTGTGATTGCTCACAATCATCACCTGATCCTTAGGAATTGTCTTTCTGGCTCAGACGTCATTCCAGATATGAGCTGGTTTTCCGCCAATCAAACATTGAATGATGGTGCCTCTAAGTCTACTCAACTTACTCGTAATTGATCAGGGCATCTGATTCTGATACACCGATCTGGAATTCATAATTTCTTTGGGTTTAAACCATTGAAGTGATATTGCCATAATATAATGCCTTTGCATTCTTTCTTCCTCTGATTGAGTACCGATACTCATGTCAGCTCCGTTGTGGACGGCCAGACCCATTGCTGGGTCGTTGTCCGATGGTATCATTCACATTCAAATCTTTTGAGTTCTTTTCCTGATACATAATTCCTTTGGTAAATTGTATCCTCTGCTTTGACAACCATGCTCTACTTTTAAGCTTGTGTTAATTACTCCTAAAAATTTGTGGTATATGTTCCTAAGATGCCCCGATGGGTTAAACCAATGCCTTCCCTAATCTGTATGAACCCGGGAACTTCTACGGGTCATACTCTACTGGTGTTATGCTAGATAAATTTCTACACTACAACTTCGTCGAAGGCGAGGAGTGATTGAAAGGTTATACATTGGAGAAGTGGGAGTCGACCTTGAACTTTGTGTTCATGCCCATGGAAACGATGTTGAGCTTATCATGATAGCTTCTCGTAACAATAATTTTTTCACTTGGCATAATTTGATCTTGTACCTATGATTTTGTCCTCTGCAATCGTGGTTCCGACCGTGATTGTTCTCCTTTGATCCCATTCTCGGACAAGTTAAAAGTACTTGCCTTCTATAGATCATTACGTCTGCCCAACCTCTATTTTGATCTACCTTCGAGTATTACCCCCTGGTATCTCGAGGATACCAACCCATTGCACTACATCTTATGAATTTCTGATGAAGTAGTACCGTTCCCCGTCATAGTCACTCCACGGGTTATGGGTTGTCGTCAACCGAGAACACCGATTTGTGAATCGAATCAACATTGTGATTCAATACTCTTAGTACTTTGATGTTGAGGAGTTTAATACTCCATCATGTCATTCCTAGCCTTATCGGCTACATCATTATCGTGCTAAATTTAACTGTGCTACCTGGTTCTTCTTCCCGGAGCACAAATTTCGACGGTGAGCTAATCTTACGTCGATCTTCCTCGTCATATCATTTCTCCTTGAACAACAAACTTGATTTCGATTTTGTGTCGTATCCATGGTTCCGATAACCTTTCGCTTCATCATTCCTTTGACTGGATGTCATCGCCAATCGATTACATCTTCATGAAATTTCTCGACAAATGTGACGTGATCATCATCAACATTATGAGATCTTCCAGGATAACAATTGAATTCATGATGAGGAGTACCATCTTTGCCCTTGATTATTTGTATTATCATCGACCACTTTATTGTCTTCCGTTCAACACAAACTTGTTCGTGTTTTGTGTATACCTTGAGTTCCTTGCTATCCAGCATTTGTTCTTCTTTACCTTGGAGTATTACCATCTTTTATGCCAAGAATGTTGTGAGAATTGCTCCACCTCTTAAATAATTCTTGGTATTATGATACTTCACACCATCACCATTGTTTCTTGGTCCCCGTGTTGATTCTAACCGGGACACCAACAAGTGAACGGTGCTGGCCCTATTGCTTTGAAATTGTGGTCAACCGTTCATTCTTAGACTATTGGTTATAGAATCACCATTCTAACTTTGATCGTGCTACCTAAGCCCATATTTCGGGTGCACCTTTCAACCAATGTTTACTTGTGTATGATTTCCTTGAGCATACATCATTAAATCATTTGATCGACAAATGTTATATCTTCATTCACATAATTGTGGAAATCCATCTTTATGGAAATCTTGAGGAATTGTCGCTGAGTTCATCAGCCACCTCCTCATCCTCTCCTTGGTTTAATGATGAACTCATGTTTTGGAACTCGCTTCCATATTTCATTTCCCGGAAATCTTACAATGTCATCTCGTCAATTTGTGTTGTACCTTTCTTCTCACGCATCCTGAGTCTGAGATATCCTGACACCAATCAAATCTGAATCTCGGTCAGACATGATGGTTGGAACATTTTCCAAGAGTCATAACATTGGTCTTTATATAACCCAGTAAGGCGATGTCATGCCTATCCCCCCTAGCCGGAGGACCTATTGTTATAGTTTCCTTTTTTAGCAAGGTTAGCCATTCTTCCACGAGGAAATTGTAAGACTTATTCTATAAGTTGTTCCTGATGAATCCTTTGAGTATCCAAAGTCCGACCTTGCTCGAAGACCATGTCAATGCTATCTCGAAGCATGTCTGTGGTACTTTGATCTTCAATAAGAAAATTTGTAGCACAATGCTAAATGTTTCTTGGTCAATTATCGAAACACCGTTGTATGGGTAATGTCATGAAATTTCTCTCCCCTTTCCTATAGGGTTTTCTACGTTATATCCTGTCATGGATATCATGCTCTGCTTGTCCTTGGAAAGGTTATACCCCCTGAAATATGTGTTTAAACACATTTCCTTTCCTTTGTTTTGTTTAACCTTCCTTGTAACCTGACATAGCTGAGCAGTGAAAATTCCCTGCTTAGGTAAGCACCTCGTGGAACCACTCTGTCAGTAAGACACTATTACTTTTGTTGATGACATTCCGGTAACCACCGATGGACAAGAACTTTGCCTATTGGTCCGCCTCGTTTCAACGAGCAGGAGAATGGTTCTCTTCGTCCCTCGCCCTTGGTACCAACATTGTTGTCAACATAATTGACAGGCTATCCTCTGACCTGCCTTACTATCATGACCGTGTAAGATGTCAACGCCCTTCCTACTTTTAACCACATGGTGGGCCCATAACCCACAGTTCCACAGGATCGAAACCTGACTCTCTTGTACACCCTGTTTCCAAAGTAAATCCTCGCGCTTGGCTTCGTATGCAATTCACGAGCCACATTCCTAGTGATCTATTCTCGTATCAGATGCAATACTTATTCACGTTGCCCTGAAACCCTTTCACCTTCTGACTAGGCATTAAACGATTGCCTGGCTGCTTGAAACGTCTTATGGCACCTCCTTACTTTGCTATCGATACTTTCTTAAGTTTCAATTCGAGAGTTACTTTCCGCCACCTTCCCCGATGTTATTGGCCAGATAGTCAACCTTGCAGAGGCCCATTCTCCCGGAATACCCACCCTTTTTTTCGCAAGTACAATGGAATTCCTGAAAGAAGAATGCCGACTTCATCACGATGACCTGAAGCAGAGAAATGAAGACATCAACATAATGGAACGACCTCTTCGAGAAGAGCAACCAAGACCGAGCAGATCTGTTAGAATTTCACAACCACAAATTTCCCCTTACACCACCTCTTAAATCTCGGGACGAGATTTCTTGTAGTGGAGGAGAATTGTGACGCCCGGATAATTAAGCTACAGTAAACCTCTGTTAATGATGCCATGTCACCACGGTTACTGTTGCTAATCACGCGTTAGTTCAAAACCGATTCAAATTCAAATTCAAAATCAAATCAAACAGTAAAAGTTTCAAAAACTAAAACTAGAATGTTCTAAATGTGACAAATAAATTCATGAGTAATAATGTTGGAGAAACCAACATTTCTTGTAATATTTAAATGCACTAAAACAACCAAAATAGAGGGCAAAATAATTAATTAAATTCCTTTTATAAAGTTATAATAATATAACTAATTTAGTAGTGTGCCAAAATAATTGTGGCAGTGGACTAATTAGTAATACTAATTTAGGTGCTCATTTGGTATTTTATAAAACTAACATAAAATAAACTTCAAGTGAAAACAGTAAAGAAATAAAATAAATAAAAAGAAAAGGTCTAAACAAAAACAAAACAGAAAAAAGAAAAGAAAGAAAACACCCCCCAGGCTCTGGCCCAGCAGGCCACCAGCCCAACTGGGCCAACCAGGCCGGCCCAGCCGTGCCCCGACCCTCACTCCCTTATCCCCCTGGGCGACCAAAACCTAACCCCGACCGCACCACTCCTCCCTACTCGTCCCACTCCTCCCTCTGCTCCCCCCGATCCAGATTGGATCGGGCGCTCGGCGGCGCCTCTCGCCGCGCCGGCCGCGTCGGCCATCGACTTGGACCTCGCCGGACCTTCCCCCGCTGTCCTCTACACCGTCATCCCCGTCTTCCTCCCCACCGGACTCCACGCCTCCTCGCCTCGCCCTCGACGGCTCCACCGAGCCTCGCCGCCCCTCTTCCCTCCATCGACCGTGAGCGAACCCCCCTTCCTCTGTGCCTTCCTCATGCACGACCCACGCCTCGTCCGGTCACCCCGTGCGGGCCACGCTCACCACGCCCGCGTGCCTCGCACTCGCGTGTCGCGCCTGGCCACCCCCTGCGCTTGTGCCCTTGCTTACTCTATGCACGGGCGCTGTCGTCACCGCGTCATCCCCTGCTCCAGCTCGCACACCGGCACCCCGACCGTGCCCTGCCTGCCGAGCCCACGTCCCGCGGCCGAGCCGCCTGGCTCCGCCGCGTGCACGCCGCACGCACACGCGCCCTCGATGTGCCTCTCCTGCTGCTGCTGCTTCCACGGTGCGCAAGCGCACCCCGCCATTTCCGCGCACGGTTGCAGCCTCTCGCGCGCCCGGCCTCGCCTGCTCGCCTACGCGCATCCACCCCGTCGCGCCGCGCCTCGCCCTGTCGCCTCGCCTCCCACCTCGGCTCCGCCGCGCCAGGCCGCGCCGGTGCCGCCCCTTGCTTGCTGCCGCTGCTCCACGCCGGCGCCCAACGGCGCCCGTTCGGCCCCCGCCCGGGTCAGGCGCGAGCCTGCCCCAGCGCCTCCACTGGTTTGGGCAGGCGCCCAAACGGGCTGACGCCCGCAGCGCCATTCGCCCGATGCCCGGCGCCCGTTAGGTCCCTCTAGGCCACAGACACATGGGGCCCACGCCCCTCCCAGAACGATTTTTTAAAAGGAATTAATAAAAGTGATAATAAATAAATAAAAATATCAATTAATTAATTAACTAAAATAATTAACTTAATTAATTATGTTTAGTTAACCTAATTAACTAATTAAACTAATCAACTACTGTTACTTAATTGAACAGTCAATGACACGTGGGTCCCACTGGACCCACATGTCAGTTTTGACCCAGTCAACCGCACTGTTGACTGCCGACGTCAGCATACACTATTCTGGATAATATCGATTTAAAATGATTAAATAAATTCTAAACATAATTAAAACTTTAGAAAATCATATAAAATAAACCGTAGCTCAGATGAAAATGTTTTCTACGCGAAAGTTGCTCAGAACGATGAGACGAATTTGGATATGCATCCCGTTCGTCTGCCACATGTCCCTAGCATAGCGAACCTGCAACTTTCCTCCTATGGTTCATTTGTCCGAAAACGCAAAACACCGGGGATACTTTCCCGGATGTTTCCCCCCTTCGCCGGTATCACCTCCTACTGCGTTAGGTCACCTCTAGCACCGCGTATTGCCATGTTACGCTTTGTGATGCCTTGATTGCTCTGTTATTTATTGTGTTCCCCCTCCGTTACTTCTTTCCGGTAGACCCCGAGGCTGTTGGTGACCCCCAGTTCGACTACGTCAACGACGACCCCTCCTTGCCAGAGCAACCAGGCAAGCCCCCCACCTTGATCACCAGATATCGCCTATTCCTTCTCTCTACTGCTTGCATTAGAGTAGTGTAGCATGTTACTGCTTTCGGTTAATCCTATTCTGCTGCATAGCCTGTCATTGTTACTATAGTTGTTACCCTTACCTGCAATCCTAAATGCTTAGTATAGGATGCTAGTAATCCATCAGTGGCCCTACACTCTTGTCCGTTTGCCATGCTATACTACTGGGCCATGAGCACTTCGGGAGGTGATCACGGGCATATGCTATATACTTTATACTGTTACGTTACTTATGATACTGTTCGGAGATGGGGGCTAAAGGGGCAGGTGGCTCCATCCCGGTGGAGGTGGGCCTGGGTTCCTGACGGCCCCCGACTGTTACTTTGTGGCGGAGCGACAGGGAAGGTTGAGATCACCTAGGAGAGAGGTGGGCCTGGCCCTGGTCGGCGTTCGCGGATACTTCAATTAACACGCTTAACGAGATCTTGGTATTTGATCTGAGTCTGGCCACTGGCCTATACGCACTAACCAACTACGCGGGAACAGTTATGGGCACTCGACGTCCTGGTATCAGCCGAAGCCTTCTTGACGTCAGTGACTGAGCGGCGCGCGCCGGATTGGACTGTAACGCCTGCTCTTGTATTAGGGAGGCTAGGTCTGCTTCCGGCCACCCTCGCAACGTGCAGGTGTGCAATGGGGATGGGCCCAGACCCCTGCGCCATAGGATTTAAACCGGCATGCTGACCTCTCTGTTGTGCCTAGGTAGGGCTGCGACGTGTTGATCTTCCGAGGCCGGGCATGACCCAGGAAAGTGTGTCCGGCCAAATGGGATCGAGCGTGTTGGGTAATGTGGTGCACCCCTGCAGGGAAGTTTATCTATTCGAATAGCCATGATCTTCGGTAACAGGACGACCCGGAGTTGTACCTTGATCTTATGACAACTAGAACCGGATACTTAATAAAACACACCCTTCCAAGTGCCAGATACAACCCGGTGATTGCTCTCTCACAGGTTGACGAGGAGAGGATCGTTGGGTTAGGATTATGCTATGCGATGATACTTGGTGAACTTACCATCTACTCTCTTCTACATGCTGCAAGATGGAGGTTGCCAGAAGCGTAGTCTTCGACATGACTAGCTATCCCCCTCTTATTTTGGCATTCTGCAGTTCAGTCCACTGATGTTGCCTCTTTACACATATACCCATGCATATGTAGTGTAGATCCTTGCTTGCGAGTACTTTGGATGAGTACTCACGGTTGCTTTTCTCCCTCTTTTCCCCCTTTCCCTTCTTCTTGGTTGTCGCAACTAGATGCTGGAGCCCAGAAGCCAGATGCCACCGTCGACGACGACTCCTACTACACCGGAGATGCCTACTACTACGTGCAGGCCGCTGACGACGACCAGGAGTAGTTTAGTAGGATCCCAGGCAGGAGGCATGCGCCTCTTTCAATCTGTATCCCAGTTTGTGCTAGCCATCTTATGGCAACTTGTTTAACTTATGTCTGTACTCAGATATTGTTGCTTCCGCTGAATCATCTATGATTGAGCACTTGTATTCGAGCCCTCGAGGCCCCTGGCTTGTATTATGATGCTTGTATGACTTATTTTATTTTAGAGTTGTGTTGTGATATCTTCCCGTGAGTCCCTGATCTTGATCGTACACGTTTGCGTGTATGATTAGTGTACGATTGAATCGGGGGCATCACACGTGGCGACGCCCTGTCTTGGGCTCTTGAGAAACCATCATCCACATGTATCTTGGCAAAGCTCGGAGGTGGAGCCTTAGGTCTAGCGTTTGGGTCGCTCGCAACTGCTGGCTCCCTGACAAACTTCTTCGGTAGCAAATCAAGTTCTGCAATGAAACGAGGTATGAATTGGTGGGTAGCGGAAGTACTCTGATATAATTTTTCGTGAATGGTCGTCCTCCTAGCCCACCATATCGCCCACAATTCGATGAATGTAGTGTGCGAGATTGTGTCAATCATAGTAAATAACCACTGCCTCACGCTTGGTTCTGTGGTCTCACATAAATGCTCGCCAAGCTCGGCATCGACCAATGCCCATACACATCTCGACATGGAGCACTCTAACATAAAATGACACCATGAATCTTCAACACCGCGGAGAGCACACGCACTAGAAGTAGACATTCTCTTCATCCTGACATCTTCGGTGGGGGATCGAGTGCTTCACTAGTCTCTAGATGAACATGTGAATCTTACTAGGAAGTTTGGTCTTCCATAATACTCCCTCCGTTCCTAAATATTTGTCTTTTTAGAGATTTCAAATGGACTACCACATACGGATGTATATAGACATACTTTAGAGTGTGGATTCACTCATTTTGCTCCGTATATAGTCACTTGTTGAAATCTCTAGAAAGACAAATATTTAGGAACGGAGGGAGTAGTTTCGAAGAGTGAGAATCACGACCAATGCTTGAGGATCCCACGGCACCATCAATTAGAGCTCATCTCCTCAGTTTTGTGTCTATTGTCATCCTATATGCAGACCTGAAAGGATGAGGATGTCGCGTAGAGGGGGTGAATAGGTACTTTAAAACAATTACGGTTTAGACATGAACAAATGTAGAATAAAATTAGCATTTAATTTGTCAAGCACAAAACCTAACACTACTGTAGAAATGCCTAGCAGTGGCAGGCGCAAAAAGCCCATCAGTGGTGGGCCAGGCTCCCAGGGTCGCCCGCCACTGACCTTCCGCCACTACTAACATGACATCAGTGGCGAGTGTGTGCCAGCAACTGATAGTGCCTCTGCAGTGGCGGGCAACACACTTAAGCCCGCCACTGGTGATAGTTGTGGCGGTGGCCGGCATATTAGAGTGCCCGCCACTGAAAGTTTGTGCATGCAAATTAAAAGTTTTGCAACCACGACATCATTTGTGCTGCCATGGTGCATTTTGCATAAAACTTATCTAAGAAATTCAATACGCTGTGCCCTTGGAGATTAGAAGCAAATAGAGCACGCACTGTAAGCTTAGGCATGCAAGTTCACTAGTTAATTAGTACTCTTTATAACAACTACTAACACTTAAAATTTGTTCCAGTTAACAAACCAACATCAAAGTATCACAGGCATCTTAACTAACTAACTAACTAACTAACTAAGAGTTCATCGGATTGGAGATATTTTATTTGGACCTTATTTCTAAATAATGTCTACAACAACTATAATATGCAAGTTGTTGTTGCTATTGTTCCTTATTATGATGACCACTATTGAGTCAACCCATAGTCGTCCCTTTCCTTTCAGGAATTCCCACCAGCCGACCTCATAGAACAATATGCGGCCGTGTGTGTTTTTCTTGCACTGAATGCTGGTGACAGGACCCGCTGCTCCAAGGTGTACTCCAGCCATGCCGGCAGTAGGGATGTCCTGATCGGAAATCATCTTCATAGGTAATTTTCATGATCCCCGTGATTAAAAGCAAATAGAGTATGCAGTGTTAGACATCTCACCATATAGTGTTATGAACAAAAAAGAGAGGAAAGAATACAAAAAATACCATGGTGTGTTTCATGATGTTGGTCTTAGTAAAACGATGCACAAATGGCCTCCCCAAGTAGTGCATGATGGTAGGATCGTGATGAGATTGGTCGTCTCATCCCCGGTAAGACCTTTCATTCTTTGAGAAAAGTTTGAAGAATTGTATGGACCATCATCGTCATCATCTCCGCTATCCTCATCATCTTGCTCATCCTCATGCTCCTGTCTATCGTCATCTAGACTAGTATCATCATCATCCTGGCTATTATCATCATCATCATCCTGGCTATCATCATCATCCTAGCTATCCTCATCATGATCATCATCATCATCATCCTCATCATCTTCGTCAAGCTCATCATCTTGGTCAGAGAAATACTTAGCCCTTAACTTTGTTAACCGCTCGATTCAAGTAAAGCCTATGTACTTGAAGGAAATATGCCCTAGAGGCAATAATAAAGTTGTTATTTATATTTTCTTATATCATGATAAATGTTTATTATTCATGCTAGAATTGTATTAACCAAAAACTTGATACATGTGTGAATACATAGACAAAACAAAGTGTCCCTAGTATGCCTCTACTTGACTAGCTCGTTCATCAAATATGGTTAAGTTTCCTGACCATAGACATGTGTTGTCATTTGATGAACGGGATCACATCATTAGGAGAATGATGTGATGGACAAGACCCATCCGTTAGCTTAGCATAATGATCGTTAAGTTTTATTGCTATTGCTTTCTTCATGACTTATACATATTCCTTTGACTATGAGATTATGCAACTCCCGAATACCAGAGGAACACCTTGTGTGCTATCAAACATCACGACGTAACTGGGTGATTATAAAGATGCTCCACAGGTGTCTCAGAAGGTGTTTGTTGGGTTGGCATAGATCGATATTAGGATTTGTCACTCCGAGTATCGGAAAGGTATCTCTGGACCCTCTCGGTAATGCACATCACGATAATCCTTGCAAGCAATGTGACTAATGAGTTAGTTGCGGGATGATGCATTACAGAACGAGTAAAGAGACTTGCTGGTAACAAGATTGAACTAGGTATGAAGATACCGATGATCGAATCTCGGGCAAGTAACATACCGATGACAAAGGGAATGACGTATGTTGTCATTGCGGTTTGACCGATAAAGATCTTCATAGAATATGTAGGAACCAATATGAGCATCCAGGTTCCGTTGTTGGTTATTGATCGGAGATGTGTCTCGGTCATGTCTACATAGTTCTCGAACCCATAGGGTCCACACACTTAACGTTCGACGACAATTTGTATTATGAGTTATGTGTTTTGGTGACCGAAGATTGTTCGGAGTCCCAGATGAGATCATGGACATGACGAGGAGTATCAAAATGGCCGAGAGGTAAAGATTGATATATTGGACGATAGTATTCGGACACCGGAATGGTTCCGAAGTGTTTCAGACTTTTATCGGAGTACCGAGGGGTTACCGGAACCCCCCGGGGGAAGTAATGGGCCATAGGGGAGAGGCAGGGCAGCCCACAAGGAGGTGGCGCCCCCCATGGGGAGTCCTAATTGGACAAGGGGAGGAGGCGCGGCCCCCTTTCCTTCTCCCTCTCCCTCTCCTTCTCCCTTTCCCCCTCCGGTAAAAGGAACGGGGGGGGGGGTTCAAATTGGACTTGGAGTCCTAGTAGGACTCCTCCCCCTTGGGGGCGCGCCTAGGCCGGCCTCCTCCATCTCCCTCCTTTATATATGGGGGCGGGGGGCACCTCTAAGCACATCAGTTGTTCTTAGCCGTGTGCGGTGCCCCCACCACCGTTTACTCCTCCGGTCATACTGTCGTAGTGCTTAGGCGAAGCCCTGCACGGATCACTTCACCATCACCGTCACCACGCCGTCGTGCTGACGAAACTCTCCCTTGACACTTTGCTGGATCAAGAGTTCGAGGGACGTCATCGAGCTGAACGTGTGCAGAACTCGGAGGTGCCGTACGTTTGGTGCTTGATCGGTTGAATCGAGAAGACGTTCGACTACATCAACCGCGTTAAGCTAACGCTTCCACTTTCGGTCTACGAGGGTACGTGGACACACTCTCCCCCTCTCGTTGCTATGCATCTCCTAGATAGATCTTGCGTGATGGTAGGAATTTTTTTGAAATTGCATGCTACGTTCCCCAACAGTGGCATCCGAGCCAGGTCTATCCATAGATGATATGCACGAGTAGAACACAAAGAGTTGTGGGCGGTGATCGTCATACTGCTTACCGCCAACGTCTTATTTTGATTCGGCGGTATTGTTGGATGAAGCGGCCCGGACCAACCTTACATGACCACGTTCATGAGACCGGTTCCACCAACAGACATGCAACTAGTTTTGCATAAAGGTGGCTGGCGGGTGTCCGTTTCTCCAACTTTAGTTGAATCAAATTTGACTACAGTCGGTCGTTGTTGAAGATTAAAACAACAAACTTGATAAATCATTGTTGTGGTTTTGATGCGTAGGTAAGAACGGTTCTTACTAGAAGGTCGTAGCAGCCATGTAAAACTTGCAACAACAAAGTAGAGGACGTCTAACTTGTTTTTGCAGGCCATGTTGTGATGTGATATGGTCAAGACATGATGTGATATACCTTATTGTATGAGATGATCATGTTTTGTAAAAGTTATCGGCAACTGGCAGGAGCCTTATGGTTGTCGCTTTATTGTATGAAATACAAACGCCATGTAATTGCTTTACTTTATCACTATGTGTTAGCGATAGTTGTAGAAGCAATAGTTGGCGAGACGACCACGACGCTACGATGGAGATCAAGGTAATGACGATGGAGATCATGATGGTGCTTTGGAGATGGAGATCAAAGGCACAAGATGATGATGGCCATATCATGTCACATATTTTGATTGCATGTGATGTTTATCTTTTATGCATCTTATTTTGCTTAGTAGAGAGGTAGCATTATAAGATGATCGCTCACTAAAATTTCAAGGTATAGGTGTTCTCCCTAAGTATGCACCGTTGCGATAGTTCGTCATGCCGAGACGCCACATGATGATCGGGTGTGATAAGCTCTACGTTCACATACAATGGGTGCAAGACAGTTTTGCACGTGCAGAATACTCGGGTTAAACTTGACGAGCCTAGCATGTACAGGCATGGCCTCGAAACACTGGAGACCGAAAGGTCAAACGTGAATCATATAGTGGATATGATCAACATTGAGATGTTCACCATTGAAAACTACTCCATCTCACGTGATGATCGGACATGGTTTAGTTGATATGGATCATGTGATCATTTAGATGACTCGAGGGATGTATATCTAAGTGGGAGTTCTTAAGTAATATGATTAATTGAACTTAGTCTTGATAGTATTTGCATATCTATGTTGTAGATCAATAGCTCGCGTTTAGCTCCCTGTTTTATTTTTGATATGTTCCTAGAGAAAACTAAGTTGAAAGATGATAGTAGCAATGATGCGGACTGGGTCCGTGATCTGAGGATTATCCTCATTGTTGCACAGAAGAATTATGTCCTTGATGCATCGCTAGGTGACAGACCTATTGCAGGAGCAGATGCCAATGTTATGAATGTTTGACAAGCTCGGTATGATGACTACTTGATAGTTTAGTGCACCATGCTTTACGGCTTAGAACCGGGACTTCAAAAACGTTTTGAACGCCATGGATCATATGAGATATTCCAAGAGTTGAAATTGGTATTTCAGACTCATGCCCGTGTTAAGAGGTATGAGACCTCTGACAAGTACTTTGCCTACAAGATGGAGGAGAATAGCTCAGCTAGTGAGCATGTGATCAGAATGTCTGGGTACTACAATCGCTTGAATCAAGTGGGAGTTTATCTTCCAGATAAGATAGTGATTGACAGAGTTCTCTAGTCACTATCACCAAGTTAGTAGAACTTCGTGATGAACTATAATATGCAAGGAATAACGAAAACGATTCCCAAGCTCTTCGCGATGCTGAAATCGGCGAAGGTAGAAATCAAGAAATAGCATCAAATGTTGATGGTTTAACAAGAACACTAGTTTTCAAGAAAAATGGCAAGGGAAAGAAATGGAACTTCAAAAAGAATGGCAAGCAAGTTGTCACTCCCATAAAGAAAGCCCAAAGCTAGACCCAAGCCTGAAACTGAGTGCTTCTACTGCAAAGGAAATGGCCAATGGAAGCGGAGCTGCCCCAAACATTTGGCGGATAAGAAGGATGGCAAAGAGAACAAAGGTATATTTGATACACAGGTTATTGATGTGTGTTTTACTAGTGTTCATAGTAGCCCCTGGGTATTTGATACTTGTTCAGTTGCTAAGATTAGTAACTCGAAACAGGAGTTACAAAATGAATAGAGACTAGTTGAGGGCGAGGTGACGATGTGTGTTGGAAGTGATTCCAAGGTTGATAAGATCATCATCGCATACTCCCTCTACCTTTGGGATTAGTGTCGAACCTAAATAAATGTTATTTGGTGTTTGTGTTAAGCATGAATATGATTGAATCATGTTTATTGCAATACGGTCATTCATTTAAATCAAGAGAATAATTGTTGTTTTGTTTACATGAATAAAACCTTCTACGGTCATACACCCAATGTAAATGGTTTACTGAATCTCGATCGTAGTGATGTCTACTACACAACCTTCTTCTTGTAGATGTTGTTGGGCCTCCAAGTGCAGAGGTTTGTAGGACAGTAGCAAATTTCCCTCAAGTGGATGACCTAAGGTTTATCAATCCGTGGGAGGCGTAGGATGAAGATGGTCTCTCTCAAGCAACCCTGCAACCAAATAACAAAGAGTCTCTTGTGTCCCCACCACACCCAATACAATGGTAAATTGTATAGGTGCACTAGTTCGGCGAAGATATGGTGATACAAGTGCAATATAGATGGTAGATATAGGTTTTTGTAATCTGAAAATATAAAAACAGCAAGGTAACTAATGATAAAAGTGAGCGTAAACAGTATTGCAATGCTAGGAAACAAGGCCTAGGGTTCATACTTTCACTAGTGAAAGTTCTCTCAACAATAATAACATAATTGGATCACATAACTATCCCTCAACATCCAACAAAGAGTCACTCCAAAGTCACTAATAGCGGAGAACAAACGAAGAGATTATTGTAGGGTACGAAACCACCTCAAAGTTATTCTTTCGGATCGATCTATCATAGAGTTCGTACTAGAATAACACCTTAAGACACAAATCAACCAAAACCCTAATGTCACCTAGATACTCCAATGTCACCTCAAGTATCCGTGAGTATGATTATACGATATGCATCACACAATCTCAGATTCATCTATTCAAACCAACACAAAGTACTTCAAAGAGTGCCCCAAAGTTTCTACCGGAGAGTCAAGACGAAAACGTGTGCCAACCCCTATGCATAAGTTCACGAGCGGAACCCGCGAGTTGATCACCAAAACATACATCAAGTGAATCACGTGATATCCCATTGTCACCACAGATACACACATGCAAGACATACATCAAGTGTTCTCAAATCCTTAAAGACTCAATCCGATAAGATAACTTCAAAGGGAAAACTCAATCCATTACAAGAGAGGAGAGGGGCAGAAACATCATAAGATCCAACTATAATAGCAAAGCTCGCGATACATCAAGATCGTACCATCTCAAGAACACGAGAGAGAGAGAGAGATCAAACACATAGCTACTAGTACATACCCTCAGCCCCGAGGGTGAACTACTCCCTCCTCGTCATGGAGAGCGCCGGGATGATGAAGATGGCCACCGGTGAGGGTTCCCCCCTCCGGCAGGGTGCCGGAACAGGGTCCCAATTGGTTTTTGGTGGCTACAGAGGCTTGCGGCGGCGGAACTCCCGATCTATTCTGTTCCCTGATGTTTTTAGGGTATATGGACATATATAGGCGAAAGAAGTCGGTCAGGGGAGCCACGAGGGGCCCACGAGGGTGGGGGCGCGCCCAGGGGGCAGGCGTGCCTCCCTGCCTCGGGGCCACCTCGAAGCTTCCTTGACGTCTACTCCAAGTCTCCTGGATTGCTTCCGTTCCAAAAATAACTCTCCCGAAGGTTTCATTCCGTTTGGACTCCGTTTGGACTCCGTTTGGTATTCCTTTTCTTCGAAACACTGAAATAGGCAAGAAAACAACATTTTGGGCTGGGCCTCCGGTTAATAGGTTAGTCCCAAAAATAATATAAAAGTGTATAATAAAGCCCATAAACATCCAAAACGGGTAATATAATAGCATGGAACAATAAAAAATTATAGATACGTTGGAGACGTATCAGGCATCCCCAAGCTTAATTCCTGCTCGTCCTCGAGTAGGTAAATGATAAAAACAGAATTTTTTATGTGGAATTCTACCTAACATATTTATCAATGTAATCTTCTTTATTGTGGCAAGAATATTCAGATCCATAAGATTCAAGAGAAAATTTTAATATTGACATGAAAACAATAATATTTCAAGCATACTAGCAAAGCAATCATGTCTTCTCAAAATAACACGGCCAAAGAAAGTTATCCCTACAAAATCATATAGTCTGGCTATGCTCTATCTTCATCACAAAAAATATTTAAATCATGCACAACCCCGATGACAAGCCAAGCAATTGTTTCATACTTTTGATGTTCTCAAACTTTTTCAATCTTCACGCAATACATGAGCGTGAGCCATGGACATAGCACTATAGGTGGAATAGAATGGTGGTTGTGGAGAAGACAAAAAGGAGAAGATAGTCTCACATCAACTAGGCGTATCAACGGGCTATGGACATGCCCATCAATAGATATCAATGTGAGTGAGTAGGGATTGCCATGCAACGGATGCACTAGAGCTATAAGTATATGAAAGCTCAACAAAAGAAACTAAGTGGGTGTGCATCCAACTCGCTTGCTCACGAAGACCTAGGGCATTTTGAGGAAGCCCATCATTGGAATATACAAGCCAAGTTCTATAATGTAAAATTCCCACTAGTATATGAAAGTGACAACATAGGAGACTTTCTATCATGAAGATCACGGTGCTACTTTGAAGCACAAGTGTGGTAAAAGGATAGTAGCATTGCCCCTTCTCTCTTTTTCTCTCATTTTTTTGGGCCTTCTCTTTTTTTATGGCCTCTTTTTTCTCTCTTTTTTATTTGGGCTTCTTTGGCCTCTTCTATTTATTTTTTTCGTCCGGAGTCTCATCCCGACTTGTGGGGGAATCATAGTCTCCATCATCCTTTCCTTACTTGGGACAATGCTCTAATAATGATGATGGTCACACTTTTATTTACTTACAACTCAAGAATTACAACTTGGTACTTAGAACAAAATATGACTATATATGAATGCCTCCAGCGGTGTACCGGGATGTGCAATGAATCAAGAGTGACATGTATGAAAGAATTATGAATGGTGGCTTCGCCACAAATATGATGTCAACTACATGATCATGCAAAGAAATATGACAATGATGGAGCGTGTCATAATAAACGGAACGGTGGAAAGTTGCATGGAAATATATCTCGGAATGGCTATGGAAATGCCATAATAGGTAGGTATGGTGGCTGTTTTGAGGAAGGTATATGGTGGGTGTATGATACCGGCGAAAGGTGCGCAGTATTAGAGAGGCTAGCAATGGTGGAAGGGTGAGAGTGCGTATAATCCATGGACTGAACATTAGTCATAAAGAACTCACATACTTATTGCAAAAATCTATTAGTTATCGAAACAAAGTACTACGCGCATGCTCCGAGGGGATAGGTTGGTAGGAAAAGACCATCGCTCGTCCCCGACCGCCACTCATAAGGAAGACAATCAATAAATAAATCATGCTCCGACTTCATCACATAACGGTTCACCATACGTGCATGCTACGGGAATCACAAACTTTAACACAAGTATCTCTCAAATTCACAACTACTCCACTAGCATGACTCTAATATCACCATCTTCATATCTCAAAACAATCATAAGGAATCAAACTTCTCATAGTATTCAATGCACTTTATATGAAAGTTTTTATTATATCCCTCTTGGATGCCCATCATATTAGGACTAAATTCATAACCAAAGAAAATCACCATGCTGTTATAAAGACTCTCAAAATAATATAAGTGAAGCATGCGAGTTCATCAATTTCTTCAAAATAAAACCATCGTCGTGCTCTAAAAGGATATAAGTGAAGCAATAGAGCAAATGACAAACTACTCCGAAAGATATAAGTGAAGATCAATGAGTAGTCGAATAATTGTGCAACTATGTGAAGACTCTCTAACATTTAAGAATTTCAGATCTTGGCATTTTATTCAAACATCAAGCAAAATAAAAGAAAATAAAATGGCGCTCCAAGCAAAACACATATTATGTGGTGAATAAAAATATAGCTCCAAGTAAAGTTACCGATGAACGAAGACGAAAGAGGGGATGCCTTCCGGGGCATCCCCAAGCTTAGGCTCTTGGTTGTCCTTGAATATTACCTTGGGGGCCTTGGGCATCCCCAAGATTAGGCTCTTGCCACTCCTTATTCCATAGTCCATCGAATCTTTACCCAAAACTTGAAAACTTCACAACACAAAACTTAACAGAAAACTCGTAAGCTCCGTTAGTATAAGAAAATAAATCACCACTTAGGTACTGTTGTGAACCCATTATAAATTCATATTGGTGTAATATCTACTTTATTCCAACTTCCCTCCGATACTACTCATAGATTCATCAAAATAAGCAAACAACACATAGAAAACAGAATCTGTCAAAAACAGAAAAGTCTGTAGTAATCTGTATCAAACGTATACTTCTGGAACTCCAAAAATTCTAAAATAAATTGGTGGACGTGAGGAATTTATCTATTAATAATCTGCCAAAAGAATCAACCTAAAATCATTCCCAGTAAAATATGGCAGCACATCTCGTGAGCGCTAAAGTTGCTGTTTTTTACAGCATGATCATAAAGACTTCACCCAAGTCTTCCCAAAGGTTCTACTTGGCACAAACACTAATTAAAACACAAAACCACATCTAAACAGAAGCTAGATGGATTGTTTATTCCTAAACAGAACCAAAAATAAAAAAATAAAATAAAATTGGGTTGCCTCCCAACAAGCGCTAACGTTTAACGCCCCTAGCTAGGCATGATGATTTCAATGATGCTCACATAAAAGATAAGAATTGAAACATAAAGAGAGCATCATGAACAATATGACTAGCACATTTAAGTCTAACCCACTTCCTATGCATAGGTATTTTTTGAGCAAACAACTTATGGGAACAATAATCAACTAGCATAGGAAGGCAAAACAAGCATAACTTCAAAACTTTAAGCACATAGAGAGGAAACTTGATATTATTGCAATTCCTACAAGCATATATTCCTCCCTCATAATAATTTTCAGTAGCATCATGAATGAATTCAACAATATAACCAGCACCTAAAGCATTCTTTTCATGATCTACAAGCATAGAAATTTTATTACTCTCCACATAAGCAAAATTCTTCTCATTCAGAATAGTGGGAGTATCATAAGAAACTCGAATACTATAAATTGTTTCCACATTAAAAGGGTAATGTTCAGAAAAAGGGTAATCATAATCATGACAAGTTTTATAAATATAATCATCAATACTTTTTATATCATAAGTATCATCACAATAATCATCATAAGTAGCAACTTTGTTCTCATCATAATCAATTGAAACCTCTTCCAAGATAGTGGAATCATTACTAAATAAAGTCATGACCTCTCCAAATCCACTTTCATAATTGTCACAATAAGGTTCAACACCCTCCAAAATAGTGGGATCATTACTTCCTAAAGTTGACACTCTTCCAAACCCACTTTCATCAATATAATCATCATAAGTAGGAGGCATGCTATCATCATAATAAATTTGCATATCAAAACTTGGGAGGCTAAAAATATCATCTTCATTAAACATAGCATCCCCAAGCTTGGGACAAACATTAATTGCAGCAAATATATTCTCAAACATGTCATTCTCATCAAACATAGCATCCCCAAGCTTGGGACTTTTCATATCATAAGCATAATCACTCTCATCATTAATAGTATGGATAGCACCAATAGTATAGCAATTATCATAATCACAATGAGTAGTAGGAGCAATATCATTTGGGAGGGATACCTTTCTACCATTGCTTCTCCTTCTTTTATTTTTCTTCTTCACATTATGTGTGGGTTCAATCCTCTTTTTGGAGCTCCTTATTAATGAGATTGATTGAATAGAAGGCTCCTCCTTGTTACCTGATTCATCATAAGAAATAATAGGAGGATATTGGGAAGTCTCTTCCCTATCATTAGTATTCTCTTCATCTTCTATTGTTTTCTTTTCTTTATGTAATTGGCAATATAAGGATTTTCAATGCAATTCACCGCACAATACATAAAAATTTCTTCTAGATCAAAAGCAAGAACTTTATCAAGGACAAATTCTGGAAGATCCTTAGTTATACGTTTCATTTCTTCATAACCCAAAAGCAAACTAAGTTCATTATGATGTGCAAGGGAAATCAAGTCATCACAATTTTTGGACACGATACGATCATGAAACAATTTGCATTGGGTATTGAAATGATCATGTTCATTGCAAAGTTCACAAGTACGGCTAAGAAAGTTTAAATTTTCAGCACAAACATCTAGCCTTTCTTGCAACCATTTAGTTTCCAAATACTTATGCCTCTTGCAAAATCTATTCTCCCTAATTGGAGTGTACTTGCAAGCTCTGTGTATTCCACAAAAGTTGACATGCTTATAAGAGACATTTTCATCATGACTATTGCAATCATCATTAGTACTATGGATATTCAAAGAGTTCATAGTAACAACATTGCAATCATGCTCATCATTCAAAGATTTAGTGCCAAACATTTTAATGCATTCTTCTTCTAACACTTTGGCACAATTTTCCTTTCCACCATACTCACGAAAGATATTAAAAAGATGAAGCGTATGAGGCAAACTCAATTCCATTTTTTTGTAGTTTTCTTTTATAAACTAAACTAGTGATAAAACAAGAAACTAAAAGATTCGATTGCAAGATCTAAAGATATACCTTCAAGCACTCACCTCCCTGGCAACGGCGCCAGAAACTGCTTGATGTCTACTACACAACCTTCTTCTTGTAGACGTTGTTGGGCCTCCAAGTACAGAGGTTTGTAGGAAAGTAGCAAATTTCCCTCAAGTGGATGACCTAAGGTTTATCAATCCATGGGAGGCGTAGGATGAAGATGGTCTCTCTCAAGCAACCCTGCGACCAAATAACAAAGAGTCTCTTGTGTCCCTAACACACCCAATACAATGGTAAATTGTATAGGTGCACTAGTTCGGCGAAGAGATGGTGATACAAGTGCAATATGGATGGTAGATATAGGTTTTTGTAATCTGAAAATATAAAAACAGCAAGGTAACTAATGATAAAAGTGAGCGTAAACGGTATTGCAATTCTAGGAAACAAGGCCTAGGGTTCATACTTTCACTAGTGCAAGTTCTCTCAACAATAATAACATAATTGGATCACATAACTATCCCTCAACATGCAACAAAGAGTCACTCCAAAGTCACTAATAGCGGAGAACAAACGAAGAGATTATTGTAGGGTACGAAACCACCTCAAAGTTATTCTTTCGGATCGATCTATCATAGAGTTCGTACTAAATAACAGCTTAAGACACAAATCAACCAAAACCCTAATGTCACCTAGATACTCCAATGTCACCTCAAGTATCCGTGGGTATGATTATACGATATGCATCACACAATCTCAGATTCATCTATTCAAACCAACACAAAGTACTTCAAAGAGTGCCCCAAAGTTTCTACCGGAGAGTCAAGACGAAAACGTGTGCCAACCCCTATGCATAAGTTCACGAGCGGAACCCGCAAGTTGATCACCAAAACATACATCAAGTGAATCACGTGATATCCCATTGTCACCACAGATACGCACATGCAAGACATACATCAAGTGTTCTCAAATCCTTAAAGACTCAATCCGATAAGATAACTTCAAAGGGAAAACTCAATCCATTAGAAGAGAGGAGAGGGGGAGAAACATCATCAGGTCCAACTATAATAGCAAAGCTCGCGATACATCAAGATCGTACCATCTCAAGAACACGAGAGAGAGAGAGATCAAACACATAGCTACTGGTACATACCCTCAGCCCCGAGGGTGAACTACTCCCTCCTCGTCATGGAGAGCTCCGGGATGATGAAGATGGCCACCGGTGAGGATTCCCCCTCCGGCAGGGTGCCGGAACAGGGTCCCGATTGGTTTTCGGTGGCTACAGAGGCTTGCGGCAGCAGAACTCCCGATCTATTCTGTTCCCCGATGTTTTTAGGGTATATGGACATATATAGGCGAAAGAAGTCGGTCAGGGGAGCCACGAGGGGCCCGCGAGGGTGGGGGCGTGCCCAGGGGGCAGGAGCGCCTCCCTTCCTCGTGGCCACCTCGAAGCTTCCCTGACGTCTAATCCAAGTCTCCTGGATTGCTTCCGTTCCAAAAATAACTCTCCCGAAGGTTTCATTCCGTTTGGACTCTGTTTGATATTCCTTTTCTTCGAAACACTAAAATAGGCAAGAAAACAGCATTTTGGGCTGGGTCTCCGGTTAATAGGTTAGTCCCAAAAATAATATAAAAGTGTATAATAAAGCCCATAAACATCCAAAACAGGTAATATAATAGCATGGAACAATAAAAAATTATAGATACGTTGGAGACGTATCACTTAGTAATACACATATTCATAATATTGATGCCAAAAGATGCAAAGTTGATAATGATAGTGCAACATACTTGTGGCACTGCCGTTTTGGTCATATTGGTGTAAAGCGCATGAAGAAACTCCATGCAGATGGACTTTTGGAATCACTTGATTATGAATCATTTGATGCTTGTGAACCATGCCTCATGGGCAAGATGACTAAAACTCCATTCTCCGGAACAATGGAGCGAGCCACCGACTTACTGGAAATAATACATACCGATGCATGCGGTCCGATGAGTGTTGAGGCTCATGGCGGGTATTGTTATTTTCTGACCTTCACAAATGATTTGAGCAGATATGGGTATATCTACTTGATGAAACACAAGTCTAAAATATTTGAAAAGTTCAAAGAATTTCAAAGTACCATAGGGTCTGCACGCTTAACGTTCGATGACGATTTGTATTATGAGTTATGTGTTTTGGTGACAGAAGATTGTCCGGAGTCCCGGATAAGATCACGGACATGACGAGGAGTCTCGAAATGGTCGAGAGGTAAAGATTGATATATTGGACGATAGTATTCGGACACCGGAATGGTTCCGAAGTGTTTCAGGTTTTTATCGGAGTACCGAGGGGTTACCGGAACCCCCGGGGAAAGTAAAGGGCCATATGGGCCATAGGCGAGAGGCAGGGCAGCCCACAAGGAGGTGGCGCCCCCCCATGGGGAGTCCGAATTGGACAAGGGGAGGGGGCGCGGCCTAAAGGAACTATGCCCTAGAGGCAATAATAAAGTTGTTATTTATATTTCCTTATATCATGATAAATGTTTATTATTCATGCTAGAATTGTATTAACCGGAAACTTAGTACATGTGTGAATATATAGACAAACTAAGTGTCACTAGTATGCCTCTACTTGACTAGCTCGTTGAATCAAAGATGGTTAAGTTTCCTAGCCATAGACATGAGTTGTCATTTGATTAATGTCAGTGTGGAAATGACACCTATGGGATCACAAGAATCCCTACTACGGTTGTCGGGGCGCAGGGTTGCGAGAAGAGCAGGATTAGTAATCAGCACAAGGATCGTTTACCCAGGTTCGTCGTGTTAAGGCAGAACATCAGAGACCTGCTGGCACCCTTCAACCTTTAGCTATTCCTGAGTGGAAATGGGATAAAGTTGGTATGGACTTCATCACCGGCTTTCCCAGGACCAAGAGAGGGAATAATGCTATCTTCGTAGTCATTGATCGTCTTTCCAAAGTGGCTCACTTCCTACCTGTTCGAGAGAATATCACCGCTAGTCAGCTCGCTAACTTATATATTTCTCGAATAGTTGCACTTCATGGTGTTCCACTAGAGATCAATTCAGACCGTGGTAGTCTTTTCACTTCTCATTTCTGGGATAGTTTCCAAACTGCCATGGGCACCCATCTTTCCTTCAGTACCGCTTTCCACCCCCAATCAAGTGATCAGGTGGAAAGGGTCAACCAAATTCTCGAAGACATGCTTAGAGCTTGTGTTATCTCATTCCGTATGGATTGGGAGAATGTAACACCCCAAAAATTTGACCCTGTTTTATTAATTAAAATTTTGCCAGGAAATTAAATTTTTATTTTTCTGGATTTCTCCTTTGATTTCAGAACCCTCTTCTCTTTAATATTGTGGGTTTTTACCTTTAGTGGAAACTTTCCAAAAATATTATTGGACTTGTATGCTCTCTCAATAAAACAATTCTTTACCAATGGATTTATTGGCATAATTATTTTTCATGAGCTCTATTCTTTTAAAATGATCTTTCATAAATTTGGAGCCCCTTTTTCACTGCAACCTTTTGATAAATGCATTAAAAAAAATCACCAAAATTTGGGGATGTCATGTGAGGTTTCCACATCACTTTTATGCAAAAATATCCTTTGGTCATTGGAGATTTTGAGCTCTACATCAATTTTTCAAATCTGGTCCAGTGGGTATTTTTGCACTACAACCTATTTAAATATTCTTCTAAAAATTCTTCAAAGTGTTTGGAGATGTCAGTTGATGCTCATAGCTCAGCTTCATGCAAAAACCCAGTGATGTTCTTTGAAAAATTTGAGTGAATCAACCTCATCTTCATTCTGGTCCAGTTTGGTGGTTTGTACTGCAACTCTATTTTATTTTGCTCTAGTGCCCTTGAGCTTTTTCCTACTTGTAATCCTCCCTACCAAACTCTTAAGTCCAGGAGTTTAGACCCATTGGAGTATTTTTGGTGCATGCAATGATAGCCTTTAGTTTCTGCCCAAAACTGGTTTTCTCAAAAACTTGCACGATCAACTTTCTGTTTTTGCCAAACTAACCTTACCACCTTCTTTAGCTCCTAAAGAGACTAGGATCTGGAGATTTTGGCCACCCCAAGAGTTGCCTAGATGCCCATGGCATTCTGTCGAACACCCTGTGTGCAGGGACAGTTTTGGCATGTCTTCTGGTTTGCATTATGGACTTGAGCCCCTGACCCATCCAACATGTCCACTAACCTCCTAGCTACCCCTAACCCTGGCCTGTTGACTACCCGCACCACCCAAGCTCTCTAGAGCGCGCTGGCTTTTCGTCGAACACCTGGAGTGCGTGCTCTGGGCGCGGCCAGAGCGCGCGTTTTGCACGTGCGTGCGCTCGGGTCGACGCGTCCCGTCACTGGCCCCAGCTCGCCTGCAGAGCCACGCCATGCACTCGCCCACTCACCGAAAACCTCCAAGCCGCACTGGCGCCCTACAGCGCCGCCGTCAGATGCTCCCTTGGCGGCACGCCGGTGTCGGCAGCGGGTTCTGCCGTGGACGGCGCCACCCAAACCACCCGCGCGTGCCAGCTGCCCCCTATGAACAGCCCGAGCCCATCCACTTGCTCGTCGGCACGCTCTCGTCGCCGCCACGACGCCCTGCAGCTACAGCAACGACGACTCGTCGTCGATCTTATCCACCGCCGCGGAGCCAGCCCCGTCGCGCTAAAAGGAGGCCCCGTGCTCCTCCGAGCACTCAGGCAACCCCAGGCCACCCCCATAGTTTCTCCTTAGCCAGCAATCGACGGGGTGGGTCCTTCTTCCTCGTCTCCGGCCAGTTCGGCCGCCGCCGAGCTCCGGTGCAATGCGTCGCAGCCAGACCCTCCCCTGCCAATCCAGCACCACTAGACGTCTCCCCATAGCCTTGCGGAGCTGCCTAGCGACTCAGCCTCGACCAAGGACCACCATAGCCCGAAGCTCACTTTGCTCCCGAAGCCCCCTCCGCCGCGGAGCTCGCCACCGGTGATTTCTTCCGTCCCCAACTGCCTAGCACCCACCGGGAGGACCGCCTCGGTCTGGCCGATCCATCCCTGGCCTCAGGTGCCCTCGAGGAGCCGCCGTTCATCATCGGCGATCGCCGGAGCCCCGCACCGTTCGGGCAGAGAGAAAGGAGGGAGAGGGAGACCAGTCAAACCTGACCAGTGGGCCCTCTGGACCCACTGTCAGTGACCCGCTCGCCCGTCCTCTCTGGTTAAGTGAAAGCGCAAAGTCCGGAGTACGTCTCCTCTGCTTCGAAAGCGTATTTTCCCCGAAGCGTTTTCCTTTTTCTGATTTTATTAAAACAGAAGTTTGACTAATCTTTGACTGGCTATATCTTTTAAAATAAAACTCCAAATGAGTTGATTCTTTTTCCTACCTCCCTCAAATTTCATCTAGTTTATTTTAAGATTTATTTCAAAAATATTTAGGACAAATCTTTGTACTGTATTTGAAATGTGTGTTATTTGAATATTTCTCAAAATAGGATTTTGGAGTTATGGCAACCTTCAAAAAATGCACCCCCACATGCATACACTTGAAGGCAAGCATTCTGAACCCTGGCTTAATATTTTTGGATGTTGTTGATACGGTTACAACATCATATTGACTTGGAGTATATGCTATTTTATGTGACGGTAAGATCATGCGCATGAGTGCATAAATGGAGATTCCCTTGCTGTTATAAACGGATATGTTGGTGATAGTGATCATCCTCGTAAGCTTCTCATGCATGCCGGAAGGAAGTCGGGAAAGTCGCGGTCTTGGGTAGACGCGAGCTTGTCCCTAGTTCCTCGTTGAGACGAGTATGTCCGGTATGGCATGGTGGGGCTTGATGAGGGTTAAGCTTATCTGTTATTGGAAATATTTTTGTTATGCTATTCATGCAGGGAACACTTGAACCTCCGGAGTCGGCCTTAGATCGAGTCTTGTCCAGTAACCCCCATACTTGCTTCGTACTACCACTTGTCCCTGCCATAGGTAGGGTACGGTTCAGTAAGTTGTCAACCCCTTTCTAGCACACACCGTACAGAGAGGCCGTGATGAGGGTCCCATGGCCATGGATTAAAGCCAGTCATCCGGTCTGGGGGCATGGGTGTTTTCGGTTGGGATCGAGAGGGGGGCACCCCTTAGAGCGCGCGTATATAAATCTGATCCCATGCTACGTCGAGGTTGTAGCCTCCCCACTTAGAGTTTGGCTTGACAGGTGTTGTGGGTGATTCCAGACACTGGTAAGTTAAGCTGGTGTGTGTAGGTCAGGTGTGTTTTCAATTAAAACACCGTAGACGGAATTAGTCCCGATGGACTATAGAAATCCGTTACCCGTGGGTAAAGAGTACACCCTCTGCAGAGATTATACATCTATTCGAATAGCCGTGTCCATGGTTAAGGACTACAGTCTGGGATAGGTCAAGTGTCGGTCTTAGTGTCGGTCTTCGGAGGAAAAACTGCTCAACCAGAACATTGATTATGAACTGTGACACATATGGATTGTGATTATTATTATTGTGGACTAACCATTTACTTTATTTGAATTATTGAGTATCCCTGGGACGGTTCTACCTCCTGGATATTCACTGTGATTATCCTTTATAAGCCCTTTATGTGGCGTCGCATAGACGCCCGACTGTGGCATGCTTGTTATTTCCTTTATTTATAAGCCCTTTATGTGGTGTCGCATAGACGCCCGACTGTGGCATGCTTGTTATTTATTTATTCTTTATAAGCCCTTTATGTGGTGTCGCATAGACGCCCGACTGCGGCATGTTTGTTATTTAATTATTCTTTATAAGCCCTTTATGCGGTGTCGCATAGACGCCCGACTGCGGCATTGTTAATTTATTTGCCCCCTTTTCGAGGAGTCATTTCAGACACTCGATCACTGCATTCTATTTATATTTTGCATATTCTTATTTTACTTGCATACGTGCATCATGAATTTTGTTTATCTCGTGACTGACGTTATGGTCATAGAATATTTTCGGAGCATGATTAACCCTTGTTATATTATACCTGTGTTCTAAATGTTTGCGAGTACATTCAAACGTACTCACTGGCTTGTCCCTGGCTATTGTCTTGGCCAGATTTCTTGCATGGAGAAGAGCGTTACGACGTCAGCCCCGGAACCCATGTAAAGGTGATAGCAGCCTCGCGAAGATAGGAGTTATCCTGGTCAGCTGTTCTTGTGGGAAATGGAGTCCCATAGACGCAGATGAACCTCAAACCGCTTCCGCCATCAACCACTAGAAACCAAGTGTTGTACTCATAGGACACAATGGTCTTGTACTACATATTTTTGTACTTTGCTTGGAATTCTTGTATCAAGTTGGTGCCTCATCAGCTAACAGTAATCCTGGGGCTGGTGAGCACAAGGGCCATTTTGTGGGAATTAATATCCCGAAAATCCGGTCCTGACAGACTTGGTATCAGAGCCAGGCTGACCATTGGCTAACCCTATCTTAGCCAGGTCAATAAACCTAGGATAACCAACCCACCAGACCTTAACCTAACCCCGGCCAAGCTTCTCGCGTAAGATAGCCACACAGTGACCCCGACGCTTTTGGCAGTCGGTGCCCAACCTATCAGCTTAGCCTATCGATCACGCGCAAGTGACCGACACCTAACTTGTCTCATTCGCAAGCGTGCGAAGGAAGACTTCGCCCCTTTTTCTATAAAAAGGGCATGCTAGCCTCAACCCGGCATAGCACAGCCTCTTTCCCAAACCCAGTCACGATGCCTGGCCCCACTGTTCACAATGAGACCACAGCAACCAACCTTGGAGGTTTTGTGACCGTGCTCGCGAACCTCACCCGCCGTGCCTATGCATTAGAAGAGCCCCCAGAATATGTTGTGTACCAAGAACTCGTGGGCGGTGAGAGCCGTCAGTTCTGGGCCACTGTGCACATTTATGGTAGGGGTCTATCGCCAGAACGCCCCTACAGGTTCACTGGAAGGACCACTCCCTTTGAGCCACAAGCCATCCAACTGGCAGCTCGAGAAGCTATAGTTCAACTCCGGCACTTGTCGCCCAGAGTTAACTGTCGCTCGTTCTACTACTACCCCAGTCGTAACGGGTATGGTAGGCCGCCCCAGGTTGCCAACGGAGATCACGAGACGGATCCTGCACTACTGCATCTGGTGCGCTATGTAAGTGCACTAGAGGAACTGTTCGATCAAATCACTCTTGATCTGATCGCAGCTCGTGGAGAACTGTTTCGCCGAGCCTCGGCGAGAGGAGAAGTGGAGCCCGACGCCGACAACCCAGTCATGCTGTTCGGACACCCGATCGAGCCCTTGAGGTCTGCCCCAGCCATCGACCAAAATACTTTGATGTCCCCAGAAGTGCTTCGCCGCCTTTTGGGAACACACTCCAGCGGGGTTGTGGCCAACAACCCCCGCGATGGTCATCATCGCTACCCCGACCCTGCAGCCCCTCAGCCTCATCCGGCTAATCCCGACGGTGAAACCCGTGGAGAAGCTTCGACGTCCTCTAGGCAAGCCCGCTCAGATATTAACGGAGTAGACTAAGTCACTCGAGTAGTAACGAGTCTTATTATTTCTACGCCTTGCAATTGTGTGATCCTGTATCACCATTATTAAAGGATGTCTGCTTGTGCGCCCCAGTACTAGAGACGTTTTCTCAGGACCCTGTCCTTTTGCCTTTTTCATTATAAACGTCATAGCTATGTTTATTTGTGTGTTGCAGCTTATGTTTGTACCCTAAATTCGTGCTATGAGCAAACTCTTGTTTTCAACTAATGGGGGTATTATTTTTAAAGTTCAACCCTTAGCAAATCTCGAGGACGAGATTTTTTTTAAGGGGGGTAGTGTTGTAACACCCCAAAAATTTGACCCTGTTTTATTAATTAAAATTTTGCCAGGAAATTAAATTTTTATTTTTCTGGATTTCTCCTTTGATTTCAGAACCCTCTTCTCTTTAATATTGTGGGTTTTTACCTTTAGTGGAAACTTTCCAAAAATATTATTGGACTTGTATGCTCTCTCAATAAAACAATTCTTTATCAATGGATTTATTGGCATAATTATTTTTCATGAGCTCTATTCTTTTAAAATGATCTTTCATAAATTTGGAGCCCCTTTTTCACTGCAACCTTTTGATAAATGCATTCAAAAATTTCACCAAAATTTGGGGATGTCATGTGAGGTTTCCACATCACTTTTATGCAAAAATATCCTTTGGTCATTGGAGATTTTGAGCTCTACATCAATTTTTCAAATCTGGTCCAGTGGGTATTTTTGCACTACAACCTATTTAAATATTCTTCTAAAAATTCTTCCAAGTGTTTGGAGATGTCAGTTGATGCTCATAGCTCAGCTTCATGCAAAAACCCAGTGATGTTCTTTGAAAAATTTGAGTGAATCAATCTCATCTTCATTCTGGTCCAGTTTGGTGGTTTGTACTGCAACTCTATTTTATTTTGCTCTAGTGCCCTTGAGCTTTTTCCTACTTGTAATCCTCCCTACCAAACTCTTAAGTCCAGGAGTTTGGACCCATTGGAGTATTTTTGGTGCATGCAATGATAGCCTTTAGTTTCTGCCCAAAACTGGTTTTCTCAAAAACTTGCACTATCAACTTTCTGTTTTTGCCAAACTAACCTTACCACCTTCTTTAGCTCCTAAAGAGACTAGGATCTGGAGATTTTGGCCACCCCAAGAGTTGCCTAGATGCCCATGGCATTCTATCAAACACCCTGTGTGCAGGGACAGTTTTGGCATGTCTTCTGGTTTGCATTGTGGACTTGAGCCCCTGACCCATCCAGCATGTCCACTAACCTCCTAGCTACCCCTAACCCTAGCCTGTTGACTACCCGCACCACCCAAGCTCTCTAGAGCGCGCTGGCTTTTCGTCGAACACCTGGAGTGCGTGCTCTGGGCGCGGCCAGAGCGCGCGTTTTGCACGTGCGTGCGCTCGGGTCGACGCGTCCCGTCACTGGCCCCAGCTCGCCTGCAGAGCCACGCCATGCACTCGCCCACTCACCGAAAACCTCCAAGCCGCACTGGCGCCCTACAGCGCCGCCGTCAGATGCTCCCTTGGCGGCACGCCGGCGTCGGCAGCGGGTTTTGCCGTGGACGGCGCCGCCCAAACCACCCGCGCGCGCCAGCTGCCCCCTATGAACAGCCCGAGCCCATCCACTTGCTCGTCGGCACGCTCTCGTCGCCGCCACGACGCCCTGCAGCTACAGCAACGGCGACTCGTCGTCGATCTTATCCACCGCCACGGAGCCAGCCCCGTCGCGCTATAAAAGGAGGCCCCATGCTCCTCCGAGCACTCAGGCAACCCCAGGCCACCCCCATAGTTTCTCCTTAGCCAGCAATCGACGGGGTGGGTCCTTCTTCCTCGTCTCCGGCCAGTTCGGCCGCCGCCGAGCTCCGGTGCAATGGGTCGCAGCCAGACCCTCCCCTGCCAATCCAGCGCCACCAGACGTCTCCCCATAGCCTTGCGGAGCTGCCTAGCGACTCGGCCTCGACCAAGGACCACCATAGCCTGAAGCTCACTTTGCTCCCGAAGCCCCCTCCGCCGCGGAGCTCGCCGCCGGTGATTTCTTCCGTCCCCAACTGCCTAGCACCCACCGGGAGGACCGCCTCGGTCTGGCCGATCCATCCCTGGCCTCAGGTGCCCTCGAGGAGCCCCCGTTCATCGCCGGCGATCGCCGGAGCCCCGCACCGTTCGGGCAGAGAGAAAGGAGGGAGAGGGAGACCAGTCAAACCTGACCAGTGGGCCCTCTGGACCCACTGTCAGTGACCCGCTCGCCCGTCCTCTCTGGTTAAGTGAAAGCGCAAAGTCCGGAGTACGTCTCCTCTGCTTCGAAAGCGTATTTTCCCCGAAGCGTTTTCCTTTTTCTGATTTTATTAAAACAGAAGTTTGACTAATCTTTGACTGGCTATATCTTTTAAAATAAAACTCCAAATGAGTTGATTCTTTTTCCTACCTCCCTCAAATTTCATCTAGTTTATTTTAAGATTTATTTCAAAAATATTTAGGACAACTCTTTGTACTGTATTTGAAATGTGTGTTATTTGAATATTTCTCAAAATAGGATTTTGGAGTTATGGCAACCTTCAAAAAATGCACCCCCACATGCATACACCTGAAGGCAAGCATTCTGAACCCTGGCTTAATATTTTTGGATGTTGTTGATACGGTTACAACATCATCTTGACTTGGAGTATATGCTATTTTATGTGACGGTAAGATCATGCGCATGAGTGCATAAATGGAGATTTCCTTGCTGTTATAAACGGATATGCTGGTGATAGTGATCATCCTCGTAAGCTTCTCATGCATGCCGGAAGGAAGTCAGGAAAGTCGCGGTCTTGGGTAGACGCGAGCTTGTCCCTAGTTCCTCGTTGAGACAAGTATGTCCGGTATGGCATGGTGGGGCTTGATGAGGGTTAAGATTATCTGTTATTGGAAATATTTTTGTTATGCTATTCATGCAAGGAACACTTGAACCTCCTGAGTTGGCCTTAGATCGAGTCTTGTCCAGTAACCCCCATACTTGCTTCGTACTACCACTTGTCCCTGCCATAGGTAGGGTACGGTTCAGTAAGTTGTCAACCCCTTTCTAGCACACACCGTACAGAGAGGCCGTGATGAGGGTCCCATGGCCATGGATTAAAGCCAGTCATCCGGTTCGGGGGCATGTGTGTTTCCGGTTGGGACCGAGAGGGGGGCACCCCTTAGAGCGCGCGTATATAAATCTGATCCCATGCTACGTCGAGGTTGTAGCCACCCCACTTAGAGTTTGGCTTGACAGGTGTTGTGGGTGATTCCAGACACCGGTAAGTTAAGCTGGTGTGTGCAGGTCAGGTGTGTTTTCAATTAAAAGACCGTAGACGGAATTAGTCCCGATGGACTAAAGAAATCCGTTACCCGTGGGTAAAGAGTACACCCTCTGCAGAGATTATACAACTATTCGAATAGCCGTGTCCATGGTTAAGGACTACAGTCTGGGATAGGTCAAGTGTCGGTCTTAGTGTCGGTCTTCGGAGGAAAAACTGCTCAACCAGAACATTGATTATGAACTGTGACACATATGGATTGTGATTATTATTATTGTGGACTAACCATTTACTTTATTTGAATTATTGAGTATCCCTGGGACGGTTCTACCTCCTGGATATTCACTGTGATTATCCTTTATAAGCCCTTTATGTGCGTCGCATAGACGCCCGACTGTGGCATGCTTGTTATTTCCTTTATTTATAAGCCCTTTATGTGGTGTCGCATAGACGCCCGACTGTGGCACGCTTGTTATTTATTTATTCTTTATAATCCCTTTATGTGGTGTCGCATAGACGCTCGACTACGGCATGTTTGTTATTTAATTATTCTTTATAAGCCCTTTATGTGGTGTCGCATAGACGCCCGACTGCGGCATTGTTAATTTATTTGCCCCCTTTTCGAGGAGTCATTTAAGACACTCGATCACTGCATTCTATTTATATTTTGCATATTCTTATTTTACTTGCATACGTGCATCATGAATTTTGTTTATCTCGTGACTGACGTTATGGTCATAGAATATTTTCGGAGCATGATTAACCCTTGTTATATTATACCCGTGTTCTAAATGTTTGCGAGTACATTCAAACGTACTCACTGGCTTGTCCCTGGCTATTGTCTTGGCCAGATTTCTTGCGTGGAGAAGAGCGTTACGACGTCAGCCCCGGAACCCATGTAAAGGTGATAGCGGCCTCGCGAAGATAGGAGTTATCATGGTCAGCTGTTCTTGTGGGAAATGGAGTCCCATAGACGCAGATGAACCTCAAACCGCTTCCGCCATCAACCACTAGAAACCAAGTGTTGTACTCATAGGCCACAATGGTCTTGTACTACATATTTTTGTACTTTGCTTGGAATTCTTGTATCAAGTTGGTGCCTCATCAGCTAACAGTAATCCTGGGGCTGGTGAGCACAAGGGCCATTTTCTGGGAATTAATATCCCGAAAATCCGGTCCTGACAGAGAAGTGTCTTCCTTTCGCCGAGTTTGCTTATAACAATAGCTACCAATCCAGCCTCAAGAAAGCTCCTTTCGAGATTCTCTACGGACGAAGATGTCGAACACCGTTGAACTGGTCAGAAACCGGTGAAAGACAATTCTTTGGTCCGGATATGATCCAGGAGGCAGAAGAGCAAGTTCGCATCATTCGTGAGAATTTGAAAACAGCCCAATCTCGTCAAAAGAGCCAGTATGACCGTCGTCATAAGGAAATGACTTATGAGGTTGGCGACAAGGCTTACCTTCGGGTTACTCCTTTGTAGGGTACCCATCGTTTCGGTATCAAGGGCAAGTTGGCTCCTCGTTACATTGGTCCTTTTCGCATTCTCGCTAAACGAGGAGAGGTTGCCTACCAGTTGGAACTACCCCAACATCTTTCTCAAGTACATGATGTCTTCCACGTCTCTCAACTCAGGCGTTGCTTCTCGGATCCCATCCGCGGAGTGGACCATGAAACGCTTGATCTCCAAGATAACCTCACATATCGAGAGTATCCGGTTCGCATTCTTGATCAAGCAGAGCGTGTCACTTGACGTCAGAACATCAAGTTTCTCAAGGTTCAGTGGTCTCATCATTACGAGAGAGAAGCTACTTGGGAGCGAGAAGATCATCTTCAACTGGAGTATCCACTTTCTTTCCATCGACCCCTGAATCTCGGGACGAGATTCTTTCAAGTGGGGGCGAGTTGTCACATCCCTAGTTCTGGTATGACCTAGGCTGGCCCTTCATGTGTGCATCATATTTAAATGTCATTAAAATTTGAAATGGGGATTTGTGAAAGCCTCCGAAATCTTTTTGAAAATGATCAAGATAAAAATTGCTTCAATTTGGCCCAAGAAAATGTTCCTGATTTTCTCTAAAAATATTGGCAAGAGGTAAAAATTCCAACCAATATTTTTGAGAGCTCAGAAGTATTTATTTTTGGCCATTTGAGTTAATCCAGTAAATATTTGCATAGGATATATATATGATATATATATTATATATGTCCAATAATTCTGATTTTTACTGTGGGGCTTTGGAATAATCCAATTAGTTCCTACAATAATTTTCAGAAGAAAATAAATTGGTTTAGTATTTTACTAAATCAGAAACAAATGTCAGAAAATAGAAAAGAAAACAAAAATGGAAAAACGCTTACCTGTGCTTACCTCCAGCCTGGCAGCCCAGTGGCCCAACAGGCTGGCCCAGCCGACTGGCCAGTGCGAGTCGTCGTCACCATCGCGCCAGGAGGACAGGGACGTGTGCCCACAGCGTGCACGCACGCGTCCGGCCACCTCCTGCCTGCCTGTCCTTCCCCCGTCGCTCTGGATGCCCCGCGCGACGCCACGCGCCGCCACATGCCGCCGGAGATCGCCACCGACATCCCGTCGCCTCCAAGCCGTCCCTAAGCGCGTTGAGATCACCGACGGCCTCGCCGCGAACTCATCTACCGAACACCTCTTCTCCCCCCTCGTTTTTGCGCGCTCCAGCCCCGTTCCCCCGCCATGGCCGTAGCTCCTTGCCGCTGATCATGGTGCCACGGTGGCCAAAGCCCGAGCCAGCCGCTCCTGCACGCGTCACCGTGCTCCTGGTGACGCCAGGAGGCCGTAGAGGCCCTCCGCAGCCCCTGCCGTGCACCGCAGCACTGCGCCCGCACGCCACCGAAATCCGGCCGCCGCCCCGAGCTCCGCTCCGGCGAGCTCCGGCCGTAACCGCCTCTCCCACTTGCAACAGATGACGCGGACGAGCGCTGGCTCCTCGCCCGTGGTCTCCGCCGCCCAAATGGTCGCCGGAGTGACGATCCCGAGCCCCTCCGCCGCGTTCGGCCTCGCCGGCGGCTAAACGCCGGCGGGATTGACCGGGTCTAACCCCCCTGTTGACCCAGCTTTGACCCGTGTGGGTCAGTGACATGTGGGGCCCGGCTCTGCTAATTTTTAGTTTAGGATTAATTTAACAACTAATTAACTCTGTTAACTAACTATGACACGGACGTGTGGACCCCACACGTCAGATTTGACCTGGACAGCCACGTTGAATCGCTGACGTAGTGATGACGTCATGCTGACGCAGTTATTCATTTCCTGGATTTTATTTAGTCAGGAAATTCCAGGAAATGTTCAAAACTTCAAAAAATCACAGAAATTCAACCGTAGCTCAGATTGAAATAATTTATATATGAAAAATTATCAGAAAAATTCAATCTATCCATCTGTACCATTTTCATGCATGAAAGACCAACCTATGCATGCTGTATATATGAAAACACACTTATGGCATTTAAAGGCACTTAAATTAGAGTTGCATTTGAACCTTTGGTTCAAATGGACCTCTTTCAAGTTGAATGCTAAATGCATTAGCTCAAAACACATCACATATTCATGACATATTCATGCATCATATTGTTGCATATGCTTGTGCTTGATTGTCGACACCGTTCCTTCTCGATAGGTTCGGCTCCGGAGAGTGCTCCAGAGTACCTGTCTATGGAGCAGTGCCCCCCTGTTGATCTACCAGGCAAGCAAACCCCCCTTGTTCATTCCGATATGATCCCACTCTCTCACTCCTGCTCTCTTTTATTAAATTAGGACAACAACGATTCAACTGCTACTTTATGCTGCGGTAGTTGAACCCATTCCTCTGCATGACCTGTCATTGCCACAGTAAATAGTTGAAACCCACTAGCATGTGTAGGAGTTGATTGAGCCATGTTGTGTTCCTACCATGCCATGCCTGCTATTGCTTAGAGTTGTGTCAGGTCTGATTCATTGGGAATGAATTGGAGTGTTACGATATGTTCTGGTGCTGAGAGTTAAGTGTGTGAACACGATTTGGTAAAGGTAGCGGTGAGAGGCCATGTAGGAGTACATGGTGGGTTGTCTCACTGGAACCGTCCTTAAGCACTGAGTTCTGTGTATGTTGTCCAATGACTAGCTACTACCACACATTGGAATGCTTAAGTGCCCCTCTCGACTTATTAACCAACTTGATCTCCGTCCAGGAGTTGCAATTAGTTTCTGGTGTTTGTAGGTAGTGTTAGTAGTCTACAAAGTGGCACCCGGCCAGGTGGGCTTGGGACAGACTAGGCACAAGTGGCACAGTGTACCAAGCGTAGATCCATCCGGCGAGGTGGGCTTGGGAACCCTGCACACATCGTTTGGGGCCGTGAGCGAAACCCCGGCCGGATCTCCTTGCGGATGGAACCCGAATAGGCGATAAACCTGGACTAGAGTCTTGTGTGGTTAGTTAGGTCGTGGCCGACTCCCTCGCCAGGCTTCCGCTTGAAGGTTGCCGAGATACATGACGCGTACATGGCGGTAAGTGGCGAGAGCGTGTGTGAAGAAGTACACCCCTGCAGGGTTAACATGATCTATTCGAATAGCCGGGTCCGCGGTTATGGACTTCTTGGATGCTTACGTGGTACATAGACAACTTGAAGTGGATACTCTAAAATGCTCAAGACAAGTGTGAGTGCTATGGATGGCCTTCTCGTAGGGAGACGGGAATGAATCCATAGTAGTGTATTGATGTGGTGATTAATGGACTCGTGTGCGCCACCTCAAAAGAGTTACCAGCAGTCATAGTACAGGATAGCCACTGAGTCAAAGCTGGCTTGCTGCAACTGAACCCCACCTTACCTTCTTGATACAAATGCATGTATGATAGGAACTGATGTAAGTCTTAGTGAGTACCTTTGTACTCACGTTGCTTTATTCATGTTTTTGCAGCGGAGACTTCGGTCTTACTAGTAGTTCCGCTTGGACTTCGACGAGTAGCTTGTTACCTTAGCTATGATCTTGTGCCCTTGGGAGGGTCTTGTAGATAGTCAGGCTTCTCAGCCTTTTTCTTTTGTAGTTGTTTGTACTCAGACATCTAATGCTTCCGTTGCTTGTATGCTCTGAATGATGGGTCTTGTGACCCCTGTTTGTATTTAATGCTATGTGGCTCTTCTGGGCCTTTATCTATATGAGTTGCGTTATGTTGTGATGCCATGTTGTGCAGCACATACTTGCATGTTATGCGTACGTGTAACATGTATTGCTATGTGTGGGATCCGACAACCTAGTTGTCTATCCTTGGTAGCCTCTCTTATGGGGAAATGTAGTCTAGTGCTTCCACCGAGCCATGGTAGTCCGCTACAGCCTGGTTTACCGGAGTCCTGCTAGCCCAGCACTACTGCTCCGGAATACTTAGACTGGCCGGCTTGTGATTCACTTTGTTCCTGTGTCTGTCCCTTTGGGGAAATGTCACGCGGTGACATCCGGAGTCCTGCCTAGCCTGCTACAGGCCAGTTTACCGGAGTCCTGTTAGCCCAGTTGCTACAGCCCGGATTCACACGCTGCTGACCGGCATGCTCGATGTTGTTTCATGTATGCCTGTCCCCGTAAGTTAGTGCCACTTTGGGTTCACGACTAGTCATGTCGGCCCGGGTTCTCTGTCATATGGATGCTAGCGACACTGTCATATACGTGAGCCAAAAGGCGCAAACGGTCCCGGGCCATGGTAAGGCGACACCCGTGGGAATACCGTGCGTGAGGCCGCAAAGTGATATGAGGTGTTACATGCTAGATCGGTGTGACTTAGAATCGGGGTCCTAACAGCGTTGGTATCAGAGCCTGACTGCCTGTAGGATTGCCAAGCCAAACTGGTGAAAGTTGAGTCTAGAAATTCTTTAGTTATGTAAGTGAATTGATTGTGGAAGGGAACGTAAGGCTCTTTTTACTCCTTTTACCTCATGCCCTTCTGATCTGAGTCATCCTATTTTTCCTACGGGGTTAAGGAACTAGGCTTTCTCTTCTGTCTATCAGGATCACGCGTTACTATTCTGTAGTCTCATAGGATTGGTTGATCAGAGTCATACTCCAGTTTTCGAGTACTTCCGGTGTAGTTGATTAGTACTATCTCAGAACCTTGAGTGATGATGTTGAGTTGTGGTACTACCCCATCATTTGCAGAATGTCTCATTTTGAGCATTTTACTGCCGTTATGCTACCGGATTTGTCCTAGGAGTTGGAGAGATACTAATTTCCTTGAGCTACATACTGCATCCTATAGTTGATGTTGACTCCGTCCTTGGTTTCGTTTCTCAGGATGTCGTCAGCTAACCGAAGTTCTGTTGCTCGTAGTCGGAACCACGGAGATGGTAGGGACGAGGATCCTCCCGACCAGTCTTCATTGGTAGAGTTCATGTTAGAGATGGAGAGGAACAAGCGTGAGTCTAACCGCTTGTTAGCACGTATCGAGGAGAACACCGCACCCCAGTGCAAAGAGTCAGCGACCATCCCTGATTTCATTGGTCTGAAACCACCCACCTTCCATCATTCCATTGAACCACTCGATGCAGATGACTGGCTCCGTAGTATCACACACAAGCTGCGTTCTGTGGACGTAGCTGAAGGTGACAAGGTCACCTATGCTGCATATCACCTAGAAGGTCCTGCTAGTCTTTGGTGGCAAAACCGTGAGGCTATGCTTCCAGCTGGTCAGATTCCTACCTGGAGAGATTTCACTGAGGCTTTTCGCGAGCATCACATTCCTGAAGCCCTCATCGATCGCAAGAGAGAAGAGTTCCGTAGTTTCACCCAGGGTAAGATGGCTGTTGATGCTTACAGTAGAGAGTTTGAGAACCTCGCCCGCTATGCTGCAGAAGAAGTGTCCACGGACGCCAGGAAGCAGGCTAGGTTCCGGAAGGTTCTTAACCCCAAGTTGCGTCGTGATCTCCACTTGCACCATTGCAATACATTCCAGGCTCTTGTGAACAAGGCCATTAATGCGGAGACAACTCAGCTCACTTACGAGGAGTCTCGTAAGCACACCCGTGATTTGGGTTCTTCATCCGGTTCTAGTTCTCAGAAGCGCCAGATTTGGGTTCTGAACTCTGATCTTCCACCCGGCTACACACCAACACCATCTTATGTGGCGCCTTACCCAGTTCAGCCATATGCTCCACACAGGCCTATTGGTGGACCGCCTACCAATGCGGGTCCACGTCCTACCTCCAAGATTTGTTACAAGTGTGGAGAGCCAGGCCACATTGCTCGTATTTGCACTCGGACCAGTGTTGCTCCACCCTAGACCGAGAAGTCTGTTGGCCGTGGTAGTAAGCCACCACGCAAGATCATCAGTGCCAAGTCAGCTCCCACTGAACATGGACGTGTGCATCACGTCTCAGCTAAAGACGCTCATGATGATCCAGATGTCGTTCTTGGTACACTCCTTGTAAACTATCATCCAGCATCGGTTATGTTCGATACTGGGGCGTCTCATTCCTTCATTTCCGAAAGTTATGCCCGCTTGCACGACATGTCATTTTGTGATATGCCCTCCCCACTACTCATTCACACTCCTGGATCCAAATGGCAAACTTCTAGGATAAGTTATGGCAATGAAATACATGTTGACAGACTTGTATTCCTAGCTTCCTTAATATCTCTTAAGTCTTCAGATATTAACATCATCTTGGGTATGGACTCGATGAAAGCTCATTATGCCAAGATTGATTATTACACCAGGTCTGTTCAGCTCACACACCCCTCTGGCAAGATAGTCACTTTCTCCACCAGAATTGCAAAGCGTCAGCTTTATTCTCTTAATGCCAGCCCTCTTCCAGACCTTGAGGATATTCCGGTAGTCCGTGACTTTCCGGATGTCTTTCCAGAAGAACTGGCAGGTGTTCCACCTGACAGAGATGTAGAATTTGTCATAGATCTTCTCCCAGGAACCGCCCCAATTTCTAGGAGACCTTACAAGATGGAACCCTCTAGCTGAGCTTAAGAAACAACTTGATGAGTCCTTGCAAAAGGGTTTCATCCGTCCTAGTTCTTCTCCCTGTGCTTGCCCCGTCCTATTTGTCAAGAAGAAGGATGGTACGGACCAAATGGTTGTAGATTATCGTCCCGTTAATTTGGTCACAATAAAGAACAAGTATCCGCTCCCCAGGATCAACGACCTGTATGATCAGCTCGCTGGATCCTCAGTCTTTTCCAAGATGGATTTGAGGTTAGGCTACCACCAAATCAAGATCAGAAACGGGGACATTCCTAAAATGGCTTTTGTCACTCGTTATGGTTAGTACGAGTACACCGTCATGTCGTTTGGTCTAACCAATGCTCCAGCTACCTTCTCCCGTTTGATGAACTCAATCTTCATGGAGTACTTAGACAAGTTCGTCGTGGTTTACCTCGATGATATCCTTATTTACTCGAAGAACAAGGAAGAGCATGCCGAACATCTTAGACTTGTGTTAGAGAAACTCAGAGAGCACCGCCTTTATGACAAGTTCTCCAAGTGCGAATTTTGGTTGCCAGAAGTGACCTACCTAGCCCACATGATATCTGGTAAGGGCATTGCTGTCAATCCCGAGAGAGTTCAGGCCGTTCTTGATTGGAATCCACCTGAAACAGTTAAACAAGTTAGGAGTTTCCTTGGTCTAGCCAGTTATTGTCGCCGCTTCATTGAGAACTTCTCCAAAGTGGCCAAACCTCTCACGGAACTTCTCAAGAAAGATAAAAAGTTTGAGTGGTCCCCATAGTGTGAGTACAATTTTTAGGAACTGAAAAGACGCCTGACTTCTGCTTCCATACTTGTGCCACCGGATTTCACTAAAGACTTTGTTACCTACTGCGACGCCTCACGACAGGCACTAGGTTGCATTCTTATGCAGGATCGTCATGTGATTGCCTATGCATCTCGATAGTTGCATCCACATGAGGAGAATTATCCTACACATGATCTAGAGCTTGCAGCCGCAGTCTATGCACTTAAGACATGGCGACATTACCTTCTTGGTAAACGTTGCGAGATTTACACCGACCACCAGAGTCTCAAGTATATCTTCACCCAACCAGATTTGAACCTTAGGCAAAGACGTTGGTTGGAGTTGATCTCAGATTACGACTTAGGGATTACCTACACCCCAGGCAAGGGAAATGTCATGGCTGATGCGCTAAGTCGTAAGTCCTATTGCAACAATCTTATGTTGCAGCAGGGCCAACCACTTCTCCATGAGGAATTCTGTAAGCTTAATCTTCACATTGCTCCTCACGGATTCCTTTCTATCTTGGTGGCGAAACCTACTCTTATGGATCATATCATAGAAGCCCAGAAGTTTGATAGGGGTGTTATCCGCATCAAGAGAAACATTAAAAAGGGAGTTGGTGGAAGTTTCTCTATAGATGATCGAGGTGTTGTTTTCTTTGAGAATCGCCTGGTGGTTCCCAAGAATCAACATCTACGACAACTGATCCTTAAGGAGGCTCATGAATCTCCTCTCATGATTCATCCCGGTAGTACTAAGATGTATCAGGACCTACGCCAGAGGTTCTGGTGGACTAGGATGAAGAGAGAAATCGCTGAGTTCATTGGTAACTGTGACGTTTGTCGTCACGTTAAGGCAGAACATCAGAGACCTGCTGGCACCCTTCAGCCTTTAGCTATTCTTGAGTGGAAATGGGATAAAGTTGGTATGGACTTCATCACCGGCTTTCCCAGGACCAAGAGAGGGAATAATGCTATCTTCGTAGTCATTGATCGTCTTTCCAAAGTGGCTCACTTCCTACCTGTTCGAGAGAATATCACCGCTAGTCAGCTCGCTGACTTATATATTTCTCGAATAGTTTCACTTCATGGTGTTCCACTAGAGATCAATTCAGACCGTGTTAGTCTTTTCACTTCTCATTTCTGGGAGAGTTTCCAAACTGCCATGGGCACCCATCTTTCCTTCAGTACCGCTTTCCACCCCCAATCAAGTGGTCAGGTGGAAAGGGTCAACCAAATTCTCGAAGACATGCTTAGAGCTTGTGTTATCTCATTCGGTATGGATTGGGAGAAGTGTCTTCCTTTCGCCAAGTTTGCTTATAACAATAGCTACCAATCCAGCCTCAAGAAAGCTCCTTTCGAGATTCTCTATGGACGAAGATGTCGAACACCGTTGAACTGGTCAGAAACCGGTGAAAGACAATTCTTTGGTCCGGATATGATCCAGGAGGCAGAAGAGCAAGTTCGCATCATTCGTGAGAATTTGAAAACAGCCCAATCTCGTCAAAAGAGTCAGTATGACCATCGTCATAAGGAAATGACTTATGAGGCTGGCGGCAAGGCTTACCTTCGGGTTACTCCTTTGAAGGGTACCCATCGTTTCGGTATCAAGGGCAAGTTGGCTCCTCGTTACATTGGTCCTTTTCGCATTCTCGCTAAACGAGGAGAGGTTGCCTACCAGTTGGAACTACCCCCACATCTTTCTTGAGTACATGATGTCTTCCACGTCTCTCAACTCAGGCGTTGCTTCTCGGATCCCATCCGCGGAGTGGACCACGAACGCTTGATCTCCAAGATAACCTGACATATCGAGAGTATCCGGTTCGCATTCTTGATCAAGAAGAGCGTGTCACTCGACGTCAGAACATCAAGTTTCTCAAGGTTCAGTGGTCTCATCATTCCGAGAGAGAAGCTACTTGGGAGCGAGAAGATCGTCTTCGACTAGAGTATCCCACTTTCTTTCCATCGACCCCTGAATCTCGGGACGAGATTCTTTCAAGTGGGGGCGAGTTGTCACATCCCTAGTTCTGGTATGACCTAGGCTAGCCCTTCATGTGTGCATCATGTTTAAATTTCATTAAAATTTGAAATCAGGATTTGTGAAAGCCTCTGAAATCTTTTTGAAAATGATCAAGATAAAAATTGCTTCAATTTGGCCCAAGAAAATGTTCCTGATTTTCTCTAAAAATATTGGCCAGAGGTAAAATTCCAACCAATATTTTTGAGAGCTCAGAAGTATTTATTTTTGGCCATTTGAGTTAATCCAGTAAATATTTGCATAGGATATATATATGTTATATATATTATATATGTCCAATAATTCTGATTTTTACTGTGGGGCTTTGGAATAATCCAATTAGTTCCTACAATAATTTTCAGAAGAAAATAAATTGGTTTAGTATTTTACTAAATCAGAAACAAATGTCAGAAAATAGAAAAGAAAACAAAAATGGAAAAACGCTTACCTGTGCTTACTTCCAGCCTGGCAGCCCAGTGGCCCAATAGGCCGGCCCAGCCGACTGGTTAGTGCCAGTCGTCGTCTCCGCCGCGCCAGGAGGACAGGGACGTGTGCCCGCGGCGCGCACGCACGCGTCTGGCCACCTCCTGTCTGCCTGTCCTCCCCCCGTCGCTCTGGATGCCCTGCGCGACGCCACGCGCCACCCCGTACCCCTCTCACTCTCCTGTGCCCATTCCTCTACTCTCCCACGCTCTCTCGCGCGACGCTCGAGCACCCCCGTCGCCGCCGCACGCCGTTGCTGCGCCCACCGCCGCGGCCTCGCCTCTCCAACAAGTCCAACTGCTCCGCGCCGTTGTCCTCGTCCTCTCCGTCAAGCCACGCGTCACCGAACACCCCGTGGAGCCGTCACCGCCGTCATTTTCATCATCGGCCGCCGGAGATCGCCACCGACATCCCGTCGCCTCCAAGCTGTCCCCAAGCGCGCTGAGATCACCGACGGCCTCGCCGTGAGCTCCTCTACCAAACACCTCTTCTCCCCCTCGTTTTTGCACGCTCCAGCTCCGTTCCCCCGCCATGGCCGTAGCTCCTTCCCGCTGATCATGGTGCCACGGTGGCCAGAGCCCGAGCCAGCCGCTCCCGCGCGCGTCACCGTGCTCCTGGTGACGCCAGGAGGCCGTAGAGGCCCTCCGCAGCCCCTGCCGTGCACCGCAGCGCTGCGCCCGCACGCCACCGAACTCCGGCCGCCGCCCCGAACTCCGGCGAGCTCCGGCCGTCCCCGCCTCTCCCACTTGCTCCAGATGACGCGGACGAGCGCTGGCTCCTCGCCCGTGGTCTCCGCCGCCCAAATGGTCGCCGGAGTGACGATCCCGAGCCCCTCCGCCGCGTTCGGCCTCGCCGGCGGCTAAACGCCGGCGGGATTGACCGGGTCTAACCCCCCTGTTGACCCAGCTTTGACCCGTGTGGGTCAGTGACATGTGGGGCCTGGCTCTGCTAATTTTTAGTTTAGGATTAATTTAACAACTAATTAACTCTGTTAACTAACTATGACACGGACGTGTGGACCCCACACGTCAGATTTGACCTGGACAGCCACATTGAATCGCTGACGTAGTGATGACGTCATGCTGACGCAGTTATTCATTTCCTGGATTTTATTTAGTCAGGAAATTCCAGGAAATGTTCAAAACTTCAAAAAATCACAGAAATTCAACCGTAGCTCAGATTGAAATAATTTATATATAAAAATTATCAGAAAAATTCAATCTATCCATCTGTACCATTTTCATGCATGAAAGACCAACCTATGCATGCTGTATATATGAAAACACACTTATGGCATTTAAAGGCACTTAAATTAGAGTTGCATTTGAACCTTTGGTTCAAATGGACCTCTTTCAAGTTGAATGCTAAATGCATTAGCTCAAAACACATCACATATTCATGACATATTCATGCATCATATTGTTGCATATGCTTGTGCTTGATTGTCGACACCGTTCCTTCTCGATAGGTTCGGCTCCGGAGAGTGCTCCAGAGTACCTGTCTATGGAGCAGTGCCCCCCTGTTGATCTACCAGGCAAGCAAACCCCCCTTGTTCATTCCGATATGATCCCACTCTATCGCTCCTGCTCTCTTTTATTGCATTAGGACAACAGCGATTCAACTGCTACTTTATGCTGCGGTAGTTGAACCCATTCCTCTGCATGACCTGTCATTGCCACAGTAAATAGTTGAAACCCACTAGCATGTGTAGGAGTTGATTGAGCCATGTTGTGTTCCTACCATGCCATGCCTGCTATTGCTTAGAGTTGTGTCAGGTCTGATTCATTGGGAATGAATTGGAGTGTTACGATATGTTCTGGTGCTGAGAGTTAAGTGTGTGAACACGATTTGGTAAAGGTAGCGGTGAGAGGCCATGTAGGAGTACATGGTGGGTTATCTCATTGGAACCGTACTTAAGCACTGAGTTCTGTGTATGTTGTCCAATGACTAGCTACTACCACACATTGGAATGCTTAAGTGCCCCTCTCGACTTATTAACCAACTTGATCTCCGTCCAGGAGTTGCAATTAGTTTCTGGTGTTTGTAGGTAGTGTTAGTAGTCTACCTAGTGGCACCTGGCCAGGTGGGCTTGGGACAGACTAGGCACAAGTGGCATGGTGTACCAAGCATAGATCCATCCGGCGAGGTGGGCTTGGGAACCCTGCACACATCGTTTGGGGCCGTGAGCGAAACCCCGGCCGGATCTCCTTGCGGATGGAACCCGAATAGGCGATAAACCTGGACTAGAGTCTTGTGTGGTTAGTTAGGTCATGGCCGACTCCCTCGCCAGGCTTCCGCTTGAAGGTTGCCGAGATACATGACGTGTACATGGCGGTAAGTGGCGAGAGCGTGTGTGAAGAAGTACACCCCTGCAGGGTTAACATGATCTGTTCGAATAGCCGGGTCCGTGATTATGGACTTCTTGGATGCTTACGTGGTACATAGACAACTTGAAGTGGATACTCTAAAATGCTCAAGACAAGTGTGAGTGCTATGGATGGCCTTCTCGTAGGGAGACGGGAATGAATCCATATTAGTGTATTGATGTGGTGATTAATGGACTCATGTGCGCCACCTCAAAAGAGTTACCAGCAGTCGTAATACAGGATAGCCACTGAGTCAAAGCTGGCTTGCTGCAACTAAACCCCACATTACCTTCTTGATACAAATGCATGTATGATAGGAACTGATGTAAGTCTTGCTGAGTACCTTTGTACTCACGTTGCTTTATTCATGTTTTTGCAGCGGAGACTTCGGTCTTACTAGTAGTTCCGCTTGGACTTCGACGAGTAGCTTGTTACCCCAGCTACGATCTTGTGCCCTTGGGAGGGTCTTGTAGATAGTCAGGCTTCTCAGCCTTTTTCTTTTGTAGTTGTCTGTACTCAGACATCTAATGCTTCCGTTGCTTGTATGCTCTGAATGATGGGTCATGTGACCCCTGTTTGTATTTAATGCTATGTGGCTCTTCTGGGCCTTTATCTATATGAGTTGCGTTATGTTGTGATGCCATGTTGTGCAGCACATACTTGCATGTTATGCGTACGTGTAACGTGTATTGCTATGTGTGGGATCCGACAACCTAGTTTTCTATCCTTGGTAGCCTCTCTTATGGGGAAATGTAGTCTAGTGCTTCCACCGAGCCATGGTAGTCCGCTACAGCCCGGTTTACCGGAGTCCTGCTAGCCCAGCACTACTGCTCCAAAACACTTAGACTGGCTGGCATGTGATTCACTTCGTTCCTGTGTCTGTCCCTTCGGGGAAATGTCACGCGGTGACATCCAGAGTCCTGCCTAGCCTGCTACAGCCCGGTTTACCGGAGTCCTGTTAGCCCAGTTGCTACAGCCCGGATTCACACGCTGCTGACCGACATGCTCGATGTTGTTTCATGTATGCCTGTCCCCGTAAGTTAGTGCCACTTTGGGTTCACGACTAGTCATGTCGGCCCGGGTTCTCTGTCATATGGATGCTAGCGACACTATCATATACGTGAGCCAAAAGGCGCAAACGGTCCTAGGCCATGGTAAGGCGACACCCGTGGGAATACCGTGCGTGAGGCCGCAAAGTGATATGAGGTGTTACATGCTAGATCGGTGTGACATAGAATCGGGGTCCTGACAGATGCGTAAAACCCTAGTCCTGCTTTGGTGGGTGTATTTCAGAGAGTTCTTGAGCTCTCGAACTAGCTATGGTGGGTGCGTGGTTTCAAAGAGCCGAATCCTTTTCCAGTATGCCATGGGCCTCCTTTTATAGTCGAAAGGGGCTGCCACAGTGGCATACAGGAGGTGGAAAGGCATACAGTATTGCGAGCTTATCGCTCGTATTACAGGACAAGACGCATTTAATGCGCCGCTGAGGTGTCCCCTAGCTTTATCGGGGATGGGGGCGAGGCTCGTCCCGTCCGTCGCCGCTCCTCCTCGCTTCAACACGTGCCCCAGCCAGTGATGCATGCGGCGCCATGTAGGCAGGCGGGCAGCTGAGGTGGCGCGGTGGTGGAGCCTCCACGAAGATCTGCATGCCGCCACGCAGGCGCTTGATGAGTTGGCCTGGGAGCTGCATGTTGCCACGCAGGTGCCTGCTCAGCTGGTTGAGCTGGCAGCTGCATGCGAACGGCGGCGGAGACTTGGTTGGTGCGGGCCTGGCAGTGGCCCTGCTGGCGTCCTCGGTGAGGGCCTTGTCGGGTGGCCCGGCAAGGGTCTTGCCGTGGCGCGCTGTCATCCCCGGCAAGGATCTTGCCGGGGGTCTGGTGGCCTTCCTCGGCAAGGATCTTGCCGAGGATCGTCGTCTTCTAATCCTCATCTGATCTTGAGTGTTCCTTGTTTTCACAAAGATCTGCATGCCACCATGGAGGTGCCTCCCGAGCCCTGGCTCAACGTGGTTGATGGTGTCGGAAACTATGGGCTCAAGGGTGGTGCGCTCCGCTGGTGTTGGACGGGCCGCCCCGGCAAGGGTCTTTCCGGGGGAACCTGCTTCGTCCCTCTGCTCTTTGTGGTCTTGGCCTTGGCGTTGCTCTAGCTGCCTTGGGCTTCGGTTTTACCTTGGTTCACCTCCCCTGCTCTGCTTGGTGTGGCCGTGGGCGCGGCTCCGACTGTCCGTGCACAGGTAAAGGGGTACAAAGGTGCGCCCCTTCTTTTGTACACCGACAGGAGCCCCCGGGCCTGGGCCACACATAAGCGCGATACGTTGTTGGGCCAGGCCCAAAACGGTGCGCGGGCAGGCGGGGCGGTTTTTACCGCAGTGAAACTTTTCGCGCGCTGCGCTTCCCACGACCCACGCGTGGCGTGGAGGGGTGCGTGTGACGTGGGCGGCATGCGTGGGGCGGTTCCCGCATGCATGCGTTACATCACAGTAAATGGGCAGCGCGACCCGCGGCTTCCCCATAAAAAGGGATAACCGCGAGCGCACTGTTCCTTTACCCTCCGCGCAATCCCAATCTCGGAAGCCTCCGCTCGTCTTCCTGTTCTTCCCTAAGCTTCGCTCTTGCTCGCCGCCATTGCGTTCCCACCGCCCTATGCTTTTCCTCCCCCCCCAGCCGCCATGGCGCCGAAATCCGGCAAGGGCAAGGGTGTGGCTAAGGATGCCAGAGCGGCAGAGCCGCCGGAGAGTGCGCTGGCGATGCAGCAGACGCAGTCCGCCTTCTTCCCCTTGACAGTTGACGTGCTCGAGCTTCGGGAAGCCTTCAATCCCCTGTGGGGGGTGAAGACGGGTGGAGAGAAGTCGGGGCATCCAGCCACGCGCGTCATCCCCGGCAATTGCGCCGAGGCTGGCCCAAATCGGTACCCCTTCTTTGTCGACTATTTTTCCTGCGGGCTTTGTCCTTCCTTCTCCGATTTCTTCAGCGACATCATGCACACCTTTGGCTTCCGCCTCTTGGATTTTACCCCGAATGCAGTGGCGTGCATGGCCCTTTTCGCGCACCTCTGCGAGGGTTTCGCCGGGGTGCACCCCAACACGGCGCTCTTCCGCCATTACTTCTTCCCTCGGATCCAGACGGGAGGCGCCATTTTTGGTTGCATCACCTGGATCCCAAGGTCTAAGGGAGCGTACCCGGATGGCGCCATGAAGGAGAGGTGGGAAGAATGGCGGGGCCGGTGGTGCTGGATCGAAGAGAAGGTCCCACCGACGTTCTGCGAAGTTCGCCGGGCACCGCCGGTCCGCAGAAGCGATTGGAGCGACGTCGACGCCGACGACGAGAAGCTCACGGTCGCCACCACCAGGATCCTTCGGCTCACCGAGGCCGGGCTCACCCTTGAGATGATCAGGGCTGACTTCATCCGCCGCCGGATCGCTCCACTGCACGACAAGGGGAGGCCAGCCTGGCTCTTCACGAACCCCGCCGACATCATGCGGCTTCGCCCCGGCCTCGACCACAACTTCACAATGATGGGGCATGCCCATTTCTGCTAGCGGCTCTTCCAGCTCGATGTGGGCTGCGACGGCGAGGTCGAGCGGACCAGCAAGGTCGCGAGGGCCGCCGCGAAGGCCGGCAAGGTCTTCAAGGGGCCTTTGTTCAAGCTGCCGGCGGGAGTGGTCCCGTTGTGCAATAATTTGCGCCGGACCGAGATCATCTCCATGATGCCGGACTGCAACGCGCATGGCCCGGACCCGAGCTAGAAGGAGCCGGAGGACGTCGAGGTGCAGCAATTCTTTGACACTCTGCACGAGAGGTACATGAACGCCGACGCCGAGCGGCTGCTCGTCCAGGACACCACTCAGGCGGAACTGGACTACATTGCCACCAGGGCGAGGGAGGCGTAGCTTGCCGAGGAGGCCGGCAGCGCTGGTGGTGTGGGCGACAAGGCCGCGACGGCCGCGGAGGAGGAGCTCGCCCGATGGGCGGCGGCCGCCGGGGAAGCCAGCAGCGCCGGCACCGAGGCTCCTCTGGTTGAGGATGCGGCCGACGAGTCGTCGGAGGAGGAGGTCGGGGCTGTTGACCCTCTGGCCACGGGGAAAGGGCGAGTCCTGCGGCGGGCCACTTCCGACGAGCCGGTGCGGCCCGTCAGGGCCGCGCGGCGGCCAAAGTCCCCGGAGGAGTCCGCGCGTCAGACGAGGGCCGCAGCGGCGAAGAAGGTGGTGAAGGGCGCGACAGCGAAGAAGAAGGCATCTGCTTCTTCTTCGTCCAAGCGCACGCAGACTCCGCCCTCCTCCCCTCCTCCGGCAGATGCCGACGCAGGGGTCACTTTCGACTTCAGATCCCTCAGCCCGAGGAGAAAGAGGAAAACAGCAGAGGAGGAGGTGGACGACGAGTAAGTATCTGGCTTCTTCCCGTCATCTCTGCCTCCTCAATCTGTGTCGCTTGTCTTGACTTGTTTTCATCTTTGGAGGGACGCGGAGACGCTGGCCCAAAGAGTGAAGAGGGCCAAGACCTCGGCGGGCGGCCAGCCCCCGGCTGGTACTTCAAGGGCGCCACTGGTGGTGCTGAGTAGCCCGGACAGCAGCCCCCGGCCCAGCCCCCAGCGTAAGCTCACTACTCTCCCCTCGTCGACATGTTTCAGGGGTACGATACTTTGGTGCGAACCTTGCCGGGTATGCAGGAGGAGAGCGGCAGCAGGAGGAGCCGCAGAGGGCTACTCCCAGCACGCCGCCCCCATCGACCACGCCGCCAAGCACCGAGCCCACGCACATGGAGGAGGAGGAGGAGAACTTGGGCGCTGGCGGCTTTGCCCCGACGCCAAACGTTGGCGGGGAGGGGACTTCTTTTTCCCAGCCTGGCACTGGCGCTGGTAAGTCGCTCGCCTTTCATCCCTGTTCCTTTTTCTTTCTGGCTCTTGGTCTTGGCCTTGCCTCACTCCCTTCTTTGGTGTCCAGATTCCTCCTCGGTGAACCCAGAGGACATGGACGCCATCATCGAGGATGTTGCCAAGGCCGCCAAGAAGATCGCCGCTGAGGAGGCCGCCAAGGGCGCTGCTGAGGACGCCGCCAAGGGGCCTGCTGGGGAGGCCGGGAAGGCCGCCGCTGAGGAGACCGACAAGGGGCCTGCCGGGGAGGCCGGCTGGGCCGCTGCCGAGGAGGAGGAGGAGGAGGTGGCTGATGACCAGCCTTCCTCCTCTGCTGCTTCCGGCTCCGGCAAGTACCTGAGGGTGAGTGAGGACTTGTTCGTCCACCTTCCACGCGCGTCGAGCACCAGGACACCCGTCGAGGGAGAGGTGTTCGACGATGAAGTGCTTGCCACCGCCGGGCTTGAGGTCGTCAATGAGCCGAGTGTTGGTGGCAACGGCTCCCAGGAGGAGCGGCTGCTCCAGGCCATGGGTGCCAACTTCCGGAGGCTCCAGGCGCTCCACCGTGCCCGCCTGGACAAAGTCAGGTCTAGGACGGCAGTGGTGGAGAAGGCGGAGGTGGACCTCCAGAAGTGCGTCGCCGAAACGCAGGACTGGTTCCGCCAGGCTCGCGACGAGCTGAATGCCGCCCAGGGCGAGCTGGCCAAGCGTGATGTGGAGCTCATCATGAAGCTGGCCGACGTCGAGAAGGCCCAAGAGACGGTGAAGAACTTGGCCGCTGCCGCCGAAGCCACCCGGACCCAGCACGAGGCCGCACTGAACTCCCAGGAGGAGGACCTCGCCGCGCACGAGGAGAAGCTTGCCGCCACGCTTCACGGCAAGGATGAAGAGGTGGGGAAGCTTGTCTTGCAGCGGACCCGTGAGCTGGGGCAGAGGCACCAAGAGGCGCTCGATGCCCAGGCCCTGGTCCACGCTGGCAAGGTGAAGGAGCTCGAGGTGGAGCGGGACGGGCTAAAGGAGCAGGTCCTGAAGCTGTCCCAGGAGAAGGACACGCTCAACGGCGCCCTGACGGAGGCGCAGGGCGCGGCCATCAGCAAGGCCGGGGAACTCTCCGAGGCCAACAAGTCCATCAAGGACCTCACACTGAAGCTGGAGTGTAACAGCCCCAAAATTGGGTTATCAATTTTTGTGCTGTTATTCTCTCCTGGCTCTCATTTTCAAAATTTTCTCCTGAGTTTGCTGGATGACCCTGAGAAAATTTTGTCATTTCCAACCTTTCAAAATCCTGCTCATGTCTTTTTCAGTGGGCAAGACCTCATTTGCATCAGCTCAATTCCTCTTAAACCCTAATTCCAAATTTTTGGAATTTGGACTTGCCCTTGTGATTACAAAGGAGCCACCATTTTCCTTGTTCTGTTGATCCTCCCAATTGATCCCAGAGATCATCCTATCTTTCTTAACCTTGGATATGCAAAAATATTGCTAAGTCCAATGCAATATTTTTGAATTATGATTTATTCCTTTTCTTGCCTTTCTGAGGAATAAAATCCAAAGGCATATCTAGCCATCTCCTAAATTCATGAGAATTGGTGGAGTTGATGCTTATGCCTAATCCAAGCTCTGGCAAGTATATTGGCCATAATTAAATAAGGAAAATTGTCTTTTCCTATTTAATGCCAATATTGCATTTCTACCAATTTCCAAAGGAACTACTATTTTTATAGCAGAGAAAATTCCCACATAAATTGTGGAGCTTGTCCTTGCTATATAATCACTAGTTCCATCCTAATATCATGATTCCACAGTTCAAAATTTGGCACATGATCCAATGCAAGTTTCTGCCTTCTCTGAAAGTTTGCAAAGGAAGTGCTTTATTGCTAAGTCCAATTGAGCTGCAATTTGGCAGGGTGTTTAACATTGTTAAATAAACCATGGATACCAAAGATGAGCTCAATCCATTCACCCTAGGTCCCTGTGCAATTTTTCAAAGTTTCTGACCGGAACACAAGTTTGTGAAGGAAGTACCTTCATAGTGTTTCCAAATGGGATGAAACTTTTACATCCTCTCAAGTATCTCAAATAATTATCCTCCACCCAAATTAAGTTCATTTCATCGAACTATGTGAGCACAGGAGCAATTCTTGTTTTCTGTCCAAATTTTCAGTTTGTGAAGCAAGTGTATTTTATGTTGCTCCATTATGGCTGATAATTTTTCCAGGCCTTCTCCTACTCATATAACCTATCTCCACAAGATTGTGGCTCTTTTCACTTGACCAATTGCCCTGAGGATTTTTCTGAAGTTTTTGGACAGAAATGATAGCTGTGAAGGAAGTACCATTTTGGTGAGTCCATTTGGTATGAACTTTTTACAGCATCATGGTATGTTCAAATCATCAGGCTTTGCCAAGTTATAGCCCAATCCCTCACTCCTAGTGAGTGTTTCATCATGATTAAGTTTCTGGGTCAGTTTTGGTGGTTGTAGAGCAACTATGGTAAATAGTTGTCCATTTTACCTCAAAACTCCCAGGACCGTAGTCCTTTCTACCCCAAGCCTCCCGGACATCAAGTTTACCATTTACCCTCTCTGGTTTAATCTCTAGGATGTTGCCAAGTTTGCAACAGCAAACTTGTGGAGCTTGTTTCACTCATCTCCATTTGTCTCTGCCCGATCTTTCACCATGGTAACATTCCATGCTGGAAGGACTACGCGGTAGACATGAATTTACATTAGTTAAAACCCCAGAGCGTGCCATGCCAGTGGTGACCACGCATGTAACCAGCCAAAACGGTGGTCGAGCCACTGTGGTCGTCGGCATCGCTGCCCCGACCGCCTCTGGCCTCGCCATTAATGTCTAGTAGCCCCCCCTCGTCGTCGTCTTCCCTCTGGACCGCTGCCCCCTTCGTTTTCTTCTCCGGAGAGCCGTGCCAACGACCGGAATAGTGGGCTCCTGTGCATCGTCGTCTTCCTCGCCGATGTCTTCTTCCTCCGTTCGTCCGCACGCCTTCCTCGTCTCCGTGACCCTCTGGTGTTCGTCTTGATCCCCCTCGTCGCCTTCCCGTGCCTCCCCGTGAGCCTTGGCCGCGCCTGCGCCCTCGCCGGCGCACGGACACGTTGCACGCCGCGTGCCACCTCGCCCCCCCCTTCCCGAGCTCTCCCGCGGCTATAAGTAGAGCCCTCGAGCTCTTCCGCAGCCACAACGCCTCTCAAAGCCTCCCCACTCGCCTCGGAGCTCCACATCCCCCTGCATGGCCGAATGGCCGCCGCTGATCCCCCTCGACCATTCTCTCTCTCCGGCCATCCCCTGCCCAGTCTGAGCCCATGGATGGACACGCCACTCCCCGTCGATCCTCCCTGGCTCGCCGCCCCTCCGCTTCCCCCACCAGAACCCCATGCCCACCAGAGCCCGAAGCCCCTCTCCGCCGCGTGCCCTGCTACTTCTTCTCCCGCGCTCCTCGCCGGCAACCGAGCCCACTAGGAGATGCGCCTCATTCTCCTGAGCTCGTGGGTAGGTCGGCCATCGCGAGAGGTGGCCGGACGCGCCAGCGATCGCCATCGGGGCGATCCCCTCCCGCTGCCTCGCTCGACCCCGAGCGCGAGGAAGAAGAAGGCCAGGCGGGCCCCGCCCACGTTGACCCTGCCTCTGGGCCCCACCTGTCGGCGAGACGGGGAGCGCCACGTTGGATAAGTGGACGCGCCCCAGGCGCGAAGTCGTTTTCCCCACGCGAAAGCGTATTGCTGGATAATGCGCTTTCAATCACCGAAAGCGTATTCTTCCTCTTCTTCGGGTTAGAATGCGCTTTCCTTTCCTTTGTGGAAAGCGTATTTCTGAGAAAGACGCGATCTGTTTTTCTGCTAGGGCCCCATTTGTAATGATTTTCTTTACAGATTGGTCCCTAATAGTTAAACGGTCATATCTTTTTACCCACAACTCCAAATGAGGTGAATCCAAAGCCCACGTCTTTGTTTCGTCGAGCCCGTTCCGTTGATGTCATTTTCATAATATTTTCACACAGTGAAAATGACCTTTTTGCCCTTGCCCGTAAACAGCCCCCTCCGAGAAGGAACTGTTTCTGGCAAATCTTTTCGCGATCATTTCGCACTTCTTCCCGGAGTATTTGTCGACCCCCAGGCAAGCCAACCTCTTATCATGAGCCCTGAACTTGCATGTTGACTTTTCTTGCACCTTGTGTGTGTGTAGTTGCAGTTGTTTTATATTGTTTTCATCGGCAGCTATTTCTTTATGCCTATCTTGCATGCTTGTGTTTCATGATACCTTTGCCATGTTAATTAGAATGTTATTATTAATAATGCCATGCCACTACTCTACTTTATTTGCATGTCATCGTTATAAACTGTTATGAGGATTGTAATGCACCGTTGATATACTATTGTCATGTCCTTTATGTTATAGTTGTGCACTTGAGGAGTTTAATATTTTGTTCGTGCATTTGTATGCGGCATGTTGCACTCATGTTAAATATGTTTATGATGATGGAGAAGGAAATAAAATGACTTAATAATAACAAACCTCCTCCGTCATCGATGGGATCGAGTCATAGTGCCGCCAAACCGAACTTTTTCAGTGCAGCCACATTTGCCTTATGGGAGGCGTTAATGCGAGCTATTGTCGTGACCTCTCGCCGGTGCCTCCCACTAGGGAAGGTTATGGGCGTGCTTACCCTGATCAGGTAAGCGGACATAACCTTGTGTGCTCGTTTTTGAGATTTTTGGTACCAGACCCCGAGTAGGAGTGTCCCCGAGTGGGAGTTGACCACGACGGTGGTCGGGGTGTCTTTGGTAGACACGGGGCCACCTAGGACCAGCCCGTTGGGGATTGGGTCGGAGTGGCCGGGAGAGCGTCATGGCAGTAGGTTGGTTTCGTTGGAATGCCGTTGGTCCACCCGAATGGGATGACGAGGCCATGGGTTCCGTGGTGTGGGTACAGTGTGCTACCTCTACAGAGTGTATAAAGTCTATCGATAGCAACAGTTCATAGTAGGTCCCACTATCAGGTCTTGGTCGAAATGGAGGACAAACCGAAATAATTAAGTTGGTAAATAAATATGTGATAACAAGAATATGGTAACTTGAACTATGAGATAGTCGTGAGGAGTCACGACGATATTTTGATGATGAGATAAGTGGTTGTGATCGCCGTAAGGATCACGGGCCAAATATTGGTCGTGGTTGTGATCGCCGTAAGGATCACGGTTGGAGACCAAGTGTTGGTCGTGGTTGTGATCGCCGTAAGGATCACGAGTTGTTCTTGAGAAAGACCACTTTGGTGGTGTGTTTGTGATCCAGAGATGATCACAGTTGATAAGAGAGTCCGAGGGACTCGGTGCACAAGTTTGGTTGCATTGCTGGAATAATATATCATTATTTGCATTTAAAGAACCATGATAGAATAGAAGATGATTGCATAATGTTAACATGCTATGTCTGCATTGGATATTATTGGTAGTTTATTTTCAGCATAGTTTCTTGATGCCATGCTATGCTTTGATTGACATGTTAAGTTATGCTATGATTGAGATAAAATTCTATGTTTTGCTATTACAATGTTATAATCATGTTCTGATATGCCATGTCATTGCCATGTTAGTAGATGTTATGATTTTGTTCATGCTTAGTTGATTTTTATCATGCCATGTTTAGTAATTGATATGAGATAGGGTGTTGCATGCGCTCGGTTCTTGCTTTGTCTGCAGCTTGTTTGGATGCTATTTGGTTGTCTTGCAAGTACATTCAATGTACTGACCTGGCGTGTCATGCCAGTTTTGTAGGTCGTACCCGTATTGCTCGCTTGATCCGTCGTGCTAGGCCGTAATCTTGCCAGTCCTGTGAGTTGTGGAGCCCAGCCAGAGTTGTTATACTGCCAAACCAAGACTTCCGCCGCCATTCAATCAGACTTCCGCTGTCATTTAATAGCCTTAGGGCTATGCCAGATAATTGTATTCATCAATGATGTAATCTTATATACATGTATTTGATGAATATTCTTGTACCTGGAATGCTGTATTATGGACCTGTCGTGCGTCAGGTGTTATCCTGGGCTGACGTGCGAAGGCCCCCTGCTCCATGCGGATCGGGGTGCCACATGGAGGGCCTCAAGGGGATGCTCATGGAGGCCAAAGCCCGGGAGGGGACCCTGGCCAAGGAGCTGGAGACCGAGAAGCAGCTGCAGAAGAACGAGGCCGCCGAGCATAAGGATTTCAAGGAGGGCGTGAACCGCTGGATCGGCCGCCTCGAGGACGTCGCCGACAGGATCACCGCGCAGCTGGCTACCATGGGGATGCCAAACATGAGGTACGCCCCAAAGCACAGCGGGACCACCAACGCCAAGCTGACCCTGTTCTTTGAGTGCGTTCTCGGGGCCCCGGAGCAGCTTCACGCCAACCGGGCGGCCTCGCTGGCCGACGAGGCTCGGAGGCTTTGCCAGGGCGCCATGACCAAGGTTCTCACCAAGGTGGCATACTGGTACCCCAACCTCGACTTCGACGCCGCGCTAGAGAGCTTGCCGGAGGATACTGACCTCGCGCCGCTCAGGGAGCGCATCAAGCCCATCATCAGCCGTGTCGGCGGAATTCTGAGGGTGGAGGGCCAGAGACGGGATTAGGCACCCCATTTTTTATCATCTCTATATGTTCATGTCCAAGACAGTTTCTATCTTTAGTTAGAACCGCAGCAACAATTTGATGTAATATAACTCTGCAGTACTCTTGATATTATGCATGTTATTTTCCCGTTCGATTTTTCCTTGTATGTCCACCCTATGTAACTGGGTAGGCTTGCCGGCGCGTAAACCCAGGGCGGCGTCTTGGGGACGGATCCCCATTGGCCTGCTGGGTGTGCTTGCTGCCGGGCGAACCACCTTACCTCCCTTAGCGCGGCCGCCCGAACTGTCGAGCTTGACTCGAGTCAGAGTCGGGAGCGTTGCCAACTGCGGAAGGCTACCCCGCCACTCTCGACGCGGCCACTTTGAGCTGTTGAGCGGACTCGAAATAGAACAACGGAGTTGTCAATCGTGGGAGGGCCCCTTCGCATGCAGGTTTTCCATACATAGGCAAGATCTCCGAGGACGATAACCTTATGTATAAAAGAAAATAACTCAAGGCTCTGAATGACTTAGCTTTTCTGTCGCCGCGCTGGCGTCCTTCGCGTTCGCAGGCGGCGCTCTTTTCTCCCGGCCGTCTCCTTCTTGGGAGCCATGGCGACGAAGAACTGCTAGGCTAACTACCAGACCAGATTCTCACAATTGCGCCCCCTACCTGGCGCGCCAAAGATGTCGGTGTGGAACGACACCTATGGGATCACAAGAATCCCTACTACGGTTGCCGGGGCGCAGGGTTGTGAGAAGAGCTGGATTAGTAATCAGCACAAGGATCGTTTACCCAGGTTCGGGCCGCTAGGATGCATAAAACCCTAGTCCTGCTTTGGTGGGTGTATTTCAGAGAGTTCTTGAGCTCTCGAACTAGCTATGGTGGGTGCGTGGTTCCAAAGAGCCGAATCCTTTTCCAGTATGCCATGGGCCTCCTTTTATAGTCGAAAGGGGCTGCCACAGTGGCATATAGGAGGTGGAAAGGCGTACAGTATTGCGAGCTTATCGCTCGTATTACAGGACAAGACGCATTTAATGTGCCGCTGAGGTGTCCCCTAGCTTTATCGGGGACGGGGGCGAGGCCCGGCCCGTCCGTCGCCGCTCCTCCTCGCTTCGACACGTGCCCCAGCCAGTGATGCGTGCGGTGCCATGTAGGCAGGCAGGCAGCTGAGGTGGCGCGGTGGTGGAGCCTCCACGAAGATCTGCATGCCGCCACGCAGGCGCTTGATGAGTTGTCCTGGGAGCTGCATGTTGCCACGCAGGTGCCTGCTCAGCTGGTTGAGCTGGCAGCTACATGCGAACGGCGGCGAAGACTTGGTTAGTGCGGGCCTGGCAGTGGCCCTGCTGGCGTCCTCGGTGAGGGCCTTGCCGGGTGGCCTGGCAAGGGTCTTGCCGTGGCGCGCTGTCGTCCCCGGCAAGGATCTTGCCGGGGGTCTGGTGGCCTTCCTCGGCAAGGATCTTGCCGAGGATCGTCGTCTTCTAATCCTCATCTGATTTTGAGTGTTCCTTGTTTTCACAAAGATCTGCATGCCACCATGGAGGTGCCTCCTATGCCCTGGCTCAACGTGGTTGATGGTGTCGGAAACTGTGGGCTCAAGGGTGGTGCGCTCCGCTGGAGTTGGACGGGCCTCCCCGACAAGGGTCTTGCCGGGGCCGCTGAGGTTGCCCCGGCAAGGGTCTTGCCGGGGGAACCTGCTTCGTCCCTCTTCTCTTTGTGGTCTTGGCCTTGGCATTGCTCTGGCTGCCTCGGGCTTCGATTTTACCTCGGTTCACCCCCCTGCTCTGCTTGGTGTGGCCGTGGGCGCGGCTCCGACTGTCCGTGCACAGGTAAGGGGGTACAAAGGTGCGCCCCTTCTTTTGTACACCGACAATTAACGGGATCACATCATTAGAGAATGATGTGATTGACTTGACCCATTTCGTTAGCTTAGCATTCGATCATTTAGTATGTTGCTATTGCTTTCTTCATGACTTATACATGTTCCTATGACTATGAGATTATGCAACTCCCGAATACCGGAGGAACACTTTGTGTGCGACCAAACGTCACAACATAACTGGGTGATTATAAAGATGCTCTACAGGTGTCTCCGATGGTACTTGTTGAGTTGGCATAGATCAAGATTAGGATTTGTCACTCCGATTGTCGGAGAGGTATCTCTGGGCCCTCTCGGTAATGCACATCACTATAATCCTTGCAAGCATTGTAACTAATGAGTTAGTTGCGGGATGATGTATTACAGAACGAGTAAAGAGACTTGCCGGTAACGAGATTGAACTAGGTATTGAGATACCGACGATCGAATCTCAGGCAAGTAACATACCGATGACAAAGGGAACAGCGTATGTTGTTATGCGGTTCGACCGATAAAGATCTTCTTAGAATATGTAGGAGCTAATATGAGCATCCAGGTTCCGCTATTGGTTATTGACCGGAGACGAGTCTCGATCATATCTACATAGTTCTCGAACCCGTAGGGTCCGCACGCTTAACGTTCGGTGACGATCGGTAATATGAGTTTATGTGTTTTGATGAACCGAAGATAGTTCGGAGTCCCGGATATGATCACGGACATGATGAGGAGTCTCGAAATGGTCGAGACATAAAGATTGATATATTGGAAGCCTATATTTGGACATCGGAATGGTTCCGGGTGAAATCGGGATTTTACCGGAGTGCCGGGGGGGGGGGGGGGGTACCGGAACCCCCCGGGGGTTCATGGGCCTTGTTGGGCCCTAGTGGAGAGAGAGAGGGGACGGCCAGGGCAGACCGTGCGCCCCCTCCCCTTGAGTCCGGATAGGACAAGGAAGGGGGGCGGCGCCCCCCTTGCCTTCCCCCTCTCCCACTCCTTCCTTCCCCCTCCTAGTGGGACTAGGAAAGGGGAGTCCTACTCCCACTAGGAGGAGGACTCCTCCTCTTGGTGTGCCCTGCAAGGGCCGGCCGGCCTCCCTCCCTTGCTCCTTTATATACGGGGGCAGGGGGCACCCCAAGACACACAAGTTGATCTTTTAGCCGTGTGCGGTGCCCCCCTCCACTATAATCCACCTCGGTCATATCGTAGCGGTGCTTAGGCGAAGCCCTTCGTCGGTAGCATCATCATCACCGTCATCACGCCATCGTGCTGACGGAACTCTCCCTCGAAGCTCTGCTGGATCGGAGTTCGTGGGACGTCACCGAGCTGAACGTGTGCTGAACTCGGAGGTGCCGTGCGTTTGGTACTTGGATCGGTTGGATCGTGAAGACGTAGGACTACATCAACCGCGTTCTCATAACGCTTCCGCTTACGGTCTACGAGGGTACGTGGACAACACTCTCCCCTCTCGTTGCTATGCATCACCATGATCTTGCGTGTGCGTAGGATTTTTTTTGAAATTACCACGTTTCCCAACAGTGGCATCTGAGCCAGGTTTATGCGTAGATGTTATATGCACGAGTAGAACACAAGAGAGTTGTGGGCGATGCAAGTCATACTACTTACCAGCATGTCATACTTTGATTCGGCGGTATTGTTGGATGAAGCGGCCCGGACCGACATTACGCGTACACTTACGCAAGACTAGTTTCACCGACGTGCTTTGCACACAGGTGGCTGACGGGTGTCAGTTTCTCCAACTTTAGTTGAATCGAGTGTGGCTACGCCCGGTCCTTGTGAAGGTTAAAACAGCACATACTTGACGAAATATCGTTGTGGTTTTGATGCGTAGGTAAGAACGGTTCTTGCTCAGCCCGTAGCAGCCACGTAAAACTTGCAACAACAAAGTAGAGGACGTCTAACTTGTTTTTGCAGGGCATGTTTTTATGTGATATGGTCAAGACATGATGCTAAATTTTATTGTATGAGATGATCATGTTTTGTAACCGAGTTATCGGCAACTGGCAGGAGCCATATGGTTGTCGCTTTATTGTATGAAATGCAATCGCCATGTAATTGCTTTACTTTATCACTAAGAGGCAGCGATAGTCGTAGAAGCAATAGTTGGCGAGACGACAACGATGCTACGATGGAGATCAAGGTGTCGCGCCGGTGACGATGGTGATCATGACGGTGCTTTGGAGATGGAGATCAAAGGCACAAGATGATGATGGCCATATCATATCACTTATATTGATTGCATGTGATGTTTATCTTTTATGCATCTTATTTTGCTTAGATCGACGGTAGCATTATAAGATGATCTCTCACTAAATTTCAAGGTATAAGTGTTTTCCCTGAGTATGCACCATTGCGAAAGTTCGTCGTGCCGAGACACCACGTGATGATCGGGTGTGATAAGCTCTATGTTCACATACAACGGGTGCAAGCCAGTTTTGCACACGCAGAATACTCGGGTTAAACTTGACGAGCCTAGCATATGCAGATATGGCCTCGGAACACTGAGACCGAAAGGTCGAGCGTGAATCATATAGTAGATATGATCAACATAGTGATGTTCACCATTGAACTACTCCATCTCACGTGATGATCGGACATGGTTTAGTTGATATGGATCACGTGATCACTTAGATGATTAGAGGGATGTCTATCTAAGTGGGAGTTCTTAAGTAATATGATTAATTGAACTTTAATTTATCATGAACTTAGTACCTGATAGTATTTTGCATGTCTATGTTGTTGTAGATAGATGGCCCGTGCTGTTGTTCCGTTGAATTTTAATGCGTTCCTTGAGAAAGCAAAGTTGAAAGATGATGGTAGCAATTACACGGAATGGGTATGTAACTTGAGGATTATCCTCATTGCTGCATAGAAGAATTACGTCCTGGAAGCACCGCCAGGTGTACCATCCACGCCGGCAACTGCAGACATTGTGAATGCCTGGCAGTCGCGTGTTGATGACTACTCGATAGTTAAGTGTGCCATGCTTTACGGCTTAGAACCGAGACTTCAACGACGTTTTGAACGTCATGGAGCATATGAGATGTTCCAGGAGTTGAAGTTAATATTTCAAGCAAATGCCCGGATTGAGAGATATGAAGTCTCCAATAAGTTCTACAGCTGCAAAATGGAGGTGAATAGTTCTGTCAGTGAACATATACTCAGAATTTCTGGGTACTACAATCACTTGATTCAACTGGGAGTTAATCTTCCGGATGATAGTGTCATTGACAGAATTCTTTAATCACTACCACCAAGCTACAAGAGCTTCGTGATGAAATATAATATGCAAGGGATGGATAAGACAATTCCCGAGCTCTTCGGGACGCTAAAGGCTGTGGAGGTAGAAATCAAGATGGAGCATGAAGTCTTGATGGTCAACAAGACCAACAGTTTCAAGAAAAAGGGTAAAGGGAAGAAGGGGAACTTCAAGAAGAACGACAAGCAAGTTGCTGCTCAAGTGAATAAGCCCAAGTCTGGACCTAAGTCTGAGACTGAGTGCTTCTACTGCAAAGGGACTGGTCACTGGAAGCAGAACTGTTCCAAGTATTTGGCGGATAAGAAGGATGGCAAGGTGAACAAAGGTATATGTGATATACATGTTATTGATGTGTACCTTACTAATGCTCGCAGTAGCACCTGGGTATTTGATACTGGTTCTGTTGCTAATATTTGCAACTCGAAACAGGGACTACGGATTAAGCGAAGATTGGCTAAGGACGAGGTGACGATGCGTGTGGGAAATGGTTCCAAAGTCGATGTGATCGCGGTCGGCACGCTACCTCTACATCTACCTTCGGGATTAGTTTTAGACCTGAATAATTGTTATTTGGTGCCAGCGTTGAGCATGAACATTATATCTGGATCTTGTTTGATGCGAGACGGTTATTCATTTAAATCTGAGAATAATGGTTGTTCTATTTATATGAGTAATATATTTTATGGTCATGCACCCTTGAAGAGTGGTGTATTTTTGATGAATCTCGATAGTAGTGATACACATATTCATAATATTGAAGCTAAAAGATGCAGAGTTGATAATGATAGCGCAACTTATTGTGGCACTGCCGTTTAGGTCATATTAGTGTAAAGTGCATGAAGAAACTCCATTCTGATGGACTTTTGGAATCACTTGATTATGAATCACTTGGTACTTGCGAACCATGCCTTATGGGCAAGATGACTAAAACACCGTTCTCCGGAACTATGGAGCGAGCAACAGATTTGTTGGAAATCATACATACTGATGTATGTGGTCCGATGAATGTTGAGGCTTGCGGCAGGTATCGTTATTTTCTCACCTTCACAGATGATTTGAGCATATATGGGTATATCTACTTAATGAAACATAAGTCTGAAACATTTGAAAAGTTCAAAGAATTTCAGAGTGAAGTGGAAAATCATCGTAACAAGAAAATAAAGTTTCTGCATCTGATCGTGGAGGAGAATATTTGAGTTACGAGTTTGGTCTTCATTTGAAACAATGCGGAATAGTTTCGCAACTCACGCCACCCGGAACACCACAGCGTAATGGTGTGTCCGAACGTCGTAATCATACTTTACTAGATATGGTGCGATCTATGATGTCTCTTACTGATTTACTGCTATCGTTTTGGGGTTATGCTTTAGAGACGGCTGGATTCACGTTAAATAGGGCACCATATAAATCCATTAAGACAACGCCTTATGAACTGTGGTTTGGCAAGAAACCAAAGTTGTTGTTTCTTAAATTTTGGGGCTGCCATGCTTATGTGAAAAAGCTTCAACCTGATAAGCTCGAACCCAAATCGGAGAAATGTGTCTTCATAGGATACCCAAAGGAGACTGTTAGGTACACCTTCTATCACAGATCCGAAGGCAAGACATTCATTGCTAAGAATGGATCCTTTCTAGAGAAGGAGTTTCTCTCGAAAGAAGTGAGTGGGAGGAAAGTAGAACTTGATGAGGTAACTGTACCTACTCCCTTATTGGAAAGTAGTTCATCACACAAATCTGTTCCTGTGACTACTACACCAATTAGTGAGGAAGCTAATGATGATGATCATTTAACTTCACATCAAGTTACTACTGAACCTCGTAGGTCAACCAGAGTAAGATCCGCACCAGAGTGGTACGGTAATCTTGTTCTGGAGGTCATGTTACTTTACCATGACGAACCTACGAACTATGAGGAAGCGATGATGAGCCCAGATTCTGCAAAATGGCTTGATGCCATGAAATCTGAGATAGGATCCATGTATGAGAACAAAGTGTGGACTTTGGTTGACTTGCCCGATGATTGATACGTCTCCAATGTATCTATAATTTATGAAGTATTCATGCTATTATATTATCTGTTTTGGATGTTTATGGGCTTTACTAAACACATTTGTATTATTTTTGGGACTAACCGATTAACCGGAGGCCCAGCCCAAATTGCTGTTTTCTTGCCTATTTCAGTGTTTCGAAGAAAAGGAATATCAAACGGAGTCCAAACGGAATGAAACCTTCGGGAGAGTTATTTTTGGAACGGAAGCAATCCAGGAGACTTGGAGTAGACGTCAGGGAAGCTTCGAGGTGGCCACGAGGCAGGGAGGCGCGCCTGCCCCCTGGGCGCGCCCCCCACCCTCGTGGGCCCCTCGTGGCTCCCCTGACCGACTTCTTTCGCCTATATATGTCCATATACCCTAAAAACATCAAGGGACGGAATAGATCGGGAGTTCCGCCGCCGCAAGCCTCTATAGCCACCGAAACCAATCTAGACCCGTTCCGGCACCCTGCCGGAGGGGGAATCCCTCACCGGTGGCCATCTTCATCATCCCGGCGCTCTCCATGACGAGGAGGGAGTAGTTCACCCTCGGGGCTGAGGGTATGTACCAGTAGCTATGTGTTTGATCTCTCTCTCTCTCTCTCTCTCGTGTTCTTGAGATGGTACGATCTTGATGTACCGCGAGCTTTGCTATTATAGTTGAATCTTATGATGTTTCTCCCCCTCTACTCTCTTGTAATGGATTGAGTTTTCCCTTTGAAGTTATCTTATCGGATTGAGTCTTTAAGGATTTGAGAACACTTGATGTATGTCTTGCATGTGCTTATCTGTGGTGACAATGGGATATTCACGTGATCCACTTGATGTATGTTTTGGTGATCAACTTGCGGGTTCGGTTTGTCAACTTATGCATAGGGGTTGGCACACGTTTTCGTCTTGACTCTCCGGTAGAAACTTTGGGGCACTCTTTGAAGTTCTATGTGTTGGTTGAATAGATGAATCTGAGATTGTTTGATGCATATCGTATAATCATACCCACGGATACTTGAGGTGACATTGGAGTATCTAGGTGACATTAGGGTTTTGGTTGATTTGTGTCTTAAGGTGTTATTCTAGTACGAACTCTATGACAGATCGATCTGAAAGAATAACTTTGAGGTGGTTTCGTACCCTACAATAATCTCTTCGTTTGTTGTCCGCTATTTGTGACTTTGGAGTGACTCTTTGTTGCATGTTGCGGGATAGTTATATGATCCAATTATGTTATTATTGATGAGAGAACTTGCACTAGTGAAAGTATGAACCCTAGGCCTTGTTTCCTAGCATTGCAATACCATTTTCGCTCACTTTTATCATTAGTTACCTTGCTGTTTTTATATTTTCAGATTACAAAAACCTATATCTACCATCTATATTGCACTTGTATCACCATCTCTTCGCCGAACTAGTGCACCTATACAATTTACCATTGTATTGGGTGTGTTGGGGACACAAGAGACTCTTTGTTATTTGGTTGCAGGGTTGTTTGAGAGAGACCATCTTCATCCTACGCCTCCCACGGATTGATAAACCTTAGGTCACCCACTTGAGGGAAACTTGCTACTGTCCTACAAACCTCTGCACTTGGAGGCCCAACAACGTCTACAAGAAGAAGGTTGCGTAGTAGACATCAAGCAGTTTTTGGCGCCGTTGCCGGGGAGGTTAGTGCTTGAAGGTATATCTTTAGAGCTTGCAATCAAATCTTTTAGTTTGTAGTTTTATCGCTAGTTTAATTTATAAAAGAAAACTACAAAAATATGGAATTGAGGGTGCCTCATATGCTTCATCTTTTTAATATCTTTCATGAGAATAAGGATTCCGATAATTTTGCTCAATTGCTAGAGGAAAAATGCATTAGAATGTTTGGCACTAAATCTCTGAATGATGAGCATGATTGCAATGTTGTTACTATGAACTCTTTGAATATCCATAGTACTAATGATGATTGCACTAGTCATGATGAAAATGTCTCTTATAAGCATGTCAATTTCTGTGGAGTGCATAGAGCTTGCAAGTACACACCAAATAGGGAAAATAGATTTTGCAAGAGGCATAAGTATTTGGAAACTAAATGGTTGCAAGAAAGGCTAGATGTTTGTGCTGAGAATTTCAAATTTCTTTGCCGTCCTTGTGAACTTTTCAATGAACATGATCATTTCAATACCCAATGCAAATTGTTTCATGGATTGTGTCCAAAAATTGTGATGACTTGATTTCCCTTGCACATCATAATGAACTTAGTTTGCTTTTGGGTTATGAAGAAATGAAACGTATAACTAAGGATCTTCCAGAATTTGCCCTTGATAAAGTTCTTGATTTTGATCTAGAAGAAATTTTTATGTATTGTGAGGTGAATTGCATTGAAAATCCTTATATTGCCAATTACATAGAGACAAGAAAACAAATAGAAGATGAAGAGAATACTAACGAAAGGGAAGAGACTTCCCAATATCCTCGTACTATTTCTTATGATGAATCAGGTAACGAGGAGGAGCCTTCTATTAAACCAATCTCATCAATAAGGAGCTCAAAAAAGAGGGTTAAACCCACACATGATGTGAAGAAGAAAAAGAAAAGACGGAGGAGCAAAGGTAGAAAGGTATCCCTCCCAAATGATGTTGCTCCTATTACTCATTGTGATGATGATAATTGTTATACTATTGGTGCTATCCATACTATTAATGATGAGAGTGATTATGATTATGATATGAAAAGGCCCAAGCTTGGGGATGCTATGTTTGATGAGAATGACATGTTTGAGAATATATTTGCTGCAATTAATGTTTGTCCCAAGCTTGGGGATGCTATGTTTAATGAAGATGATATGTTTAGCCTCCCAAGTTTTGATGAGCAAATTTGTTATGATGATAGCATGCCTCCTACTTATGATGATTATATTGATGAAAGTGGGTTTGGAAGAGTGTCAACTTTAGGAAGTAATGATCCCACTATTTTGGAGATGTTGAATCTTATTGTGATAATTATGAAAGTGGATTTGCAGAGGTCATGACTTTATTTAGTAATGATTCCACTATCTTGGAAGAGGTTTCAATTGATTATGATGAGAACAAAGTTGCTACTTATGATGATTATTGTGATGATACTTATGCTATAAAAAGTAGTGATGATTATATTTATAAAACTTGTGATGATTATGATTACCCTTTTTCTGAACATTACTCTTTTAATATGGAAATAATTTATAGTATTAGAGTTTCTTATGATACTCCCACTATTCCGAATGAGAAGAATTTTTCTTATGTGGAGAGTAGTAAATTTTCTATGCTTGTAGATCATGAAAAGAATGGTTTAGGTGTTTGTTGAATTCATTCATTATGCTACTGAAAATTATTATGAGGGAGGAATATATGCTTGTAGGAATTGCAATAATATCAAGTTTCCTCTCTATGTGCTTAAAGTTTTGAAGTTATGCTTGTTTTGCCTTCCTATGCTAGTTGATTATTGTTCCCATAAGTTGTTTGCTCATAAAATCCCTATGCATAGGAAATGGGTTATACTTAAATGTGCTAGTCATATTCTTCATGATGCTCTCTTTATGTTTCAATTCTTATCTTTTATGTGAGCATCATTGAAATCATCATGCCTAGCTAGGGGCGTTAAACGTTAGCGCTTGTTGGGAGGCAATCCAATTTTATTTTTGTTCTTTGATTTTTGTTCCTGTTTAGTAATAAATAATCTATCTAGCCTCTTGTAAGATGTGGTTTTATGTTTTAATTAGTGTTTGTGCCAAGTAGAACCTTTGGGAAGACTTGGGTGAAGTCTTTATGATCATGCTGTAAAAAACAGAAACTTTAGCGCTCACGAGATGTGCTGCCATTTTTTACTGGAGAGTGTTTTTAGGTTGATTCTTTTTGCAGATGATTAATAGACAAATTACTCAGGTCCACCAATTTATTTTAGAATTTTTGGATTTCCAGAAGTATACGTTTTATACAGATTACTACAGACTGTTCTGTTTTTGACAGATTCTGTTTTCTATGTGTTGTTTGCTTATTTTGATGAATCTATGAGTAGTATCGGAGGGTATGAACCATAGAGAAGTTGGAATAGAGTAGATATTACACCAATATGAATTTAGAATGATTTCACAACAGTACCTAAGTGGTGATTTATTTTCTTATACTAAGGGAGCTTACGAGTTTTCTGTTGAGTTTTGTGTTGTGAAGTTTTCAAGTTTTGGGTAAAGATTCAATGGACTATGGAATAAGGAGTGGCAAGAGCCTAAGCTTGGGGATGCCCAAGGCACCCCAAGGTAATATTCAAGGACAACCAAGAGCCTAAGCTTGGGGATGCCCCGGAAGGCATCCCCTCTTTCGTCTTCGTTCATCGGTAACTTTACTTGGAGCTATATTTTTATTCACCACATGATATGTGTTTTGCTTGGAGCGTCAATTTATTTTGTTAGGATTTGCTTGCTGTTATTTAGGACAATGTTTTACATCTTTTATTTCAATAAAAGTGGCATTGATATCCTTTACTATGCCTATTTTACAAGTCTTCATGTTGCTGTTTGAAAACAGAAAGTTTACCGCTGTTGCAAAAATTCCCTAGAAAAGTCAGTATGTGATAAAATGTTGAAACCTTTTTCATAATAATCTCTGATAAATTTACTACAGTGGGAATTTTCTTTCATAATTTTTGGAGCGAGGGAAGTATGGATCTTGCTGCATTCTTTACAGACTGTCCTGTTTAGGCAGAGCTGTTATGTCTGCATTGTTTGCATATGTTTGCTTCTTTAATGATTCTATTTGAGGATAGGACTATTAAATATGCAGAGGCATTTAATATGCAATGTTGGATAATAATTTTAGTGATTTTCTACAGTAGAGTATGATAAGGCTTTTGCATTGGTTTATACTAACTTATCTCACAAGTCCTTGTTGAGTTTTGTGTGTATGAAGCTTTTGAGATTTAGGGAGACCGTGATATGAGAGGAATTAAGGAGACACAAAACCTCAAGCTTGGGGATGCCCAAGGCATCCCAAGATAATATTTCAAGAAGTCTCAAGCGTCTAAGCTTGGGGATGCCCCGGTTGGCATCCCACCTTTCTTCTTCAACACTATCGGTTAGTATTGGTTGATCCTAAGTTTTTGCTTCTTCACGTGATGTTTGCTATTCTTAGAATGTCATTTTATTTTCTTTTGCTTGCTGTTTGAATAAAATATCAAGATCTGAAATTCTTAAATGAGAGAGAGTCTTCACATACTACATAATTATTTAACTACTCATTGATCTTCACTTATATCTTTTTGGAGTAGTTTGTCATTTACTCGTGTGCTTCACTTATATCCTATGAGTAAATAGTTGAATGAGCGAATATCATAAATCTGAAATTATATATGTTTCGTATGCTTACCCCATGGGGAGTAATGACTTCACATATAAGAAGTAGAGGTGGTAAATCTATTGAAGGTTAGCAAACATTGTATTGGTCACTTGAACAATTCATGAAAGAATATTGTGGGAAGAGAGATTTCACATATAAATATACTATCTTGGACATCTTTTGTAATTGTGAGCACTCATTAAAATATGACATGCTAAAAGGTTGATGTTGGACAAGGAAGACAACGTAATGGGTTATGTTTTCTTATATCCGAAATAAAGTATATTGTCATGGATCATTCAACATGCTGAGCTTGCCTTTCCCCCTCATGCTAGCCAAACTCTTTGCACCAAGTAGAGATACTACTTGTGCTTCCAAACATCCCTTAAACCAGTATTGCCATGAGAGTCCACCATACCTACCTATGGATTGAGTAAGATCCTTCAAGTAAGTTGCCATCGATGCATGCAATAAAAATTTCTCTCTAAATATATATGATCTATTAGTGTGGAGAAAATAAGCTTTATACGATCTTGTGATGTGGAAGCAATAAAAGCGACGGACTGCATAATAAAGGTCCCTATCACAAGTGGCAATATAAAGTGACGTTCTTTCGCATTAAGATTTTGTGCATCCAACTATAAAAGCGCATGACAACCTCTGCTTCCCTCTGCGAAGGGCCTATCTTTTATTCATGTCTTATACCTTATGCAAGAGTCATGGTGATCTTCACCTTTCCTTTTTGCATTTTATCCTTTGGCAAGCACATTGTGTTGGAAAGATCCTGATATATATATATATATATATCCAATTGGATGTAAGGCATCATGAACTATTATTGTTGACATTACCCTTGAGGTAAAAGGTTGGGAGGCGAATCTATAAGCCCCTATCTTTCTCTGTGTCTGATTAAAACTTTGAACCCATAAACATCGCGTGAGTGTTAGCAATTATGAAAGACTAAATGACAGTTGAGTATGTGAAGTTTGCTAAATCAAAGCTCTGACATAGAATCTTCCCGAAGAAAAGATGAATTGTAATTGTTTGATGACTAATAACACGGTTTGTTAGTTTTCAAGAAAGTTTATGATTTATACTTTAACATGTGAATAGTTTGTTACTTGATCATGAAACGTTTTGAGCTACTGTTATGACATATGATGATGCTAGAAAAGGTGATTGAAATTATCATTGATCAAACTTGTGCACCTGCTAGCATTCACACTTCATAATTTTTCTCTTTTATCATTTACCTACTCGAGGACGAGCAGGAATTAAGCTTGGGGATGCTGATACGTCTCCAACGTATCTATAATTTATGAAGTATTCAAGCTATTATATTATCTGTTTTGGATGTTTATGGGCTTTACTAAACACATTTGTATTATTTTTGGGACTAACCTATTAACCGGAGGCCCAGCCCAAATTGTTGTTTTCTTGCCTATTTCAGTGTTTCGAAGAAAAGGAATATCAAACGGAATGAAACCTTCGGGAGAGTTATTTTTGGAACGGAAGCAATCCAGGAGACTTGGAATAGACATCAGGGAAGCTTCGAGGTGGCCACGAGGCAGGGAGGCGCGCCTGCCCCCTGGGCGCGCCCCCACCCTCGTGGGCCCCTCGTGGCTCCCCTGACTGACTTCTTTCGCCTATATATGTCCATATGCCCTAAAAACATCGAGGGACAAAATAGATCGGGAGTTCCGCCGCCGCAAGCCTCTGTAGCCACCGAAAACCAATCTAGACCCGTTCCGGCACCCTGCCCGAGGGGGAATCCCTCACCGGTGGCCATCTTCATCATCCCGGCGCTCTCCATGACGAGGAGGGAGTAGTTCACCCTCGAGGCTAAAGGTATGTACCAGTAGCTATGTGTTTGATCTCTCTCTCTCTCGTGTTCTTGAGATGGTACGATCTTCATGTACCGTGAGCCTTGCTATTATAGTTGGATCTTATGATGTTTCTCCCCCTCTACTCTCTTGTAATGGATTGAGTTTTCCCTTTAAAGTTGTCTTATTGGATTGAGTCTTTAAGGATTTGAGAACACTTGATGTATGTCTTGCATGTGCTTATCTGTGGTGACAATGGGATATTCACATGATCCACTTGATGTATGTTTTGGTGATCAACTTGCGGGTTTCGTTTGTGAACTTATGCATAGGGGTTGGCACACGTTTTCGTCTTGACTCTCCGGCAGAAACTTTGGGGCACTCTTTGAAGTTCTATGTGTTGGTTGAATAGATGAATCTGAGATTGTTTAATGCATATCGTATAATCATACCCACGGATACTTGAGGTGACATTGGAGTATCTAGGTGACATTAGGGTTTTGGTTGATTTGCGTCTGAAGGTGTTATTCTAGTACGAACTCTATGATAGATCGATCCGAAAGAATAACTTTGAGGTGGTTTCGTACCCTACAATAATCTCTTCGTTTGTTGTCCGCTATTAGTGACTTTGGAGTGACTCTTTGTTGCATGTTGAGGGATAGTTATATGATCCAATTATGTTATTATTGATGAGAGAACTTGCACTAGTGAAAGTATGAACCCTAGGCCTTGTTTCCTAGCATTGCAATACCATTTTTGCTCACTTTTATCATTAGTTACCTTGCTTTATATTTTCATATTACAAAAACCTATATCTACCATCTATATTGCACTTGTATCGCCATCTCTTCGCCGAACTAGTGCACCTATACAATTTACCATTGTATTGGGTGTGCTGGGGACACAAGAGACTCTTTGTTATTTGGTTGCAGGGTTGTTTGAGAGAGACCATCTTCATCCTACGCCTCCCACGGATTGATAAACCTTAGGTCACCCACTTGAGGGAAACTTGATACTGTCCTACAAACCTCTGCACTTCGAGGCCCAACAACGTCTAAAGAAGAAGGTTGCGTAGTAGACATCAATGATTGGTAAGCATAGAAAATAAATGGATCTTCAAGAAGAAGACTGACGCTAACGGTAATGTTACTGTCTACAAAGCTCGACTTGTTGCGAAAGGTTTTCGACAAGTTCAAGGAGTTGACTACGATGAGACTTTCTCACCCGTAGCGATGCTTAAGTCCGCTGAACCATGTTAGAAATTGCCGCATTTTATGATTATGAAATTTGGCAAATGGATGTAAAGACTGCGTTCCTGAATGGATTTCTGGAAGAAGAGTTGTATATGATGAAACCTGAAGGTTTTATCGATCCAAAGGATGCTAACAAAGTGTGCAAGCTACAACGATCCATCTATGGACTGGTGCAAGCATCTCGGAGTTGGAATAAACGTTTTGATAGTGTGATCAAAGCATATGGTTTTATACAGACTTTTGGAGAAGCCTGTATTTACAAGAAAGTGAGTGGGAGCTCTGTAGCATTTCTAATATTATATGTGGATGACATATTGTTGATTGGAAATGATATAGAATTTCTGGATAGCATAAAAGGATACTTGAATAAGAGTTTTTCAATGAAAGACCTCGGTGAAGCTGCTTATATATTGGGCATCAAGATTTATAGAGATAGATCAAGACGCCTAATTGGACTTTCACAAAGCACACACCTTAATAAAGTTTTGAAGAAGTTCAAAATGGATCAAGCAAAGAAAGGGTTCTTGCCTGTGTTACAAGGTGTGAAGTTGAGTCAGACTCAATGCCCGACCACTGCAGAAGATAGAGAGAAAATGAAAGATGTTCCCTATGCTTCAGCCATAGGCTCTATCATGTATGCAATGCTGTGTACCAGACCTGATGTATGCCTTGCTATTAGCTTAGCAGGGAGGTACCAAAGTAATCCAGGAGTGGATCACTGGACAGCGGTCAAGAACATCCTGAAATACCTAAAAAGGACTAAGGGTATGTTTCTCGTTTATGGAGGTGACAAAGAGCTCGTCGTAAATGGTTACGTCGATGCAAGCTTTGACACTGATCCGGATGACTCTAAGTCACAAACCGGATACGTATTTATATTGAACGGTGGAGCTGTCAATTGGTGCAGTTCTAAGCAAAGCGTCGTGGCAGGATCTACGTGTGAAGCGGAGTACATAGCTGCTTCGGAAGCAGCAAATGAAGGAGTCTAGATGAAGGAGTTCATATCCGATCTAGGTGTCATACCTAGTGCATCGATTCCAATGAAAATCTTTTGTGACAATACTGGTGCAATTGCCTTGGCAAAGGAATCCAGATTTCACAAAAGAACCAAGCACATCAAGGGACGCTTCAATTCCATCTGCGACCAAGTCAAGGAGGGAGACATAGAGATTTGCAAGATACATACGGATCTGAATGTTGCAGACCCGTTGACTAATCCTCTCTCACGAGCAAAACATGATCAGCACCAAGTCTCCATGGGTGTTAGAATCATTACTGTGTAATCTAGATTATTGACTCTAGTGCAAGTGGGAGACTGAAGGAAATATGCCCTAGAGGCAATAATAAAGTTGTTATTTATATTTCCTTATATCATGATAAATGTTTATTATTCATGCTAGAATTGTATTAACCGGAAGCTTAGTACATGTGTGAATATATAGACAAACTAAGGTCACTAGTATGCCTCTACTTGACTAGCTCGTTGAATCAAAGATGGTTAAGTTTCCTAGGCATAGACATGAGTTGTCATTTGATTAACGGGACCACATCATTACAGAATGATGTGATTGACTTGACCCATTCCGTTAGCTTAGCATTCGATCATTTAGTATGTTGCTATTGCTTTCTTCATGACTTATACATGTTCCTATGACTATGAGATTATGCAACTCCCGAATACCGGAGGAACACTTTGTGTGCTACCAAACGTCACAACATAACTGGGTGATTATAAAGGTGCTCTACAGGTGTCTTCGATGGTACTTGTTGAGTTGGCATAGATCGAGATTAGGATTTGTCACTCCGATTGTCGGAGAGGTATCTCTGGCCCCTCTCGGTAATGCACATCACTATAAGCCTTGCAAGCATTGTAACTAATGAGTTAGTTGCGGGATGATGTATTACAGAACGAGTAAAGAGACTTGCCGGTAACGAGATTGAACTAGGTATTGAGATACCGACGATCGAATCTCAGGCAAGTAACATACCGATGACAAAGGGAACAACGTATGTTGTTATGCGGTTTGACCGATAAAGATCTTCATAGAATATGTAGGAGCCAATATGAGCATCTAGGTTCAGCTATTGGTTATTGACCGGAGACGAGTCTCGATCATGTCTACATAGTTCTCGAACTCGTAGGGTCCGCACGCTTAACGTTCGGTGACGATCGGTAATATGAGTTTATGTGTTTTGATGAACGAAAAATAGTTCGGAGGCCCGGATATGATCACGGACATGACGAGGAGTCTCGAAATGGTTGAGACATAAAGATTGATATATTGGAAGCCTATATTTGGACATCAGAATGGTTCCGGGTGAAATCGGGATTTTACCGGAGTGCCGGGGGGTTACGGGAACCCCTCGAGGGTTCATGGGCCTTGTTGGGCCCTAGTGGAGAGAGAGAGGGGCCGGCCAGGGCAGGCCGCGCGCCCCCTCCCCTTGAGTCCGAATAGGACAAGGAAGGGGGGCGCCCCCCTTGCCTTCCCCCTCTCGCACTCCTTCCTTCCCCCTCCTAGTGGGACTAGGAAAGGGGAGTCCTACTCCCACTAGGAGGAGGACTCCTCCTCTTGGCGCGCCCTGCAAGGGCCGGCCGGCCTCCCCCCTTGCTCCTTTATATACGGGGGCAGGGGGGCACCCCAAGACACACAAGTTGATCAGTTGATCTTTTAGCCGTGTGCGGTGCCCCCCTCCACTATAATCCACCTCGGTCATATCCTAGCGGTGCTTAGGCGAAGCCCTGCGTCGGTAGCATTATCATCACCGTCATCACGCCGTCGTGCTGATGGAACTCTCCCTCGAAGCTCTGCTGGATCGGAGTTCGTGGGGCGTCACCGAGCTGAACGTGTACTGAACTCGGAGGTGTCGTGCGTTCGGTACTTGGATCGGTCGGATCGTGAAGACGTAGGACTACATCAACCGCGTTCTCATAACGCTTCCGCTTACGGTCTACGAGGGTATGTGGACAACACTCTCCCCTCTCGTTGCTATGCATCACCATGATCTTGCGTGTGCGTAGGATTTTTTTTAAATTGCTGCGTTTCCCTACACGGCCCCCTTTCGTTCTCCCCTCTCCCTCTCCTTCCCCCTTTCTCCCTCCGATAAAAGGAAGGGGGGTCCAAATTGGACTTGGAGTCCTAGTAGGACTCCTCCCCCCCCCCCCGGGGCGCGCCTAGGCTGGCCTCCTCCCTCTCCCTCCTTTATATACGGGGGCGGTGGAGGGGGGTAGCTCTAAGCACATCAATTGTTCTTAGCCTTGTGCAGTGCCCCCCTCCACCGTTTACTCCTTCGATCATATTGTCGTAGTGCTTAGGCGAAGCCCTGCGCGGATCACTTCACCATCACCGTCACCACGCCGTCGTGCTGACGAAACTATCCCTCGACACTTTGCTAGATCAAGAGTTCGACGGACGTCATCGAGCTTAATGTGTGCAGAACTCGGAGGTGTCGTACGTTCGGTGCTTGATCGGTTGAATCGAGAAGACGTTCGACTACATCAACCGCGTTAAGCTAACGCTTCCGCTTTTGGTCTACGAGGGTATGTGGACACACTCTCCCCCTCTCGTTGCTATGCATCTCCTAGATAGATCTTGTGTGATCGTAGGAATTTTTTTGAAATTGCATGCTACGTTCCCCAACAGTACTTTCCCTCGATGAGCTTTATTTGAAATGCTCTTCTTCCATCCATCACCTCCTATGATGGTTCTATCCTTTTGTTTACGAACATCAATATTGTATGAGCATCCTTTATCATATGTAATGTGGAAACTGCCATCGATTAAATTATTGAAGTCGGCCCTTACATTGCATGGGATACACTATGTAACAATTAAGAAAAATGCAGTTAATAATTAATGGTACATACAGTAAAAGAAATCATCAAATGGTTGAAATTGAATGATAAAGTTAAACATTGTTACCACAGAATTTTCAAATCCTTCCGTCAAGAAGAACCCGAATTGTATTGCATTTATGAAACTATCCGTACAGGTATTTTTGCAAATATTGCAGACCTTACGCACCATGATCCCTCCTTCAAGAAGTTAAACACTATTATCATTGGTGCTAAGTCATGAAAGTAATATCGAGAAGCAGTAGAAAAAAATATGAATACAACTTTTTTGTATTAGCAAAAGTATACGGAAAAATCGGCATAACCTTTGCTACAAAAGTGAACATATTGAGTTTCAGAAAAATGGTGAAACAGAAATTAATCAACGTTTCGTCAAAACATTGAAACTCAAACCCTGCAAATATAACATACAACTAGCACTTCCATTTTCATACATAAGCAAATTTAACTTAACTTGATCATTTTTTATATTACTTTACTACATGAAAAATATGAATGCAACTTGTTTGTATTAGCAAAAGTATACGGGAAAAATTGGCATAATCTTTGCTACGAAAGTGAACATATTGAGTTCCAGAAATATGGTGAAACATCAATTAATCAACGTTTCTCCAAAACATTGGAACTCGTGTTGTAATCCCTGCAGATGTAACATATAACTAGCACTTGCATTTTCATACGTAAGCAAATTCAACTTAACTTGATCATTTTTGTATTACTTTACTACAGAAAAATATGAACGCAACTTGTTTGTATTAGCAAAAGTAAACAAAAAAATCACAAAACCTTTGCTTTTGGTCGGAAAAAATTAATGAACTAATTTTATTAGCAAAAGTTTACTTTGGGCAGCAACAACTACTTTCATTGTGACGCAAGCCAATATCACGGGCTCGACCGACATTTAGATGGATTACTCAAAAATGGTTTCAAATCGAATCCTATATCCGATCCCCTTAATATTGCATTGTTATAACCCTAGTTACCTAGTGTAAACTATCACTATAAATGAATATATGAACTATCTAGATACAACGACGAACTTAAAGGGATGTTAAGTTACCTTTGGCAGCGACTCTGGTGAATGGCGTGGAAGGCAGCTCTAGAGGACGCGGCGGAGGACAGTGGACGGTGTGGAATGTGGCTCCAGAAGGCGGCTTCCCCGCGGAGGACACGACAGAGGACAGCGTGGAAGGTAGTTCCGACGGACACGGTGATGGACGGTATCGAATGTGGCTCCGGAAGGCAGCTTTCCGGTGAAGGACATGGCGGCGAACGCAGATGGATCCGGATGAGGAACTGAGGGGGAGAGGAAGCGGTCAACATGAAACAAAAAATGGATAAGTTTTTGTCGGGCGGGCGGCGGTTGGGGGTGTGTGCGGACTTACCATATGTGTGGCGGTCGGCCTAAGCTACCCGCCAGTACAAACATATGATTTTTTTATGTTGTGGGTGATGTCTACTATACAACTTGTTCTTGTAGACTCGTGTTAGGCCTCCAAGCGCAGATTTTTGTAGGACAGTAGTGCTACCTCTTGAGCACTGCGTTGGTTTTCCCTTGAAGAGGAAAGGGTGATGCAGCAAAGTAGCGTAAGTATTTCCCTCGGTTTTTGAGAACCAAGGTATCAATCCAGTAGGAGGCCACACACAAGTCCCTCGCACCTACGCAAACAAATAAATCCTCGCAACCAACGCAATAAAGGGGTTGTCAATCCCTTCACGGTCACTTACGAGAGTGAGATCTGATAGATATGATAAGATAATATTTTTGGTATTTTTATGATAAAGATGCAAAGTAAAATAAAAGAAAAATAAAAGGCAATGGAAATAGCTTGTTGTTGGAAGATTAATATGATGGAAAATAGACCCGGGGGCCATAGGTTTCACTAGCGGCTTCTCTCATGAGCATAAGTATTACGGTGGGTGAACAAATTACTGTTGAGCAATTGACAGAATTGAGCATAGTTATGAGAATATCTAGGTATGATCATGTATATAGGCATCACGTCCGAGACAAGTAGACCGACTCCTGCCTGCATCTACTACTATTACTCCACACATCGACCGCTATCTAGCATGCATCTAGAGTATTAAGTTCATAAGAACAGAGTAACGCTTTAAGCAAGATGACATGATGTAGAGGGATAAACTCATGCAATATGATATAAACCCCATCTTGTTATCCTCGATGGCAACAATACAATACATGCCTTGCTGCCCCTACTGTCACTGGGAAAGGACACCGCAAGATTGAACCCAAAGCTAAGCACTTCTCCCATTGCAAGAAAGATCTATCTAGTAGGCCAAACCAAACTGATAATTCGAAGAGACTTGCAAAGATAACCAATCATACATAAAAGAATCCAGAGAAGATTCAAATATTGTTCATAGATAAACTTGATCATAAACCAACAATTCATCGGTCTCAACAAACACACCGCAAAAGAAGATTACATCGAATAGATCTCCACAAGAGAGGGGGAGAACATTGTATTGAGATCCAAAAAGAGAGAAGAAGCCATCTAGCTAAGAACTATGGACCCGAAGGTCTGAGGTAAACTACTCACACATCATCGGAGAGGCTATGGTGTTGATGTAGAAGCCCTCCGTGATCGATGCCCCCTCCGGCGGAGCTCCGGAAAAGGCCCCAAGATGGGATCTCTCGGGTACAGAAGGTTGCGGCGGTGGAATTAGGTTTTTGGCTCCGTTTCTGGTAGTTTGGGGGTACGTAGGTATATATAGGAGGAAGAAGTATGTCGGTGGAGCAACATGGGGCCCACGAGGGTGGAGGGCACGCCCAAGGGGGTAGGCGCCCCCCCCCCCTACCTCGTGCCCTCCTGGTTGATGTCTTGACGTAGGGTCCAAGTCCTCTAGATCACGTTCATTCCGAAAATCACGTTCCCGAAGGTTTCATTCCGTTTGGACTCCGTTTGATATTCTTTTTCTGTGAAACTCTGAAATAGGCAAAAAACAGCAATTCTGGGCTGGGCCTCCGGTTAATAGGTTAGTCCCAAAAATAATATAAAAGTGTATAATAAATCCCATTAATGTCCAAAACAGAATATAATATAGCATGGAACAATAAAAAATTATAGATACGTTGGAGACGTATCAAGTAGAAAATTTCCCTCAAGTGGATGACCTAAGATTTATCAATCCGTGGGAGGTGTAGGATGAAGATGGCCTCTCTCAAACAACCCTGCAACCAAATACAAGAAATCTCTTGTGTCCCCAACACACCCAATACAATGGCAAATTTTATAGGTGCACTAGTTCGGCGAAGAGATGGTGATACAAGTGTGGTATAGATAGTAGCTATAGGTTTTTGTAATATGAAAATATAAAAACAACAAGGTAGGAAGTGATAAAATTGAGTGCAAACGGTATTACAATGCTAAAAAAGGTCTAGGGCTCATACTTTCACTAGTGCAATCTCTCAACAATGCTAGCATAATTGAATCATATAACAATCCCTCAATGTGCGACAAATAATCACTCCAAAGTTCTTATCTAGCGGAGAACTTAAGATGAAATTGTTGTAGGGTACGAAACCACCTCAAAGTTATATTTTCCGATCAATCTATTGATCCATCCCTATAAGTGCCGCAAACAGCCCTAGAGTTCGTACTAAAATAACACCATATGATACACATCAACCAACTCTAGTGTCACCATTTACTCCAATGTCACCACAAGTATCTGTGAGTTGATTACTCGATATGCATCAAACAACTTCAGATGCATAATATTCAATCCAACACAACGAATTTCAAAGAGTGTCCCCAAAGTTTCTACTGGAGAAAGTAGGATGAAAACGTGCATCAACCCCTATGCATAGATTACCTCAATGTCACCTCGGGAATCCATGAGTTGAATACCAAAACATATATCAAGTGACTCAATATAATACCCCATTGTCACCACGGGTATCCATATGCAAGACATACATCAAGTGTCTCAAATCCAATATTCAATCCAACCTGACAAAACCTTAAAGAGCAAGACCTCAATTCATCACAACAAGATAGAGAGGGGGAAAACACCATATGATCCAACTAGATAAACAAAGTACATGGTTACATCAAGATCATGCCGGTTCCAGAACACGAGAGAGAGAGAGAGGGAGGGATGGAGGGAGGGAGAGAGAGAGATCAAACACATAGCTACTGGTACATACCCTCAGCCCTGAGGATGAACTACTCCCTCCTCGTCATGGAGAATGCCGAGATGATGAAGATGGCCTCTGGTGATGATTTCCCCCTCCGGCAGGGTGCCAGAACAGGGCTCCGATGGAGATCGCTTTGGTACAGAGGTTTGCGACGGCGGAACAACTCTTCTAGGTTAAGTTTTGTGGGTTTTGAGATTTATAGGATTTTTCGTGTTGGTTTCAGGTTAGGGGGCCCCGCGAGGGAGCGAGAAGCCAGGGGGCACGCCCTGGGGGGTGCCCCCCCAGGTTTGTCCTGCCCTCATGGCTCTTATGGCACTTCCTCAAAGCTTCGGGGGTTTCTTTTGTTCCATAAAAAATCACCAAAAAGTTTCAGCCCATTCCGAGAACTTTTATTTCTACACAAAAAATAATACCACAGTAGTTCTGCTGAAAACAGCGTCAGCACGGGTTAGTTCCATTCAAATCATATCAAAACCATATAAAATTATTGTAAACATGGCATGAATACTTAATAAATTATAGATACATTGGAGACATATCAGTGGGCGCGATTTGCCTAAATATACGTGTGGCGAGTAGCGCTAAATGCCCACCACTAGTACATATAATAACAGTGACGGGCATTCAGAGCCACCTTCCACATCTGTTTATGGCTACATAGGGATCTCAATAAGATTTTACCTGTGGTGGGCGGGTAGGAGTTGTTACCTGCCACTACTACTTTTCATACGTAGCGGTGCCAGGTGCGTGTTTATGCCCGCCACTAATTTGAGTTCACCTATAGGACTTTTTCTAGTAGTGTAAATATACTATGCTCAACTATGTGCACCGACAACTTATTCTAAGCAAGATAAAAAAACTATGTGATAGCAAGATATATAATCATGAAGCGCTAAGGCTATCACAAAGTAACTGCAGAAGTAAAGGGCTCGGGTAAGAGATAACCGAGGCATGCGGAGACGACGATGTATCCCAAAGTTCACACCCTTGCGGACGCGAACCATCGTTGGAGCGGTGCGGGAACAATGCTTCCCAAAATGCCACTAGGACCACCATATTGTCCTTACGCCGTCACACAATGCAAGGTATCGTGATTCCACAAAGGGGCCCTTGAAGGCGGTCACCGAACCCATAGAAATGGCGACCCTTGGGGGCGATCACCGAACCCGTACAAATTGCTCGGGGCAATCTCCACAAATTAATTGGAGACCCCAAAGCTCACCGAAGCTTTGAAGGAAATATGCCCTAGAGGCAATAATAAAGTTATTATTTATTTCCTTATATCATGATAAATGTTTATTATTCATGCTAGAATTGTATTAACCGAAAACATGATACATGTGTGAATACATAGACAAACAGAGTGTCACTAGTATTCCTCTACTTGACTAGCTCGTTGATCAAAGATGGTTATGTTTCCTAACCATAGACATGAGTTGTCATTTGATAAACAGGATCACATCATCAGGAGAATGATGTGATTGACTTGACCCATTCCGTTAGCTTAGCACTTGATCGTTTAGTATGTTGCTATTGCTTTCTTCATGACTTATACATGTTCCTGTGACTATGAGATTATGCAACTCCCGAATACCGGAGGAACACTTTGTGTGCTACCAAACGTCACAACGTAACTGGGTGATTATAAAGGTGCTCTACAGGTGTCTCCGAAGGTACTTGTTGAGTTGGCATATATCGAGATTAGGATTTATCACTCCGATTGTCGGAGAGGTATCTCTGGGCCCACTCGGTAATGCACATCACTATAAGCCTTGCAAGCATTGTAACTAATGAGTTAGTTGCGGGATGATGTATTACGGAACGAGTAAAGAGACTTGCCGGTAACGAGATTGAACTAGGTATTGATATACCGACGATCGAATCTCGGGCAAGTAACATACCGATGACAAAGGGAACAACGTATGTTGTTATGCGGTTTGACCGATAAAGATCTTCGTAGAATATGTAGGAGCCAATATGAGCATCCAGGTTCCGCTATTGGTTATTGACTGGGGACGTGTCTCGGTCATGTCTACATTGTTCTCAAACCCGTAGGGTCCGCACGCTTAAAGTTCGGTGACGATCGGTATTATGAGTTTTAGTGTTTTGATGTACTGAAGGTAGTTCGGAGTCCCGGATATGATCACGGACATGATGAGGAGTCTCAAAATGGTCGAGACATAAAGATCGATATATTGGACGACTATGTTTGGACACCGGAAGGGTTCCCGGAGGTTTCGGGCATATACCGGAGTACCGGGGGGGGTTACCGGAACCCCCCGGGGAGTTAATTGGGCCTCATGGGCCCTAGTGGGAGAAGAGGAGGGGCAGCCAGGGCAGTCGCGTGCCCCCTCCCCCTCTAGTCCGAATTGGACAAGGAGGGGGGCAGCGCCCCCCTTTCTCCTTCTCTTCCTCTCTCCCTTCCTTCCCATCTCCTACTCCTACTTGGAAGGGGGGAGTCCTACTCCCGGTGGGAGTAGGACTCCTCATGGGGCGTGCCTAGGGAGGCCGGACTCCTCCCCCTCCTCCACTCCTTTATATACGGGGAGGGGGGCACCCCTTGGAGACACAACAATTGATCATTGATCTCTTAGCCGTGTGCAGTGCCCCCCTCCACCATAATCCACCTCGATAATATCGTAGCGGTGCTTAGGCGAAGCCCTGCGTTGGTAGCATCATCATCACCGTCATCACGCCGTCGTGCTGATGAAACTCTCCGGCGAAGCTCTGCTGGATTGGAGCTCGCAGGACGTCATCGAGTTGAACGTGTGCTGAACTCGGAGGTGCCGTGTGTTCGGTACTTGGATCGGTCGGATCGTGAAGACGTACGACTACATCAACCACGTTGTGCTAACACTTCCGCTTTCGGTCTACGAGGGTACGTGGACACACTCTCCCCTCTCGTTGCTATGCATCAACATGATTTTGTGTGTGCGTAGGATTTTTTTTTGAAATTACTACGTTCCCCAACAGTGGCATCCGAGCCAGGTTTTATGCGTAGATGTTATATGCACGTGTAGAACACAAGTGAGTTGTGGGCGATATAAGTCACACTGCTTACCAGCATGTCACACTTTGGTTCGGTGGTATTGTTGGATGAAGCGGCCCGGACCGACATTACGCGTACGCTTACGCGAGACTGGTTTTACCGCCGTGCTTTGCACACAGGTGACTAGCGGGTGTCAGTTTCTCCAACTTTAGTTGAATCGAGTGTGGCTACGCCTGATCCTTGAGAAGGTTAAAACAACACTAACTTGACAAACTATCGTTGTGGTTTTGATGTGTAGGTAAGAACGGTTCTTGCTCAGCCCGTAGCAGCCACGTAAAACTTGCAACAACAAAGTAGAGGACGTCTAACTTATTTTTGCAGGGCATGTTGTGATGTGATATGGTCAAGACATGATGCTAAATTTTATTGTATGAGATGATCATGTTTTGTAACCGAGTTATCGGCAACTGGCAGGAGCCATATGGTTGTCGCTTTATTGTATGCAATGGAATCGCCCTGTAATTGCTTTACTTTATCACTAAGCAGTAGCGATAGTCGTAGAAGCAATAGTTGGCGAGATGACAACGATGCTACGATGGAGATCAAGGTGTCACGCCGGTGACGATGGTGATCATGACGGTGCTTCAGAGATGGAGATCACAAGCACAAGATGATGATGGCCATATCATATCACTTATATTGATTGCATGTGATGTTTATCTTTTATGCATCTTATTTTTCTTAGATTGACGGTAGCATTATAAGATGATCTCTCACTAAATTTCAAGGTACAAGTGTTCTCCCTGAGTATGCACCGTTGCGAAAGTTCGTCGTGCCGAGACACCACGTGATGATCGGGTGTGATAAGCTCTACGTTCACATACAATGGGTGCAAGCCAGTTTTGCACATGCAGAATACTCGGGTTAAACTTGACGAGCCTAGCATATGCAGATATGGCCTCGGAATACTGGAGATTGAAAGGTCGAGCGTGAATCATATAGTAGATATGATCAACATAGTGATGTTCACCATTGAAAACTACTCCATCTCACGTGATGATCGTACATCGTTTAGTTGATATGGATCATGTGATCACTTAGATGATTAGAGCGATGTCTATCTAAGTGGGAGTTCTTTAATAATTTGATTAACTGAACTTTAATTTATCATGAACTTAGTACCTGATAGTATTTTGCATGTCTATGTTGTTGTAGATAGATGGCCCATGCTGTTGTTCCGTTGAATTTTAATGCGTTCCTTGAGAAAGCAAAGTTGAAAGATGATGGTAGCAATTACATGGATTGGGTCCATAGCTTGAGGATTATCCTCATTGCTGCACAGAAGAATTACGTCCTGGAAGCACCGCTAGGTGCCAAACCTGCTGCAGGAGCAACACCAGATGTTATGAACGTCTGGCAGAGCAAAGCTGATGACTACTCAATAGTTCAGTGTGCCATGCTTTACGGCTTAGAACACTACAGGAATCAGCTACTTTGCCGTCTGCCACGGCAGACGACAAAGGCAAGGATGGCGGACGGCAAAAGGCTCCGGCAAAGTAGGGATCGGTAAAGAGCTTCTTTGCCGTCTGCTTTTTGAAGCGGACGGCAAAGGGGCCTTTGCTATCAGCGGCTGACGGCAAAGAAAGCCGACGGCAACAAATGCGCTGTTAGTCCGTTAGGCGGCTAACGGCAGCCTTTGCCGTCCGCCGCTGACGGCAAAGAGCATCCGGCCTTTGTCGTCCGCCGAATGACGTCAGCTGGACGTCACTGCGGGATTAAAATTAAAAAATAAAAATAATGCGATACAGAAGCCACGCCGCCGTTCGTCATTCGTGTCTGTCCGTTTCGTGTTTGTGTCCAGTTCATCTCCGTCCGTTCATCATTAGTTTCATGTTTGTTGGTCGTGTCCACAGCAGCAATCGGAGCCGAACGGAGGACACTGGCCGCCCTGTCCGCGCCCGCTGTGCCCTGCTCGCGCCGCCCGCACGCGCCCTGCTACCGCCGCCCGCCTGCGCGTCGCTCGTAGCGGCCTCCCGCGTCGGCCGCCCTGCCCCCACAGGCCCGCAGCGGCCGTGCCCTGCTCCTGCTGTCCGCCCCGCTGGTTCCTGGAGAGAGAGGATTCAGAGAGGGGGTAGAGCAGAGGAAGGGGAGGCCGGGGGCCTGCCGGTGCCGGCAGAGGGTTCGCTGGCCGGAGGACCAAGGCTGGTGACCGGCGAGTGAATCCGACCTTGTGGCGCGTTGCAGCGGGAGAAGAAGGGAGCCGAAGGAGGCAGAGTAGAGGAAGGGGAGGCCGGAGGTCTGCCTGCGGTGGCGGAGGGTTCGCCGGTCGGAGAACCCACGGCTGGTGGCTCCGGCAAGACGACCGGTACGCGAGCGAGCTGGTTGCGCCGACGAGAGAGAGAATGGTGCGAGAGATAGAGACACAAAGAACATGGGGGTGGGTGGATAAGGGACGAGGAGGAGGGCCCTGTGCACGATGGCTTGTCTGTTCGTGCGATGCGTGCGAGCGATGCTGAGGGCCCCACGCATGATGGGTGCGTGCGATGCGTGGTTGGGGTGGATGCCCCTGCCATGTCATCGATCCAGGGGGAAAAGTTTCCAACCAATAGGAAATCAGCAGAAGATTTGTGTTTGTTCATCCTATTTCTTTTGATAAAACAGACATGCAAAAATTTAGTAAATTTTCTTAAACTGTTTCCACGTCTTCTAGGACTTATAAACCAATACCGTGCCAAATTTCATATTCTTTTGACCTTGTTTAGATTTTCAAAAAAATCAAAAGGTTGATACATCAGTGTGTTATGCCTTTACCCGCAAAAAAAAAGATAGACCACCTCTTTGCCGTCTGCCAGCAGATGGCAAAGAATTTTTGCCGTCTGCTAGCAGACGGCAAAGGAGGGACATTGTCGTCCGCTAGCAGACGGCAAAGAAGTTGACCTCTTTGCCGTCTGCTAGCAGACGGCAAAGAAATTGACCTAGCCACGCCGTGCCCCGTGGGGCCCACCAAGCTCTTTGCCGTCTGCCTTTTCCTCTTTGCCGTCAGCTGGCAGACGGCAAAGAGCCAGCTGATCAGCTTGTTCTTTGCCGTCTGCTTTATCAAAACAGATGGCAAAGAGCCTCTTCGCCATCAGCTGGCAGACGACAAAGAGCTGGCAGACGGCAAAATGCCAGATTCCAATAGTGGAACCGGGACTTCAACGACGTTTTGAACGTCATGGAGCATATGAGATGTTCCAGGAGTTGAAGTTAATATTTCAAGCAAATGCCTGGATTGAGAGATATGAAGTCTCCAATAAGTTCTACAGCTGCAAGATGGAGGACAATAGTTCTGTCAGTGAGCATATACTCAGAATGTCTGGGTATAACAATCACTTAATTCAACTGGGAGTTAATCTTCCGGATGATAGTGTTATTGACAGAATTCTTCAATCACTGCCACCAAGCTACAAGAGCTTCGTGATGAACTATAACATGCAAGGGATGGATAAGACGATTCCCGAGCTCTTCGCAATGCTAAAGGCTGCGGAGGTAGAAATCAAGAAGGAGCATCAAGTGTTGATGGTCAACAAGACCACCAGTTTCAAGAAAAAGGGCAAAGGGAAGAAGAAGGGGAACTTCAAGAAGAACGGCAAACAAGTTGCTGTTCAGGAGAAGAAACCCAAGTCTGGACCCAAGCCTGAGACTGAGTGCTTCTACTGCAAGTAGACTGGTCACTGGAAGCGGAACTGCCCCAAGTATTTGGCGGATAAGAAGGATGGCAAGGTGAACAAAGGTATATGTGATATACATGTTATTGATGTGTACCTTACTAATTCTCGCAGTAGTGCCTAGGTATTTGATACTGGTTCTGTTGCTAATATTTGCAACTCGAAACAGGGACTACGGATTAAGCGAAGATTGGCAAAGGACGAGGTGACGATGCGCATGGGAAATGGTTCCAAAGTCGATGTGATCGCGGTCGGCACGCTACCTCTACATCTATCTTCGGGATTAGTACTAGACCTGAATAATTGTTATTTGGTGCCAGCGTTGAGCATGAACATTATATCTAGATCTTGTTTGATGCGAGACGGTTATTCATTTAAATCAGAGAATAATGGTTGTTCTATTTATATGAGTAATATCTTTTATGGTCATGCACCCTTGAAGAGTGGTCTATTCTTTTTGAATCTCGATAGTGGAGATACACATATTCATAGTATTGAAGCTAAAAGATGCAGAGTTGATAATGATAGTGCAACTTATTTGTGGCATTGCCGTTTGGGTCATATTGGTGTAAAGCGCATGAAGAAACTCCATTCTGATGGGCTTTTGGAATCACTTGATTATGAATCACTTGGTACTTGTGAACCATGCCTCATGGGCAAGATGACTAAAACGCCGTTCTCTGGAAGAATGGAGCGAGCAACAGATTTGTTGGAGATCATACATACTGATGTATGTGGTCCGATGAATGTTGAGGCTCGCGGCGGATATTGCTATTTTCTCACCTTCACAGATGATTTGAGCATATATGGGTATATCTACTTGATGAAACATAAGTCTGAAACATTTGAAAAGTTCAAAGAATTTCAGAGTGAAGTGGAAATCATCGTAACAAGAAAATAAAGTTTCTACGATCTGATCGTGGAGGAGAATATTTGAGTTACGAGTTTAGTCTTCATTTGAAACAATGCGGAATAGTTTCGCAACTCACGCCACCTAGAACACCACAGCGTAATGGTGTGTCCGAATGTCGTAATCGTACTTTACTAGATATGGTGCGATCTATGATGTCTCTTACTGATTTACCGCTATCGTTTTGGGGTTATGCTTTAGAGACGGCTGCATTCACGTTAAATAGGGCACCATCTAAATCCGTTGAGACGACTCCTTATGAACTGTGGTTTGGCAAGAAACCAAAGTTGTCGTTTCTTAAAGTTTGGGGCTGCGATGCTTATGTGAAAAAGCTTCAACCTGATAAGCTCGAACCCAAATCGGAGAAATGTGTCTTCATAGGATACCCAAAAGAGACAGTTGGGTACACCTTCTATCACAGATCCGAAGGCAAGACTTTTGTTGCTAAGAATGGATCCTTTCTAGAGAAGGAGTTTCTCTCGAAAGAAGTGAGTGGGAGGAAAGTAGAACTTGATGAGGTAACTGTACCTGCTCCCTTATTGGAAATTAGTTCATCACAGAAACCGGTTCCTGTGACATCTACACCAAATTAGTGAGGAAGCTAATGATGATGATCATGAAACTTCAGATCAAGTTACTACCGAACCTCGTAGGTCAACCAGAGTAAGATCCGCATCAGAATGTGGACTTTGGTTGACTTGCCCAATGATCGGCAAGCCATCGAGAATAAATGGATCTTCAAGAAGAAGACAGACACTGATGGTAATGTTACTGTCTACAAAGCTCGACTTGTCGCGAAAGGTTTTCGACAAGTTCAAGGAGTTGACTACGATGAGACTTTCTCACCCATAGCGATGCTTAAGTCCGTCCGAATCATGTTAGCTATTGCCGCATTTTATGATTATGAAATTTGGCAAATGGATGTAAAAACTGCTTTCCTGAATGGATTTCTGGAAGAAGAGTTGTATATGATGCAACCTGAAGGTTTTATCGATCCAAAGGGTGCTAACAGAGTGTGCAAGATCCAGCGATCCATTTATGGACTGGTGCAAGCCTCTCGGAGTTGGAATAAACGTTTTGATAGTGTGATCGAAGCATATGGTTTTATACAGACTTTTGGAGAAGCCTGTATTTACAAGAAAGTGAGTGGGAGCTCTGTAGCATTTCTAATATTATATGTGGATGACATATTGTTAATTGGAAATGATATAGAATTTCTGGATAGCATAAAAGGATACTTGAATAAGAGTTTTTCAGTGAAAGACCTCGGTGAAGCTGCTTACATATTGGGCATCAAGATCTATAGAGATAGGTCAAGACGCTTAATTGGAATTTCACAAAACACATACCTTGACAAAAGTTTTGAAGAAGTTCAAAATGGATCAGGCAAAGAAAGGGTTCTTGCCTGTGTTACAAGGTGTGAAGTTGAGTAAGACTCAATGCCCGACCACTTCAGAAGATAGAGAGAAAATGAAAGATGTTCCCTATGCTTCAGCCATAGGCTCTATCATGTATGCAATGTTGTGTACCAGACCTGATGTGTGCCTTGCTATTAGTTTAGCAGGGAGGTACCAAAGTAATCCAGGAGTGGATCACTAGACAGCGGTCAAGAACATCCTGAAATACCTGAAAAGGACTAAGGATATGTTTCGCGTTTATGGAGGTGACAAAGAGCTCGTCCTAAATGGTTACGTCGATGCAAGCTTTGACACTGATGCAGACAATTCTAAATCGCAAACCGGATACGTGTTTATATTGAACGGTGGAGCTGTCAGTTGGAGCAGTTCTAAACAAAGCGTCGTGGCAGGATCTACGTGTGAAGCGGAATACATAGCTGCTTCGGAAGCAGCAAATGAAGGAGTCTGGATGAAGGAGTTCATATCCGATCTAGGTGTCATACCTAGTGCATCGGGTCCAATGAAAATCTTCTGTGACAATACTGGTGCAATTGCCTTGGCAAAGGAATCCAGATTTCACAAAAGAACCAAGCACATCAAGAGACGCTTCAACTCCATCCAGGATCAAGTCCAGATGGGAGACATAGAGATTTGCAAGATACATACAGATCTAAATGTTGCAGACCCGTTGACTAAGCCTCTCTCACGAGCAAAACATGATCAGCACCAAGACTCCATGGGTGTTAGAATCATTACTGTGTAATCTAGATATTGACTCTAGTGCCAGTGGGAGACTGAAGGAAATATGCCCTAGAGGCAATAATAAAGTTATTATTTATTTCCTTATATCATGATAAATGTTTATTATTCATGCTAGAATTGTATTAACCGGAAACATGATACATGTGTGAATACATAGACAAACCGAGTGTCACTAGTATGCCTCTACTTGACTAGCTCGTTGATCAAAGATGGTTATGTTTCCTAACCATAGACATGAGTTGTCATTTGATAAACGGGATCACATCATTAGGAGAATGATGTGATTGACTTGACCCATTCCGTTAGCTTAGCACTTGATCGTTTAGTATGTTGCTATTGCTTTCTTCATGACTTATACATGTTCCTATGACTATGAGATTATGCAACTCCCGAATACCGGAGGAACACTTTGTGTGCTACCAAATGTCACAACGTAACTGGGTGATTATAAAGGTGCTCAGGTGTCTCCGAAGGTACTTGTTGAGTTAGCATATATCGCGATTAGGATTTGTCACTCTGATTGTCGGAGAGGTATCTCTGGGCCCACTCGATAATGCACATCACTATAAGCCTTGCAAGCATTGTAACTAATAAGTTAGTTGCGGGATGATGTATTACGGAACGAGTAAAGAGACTTGCCGGTAACGAGATTGAACTAGGTATTGAGATACCGACGATCGAATCTCGGGCAAGTAACATACCGATGACAAAGGGAACAACGTATGTTGTTGTGCGGTTTGACCGATAAAGATCTTCGTAGAATATGTAGGAGCCAATATGAGCATCCAGATTCCGCTATTGGTTATTGACCGGAGACGTGTCTCGGTCATGTCTACATTGTTCTCGAACCCGTAGGGTCCGCACGCTTAAAGTTCGGTGACGATCGATATTATGAGTTTTAGTGTTTTGATGTACCGAAGGTAGTTCGGAGTCACGGATATGATCACGGACATGACGAGGAGTCTCGAAATGGTCGAGACATAAAGATCGATATATTAGACGACTATGTTTGGACACCGGAAGGGTTCCGGGAGGTTTCAGGCATATACCGGAGTACCGGGGGGTTACCGGAACCCCCCGGGGAGTTAATTGGGCCTCATGGGCCCTAGTGGGAGAAGAGGAGGGGCGGCCAGGGCAGCCGCGCGCCCCCTCCCCCTCTAGTCCGAATTGGACAAGGAGGGGGGGCGGCGCCCCCCTTTTTCCTTCTCTTCCTCTCTCCCTTCCTTCCCTTCTCCTACTCCTACTTGGAAGGGGGGAGTCCTACTCCCGATGGGAGTAGGACTCCTCAGGGGCGCGCCTAGGGAGGCCGGCCTCCTCCCCCTCCTCCACTCCTTTATATACGGGGAGGGGGCACCCCTTGGAGACACAACAATTGATCATTGGTCTCTTAGCCATGTGCGGTGCCCCCCTCCACCATAATCCACCTCGATAATATCGTAGCGGTGCTTAGGCGAAGCCCTGCGTCGGTAGCATCATCATCACCGTCATCACGCCGTCGTGCTGACGAAACTCTCCGGCGAAGCTCTGCTGGATCGGAGCTCGCGGGACGTCATCAAGTTGAACGTGTGCTGAACTCGGAGGTGCCGTGCGTTCGGTACTTGGATCGGTCGGATCGTGAAGACGTACGACTACATCAACCGCGTTGTGCTAACGCTTCCGCTTTCGGTCTACGAGGGTACGTGGACACACTCTCCCCTCTCGTTGCTATGCATCACCATGATCCTGTGTGTGCGTAGGATTTTTTTTTTTTGAAATTACTACGTTCCCGAACAAGCTTTACACCACAATGATTGAGCTCCGCGACACCACCAACCGTCTAGGACGCCCAAGCACCAAAGAAGCACAAGCTCTAGGGTGCCCAAACACCCAAGAGTAATAAGTTTATCAACTTTCACTTCCACGTATCACCGTGGAGAACTCAAACCGATGCAAGTAATGCAATGGCAAGAACACACAAAGTGCTCAAGTCCCAAACTCTCAAATCCCACCAAAGCAACAAAAGCTATATATGGACGAATATGAGATGAAGAACAAGGAGACCACAAAATAACTCCAAGATCTAGACCCACAAGGTTCCCCTCACTTAGAGGAGATGTGGATTGGTGGAAATGTAGGTCGAGATCTCCTCTCTCTTTTCCCTCAAAAAGATGCAAGTTTCATGGGAGGAATAGAGATAAGGCAAAGCTTTTGGAGGTCAACAATGGAGGAGAAAGTTTGCTCAAGAACCATTGGGGCCATTGGGGAAGAAAACCCCCTTTTATAATGGGAAAAATCCAACTGTTATGCGTCAGCCCGTGCTTAAGTGGTACTACCGCTCAGGGGGACGGTATTACCGCTAAGCACAGAGGTAGTTGCCATGACCCATAGTGGACTAGCACGGGACTGGAGCAGTAGTACTGCCGGAGCGGTACTACCGCCTCTAATAAGCGGTACTACCATGAAATTAGCCACAGGGTAACCAAAACTTCCATGATAGTACGCAGTACTCTAGAAAGCGGTTGTACCGCTAGGAGCAAGCAGTGCTACTGCTAATTCCGAGAAGGGTAACAGAGAAATCCACGGTAGTACGCACGGTACTCCAACGGAAGTACCACACAAGCAGTACTATCGCTAGGAGTAAGCAGTACTACCATGAATTTCAGAAGGGTAATAGAAACCCTTCTGGTAGTAGCCGCGGCACACCAGCGAAAGTACCGCACAAGCGGTACTATCGCTAATTACCTTCAGGAAAAGCCAGAACACAAAGAAGGAAAGCAAGTAAGACCGAAACTGCCATAACTTCTACAAATGAACTCTGATTTCGATGAACTCAAGCTTGATAGAAAGCTAAGACAAGAGCTTCTTAGTGCGAACCCTCCGTTAGTGAAGAACTAGAAAAAACTCCAACATCAAAAACACAATAGATTATGCATACGATGTATACTAGTGAATTCCCCCCCCCCCCCCATGCGCCATCATGGTTGAGCCTCTCTTTGGCACATCTTCACAAGTCCATTACCGCTAGAATGGACTGCAAGGTTCAAGCATGTGATCTCTTCGTGATGCTCCACTTGAACTTGCACAACTCAATCTTTATGACGATAACCACTTGATGTTATCCTCCATGGATTTTATGCGATATTCCTCTTAATGCAAGCCCATGGAAAAATACCTAACCCCACATAGAAACCTCACAGATAACATGAGTTAGTACACAAAGCGTAATGGACTATGCTTACCATACCATGAGATCACTTGATCCCACTCAGTAGATCATCTACACTTTGTTTGCTAATCAACTTGAATCCACTATTAGCTTTTAGTATTGGTCAACCATGTATCTTATCTTCTCTCTTAATTAAGATGATCTCTTGAAGGTAAACATGAATGTTCACACAATCTTATTCTTCAAGACAAGCTTGCAATAGGCTCAACACTCATATGCCCAATATTTGGACAACTCCTTGAATAACACCTTGGTCAACACATAATCTCCTTCTTTCAACCTTGAATCCAACATATGGCCTGCATGCATTGCCTATGGACAAACCCTTCAAATATAAATCAAGGCAACCATTAATACATAGGGATTGCCATCAATTACCAAAACAAAACATGGGGGCACCATGCTCTTTCAAGACCGACTTGAGAAGCATCCATTTTTCTTGAACATCCACGACCAAGTGTCTGCAACATTCCTTGTATAGAGAGGTACCTGCAAACACTCTCCAGCCTCTGCATGCCCCATGAAGCTGACGTGTGATCTAATAGGTCACATACTAGTTCAGGAGGGTTGGGTCCTCGGCTCCCATAAGGCCTCGTCATTTCCTTACTTGGAATCCAATTATCTATCCATAGTCTAGTGGTTTCACCATTGCCCACACATCTGATAAGGCATTGTTTCAATATATCTCTACCGTCCACAATGGCTCTCCAAATTTGGCTCGATTTGTTCCCAAGCTCAGCAGATAGTATAGATTCTATGGGAAAATAGATCGTATTGAGGATTCTTATTCTAAGGGATTGTGGGCACTAAAGGATTCTCCATGATTGTTTTGCCAAAAGAATTAAATTAAATAGTTCAAAAATCCTTGAAGCCCAAACCACCCATACTTTTTGGATGTGTCATCGACTCCCATGGAACCCGACTAGGTTTACGATGCCCATCTTTACTCCCCCACCAGAAATTTCTTATCAGCATGTTCAAATGTTCACACAGTCCTCTAGGAAATCTGAAACATAACATATAATACACCGGAACTTCATGCGCCACAACTTTTACTATTACCTCCTTGCCAGCAGATGACAGTCTTTTCAATCCACCCTTGAACTTTTCTCCACAAATAGTCCTTTACGTACTTGAAAGCTCCATTTTTTGATGATCCTACATCGGAGGACATGCCTAAGTATTTTGCACTCAAGGCTTCATTTCGCACCTGCAAGGGGCCCTTAACATCCAACCTGACACTCTTTGGGCAGCCCTTACTAACGAAAATTGATGAAACCATAGCCGCACCCTCCCATAATCATATTCCTACAACTAGCTAAATAGGCCATCCCATTTTGCTTTGTCAATCACTTCCTACGTGCGATTGCTCCACACTTTGTCACACGGTAGTCCGAATTGTGATTAAACTGTGTGATTATACGACTTTACGATCCAGAATAATCCCTTTAATTTTATGATTTTGGTTGGTAAAATGTACGTTTCTACAATTTCGATAGTTAAGATTCTATGGTTTGTGATTCTATTATTGCAGCTCCGATCTGATTTAGAATTAGGATTCCGACTACCTTCCCTTGTCGAAAAGAGCCACAAATAGGGTTTTCCTTCATAACGGGCAAATAGCATGGGATCGTGTGTAGCAATCGGGGTATGGGCCGAGGCGCAATTACGCTGGATGGGGAGACAATGGCAGGACTACAAGAAGAATTAGGATTCCGACTACCTTCCCTTGTCGAAAAGAGCCACAAATAGGGTTTTCCTTCATAACGGGCAAATAGCATGGGATCGTGTGTAGCAATCAGGGTATGGGCCGAGGCGCAATTACGCTGGATGGGGAGACAATGGCAGGACTACAAGAATAATTCCGATTTACTCACATTATGCCCACGTTTTGAGGATGTTAGGTTTTCATGGTTCGGTCTAGCTTTCTAGTATTTTCTTGTTTCTGTTTTCCATTCATATTTTGTTTCTTTTTTATTTTCCTACATCTTTTTTTCTGTCTTTTATTTCTTGTTACTTTTTATTGGTTTTTCCAAAAACTTTTTTTGGGGTTTATTTTTTTAGCATTATTTCCCCCCCTCTCTCTCTCAATTTTCCCTTTACCTTGTTTATGCTATTTGTAACAATTGTTTTTATAAATTCACGTTTGTTTGTCAGACAGAGGAACACAAATTTCAAAATTACATGATTATTTGAAAAAATGTTAACTTTTTTTCAATATTACATTAGTATATTTGAAAAGACGTGAAAGACATGATTTTAAAACTATGTAATACTTTTGTGTATTTTTTTGTTTTTTTAAATTATATGAACATAACTTTAAAACATGGTAATACTTTTCTGTTTCTTGTTTCTTTCTAAAATGCGTGACCAGTTTTTCAAAATTACACCAACACTTTGAAAATTCTAGCTTACATGGACACATTTTCTAAAAATACGTGATGATTTTTCAAATTAAATGGATATTTTTCTAAAATATACACACATTTTATTTAATTATATTAATATTTAAGAAAAGGGATAACACCTTTTCCCAACCACACGAACAAGTTTTTCAACGGTATGAACACATTCAAAATTGTAGGATAATTCAAAAAATATGAACATTTCTTAAACCATCTAAACAGTTCTTATAAAGTAACCGTGGATTATGAAAAAATATAATAAAAAAGGGAACAAAAAAAGTCCAGCATATGGGCGAGCGCTAGTACACTAGGTACAAACCATATTTTGCTTTTGTAATGGGCCGACCCATCTAGTCTCGTCTGCACATAGCTCAAAACCGAAATCACAAATTAAGAAATACTTTTTGCAAAGCTCACTCCCACCTCCTTAGATTGCGACAAATGGCACACTACATATGTGAAACTTGTTGCAATCTAAGAGTTTTCTCTTTTTTCTAGATCTGTTTATTCAAAATGTTTTATCTTTTAATTCGTGCGTCCAAATCTCGAACCGTTTTCACCATTCGATACCTCCTGTCGAGCTTCAAAAATATATTCCAGGTTGATAGATTTTGACGAACATTTTATTCACAAAAAAAACCAAACCAGAAACAGTTTTTTTCCTTTCCGAAGAGGCACAACTGGGCCTCTCGCGGAAGCAAATCTGTGCCTTCACGAGAAGCAAATCAGTGCCTCTCATGGAGAAAAACACGTCTATTTCCTTTTTTTCCTGGAAGCAAATCCGTTCCTTCACAAGAAGTAAAGTTGTGGCTCTCGCAGAAGGAAAAGAAAAGAAAAGAAAAGAAAACACACTTTTTCCTTTTCAAGCGTGGAAGGTAAAAGAAGAAAAGGTGTTTTTCTTTTTCTTTTCCGACACAACTATGCCTCTACGGAAGCAAATCCATGCCTTCACGAGAAGTAAAGTTGTGGAAGGTAAAAGAAGAAAAGGTGTTTTTCTTTTTCTTTTCCGACACAACTATGCCTCTACGGAAGCAAATCCTTTTTTTCCTGGAAGCAAATCCGTTCCTTCACAAGAAGTAAAGTTGTGGCTCTCGCAGAAGGAAAAGAAAAGAAAAGAAAAGAAAACACACTTTTTCCTTTTCAAGCGTGGAAGGTAAAAGAAGAAAAGGTGTTTTTCTTTTTCTTTTCCGACACAACTATGCCTCTACGGAAGCAAATCCATGCCTTCACGAGAAGTAAATCTGTGCTTCTCATGAAAGGAAAAAAAGAAAATATGTTTTTGTCCTTTTTCGAGAGGCACGACTGTGCCTCTCGTGGAAGCAAATCCGTGCATCCCGAGAAGATAATGTGTGCCTCTCGAGGAAGGAAAAAGAACGTGTTTTTCTCTTTTCTGTGAGGCATGACCGTGTTTCTCGCGGAAACAAATCTGTGCCTCCCATGAGAAGTAAATTTGTGCATCTCGCAGAAGGAAAAAAATAAAAAGTATTTTTACGTGCAATTCATTTTCAACTTTGTTTGTCCAAAACCTAAGAAAAAATAGAAAATCTGAAAAAAAACCCGGGAAAATGATCTAAAAGTAGAAAACGCGTACAAAAAAAATCTGAAGGAAATGCGACATGTGGCGACGGCTAGGAGCGCGCCAAGTGGCTTGCTCCTATCCCACCAAAAGTTACCCCCCCGGGGGGGGGGGGGGCTCTCGAAGGAGTACTCGTTGTTCTCGCTCAAGACATGTTTTCTGAAGCTTCTAGAACCTCCCAATCCCTATTTGGCGCCTAAAGCACCAGATAAGTTCATTTTCGTATAGGGCGCAGCCCCCCCTCCCAATGTACGATAGTTAGTAGCGAACTGACCCGTTATTTTTCTACATTTTCTTGTTGCTCTATTCATCTTATTTTTTTCTTTCTTTGGGCTACAATTATATGCACAATTTTGAAATTCATAGATTTTTTTCCAAGTTCTTGAACTTTTTCAAATCCATATTTTTTGAATTTATTAGGCGTGATTTTTTTTCCAAATGCATGAAATTTTGGCTCATGAACTTTGTTCGAATTCTGGATATTTTTTTTCAAATATGTGACCCCGTGAAAATTTTGCAAATTCGTGAGATTTTCACAAATTTAAGAACCTTGTCCAATTTTGTACAAATGTATTCAAATTTATGATATTTTCTTAAATTTGCAATATTTGTGAACATTTTGTAGATTTTTTTAATTTGTGGTTTAAAAAAATTTCATGAATGTAATTCGAATTTAATTTACTTTTTTAAAATAATTTAAGTTGCGTATATAATATATGAGAAGTGTTAAATAGTGCTCTTTTCTCATATTAGACATAAAGGTGAGCTGAGTCAAGTGGTTATTGAGCGACAGTTGTTGTTGTTGCCGTGCGGACTTCGAATGCTGGTTCTTCAAGATAATTATCAGATTTTTTTTTCACGTTTACTTTTTTAGTAGGTTGCTAGACCGGCCTCCTACGTGTCCCATGTGAGCACCAACAGCGCTTACAATGCCGAATAAGACCTTTCGTCAAATCTTGTGATCGGTTTGGTGAAGCTCCTAGAAACTTTCGACCAGTTTCGTTTATTCAAACCTTTTTTCCCAGTTTTTTGTTCAATATTTTTTGCTTTTTAGTTTTCTTTTGTTTTTGTAAAAAAATCGTAATCTCTTTTGTCAAATATGGTAGCCTTTTGAAATTTCATGAAACTTTTCAAATGTGTGAATTCTTTTTGTATTGATGATCATTATTTGAATTTATTAAAAAATTCTGAATACGCAATTGTTTTCAAAGTCGTAATTTTTTCCTGAATTTTCGTACATTTTCTCAAATTTAGGAACATTCTTAAATATATTAAAATCATTAATCAACTCTTTTCAATTTCGTTTTTTTAATTCACATTTTATAAAATCTGAGTTATTTTATTTTTTAAATTGTGCATGTGTTTGAATTTATAATAAATAGGTTTCTGCGCCCCCCCCCCCCCCCCCCCCCCCCCTTAAAACAATCAGACAAGCGATATAACTAAGTGAGCGAGCGCACAAACTATAATGGGCCGCAACATGGCTTGCACACGAGCGCTCTTGTGCAAGCATGAATTCGTCAACTAGTGCTTAAGATGTTGGGAGGAGCAATGCTTGGTGGTCGCATTGCTCGTTCTGTTTGTTTAATGGGCTGGCGCAAACAACTCTAGCTGGAGCACTACAAGATTATTGCACACAATCAGCAAACTGCGGCCTGTGGGAGCTATATCTCACCTACTGTAAGAAACAGTTCTGTCTCACAGCAGGGGAGCGATAAGATGTGTCAGCCCAATTAACACGTATATGAGGGGTTTTGCGACTGATTCGTGGATCCTTCTATCAATTTTTGATTGTTTTTGTGAAGGTTCCACATGTTTTTTTCCCTTTTTTTCCTTCTCTATGTTTTTTTAACATTTTCATTAGTTTTCCTTTTGTATTTACAAATTTTAGTTTTCTTTGATTTTTCTATTTTTCCTGTTCCTTTTCCATTTTTTTTAATACATGTCAGCATTTTTCAATATGCATTGTACTTTTTTGGCATACATGCATTACATTTTTTTGGTACACACTTAACATTTTTCATATACAAGATGAACATTTTTCCAATACAACTGTGATATTCTCGTACAAATGTTAAACACTTTCCAAATACACGTTCAACATTTTTTGAGTAGTATATAATATTTTTTAGATTGTACTAACTTTTTTCTAAATGCCTGGAAGATATTCTTTGAACATGTGAACATTTTTTAACTGCCACGTACATTCTTTTGAATGGTATGAACATATTTTTAAACTCTTGTGAACATTTTCTTGGCTCATATAAATATTTTAAAAATGTCTTAATTTTTGAAACACGTAAACATTTTGGAAATGGCACGATGATTGTTTTAGTAATACAACATTTTTAAAAAGGTGTGCGTACATTCTTTTACACTGCATAATTTTTTTTGATGTGTTACGAACACTTTAAAATATTTAACTAATTTTTTTGTAACATATGTATTCAGATTTTTTTCGAATATGTATTTAGATTATTTAAAAATAAAAATAATAATAAAATAATAAAACAAATTTTTTGAGACTTCAAAAAAGAAATGAAAATAAAATAAAAACGAATGGCTCCTACGGACATGTGCATGTGTATGTTTTCTTATATATAGACATTTGTGCATATGCTTCTTCGTACGTGCCGCTGCCTCAATGGTCACTACAAACGAGCAAACCAGGCTAATGGGCCGGACACTATGTGAGCGGAGCTACTGTCTCGCATAAAGCCAGACATAGCCGCGCCCGCCTGTTTCTCTTTCAAGATTCTTCTCAAAAGAAAGAAAAAAATAATCTCATTTCAAGATTGCAGATTGTTGCTGACGGTTGTACTTCAATATAAAATAAAGAACTGAGCGTTCTAAAATAAAGATTGTGTCTGTATAAGCGATCACGGCGAGCTATAGAAAAAAGGCGACCGTGGTCGGAACGGGGAAGCATTTATTACTGGCCTCGTGGCGTCAAGCCATCAACTTCACAAGATCTGATGCTCCGTTCAAATCCCCTTTTGGTCAACTAGCGGAAAAGAATACAATTATGCTAGTGAAACCAGCACGGTGTTTCTTTTAACACTCAAGTGGAAGTGCCACTCACCATTGCTAATAGTACTCTCTTTTTCTTCTCATGATGAAAGGAAATCCCTGAAAATGAAATGCCATTTCTTCCCAGAAAGTTCACGACTGCTTTGGACAACCACATCAGCACCGTATGTATGCTCATCAAAGAGGAAACCGACCGGCGACCGGTAAATGGCTTGTTTGATGACCCTCCATCTTGTATGGCTGCAGATGTATAGTACTCCATCTTGAGCACGGTGAGTAAGTAGGTAGCATTGACCCCTCGTGTTGAAACCAACCTGACTTGTGACCCTGATGGCGGGCTAAATTCTCTGAATTCGACCTATCAATACTCCGTGGCAACTCCATCACTGTCCTGATCCGTCCCCTATCTCGGGGACGGAGAGAGATGGCTTCACTCACACGACCCACGCTGTCGCACGGAGACAAAGTGAGTGAGACCCCAGGTTACAAGTGTCGGAGATCATTCACATTCACTCGTACGTGCTGACTTGTACTTATCCGGAGACACTTTCGTGCTGCGACAGAGGTCTCGTGAGGCACTGCCGGCCGGGATGTGTGTCCTACAAGTTTTTTTTTTTTTTTTTTTTTTTGCGGAAATGTGTCCTACAAGGTTACAAGATGACATGACCAGTATGCTCGATTGTCAACCGGTTTTTCGTTAATTAATTTTTTCTGTTTAACTAATCGATGAGGTAAATATTTGTCTTCCTTTCTGATAAAAAAAAGAACAGTATGCTTGGCCGGTCTCTTCTGATGGAAATACATGACACTTCCATTGTGGGAGATCTAAGTATAGGCAGCGCAGCTAAGCCCTCCTGATTTGCGTCACAACGGGTGAATTACTGAACGATAAACCCCTAAATGATTATAGCATGGGCATCGTGTTACTACTACTAATCGCCAGACATGATGACGGTAAGCACGATACACACGACGACGACCCTCGGGACAAAAAGGAAAGCTAGACCGATGGGTCAGGTTGATCCATACATATTCGATCGATCGTGTCACTAACTACGGCCTAGCTTAGCTAGCTAGCTAATCCAACAACTAAACTACTTTAATTAGTGCCTTTCTAGCCGAACTGTACGTTACGCTCCATTCGATTAACCGCACGTTCCAAATCGTAACTCTGCGCTGTTGCGTGCAAGCATCCTCCTCCCGTGTCCTGTTGCAGATGCTGCGATGGTATCATCACGCTTGGCAACCAGAAGACGATGCAACGTTGAAAGGCAAAGCTATACAAGTTCGGTAGGGTTTGTCACAGTTGAAATGAATTTTTACAAATTTGGTAGTATATGTGAGCCTACTTTGGGAACTACCTTGTATTTGTTGGGAAACGTAGCATGCAATTTCAACGATCACGCAAAATCTATCTAGAAGATGCATAGCAACGAAAGGGAAGAGTGTGTCCACACTAGTAGGAAAAGGGGCTTTTACCCCGGTTCATAAGGGCCTTTAGTCCCGGTTCTGGAACCGGGACTAAAGGGTCGTTACTAATGCCCTAGCCCTTTAGTTCCGGTTCTTACACGAACCGGGACTAAAGGCCGTCCACGTGGCCGGTGCGGGGAGCCCAGGCAGGAGGGTCTTTGGTCCCGGTTGGTGCCACCAACCGGGACCAATAGGCAGGGCCTTTTGTCCTGGTTGGTGTCACCAACCGGGACCAATAGGCATCCACGCGTCAGCAGCTGGCAGGAGTTGAGGTTTTTGTTTTTTTTTGAAAGGGGGTGGTTTAGGGGTTTTGGGGGGTTAATTTAGGTGTTTCATATATTGTGTTAGCTAGCTAATTAATAGAGAGAAGTGTCCTCTCTTATGTCCGTGCTTGGTCGACGCTACGTACTATATACGTATGGAGAGGAGTAGACACGCTAGCTAGTAATCAAATGAAGGAAACAGAAGATCGTCATGAACATATGCATACAGAGAGAAGTGATATCGACCACCTCTCCTTCTCCGAGATATTGGTCGAACAACAAGTTCTCGTATATCTATCCGACACTACCGGCTACATATATACAATAATTATCTCTTACAATACAATCTCCTAATTAAATTGTAGGAACACAGGGTCCACATAGTATTCTCCGTTTTCAGCGATCACGTGGTCAAGGAAGAATGCCGCCAATTCCTCTTGAATTCCTCGCATACGATCTTCTGCTAGGAGTTCATCCCGCTTCCGAAACATCTAATTTGAAGAAGGGGGTCAATACATATATATATGAATAAATGAAACTCAACACAAATGATGGTAATAAAATAAAATTGTGAATATTATTGCTTACGCACTTCATATTGTTCTTCAGTGTAGCCCCGCTCACAGGTCGTGTAGCGGATGGACTCGCAAACGTAGTATCCACAGTAATTATTCCCGGGTTCCTGCCACAACCACTTTACAAGAAATAGAGGTCAATCTAACTGATAAGCAAGCATGCTAAATGGTATTGATGAAACTAGCGCTTGAATCACTAGGAGATGCGCGGAACATGCTACTATAGTACTTACTTTTGGGTGATTAAATTGCAGCTTCTTCGGCAGTCCCGGAGCTTTTGATGTGAATTTTCTCCAAACCCTGCCAGACAAAGAAAACAATTACTTGATATCAGGAAATGAACAAAGTTGCTGATATGGTGGATAATGATCGATTTAACTTACTTCTCGAGCATTTGAGTCATGTTCGCATAGTCCTGGGGATCTTTTCGTCTCGAGTCTAAGATGGTTACTACTCCCTGCTCAAGCTTAATATCTAGGAGAATAAAGTGGAAGTTGCGCATGCATGCATAAGTCATCAATTACATTACCATAACCTGGACTAATAAGGGAAACCGAATATGCACAAGACAGTAACACTCACTTGAAGTTGTAAGGAAAGAGTATTATATCTTTGTTTTGATTTAATACCAACGATTGTAGCAAGTTGGCCTCAGCTTCTTTGGGATGTTTTTCAACCGTATATGCATCTATGAGATTTGTGTTAGTGAACCCAATATCACCGATTTGTCTTTTCTTCAATTCGGCGATCTTCAATCTGCATAATATAGTGAGGATAAGTATAAATACATACAATGAAAGAGCTGACCTATATAGAGAGACTTAATGATAGAAGTACTACTACTTACAGACAGTAGCAAGTGATCGTTGTTTTATCGAGGGACTTTTGATTGTAAAACTGGAAGAAATCCTCAAATGGAACATACAGCAGATCAATTCCAACGAGGTCATGCTCCGGTTTAACTCTCAGCGTCAAAGTATCCATCCCATCAGACTCTCTGCAGGTTTTCATGTACCAATTATGTAGTCTTCGCATCATCGTTGATAGAGATCTTTCATCTTTGACGAGAGGCTTCCCGTAATGGTATTTGTGTTCGTCCACCTCCATGATTTCATAATGTACATCGTCGGGCAGGTAATCTCCAAGATTGCTATAACCGGGCACCATACTCGGATCATTAGCGACGATGTCTTTTGACACCTTGAGCGGGGGGCACGATTGGTTCGCTTGTTCGCCGAGCTGGGCAATTTTTTTCCCATCTTGTCGTTCTTTTAACCTTTTATCACTGACAGTACTTCCCGACCGCTCCGCTTCGGCATATGTCTTTGCAAGAATGCGCTCATAGTCGCCTCTCGGCGGAGACTTTGGTGGTTTTGTCAGGGCAGCCAGAGTGCGCTTTGCTTTCACCGGATCTACCTTCTCCTCCGAAGGTGGATGTTTCTTTGCTTTCACCCCTTCAAAGAAGTTCTTCACTTCGACTCGCACGATCTTCGCGTTCTCCTCCTCGGTCCTCTCGTATGGTAACTTCTCTGGAGTCTTCAGAGAAGGACCGAATCTGTATTGCCTCTCGCCTCTGGCAGCTGTACTGCTAGACGCCGGCAGAGCAGACGGAGCGGCTGCGGCTGTCTTCTTTCCTTGCTTACGAGGCGGAGGAGAAGGACTACGACGCGCCGGAGCAGCCGCGGCGGCGGCGGGTCTCTTCCGCCCTTGCTGACGAGGCGGAGAAGGAGGAGGCTGGCTGCTCTGGCGCGCCGACGCTGGCGGAGAAGGAGGCGGAGTGCCGTCACGCGCCGGAGAAGGAGGCTGAGTGCCCTGATCACTCGCCGGAGGAGGAGGCGGAGGAGGAGGCGGAGTGCCCTTACTCGCCGGAGCCGTCCAGTTCGGAAGCTTGATGAGCTCCTTCTGCCATAGGCATGGAGTCTTCAGAGCAGAACCCAGCCGAGTCTCCCCTTCACCGGTAGGGTGGTCAAGCTGGAGCTCCTCAAATCCCTCCGTTATTTCATCCACCATCACCCTAGCATATCCTTCTGGAATCGGCCGGCAGTGGTAGGTTGCGCTGGGTTCAGGAGGTAAAACAGAGCCAACAGCCGCCTTGACTTTGAAGTTCTGCCATTCCGCCATAAGGTGGCAATGTTGAGACTCCGTGACAGCATCCACGGGGTAGCTAGCAGGAGCCGCATGCTCCAGCTGAAGCAGCTCGGTGGAAGCCACGCTGCTTCTCCGCTGAGATGGCGGTGTAGCTTCGGGGGCAGTTTCGACATGTCGATTGCCGTCTCGTTCCTCTAGCGCTTTAACCCTTTCGTGCAGCTTCTGAATTTGGATCTGCTCCACTTTTTTCCTCCTCTCCTGGGTTTTGTAACCGCCCGCGTCCGGAAAACCAGCCTTCCACGGAACGGAGCCTGGCGTGCCTCGTGTCCGTCTAGGGTGCTCAGCATTCCCGAGGGCCATTGTGAGCTCGTCATTCTCTCTGTCTGGAACGAATGTCCCTTCCTGCGCTGCATCGATATATTGCTGAATCTTCTTGACTGGTATTCTCAAAAGCTCGTTCGTCCAAACGCACCTCCCTGTTACAGGGTCCAAGGTTCTGCCAGCCCCGAAGAACCAAGTCCGGCAACGGTCTGTCCAGTTCATTGTCTGTGGTTCGATCCCTTTTTCAAGCAGATCATTCTCAGCCTTGGCCCACTTAGGTCGGGCTTTGAGGTAGCCACCTGACCCCGTGCGATGGTGAAGCTTCTTCTTCGCAGCATTCTTCTTGTTTGTCGCTGACATCTTCTTACTCTTTTCCGATGTCTTGTGGGCCACAAATGCGGGCCAGTGATCTCTGATCTTCTCATACCGGCCGATGAATTCTAGTGTCTCTTCTTTGTCGACAAACGTTTTCAGCTCATTCTTCCACCTCCTGAATAGGTCTGCCATCTTCTTAAGAGCATGAGACTTGATTAATTGCTCTTTAACTGGCTTCTCCGGATCCTCCTCTGGCGGTAGGGTGAAATTTGCCTTCAGCTCAGTCCAAAGATCATCTTTCTGCATATCATTGACATAAGACACCTCAGGGTCTTCCTTCTTAGGCTTATACCATTGGTGGATGCTGATCGGGATCTTGTCCCTAACTAGAACCCCGCACTGAGCAGCAAATGCATCCTTTGTCCGGATGGGTTAAATCGGTTGGCCGTCGCGCGCGATTGCTGTGATCTCAAACCTTTCATCCGAGCGCAACTTTCTCTTCGGGCCTCGTCTCTTTACCGCAGTTGTGCTCGACCCGGAGGGATAGAAAAAAGAAGAAAGACGAGTGTTAATTAATATGTGTACATACCAAAACAATGAATGCATCAATTAGCTAGTCAGCACAGGCTTAACTAATATATTTACTTGGCCGGACTCTGTTCGGTCACCGGAGCCGTCACCACGGGCTCCTTCTTGCACCAGCATTGGGTCACCGGAGCCATCATAATCATGTCTTTCCTCCTCCACTCTTCGATCACCGTAGCCTACTTCTTCACCCTGTTCTTCCAGACCATCATTGTCGTTAAGATATGACAAGATATCACCTCTGGCTAAGATTATGTCCCCCAACACCTCTTCTGCTTGCTCATCTCGTCTGTGCTCCATTGTTTCTGCAAATATTACAACATGGCAATTATTACACAAACATGACAACAGATGGATATATTAGTGCAAACGTAGAGCTAGCTTATTCCGGGTTTGGGGTGGCCTAGGCAACGCTTCAAGGGTAGGGGCGCGGTGGGAGGGGGTAGGAGACCGACATCATTTTTTCTAGGGTTTGGGTGTCCTCGGGAGTTTTGGTCGAGCGAGAGGGCCGGGGGGTGCTCCCGTGGTATAAGTTATCACGGTCGAGAGGGGGTATAAATATCGACCGTGCATCATGTCGAAGTTATCTGGGAGGGAGTTATATATATCGACAACGACGACATACATACATGGGAAAATAATGTTATCGGGGAGGGGGTATATCGACCCCCCCACGTGTTGAAGTTATCGGGAGGGGGTTATATCGACAACGACGACATACATACACGGGAAAATAATGTTATCGAGGAGGGGGTATATCGACCCCCCCCTCGTGTTGAAGTTATCCCCCCTCGTGTTGAAGTTATCGGGAGGGGGTAATATCGACAACGACGACATACATACACGGGAAAATAATGTTATCGGGGAGGGGGTATATCGACCCCCCCACGTGTTGAAGTTATCGGGAGGGGGTTATATCGACAACGACGACATACATACACGGGAAAATAATGTTATCGAGGAGGGGGTATATCGACCCCCCCTCGTGTTGAAGTTATCCCCCCTCGTGTTGAAGTTATCGGGAGGGGGTAATATCGACAACGACGACATACATACACGGGAAAATAATGTTATCGGGGAGGGGGTATATCGACCCCCCCACGTGTTGAAGTTATCAGGAGGGGGTTATATCGACAACGACGACATATATACACGGGAAAATAATGTTATCGGGGAGGGGGTATATCGACCCCCTCGTGTTGAAGTTATCCCCCCTCGTGTTGAAGTTATCGGGAGGGGTATATATCGACGACGACAGACCCGATAAAACATAAGAAAACGAAGAAGAAATAAAAAGAGGAGGAGAAGAAAGGAATAGAGGAGAGGATTGAAGAAAAAAAAGAAAAAAAAAGAGGAGAAGAAGAAAGGAATAGAGGAGAAGAAGAAAAAATAGAATTTCTATTTTTTCTTCTTCTCCTCTATTCCTTTCTTCTTCTCCTCTTCTTTTTCTTCTTTTTTCCTCTTCTTATTTATTTCTCCTCTTCTTCCTCTCCTCTTCTTCTTTCTTTCCTCTTCTTATTTTCTTCTTTCCTATGCTTCTTTTTCTTCTTCTTCCCTTCCTAGCTAGATATATAAAAACTTTCTATATATGAAGAAAAAACTTTCTATGAACAAAAAAACATTTTTGACATATATATTCATACATTTTGAACATCTACATACATACAATTTTTTTGTTCACATATACATTATAGCCACATACACATATACATCACATATGAACAAAAAAATTAAACTAATAAAAATAAAAAAACATATAGCCACATATGAACAAAAACATATAGCCACATACATACACATATACATTATATATATATATATATATATATATATGATCAAAAAACAATTAAACTAATAAAAAAACAGAGCCGGGGCGGCGGCTCTCACAGCGGGGGCGGCTAGGACGATGGCGACGGCGGGGGCGGCGAGGGCGCCGGCGCGCGGGGGCGGGACGGGGCGGGGGCGGCGAGGGCGCCGGCGAGCACGCGCGGGCCGGGCAGGGGGCTCGGGGCGCCGAGGCGGCGCGCGCGAGGCGGGGCGGCGCGTGGGGGCAGGGCGACGGCGACGAGCACCAAGCGGCTACCCGTCGATGCAAGGGCGCGGGGCGACGGCGACGAGGAGCGGGCGGCGACGGCGAGCACGGGCAGCCTGGCGGCGTCGGGGGCAACTGGCGAGGGATCTGAAAATTTCCCAAGTGTTGGCTTATATAGGCACACCTTTGGTCCCGGTTGGTGGCACCAACCGGGACCAATGCCACCCTTTAGTCCCGGTTGGTGCCACCAACCGGGACCAATGGTCCCTTTTCAGCAGCGCAAAGGGCGGGAAGCGGCGGCCTTTGGTCCCGGTTGGTGGCACCAACCGGGACTAAAGGGGGGGCATTGGTCCCGGTTGGTGCCACCAACCGGAACGAAAGGCCTTGCGCTGCCCGCGGCCAAAAGTTTAGTCCCACCTCGCTAGTTGAGAGGGGCTCGGATTGGTTTATAAGCCCCGCTGCGGCTGCTGTCTCGAACTCCTCTCTATAGCAGGCTTCTGGGCCTAACTTTGACGCGCTGCCCGTTGAGCCCTCTAGCCCTTCTGGGCCTGTATTTGCAAACCCAAGGGTTGGAGGGCCCAGCGGGCAGCGCCCCAACAATTTTTTTTGCTGTCCGCATCGCGGCCAAAAGTTTAGTCCCACCTCGCTAGCCGAGGGGCGCCCCGCACCAGTTTAAATACCGCGGCGCGGCTGCTGTTTCGAACTCCTCTCTATAGCAGGCTTTTGGGCCTAACTTTGGCGCGCTGCCCGTTTAGCCTCCTAGCCCTTCTGGGCCTGTATTTGCAAACCTGAGGGTTGGAAGGCTAAGCGGGCACCGCCCCAACAATTTTTTTTGCTGTATTTAGTTTTTTTGTTTTCTTTTTTGCTTTATTTATTTTGTTTTGTTTCTACTTACAACAAAAAACTTATTTATTTTATTTTATTTTGTTTCTAATTATTTATTTATTTTACTTTATGATAATTCTTTTTGCTATTAAAGTTTCTATCAAAAAAAGTTCTTTATGAATTTTTTTTGCTGTATTTAGTTTCTTTGTTTTCTTTTTTGCTTTATTTATTTTGTTTTGTTTCTATTTACAACAAAAAACTTATATATTTTATTTTATTTTGTTTCTAATTACTTATTTATTTTACTTTATGATAATTCTTTTTGCTATTAAAGTTTCTATCAAAAAAAGTTCTTTATGTAATTCTTTTTGCTTTTAATGATTTTGAACAGAAAATACTTCGATAATTTTAGTTGCATCAATTTTATATGATTTTAGTTTCAATAATAATAGAGGTTTCTTATAATGTTCTGAACAGAAAATACTTTGTTAATTTTAGTTTCATAAATTTTATTAAAGTTTATTTTATTTTGTCGGAACACAAGAAGTCCGGAGTTGTAATAAGTTATTAAAAATAAAAAGAGGCGCAATGCTCGTTGATTTGCTTCAAGCCTTTCGGAATAGTGTAGACTGCACTGCACATAGCTCCATGCAGTCTACCTTATTCCTCAAGGCTTGAAGTTAAGCAACGTGAGCATTGCGCCTCTTCTTCATCGTCTCTACACTCAGGGCTTATAAACCGCTCGTAGTGCCTCTCAGCTAGCGAGGTGGGACTAAAAAACTGCTTAGTAAGAAACTCTAGTACCGGTTCGTGCCACGAACCGGTACTAAAGGTGCTCGTGGGGCCACAGCCTCATTAGTACCGGTTCGTGGCACCAACAGGGACCAAAGGGTGGAATTGGTCCCGGTTCGTGCCACCAACCGGGACCAATGGCCTTGCACAGCGGCGTGGTGGTGAGTTTAGTCCCACCTCGCTAGCTGAGAGAGAGCCGCACCTGTTTATAAGGTGCGGTGCGCCTGAGCTGTCGAGCTCCTCTCTAAAGCAGGCTTACGGGCCTAACCTCTCTGTACATGCCTGTGGGCCTACTGGGCCTTCTGCGGGCCTGAATCCTGGCCCATGGATGGGTTTCTAATCGTATTCAGGCCGTGGTGGCCCAGTAGGTGGCAAAATTTTTAATTTTTGGCCTGTTATTTTTCATGCATTTACTAATTATTTTGAGCTATAAGACCCTAAAATTGAAAAGCATTTCAAATAAACTCTGAGAAGGTTGAAAGTTGGCATGGTATCATCATTTCATCCACATAGCATGTGCAAGAAAGTTGAGAGGGTTACGGCAAAAACTAGATGCACTTGTACAAAACGGACAATGGTATCATACTCATCTTTTACAAAGTTGGCATGGTATCATCATAATAGTTGCGGGAGAAAGTCTTCACTTTTTCTTCGCTTGTGTCATTTGCTTATTGCGCCGTAACCATGGATAATCTTCATTGTTTATCAGGATGCTTGGGTCAGCCTTGACTTTGAAGGGAGCAATTTCATGAAACTTTTCATAATCTTCAGACATGTCTGTCTTGCCCTCCACTCCCACAATGTCCCTTTTTCCTGAAAGAACTATGTGGCGCTTTGGCTCATCGTATGATGTATTCGCTTCCTTATCTTTTCTTTTCTTCGGTCTGGTAGACATGTCCTTCACATAGATAACCTGTGCCACATCATTGGCTAGGACGAACGGTTCGTCAGTGTACCCAATATTGTTCAGATCCACTGTTGTCATTCCGTACTGTGGGTCTACCTGTACCCCGCCTCCTGACAGATTGACCCATTTGCACTTAAACAAAGGGACCTTAAAATCATGTCCGTAGTCAAGTTCCCATATGTCCATTATGTAACCATAATAGGTGTCCTTTCCCCTCTCGGTTGCTGCATCAAAGCGGACACCGCTGTTTTGGTTGGTGCTCTTTTGATCTTGGGCGATCGTGTAAAATGTATTCCCATTTATCTCGTATCCTTTGTAAGTCAATACAGTCGAAGATGGTCCCCTGGACAATGAGTACAACTCATCACAAACAGTGGTGTCACCTCTGAGACGTGTTTCCAACCAACTGCTGAAAGTCTTGATGTGTTCACATGTAATCCAGTCGTCACACTGCTCCGGGTGTTTGGAGCGCAGACTGTTCTTGTGTTCATCGACATATGGGGTCACCAAGGTAGAGTTCTGTAGAACTGTGTAGTGTGCTTGAGACCAAGAATATCCGTCCCTGCATATTATTGAGTCCCCCCTCCAAGCGTGCCTTTTCCAGTCAGTCTCCCCTCATACCGCGATTTAGGGAGACCTATCTTCTTAAGGCCAGGAATGAAGTCAACACAAAACCCAATGACATCCTCTGTTTGATGGCCCATGGAGATGCTTCCTTCTGGCCTAGCGCGGTTACGGACATATTTCTTTAGGACTCCCATGAACCTCTCAAAGGGGAACATATTGTGTAGAAATACGGGCCCCAGAATGACAATCTCGTCGACTAGATGAACTAGGACGTGCGTCATGATATTGAAGAAGGATGGTGGGAACACCAGCTCGAAACTGACAAGACATTGCGCCACATCACTCCTTAGCCTTGGTATGATTTCTGGATCGATCACCTTATGAGAGATTGCATTGAGGAATGCACATAGCTTCACAATGGCTAATCGGACGTTTTCCGGTAGAAGCCCCCTCAATGCAACCGGAAGCAGTTGCGTCATAATCACGTGGCAGTCATGAGACTTTAGGTTCTGGAACTTTTTCTCTGGCATATTTATTATTCCCTTTATATTCGACGAGAAGCCAGTCGGGACCTTCATACTGAGCAGGCATTCAAAGAAGATTTCTTTCTCTTCTTTCGTAAGAGCGTAGCTGGCAGGACCTTCATACTGCTTCGGAGGCATGCCGTCTTTTTCGTGCAAACGTTGCAGGTCCTCCCGTGCCTCAGGTCTATCTTTTGTCTTCCCATACACGCCCAAGAAGCCTAGCAGGTTCATGCAAAGGTTCTTCGTCACGTGCATCACATCGATTGAAGAGCGAATCTCTAGCTCTTTCCAGTAGGGTAGGTCCCAAAATATAGATTTCTTCTTCCACATGGGTGCGTGTCCCTCAGCGTCATTCGGAACAGCTAGTCCGCCGGGACCCTTTCCAAAGATTACGTGTAAATCATTGACCATAGCAAGTACGTGATCACCGGTACGCATGGCGGGCTTCTTCCGGTGATCTGCCTCGCCTTTGAAATGCTTGCCTTTCTTTCGACATTGATGGTTGGTCAGAAGAAATCGACGATGGCCCAGGTACACATTCTTCCTGCTTTTGTCCAGGTATATACTTTCAGTGTCATCTAAACAGTGCGTGCATGCGTGGTATCCCTTGTTTGTCTGTCCTGAAAGGTTACTGAGAGCGGGCCAATCGTTGATGGTTACAAACAGCAACGCGTGCAGGTTAAATTCCTCCTGTTTGTGCTCATCCCACGTACGTACACCGTTTCCATTCCACAACTGTAAAAGTTCTTCAACTAATGGCCATAGGTACACATCAATGTCGTTGCCGGGTTGCTTAGGGCCTTGGATGAGAACTGGCATCATAATGAACTTCCGCTTCATGCACATCCAAGGAGGAAGGTTATACATACATAGAGTCACGGGCCAGGTGCTGTGATTGCTGCTCTGCTCCCCGAAAGGATTAATGCCATCCGCGCTTAAACCAAACCATACGTTCCTTGGGTCAGCTGCAAACTCAGCCCAGTACTTTCTCTCGATTTTTCTCCACTGCGACCCGTCAGCGGGTGCTCTCAACTTCCCGTCTTTCTTACGGTCCTCACTGTGCCATCGCATCAACTTGGCATGCTCTTCGTTTCTGAACAGATGTTTCAACCGTGGTATTATAGGAGCATACCACATCACCTTCGCAGGAACCCTCTTCCTGGGGGGCTCACCGTCAACATCACCAGGGTCATCTCGTCTGATCTTATACCTCAATGCACCGCATACCGGGCATGCGTTCAGATCCTTGTACGCACCCCGGTAGAGGATGCAGTCATTAGGGCATGCATGTATCTTCTGCACCTCCAATCCTAGAGGGCATACGACCTTCTTTGCTGCGTATGTACTGTCGGGCAATTCGTTATCCTTTGCAAGCTTCTTCTTCAATATTTTCAATAGCTTCTCAAATCCTTTGTCAGGCACAGCATTCTCTGCCTTCCACTGCAGCAATTCCAGTACGGTACCGAGCTTTGCGTTGCCATCTTCGCAATTGGGGTACAACCCTTTTTTGTGATCCTCTAACATGCGATCGAACTTCAGCTTCTCCTTTTGACTTTTGCATTGCGTCCTTGCATCGACTATGACCCGGCGGAGATCATCATCATCGGGCACTGGTTCCTCTTGATCTTCAGCAACTTCCCCCCTTGCAGCATCATTGGGCACATCGTCTGGTTCCTCTTGATCTTCAGCAGCTTCCCCCGTTGCAGCATCACCGTATTCAGGGGGCACATAGTTGTCATCGTCCTCTTCTTCTTCGCCGTCTTCCATCATAACCCCTATTTCTCCGTGCCTCGTCCAAACATTATAGTGTGGCATGAAACCCTTGTAAAGCAGGTGGGTGTGAAGGATTTTACGGTCAGAGTAAGACTTCGTATTCCCACATATAGGGCATGGACAACACATAAAACCATTCTGCTTGTTTGCCTCAGCCACTTCGAGAAAATCATGCACGCCCTTAATGTACTCGGAGGTGTGTCTGTCACCGTACATCCATTGCTGGTTCATCTGCGTGCATTATATATAATTAAGTGTGTCAAAAACCATTACAGAACATCATGAATAGATAATTAAGTGACCAAATTAATAGAAGTTCATCATCACATTAAAACCAAAGTACATACATAGTTCTCATCTAACAACATATATATAGCTCTCCAGAGCATCTAATTAATTAAACCATACATTGAAACTATGTAAAACATTTCAATGCGAAAACAAATGCGATCATAATCGCAACCAAGGTAACAATTGATCCAACGGCATAATGATACCAAGCCTCGGTATGAATGGCATATTTTCTAATCTTTCTAATCTTCAAGCGCACTGCATCCATCTTGATCTTGTGATCATCGACGACATCCGCAACATGCAACTCCAATATCATGTTCTCCTCCTTAATTTTTTTATTTTTTCCTTCAAATAATTGTTTTCTTCTTCAACTAAATTTAACCTCTCGACAATAGGGTCGGTTAGAATTTCCGGTTCAACCACCTCCTAGATAAATAAAATCTATGTCACGTTGGTCGGTATATTTGTCATAAACAACAAATGAACCAAATAGTTATAAAAAGATAATACATACCACATCCGAATCATAGACAGGACGAGGGCCAACGGGGGCGGATACCAAAACCATCGCACTATGTAATAAGAAGGAATAATAAAAGTAACAAAATTAGACAAGTAACTATCTAAAGTAAGAATTTTTCCTTTCAGAAAGAAGATAAGAACAAGAGGCTCACCACGGTGGTGCTGGCGACGAGATCGGCGCGGGCGATCGACGGCGGTGAAGACGGGGACGGGACGTGACGGACCGCTAAACCTAGACAAATCTCGGGGAAAATGGAGCTCGAAGGTCGAGTTTCGAGAGGACAAAGATTAACTAGTGTGGCTCAGACATTTCATCGAACACCTCATGTGCATAGGAGGTGAGCTAGAGCACCCAAATGCACTCCCCTCGCCGGCCAGAAAAAACAGAGCACTCTGGAGTGCTCTGCTGTGGCGATGGGGTATATATAGGGAACTCATTGGTCCCGGTTCGTGGCACCAACCGGGACTAAAGGCCTTTGGTCCCGGTTGGTGCCACGAACCAGGACCAATGCCCCCTTTAGTCCCGGTTGCCACCAACCGGGACCAAAGGCCTTGTGCTGGAACTGGCGCGGTGCGGTGGGATGTTTAGTCCCACCTCGCTAGCCGAGAGGCTTTGACAGTGGTTTATAAGCGCAGCTGCGCTGACCACTTCGAGCTCCTCTCAAATGCAGGCTTACGGGCCTATTCTGTCACTCTTTGCCTGTGGGTCCTACTGGGCCTTCTGCGGGCCTGAATCCTGGCCCATGGATGGGTTTCTAGTCGTATTCAGGCCGTGGTGGCCGAGTAGGTGGCATAATTTTTTCCTCTGTTTTTTTCTCTTTTGCTTTATTTGTTTTGTTTTGTTTCTACTTACAACAAAAACTTATTTATTTTATTTCTAATTACTTATGTATTTTACTTTAATTATTTTATTTTTATTTATTTTACTGCTGCTATTTTTATTTATTTTATTGCTGCTATTTTTACTTAATTTATTAAGGTTTATTTATTGTAGTTACTATAGTTTATTTTATTAAGGTTTATTTAGTTTTATTTATTTTATTAAGGTTTATTTATTTTATAAATATAAAAAATGAAAATAGATGCGCTTATAGAGAAAATTCAACCTAAATTCATAATAAATTTCTATGAAATTTACTGTGAATTTAGGTCAAATTCCCTGTATAAGGGCATCTATTTTCACTTTAAAAGGCAGAGAGGGACGGGCTTATAAACTGGTGTGAGCGCCCTCCGTTTGGCGAGGTGGGACTAAACACTGGCCGCAACTAGGACCAGCCCTTTAGTCCCGGTTTGTGGTATGAACCGGGACTAAAGGGTGGTGGGCCAGGAGCGTGGCCCATTGGTCCCGGTTTGTCCCACCAACCGGGACCAAAGGGGCCGGACGAACCAGGACCAATGCCCCCACGAGGCCCGGCAGGCCCCTGGCCGCACGAACCGGGACCAATGCTCACATTAGTCCCGGTTCGTGACTGAACCGGGACTAATGTGAATATTGCCCTGTGACCAAAGCCCAGTTTTCTACTAGTGCCACGTACCCTCGTAGACCGAAAGCGGAAGCATTAATTTAACGCGGTTGATGTAGTCGAACGTCTTCTCAATTCAACCGATCAAGTCCCGAACGTACGACACCTTCGAGTTCTGCACACGTTTAACTCGATGATGTCCCTCGAACTCTTGATCCAACAAAGTGTCGAGGGAGAGTTCCGTCAGCACGACGGCCTGGTGACGGTGATGGTGATGTGATCCGTGCAGGGCTTCGCCTAAGCACTACGTGAATATGACAGGATGCGTAAACTGTGGAGGGGGGGGGGGTCCGCACACGGCTAACAATGTTTGTTGTGTGTTCTAGGCGCCCCCTCCCCACATATATATAGGTGGGAGGGGGAGGGGGACAGCCATGGGGCGCCCCAAGTAGGAGGAATCCTACTTGGGGGCCTCCTCCAATTCGGCCTCCCGCTTTCCTTATCTCCGGAGGGGGGAAGGAAAGAGGGGAGAGGGGAAAGGAAGGGGGAATCCTAATCCCTCTATTTCCTTTCCTCCCCCTGTCGGTGTCAAAACCGGTGGATCTCGGGTAGGGGGTCCCGAACTGTGCGTCTAAGGTCGATTGTAACAGGAGACGGGGGACACGATGTTTACCCAGGTTCGGGCCCTCTTGATGGAGGTAATACCCTACTTCTTGCTTGATTGATCTTGATGAATATGAGGATTACAAGAGTTGATCTACCACGAGATCGTAATGGCTAAACCCTAGATGTCTAGCCTGTATGATTGTGATTGTCTCTACGGACTAAACCCTCCGGTTTATATAGACACCAGAGGGGCCTAGGGTTGTATAGAGTCGGTTTAAAGAGGAAGGAATCTTCATATCCGAACGCCAAGCTTGCCATCCACGCAAAGGAGAGTCCCATCCGGACACGGGAGGAAGTCTTCTGTCTTGTATCTTCATGGCCCATTAGTCCGGCCCACGTCACATAGGCCGGACGCCCGAGTACCCCTTAATCCAGGACTCCCTCAGTAGCCCCCGAACCAGACTTCAATGACGATGTGTCCGGCGCGCTGATAGTCTTTGTGTTGGGAATCGTAGCATAATTTAAAATTTTCCTACGCTCACCAAGATGCATCTATGGAGTCTACTAGCAACGAGGGGAAAGGAGTGGATCTACATACCCTTGTAGATCGCGAGCGGAAGCGTTCCAATGAACGTGGATGACGGAGTCGTACTCGCCGTGATCCAAATCACCGATGACCGAGTGCCGAACGGACGGCACCTCCGCGTTCAACACACGTACGGTGCAGCGACGTCTCCTCCTTTCTTGATCCAGCAAGGGGGGAGGAGAGGTTGATGGAGATCCAACAGCACGACGGCGTGGTGGTGGATGTAGCGGCTCTCCGGCAGGGCTTCGCCGAGCTTCTGCGCGAGAGAGAGAGGTGTTGCAGGGGAGGAGGGAGGCGCCAAAGGCTGTAGTGTGCTGCCCTCCCTCCCCCCCCTTTATATAGGCCCCCAAGGGGGGTGCGCAGCCCTTGGAGATGGGATCTCCAAGGGGGGGCGGCGGCCAAGGGGGAAGGGGTTGCTTTGCCCCCCAAGGCAAGGGGAAACTCCCCCCTAGGGTTCCCAACCCTAGGCGCATGGGGGGGAGGCCCAAAGTGGCGCCCCAGCCCATTAGGGGCTGGTTCCCCTCCACTTTCAGCCCACGGGGCCCTCCGGGACAGGTGGCCCCACCCGGTGGACCCCCGGGACCCTTCCGGTGGTCCCGGTACAATACCGATAACCCCCGAAACTTTCCCGGTGGCCAAAACTGGACTTCCTATATATAATTCTTCACCTCCGGACCATTCCGGAACCTCTCGTGACGTCCGGGATCTCATCCGGGACTCCGAACAACTTTCGGGTTTCCGCATACATATATCTCTACAACCCTAGCGTCACCGGACCTTAAGTGTGTAGACCCTACGGGTTCGGGAGACATGCAGACATGACCGAGACGCCTCTCCGGTCAATAACCAACAGCGGGATCTGGATACCCTTGTTGGCTCCCACATGTTCCACGATGATATCATCGGGTGAACCACGGTGTCGAGGATTCAATCAATCCGTATGCAATTCCCTTTGTCAATCGGTATGTTACTTGCCCGAGATTCGATCGTCGGTATCCCAATACCTTGTTCAATCTCGTTACCGGCAAGTCTCTTTACTCATACCGCAATGCATGATCCCGTGACTAACGCCTTAGTCACATTGAGCTCATTATGATGATGCATTACCGAGTGGGCCCAGAGATACCTCTCCGTTTACACGGAGTGACAAATCCCAGTCTCGATCCGTGCCAACCCAACAGACACTTTCGGAGATACCCGTAATGCACCTTTATAGTCACCCAGTTACGTTGTGACGTTTGGCACACCCAAAGCACTCCTACGGTATCCGGGAGTTGCACGATCTCATGGTCTAAGGAAAAGATACTTGACATTGGAAAAGCTCTAGCAAACGAAACTACACGATCTTTTATGCTATGCTTAAGTTGGGTCTTGTCCATCACATCATTCTCCTAATGATGTGATCCCGTTATCAATGACATCCTATGTCCATAGTCAGGAAACCATGACTATCTGTTGATCAACGAGCTAGTCAACTAGAGGCTTACTAGGGACAGGTTGTGGTCTATGTATTCACACATGTATTACGATTTCCGGACAATACAATTATAGCACGAATAATAGACTATTATCATGAACACAGAAATATAATAATAACCATTTATTATTGCCTCTAGGGCATATTTCCAACAGTCTCCCACTTGCACTAGAGTCAATAATCTAGTTACATTGTGATGAATCGAACACCCATTGCGTCCTGGTGTTCATCATGTTTTGCCCTAGGGAGAGGTTTAGTCAACGGATCTGCTACATTCAGGTCCGTGTGCACTTTACAAATGTCTATGTCTCCATTTTGAACACTTTCACGAATGGAGTTGAAGCGACGCTTGATATGTCTGGTCTTCCTGTGAAACCTGGGCTCCTTCGCAAGGGCAATAGCTCCAGTGTTGTCACAAAAGAGAGTCATTGCGCCCGACGCATTGGGAATCACCCCTAGGTCGGTAATGAACTCCTTCATCCAGACTGCTTCCTGTGCTGCCTCCGAGGCTGCCATGTACTCCGCTTCACATGTAGATCCCGCCACGACGCTTTGCTTGCAACTGCACCAGCTTACTGCTCCTCTATTCAATATATACACGTATCCGGTCTGTGACTTCGAGTCATCCAGATCTGTGTCGAAGCTAGCGTCGACGTAACCCTTTACGACGAGCTCTTCGTCACCTCCATAAACGAGAAACATATCCTTAGTCCTCTTCAGGTACTTCAGGATATTCTTGACCGCTGTCCAGTGTTCCTTGCCGGGATTACTTTGGTACCTTCCTACCAAACTTACGGCAAGGTTTACATCAGGTCTGGTACACAGCATGGCATACATAATAGACCCTATGGCCGAGGCATAGGGGATGACACTCATCTCTTCTATATCTTCTGCCGTGGTCGGGCATTGAGCCGTGCTCAATTGCACACCTTGCAATACAGGCAAGAACCCCTTCTTGGACTGATCCATACTGAACTTCTTCAATATCTTGTCAAGGTATGTACTCTGTGAAAGACCAATGAGGCGTCTTGATCTATCTCTATAGATCTTGATGCCTAATATGTAAGCAGCTTCTCCAAGGTCCTTCATTGAAAAACACTTATTCAAATAGGCCTTTATACTTTCCAAGAATTCTATATCATTTCCCATCAATAATATGTCATCCACATATAATATGAGAAATGCTACAGAGCTCCCACTCACTTTCTTGTAAACACAGGCTTCTCCATAAGTCTGTGTAAACCCAAACGCTTTGATCATCTCATCAAAGCGAATGTTCCAACTCCGAGATGCTTGCACCAGCCCATAGATTGAGCGCTGGAGCTTGCATACCTTGTTAGCATTCTTAGGATCGACAAAACCTTCCGGCTGCATCATATACAACTCTTCCTTAAGGAAGCCGTTAAGGAATGCCGTTTTGACGTCCATCTGCCATATCTCATAATCATAGTATGCGGCAATTGCTAACATGATTCGGACGGACTTCAGCTTCGCTACGGGTGAGAAAGTCTCATCGTAGTCAACCCCTTGAACTTGTCGATAACCCTTAGCGACAAGTCGAGCTTTGTAGATGGTCACATTACCATCTGCGTCCGTCTTCTTCTTAAAGATCCATTTGTTTTCTATGGCTCGCCGCTCATCGGGCAAGTCAGTCAAAGTCCATACTTTGTTTTCATACATGGATTCTATCTCGGATTTCATGGCTTCTAGCCATTTGTCGGAATCCGGGCCCGCCATCGCTTCTTCATAGTTCGAAGGTTCACCGTTGTCTAACAACATGATTTCCAGGACAGGGTTGCCGTACCACTCTGGTGCGGAACGTGTCCTTGTGGACCTACGAAGTTCAGTAACTTGATCTGAAGCTTCATGATCATCATCATTAACTTCCTCCCCAGTTGGTGTAGGCACCACAGGAACATTTTCCCGCGCTGCGCTACTTTCCGGTTCGGAAGGGGTGACTATCACCTCATCAAGTTCCACTTTCCTCCCACTCAATTCTTTCGAGAGAAACTCCTTCTCTAGAAAGGACCCGTTCTTGGCAACGAAGATCTTGCCTTCGGATCTGAGGTAGAAGGTATACCCAATAGTTTCCTTAGGGTATCCTATGAAGACGCATTTTTCCGATTTGGGTTCGAGCTTTTCAGGTTGAAGTTTCTTGACATAAGCATCGCATCCCCAAACTTTTAGAAATGACAGCTTAGGTTTCTTCCCAAACCATAATTCATACGGTGTCGTCTCAACGGATTTAGACGGTGCCCTATTTAAAGTGAATGCGGCAGTCTCTAAAGCATAACCCCAAAATGAGAGCGGTAAATCGGTAAGAGACATCATAGATCGCACCATATCCAATAGAGTGCGATTACGACGTTCGGACACACCATTTCTCTGAGGTGTTCCAGGCGGCGTGAGTTGTGAAACTATTCCACATTTCCTTAAGTGTGTACCAAATTCGTGACTTAAATATTCTCCACCACGATCTGATCGTAAGAATTTTATTTTCCTGTCACGTTGATTCTCGACTTCACTCTGAAATTCCTTGAACTTTTCAAAGGTTTCAGACTTGTGTTTCATTAGGTAGACATACCCATATCAACTTAAATCATCAGTGAGAGTGAGAACATAACGATATCCTCCGCGAGCCTCAACACTCATTGGACCGCACACATCGGTATGTATGATTTCCAATAAGTTGGTTGCTCGCTCCATTGTTCCGGAGAACGGAGTCTTGGTCATCTTACCCATGAGGCATGGTTCGCACGTGTCAAATGATTCGTAATCAAGAGACTCCAAAAGTCCATCTGCATGGAGCTTCTTCATGCGCTTGACACCAATGTGACCAAGGCGGCAGTGCCACAAGTATGTGGGACTATCGTTATCAACTTTACATCTTTTGGTATTCACACTATGAACATGTGTAGCATCACGTTCGAGATTCATCAAGAATAAACCATTGACCAGCGGGGCATGACCATAAAACATATCTCTCAAATAAATAGAACAACCATTATTCTCAGATTTAAATGAGTAGCCATCTCGAATTAAACGAGATCCAGATACAATGTTCATGCTCAAAGCTGGCACTAAATAACAATTATTGAGGTTTATAACTAATCCCGTGGGTAGATGCAGAGGTAGCGTGCCGACGGCGATCACATCGACCTTGGAACCATTCCCGACGCGCATCGTCACCTCGTCTTTTGCCAGTCTCCGTTTATTCCGTAGTTCCTGATTTGAGTTACAAATATGAGCAACCGCACCGGTATCAAATACCCAGGAGCTACTACAAGTACTGGTAAGGTACACATCAATTACTTGTATATCACATATACCTTGGGTGTTGCCGGCCTTCTTCTTGTCCGCTAAATATTTGGGGCAGTTCCGCTTCCAGTGACCACTTCCCTTGCAATAAAAGCACTCAGTCTCGGGCTTGGGTCCATTCTTTGACTTCTTCCCGGTAACTGGCTTACCGGGCGCGGCAATTCCCTTGCCGTCCTTCTTGAAGTTCTTCTTACCCTTGCCCTTCTTGAACTTAGTGGTTTTATTCACCATCAACACTTGATGTTCCTTTTTGATCTCCCCTTCCGCTGATTTTAGCATTGAATATACCTCGGGAACGGTCTTTTCCATCCCCTGCATATTGTAGTTCATCACAAAGCTCTTGTAGCTTGGTGGAAGCGACTGGAGGATTCTGTCAATGACCGCGTCATCCGGGAGATTAACTCCCAGCTGAGACAAGCGGTTGTGCAACCCAGACATTCTGAGTATGTGCTCACTAACAGAACTGTTCTCCTCCATTTTACAGCTGAAGAACTTGTCGGAGACATCATATCTCTCGACCCGGGCATGAGCTTGAAAAACCAGTTTCAGCTCCTCGAACATCTCGTATGCTCCATGTTTCTCAAAACGCTTTTGGAGACCCGGTTCTAAGCTGTAAAGCATGCCGCACTGAACGAGGGAGTAATCATCAGCACGCTGCTGCCAAGCGTTCATAACGTCTTGGTTCTCAGGGATTGGTGCTTCACCTAGCGGTGCTTCTAAGACATAATCTTTCTTGGCAACTATGAGGATGAGCCTCAGGTTCCGGACCCAGTCCGTATAGTTGCTGCCATCATCTTTCAGCTTGGTTTTCTCTAGGAACGCGTTGAAATTGAGGACAACGTGGGCCATTTGATCTACAATACATAGTGTAAAGATTTTTAGACTAAGTTCATGATAATTAAGTTCATATAATCAAATTATCTAATGAACTCCCACTCAGATAGACATCCCTCTAGTTATCTAAGTGAAACATGATCCGAACTCAACTAGGCCGTGTCCGATCATCACGTGAGACGGACTAGTCAAGATCGGTGAACATCTCCATGTTGATCGTATCTTCTATACGACTCATGCTCGACCTTTCGGTCCTCCGTGTTCCGAGGCCATGTCTGTACATGCTAGGCTCGTCAAGTCAACCTAAGTGTATTGCGTGTGTTCCGAGGCCATGTCTGTACATGCTAGGCTCGTCAACACCCGTTGTATGCGAACGTAAGAATCTATCACACCCGATCATCACGTGGTGCTTCGAAACGACGAACCTTCGCAACGGTGCACAGTTAGGGTGAACACTTTCTTGAAATTATTATAAGGGATCATCCTACTTGCTACCGTCGTTCTAAGCAAATAAGATGCAAAAACATGATAAACATCACATGCAATCAAATAGTGACATGATATGGCCAATATCATCATGCTCCTTTGATCTCCATCTTCGGGGCACCATGATCATCTTCGTCACCGGCATGACACCATGATCTCCATCATCATGATCTCCATCATTGTGTCTTCATGAAGTTGTCACGCCAACGATTACTTCTACTTCTATGGCTAACCGTTTAGCAACAAAGTAAAGTAAATTACATGGCGTTATTCAATGACACGCAGGTCATGCAAAATAATAAAGACAACTCCTATGGCTCCTGCCGGTTGTCATACTCATCTACATGCAAGTCGTGATTCCTATTACAAGAATATGATCAATCTCATACATCACATATATCATTCATCACATCTTCTGGCCATATCATATCACATATATCACTTGCTGCAAAAACAAGTTAGACGTCCTCTAATTGTTGTTGCAAGTTTTTACGTGGTTTGTAGGTTTCTAGCAAGAACGATTTCTTACCTACGTATGACCACAACGTGATTTGCCAATTTCTATTTACCCTTCATAAGGACCCTTTTCATCGAATCTATTCCGACTAAAGTAGGAGAGACAGACACCCGCTAGCCACCTTATGCAACTAGTGCATGTCAGTCGGTGGAACCTGTCTCACGTAAGCGTACGTGTAAGGTCGGTCCGGGCCGCTTCATCCTACAATGCCGCCGAAACAAGAAACGACTAGTAGCGGCAAGAAGAATTGGCAACATCAACGCCCACAACTTCTTTGTGTTCTACTCGTGCATAGTAACTACGCATAGGCCTGGCTCTGATACCACTGTTGGGAATCGTAGCATAATTTAAAATTTTCCTACGCTCACCAAGATGCATCTATGGAGTCTACTAGCAACGAGGGGAAAGGAGTGGATCTACATACCCTTGTAGATCGCGAGCGGAAGCGTTCCAATGAACGTGGATGACGGAGTCGTACTCGCCGTGATCCAAATCACCGATGACCGAGTGCCGAACGGACGGCACCTCCGCGTTCAACACACGTACGGTGCAGCGACGTCTCCTCCTTTCTTGATCCAGCAAGGGGGGAGGAGAGGTTGATGGAGATCCAACAGCACGACGGCGTGGTGGTGGATGTAGCGGCTCTCCGGCAGGGCTTCGCCGAGCTTCTGCGCGAGAGAGAGAGGTGTTGTAGGGGAGGAGGGAGGCGCCAAAGGCTGTAGTGTGCTGCCCTCCCTCCCCCCCTTTATATAGGCCCCCAAGGGGGGTGCGCAGCCCTTGGAGATGGGATCTCCAAGGGGGGGGGCGGCGGCCAAGGGGGAAGGGGTTGCCTTGCCCCCCAAGGCAAGGGGAAACTCCCCCCCTAGGGTTCCCAACCCTAGGCGCATGGGGGGGAGGCCCAAAGTGGCGCCCCAGCCCATTAGGGGCTGGTTCCCCTCCACTTTCAGCCCACGGGGCCCTCCGGGACAGGTGGCCCCACCCGGTGGACCCCCGGGACCCTTCCGGTGGTCCCGGTACAATACCGATAACCCCCGAAACTTTCCCGGTGGCCAAAACTGGACTTCCTATATATAATTCTTCACCTCCGGACCATTCCGGAACCTCTCGTGACGTCCGGGATCTCATCCGGGACTCCGAACAACTTTCGGGTTTCCGCATACATATATCTCTACAACCCTAGCGTCACCGGACCTTAAGTGTGTAGACCCTACGGGTTCGGGAGACATGCAGACATGACCGAGACGCCTCTCCGGTCAATAACCAACAGCGGGATCTGGATACCCTTGTTGGCTCCCACATGTTCCACGATGATATCATCGGGTGAACCACGGTGTCGAGGATTCAATCAATCCGTATGCAATTCCCTTTGTCAATCGGTATGTTACTTGCCCGAGATTCGATCGTCGGTATCCCAATACCTTGTTCAATCTCGTTACCGGCAAGTCTCTTTACTCGTACCGCAATGCATGATCCCGTGACTAACGCCTTAGTCACATTGAGCTCATTATGATGATGCATTACCGAGTGGGCCCAGAGATACCTCTCCGTTTACACGGAGTGACAAATCCCAGTCTCGATCCGTGCCAACCCAACAGACACTTTCGGAGATACCCGTAATGCACCTTTATAGTCACCCAGTTACGTTGTGACGTTTGGCACACCCAAAGCACTCCTACGGTATCCGGGAGTTGCACGATCTCATGGTCTAAGGAAAAGATACTTGACATTGGAAAAGCTCTAGCAAACGAAACTACACGATCTTTTATGCTATGCTTAAGTTGGGTCTTGTCCATCACATCATTCTCCTAATGATGTGATCCCGTTATCAATGACATCCTATGTCCATAGTCAGGAAACCATGACTATCTGTTGATCAACGAGCTAGTCAACTAGAGGCTTACTAGGGACAGGTTGTGGTCTATGTATTCACACATGTATTACGATTTCCGGACAATACAATTATAGCACGAATAATAGACTATTATCATGAACACAGAAATATAATAATAACCATTTATTATTGCCTCTAGGGCATATTTCCAACACTTTGGCATTGCAAGGCGAGACTTCCTCCGAATACTTCAAAGCGTCTGACACGAAGAATTATACTCGGCTTTCCATTTAACGTCGTACCCATCGGCTTCTGCGCCTCCATTGCTTCGGCTTCCACGTGTCGAGCAAACACGAAAGGCCAGAGTATTTTTGCACATAACACCCTGGCCATGTAAGAAAGGCCTATATTTAAGTGGATTGGATCTTAGATGCCATCTCACACCAGGCGAAAAATCCTTAGAGCTTGCTAGGAGAAACCATTCCAGCATGGCTAGCGTTCCCAATTCTTCCTCCCGCCCCATGCATGGCTCCAAAAAAGGCGATTGGGAGAAATGTTCAGTATCCCATGGCTAGCTGAGTAAGCTTCAAACGCAGGGATTACTTCCCCCCGCGGATCTAGTCCCCGTCCGGGCAAGATTAACCTCTTTTACAGGCAAAGCACTGGCAGAAAATTTCCCTAATCCGACCAGGGGGGAGCGAGTGTGCTTCATATCCTTCTTAATAAGAGGTGTCGGGTTTCCAATCCACCCTTTCCTCCGAGGCCTCCTGGAGTACTACGGCCTCCAACTACACAACTTCACTCTGGCCTCCATCCTGCATATCGCGGGTTTCGTCGCTCTTTGCGAGCTATTCCTGGGCTGCGAGGCCCACTTTGATCTATGGAGAAAACTTTTCTGCCTCGTCCCTCGTACCTAAAAGGGATCCGTATTCAAGGTGGGCAGTGCCGAGATATGGCGCATAGCAGGGACCGGATACCTATCTGGCACGCCGAAGAAGGCATCCGAAGAGTGGCCCTCAGAGTGGTTTTATATTGAAGATGTCGCTCTCCCCGACCCAGTCCAAATGGGCCTTCCCGAATTTTCCAGCGCTCCGTTGAGGAAACGCCACAGCTGGCATCCTCGGAGCCTCGAGGAGGAGGATAGCGCAGAAGTCCAACAATTAATGGGCAAGATAAGGACACTCGCCCAGTCCGGATTATCAATAATCAAGGTAATGGCCACTTCCATAGTACGAGGTGTTCAACCACTCCAATTCAGAGGGCTCCCTATGTGGCACTACAATGGGGAAGATGACGCCTCACGCTGCGGACGGGAAGGTCCGGACACCCCTGCTGCCCTGGCCACAATATTGGCCGATCTGTATAAAGGGGAGAAAGAGGAGTTTACACGCCTTAAGCGCCAAGAGGGATTCTCCATGTACAATCCCCCTAGCTGGGTGAGTTTTAATCCCACCTCCTTACTCAATCATTTCCCCGAGTCATGTTTAATTGACATTTACCCGTCCATTTTTAACAGGAATGGCGGAAGGCTATCACGGGGATTTATAGCCCCGCTCCACAGTCGGAGGACCATAACCGAGACCTCGATCCCGGATTTGAAGAGGATCCGGACATATTTGTAGAACTCCAAGAGGGAGTCTTCTACCAGGCGAGCTATGATGGCACAGAAGTGGTCATCGTCGCCGATTATCCTGGCCTCGTTCCTGCCTCACATGTAAGTAGCCAGGAGACATCTCCCCTGAAAGAGCTTCCTCATTATGCCTCACCCACCGCACTGTCTCGTGCTCCAAAGGGGAGGCGCTCGGCGCGTCACGCCGCACCAGAGGCATTTCATAAGAGAGCGGCGCCTACGCCGGGCGGGTCTTCAAAGAGGAAGGCAAATGACAACACGACCGAGCCTTCATCAAAGAGGTATGCCTTTAAATATGCCCCTGGCAGTTACATCGAACCATGACATTGTCCGCTGTGTTTTATCAGGAAGAATGTTCGCCGGACTATGTCCGGGGATCCTGCTGGTCGCGCCTCCATCAGTCAAGTTCCAAACCCTGCCTCATGAGCTGGAAAAGTGCCAGACTCAGCTAGCTGTAGTTACCACATAACTGGAGAAGTCCAAGGAGGCACCGCCTGGTAATGTTCCCTTCCATCCAGGAAAAGTATAACCACGTACCCGTAATGTTAATACTATTGCATTTCCGATGACAGGATCAGTAGATCAACTGAAAGAGGAACTGAAAGTCGCACAGGCGGGTGATCAAGAGGCCAAAAGGCAACTGGCCGTAGGCGAGCGTGTGCTGACACGGGTCAGAGATGATAAGAACAAGCTGCAGGATTCCAACACCCTGCTGGGCGAAGAGCTAAAAGATATACGAGCCCAGCTAGCTGACGCCGTGAAGGAAAATAGGAGGCTACGAGGTGGCATATTTAGTATGCTTTTGAACTTGCCTCAGTGTAATTCAGCAAAAAAATGAGCTGACAGATTTATGTCTGCAGGTATGCTGACTGGCCGTCCCGAAGAGGAAATGTTCGGATCTCAAGGTGATATGCTGCAAGAGTTGTCCCAAGTGTACGAGCGAGCTCGGCAAGCAATGCGGAGCGTTTCCAAGGCTTTGTGGCCATCCGCCTCCCCTCCAGGAAGTATGGAGGAACTCGTGAAGCTATTCCAAGGAGCTCGGCGGCGCTTTCGATTATGGAAGATATCAGCCTGCCGAGAAGGTGCGCGAGAGGCCTGGGCCATGGTAAAAACACGGTACACCAAGGTTGATCCGAATCATATGGCCCGGGTCGGACCTCGGGGGTCAGATGGACAAGAAATTCCAGTTAGTTTGGTATATGACCAAGTAAAGATAGCCGCCAAGTTCTCCCAACAGGATTGTAAGCTAGACAGCCTGTTAGATGACATAGAGGAAGAAGTTTTTGAGTCCAAGTGACTATGTACTTCAATTTAAAATTTTGTCCCTAGCCGGATTGTAAAACGATTGTCATGACAGACCTTTTCACTTCGACCTCTGGACCCGAAGGTGCGGAGTGTTTCCGAATACCGGAGCAGCAATATAGACTGGGGTATGTGTGGAAACCAGGCGTAGGGGTCATAGTTGCTTGAACAGACAAGTTCTATCTGGCTAGCTATGTTATATTACTTGTTGATTGTAAGAAACATCTTCCAGGGAGAATAGTTCCGTTAAGGGTTCCTTTCCCTGGGTGAACGTTAGTATGCATGCCCGAACTGTGATTGAAAAATCGCAGTAATAACATCTGGGGGTTCACAGTGTAATCAGGGTATAACGTCTTTAGTCCGCCGACCGAATATTCCCTTAAGAACGCTAGCTTTTGGCTTCACCCAGTCTGAGGTACAAGTCCGGATGACCCGGCTGTCACAATCGCAGAGGTGCTCCCTTTATGCCCTAGCCGAACGAATGGGAACATAGGGCATAAGCACAGGAGCCAGGCAACCCAGCTTGGCAAAAACTTAAGTCATAACGGTGCATATAATGGCAAAGAAAAGGTACATATGAGGAAAGGACACATATGTGGGGAGCTTGATGCTCGGAAAATAATAATAATAAGCTTCTGTAAAAGAAGCCCCCAGGTATCATGAGCGTATACATTTAAGGATGTGTACGTTATAGGTGTGCGGTTTAGCCGCACAAGAGCTATAGAGCTGGAGAGAGAAAATTAAAAAGAGAAAAAAATGGGAACAAAGGGAGAAGAAGACGAACAAAGAGTACGGCTCTAGGCGTAGAATCTTCGGAGTCTGCGGCATTCCATGGGTTCGGCTCTAAGCGATTGTCCAATGCATCACGCAAGCGGTACACTCCTCCAGTGAGAACTTCATCTATGATGAAGGGACCCTCCCACTTGGGCTTGAGTTTGTCCTTTTTCTTTTCTGGCAAGCGTAGAACGAGTTCACCAACATTATAAGTCTTGGCCCGCACTTCTCTGCTTTGGTATCCGCGAGCCTGTTGTTGATAGAATGCAGAACGTGCTTTGGCAACGTCGCGCTCCTCCTCTAGGGTATCTAGGCTGTCCTACCGATCAAGCTCGGCCTCTCTCTCTCTTCATACATGCACACTCGAGGTGAGTCATGAATGATGTCGCAGGGCAAAATGGCCTCTGCGCCGTACACCATGAAGAATGGTGTGTATCCGGTAGTGCAATTGGGCGTGGTCCGCAGCCTCTAGAGTACGGAGTCGAGCTCCTCAACCCAGTGCTTGTCTGATTCTTTCAAAGACTGCACTAGTCTAGGCTTAATGCCGCTCATGATAAGACCATTAGCTCGCTCGACTTGACCGTTTGTTTGTGGGTGATAGACCGAGGTGTAATCGAGCTTAATGCCCAGTTTAGCACACCAGGTTTTCACTTCATCGGCTGTGAAATTGGAGCCGTTATCGGTGATGATGCTGTGTGGGACACCATAACGGTGCACGACACCGGATATAAACTCTATCACCGGTCCGGCTTTGGCCGTTTTAACTGGTTTGGCCTCTATCCACTTGCTGAATTTATCTACCATGAGTAGCAGATATTTTTTCTTATGGCTTCCTCCTTTAAAGGGTCCGACCATATCAAGCCCCCATACCGCGAAAGGCCAAGTAATGGGGATTGTTTGTAGAGCGGTAGGCGGCATATGGCTTTGATTGGCGAAAAGCTGGCATCCGACACAACGTTGGACAAGGTCCTGTGCATCTTCTCGGGCCGTCGGCTAAAAGAAGCCTGTACGGAAGGCCTTACTTACTAGGGCCCGAGCCGTGGCGTGGTGACTGCCGAGACCAGCATGGATTTCGGCCAGTAGCTGCCGTCCTTCTTCTTCGGAGATGCATCTTTGAAGGACTCTGGTAGCGCTTTTCTTGTAGAGCTCTCCGTCATGGACCTTGTAGGCTTTCGAGCGCCGAACAATGCAGTGAGCCTCATTCTAGTCTTCAGGGAGCTCTTGCCTATTAAGATAGCCCAAGAAGGGTTCGGTCCATGGGGCAATTACTGCCATTATTAGATGGACCGATGATGTTATTTCGGTGGCTGAGCCCCCGACACTACTAGGAAAAGGCCTACTAGCGGCGCACCAGTTTTGCCTACTAATGGCGCACTACTGGTGCGCCACTAGTACCACGCCACTAGTATTAAATACTAATGGCGCACCACTGGTGCGCCATTAGTATCTGGTATACTAATGGCGCACCACGCCATTAGTATAGGCCACTGGTGCGCCATTAGTATAGGTCGCGGTGCGCCATTAGTATTTTTGAATTTTGAAGGCGGGAAAATAGTAGTGGCGCACCGTCTAACCCCCACCGTGCGCCATTGCTATTTTTGAATTTTGAATTTGGATCTGGATCATGATTTTTTTGCCCATTTTTTGCTCGTTTTTTTGCTTTTTTTTCACGATTTTTTTCAAATTTTGTTCTCGTTTTTGGATCTTGTACGTTCTTTTGCCGTGTTTTTTGCCGGAGAGGAGGGCCGAGGTCACCGGAGAGGAGGAGGAGGAGGTCACCGGAGAGGCGCTCGCCTACATCGCTGGAGAGGAGGAGGAGGTCGCCGGAGAGGAGTTCACCGGAGCACCGGAGAGGAGGAAGGAGGAACCGTGAGGAGAGGGGAGGAGAGGAGGGAGGAGGAGCTCATCGGAGAGGAGGGAGGAGGAGATCACCGGAGAGGAGGGAGGAGAAACTGTGAGGGGAGGGGAGGAGAGGAGGGAGGAGGAGGTCGCCGGAGAGGAGGAGGAGGAGGTCGCCGGAGAGGAGGAGGGTAGTATGGTGGAGGAGAGAAGGGGAGATGGAGTGGAGGAGAGGAGGAGATGGAGTGGAGGAGAGGTGGAGTGGAGGAGAAGAATGAAGAGGTAAGGAGGAGAGGACCACGCCCAGCCATATATACGGCATAGTAATGGCGCACCGTGGGCAGGTGCGCCATTACTAACTTTTTTTTGATTTATTTTGAATTTTGAAGGCGGGAAGATAGTAATGGCGCACCATGGGCAGGTGCGCCATTAGTAAGTTTGAATTTTTTTGAATTTTTTTGCCTCTCCAGATCTTAAAAGCCCCGTATCTTTTTTTCTGTTAGGTTTTTGAGGATTTTGAAAATGTTTAACGAGGTTCCCGGTTAAATTCGGATGTAACTTTTCGAGTAGATGATTTTTCATATAAAAAACTTTTTCATCCGAGTTCGTATGCAAAAGTTATGCCCATTTTACAAATTCTCGAGAGATTTTGCAAAAAAGTCGAAAATTCATGTTTGTAAATTTTGCTAACAACTAGACCACATATCACATGGGAATCTTATTTTCTTTTATTTTTTGACATTTCTATCATTTTCTTTTATTTTTTTAAACTGAAAAGGCGGTCCACGGGGGGGGGGGGGGGGTGCATTCGGGGGAATGTTTGGGCCAAACTACTAATGGCGCACCGTGGGAGTGGTGCGCCATTACTAGTTCAACTAGTAATGGCGCACCACACCCACGGTGTGCCATTAGTAGTTTAAAAAATAAAATAAAATAAAAATTTGAAACATATTTACTAATGGTGCACCGTTGGAGTGGTGCGCCATTACTAGTTTTGAAATTTTTTTTACTAATAGCGCACCGTGGATGTGGTGCGCCATTAGTATGTGCACACTAATGGCGCACCAACACATGGTGCGCCATTACTATTTAGTAATGGCGCACCACATGCATAGTGCGCCATTAGTGTCCATATTGGCTATAGTTGTTTTTGTAGTAGTGCGATGATATCGGTATTGTGTTCGGAGTCTGGGGGTGTAATCGGATCCGGACTGGTGCTGCTGCTCTCACCCTGCCACACCAGAGATGGCTTGAAGAGCCTTTCCAGAAAGATGTTAGGCGGGACGGGGTCACGCTTGGCGCCCATGCGAGCAAGGACATCCGCCGCTTGATTACTTTCTCAGGCCACATGATGAAACTCGAGTCCCTCGAACCTAGCTGATATTTATAGTATGGCGTTACGATAGGCCGCCATCTTCGGATCTTTGGCGTCGAAGTCTCCATTTATTTGGGATATTGTGAGATTTGAATCCCCACGCACCTCCAGGCGTTGTATGCACATGGAGTCAGCCATCCGAAGACCGTGCAATAAGGCCTCGTATTCGACTTCATTTGTTGGAGTCTGTGTATAATATTTGGAGTACGTACTGAACTGTGTCTCCAGTGGGGGACGTTAAGACGACGCCCGCTCCTAAGCCGGCCAGCATTTTAGAGCCATCGAAGTGCATGACCCAGTTGGAATATGTGTCGTACTCTTTAGGGAGTTCGGCCTCTGTCCATTTGGCGACGAAGTCGGCCAATACTTGGGATTTAATGGCTCGGCATGGTTTGTGTGTTATGTCGAATGGCAGGAGCTCAATGGCCCACTTGGCAATCCGGCCCGTAGCGTCTCGGTTGTTTATTATGTCATTGAGTGGTACTCCGGAAGCCACCATGATCGAGCACTCTTGGAAGTAGTGTCGTAGTTTCCGGGATGCCATGAAGACCGCATATGCTATCTTTTGGTAATGAGGGTACCGAGATTTGCATGGTGTGAGGACAGTGGATACATAGTATACCGGTTTCTGGAGTGGGAATTTGTGTCCGTCCTCCTCTCGCTCAACGACGAGCACCGCGCTCACCACCTGGTGTGTTGCAGAGATGTATAATAACATCGGTCCACCGACATTCGGTGCGGCCAGGATTGGGTTGCTCGCTAAAAGAGCCTTTATTTCTTCCAGTCCAGCCGTTGCCGCATCCGTCCACTCGAAGTGGTCGGTGCGTCGGAGAAGGTGATAAAGTGGCAATGCTTTTTCTCCTAGTTTGGAGATGAAGTGGCTTAAAGCTACCACGCATCCGGCTTAAAGCTGCCACGCATCCGGCCAATTGTGACAAAGCTGGGATTTTGGCTGGATTTGCCTCAATTCCTCTATTGGAAACGATGAAGCCCAACAGTTTTCCAGCGGGAACACCGAAAACATACTTTTCCGGATTGAGCTTGATGTCATATGTGCAGAGGTTGTCGAATGTGAGACGCAGGTCATCTATTAATTACTCGACGTGCCTAGTCTTGATGACGACGTCATCCACGTATGCTTCAACTGTCTTGCCAATTTGTTTCTCCAGGCATGTTTGAATCATGCGTTGGTAGGTGGCGCCGGCGTTTTTAAGCCCGAAGGGCATAGTGTGGAAGCAGAAAGGCCCGTATGGGGTAATGAATGCCGTTGCGGCTTGATCGGACTCCTTCATTTTGATTTGATGGTATCCGGAGTATGCGTTGAGGAAACACAGTGAGTCGTGTCCTGCAGTAGCATCAATAATTTGATCGATGCGGGGAGGGTGAAGGGATCCTTAGGGCAGGCCTTGTTGAGGTCTTTGAAATCGACGCACAGGCGCCAGGATTTGTCCTTCTTTGGCACCATCACTAGGTTTGCTAGCCAGTCCGGGTGTTTTATTTCTCTAATGAATCCGGCCTCGATTAACTTGGCTAGCTCCTCCCCCATAGCTTGTCGTTTGGGTTCGGAAAAGCGCCGCAGTGTTTGCTTGACCGGCTTATATCCCTTCAATATCTTGAGGCTGTGTTCGGCCAACCTACGTGGGATTCCTGGCATATCAGAAGGGTGCCAGGCGAATATGTCCCAGTTCTCACACAGGAACGCTCGTAGTGCGGCGTCAACCGTTGGGTCCAGCTGTGCCCCGATGGAAGTTGTCTTCTTGGGGTCCGTCGGGTGGACTTGAAATTTGACTATTTCGTCTGCTGGTTTGAAAGAGGTGGATTTGGGCCGCTTATCAAGGATTACGTCGTCCCTATCCACCGTGGAGCATAGTGCAGTTAACTCTTCGGCCGCGAGGGCTTCAGACAGTGCCTCGAGGGCCAGTGATGAGGTTTTGTTTTCGGCACGGAGGGCTATGTCCGGATCACTGGCGAGAGTGATAATACCGGGCATCTTGAGCTTCATATACCCGTAATGAGGTATGACTTGAAAGCGTGTGAATGCGTCTCGCCCCAACTGGGCATGATATCCGCTGTTGAAGGGGGCCACTTGGAAGGTTATCTCTTCGGACCGATAGTTCTTCGGCGTGCCGAATACCACGTCAAGTGTAATTTTCCCCGCGCACCGCGCCTCTTGGCTGGGAATGATTCCTCGGAAGGTCGTATTACTTTGCTCGATGCGGCTCCTGTCTATTTCCATTTTATTGAGTGTGTCCTCGTAGATGAGGTTTAGCCCGCTGCCGCCGTCCATGAGCACTTTAGTGAGCCGAAACCCATCCACAATTGGGTTGAGGACCAGGCGGATGGTGCCCGGACTGACTGGAATTTTGGTTCGTCACTGGCATTGAAAGTTATGGCCGTGTCGTTCCAGGGGTTTATTGCTGCGACTTGGCAGACTTCGGCGAGGTCGCGGAGTGCCCTCTTGCGCCGATTGTTTGAAGCGAAAGTCTCGAAGGCCGTTAATACTCTGAGGTCGTCGTCCTCCAGGGGGTGTTGCTCTGAGGTGTCTTTGGTGAGGATATCCTCGCCGCTCTTGGCCACTTGCCGGAGTATCCAACATGCTCTAAGGCTGTGGGTTGGTACGGTATCCGGTGTCGTGTGTATTTTGCATGGCCTATCGAGCCATCCCTCCAGAACGGTTCCGCGTCCCGTAGTGGGCTTAGTTTTCTTCACTATGGGGTCGGGTGCCCCGCGAGGGTGCATCCTTTTTGCTCGCCAGGGGGGTTGAGTGGAGGCCGGTGGTTCCCAGTGAGCTATCTGAGTTTTCCAGGCGCTTTCCATTGCGCGGTACTTCTGTACTATGGTTGCCAAGTCAGCAAAGTGTAATACGCGACGGCGGTTGATGGCGTTGAGGATTACTTCGTCCGTGCAATTATTGCAGAATATTGAAATCGCGTCCTTGTTGCGGCAATCTTTAATCTTGTCTTTGACAAGGAGGAATCTGGCCCAAAAGTGATGGACTGTTTCCTGAACTGCTGTCATACGTACATGAGGTCGCATATATCCGGAGGGTCGGAATTGCTTGGTGAATATTGCTTGTAGTGGGTGGGTGGCTTTAAATCCGATCCCTGACCCAATTTGGAGTCCGGAGTTTGAAGAACTTCCGAGCTTATTAGTTCGGGCTCCGGGATGTTAAATGATTTTTCCAGGCTCGACGCCCGATTCTAGTTTCGGAGGACCGGGAATGTCGTTCCGCAGACAGGTATCCGGCTCTTCGAGCTTGGAAATCCGAACACAACTCGTCTTCAACATAGGGGAATAGTTGTTGTTTTGCTCCTCTACGACCGCTATCTAATGGGTGATCGGCGGAGATTTGATTTCTCTCTGATTGAGTTTAATCCCAATCTGATCATAGTCTATAGCGACTCCCATGGCGGCGATGCGATCCAGGAGTTCGTTTAAAGAAGACAAATCCGCCGGATCCATCCATTTGGAGTATTCGGAGTCAACACGGAGACGATTTTCGATGACCTGAGAAGTCATCATCGGCTTGACAGCCGAGCGGGCGGTCATGGTAAAGCCGCCCAGCCGGAGGGTTTGGCCTGAGGCCAGGGCTCTTCCGGAGGTGATACTGTCCTTGATAACAAGGCGAGCCATCAATCCTGTCTTTGGCATCACATCGGAACTCTCAATGAAAGCACCAATGTCGGTGTCAAAACCGGCGGTTCTCGGGTAGGGGGTCCCGAACTGTGCGTCTAAGGTCGATGGTAATAGGAGACGGGGGACACGATGTTTACCCAGGTTCGGGCCCTCTTGATGGAGGTAATACCCTACTTCCTGCTTGATTGATCTTGATGAATATGAGGATTACAAGAGTTGATCTACCACGAGATCGTAATGGCTAAACCCTAGATGTCTAGCATGTATGATTGTGATTGTCTTTACGGACTAAACCCTCTGGTTTATATAGACACCGGAGGGGCCTAGGGTTGTACAGAGTTGGTTTACAGAGGAAGGAATCTCATATCCGAATGCCAAGCTTGCCATCCACGCAAAGGAGAGTCCCATCCGGACACGGGAGGAAGTCTTCTGTCTTGTATCTTCATGGCCCATTAGTCCGGCCCACGTCACATAGGCCGGACGCCCGAGTACCCCTTAATCCAGGACTCCCTCACCCCCCTTTTCCTTTCTCCACATAGGCCGGCCCATATGGGGGTGCACCGGCCCCTTAGGGGCTGGTCTGTCCTTCCCTTGGCCCAATAAGGCCCATATCTTTGCCGGGGGGTGCTCGGAACCCCTTCCGGTGACCCGATACGTACCCGGTACCCCCAGAACACTTTCGGTGTCCGAATACTATCATCATATATATGAATCTTCACCTCTCGACCATTTCAAGACTCCTCGTCATGTCCGTGATCTCATCCGAGACTCTGAACAACATTCGGTCACCAAATCACATAACTCATATAATACAGAATCGTCATCGAAACGTTAAGCGTGCGGACCCTACGGGTTCGAGAACTATATAGTCATGATCGAGACACATCTTAGATCAATAACCAACATCGGAACCTAGATGCTCATATTGGTTCCTACATATTCTAGAAGATCTTTATCGGTCAAAGCGCAATGACAACATACATCATTCCCTTTGTCATCGGTATGTTACTTGCCCGAGATTCGATCGTTGGTATCCTCATACCTAGTTCAATCTCGTTACCGATGCATAATCCTGTAACCAACTCATTAGTCACATTGCTTGCAAGGATTATAGTGATGTGCATTACCGAGAGGGCCCAGAGATACCTCTCCGATACTCGGAGTGACAAATCCTAATCTCGATCATGCCAACCCAACAAACACCTTTGGAGACACCTGTAGATCATCTTTATAATCACCCAGTTACGTTGTGACGTTTGATAGCACACAAGGTGTTCCTCTGGTATTCGGGAGTTGCATAATCTCATAGTCAAAGGAATATGTATAAGTCATGAAGAAAGCAATATCAATAAAACTAAACGATCATAATGCTAAGCTAAAGGATGGGTCTTGTCCATCACATCATTCTCCTAATGACGTGATCCCGCTCATCAAATGACAACACATGTCTATGGTGAGGAAACATAACCATCTTTGATTAACGAGCTAGTCTAGTAGAGGCTTACTAGGGACACGGTGTTTTGTCTATGTATCCACACATGTATCAAGTTTCCGATTAATACAATTCTAGCATGAATAATAAACATTTATCATGATGCTATCATCCTATACATGAATCTTTACCTCTCGACCATTTCGAGACTCCTTGTCATGTCAGTGATCTCATCCGAGACTCCGAACAACATTCGGTCACCAAATCACATAACTCATATAAACATAATCGTCATCAAAACGTTAAGCGTGCGGACCCTACGGGTTCGAGAACTATGTAGACATGATCGAGACACATCTCTGATCAATAACCAATAGCAGAACCTGGATGCTTATATTGGTTCCTACATATTCTACGAAGATCTTTATCGGTCAAAGCGCAATGACAACATACGTCATTCCCTTTGTTATCAGTATGTTACTTGCCCGAGATTCGATCGTCGGTATCCTCATACCTAGTTCAATATTGTTACCGGCAAGTTTCTTGTAATGCATCATCCCGTAACTAACTCATTAGTCACATTGCTTGCAAGGCTTATAGTGATGTGCATTATCGAGAGGGCTCGGAGATACCTCTCCGATGCTCGGAGTGACAAATCCTAATCTCGATCTATGCCAACCCAACAAACACCTTCGGAGACACCTGTAGAGCATCTTTATAATCACCCAGTTACGTTGTGACGTTTGATAGCACACAAGGTGTTCCTCCGGTATTCGGGAGTTGCATAATCTCATAGTCAAAGGAATATGTATAAGTCATGAAGAAAGCAATAGCAATAAAACTTAACGATCATAATGCTAAGCTAACGGATGGGTCTTGTCCATCACATCATTCTCCTAATGATGTGATCCCGTTCATCAAATGACAACACATGTCTATGGTTAGGAAACTTAACCATCTTTGATTAACGAGCTAGTCTAGTAGAGGCTTACTAGGGACACGGTGTTTTGTCTATGTATCCACAGATGTATCAAGTTTCCAGTTAATAAAATTCTAGCATGAATAATAAACATTTATCATGATATAAGGAAATATAAAATAACAACTTTATTATTGCCTCTAGGGCATATTTCCTTCAGTCTCCCACTTGCACTAGAGTCAATAATCTAGTTCACATCGCCATGTGATTTAACACCAATAGTTCACATCACCATGTGACCAACACCCAAAGGGTTTACTAGAGTCAGTAATCTAGTTCACATCACCATGTTATTAACACCCAAAGAGTACTAAGGTGTGATCATGTTTTGCTTGTGAGAGAGGTTTAGTCAACGGGTCTGCCACATTCAGATGCGTATGTATTTTGCAAATTTCTATGTCTACAATGCTCTGCACGGAGCTACTCTAGCCAAATGCTCGTACTTTCAATATGTATCCAGATCGAGACATAGAGTCATCCAGATTGGTGTCAAAGCTTGCATCGACATAACTCTTTACGACGAACTCTTTTATCACCTCCATAACCGAGAAATATTTCCTTAGTCCTCTAAGGATAATTTTGACCGCTGTCCAGTGATCTATCCTAGATCACTATTGTACTCCCTTGCCAAACTCATGCTAAGGTATACAATAGGTCTGGTACATAGCATGGCATACTTTATAGAACCTATGGCTGAGGCATAAGGAATGGCTTTCATTCTCTCTCTATCTTCTGCCGTGGTCGGTCTTTGAGTTTTACTCAACTTCACACCTTGCTACACAGGCAACAACCCTTTCTTTGACTGATCCATTTTGAAATTCTTCAAAATCTTGTCAAGGTATGTGCTTTGTGAAATTCTTATTAAGCGCCTCGATCTATCCCTATAGATCTTGATGCCCAATATATAAGTAGCTTCACGAGGTCTTTCATTGAAAAATTCTTATTCAAGTATCCTTTTATGCTATCCATAAATTCTATATCATTTCCAATCAACAATATGCCATCCACATATAATATCAGACATGCTACAGAGCTCCCACTCACTTTCTTGTAAATACAGGCTTCACTATAAGTCTGTATAAAACCATATGCTTTGATCACCTTATCAAAGCGTATATTCCAACTCCGAGATGCTTGCACCAGTCCATAAATGGATCACTGGAGTTTGCATACTTTGTTAGCATCTTTAGGATCGACAAAACCTCCTGGTTGCATCATATACAATAAATCCATTAAGGAATGCAGTTTTGACATCCATTTGCCAGATTTCATAAAATGTGGCAATTGCTAACATGATTCGGATAGACTTAAGCATCGCTACGAGTGAGAAAATCTCATCGTAGTCAACACCTTGAACTTGTCGAAAACCTTTTGCGACAAGTCGAGCTTTGTAGATAGTAACACTACCATCAGCGTCCGTCTTCCTCTTGAAGATCCAATTATTATCAATGGCTTGCCGATCATCGGGCAAGTCCACCAAAGTCCACACTTTGTTCTCATACATGGATCCTATCTCAGATTTCATGGCCTCAAGCCATTTTGCGGAATCCGGGCTCATCATCACTTCCTCATAGTTCGCAGGTTAGTCATGGTCTAGTAACATGACTTCCAGAACAGTATTACCGTACCACTCTAGTGCGAAACATGCTCTGGTTGACCTATAAGGTTCGGTAGTAACTTGATCTGAAGTTTCATGATCATTATCATGAAACTTCCTCTCTAGTTGGTGTAGGCATCACAGGAACGGTTTTCTGTGATGAGCTACTTTCCAATTCGAGAGAAGGTACAATTACCTCATCAGGTTCTACTTTCCTCCCACTCACTTCTTTCGAGAGAAACTCGTTCTCTAGAAATGATCCATTCTTAGCAACAAAGATCTTGCCTTCAGATCTGTGATAGAAGGTGTACCCAACAGTTTCTTTTGGGTATCCTATGAAGACGCACTTCTCCGATTTGGGTTCGAGCTTATCATGCTGAAGCTTTTTGACATAAGCATCGCAACCCCAAACTTTAAGAAACGATAGCTTAGGTTTCTTGCAAAACCACAGTTCATATGGTGTCCTCTCAACGGATTTAGATGGTGCCCTATTTAATGTGAATGCAGCTGTCTCTAATGCATAACCCCAAAACGATAGTGGTAAATCGGTAAGAGACATCATAGATCGCACCATATCTAATAAAGTACGGTTATGACGTTCAGACACACCATTACGTTGTGGTGTTCCAGGTGGCGTGAGTTGTGAAACTATTCCACATTGTTTTAAATGAAGGCCAAACTCGTAACTCAAATATTCGCCTCCGCGATCAGATCGTAGAAACTTTATTTTCTTGGTACGATGATTCTCAACTTCACTCTGAAATTCTTTGAACTTCTCAAATGTTTCAGACTTGTGTTTCATTAAGTAGATATACCCATATCTGCTCAAATCATTTGTGAAGGTCAGAACATAACGATACCCACCGCGAGCCTCAACACTCATCGGACCGCATACATCGGTATGTATTATTTCCAATAAGTCAGTGGCTCGCTCCATTGTTCCGGAGGACGTTGTATTAGTCATCTTGCCCATGAGGCATGGTTCGCAAGCATCAAATGATTCATAATCAAGTGATTCCAAAAGTCCATCCGCATGGCGTTTCTTCAAGCGCTTTACACCAATATGACCTAAACAGCAGTGCCACTAGTATGTTGCACTATCATTATCAACTTTGCATCTTTTGGCATCAATATTATGAATATGTGTATCACTATGATCGAGATTCAATAAACCATTCACCTTGGGTGTATGACCACAGAAGGTTTTATTCAAGTAAACAGAATAACAATTTTTATTTGACTTAAATAAATAACCGTATTGCAATAAACATGACCCTATCATATTCATGCTCAATGCAAACACCAAATAACATTTATTTTAGGTTCAACACTAATCCTGAAGGTAAAGGGAGTGTGCGATGGTGATCTTATCAACCTTGGAATCACTTCCAACATACATCGTCACCTCGCCCTCAACTATTATCTGTTCATTTTGCAACTCCTCTTTCGAGTTACAAATCTTTGCAACTGAATCGGTATCAAATACCGAGGGGCTACTATGAACACTAGTAAAGTACACATCAATAACATGTATATAAAATATACCTTTGTTCACTTTGCCATCCTTCTTATCCGCCAAGTATTTGGGGCAGTTCCGCTTCCAGTGACCATTTCCTTTGTAGTAGAAGCACTCAGTTTCAGGCTTGGGTCTAGCTTTGGGCTTCTTCACGGGAGTGACAACTTGCTTGTCATTCTTGAAGTTCCCTTTCTTTCCCTTGTCCTTTTTCTTGAAACTAGTGGTCTTGTTAACCATCGACACTTGGTGCTATTTCTTGATTTCTACCTTCGCTGATTTCAGCATCGTGAAGAGCTTGGGAATCGCTTTCATCATCCCTTGCATATTATAGTTCACCACGAAGTTCTAGTAACTTGGTGATAGTGACTAGAGAACTCTGTCAATCACTATCTTATCTGGAAGATTAACTCCCACTTGATTCAAGCGACTGTAGTACCCAGACATTCTGAGCACTTGCTCACTAGCTGAGCTATTCTCCTCCATCTTGTAGGCAAACTACTTGTCAGAGGTCTCATACCTCTTAACACGGGCATGAGTCTGAATTATCATTTTCAGCTCTTGGAACATCTCATATGCTCCATGGAATTCAAAACATTTTTGAAGTCCCGGTTCGAAGCCGTAAAACATGGTGCACTAAACTATCAAGTAGTCATCATACCGAGCTTGTCAAATGTTCATAACGTCTGCATCTGCTCCTGCAATAGGTCTGTCACCTAGCGGTGCATCAAAGACATAATTCTTCTGTGCAACAATGAGGATAATCCTCAGATCATGGACCCAGTCCGCATCATTGCTACTATCATCTTTCAACTTAGTTTTCTCTAGGAACATATCAAAACTAAAACAGGGGAGCTATACGCGAGCTATTGATCTACAACATAGATATGCAAATACTACCAGGACTAAGTTCATGATAAATTAAGTTCAATTAATCATATCACTTAAGAACTCCCACTTAGATAGACATCCCTCGAGTCATCTAAATGATCACGGGATCAAAATCGACTAAACCATGTCCGATCATCATGTGAGATGGAGTAGTCTTCAATGGTGAACATCTCTATGTTGATCATATCTATTATATGATTCACGTTCGACCTTTCGGTCTCCAGTGTTTCGAGGCCATCTCTGTACATGCTAGGCTCGTCAAGTTTAACCCGAGTATTCCACATGTGCAAAACTGTCTTGCACCCGTTGTATGTGAACGTAGAGCTTATCACACCCGAACATCACGTGGTGTCTCGGCACGACGAACTGTCGCAACGGTGCATACTCAGGGAGAACACTTATACCTTGAAATTTTAGTGAGGGGTCATCTTATAATGCTACTTCCGTACTAAGCAAAATAAGATGCATAAAAGATAAACATCACATGCAATCAAAATATGTGACATGATATGGCCATCATCATCTTGTGCCTTTGATCTCCATCTCGAAAGCACCGTCATGATTTCCGTCATCACCGGCTTGACACCTTGATCTCCATCGTAGCATCGTTGTCATCTTGCCAATATTGCTTCTACAACTATCACTAACGCATAGTGATAAAGTAAAGCAATTACATGGCGATTGCATTTCATACAATAAAGCGACAACCATAAGGCTCCTGCTAGTTGCCGATAACTTTTACAAAACATGATCATCTCATACAATAACGTATATCACATCATGTCTTGACCATATCACATCACAACATGCCCTGCAAAAACAAGTTAGACATCCTCTACTTTGTTGTTGCAAGTTTTACGTGGCTGCTACGGGCTTCTAGTAAGAACCGTTCTTACCTACGCATCAAAACCACAACGATGTTCCGTCAAGTTTGCTATTTTAACCTTCAACAAGGACCGGCCGTAGTCAAATTTGATTCAACTAAAGTTGGAGAAACAAACACCCGCTAGCCACCTTTATGAAAAACAAGTTGCATGTCTGTCGGTGGAACCGGTCTCATGAACGTGGTCATGTAAGGTTGGTCCGAGCCGCTTCATCCAACAATACCGCCGAGTCAAAATAAGACGTTGGTGGTAAGCAGTATGACTATCATCGCCCACAACTCTTTTTGTTCTACTCGTGCATATCATCTACGCATAGACCTGGCTCTGATACCACTGTTGGGGAATGTAGCATGCAATTTCAAAATAATTCCTACGATCACGCAAGATCTATCTAGGAGATGCATAGCAACGAGAGGGGGAGAGTGTGTCCACATACACTCGTAGACCAAAAGCGGAAGCATTAGTTTAACGCGGTTGATGTAGTCGAACGTCTTCTCGATTCAACCGATCAAGTACCCAACGTACGACACCTCCGAGTTGTACACACGTTCAGCTCAATGACATCCCTCGAACTCTTGATCCAGCAAAGTGTTGAGGGAGAGTTCCGTCAGCACGACGGCGTGGTGATGGTGATGGTGAAGTGACCCGCGCAGGGCTTCACCTAAGCACTACGTGAATATGACCGGAGGCGTAAACTGTGGAGGAGGGGTGCCACACACGGCTAACAATGTTTGTTGTGTGTTCTAGGCGCCCCCTACCCACATATATATAGGTGGGAGGGGGAGGGGGACAACCATGGGGCGCCCCAAGTAGGAGGAATCCTACTTGGGGGCCTCCTCCAATTCGGCCTCCCCCTTTCCTCATCTCCGGAGGGGGGAAGGAAAGAGGGGAGAGGGGAAAGGAAGGGGGAATCCTAGTCCCTCTATTTCCTTTCCTCCTCCCTTTTCCTTTCTCCACTTAGGCCGGCCCATATGGGGGTGCACTGGCCCATTAGGGGCTGGTTTGTCCTGCCCTTGGCCCAATAAGGCCCATATCTTTGCCGGGGGGGGGGGGGGGGGGTGCCCGGAACCCCTTCCGGTGACCCGATACGTACCCGGTACCGCCAGAACACTTCCGGTGTCCGAATACTATCATCCTATATATGAATCTTTACCTCTTGACCATTTCGAGACTCCTCTTCATGTTCGTGATCTCATCTGAGACTCCGAACAACATTCGGTCACCAAATCACATAACTCATATAATACATAATCGTCATCGAAACGTTAAGCGTGCGGACCCTACGGGTTCGAGAACTATGTAGACATGATCGAGACACATCTCTGATCAATAACCAACAGTAGAACATGGATGCTCATATTGGTTCCTACATATTTACGAAGATCTTTATCGGTCAAACAACAATGACAACATACGTCATTCCCTTTGTTATCGGGTTACTTGCCCGAGATTCGATCATCGGTATCCTCATACCTAGTTCAATATTGTTATCGACAAGTTTCTTGTAATGCATCATCCCGTAACCAACTCATTAGTCACATTGCTTGCAAGGCTTATAGTGATGTGCATTATAGAGAGGGCCCAGAGATACCTCTCCGATGCTCGGAGTGACAAATCCTAATCTCGATCTATGCCAACCCAACAAACACCTTCGGAGACACCTGTAGAGCATCTTTATAATCACCCAGTTACGTTGTGACGTTTGATAGCACACACGGTGTTCCTCCGGTATTCGGGAGTTGCATAATCTCATAGTCAAAGGAATATGTATAAGTCATGAAGAAAGCAACAACAACAACAACAACAACAACAACAACAACAACAACAACAACAACAACAACAACAACAACAACAAAGCCTATAGTCCCAAACAAGTTGGGGTAGGCTAGAGGTGAAACCCATAAGATCTCGCAACCAACTCATGGCTCTGGCACATGGATAGCAAGCTTCCACGCACCCCTGTCCATAGCTAGCTCTTTTGTGATACTCCAATCCTTCAGGTCTCTCTTAACGGACTCCTCCCATGTCAAATTCGGTCTACCCCACCCTCTCTTGACATTCTCCGCACGCTTTAGCCATCCACTATGCACTGGAGCTTCTGGAGGCTTGCGCTGAATATGCGCAAACCATCTCAGACGATGTTGGACAAGCTTCTCTTCAATTGGTGCTACCCCAACTCTATCTCGTATATCATCATTCCGGACTCGATCCTTCCTCGTGTGGCCACACATCCATCTCAACATACGCATCTCCGCCACACCTAACTGTTGAACATGTCGCCTTTTAGTCGGCCAACACTCAGCGCCATACAACATTGCGGCTCGAACCGCCGTCCTATAGAACTTGCCTTTTAGCTTTTGTGGCACTCTCTTGTCACAAAGAATGCCAGAAGCTTGGCGCCACTTCATCCATCCAGCCTTGATTCGATGGTTCACATCTTCATCAATACCCCCGTCCTCCTGCAGCATTGACCCCAAATACCGAAAGGTGTTCTTCCGAGGTACCACCTGGCCATCAAGGCTAACCTCCTCCTCCTCACACGTAGTAGTACTGAAACCGCCATCAAGCCTAAACCCTTTCGATTCCAAGGTTTGTCTCCATAACTCTAACTTCCTATTTACCCCCGCCCGACTATCGTCAACTAGCACCACATCATCCGCAAAGAGCATACACCATGGGATATCTCCTTGTATATCCCTTGTGACCTCATCCATCACCAATGCAAAAAGATAAGGGCTCAAAGCTGACCCCTAATGCAGTCCTATCTTAATCGGGAAGTCATCGGTGTCGACATCACTTGTTCGAACACTTGTCACAACATTATCGTACATGTCCTTAACGAGGGTAATGTAGTTTGCTGGGACTCTGTGTTTCTCCAAGGCCCGCCACATGACATTCCGCGGTATCTTATCATAGGCCTTCTCCAAGTCAATGAACACCATATGCAGGTCCTTCTTTTGCTCCCTATATCTCTCCATAAGTTGTCATACCAAGAAAATGGCTTCCATGGTCGACCTCCCAGGCATGAAACCAAACTGATTTTTGGTCACGCTTGTCATTCTTCTTAAGCGGTGCTCAATGACTCTGCCATAGCTTCATTGTATGGCTCATCAGCTTAATTCCACGGTAATTAGTACAACTCTGAACATCCCCTTGTTCTTGAAGATTGGTACTAATATACTCCGTCTCCATTCTTCTGGCATCTTGTTTGCCCGAAAAATGAGGTTGAAAAGCTTGGTTAGCCATACTATCGCTATGTCCCCGAGACCTTTCCACACCTCAATGGGGATACAGTCAGGGCCCATCGCCTTGCCTCCTTTCATCCTTTTTAAAGCCTCCTTGACCTCCCATGAAGAAAGCAATAGCAATAAAACTTAACGATCATAATGCTAAGCTAATGGATGGGTCTTGTCCATCACATCATTCTCCTAATGATGTGATCCTGTTCATCAAATGACAACACATGTCTATGGTTAGGAAACTTAACCATCTTTGATTAACGAGCTAGTCTAGTAGAGGCTTACTAGGGACACGGTGTTTTGTCTATTTATCCACACATGTATCAAGTTTCCGGTTAATACAATTTTAGCATGAATAATAAACATTTATCATTGATATAAGGAAATATAAAATAACAACTTTATTATTGCCTCTAGGGCATATTTCCTTCAGTATTAAGGGCTTCGGTTTGGTAAAACCGGGCAAGCGCCTATTCTCTAATTACCAACTATAGTGCAGCAGAGAGAAGAGTTGGTGTAGAATCCCGCGGTTAGGATTAAACTTTCTAACCACGAGAGTTTTATCCCTCGAACTAGGATCAAAGAGATGATCCCTCTGCTGGTATCCATGTGTACGAAATCACTATTTCTACAAGGCTCCACCTTCCAGAACGGAACTCTGCCAGAGAACTAGAGGTGGAGTGGAGCAGCCTCGTGGCGTAGAAACATTACCGAGAGGGGAGAGAGAGAGAGAGAGAGAGAGAGAGAGAGAGAGAGAGAGAAAGACAGGACAACCTTCATGCAAGATGAGATGCATTTGGATGGGGCTGCCCCTCTCATATTTATAGACGTAGGGAGGGGTGGCCACCTTGGAGGAGGGACTACCTTCCCCCCTAGGTCGGCGCACCAAAGTGATAGAGGCAAAGGTGTCCCGTCTTTCGATGAGGTGGTGACTTTCGTTTTCAGTGAAGTAGACTTTGACGATCTAGCTACGAATGTGCGAGCACGTCGCGCCTTAGCAATCTCTAAACCAACTCCGAGAGGTTATTGACCACGCCGGAGCACGATCAACCTGACCATGAAGGTCTATTTCCTGCACGCAAACAAAGAACAAGCAAGAAACTAAAATTGCAATCTAAATATTGTGAATATTAAGAGAAAAGTTTTATTAATGAAAGTGGGGTTCTGTGACGTCTTGGTCTGGTCGTAGAACACAAATGAAGAATGCGAAGTTGCAGCTATGGCGAGCTTTTAATCTAAACAAAATCCAAGTCTAAACGTTGCCTTAAGGGTTGTATTTATTGGGGAAAGGAGAGGGGATTTTGCCCACCCTTGGCAAGGCAGTACTAAAACACCTCCTGAGTCACTTCCACTACAATAAGGACTCTAAAAATATCCTACCGATTTGTATTCCGACATTACATAGGCCTGGCCCAAACATGAGGTGACGCGACACCTATATTAAGTTATGGGCTTAATTTATGAAAGGCCATCTTTTTTATTTTGTCCATGTCCTTGGATGTCATCATGGTGGCACCAAAGTGCTGAAAAACTCCACCAGAAACTCTGTTCTCGTTGCCCTTGCGCACGCCATCATCTCCGTGCTTAATCATGCTTCAATGTTCATCCTTCTTGTCCATGTTGGGTCCTTCATTTTAAGCAAAACAAAAGTATCCAGTTTAGGCAACATCGTATTCTCATAAACATTAGAATCATTACCAAGAAACGAAAGTACCTGATAATTTAGTTGGCGTGCACGAGCTCTAGTAATTGGTCCATTATATGTAGCAGCAGGAGTTGTGGGTGTTACTGTAGTAGTGATGTCCTCATCACAAAGGGGTGGCCCCAAACCCTAGCCGCAAGGGAGGCTTGGCCCCAAAGCCGAAAGGGGTGCCCCATTATTGGGCCTGTGTGTGAAACTGACAAAGATGCACACGTCTTCAAGTTTACATAGTGGAAGGAATAGGAAAGATGCCAAAATACTGAAATTTCATTTCAACTAAATGACGTGGAAACATAGGTGATGATCAAGAACATTTTCTTATCTTCAAAATGAGCCCAAGAACACCAAACCGGAATCCGGATGTGAAGATATGACCAAAACACCCAATGCTAATTTTTTTGTTTGCTCTCTATAGAAGGTTAGACTATATGAATTCAAGTCAGCGGATTTGGCATGACGGAGCATCCGAGGCATATCCAAGCAATGTTGAACATGCACAGGAAGATCCAGGATGAACCCGAGGTGGACCAAATCGATTTTCTGGCTCAAAAAAGTGGGGAAAGAAAAATTGGGCTAAATCCATGCAAAGGAAGGTAGATCAACTAGTTTTGCATGAGATCGATGGATCAAAACCAACCAAAAGTCATGAAATCCAACGGAGAGCTTGAAATTGACTTTGGGCTATTTTCAGGAAATTTTAAATTTGGGCAAGACAAAACAAAACAAGGCTAGCAGATTGAGGGGAGGGGGTCCAATTGATGGCAACCTTGCTCATGACACCAAATGATATAGGTTAAGTCGTTGGGTGACCTGATTATCACAAATTGGGGATGGATTTGAGGAAGGACACGAAGAAATTGGAGGAAATCAAGAGGAAACACAAGGAAAACTAGCACAAATCAACACACAAGATGTAATACAAGATACATATTCTCCATAGAAGGAGGTCTTGTGTGCTCATGGAGGGTTCACCTGATTGGCCCCTTGTACTCCTTAGAGTCTCACCAAGTGGGTGGCCTTCTACTCCAATGGATTCTTCTCCAACATAGAGGATTACCACAAGGGGGAGGGTAGATGAGCAAAGCTCTATCAATGTCCATTCCTGTCTTTGCTTTTGCTAACCCTAGATCTAGGAGGGGAATGGTATATATGGGTCCGCCCATGAAGGGGTAAGCGAGGAAGGGAAATATACATGGGCTGGCCCAACTTTCATGCACGGCAGGCAAATTCGGACATTCCTACATGTCGTATATTATTGCCATAAGTAGAAATATCCGATAGTGTCCGGAGAGCATTCAGCAAGCCGGACATCAATTCAGACTGTCCAACATAACAAACATCAGTCGGACAATGGATTAGAATGTCCAACTTGGCAGTACTAATTCATTGAATCGTCTTGGCGCTCTGTGCCTTCATCCAATGGTTCCTTCTATGCTTCCATGCTTTCCTCTTGGATGGTGTAGCCATTCTGTTGTGCCTGGCCTCCTCCATGCCATATGTGATTTTCTGCTCAAACCTAAATGTGCGCGAGGTAGAAGTGTCAAGTAGTATACCATCCTCGAGATATACAAGTAAACACACATAAAGGATATGATTCACCTTTATATAGGTTATGCGCGTGTTCGGGTGCCACTACTGCAGGAATGCCAATTATTTACCCAAGAAGACCCGCTCTATAACTATCTTTCTATGTGTAGTCCATAGGGTCCAGGTCATCGCCACGCCTACACATAACAATATAGTAATAGAGCGGGTCTTCTTGCAGCGTAGTTTTGACCTGGACCCTATGAACTACACATAAGAAGACAGTTTTAGAGAGGGTCTTCTTGCGGAATAGTTTTGACCTGATGGAAAAAGCCTCGAGAGGGCAAGGAGCCATGACACAACATTTGGGGAACCCAAGAACAAAGGGGAGCCCCCCGGCAACTCAGTCCAAGCAAAGGCTTCCTTAGGGCCAAATGTTTGTCGAAACAGAGTTTTCTAATACCCATAATGGGCAGCCAAGGCTACCAAAAGCATTGGATCTGAGCAAATCGCAAACAGGGCCAAGAATCTAGCGTTAGGTGCACTCCTACCGAGCCACGGGTCAAGCGAAAAAAAGGCACCCTCTCCGTCGCCTATGAAGAAGCTGGTACTTAATCAAGTGGATAAATTTCCAGAACAGGGATCGCTCCTGACGGTCACAAGCTAGGAGAGGGCAACCTTGTAGGTGCTTGGAGTTTGTAAGTTGCACCCATAACTTTCCCTTGTGTGACGCTCGGATAATTAAACTACAGTAACCCTTTGCTAATGATGCCACGTCACTTCGATTACTATTACTAATCTTGCATTAGTTCGAAAACGATTCAAATTCAAATTCAAAATCAAGTTAAACAACAAAAGTTTCAAACATTAAATCTAAAATGTTCAAAGCGGACCAAATAATGCATACGTAATTGTGGTGGAGAAACCACACCTTTATAAAATATTTAAATACTATCAAGCGAATAAAGCAGTAGCGAAAACTATTACTTTAATGCTTTTAAATATTAAATAATTACAAACTATTTTAGTTTGTGTAACAAGTTAATGTGGCAGTGACATATTTAGTAACATCAAATTAGGTGCCATTTTGGTATTTTTCTAAAACAAAAATAAAAACTAACTAAAAGAAAACACTAAAGAAAAGGTAAATAAAAAAAGGTAAGAGGACCTAATCTACTAGGCACCTTGGCCCATCTAGCCAAAAGGCCAGGCCGACCCACCTAGTTGGCCTATATGGCCCCAGCCGACCGAAACCCTAACTCCCGACCGCACACATCCCCCCACTCCCCACGTCGCTCTCCCCCCTCTCGATCCGATCTGGATCGAGGGAGCGTTCCCGAGCCCCTTCGCCAATCGCCGCCGCCCGGAGTGCCCTCCCTCGCCGAACAACCTCGCCGGTGCCCCGTCGCCCTACGCCGTCGCCACCTCGACCCCGTTGCCTCGCCTCCTCACCTCCTCCTCGTCCCGAGTCGAGGCCGCCGTTCCGGCGCCGCGCCCTCGACCCGGTCGCCCTGCCGCACTCGTCGCCGGCGACCTGGACCGCCTCCCCGTCTCCGTCGATCGTCCCCGTCCTCCTCCCCACGGGCCGCCCCCGAGTCTCGACTCCCATGTGCCCCTGCAAACACTGGTGAGGCCCTCGGCCTCCGCCTCCCCTTCCTTTCGTTCGCGGTCACCGCGCTCGTCCACCTCGCACCCGTGCAGTCCGCTCGCCTCCGCCCCGTCTCTGCCTTGCGGTCGAGCACGGCCGCGCCCCTCGCCGCACGCGCTCCGGCGCCCGCTCACGGCCGCCGCCACCCTACACCGTCCCGCTGCCTCCCTGCTCCACCATGGCCGCCGCCCCAACCGCTCCACCCGTGGCCGTTCCCCACTGCCGCCTCCTGCCCGCCGCACCTCGCTGCAGCCGCCGGCGCCCGACGCCTCCACTGGCTTGGGCAGGCGCCCAAACGGGCTGACGCCCGCAGCGCCCAGTCGCCCAGTGCCCGCTAGGCTCCCCCAGAGCCTATGACATATGGGCCCCACGCCCCCATTTTAAAAAAAGAACTAGAAAATATTAATTAATTAGATAATTAATTAACTTAATTAAATCTGTTAAATTAACATAATGACTTAATTAAACTAATTAAACCTGCTTAGTTAGTCTAAGACAATGACGAACGGGCCCACCTGTCAGTTTGACCGGTCAATGGTCAAAGTTGACTGCTGATGTCATGATGACGTTAGCAAATACTATTCTGGATAATGTTGATTTAAAATAATTAAATAAATCCCAAAAATGATTTAAATCTTTTAAAATTAATATAAAATAAACCGTAGCTCGGATGGAAAAACTTTGTACATGAAAGTTGCTCAGAACGACGAGACGAATCCGGATACGCAGCCCGTTCGCCCGCCACACATCCCTAGCATAGCAAACACACAACTTTCCCCCTCCGGTTCATATGCCCGAAAACGCGAAACACCGGGGATACTTTCCCGGATGTTTTCCCCCCTTCGCTGGTATCACATATCCCTGCGTTACGTCACTCCTAGCACAACGTATTGCCGCGTCTTGCTTTGTGTTACATTTGATTGCTCTGTTATTTATTGTGTTCCCCCTCCGTTACTTCTTTCCGGTAGGCTCCGAGACCGTTGCCGATACCCCTGTGATCGGCTACATCGACGACGACCCCTTCTTGCCAGAGCAACCAGGCAAGCCCCCCCTTGATCACCAGATGTCGCCTATTCTTCTCTATACTACTTGCATTAGAAGAGTGTAGCATGTTACTGCTTTCGGTTAATCCTATTCTGCTGCATAGCCTATCATTGTTGCTACAGTTGTTACCCTTACCTGCTATCCTACTGCTTAGTATAGGATGCTAGTGTTCCATCAGTGGCCCTACACTCTTGTCCGTCTGCCATGCTATACTACTGGGCCGTGATCACCTTGGGAGGTGATCACGGGTATATACTATATACTTTATATACATGACACATGTGGTGACTAAAGTTGGGTCAGCTCGTTGAGTACCCGCAAGTGATTCTGATGAGGGGGCTGAAAGGATAGGTGGCTCCATCCCGGTAGAGGTGGGCCTGGGTTCCTGACGGCCCCCGACTGTTACTTTGTGGCGGAGCGACAGGGCAGGTTGAGACCACCTAGGAGCGAGGTGGGCCTGGCCCTGGTCGGCGTTCGCGGATACTTAACATGCTTAACGAGATCTTGGTATTTGATCTGAGTCTGGCCATTTGGTCTATACGCACTAACCAACTACGCGGGGACAGTTATGGGCACTCGGCGTCGTGGTATCAGCTGAAGCTCTTTTTGACGTCAGCGACGGAGCGGCGCGCGCCGGATTGGACTAGAATGCCTGCTAGGCTAGGTCTGCTTCCGGCCGCCCTCGCAACATGCAGGTGTGCAATGGGCGATGGGCCCAGACCCCTGCGCGCATAGGATTTAGACCGGCGTGCTGACCTCTCTGTTGAGCCTAGGTGGGGCTGCGACGTGTTGATCTTCCGAGGCCGGGCATGACCCAGGAAAGTGTGTCCGGCCAAATGGGATCAAGCGTGTTGGGTTATGTGGTGCACCCCTGCAGGGAAGTTTGTCTATTCGAATAGCCGTGTCCCTCGGTAAAAGTACGACCCGGAGTTGTACCTTGACCTTATGACAACTAGAACCGGATACTTAATAAAACACACCCTTCCAAGTGCCAGATATAACCCGGTGATCGCTCTCTAACAGGGCGACGAGGAGGGGATCACTGGGTAGGATTATGCTATGCGATGCTACTTGGAGGACTTCAATCTACTCTCTTCTACATGCTGCAAGATGGAGGCTGCCAGAAGCGTAGTCTTCGACAGGATTAGCTATCCCCCTCTTATTCTGGCATTCTGCAGTTCAGTCCACCGATATGGCCCTTTACACATATACCCATGCATATGTAGTGTAGCTCCTTGCTTGCGAGTACTTTGGATGAGTACTCACGGTTGCTTTTCTCCCTCTTTTCCCCCTTTCCTTTCTACCTGGTTGTCGCAACCAGATGCTAGAGCCCAGGAGCCAGACGCCACCGTCGACGACGACTCCTACTACCCCGGAGGTGCCTACTACTACGTGCAGCCCGTTGACGACGACCAGGAGTAGTTAGGAGGATCCCAGGCAAGAGGCATGCGCCTCTTTCGATCTGTATCCCAGTTTGTGCTAGCCTTCTTAAGGCAAACTTGTTTAACTTATGTCTGTACTCAGATATTGTTGCTTCCGCTGACTCGTCTATGATCGAGCACTTGTATTCGAGCCCTCAAGGCCCCTGGCTTGTATTATGATGCTTGTATGACTTATTTATGTTTTAGAGTTGTGTTGTGATATCTTCCCGTGAGTCCCTGATCTTGATCGTACATGTTTGCGTGCATGATTAGTGTACAGTCAAATCGGGGGCGTCACAAGTTGGTATCAGAGCCGACTGCCTGTAGGAATCCCCCTTCCACACTCCTTGACCGAAGTCGAGTCTAGACATTGCAAAACTTTTACTAACATGGCTGTGTGGCTTATGGGCCCACGTCACCATTGGGTGGTATTAGGATCTTTTACTCCTCGATCTTTACTCTGGGACTCTAATCTCTCTTCTATTCGGGTTAAATGATTTTTGCTAACCCTAACACTAGGATCTCGTAACTACTTTCTCCCGGAGAGCCACTTCACTCCAGATGATGGCTTGATTCATTAGAAGACCCTGAAGATACCCCCCGCTGTTAACCCGAGAACTTGTGTTCATCGCGTTTGCAATTCCCCTTCCACCGTCAACCCTTATGGATAACTACATGCAGTTTTCATTCTTACATTCATCCCTAGTTGGTCTTGTTATTACAAGATACCCCGAAATACTCGTCGTTGTTTCGAGAATCCTTTTTGCCTACTGCCTTGCTGTTCTTTGTCACCTGAATACCCCTACGGATAATTCTCGCACTTACCAAGTATCCGCTCATCCCCAGTTGATTCAAGTATTCCACAAAAGTGTTCAAAATACCATTCGATCTTCCGAAAATCCTCAGGAGCCTTTTTGCTCTTGAAATTCTTGCTTACTTGCATTATGATTAATCTTAAGTCTCGTAATCTTATTGGCATCTCTTGTCATTATCATTTTGAGTCCGTTGATTCAATTTGTTGAGAATGCTCGCAATCCTCAATCAGATCCTAGAATTCATCCTTCTGGCTCAGATGTCATTTGAACAGGAGCTGGTTCTCGACTAATCAAATTACTATCGATTGTATCCCTAAGACTATTCAACTTATCCATCCCTAATCAGAACATTGCTTCTGATCCCTTGATTTGAAAGTCATAATTCCTTTGCATTTGAGCTCTGGATTAGTCAGTTGTTTCTATAATCCAATGCCTTTGCATTGTTACTTCCTCTGGTTGTGTGCCGATGCTCACATCAGCTCTGTTATGGACCGACAGATCCTTTAATGGATTTTATCCGACGGCGTCCTTCATATTCAATAACCTTGTGAGCCTTCCCTCGGATACATAATGCCTTTGGTAAATTGTATCCTCTACTTTCTCAACCTTGCTCTGCTTTCGAGCTGGTGATATTTACTCTTGAAGCTTGTGGTATATGTTTCTAAGATGCCCCGATGGGTTGAACCTATACCTTCTCTAAGACCGTGTGAACCCGGAAGTTTTCACGAGTCATACTCTTCTGGTGCTTCGCCAGATAACTTTTCAACACTACAACTTCGATAACGAGAAGTGGATGAAAGGTTATGCATTGGAGAAGTGGGAGTCGACCTTGAACTTTGTGTTCATGCCCATGGACACGATGTAGATCTTATCATTAAAGCTTCTCTTAAGTTAATTATTCCCTCGGTATAAGTTCATCTTATATCTGGGATCTGGCCTTTTGCAATCGTGGTTCCGAGCATGTTCTCCTTTAAATACCATTTCTCGTACAAGTTTAAGCACTTGTCTTCTGTAGAGCAATACCCCAGTCCAACCTCTACTTTGGTTTGTCGTCGAGTATTACCCCCTGGTATCTCGAGATTATCACGGAACTACATAACTTCTTATGAGTTCTCCATCAAGTATTACATTCTCATTGATTCCAATTTTTCACGGGCTCCGAGTTATTAAACACTCAAGGACATCGATAACTGAATCGAGTCCGCATCACGATTAAATAACTCTTAGTAATCTCCTTTGCTTACGAGTTCGTACTCGATCACGTCATCCCTAGCCTGCTCGGCTATGTCATTATCGTGCCGATTTTAACTGTGTTACCTGGTCCTTCCCAGCGCACAAATTTCGACAGTGAGCTAATCTCGCGTCGATCTTCCTCGTCATATCACTTCTCCTTGAACAGCAAACTTGATTTCGAGTTTGTGTCCTACCCGTGGTTCCAATAACCTTTCGCTTTCATCATTCCTTTGACTTGATGTCATCGTCGATCAATTACATCTTCTTGAAAACCTCTCGACAAATTTGTTGTGATCATTGTCAACAATTTCACTTCTTCCAAGTTGTGTGTCGAAATTCAGGATGAGAAATACCATCCTTGCCCCTCGATGAATTGTGTTATCATCGACAACATTCTTGCCTCCCCCAACACAAACTTGTTCATATTTTGTGTTGTATCTTGATTTCCCTGCTATCTAGCTTATGATATGTTCTACCTTGGAGTATTACCATCTTTTATGTCAAGAATGTCGTGAGGATTACTCCACCTCTTAAGAATTCTTGGTACAGTGATACTTCTCACCATCACCATTCTTTCTTGGTCCTCGTGTTGTTTCTAGACGAAATACCGACAAATGGTCTGTGATGTGTAAATTCTAAACTTCTAGCAACCCTATTGCTTTGAAGTTATTGGTCGATAGTTTCATTCTACGTCTATGGCTTAATGAATCATCATTCGAACATTGATCTTGCTACCTAGCCCATATTTCGGGTGCACATTTCAACCAATGTTTAACTGTGTATGTTTTCCTCGAGCATACATCATTAAGTCATTCGATCTAGCTAATGTTATCTCCTTGTTCACATAGTTGTGGAAATCCATCTTTTGGAAATCTCAATGGATTGTCGCTGAGTCAATCAGTCACCTCCTCACCTCTCCTTGATTTAATGATGAACCCTTGTTCGGAACTCGCTTCCATAGTTCATCTCCCGAGAATCTTCGATGTCATCTCGACAATTTGTGTTGCACCTTTCTTCTCAGGCATCCTGAGTCTGAGTTATCCTGACACCAATCAGATCTGAATCTCGGTCAGATATGATGGTTGGAACATATTTCCAAGAGTTATAACAATGGTCTTTATGTGACCCAGTAAGGTGATGTAATGCCTAGCACACCTGGCTGGAGGCCATATTGTTATAGATTCCTTTTTAGCAAGGTTATCCATTCTTCCATGAGAAAATTGTAAGACTTATTCTACAAGTTATTCCTGATGGATCCTTTGTGTTTCCAAAGTCCGATCTTCACCTGATGACCATGTCAATGCTATCTCGAAGCATGTCTATGGTACTCCGATTTTTAACAAGAACATTTGAAGCCCAATGCTAAATGTTTGCTGCTCAATTATCCAAACACCGCTGTATGGGTAATGTCATGAAATTTCTCTTCCCTTACCTAAAGAGTTTTCTACATTATATCCTGTTATGGATATCATGCTCTGCTTGTCCTTGGGAAGGATATACCCTTGAAATATGTGTTTTAAACACATTTTCCTTTCCATTGTTCTATTTAATCTGATAATCATATTTTCCTTTCCATTGTTTGGTTTAACCTTTCTTGTGATATGTATGATCTAAGCAGTAATATTCTCCTGCTTATGTAAACACCTCGGTGTACAATTCTATCAGGAAGACCCTGTTACTACTGTTGATGACATTCCGGTAGCCACCGATGGACGAGAACTTTGCCTATTGGTCCGCCTCGTTCAACGAGCAGGAAAATGGTTCTGTTCGTCCCTCGCCCTTGGTATCGACGTTGTTGCCGGCATAATCGACAGGCTACCATCTGACATGCCTTGCTTGCATGATCACACAAGACGTCTCTGCCCTTCCTACTTTTAACCCACATGGTGGGCCCATAACCCACAGTTCCACAGGATCGAAACCTGACTCTCCTATACAACCCTGTTTCTAATGGTTATTCCCCACGCTTGGCTTCGTATTTAATTCATGGGCCACCTTCCTAGTCATCTATTCTGGTATCAGGCGCAATACTATTTCTCGTTGCTCTGGACCCCTTTCACACTTTGTTCAGGCATCGAACGATTGTCTACCCGCTTAAAATTCTCATGGTACCTTCTTACTGGCTCTCGATATCTTCTTAAGTTCAATTCGAGAGTTACTTTCCGCCACCTTCCCCAATGTTATTGACCAGATAGTCAACCTTGCAGAGGTCTGTTCTCCCGGAATGCCCACCCTTTATTCTTTCGTAAGTACGATGGAGTTCCTGAAGAAAGGACGCCGACTTCATCATGATGACCTAAAGCAGAGAAATGAAGACATCAATATATTGGACCGACCTCTTCGAGAAGAGCAAGCCAGGATGAGAAGACCCGCTAGATTCGTTACCAAGCCTTCCCCCCTTTCACTACCTCTTAAATCTCGGGACGAGATTTCTTGTAGTGGAGGAGAATTGTGACGCCCGGATAATTAAACTACAGTAACCCTTTGCTAATGATGCCACGTCACTTCGATTACTGTTACTAATCTTGCGTTAGTTCGAAAACGATTTAAATTCAAATTCGAAATCAAGTTAAACAACAAAAGTTTCAAACATTAAATCTAAAATGTTCAAAGTGGACCAAATAATGCATAGGTAATTGTGGTGGAGAAACCACACCTTTATAAAATATTCAAATACTATTAAGCGAATAAAGCAGTAGCGAAAACTATTACTTTAATGCTTTTAAATATTAAATAATTACAAACTATTTTAGTTTGTGTAACAAGTTAATGTGGCAGTGACATATTTAGTAACATCAAATTAGGTGCCATTTTGGTATTTTTCTAAAACAAAAATAAACACTAACTAAAAGAAAACACTAAAGAAAAGGTAAATAAAAAAAGGTAAGAGGACATAATCTACTAGGCACCTTGGCCCATCTGGCCAAAAGGCCAGGCCGGCCCACCTAGTTGGCCTATATGGCCCCAGCCGACCGAAACCCTAACTCCCGACCGCACACATCCCCCCACTCCCCACGTCGCTGTCCCCCCTCTCGATCCGATCTGGATCGAGGGAGCGTTCTCGAGCCCCTTCGCCAACCGCCGCCGCCTGGAGTGCCCTCCCTCGCCGGACAACCTCGCCGGTGCCAGTCGCCCTACGCCGTCGCCACCTCGACCCCGTTGCCTCGCCTCCTCACCTCCTCCTCGTCCCGAGTCGAGGCCGCCGTTCCGGCGCCGCGCCCTCGACCCGGTCGCCCTGCCGCACTCGTCGCCGGCGACCCAGACCGCCTCCCCGTCTCCGTCGATCGTCCCCGTCCTCCTCCCCACGGGTCGCCCCCGAGCCTCGACGCCCATGTGCCCCTACAAACGCCGGTGAGGCCCTCGGCCTCCGCCTCCCCTTCCTTTCGTCCGCGGTCACCGCGCTCATCCACCTTGCGCCCATGCAGTCCGCTCGCCCCCGCCCCGTCTCTGCCTTGCGGTCGAGCACGGCCGCGCCCCTCGCCGCACGCGCTCCGGCGCCCGCTCACGGCCGCCGCCACCCTACACCGTCCCGATGCCTCCCTGCTCCACCATGGCCGCCGCCCCAACCGCTCCACCCGTGGCCGTTCCCCACTGCCGCCTCCTGCCCGACGCACCTCGCTGCAGCCGCCGGCGCCCGACGCCTCCACTGGCTTGGGCAGGCGCCCAAACGGGCTGACGCCCGCAGCGCCCAATCGCCCAGTGCCCGCTAGGCTCCCCCAGAGCCTATGACATATGGGCCCCACGCCCCCATTTTAAAAAAAGAACTAGAAAATTAATTAGAAAATATTAATTAATTAATTAGACAATTAATTAACTTAATTAAATCTGTTAAATTAACATAATGACTTAATTAAACTAATTAAACCTGCTTGGTTAGTCTAAGACAATGACGAACGGGCCCACCTGTCAGTTTGACCGGTCAATGGTCAAAGTTGACTGTTGATGTCATGATGATGTCAGCAAACACTATTCTGGATAATGTTGATTTAAAATAATTAAATAAATCCTAAAAAGGATTTAAATCTTTTAAAATTAATATAAAATAAACCGTAGCTCGGAAGGAAAAACTTTGTACATGAAAGTTGCTCAGAACGACGAGACGAATCCGGGTACGCAACCCGTTCGCCCGCCACACATCCCTAGCATAGCAAACACACAACTTTCCCCCTCCGGTTCATTTGCCCGAAAACGCGAAACACCAGGGATACTTTCCCGGATGTCCCCCCCCCCTCGTTGGTATCACATATCCTTCCGTTACGTCACTCCTAGCACAACGTATTGCCGCGTCTTGCTTTGTGTTACATTTGATTGCTCTGTTATTTATTGTGTTCCCCCTCCGTTACTTCTTTCCGGTAGGCTCCGAGACCGTTGCCGATACCCCTGTGATCGGCTACATCGACGACGACCCCTTCTTCTTGCCAGAGCAACCAGGCAAGCCCCCCCTTGATCACCAGATATTGCCTATTCTTCTCTATACTGCTTGCATTAGAAGAGTGTAGCATGTTACTGCTTTCGGTTAATCCTATTCTGCTGCATAGCCTATCATTGTTGCTACAGTTGTTACCCTTACCTGCTATCCTACTTCTTAGTATAGGATGCTAGTGTTCCATCAGTGGCCCTACACTCTTATCCGTCTGCCATGCTATACTACTGGGCCGTGATCACTTCGGGAGGTGATCACGGGTATATACTATATACTTTATATACATGACACATGTGGTGACTAAAGTCGGGTCAGCTCGTTGAGTACCCGCAAGTGATTTTGATGAGGGGGCTAAAAGGACAGGTGGCTCCATCCCGGTAGAGGTGGGCCTGGGTTCCTGACAGCCCCCGACTGTTACTTTGTGGCGGAGCGACAGGGCAGGTTGAGACCACCTAGGAGAGAGGTGGGCCTGGCCCTGGTCGGCGTCCGCGGATACTTAACACGGTTAACGAGATCTTGGTATTTGATCTGAGTCTGGCCATTTGGTCTATACGCACTAACCAACTACGCGGGAACAGTTATGGGCACTCGGCGTCGTGGTATCAGCCGAAGCTCTTTTTGACGTCAGCGACGGAGCGGCGCGCGCTGGATTGGACTAGAACGCCTGCTAGGCTAGGTCTGCTTCCGGCCGCCCTCGCAACGTGCAGGTGTGCAATGGGCGATGGGCCCAGACCCCTGCGCGCATAGGATTTAGACCGGCGTGCTGACCTCTCTGTTGAGCCTAGGTGGGGCTGCGACGTGTTGATCTTCCGAGGCCGGGCATGACCCAGGAAAGTGTGTCCGGCCAAATGGGATCAAGCGTGTTGGGTTATGTGGTGCACCCCTGCAGGGAAGTTTGTCTATTCGAATAGCCGTGTCCCTCGGTAAAAGGACGACCCGGAGTTGTACCTTGACCTTATGACAACTAGAACCGAATACTTAATAAAACACACCCTTCCAAGTGCCAGATATAACCCGGTGATCGCTCTCTAACAGGGCGACGAGGAGGGGATCGCCGGGTAGGATTATGCTATGCGATGCTACTTGGAGGACTTCAATCTACTCTCTTCTACATGCTGCAAGATGGAGGCTGCCAGAAGCGTAGTCTTCGACAGGATTAGCTATCCCCCTCTTATTCTGGCATTCTGCAGTTCAGTCCACCGATATGGCCCTTTACACATATACCCATGCATATGTAGTGTAGCTCCTTGCTTGCGAGTACTTTGGATGAGTACTCACGATTGCTTTTCTCCCTCTTTTCCCCCTTTCCTTTCTACCATGTTCATACACCGAGGCGTCAAAATACCTAGATCCTCTCGTCTTTGGGGAAGCACATATCTGCCGACTTCACCATATGATACTTATGGTGTCCGTTGGCCCCCTGCCAAGAGGAATGGAACACCTATTTGTCAAACACACCATGCATTGCCTCCTTTAGTACATACAACCCCATCATATGCATGGGAGGGGGGGCCTAGAGAGGCAAGAGTCGATGAGCACGGTCTTGCTCCCTTGGAAGTAAACCTCCCTTTGCCTTCATCCCTCTACTAGCAGATCAAAGTTTCATACCAGCATCCTCGTGTCGCTCCAAGGTAGGTGATCGGTAAAGAGGACAACTTGCAATTAAGGTTGCCCGCAATCCGTTGCTGCTTCTCAGGTGGGTAACTCGACCACCACTTTGCTGCCGTCGAACTTGATCTTGAGGCCTGACATGGCCTCAAAGCAGAGGATGAACTTAAAGTTGGTAATATTAAGTTTTGATGTCGTGCTACGCATTATAGATATATATGCTATATCAAAATATATTAAACCATATTTTGATCGATATCTACGTACGTACACATGTGAAAAGAGTAAACTAAACTGGATCTAGAAAAAAGAACAAACTAAACTGTACAAACTCATTTGCAGATTCTAGAAAATCTTTTCCAACAGTACTTTGCTCGTGGTAGTCACGGCAGCGTGGTATCAATGGGGAGTAGGAGAATGATTGGGCGTTGCTTCAAGATGGTGACAAGTGCACTCTACTTTTAGGCCTAATCGGTTGCTTTTATCTTACACAGTTGCACTAATTGCGTCTGCGTATGGGGTATCTTAATTGAGGTGATGCTACAGGACGACATTGCGACGGCACAAACAATTTCAATTTTCATTTGGAGTACTTGCTTGTTTTTGTAAGAACAATGTCCCAGACGGGCGCTCAAACATATATTGTTATTAGGAACATTGTTAATTTTTTTTTAAAATGGAGGCAAAAGATTCACCTTCCATTAATTAATCACAAAAGGGTTGCCCAAGTAATAATGTAAAATCAGGCGAAATCCTAAATTCTTTATATTATATAGGTTGCCATATACACAGGTGCAAAAAGAGGGTATAATTACAGCAGATGAATTCAACGTAACGTGCATTTTCCGAAGGTGTGTAATTAACATGGTTTTATATAATCCGCAAAAAACATGGTTTTATATATAATTATATGAAACTTGAGGACTTGTCCGCTGATTTTTAATATCAGGGTCAATTTATGTATGATCACTAGCTGGACACATACGTACTTACTGCTAAAGAGCATACTCAATATATATTTAGGAATAGGTTGGTGCATTAGGCTATCATCACTTACTCTAATAGGTAGACTGATTGCATGCACCTGAATGTAGTTCCAACTACTGTGAATATACTAGATATGTAAAGTCTGCTCCATTGATTCGGCGCTCGGCGCCATCAGGCTTGGGGTGCTCAGGGGGAAACCTCTGATCTGGGTCTTCCGGATCGGATGATGATAGCGTTCTATCGCTTTCCCTTCTGGGGGCATCGTTTTGGAGCAAGTGATGGCTGGAGGGATGGTGGAGCGGTGCTTCATCTCACACATTGATGGCGGCGGAGATCGATGGCATGGCGCTGTGGAGGCTCGGCGTCCGATGCGCGGAGATGGGCTCGCGCAGGAGGAGGTTGCTGTCTGGCGTCATGGTTACGTCGATGGCAGAGTGGCCAGACAAGGTAGAAGCCTCAATATGATCTGAAGACCTGTGGAAGATGGCGGTGACGACACACGAGTGAGTCTGACCGGATTGTGCCCTAGACCCGGTATGTGGCTCGGCTGGGCTTCCGAATGAGTTTCGGCTTCCGGCTTTTGATGTTAGGCTTAGGTGAGTGGTTTGGGTAGTGGCCCAGCTAGCACCCCCTCATCATATTGGATAGGAGTAGCGGCATATGTTGCCAAGATGGTGGATTCAGGCACATTGTTGTAATATTTTGTACAATCCTCGAGAATAATCAATAAAGTGGCCGTATGCATCTTCCAGATGCAGAGGCCGGGGGTCATCCTCCTTTTCTAAAAAAAATTTATTTGATTCGGCGCTACATTAGAAGGATATCCTAACATTACGGTGAAAGCGAATCATTATTGGTCTGCCCCTTGGCAATTAACAGGTTGGTGCCACATGTACTTCTATTTATTTTAGTTCATAGGTTGGGGAAAGCTAGTTTTGATTAGTGACAAAAAAATCATTGAAAATCCTAGACACTCATGGATCATGGCGTTGTTGAGTCATTAATTTCAGTAGCTAATTTTAACAGTCAATTAGTATATATCATAAATTAATGCACCACATTGGTGAACAGAAAATGGTTTGTGATTACAATGGACAGACATAATCAGCTGTTATCATGTTAATTTTCTCATTTTTCACGTGAACAGCATAGTTGACATTTTACTGCAAGAAATCAGATAATTAACATTATTTTCTCTTAAAAATAGAAAATAAATTCAGTAGAAAATGTCAGCAGTCGGATCTCGATCAAGTGGAGATTTCACGGACCCGTGAGTTGATTAATTCGGATAATATATCGCCAGCTACATTCGGTACGTCATCCTTTGTAATAGAATAAGTTCCACGTCGTCTTTCATCACTGTGCATGAACAACTTGGATTATCTTAATGGACACATCTTTGATTAATTAAGTACCAAGTAGGCACTATAAAACTTGACAAGGGTGAACCCTAGAAATTACCTGACCTAACTTAATAGGGAATTCCCTTTCTTTTTCGTACTACCTTGTAGCTTTTGCTACCCCTGAATGATTGAAAGGAATCGATCGATTGGTGCATGGTGGGGACAGTCACACTAAGGATCCTGGAAGATCAAGCAAGAAAGAAATTCAAACGTCTTGGTAAAAAGGAGTCAACAATGTAGTTTCTGGGAGTGGTAGTGTCACTATTACACTTTGCCTAGCCGTTTAATTAACTGGGTGTGGATTGTGATGGCCCACTGAACATATCTCATGGATTTCATTTTTGTTTTGAAAATAAAACTAAGAATCTACTGAGTGAATACTGATGTGTTATATATTTAGCAAACAAGAATGAATATGCCTTCAATTAGTTGGCCCTTTTCTGGGCCATTGACCCCTTCAAATATGCCTTGCCCTGGAAAAAATATCATCTAAAAAACACTGAGGGTCAAAACAACACTGAGGGAAGAAACTAGCTACGCTATGCATGTCATCTAAAAAAAAAGGATTGAACTCTATTGGGAAAAAAAGTGGCAGTTCGGATCACATGCATGAATATATACTAGTCGCAATACATTTTTACACGTATAATTACAACACTCGTAAGTTGATTATTTATCTCTTATATCCAGCATGCATGCAAGCAGATGTTCAAAGGATAAAATTACATGCACGAGAATAATATATGTAGTAATATCGACAATCTCCATGAAATTATATACTCCACCCATTTTTAAATATTTGTCTTTTTAGATATTTTAAATGGACTATCACATACGGATGTATATAGACATATTTTAGAGTTTAGATTCACTCATTTTGCTCCGTATGTAATCACTTGTTGAAATCGCTTCCCCGCTCCCGTTAGGGTTTCCCCCGCCGCCGGCGGGCCCTAGCCCCTTCCCGCCGCCGCCGGCCGCCCGGCGCGGGTGTCCCGTCCCGCCTCCCCCCGCTCCCCTCCTTCCCTCCCGCTGCCTCCGCCGTCTCCCCAGGAGGCGGCTGGGGCGGCGCAGCCCCCCTCCACCTCGTCCGCCCCCTCCGTCCTCCACCTCCCCTCGCCGCCGGCGGTCGCCCCCAGATCTTGCCAGGTGGTGTCGGCGGCGGCGGGCCGTCCCTTACCCGCGGGCGCTCCTCCTTCCCGGGGTGGGGGGAGGCGGCGGTGGTGGTCCGGTGTCCGGGTGGCGGAGGCTGGCGGCGTTCGCCGTGGTGGTGCCACCTCTTGGCGACGGGGCGGCCCGGTGGTGTTGGGCGGCCGGTGGCGCGTCCCCAACCCATATCTGGGCCCATAGGGCCTCATATGGGTCCTTGCGGGTCGATTCCGGCGCGACCATGATGCCTTCTGTATGGAGAGGCAGGGGAGCGGGTTGGACTGGGGCAGTGACGCCGACGGCGTGCCAGCTGCTGCGCGGAGGCGGGAGCTGTCCGGGCCTTTGAGGGCCCGGTCGGGCCTGTGGGGCCGCGGGCCCGGTAGGCTCCTGCTATGGCGTCCGGTCGGCTATCGTCGTGGACGGTGGAGGTGGGGCCCTCTTGTATGCCGACGGTGCTGCTGCCCTAGTCCCGGCTCCTCTTCTTCGTTGTGCAGACCATCTTCGCGGTGCCGTGGTGAGACAGCGTGGGAAGCTTCGTGTCCGTGTTGGCGCAGGGTGGTGGTTGGTTTGATGGCGAGCCCCGAAGTGACAGAGGTGGAGGCTGGGATCGGGAGAAATCCCTGTTGGCTTGGCCATCACCGACGCAGTGGCGCCTAAGGGTGCCGCCGGACCTTCCTGGAGGGCGTCGGGGCTACCCTTTCTCTCTCCTCGCCGCATACCGGGGGAAACCCTTGGCAGCAGCGTCGTCATTGTCCCGTCCCTTCTTGAAGGTGTTGATTAGTACCGGCGCTTAGGAGTCTCGGAGCTTGGTGGACGATCTCCGGTGGACGCAGCGGTCGTGAAGCTTCGTCGTTTTTGTCGATCCGCCGTTATCGGCATTTGTTACTTTTCTTTTTCTCTTTCATTTCTTTTGGGCGTGATTGTGCTGCTTCCGCCCCAGCTTCTATCGTTGGTTGTATCATATGGTTGCTTTGTAATATAAAGCGGGGGAAAACCCTTTTTCTTAATCACTTGTTGAAATCTGTAGAAAGACAAATATTTAGAAACGGAGGGACCAGGTACGAAAATATCGTGTGGGTCCTTCTAGATTAGTGAAGAATCAATTATGTATAGCTTAGACGTAACTGGGGCCGTTGCCGACGTTTATGTAGCATTGGATTCTTTTATCATGGCGTCCTAGCTTTATGAGGAATTTATATGATAGAACTGTACGACCCAATTACAGGGAGCGCCTCTCCTTTTCTTTTTCTCTTTGCACATATGTTATAGAAATGTATAACTTCTTATTTACGCAAGATTGCAACATATAGTTGCCTTTCTACTGGTGCAATCATGCAATCAACAGTTCGGATTTTGTTCTCTTTGTTCAGCCAGTTTCTTCATTAACATCTTTCCCACTTACTTAGAACAAAATGCAGCACGATGATGCATGGACCAGTTCGAGGTAGCCATCGTTACGCCACCCTTAAGCAGATCTCTAATTAAGTAGTGGGTTGTTTAATTATCCTGGACCCATAAAGTTATATATACTGATACGATAGTGAACTCAATATGCATCATAGTACATACGACTATACACATTTTGTGAGCCGTGATGCCAGTAAGATGCCTCTGAGTTCTTGAGTGCCTCTTATTGTCAAGCACACTGCATTACTCAATTATCTTTTATTAGCAGCATCAATTTTAGTTAAGTTTAGTGTGTGATCATCATTAGGGGTTGTCCCATCTGTAGCTCATTAGTGTGTACACAGTGCATGCACCCAATCAACAAAGAACAAAACTTGGTTTAAGCTTAGACCCACAACCACACGTGACTATTTCCTGCAAAAAAAAAAAACCACTCGTGACTATTCCTTTACGTGGATCTGTTTTGTGTGGTGAAGGCTATGAAACTAGGAAATAACTAGCTACACTAACTAGGTGCGGAAATGTAGGTTCCGACTAGCCCTAGCTCTAGCCCTCTCCTCCCTTGCACTGATCTCTCTCTCCGGCCGTGGCTCGAACCAGCGATGACGAGGTGGAAGGAGGAAGAAGGAGCACACAGTGGACACGGTGAGTGTCGTGGAATTGTCACGGCAGATGTCCTCGTGCTAGGACTTAGTCGTGGAGCCATCGCAACTAGGAAGCTTGAAGGGGTTAAACGGGACAATGAACACGAGGGTTATACTAGTTCGGCCCCTTACGGTGAAGGTAAAAGCATACGTCCAGTTGAGATTGTATTGCTTAGGTTTTCGACGACCAGGAGCTAAACCGCCCTGCCTGGTTATCGATCTTATCTTTCTTGTCCCTGAACCGCCGCCGGGTCGTCCCTTTATATAAAGAGGTCGACGCCCAGCGGCTCTCAGAGTCTCGGCCGGCTCATAAAAGTGTCCGGCTCGGACTCTCAACTATTCTTGCCTTACACTACAAGTCTTGCCATAACGGCGGTTTATAACTGCGGGCCTTAAACCATCTCCGGGTCTTAAGCCCATTATTGGCCCGCTGTCTTCAAGCTTGGTACTGGGCTTCGCGTGATGACCATTATAACGTAACCCGGCCCCTCCTGGGCGGGTGACTCTAATGGTTATATCCTCAACATTAGGCCCCAGATTGATTTGAACCGGTTCATGTCAATCTTCAATCCCTTTGAGAGAAAATCTTCAGGCTTATATCTGTGCAAAGGTTATAACCCGCCGTGACGTCATCTTCTGGATTCCTGGTAACCCGCCATGACGTCATCTTCCATTAAGTTCATTTCTTTATTCCGTTGTATCCCAACGGATCTTATCTTTAATGGCCATCCCGAAAATCGAGGCGCTTCTGTGGCGAGATAATCACGCCGTGGCCTCCTCGTTTCTCGGCCCACTTATGAGTCTCACCTTATAAATAGCCCGGCCCATGAGCCTCCAGTTACTTGTCGCCTCCATCGTCTTCCTCCTCTCGCTATTGTGCTGCCGCTCAAGCTCCACCGCCGCCGCCGCGGATCTCCTCGTCTTCACCGACTCAGGCCGCTGCATCAACCTGACGTGACCAGAAAAACGCGGCGAGCCTCCGGCATAACTCCGCATCTGTAAGCTTTCTCCTCCCTGCTCCTCAGATCCGCATTAGTGATTTTCGAGTTCGTTGGTGTTCGTCGCCGTTCATCACGAACTCTTGATAGATTCCACTATTACCACCCTTTCTTGATCTTTAGACTGTACAGAACTGCTGCGGTAGCTGTTTCGCACCCGTTCCCAATGTACATAGATCCCTTTTCATTGCATAGACGCTCCGTTCGAACCTATGAACTTCTTCTGTGTCTGCTCTAGGTCTAGAAATTTTCCCTTTCCAGTCGATCATTTGATCCAGAATAATTACCATGATCTGTGAAACTTGTTTGCGCCACACTTAATCAAAAATTGCATCTGTTTAGCTATAGCGGCTCATATCTCCGGCTTAAAAGAGGCCACACGCTGTAGAAATTTCCGGCTCATTTATAATAAAGCTTTAGACAACTTGAATTACTCACGATGCCCTCAGCGGCTTAGATAACCCGACGCAATTAGCCATATGTCATTAGGCCCCTTCATATGCCGCCATTTTAAACATCGAACTGTAAACTTCCTTCGGCTTATAATTGAACCAGACATTTCCTTTTGTCATAGGCTTCCGTCTTTCACAATGCCACCCAAAGCTCCCAAGGCACCCATCACGTGCAACTGGATGAGATCCAATGTTACTGACGAAACCTTAGCGGATTTCGTGAAGACGGGTTACCTGCCCAAAAAGGAGGTCATGTCTTACCATGCCCCTGATTCGTCAGAGGAAAGACCTCAACCTAGAGATGGCGAGGTGGTGATATTTGCTGATCACATGAGCCGGGGCTTCGCACCGCCCGGCTCAAAATTCTTTAGGGATGTTCTGAACTTCTTCGATCTGCGGCCGCAAGACATAGGACCCAATTCCGTGTCAAATATCTGCAACTTTCAAGTATTCTGCGAAGTATATCTTGGAGAAGAGCCCAGTCTACTGCTCTTTAGAGAGCTGTTTTATCTGAACCGCCAGAATGAGTGCGCCAACGGGCCGAGCCTGGAACTTGGTGGAATCTCCATTCAACGCCGGAGAGATTGCCTCTTTCCTTATGCTGAGCCGCCAAGCCATCCAAAGGATTGGAACCAGACATGGTTCTACTGCCAGGATACTTCTCCGGCTGACGAGAGCCCTCTGCCCGGCTTTCGTGCCCTGCGTCTGGAGCCAAATCACCCCCTGCCAGACAAACTATCTCAAGCGGAGCGTCAAACTCTGATCCCCACCATCAATAAGATTAAGGCTCTCCTGGGAAATGGCCTCAACGACATTGATCTGGTCCGGGTCTGGATCTCTTGGCGGGTGATCCCCTTAAGCCGCCGCCCCGGTTTAATGTGTGATTACATGGGCCAGAAAGATGACCCTCTGCGGCACAGCCGCAACGATCTACCTGAAGACGTCGTTGACGACATGACCAAGTCCCTCTTGAATGAGAGCTTGACCGACTGCGGGAGGACCGGCTTAAGCCCCTTCTGCAAGACTAACCCGGCTCCAGCGGTAAGCCACTGACCTGAACACCTTACTTTCCCTTTGGATAGTTTTCATCTGAACCTTAAGAAGTCTTTATTGTATTTTTCAGGCTGATGATAAGTTCTGGAAGGTCAAGTATGACCATGAGGCGGCTAAAAAAGCCAGAAAGGCTAAGAAAGCCGCCAGGAGAGCCGCTCCCCGCAAAAAGGGAAGCAAGCCAACCGCCTCAGTGCTGCTTCAGCTGGATGATAGCTCCGAGTCAGAGGTAACCCTTGATTCTTTAGACTCTTCTTTTATTTCTGCTTTTCGTCTGTCTTTTAACCACCTTATCGACTTGATTATCCGCAGGATGATACCGGAGCGAGTAACCCGGTAACTGAAGAGGTAACTATACTTTCCTCCGACTCGGACCCCTTGCCAAGGCTGAAAGTCCGAAGAGTAACCCGGAAAGTAAGATTTTCGCATCCTTTAGCTTATCAAGATCCTCAATTTATTTTGAAGCAACAGATTCATGAGAGCCGGAGGCAAACCCGGTCCAGCAAGGATGCAGACCTCTCCTCCGGCTTACCCGAGGCATCAAGAAAGCGCCGGACTAAGGTTATCTCCAACTTATACCCTTTTCATCCTTTAGCGGGTGTCACTCGTCAACCGCTCAATTCGTCTGATTCAAATTATCAGGAAACTTCACCTTCCTCTGGTGATTCCATGCAATCTAACCTGCCGGCTTTCAAGACCGCGCCCGGGTAATGATGATCATCTTATATTGTGCTTATCTTACTCATGCTTTTGTACTAACCTTTTGTCCTTTCAGTGCTCAAGCAAAGCTCAGCAAGAGGGCGAAGAAGAATAAACCGGTCGAAGAGTCGGTCCTGACTGAACCGGAGGCTTTAGCTCAAGAGCCGCCAGCTGCCTCTGCTCCTGAAGCCACCGCTCCAACCAACGAGCCAATCATAGAGACTTCTGCTAACCCGGAGATCCCCAGCTCAGCTCAACCGGCCGATGACCCGGATGTGGTGATTACCCGGACTGAATTCGTTGAGCCGGGAAGACCCACTGTGCTAGCCAGATGCTCTGCCAAGGAAGAGCTGCTAGAGCGCCGCCGGGCTAGACTGGAGATTACTGATTATGCTAACCTGAGCATTGGAGACATTGTCTCTGGTTACATTGGTCAAGTGCACAACAGCCGGGATCTGGAAATTGATATGGTGAAGCAGATCCAACAAAAATCTGAGGTACAAATCTCTGGCTTACTCCATAGTCAGTCTTACTATGCTAGCCCCCAAGTCTATTACTTATGATAGAATATGTTGTAGACTTAACTTCCGGCTTACTTTCATGAACCGGCAATTTGTAAATAGAATCTTTCAACATGCATTAGCCCCCAAGTACCAAGTGTCTTTGCTTGGAAAGTGCTTGGGACTTTAATGTTGCATAATAATCACTCATACTATAACCCGGAATTTGTACAGGCTGCTTGCAAAAAATTTGAAGCTGAAATCTCTGAGCTGAAGAACCGCCTGAAGACTCAGGAAACTGAGACCCGGAAGGCCAACGCCAAATTCGAGTTCAGTGTTGCTGCACAAGAGAAGCTGAAAAAGAAGTTTGAAACCGAAAGGAAGACTTGGGCCGAGGAGAAAGCTGCTTTGGTCAGCCGGGCCGAACAGGCGGAGGCTGCTCTGACGGAGAGAACCGCCGAACTCTCTGGCTTAAAACGCCATGTGTCACAGATGGTCGCCGCAATCTTCGGTAAGTCGTTCCGCAAGCTTTCAACAAATTTACATTCTTTATGTCTCATAAGTCTCATTATTGCTAGCGGCTTACCTGACTTTGTTAAACAGGTCCCAGAAGCGCCAACCTCAATCAGAATGTGCTGACCGAGCTGAAGGTCGTGTACACCTTGGTGGAGCAACTCTACACCGGGTCACAGCATGCTTTGGCCGTTGTGGCCCTGTCCAATGAGGTTCCGACTCACCTGGCGGACGTACTTCGGCGGCTCGCCGTTCTTCCTCAGCGCTTTCAAGAGCTACGACAGGCCTCTGCAAGATCTGGAGCCATAGCTGCTCTGAGCCGGGCCAAGGCTTTCCTCCCGGAGCTAGACCCGACGGAGATCGCGCTTGGATATCCCAGTCTGAAGGAAGACGGTACTCCCTTTGATCAAAAAGACTTTGCTGCCAGTGTGAAGTGTGTGCGCCTGGTGGCTACCTTGATTGGGAATGACACCGACCTTACCAAGTATCAGTCGGGCTATGACTCGGAAAATCAGAGGATCCCCACTCCACGCTACGAAGCAATCAACTTGATCCCTCCGACTCGTAAGCATACCTTCGCCCCAGAAGTTGACCCGGCCGGGTTAATTGATGAGGAGGCTCAATTTGAAGCTTTGAGCGGCATTGACTGGAAATTGTCAACCTTCCAGGTCATGGGAACAGCCGGAGGAGCGGAGACGGATGAGCCGAAAGCTTCGACCCAGCAAGCATCTTGACTCTTAGGTGGCTCATTGTTACACCTTTAAAACAATGCCTCATCTTTTGGACTCGGGGAGTCTTGTAATAGAATAGGACAAACACTTAACTTTGTCGTGCCATCGTGCACGTGTTGAATGCTTAACTCCATTTAAGCTGCTTCTTCATATTCCTCCGGGTTATAATTGATCATTTGTTTTCCTTAAGTTTGAAGAACTGTCTTTAACCATCCTGCATAGAAAACAAATCACAAGTCTCTGGGTAGCTTACCGCACAGAGAATCATAGACCGTGTATATAACCCGGAATATGAACCAAAGTCACCAAAGACACCAAAGACTGGCCCTCAATTATATTCTCGATATAACCAGAATAACATACTTACAAGCCTTCAAGTATACTTCCGGTTCATGTAACCCGAATAATGAGGTTAAGATCGTAACTCCGGTTCACCAGCATCAGTAACACTTACTATGTGCTATCAATGTTGTGAAGCAAAATTAAGCCGGCGAAGTAGAAGCCAGAAGAATTTGTTGTAAGTCAAAAGATCAAAACTTAGGGGCTTCCGGTTCGAATATGACCAGAGAACCGTCCCAAAGGGGTTAAGCTAAGATTCGAATGCGATCATATAGCCCCCAGTGGCTTTGGCGATGCCGATCAAGAGGGTACCGATAGCTATGTTCTCTTTGGTTCGAATACGACCCATGTTTGAACAGGAAGCCCCCAAATGACCTTAAGAGTTGTTTAACGACGCTGATTCGAATACGATCCACGTCGGTTCCCAAAGGGGGTTGAGCTATGATTCAAATATGATCAAAGAGAACTCCCCAATGAGCTCGGCAATTTGCCAATCAAGTGGGTATCGACAGCTATGTTCTCTTTGGTTCGAATAGGACCTATGTTTGAACAGGAAGCCCCCAGGTGATCATATTGTTTACGGCTAGATTCGAATACGATCATAAGCCAGATCCACCTCCAAGTGACCATGTGATGTTGTAATGGAAATAACACGTTTACCTTTGGAGGAGAAAAGGACAGAGGTCCTGCTTTATTATTTATCATAATATATACATGACTATAGAAATATGTACATTATGAGAGCCGGTGGCTCAAGTGTAATAAGGCCGAAGCTGAGCTATGTTCCACGGCCGACGGGTCTCTTCCTCTGACTTGCGTGAATCTTTGTGCTCCCGAACGTCAATAAGGTAGTATGACCCGTTGTGCAAGTTCTTGCTGACCACAAGGGCCCTTCCCAAGGCGGGGATAACTTGTGTGCATCTGTTTGATCTTGGATGAGCCGGAGCACCAGAACACCTTCCTGGAAGACCCGAGACTTAACCCGACGGCTGTGATAACGGCGCAGGTCTTGTTGGTAAATCGCCGAGCGAGCTGCTGCCACATCGCGCTGTTCGTCCAACAAGTCAAGAGCATCTTGGCGCGCCCACTCATTATCCGCCTCAACATAAGCCGCCACTCGAGGTGAGTCATGACGGATGTCGCTAGGGAGGACTGCTTCCGCTCCATAAACCATGAAAAAAGGCGTGTAACCCGTAGACCTGTTAGGAGTAGTATTGATGCTCCATAACACGGAGGGTAACTCCACCACCCAACAACCCGGCGTCCGTTGCAAAGGGACCAAAAGCCGGGGCTTGATGCCTTTCAGAATCTCCTGATTAGCTCTCTCAGCTTGACCATTGGATTGAGGGTGAGCCACTGATGAAACATCAAGTCGAATATGCTCTCGTTGACAAAACTCCTCCATGGCGCCTTTAGACAGATTGGTACCATTGTCAGTTATGATGCTGTGTGGAAAACCAAAGCGAAATATCACCCTTTTCATGAACTGAACCGCAGTGGCTGCGTCACACTTGCTAACTGGCTCTGCCTCAACCCACTTCGTGAACTTATCAACCGCCACCAAGAGGTGGGTCTTCTTATCCTTAGACCTTTTAAAAGGCCCAACCATATCAAGCCCCCAGACCGCAAATGGCCAGGTAATTGGAATCATCCTCAGCTCCTGAGCCGGCACGTGAGCCCGTCGTGAGAACCTCTGACAACCGTCACATTTACTGACCAACTCCTCCGCATCAGCATGAGCCGTCAACCAGTAAAAACCATGACGAAAAGCCTTGGCCACAAGGGATTTTGAGCCGGCATGATGGCCACAATCCCCTTCGTGAATCTCACGTAAGATTTCTTAACCCTCCTCAGGGGAAACACAATGCTGGAACGTTCCAGTAACACTGCGGCGATGCAGCTCACCATTGATAATGACCATTGACTTAGACCGCCGGGTTATTTGTCTGGCCAAAGTTTCATCCTCAGGCAAATCTCCCCGGGTCATGTATGTCAAATATGGTACTGTCCAGTCTGGGGTGATGTGGAGAGCCGCCACCAACTGTGCCTCCGGGTCAGGGATAGCCAAGTCTTCCTCTGTAGGCAACTTAACAGAAGGGTTATGTAGGATGTCCAAGAAAGTATTAGGCGGCACCGGCTTTCGCTGAGAGCCCAGCTGGCTTAAAGCATCAGCCGCCTCGTTCTTCCTGCGATCGATGTGCTCTACTTGGTAACCCTGAAAGTGTCCAGCAATAGCATCGACTTCACGGTGATAAGCCGCCATGAGAGGGTCCTTGGAGTCCCACTTGCCCGACACTTGTTGAGCCACTAAATCTGAGTCGCCAAAGCATCTTACCCAGCTCAAACTCATCTCCTTAGCCATCCGAAGACCATGGAGCAAGGCCTCGTACTCAACCGCATTGTTAGTACAAGGAAACATCAACCGTAGCACATAATGAAACTTGTCACCTTTAGGGGAAGCCAATACAACTCCAGCCCCCGAGCCCTCCAATTGCCTAGACCCATCAAAGTGAATAGTCCAATACGTATTATCCGGCTTTTCTTCTGGCACCTGTAGCTCTGTCCAATCATTGATGAAATCCACCAAAGCTTGAGATTTAACAGCAGTGCGTGGTACGTATTTCAGACCATGAGGCCCAAGCTCTATAGCCCACTTAGCCACTCTTCCTGTGGCTTCTCTGTTCTGGATGATATCTCCAAGGGGAGCAGAACTAACCACAGTAATGGGGTGACCCTGAAAATAATGCTTAAGCTTCCGGCTTGCCATGAACACACCATAAACAAGCTTCTGCCAATGTGGATATCGCTGTTTGGACTCTATAAGCACTTCACTGATGTAGTAAACCGGCCGCTGAACCGGATACTCCTTACCCTCTTCCTTGCGCTCCACCACCACAGCCACACTGACGGCTCGCGTGTTAGCAACTACATACAGTAACAAGGGCTCCTTATCAACTGGAGCAGCAAGGACTGGGGGCTCAGCCAGCTGTCTCTTCAAATCCTCAAAGGCAGTATTAGCAGCATCATTCCAGATAAAGTCATCAGTTATTTTCATCAACTGGTACAGTGGCATGGCCTTTTCACCCAAACGGCTTATAAACCGGCTCAAGGCAGCGATGCGACCCGCCAGACGCTGGACGTCGTTTATGCACACCGGCTTAGCCAGAGAGGTGATTGCCTTGATTTTTTCCGGGTTAGCTTCAATGCCTCTGTTAGAAACCAGGAAACCCAAGAGCTTCCCTGCGGGAACACCAAAAACGCACTTGGCCGGGTTAAGCATCATCTTGTAAACCCGGAGATTATCGAAGGTTTCTCGAAGGTCATCTACCAGAGTCTCCTTCTCCCTGGACTTAACCACGATATCATCCACATAGGCATGAACATTGCGCCCAATCTGGTTATGAAGACAATTCTGCACACAACGCTGATAAGTCGCCTGTGCACTCTTGAGTCCAAAAGGCATAGACACATAACAGAAGGCTCCAAAGGGAGTGATGAATGCCGTCTTCTCCTGGTCCTTAACTGCCATTTTAATCTGATGGATCCAGAATAAGCATCCAAGAAACTTAAGCGCTCACAACCCGCCATAGCATCAATGATTTGATCAATACGGGGGAGAGCAAAAGGATCAGCCGGACATGCCTTGTTTAAGTCCGTGTAGTCCACACACATCCGCCAGGTGCCATTCTTCTTGAGCACGAGCACCGGGTTAGCTAACCATTCTGGATGAAAGACTTCGACAATAAACCCGGCCGCCAAGAGCCGGGCCACCTCCTCACCAATGGCCTTCCGCCTCTCCTCATTGAAACGCCGAAGGAATTGCCTGACCGGCTTAAATTTCGGATCAATATTGTGAGTGTGCTCAGCGAGTTCTGTAGGTACACCTGGCATGTCAGAAGGCTTCCATGCAAAAATGTCCCTATTCTCACGGATGAACTCGATGAGCGCGCTTTCCTATTTTGGATCCAGATTGGCACTGATGCTAAACTGCTGAGATGAGTCACCTGGAACGAAATCAACAAGTTTAGTCTCATCAGCTGACTTAAATTTCATTGCCGGCTCATGCTCCGTGGTCGGCTTTTTCAGAGATGTCATATCTGTTGGGTCAACATTGTCCTTATAAAACTTCAATTCCTCTGTTGCACAAACAGATTCTGCATAAGCCGCGTCGCCTTCCTCACACTCCAAGGCTATCTTGCGGCTGCCATGAACCGTAATGGTCCCATTGTGACCCGGCATCTTGAGCTGTAAATACACGTAACACGGTCGTGCCATGAACTTGGCGTAAGCCGGCCGCCCAAATATAGCATGATATGGACTTCTTATCTTAACCACCTCAAAGGTTAATTTCTCCACCCTGTAGTTGTACTCATCTCCAAAAGCTACTTCCAGCTCAATCTTACCCACTGGATACGCCGACTTACCAGGCACCACGCCATGGAAAACAGTATTGGACTGGCTGAGATTCTTATCAATCAATCCCATACGACGGAAAGTCTCATAATAGAGGATGTTGATGCTGCTGCCTCCATCCATGAGCACTTTAGTGAATTTATATCCTCCCACCTGAGGAGCCACCACCAGGGCCAGGTGACCCGGATTATCAACCCGGGGAGGGTGATCCTCCCTACTCCACACGATAGGCTGCTCAGACCATCTTAAATAGCGTGGAACCACCGGCTCAACAGCATCCACAGCCCTCTTATGAAGCTTCTGATCTCGCTTACACAGACTGGTGGTAAACACATGATACTGTCCGCCATTGAGCTGCTTTGGATTGGTCTGGTAACCCCCCTGCTGCTGTTGATGACCCTGGCCGGACTGCTGATTAAAGCCCCCTTGAACATTCTGAAGATTGGGATTTGAGCCGCCACCCGGGCCATGAAAGGCGCCAGCGCCTGAGCCGCCGCCCGGGCCATTGTTGCCATTAAAGGCATTGGAATTCTTAAAGGCCTTCATGATTGCGCAATCTTTCCATAGATGAGTAACTGGCTTCTCCCTAGAGCCATGCCTTGGACAAGGCTCATTCAACAACTGCTCGAGCGTCGGGCCTGACCCGCCGGCTCGGGGAGGTGGCCTCCCCTTGCGTCACTGGTTGTTAACCTGTGAGCTGGCGTTGGCCACAAACTCTAGGCTGCCGTCGGCCTTACGCTTGCCACCTCCTTGGTTCGGCGGGTTATGCTGAGGACCCTTGCCATTGCCGTTCTTCTTTCCCTTCCCTGTCCTTTCATCATCTGACGCGGGGTCCTTGGTACTATCAGAGTCGGCATATTTGACGAGAGCCGCCATCAGCGTGCCCATATCATTGCAATCGCGCTTGAGCCGCCCGAGTTTCATCTTCAGGGGCAGGAAACGACAATTCTGCTCCAATATTAGGACTGCAGAGCCGGCATCCATCTTATCAGATGAATGTATTATCTCTTTGACCCGGCGAACCCAATGGGTTGTAGACTCACCCTCCTGCTGTTTACAGTTAGTCAAATCCACAATTGACATAGACTGCCTACAGGTATCTTTGAAGTTTTGGATGAACCGGGCTTTCAGCTCAGCCCATGACCCGATAGAATTGGGTGGCAGCCCTTTCAGCCAAGTGCGGGCAATCCCATCTAACATCATGGTGAAGTACTTGGCCATTGCCGCTTCGCTAACCTCCAGTAACTCCATGGCCATCTCATAACTCTCGATCCAGGCTCCGGGTTGTAAATCAGCTGTGTAGTTAGGCACCTCCCTAGGCCCTTTGAAGTCCTTGGGCAGACGTTCATTGCGGAGAGCCGGCACCAGACAAGGGACACCTCCGGTCCTCGTAGGTATACTCACGTCGACGGAAGCCGTCGGGTAAGCCGGGGGTGGTTGGTAAGCCGTCAACTGAGGCATCTGCTCCGCCTCTTGCCGTGCTCTGTCTTGGTCTACCGCATGAAAAGCTCCATTATGAGCCGGGCCGTGGCCAGGAGGCAAGTCATGGCGTCGGACATTACTTGAGCCGGTTGCTGAGGCCATGTGTCTGCTATAACTCGGGCTCCGGCCTGGACGAGGGGTTGAATGAATCCTGTCCCGGCTATAAGAATACGCCTCTTGCCGCGTCAGAGCCGTCTGAAGAAGTTCTCTGACCCGGCGGGTCTCAACCGCCATTGGAGAGTCACCGTCAATTGGGAGAGCCGTCAGCCGCGCCGCCGCGGCGACCATGTTTTCCAACGGGTTGGCATAATGACCCGGGGGTATTGGCACGTACTGAGGCGGGGCAGGGTTCACCCGGGGAGGCCCCATCACTTGGGGTTGATATGGCGTCCCAGTCCCGGGCGCTATGATCTGCGGCGGGTTACTAGGCCCTGCACCAGGCGTGTTGAAGAGGTTTCGAGGATCGTAAACCGGAGGGAGTCGAGATTGGGTTTTTTGGTGCCTCCTTCTCATGACCTCATTGGACGCGTTTTGATCCATCGTGAGCCGGAAAGATTGTGCCTGAATCAGCTGAGTCTGGGCGTCGAGAGCCGCCCTCTCTGCAGCCATCCTGATCCCTTCCGCCGCCAGATCCTCCTTGGATTTTGCTAGGTCCAACTTTAACTGTGCCACCTCCGCGTCATGCTGAACTTGATCCGCCGGGGCGACCGTAGCGGTCAACAGGACCGTCATCTTGTCTGTAAGATCCATCAGCACCTGAGCCGGCGAGGGCACAGGGTTACCTGACCCGGGGGCGGGGTTTGGAACAGGTTGTGCGCCGGCCATGAAGATTCCAACCCGGCTCGGCGGCTCAAAGGGGTCCGGAATGCTGTCGCCATCGGAACAGCCCCTGAGCCTGCCATCCTGAAGTTGATATAACGAATTTGACTCATCCGTAGCCGACTCGCCGTCAGAGCCGGCGGCCGTCTCATCACCAGATCCAGATCCTTCAGAGAGTCCTCCATGGACACATCCCACGAAAGCATGCTTCAAGGCAGGTGGAGCCCGGGCGGATCGTGCACGCTGAGCCGTCTCGATGATATCGGTGCAGAGATCCGGCTCAGGGCCCGGCTCACCAATCTTGCCAATGAAGACGTGGATTCCGCCGAAGGGGACCCGGTACCCGTACTCGATTGAGCCGGCGTCGGGGCCCCAGGTTGCATCGTCGATGTAGAGCTTGCCGCGACGACTCTTGGTCATCCGGCCCACAGCGTATCCCTTGAGCCCTTCGAAGCTGCCCTTCAAGAACTCAAATCCCCCGTGCGCTGGCCCCACGGTGGGCGCCAACTGTCGTGGAATTGTCACGGCAGATGTCCTCGTGCTAGGACTTAGTCGTGGAGCCATCGCAACTAGGAAGCTTGAAGGGGTTAAACGGGACAAGGAACACGAGGGTTATACTGGTTCGGCCCCTTACGGTGAAGGTAAAAGCCTACGTCCAGTTGAGGTTGTATTGCTTAGGTTTTCGACGACCAGGAGCTAAACCGCCCTGCCTGGTTATCGATCTTATCTTTCTTGTCCCTGAACCGCCGCCGGGTCGTCCCTTTATATAGAGAGGTTGACGCCCAGCGGCTCTCAGAGTCCCGGCCGGCTCATAAGAGTGTCCGGCTCGGACTCTCAACTATTCTTGCCTTACACTACAAGTCTTGCCATAACGGCGGTTTATAACTACGGGCCTTAAACCATCTCCGGGTCTTAAGCCCATTATTGGCCCGCTGTCTTCAAGCTTGGTACCGGGCTTCGCGTGATGACCATTATAACGTAACCCGGCCCCTCCTGGGCGGGTGACTCTAATGGTTATATCCTCAACAGTGAGGATTTTCCCGGCGCAACAACGCCTGTTCCCGAGCTCGTACTCGTCACCTCCGTCAACAACAAACACACGGGTGGGAGGGTTTTATACCCGCGTCCATCGGCGCACCACACCGTGACCCGACGCACCCCCCTCCGCGCACTCCCCACGTCCCAGCGCTCCCGCCGTGCACGCACGCGATCCGCGCGACCAGGTCCAGCGCCCTGACGTGGTCTACACCCGCGCCCGTTGCGCCAACGATCACACACACACACACATGCCACACCTGCATGGACACGCCCATGCATCTCCTACACGCACGCACGCACACCTACGTCGCGGACCCGACGCGTCCAACGTGCCCGGCGCGCGCCCATACACGCGCCCGGCTCGTTCGACACCTCGCCGCGACTTATTGCCTAACATTCGCGCCCTTAGTCGCGGCTCAGAGCAGACCGGCGTCCTCGACGTCGCCGTCGACCAGCAGCGCACGCTCCGCCGCCGGCGCCTTCTTCCACTGCGGGCACTCGCGCTTGAAATGCCCGCGTTCACCGCACTTGTAGCAGCGGCCGCGCCGGTTCCCACCGAAATCCGATGCCTCACTGCGCGCCCCGTCGTCGTCGTCCTCTCCGTGCACACCGCCCCGACGCCGCGCATGCACCCGCCATTGTGCCGCGGTGTACAACAGCTACCCGTCCGTGCGCTCGCCGCCGGCCTGCGCGCGCCGACGCAGTCGTTCGTCGAATGCCTTTAGGCGCCCGAGCGCGTCCTCGAAGAGCAGCGTGTTCAGGTCGCAAAACTGCTCCATTCCGGCGATGGCGGCGTACAGACGATCCGGGACCGAGTCCAGGAGCTTCTTCACCATCGTCGAGTGCTCCAGCGTCGACCCCAGCCCGGCATAGCGCGCCGCCATGCCGCTGATCTTCCCCGCGAACGCGTCCAGCGACTCGTCGCTCGCCATGCGCAGGAGCTCGAACTCCCCCCGGAGCGTGCCGAGCCGCGCCGCGCGCACGCGGTCCGCACCGACGAAGCGTGCCTTGAGGCTGGCCCATATCTCCACCGCCGTCTTCTTCGCAGCCACCTGCATCAGAAGGTCGTCGGCGAGCGCCCGGAGCAGATAAGCCCTCGCCGGCTTATCTTTCTTGGCGATCACCGCCGACGCCGCGTCCTCCGGCAGCACCACCGCCTCCCAGAGCCCTGCGGCATCAAGGTCCGCCTCCACCTTGATGGCCCAGGTAGTGTAGTTGTCCCCCGTGAGCAGAGGCGCTTGATGCGCCACCGCGCCGCCCGATCCGCCGGCGTACGGGACGATCGACATCGCCGGCCCGCCCTGATCACCACGTGGCTCTGATGCCAATTGTAGGTTCCGACTAGCCCTAGCTCTAGCCCTCTCCTCCCTCGCACTGATCTCTCTCTCTCTCCGGCCGTGGCTCGAACCAGCGACGACAAGGTGGAAGGAGGAAGAAGGAGCACACAGTGGACACGGTGAGGATTTTCCCGGCACAACAACGCCTGTTCCCGAGCTCGTACTCGTCACCTCCGTCAACAACAAACACACGGGCGGGAGGGTTTTATACCCGCGTCCATCGGTGCACCACACCGCGCCCCGACGCACCCCCCTCCGCGCACTCCCCACGTCCCTGCGCTCCCGGCCCGCGCTCCCGCCGCGCACGCACGCGATCCGCTCGACCAGGTCCCGCGCCCTGACGTGCTCTACACCCACGCCCGTTGCGCCAACGATCACACACACACACATGCCACACCTGCATGGACACGCCCATGCATCTCCTACACGCACGCACGCACACCTACATCGCGGACCCGACGCGTCCAACGTGCCCGGCGCGCGCCCATACACGCGCCCGGCTCGTTCGACACCTCGCCGCGACTTATTGCCTAACAGGAAATACCGCCGGAGACCTTGCCCAAGGTTATCTGGATCCGATAGTATCCGGTCATGCGCGTCCATATCAGGCTGCGTGGCTCCAGGAGGGCGCGACACGAAGCTCTGTTGTTTGTTGACACCATGGGACATGTCGGCATCTCGATTTTCATGGCACAGACAGTGGCGGAGAAAGTCTTGATGGCTAAGATCAGAGGATCAGTAAGGCGAAGGGGGCCTTGAAGGCGATGGAGTCAGCCAGGTGTTCGTAACTTTTAGTAGTAGCAGTGTCAACTTGGGGCGGCAACACAGTAGGATTTCATTTTTGGTGGTGCTCCTCGGGTGCCGAGTCATAATTTTCAGGGTGAAAACCTAAGGTCAGGCCTTCATTTGTTGTGCGTGACAATTGCCTTGTTGAAGGTATTGTTTTGAGAGCTTGATCTTTCTCTAGGGTGAAAACCCATGATCCTGGATAGGGCGATGACGACGCTTCTGCACTGTTTTCTTCTTAAAGGCGTCGCTTTTGGAGACCTTTTATGTTTTTTGGATGCTGTCTTTGGTGGTGGTTTGTGTGCTGCTGCTGAGAGGAGTTGATCACTCTGGCAAGGCCATTTTTCCCTTTCTTTTTTGTTTTCTTTTCGGGCTGTGTGTATCTTGGGTGTCTTTGTGACTTTTTGTTGGTGCAGGGGCTCGATGTAATTGATATTTTCACGATATTAATATATTCCCCTTTTAAAAATGGTTCGGAAATATATACATGCGTGTAAAATAGTGTTATAGGTTAGATTAACTTGTAGGTCCCGATCTAGCGTAAATTGCAATTTGGGCTGAGCATCGTATCATCATTTGCAATTTGCACAACTGATGTACTACGTTCAATCCATGCACTAAACATCGAATGGTGGTCTAGGTTAATTTTGCACTTTTGACCAGAGTAGCTCGGCTCTAAGGAAAATCTGCCACATCTGGAAGTAGGCCCCGCACGTCAGATGCCACTCAGGCCTGATATATGTTTGAGATGAAAACTGAATTGTTCCCCCTTCCTCGTAAAAGCTCATCCCTAGATTTAGAATTCCATTCATCTCATAGGTCGTAGGTATTTCTGAAGAGGATCTCTCCATCACAACGATGGAATGTCCCAGCTGCGTGAACTCTTTGACTCCCCTCTGAAAGTGCCTCGCGTTTGGACCATGGCCGCTATCTTTGGGAAATCAATGCCCAGCAATCTCGGGAGCGAGGAAGTCCGGGCAGTGGCTTCTTAGGCCTAGGGACTACGACTGGGAGTATCTCTGTTATCCCCATGTCGCACACAAATTTGGAGCTGATTTACTAGAATGTCAGGGGCTTAAACAGTCCAGCAAATGAAGGGCGTTGAGGGAGTTCGCTGATTCTGCCCACCCGACGATCATGTGTATTGAGGAAACTAAGTTTGATGTAATTGATACTTTTGTGGTAATACAATGCCTAGGCCCTTCCTATGATGGCTTCTTCTACCTGCCTGCTAAGGGAATGCATGGAGGCATTCTCCTGGTTTGGATGATGGTGGTTGCTAACGTCTCTAATGGAATACTCGACAGTAGCTTCTTAACCGCCTACTTCTCCCCTTTGGATGACACACCATGGTGGTTATCCGTCGTCTACGAGCCACAAGAAGACACTAACAAGATCGACTTTCTGATCGATCTCTCCAATCGGAGATTACTCTGTCCATGTCCTTCGCTTGTTATAGGGGATGTTAACAAGAATGACTCCAACATTGATAGAAGGATGATGCTAGGTTCACGGGGTATGTTTTATAGAGTTTACAGATTGCTGTTAGTTGGACCTTTCTGATTGGATTAGGGAGGGTGGAGGGGCCCACTCCCCTGAAAGTCAGGGGAGGAGTTAATTTAGTGTGAAGGGAGCCCGTAAAAGTCTGTTGTCTTCCGTTGATGTAGTATTATCGTTCTTTAACTAATACGGTATCAAAGAGTTGTTTCTTCATGGCTGCAAATTCACCTGGTGCAATGAACGCGAGATACCTACACTGACAAAGATTGACAAAGCGTTGGTGTTAGTAGATTGGGAGATGGATCACCCTGACTACCTCCTCGAGGCACTAGTGCAAAATCGGGATTTAGTCCTGGTTCGTCAGGACCTTTAATGCCGGTTCTGCAACCGGCACTAAAGGGTGGGGACTAAATCGTCACGAACCGGGACCAAAGGCCCATCACGTGGCACGAACCCGTGCCGGGGGCTGGGGGCCTTATACCAACCGGGACTAAAAGGTTTAGGAGTTTATGGTTTATTTTTCCTTTTAATTTTGTGTTTTTATTAAAAAATTTCATTTCAAACATATTTTACCCTACTACATATTGTACACGTTATGCATATATATAAATAGAATTTTCGTAGAACCGATCATATATATATAATCTAATTTCTCGCATGACCATTCACACACACACACACACACACACACACACACACACACACACATATATATATACAATTTGGTATATACAATTTCTCCTACAATTTGCAGATCATTACATGGAGGCATTACAGCTTGTAATGGTATTCTCCTTTGGGATCTATGACCTGGTCGAGCAAAAATCCCGCTATTTCCTCTTGAATTGCTCATACGCGATCCTTTGGTAGGAGCTTATCCCGCATCTCCATCATCTTTAAAAAGGAGATCAATATGAATGTATTAGTTGTGTGTGTATATATTAGATAATGATGTAAAAATTATGAATAATATTGTAGCAAACGTACCCAAAGTGATCTACCATCTTTGCTCTTTTCGGACGCCATCATGCGTATGTTCTTGCAAATGTAGTATGCACATACATTATTCCCCGACGCCTGCCTCATGGTCTTTACGAGAATAGAATCCAATTAGATAATAATTAATCAAGCATGATAATGGTATCAAAACTAGAGTTAAAGAGATGGTAGCTAGCTAGTACTACTTGATTAATTACCTTGGGTCGCACCCATTTCAGCTTTTGTTTCCATGGGCCTTCAACCTGTTTGATGAACTTTTCCCAAGCTCCGCCCACCGGTAAAGAAAATGAATAAAGGAGTTATTAATTAGTTGATATCAGGAAATGAACTAAAGAGGCCAACATAATGCGATAATGATTGAAATTACCTGTCGACCATCCCCTTCACGATTGAGTATTCATTAGTACCTTTATATAGTGAGTCCAGTACTTGAAATTTTCCCTCATCAACGTCAATGATTAACAAAATAATATGGAAACTGCATGCGCACACGTTTGTATAATTAAGCAGGCATGTGCATAACTCATCAACTACACTTATTCACATCTAGTAAGCAAAAACAGTATTTGTAGTACAAGACAGTAACACTCACCTGAAGTTGTAAGAAAGTAGTATTTCTGGTTGGGTATTTAGTCGCTTCAAGAACTCTAGCAAGCTTCTCTCTGTGTATTGTGGATCATATTTACGTGACCATGTCTCTTGATTAATGGTATTTGGGTCAATGAACCCAATGCCATAGCGTCCAACTCTTTTCATTTCATACATCCTCATTCTGCATAATACCAAAGAAAAGAATATAGTAAGGATAATTACAGGTAATGAACGAGCACTACAGATAGCTATAGACTTAAATTACAGAAAGAAATCACTTATACACAATAGCAACTGACGATAGATTTGTCGAGTGCGTCTTGATTGAATAACTGAAACATTTCTTGAAACTCAACCCACAAATCTTTTTCATGGAACTAATGCTTTGCCTTGACTTTCACCATGAGGGACTCTCGATTGGTATTTACTTCTCTCAGGTACCATTCATGCAATTGACACATTCTTGTTGATAGAAGCGGAATCTCCTCAGGCTTGACCAGAGGTTGGCCGCGGACATATTTCCATTTTAGTTCCTCCTCTGTAAACGTTTGGAATTCCTCGATGCCTAGAAGTTGTTCAACAATGACACCGGCCTCTTCAGCCTGCCTTCTATGATCGTCGGTTATTACCAGCTGATCGGCAGTACTCCCATGTGGTTGTACAATGAGCGAGGGAACAATTTTCCCGCTTTTTTCCTAGCTGCTTGGCTCGAGCTCGAGCTCGACTCCTTCTTTTTTGTGCATGATATAACTTCTTGATAGAGCGCTCATAGTCTGAGTCCCTATGCTTGACAGCTGGTTGAGCATTATCAATAAAGTGTTGTATGACGTGCTCAGGTACTTTCTCCTCTGGCGTTGGGGGTGGTTTCGGTCCAAAATGGGCTTTCACTTGGGCTGCCACTTTAGCTTTGGTTTCCTCTTCACTCAAGTGGTAAGGCAACCTCGGAAGAGGCTTGAGGCTCGGACCAAATCTGAATTTATTGCCTCCTGTTGTACCGCTAGCCGACGTAGCTATGGTGCCTCTCTTCCATTGTTGCTGAGGCGCGGAGCCCGCTGAGGCGGCGGAGATGGCTTACGCGGTGCCTGACTTGAAGGAGGAGTTGGCTGACACGGTGTCAGACTTGGAGGAGGAGGAGGAGGCTGACGCGGTGCCGGACTTGGAGGAGGAGGAGTGGGCTGACGCGGGGGCAGACTTGGAGGAGCAGGAGTCTGCCGACGCGGTGGAGGACTTAGAGGAGCGGGAGTCTGCTGACGCGGTGGCGGACTTGGAGGAGGAGTCAGCTGACGCAGTGTCATGGTGGCCTTGGAAAGACGATGCAATCCTTTCTCCATAGAATGATACGATGTATGGCCTCTCCCAGTGTGCGCTCCTCATCACCTCCAGGAATAATGTCAAGCTCTAGCCCCAAATATCCTGTCATCACTTCATCAACCCTGACACGAGCATAGCCAGCTAGAATCGGATTGCAATGGAAGGTAAATTCAGGGGGATTTGTTTGAGCATAGTCGTCCGCCACCTTCATGTATATGTTCTTCACTTTAATGTGTATCTCACAAGTTGTTGTAGCTATGATATCATCCACAGGGTATCTATCCAGCAGTGCATCATTGCCCGGGGCGGAACCCACGCTGCTTCTCGGCATGGATGGCACGGTGCTAGCCAATGCTGGATCTGCTTGCTGCTGCCGCTGAGACGCCCTTTCCTGGCTAAGTCACTCGATCTTCTCCTGATGCTGGATGAAAGCGCGTTCCAACTCCGCGTGCTTTGATTCAACGATGCGAAGGCGGTCTTCTTCCTGCTTCCTCTGCTCCTCCTCCAGCTTCCTCTTCTACTCCTCCTGCTGCTTCTTTCTCATACGACTTCTGTAGTCGGCGTTCCAGTCCGCAAACCCCTCAAACCATGGAACAATGCCTTTGCCTCGTGTTCTTTCCGGGTGTTCAGGATTATTCAGGGCACACATAAGCTCGTCGTTCTCTATGTTGGGCGTGAACACCCCCATTCAATCCTCTTCTATTGCAACAAGTAAACTGTCGATGGCTCCTTTAAGACTTGCCCACTCCAAAACCTCGTCTGTCTTTGGGTCCAACTTCCCCCCCCCCATGCGCATAGAACCAAGTCCTGCACCTTGGGGCAGCTCAGTGTAACTGGATTGACCCCTGCATCCACCATCTCTTGCTCAGCGAGATCCCACTTAGGTCGGGCCACCTAGTAGCCACCTGGCCCCAGATTATGGTGCCACTACTTTTTTGCGGCATTAATCTTGTTTATTCTCGATCATTCCTGAGCTACTTCTGATTCCTTGAAGTTCACAAAAGTGTCACAGTGATCTCTTGCCTTCTCTAGTGTTCCCTTGAATTCTGGAGTCTGCTTTCCTGCTTTGAGGTACGCAGCCCATATATTTTTCTTGTGGTTGTTGAATGCTATCGCCATCTTCTTAAGAGCACTGTTCTTGGCTTTCTCCAGATATGCATCTGTCAAATGATCTGGTAGGGTGAAATGTGACATGAGCGATTCCCAAAGCAGATCTTTTGCTCTTTGGTCAACAAAAGTAACATCTAGATCTCCCTTTGCTGCCTTTTTCCATTCTTGAACGGAGATCAGGATTTGGTCCCTAACAATAACTCCGCATTGACGAATGAACTTCTTCGCATTCTTCTTAGGTTCATCAGGTTCGCCATTAGGTTTGATGGCATCGATGTTGTACTTTACGATAGCCTGCAACTTTTTGGCCGGGCCTCGAACTGCCCTGCTGCTTGTACAAGATTTTCTCATTCCGGAGGGCTAAAAGAAGAAAGATCGATTCATCAATATATATACAAATCAATTAAAACATGTGATGATCACCAGATGCCTTATATAAATATACCTAGCTGGTCTTTGTTATTTGAAGAACAACATTTCCTTCGTCATCATTGTTCTGGACTTCATCTACTCGTTCGCCTTCATCAAATATCATACCCTAACCGGTATTGTTCAGATATTGTGAGCCGTCATCTTCTTCATTCTCATCTGGGCTCGGCGAGCGTATGATGTCGAATAGAGTCTCTTCTCCTTCTCTGCCGATATTGTCCATAGCTTTTATTTAACTAATCTAGAAGAAAAATAAAACAATTTAGTATTCAAATTCGAATGCATGCATGCAATCAATAAGAAAAAACTGAATCATAGTAGATAATATATATACATCTCGAATAATTAATCCAGATAATATGCATCATCGAATATAATCTCGAATACATCATCTCGAATATTATCAAATAATATAATCTCAAATACATCGTCTCGAATATTATCGAATATAATCTCAAATACATCTCGAGAATTATCACTAATACATCTCGAATATTATCATATATATAACATCACTAGCTAATACAGATCAAATATTATCGAAGAATCTAGTTCACTCGCGGTTCCTGAGGCGCAGACGATGGACACCCAAAGAGAAGGAACGAGCACATGATCATAGCTTGGGTGAGATCCCTGAAGAACCCAGGTATTGGAGAACCTGACGTCCAACGCATCCATGTAGCGACGGACGTGCTCATCCTCCTCCATGACATGGGGACGTACCACCTCCGGCGGGGCTGGCTGCCTCCGCACCAAAAGTGGCCCACGCGAACGCCACCAAAGGAGCTCCGGGTCGATGACGGGACCCGGGGCCGGGTTCCTCACCAAGCTACGTGCCCCTGAAGGTAGAACCTCCCAGTGCCAGCCCCGCGGAGCCCAGTCACAGACATGGCGCCTCTGAAGCAGGACGTCATCGCGAACGAGTCGACGACGAGGATGCGGGCCGGGCATCGTTGACGTCGAGAACAAATTCTTATGAAAAAAAGTTCCTATATATGCAATGTCATTTTATTAGGAAATTTGAGCAAAATATCCTCTTTTCAATTTTAATGTGCCATTCCTAGGTTATAACTACCCTAATAATATTCCTTTCTCAAAAAATTCCGAAACTTTTCCCACTTATAGTCCTTCTAACAAATATATATACATGGTCAACATTTTCCTATGCAACTTTTTTATATACAATTTTTTTCTATACTATGATATACAACATTATATAAAATTAAAAAACAGAAAAAGAAACACTAATTAAGCATACTTCTATACATCCATTAAAAATAGAAACATTATATAAAAAATTTCTATAATAATTAAACACTAATTATACCCATCTAACATGCATTCATGTACACACAAAAATTACATATACTACACTAATTCATCTACACAAAAACCTAACATTTCTATTCATCATTTATTAACATGCATATCTATTACAGTTCCGACAAAAGAAAAAAAATGAAAAAAATCGCCGGAGATCGAGGGGTGGCGAGCTCACAGCGGGGTGAGGCGACGGTGAGGCTCGATTGGGGAGGAGGGTGCGGGCGGCGTTGACGGGACTTGGCCGGGGGAGGAGGCGCGGGCTTCGGCATGTTGCGCGGGGAGGAGGTGCGGGCGGCGTTCACAGGGAGGAGGCGCGGGCGGCGGCGCGTCGTGCGGGGAGGAGGCCGGACAAGCTACGGCATCGGGGAGGGGGGGGGGGGAGGGGGAGACCGCATCGGGGCAGGCGACGGCGGCAGCCTGGCGGTGTCCTCTGTCGTAGTGGTCGCGTGGCGTCGAGAAAAGCAGAGAGAGATGTGAAAATTTTCAAGTGTTGTATATATATGCAGATACCTTTACTCCTGGTTGGAACCACTAACCGCGACTAAGGGTCACTTTTGGCGAGGCAGAGCGGCGGGAAGGGGGGGGGGGCTTTAGTCGCGGTTGGAGCCACCAACCGCGACTAAAGGCTGGTGCTCGCGCAGGCGCAGTGTGGGGCAAGTTTAGTCATATCTCGCTTGGCGAGAGGCGCCAGCACCTGTTTATAAGCCCCGGCGCAGCCTCTCCATCGAGCTCTTCTCTAATGCAGGCCTACTACACCTGTGCTGCCCTGTGGGGCCTACTGGGCCTTGCGGGCCTGCATCCTGGCCCAACTAGAGGTTCGGTTTCTAGTCGTATGCAGGCCATGGTGGCCGAGTAAGCGGGCTTTTTTTAATTAATTAATTTATCTTTTTTTGTTTTATGCTTTATTTATTTTCTTTTGTTTCTGAGTTGTTTTTTTGCTTTATTTAGAGTTTCTTTGTGAATCTTTTTGCTTTAGGTAAAAAAATTATAAACTTTCTGCTAGTGCCAGTAGTTTTCAAATTTGAATAGTTTAAATTTGAATTATTTGGAATTTGTGTGAATCACTAGTTTGTTAATAACTTTATTTTAAAAATAGATTTTCTAGTGGTTCTTTTTCTGCTGTTTAATACTCCCTCCGTCCCAAAATTCTTGTCTTAGATTTGTCTAGATACGGATGTGTCTAATACTAAAACATGACTTGATACATACGTATCTAGACAAATCTAAAACAAGAATTTTGGGACGAAGGGAGTATTAGTGTGTTTTATCATCATATTCAATATGGTAATTCTTAGGTTATTTAAAAAAATGAAATGCCTTTGTAACATACGAGTTTACGTTAGAAACCGTGATACTTCAAAAGAGATTGTCTAGTTTGTACACGAAGTGCATCCAGATTGTGCCGTAACCCCTCTCTACTTTTAGGACATGCTATGTGGGTGAAAAAATGATAGAAGGACAACTTTCAACCTTTTCAGAGTTCATTTGTAGTGCTTTTCAATTTCAGGGTAATTTAGCTAAAAACAATCAGTAAATGCATGAAAAATAGCAAATGAAGTCAGAAAGGGTTGAAAATTGATGATGTGGCTTCGAATGGTGCATATTGAACGAACAAAAAGTCTGGAGTTGAAATAAGTTAAAAAAATGAAATGCCTTTGTAACAGATGAGTTTTCGTCTGAAACCCTGATACTTCGAAAGAGATTGTCCATTTTATACACGAAGTGCATCCAGTTTTTGCTGTAACCCTCTCAACTTTTTAGCACATGCTATGTGGGGTGAAATGATGATACCATGCCAAGTTTCAACCTTTTCAGAGTTCATTTGTAGTGTTTTTCAATTTTAGGGTCATTTAGCTCAAAAAAAATCAGTAAATGCATGAAAAATAGCAAATGAAGTCAGAAAGGGTTGAAAATTGATGACGTGGCTTCGAATGGTGCATACTGAACACACAAAAAGTCTGGAGTTGAAGCAAGTTAAAAAATGAAATGCCTTTGTAACAGATGAGTTTTCGTCTGAAACCCTGATACTTCTAAAGAGATTGTTCATTTTGTACACGAAGTGCATCCAGTTTTTGCCATAACCCTCTCAACTTTTTAGCACGTGCTATGTGGGTGAAATGATGATACCATGCCAACTTTCAACCTTTTCAGAGTTCATTTGTAGTGCTTTCCAATTTCAGGGTCATTTAGCTAAAAAAATCAGTAAATGCATGAAAAATAGCAAATGAAGTCAGAAAGGGTTGAAAAATTGTTTGTACATAATATTTCTTCGCGTTTCAAATGCCAAAACACATAAGTACCCTAACTATTACAAAGATTCCCTCCGGTTTGTCCGAAGTGGCACTTTCCAGATATATAAGTCCAGAAACTCACTAGAGAAGAAAGTGATGACAGTGAAGCCGATCACATCCAAGAGTGGGATCTTTGGGTATAAAACTTTTTCTTTGCGTGTCTCCCTTTGTGCTGTAACCATGGACAATCTTCATCATTTAACTGGATGCTTGGGTCAATATTCACTGTGAAGGGAGCAATTTCATGAAACTTTTCATAATCTTCTGACATGTCTGTCTTGTCCTCCACTCCCGTGATGTTTCTTTAATTTCCCTGAAAGAACTATGTGGCGCTTTGGCTCATCGTATGATGTATTCGCTTCCTTATCTTTTATTTTTCTCGGCTTGGTAGACATGTCCTTCACATAGAAAACCTGCTCCACATCATTGGCTAGGACGAATGGTTCATCTGCGTATGCAAGATTGTTGAGATTCCGTACTGCGGGTCTTCCCTTACCCACCTCCTATCAGATTGACTCATTTGCACCGAAACAACGGGACCTTCAAATCACGTCCATAGTAAAGTTACCATATCTCTCTATGCAACCGTAATATGTGTCCTTTGGCCTATTGGTGTTTGCTGCATCAAACCAGACACCATTGTTTTGGTTGGTGCCCTTTTTATCTTCGGCGATCGTCTAAAATGTATTCCCATCTATCACGTACCCTTTGAAACTCAATATATTCGAAGATCGTAACTTGGACAACAAGTACAACTCATCTTCAACGGCGTCGTCATGCATGAGACGTGTCTGCAACCAACCAGCGAAAGTACCCGTTTGTTCACGTGTAATCCAGTTGCCAGACTGCACTGGGTGTTTGGAGCGTAGAATATTCTTGTGTTCCTCGATATACAGATCCACCACGGAGGAATTTTGTAGAACTGTGTAGTGTGCTTGAGTGAGAGAATGCCCGTCCATACATATTATTGCTTTCGGTCCTAGCATGCGTTTTCCACCCAGTCTGCCCACATGCCACGATACAGGAGCACCAATCGGCTTAAGGTCAGGAATAAAGTCAACACAGAACTCAATGACCTCCTCATTTTCCTGGCCCTTGGAGATGCTTCCTTCTGGCCTAGCATGGTTATGAACATATTTCTTTAAGACTCCCATGAACCTCTCAAAGGGGAACACATTGTGTAGAAATACATGACCTAGAATGGCAATCTCTTCGACTAGGTGAACTAGGACATGCGTCATGATATTGAAGAAGGATGGTGGGAACACCAACTCGAAACTGACAAGGCATTGCTCCAAATCATTCTCTAACTTTGGTATGATTTCTGGATCCATTACCTTCTGAGAGATTGCATTGAGGAATGCACATAGCTTCACAATGGCTAATCGAACGTTTTCCAGTAGAAGCCCCCTCAATGCAACTGGAAGCAGTTGCGTCATAATCACGTGGCAGTCATGAGACTTTAGGTTCTGGAACTTTTTCTCTGCCATATTTATTATTCCCTTTATATTCGACGAGAAGCCGGACGGGACCTTCATACTGAGCAGGCATTCAAAGAAGATTTCCTTCTCTTCTTTGGTAAGAGCATAGCTGGCATGACCCTATTGTATGCCGTCTTTTCCGTGCATACGTTGTTGGTCCTCCCGTGCCTCCGATGTATCTTTTGTCTTCCCATACACACCCAAGAAGCCTAGTAGGTTCACACAAAGATTCTTCGTCACGTGCATCACATTGATTGCAGAGCGGACATCTAGGTCTATCCAATAGGGTAGGTCCCAAAATATAGATTTCTTCTTCCACATGCGTGCGCGTCCGTTAGCGTCATTCGGAATAGATTGTCCGCCAGGACCCTTTCCAAAGATTACTTTTAAATCCTTGACCATATCAAGTATATCACGACCAGTACGGTGGCGAGGCTTCTTCCAGTGATCTGCCTCACCTTTGAAATGCTTGCCTTTCTTTCATACGGGATGCCTGCTCGGAAGAAATAGACGACGTCCCAGGTACACATTCTTTTTACAATTATCCAAATATATACTATCGGTATCATCTAAACAGTGCATGCATGCACGGTATTCCTTATTTGTCTGTCATGAAAGGTTACTAAGAGCAGGCCAATCATTGATGGTCACAAACAGCAACACATGTAGGTCAAATTCCTCCTGATTGTGCTCATCCCACACACGTACACCTTTTTCATTCACAGCTATAAGAGTTCTTCAACTAATGGCCTTAGGTACACATCAATGTCGTTGCCGGGTTGCTTAGGGCCTTGGATGAGCACTGGCATCATAATGAACTTCCGCTTCATGCACAACCAAGGAGGAAGGTTATACATGCATAGAGTCACATGCCAGGTGCTATGATTGCTGCTCTACTCCCTAAAAGGATTAATGCCATCTGCGCTTAGACCAAACCATACATTCCTTGCATCATCTGCAAAGTCCTCCCACTTTCTCTTGATTTTTATCCACTGCGACCTGTCAGCGGGTACTCTCAACTTCCCATCTTTCTTACGGTCTTCTTTGTGCCATCGCATCAACTTCGCATGCTCTTTGTTTTGGAACAAACGTTTCAACCGTGGTATTATAGGAGCTTCATGTTTTGGGGAACGCTGCATGGGAAACAAAATTTTCCCTACGCTCACCAAGATCCAATCTAGGAGATGACCATCTACGAGAGGAGAGATTGCATCTACATACCCTTGTAGATTGCTAAGCGGAAGCGTTAAGAAACGTGGTTGATGTAGTCGAACATCTTCGCGATCCAATCGCGATTCGTCCCGCGAACGTCTTCGCGATCCCATCACGATCCGTCCCGCGAACTCCCGATCCAAGTGCCGAACAGACGACACCTCTGTGTTCAACACACGTACGGCTTGATGATGCCTTCACCTCCTCGATCCAGTGAGCAATGGTGAAGTAGTAGCTGAAGTCCTCCGGCAGCACGACGGCGTGGTGGTATGGTGGAGGTGGAATCTCAGCAGAGCTTCGCTAAGCGCTACGAGGAGGAAGAGGACTACGAGGGAGAGGAGAGGCAGCGCTGCGGCGTGGAGATGTGCTCAAGGGGTGCGGCTGCCCTCTCTCTACCTCTCTATCTATATATAGGGGAAGGGAGGAGGGGGTGGTGCCCCTAGGGTTTCCCTAGGTGGGCGGCAGCCAGGGTAGATGGGATCTTCCCTAGGGTGACTTGCCTCCCAAGCCGGGAGGTGGGAAGCCCTAGGGGGCGCCCCCAACCGTCCTAGTTACGTGAGATGGGGTGAGGGGGGCGCTCGGCCCCTTAGTGGGCTGGTTTTCCCCCTCCCCTTGGCCCATAGGCCCCCCCAACACTTGTCGGGGCCCCCCAGAACCCCTTTCGGTGACGCTGATCATCACCCGATACCCTTGGAACAATTCCGAACTCCAATACCCTTCGTCCAATATATCATTCTTCACCTCCGAACCATTCTGGAGTTCCTCGTCATGTCCGAGATCTCATCCGGGACTCCGAACAACCTTCAGTAACCACCATAATGACTCAACTATACTTATATCGCCACCAAATGTTAAGTGTGTAGACCCTGCGGGTTCGAGAACTATGCAGACATGACCAAGACACCTCTACGGTCAGTAACTAATAGCACGACCTGGATGCCCATATTGGTTCCTACATATTCTACGAAGATCTTATCGGTCGAACCCCGATGTCAAGGATTCAGCTAATCCCGTATGTAGTTCCCTTTGTTATCGGTATGTTACTTGCCCGAGATTGGATCGTCGGTATCTCCATACCTAGTGCAATCTCGTTACTGGCAAGTCTCTTTACTATTCTGTTCCGTAATACAAGATCCCGTGGCTAACTCATTAGTCACAATGCTTGCAAGCTTCTTGTGATGTTGTATTACCGAGTGGGCCCTGAGATACCTCTCCGTCATACGGAGTGACAAATCACAGTCTTGATCCATGCCAACTCATCGTACACCCTCAGAGATACCTGTAGAGCACCTTTATAGTCACCCAGTTACGTTGCGACGTTTTGTACACACAAGGTACTCCTCTGGTGTCAATGAGTTGCATGATCTCATGGTCATAGGAACATATACTTGACATGTAGAAAACGATAGCAATAAACTTGACACGATCATATGCTACGTTTATAGTTTGGGTCTTGTCCATCACATCATTCTCCTAATGATGTGATCCCGTTATCAAATGACAATTCATGTCCATGGCTAGGAAACCATATCTATCTTTGATCAATGAGCTAGTCCGGTAGAGGCTCACTAGGGACACGTTGTTGTTTATGTATCCACACATGTATTTGAGTTTCCGGTCAATACAATTCTAGCATGGATAATAAAGGATTATCATGAACAATGAAATATGATAATAACCAATTTATTATTGCCTCGAGGGCATATGTCCAGCAGTCTCCCTGTCGGTGTCAAAACCGGCCGATCTTGGGTAGGGGGTCCCAAACTGTGCGTCTGAGGATGGAAGGTAACAGGAGACGAAGGGGGCATGATGTTTACCCAGGTTCGGGCCCTCTTGATGGAGGTAACACCCTACTTCCTGCTTGATTGACTTTGATGAGTATAGGGGTTACAAGAGTTGATCTACCTCAAGATCATAATGGCTAAACCCTAGATGTCTAGCCTATATGATTTGTGTTGGACTCTACGGACGAAACCCTCCGGATTATATAGACACAGCCGGTGCCTAGGGTTGTACAAAGTCGGTTTACAGAGAAAGGAAACTACACATCTGAATGCCAAGCTTGCCATCCACGCAAAGGAGAGTCCCATCCGGACACGGGGGAAGGCTTTCTATCTTGTATCTTCTCGGCCCATCAGTCCGGCCCATGTCGCACAGCCCGGACACCCGAGGACCCCATAATCCAGGACTACCTCAGTAGCCTCTGAACCAGTCTTTAATGATGATGTGTCCGGCGCGTGATGTCTACTACACAACCTTCTTCTTGTAGATGTTGTTGGGCCTCCAAGTGCAGAGGTTTGTAGGACAGTAGCAAATTTCCCTCAAGTGGATGACCTAAGGTTTATCAATCCGTGGGAGGCGTAGTATGAAGATGGTTTCTCTCAAGCAACCCTGCAACCAAATAACAAAGAGTCTCTTGTGTCCCCAACACACCTAGTACAATGGTAAATTGTATAGGTGCACTAGTTCGGCGAAGAAATGGTGATACAAGTGCAATATGGATGGTAGATATAGGTTTTTGTAATATGAAAATATAAAAACAGCAAGGTAACTAATGATAAAAGTGAGCACAAACGGTATTGCAATGTGTTGAAACAAGGCCTAAGGTTCATACTTTCACTAGTGCAAGTTCTCTCAACAATAATAACATAATTGGACCATATAACTATCCCTCAACATGCAACAAAGAGTCACTCCAAAGTCACTAAGAGCGGAGAACAAACAAAGAGATTATGGTAGGGTACAAACCACCTCAAAGTTATCCTTTCTGATCGATCTATTCAAGAGTCCATAGTAAAATAACACGAAGCTATTCTTTCTGTTCGATCTATCCTAGAGTTCGTACTATAATAACACCTTAAGACACACATCAAGCAAAACCCTAATGTCACCTAGATACTCCAATGTCACCACAAGTATCCGTGGGTATCATTATACGATATGCATCACATAATCTCAGATTCATCTATTCAAACCAACACAAAGTACTTCAAAGAGTGCCCCAAAGTTTCTACCAGAGAGTCAAAACAAAAGTGTGTGCCAACCCCTATGCATAGATTCCCAAGGTCACGGAACCCGCAAGTTGATCACCAAAACATAAATCAAGTGAATCAATAGAATAACCCATTGTCACCACGGCTATCCCACGCAAGACATACATCAACTGTTCTCAAATCCTTAAAGACTCAATCCGATAAGATAACTTCGAAGGGAAAACTCAATCCATTACAAGAGAGTAGAGGGGGAGAAACATCATAAGATCCAACTATAATAGCAAAGCTCGCGATACATCAAGATCGTGCCAAATCAAGAACACGAGAGAGAGAGATCAAACAGATAGCTACTGGTACATACCCTCAGCCCCGAGGGTGAACTACTCCCTCCTCGTCAGGGAGAGCGTCGGGATGATGAAGATGGCCACCGGTGAGGGATCCCCCCTCCGGCAGGGTGCCGGAACAGGGTCCCGATTGGTTTTTGGTGGCTACAGAGGCTTCCGGCGGTGGAACTCCCAATCTAGGTTATGTTCAGGAGGTTTCAATATTTATAGGAATTTTTGGCGTCGGGAACAAGTCTGGGAGGTGCCCGAGTCATCCACGAGGTAGGCCGGTGCGCCCCGGGGGGGGGGGGGGGAGGGGGTGGGCGCACCCCCACCCTCGTGGACGGCCCAGGACTCTTCAGGCCCAATTATTTTACTCCAGGGGCTTCTTTTGGTCCATAAAAAATCGTCAAAAATTGGCACGTCCATTAGACTCCGTTTGGTATTCCTTTTCTGTAAAACTCAAAAACAAGGAAAACAGAAACTGGCACTGGGCTCTAGGTTAATAGGTTAGTCCCAAAAATCATAAAAAAATAGCATATAAATGCATATAAAACATCCTAGATGGATAACATAATAGCATGGAACAATAAAAAATTATAGATACGTTGGAGACGTATCAAGCATCCCCAAGCTTAATTCCTGCTTGTCCTCGAGTAGGTAAATGATAAAAACAGACTTTTTTAGGTGGAATGCTACCTAACATATTTATCAATGTTATCTTCTTTATTATGGCAAGAATATTCAAATCCATAAGATTCAAGACAAAAGTTTAATATTGACATAAAAATAATAATACTTCAAGCATACTAACCAAGCAATTATGTCTTATCAAAATAACATGGCCAAAGAAAGCTCATCCCTACAAAATCATATAGTTTGGCCACGCTCCATCTTCGTCACACAAAATGCTCTCATCATGCACAACCCCGATGACAAGCCAAGCAATTGTTTCATACTTTAGTATTCTCAAACTTTTTTCAACTTTCACGCGATATATGAGCGCGAGCCATGGACATAGCACTATGGGTGGAATAGAATATGATGATGGAGGTTGTGTGGAGAAGACAAAAACAGGAGAAAGTCTCACATCGACACGGCTAATCAACGGGCTATGGAGATGCCCATCAATTGATGTCAATGCGAGGAGTAGGGATTGCCATGCAACGGATGCCCTAGAGCTATAAATGTATGAAAGCTCAACAAAAGAAACTAAGTGGGTGTGCATCCAACTTGCTTGCTCACGAAGACCTAGGGCATTTGAGGAAGCCCATTGTTGGAATATACAAGCCAAGTTCTATAATGAAAAATTCCCACTAGTATATGAAAGTGACAATATAAGAAACTCTCTATCCTGAAGATCATGGTGCTACTTTGAAGCACAAGTGTGGAAAAAGGATAGTAGCATTGTCCCTTCTTTATTTTTTATTTGGCCTTTCTCTTTTTTTTTCGGGACAATGCTCTATTAATGATGATCATCACACTTCTATTTATTTACATCTCAAAGATTACAACTCGATACTAGAACAAAGTATGACTCTATATGAATGCCTCTGGCGGTGTACCGGGATGGGCAATGAATCAAGAGTGACATGTATGAAATTATGCATGGTGGCTTTGCCACAAATACGATGTCAACTACATGATCATGCAAGGCAATATGACAATGATGAAGCGTGTCATAATAAACGGAACGGTGGAAAGTTGCATGGCAATATATCTCGGAATGGCTATGGAAATGCCATAATAGGTAGGTATGGTGGCTGATTTGAGGAAGATATAAGGAGGTTTATGTGTGATAGAGCGTATCATATCACGGGATTTGGATGCACCGGCGAAGTTTTCACCAACTCTCGAGGTGAGAAAGGGCAATGCACGGTACCGAAGAGGCTAGCAATGATGGAAGGGTGAGAGTGCGTATAATCCATGGACTCAACATTAATCATAAAGAACTCACATACTTATTGCAAAAATCTACAAGTCATCAAAACCAAGCACTACGCGCATGCTCCTAGGGGGATAGATTGGTAGGAAAAGACCATCGCTCGTCCCCGACCGCCACTCATAAGGAAGGCAATCAAAGAACACCTCATGCTTCAAATTTGTCACACAACGGTTACCATACGTGCATGCTACGGGACTTGCAAACCTCAACACAAGTATTATCAATTTCACAATAACTCAACTAGCACGACTCTAATATAATCATCTTCATATCACAAAACAATAATCAAGTATCAAACTTCTCATAGTATTCAATGCACTCTATATGAAAGTTTTTATTATATCCCTCTTCGATGCCTATCATATTAAGACTAAATTCATAACCAAAGCAAATTACCATGATGTTCTAAAAAGACTCTCAAAATTATATAAGTGAAGCAGGAGAGTTCATCTATTTCTTCAAAATAAAACCACCGCCGTGCTCTAGAAGGATATATGTGAAGCACTAGAGCAAAAACAAACTACTCCGAAAGATATAAGTGAAGATCAATGAGTAGCCGAATAATTGTGTAACTATGTGAAGACTCTCTAACATTTAAGAATTTCAGATCTTGGTATTTTATTCAAACAGCAAGCAAAACAATATAAAATAAAATGACGCTCCAAGCAAAACACATATCATGTGGTGAATAAAAATATAGCTCCAAGTAAAGTTACCGATGAACGAAGACGAAAGAGGGGATGCTATCCGGGGCATCCCCAAGCTTAGGCTCTTGGTTCTCCTTGAATATTACCTTGGGGTTCCTTGGGAATCCGCAAGATTAGGCTCCTGCCACTCCTTATTCCATAGCCCATCGAATCTTTACCCAAAACTTGAAAACTTCACAACACAAAACTCAACAGAAAACTCGTAAGCTCCGTTAGTATAAGAAAACAAATCACCACTTCGGTACTGTTGTGAACTCATTTTAAATTCATATTGGTGTAATATATACTGTATTCCGACTTCTCTATGGTTCATACCCTCCGATACTACTCATATATTCGTCAAAATAAGCAAACAACTCAATGAAAACAGAATCTGTCAAAAACAGAACAGTCTGTAGTAATCTGTATCATTCGAATACTTCTGTAAATCCAAAAGTTCTGAAATAAATAGGTGGACATGAGGAATTTGTCTATTAATCACCTTCAAAAAGAATCAACCTAAAAGCACTCTCCAGTAAAAAATGGCAGCTAATCTCGTTAGCGCTAAAGTTTGTGTTTTTTACAGTAAGACCGCAAAGACTTCACCCAAGTCTTCCCAAAGGTTCTACTTGGCACAAACACTAACTAAAACATAAAACCACATCTAAACAGAAGCTAGATGAATTATTTATTACTAAACAGTATCAAAAAGCAAAGAACAAAAATAAAACTGGGTTGCCTCCCAACAAGCGCTATCATTTAACGCCCCTAGCTAGGCATGATGATTTCAATGATGCTCACATAAAAGATAAGAATTGAAACATAAAGAGAGCATCATGAAGTATATGACTAGCACATTTAAGTATAACCCACTTCCTATGCATATGGATTTTGTGAGAAAACAACTTATGGGAACAATAATCAACTAGCATAGGAAGGCAAAACAAGCATAACTTCAAAACTTTAAGCACATAGAGAGGAAACTTGATATTATTGCAATTCCTACAGGCATATGTTCCTCCCTCATAATAATTTTCAGTAGCATCATGAATTAATTCAACAATATAACCATCACATAAAGCATTCTTTTCATGATCTACGAGCATAGAAATTTAATTACTCTCCACATAAGCGATTTTATTCTCATGAATAGTGGTGGGAGCAAACTCAACAAAATAACTATCATGTGATTGAAAATTAAAATCAAGATGACAAGTTTCATGGTTATCATTATTCTTAATAGCATACAATTCATCACAATAATCATCATAGATAGCAACTTTGTTCTCATAATCAATTGGAACCTCTTCCGAAATAGTGGATTCATCGCTAAATAAAGTCATGACCTCTCCAAATCCACTTTCATAATTATCACAATAATATTCAAGATCCTCCAAAATAGTGGGATCATTACTTCCTGAAGTTGACACTCTTCCAAACCCACTTTCATCAATATAATCATCATAAATAGGAGGCATTCTTTCATCATAATAAATTTGCTCATCAAAACTTGGGGGACTAAACATATCAACTTCATCAAACATAGCATCCCCAATCTTGTGGCTTTGCATATCATTAGAATCATGGGTATTCAAAGAATTCATACTAACAACATTGCAATCATGCTCATCATTCACATATTTTATGCCAAGCATTCTATGTAATTCTTCTTCTAGTACTTGAGCACAATTTTCCTTCCCATCATTTTCACGAAAGACATTAAAAAGACGAAGCATATGAGGCACCCTTAATTCCATTTTTTGTAGTTTTCTTTTATAAACTAAACTAGTGATAAAACAAGAAACTAAAAGATTCGATTGCAAGATCTAAAGATATACCTTCAAGCACTAACCTCCCCGGGAACTGCCAGAAACTGCTTGATGTCTACTACACAACCTTCTTCTTGTAGACGTTGTTGGGCCTCCAAGTGCTGAGGTTTGTAGGACAGTAGCAAATTTCCCTCAAGTAGATGACCTAAGGTTTATCAATCTATGGGATGCGTAGGATGAAGATGGTCTCTCTCAAGCAACCCTGCAACCAAATAACAAAGAGTCTCTTGTGTCCCCAACACACCCAATACAATGGTAAATTGTATAGGTGTACTAGTTCAGCGAAGAGATGGTGATACAAGTGCAATATGGATGCTAGATATAGGTTTTTGTAATCTGAAAACATAAAACAGCAAGGTAACTAATGATAAAAGTGAGCACAAACGGTATTGCAATGCGTTGAAACAAGGCCTAAGGTTCATACTTTCGCTAGTGCAAGTTCTCTCAACAATAATAACATAATTGGATCATATAACTATCCCTCAACATGCAACAAAGAGTCACTCCAAAGTCACTAATAGCGGAGAACAAACGAAGAGATTATGGTAGGGTACGAAACCACCTCAAAGTTATCCTTTCTGATTGATCTATTCAAGAGTCCGTAGTAAAATAACACGAAGCTATTCTTTCCGTTCGATCTATCCTAGAGTTCGTACTATAATAACACTTTAAGACACACATCAACAAAAACCCTAATGTCACCTAGATACTCCAATGTCACCACAAGTATCCGTGGGTATGATTATACGATATGCATCACATAATCTCAGATTCATCTATTCAAACCAACACAAAGTACTTCAAAGAGTGCCCCAAAGTTTCTACCGGAGAGTCAAGATGAAAATGTGTGCCAACCCCTATGCATAGATTCCCAAGGTCACGGAATCCGCAAGTTGATCACCAAAACGTACATCAAGTGAATCAATAGAATAACCCATTGTCACCACGGTTATCCCACGCAAGACATACATCAAGTGTTCTCAAATCCTTAAAGACTCAATCAGGTAAGATAACTTCGAAGGGCAAACTCAGTCCATTACAAGAGAGTAGAGGGGGAGAAACATCATAAGGTCCAACTATAACAGCAAAGCTCGCGATACATCAAGATCGTGCCAAATCAAGAACATGAGAGAGAGAGAGAGATCAAACACATAGCTACTGGTACATACCCTCAGCTGCGAGGGTGAACTACTCCCTCCTCGTCATGGAGAGCGCCGGGATGATGAAGATGGTCACCGGTGAGGGATCCCCCCTCCGGCAGGGTGCCGGAACAGGGTCCCGATTGGTTTTTGGTGGCTACAGAGGCTTGCGGTGGCGGAACTCCCGATCTAGGTTATGTTCTGGAGGTTTCAGTATTTATAGGAATTTTTGGCGTCGGGAACAAGTCAGGGAGGTGCCCGAGTCGTCCACGAGGTAGGCCGGTGTGCCGGGGGGGGGGGGGGGGTGGGCGCACCCCCACCCTCGTGGACGGCCCGGGACTCTTCTGGCCCAATTCTTTTACTCCGGGGTCTTCTTTTGGTCCATAAAAAATTGTCAAAAATTGGCACGTCCATTGGACTCCGTTTGGTATTCCTTTTCTGTAAACTCAAAAACAAGGAAAAACAGAAACTGGCACTGGGCTCTAGGTTAATAGGTTAGTCCCAAAAATCATAAAACATCCTCGATGGTTAGCATAATAGCATGGAACAAGAAAAAATTATAGATACGTTGGAGACGTATCAGCACGCAGATTATCTTCGGCATTGCAAGGTGGGTTCCTCCTCCGAATACTCCAAAGAAGTCCTCCGAACAAGAGAACTAAATCCGGCTTTGTATAATAGTTACAACCCTCAACGCAAGGGAAAACTACTTAATCAAAATAAGGCATGCCCACTGACAGCTTTTTCGGCGAAACATTACGTCTGGCCTTTTTATTATTTCGAACCGTTTTTTGGCCTCCTGCTTCGCGTTTCGAGGCACGGCGTCCACTGACACGTCTTGTCAAAGCAGAGATTGTGTCCCCTTATTGCGGGATTCTCATCAATACGGGTTTGGGTAATCCAACCGTGCCATTTGCACGACCCCTTGGGAATAGTCAAGCTTTAAAGCTTGTGAGGGGCGCTTGATATTCACTACCTATATAAGAGGATAATGACCCATATTCATGTTTCGATCTTTTCCATCGCCACCAAACACTCCAGCCATGTCCGGATCCGGGTCTCAAGGCAAGTGGGTGGCTTCCTCCGTGATGGATAAGGACATCAAGGAGCTCCGGGAGGCGGGGTACCTGAGTGCGGACGTTGCGCACAGGATCTGTTGGGGATATTGCCACTGGGCGTAAACCAGCCAGGAGAGGCCGGGTTAACCCCATAAGTAATTCATCTATATCTGAAGTCCATGAAGACAGACGGTGACGCTTCATAAAGGCCCAAGGCCCAAAGCCGGTTTAAGGCATGTAGACATAAACCGGCATTGATATGTAAACTTGTGTTGTAAGATAGAAGTAGCAGAGACCGAGCCGGACACGATTATGAGCCGGCCTCGGATTCTGTTAACCGGCGGGCGTCAACCCATGTATATAAGGGGACGACCCGGCGGCGGTTCAGTGGAGACAGACAACAACTCGAGACTCAGTCAAAGCGTATTCGCTCCCTGGTCATCGAAACCCCATCAATTCCATCACAACTAGACGTAGGATTTTACCTTCATCGTAAGGGGCCGAACTAGTATAAAACTCTCTTGCGTCCCTTGTCCGCTTTAAACCCTTTAAGCTAACCCGTAGCGATGGCTCCACGACTAAGTCCTTTCTCTAGGACATCTGCCGTGACAAAACCACGATAGTTGGCGCCCACCGTGGGGCTATCGCATGATGGTTTCAAGTTCTTGGAGGGCAACTTCGAAGGACTCAAGGGTTACGCTGTGGGCCGGATGACCAAGAGTCGTCGCGGCAAGCTCTACATCGACGATGCAGGCTGGGGCCCCGAGGCCGGCTCAATCGAGTACGGGTACTGGGTCCCCTTTGGTGGCATACACATTTTCATTGGCAAGATCGGTGAACAGGTCCCTGAGCCGGACATCTGCACCGACCTCGCCGAAACGGCTCAGCGTGCGAGATCTGCCCGGGTCAAGCCTATCATGAAGCGTGCCTTCGTGGGAGTTATCCATGGAGGGGAATCTGAGGATATATTGGAATCTGGTGGTGAGACCGTCGTTTATTCCGGCGACGAGTCATCGACCGGAGAGACCGAGTCGTTATATCAGTTACAAGATGGCCGGATTGGGGGTTGTTCTGATGGCGACAGTATTCCGGACCCCTTTGATCTGCCAAACTGGGTCGCGATCTTCATGGCCGGCACGCAACCAGCGCTCCACTCTTCGACCGCGGCGGTGATGATTTCCGGATCGGCAGCGGCGGCAGCGGCCGGGGCAGGAGGCCCTGTGCGACCGCCAGCTCAGGTTCCATCTGATTTGTTTGATGTGTTGGCAACGCTGATGGCGGAGGTTAACCCGGCGGATCGGGATGCACACAATACGGAAATCGCGAAAGTGAAAGATCACATCACCCAGGCCAAAGCCGACTTAGCAGCTGAGGATACCAGGATAGCCGCGGAGCGGGCCGCTTTGGATGCACAAGCTTACCGGATTATGCTGGATCAGAGTGCGTCGAACGAAGTCCTAAAGAGGAGGCACCGATCTCCCCTGCCGCCGGTTTATGACGCTAGAAATCTCTTTAACACCCCAGGAGCAGGGACCAGTAATCCGCCGGTGGTAAACCGGGTGGAGGCACTCGGAGCAGGGGCGCCGGTTCAACCACGTTTGGTGGATCCGCCTCGTCAAAACAACATTGTGGTACCTCATGTCCCCACGCCACCGGGTCATTATTCTAACCCAATGGACAACATTGTCGCTGCCGCTTCATGGCTGGCGGCCATCCCGATCGAAGGCGATTCTCCGGCAGCGGTCGAGACGCGTCGGGTTAAGGAGCTTCTTCAGACAGCCTTGGTTCAACAGGAGGCTTATTCATATAGTCGCGATCGGATTCATTCTACTCCCCGTCCAAGCCGGAGTTACAACAGGCGTATGGATGAACTGGCAGTGTCAAGCAATGCGTGGAACCATGATCCGCCCCGTGGCAATAACCCGGCGGGTGGTGCTGGTGATGCTCAGGAGGTGGTGGACCGGGCTCGGGCACGCAGAGAGGCCGAGTTAGCGGCGCAGCATGAAGCCCGTCAGCTTACTCCGGTTCGTCCAACCACATCGGTGGAACGAGGAGTTACCTCTAGTTCTTTGGGAGTGTCGTGCCTCGTCCCGGCGTTACGCAATGTGTGCCTGCCTAAGGATTTCAAGGGCCCGCGCAAGGTGCCGAATTACACCGCCGATTTATCCCCTAAAACATGGGACGAAAGCTATGAGATGGCCATGGAGATGCTGGATGTGGATGATGCGGCGTGTGCGAAATACTTTACCATGATGCTAGAAGGGACAACCCGCACTTGGTTAAAGAGCTTACCAGCTAATTCTATCAGGTCATGGGCCGAGTTGAGAGCCCGGTTCATTCAGAACTTCAAGGATACATGCAAGCAGCCCATGTCAATTGTGGACTTAGCCGCCTGTGTCCAGGAGGAAGGAGAGTCAACAACCCATTGGGTGCGCCGGGTTTCGGAGATTTTGCATTCATCAGACCGCATCAACGCTGACACCGCAGTTTTAACATTGGAAGGAAATTGCCGGTTTGAACCCTTGAAGTTGAAGTTGGGACGGCTCAAACGTCATTGTAATGACATGGGAACCCTCACGGCTGCGCTGGTGAAGTATGCCGACTCTGATAGTACCAAGGATCCCGAGTCTGACGATGATAAGACAGGGAAGGGAAAAAGGAGCGGCAACGCCAAGGGGCAGCACCACAACCCGGCGGGTCATGGAAATAGCGGCAAGCGTAAAGTGGACCACGGTTTAGACTTTGTGGCTAACACCAATGCACATGACAAGGGCCAGCGGCGTAAGGGTAAACCGCCCCAGCGCGGTGGAAAGCCAAGTCCTAATCTGGACCGTTTGTCTTATCTATTGAACCAGCCCTGTCCAAAGCATGGGACGAAGGAGGAACCGTCCACGCACCTCTGGAAAGATTGTTACATCATGCAGGAGTTCAAAAATTCCGATTCTTTCCGGTATGATCATGGATCAGGAGGCGGTTCGGGCCCCGGCTCCCATGGGCCGGGTTATGGCGGAGGAAATTCCGGTTCAGGCTTTCACGGTAATCAGGGTGGACATAACAATTAAAGTAATCAAGGTTACCAAGGTGGCTATAATCATCAGGGCAATCAGCAGTAGCAGTCGGGTTACCAGAGCAACCTGAAGCAGTTGAATAGCGGACAGTATCATGTCTTCACCACTAGCTTGGACAAGCGCGATTAGAAGCTTCATAAAAGGGTGGTGAATGCCGTTGAACTGGCGGTGCCCCGTTATTTGCACTGGTCCGAGCAGCCGATTGTGTGGAGTAGAGAAGATCATCCGCCCCGGGTTGACAATCCGGGTCATCTGGCTCTGGTGGTGGCACCTCAGGTGGGAGGTTATAAGTTCACTAAGGTACTCATGGATGGAGGGAGTAGTATCAATATCCTTTATTATGAAACTTTCCGTCGCATGGGGCTAACAGATAAAAATCTCAAACCGTCCAATACGGTGTTCCATGGTGTGGTGCCTAGTAAGTCGGCATATCCTGTTGGTAAGATAGCTCTGGAGGTGGCTTTTGGAGATGAGCATGACTCGAGATCAGAAACCTTGACCTTTGAAGTGGTGAAAATCAGAAGCCCGTATCATGCCCTATTTGGACGGCCAGCTTACGCTAAGTTTATGGCACGGCCTTGTTATGTCTATCTACAGCTCAAGATGCCGGGTCACAAGGGAACTATAACTGTGCCTGGAAGCCGCAAGATTGCTCTGGAGTGTGAGGAAGGTGATGCGGCTTATGCTGAGTCGGTTTGTGCAATAGAAGAGTTGAAGTTTTACGAGGACAATGTTGATCCGGAAGATATGACTTCGTTGAAGAAACCGACTATAGAGCATGATCCGGCCCTGAAATTTAAATCGGCTGATGAGACTAAACTTGTTGACTTCGTGCCTGGCGATTCGTCCAAGCAGTTTAGCATCAGCGCTAACTTGGATCCAAAATAGGAAAGCGCACTCATCGAGTTCATCCGTGAGAATCGGGACATCTTTGCATGGAAGCCTTCTGACATGCCTGGTGTACCGAGAGAACTCGCTGAGCACACTCTCAATGTTGATCCTAAGTATAAACCGGTCAAGCAGTTTCTCCGCCGGTTCAATGAAGAAAGACGCAAAGCTATTGGAGAAGAAGTAGCCAGGCTCTTGGCGGCTGGATTTATCATTGAAGTATTCCATCCTGAGTGGTTGGCTAATCCGGTGCTGGTCCTCAAAAAGAATGGCACTTGGCGTATGTGTGTGGACTACACAGATCTCAACAAAGCTTGTCCAGCAGATCCTTTTGCCCTCCCCCGTATTGATCAAATTATTGATGCTACGGCGGGTTGTGAGCGTTTAAGTTTTTTGGATGCATATTCTGGTTATCATCAGATCAAAATGGCAGTTAAGGACCAGGAGAAGACAGCCTTCATAACTCCCTTTGGAGCCTTCTGCTATGTGTCCATGCCCTTTGGGCTCAAGAGTGCACAGGCGACTTATCAACGGTGTGTGCAGAATTGTCTTCATAAAAAGATCGGCCGCAATGTTCATGCCTATGTGGATGATATTGTGGTAAAATCAAGGAAGAAGGAGACATTGATTGATGACTTGAAGGAAACATTTGATAACCTACGGGTTTATAAAATTTTGCTTAATCCGGCCAAGTGTGTTTTTGGTGTACCTGCAGGGAAGCTCTTGGGCTTTTTGGTGTCTAACAGGGGCATTGAAGCTAATCCGGAGAAGATCAAAGCCATCACCTCCTTGGCTAAACCGAAGTGTATCAATGATGTTCAACGCTTGGCAGGCCAGATTGCCGCGTTGAGTCGGTTTGTCAGTCGCCTTGGCGAGAAGGCCATTCCTTTGTATCAGATGCTGAAGAAAACGGATAACTTCGTCTGGAGTGACGCCGCTAATGAAGCATTTGAGGACTTAAAGCGGCAGCTAGCTAATCCGCCGATTCTCGCCGCTCCAGTGGATAAAGAACCATTATTGCTATATGTGGCAGCTAATGCTCGGGCTGTTAGTGTGGCTATTGTGGTGGAGCGCAAGGAGGCAGGAAAGGAATATCCGGTTCAGCGGCCGGTTTACTATATCAGTGAGGTACTTATTGAGTCCAAGCAAAGGTACTCGCATTGGCAAAAATTGGTGTATGGGGTTTTTATGGCAAGCCGGAAGCTTAAGCAATATTTCCAAGGTCATCCCATCATGATGGTCAGCTCTGCTCCTTTGGGGGATATAATCCAGAACAGGGAAGCAACTGGCTGGATTGCTAAGTGGGCTATCGAGCTCGGGCCTCACGGGTTGAAATACATACCCCGAACGGTGATCAAATCTCAGGCACTTGTGGATTTCATCAATGATTGGACATAACTACAAGCACCAGAAGAGAAGCCGGATCATACTTATTGGACTATTCATTTTGATGGGTCCAGGAAATTGGAGGGCTCGGGGGCTGGAGTCGTATTAACTTCCCCACGAGGTGATAAGTTTTGTTATGTTCTCCGTTTAATGTTCCCTTGCACTAACAATGCAGCTGAATATGAGGCTTTACTCCATGGTCTTCGGATGGCTAAGGAGATGAACCTAAGCCGAGTTAAGTGCTTCGGTGACTCGGATCTGGTGGTTCAACAAGTGTCCTGGGTTCCCAACGTAAACCGGTTCCACCTAATGTCTTCCTGGATGTTTTTGCATAATCCGTCCATCAAGCTCCCTGGTGAAGAGGATTTGGCTATTCCTGATCCGGAGGCTCAGGTGGTGGCAGCTCTACATGTTATCCCGGATTGGACAGTTCCATATATGGCGTATATAAACCGGGGCGAGTTACCAGAGGATGAAACTTTGGCCAGGCAGATAACCCGGCGGTCCAAGTCCATGACTATTATCAATGGAGAGTTACATCATTGCAGTGTGACAGGGGCGTTTCAACGCTGTGTGTCTCCTGAGGAAGGCCGTGAAATTTTGCGTGAGATCCACGAAGGAGATTGTGGTCACCACGCCGGTTCAAAATCTTTGGTGGCCAAGGCATTTCGTCACGGTTTCTATTGGTTGATAGCTCATGCTGATGCCGAGGACTTGGTCAAAAGATGTGATGGCTGTCAGAAATTCTCAAGATGCGCTCATGTACCGGTGCAAGAATTGAGGATGATTCCAATCACCTGGCCGTTTGCAACTTGGGGGTGGATATGGTTGGGCCTTTCAAGAGGTCCAAGGACAAGAAGACCCACCTCTTGGTGGCGGTTGATAAGTTCACGAAGTGGGTGGAGGCAGAGCCGGTTAGTAAGTGTGACGCAGCCACGGCGGTTCAATTCATCAAAAAGGTGATCTTCCGGTTTGGCTTTCCACACAACATCATAACAGACAATGGTACCAATCTATCAAAGGGGGCCATGAAGGAGTTCTGTCGACGTGAGCACATCCGGCTTGACGTGTCATCAGTGGCTCACCCCAGTCCAATGGTCAAGCGGAGAGGGCCAATCAAGAGATCTTGAGAGGCATCAAACCCCGGCTTATGGTCCCTTTGCAACGGACACCGGGTTGTTGGGTTGAGGAGTTACCTTCTGTGTTGTGGAGCATCAATACCACGCCCAACAGATCGACAGGCTACATACCATTCTTCATGGTTTATGGAGCGGAAGCAGTTCTTCCTAGTGACATCCGTCATGACTCGCCTCGTGTAGCGGCATATGTTGAAGCTGACAATGAGAAGGCACGACAGGAAGCTCTTGACCTGTTAGATGAGGAGCGTGACATGGCGGCAGCCCGTTCGGTGATTTATCAGCAAGATCTGCGTCGTTATCATAGCCGCCGGGTTAGAACCAGAACATTTCAAGAAGGATATTTGGTGCTTCGACTCATCCAGGATCAGACGGATATGCACAAGTTATCCCCCCCCTTGGGAAGGACCTTTTGTGGTCAGCAAGAATCTGCACAACGGGTCATACTACCTAATCGATGTTCGAGAGCGCAAAGACTCACGTAAATCGGAGGAGGGGACCAACCGGCCGTGGAATATTACTCATCTTCGGCCCTATACTTGAGCTACAGGCTCTACTTATGTACATATTATGACATTGTATATATTATGATCAATATAATAAACCGGAACCTCAGCTAAAGCGGGGTATCTGTTGTTTTCCTTACATCATGTGTGGTTACATGGAGCTTACAAAGCGGCGTCCGGTTTACCCCTTGATTTAGCTTCTCAAAGCTTCATATTAGATCACTTGGGGGCTTGGTCGTATCCGAACCATAGCTACACCTCTTGATCGGCGTAATGCCACAGCATCACTTGGGGGCTTGGTCATATCCGAACCATAGCTACACCTCTTGATCGGCGTAATGCCACAACATCACTTGGGGGCTTGGTCGAACCCGAACCATACCTACACCTCTTGATCGGCGCAATGCCGCAACATCACTTGGGGACTTGGTCGAACCCGAACCATAGTAACACCTCTTGATCGGCTCAAAGCCACGTCAAACCGGGGCCAAAGAGAGTGTTGTAAAACAACAGCTCAAACATAGGCACCCACTGAGCACAGCTCGCAATGTTGCTTGGGATTTCTTTGCTGTCGAATTTAGGGCCTGGCAGCCCGTAAAAAGCCTCGACTACAATGGTTTTATTTTCCTTTTTCTAAGTTTCTCTTTCTTTTGATAAGATTTGTGATGTTTTCAAACCGGTGTTTATCAACCCGGTTAGGCTGTCAACTACAAGTTGTCGGTATATGGTCAAGTTATAATCCGGAGACTATCAGCCCGGTCTGGTTTTGACTCATAGTCACCAGTATGGAATAAACCGGTGTTTATCACAACCCGGAACGGTTTTATTATAAACCGGCACCATAACAGGAGTTACTTTTACTCCGGATTAGGGTTATTACCCTCATTACAAGGTTGGTCAGCCAACACTATGCCTAAAGGTCACATGTATCATATATTTCCATATTTGGTTATCTTTTACAACCTTGGTTATAAACCTTGGTCATATATATATTTGGGTATCATGACCCGCCCGGTGGTAAACCGCCAGGGCGCTTTAAGCTTCTTATCTGCAGGAACAGCTTGAGTAAATAGCTATGGATCATGAACATCATATCTTAAGGATGGCGGATTAACACGCATCAGTTGCAGATAAATATGCACGAAGGCATAACAGACCAAGTGTTTTAACTAGCCTATTACAAGGAGTTTCAGTGCCAAAGGGATAACTGTTTCTCAATAAGCATTGCAGCATGGAAGATTAAACCGGCCCCCGGATTATGATCCCTGAACAGCTTGACCTGACGGCTGCGGATCATCTTGCACCGGTTCATCTTCTTCGTCTCTACCCAGCGGCTGGAAGTCAATAGTTGTCCAGTCGATCCCGGTTAAAGCTTGGAAAATAGCTTCATCGCTTATAAGGGTGTACGGTTCAATGTCAGAGGCATAAGTGTGCTTACGGATTGGAGGGATCAGGTTTTGAGCCTCAGGAGTTGGTGCAGCAACCCGCTTGTTATTGGTATCATAGCTCGCCTGGTAAAATGAAAGATCAGCCTCTTAAGCAAGTTGACAAGCGAGTGGACGTATTTCCCGGTTTATGGCGCGGAGATCTTCAGTGCCAAACTCTGATCCGTCTTCTTTTAAGCATGGGTAGCCTTTAGCCACGTCCGTCGGATCAAGATCAGGCACCCATGCTTTTGCCCGGGTTAGTGCGGTCAGAGCGCCAGCCCTTGCAGCAGACCGCTTTAGCTCTTCTATCCGGGCAGGCAACATAGATAGCCTGTCTAAGGTATCCTTGATCAACGTCGGGGGCGGCTTATTGTGAGAAGCGGTACAGATAATTCGTTGAGCGCCGGTATACAGTTGTTCTATTAGCGTGTAGGCAGCCTTCAGCTTCTTCTGAACATCAGAGCCTAGACGACTAATGCGAGTTCCTGCATCATTGAAAACATCAGTAAACCGGCAACGAATGGGAAGATATGTTGAAAGTATTAAGGAAAAGATGCTTACCAAACACAGCAGTGGTCATCGCATGTACTTGCCGCTTTACGCCAGTCAGCTCATCTACCACCGGTTTGAGAGCTGCTTCTGCTTCTTCAGCTCTTTTCTGCAAAGCGGATTTCTCTGTGTTCCAATCCGCCCGCTACTTGGCGAAGCTCTCCTTTAGCTTTTCCATAGCGGCTAAGGCGCTTGTCAGCTCATCTTTTGCTTTGGAAGTTTCAGCCTGTTGGGACTTGATGTTCTCTTGCAGATCATCGGTTTGGCTTTCCTTCTTGCTCAGCTCCGCCTGTAAAGGAATAGATGTATAATGAGTTGACATTACATATTTGAGGTACCAAGCCCATAACAAGTTATGCCCTTGATACTGGGGGCTAATGCATGTTTGCTCTTGATCAGAAATTTCTACAAGTCCCAAGCACAATACAAGTATTAATCTTGGCACTTGGGGGCTAATGTGTGTTTGCTCAAAAAGCTGTTGGTATGGGAATTCTTCTACATCCCCGGTTCATCTTTATAAAGTTAAACCGGCCCTTGGGGGCTATACCGGTGAAAGGAGAGTATGGCAAATTTTAAAGAAACCGGTTCATCTTAAAGAGGTAATCTGGTCCCTGGAGGATAAATATGCAAAGATAAGTTGTGACAAAAGTCCCGGTTTAGATTGGTATCATAAACCGTCACTTGGGGGCTACTAGGAGTTGATAAACTACAATTGGAGAAAAGAGAAAAACAGTAGTTACCTCATATCGCTCCTTTATCAAGTTTACCAAACTAGCTTTATAGTCACGGCTGGTATATAGACGGTTCAAGAAGCCAGAGTGAATGTCTTGAGCATTGAGATGGGCGTAGCTTGATAAATTGGCATTCCATTTGCCTTTGCCGACAGTAGATAGATCATCCTTGGCAGTATGCTTTGACAAAGCTACAGGATTGCCAGGAGTGGTGTCGCTAGTGCCAGTAATCATAATGTCATCATCTTGTTCATTGGTAGCCTTCACCGGAGTTGGCGGTTTATCAGTGTCCTTAACTGGACTGACCGGTTTGTCATCAGTTCGGACAGGGCTGGTTGGCCGGTCTGCATGGCTTGTAGTGTCAACTTGCACTTGTTCAGCAAGGAAGTCATGGTCTTGAGGTGGCGGATCGTGAAGCATGGTGTCGGCGTCGGTTTCTTCCGCCTCTGGAGTTGTTTCCGGTTCAGCAGCTACATTATCATCAGCCGGTTTGTTTAACCGAGCTTTCTTGCTGGGTCTTGGCTTGGCGCTGAGAAAAGATAGACATAAGGATCAGTACAATATGTAAAGATAACACATCAAGAATAAAGACACATGCATAGCTCACCCAGGAACTGTTTTGAGGGGTGGAAGCTATGTGGGCGATGACTCACCAGAGGATGAGTGAGAAGTACCCTGATAATTTAAATCGGACGGGTTAAGAGGCTGGCGAAAACAACCTGCTTTTGGGTATGAAGTATCAATGGGATAAGAGACGTCAGATCAGCGTTTTCGAACCGGACTGTTCGGTAAACCGGCAGAGGTAACTACCTGGCCGCTGCGCCGGGTTGTACGGCGAGCCTCGTGCTGCTGCGTCTTCAAAAGAAAGTTTGGGTCCAAGTAAGCAAGAGGGCGAGAAAATTTTACTTTCCGATTTGCTTGACGGATTTTTGATGTTGGCAGAGGATCTGAATCGGAAGAAAGAATGGTTACCTCTACGTCCTCAGCATGACTGCCTTCAGCGTTGTCCTGATAATAATCATTGTCAATGAGATGTACGAAAAATGAACCAAGAGAGTCAAGTTCTACCTCTGGTTCCGGGTTACCCACATCGTCATCAGCTGATAGATCGGAGGATGCAGTGGTCCTTCTCTTGGCAGGTTTCATAACAACCTTGGTCTTTGGACGAACTGGCTTGACCGGTTTATCTTGCGGCTTCGCCGGTTTGTCTTGGGATGGTTTCTTGTTCCAGAACGGATCATCACCCTGTGATAAAATAATCACACTGTGAGAGAATATTTGGATAGAAGAAACTTCAGATAAAAAGATTATATGATTCTTGCAGCTGGTGGTTTGTTGAAGGTGCAGAAAGGGAGTAGTCCGGTTTGGGCACAGACAGCCTCCGGTTCGTTCAATATCTTTTTTACAGCCTCAGTGACTTCTGCATCTGTAAGCTGAATTTCAATGTGCCGCTGAGCATCCTTCAGACTCCCCGTATATTCACACATCAAACCAGAGCGCCGGCTTAAGGGGAGAATACTCCAGCTTATCCAACAGCGAGCAAGATCAACTCTTGTCAAACCGTTTGCCATGAAGGCTCTGAGCTTTGATAATTGAGGAGCATAGTTGGCCCTTTCTCTTGCAGTCAGCCTCTGAGGAAAAGGGTGTGTGTTGCTCAGGCGTTCAGGGCGGTAACCCGGCAGGGGTTTTTCGTCAGACGGAGAGGTATCCATGCCGTAAAACCAAGTTTGGTTCCACTCTTTGGGGTGACTGTGGAGTTTGGGATGAGGGAAGGTGACTTCTTTCCTCTTCTGAACCACCATTCCGCCCAGTTCCGTATTGGGTCCATCTGAGAACTCGTTGTGACGGTTTAAGTGAAAGAAATCCCTAAACAGTTCGACTGTAGGTTCCTCTTGCAGATAAACCTCATAGAATACTTGGAAGTGGCAGATGTTGGTAACAGAGTTGGGACCGATGTCTTGAGGGCGCAGCTGAAAATTGGCTAGTACATCTCGGAATTTTTTTGAACCGGGAGGGCTAAAACCTCGTCCGAGATGATCAGCAAACACGACTACCTCTCCATCCTTGGGTGTAGGAGGATTTTCCGGGCCAGGGACCCTCCAGTGGATAACATCTTTCTTGGCTAAAGCGCCCATTTTAACAAGGTTGTTTAATTGCTCCTCGGTTACTCGAGTGGGAGCCCAATTGCATTCATAGACTTGTTTGGCCATGACAAGGGAAATCTGAAACATGATTATTGTCGGTTTAAGATTTACAGTGGACAACTATACAGTGATATAAGGATACAAGCATATTGATAAACCGGATTTGGTTATTCGTAAACCGGAGTCTAACGATGGAAACAGTGTAATGCATTGGCGGTTCAACAGGGGACTAATGGTATCTACTGGGTCATCATTCTGTATATGAAGTTAAACCGCCCTATCTGGTATTAAAGATGTCTAAGTGAAGGGAAAAACAGGTTTCACATCTTGCTATGGTAATTTCAGATCTACCGCGCATTGGAAAAACAAAATATATTCTAACCTAATTTCCAGCATACTAAAAATTTACCAAGTTGAGAGGAGTTGGATATCAAACAGGTGTTAAAACTACTACCGCGCGAGATCTGTATGGTTTTTGGATTTAATCCATGGATATAAATAAGGAAAAAGAAGGGCGGCGACGAACACTGATGAACGACAGAAACCCTAAGTGCAGATCTATGGTAAGAGAAAGGGGATACTTGCGGAGGCTATTGAGCAGCGGCGCGCGGAGGAGCTCTGGTACGTTCAGGTCGATGCAGCGGCCAAGGTTGGTGCAACAGTCGAAGGTTGACGGCGGCGGCCGAGGTCGAAGGTTCGGGCATCGCGAGGATGACGATGACGCGAAGAGGCACGAGGGGGGAAATGGAAAGGCCCCTGGCCCTATTTATAAGGGAGATAAACGATAGGCGCGAAAATCGAGGAGCTGAATTTTTGGATATGAGGCACATCTGTCGCCTCGATTGTTGGAGGCTCATTAATAAAGGTGGGTTATACACAGTTTTAAATGACAGGTGACGTCACGGCGGTTTACCATGATCCTAGAAGATGATGTCACGGCGGTTTACCAGATTATGTGAAGATGTTGAAGAAGAAATTTTCTTAAGTATCGAGGATTGACATGAACCAGTTCAAATCAATCTGGGGCCTAATGTTGGGGATATTGCCACTGGGCGTAAACCGGCCAGGAGAGGCCGGGTTAACCCCATAAGTAATTCATCTATATCTGAAGTCCATGAAGACAGATAGTGACGCTTCATAAAGGCCCAAGGCCCAAAGCCGGTTTAAGGCCTGTAGACATAAACCGGCATTGATATGTAAACTTGTGTTGTAAGATAGAAGTAGCAGAGACCGAGCCGGACATGATTATGAGCCGGCCTTAGGATTCTGTAAACCGGCGAGTGTCAACCCATGTATATAAGGGGACGACCCGGCGGCGGTTCAGAGGAGACAGACAACAACTCGAGACTCAGGCAAAGCGTATTCGCTCCCTGGTCTTCGAAACCCCATCAATTCCATCACAACTAGACATAGGCTTTTACCTTCATCGTAAGGGGCCGAACTAGTATAAAACTCTCTTGCGTCCCTTGTCCGCGTTAACCTCTTTAAGCTAACCCGTAGCGATGGCTCCATGACTAAGTCCTTTCTCTAGGACATCTGCCGTGACAAAACCACGACAGGATCCCTGCCAAGAAGCAGGTCATCCCCACCCCGGAGCCCGGCGAAAGGGTGGTATTTATCCCCCACTTCCTCCGCAGACTAGGGTTTCCACTTCACCCTTTTGTCCGCGGCCTCATGTTCTATTATGGGCTAGATTTCCACGATCTAGCCCCAAACTCCTTCCTCCACATCTCGGCGTTTATCGTCGTGTGCGAGGCGCTCCTCCGCATTGCCCCCCACTTCGGCCTATGGCTCAAAGTCTTCAACATGAAGCCGAAGGTGGTTGACGGGCAGCACGCAGACTGCGGAGGTGCTATGGTGAGCAAGCTTCCCAACGTCACCTGGACAAAAGGGGCCTTCGTGGAAACTGTCAAGATATGGCAGCAGGAGTGGTTCTACATCACCGAACCCCGCGGCACCAACTGGGCGGCCACTCCTAAGTTTAGATCCGGACCCCCAATGCGGCTAGCATCATGGACCAACAAGGGTCTAGATTGGGGGTCGACCGACGAGGTATTGATGCTGCAAAAGCGCATCAAGAACATTATAGAAAATAACACTAGCCTCACTGATGTGATCCAGGTGATGCCGTTCCGCCAAACCCTTCCCTGCCAGCGCCGGCCTCTCCAGATGTGGGAGTTTAATCCGATGGGTCTGCGGACATTGTAGCGATTCTTCGGCACAACACACGAAGAGATCTGGAAGCTACTTTTCAAGGCCCAGAAGTCGTGGCCAGAGACGACCGACGACATCAGCCTCGACTGCGCTCATCCGCCACCCTGGTAAGTTTTCTAGTTTCCGAACATAACTTAGTTCACAAATCAAAGGGGTATGGTGAGACTTCCCTCCTTTAACCAGGGATCCGAAAACCCAGCTGATCCACTGCTGATGAGGATGCTGGTCCCGACGCCATACCAGGCGCCGGAGAAGAAGGCCAAGAAGAAGGGCAAGGAGGCCAAAGGTGGCCTCCGCCGTAAAGTTACTTCGGACGCTGTGTCCGGAGGTACCGAAGCTCTCTCCTCCCACGAGGGAGATGAAGACGAAGAGGAGGAGGAGGAAGAGAGCAATTCTCCCCTTAAGGGGAGGAAGAAGAAAAGGCGGCCTCCGCAGACCTAGAGGTGGAGGCGTCCAAAAGGGGAAAGATATCCCTCTCGGATGGCTCGGACTCGGATGATGAAGTCATCCCCCAGCGGCGCCCCAGGGAAAAGCCCCTGGCCAAATCCTAAGCATTCAAAGATACTATGCATATATCCAGTCTTCTACAGATTGTAGGATAACATATCATTATGTATTTCAGTCCAGCCCGTGATCTCCCCCAACAATCATCGTCTTCGGGGAACTCTCTGGCGCCGAAGATGGGAGATCGAGACGCCTCCGCGAGCCTCTCCGCCAACCACCCCGGACGGCACCAAAGTGTTGTCCCGAAGAGCCTCTCAGGGCCATGGAGAGGTGCGGGAGGCTGCCAAGATGGCGCCAGAGGGTAATGCCTCCGCTGCCGAGAACAAGGGGGGCACAACCCCCATGGAGACTGATGACGGGGGCCCGGACCAGTCCGGCCCCCCAGCCGGACACCATTCCGGAGACCCACGTGACTCCGGAATCAAGCGAACAACCCCCTTTGAAGGAGGGGGGAGCGCCAACTCCACCGGCAACCTCCATCAATCCAGAGGCGCCGGACACTTTGATGGAAGCACTTTGACGTTCTTCCGTCGTGGAGGAACACCGTACCCTGATGGGTGCGGTGGTTGAGAAGGTTCAGTCCGTCAAGAGCGGGCTGAACGAAGCCTTGACCATCCTATTATCAGGCTTCGAGGTATGCGATGTAATATTCTTAGCCGCTTTGCATGTGTAAAAAATGCCTGTGTATAGCTAGTAGCCCCTGAGACTTTGTTCGGCTTTTGGAAACAAAGGCCGAACAGAGGATCAAATATTCGCCAGAGATAACATACTTGTCTATTTTGATAAACAGGCTTCACTATTAGCGACGACCGCCCAGGCCGCCGAAGTATCTGAGCTCAAGCGGAAGCTGGAGCTGGCCGATGAGGATCTTGACCGCATCAACAAGCGGTTTGATGAGGCGCAAGGTATGTTTTGAAAAAAGTGCTTACACGCCTGAAATAATGTGCCAATATGGAGTCTAATCTCCTGTGTTGTCCTGATCGAATTTGTAGGTAGCGCGAGCGAGGTCGAGGCCCTGAAGAGCGCCCTCGCCAAAGCCAAGGAGCACACACGGGTGAGCCAACCGGCCGTTGAAAAAGCGGCTGTGGATTTAAAGGCCGAGCAGGTCACCCGCGGCAAGTATGAGGAGCGGGTGACCGAAGTGGAACATGAGCTCAAGGATACTGTCGGCAAGTGCGAGGCCTTGGAGGAGAAGAATAAGGCCCAAGCGGCCGATCTCACCAAGGCTCTATAGGAGGCCAAGGAGGCGCGGACCGAGTCCCAGGTGGCTCGCGAGGAGATCAAGCAAGCCGAACAGATAGCGGCTGGTAAGCCTTTTCTTTTACAGAGCATATTTGGCAGTTAGAGATATGCTTTGCTAAATCAACTATGGAGTGCTCTAGACGCCTTTGCGGATCTCCCTAGGAGTGCTGCTGACGCCGCACAATATTTCTGGGCCCAAGAAGGGAACACGACGGAGAAGCTCTTCTGGATGATGCAGCTAGCGAAGCTGCATAGGATGTTCGGTTTGGCCATGAAGGACATCATAGTCCGGCTATGGCCAGCCGGACCCATTCCTAGCAGCTACTTCAGCCTGGTCAAGCGGCTTGGCGATGCCTTGCCCCGAGTTGAGGCTGTGAAGCGCTCGGCGTGCATAGAGGGTGCGCGGATGGCCTTTTCCCGTATCAAGATGCACTGGGCGAAGATGAAGGCCGCTGTCGTGGCAGTCGAGGGTCCCCCCGAAGGCAAGGACTACCGCAAGCCGGAGCAATACTTCGAGGACATCCTGTAGGGTGCCCGTTTAATAGAGGGTCAATGCTCAAAGGATATTATGTTTGAATGAATGTATCCGGGTTGCCCAGACTTTGTGTTATGAAACAAGGCCTTTGTAATATACTTGTGCTTTTGTCTGAAATATTTTCCTCCTATGCGGCCATATTTATTTCTAAAAGTTTGCCAGTCGTCGGCTTCAGCCCCCACGTAGATACTACGGGGTTGTTTGGAGTAGCACATGACCACACTTGACCCAACGTCTTGGTCCGTAAAGGATTTGACCGTGCAGTGAACTAGGCTATCAGACTATGCGGCTTTATCACTTTCACTTAGCCATAGGAGTTTGACAAGGGGACTATGATCTAGCCCCTGGTGCGCGTGCAGCTCTCCGAACTTGGATGCTTTAGGCGCCTGACCGGGTGGAGGCCAGTCCTTCGTATAATACGGAAAAAATCGCAAAAGATTTATTAAGTCACCGAACCACTGACTAGCTCTTGATATATCATGGCAGTCAGTTTTTGGCTTTCTCTACTGAGGTGTTTGACCGGGCGAGCCAGAAACACAATCATAGTAGTTCTCCCTTTACTACCTTAGCCGAACAAGTGGAACATAAGGTGGTGACCACAGGAGCCGGGCAACCCAACTATTGACCAAAGACATGATTCGGAGCCGATGCATATAATGCGGTATTCGGGACGCCGAAGTATACTATAAAAGTGTTCGGACTTTTTGTTTTTGAAAAATATACATGTGTCCGAATAGAGCCCTTGGCAATTTGTGCCAAGGTGTATTTTTCAATCTGTCGTGAAGATGGAATACAAATTATGAAATAAGCCAATACCGAATAAGGTTAGGCAATTCTGATTGATAAGTCAAACGTGTTCTTATAGAGAATGCCACAATCATCAAGGCTATTTTACATGCCAAGAATTTGAGAACAAGGGAAAGTTGTATGCAAGTCCTAAAAATGTGGTCTGGAAGATCCTTTGGACACCCTGCCGCACGTCTGCGCCACTTTTCACCTTTGGTGTGGGATCCTTTGAGAGGATCAATGATCGAGTAAACAGAAGAGGCCTAGGAAAGGGCCCTTTGTACCACCGAAAAGTGAGTTGGGTATTAAAGAACCTGAAAAATAAAAAAGAGAAAAAAGGGAAAAAGGAAGATTACTAAGGTCCGAATAGGGTCGAGCCGTATTGTGGACTTTGTCCTTAATGGGCCTCCGTCCCTGCCCATGGTATTTTAGTGCGTAGTTATGTACACGCGGTACGTATGCCACGATTAGGTGGGGGGTTTTGACGGAGGCAGAATTGCTAATCAAGTTCTGGATGAACCGAACTGTCGTTCTGCAGGGTAGACCAGACTCGTTTGATAGTGTCCGGGGGTTTGATGGCCGATGAAGTATTCGGCTTGATAAGGCCACCCTGTACCTCGGCTGCGAGGGCCGTGGTATGCTCCTTAGTACGGAGGGAGCGCTCCATGTTTCCATTGACTGTTATGACGCCACGTGGTCCGGGCATCTTGAGCTTTAGATAAGCATAGTGCGGGAGCGCATTGAAACGGGAAAAAGCGGTTCGTCCGAGCAGTGCATGATAGCCACTGCGGAAAGGACGATGTCGAAGATCAAGTCTTCGCTTCAGAAATTATCCGGTGAGCCGAAGACTACTTCCAGCATTATGGACCCTGTGCAGCAGGCCTCTATGCCGGGTATCACTCCTTTAAAGGTGGTTTTAGTGGGCTTGATTCTTGACGGATCAATACCCATTTTGCGGATGGTGTCCTGATAAAGCAGGTTAAGACTACTACCGCCGTCCATAAGGACTCGCGTGAGATGGAATCCATCGATAATTGGATCGAGGACCAATGCTGTCGAACCTCCATGACGGATACTGGTCGGATGGTCTCTGCGGTCAAAAGTGATCAGACAGGTTGACCATGGGTTGAATTCTGGGGCGACTGGCTCTATGGCATAGACGTCCTTTAATGTGCCCTTGCGCTCCCACTTAGGGATATGAGTAACGTAGATAATATTTACTGTTTTTACCTCGGGGGGAAATTTCTTTTGCCCCCCTGTGTTTGTTGGGCGAGGCTCATCGTCGTCCTCGCTAGGCGGCCCTTTCCCCTTGTGTTCGGTGTTTAGCTTATCGGCCTGTTTAAAGACCCAACAATTTCTGTTGGTATGATTAGCAGACTTGTCAGGGGTGCCATGGATCTGGCAAGGCCGATCGAGTATTCTGTCCAAACTGGATGGACCATCTTTGTTTCCTTTGAATGCCTTCTTCCACTGACCGAGTTTGGAGCCACTGAATCCGGCATTGACAGCCGTGTCTTCAGTATCTTCATTGTTGCTCCGACGCTTGTGTTTGTTGCGTTGTGGCCTACCGTTGCCGTCTCTAGCTTCGGAGGTGCCAGGGTCGCTGGTGCTGTTGCTTCTGCGGGCTAGCCAGCTATCTTTTCCCGCGCAAAAGCGGGTGATGAGTGCGGTAAGAGCTACCATGGACTTCGGTTTTTCTTGGCCGAGGTGTCGGGCGAGCCACTCATCCCGGACACTGTGTTTAAAGGCCGCGAGGGCTTCGGCGTTCGAACAATCGACAATTTGGTTCTTTTTGATTAAGAACCTAGTCCAGAGCTCCCGAGCTGACTCTCCGGGTTGCTGGACTATGTGACTAAGGTCATCGGCGTCTGGAGGCCGGACATAGGTACCTTGTAAGTTGTCTCTAAAGGCATCTTCCAAATCTTCCCAGCTACCAATAGAGTTTTCTGGGAGGTTGTCTAACCAGTGCCGTTCTGGTCCCTTTAGTTTTAGTGGGAGGTACTTGATGTCATGGAGATCGTCACCGCGAGCCATGTGGATGTGGAGAAGAAAATCTTCGATCCATACTGCGGGATCTATCGTTCCATCGTATGATTCAATGTTCACGGGTTTAAACCCTTCTGGGAACTGGTGCTCCATTACCTCATCGGTGAAACATAGGGGGTGTGCGGCACCTCTGTATCGGGCGACGTCACGGCAGAGTTCAGATGGCGTCCGTATGCAGTTTTGGCCTGGGTGAGGTTGTGCCTCGCGCCAGGCGTGATGGCCATCTTCTCGCGTTGGGGCAGGCCCCCTTGATCCATAGATTGATATAGCTTGGCCTGCTGTATTGTCCAGGTCCTGTCGTAGGTCATAGGTGTATCCTGGAGCCGTTGTCTCTCTGCCTCTATGGCGAGGTGGTGCGGGTTGGTGTTCGGCATAGGTGGCCGCTTTATCTCGCCCACGTGGTGGCCGGTCTGGTTCATCAGCGCGGTCATGTCTTAACGGTATGGGCTCGAGGGCCTCGTCGTCAAATTGTGGTAGTAGCCGACGCTTCAGATAACTCTTTGCTGGGTGTTGAAGGCCATACTCTTCGGCAGCTAGGACCTGGGTCCATTTGTCGTTGAGTGTATCTTGTTCGGCTTGGAGCTGTTGCTGCTTCTTTTCTAGGCTTCTCGCAGTGGCGATTAGCTGGCGCTTAAAGCGCTCCTGCTAGAGTGGTTCCTCTGGCACAATGAAGTCTTCGACGCCGAGGCTCACATCATCCTCGAAGATCGGTAGATAGTTAGTATCCTCCGTGTCCTCGTTCCTGACCGGATCGTTAGGTTTAACTTGCCCTTCCTCCCAATCATCCTGTTCGGATGTTGGCTCGACGGGGGCTTCGGGGTCTTCGGCGTTCTCCAGAGTGTTATTGTCTCCGGTACCAGTATTGCTATCTTTTTCGCGACGCGATTTTGAGCGGCGCCGCTGACGTCGACGCTTTGGTGGTGCCTCAGCAGGCTTGTCCTCAACCGGATCCTTCCTGCTGCCACCGCCATCCTCTTTGGGTGTGTCCACCATATACACGTCATATGTGGAGGTGGCCGTCCAACGTCCGGTAAATGGCGGGTCTTGGCCTTGTTCGTCTCCGGCATCGTCGTTCATGCCGTCGATGTCTTCGGAGGCGTAGTCCAGCATGTCGGTTAGTCTTCGACAGTGGCTATAAAGTGGGTGGTGGGTGGGACGTAAAATTCCCCGCTTTCAGCCCCTAGTCCGCGCTGGGCGTAGTTCGGAGGTGATTCCTCTGTGATGGCGAGGGATCACATTAAGTCCAGCGCCTCGTTTAAGAGCGAGGTTTGGACGGGGAAGCGAGAGTCGTCCGTGGAGCTAGGCAGGGCGAAAGCTAGTGTCCGGGGGCGAGTCCGACTTTCCAATGACAGGGGAGCCTAGTTTGACTCTGGGCTTGCCAATGATGCATTCCCCTCCGGATCTCCGGCAGCGAGCTTCATAATTGCAGAGAGTCCGGTGGGCTCCAAACTCCCGTCTTCGGACCCGGTAGTTTGCTCCGGATCTAAGGCCAGAGCGCTGGTCAAGGCTGCGCACCCTTCTAAGATCAAGTCTCCTCGGATATCCGCGGCATAATTCAGATTCCCAAAACTGATCTGATGACCAGAGGCGTAGCTGCCGATCTGTTCAAGGTGGCCAATCGAGTTGTCACGCAGTGCGAAGCCGCCGAACACAAAAATTTTACCGGGGAGAAAAGTCTCCCCCGAAACAGCATCATTGTAGATGATCGAATGAGCCACCGGACCTTCTGTCGAGGGTACAGTGAAACTCTCAATGAAAGCACCAATGTCGATGTCAAAACCGGCCGATCTCGGGTAGGGGTTCCTGAACTGTGCGTTTGAGGATCAAAGGTAACATGAGACGAAGGGGGCACGATGTTTACCCAGGTTCGGGCCCTCTTGATGGAGGTAATACCCTACTTCCTGCTTGATTGACTTTGATGAGTATAGGTGTTACAAGAGTTGATCTACCTCGAGATCATAATGGCTAAACCCTAGATGTCTAGCCTATATGATTTGTGATGGCCTCTACGGACTAAACCCTCCGGTTTATATAGACACCGGAGGGGCCTAGGGTTGTACAGAGTCGGTTTACAGAGAAAGGAAACTACACATCTGAACACCAAGCTTGCCATCCACGCAAAGGAGAGTCCCATCCGGACACGGGGGAAGGCCTTCTATCTTGTATCTTCATGACCCATCAGTCCGGCCCATGTCGCATAGCCCGGACACCCGAGGACCCCATAATCCTGGACTCCCTCCCTCCCACTTGCACTAGAGTCAATAATCTAGTTCACATCGCCATGTGATTAACACTCATAGTTCACATCGCCATGTGACTAACACCCAAAGAGTTTACTAGAGTTAATAATCTAGTTCACATCACCATGTGATTAACAGTCAATGAGTTCTGGGGTTTGATCATGTTATTAACAGTCAATGAGTTCACATCACCATGTGATTAACAGTCAATGAGTTCTGGGGTTTGATCATGTTATGCTTGTGAGAGAGGTTTTAGTCAACGGGTCTGCAACATTCAGATCCGTATGTACTTCGCAAATCTCTATGTCATATTGTAGATGGTGCTATCACACTCCACTTGGAGCTATTACAAATGGTTGCTCCACTATACGTATCCAGTTTGCTACTTAGAGTCATCCGGATAGGTGTTAAAGCTTGCATCGACGTAACCCTTTACGCCGAACTCTTTATCACCTCCTTAACTGAGAAACATTTCCTTATTCCTCTAAGGATAATTTTGACCGCTGTCCAGCGATCCACTGCTGGATCACTCTTGTACCCCCTTGCCAGACACGTGGCAAGGCACACATCAGGTGCGGTACACAGCATGGCATATCATATAGAGCCTATGGCTAAGGCATAGGGGACGACATTCGTCCTTTCTCTTCTTCTGCCGTGGTCGAGCTTTGAGTCTCACTCAACTTCACACCTTACCACTCAGGCAAGAACTCCTTCTTTGAATGATCCATTTTGAACTCCTTCAAAATCATGTCAAGGTATGTGCTCTGTGAAAATCTTATCAGGCGTCTTGATCTATTTCTATAGATCTTGATGTCCAATATTTAAGCAGTTTTACCCAGGTCTTCCTTTGAAAAACACCTTTCAAACAACCCTTTATGCTTTCCAGAAATTCTACATCATTTCTGATCAACAATATGTCATCCACATATAATTATCAGAAATGTTGTAGTGCTCCCACTCACTTTCTTGTAAATACAAGTTTCTTGCAAACTTTGTATAAACCCACAAGCTTCGATCACCTCATCGAAGCATATATTCCAACTCCGAGATGCTTGATCCAGTCCACAGAAGGATCGCTGGAGCTTGCATACCTTTTAGCATCCTTAGAAACGTTAAGGAAACTTTGTTTTGACATCCATCTGCCAGATTTAGTAATTGAAAATGCAGCAACTGCTAACATATTTCCAAAAGACTTTAGCATCGCTATGAGTGAGAAAGTCTCATCATAGTCAACTCCTTGAACTTGTCGGAAACTTCTTTGCGACAAGTCGAGCTTCATAAATGGTGACATTACCATTAACGTGTGTCTTCTTCTTAAAGATCCATTTATTCTCAATGGCTTGCCAATCATCGGGCAAGTCCACGAAAGTCCATACTTTGTTCTCATACATGGATCCTATCTCGGATTTCATGGCTCCTAGCCATTTGTTGGAATCCAGGCCCACCATCGCTTCTCCATAACTCGTAGGTTCACCGTTGTCCAACAACATGACCTCTAAGATAGGGTAACCGTACCACTCAGAAGTTGTACATACCCTTGTCGACCTACGAGGTTCGACAGTAAATTGATCCAAAGCTTTATGATCATCATCATTAGCTTCCTCTTCAACTGACATAGGTGTCACAAAAACATCTTTCTGTGCTGCGCTACTCTCTGGTTGAAGTAAAGGTTCAACAACCTCATCAAGTTCTATCTTCTTCCCACTCAATTCTTTTGAGAGAAACTCTTTCTCGAGAAAGGACCCGTTCTTAGTGACAAAAACTTTGCCCTCGGATCTGAGATAGAAGGTATACCCAACTGTCTCTTTTGGGTATCCTATGAAGATGCATTTGTCCGCTTTGGGTTTGAGCTTTTCCGGCTGAAGCCTTTTGACATAAGCATCGTAGCCCCAAACCTTAAGAAACAACAACTTAGGTTTCTTGCCAACCACAGTTCATACGTTGTCGTCTCCATGGACTTAGATGGTGCCCTATTTAAAGTGAATGTAGTTGTCTCTAATGCATAACCCCAAAACGATAGTGGCAGATCGGCAAGAGACATCATAGAACGCACCATATCCAATAAGGTACGATTACGACGTTCGGACACACCATTACGCTATGGTGTTCCAAGTGGCGTCAACTATGAAACAATTCCACATTATCTTATGTGATTGCCAAACACATAACTCAGATATTCTCCCCCTCGATCGGATCGCAGAAATTTAATCTTCTTGTTACTACGATTCTCAACTTCGCTCTGAAATATACCCATATCTACTCAAGTCATCGGTGAAGGTGACAAAATAACGATATCTACCGCACACATCAACAGTCATCGAACCGCACACATCAGCATGTATGATTTCCAACAATTCACTTGCCCATTCCATAGTTCCAGAAAACGGGGTTTTAGTCATCTTGCCAACGAGGCATGGTTCGCATGTGTCAAGTGATTCAAAATCAAGTGACTCCAAAAGTCCATCAACATGGAGGTTCTTCATGCGCTTTACATCAATATGACCTAAGGGGAAGTGCCACAAGAAAGTGGTACTATCATTATCAACTCTACATCTTTTGGCATCAATGTTATGAACATGTGTATCACTACGATCGAGATTTAATAAACCATTCACATTGGGTGCATGACCATAGAAGGTATTATTCATGTAAACAGAATAACCATTATTCTTTGACTTAAATGAATAACTGTATTGCAATAAACACGATCTAATCATGTTCATGCTCAACGCAGACACCAAATAACATTTATCTAGGTTCAACACTAATCTCCAAGGTAGAGGGAGCGTGCGATGGTGATCACATCAACCTTGGAAACACTTCCAACACACATCGTCACCTCACCCTTAGCAAGTCGCCGTTTATTCCGTAGATTTTGTTTCGAGTTACCAACATTAGCAACTGAACCGGTATCTAATACCCAGGTGCTACTAGGAGTACTAGTAAGATACACATCAATAACACGTATATCAAATATAATTTTGTTGACGTTGCCAGCCTTATTATCTACCAAGTATTTGGGGTAATTCCGCTACTAGTGAACATTCCCCTTACAATAGAAGCACTTAGTCTCAGGTTTGGGTTCAACCTTGGGTTTGTTCACTGGAGCGGCAACTAGCTTGCCATTCATGAAGTTTACCTTCTTCCCCTTGCCCTTCCTGAAAGCAGTGGTCTTGTTAGCCATCAACACTTGATGCTCCTTCTTGATTTCTACCTTCACGGCGTAAGCACTGCGAATAGCTCTGGGATCATGTCCATCCCTTGCATGTTATAGTTCATCACGAAGCTCTAGTAGCTTGGTGATAGTGACTGGAGAACTCTGTCAATCACTATCTTATCTGAAAGATTAACTCCCACTTGACTCAAGCGATTATAGCACCCAGACATTCTGAGCACATGCTCACTGGCCGAGCTATTCTCATCCATCTTGTAGGCAAAGAACTTGTCAGAGGTCTCATACCTCTCAACATGGGCATGAGCCTGAAATAGCAATTTCAACTCTTGGAACATCTCATATATTCCATGGCATTCAAAACGCCTTTGGAGCCCCGATTCTAAGCCGTAAAGCATGGCGCACTAAACTATCAAGTAGTCATCATAACGTGTCTGCCAGATGTTCACAACATCTACAGACGATGCTAGAGGGGTTGGCACACCGAGCGGTGCATCAAGGACATAAGCCTTATGTGCAGCAGTGAGGACAATCCTCATACTACGGCCCTAGTCCGCATAATTTCTTACAATATCTTTCAACTTAGTCTTTCTCTAGGAACATATTAGAACAGGGAGCTATAGTGCGAGCTATTGATCTACAATTTGCAAAGACAATTTATACTATGTTCATGATAATGAGTTCAATTAATCATATTACCTAAGAACTCCCACTCAAATCAACATCCCTCCGGTCATCCGAGTGTAACATGATCCAAATTCACCAACCCAAGTCCGATCATCACGTGAGATGAGGTGGTCTCAATGGTGAACATCTCAATGTTGATCATATCTACTATATGACTCATGTTCGACCTTTCGGTCTCTTGTGTTCCGAGGCCATGTCTATACATGCTAGGCTCGTCAAGTTTAACCCAAGTGTTCCGCATGTGCAACACTCGCGTGCACCTGTTGTATAGGAACGTAGAGTCTATCACACCCGATCATCACGTGGTGCTTTGAAACGACGAACTTTCGCAATGGTGCACACTTGGGGAGAACACAATTTTATCTTGAAATTTTAGTGAGGGATCACCTTATAATGATACCATTGTCCTAAGCAAAATAAGATGCATAAAAGGATTAACATCACATGCAAATCATAAGTGACATGATATGGCCGTCAACTTGTGCTTTTGATCTCCATCTCCAAAGTACTGACATGATCTCCATCGTCACCGGCATGACACCATGATCTCCATCATCGTGCCGCCATCGGGGTTGTCCACGCCAACCATGCTTCTACTACTATTGCTACCGCTTAGCGATAAAGTAAAGCATTACATAGCGCATAATGATTGACATGCAGGTCATACAATAATTGAAGACAACCCTATGGCTCCTGCCGGTTGTCGTATGCATCGACATGCAAGTCGATATAAACTATTATAAACATGATCATCTCATACATCATATATATATATATATCATCATGTCTTTGCCATATCATATCACAAGATACCCTGCAAAAACAAGTTAGACGTCCTCTAATTATTGTTGCATGTTTTACGTGGCTGCTATGGGTATCTAGCAAGAACGATTCTTACCTACGCAAAGCCACAACTGTGATATGCAAGTTGCTATTTAACCTTCTACAAGGACCGCCTTTTTCGAATCCCATTAAACTAAGGTGGGAGAGACAGACACCCGCCAGCCATCTTTAGGCAACAAAGTCACATGTTTGTCGATGGAACCGGTCTCATGTACGTGGACATGTAAAGTTGGTCCGGGCCGCTTCATCCCACAATACCTCTGAATCAAGAAAAGACCAAGGAAGGAAGCAATCTGAATATCAACGCCCACAAACTCCTTTGTGTTCTACTCGTGATGTCATCTACGCATAGACCTAGCTCATGATGCCACTTTTGGGGAACATTGCATGGGAAACAAAAAAATTCTACGCTCACCAAGATCCAATCTAGGAGATGACCATCTACGAGAGGAGAGATTGCATGTACATACCCTTGTAGATTGCTAAGCGGAAGCGTTAATAAACTCAGTTGATGTAGTCGAACATCTTCGCGATCCAATCACGATTCGTCTCGCGAACGTCTTCGCGATCCGTCCTGCGAACTCCAGATCCAAGTGCTGAACGGACGATACCTCCATGTTCAACACACGTACGGCTTGATGACAACTTCACCTCCTCGATCCAGTGAGTGATGGTGAAGTTGTAGCTCGAGTGCTCCGGCAGCACGACGTCTTGGTGGTGGTGGAATCTCAGCAGAGCTTCGCTAAGCGCTAGGGAGAGGAAGAGGACCACGAGGGAGAGGAGGGGCAGCATCGTGGCATGGAGATGTGCTCAAGGGGTGCGGCTGCCCTCTCTCTACCTCTCTCTACATATAGGGGAAGGGAGGAGGGGGTGGTGCCCCTAGGGTTTCCCCTAGGGGCGGGGCGCCAGGGCAGATGGGATCTCCCTAGGGTGACTTGCCCCCCAAGCCGGGAGGTGGGAACCCTAGGGGGCGCCCCAACCCTCGTTGTTATGTGAGATGGGGTGAGGAGGGCGCTCAACCCCTTAGTGGGCTGGTTTTCCCCCTCCCCTTGGCCCATGGGCCCCCCAACACTTCTCGGCCCCCCTGAAACCCCTTGCGGCGACGCTGGTCATCGCCTGGTACCCCTGGAACAATTCCGGACTCCAATACCCTTCGTCCAGTATATCAATCTTCACCTCCGGACCATTCCGGAGTTCCTCGTCACGTCCGGGATCTCATCCGGGACTCCGAACAACCTTCAGTAACCACCCTAATGACTCAACTATACTTATATCGTCACCAAACCTTAAGTGTGTAGACCCTGCGGGTTCGAGAACTATGCAAACATGACCAAGACACCTCTACAGTCAGTAACTGATACGTCTCCTTTGTATCTATAATTTTTGATTGTTTCATGCCAATATTATACAACTTTTACATACTTTTGGCAACTTTTTATATGATTTATTGGACTAACCTATTGATTCAGTGCCCAGTGCCAGTTCCTTTTTTTGCATGTTTGTTGTATCGCAGAAAATCCATATCAAATGAAGTCCAATTGCAATAAAATTTTACGGAGAGTTATTTTGGAATACATGTGATTTTTGGGAGTTGGAATCACCGCAAACGGAGGCCCACACAACCCACAAGACACCAGGGCACGCCAGAGGCCCATGGCGCGTGGTGGTGGGTTGTGCCCTCCTCGAACGTTGGTTGAAGCTCTACTTCAGGCACAAGGAAGCTTATATCCGGAAAAAAATCGTGTTAAAATCTCAGCGCAATCGGAGTTACGGATCTCCCGGAATATAAGAAACGGTGTTCAGCCAGATCAGGGGAGCACGAAACAGAAGAGAACATAGAGAGAGATCCAATCTCGGAGGGGCTCCCGCCCCTCCGCTGCCATGGAGACCTAGGACCAGAGGGGGGGAACTCTCCTCCCATCTAGGGGGAGGCCAAGGAAGAAGAAGAAGGAGGGGGGCTCTCTTCCCCTCGCTTCCGGTGGCACCGGAGTGCCGCCGGGGCAACGATCGGGACGACGATCTACATCAACAATCTTGCTACCGTCAACACCAGCTTCCCCCCCCCCTCTATGCAGCGGTGTAACACCTCTTCTCCCTGCTATAATCTCTACTTAAACATGGGGCTCAACTCCATATATTATTTCCCAATGATCTATGGTTATCCTATGATGTTTGAGTAGATCCGCTTTGTCCTGTGGGTTAATCGTGATCTTGGTTGGTATGATTTTATATTTTATTTATGGTGCCCTACGTCTCATGCAAACGTGAGGGGCCCCCGCTGTAGGGTGTTGCAATACATTCATGGTTCGCTCATGGTGGGTTGCCAGAGTGAAAGAAGCTTAAACCCGAGTAAGTGGGGTATGGTGTATGGGAGTAAAGAGGACTTGATACTTCATGCTATGGTTGGGTTTCACGACCTTAATGATCTTTAGTAGTTGCGGATGCTTGCTAGAGTTCCAATCATAAGTGCATATGATCCAAGTAGAGAAAGTATGTTAGCTCATGCCTCTCCCTCATATAAAATTGCAAGAATGATTACCGGTACTTGTTATCGATTGCCTAGGGACAAATAACTTTCTTGTTGACACAAACCCTTTTTCTAAACACCTAACTTTTGTTATCTTGCAAAGTACTTCTAGTTTTATTCATGCAAAGTTGTTCTAGCATCACACCTACAAAATAGTTTCATACTTGTTTCCGGTAAAGCAAACGTCAAGTGTGCGTAGAGTTGTATCGGTGGTCGATAGAACTTGAGGGAATATTTATTCTACCTTTAGCTCCTCGTTGGGTTCAACACTCTTATTTATCGAAAAAGGCTACAAACGATCCCCTATCCTTGTGGGTCACCAGTAACCAATAGCGGGACCTAGATGCCCATATTAGTTCCTACATATTCTACGAAGATCTTATCGGTCGAACCTCGATGTCAAGGATTCAGCTAATCCCGTATGCAGTTCCCTTTGTCTATCGGTATGTTACTTGCCCGAGATTGGATCATCGATATCTCCATACCTAGTGCAATCTCGTTACTCGCAAGTCTCTTTACTCGTTCCGTAATACAAGATCCCGTGGCTAACTCATTAGTCACATTGCATGCAAGCTTCTTGTGATGTTGTATTACCGAGTGGGCCCTGCGATACCTCTCCATCATACGGAGTGACAAATCCCAGTCTTGATCCATGCCAACTCAACAGAAAACCTCAGAGATACCTGTAGAGCACCTTTATAGTCCCAGTTACATTGTGACGTTTGGTACACACAAGGTACTCCTCTGGTGTCAGTGAGTTGCATGATCTCATGGTCATAGGAAGATATACTTAACATGCAGAAAACGATAGCAATTAACTTGACACAATCATATGCTACATTTATAGTTTGGGTCTTGTCCATCACATCATTCTCCTAATGATGTGATCCCGTTATCAAATGACAACTCATGTCCATGGCTAGGAAACCATAGCCATCTTTGGCCAACAAGCTAGTCCGGTAGAGGCTCACTAGGGACACGTTGTTGTCTATGTATCCACACATGTATTTGAGTTTCCGTTCAGTACAATTCTAGCATGGATAATAAACGATTATCATGAACAAGGAAATATGATAATAACCAATTTATTATTGCCTCTAGGCATATTTCCAACAACATCATCTTGGCAGGAATCTTCTTCATGGGGCGCTCGCCCTCAACATCACCAAGGTCATCGCGGCTGATCTTATAGCGCATGGCACCACATACTGGGCATGCATTCAAATCCTCGTACTCACCGCGGTAGATGATGTAGTCATTAGGGCATGTATGTATCTTCTGCACGTCTAATCCTAGAGGGCAGACAGTCTTATTTGCTTCGTACGTACTGTCGGGAAATTCATTGTCCTTTGGAAGCATCTTCTTTAACATTAACATCAACTTTTCAAATCCCTTGTCAGATACACCATTCTTTGCCTTCCATTGCAACAATTCTAGTGTGGTGCCCAATTTTTTCTTGTCAGCTTCACAATTTGGGTACAACAATTTCTTGTGATCCTCTAACATGAGCTACTACTTCGGCCTCTCCTTTTCACTTGCGCAGTTTCTCTTTGCATCGGCAATGGCCCGACCAAGATCATCAGCGGGCTCATCTGATGCCTCTTCTTCAACTTCTTCCCGCATTGCCAACTCATCTTCTTCCCCCATTGTTGTTGTACCATTGTATTCAGGGAACCCATGGCCAGGATAGCTGTTGTCATCCTCTTCTTCTTCATTCTCTTCCATTAGGACCCCTCTTTCTCCGTGCTTGGTCCAACACTTATAGCCGGACATGAAACCGGACTCAAACAGGTGGATGTGAATGGTTCTTGAGTTAGAGTAATTTTGACCATTCTTACAGTTAACACATGGAAAACACATAAACCCATCCGCCCGCTTGTTTGCCTCAGTCGCAATCAGAAAAGTATGCACGCCATTAATGAACTGGGGAGAGCAACGGTCATCGTACATCCCTTGCCGGTTCATCTTCATTACACAACACCAAAAATACCAAATTAATACAAGTTCATACACACTTATTCTCATTAAACAACATACAACACTGGTACAGGGAAGTGCTATACAAACGGTTTTTAACCCCTTTCCGCGACGGTGTTTGGAACCGTCGCCAAGTGAGTGTGGGCTATAGGGGGTCCTTCCCACACGACCCAGAAATCGTCGGGGATAGGCCCTCCTGGGACACCAAATGAGCTCGTCTGCGATCGGGCGAGGCATCAAAACCCAATCATTTCTATAGGTATTGTCGGGGGTTGGGTGCGACATATGCCGAAGGATGGCTTATCATGGTGGGAGCGAGTAGAACGTCGCCGGTGCCCGAAAGTGGGATGAGGCGTAGACACGAACGCCGGCGTACTTTACCCAGGTTCGGGGCTCTCCTAGGAGATAACACCCCTAGTCCTGCTCTGCGGGGTCTCCGCATGATCACTAAGGCACTAGTGAGTACAATGGTGCTCCTCGAGCTGTATGCTAGAGGTGGAAGAAAGCAGGGCTAGCTCTCTCCTCTCTCTATGTGTGGGTCTAGGTCTAACAGGTTGGGAACCCTTTGCACAGGTGCCCTGGGGGGTTTATAAAGGCCTACCCCCCAGGGGTACAATGGTAATCCGGCCGGGTGTAGGTCCTGGCCATCAGCATCTCTGGCCACCGGCTTCTCCGCCGCCTGGTGGGCCCTGCCGACTAGTCTGGTACGGGGCCGACAGGCTGCTCCCGCCGCTCGCGGGTCTTGCTGGCTGCTTGTTACTGTAGCCGTAATGCTAATGACACACATTTGGTCGGGGAGGCATGGCTACAGTCCCGCCGTCTGGTGGGAGATCACTGTAGCCACACCATGTCTCATCTGGTTAATGGCGCATGGATCCTGAGGGAGGAGTGGGCCACCTGCTAGAGGCCGGCCTCCCCCAGGTCCGAATGGTCAGGCGTCTGCGGCCCTCTGGGCTCTCGCTGCCTGGTAGGGCCTGCCGCCTGCAGGCTGTACCGACACGCCGTCGTGGGAGCAGGGCTCCGCCTGACAGGAGTGATGTCAAGGGTGGAGTGGCAACAGTGCCACGCCGCGCGGTGATCTCCGCCTGTACGGGGCACTGTGGCCGCGCCGCGCCCTGGACGTGGGGGTGATGGGCTACACTGTACCCACATCTTGTCTTGTCTTCTTAATGGGGGCGCAGACTTTGAGGGCGTCGTGAGCCGCCTGCTAGGAGTCGGCCTCTCTGGAGGCCGCCTGCTAGGAGTCGGCCCGTCTCAGGGCCGTCTTCTGGTGCTAGGCCGTCTTTTGGCAACCGGCCGTATGAGCATGCCGGCCACCAGAAGGCGACGCTTCACCCTTGATGCTTGAGGGGCGCAGCCGGCCCAAATGTCTTGAAATGCCCAGGGACTCGGGTTAGGCTACCCGTGGCCCATTACTCTGACAGTAGTCCCTGAAGCTGGTGAGGCGTCGCGGCTGATAAGTCGAGAAGCCTCAGCAGTTTCCTTCTCCGAGTGCTCTTGCTGAATGCTTTGTCTGTCTCTTGGTGTGCCGCCTGCTGGGAGTTGGCCATGACCAGGCGGCCTCGTCTGATAATTTTGAAACGTCAAGGCGGGAACCTGGTGGCGTGCTTGCTAAGCTTCGAGGTCTACCGCCCACTGTGAGCATGCCACGCGGCGCCAACTAGCCGGGCCAGCCTGCCAGCCCATGCGATCGATGGGACGCGACAGCAGGCTGGGCCCGCCACTACCGGGCCTCGGCGCGCGGGCGGATTTGCCGTGGCCGAGGCAGACAGTTGTGTTTCCGTGCGGAGTTACTGCGTGCAGTAACTTGCGCAATAATCGCGGGGTGATGGGGTCATGGGCGCAGTTAATCCCGCGATCCCACGCCCCGCCCCCTCGGCTTCGTAGCCCAGGGGCTATAAGTAGGGGGAGGAGGGGGAGCGGTAGAGCATGCGCGCCCTCCTCTCCCCTTGCCATTCTCATCTTTCTCCTCTCCTCGCTGCCGCCGCACCTCCGCGCTCCGCTGAGGCGCCGCCGCAGCTCGCTGCTGTCGGTCTCCTTCGCCCCAAGCTCCTTGCTCCGCAGCGGTCTTCGCCCCACCGCCGCGCCATCACTCCGTCCAGCTCAAACTCCATGGCGCGCGAGAGGGGAGGGGACTGGGATGGCTCGGTCGTGATCGACGACCATCTTGCCTTTCCTCGCGCCACAGGGCGGCTGCCCGGCGTGGGCTTCGTCAAGGTGCGCGTGCCGCCGGAGAAAGAGATTTTGCCGGTGCCGCAAGGAGGCGAGCGGGTTATCTTCCGCTCGCACTTCCTCCGCGGCTTCGGCCTGCCGGCGAGCGCATTCTTCCGCTCGTTCCTCGACTTCTACCATCTTCAGCCGCACTACCTGACGCCCAACACCGTGACGCTGCTGTCCGCCTTCGTCACGATGTGCGAGGGCTATCTCGGAATCCTCCCCACCATCGAGTTGTGGGGAGCATTCTTCTACATCAAACTGGGCACTTCCGCCAGGGAGAAGGCGGCCCAGTGCAGTGCCTTCGTCGCGATGCGCCGTCCATCCCCGAGGAATGCCTTCCCCGCCATCAAGCTGTCACAGTCGGTCAAACTGTGGCAGAAATCGTATTTTTACGCGGAGAATGTCGACCCGGCCATCGACTTCATCAACTTGCTGCCCTACGAAGCAGGCCCTCCGACTGAGCCTCGGGCCAACTGGGGCTACAAGGCGAAGCCCGTGTCGGCCGATGCCACCGCCGCCATCAACCGGCTCCGGGTGCTGACGGACGCCGAAGGCCTCAAGGCGTCCGACCTGCTGGTCGCCTTCGTCGAGCACCGGGTTCTCCCGCTCCAAGGCCGGCCTCATCTGATCTGTCAGATGAGTGGGCACCATGACCCGAGCCGGCTGTGCACGAGGGACATGCCGACTGCCGAGGTGGCCCGCATGGTGAACGAGATCTCCGACCTCAAGCTATCGGAAGGGTCTTGGCGGTACGGCAAGTGGCCGTACTCCCGCGCCAACTCGCCACCTGCTGTAAGTTCTTGAACTCTTTCCTTTTTAGTACTTGTCTTGGCCCTAGTCTTGAGTAGTCGGTCGCTTGGACGCAGATCTATATGTCTCCGGCGACGGCCGCCATTGTGGGGCCGGGTGGAGGCTACCAGCCGAACCGCGAGGTGAGCGACCATGACGACCCCGACTTGGGGGCGGCCGTCCTGGAAGACGACGCCATAGGCGGCGGCGACGTCGCAAGCAGCTCCGAAGAAGGAGGTCGCCTTGAGACTTGGCCCGATGATGATGAGGAGGAAGACGAGCTGCGCCATGCGCGAGGCACCGACAAGGTGGACGTGGGCCCTTCTGCCGAGCCGGCTGCTCGAGGCGGCACACGTGAGCGCAAACAAGGTGTTGTCTTGTTCGGCAGCGCGCCGAAGAAGACCAAGAACTCGACCGCCGTGACCAGGCTGAAGGAGGCTGCCGTGAAGGCGACCAAGTTCCAGAAGCTTCCGAAGGTGCCTCCTATGGTGTCGGTGTAAGTATCTTTTTCTTGTGCTTTCCTTTCTTGTTGATTTTATCTGAGCTTCTCTTCTTTTATTTTTCTTGATTCAGGGCCCCGCTCTCTCTTGAGTAGTCGGCCGCCGCCTCCGTCATTGGGTCGGCAGAGACCTCTACCACCACCCGGCGAATCGACCCTGCGGCCGACCTCCGGGAGGCGCAGGATCGAAACGCGCGGGAGGCGCGCGAGGAGCAGGAAGCCGCCCGCATGGAGAAGGCGGAGGCGGACAAGGCGGAGGCCGGCGCACCGAAGAAGCTGGCGGAGGCTGAGGCCGATGCCGCGGCGAATAAGCTGGCTGAAGAGGCCGCGCGCCGTCAGGCGCTGCTATTCGTCATTCCCTTGAACTCCGTGCTGCCACCACCAGAGTTCACGGCGCCGACTAGGGAGCCGGCGACGAACAACCGGTCATGGAGAGGGAAGGCGGCGATGTCTTCATGCCGGAGGTGGTCGTGCCCCCGCCACCGCCGTCTGGAGGAGCGCGGGACAAGCAGCCGGTCGCCCCGCCGGCGCCGCCAGCCGGAAACGAGATGGTGACGGGCCCGACTCCTGACGCAAGCACACCATCGCGCCACCGGGGCGCGAAGGCGGCCTCCGCGCCACGGCCGTTGGAAGCCGGCGCCGCGAGCTCGTCCATCCCGGATGCCGAAGCAACCAGCGCCGCGCCCACTGAATGGGTGCGTGGAGGTGGGACGGGCGCTCTGAACCAAGCGATCCTAGACGTCCAGGCCAGACTCCGAGCTGAGGCCGATGCCCTTAAGCAATGCAACAAGGCGTTCTTGGATTCGCGAGCGACCATTCGGGTATGTCTTTTACATCTTCGTCTTCGATTCTTGTATTTCTCTGTGGGGGCACGCCAGCGCACCCACTGGGTGTAGCCCCCGAGTTTCGGGTCGGCTGCTGAGCAGGCGGCTCGGAACTTTAATCTGCAAGCTCCGGGAGCTAACTTTATCTGCTATCTTCATTATAGGACTATCATAACCTCCGCGCGATCACCTTCAACTCCAACGTCCGGGATCTGGACCATTGGACCGCCGACTTGTCGGAAAGCCGGAGTAAGTCCTTATTTTCTTTCTCTGCGGGGCGCGCCAGCGCACCCGCGGGCTGTAGCCCCCGAGATTCGGGCCGACTATTCAGCAGTCGGGCCGGATCTCCCCGGCAACTGTACTTCTTTTTGTTGGCTGTTGATAACCTCTTTCTCTGCGGGGGCGCGATAGCGCACCCGCGGGCTATAGCCCCCGAGATTCGGGCTGACTGTTGAGCAGTCGGGCCGGATCTCCCCGGCAACTGTACTTCTTATTTGTTGATTGTTGACGTATTTTCCTTACTCTACTCTTGCAGAGGCCAACGCTGCTTTGCAGCAACAGCTGGGTGAGACCAACACCGCGTTGCGTGCCAAGGAGGCAGAGTGCGACGAGCTGACCCAGGAGCGTGACCGACTGGCCAAGCAACTGACGGAGCAGGCCGAGCCTCTCTAGAAGGCCCAGAAGGATGCAGAGGCGAAAGAGTCCAGTCTCCTCGCCGAGTTCGAGACAGAACGCTCCACCTATACCGATAAGGAGGCGCTGCTGACTGCCGGCTTTGGCAAGATTGAAGACATGGTTGATGGTAAGCTTTCTTCTTTTTCTTTCTTTGAGCTGCCAGCTGCTGATCGAGCCGGCTTCTAGCTTCTGACTTCTTTGCTTTCTGCCTGAGCAGACTTCTTTCCTGGACACTCCGGCGCTGCCAACCAGGCTATTGAGGCTTATCATGAAGAACGGATGGCGGAAGGTGCGCAGATCGCCGCCAACGCCCCCCGGACTCTTAGCGAACAGCTTCTCAGCATCCAGGCCCGTCTTCGGCCGGCTCATCGGATGCTGCGCCATCTTTAGCGTGTCGGGGCCTAGGCAATCTCCGCCCTGTGGCCAGACATGCTGGCTCCGCGCACTCCTAGCTAGACTGCCGACTGGCTGGAGGTGGCAGCTGGCCGACTCGAGGCTTGGAAGGGTTCCTGGGCCCGAGCTGGAGCGCGTTGGACCTAGGAGTTCGTCAAGGCGTGGTATCCTGGGCTAAATCTGGCCCAGTTGACCACATTTCGGTAGGAGGTCCAGGAGGAGCTGGTGGCGGTGGAGCGTGACCTTGTCAGACGGGCAGCGGCGATCGCCAAGTACACCAACAACAGCATCTTCGTCCCCGAGCTGGCTGAGAATGGTGCCGAGGCGCCACTGGAGTTGTTTGGGCTGAACCCGGAGGATGACAAAGACTCGGCCGAGATGATCGACTCCAGCGACGAGGGAGAAGGCGAAGAGGATATGCTAGAGGTTGGAGCGGATGGCCAGCCTCAGCTCGACCGTGCCTCAAACAACGAGCCGTGCTCGAGTGCGCCGACTGCTGCTGGAGGCGACCAAGCGGAGACTGACCAGCCGTCCACTCCACCAATCGGCACTACCGACTCCACCAACCAGCCGGACCCCTCTGCCGCTCCCTAGGCCGCCGACTAATCTTTATTTTTCCTGTTTTATCAGTCTCGACAAACTTTGTTAAATTTGCACAATTCCACCCGCGGGGTGTATTTCAAACTCTGTTGAATGCTGGCCAAGGGCCTTTTGACATGTAAATATTCTTCCACCCAAGTTGTGCTTTTGCCGAGTTCTGACTTTTCTTGCTTTCTGCTCCTTGGCTTTTTTCCTTTGCCGCCCTCCCTAGGCTGCCCTCTTGCCAGCCAAACAGCCGCTCTGCGGACTGCGGCTGGGTCAAGTACTTAGCTACTTTCGGGAGAGCAAGTACTTTGCCGACGAGAGCGTTAGCAAGTTAAGTAGAAGCCGTTCGGCCGGCTGCTCAGCAGCCGGTCGATGAGGTGGGATGCCGGCCTGGACTATGTGCGTGCTTTGGGTCCTTAGCCATTTTTCATGTGGACACCCTTTCTGCAACTCCTGCCCACCGGACAGTCGCTCTGCGAGCTGCGGCTTCTGGCAGGAGAAGGTTTAGGTGCCAACACACTACTTGTCCGACTGCAGGAAGCACCACATAGTACAAGGCGGCGAGCTCCCGGGCCGACTGGTCGAGCCCGGTGCCAGGCGGAATAATGAAATGACACATTTATAGGCATAATACTTATCATATAGATAAAAGAGGGCAGCCCCTGAGCTCTTCTCGGGGGACCCGGAGTCTTCGTACTTAATACAAAAGGTAGCGTGGTACATACTGCATCAACTGTAAAATCTTCAGAGGAGCTTTGCATTCCACGGCCGCTCTGTCTCCTTGCCGGAGTCGTCTCTCTTGCGTGCTCTAGGCTTCTGAGCATCGATCAAGTAGTAGGAGTCGTTGCCCAGAACTTTGCTGATGATGAAGGGGCCTTCCCAAGGAGCCGAGAGCTTGTGCTGGCCGGCTGTTCGCTAGATCAGCCGGAGCACAAGGTCTCCCTCTTGGAAAGATCTTGGCTTGACCTTTCGATTGTAGTATCGGCGTAGACTCTGCTGGTAGATGGTGGACCGGCTGAGTGCCAACAGCCGGCCCTCTCCCAACAGATCGACGCTGTCTTCTCGTGCTTCTTTTGCCTCCACCTTAGTGTACATGGTGACTCGGGGGGAGTCAAATTCTATGTCTGTCGGGATGACGGCTTCAGCACCGTAGACGAGGAAGAAAGGCGTGAAGCCGGTTGACTTGTTTGGAGTTGTGCGCAGGCTCTAGAGGACGGCCGGCAGCTCATCGAGCCAACAGCCGGCCGAACGCTCGAGAGGCTCGACCAGTCGGGGCTTGATGCCGGACAAAATGAGGCCGTTTGTGTTGGAATTAACCACGAGTCCTTGTCCGGCTTGGACAGGAACAAATCACGTATAGGGACTAGGATTAGGAGTAGTAAACCGACTAGGTTAGCTTTTCTAGTTCTAGCTACTATATATACATATGTACCCCTGTACCTTGAAACCAGATTGAAAGCAATAATATACATAGTTGTGACATGCACCTATTAGCCATCAAATCTCTTGTGTTTCGCCGAGTTGTGCTAGTCTAGATCGATTAAGTATTCAATCGTTGCTACGTACTAAGCTAGCTAGCTTCAAAATCCATCAGCTAGTTTTGTACGTGCACGTTGCCTCAGGAAGAATAGTAGCGTGGTTTCGTACGTACGTGTTCGGTCGACGGAAAGTACTCGTCAAGGAGCCGACGTGCAACGTTTGATCGGGCCTGTGCCAACAATTGTTATTGAGAGCTTGGTTTGATCGGTCGTGATCTTCGGAAAGCACTCGAAGGATCATGTCGAACACAGGCAAGGAGATCGTGACAGCAGCAGCGGGAGCACCGATGCCGATGGTGGGGGTGTCGCAATTTCCCCGTCTGGATCGAGAGGACTACGCACTATGGGCGATGAACATGGAGATCGCTATGGAGGGGGCTGAGTTCTGGGAAGCCGTGGACCCCGGCGGCGCCGAGTACGTGAAGGGCGCAGCAAAGTACCGGATTGATCGTCAGGCGTTGACGGCGATCTACTCCGCCATGCCGAAGGATGTGCTACAACACCTCGTCGGAAAGAAATCGGCGAAGGAGGCATGGGAGACCATCAAGATCCTGCACCAGGGTCATGACCGTGTCAAGGAAGCACACCTCCAGTCCCTGACTAGAAGCTACGAATGCCTGAAGATGGATGAAAGTGAGACGGTTGATCAGTTTGCCTCCCGTCTTAAGACCCTCGTCAATGGCATATGCAGCTATGGTTCAACCCTAGAAGAAGTTGCGATCGTCCGACGACTTTTGCGTGTCGCGCCGACACGCTATATCCAGATTGTCACGTTGATCGAGCAATGTCTCGACCTAAAAAATCTCACGGTTGAGGATCTCGTCGGAAGGTTCAAGTACCATGACGAGAGAATTTGTCTCAGTTTCGGCGACGCGGAGGCGAGTGAGCACACAAAGGCGCAATGGATCGCCCTGTTGAAAGAAAAGCAAGGCGGATCCTCGAGCAACGGCAAGAAGAAGGGGAAGGGAAAGCAGCACTCGGCGAGAAAGAACTTCGCCGGCTCGGATGACAAGGATGCGCCTGCACCACCGAGGAGGAAGTTTGACATCAGAAAAGTAAGGTGTTATACGTGTGGCCTCCTCGGTCACTTCAAGGCCGACTGCGAAGAAGCACCGAAGCCGAAGGCACTCATGGCCGAGGAAGGAGATGATGGGGATATGATGCTGATGTTCGAGCTAGTGGACGAGGAGGATCCAGATGATCATGGTCAGCTGGACACATGTCCGGTGAGTGCATCCGCGCCAGTAAACCCAGGCGAAGTCGTGGCGCCAGAAGACCACGACACACGGCGTGATGGTGTGATCACGCTCGAACCGGGCGAAGTCGTGGCGCCAGAAGACCATGATGCAACGCGTGACGGTGTGGTCACGTTAGAAGCAGGCAAAGAAGTGGCGCCAGAAGTCCATGACATAATGTGTGATGATGTGGTGGAGCTAGAGGACGGCGAAGATGTGTGGCCAGAAGAACCCGACACGAGGTGTGCTGGAGTGGTCACGCCAGAAGAATGCGGCATGCGGCAAGCTGCACTCGAACCAGATGAATGTGGTGCATACGTGATATTGGACACTACAACCGCGAGTTATACGGACGTCGCGAGTCGCGGTGGATCCGACATGATGTGTCCATTCGCTCTGTGCGTCGCTCCGGTCAGCCAGCGCGAGCAGGCGGTGGAAGCTTTGGTCCCTACTGCGTGTAGCCTAGCGGACGAGCCGGCTGATGGATTCATCAAAGCACGCACACCTCCATGCAGCAGCAGCCAACCACGTGATGCATGGCCTTGTGCTGCCTTGCATGGGACAGAAGAAAGGAACACACCACTACGTGCATGCCCTGTGATGGATGGACTAGAAGGTGGGCAACACCAAGAAAAGGTAGACGTACAAGAGGGAGATAGCAGCCTAGAAGGTCGGGCTGCAGATTCTCCAGGAAGCAGTCCACGGGGGTGTGGCCCAGTAAACAATCTAGTAAGCAGTTTGAGCAGGCTTAAGCGCCCAGGAATTGGACCGACAGGTCCAAAAATGCCAGCAACAGGAGGTTTGGCAACTCCAGAAGATGCGGCGTCGTCTTCGACAGAACATGAGATGACGGAGCAGCCACGTACACCAGTACGCATCCGACGCCTGTTGGCACTCTCTCCAGAAGAAGCGCTTCAAATAAATTCAGTGAAGATGAAAAGTAAATGGCAACGGTGTTTCCACATCGAGGAACCGGAAAATTTTGAAGACGCAAAAACGGAAGAGTATTGGCGCCGTGCTATGGATGAAGAGTTGGGGTCGATCCGAGACAACAATACATGGGAGCTCGCGGATCTTCCCAACGGACATAATGCCATAGAGCTCAAGTGGGTGTACAAAGTCAAGAAAGATGCCGAAGGGAACTTGGTGAAGCATAAAGCAATGCTCGTGGCTAAAGGATACGTGCAAGAGCAAGGTGTGGACTTCGAAGAAGTGTTCGCTCCGGTTACAAGGATGGACTCAGTGAGACTACTTATAGCTCTCGCAGCTCAAGAATCTTGGAGGCTACATCACATGGATGTGAACTCCGCATTTTTGACTGGAGAGTTGGAAGAAGAAGTATACGTGAAGCAACCACCGGGGTACATCCAAAAAGGAGAGGAGCACAAGGTATTGAAGCTACACAAGGCGTTGTACAGGCTACGACAAGCTCCTTGGGCATGGAACATCGAACTTGATCGTACATTAATTTCTCTTGGATTTGAGAAAGCCCCACTGGAGCATGCAATGTATAAGCGAGGTAAAGGCAAGGATCGTCTAGTAGTGGGCATCTATGTGGATGATCTGTTGATAACTGGAGCAGACGAAGAGGTGAGTGCAAACTTCAAGCTACAAATGAAGGAGCTATTCAAGATGACTGATCTAGGGCTCTTGAGTCACTACCTTGGGATCGAGGTACATCAAAAGCCGGAGGAGATCACAATATGCCAGGAGGCATATGCAAAGAAGTTACTTGAAAGTTGTGGCATGAAAGATTGCAATCCAAGTCATGTTCCGACGAAGCCTCGTCTTATACTAAGCAAGAAAAGTGAAGCACCCGCGGTTGATGCAACAGAGTATAGAAGTGTGGTCCGAAAGTTGAGGTATCTCACGAATACAAGACCGGACTTGGCCTATTCTGTTGGCATAGTGAGTTGCTTCATGGAAGCACCCATGACAGAACATTGGGCAGCTGTGGAAAATATACTCAGGTACATCAAAGGGACAACAAACTTCGGTTGTGTCTATTTGAGAGAGAAGAAGAAGGAGATGATGGAGCTATTTGGCTACAGTGATAGCGACCTGGCAGGAGATGTGGACGACCGTAAAAGTACCTCGGGCATGGCATATTTCCTGGGAGGAAGCATAGTGAGTTGGCTATCACAAAAGCAGAAGGTGGTTGCATTATCATCCCGTGAAGCAGAGTATATTGCAGATGCAACCGCGGTGTGTCAAGGCATGTGCCTAGGAAGGCTACTCGGTGACCTCACAGGTAAGGAACCGAAACGAGTGGTGCTGAACACTGATGACGAGTCTACAGTCTCTCTATGGAAGAATCAAATGCATCATGGTGGATGCAAACACATCGATACGAGGTATTGATACCTAAGGGAGTGTGTGGAAGAAAGCAAGATCGACATCAACTATGTTTGCACTGCCGACCGGCTTGCAGATATCCTAACCAGATCTTTGGGACGACAGAAGTTCGTAAAGATGCGGCGAAGGATCGGCGTCCAAGCTGTGAAGTGAGGACATCGTGTTTAGGGGGTGATTGTTGGAATTAACCATGAGTCCTTGTCCGGTTGGACAGGAACAAATCACGTATAGGGACTAGGATTAGGAGTAGTAAACCGACTAGGTTAGCTTTTCTAGTTCTAGCTACTATATATACATATGTACCCCTGTACCTTAAAACCAAATTGAAAGCAATAATATACATAGGTGCGACACACACCTATTAGCCATCAAATCTCTTGTGTTTCGCCGAGTTGTGCTAGTCTAGATCGATTAAGTATTCAATTGTTGCTACGTACTAAGCTAGCTAGCTTCAACATCCATCAGCTAGTTTTGTACGTGCACATTGCCTCAGGAAGAATAGTTCAAGCGTGGTTTCGTACGTACGTGTTCGGTCGACGGAAAGTACTCGTCAAGGAGCCGACGTGCAACGTTTGATTGGGCCTGTGCCAACAGTTTGCTCGCTCCACCTGGCCGTTTGACTGCGGATGGGCAACGGACGCTAAGTCCAGCCGGATGCCCTGCGTCGTGCAGAAACGAGCCAAGGCGCCTTTGGCAAAGTTTGTGCCGTTGTTGGTGATGATGCTTTGTGGTATGCCATACCGAGTGGTGATGTCTGCGATGAAAGTCACAGCAGTCGGGCCATTCAACTTCTTGATTGGTTTTGCTTCTATCCACTTGGTGAATTTGTCCACGGCGACAAGCAGATGAGTCATGCCGCCGCGTGCTGTCTTGAATGGTCCCACCATGTCTAGTCCCTAGACGGCAAAGGGCCGGACAATGGGGATGGTCTTGAGTGCAGAAGCCGGCAAATGTGGCTTGGAGCGACACTTCTGGCACCCTTTACATTTCTGGACCAAGTCTTTGGCATCTTCTAGAGCAGTCGGCCAGAAAAAACCATGGCGGAAAGCTTTGGCAACATGTGATCTTGAAGCCGCGTGGTGACCACACTCGCCTTGGTGGATATCTTTGAGGATTGCTTGGCCTTTCTCCGGCTCTACGCAGCGCTGGTACACACCTGTGACACTGCGCCTCACAAGTTCTCTGTTGACAATGGTGTATGCTGCTGGCCGACATTGCACTTGTCGGGCCAAGATCTCATCAGTCGGCAGCTCTTTGTTCACCAGAAAGTTGAGGATGGGCTGCGCCCATGAGGGTGCTGCTATTTCTTCGACTGCCAGAACTGCAACTTGCGCGAGGGCGGTTGGGCTGGGAGGCGGCGGGTTGGAGTCGGCTGCCGCTTGTTGTGTCGATGAAGTCCCCGGGCCGACTGCTGCAGTCCCTGCGCCGGGCTCTGAAGTCCCCGGGCCAGGTGCGACTGCCGCAGCCCCCGAACTGCCTGCCAAAGTCCCCGAGCCAGCTGATGGGGTCCCCAAGTCGGATCCGACTGCTTCGGGAGGAGCCGGCATGAAGATGGAATCTGATTCCGGTGACGGCTTAACAGAAGGCTTGAGGAGGCGTTGTAGGGCGACGCCGGCTGGTATTGCTTGCCAGGTGGAGCCGATCCGTGCCAGAGCATCGGCTTGCTCATTGTCGTTTCGTGGCACATGGAGGAACTCGCACCCTTCAAAGTATCAACTGAGTTGCTGGACGAGGAAGCGGTAGCTTGCCATGTTTGCATCCTTGGCGTCCCAGTTGCCTGAAGACTGCTGGACCACCAAGTCGGAGTCGCCATAGCACAGGATCCGGCGAATGCCGAGTTCCTTGGCAAGCCGGAGCCCGTGTATGAATGCTTCGTATTCAGCTACGTTGTTGGAGGCGGCAAAGTGAATTTGCAACCCATATCTGAGCTTGTCGCCTTTGGGAGAGGTGAGGACGATGCCGGATCCCAAACCAGTGCGCATCTTGGAACCATCAAAATGCATCCGCCAATGGGTAGAGTCCGGCGCTGGCGGCAGGTACTGGGTCTCGGCCCAGTCGACGAGGAAGTCGGCCAGCGCTTGTGACTTGATGGCAGTGCGAGGCTGGTAGTAGATGGTGTAGGGGGCCAAATCTATGGCCCATTTGGCCACTCCGCCTGAAGCATCTCGGCTTCCAATGATCAGTGCAGACAATAGTGATTGGGTGCTCTTGAAAGTATGGCTTCAGCTTCTTGGCGGCGAAGTGCACGCCGTAGCACATCTTCTGATAGTGGGGGTAATTCTGCTTGGAGGCGGACAACACTTCACTCAGGTAATACACCGACCTCTGGACTGGTAGTGCCTTGCCTTCCTCTTTGCGCTCCACGACTATGACTGTGCTGACCACCCGGCTAGTGGCGGCGATGTAGAGAAGCATGGGCTCCTTAGCAGTCGGAGCCGCTAGGACAAGCGAAGTGGTCAACACCTTCTTGAGCTGGAGAAAAGCTTCGTCCGCCTTGTCATTCCACTCGAAAAAAGTGGTCTTCTTCATGAGCTGGTAGAGGGGAAGAGCCTTCTCGCCCAGCCGACTGATGAAACGGCTGATGGATGCCAAGCAGCCAGTGAATTTTTGCACATCCAGCAGTCCGGTGGGCACCTCCATCCTCTCGATGGCCTTGATCTTCACAGGGTTGCACTCTCTGCCGCGCTCTGAGACCAGGAAGCCGAGAAGCTGGCCGGCTGGTACCCCAAAGACGCATTTCTCCGGGTTGAGCTTGATTTGAAAGCGGCGCAGGTTTTCAAAGGTCTCCTTGAGGTCCTCCAGCAGAGTGCCACGCTTCTCCGTCTTCACCACAATGTCGTCCACATAGACGTGGGCGTTCTTGCCGAGTTGCTTGAGGAGACACTTCTGCATGCAACGCTGAAACGTGGCACTGGCATTCCTCAAGCCGAATGTCATGGTCAAGTAGCAGAAGGCTCCAAATGGTGTGATGAAGGCAGTCTTCAGCCTGTCGGCCGGGTTCAGCTTGATCTCGTGATACCCTGAGTATGCATCCAAAAAACTCAACAGCTCGCATCCGGCTGTGGAGTCTATCACTTGGTCGATTCTTGGCAAAGCAAATGGATCTTTGGGGCAAGATTTGTTGAGGCTGGTATAATCAATACACGTACGCCACTGCTTATTCTTTTTCATCACAAGGACTGGGTTGGCTAACCACTCTGGGAAGAACACTTCCATAATGAAGCCGACTGCTAGAAGCTGGGCTATTTCTTCTCCAACGACTCTTCTCTTCTGACAGGCGGCGCAAGGGCTGCATGACCGGCTTGGCATCAGGTCGGACATGTAACTTGTGCTCGGCGAAATCCGTCGGAACACCCGGCATGTCCTGAGGAGACCATGCGAAGATGTCCCGATTCTCACGGAGGAAATCGACGAGCTCGCTTTCCTATTTGCTGTCAAGGTTTGCACCAATGACAGCGTGCCTCTCCGGGTGCTCCGGGTCCAAGGGTATCTTCTTTGTTTCTTTTGCCTGCTTGAACGAGCCCTCAGCTTCTGACTCCTTGGGGTTGGGCGACATTTCCGGCTGCTTGCCTGCCATTGCTACAAACCGGTCAAGGAGCTTCTCTACTGCGATCACGAGGGACTTGGCTAGCCGGCTGCTGTCCGCTGCATAGGCGGACGACTTCCTGTAGTCCCCGACTATGGTCAGGATTCCCTCGGTGCTTGGCATCTTCATCTTGAGGTAAGCATAGTGGGGACCGCCATGAACTTGGCCAGAGCAGGCCGGCCAAGTAGCGCATGATAGGGGCTCTCAAGGTCCAGCACCTCAAACCAGACTGGCTCTTGGCGAAAGTGATCTTTGTCTCCAAAGAGGACGTCTATCTGGGTCTTGCCAATTGGTGAGCAGGAAAGGCCAGGGACTAAGCCATGGAATACAGTCCGATTGGGCTGAAGTTGCCTCTGCTTGATTCCCAACTTCTCCATTGTGTCACGGTATAGGATGTTGATGCTGCTGCCGCCATCTATTAGAACCCGAGAGAAGCGAGCAGCTCGCCTCTCCGTTACGAAGGTTGCGTCCAAGACCAGGGCATAAGAACCAGGAGAAGGCATCACCTCCGGGTGGTCAGCTCTGCTCCAACTGATGGGCTTCTCAGACCAATGCATGAACTCTGGGGTCTCTGATGCTACAGCATGTACTTCTTATTGCCGCTGCCATCTGTTGTGCTTATCGTCGGCCACGCTGGTGAACATGACATAAGCTCCATGCTCTTAGGGATATTCATCTTGTATCGCACCGACTGGCCGAACCGCCGACTGCTAGGGAGGAGGAGGCGGCGGGCCAGCAGGCGGAGGAGGCAGGGGTCCATCGCCCTTGGTGATCCGGGTGAGCCAGTGGCATATCTGAGTGATGTGATTGGACGGCTTCGCGCCGCTCTGAAACTTGTCGGGTCCATCAAGAGTCTGCTCGTATGAGAAGGCGGGCAACCAGTTGGGCTTGCCGCCCTTCTGACGCATGGGAGGAGGTTGCCCTTCCGGCTGCTGGTCTTCGATTGTCGCCACCTACCGGCTTGTGGAAGCCGGTTGTGGCGCCTTGCGCTTGTTGTCGTTCTGCTGTTGCCGCCGACTGGCGTCACCAGCTGGGGTTCGGGGAGCTTGAGGTGCCACTTTGTCGGATGCATCAACTTGAATCTCCACCTTCATGGAGGAGTCGGCCGTGGCGTATTTGTCCACTATGATCAGCAACTCATCGAGGGTGGCCGGCTCGTCGTAGAGAAGTTTGTGCTTGAGCAGAGTGCCCTCTCTGCTCCCGGCTGTGAAGTACTCAATAGCTTGCACCTCGATGACGCCCTCGTAGGAGTTGCGCAACTCGGCCCAGCGCTTGAGGTAGTCGCGAGTCGACTCGTTGGGGCCTTGGACGCACAAGGAGAGCTGGCGAGGCTTAGGCGGCCGCTTGTACGTGCTGGTGAAGTTGCGGATGAAGGCTTCGGTGAAATCAACCCAACTGTTGATGCTGCGGGGCTTCAGGCTGTTCAGCCATGTCCGGGCGGTGCCTTGGAGCATCAGCGGAACATACTTCACGGCAATGCGCTTGTTGCCGTTTGCGATACCGACGGCTGTGGAGTAGTCGACCAACCAGTCTTCCGGCTTCACGGAGCCAGTGTACTTGGGCGTATCTCTTGGGAGTGTGAACCCTTTGGGAAAGCGCTCGTCACGGATGCGGGGGCCAAAATAGGGCGGGCCCAGTGCGTCTTCTTCTTCTATCTCCAGGGATCAGTTGAGGCGGTCGATCCGGTGGCCGGCGTCATTTTCTCCGACTCCTTCTCGGGGCCAAGGCGGTTGCCGAGTGTCGAGTGATCAACAGGCGGCGGAGAAACGCGCCTCTCTCTGCGCCGGGGAGGCAGGTAGTCGCCTGGTCGTTCCACCGCTCGCGGGCGGCTGTCTTGGTTGTGCTCGATGGTGATGTACGTCCGGCTGCGGCTTGCAGCTGGCTCCTTGTCTCGTCGTCCGCGGGCGCCACCGGCCGGCGTCCGGGAGGTCGCGCCTGTTGGGGATCGTAGCAGAATTTTAAAATTTTCTACGCATCACCAAGATCCATCTATGGAGTATACTAGCAACGAGGGGAAAGGAGTGCATCTACATACCCTTGTAGATCGCGAGCGGAAGCGTTCCAATGAACGAGGTTGATGGAGTCGTACTCGCCGTGATCCAAATCACCGATGACCGAGTGCCGAATGGACGGCACCTCCGCATGCAACACACGTACGGTGCAACAACGTCTCCTCCTTCTTGATCTAGCAAGGGGGAAGGAGAGGTTGATGGAGATCCAGCAGCACGACGGCGTGGTGGTGGATGTAGCGGGATCTCGGCAGGGCTTTGCCGAGCTTCTGCGAGAGGGAGAGGTGTAGCAGGGGAGGAGGGAGGCGCCCAAGGCTGTAATGTTGCTGCCCTCCCTCCCCCCTTTATATAGGCCCCCTGGGAGGGAGGGCGCCGGCCAAGACCGATCTACATGGGGGGGGGGGGGGCGGCGGCCAAGGGGAAGAGGGGGGTGGCTTCCCCCCCAAGTCAAGTGGGGCGCGCCCCCACCCTAGGGTTTCCAACCCTAGGCGCAGGGGGGAGGCCCATGGGGGGCGCCCCAGCCCACTAAGGGCTGGTTCCCTTCCCACTTCAGCCCATGGGGCCCTCCGGGATAGGTGGCCCCACCCGGTGGACCCCCGGGACCCTTCCGGTGGTCCCGGTACAATACCGATAACCCCCGAAACTTTCCCTGTGGCCAAAACTGGACTTCCTATATATAATTCTTCACCTCCGGACCATTCCGGAACTCCTCGTGACGTCCGGGATCTCATCCGGGACTCCGAACAACTTTCGGGTTTCCGCATACTCATATCTCTACAACCCTAGCATCACCGAACCTTAAGTGTGTAGACCCTACGGGTTCGGGAGACATGCAGACATGACCGAGACGCCTCTCCGGTCAATAACCAACAGCGGGATCTGGATACCCATGTTGGCTCCCACATGTTCCACGATGATCTCATCGGATGAACCACGATGTCGAGGATTCAATCAATCTCGTATACAATTCCCTTTGTCAACTAGTATGTTACTTGCCCGAGATTCGATCGTCGGTATCCCAATACCTTGTTGAATCTCGTTACCGGCAAGTCTCTTTACTCGTACCGCAATGCATGATCCCGTGACTAACTCCTTAGTCACACTGAGCTCACTATGATGATGCATTACCGAGTGGGCCCAGAGATACCTCTCCGTCATACGGAGTGACAAATCCCAGTCTCGATCTGTGCCAACTCAACAGACACTTTCGGAGATACCCGTAGTGTACCTTTATAGTCACCCAGTTACGTTGTGACGTTTGGCACACCCAAAGCACTCCTACGGTATCCGGGAGTTGCGCGATCTCATGGTCTAAGGAGAAGATACTTGACATTGGAAAAGCTCTAGCAAACGAACTACACGATCTTTGAGCTATGCTTAGGATTGGGTCTTGTCCATCACATCATTCTCCTAATGATGTGATCCCGTTATCAATGACATCCAATGTCCATAGTCAGGAAACCATGACTATCTGTTGATCAACGAGCTAGTCAACTAGAGGCTTACTAGGGACACGTTGTGGTCTATGTCTTCACACATGTATTACGATTTCCGGATAACACAATTATAGCATGAACAATAGACAATTACCATGAACAAAGAAATATAATAATAACATTTATTATTGCCTCTAGGGCATATTTCCAACAGTCTCCCACTTGCACTAGAGTCAATAATCTAGTTACATTGTGATGAATCGAACACCCATTGCGTCCTGGTGTTGATCATGTTTTGCTCTAGGGAGAGGTTTAGTCAACGGATCTGCTACATTCAGGTCCGTATGTACTTTACAAATATCTATGTCTCCATTTTGAACACTTTCACGAATGGAGTTGAAGCGACGCTTGATATGCCTGGTCTTCCTGTGAAACCTGGGCTCCTTCGCAAGGGCAATAGCTCCAGTGTTGTCACAGAAGAGAGTCATCGGGCCCGACGCATTGGGAATCACCCCTAGGTCGGTAATGAACTCCTTCATCCAGACTGCTTCCTGTGCTGCCTCCGAGGCTGCCATGTACTCCGCTTCACATGTAGATCCCGCCATGACGCTTTGCTTGCAACTGCACCAGCTTACTGCTCCTCCATTCAAAATATACACGTATCCGGTTTGTGACTTTGAGTCATCCAGATCTGTGTCGAAGCTAGCGTCGACGTAACCCTTTACGACGAGCTCTTTGTCACCTCCATAAACGAGAAACATATCCTTAGTCCCTCTTCAGGTACTTTAGGATATTCTTGACCGCTGTCCAGTGTTCCATGCCGAGATTACTTTGGTACCTTCCTACCAAACTTACGGCAAGGTTTACATCAGGTCTGGTACACAGCATGGCATACATAATAGACCCTATGGCCGAGGCATAGGGGATGACACTCATCTTTTCTCTATCTTCTGCCGTGGTCGGGCATTGAGCCGTGCTCAATTGCACACCTTGCAATACAGGCAAGAACCCCTTCTTGGACTGATCCATATTGAACTTCTTCAATATCTTGTCAAGGTATGTACTCTGTGAAAGACCAATGAGGTGTCTTGATCTATCTCTATAGATCTTGATGCCTAATATATAAGCAGCTTCGCCAAGGTCCTTCATTGAAAAACACTTATTCAAATAGGCCTTTATACTCTCCAAGAATTCTATATCATTTCCCATCAAAAGTATGTCATCCACATATAATATGAGAAATGCTACAGAGCTCCCACTCACTTTCTTGTAAACACATGCTTCTCCATAAGTCTGTGTAAACCCAAACGCTTTGATCATCTCATCAAAGCGAATGTTCCAACTCCGAGATGCTTGCACCAGCCCATAGATAGAGCGCTGGAGCTTGCATACTTTGTTAGCATTCTTAGGATCGACAAAACCTTCCGGCTGCAGCATATACAACTCTTCCTTAAGGAAGCCGTTAAGGAATGCCGTTTTGACGTCCATCTGCCATATCTCATAATCATAGTATGCGGCAATTGCTAACATGATTCGGACGGACTTCAGCTTCGCTGCGGGTGAGGAAGTCTCATCGTAGTCAACCCCTTGAACTTGTCGATAACCCTTAGCGACAAGTCGAGCTTTATAGATGGTCACATTACCATCCGCATCTATCTTCTTCTTAAAGATCCATTTGTTTTCTATGGCTCGCCGATCATCGGGCAAGTCAGTGAAAGTCCATACTTCGTTTTCATACATGGATCCTATCTCGGATTTCATGGCTTCTAGCCATTTGTCGGAATCCGGGCCCGCCATCGCTTCTTGATAGTTCGAAGGTTCACCGTTGTATAACAACATGATTTCCAGGACAGGGTTACCGTACCACTCTGGTGCGGAACTTGTCCTTGTGGACCTACGAAGTTCAGTAGTAACTTGATCTGAACTTTCATGATCATCATCATTAACTTCCTCCCCAGTCGGTGTAGGCACCACATGAACATCTTCCCGCGCTGCGCTACTTTGATGTTCGGAAGGAGTGACTATCACCTCATCAAGTTCCACTTTCCTCCGACTTAATTCTTTCGAGAGAAACTCTTTCTGCAGAAATGACCCATTCTTGGCAACAAAGATCTTGCCTTCGGATCTGAGGTAGAAGGTATACCCAATAGTTTCCTTAGGGTATCCTATGAAGACGCATTTGTCCGACTTGGGTTCGAGATTTTCAGGTTGAAGTTTCTTGACATAAGCATCGCATCCCCAAACTTTTAGAAACGACAGCTTAGGTTTCTTCCCAAACCATAATTCATACGGTGTCGTCTCAACGGATTTCGACGGAGCCCTATTTAAAGTGAATGCGGAAGTCTCTAAAGCATAGCCCCAAAATGATAGCGGTAAATCGGTAAGAGACATCATAGATCGCACCATATCCAATAGAGTGCGATTACGACGTTCGGACACACCGTTTCGCTGAGGTGTTCCAGGCGGCGTGAGTTGTGAAACGATTCCACATTTACTTAAGTGCACACCAAATTCGTGACTTAAATATTCTCCACCACGATCTGATCGTAAGAATTTTATTTTCCTGTCACGTTGATTCTCAACCTCACTCTGAAATTCCTTGAACTTTTCAAAGGTTTCATACTTGTGTTTCATTAGGTAGACATACCCATATCTACTCAAGTCATCAGTGAGAGTGAGAACATAACGATATCCTCCGCGAGCCTCAATACTCATTGGACCGCACACATCGGTATGTATGATTTCCAATAAGTTGGTTGCTCGCTCCATTGTTCCGGAGAACGGAGTTTTGGTCATCTTACCCATGAGGCATGGTTCGCATGTGTCAAATGATTCGTAATCAAGAGACTCCAAAAGTCCATCTGCATGGAGCTTCTTCATGCGCTTGACACCAATGTGACCAAGGCGGCAGTGCCACAAGTATGTGGGACTATCGTTATCAACTTTACATCTTTTGGTATTCACACTATGAATATGTGTAACATCACGTTCGAGATTCATAAAGAATAAACCATTGACCAGCGGGGCATGACCATAAAACATATCTCTCAAATAAATAGAGCAACCATTATTCTCGGATTGAAATGAGTAGCCATCTCGAATTAAACGAGATCCAGATACAATGTTCATGCTCAAAGCTGGCACTAAATAACAATTATTGAGGTTTAAAACTAATCCCGTAGGTAGATGCAGAGGTAGTGTGCCGACGGCGATCACATCGACCTTGGAACCGTTCCCGACGCGCATCGTCACCTCGTCCTTTGCCAGTCTCCGTTTATTCCGCAGTTCCTGTTTTGAGTTACAAATATGAGCAACCGCACCGGTATCAAATACCCAGGAGCTACTACGAGTGCTAGTAAGGTACACATCAATTACATGTATATCACATATACCTTTGGTGTTGCCAGCCTTCTTGTCCGCTAAGTATTTGGGGCAGTTCCGCTTCCAGTGACCACTTCCCTTGCAATAAAAGCACTCAGTCTCAGGCTTGGGTCCATTCCTTGGCTTCTTCCCAGTAACTGGCTTACCGGGCGTGGCAACTCCCTTGTCGTCCTTCTTGAAGTTCTTCTTGCCCTTGCCTTTCTTGAACTTAGTGGTTTTATTCACCATCAACACTTGATGTTCTTTTCTGATCTCCACCTCCGCTGATTTCAGCATCGAATATACCTCAGGAATGGTCTTTTCCATCCCCTGCATATTGAAGTTCATCACAAAGCTCTTGTAGCTTGGTGGAAGCGACTGAAGGATTCTGTCAATGACCGCGTCATCCGGGAGATTAACTCCTAGCCGAGACAAGTGGTTGTGCAACCCAGACATTCTGAGTATGTGCTCACTAACAGAACTATTCTCCTCCATTTTACAGCTGAAGAACTTGTCGGAGACTTCATATCTCTCGACCCGGGCATGAGCTTGGAAAACCATTTTCAACTCCTCGAACATCTCATATGCTCCATGTTTCTCAAAACGCTTTTGGAGACCCGGTTCTAAGCTGTAAAGCATGCCGCACTGAACGAGGGAGTAATCATCAGCACGTGATTGCCAAGCATTCATAACGTCTTGGTTCTCTGGGATTGGTGCTTCACCTAGCGGTGCTTCTAGGACATAATCTTTCTTGGCAGCTATGAGGATGATCCTCAGGTTCCAGACCCAGTCCGTATAGTTGCTGCCATCATCTTTCAGCTTGGTTTTCTCTAGGAACGCGTTGAAGTTGAGGACAACGTGGGCCATTTGATCTACAAGACATAGTGTAAAGATTTTAGACTAAGTTCATGATAATTAAGTTCATCTAATCAAATTACTCAATGAACTCCCACTCAGATAGACATCCCTCTAGTCATCTAAGTGAAACATGATCCGAGTTAATTAGGCCGTGTCCGATCATCACGTGAGACGGACTAGTCAAGATCGGTGAACATCTCCATGTTGATCGTATCTTCTATACGACTCATGCTCGACCTTTCGGTCCTCCGTGTTCCGAGGCCATGTCTGTACATGCTAGGCTCGTCAAGTCAACCTAAGTGTATTGCGTGTGTTCCGAGGCCATGTCTGTACATGCTAGGCTCGTCAACACCCGTTGTATGCGAACGTTAGAATCTATCACACCCGATCATCACGTGGTGCTTCGAAACAACGAACCTTCGCAACGGTGCACACTTAGGGGGAACACTTTCTTGAAATTATTATAAGGGATCATCTTACTTACTACCGTCGTTCTAAGCAAATAAGATGCAAAACATGATAAACATCACATGCAATCAAATAGTGAGATGATATGGCCAATATCATTTGCTCCTTTGATCTCCATCTTCGGGGCACCATGATCATCTTCGTCACCGGCATGACACCATGATCTCCATCATCATGATCTCCATCATCATGATCTCCATCATTGTGTCTTCATGAAGTTGTCACGCCAACGATTACTTCTACTTCTATGGCTAACGCGTTTAGCAATAAAGTAAAGTAATTTACATGGCGTTATTCAATGACACGCAGGTCATACAAAATAATAAAGACAACTCCTATGGCTCCTGCCGGTTGTCATACTCATCGACATGCAAGTCGTGATTCCTATTACAAGAATATGATCAATCTCATACATCACATATATCATTCATCACATCTTCTGGCCATATCACATCACCTAGCACATGCTGCAAAAACAAGTTAGACGTCCTCTAATTGTTGTTGCAAGTTTTTACGTGGCTTGTATAGGTTTCTAGCAAGAACATTTCTTACCTACGTAAAACCACAATGTGATTTGCCAATTTCTATTTACCCTTGATAAGGACCCTTTTCATCGAATCCGTTCCGACTAAAGTAGGAGAGACAGACACCCGCTAGCCACCTTATGCAACTAGTGCATGTCAGTCGGTGGAACCTGTCTCACGTAGGAGAGACAGACACCCGCTAGCCACCTTATGCAACTAGTGCATGTCAGTCGTTCCGACTAGTGTACGTGTAAGGTCGGTCCAGGCCGCTTCATCCCACAATACCGCCGAAACAAGATAAGACTAGTAGCGGCAAGAAGAGTTGGCAACATCTACACCCACAATTGCTTTGTGTTCTACTCGTGCATAGTAACTACGCATAGGCCTGGCTCATGATGCCACTGTTGGGGATCGTAGCAGAATTTTAAAATTTTCTGCGCATCACCAAGATCCATCTATGGAGTATACTAGCAACGAGGGGAAAGGAGTGCATCTACATACCCTTGTAGATCGCGAGCGGAAGCGTTCCAATGAACGAGGTTGATGGAGTCGTACTCGCCGTGATCCAAATCACCGATGACCGAGTGCCGAATGGACGGCACCTCCGCGTTCAACACACGTACGGTGCAGCGACGTCTCCTCCTTCTTGATCCAGCAAGGGGGAAGGATAGGTTGATGGAGATCCAGCAGCACGACGGCGTGGTGGTGGATGTAGCGGGATCTCGGCAGGGCTTTGCCGAGCTTCTGCGAGAGGGAGAGGTGTAGCAGGGGAGGAGGGCGGCGCCCAAGGCTGTAATGTTGCTGCCCTCCCTCCCCCCTTTTATATAGGCCCCCTGGGAGGGGGGCGGCGGCCAAGACCCATCTACATGGGGGGGGGGGCCAAGGGGAAGAGGGGGGTGGCTCCCCCCCCCCAAGTCAAGTGGGGCGCTCCCTCCACCCTAGGGTTTCCAACCCTAGGCGTAGGGGGGAGGCCCATGGGGGGTGCCCCAGCCCACTAAGGGCTGGTTCCCTTCCCACTTCAGCCCATGGGGCCCTCCGGGATAGGTGGCCCCACCCGGTGGACCCCCGGGACCCTTCCGGTGGTCCGGTACAATACCGATAACCCCCGAAACTTTCCCGGCGGCCAAAACTGGACTTCCTATATATAATTCTTCACCTCCGGACCATTCCGGAACTCCTCGTGACATCCGGGATCTCATCCGGGACTCCGAAGAACTTTCGGGTTTCCGCATACTCATATCTCTACAACCCTAGCGTCACCGAACCTTAAGTGTGTAGACCCTACGGGTTCGGGAGACATGCAGACATGACCGAGACGCCTCTCCAGTCAATAACCAACAGCGGGATCTGGATACCCATGTTGGCTCCCACATGTTCCACGATGATCTCATCGGATGAACCACGATGTCGAGGATTCAATCAATCCCGTATACAATTCCCTTTGTCAATCGGTATCTTACTTGCTCGAGATTCGATCGTCGGTATCCCAATACCTTGTTCAATCTCGTTACCGGCAAGTCTCTTTACTCGTACCGCAATGCATGATCCCGTGACTAACTCCTTAGTCACATTGAGCTCATTATGATGATGCATTACCGAGTGGGCCCAGAGATACCTCTCCGTCATACGGAGTGACAAATCCCAGTCTCGATCCGTGCCAACTCAACAGACACTTTCGGAGATACCCGTAGTGTACCTTTATAGTCACCCAGTTACGTTGTGACGTTTGGCACACCCAAAGAACTCCTACGGTATCCGGGAGTTGCACGATCTCATGGTCTAAGGAGAAGATACTTGACATTGGAAAAGCTCTAGCAAACGAACTACACGATCTTTGAGCTATGCTTAGGATTGGGTCTTGTCCATCACATCATTCTCCTAATGATGTGATCCCGTTATCAATAACATCCAATGTCCATAGTCAGGAAACCATGACTATCTGTTGATCAACGAGCTAGTCAACTAGAGGCTTACTAGGGACACGTTGTGGTCTATGTATTCACATATGTATTACGATTACCGGATAACACAATTATAGCATGAACAATAGACAATTACCATGAACAAAGAAATATAATAATAACCATTTATTATTGCCTCTAGGGCATATTTCCAAGAGCGCCATGCTCTCGGCGGGAGGGTGGGGGGCTGATTCTCAGCCTACGGGCCGGGCTCCACCACTCGGCGGCCGGCTGCATGCGGCCCATCATGCAGTGACGCTCGTCGCCCTCCAAATGCTCCAACTCTTCTGTTGCCGCCTGGGCGGCTCGTATGTTCTCCAGGGGCGTGGCGTAAGTCGGGCGATCGGCTCCCAGCATGCTGGCGATGGCGGCCCCGCGTTGCCGAACGGCGCCTACGCGACTAGGCTCGCCAGCAGCTGGCGTGCCACCAATGGTGCGATCGACCTCGGAAAGGCGCCTCTTCGCAGCCAGCTTCTGGGCGCTGTCGTAGAGCGCCTTGCGATGCGCCTCCAGCGCCTCGCTGTCGGCGTCCTCGGGTAGGGGTGCAGGCAGGTCCCGCAATTCCGTCTGCAGCGGATCCTGGCCACCTCCGCCAGAGTGCTCGCCGTGGCTGATGACAAGCACCTCCGTGATGGTGCTTCCGCCACTGTCCGCGCGAGGAAGCGGTTCGTCGTAGACCACCACATTGGTGGGGAACGCGTCGAGCAACGCCGTGTCGGAATTGACAAGCATCGGGTCGGTAGAACCAACCGACTCCAAGTCCATAGCAGGCTCACTGACGACATGGAGCTGGTCGAGGAGGCTGAGGAGGCGGCTCTCGGGGCCATCTGTGCCTGTGTTAGATACATGCTCGTCAGAGAGGCGAATCTCGCCAACTAGATTGGCGAGGCAGCTCGCTGCGCAGACGACCTCCGCGTCGTGCAGCGCGTCGGCGCAGACGCCGTCTGGCGTGCCGGGCTGGCTGCGCTCGCCAGGAAGGAACAAGGTTCCCATCCAGAAAAGGTCTCCGGACGACGGTCCACCTCGCCCCATGGTGGGCGCCAAATGTCGGTGGTTGGGTACGGCATATGCCAAAGGATGGCTTATCATGGTGGGAGCGAGTAGAACGTCGCTGGTGCCCGAAAGCAGGATGAGGCGTAGACACGAACGTCGATGTACTTTACCCAGGTTCGGGGCTCTCCTAGGAGAAAACACCCCTAGTCCTGCTCTGCGGGGTCTCCGCATGATCACTAAGGCACTAGTGAGTACAATGGTGCTCCTCGAGCTGTATGCTAGAGGTGGAAGAAAGCAGGGCTAGCTCTCTCCTCTCTCTATGTGTGGGTCTAGGTCTAACAGGTTGGGAACCCTTTGCATGGGTGCACTGGGGGGTTTATATAGGCCTACCCCCCAGGGGTACAATGGTAATCCGGCCGGGTGTAGGTCCTGGCCGTCAGCGTCTCTAGCCACCGGCTTCTCCGCCGGCTGCTGGGGCCCGCCGCCTGGTGGACCCCGCCGACTAGTCTGGTACGGGGCCGACAGGCCGCTCCCACCTCCCGCGGGTCTTGCTGGCTTCTTGTTACTGTGGCGGTAATGCTAATGACGCACATTTGGTCGGGGAGGCATGGCTACAGTCGCGCCGTCTGGTGGGAGATCACTGTAGCCACACCATGTCTCATCTGGTTAATGGCGCACAGACCCTGAGGGAGGAGTGGGCCGCCTGCTATAGGCCGGCCTCCCCCAGGTCCGACTGGTCAGTCGTCTGCCGCCCTCTGGGCTCTCGCTGCCTAGTAGGGCCCGCCACCTGCAGGCCGTACCGACAGGTCGTCGCGGGAGCAGGGCTCCGCCTGACAGGAGTGACGTCAAGGGTGGAGCCGCAACAGTGCCATGTCATGCGGACATCTCCGCCTGTACGGGGCACTGTGGCTGCGCCGCGCCCTAGACGTGGGGGTGATGGGCTACACTGTAGCCACATCTTGTCTTGTCTTCTTAATGGGGGCGCAGACTTTGAGGGCGTCGTTAGCCGCCTGCTAGGAGCCGGCCTCTCTGGAGGCCGCCTGCTAGGAGTCGGCCCGTCTCGGGGCCGGCTTCTGGTGCTAGGCCATCTTCTGGCAGCCGGCCGTATGAGCCAGCCGGCCACAAGAAGGCGGCGCTTCACCCTTGATGCTTGAGGGGCGCAGCCGGCCCAAATGTCTTGAAATGCCCAGGGACTCGGGTTAGGCTACCCGTGGCCCATTACTCCAACAGGTATGTACATCCCACACGGTGAATCCCAGAAAATCATTTCCGGTCGTATGTATATCAGACACAGTTGTTTGTGTGGAAACGTTTGTGCAAGGTGGCCTAACGCAAACAGTTCGCTGTCGGAAGCTGTGTGTGATTGTTGTTGATCGAACACGCCTACTTTCTAGAAACCGTGTGGGTTGTTTGAGTTCATCGCCCACGGTGTTGTCTGAGTAACCGTCTGCAATAGAAAACCCCAATAAGCAGGGTAATTAGCTTATTATTGATAATCCGTGTACTAATCAAATTGATATTTCTTATAGAACTCACCAGATATTTCATATCCGTGTAACAACAACTAAGATTTCATAATCGAATTACACCAGATAGCTTCGGCACTCAGGTACGCCATTACACAACATCACCAAGTTTCACATGGAGCATCAAAAACCTTTGGAAAGTAGCATCATACATGGTAAATAGACAGATGAATCTCATCTTGGAAACTACAGACGCGAAAGGCAAATATTCAGCCTTCAGTGATGTTGAATGTCCTTGCAACTTTAGGCCAGTGGCTATGGATAATTGCCCGCCCAACCTTCGTCCTCTTCAGCAAGACTTCAATATTGTACCGTGGGTGTTGAATGAATACCTTTCTCGCCTCTTGACCATGCAGGTGGTTTGAGAGGTAATCATCGGTGAACTGCTTTGAAAAGTACTGGAAACAAAGATATGCATAAATCGCTATTATAAATTTTGAAATGGCGCAAGGGGTAAAAACAAGGTAAAAGAGTTAGTACAATCTATAGTTGACTGATGTCTACTTCATTGTGCAAACAAAGATCTTGTTGTTATTCGTCGCAAGTTTCTTCATCCTAACAATCTTTCTGAGTTTCTTGACTTGACTGATATTCATGGACATCTCATTTCCCCATATGGAAAATGGGTCGAACAGTGGGTCTAAGCCTCTGAGAGCAGGATCTACATGTGCAAGACCAAATTGTAAGAAACCTAAATATTAGAATGATTCCCGCAACTGCACAATAATGTGCTATTAGCCAAAATGACCATGCTTGAACAAACCTCGATGGTAAACCGCAGTGTCTCCCATTGTTTCCCTACAACACACATAAGGAAGATCTTGATCATGTTAACTGAGAGTTGCCATACTATTAGTAGAATATCTATTGAGTACAGCCAAATTCGATTGGTGTCACATGCATAACAATACAAAATTGAACCCACAACAAATGAAAATCAAATTGCAGAACTGAGCCAAATAGTTAAATGGACAGCAGACCAAATGAACCAAAATAGTTAACTGAGCACGACATTGCAGAATAGAAACATGTACTAGAAGATAAGACAGTTAACAAAACAAAGAATGCTTGAGAACAGTACTACGAAATGTAGCAATTGTTGGATCAAAGTGTTAGTTGAACATTACATTTCGGAGGACCAAATTGTTAACTGAACATCAGATTGCATATTAACATTACAGAGGACAAATCGCTAGAAGGCACTGGCGGTGGCCTCGAGAAAACAACACGAACTATATTTTAAAGTAGACAACCCCGTGGCGGTGTCGACGGCGGCCTCAAAGATAAGGTGCTCCTCCAAGATCTGGCGGTCGGCATGCATGGAAACCATAGAGACATCATGCGCGCATTCGGCCGCATGCTACTGAGCTCCACGTTATACTGCATGCAAAATGGCTGTGGGCGGCACTTAATTGGAGGAGGGGGACAGTGATTTCGATGGAAGGTGTAGCACCGTCGATCGGGGCATGTGGGACGGGAAAGGAGGAGGATGGTGTGGGTGGGGTGTGGATTACCTGACCATATCGACGAGGCCGCGCAACAAGAAGAAGGGTCGGCGGCGAGGAGGCCGCGCAGCAAGAAGAAGGGTCACCCGCGAGGAGGCGGCGCTGCAAGAAGAAGGGTCACCAGTGAGGAGGCGGCGCTGCAAGAAGAAGGGTAGCCGGTGAGGAGGTGGCGCTGCAAGAAGAAGGGTTGCCGGCGAGGAGGTTGAGCTGCCAGTAAGCAGCAGTGAAGGTTTAAACTTGGAAAGCAAGGAGGAATAGTGGAAATGTGGCTTTTGGTGGGAGGGAGGGGGCGGGGAGATAGATATTTCCATGGTGGCACAAAAATTTTGCTCTGTGCCGCGAGAAACTGGCGCGCAAGTGTGGTTCAAGCGGGGGCGTTGGACTGTAGACGACGAAGCTTCCTACGATAGCCGGACGACACGGTGCGCCAAGATATTTTATATCGCATCCCGCACGATTCTTTCTACTTAACAGTTTGTGGTATACCTGATTTTTTCATTATGTTTTGAAAGACAAAATGGTGTTACGGAGGGAAAGGTGTGTGTTTGAATTGCTAGAACATTTACGTACAGTGAACATGAAACTAGTACATGAGTGTCGTGTCTAAATTTGGAATTATTCCGGGTTCGTTGGGCATTTTTATGCATTAGTTGAGTTTCTGGGCATTTAATGTGCATAATTCAAATTTGAACTACAAGCACATGCTCCAGTGCACCAAAGTTTGTTGAAAAATCACATGTGTGTCCTTGGGTGAATTTATAGGTACCATGCAAGAAATGGGAATGAAGTTCAAACATCTGGGTGTCGTGGCTCGGCCGGAAAGATTGAGAAACTTGGTCTTTTTAATTCCTGTAAATCCAAAACACGCCTGAAAATCATAAAACTTGGCATGGTGTCATGACATGGCACCAACATGCTGCGGTAATGTTTTTTGCAGAATTGGGACAAGCTTTGGTGTAAGTTTCTTGCAAACCGGAGCTTTCCTCAAGAAGGCTCGTGGTTCCGAGAGGGAACGTGTCACCTATGTTTGCGAAACAACATGCGTACACTGCCTTCTCCCGCCTTAATTTTTTACACATGCAGATTCGACCAAATAGAAGTATCGTGCTAAATTTTGGAATTATTCCGGGTTCGTTTGGCCTTTTTTATACATTAATTGAGTTTCTGGGCATTTAATGTGCATAATTCAAATTTGAACTACAAGCACATGCTCCAGTGCAACAAAGTTGGTTGAAAAATCACATGCGTGTCCTTGGGTGAATTTAAAGGTCCCATGCAAGAAATGGGAATGAAATTCAAACATCTGGGCGTCGTGGCTCAGCCGTAAAAATTGAGAAACTTGGTTTTTTAATTTCTGTAAATCCGAAACAAGCCTGAAAATCATGAAACTTGGCATGGTGTCATGACATGGCACCAACATGCTGCGGTAATTTTTTTTGGCCGAATTGGGACAAGCTCTGGTGTAAGCTTCTTGCAAACATGAGCTACCCTCAAGAAGGCTCGTGGTTCCGAGAGGGAATGTGTCACCTCCGTGTGCGAAACGACATACGTATACTGCCTTCTCCCGCCTTAATTTTTTTACACAGGCAGATTAGACCAAATAGAAGTATCATGCTAAAATTTGGAATTATTCCGGGTTCGTTTGGCCTTTTTTATACATTAATTGAGTTTCTGGGCATTTAATGGTGCATAATTCAAATTTGAACTACAAGCACATGCTCCAGTGCACCAAAGTTGGTTGAAAAATCACATGTGTGTCCTTGGGTGAATTTCTAGGTCCCATGCAAGAAATGAGAATGAAATTCAAACATCTGGGCGTCGTGGCTCGACCGTAAAGATTGAGAAATTTGCTTTTTTAATTCCTGTAAATCCAAAACACGCCTGAAAATCATGAAACTTGTCATGGTGTCATGACATGGCACCAACATGCTGCGGCAATTTTTTGGCCGAACTGGGACAAGCTTTGGTGTAAGCTTCTTGCAAACCGGAGCTTCCCTCAAGAAGGATCGTGGTTCCGAGAGGGAACGTGTCACCTCCGTGTGCGAAACGACATACGTACACTGCCTTCTCCCGCCTTAATTTTTTTACACAGGCATATTAGACCAAATAGAAGTATCGTGCTAAATTTTGGAATTATTCTGGGTTCGTTTGGACCTTTTTTTACATTAATTGAGTTTCTGGGCATTTAATGTGCATAATTCAAATTTCAACTACAAGCACATGCTCCAGTGCACCAAAGTTGGTTGAAAAAACACTTGTGTGTCCTTGGGTGAATTTTTAGGTCCCATGCAAGAAATGGGAATGAAATTCAAATATCTGGGCGTCGTGGCTCGGCCGTAAAGATTGAGAAACTTGGTTTTTTAATTCCTGTAAATCCAAAACACGCCTGAAAATCATGAACCTTGGCATGGTGTCATGACATGGCACCAACATGCTGCTGTCGGATCTCGGGTTACGGCAAAACCCTCATGGTTCGAACACTGGGGTGCGAACGAAGATCTCCCCCTACCGATCCACGTCCTAGCTTCGCTAAGATCTCAAGGGCTAACTTGACGAACTCGCAACACAAAGGACACAAGATTTATACTGGTTCGGGCCACCGTTGTGGTGTAATACCCTACTCCAGTGTGGTGGTGGATGGATTGCCTCTTGGGCTGAGGATGAACAGTACAAGGGGAAGAATAGCCTCCTGAGGCGAGGTGTTCTTGTGCTTGGTGAACTTGTGTGGATGAGGATCCCATGCCTCCTAGTGTGGTGGCTAGTCCTATTTATAGAGGCCTTGGTCCTCTTCCCAAATATTGAGCGGGAAGGGAGCCAACAACGGCCAATTTGAAAGGGGACAACTAGTACAGCTTATCCTGACAAAATCAGTCTTCGCCTGCAAAAGGCTCTGTTGATGACGCCGCCTTGGGCTCCATGGTGATCTCCATCTTGCCGTCCTTCTGGTCTTGGTCTCGTTGCACCGATATGGAAACCTTTGCTTGACGCCTCGGTACTCCGTGCCTGCGCTTATCTTCTTAGCACCAAAGAGGAAACAGGGACACTGTATGCGCTGGCGCCCGCCTGATCTCGATCGTCATGGCTCACGTCACGAGAACCTCGCGAGGCTTGCCTTGCCTTGATCTCTCCGCCCCTCGCAAGCCAGCCTGATGAGGGCGCACCCGAAGGGCTCTTGTGTCGTCTGCCTCGCGAGGCTTGGCCCATCGCAAGGGTCTTGAGTGCTTGTTGATGAAGATGGGCCGTACGGGCCCGCTCGTAGAGCCACGCTGTGGGCCGCAGGCAGGCAAGTCTGGGGACCCCCGTTCCCAGAACGCCGACAGTAGCCCTCGGGCCCAAGGCGCGCTCGGACTTGGATTCGAGGCGAAGCCAAAGGTCAAGTGCGGAGCGCCGCGGGCCCCAACAGCCTGCGGCCTTGGTCGACGCGTGGCGGTTGATTGGACATGGGTGCCTCCGCTTCCCCACGCTGCCTTGGAATCCGCCTGGCTATGCGGCCACCGCAAACTACACAGTTATTCTTCCATCGCCCGCGCCATACTTCCCTAGTTCCTCTGCTTCCCCGGGACCCCGCTCCTCTTTCCAATCTAACCTGAGCTCTGCTCACTCCATCGCCATGGCGCTGAAACAAGAGGACAAGGGGAAGAAACCTCTGTCTTTGGTTAGTGCGCCTCCTGTCGTCGAGCCCGCAGTTGGCCGATCACTGGTGCTCAATGATGAGGCCATGGGCAAGGTGCGTCCCATGCTCGCCTCCAGTTTCTGTGAGTGGGGAAAGATGGTGGCATGACCTGCGTCTCGTGCTCGCATTGACCGGGCTGCCACCAGGGTCCAATCTTCATTGATTCCCTTTGGGCCGGCCTGGTCCCTCCTTTCTCCGCCTTCTTGAACGCAGTGCTTGAACACTACCAGATCCATATGCTGCATCTTGATCCCCAATCTGTGACCCTTCTTGCCATCTTCGCCTTCGTGTGTGAGGCCATGGTGGGCATTGCCCCTTCCGTGGCCCTTATTCGCTACTTCTTCTCATTGCATCTGATTGACCCCCAGCAGAGCTCGGGTTGCCTGAGTTTCCATGCTGTGGCTGCGACGGCTGGCGCGGGGATCGACTTCGAGCTTCCTCCATCCACGAGCGAGTTTCGGACACGGTGGATATTTGTTGATGTCGGAGTGCTCAGCTCTGTGCTCCATTCTTCGTCGACGCCTATCGTCCCCAACTCCGGTTGGGGCCACGAGAAGCTCGCGAGCCCTTGCCTTGTCCCTGTCTAGCTCAGGCTGAAGTGGTTGAAGGACCATGGCGTAACTGCACCTATGTTGGTGAAGGAGTTTGTCCGGCGCCGAGTCGCTCTGCTTCAGCGCCATTCTCGGCCGATGTGGGCCTTGTTCAACAGCATGGACCATATGAGGCTTCAGGAGTCCGGGCTACCTCTCGAGACGCAGCAGACGATGCTTGCGGTCTTGGCGGGTGTTCCGTTGCCGGACGACATGCCGGGGAAGAGTTGTCTGTTGTACCGTTGGTCGAACAAGGAGCAGTTCGTGGAGCACATGCCTTCCTTTGACCAGTGGGGGCTGCGTCCAGACGGCCTGGTGGGGCCCCGCGATAATCCCGTCAACATGGTTCCCCTCTTCGCTGCTGGCGCTGAGCTCAACTCGAGTGTGGATGCAGGGAGGCGAGCGCCGTCCGAGGCCGGTGGCCTTAGCGCCGAGGTGCTGATGCCGCCTGGGCTCCTGAGGCGTCGTCCTCGGGAGTCCGCGATTCTTGTCCTGGGGCGGCAGCTGCGGGGGCGACGCGGTGCATGACTCCTGAGGCCAAAGCTCCTGAGGCCTCAGGAAGCCACTGCGTGATGGCGTCCGACGACTCTCCTCAGCTTGGCGCCCCTGAAGCGGTCCTTTCAAGTGCTTCCCCGCCGCACCTCGTGCTGGCCTCCATGTTCAACGCTTTGGTCGGCTCTGCGTGGACTTCGAGGAGCTTCAGAAGAGGAAGAGGTCTCCGAGCGGCAGCGGTGGCATCTTCGGGCCGTTGAAGCGGAGGAAGTACATCGCCATTGACGGGTAAGTATTGTACCTTTGTGGCTTCTTGAGTGTTGCTTTCCCCCCTGACGTTGGTTCTTCAGGGTCCCTTCCGCCACTACCGCCGAGTCTCCCGAGAAGCAGTCGCCTCTTCCTCCGTCTCCCCTGCTGGCCTTGTGCGCCGCGAGTCTGCACGCCGCCTTCAGTGCGGGGTCGGTTGCAGGAGCGCGCTCGCCTCCATGGCGCCTTGAGCTTTCACCCCCGTCATCCTTCCTTCGCGGCCTTGCCTGGAGCTCTGCGAGCGTGCCGAGGGCTCCTCCTTTGATCATGGACGGCCTCTGGATGGCTTCGGTCCTGGGCTCCTCCTCAAGCAGCGAGCCCGACTCGCCCGGGCCCCTTGCAAGGCCTGGATGGTCTCCGGGCACGCGCCGGCCCCCAGCCCCTTGTTGGGAGGGGGCGTGCCGCTTCGGGCCCCGCTTGCAGCCCCCGCGGCGGAAGACGAGATGGGCCGTGTGCTCGAGTTCGAGCACGGACGGAGTGTTGTTCGTCATGAGCTCTTCCAGGAGGTGATGGGCGCGATGACCCGGCTTGGTGAAGAACTCGCGGGTGTCGATGCGCGCCTCGAGGCCGAGGGTCTCCGGTTGGCGGAGGAGCGACACAAGTTGAAGGTGGCCATCAACCTTGGGCGTCACCAGCGCGGGCTTGATAACGCGAAGGCTGAAGCTTCTCTCGCAACCTCGCGTGAAGCCTGCTCCCGAGCTCTGGAAGAGGCCTGAGAAGCTGACTGCCGCCACGAGGCCGCGGAGAAGCGCGCATGTGAGCTCCAAGCCTGGAGCGCCTCCTTGGAGCGGCAAGTGGAGGCGCGCAGAGCCGCTCTTGCGTCGCTGAGGGGGACGCCCACCGAAGAAGAAGAGACCCGGAGGCGCGAGGAGGCGTTGACGCTGGAAGCCGTGGAACGTAGCCTCGAGCTCGAGTGACTGGAGACGAGGGAGCGTCAAGTTGCCTAAGCGGAAGATGCCATCGGTGCTCGCGAGGCCAAGGCCCCAGAGGAGGTCGATCGCCGAGTCGCCGAGGTTCGCGCGGGTCTTGAGGGTAGGCATGACCTGAGGTTTAAGCTTGCGGAGACGGAGGCTGCGGGTAGGGCCGCTGCCCTCAGGCCCAGGCTAGCTGAGGTGGAGAGGCGCGAGGAGGCCACGGTAGCCGCCCTGGTCACGGCGCAGGCGGAATTGGCCTCCGCCCGCGCTGAGCTGCTCTCACTTCAGAAGCGGGTTGCTGACGCCGAGTCCGTTGCGCGGCAGAACAGGGAGGAAGTGCTTCAGCAGCGGACGCTGGAGCGTGAGCACACCCCATGCTTTAGGACCTCAGGGTCAGGGCCAACGCGGCGTTGGGCCACGTCTGTGACAAGAATGCTCCGCATCCCCACTCGAATGACTACGCCAGTCACCTTCACTTCTTCTCTGACGTGGTGATGCTCCTGGAAGCTCGATCTGATAGAGCTCGCCAGCTCGTGGAAGAGAGGAGCCGTGGCCTGCTCGGGCGCGTGTTCTCCAGCGTGTTCAGCCACCTTCTGAACACCTACCACAACTTCGACGTCGATGCTTCCATCGCCCCCGTTCCTGCGGCTATCCGGGGTGACCTGGCACGGTGGGTGGAGGACAACAAGGATGCGCTGCTCAAGGCCTTCACTTCTGAGGATGACGCGGTGGTAGTCGCGGTAGACGAAGGCGATGTGGTTGACGACGGTGATGTCGGCGCCGGCGAAGGTGGAGGCGATGCCAGCGACGGCGACAGGAACGCCAGTGGTGCGTCTGAGGATGTCCTCGGGGACGCGGTGAGCGACATATCCGGCTGATCCCATGTTACCCCGCTGTTTTGCCCTGTATGCAAAAACTTGGGTGTGGCCCCTAAAGATTGTAAGAGCATTTTGAGAGGGGGATCCCCTTATGCAAACAAATCGCAATTTTTATTCTTCTATGCCAAGTTGAGTACGTGTTTTTGCGAAACCATAAGTCCGGCGGCGAGTCTTCGGTCGCGGCTTACCTTAGCCAACGCAAGTCCCGAACTGGGTCGTGAGGTCGTGAGCTTCTGAGACTCCCGAGGAGCCTGCCGATCCATCCGAGGGGGCCTCGCGAGAAATAAGCGCCAACCGTGATATCGACGCGCGCGGTGCGCGTGTGATACGCCCAGCCTCGCTCGCGAGGGGCCCGCGAGGAGGAGGCAATGAGCGTGAGCTCAGAATTAAGGCGAGAACCAGATTGCAAGAAATCGCTCGAGAAAAGGCGCCCCCCGCGCGTATCAATGAAAATTCAACTTCAACTTAAATCCAAATCCAGAAGGCAAGGCTACAAAAAAGGGATCCAAAGCAAATGGCCGCGTCCGGTGTTGGAGTAAATGGCCACGGGTAGCCTAACCGACTCCCCCTGGCTCTTCAAAAATTTATCAGGTCGTTTAGGCCTTCAAGCATACAAAGCATAGGGCCGCCTTCCCCCGGCCGGCTGTCCCCAGGGCCGACTCCCAGAAGGCAACCCAGCCTCAGAAACCTCCCCCAAGAAAGATACGAGATAGCCGACTCCAGGGAGTCGGCCCCAAGAGGACCGACTCCCAGAAGCCGGCCATGAAGAAAGTTGACTCCCAGAAGCCGGCCATGAAGAAAGCCGGCCAAGACTGCACCTACTAAGACTGTACCCACGTAACGACGATAGGATGGGGCGTGGCCACAGTACAGCCCACTACCCCCGAATCCCGGAACAGGCATGGCCACAGGGCGCCATACGGACCAGCCATCCCCCGTCCGGCGCGGCACTGTAGCCATGTAGGCCTCGATGTCACCCACGACCGGTGCCAATACGGCCCGTGGGCGGCGGGCCCCTTAGCCAGAGAGACATCTGAAGACGGCCTGGCCTCCTCTAGTCGGCCAGGGATGTGGCCGGCTACCAATAGCCGGCTACCTCCCTCCCTCGAAGCATGCGCCCCATTAAGGAGACAAGACGAGGTAAGGCTACAGTGAGAGCTTGCAAGGCGGTGACACTGTAGCCATGCCTACCTCGGCAAAGCCCTCGTCATCAGAGGCGAGGCAACAGTAACCAGCCGCCGACAAAGCCCCCAAGCGGTGGGGCCGGCCTGCCGGCCAAGAGGCCGGCAGCCGGCGGGACCCACCAGTCGGCGGGCCCCAATGACCAGCGGAGAAGCCGGCGAGCATAGACACTAACGGCTGGGACCCGTGCCCAGCCAGATTACCATTGTACCCCTGGGGGGTAGGCCTATATAAACCCCCCGGGACACCCATGCAAAGGGTTGATCTCATAGAATTCCACACACACATAGAGAGAAAAGGAGAGCTAGCCTTGCCCCTCTTCTTCCTCTAGCCAAACAGCTCAAGGAGCACTTGTAGCTACTTGTATTGATCTAGTGATCATGCGAAGACCCCGCAGAGCAGGACTAGGGGTGTTATCTCCACGGAGAGCCCCGAACCTGGGTAAGATCCGCCGGCGTGCATGTCTTCGCCTCATCCCGTTTCCAGGCACCGACGATGTTTTACTGGCTCCCACAATGATAAGCCACCCGTTGGCATATGTCGCACCTACCACCCGACATTTGGCGCACACCGTGGGGCCAGGTGCACCGTCGTGCGGAGACCTGTTTTGGACGGGAACCCTGTTCCTCCCCCGCGAGCGCAGCCAGCCTGCTACGCCCGATGGCACTTGCCCCGACGCGCTACAAGGCGTTGACGACGCCTGTGCGGCAAGCTGCCTCACCGATCTTCTTGGCGAGACTCGCATCTCCGATGAGCCCGCATCCGACGCGGGCACGGACTACCCCGAGAGCCACCTCGTCAGCCTCCTCGACCAGCTTCACGTCTCCAGTGAGCTTGCTGTGGACTTGGAGTCGGTCGGCTCCACCGATCCGATGCTTGTCGACTCCGACGCGGCGTCGCTCGACGCCTACCCCTCCGACGTGGTAGTCTTCGACGACCCTCTCCCTCGAGCCGACAGTGGCAGTAGCACTGTCACTGAGGTGCTGGTCATCAGCGACGTCGCCGACTCGGGCGAGAACGCCCATGACGCCCTACAAACGGCGATGCATGACTTGTCCATCCCCATCCCGGCCGATGCCGACGTCGAGACCCTGGAGGCACGCCGCCTCGCCCTCATTGCGGAGGGCCAGAAGATAGCCTCCATGAGACGCCTCACCGAGGCTCACTAGCGCGAAGTCGACCGCGCTTCCTTTGGTACGCCGCCTCATGGCGGGCCGAGCCGAGCCGGCCTCGTCAAGAAGCGTGGCACAGCCATCGCCAGCATGCTGGGGGTGGACCGCCCCGTCTACGCCACACCGCTCGAGAATCTGTGAGCCGCTCAGGCGGCCACAGAAGAGCTGAATGGGCTGGGGGCTGATGAGCTCCCCTACATGACAAGGCGCATCCAGCAGCTGATCGACGCGGCCGCGGAGCGGCATGAAGCCAGCGCCCGCGCTGAGAGTCCTCCCCCACGCCGAGAGCACGCCGTGACCTCCCGGTCGCCGACTGCGAGCGGCGCCCGCGCAAGGAAAGACAAGGAGCCGGCTGCTAGCCGCAGCCGGACTCGAATCACCATCGAGCGCGACGCGGAAAGCCGCCCTCGAGCAGTGGAGCGCCAAGGCAATCCGCCTCCTCCCCCGCCTCGCGGGGAGAGACGTCCCACCCCGCCGCCTGTCACGCATCCGACTCTCAGTGGCCGACTAGGCCACCGCGAAGGAGTCGGCGAGAATGACGCCCGCCACCGGATCGACCGCCTAGCTCGATCCCTGGTGCTAGAAGAAGAAGATGATGTCGGCCCGCCATGCTTTGGCCCCCGCATCCGCGACGAACCCTTCCCCAAAGGGTTCTCGCTCCCCAGAGACACGCCCAAGTACAACGGCTCTGTGAAGCCGGACGATTGGCTCATCGACTACTCTACCGTCGTCAGCATTGCGAACGGCAATAGGCGCGTAGCCGTGAAGTACGTCCCTCTCATGCTGCAAGGAATGGCACTCACCTGGCTCAACAGCCTCAGGCCCTACAGCGTCAACACCTGGCTGGACTTCACGGAAGTCTTCGTCCGCAACTTCACCAGCACGTACAAGCGGCCTCCCAAGCCCCGCCAGCTCTCCTTATGCGTCCAATGGCCCAGCGAATCGACCCGCGACTACCTCACGCGGTGGGCCGATCTCCGCAACTCCTGCGAGGGGGTGCACGAGGTGCAGGCCATCGAATACTTCACCGCCGGGTGCCGACAGGGCACCCTCCTCAAGTACCGACTCCTCTGCGATGAGCCGGCTACCCTCGACGAGCTGCTGGTCATTGCAGACAAGTACGCCACAGCCGACTCCTCGATGAAGACCGAGCTCCGAGTGGACGCCTCTGGGAAGGTGCTCGCTCCGGCTCCTAAGACGCTGGCTGGCGACTCCAATCGGCGCCCCTACCAGAACGACCACAAGCGCAAGGCCCCTGTGCCGCCTACCACCAGTCGGCAGGTGGCCACAATCGAAGACGAGCAGCCCGAAGAGCGGCCCGCTCCCAAGAAGAAGTGCGGCAGGCCAGCCTGGCAGCCGGCCTTCTCCTACGAGCAGACTCTCGATGCCCCTGCAAGTTCCACAGCGGCGCGAAGCCGTCCAACCACACGACCCGAAAGTGCCACTGGCTCACCGGATCTCCAAGGGCGAGGGGCTGGTGCCGCCTCCGCCTCCCGGCCCGCCGCCTCCAGCCCCCTAGCAGCCGGCTGCCCGACCAGCAGTCGGAGCCATTCAAGATGAGTTCCCTTATGAGCACGCCGCCTACGTCGTCTTCACAAGCCAGGTCGAAGACAAGCGCAGCCGGCGCCGACAGCACCAAGAGGTCAACGCAGTCGCCTCCAGCAACCCTGAGTTCATGCATTGGTCCGAAAGGCCTATCAACTAGAGCCGGGTCGATCACCCAGAGGTGATGCCGTCCCCTGGCTCCTACGCATTGGTGTTGGATGTCACCCTCGCGACGGAGAGGCGAGCTGCCTGATTCTCCCACGTGCTAATTGATGGCGGAAGCAGTATGAACATACTGTACCGCGACACCATGGAGAAGTAGAACATCAAGGCAAAGCAGCTCATGCCAAGCCGGACCGTCTTCCATGGCATCGTACCCGGCCTGTCCTGTTCCCCAATCGGCACGTGATCCTTGTCTCCGAAGAGAACATCCATCTTGATCTTGGCAGGTGGCCACAGTTGAAGACGAGCAGCCCGAAGAGCGGCCCGCTCCCAAGAACAAGGGGGGGCGGCCGCCTTGGCAGCCGTCTTTCTCCTACGAACAGGCTCTTGATGCCCCTTGCAAATTCCACAGCGGCGCGAAGCCGTCCAACCACACCACTCGGAAATGCCATTGGCTCACCCGCATCACCAAGGGAGAGGGGATGCTGCCGCCTCCGCCTCCCGGCCCGCCGCCTCCAGCCCCTCAGCAGCCGGCGGCTCGGCCGGCAGTCGGCGCCATCCAAGACGAATTCCCCGAAGAGCACGCCGCCTACGTCGTCTTCACCAGTCAAGCCGACGACAAGCGCAGCCGACGCCGACAGCATCAAGTGAATGCAGTCGCCACCAGCACCCCCGAGTTCATGCACTGGTCAGAAAAGCCAATCAGCTGGAGCCAGGCCGACCACCCAGAGGTGATGCCCTCTCCTGGCTCCTATGCGATGGTCTTGGACGTCACCCTCGCAACGGAGAGGCGAGCTGCCAGATTTTCCCGCGTCCTGATAGACGGCGGAAGCAGTATCAACATACTGTACCGCGATACCATGGAAAAACTAAACATCAAAGCGAAGCAGCTCATGCCAAGCCGCACCGTCTTCCATGGTATCGTCCCCGGCCTATCTTGCTCCCCAATCGGCAAGATCAAAATGGATGTTCTCTTCGGAGACAAGGATCACTTTCGCCGAGAAGCAATCTGGTTCGAGGTAGTGGATCTGGAAAGCCCTTACCATGCCTTGCTTGGCCGACCTGCTCTGGCCAAGTTCATGGCTGTGCCCCACTACACCTACCTGAAGATGAAGATGTCGAGCTCGAAGGGGATCATCACTGTAGCCGGTGACTACAAGAAGTCCATCGAGTGCGCTGCAGCCAGCAGCCAGCTGGCCGAGTCCCTCGTAGTCGCGGAAGAGAAGAAGATGCTGGAGCGAGTTGTGGCCATGGCCGGCAAGCAGCCGACCTTGTCCCCCAACCCCAAGGAATGTGATGCGCAGGGCTCCTTCCAGCCGGCGAAGGAGACGAAGAACATACCTCTAGACCCGGAGAACCCGGAGAGGTTCGCAGTCATTGGTGCAAACCTGGACAGTAAATAGGAAGGTGAGCTCGTCGACTTCCTCCGTGAGAATCGAGATATCTTTGCATGGTCCCCAAAGGACATGTTGGGTGTTCTGAAGGATTTCGCCGAGCACAAGCTACATGTCCGAGCCGACGCGAAGCCGGTCAAGCAGCCTCTCCGCCGACTGTCGGAAGAGAAGAGAAGAATCGTAGGACAAGAGATAGCCCGGCTCCTTGCCGCCAGCTTTATTATGGAAGTGTTTTTTCCAGACTGGCTTGCCAACCCAGTCTTGGTGTTGAAGAAAAACAACAAATGGCGTATAGACTACACCAGCCTCAACAAGGCCTGCCCCAGAGATCTATTTTCTCTGCCACGGATTGATCAAGTGATAGACTCCACAGCCGGATGCGAGCTGTTGAGTTTCTTGGATGCCTACTCAGGATACCACCAGATTAAGTTGGACCCAGCAGACCGCCTGAAGACCGCCTTCATCACACCATTCGGAGCTTTCTGTTACCTGACTATGACATTCAGCTTGAGGAATGCCGGTGCGACTTTTCAGCGTTGCATGCAGAAATGCCTCCTCAAGCAACTCGGCAGAAATGCCCACGTCTACGTAGACGATATTGTGGTGAAGACAGAGAAGCGCGGCACCCTGCTGGAAGACCTCAAAGAAACATTTGCCAACTTGCGCCGATTCCAGATCAAGCTCAACCCCGAGAAATGCGTGTTCGGAGTACCAGCCGGCCAGCTTCTAGGCTTTCTGGTCTCCGAACGCGGCATCGAGTGCAACCCCGTGAAGATCAAGGCCATTGAGAGAATGGAGATTCCCACCAAGTTGCGAGACGTGCAGAAGTTCACCGAGTGCCTGGCCTCCCTAAACCGCTTTATCAGCCGGCTAGGAGAGAAGGCTCTCCCCTGTACCGACTCATGAAGAAATCCACTCATTTCGAGTGGAATGACCAAGCAGACCAAGCCTTCCATGAGTTGAAGAAGATGCTGACCACTCCACCTGTCCTGGCGGCGCCGACTGAGAAGGAGCCCATGCTCCTCTACATTGCTGCAACTAGCCGAGTAGTCAGTACAGTCATCGTGGTCCAGCGCCCAGAAGAAGGCCGAGCCCAGCAAGTCCAGAGGCCGGTATATTATCTAAGCGAAGTGTTGTCCAGCTCAAAGCAAAACTACCCACACTACCAGAAGATGTGCTATGGAGTGTACTTCGCTGCCAAGAAGCTGAAGCCCTACTTTCAAGAGCATCCCATCACGGTTGTATGCACCGCCCCGCTTGCCGAGATCATAGGCAGCCGGGATGCATCCGGCCGGGTGGCTAAATGGGCCATTGCGCTTGCACCTTACACAATCTTCTGCCAGCCCCGCACCGCCATCAAGTCCCAAGCATTGGCCGACTTCCTCGTCGACTGGGCCGAGACCCAGTACCTACCGCCGGCTCCCGACTCTACTCATTGGCGGATGCATTTCGATGGGTCCAAGATGCGCACCGGCTTGGGAGCCGGCATCGTCCTCACCTCTCCCAAAGGCGACAAGCTCAGATACACGCTGCAAATCCACTTTGCCGCCTCCAACAACGTGGCTGAATACGAGGCGCTCATACACGGGCTCCGGCTAGCCAAAGAGCTCGGCATACGCCGAATCCTGTGTTATGGCGACTCGGACTAGGTGGTCCAGCAGTCATCTGGCGACTGGGACGCCTAGGATGCAAACATGGCGAGCTATCGATTCCTCGTCCAGCAGATCAGTGGGTACTTCGAAGGGTGCGAGTTCCTTCACGTGCCACGGGCCGACAACGACCCGGCAGACGCCCTGGCACGGATCGGCTCCACCCGACAGGCTATACCAACCGGTGTCTCTCTCCAGCGCCTCCTCAAACCATCTATCAAGCCGTCTCCAGAGTCAGACTCTATCTTCGTACCACCCACCCTCGATGCAGCCGGATCCGACTGGAGGAACCCAGCAGGCGGCTCGGGGACTTCGACAAGCGGCCCGGGGACTGCCGTAGTCGCACCCGGCTCGGGGACTTCAGAACCCGGCTCGGGGACTGCAGCAGTCGGCCCGGGGACTGCAGCGGCAAAAGAAGCGGTGGCCGACCCAACTCTCCACCACCCAATCCACCCGCTCAGGTCACAGTGGCCGTATTGACAGTAGAAGAAGTCACAGCTCCATCATGGGCCCAGCCCATCCTCAACTTCCTAGTCAACAGAGAGCTGCCGACTGATGAGATCTCGGCAAGACTAGTGCAACGCCGAGCTGGAGCATATGTAATAATAAACAGAGAACTTGTCAAGCGTACTGTCACTGGGGTCTTCCAGCGCTCCATCGAGCCAGAAAAGGGTGTAGCAATCCTCAAGGATATCCACCAAGGCGAATACAGCCACCATGCAGCCTCAAGATAACTTGTGGCCAAAGCCTTCCGCCACGGTTTCTTCTGGCCGACTGCCTTGGAAGATGCCAAAGAAATAGTCAAATGCTGCAAAGGATGCCAAGTCTTCAATTCCAAACAACACCTGCCGGCTTCCGCACTCAAGACCATCCCACTCACCTGGCCATTTGCCGTCTGGGGGCTGGACATGGTGGGCCCATTCAAGACATCCCGCGGCGGCTTGACACATCTGCTTGTCGCCGTGGACAAATTTACCAAGTGGATCGAAGCGAAGCCGATCAAGAAGCTGAATGGGCCGACGGCCGTGACATTTATTGCCGACATCACTACTCGGTACGGCGTGCCGCACAGCATCATCACCGACAACGGCACAAACTTTGCCAAAGGAGCACTGGCACGTTTCTGCGTGACACAAGGCATCCGATTGGACTTAGCGTCCGTTGCCCACCCGCAGTCAAACGGCCAGGTCGAGCGAGCAAACGGCCTCATCCTCTCCGGCATCAAGCCCCGCCTGGTCGTACCACTGGAGCGCTCGGCCGGCTGCTGGCTCGACGAGCTGCCGGCTGTCCTCTGGAGTCTGCATACTACCCCAAATAAGTCAACCGGCTTCACTCCGTTCTTCCGTGTATATGGTGCCGAGGCCGTCATCCCAACCGACATCGAGTTCGACTCGCCTCGGGTCACCATGTACACGAAAGCGGAGGCCAAGGAAGCGCGAGAAGACAGCGTCGACCTGCTGGAAGAAGGCCGGCTGTTAGCACTCAGCCGGTCCGCCATCTACCAGCAGGGTTTGCGCCGTTACCACAACTGGAAGGTCAAGCCAAGATCCGTCCAAGAGGGCGACCTTGTGCTTCGGCTGACCCAGCGAACAGCCGGCCAGCACAAGCTCTCGGCCCCTTGGGAAGGCCCTTTCGTCATCAGCAAGGCACTAGGCAACGACTCCTACTACTTGATCGACGCACAAAAACCAATAGCACCCAAGAGGGATGATTCCGGCAAGGAGTCGGAGCGACCATGGAACGCAAACCTCCTGAGAAGATTTTACAGTTGAAAGCAGTATGTATCATGCTACCGTTCTTTTTTTTAATATGAGACAAACGGGCCCCCCGAGGCACACTCGGGAACTGCCCTCCTTTATCTATGAATGACAAGTGTCATACTCATGAATGTATTATTACATTTGGTTTTTTGTCCGGCACTGGGTTCGACTAGTCGGCCCGGGGACTGGCCGCCTTAAGTTATATTAAAAGTTCTACCTGAAGTCAGACAAGTAGTGTGCCGGCACCCGAGCAATCTCTTGTCGAAAGTCGCAGCTCGAAGAACCGACTGTCCGACTGGCAAGAGCCAAAGGCAGAGAGGATGCTCACACGAAAAACGGCTAAGGACCAACGAACTTATATAACGCAAGGGCGGCCTCCAACCACACCTACCGGCTGTCAAAACAGCCGGCTGGCCGGCCTCCCAATCACTTCACTATAATGCAACAAAGCTAGAGTACTTGCCCTACCAAGCACTTCCCCAGCCACAGATTGCAGAGCAGCTGTCCGGCTGGGAAGGCGGCAACCAAGGGAGGGCGGCAAAGGAAACAACCCAAGGATGAAAAGCAAAGAATAAGGGAAAGCCAAACGCATGCATAATTATATTTACACATAAGGCCCCCAACAGGCCGGCAGTCAATATAGTTCGAATACACCCCCAGTGGGTGGAATTGTGCAAACTTAACAAAATACTGTTCCAAGAATGGTAAAACAGGAAAGTAGAGCCAGCAGACTAGACTAAGGGCGCAGCAGGGGAGCCGGGCTGGCCGGTGGAGACGGTGCCACCGGCTGGAGGAGTGGCCGGCTGGCGGGTCTCGGCTTGATCATCGCCGGCTGCAGGCGGTGCACTCACGCGTGCCTTGTTGCTGGAGGCACGGTCAAGCTGAGGCTGACCGGCCGCTCCACCATTTGGCGCGGCGTCTTCACCCTCCTCCTCCTCCTCCTCACCCTCGTCGCTGGAGTCGATCTCCTCCGCCGAGTCCTCGCCGTCTGCCGGGTTCAACCCGAACCACTCCTCTGGCTGGGCAACGCCGTTGTCGTCCACCTCAGGAGCGAAGGCGCCGGTGTCGGTGTAGTCGGCAATCGCCGAAGCCCGCGGGATGATAGCCGGCCGCGCCGGCTCCAGCTCCGTGTCGGCCTCCTGCCGCCAGGTGGCCAGCTGGTCCAGACTCAGCTCGGGATACCAGGCCTTGGCAAACTCCAGCGCCCGCCTGGCACCGGACCGAGCCGCAGAAGCCTTCTAGGCCTCGAAGCGGCCGACTGCCACCTGCAGCCAGTCGGCAGTCCGACTGGGGGTGCGGGGAATCACCTCACCAGGCCAGAGAGCGGCCAACACCTGTGCCCCAACACGCTGAAGCCGGCGGAGCATGCGATGAGCCGGCTGGAGGCGGGCCTGAATCGCCAAGAGCTGCTCCTCCAGCGACCGGCAAGCGTTCGGCGCGATCTCGGCGCCAGCCTGCCTTCGTGCCTCGCGGTGGGCCTCGACGGCCTGGTTGGCGGCGGTAGAGTAGCCAGGGAAGTACTCTGCGCAAGAAAGAAAGAGAAAGAAGAGAAAATCACCAAGTCAGAAAATGAGCCAAACGGCAAGCGGCAAAAAAGGACGAAGAAGAAGGCGGCCTACCGTCAACCAAGTCTTCGATCTGGCCATAGCCATTGATCAGCGTCTACTTCGCTTCGGCCCAACTGGCCGCCTCTGTCTCATACTCGGCTTGGAGGGCGGCCTCGCTGTCCTGCACCGCCTTCAGGGCCGCCTTGTGGCTCTTCTCCTGGTCGGCCAACCTCTTGGCCAGGCGGTCACGCTCCTGTGCCAAGGCGTCAAACTCGGCCTCCTTAGCACGGAGGGCGACCTGAGCCCCGCCCAGCTGCTCCCTCAGACTGGCGTTGGCCGCTGCAGGGATGGCAGAAAAGAAAGAAGCAATAAGGAAGAAGTCATCAAGGAAGATCCGACCCGACTGCTCAGCAGTCGGCCCGAATCTCGGGCACTACACCCAGTGGGTGCGCTGACGCGCCCCCACGTGAGATAAAAGACAAAGCACTTACCCCGGCTCTCAGATAGATCAGCATTCTTCTGGGTCAGCTCCTGAGCCTAGGAGTTGAAGGCAGCCGCGTGGAGGTTGTGGTAGTCCTGCAAGTCAGGCAGAGGAGCGAATGAAAACAAGATAGCAAAACAGAGCCCGCTAAGAAGTTCCAAGCCGCCTGCTCAGCAGCCGACTCGGAACTCGGGGACTACACCCAGTGGGTGCGCTGACGCTCCCCCACGGATGAAACCAAGATCAAAAAAGCAAAAATAGAAAGACTAACCCGAATGGCCGCCCGCGTCGCAAGGAACTCGTCATTATAATTTCCTCAGCGCCGCGGCCTGGGACTGAAGCCGGTACCAGACGTCCTGCGCTGCCACGTTCACCACAGCCGTACCTCCACCCGGCGTCCACCCCGAGCTGGCGCTGGCTGCCTCCACGTCCAGGGCCGACGAGCTGGAGCCCGCGGCCTTCTGCGGGTCCGATGCGTCCTTCCCCGTGCGCTGGAGCGATGGCGACTAGACCACCAGGTGCGTCCTTGCAGCCGGCTCGCCCCCAGCCGATTGCGCAGGCGGCATGTTAGGCCGGCCGCCTTGAGCCGCCCCAGTCGGCGGGGCCGGTGCCGCCTCCCTCTCCGGGACGACGACGTCGTCCTCCCTCTCCAATCCCGGCTGGTCGCCGCCGGCTTCCTCTCGCGGGGGCTCTCGGGCCTCAGGCGCCGCGACGCACAGAGAAGTGATGAGCAAGGCCCCCCTTCGCTGTTGCCGCGGCCGCAGCCTCCGCTTGGGCCTTAGCCGCTGCGTCGGCGCGCGCCTTCGCCGCCTCCTCCTCCTGTGCTGCCTTGGCGGCAGCCGCCCTCAACTCCTCCGCCTCCTGCGCCTCCCGCGCGTTTCGCTCCGTCTCCGCCTGAAGCTCGGCGCGGGGGTCCACGCGGCGGGTGCTCCCGGATCATCCCGGCGATCCAACGACGGAGGCGGCAGCAACCCGCTCGAGCGAAAGCGGAGCCCTGATTTTTTAAGAAAGGGCAAGGATTCAGAAGTCACCAAGAAAAGAAGAAAGAGTGTACAAAGAAATATACACTTACGCCGACACCATCTGCGGCTGCTTCACCACCTTGCGGAAGCGGGCCGCCTTCGCGGCCGCCTCATCCCGCCTGGTCGCCGCCGCCCCACCCTTGGGCTTCTTCGGCCGGCTCCCGAACAAGCCCAACGCGGCACGACGCTTCTGCCCGCCGCCCCGAACAGGCGGCGCGGCGGAGGAACCCGCGCCGTGGCCGGACGCCGGCCGGCGGCATGGGACGACTTCCGCCTCGTCGTCATCCGGCGAGTCGTCGAAACTGGCTCCAAGCCCGGAGCCGCCTGCTTCACCGCCGGCTTCGCCGCCACCCGCCTCGGTGTTGTTCTCCATGGCGGCCGCCCCCAAGTCGTGATCCTCCAGGTCATGCTCCGCCCGGTCGGGGAGGAATCGGCGCTCCGCCTCCGACCCGGCTGCAGGTCGAAGGAGAGAGCTCTGCCAAGGCGTGCCAACTGGTCAGAGACGGCCAGAAGGAATTCGGCAACAAAACTAAGAAAAGAAAAGGAAAAAGAAAACATACTGTGGGCGGAGGATGTGCACGGGAATATGGCTCCTTGCCAAACCGCCACTCCGCGGAGAGCTTGCAGTTCGCAAGGTAATTCACCATATGGGCCACCTCGTCATGCGGCATGTCCTTGGTGCACATCCGACTCGGATCGAGCTGGCCGCTCATCTGACAGATCAGGTGAAGGCGGCTCTGAAGCGGAAGCACCCGGCGCGCGACGAAGGTGGCCAGCAAGTCGGACCCAGTCAGGCCCTCCGACTGGATCATCACCCGTAGACGGGCGACGGCCGTGGCTCTAGCCGGCGTCAGCGTCGCAGCCCGATAGGACCACTGGGGCCACCTCCCAGCCGGCGGGCCGGCTACGTAAGCCGGCAAGTTGGCGTAGTCGCCTTGTGGGGCGACGTTCCTCACGTAGAAATATGACTTCTGCCAGCGCTTCACTGACTGGATTAACGTGATGACGGGGAAGGGGTTGTCGGCCGCTGGCCTCCGCATCGCGATGAAGGCGCCGCTCTGGGCCGGCACGCCCTGCATGCGGGTGCCTAGCTTAGATTGGAAGAACTCCCCCCAGAGCTCAAGGGTGGGGAGAACGCCAAGGTAGCCTTCGCACAAGGTGACGAAGGCGGACAGCAGCACCACCGTGTTCGGGGTGAGGTGGTGCGGCTGGAGTTGATAGAAGTCGAGGAAGGAGCGGAAGAAAGCGCTCGCCGGCAAGCCGATGCCGCGCAGGAAATGCGAGCGGAAGACTACCCGCTCGCCTTCCTCCGGCTCCGGCGTGATCTCCCTCGCAGGCGCGAGACGGACCCGCACCTGGGCCGCGCCGGGCAACCGCCGCGTCTTGCGGAGGAACTCGATGTGGTCCATGTGGATGTTGGAGCCGTCCCAGTCCCCGCCATACTGCATGGTGGCGAGAAGCTAGCGAGGAAGAGTGCGGCGGCAGAGAAAGCACGGCCCTGCGGCGGCAGATCTGTGGGGCGGAATGAAGAATGGTGGGACGGCGCGGCGGCGAGGCGCTGCTGCAAGGGAAAGCAGGAGGAAGAAGATGGCGGAGAGGAGAGGAGCGTGCAAGCGTCTGCCGCTTCCCCCTCCTCCCCCTACTTATAGCCTTGTGCGGCGAAGCAGAGGAGGCGAGGCGTGGGGAGGAACGTGGGATTAACTGCGCCCACTCCCCCACGTCCCGCGATTATTGCGCCCTAACGGCGTGCGGAAACCGCCGCCGGAAGACGTGCGCACGGCTTTTGGACGCAAAGAATCCGCGCCTGGGCCTAGGCATAGGAGTGGTGGGCCCTCGGCCTGCGGCGATGTCTTTTCGCGCGCGTAGGTTGGCAGGCTCTTTTCAGCCAAGGGACGCCACGTGGTTCGCAGGCGGCGAGCGGCTGGCCCGCAACCCGGCGCACGCCCCAACACAGTCCCGCCTTCCGACTTCAAAAATTTCGCCAAGACGGCGCGCCCAACCAAAGCCGGCTCCCAGCTGCTGGCTCGTCAAGATAAGAAGCTGACCGAGCTTCTCGACCTCCTCTCAGCCTCGAAGCCCAACCAGCTTCGGGGACTACTATCGGAGTAAATGGCCACGGGTAGCCTAACCGACTCCCCCTGGCTCTTGGAAAAATTATCAGGTCGTTCAGGCCTTCAACCATACAAAGCATAGGGCCGCCTTCCCCTGGCCGGCTGTCCCCAGGGCCGACTCCCAGAAGGCAACCCAGCCTCAGAAACCTCCCCCAAGAAAGATATGAGATAGCCGACTCCAGGGAGCCGGCCCCAAGACGACCGACTCCCAGAAGCCGGCCATGAAGAAAGCCGACTCCCAGAAGTGGGCCATGAAGAAAGCCGGCCAAGACTGCACCTACTAAGACTGTACCCACGTAACGGCGATAGGATGGGGCGTGGCCGCAGTACAGCCCACTACCCCCGAATCCCGGAACATGCATGGCCACAGGGATCCCCGTACGGGCCAGCCATCCCCCGTCCGGCGCGGCACTGTAGCCATGTAGGCCTCGATGTCACCCACGACGGGTGCCAGTACGGCCCGTGGGCGGCGGGCCCCTTTGCCAGAGAGACATCTGAAGACGGCCTGGCCTCCTCTAGTCGGCCAGGGATGTTGCCGGCTCCCAATAGCCGGCTACCTGCCTCCCTCGAAGCATGCGCCCCATTAAGGAGACAAGATGAGGTAAGGCTACAGTGAGAGCTCGCAAGGCGGTGACACTGTAGCCATGCTTACCTCGACAAAGCCCTCGTCATCAGAGGCGAGGCAACAGTAACCAGCCGCCGACAAAGCCCCCAAGCGGTGGGGCTAGCCTGCCGGCCAAGAGGCCGGCAGCTGGCGGGACCTACCAGTCGGCGGGCCCCAATGACCAGCGGAGAAGCCGGCGAGCATAGACACTGACGGCTGGGACCCACGCCCAGCCGGATTACCATTGTACCCCTGGGGGGGTAGGCCTATATAAACCCCCCAGGACACCCATGCAAAGGGTTGATCTCATAGAATTCCACACACACATAGAGAGAAAAGGAGAGCTAGCCTTGCCCCTCTTCTTCCTCTAGCCAAACAGCTCAAGGAGCACTTGCAGCTACTTGTATTGATCTAGTGATCATGCGGAGACCCCGCAGAGCAGGACTAGGGGTGTTATCTCCACGGAGTGCCCCGAACCTGGGTAAGATCCGCTGGCGTGCATGTCTTCGCCTCATCCCGTTTCCAGGCACCGGCAATGTTTTACTGGCTCCCACAATGATAAGCCACCCGTTGGCATATGTCGCACCTACCACCCGACATCCGGCACCTAGTCTAGTCTTCTTGTCTTCGAGTCTTCTCACCAGCGCGGAGCTAAGTGCTGCCACTAGGACGTGGGAGGGAGCCCTCGAGGCCCGAGGGCGGCACTCCTGAGGCTCCGGGGCATGTACATCCCCACTCGTTATTACGTGAGAGCGTCACGGGCGGCGATCTTCACAGGCGTGAGCCTTACTTCATATCGCCAGACGAGGGCCCCGCCTTGCGCCACCCTCGACCACCATTGGGGGCGAACGGAAACCAGGACGACACAAAGGGGCAAAGGGGACGCCAGCGGCGCCCTCAGCGACCACGGGTCCTCTGCCGGGGTAGGCTTTCCAGCACCTCCCCGGCAGAGGGCCTACCTCCGGGGGACGCCTTGCTCCGTGTGGCGCAGGGAGGGGTCCGGCTCCCGACCCGTCTCCAGAAGAACCAGTGCGCTCCCCCTGGCGGAAGGGAGGCCATCGAGCTGGGGCCGCTAGTCATTGTGGTGACCTGATCCTCCTATGCACCATGGTTAGCGTAGTCGTTGTCGCCACTAGGCCTGCTCCTGAGGAATTAGTGGTACCTTGTAGTCGTTGTCGCCGGCGCGGTTGGTGAGGCTTCCGGACGGCTCCTGAAAGGTGCCGACATCTAGCGCCTCCACCTCCCAGTCCGGCTCGAGGAACGAGCCAGGGTCGTCTTCCAGCATGTACTCCTGGTCCACCATGCGGGGCACGTAGGCCTCCGAGGCCGCCGCCTCGAAGTCCTCGCCGTAGTGCCTCACGCTCCATGTCGCCCATCCTAGCGTGCCACCTCGAGGATGGTAGGGTTGCATCCCGCCCGGACCGTAGGTGGCGGCGATCCTGCCCGTGCCTAGCGGAGGTGACGCGGGCACAAGCGGGCGTACAGCTCCATTGGTTGCGCCGGTGTCGATGAAGCCTGCTGGTGCGCCTGTGGGCACGCGGGCACGGCATGGTCGCCATGTGATCCGGCCGCAACTTGTGGCGGGAGCAGAGTACAGAAGGGTGGCGCTCCTGAAGCCGTGGCATCCAAGAGCTCGGCGAAGCGCTCTAGCAAAGCATCTCGACCACTCTCCATCAGTCGGCATCGCAGCAGCTCCCGGGCCACCGTGAGCGCGGCCCTCATGTTTGCTTGCTCCCGCCGGGAGTGCGGCGCCGTGGCGGCAGCGTGGCTTGAGGCCCTCACGGCCGCTCGCACTTGTCATGGAGTGAGAGCAGAGGGTGAGTGACCGCGCCGCCTGCGCCCCGCAGTGTTTGGCAGTGCGCGTGCCGCCTGAGGCGCGGGGTTGAGGTCTTCTTGGGCAGACGACACTGCCTGGGCCGGCCAGGTCGCCCAGCGGTCGGCATTGGCTCTTGAGTCGCCGGACATCGGAGCCGCGGAGCGTCGAAGGATCAACGAGCAGATTGACTGGTGGAAGAAGAGCTCCGGCAAAACCCTCAAGGTTCAAACACTGGGGTGCGCACGAAGATCTCCCCCTACCGATCCACGTCCTAGCTTCGCTAAGATCTCAAGGGCTAACTCGACAAACTCGCAACACAAAGGACATAAGATTTATACTGGTTCGGGCCACTGTTGTGGTGTAATACCCTACTCCAGTGTGGGGGTGGATAGATTGCCTCTTGGGCTGAGGATGAACAGTACAAGGGGAAGAACAGCCTCCTGAGGCGAGGTGTTCTTGTGCTTGGTGAACTTGTGTGGATGAGGATCCCATGCCTCCTACTGTGGTGGCTAGTCCTATTTATAGAGGCCCTGGTGCTCTTCCCAAATATTGAGCGGGAAGGGAGCCAACAACGGCCAATTTGAAAGGGGACAACTAGTACAGCTTATCCTGACAAAAGCAGCCTTCGCCTGTAAAAGGCTCTGGTGATGACGCTGCCTTGGGCTCCATGGTGACCTCCGTTTTGCCATCCTGCTGGTCTTGGTCTCGTTGCACCGATATGGAAAACCTTTGCTTGATGCCTCGGTACTCCGCGCCTGCGCTTGTCTTCTTAGCACCAAAGAGGAAACAGGGACACTGTGCGCGCTGGCGCCCGCCTGATCTCGATCGTCACGGCTCACGTCACGAGAACCTTGCGAGGTTTGCCTTGCCTTGATCTCTTCGCCCCTCGCGAGCCAGCCTGATGAGGGCGCTCCCGAAGGGGTCTTGTGTCGTCCGCCTCGCGAGGGTCTTAAGTGCTTGTTGATGAAGATGGGCCGTACGGGCCCGCTCGTAGAGCCACGCCGTGGGCCGCAGGCAGGCAAGTCTGGGCACCCCCGTTCCCTGAACGCCGACAGCTGCGGTAATTTTTTTGGCCGAATTGGGAAAAGCTTTGGTGTAAGCTTCTTGCAAACCAGAGCTTCTCTCAAGAAGGCTCGTGGTTCCGAGAGGGAACGTTTCACCTCCGTGTGCGAAATGACATATGTACACTGGCTTCTCCCGCCTTAATTTTTTTACACAGGCAGATTAGACCAAATAGAAGTATCATGCTAAATTTTGGAATTATTCCAGGTTCGTTTGGCATGTTTTATACATCAATTGAGTTTCTGGTCATTTAATGTGCATAATTCAAATTTGAACTACAAGCACATGCTCCAGTGCACCAAAGTTGGTTAAAAAATCACATGTGTGTCCTTGGGTGAATTTCTAGGTCCCATGCAAGAAACGGGAATGAAATTCAAACATCTGGGCGTCGTGGCTCGGCAGTAAAAATTGAGAAACTTGGTTTTTTAATTCCTGTAAATCCAATACACGCCTGAAAATCATGAAACTTGGCATGGTGTCATGACATGGCACCAACATGTTGTGGTAATTTTTCTGTATGATTTTGCGAAGGCGCACACATTATCAATCAACGAAGTCATTTTGGAACAAGTGCTGTCACGTTACAAATCGGAAACACAAGTATTATTGAAACCATGGGAGTTCTACTTACCAATTACGTGCCATCACGCGTCCCCCTTTTTTTTATTGGCTAGGAGGTGCCGTGCGGGGTAGCTATTTGCGTACAGGTGGCGTGCGATCATAACCCTGCGCGTGCTCATCGGGAGGAGAGCCCTTTGACCTCTACCCGCCGCGCACCTCCCTCCCTATGTCTCCATTAATGGCGCCCGAGCCCCTGTTCTACGGCGTGGCTATATGTCTCACTGGACTGAGATTTAAGAGAGAAAAATGAAAATCTGAAAAGAAAGTTTTGCACGGATCTTGATGTAAGATCCGACGGACCTATATAGCATTGAATGCGACTTATAGCAAGCATGATGAATATTAAGGACGCTGACAGTGGATAATAATTGTCTTACATATTTAGGAACATAATTAAAAAAATCCACATGCGGCAACGCCCAAAATACACAAGGGCAAAATAAGAAGGAAGACAACGATCTGGCTCGCTGGTCTCTACTTTCTTGATGCGTTGCTGCAGACCGCAGGAACTAGTCTCCGCGGCGAGCGGCAATGGGCTCTTTCTTGTCCTCAGGATGTTGCTTGAGAGCATACATGGATTACTCCACCAGCCTTCTGCACTCGATGCGCAGCATGGCATTCTCGTCCATAAGTTTCTCGACGATGACGCCGGTCCTCTTCAACAAGGCAGTGGTCTCCTCCTGCTGCTCCACACTTCCGACGATCTTCGCCCTCAGCAGGTCGTGCTCAGCCAGGAGCTTCACATTACTATCATTTAGTTGCCGGATGACGCTGGTAGCCTATTCAAAAGAGGCTTTCATGTCGTCCTGCAACCTCGCCCTGCCGAAGATCTGATCCATCTGCCTATGGACGATCGCATGCATGCACTCGTAAGAGTCCTCGCCTGCCCACGAGACATTTTCCCAGGCCGCCGCGGCGTGGGAGGACATCTCTGCTGCATTCGCGGCACAGCAGGACATCTCTTCTGCTTCCACGGCGCGGCTGGACCAGTCTGCTGCATTGACGGCGCGGTGGGACCTCCGTGCTGATTCGGCGGCACGGCGGGACCTCTGTGCTGCTACGGTCGCGCGATGGGACATGCCGGCTGCGTTCACGATGAGGTAGGACATCTCTCGTGCTTTTGCTTCCATGCTCGCATCTCCCTGGTGGCAATCTCTCGACCCAGAACTAACGCTGGCCATGGCAGACGCAAGGGCACGATGACGACTGACTTGTTTGTTTTTGTGGATGAGGAGTCGAGGAGGAATGTGCAGTCATCTTGGAGTAGTAGTATTTATAACCGAGTACTAATACGCTCCTAAGTGGGAAACCGTTTAGGTTTTGATCGGTGTGAACAGGTTTGCAATTTGGAATATGACGGGACGTAGGCTCAAAATTTAATGACGGTTATAAGTGCGGCACTATTCCCGAAAGGCGTAAAGTGGGCATACCTTCTCGGCCGCGTACGTGGCGTTTGCACCATAGGGTGCACCGCAATAGGCAATTTCAGCACACATCTTGTTCCAACAACCATGCGCGCTCGTTATTACCATCGCCCACACTTCTTTTAATTAGAATGTGTGTGTCCGTCTAGCGCACACACGTTGATCTATGTAACTGTTTCTGTTTGTTGTGGCTAATCGCAAACAGTTCATCTTGTGAAGTGTATGGCATCAATCGGAGACACTTTGATTTGGCTAACCCGTTTCTGTTCTGTTGCCAAATTGCAAACACATAATCCTTCTGAAGCGTATGCCCTCAATCGCACACACCTTTATCTAGCTGCCCGTTTCTATTGTTCCTCCTCATCACAAACAGTTCATCCGAGTGAACCGTATGTTGTATATCGCACACGCCTTTATCTGGATGCCCGTTTCTTTTGTTCCGCCTCATCACCAATAGTTCATTGAACTGAACCGTATTCCATGCATCACACACGCAACTAAAATCTGAACCATGTTTGATGGCTACGCCACTCGCAAACGTTTTGCACCTTTTATGGTTCTTTTGCACCACCGTTTGCGGTTATTGCATCACACATAGTTTCGTTGAAGGGTCTCTGATCGTAGTGTCGCGTTTGCAGCATCCTGCAGTAGTGCAAACTCTCTAGCTAAATCATTTAAATGGAACAACAAATGCGATCAAGATCGCAACTAAGGTAACAATTGATCCAACAGCATAATGATACCAAGCCTCACTATCAATGGCATATTTTATAATCTTTCTAATCTTCAAGCGCATTGCATCCATCTTGATCTTGTAATCATCGACGACATTGGCGACATGCAACTCCTCAATTCTTTTCAATTTTTCTTCAAATACTGGCATTCTTGTTCAACTAAATTTAACCTCTCGACAAGAGGGTCGGTTGGAATTTCCGGTTCACATACCTCCTAGATAAAAACATCTATGTCAACTTGATGGGCATAATTTTTCATAAACATGAATTGCAACAAATACTTATAAAAGAGAATATACCACATCTGAATCATAAACCGGACGAGGCCCGACGGGGTCGGATATCAAAACCAAGCCACTATGTATAACAAACAACATATGGGTAAGAAAATTATACATGTAACTATCTAAATCACAAACATGATTTTTTTATAAAAAGGGTAAGAACAAGAGGCTCACCAAGGTGTTGCCGGCGATGGGACGGTGCGGCGATCGACGGTGGTTAGGACAGGGACGGGAAGGCACTAAGTAAACCACACCTACACATGCAAACTAAGAAGTTAATTTGAGCTCAGAGTTTATATAAATCAAATAAACTACCACATATAAATACTCCCAAACTAAAACCCACAAATCACTATACTTATAGAGCATTGCAAGAGCTAATCTAGCAATGAGAGACGAAAGGACAAAGTTGCTAACCTTTGTGAACACTTGGATGGATGGGGTGCCTTCAAACCTTGACCCATCCAGCATGTCCACTAGCCTCCTAGATGTTCCTAACCCCGGCCTGTTAGCTACCAGCCTCACCCAAGCTCTCCAGAGCGCGCTGGCATTTCTTCGAGCACCTGGCGTGCGTGCTCTGGGCGCGCCCAGAGCGCACGTTTTGCACGCACGCGCACTGAGTCGCCGCGCCGCTCTGCCACCCTCGACGCGTCCCGTCTCTGGTCCCTGCTCGCCTGCCGAACCACGCCATGCACTTGCCCTCTCGCCAGTACCCTCCAAGATCTCCCTGGCGCCCTACAGCGCCGCCTTGGCGGCACACCGGCGTCGGTAGTGGGCTCTGCCGTGGTCGGCGCCGCCCAAACCACCCGCGCGCGCCAGCTGCCCCGGGGAACAGCCCGTGCTTATCCACTTGCTCGTCGGCACGCGTTCGTCGCCGCCACGATGCCCTGCAACTATAGAAAAGTGGTCGCCGGCGATCTTATCCTCGGCCACCGCGGGAGCCAGCCTCGAGCGCCTATATAAGGGGACCCTGAGCTCAACCACACACTCAAGCAACCCCAGGCCACCTCCATAGTTCTCCCGCAGCCAGCAATCGTCGGGGATGGGCTTTCTTCCTCGTCTCCGGCCAGTTCGGTCGCCGTCGCAATCCCGTGCCGTTCGTCGCAGCCAGGCCCTCCCCTGCCAATCCACCGCCACCAAGAACTTCCCCGTAGTCATACGGAGCTGCCTAGCGCCCCAGCTTCGACCTAGGACCACCGGAGCCCAAAGTCCACTCTGCTCCCGAACCTCCGTCCGCCGCGGAGCTCGCCGCCGGTGACCTCCTCCGTCCCCACCTACCTAGCACCCACCGAGAGGACCGCCTCAGTCTCGCCGTTCCATCCCCGCCCTCAGATACCTTCGAGGGACCGCCGTTCGTTGACGGCGATCGCCGGAGCCCCGCTCCCGTCGGGTAGAAGAGAGGAGGAGGAGGGAAGAACGGTCAAACCTGACCAGTGGGCCCTCTGGACTCACTGTCAGTGACCCGCGCGCCCGTCCTCTGTTTAAGTGAAAGCGCAGACTCCCGAGTACGTCTTCTCTGCTTCAAAAGCGTATTTCTCCCGAAACGTTTTCTTTTCTGGTTTTATTTAAAAACAGAGATTTGACCAAACTTTGACTGGCTATAACTTTTAAAATAAAAATCCAAATGAGTTGATTCTTTTTCCTACCTCTCTCAAATTTCATCTAGTTTATTTTAAGATTTATTTCAAAAATATTTGAGACAACTTTTTGTACTGTGTTTGAGATATTTGTTATTTGCATATTTTCCAAAATAGGAATTTGGAGAGGGGAGAAAGCTTCCAACAAGTGCATCCTTTGCATATTCTTGAAGGCAAGCATTTCTGAACTCTGGCATAATATTTTGTTGTGGTGTCTCGATACGATTACAACACCATTTGACTTGGAGTATGTGTTATTCTTATGTATCGACAAAGTCTCGTGCATGAGTCCACTTTGGAGTTGTTTTGCGTGGTCAGCAATGGACACGATAGTGATTTGGATCATCCTCGTGAGCTCCTCATGCATACTGGAAGGAAGCCGGGAAAGTCGTGGTCTTGTGTAGACATGAGCTTGTCCCTAGTCCCTCGTCGAGACGAGTATGTCCGGTATGGCATGGTGAGGCTTGATGAGTGGTGATTTATTCCACTGTTGGTAATATTGTTGGAGGATACCTGGACCACCTGAGTCGGTCGTAGGTCGAGTCTTGGTCAGTAGCTTCCCTATTTGTTGGTACCACCACTTGTCCCTGTCGCAGACGGGGTATGGTTCAGTAAGTTGTCAACCCCTTACCAAAGCACACACCGTACAGAGAGGCCATAGTGGAAGATACCGGAGGCCTCCGGTAGGCAGGCCACTTGGTCCGGGGGCATGGGTGTTTCCGGTTGGGACCGAGAGGGGGGGCACCCCCTTAGAGCGCGCGAATAGAAATTTTGATCCCATGCTACGTCGAGGTTGTAGCCTCCCCACTTAGAGTTTTGCTTGGCAGGTGTCGTGGGTGATTCCAGACATCGGTGAGTTAAGCTGGTGTGTGCAGGTCAGGCGTGTTTTCAATTGAAAGGCCGTAGGCGGAATTAGTCCTGATGGACTAAGTAAATCCGTTACTCGTGGGAAAATAGTACTCCCTCTGCAGAGGATATATCCTGTCGGATAGCCATGTTCTTGAGTAAGGACCACAGTCTGAGTTGAATCTGGTAACGGTATTCGGATGGAGAACGATTTAATTAGAACTCAGTGACGGTATTCGGATGGAGAACGAATTAACTGGATCATAGTAACGGTATTCGGATGGAGAACGAATTAGCTAGAACTCAGCGACGGTCTTTGGATGGAGAAACGGCTAGACTAGATTTTTGTTTATGACCTGTGACATCTGAGGATCATGTTTTAATTTTGTTATTATTATGGACTAACCATTTACATTATGTATTTTTATTGAGTATCCCTGGGATGGTTCTACCTCCTGGATATTCACTGTAATTATTCTGTTATAAGCCCTTTCTGTGGTGTCGCTCAGACGCCCGACTGCGGCATGCTTGTTGTTGATTTATTCGTTTATAAGCCCTTTATGTGGTGTCGCCCCGACGCCCGACTGCGGCATTATTATTCTTGCATTTTCCTCTCGAGGAGTCATTCAGACCCTCGTTTGGCACCAGTATTATTGTTCTTGCAGTTTCCTCTCGAGGAGTCATTCAGATCCTCGTTTGGCACCAGTATTATTGTTCTTGCAGTTTCTTCTCGAGGAGTCATTCAGACCCTCGTTTGGCACCAGTATTATTGTTCTTGCAGTTTCCTCTCGAGGAGTCATTCAGACCCTCGTTTGGCACCAGTATTACTACTGCGGCTTCGTTAACTTATTTGCAACCTTTCGAGTAGTCATCTTAGACACCCGCTCAGTGCTTTTCTTTTTACTTCCGTATTGCACGTCCATATTTTCTCTGCATGCGTGCATCCCATATTTCTGTTTAATTCATGGCAGACTTATCATCGTAAATGTTTCGGAGTATGATTATCTCCTGTTATATTATGCTCATGTTCTTAATGTTTGCGAGTACATTCAAACGTACTCACTGGCTTGTCCCTGGCTATTGTCTTGGCCAGATTTTCGCGCATGGAGAGAAGCATCGCAGTGACAGTCTTGGAACCTACGTGTCGACGATAGCCGCCTTGCAAAGATAGGAGTTATCCTGGTCAGCTGTTCTTGTGGGAAATGGAGTCCCATAGACGCAGATGTATCCAACCGCTTCCGCCCTCAACCACTAGAAACCAAATGTTGTACTCCTAGGCCACAATGGTCTTGTACTACATATTTTTGTACCGTGCTTGGAATTCTTGTATCAAGTTGGTGTCTCATCAGCTAACAGTAATCCTGGGGCTGGTGAGCACAAAGGTCGTTTTTGTGGGAAATTATTGTCCCAAAAATCCGGTAGTGACAGCACGGCAGCGGAATGTACTAGATATAGACCACATCCACTACGCTGCAATGGATGGCTACCTTTTCTTCAATATCTACAAGGGTTGGACGAAGAGCAACAACCAAGTGTGCGGTTCAAGCACAGAAGTATCGGCCAAGAGGAAGAGGGACAAGGACGAAGTCGAGGACGTGGATGAGGACTCTGAGTAAGGTGGCAGTGTCGTTGCTCATGGTGGTTCTAATGCAGTGTCTACCGGAATAGTTGCAAAGTTTAATTTCAGGTGTGCTTAATTTAATTTGAGGGGTGTGTTGTGCTGAGCCCCCAGCAGAACTATGTTATGTTTCTTCTCGTTACTTTAACTCTTCAGTACGTACATACTAGTATTTCTTACATTTCATCTTTTAGTTGGTATAGTACTACCACTCGTTTCTTCACATTATATACGTACAATATATATGGCCAACATCATATAGCCAGCAATTTAGTTGTCAAAGAATTTCAGGGTGCTTAGTTTTGTCAAAGAATTCCCGGATGCTTAGAGGGTGCGTGGATCCAAGGGACTTATTTTAGTATGACTAAAAATAGTCTCTTTAAGAGGCTAAAGTTCCAAGCACCCCTGACTAAAGAGGGGCTAAAACTAGTCTTGAGACTAAATTTTTTAGTCAGGGGTACCCCTACTAAAATGTGGATTAGTCCTCTCTCTACTCATTTAACTCCTCTCCTTTAACACAGGCGAGTTCTGGATTGGAGGGTTTGGAGGATAATAAATGCTCATTAACTTGATTTTAGCCTTTTTAGTATTTGGATCCAAGCATGGGTGAGGCTAGCATGTTTTAGTCCCACTACTTTTAGTCATGGGACTAAAACGTATCCAAGCACCCTCTTAGTTTTATTTGAGGGGTGGGTTGTGCTGGACACCATTATTGTGACTAGCCTTTTTAATAGTACTATATGCATAATTTGGCGACGAGCGCTCTCTATATGTACCACCTTTTGTTTTAATTTCAAGTTTTGCCTCATGGCGCAATCCATCGATACTACTGTTGTACAAAAGTATACATTTTTTAAAAGGCTAGAGGGTGGGGCAGTCTAGCTTGGTCGGTTTCACGAGAGGCGAGGGCCTTTGTGATTTGACGGCTCATTACTGCTGGAAGGCGGGGCCTTGTGATTTGACTGCTCGTATAAATGCGCCGACGACCTGATCGAGGAGGAGCAAAGAACTGTGCGGTATACTCAAGTTTTCCACTGGAGTAGTACTGCGACGAAGGAGCACGAAACACGGCAGCCCAGTGCCATATGGCGATAAAAAATGATCTAATTTGCTAGTCATCTCATTGTTAGCATTGTTCTATTCATTCCCTCAAAAAAACATTGTTCTATTCATGCCTCGCAGAGAACGTGACACGTGCGGCGAAACACCCGAAGCAAAAGATGAAACACAGGAGCAAAAGAAGAAGGAAGATTATCACCCCAAATGATCTAATTCGCCGCGGAGTCGTAACTGCTTCTTCATCGCCTCCACGACCTCCATCTCCTTGCGCGTCTCCTCTGCCATCTTCTTCATTCTGTCCATGACGCGGGATTTCTCGACGCGAGCCTTCATCATGTGTTCCACGGCCGCATTATGTACCTTGACAGCAGCTGGGTGCTCGATGCGGAGCTTCACCAACTCCTCCTTCTGTTCCATGACGAGGGCCTGCAGCATCTTCATCGAGGAACTACTATTCTCATGCAGCTTCTTCCAGCCGGCGTTCTTCTCCTTCAACAGGTCGATCTCGTGGCAGAGCTTCGCCTTGTCCTCCTGAAGTCACAGGATTTCGCCGGTCGCCTTCTTCTCCGAGGCAATGCTCTTCTTCAGCAGCATCACCAAGCCGGCGGTCAACTCCCCCTGCTGATTGAGCTCAGCGGGCATGATGTTGAGGCTCTCCTTCAGCAACTCCATCAAGCCTTGGACGAACTCCTTTTGCTTATTGAGCTCATCGGGCATGCCATCGAGGGATAACGACTCCAGCTCCGCCGGCTCGGCATGTTCGCCTCCGCGGCTAGGGCGCTCCTGGGAGCCATCGCATGCCCGTGAGAGATCTTTTGAGATCTCTGCGTGGCGGTGAGCCCTCTCTTTTTTCCGCAGCCTTGGTTGCCGCTCCCTTGTTACGAGTAGTTCTCGACCTAGAGCTCTGCTCACCGGCCATGGCAACGACAGACGAAGAAGAAGCACTTATGAGGAGGAAAGGTAGAATAATTTTCGGTTAGGTAATTCCCCTTTTTATAACCTAAGTACTAGCACTAGTACTAATAGCTGCATAGTGGGAACACGTTCAGGTTTGGTACGCACTAGTAGGTGTGAGCAGGCTTTCGAATGTGATGGGTACAAGGAAAGATTAATTGATGGTTTTGGTTTCGAGGCCCGAAACGGCTCCCGATGAGTTTAGCGGAACATAAATTTAAGTACTACACTGCTCAAATGCGTAAATATTATGTTACTGTCAAAAATTGGCACAAAATACGAAGGAGACCAATGGAAGTACTACTAGCAACCCACGATTTAACTACTCGCATGCGCGCAGTGGAGTAATAATGTCTTTCTTCCGCCCTCACGTCCACTCAATTTGCATGCGTTGTATTAATTGACCATCAATGAAGTGAATGACTTTGCATGCGTCAAATTATCACATGGGGTGGATCTTGGTACAAAATTGCGTCCACCAGTGTACCCGCGTGTGCGTGCGAGGGAATGAGTGCGTGCGTGGCGTGCGTGCACATCTTTGCTTCGTGCATGTACCGCCAGTATGGGTCAGGGAGGCCGAGTACATTCTTCTGGAACCAACAGCACGTCACTGTGATCAATCCACGCAAGGAGGTCGCGACAACGCCTCCACATGTGCCACGTGGCTTCAAGAACTGAAAGAGAGACACTGTGTAGCGTGCCATTGGTATTCTAATTTACGTGTTTTACACATACTCAAAGTACTAGTAAGGTACACGTGCATTGCACGCATCAGATTTTGCAACCAAATTATGAATAAATACCACACTATAGCATGTCTCTGAGTCATATATGCCTGATGTAGCCCTTCGTTTAATTCTTATAGTTCATCTCATTCAAAATCAATTAGTTTTTATAAAAAAGCTAAGAACGCGGGAATAGGAAAAACATGGGATTATAGTGGAATGTCGTCTTGAATCCTATAGGATTGTACGAGTGTTTGATTGTGCATAGAAAAAACGCAGAATTCTTTCAAAGAGGTTTGAGTGGATGGGATGTTTCCTATGAAATCTGGTGCAAATGAATCATATGGAAAAATTCCTATGGTTTACAATCCTACGAATCAAACAACCAAGATAGGAAAAATTCCTAATGATTAGAATCCTCCAAAATTCCTTTGAGAATCCTTTGAATCAAAGAAGCCCTTAATCTATTTTATGATTCGTGGAATTGTGCGTTGTAAAGCATAAAGTAAAAACAAATAGTGGCAATTCAACTAGAAAAAAAGTTTGGGCAATTATGATACGGAAGATTCTAGAACAAAAGAGAACCACTGTTGTTTTGAGGTTTGTGCATTATGCTTAAGTTCAACCATGGAGTCTGCTAGATTGTACATGTGGAAAAATCCGGTGGGGGGGCTAGAAGATGGTGCGAGGGGCCGAGTGGAGGGAGACTATGAAGGAATGCACAAGTGCGAGATCGATATTTAGAGAGAGGGGGCGAACACGTGCGCTGTTGCGCGCAGTGGCGGAGCCATGAAAAATAAATGAGCTAGGGGGCCAAGCATTGCTAATCCTTTACGAGGAGGGTCAATTCATGAACTTAAACCATTTTTAGTAGCAATTGTCTAATTATCACATTCATATTAGCCTCGATATATAGTGATGTTAGGGGGAGGGGGGCAGGGCCCTTACTGCCCCCTGTCTTCACCGTTGTGCACGCGTCTGAGAGATGAAGCGGAAGGCATGGATGATGAGAGGGGGACATTGGATATATAATTAATGTGGGTGTATTAGCTATATATGTTAATCCTATATAGAGAGGTATAGATTGATCGATGTGGACGTGGGAAAGAGGGTGAGACCTCACTGGATATATCGATTGATCGGTTTGTGTGGAAAACTATGAAAGACCTAGCTATATACACACATACATAGAGGAACATCGATCGTTGCGCATGCACGCATGAGAGATAAAGAATGCCCGATATGATGGAGAGGGGGATGTGTGTGGGTGTGTGCCTTCATGGGAGACCGACCTGAAGAAAAAGATTGTATGCGTGCGATGGATAATGCCGACTGGTAGTGTGTGTGCATGCATGCACGAGAGAAAGTTAGTGGTACAATTATAAAAGAGAAGACTACTGTGTGGGTGTAAAAGAATAGGTGAGGTCATAATCAATGTAAAGTTGAATTCAAATATTTGAATAAGAGATCCTGATGTTTGAAACCCATGCATGCATGAATATAACGGAGATCTGCGCGGTGTGGTTTGGAAACGAGCATGTTGTAATGTATACACATTGAACAAGGTCAGACTGATTTGAATTTGAGATACCGATGGCAGACATCATTTGGCCACGTCGCATCCGTGCATGGACACACTATTCTAATTGGAGATGATGGGCGGCTTTCGCATCACATATCTATATCTATACCCCTATATATATTATATTTTATATTTTTTTATATTGTGTGCAGGTAACTTTAACTTTGAAAGATGGTCGTTGGATGAGGCGAATCCGATGGTCCAAAGATGGCAAATTTGAGCACTACTGGCTGTTGATATCATCTAGATTCCACCAGATTTCGCCACATGTATAATCTAGAAGACTCCATGGTTGAACTTAAGCATAATGCACAAACATCAAAACACAAGCACTTCTTATTTGTTCTAGAATCTTCCGTATCAGAATTGCCCAAATGTTTTTCTACATGATTTGCCATTATTTGTTTTTACTTTATGTCTTACGGCGCACAATTCCATGAATCTTAAAATAGATTAGCTTTCTTATAAAAACTAGATGATTTTGAATGAAATGAACTATAAGAATTAAACGAACATCTACATCATGCATATATGACTCAAAGCTTGCATGCTATAATGTGGTATTTATTCATAATTTGGTTGCCAAATCTCATGCGTGCAATGCACGTGTACCTTACTCTAGTCTAAATGGTGTTTGTGTGTGTGTTGTGCGTGTTGAGGTGCAAATTGTCTTTTTTTGGGGTACACGTTAAGCTTGTTCTTCCGAAATTTCAAGCCACGCCTTGTTATGCCGAAAATTCAAGCTAGCGTCTCTGTCTATCGTGCTTCGAAACTCCCGTCTCTTCAACCCGCGCCTTGTTAGCCCGAAATATTTAAGATATATCTTTGTCTCGTTGTGCTCCGACAACTCCCTCCATCTCAACCAGCGCCTTGCTATTCCGAAATTACAACGCGCGCGAAAACTCCCACCTCCTGTGAAATCCCGACACGTGAAATGCCCGTGGTACCCCTGAACCGAAAGAACCGCCTCAAATTGGTGGGGGTACTTTCATAACTTACCCCACATTTCGGACAAGCGTGTCTCTAAGCCATGGTTCCCCACTGCCATCCCATCCGCCCACCCATTCGTACACTGAGGCCGCGAAAACCCGCGACGAAACCCCACACCCTGCTCCATCCGCCACCCAGCCGGAGCCTCTTCCCCGACGACGTCGTCCATAGCAACACCTCGACGTCCCTCATCCACCGTACCGGATGAGGATCCGTCGTCGATCTCATCGTCCCGCCGGCTCAGCCACCCCGTCCTCCACCTCCAAGGAGATGCCCCGACGTTCTCCTCGTCTTTCGCGCCACCTCCATTCCCACACCGCCGTCCTCACCTGCACCACCGGAAGAGCATCATCATCACCGTTTCCTTAGATGAAGTTGCGGCCTAATCGGCGCCACCAAAGAGGTTGTACACTAATCGCCGCATTTTCTTCTTGATTCGATCTCACGGTGCTGCCGGCGCTCGGTCCCGAGCTGACATGGCGCGGCTCCATCCACGGCGGCGTCGCCGGCCACTTCCTCCACGGTGTCGCTCCCTCGGCGGCGACGTCCACATCAGTAGGAGCTGCTGCTGCTTTAGCTCTCACTCGCGCTGCTGCTCTGCTCTTGCTCTAGGTCCCCTACCTGGTCTGCTCTTGCTATTGCTCTTTCTCGCGCTGCTGCTCTCGCTCTTGCTCTTGCTTGCGATGCTGCTCCGATTTAGCTACACTTCAGTCGACTTTTGGGTCAGTCAATTTTCGGGGGGGGGGGCTCGCCGGGGTGAAGGAAGAACCAGCCGCAGCGGGGAGGGGGGCTCGCCGGAGAGGTAGGCGTGGGGATCGCCGGAGAAAAAGCTCGGCAAGGGGGGGGGCTAGAGGGATGGCCGGGGCGGCGGCGGACCGGCGGTGGGGAGTGTTTTTGGGGCGGGCGGGGCGGCACACCACCGGCCGCGGGCGGCGGGGGGCTGCTGTTTGGCCAGTGGTGGCTGGCGGCTCAGGGGGGTGGAGGTTGAAGATGAACCGCAGGCCCTTGATTTCGTATCTAACGGCTGCAAAATCGACTGACCAGAGATGAAAAAGTCAGTCGACCGACGTGTAGCCTCACCTTGCTAGTGCGTTCAGTTTTGGCAGCAAAATTCAGTTTCGACAACAAAATTCAGTTTCGACAGTTAAGTTCAGTTTCGATAGTTAAGTTCAGTTTCGACAGTTAAATTCAGTTTCGACAGTTAAGTTCAGAGATGAGCGGCTGATGTATTTTTCATCTAGCACTTTGTGGTTATGTATTTTACGTCATGTATTGGAGATGCTATTAGAATTCCACTCAGGTTAACGTTGTTCGTTGTCTCTCTTGTCCTGCTTCAGCCTCGGCATCGTACAACTCACCGGAGCTGCTCCAATGACGAAACCCTCCATCACAGTGGAGCGGTACCTCGGGCTCCATCTCCAGACGCCTAAGATCTTCTTCCCCTCCTCCGACAGCAAAGTCAGCCGGAGCATCCTCACCGGCCAACCCAATCACGCTGAGATCGACATGGCTTCGCCAAAGAGGTTGTACACTTGTTGCATCTCTTTTTTACTCTACATGTTATATATATTGTCCACTGAGCACTCGTAGTAACAGGAAATACAATTATTTTATCCTACTATATGATAATCAGTGAGGTACCAGGCAACTTAGCTATCCGTGATGGACTCTCTTGAACGCCATCATTATTTATCTCTGCGCATTTGAGCTGTGCATTTGTCGATGGGCCTAGGAGTTGAGCTAGTATGGCAGTGGCCTGGGTCCAAAGTAATAGAAGTAGCACAAAAACATTTTTTTAGTGTAGGATTTTCCTTGATCAAGCCTGCCTACTAGAATCGCCAGTGCTTGAAGGAAAAGTGAATGAAAAACATCGGAATTGGAAAGTTTCCTATGGTACTACTTTTCATGAATTTGGTGCAAAGGAATGGAGCAAAGGAAAACTGTAGGATTTGTTCCTTTAGTGTCTCCTTGAAAGAAAAACCGTAGGAATTCTAATTTCCACTTCTCCTCCTTTTCATATTCCTATTCATCAAGCACAAGACTAAGAGATAGTAGCATAATAGCATTATAACCGTACATTTTCTTTTGGTTTGACTTAATCTCACCATGCTTTTTTGCATCCTGTGATCTTCCAATTTTTGTGAATCAAACACCCAGATTGGCAGAAATCCTGTGTTTTTAAATTCTCTGTTTTGCACGTGCATTCCTATCCTATTCCTGTCTATTTCCTATCCCTGCATTGTTAGAATCCTCAAATTCAAACAAGCCTTACTCAACTACTTCTGTTACAGATATGTGTCAAAGAAAACCTTGTGTGGTTTGTACTGCTCCTGCGGCGCTCTGTTCCACCCCAGCTCAACTGCTCCAACGACAGAAGGGTTCACCACAGCAGGGATCCGCTCTCCAGACTGTCTTTCGCCGCCTCAGATCTTCTTCCCCGCCGCCGGCAGCCACGGCAACTGCATTACCATCATCAACTGAGCAGATGACCTTGAGGACTACACGGGTCCGCAAGAGAGGTCGCACTCTTCCGTGTCTGCTTACGTTATGCGTCGCTTAATATGATGACATGCTACATTATCGTCGTGTTCACCTATTAGACTCCGAGTCAGGTCCAAACTAATGCTGAAACTTGAGTTTTTAAATGGTTCTGGGGTACATATTGGGGCAGCAATCAGTACTATCTGTCTACTATTTGGTTAATCTCCGGTGTCTACTATGAGTTTCATGTTCGGTGCAAACAAACATTAAAGGAGCCATTATCTGTATTTTTTAACTAAAGCTATTATCTGCCTGCTATCATTGGTTTTGGGTCTATCCACAGTTTGCTACCATCACTCTGGATTTGTGCATGCACTCCTTACATAATCTCACTATGTTTTATTCCTATGCATGCCAGTTATTGTACACAATGGAACTGATCATGTAGAGCAAAAGAGACGAGCCTTGCGTGGCAATAAAATTTCATGCAGACGTCGTTCCATGGTGGGCGCAAAGGCAGCCCCCCTCCACCCATTTCGGATCGTAATCAAGAGGAAGATAACTGTTCTGAGGGGGATTCAGAAGGAGAAGATGTTGGAAATATGCCCTAGAGGCAATAATAAAATGGTTATTATTATATTTCCTTGTTCCTGATAATTGTCTATTGTTCATGCTTAAATTGTGTTATCCGGAAATCGTAATACATGTGTGAATACATAGACCATAACATGTCCCTAGTGAGCCTCTAGTTCACAAGATCGTTGATCAATAGATGGTTACGGTTTCCTGACCATGGGCATTGGATGTCATTGATAACGGGATCACATCATTAGGAGAATGATGTGATGGACAAGACCCAATCCTAAGCATAGCACTAGATCGTGTAGTTCGTTTGCTAAAGCTTTTCTAATATCAAGTATCATTTCCTTAGACCATGAGATCGTGCAACTCCCGGATACCGTAGGAATGCTTTGGGTATACCAAATGTCACAACGTAACTGGGTGGCTATAAAGGTGCACTATAGGTATCTCCGAAAGTGTCTGTTGGGTTGGCTCGGATCGAGACAGGGATTTGTCACTCCGTATGACGGAGAGGTATCTCTGGGCCCACTCGGTATTGCACCATCATAATGAGCTCAATGTGACTAAGTAGTTAGTCATGGGATCATGCATTACGAAACGAGTAAAGTGGCTTGCCGGTAACGAGATTGAACGAGGTATTGGGATACCGACAATCGAATCTCGGGCAAGTAAAGTACCGATTGACAAAGGGAATTGTATACGGGATTGCTTGAATCCTCGACATCGTGGTTCATCCGATGAGATCATTGTGGAACATGTGGGAGCCAACATGGGTATCCAGATCCCGCTGTTGGTTATTGGCTAGAGAGGTGTCCCGGTCATGTCTGCATGATACCCGAACCCGTAGGGTCTACACACTTAAGGTTCGGTGATGCTAGGGTTATAAGGAAGGTTTGTATGTGATTACCGAATGTTGTTCGGAGTCCCGGATGAGATCCCGGACGTCATGAGGAGTTCCGGAATGGTCCGGAGGTAAAGATTTATATGGGAAGTCACCATACGGTCACGGGAAATATTTGGGGGTATACCGGTATTGTACCGGGACCACCGGAGGGGTTCCGGGGGTCCACCGGGAGGGTCCACCTGCCCCGGAGGGCCTTATGGGCTGTAGGTGGAAGGGAACCAGCCCTTAGTGGGCTGGGCGCCAACCCCCCTAGGGCCCATGCGCCTAGGGTTTGGGGGGAACCCTAAAGGGGGGGGCGCCCCCCTTGCTTCGGGGGCAAGCTCCCTCCCCCCTTGGCCGCCGCCCCCCCTCTAGATCTCATCTAGAGGGGCCGGCCCCCTTCCCCCTTCTCCCTATAAATAGAGGGGTGAGGGGAGGGCTGCAGCACCACATCCAAGGCGCAGCGCCTCCCCTCCCCAACACCTCCCCTCCTCCGCGTGTGCTTGGCGAAGCCCTGCCGGAGAACTGTCACTCCACCACCACCACGCCGTCGTGCTGCTGTTGGAGCCTTCTTCCTCAACCTCTCCCTCCTTCTTGCTGGATCAAGGCGTGGGAGACGTCACCACTCCGTACGTGTGTTGAACGCGGAGGTGCCGTCCGTTCGGCGCTTGGATCATCGGTGATTTGGATCACGACGAGTACGACTCCATCAACCCCGTTCTCTTGAACGCTTCCGCTCGCGATCTACAAGGGTATGTAGATGCACTCCTCTCCTCTCGTTGCTAGTAAACTCCATAGATTGATCTTGGTGATGCGTAGAAAATTTTAATTTCTGCTATGATCCCCAACAGTGGCATCATGAGCTAGGTCTATGCGTAGTTTCTATGCATGAGTAGAACACAAGTTGTTGTGGGCGTCGATTTTGTCAATTTACTTGCCATTACTAGTATTATCTTGATTCGGCGGCATCGTGGGATGAAGCGGCCCGGACCGACCTTACACGTACGCTTACGTGAGACAGGTTCCATCGACTGATATGCACTAGTTGCATAAGGTGGCTAGCGGGTGTCTGTCTCTCCCACTTTAGTCGGATCGGATTCAATGAAAAGGGTCCTTATGAAGGGTAAATAGAAATTGGCATATCACGTTGTGGTTTTGGCGTAGGTAAGAATCGTTCTTGCTAGAAACCTATAGCAGCCACGTAAAAGTTTGCAACAACAATTAGAGGACGTCTAACTTGTTTTTGCAGCAAGTGTCATGTGATGTGATATGGCCAGAAGGATGTGATGAATGATATATGTGATGTATGAGATTGATCATGTTCTTGTAATAGGAATCACGACTTGCATGTCGATGAGTATGACAACCGGCAGGAGCCATTGGAGTTGTCTTAATTTATTTATGACCTGCGTGTCAACTGGAACGTCATGTAATTACTTTACTTTATTGCTAACCGTTAGCCATAGTAGTAGAAGTAATAATTGGCGAAACAACTTCATGAAGACACGATGATGGAGATCATGGTGTCATGCCGGTGACGATGATGAACATGGTGCCCCGAAGATGGAGATCAAAAGGAGCAAAAATGATATTGGCCATATCATGTCACTATTTGATTGCATGTGATGTTTATCATGTTTTACATCTTATTTGCTTAGAACAACGGTAGCATAAATAAGATGATCCCTCGCTAAAATTTCAAGAAAGTGTTCCCCCTAACTGTGCACTGTTGCGAAGGTTCATTGTTCCGAAGCACCACGTGATGATCGGGTGTGATAGGTTCTAACGTTCGCATACAATGGGTGTAAGCCAGATTTACACACACAATACACTTAGGTTGACTTGACGAGCCTAGCATGTACAGACATAGCCTCGGAACACAAGAGACCGAAAGGTCGAACATGAGTCGTATAGCAGATACGATCAACATGAAGATGTTCACCGATGATGACTAGTCCGTCTCACGTGATGATCGGACACGGCCTAGTTGACTCGGATCATGTATCACTTAGATGACTAGAGGGATGTCTGTCTGAGTGGGAGTTCGTTAATAATTTGATTAGCTGAACTTAATTATCATGAACTTAGTCTAAAAAACCTTTACAATATGTCTTGTAGATCAAATGGCCCACGCTAATGTTGCCCTCAACTTCAACGCGTTCCTAGAGAAAACCAAGCTGAAAGACGATGGTAGCAACTACACGGACTAGGTCCGTAACCTGAGGATTATCCTCATAGTTGCCAAGAAAGCATATGTCCTTGAAGCACCGCTAGGTGATGCACCTGTTTTCCCAGCAACTCAAGACGTTCTGAACGCCTGGCAGTCACGTAGTGATGATTACTCCCTGGTTCAGTGCGGCATGCTTTACAGCTTAGAACCGGGGCTCCAAAAGCGTTTTGAGCAGCACGGAGCATATGAGATGTTCCAAGAGCTGAAAATGGTTTTCCAAGCTCATGCCCGGGTCAAGAGATATGAAGTCTCCGACAAGTTCTACAGTTGTAAGATGGAGGAGAATAGTTCCGTCAGCGAGCAGATACTCAAAATGTCCGGGTTGCACAACCGCTTGTCTCAGCTGGGAGTTAATCTCCCGGATGACGCGGTCGTTGACAGAATCCTTCAGTCGCTCCCACCTAGGTACAAGAGCTTTGTGATGAACTTCAATATGCAGGGGATGGAAAAGACCATTCCTGAGGTATATTCAATGCTGAAATCAGCGGAGGTGGAGATCAAAAAAGGAACATCAAGTGTTGATGGTGAATAAAACCACTAAGTTCAAGAAAGGCAAGGGTAAGAAGAACTTCAAGAAAGATGGCAAGGGAGTTGCCGCGCCCGGTAAGCAAGCTGCCGGGAAGAAGAAAAAGAATGGACCCAAGCCTGAGACTGAGTGCTTTTATTGCAAGGGAAACGGTCACTGGAAGCGGAACTGCCCCAAGTACTTAGCGGATAAGAAGGCCGGCAATACTAAAGGCATATGTGATATACATGTTATAGATGTGTACCTAACCAGCGCTCGTAGTAGCTCCTGGGTATTTGATACCGGTGCAGTTGCTCATATTTGTAACTCAAAGCAGGAGCTACGGAATAAGTGGAGACTGGCGAAGGACGAGGTGACGATGCACGTCGGGAATGGTTCCAAGGTCGATGTGATCGCCGTCGGCACGCTACCTCTACATTTACCTACGGGACTAGTTTTAAACCTCAATAATTGTTATTTAGTGCCAGCTTTGAGGATGAACATTGTATCTGGATCTCGTTTAATGCGAGATGGCTACTCATTTAAATCCGAGAATAATGGTTGTTCTATTTATATGAGAGATATGTTTTATGGTCATGCCCCGCTGGTCAATGGTTTATTCTTAATGAATCTCAAACGTGATGTTACACATATTCATAGTGCGAATGCCAAGAAATGTAAGGTTGATAATGATAGTCCCACATACTTGTGGCACTGCCGCCTTGGTCACATTGGTGTCAAACGCATGAAGAAACTCCATGCAGATGGACTTTTGGAGTCTCTTGATTATGAATCATTTGACACGTGTGAACCATGCCTCATGGGCAAAATGACCAAGACTCCGTTCTTCGGAACAGTGGAGCGAGCAACCAACTTATTGGAAATCATACATACTGATGTGTGCGGTCCAATGAGCATTGAGGCTCGCGGTGGCTATCGTTATGTTCTCACCCTCACTGATGACTTGAGTAGATATGGGTATGTCTACTTAATGAAACACAAGTATGAGACCTTTGAAAAGTTCAAGGAATTTAAGAGTGAGGTTGAGAATCAACGTGACAGGAAAATAAAGTTCTTACGATCAGATCGTGGAGGGGAATATTTGAGTCACGAATTTGGCACACACTTAAGGAAATGTGGAATTGTTTCACAACTCACGCCGCCTGGAACACCTCAGCGTAATGGTGTGTCCGAATGTCGTAATCACACTCTATTGGATATGGTGCGATCTATGATGTCTCTTACCGATCTACCGCTATCATTCTGGGGATATGCTTTAGAGACTGCCGCATTCACTTTAAATAGGGCTCCGTCGAAATCCGTTGACGTGACACCGTATGAATTATGGTTTGGAAAGAAACCTAAGCTGTCGTTTCTTAAAGTTTGGGGATGCGATGCTTATGTCAAGAAACTTCAACCTGAAAAGCTCGAACCCAAGTCGGAAAAATGCGTCTTCATAGGATACCCTAAGGAAACCATTGGGTATACCTTCTACCTTAGATCCGAAGGCAAGATCTTCGTTGCCAAGAACGGGTCCTTTCTAGAGAAAGAGTTTCTCTCGAAAGAAGTAAGTGGGAGGAAAGTGGAACTTGATGAGATGACCCCTCTCGAACCAGAAAGTAGTGCAGCACAAGAAAATGTTTCTGTGGTGCCTGCACCGACTAGAGAGGAAGTTAATGATGACGATCATGATCAAGTTACCACCGAACTTCGTAGGTCCACAAGGACACGTTCCGCACCAGAGTGGTACGGCAACCCTGTCCTGGAAATCATGTTGTTGGACAACGGTGAACCTTCAAACTATGAAGAAGCAATGGCGGGTCCAGATTCCAACAAATGGCTTGAAGCCATGCAATCCGAGATAGGATCCATGTATGAAAACAAAGTATGGACTTTGACAGACTTACCCGATGATCGGCGAGCGATAGGAAATAAATGGATCTTTAAGAAGAAGACGGACGTGGATGGAAATGTTACCATCTATAAAGCTCGACTTGTCGCTAAGGGTTATCGACAAGTTCAAGGAGTTGACTACGATGAGACCTTCTCACCCGTAGCGAAGCTGAAGCCGTCCGAATCATGTTAGGAATTGCCGAATTCTACGATTATGAAATATGGCAAATGGACGTCAAAACGGCTTTCCTTAACGGCTTCCTTAAGGAAGAATTGTATATGATGCAGCCGGAAGGTTTTGTCGATCCTAAGAGGGCTGACAAAGTATGCAAGCTCCAGCGCTCAATCTATGGGCTGGTGCAGGCATCTCGGAGTTGGAACATTCGCTTTGATGAGATGATCAAAGCGTTTGGGTTTACGCAGACTTATGGAGAAGCCTGTGTTTACAAGAAAGTGAGTGGGAGCTTTGTAGCATTTCTCTTATTATATGTGGATGACATACTATTGATGGGAAATGATATAGAATTCTTGGAAAGTATAAAGGCCTACTTCAATAAGTGTTTTTCAATGAAGGACCTTGGAGAAGCTGCTTACATATTAGGCATCAAGATCTATAGAGATAGATCGAGACGCCTCATAGGTCTTTCACAAAGCACATACCTTGACAAGATATTGAAGAAGTTCAATATGGATCAGTCCAAGAAGGGGTTCTTGCCTGTATTGCAAGGTGTGAGATTGAGCACGGCTCAATGCCCGACCACGGCAGAAGATAGAGAAAAGATGAGTGTCGTCCCCTATGCCTCGGCCATAGGGTCTATTATGTATGCCATGCTGTGTACCAGACCTGATGTAAACCTTGTCGTAAGTTTGGTAGGAAGGTACCAAAGTAATCCCGGCATGGAGCACTGGACAGCGGTCAAGAACATTGTGAAGTACCTGAAAAGGACTAAGGATATGTTTCACGTTTATGGAGGAGACGAAGAGCTTGTCGTAAAGGGTTACGTCGATGCTAGCTTCGACACAGATCTGGATGACTCTAAGTCACAAACCGGATACGTGTATATTTTGAATGGTGGGGCAGTCAGCTGGTGCAGTTGCAAGCAAAGCGTCGTGGCGGGATCTACATGTGAAGCGGAGTACATGGCAGCCTCGGAGGCAGCACATGAAGCAATCTGGATGAAGGAGTTCATTGCCGACCTAGGAGTTATTCCCAATGCATCGGGGCTAATGACTCTCTTCTGTGACAACACTGGAGCTATTGCCCTTGCCAAGGAGCCCAGGTTTCACAAGAAGACCAGGCACATCAAGCGTCGCTTCAACTCCATTCGTGAAAATGTTCAAAATGGAGAAATAGATATTTGTAAAGTGCATACGGATTTGAATGTCGCAGATCCGTTGACTAAACCTCTTCCACGAGCGAAACATGATCAACACCAGAACTCTATGGGTGTACGATTCATCACAATGTAACTAGATTATTGACTCTAGTGCAAGTGGGAGACTGTTGGAAATATGCCCTAGAGGCAATAATAAAATGGTTATTATTATATTTCCTTGTTCATGATAATTGTCTATTGTTCATGCTTTAATTGTGTTATCTGGAAATCGTAATACATGTGTGAATACATAGACCATAACATGTCCCTAGTGAGCCTCTAGTTGACTAGCTCGTTGATCAATAGATGGTTACGGTTTCCTGACCATGGACATTGGATGTCATTGATAACGGGATCACATCATTAGGAGAATGATGTGATGGACAAGACCCAATCCTAAGCATAGCACTAGATCATGTAGTTCGTTTGCTAAAGCTTTTCTAATGTCAAGTATCATTTCCTTAGACCATGAGATGGTGCCACTCCCAGATACCGTAGGAATGCTTTGGGTATACCAAACGTCACAACGTAACTGGGTGGCTATAAAGGTGCACTACAGGTATCTCCGAAAATGTCTGTTGGGTTGGCTCGGATCGAGACTGGGATTTGTCACTCCGTATGACGGAGAGGTATCTCTAGGCCCACTCGGTATTGCATCATCATAATGAGCTCAATGTGACTAAGTAGTTAGTCACGGGATCATGCATTACGGAACGAGTAAAGTGGCTTGCTGGTAACGATATTGAACGAGGTATTGGGATACCGACGATCGAATCTCGGGCAAGTAAAGTACTGATTGACAAAGGGACTTGTATACGGGATTGCTTGAATCCTCGACATCGTGGTTCATCCGATGAGATCATCGTGGAACATGTGGGAGCCAACATGGGTATCCAGATCCCGCTGTTGGTTATTGGCTAGAGAGGTGTCTCGGTCATGTCTGCATGATTCCCGAACCCGTAGGGTCTACACACTTAAGGTTCGATGACGCTAGGGTTATAAGGAAGGTTTGTATGTGATTACCGAATGTTGTTCGGAGTCCCGGATGAGATCCCGGACGTCACGAGGAGTTCCGGAATGGTCCGGAGGTAAAGATTTATATATGGGAAGTCACCATACGGTCACCGGAAATATTTGGGGGTATACCGGTATTGTACCGGGACCACCGGAGGGGTTCCGGGGGTCCACCGGGAGGGTCCACCTGCCCCGGAGGGCCTTATGGGCTGTAGGTGGAAGGGAACCAGCCCTTAGTGGGCTGGGCGCCAACCCCCCTAGGGCCCATGCGCCTAGGGTTTGGGGGGAACCCTAAAGGGGGGGGCGCCCCCCTTGCTTCGGGGGCAAGCTCCCTCCCCCCTTGGCCGCCGCCCCCCCTCTAGATCTCATCTAGAGGGGCCGGCCCCCTTCCCCCTTCTCCCTATAAATAGAGGGGTGAGGGGAGGGCTGCAGCACCACATCCAAGGCGCAGCGCCTCCCCTCCCCAACACCTCCCCTCCTCCGCGTGTGCTTGGCGAAGCCCTGCCGGAGAACTGTCACTCCACCACCACCACGCCGTCGTGCTGCTGTTGGAGCCTTCTTCCTCAACCTCTCCCTCCTTCTTGCTGGATCAAGGCGTGGGAGACGTCACCACTCCGTACGTGTGTTGAACGCGGAGGTGCCGTCCGTTCGGCGCTTGGATCATCGGTGATTTGGATCACGACGAGTACGACTCCATCAACCCCGTTCTCTTGAACGCTTCCGCTCGCGATCTACAAGGGTATGTAGATGCACTCCTCTCCTCTCGTTGCTAGTAAACTCCATAGATTGATCTTGGTGATGCGTAGAAAATTTTAATTTCTGCTATGATCCCCAACAGTGGCATCATGAGCTAGGTCTATGCGTAGTTTCTATGCATGAGTAGAACACAAGTTGTTGTGGGCGTCGATTTTGTCAATTTACTTGCCATTACTAGTATTATCTTGATTCGGCGGCATCGTGGGATGAAGCGGCCCGGACCGACCTTACACGTACGCTTACGTGAGACAGGTTCCATCGACTGACATGCACTAGTTGCATAAGGTGGCTAGCGGGTGTCTGTCTCTCCCACTTTAGTCGGATCGGATTCAATGAAAAGGGTCCTTATGAAGGGTAAATAGAAATTGGCATATCACGTTGTGGTTTTGGCGTAGGTAAGAATCGTTCTTGCTAGAAACCTATAGCAGCCACGTAAAAGTTTGCAACAACAATTAGAGGACGTCTAACTTGTTTTTGCAGCAAGTGTCATGTGATGTGATATGGCCAGAAGGATGTGATGAATGATATATGTGATGTATGAGATTGATCATGTTCTTGTAATAGGAATCACGACTTGCATGTCGATGAGTATGACAACCGGCAGGAGCCATTGGAGTTGTCTTAATTTATTTATGACCTGCGTGTCAACTGGAACGTCATGTAATTACTTTACTTTATTGCTAACCGTTAGCCATAGTAGTAGAAGTAATAATTGGCGAAACAACTTCATGAAGACACGATGATGGAGATCATGGTGTCATGCCGGTGACGATGATGAACATGGTGCCCCGAAGATGGAGATCAAAAGGAGCAAAAATGATATTGGCTCGCGATCTGCAAGGGTATGTAGTTGCACTCCTCCCCTCTCGTTGCTAGTAAACTCCATAGATTGATCTTGGTGATGCGTAGAAAATTTTAATTTCTGCTACGATCCCCAACAGAAGACCACTCCTATTTACCCCATGAGGTCTTCGCTCGAACTTGGCATGCCGATGTTGGTAATATCGTGCATATGGTGCCTTGCATTGCTTACTGTATACATTAAAGATGTCATCTGCTTAGTTTAGACATGCTTTGTGTCAATGCCATCTGTTTAGTTTCTTTATCGTATATGTGAATCATGCAATGCCATCTTGTCTAGCCAGGCATCATATATGTGAATTTTGCAATGCCACCCTGGTTAGCCAGTCATCTTATATCTGAATTATATCATGCCATCATTTTTTTATTACGTGTTAAATTTGTCAACAATTTTAGTAAATTCAATTACTCTTCCTGTGCATCAGCCATTCGGCACGGTCATGGAAAAATCTGGAGTGGAAACAAGGTCTTTAGAGCAGACAATGCTATTTGACGAAGCGCATGTCTTGCTGGTTACCGATAGCTCATCAGAGCAGGATTCAGAGACAGATGACCAGTCATATTCCCCCCCCCCCCGAGGTGCATGCCCTAACTTGGCAGGATTATGTTGCTCATATCGTGCGTATGGTATCTTGCATTGCTATGTCATTTGCTTAGTTTAGACATGCTTTGTGTGAATGCCACCTGTTTAGTGTCTAATTACCATATATGTGAATTATGCAATGCCATCTTGTTGCAAGACATTATATATGTGAATTATGCAATGTTATCTTATTGCAAGGCATTATGTATGTGAATTATACAATGCCATGCTGTTTAGGCAAGCGTCATATATGTGAATTATATCATGTCGTCCTTTTTTTGTATTTCTCATTGCTTTTGTCGACAATGTTTGTATATTCAACTGCTCTTCCTGTGCATCAGCCATTTGAATTGGTGATGGTGAAATCTGGAGTGAAAACAAGGTCTTCAGAGCAGACAATGCTACCTGCTGAAGCAGATATCTTGCTGGTTACAGATAGCTCTTCAGAGGAGGATTCAGAGGCAGATGACCAGTCCTATTATCCCCCTGAGGTGTATGCTCAAACTTGGCAGGGTTATATTACTCATATAATGCATATGTTGTATTGCAATGCTTAGTTTTTACATTATATACACAATATTGAATGCCATCTCCTTAGTTGACACATCATATATGCGATTGCCCTCTGCTCACTTCCTTAGTATATAAATCATATATTTGAATTATGTCATGCCATGATGTTTACATAGACAGCATGTATCTGAATTATGGCATGCCAACCCATTTTCTAAAGACATAATATAGTTATATCATCTCATCCTGTTTACATAGTCATCATATTTTAAATTATGTCATTCTATCCATGAATTATATCATGTTTCCATCGACGGCATGTTTGTGATTTATGGCATGCCAATCACTTTAATAGACACATCGTATAGTTATATCATGTCATCCTGTTTACATAGTCATCATATTTTGAAGTATGTCATTCTATCCTGTTTAGTTAGCCATCATACATGTGAAATTATGTCATTCTATCCTGTTTAATTAGCCATCATATATGTGAAATTATGTCCTACTATTCTGTTTGCTTAGACAACATAAATGTGAATTATTTCATGCCCTATTTTCTTCCCTACTATGCATTGAACCTGTCTATCTTACAATGTATGTACATTCAATTACTTTTCTTGTTTATCAGCCATTTCAATTGGAGGGAGTGATGGCAGTATTTGTGGGAGTAAAAACACGGTCTTCAGAAAAGATCGTGCTACCTGTCGATGCAGATAGAACCACGGTTGTACTTGCCCAAGAACTAGCCCCACCACACATAACCCACACTCATGCAGATTGTACCCCTACCCAGTTGGACAGAGAACCAGAGAACCAGCTACACCCCTTCTAACCCCAACCCCAGCAGATAGACGCCCAGTTCCCGTTGACACAGCACCGTCTCCACCACAGAGCACCAAAACACGAGCAGTTAGTAAGGCAACTGCAGTGCCCAAATCACGAGGACCACCACTCCGAACCCGAAGTCAACGCTTAAAGCAGAAGAAGAATTGTTCTCAGGTCAGGTTCCGTAGCTATGGTTCATACTACTTTGCTCTTGCATCACTGTATTTACTGATACCAACTAATTTCAAATTTGAAGGATGCAATTGAAACTCCAATGGCGCAACAGGTATGTTTTAAACCTGTTTCTTCAACGTGTTTGGCTGTTTGCTGTTGTAACTTGCTCTATGTTGATTTCAGTTTCAATTGAATAAACAGTTATGTTCTCATGCCATGCACATTACAAGTGTTGTTATTGCTGTGTAGTTTCCCACACTTATATTCTGTCTATGCTGCTTTGTCTTAAATAGATATGATTTGAACTGTATCTATCTTGATTTGGCAAGATAAACTAGAATGATATAGACCATACAGTGACCATACTACATAGATATATGTTTGTTTCATGCTGTTATCCTGTCCACCATACTACTGAACTGGTTTACCAAAATGAGTTTCATATACTACATTGTAAACCTGAGATGTGTTTGTTTGTTTCTCTTTTAGAACGCGGATAAAATATTGGAGAAGAGTACCCTGTTATGCAATGGTAAAGGAAGTAATGCAGATAAGGTTCAAGATAGTGAGACATCCCTGTTGGTCTCCAAGAAAGCTGATAAAAACTATATTGAAGACACTGAGACAACCCCAAAGTCCTGTCTTGATGTAGTGTTCGAGTTACTGGCTACCACTGCTGGCACCAGCTCTTCGAACTCGTTGCCTGAATCAGTTCGGCTTCTTGAGTCTCAACTTCAAGTTGAAAGACATCGATCAGATGTTATGCGACAGGAAGCCGAAGGACTGAGGAAGTCCTTGCAGAATTCAGATGCATACTTTCTGGTGCAACAACAAGCGCTGGAGGACTTAAGCGCCAAACAAGAGAAAGTTAATAAGCTTGCTAAGCATCTTGCCAGCATTATGGGTACCCAGGATATTGTTTCTTGAGCTCTTCTAAAGTGGTTTCAGTTCTAGACTTGTTTTACTGCGGCGTTTATATGCTGATGTGTTCCCTATATTTGCACTGGTGGCGAACTTTGATGCCCAGTGGATGTAATATGTGTAATAGCCGTGATAGCCTAGTGTAAGTTGCTTGCTTATTTATTTCCTTGTTATCTTGTTTATTTGTTTGCTTGTAGTCAGTGCAGTTCTTTTTCTGCGGTTTGCTAGTGGCTGCAATAACCTATTTTTTAAAACTAGGCCACAATAACCATGGGCTAATATTTACTATAGTGACATTGGGCCTCCTACGGGCCGTAGAAACAGTGGGCCTTCTACGGGCCGTAGAAACAGTGGGCCTTCTACGGGCCGTAGAAACAGTGGGCCTTCTACGGGCCGTAGAAACAGTGTTCTTCTACGGGCCGTAGAAACAATGGGCCTTTTATGGGCCGTATCATCAATGGGCCTTATACGGGCCGTATGATCGATTGGCCAAACATGGGCCAAACAGACCGCATTCTGGCCGTAAACGGGCTAGAGTTGGAATCGTCCGTTCATGGGCCGACCATAACGGGCCATCGTTAATAGGTCGTATTTGATGACGCTATGAAAACGGCCCAACGTATTAACGGACCACAAACGGGCCGACTGTAACCACGGGCTGAATTTGGCCCACAAGCAGAAAATGACAGTAACAGGCCGTAAGTAAACGAATGCCGGAAAATAGCCCAAGAATAAATGGGCTCTGAGAAGGCCGAAAGATAACATGGGCCGGAAACGGCCCAACGGAATAACGGGCTGTTAATGGGTATAAAGTGATACACGGTTCTTTACGGGCCAGTTTCACGACGGGCCGTTAATGGGTGTAAAGTGATACACTGTTCATTACGGGCCAGTTTCACCACGGGCCGTTAATAGGCCAAGAGTTACATAGGGCCTCATATGGGCCGAAAGACGTCATGGGCCATACATGGGCCAGAAGTGAAAACGGGCTGTAATCATATTGGATGGCCCAGATGACGCTACTGGGCCTAATTCGAATAGGGCGTAACGGGCCTTGGGTTAGCAGGCTGTAAATGGGCTATATGCGAACAGGTCGTTAACAGGCTTTCCATGGGCCGGCCCGCCACCTTTTGACCAAGTCAAACGGGCCGGCCTTTTCACAGGAATGGGCCTCTGTTGGGCCGTGCCACGTGTCGACGTATCATAGGTGCCTTCTGTCCAATGAGTGGATGACATCTGTCCCAGCGATGAGCCGACACGTGTTTCCTCCAGCCAATGATGATTTTACACGTGGAAAATCCCCATTGGTCGGGGCGGTTAACGGGTTATCGGATCCAAAACCCGACCCAATAGCTTAACGGCGTTCCGTTACGGTGGATGCCACGTGTCGGTCACCCTTGACGAAAGCACTTCTGTGACGCGCGATTTATCGTCATGGAAGTGGACACTTCCGTGATGATAATTTTGGTAATGTCATGGAACACTTCTACGACAGCACAGGTATGACTATCTTGATTCTGTCATAAATTTGTCATGGATGTACATGCATGACAAAAAACGCGACCTAGTGTGACAAACACGTATCATCACGGAAGTGTATTTTTTTGTAGTGATGGTGTGTTTTCTCTACAAATATCTTGGCCTCCAGCTATCGATCAAGCAGATCACAAGATCTAAATGGTAACCTATTATTGATGAGGTGCTCAATTTTCTCCAAGGTTGGAAGAAGGGCTTAGTGACGTGTGGTAGCAGATGAATCCTTGCAGACTCTATGGTTAGGGTGAGGCCTACCCACCACGTGTTGGACGTAGATACACCAAAATGGTCCCTAGATAGAGTGGACAAGGGCTGCAAGGCATTCTTTTGGGAAGCGACACAGGAGATACATGGCGGTAAGTGTCTCATGTCTTTGCAGGAAGTTTGTCGACCCAAGCATCTTGCAGTCCTGGGCGCGTTTGACATTAGAAAGCATGGAATCGCGTTGCGTCTATGTTTGGTTTGATTGCCACATATGGATGACTCAAGGCCAACCGAAAATGACCCACATGTCCAAGGTGCATTTGCTAGCGTGGTACATTTGGCGTCTTGGATCCGGAGATCGAATTATTTTCTGGAAGGATCTATGGTTGAATGGTTCTACATTGGCGGAAATTGCTCCGTTGGTGGTTGCTAAACTCAATACTCAAACTAACAGTCAATGTAAAGTAAAGGAGGCCATGCACGTGAACTAATGGGTCTCAAGTATCAGAGGTGAGCTATCCGAGGATGGATTGGTGCAGTTTGTTGATCTTTGGGATATTCTCCTCTCGGTGGTGTTGCTAGCCGGGCAGGATGATTAGGCAGTCTAGAAGTGGAATGATCAAGGGACCTTCACATTAGTATCGACCTACCTTATGTCTGCCTTGGGCGTACGATAGTCGCCTATGTGGGTGTTATAAGGAAATGCTCAACATGCCTCACCTACAAAATCTTCATGTGGCTAGCATTATAGTACATGTTGTGGACCTCGGATCACAGGCTTCGACATGGTCTGCACGACAATTGCTCCCCATGCTTCACGTGTGACCAAGAAGAAGGTACGGTCGACCACATCTACGATGCTACTACGCTCTGCAGGAATGGTTCACTTGTTTCAACAAAGCCATGATCGATCTTGCCATTCTCCCGACCACGGATGATCTCATTGAGACCTGGTGGTTGAGCTCGTGAAAGCGCATGCCGATAGTCTAGCGGAAAGGTTTTGACTCGCTCATCACTCTTATCTGCTGGAATCTTTGGAAGCAACGACATGCAGGAGTCTTTGGTAATACGAGAAGTATTGTCATGGCCCATGCTTTGCTAGACAAATTTTTGATGAGCTTGGTACATGCGCTATGGCAGGAGATGCATGAGTCTCTGATTTCTTGTGAGAAGTTTCTTTCGTGAGTAGGAGTGATAGTTGAGAGTTTGTGCCCCTTGTCGACTTGTGATGGGATCTCGTTTTTCCTTTTCAGTTCGATCTCTTGTAAGTATTCTCTGTCTTTTATAAAGCTATGGTATGCTTTTTGCATACTCTCAAAAAAAGAATCCCCTTCAAGTTCTTGGGCATGTTCATGTTTGGCTTCTTATTCTAACCATTGAGCATAAATAACTTATGGCTCCTCACTATGATATGTCCAAAGTGGTAACCTTCAATGAAATCCATAATCAGTAGGTGTAGCTTTAATATACATATCCTTTCGATTGTTGCATTGTTCTTGCATATCTTCACCTAATAATAAAGGACAGAGCCTTTCATAGTTCTCCATCCGTCATCTCTTTATATCTGTCAGCCATAATCTTGACTTAGCGCGTGCGTTGGCGGACATGGTTGTGCCGTTGTGGAGAACCAGCACGACCGACGGATGTGGTGCGTGTAGTTAGTCAGTTAGCACATGCATAGACTGGATGTGATCGTCTGCATGCATGGTTGTTAGTCGGTTAGCTTGTGTGTGGCCATTGCGTGAGGTTAGGCCAGGTAGTGTTGAACGTGTGCGTGCATGGCCAAGAGTGGCAGGTGTGCGTGCGCCTGTGTGCTAGCCTGGGTATCAATACCCCTCCCATGTACTGATCAAAGCGCGCCAGTATGAGCCGAGCCTAGGAGCCAGAGATGAGGTAGTCTCCGCCAGGACCATGGTATGCGCCCGGTCGGCTGTGAAAGAGCTCCTCTGGGTAGGCTGCGATGTGTTGCCGCGCCCGGGTGTGTGCCTAGTACAGTGAGGCCGTTCGTGCGGCCGAGGCGTTTGTGCGCCGAAAAAATTGTGTGGTCCATCTTCCACCTTCGTTTGTGCAAGTGAGAGAAAGAGAGCTGGTATCGGGTTTGTCCCAACATTTGGTATCAGAGCTTGGTGTCTTGGGCGTGCTTGCCGTGCCGGAGGCGTGGCAGCGATGGCCGCGCTTGCCGGCGACTGCGCGATGGAGCTCCGGGCCGTGTGTCGGCCTATGGAGGTGGGCGGCGCTGCGGCTGTCATGGTGCATGGCGGAGTCGGTGGGCGGTGACGGCGTACGTGCGGCGACCGCGGAGGCCGCCGAGGCGCTGCGTGGTGGCGCGGCGGCGAAGGCACTGCATGGCGGCATGGAGGCTGCGGCGGCCGTGGCGCAGTGACCGGGAACATCGACAACAAGGGACGCAACGCGATGTCCACGGTGCGGAGGTCGGGCGGCGTGGCTGAGTCGCGTGCGAGGGCGGCCGGCAACGAGTTCAAGGCCATACTCGACGACGAGCTATGTCAAGATTAGGGGGAAAATTATCAGCCATAATCTTGACTTAGCGCGTGCGTTGGCGGACATGGTTGTGCCGTTGTGGAGAACCAGCACGACCGACGGATGTGGTGCGTGTACTTAGTCAGTTAGCACATGCATAGACTGGATGTGATCGTCTGCATGCATGGTTGTTAGCTGGTTAGCTCGTGTGTGGCCGTTGCGTGAGGTTAGGCCAGGTAGTGTTGAACGTGTGCGTGCGTGGCCAAGAGTGGCAGATGTGCGTGCGCCTGTGTGCTAGCCTGGGTATAAATACCCCTCCCATGTACTGATCAAAGCGCGCCAGTATGAGCCGAGCCTAGGAGCCAGAGATGAGGTAGTCTTCGCCATAACCATGGTATGCGCCCGGTCGGCTGTGAGAGAGCTCCTTTGGGTAGGCTGCGGTGTGTTGCCGCGCCCGGGTTTGTGCCTAGTAAAGTGAGGCCGTTCGTGCGGCCGAGGCGTTTGTGCGCCGGAAAAATTATGTGCTCCATCTTCCACCTTCGTTTGTGCGAGTGAGAGAAAGAGAGCTGGTATCGGGTTTGTCCCAACAATATCCGTTGATTTTGTTTTAACCATAAAGATTGACGGTCGAGATTTAAAAACAAATCTTCTATACATAAGGAAATGAAGTATTCGATTTTAGAGTAATAGCGGCTGGCCGAGTAAAGGTCGGCTGGGCGTACGGGCAGGTGAAGGATGTTACTAGAGTTAATCATGATCGTGATTCCTAGCCGGATCGAACTAGGTGCGGTCATTGAATAGGAGTTGTGCTAGCTAGGTTTGGCTGCTTTAAATACCCATGTAATGCCCTGTAATTAGTACCCTGATAAAAAACAATAAAGTTACATGAACAACACGTTCCTGTTTCAATATCTTTGTGTCTCGTTCTCGTGTGTGTGGGTCGGACCTGGCGACTTTCGTACGTATGTGAGTACGTACTTGTCCGGCCGGCCGATCGAAGATTGCCTTTTTTACGTGCAACTCCAAGTTAGGATCAATTCATCATGGTGTCTGCTTGATCTCGAGCCGCATAGTACATGGCGAGAAGTAAAGCCAGCTTGGTACAAAACATCCGTGACTTCGACGGAAAGTAGTTATGCGACGTACATCGGGCCTGAAATTAACAGAGGATGTTGGGGTCCGCGAGATGCCATGGAGGACGTCGGGGTTGGCAAGATGTTGGCGAGACAATCCCGGGTCCTCCGAGTTCGTAACCAGCGCAGCTCGTGAGGGAGGGGCCTGGGCATTCAAGTTTCAACACGATTCAAATCATAATATGTTCGTGAATTCAAATAAATACTTAGGAAACCATAAAATGTTCGTGATTTTAAAGAACCGTCCGTATGTTATAAAAAAAATTCATGATTTCAAAAAAATTCTCGCGAAATAAAAATGTTCTTGATTTTTAGAAATGGTCGCCTGTTCAATTATATCCGGGAATTTGAATTAAATGTCCATGAAATTTGAAAAATACAATCATGAATTATTTAAAAAATGCCCACGGAATACAATAATGTTCATGATTTTGAAGAAAATGATCATGTAATCAAAACATAATCGTGAATCTGAAAAAATGTCCATGCAATTTTCGAAGATGTCCATAAAAATTAAAAAAATATCTCATGAATTCATAAATTTGTTCCCCAACATATTTAAAAAGCTCATCGATTCAACAAATGTTCATGAATTCGAAAACTGTTCATCTCAACATAAAAAATGTTCGTGTAGGCTTTCCAAAAGTCTTTTATGTCTAGGATTTGATTAGTTTTTCAAAAGTCTTTATATGTGTAGGCATAGGTGGTAGGTGAATGTTCATTACCAGATTGTGTCTCAGCATCACAAATAGAAACATCATTACTATCCTCTGAAGGTTTTTCTATTGCATGTTCACTAGAAGTGTGCAAAATCCTATCATTTTTCTTTTTCTTTTTAGATGGACTAGGTGCATCAGCATTAATTCTTTGAGAGTCTTGTTCAATTATTTTAGGGTGACCTTGAGGATAAAGTGGCTCCCGAGCCATTCTACCTCCTCTAGTCATTACTCTAATAGCATGATCATTCATATTATTATTCATCTCATTAAGCAAATCATTTTGAGATTTAACAATTTGTTCTAACTAGGTTTGGACCATAGATGCATGTTTACCTACATCTTTGACATCATTATCAATTCTAAACAACAAGTCACTCAAGCGATTAATCATGTAGGCTTTACGTTGCAATTGTTTCATAACATTTGCATTGAAATAATCTTGCTTAATAATGTAATTGTCAAATTCATACAAGCATTGACTAGGAGATTATAAGGAATATCACCTTCATCAAACTTTATAAGAGAATTTACCTCTATTACCTGTCTCGGTGTGTCAAGACAATGTATTTCTTCAATAGGCATTAAATTCTTAACATCCTCGGCTTTAATACCTCTTTCTTTCATAGCTTTCTTTGCCTCTTGCATATCTTCAGGACTGAGATGTAGAATACCTCTTTTCTTCGGAGTTGGTTTAGGTGGTAGTTCAGAAAGTGTCCAGTCATTATCATTCTTCAATATATTATTCAATAGTTCTTCAGCTTGTTCAATAGTTCATTCCCTGAGAACACAACCAGCACAACTATGTAGGTAGTCCATAGAAGCATCGGTTAGTACATTATAAAATATATCAAGTATTTCATTTTTCTCGAGAGAAGATCACGCAAAGCATTAAGTAATTGGAGAAGCCTCCCCCAAGCTTGAGGGAGATTTTCTTCTTCAATTTACACAAAGTTAAATTTTCCTGTAAGGCAGCTTGTTTCTTATGAGCAGGAAATATTTTTCAAGGAAGTAATATATGATATCCTAGGGACTACGCACACAACCAGGAGCAAGAATATTAAACCATATCTTAACATTACCCTTTAACAAGAATGGAAATAACCTGAGGATATACACTACTAGAATCTGGCATTTTGTCGTCTGCCACCTCTTTGCCGTCTGCCAGCTGACGGCAAAGAGGTTCTTTGCCGTCCGCTTTGAGGAAGCGGACGACAAAGAAAGTGCTGATGGCAAAAAGGGTATTTGCCGTCAGCTGCTTCTTTGTCGTCAGCCAGATGACGGCAAAGAGCTAAAAGACAGACGACAAAGAGCCAGGTGGGCCCCACAGGGCATGGCATGGCTCGGTCAGCTTCTTTGTCGTCTGCTAGTGGACTGCAAAGAGGTGACTACTTTGCCGACAGCTAGCAGACGACAATGTTCCTTCTTTGTCGTCCGCTAGCGGACGACAAAGAGGAGACGTGGGCCAGCCCTGACGGTCGCCCTCTTTGCCGTCTGCTAGCAGACGTGAAACAAGGCCAACTTAACGAGTGGCGCCGTCCCCCTCTCTCTCTTTCTTTCTCTCTCCCTCCCGCGCACCTGCCTCTCTCCTCCTGTCGCCGCCGCCGCAGTCGCTGCCGCCGGCCCGCCCGGCCCCCCGGACCCAGCCCCCGCCGCCGGCCAGCCCTCCCGCACCGCCCCGCCAACAGGAGCCAGGCCGCGGCGGCCGCCCCACCGCGCCTCGTCGCCGAAGGGGTCTGCGCCGGCCCGCCCCGGTGCCGGATCCCTCCCAGCGGCCCCTGCGCCGCCCCGCTGCCATCCAGCCCTCCCGCTCCCCCTCCCCCGCGCCAACAAGAGCCAAGCCGCGGCGGCCGCCCCGCCGCGCCCCATCACCGGAGAGGCCTGCGCCGGCCCGCCCCGGTGCCGGACCCCTCCCTGTGGCCCCTGCGCCGCCCCGCCCCGCTGCCGGACTCCTCCCCGCGGCCCCTGCACCGCCCCGCCCCACCGGCCGACCTCACCGGAGCAAGCAGCAGGTTAGTCTTCTTTTCTGTTTTTTCCTGTTTTTTTGTTCTGTTTTTTCTTGTTTTGTTTTGGGTTAGTGCTAGGTTTAGGTTTAGTGTTGAGTTTTTAGGTTTAGGTTTAGGCTTAGATAAATAGAAGAGGAAGAAGAAAGATGAAAAAAAGTAGAAGAAGAGGAAATAAGAAGAGGAAAAGAAGAAGAGGAGGAAAAAGGATGAGAGGAAGAAGAAGAAGAAGAAGAAGAAGAAGAAGAAGAAGAAGAAGAAGAAGAAGAAGAAGAAGAAGAAGACACCCCGACCCCGACACCCCGACCCCGACACCCTGACACCACACCCCGACCACGACCCCGACACCCTGACACCCCGACCCCGACACGACACCCCGACACGACACCCCGACCCCGACACCCCGACACCCTGACACCACACCCCGACCCACACCCTGACCCCAACCCCGATCCGACACCCCGACCCCGACACGACACCCCGGCACGACACCCCGACCCCGACACCCCGACACCACACCCCGACGCCGACCACCGACACCCCGACCCCGACCCCGACACCCTGACACCCCGACCCCCGACACCCCGACCCCCGATACCCTGACAGCACACCCCGGCACTCTGACACCACACCCCGACCCCGACCCCGACACCCTGACACCACACCCTGACCCCGATCCCGACCCCGACCCCGATGGGGTCATATATTTGTGAATTATGAGTTAGGTCGTATATTTTTCGATTTTGTTATGCAAAACTTCACATATATTTGTGTTGATCGGGTGGATTTAAATCTGCAGTTGTTTCGTCGCTGCGAGGGTGTGGTGTTTGACGACCTCCCTGTGCGTTCGACGAGCTCTACCCCTGCGTTCGTTGGTGAGCACAATTGACATCTCCTCCCCCCTTCATTTGCTCTGTTCCGGTGTTCGTGTCAATGAAACTTGCTAGCTATAGGTGTCAATCATTAGTATGCGTAACCACTATGCGTCTCCCATTCGAAAGGGTTACATCTATAAATATGCATGCATTTGCATATTTATAATTGTGATTCTTTCGAATTGTCCAACGTTATCCATGGATAGCCCGAGTATTTGTAGATTGGGTTCGTTTTCCCATATGCTCTGCTCCGGATCCGATGCAGAATTTCGTTAGTGCCTCCGTGTTGTTCTCAGGGTACACATCCTCTCTGCTTATTGCCGAGACGTGTACCAGGAGAACAGCGGGGAGGTGCTGCCGAAATTTTGCGTCGGATCCGGAGCAGAGCATGGGAAAACGAACCCAATCTACACATACTCGGGTGGGATTAGGACCTATCTTTACCTATTAGCGTGTAGGTTGCATGGACGTAATAAAACTAACAAACTCCATTAACTGGTGGATATGGTTTGCTTAATTATGTATATATTTCTTGTGTGTCCAGTAGGAAGTCAATATGAGTGATCGTGCGTGGATGTACACCAGTTACACTAGGCAGAAAGTTTGGACCGAGGAATGGTTAACAAAAACCAAAGGGTTTGTTAGAGCCGCATTTGCAAATGGCCAGAAATTTAGCTGGTGCCCCTGTGTCCGGTGCGACAACTATAATATGAGGGACAAGCTTGAAATGAGTAAAGACCTGCAGATGTTTGGTTTTACGCCTGGTTACATGGTCTGGACATTTCATGGTGAGTCTGCCCAACGTGCCAGAGCCAAGGTGGTTCATCGTCGCACCAACGAGCATGGTACCGGGATGGAAGACATGGTGCAAGACTTTGACGATGCTCGGGACTCGGACGAGGAGATGGAGGAATCTACAAAGGCCTTCACTGAAATGTTGGAGTCCTCACGTCCTCTCCACGAGCACACTTAGCTTTGTCAGCTGGATGCCATCTCACAAATAATGGCTTTGAAGGCTCAATTCAACTTGGGCAGAGAATGCTATGACGCGATGATGACAGTATTCAGACGATTTCTGCCCAAAAGGCCATGTGCTACCTGCAAACCTGTACCAGTCAGACAAAATCCTCCGTGCTCTTAAGATGCCCTGTGAGAAGATACATGCCTATGAGTAAGGATGTGTCTTATTTAGGCTTCAGTATGAGGACATGAACTATTGTCCCATTTGCAATTCTTCCAGGTATGTTGTGGTAGACAACGGTATGGGTGAGAAGATGCAGACCAAAATACTCGTTAATGTTCTTCGGTATATGCCAATCGTACCAAGACTTCAACGTCTTTTCATGGTCGAAGAGACGACCAGACAGATGACATGGCACAAAACGGGTAAAAGAACTGAACTAGATGCAGATGGGAATGTGATGATGGTGCACACATTGGATGGTGAAGCGTGGAAGTGCTTCGATGCATTACATAAGGAAAAAACGACAGATCCAAGGCATCCTCGAGTCGCCATCAGCACGGATGGGTTCAGTGTGTTTGGTCAGGCGGCAGCCACATACAGTTGTTGGCTCGTGTTTGTCATTCCACTCAATCTCCCCCCGGGCAGATTATGCAAAGAAAGAACATTTTCCTGACGTTGGTACTTCTAGGGCTCAACTATCCGGGGAAGAATATGAATGTGTACATGCATCCACTTAAGGACGAAATGCAAGAAGCTTGGGATAATGGGTTCAAGAAATACGACGCCTTTAGCAAACAGAACTTCGTAATGCGTGGCTGGTACATGTACTCAACGCATGACTTGCCGGCGTATGCGCTATTCATTGGCTGGTGTGCATGGAAGGTTCCCGTGCCCCACATGCAAGGGAGCTCTTGAGTTTCGTTGGCTGGCGGCAGGGCACAAGTATACTTGCTTCGACTTGCATAGACCGTTTCTAGATTCTCGCCATAAGTTCAGGTAAGATAAGAAGAACTTCATCAAAGGTAGAGTTGTCAAACACTCTGCACCACCTGCGTTGACAGGCCAACATACCCTAGATCAGTTAAACGCTCTCGAGCCAGATCCAGAGCGTCCAGGGTATTTCAAGGGGTATAATAAGGAACACGCCTGGACTCACAAGACATGCTTGTGGGATCTGCCTTACTTCAAAGACCTCCTTTGCCCACACAACATCGACGTGATGCACACTGAAAAGAATATCGCCGAAGCCATTTTTTGGTACATTGTTTGGCATAGAGGGGAAATCAAAGGATAATCCGAAGGCTAGAGTTGATCAAGAGGAGCTATGCGATAGACCGTTACAAAACTTGCAAGAACTGAAAGGAAAGCGGAACTGGACGAAGCCAAAGGCATGGTTCAATCTTGGAAGGCCAGCTATGAGGGAAATTATTTTGTGGGTGAAAATGCAGTTGATGTTCCCCGATGGGTATGCAACAAATCTAAAGAGGGGAGCGAGTCTTGAAAAATTGAAAATATTTGGTCTAAAAAGTCATGATTGGCACATATGGATTGAGTGGATAATGCCGGTGATGTTGCGTGGCTTCATCCCTGAGGATGAATGGCTAGTACTGGCAGAGCTGAGCTATTTCTTACGTGTTCTTTGTGCGAAAGAACTATCGCTTGGCCTCCTAGAAGAAATGGAACAGTTGGCGCCAGAGTTGATCTGCAAGTTAGAGATGATCTTTTCGCCAAGCTTCTTTAATCCAATGCAACACTTGATTTTGCATCTCCCGACCGAGGCAAAATTGGGGGGCCCCGTGCAAAATCATTGGTGCTACTCAACTGAGAGGATGCACAAGACGCTTCGAGCAAAATGTAAACATAAATGTAGATGTGAGGCATCAATGGCCGAGGCATTCATCACTAAGGAGGCGGCAAACTTCGTGACAGCACACTACGAAGCCAAAAATCGTCATTTGCATAATCCGAATCCTCGGTACAATGTTGACAACCCTAAAAAGGGTCGATCCAACCTCAGCCTATTCAAAGGGAATCTCGCACCAGCCAGTGGTTGGAAACCAGTATCGTTGGATGTTGAAGAATGGCGGACCATTTCGCTGTATCTCTTCAACAACCTAATAGAAGTGCGGTCGTACATCGAGTAAGTTCTCGGTACATTGTTTCGCAACTTCTAATTCCTTTGAACTGCTCTTATTCCTGGATATTTGATGCAGTCAATACGTCACCATTTTCTCGTATGGCGTGGTGATCCAAAAGGATTCCGTCGAAGAGTATGAGCTTATGGCAAACAAGGAGGCGAATATCCCGGTTTCATCTCTTGGTTAAAAAAAGGTAATTTCCATTAGACCATTTCATTTCTTTGGCTAATTTGCGACTAATGCAACAATCCTTTCATATTAAACTTGTAGGCTAATTCAGAGATTATGGATGATGAATTGAGACAAGTAGCTAATGGTTTTGACTATAACGTCTGTTCATTTGACAAATACGACATCAACGGGTATCGCTTTCGTACCTATGGCAAAGTGCTATCTATGGCCGACCGAACGTCTACAAATTGTTGTGTCTCTGCTATCGGTGAAGGAGATATGGAGTATTATGGAAGAGTTGAAGCAATTTATGAACTTCAATTCCATGGTGAAAACCGACCAAACGTCGTAGTCTTCAGATGTTATTGGTTCCAGCCGAGGGATACTAGAAGGACTCATGAACATATAGGGCTAGTAGAAATCAAGCAAAGCACCCATTTGGATGTTCCTGATGTCTATATTACGGCTCAACAGGCAACCCAAGTTTTCTATCTACCGTGGGCCTGTCAAAGTGATCCAAATCTCAGTGGTTGGGATGTCGTTTATGAAGTGCCACCACGTGTTAGACCACCTCCCTCCAATGAAGAGGATTATGAACCTCAGATTAACCAAGACACATATGACGAAGGAGAATTCTTCCAAGAAACACGTCTTTCCAAAAAACGTTTCAAGAACCACTCTACTCCACCCCAAAACATTGAACTAGACAACGATAGTGAATCCGACTTCACCACTGAGTAGGAACAAGAAGAGCCGGAACAAGAAGAAGTTACTGCTGCAGATGACCTGTCAATGCTTGAATGATTACGTAAAGGAGGGCTTCCGCATGTTGATGCATTTATTGACGATGATGAAGAGCACGTCACTAATAGTGATGATGATGATGCATTTAATGATCCCGGAGCATATATAGATGATTCAGAGTAATATTAGTAATGTGAGGTATTCAATTTTTTATTATGTTCATGATGATGACACACTTAAATTATATACATATTATTCATGTCAGGTATTCAAATTTTTCATGTTGTACTAATTTCATTTACTTTTTGTCATTGCAGGTGTTGACTGGATGGTGGGCAAGGGTCCAGAGCGCCCCAAGCCTCCTGCGAGCGCTACTGGGAGGGGTGGTTCCATTATTCCACCCCAGCCACTCCGGAGAGCACTGCTAGACAGTATGCAGACAGCAGCGGTGGGCGCTTCTACTTCGGCTAGGAGAGGTCGGGGGAGGACGAAGAAGGCTGCTAGAGGTGGACGTGGCAGCGGGAGAGGTAGGAAGGCTGCTACGTCTTCCTCGCCGCCACCCTCAGCTGACTCACCCGACCACCGGACTGCTCCGTCTGACGTGGACCCATCTCGGACTCCGGTCCATGAGCCTCAGGTCCACGATCCTTCGCCCCACCAGACTTGGGTCGCCGATCCTTTGCCCCACCAAACTCGTGTTGCCGATCCTTCGCCCCACGTGAGTCCGGTCCCAGAGTCTTTGTCCCAGAAGACTCCGGTCCCGGAGTCTTACTCCCACGAGACTCTGGGGCTAGTGGCCCTACTGATGGTAGCGAGGACACCTTTTCTGATGATAGCTACAGCGACAACGAGCTAGTTGAGAAGGGCCAGAAGGTTTACAAGCGTGGCTGTACAAAGCTCCCGCCCGTGCCGACGACCCCCGACTAGAGGTGGTTGATTGCGCCTAATGGGTTGAAGTAAGTGCATTTACTCTTTTTAACCTTTTGCCTTCATGTTTCTTAAAATTAATATCTAATGCGTTGGCCTTGTCATACTGCAAGGGCTGGGTACACCCCCGTGGTGTCCGTAGGCCCAACCAGGTCCTTGGTGTGCTTTGCCGCCAGCACTTCCCTGGGTGGGTCACATTGCCCGGTGAGGGTCAGGTTCCACAGCTAGCACTGAGCTGGGAGCTGTACTCGGTTGCCCCAGCCCCGCCAGAGGAGATGGTCGCTGGTGTCTTGTGCGAGACGGTGGCTGACATTGTGTTCCGTCGGTTTTGGGTAATTTCTCCTTTATAGAATTAAAAATCAACACTACCTAGTGATTGTACTAATCAGTGTTGTCTTGTTTGATTGCAGACCTTCTACATGGTTTCAAAGGGAGAGCAGGAGGCCGCGTCTATGGTTGTCGAAGCCGATTGCAAGCGCCTACTTCAGAACTTATGGCACGAGGCTCGGGTGCAGGCCGTTCGAGACTACTACGCCTCGAAGGGTATTAGGATGGCCAAGTCGAAGTGTCGCGGCAAGTTTCTGAGTAAGGAGAAGTACATGCAGGTAATTACCTATTCTTAAGGCCTTGAACTTAGTTTTCTTGATTTGATTCGTAGGCGTAGCGCTGAAATTTCTCTTGACTAACTTAGGTGCCCCCAGATGGTGTGCGGATAAGATGGACTGTTGGGAGGCGTTGGTGGATGCGTGGTGCTCTCCCCAATGGCTAGTCGAACACCATAGGGCCAAGGATAAGCGTGACCAAATGGAAGGTGTGCCACACCATCAAGGGAGCTCCAACCTGTTTGAGTACAGGGATCATTGGGTATGTGGTTTGCTATATGATTCATGCAATTTCATTCTTCATGCTAGCATTTTCCCTTCCAAAATGACTTAATATGCTTAGTTAGTTAAAAAATGGTATAACTACCTTGGATAGTTCATTTATGACATAATTAGCTCTAAAATGACATAATAACCTTAGATAGCTCTATAAAATAACTTAATATGCTTTAGTTAGTTAAAAAATGGCATAACTACCTAGGATAGCTAAATAATGACCTAAACTAATCTTAGCTAGTTCATTTATGACATATTTAGCTCTAAAATGACATAATAAACTTAGATAGTTCTATGAAACGACTTAATATGCTTTAGTTAGTTAAAAATGGCATAACTACCTTGGATAGCTCAATAATGAACTAACCTAATCTTAGCTACTTCATTCATGACATAATTAGCTCTAAAATGACATAATAACCTTGGATAGCTCTATAAAATGCCTAAATATGCTTTAGTTAGCTAAAAATGGCATAACTACCTAGGATAGCTCAATAATGACATAATTAGCATACTTTGGTCAAAAATGGCATAATAATCTTGGTTACCTCCAAAATGACCTAAACTTAGCTTATTTTCGTCGAAAATGACATAATAACCTTACTTAGCTCCAAAATGACCTATTTTTACATAGCAATATCATTCTTCATGCGCGCCACAAGATCCTCTCTCTCAGGCGCGCCACAACAAGAAGCCTGTGCGAAATCTGTTCTACCTCTATGGCATGGCCCATACTGCCCCGTACAAGAAGGCCAAGCCATTCTCGGAGTCCGACCTAGATCATCCAGAGAGCTTCACCAACATCTCCTCCCACCACAAGATCATGAATTACAGAGACGAGGGGAAGGCGAGGAAAGGGGAGGACTTTAACCCAAGCCAGGATCCTTTTGATACAGAACTAGTGATGATATCTGGTGGCGGGAGGTCCCATGGCTCCATAGCCATTGGTGATGGACTGATACGTTGTCCTACGACTCTCCCGCAGATCAAGAAGCGCCAGAGTAGCTCTGATCCTGAGATAACGCCTCGTGCACGGCCCGCGGAGCTCGCCATGGCGGTTAGTCATACGGACTTTCTCACCTTTCCTCCATTACATTGTGAAAGTGCGTTATATCGACTAGAGGGGGGTGAATAGGCAATTTTTATGAATTCTTCACTGAGGAATTTGCAGGTGAGGAAATTCCTTAGCGGAGAACTACTTGCAGCGGAATAAGTACTCAAAAGTAAACATAACAGAACACAAGCATGGTCATCATGATGAAATGAAGACTAGCACAGAGTACAGAAAGCGTAAACACAGGATAACACAAGATGAAGACAAACAGAGTGAAGAAATTGAACTGAGGAAATTGAGGAAGTCTTTAGTCAAAGTCTTCAAACAGATATGAACAAGCACACAACAACTGTAATGAGGAAATGAAAGAGTTGAGGAAATAGAACCAGTAATCTTGGTGAAGACAATGATTTGGTAGACCAGTTCCAATTGCTGTCTCAGTTGTACATCTCGTTGGAGCGGCTAGGTATTTAAACCTGAGGACACACAATCCTCACCGTATTCTCCTTGAGCTAAGGTCACACAGACCTCGCCCAATCACTCGTGGTAAGTCTTCAGGTGACTTCCGAACCTTCACAAACTCGGTCACTCGGCGATCCACAATTCCTGTTGGATGCTCTAGACCATGACGCCTAACCGTCTGGAAGAAGCACAGTCTTCAGTGATGCTCAATCACTTTGGGTTTGTAGGTGTTTGGGTTTGGGTTTTCCTCACTCGATGATTTTCGCTCAAAGTCCTCGGAGGATGGGATGCTCTCAAATGACAAGTGTCAGTTTCTCTCGGAGCAGCCAACCAACTAGTGGTTGTAGGGGGCGGCTATTTATAGCCTAGGCAGCAACCCGACATGATAAGACATAAATGCCCTTCAATGATATGACCGTTAGGTGGGTAGATATTTTGGGACAGCTGGCGCATAGCACAACAATGGTCGGATATTTGAGTATCAAATTCCTCAGGGCTATCATGTTCCTCACTGTGTAGGCAATCCGCACTGGCGAATTCCTAACTCCTCAGTCAGAACAAATTCCTCAGAGACCAGAAGAACTTCGTCTCTGTCACTGAAGAATATGACTGAAGTGTATGAGATTTCCAATGGCTTCACTCGAAGGGATTGGTAGGTGTAGGATTTTGAGTTGAGCATCACATGGAAATTTTTCCTTAGTATTTCCTCGACCCCCTTTAACAGTACGGTGTTTCCTATGACTCAAGAAAGAGAAAATGAAACTACGAAAAAAAGTCTTCACGCTTCATGTTCCTCAATGAATACCAAGTCTTCAAGGTCACACCAATTTCTTCACTTTCAAAGTCTTCAGAAATCCAAAGTCTTCAATCGAAGAACTTCATTTTTAGGGGTCGACTTTCTCTGTGGAACTTTCCTTGCGAGTTTCCTTAGCCCACTTTTCTTCTTCTTTATCCTAGTAATATGAAACTCCTCATAGACTTATAGACCTGTGTACACTCATAAACACATTAGTCCCTTAACCTATAAGTCTTCAATACACCAAAATCACTAAGGGCACTAGATACACTTACAATCTCCCCCTTTTTGGTGATTGATGACAATATAGGTTAAGTTTTCAACAGGGATAAACATATGAAGTGTAAATACTGATATCGAGGAATTTAATTGCAAGATATAGAAGAACTCCCCCTGAAGATGTGCATAGTGAGGAATTTGCTTTTGAAGCAATGCACACTTGAAGAGTTGAATCATGGAGATCTCCCCCTATATCTTGTAATTCATACACGCATTTGACATATAATATGAAGAATTTGAAATGCATGATGAAATATGGTGACTGATGTAATTTAGCATGCGTGCATTAACATATATGAGGAACAAGCATGCAGAAGAGCTTCAGCAAAAGTATCAGGTCACCATAGAGTTTAAGTTTACAACTCGATCCAGCAAAGTTTGAGAAGAACGAGAGTTGTAACTTAGCAAAAAAACGCCCATATATGATAGACCCGCTTGAAGACTAACTCAAATTTCTCCCCCTTTGTCATCGAATGACCAAAAGGATCGAAAATGAGGACTAACGCCCCTGAAGAATATCAAGTTGATGAAGGAGCGCCAGCGTTGGTGGGGTCGTTTGTTGATGTAGGGACTGCCGCAGTGTCGTCCAAGTCTTCATGCTCATCGGTGTCGCGCGATGAAGAATAGGAGCTGGCCACCAAGGAAGGAACCTTGACCTTCTTGTATTTCTTCGGTGGAGGTGCAGACCAGTCAAAGTCTTCCTTGAGACCCATGTTCTTTAGATCTTCTTCACCATATACATGTGACAAAATAGCCCAGGTGCGATCGAAGACTTCATGGAGGTAGTAATTGTTTTTCTTCATTGCATTATGTGTAGCAGTCATGTTGTGAAGAATTGAACCAAACTGACGCTTAACCCATTTAAGGTTTCGATCCACCTTCTGGTGAAGACTTAGCAGAAGCTCACGGTCAGTCATCACACGAGGAGCGGTGGCTTGAGGATTTGGCTTGGATGCATGGGCAGCAGAATCATGAGTGGCAGAGTCATCATTGGTGGAATAAGATGCAGCCTTGCGAAATTGACCATCCAATGGACGAATGCTTTCATCAATAACAGCTCGTGCCTTGCCCTTTTCGTCAGCTGAGGAATAGGTCCGCTTGAGGACTTCAATTGGGGAAAAGTAGCTGAGGTGATTCTGAAAATCAGCCTTGTAGTTGAGTGAAGACCTTTTTCTGAGGAATCTCATGATCCAGGGAGCATAAGGCTTCAGCTCAAACGGAGAAAGTGCAACATTTGCCAGAGTCCTCATGAAGAAATCATGATAGTTGACGGGTATGCCATGAATGATGTTGAATACCAGATTCTTAATGATGCCAACAATTTCCTCATCAGATGAATCGTGGCCTTTGATTGGACTCATAGTCTTCGTCAGAATGCGATAGACTGTCCTTGGTACATACTGCAATTCCTTCACGAGGAATTTTGTTGTTGAGGCTTGACCAGGTTTCAATGGCTTCATCAGCACTTGCATATAGTGATCAGTAAGATCAGGCTCTTGGTACATGCAACGAGCTCCTTCAGGTGGAGGACTGATGGGCAAGGTGTGAAGTAATTCAGAGGCCGGTGCTTTGTAGTGAGTGTTTTCGGTCATCCAGTCCAAAACCCAGGAGTTCACATCGTCAGCATCTCCTGTGATGTGCAGTGTTGCGTAGAATTGAAGAATGAGTTCTTCATTCCAATCAACTATGTCTGTGCAAAAGTTGAGGAGGCCTGTGTCATGAAGCACACTGAGCACAGGTGTGAAGCATGGCAGTGATTCCATGTCCACATGAGGAATATGCTCGTGGTCGAAGACTTTGTCCTTGTTGAAGTGCACTGAGGAATAGAAGTTGGCCTGGCTGGCGGTCCAGAAGCGCTTCCTTCTAAGACAAGCAGAATCGTAGGGATTGTAGTCAGTGAAGAACACATGCTCGCCGAAGAAATCATCAGCCTTGAATTTCTACTTCTTTGAGAATGAATCCTTTGGCTTGGGCTGAGGAGTGTCAGTCAATTGCATTATCACCTCAGGAATCGCAATCTCAGGTTCTTCAGGCTGAGGAATTTCAGCTTCTACTCCAGTGACAGCCTAGGTCTTCAATTCTTCATTTAAATTTTCTTCAGCACTAGTGGCTGGAATTTCTTCATGGACAGACGGTGTGGCATGTGGTTCATCAGATCCCATTTGTACTGTAGTTACTGGGGACTGAGGAATTTGTTGCAATGGTGTGAAGAGTGGAGAGTTGGGGTGCTGACTTTCCCAAAAGTCATCATTTAGCACTGGTGTGGTACAGCCAATGTCCACATCTTCATCTTCCATTTCTTCAACACCGGCCTCTTCAGCAGTAAACTGAGGCATAGGCGAGGAGACTACTGGTGTTGAAGGGATTTCATCCACTTCAATTTCTTCATCCATCTGCTCTGACGAAGTAGTAGAAGGATTTTCTTCATCGAATTCGCTAGGAATCACATATTCTTCATCATAAGGAACAATGTCCTTTGATGGCATGGTTGAGATAGGAACATCATCAATGGGGTTTGCAAATGAGCTCGTCAGAGACTTCATCTTCTTCGGAGCTGAAGAGTCTGATGAAGTTGATGCCTTCCTTTTCTTCACCGCTGCACGCTCTGCAGCCTTAGTCTTCTTCACATCTGAAGCAGATGGAAGGATCGGAGTTGGGGTAGGCGCAGGAGGAGCAGAGGAATGTGGTTGATTTTCTTCAGGCACAACTGATGCAGTTGTCCTGACCTCTTCATTTTCTTCAAGCACACCACTAGTGGATGCCCTGGCATTTTCTTCAGCGGCTGGAATGAGTCATCAGCCTTGGTACTTTGAGTTTCTTCAGCAGCCTGAATGTCATCAGCGGTGCTGGCATTTTCTTCAGTCGGCTGAGCAGATGCTTCAGCCTGAGGAATTTCTTGTTGCGATGGAGCTACAACATTTGGAGTGAACTTTTCTGTTAGCTTCACAAAACGGACTTTGGCACCAAGCCAGTCAGCCTGGTATACATCAAATTCATCACTGAGTTTCTTGATCTTCGATTGAATGTTGACAAGTTCTTCAGTTGTCATAGAGACAACGTGTTTCTTCAGAAAACGCTCCTACTTGTACTGCGCTTTCTTGATCTGCCTGGCCTTTTCAAATTTCCATTTTTCTTCTTGTATGAAGGTAGTCAGCATATGACTTTGGCCAGGAGTCAACTTGAAATCAGGCAAAGGAGTGTTTGGGTCCTTGTGCCAGAGGTCAATGTAGTCGAGGACCAACTTTGGATCCAAAAGGAGTGGCACATTTGTGCCCTTGGCTCTAGAGGCCCTGACTTGCCTATCCCTGATGATTTCGGCAAGTTCCTCATCATCAGCTTCGTCTTCATCCGACGTCACTTGGAAGGCGACCTGCCTTTTGTGAGGACTTGGGCGCGAACCTCGTCCAGCAGTGGCCTTTGTCTTCAGCAGAGAGGGTCCCGTTCAAGAGTTTGGTGCAGCTGAGGAACTAGCAGAAGCTCCTAAGGCAATAGAGATGCCTGTCGTCCTTTGGCACGTGGCAAGATGCACATGTGCTGAGGATTTGGTCGGAGCAGCTGAGGACTTGAGTGGAGGAGCTGAGGATTTTGGAGGAGCAGGAGCAGCGTGAGGAATTGCCGTGAGGGCTTTGAGGAATCTGGCCGTGAGGGCATTGCTGAGGTACTTGGCGGTGAGGGCATTGAAGAAGAAGCACTTGGCTTGTGAGCAGGCTTCTTTGACATGGCCTTCTTAGGCTTGACAGAGGCCTCAGCAGCAGCAGCAGCAGCAGAGTCTTCATTGAATTTCCTCACTGCTTCCTTAGCCTGTTTGGCCAACTTGGCCTGGCGCTTGGCCCATTCTTCAGGATAGTCCTCACCGCGCTTGAATCTAGTGGGATCAGCTATTTGGCCAGGTGCCAATGGAGGTCTTGAGCATGGAGGGGTAACAGCGAATTTCTTCATGTATTTTGGAGTAACATATCTGTACTCCCTCCACTCTCTTGCCCATCTCCTCTCTATCTTCTGAATGAGCACCTTGCGCTGATTTTTATCTTCCTCAGGGGGTGTGCAGTACCCATCATAGATGTCCTCAGGGATTTCAAACGTAGTGTTGACCTCAGGACTCTTTCCTCCTTTCTGTGGCTTCTGTCCATTAGGCATTTTCTTCAGCTGAGGAATTTGAACAATGGAATTCTCTGAAGATGTATGCAACTTTTCTTCGAGGAACGCTGCAAATGAGTTAAGTTGATGAGAACCTAGTGATTCAGCAGCGGACATGAGTACCTGTGAACAGAGTATAGTTGCGAGGAATTTGGAGAGGTCATATGCGTTCTTAGAAGGTTTTGTAAAAAGAACAAGTTTGAGGAATTTGACCAGACGAGTCTTGAAGAATTTCACTAAGCGTTCTTAGTCTTAGGTTCCAGAGTTGTACAGATCAGAAATCCGCACAATTGAGGAATCTTGAAGAGAAATTATAGCTTAGAGAAATGAATCAAGAACAGATGACATGTGAGGTGTTTAGTGTGTGAAGAATTTGAAGAATAAATACCTTTGAGGATTTTGTAGAAATTATTTGAATCAAAGAGGGCAGTAAAAGTAACTTTTAATTACCCTGAATGAAGAACACGACGAACTGGGATGTGGAGAGAAAGAAAGAGAAGATAAATTATTCTTCTTCTTCTTTTCCTCCTCTTCCTTTTCTTCTAGCTAGTCTTCTTCTTCTTCTTCTTTTTCTTCTTCTAACTTTCCTCATTCCCATTTTGCAGATTTTCTTTAGATGATGAAGCTTGCATTGATGGAGTGTACTATTCTTCTGGTGCTTCCTTGTTGTTTATGAAAACTTGTTTGGATATGTATGTCTATATGAATATGTTGTTGGAAACTTGTATCTGGATATGTATGTATATATGGATATGTTGGATAGGATGGACTTTGTTGAACTATGTTGCTGGATAAGTTGGATTTGATGAAATATGTTGTTGGACATGCTGTTATATGTTGTTGATATGTTTGATATGTATGTATGTATATCTGTGTATGAAATCCTGTCAAATTAAATGGATTCAAATAAAAACAGGGGATACATAGCCTCTTTCCCGTCTGCTAGCGGACGGCAAAGAGGCCACGTGGCAGCTACCTGTAGAAACTGGGAACACTGGGCTGCCTATTTGGGCACTTTGCCGTCTGCCAGGAGACGACAAAGCCCTTTGAATCTTTGCCGTCCGCTGGCAGACGACAAAATGTCCAAATAGGCCTGGCAAACAGGGCTAGCTATGCTGTCAGCCAGCGGACGACAAAGATTCAAAGCTCTTTGTCGTCCGCTGGCCGATGGCATAGCTGGCCACGTGGCAACTTCCCAGTGCTGGCCGAGCTAAGCTCTTTGCCGTCCGTCAGCAGACGGCAAAGCACGCCGTTAACCCCTAACGGCCGTCACCCCACCCCACTTCCGTCCATGATCTTTGCCGTTTGCTGTCCTTCAATGGCGGACGACACAACCCTTTGCCGTCAGCTTCTACAAAGCAGACAGCAAAGAAGGCCTTTGTCGGCACTCGTTCAGCCGGACAGTTTGCCGTCGGCCAGCGGACGGCAAAGGACTTTGCCGTCCGCGAAGCAGGCCTTTGCCGTCCGCCATGGCAGATGGCAAAGAAGCTAATTCCAGTAGTGATAGTAATAGCGATTTTTTTCCTATGAGTAAATAGGGTGGCTATATGATTCAACTTAGTAAGGTGTGCCACGGCAGTTTCAGTTTCATAGCCATGGAAAGGATCAGATTCAACCAAAGTTATTAACTCAGGATTGACAGAGAATTCATAATCCTTCTCAGTAACAAACATAGGTGAAGTAGCACTGGTACCGTAACGTGCTATACAAATGGTTTTTAACCCCTTTCCACGACGACATTCTGAACCATCGCCGAGTTAGTTTGTGCGATGCGATGGGGGGGTCCTTCCCACACGACCCAAAAATCGTCGGGGATAGGCGAGCAGCTACTGATCATCGCCATAGAATGAACGTATGAGAAGTCGCCCCAGTCCCACATGTTACGTCTCGACGTTACATTTTTTATCCGAGAGACATCCGAACGATTATGCCGCTATAGTCGTGTGAAAAAGGTGGACATCAACATTTAATCTACCGATGTGTTTGCGATAGGTACGTTATCGCACACAGTTTAAGAATGTAAAATGTGTGCGGTGCCTCTACTGATTCCAACATGTCCAGTTTCATAACTGTGTACCACTGGTACAGCAAGGTGCTATACATATGGTTTTTAACCCCTTTCGGAAACGACATTTGGAACCGTCGCCAAGTGAGTGTGGGTGACAGGGGGTCCTTCCCACACGACCGAGAAACCGTCGGGGATAGGGAGCCTTGATGCATATACAGTACTCGCTACTCGTTTGTGCTCGCATTGCCATCACAGTTGGTATTCTGTGGTGCTACGTTTATGATGCGTGGCCCATCACAAACGGTTCACTATTATAGAACGTGTATGATAAGCAGACAATCACACACATTCGCTTTTCCCAAACCGTATGCGATACTAATCGTCATACGAGTGTCGGACAGGATTGCGAAACGTCAGACCATCGTAACATCGTCGTACACGACAACTATCACACACGCTATTCTGTGGTGCAACGTTTATGATGCATACTTCATCAGAACCAGTTCATGGTTGTGAATCATGTACGATAAGGCAACTACCACAAACATTTAGTTTGCTCGCACCGTTTGTGATATTGTCTGACATCGCACAAGCTTTGCAAACGGCAACTGTGTGCATGCTTGCACACGTTTCCTCTCTGTGAACCGTGTCGGATTATGGTATATATCGCAAACGTTTGTGTTTTACCAACCGTGTGTGTCGTAACGACCTGGAGAGCATAATTTCACTGTAATTCAATTGCTACTAATTCAAATTGTAACCGATTTGAATTTGAATTTGAATGTATCCTATAGCTTTATTCATATCCATCAGGTTCAAACAACCAATGCATTATTCGATTCATAGGTACATATGTTCAAGAATTACATAAGAACCAAATAAAGAATGATGAACCACAGTTGTATACTTGTACTATTAAAGATGGTAAAGAAAGAGGCAAAATACATTCTGGTTGTTGAACAAGGTGAAGCGGAATGCCCATATTGTGCCCTCCTCCATGCAGAAGGCACAACGACCCTAGTCCAGCCCCTCGTGATGGCCGACCGCCCATCCTTCACGGTCTTCATGAAAACATCTAGATAATCATCGTGTTCTGGTAGAAATACTTTAACCTTTGCATGCCCACCAATCATGTAGTGTGAGAGGAAATCTTGAGTAAACTGCTTTGGGAACCACTACAAAGGAAAAAGATTCAGACATTATCATCTAACACAACTCATTATAGGTAGTAAAAAGAAGGCTGCAGAGTTCTTACTTACCATCCTGCAGTTTGTTGTTGTCTTGGATAAAATGTAAAAAAATAGTTTAATTTCCATCTTTTGACCCATTTTACTAACAATCCTCAGCTTCCTCACTTGATGCTGGTTCATCGATATCTCGTTGCCCCATACGCAGAAAGGGTCGAAGCGCGGATCTTTACCAATGACATATGTACCTAAAAGCACCAAATTAATATTAGAAGCTAAACAGCAATTGCACAATGATGTAGTACAACACTCTTTTATAATATCTTATAACATCCAATATACTCACATATTAGATGAATTTACATCTTATATTATGGGCCAGAAAGATTTTATTTCATTCTTACAAATTATCGGTTGATTAACTATTGTTGTATCCATGGGTTAGAGTTAGTTTGAGCTAGTTTGGGCTCAAATAGCCCTAAAGTATATCCAAACATGAGGGCTTGTTTGAGCTAGTTGCATCTAACCCAACCAAAAAAACTATCCAACCCAAGAGGTGCTAATTGGAGCTAGTTCTCCTAGTGCATTTATTGTCAATCGAACCCTGTCATCCAAACACCTCTTTGGATGGAGTTAGTTCAAGGTTAGTCATGAGCTACAAACCAACTCTAACCTCTAGCTAAGTTGAGTATCCAAATAGGGCTGTGTTGTTGTTGTTGTTGTTGTTCTTGTTGTTGTTGTTGTTGTTGTTTTTGTTGTTGTTGCTGCTGCTGCTGCTCTTCTACGTATATCTAGACATCATCAGAACATTAAGATAACACTCTTCCTTGTTACTATGTAGCCTAGGATTGCATATTTAGACATTAAGTACAGTGCATGTTGCTATGTAGCCTCAGATATATTACATATGCCCTAGCTAACCTAACGATAAATGGGTTACAGATATTTTCAGCTAAAAGTCTGATTCATCGATTAGTCCCTTATCAGCCCCCGGCCTATATGGTACCAGCTAACGATATCCTGAACAGTGAGTATATATAAGCCATGGGATGAAACTAACCTTGATGGAAAACAACAGTCGTTCCCAAAATTGTCCTGTGTAGGTACATCGAGAGGCATGTTAAGCACGACAGGCTAACACATCAACCGAATATATCCATGGCAGACAAAATAATCTCCAAAAGATAGCTTCAGTGTGCAGGTTTAAGCACGCTAGAAAGCAAAACAAGTGGAAAGGTGTGTTAACTGCAACAGGCCTAACATTTAACAACAAGCAAACATATACATTCAAACTGGTATTGTGCCGGTCTAAGTACATTGGTTATTGTTAAATAAAAATGGAAAGGCATGTTAATTACAAGATGCAACAAGCAAATGTGGTCATTCATCGTGGTCTTGTTGAAACTGGTATTGATGAAATTGAATTACACAGTTCATACTTGCACATATAGAACATCACGTTGTGAATAACTGGAATAAACAAGGCATATTACAAACAACCAAAGATATCATTTGAAACTGGACATATGCTAACTACAAACAATCGAACAATCAAAAAACTTTAAAAGGGACATATGCTAGCTATAATAGGCTTAACAGCAAGCAAATATATGCATTCCTATCGGCATGTTTAAAACTGGATTGATGAAATGTACTGCACAGTAAATAATTGCACATATAGAGCATCACATTGTGAACAACTCAAATAAACAAGGCATACTGCAAACAACCAAATATAGCAAGTAAAACTGGAAATATTCTCACTACACTACAAAAGGGACTCGACAAAACAAATCATGGGTTGCCCCCTGTGAAGAGGCACGACAAAACAAATCATGGGTTTCCTCACTTGTCACAGATGGACTCGTTCCTGTGGGAAGAGCACGGACCCTGGATGCGCTCCATGTTGTCGCCGATGGGCTCCTTCCCCTTGGAAGAGCACGGTTGTAGGGTGCCCTCCCTGGTGTCGCAGACGGGCTCTTTCCCCTTGGAAGAGTAGATGGGCTCTTTCCCCTTCGAAGAGCTGGAGAGGGTGCCCTCCTCGTGGTCGTTATCGAGGAGGTCTGACTTGGAAGCTATGGATCCCAAGCCAGCATCGCAGAACGTGTCCTTCAGAAATGACAAAAGGGGCTCGATGGCGATGTAGGATGGCAAATTATTAACAGCGAGCCAGAGGAGATCAGCGGCGCGGCCATGGATGAGATCGACAACGGTTGAACCCGAGGGGTTGGGGTGGGCCACTTAACCTGTGACATAGCCTGCCTCATGCCGTCATTGTTGATGACCTTGATGTCGTAGCCGGCGTTCGCGACATACCTACATACTCTAGCCCTCTGATTGAGTGCCTGCGGCCAGTAATGGTCGTCAGCTTCCTCGGCGACGTTGGGTGAAGAGACTCTGACACACCTCTTTTGGGCCAGTCGCTCCTCGACCTCCATGGGAAGCGTAGCCGGGTTAGGCTGCGACGCTCTGGAGTGGGGGATGGGGATGGGATATGTGGGAAAGGGGGCGTTTGGCAGGCGTCATCTAAGAAACTCAGGGCGGCCTGGGTATGGAGATTGGTGGGTAAGCTGCACGGGCAAACCATCAGATGTTGACAATGGAGGCCTTGCGATGGCGACGACCTTGCTAGGGTTTCAAGCGAGGGAGGGGGTGTGTGTGCGCGTGCGCGCACGACGGAGGAGGTTTTGGTGTGTGTGTGTGTGTGTGCGTGCGCGCACGCCCGAGGAGGTTTTGGTGTGTGTGTGTGTGTGTGTGTGTGTGGAGGGGGGTGTTTGAGGAAATGACGCGGCTACTGAAAATTTTACTACGCGAGAGTGAAATGCCGGGGCTATTGAAAATTTGGATGATGGTGCATCGCACATGGTCCGGAGATAACAACTGTGTGTTATGAAACAGAAAATCCCTCGAGGCGGGCAGATATTTTCGAGGGATGCAGGCAGCAATAAACATCACACACGGTCGAAACATAATAACCGTGTGTTATCAAACAGAAAAAAGCTGCGGGGGGGGGGGTAGATATTTTTGAGAGGGAAGCCTCGTGGAGCCCAATGTACTGTGCGGATGTGCGTGATAGGGGTACCGGTGTGGCACACAGTTAGTGTGAGTGAACCATGTCTGTTGCGTCATCCGACTTGTCTAATGTTCATAAATTTAGCGAAAAATGACACGGGAGAGGGTCAGAACATGAACACACTTGCATGTGGACCAAATATATGTATGAAAAGGGTGGTTTGATCTTCAAATACCAAATGCAACTTCGATGTGGCACCTGTCTCGCAAAGCGCACGGTATTGCTTGCCCGGCCTCATGTCGGTAGGAAGGGAATCCTAAGCTATGAATGCATGCCCCCCAACCGAGGTTCACCTAGCAAAGTGCGAAGTAGCAGTCCCCCCTCGGCCCCCACACACACTTTCAGTCGGCAGGCCAGAGAGGCATCTCACCAAGATGGATTGTAAAACGGACCAAGAATAATCCACCTTGGTCGTACAACCTCTCTCTTGTTGTTGGTCAAAGTGATGGCCGTCCATGCGACCCCTGAGATGGGCTAGCTCACCAATAATCACGCAAGTAGCTAGTCCCCGAAGACAACCACTGCTTGCGTGTGGCCCAAACATATGCATGGAGAGGTGTGTTTTGAATACACAATGGAATAACTTTGATGTGGCACCATGCTTTTGAACCAGAAATCCCCACACTGAGTGAGGGTTAGGTTGACGATGCATATGTATGTCACACCACACTTCAAGCCGATGACGGGGATTCATGCATGCGTGCATAGTATGCGCTCAAACTTAATTAGGTCTAAATCTCACCATGACCTATACTACGATAAGATGAACCAAAGGAAGAATCCGCCATGGTAACCTATCTTGTTGTCGGTCAAGATGATCATGGATGTCCACGCGGGCCCACGAATATATAGTCTTGTCGCCGATAACCACGCAAGGGAGTGTACCATTCGAAGACAACCAATACATGCATACGTATGGGGGTGATGCGTGTGAGGGAGTCCTAGATTAAGGGGTCCTCAGGCGTCCGGCCTATGTGATGTGGGCCGGACTAATGGGCCATGAAGATACAAGACAAAAGACTTCCTCCCGTATCCGGGTGGGACTCTCCTTTGCGTGGAAGGCAACCTTGGCATTCGGATATGAAGATTCCTTCCTCTGTAAACCGACTCTGTACGACCCTAGGCCCCTCCGGTGTCTATATAAACCAGAGGGTTTAGTCCGTAGATGCAATCACAATCATACAGGCTAGACATCTAGGGTTTAGCCATTACGATCTCGTGGTAGATCAACTCGCGTAATACTCATATTCATCAAGATCAATCAAGCAGGAAGTAGGGTATTACCTCCCTCAAGAGGGCCCGAACCTGGGTAAACATCGTGTCCCCTGTCTCCTGTTACCATCGACCTTAGACAAACAGTTCGGGACCCCCTACCCGAGATCCGCCGGTTTTGACACCGACATTGGTGCTTTCATTGAGAGTTCCGCTGTGACGTCGAAGACAGGATTGATGGCTCACCTTGTTATCAAGGACAGTATCACCTCCGGAAGAGCCCTGGCCTCAGGCCAAATCCTCCGGCTGGGCGGCTTTACCATGACCGCCCGCTCAGCTGTCAAGCCGATGATGACTTCTCAGGTCATCGAAAATCGTCTCCGTGTTGACTCCGAATACTCCAAATGGATGGATCCGACGGAGTTGTCGTCTTTAAACGAACTCCTAGATTGCATCGCCGCCATGGGAGTCGCTAGACTATCATCAGATTGGGCTTAAACCCGATCAGAGAGAAATCAAATCTCCGCCGATCACCCATCATATAGCGGTCGTAGAGGAGCAAAACAACAACTCCTCCCCTATGTTGAAGATGAGTTGTGTTCGGATTTCCGAGCTCGAAGAGCCGGAAAGCTGTCTGTGGAATGACATTCCCGGTCCTCTGAAACTAGAATCGGGCGTCGAGCTTGGAAAATCATTTAACATCCCGGAGCCCGAACTAATAAGCTCGGAAGTTCTTCAAACTCTGGACTCCAAATTGGGTCAGGGATCGGATTTAAAGCCACCCACCCACCACAAGCAATATTCTCCAAGCAATTCTAGCCCTCCGGATATATGCGACCTCATGTACGTACGACAGCAGTATCAGGAAATAGTCCATCACTTTTGGGCCAGATTCCTCCTTATCAAAGACAAGAATAAAGATTGCCGCAACGAGGACGCTATTTCAATATTCTGCAATAATTGCACGGACAAAGGAATCCTCAACGCCATCAACCGCCATCGCGTATTACACTTCGCTGACTTGGCAACCATAGTACAGAAGTACTGCACAATGGAAAGCGCCTGGAAAACTCAGATAGCTCGCTGGGAACCATCGGTCTCCACTCAACCCCCCTGGCGAGCAAAAAGGATGCACCCTCGCGGGGCACCCCACCCCATAGTGAAGAAAACTAAGCCCACTACAGGACGTGGAATGGTTCTGGAGGGATGGCTCGATAGGCCATGCAAAATACACACGACACCGGATACCGTACCAACCCACAACCTTAGAGCATGTTGGATACTCCGGCAAGTGGCCAAGAGCGGCGAGGATATCCTCACCAAAGACACCTCAGAGCAACAACCCTCGGAGGACGATGACCTCAGAGTATTTACGGTCTTCGAGACTTTTGCTTCAAACAATCGGCACAGGAGGGCACTCCGCGACCTCGCCGAAGTCTGCCAAGTTGCAGCAATAAACCCCTGGAACGACATGGCCATAACTTTCAATGCCAGTGACGAACAAAAATTCCGGTCAGTCCGGGCACCAGCCGCCTTGGTCCTCAATCCAATTGTGGAAGGCTTTTGGCTCACTAAAGTGCTCATGGACGGCGGTAGCATGCTAAACCTCATCTACGAGGACACACTCAATTAAATGGAAATAGACAGGAGCCGCATCGAGCAAAGTAATACGACCTTCCGAGGAATCATTCCCAGCCGGGAGGCGCGGTGCGCGGGGAAAATTACACTTGGCGTGGTATTTGGCACGCCGGAGAACTATCGGTCCGAAGAGATAACCTTCCAAGTGGCCCCTTTCAACAGCGGATATAATGCCCTGTTGGGGCGAGACGCATTCACATGCTTTCAAGCCATACCTCATTATGGGTATATGAAGCTCAAGATGCCCGGGCCCAATAGTATTATCACTCTCGCTAGTGAACCAGACATAGCGCTCCACGCCGAAAACAATCCCTAGCCCTCGAGGCACTGTCCGAGGCCCTCGCGGCCGAAGAGTACGCTCCAGGGTGGATAGGGACGATGTAATCCTTGATAAGCAGCCCAAATCCACCTCTTTCAAACCAGCAGACGAAATAGTCAAATTCCAAGTCAACCCGACGGACCCCAAGAAGACAGCTTCCATCGGGGCACAGCTGGACCCAACGGTTGACGCCGCACTACAAGCGTTCCTGCGCGAGAGCTGGGACATATTCGCCTGGCACCCTTCCGATATGCGAGGAATCCCACGCAGGTTGGCCGAACACAACCTCAATATATTGAAGGGATATAAGCCGGTCAAGCAAAAACTGTGGCACTTTTCCGAACCCAAACGACAAGCTATGCGGGAGGAGCTAGCCAAGTTAATCGAGGTCGGATTCATTAGAGAAATAAAACACCCGAACTGGCTAGCAAACATGGTGATGGTGCCAAAGAAGGACAAATCCTGGCGCCTGTGCGTCGATTTTAAAGACCTCAACAAGGCCTGCCCTAAGGATCCCTTCCCCCTCCCCCGCATCGATCAGATTATTGATGCTACTACAGGACACTACTCACTGTGTTTCCTCGACGCATACTCCGGATACCATCAAATCAAAATGAAGGAGTCCGATCAAGCCGCAACGACATTCATTACCCCTATACGGGCCTTTCTGCTTCAACACTATACCCTTCGGGCTTAAACATGCCGGCGCCACCTACCAACGCATGATTCAAACATGCCTGGAGAAACAAATCGGCAAGACAGTTGAAGCATATGTGGATGACGTTGTCATCAAGACTAGGCACGTCGAGTCATTAATAGACGACATGCGTCTCACATTCGACAACCTCCGCACATATGACATCAAGCTCAATCCAGAAAAGTGTGTTTTCGGCGTTCCCGCTGGAAAACTGCTGGGCCTCATCGTTTCCGATAGAGGAATTGAGGAAAATCCAGCCAAAATCCGAGCTTTGTCACAATTGGCTATACCAACAGACCTTAAACAGGTCCAAAAACTAGCCGGATGCGTGGCAACTTTAAGCCGCTTCATCTCCAGACTAGGAGAAAAAGCATTGCCACTTTATCGCCTTCTCCGACGCACCGACCACTTCGAGTGGACGGATGCGGCAACGGCTGGACTAGAAGAAATAAAGGCTCTTTTAGCGAGCAACCCAATCCTGGCCGCGCCGAACGTCGGTGAACCGATGTTATTATACATCTCTGCAACACACCAGGTGGTGAGCGTGGTGCTCGTCGTGAGCGAGAGGAGGATGGACACAAATTCCCACTCCAGAAACCGGTATACTACGTATCCACTATCCTCACACCATGCAAATCCCGGTACCCTCATTACCAAAAGAGAGCATATGCGGTCTTCATGGCATCCCGGAAGCTACAAAACTACTTCCAAGAGTGCTCGATCATGGTGGCTTCCCAAGTACCACTCAATGACATAATAAACAATTGCGATGCTACCGGCTGGATTGCTAAGTGGGCCATTGAGCTCCTGCCATTCGACATAACATACAAACCATGCCGAGCCATTAAATCCCAAGTATTGGCCGACTTCATCGCCGAATGGACAAAGGCTGAACTCCCTAAAGAGTACGACACATATTCCAACTGGGTCATGCACTTCAATGACTCTAAAATGCTGGCCGGCTTAGGAGCGGGCGTCGTCTTAACGTCCCCCTCTGGGGACACAGTCCAGTACGTACTCCAAATATTATACACAGACTCCAATAATGCAGCCGAATATGAGGCCTTATTGCACGGTCTTCGAATGGCTGCCTCCATGGGCATACAATGCCTGGAGGTGCGCGGGGATTCAAATCTTGCTATATCCCAAATAAATGGAGACTTCGACGCCAAAGATCCGAAGATGGCGGCCTATCGTAATGCCATACTCAAAATATCAGCTAGGTTTGAGGGACTCGAGTTTTATCATGTGGCTTGAGAAAGTAATCGAGTGGCGGATGTCCTTGATTGCATGGGCACCAAGCGTGACCCCGTCCCGCCTAACATCTTTCTGGAAAGGCTCTTCAAGCCATCCGTGGTGTGGCAGGGTGAGAGCAGCAACACCAGTCCGGATCCGATTACACCCGTAGACTCCGAACATAATACCGATATCATCGGGGGCTCAGCCACCGAAATAACATCATCGGCCCATCTAATAATGGTAGTAATTGCCCCATGGACTGAACCCATCTTGGCCTATCTTAATAGGCAAGAGCTCCCTGAGGACCAGAATGAGGCTCGCTGCATTGTTCGGCGCTCGAAAGCCTACAAGGTCCATTACGGAGAGCTCTACAAGAAAAGCGCTACCGGAGTCCATCAAAGATGTATCTCCGAAGAAGAGGGACGACAGCTACTGGCCGAAATCCATGCTGGTCTCGGCGGTCACCACGCCACGGCTCGGGCCATCGTAAGTAAGGCCTTCTGTACATGCTTGTTTTGGCCAACGGCCCGAGCAGATGCACAGGACCTTGTCCAACGTTGTGTTGCATGCCAGCTTTTCACCAATCAAAGCCATATGCCGCCTACCGCTCTACAAACAATCCCCATTACTTGGCCTTTCGCGGTCTGCGGGCTTGATATGGTCGGACCCCTTAAAGGAGGAAGCCATAGGAAAAAATATCTGCTAGTCATGGTAGATAAATTCACCAAGTGGATAGAGGCCAAAGCAGTTAAAACGGCCGAAGCCAGACTGGTGATAGACTTTATATCCGGCGGCGTGCACCGTTATGGTGTCCACACAAAATCATCACCGATAACGGCTCCAATTTCATAGCCGATGAAGTGAAAACCTGGTGTGCTAAACTGGGTATTAAGCTCGATTACGCCTCGGTCTATCACCCACGAACAAACGGTCAAGTCGAACGAGCTAATGGTCTTATCATGAGCGGCATTAAGCCTAGACTAGTGCGGTCTTTGAAAGAATCAGACAAGCACTAGGTTGAGGAGCTCGACTCCGTACTCTGGGGGCTGCGGACCACGCCCAATCGCACTAGCTGATACACACCATTCTTCATGGTGTACGGGGCAGAGGCCGTTTTGCCCTGCGACATCATTCATGACTCACCTCGAGTGCGCATGTATGAAGAGAGAAAGAGGCCGAGCTTGATTGGCAGGATAGTCTAGATACCCTGGAGGAGGAGCGTGACGTTGCCAAAGCACGTTCTGCATTCTATCAACAACAGGCTCGCAAATACCAAAGCAGAGAAGTGCGGGCCAAGACTTATAATGTTGGTGAACCCGTTCTACGCTTGCCAGAAAAGAAAAAGGACAAACTCAAGCCCAAGTGGGAGGGTCCCTTCATCATAGATGAAGTTCTCACTGGAGGAGCGTACTGCCTGCGTGATGCATCGGACAATCGCTTAGAGCCGAACCCGTGGAATGCCGCCAGACTCCGAAGATTCTACGCGTAGAGCCGTACTCTTTGTTCATCTTCTTCTCCCTTTGTTCCCATTTTTTTCTCTCTTTAATTTTCTCTCTCTCCATCTCTATAGCTCTTGTGCGGCTAAACCGCACACCTATGACGTACACATCCTTAAATGTATACGCTCATGATACCTGGGGGCTTCTTTTACGGAAGCTTATTATTAGTATTTTCCGAGCACTAAGCTCCCCACATATGTGTCCTTTCCTCATACGTACCTTTTCTTTGCCATTATATGCACCGTTATGACAGTTTTTGCCAAGATGGGTTGCCTGGCTCCTGTGCTTATGCCCTATGTTCCCGTTTGTTCGGCTAGGGCATAAAGGGAGCACCTCTGCGATTGTTACAGCCGGGTTATCCTGACTTGTACCTCAGACTGGGTGAATCCGAAAGCTAGCGTTCTTAAGGGAATATTTGGTCGGCGGAATAAAGACGTTATACCCTAATTACACTGTGAACCCCCAGATGTTATGTATACTGCGATTTTTCAATCACAGTTCAGGCATGCATACTAACGCATGTTCACCCAGGGAAAGGAACCCTTAACCGAACTATTCTCCCTGGATGATGTTTCTTACAATCAACAAGTAATATAACATAGCTAGCCGGATACAACATGTCTGTTCAAGTAACTATGACCCCTACGTCTGGTTTCCACGCATACCCCGGTCTATATTGCCGCTCCGGTATTTGGAAACACTCCGCACCTTCGGGTCCAGAGGTCGAAGCGAAAAGGTCTGCCATGACAATCGTTTTACAATCTGGCTAGGGGCAAATTTGTCAATTGAAGTACATAGTCACTTGGACTCAAAAACTTCTTCCTCTATGTCGTCTAACAGGCTGTCTAGCTTACAATTCTATTGGGAGAACTTGGCGGCTATCTTTACTTGGTCATATATCAAACTAACTGGAATTTCTTGTCCATATGACCCCCGAGGTCCGACCCGGGCCATATGATTCAGATCAAGCTTGGTGTACCATATTTCACCAAGGCCCAGGCCTCTCGCGCACCTTCTCGGCAGGCTCATATCTTCCATAATCGAAAGCACCGCCGAGCTCCTTGGAATAGCTTCACGAGCTCCTCCATACTTCCTGGAGGGGAGGCGGATGGCCACAAAGCCTTGGCAACGCTCTGCATTGCTTGCCGAGCTCGCCCGTACACTTGGGACAGCTCTTGCAGCATATCGCCTTGAGATCCGGACGTCCAGTCAGCATACCTGTAGACATAAATCTGTCAGCTCATTTTTTTGTTGAATTACACGGAGGCAAGTTCAAAAGCATACTGAATATGCCGCCTCATAGCCTCCTATTTCCTTCATGGCGTCAGCTAGCTGGGCTCGTACATCTTTTAGCTCTTCGCCCAGCAGGGTGTTCGAATCCTGCAGCTTGTTCTTATCATCCCTGACCTGTGTCAGCACACGCTCGCCTGCGGCCAGTTGCCTTTTGGCCTCTTGTTCACCCGCCTGTGCGGCTTTCAGTTCCTCTTTCAGTTGATCTACTGATCCTGTCATCGGAAATGCAATAGTATTAACATTACTGGTACGTGATTATACTTTTCCTGGATGGAAGGGAACATTACCAGGCGGTGCCTCCTTGGACTTCTCCAGTTCGGTGGTAACTACAGCTAGCTGAGTCTGGCACATTTCCAGCTCATGAGACAGCATGTTGTTCTTCTCTGTGAGTACCTAATTATACAATGATCCTTAAATCAGTTGTTTGAAGTGTTTCAAGTCTCGGGGGCTACTGGTACATGATTACCAGATCCGTACAATGCGTACTTACCCGCATATCTTTCAAATACTGGTCAGTGGCCCTGGTAAGCCCATCCCGAGCAGCTCTGATGTACGCATCAGCCGAGCTGAAGGCGTTGAACGCCTCTTTAGCAAATCTGGGGTCGCAAAGAGCGGCCCTCCGACGCCGATGATTCACGGCGCTCTCCACTTCAGAGTTCGTGATGGATACATTATCCGAATCCTTTGAAGGAGGACAATCCGGCGTTGCTCCCGTGTCAGCCCCCGCCCTAGATGCAGGGTCTGGAACTTGACTGATGGAGGCACGACCGGTAGGATCCCCAGACATAGTCTGGCGAACACTCTTCCTGATAAAACATAGCGGACAATGTCACGGTTCGATGTGACTGCCAGGGGGAATATTTGAAGTCATACCTCTTTGATAAAGGCTCGGCCGCGTTGTCATTTGCCTTCCTCTTCGAAGACCCGCCCGGCGTAGGCGCTGCTCTCTTATGAGACGCCTCTGGTGCGGCGTGATGCGTCGAGCTCCTCCCCTTTGGAGCACGAGACAGTGCGGTGGGCGAGGCATAATGAGGAAGCACTACTAGGGAAAAGCCTAGCAACAGCACGGGTTTTAGGTACATTAGTAGCATGGGGACCGGCGCTACAGCTAACACTTAGCAGCAGCGTGTGGGCGCCCGCGCTGCTGGTATACAAGTGTAGCAGCAGTGTGCTTCGTGCAAGCTCGCTACTGCTAATAGCTCTAGCATGCTTGGGCTGGACGCGCTACTTCTACTGTCACGCTGCTGCTAACTTTCTCCACTCGCTACTGCTAATTTTAGTAGTTTTTTTTCTGCATATTTGTTTTGTATTTGAACATGCTTTATACAAGAATCTTTAGCAGATACAAATGTCATCATGATACACATACAAATGGTTGCGAGGCCACAAATGTAATCATAGCATATACATACAAATAGTCTCATCATAATCATCATCCAACACAAAGTGGTATCTCGTCATCATCTCGAAAATAGTGATACAAGTCTTGATTACTTGCAACTACATCGTCATCCATCTAAACAATGATATACGCGAGAAGAGCTATCACTTTGAGTGAGAGTGGAACTATGCAGTACACGAGTTCGTATCGCTCTCTCGCATTAGCGCGAACCTAAACTAACTACTGCCTGTCGCTCGGAAACCGGAAACCGGTACACCTGGGCCTGAGACTCCGGCTACTACTCGTATATATACACCTGGCGTAGCACTTCTTCGCCATCGATGATCTATGCACCTGCATCGTCACATGAGTCGATGATATGCAACATATATAGTTGAGCAACAGAAAGAGACAGACTTGGCAAAAATAGAAGCAACATATCATAAGCACAAATAACAAAGTTGATCGTACCAAAAATGCCCTAACTAGAGTGACCATCGCTAGTCGAGGAGGACGGTTTAATTACATCACAAATAAAGTTTCGTCGTGCATAACTCAAAGTTTCGTCATACAGAAAGTATGGACTAAACGGACACATTGTCATATATCGACAATCACTCCAAGATGTCGTGCCATCCATCCAAGTCAGGGAGATAGTCCCCGAGCCTAGTGAAAGGTTTCAGGTCGAGACACTGAGAGGCTACCCGTGTTCGGAGATCTTCCCGTGACATTTGTCCTTCTTCGTAGAACATCCCTGTTTTTTCGATGACCTCCTTCATGATGATTTGGGCAAGTTCGCGCTGGATGTGATAGAACTCAGCTCGAAGTCGATGATCCTCGATATCTCCTACGTTCTTTGCCCATTGCAAAATATGGACATCGCCGGATTTAGCTGACATGCGAAGGTTCTGGTGATCCCGTCTGTACTCCAGCATGTGGTGTAGCACATAGAATCCATCATTAAGAGAATCACTCGGTTGTTGGATGCAGCAGAAGTCGGTCTTATGGCCGAAGGCGGGCCTGCCGTCCCTTCTCTTCTTGTCCTTGACCTCTCCACCCCGTGCGCCGTAGTGATAGATAGCACTGTCGAGAACATCCTTGATGTGGGTGTAATCCTTTTTGTTAACATTCTTTGACGAGTCCAAGTAAAGAGCGTGGGAGTATCGGGGGTAGAGGATGATGAGGACGGCGCGCCCGCCGCTGTGCAAAATAAGTGCACCTCAAATTAATTAGCCTCCACCGTGCAAATGAATTATTGAAATCGAAGGAAGGGTATCTGCGCGGATGACTTATAGGACATGATAAGGCACGAGAATCGCCTCCTTGTCCTTATTGGCGAGCATGAAATTGATTATGTAGTCCCTCGCGTATTCACGGTGCTTTGCGTAGACTCCCAAGAAGCTCTCGTGCATGAAGTACGGGTCAGCGACACAGATATGAGGTATCTGCTCAACCCCGATGATGTAGTTCATGTGCAAGGCATAAGGGCGGACAAACGTAAAATCCAGCTTCTTCACGTGAAACATGTCGAACATGTAATCGAATCGAAGGAAGTACTTATCCGCGGGGAAGAAGTCGACGTACGACAATTGCCGCGGAACGTTAACCACGTAGAGTGGGTATCCTGGATCTTTCGAGGCGATGAGGCCTTTCTCTATCCGCAGCACATCGTCATGAAGACTCCTTAGATCGCCGAATCTGGCCTTTTGCGCTGCTGCAGGTAGGAAAGGTTGACCGGGGATATGCAATTTATCGGCACCGGTGATATCTATACGGTCTTGAACCCAAGGCTGCTGAGGCGGCTGGATCATAGAATCAGCTTTCTTGCCTTTCCTCGCTCTCTTCCTAGGCTTCTTTGCCGGAAGGTCATCTATAATACGTTGAGCCTCCGGAGGCGGCAATTCAGGCACCGACTCATGACGCTCAAACCCTGAGTAGGCGCCAGTATAGACATACTGTTGAGTGCCATCGTCATCCTCATCCTCATCCATGGCGACGTCATCAGTGACTAATGGAGCCTCTTCCTTACCCCGTCCGCTATCACCCAACCCGACACCCGATGCTAATTGGGTAGGTGGGGTGTTGATGTTCATAACTTGCTGAGGCTGCGTGCTCGTGGGTGTGCTCCCGGCCGCCTCCAGACGAAGCAGACTCTTTGGCCACAACAGGACCCACCCATTGAACCATTCACCAAGCCGCCGCGGGGTCTCATCATCACCCCCCTAGTACCAGAGGAGGCAAATTCTCGTGGACCGGTTTGACACTGGCCACGGAAACCTTGAAGACGTTCGGGGGGATCAGCCGGCTGTGGAACAATGGTTCCTTCGGCTTCATTATCGTCGCCTTCCCCATGTCCACCTTCTGGTTGCCGATGGTGTACAATATGGTGCACAGGGTTTCGTCGGCCTGCAAAGAAAAGTCTGCGACGTGAGACATCCGAAAGGCAAAGAAAACGGGAGATTATACATTTATTGAAGGGGCCGGTGTGACAGATACCGTGAGGGCGTCGAGCTCAGCCAAAGACGAAGCACCGCCGAGCACGTCCGGTGCGGGAGCAGGTGCGGGAGCCGGTGTGGGAGCAGGTGCAGCTGCAGGTGCTGGTGCAACGCTAGTCGAGCTGCTCCCCAAGAAGTCAGCAAGGGGAAAGTCTGCTGCATTTTTTTTTCTGGATTTTGCCTGGTCCAATTGAAAACGGCCGGAACCAAGAAAGTGGACATATCTACAACCATCTGTTTTGCGGCAGCTACCGCTGTTGCGAGTGTCTGAGATGATTTCTTCTCAACCGCAATCTCAACCTTCTTGTCGATGTTTTCTTCGGTTAACCTCCGTCTTTCCTTTCTCTCCTCCTTGGTCTCACTGTAGTACTTCTTCCACGTGGCGCCGTCTCCGACACCGTGCACGCGTCCATACGACGGCCGAGTATCCACTGGGAGTCGTTTCAATATGTTCAACGCCCGGTTGAATGGAGTGTCCCACTTGGGCCTCGCCAACGCCTCAGACGGCGAGTTGCTTTCGGCCGCAATCCTGTGTTGCTCTTTCTGCAAAAGGCACAAGGATCGTTTACAAATATGACTAACGTGCAGTCGAATTGATCAGAAACTAAAATTACCAGCAGTCTCATGAACTCCGTCGTGACCGCGTTCGTCTTGAAAACCTTCTTCACTGGGTCCCAACAGTGCCGGGCCCTGAGGACTTCACGCTCCTGCGGGACGGTGAACTCCGCCAAGGGGTCTGGGATTCCCAGACTCGCGGCTTCCGCGTCCTCCTTGGCCCATTTGGACGTCTTCCCGCCGTAACCACGGCTTCCGAGGTGGTGGCTCCCAATGTTCCTCTATTGAAGCCCCTTCATGTACTTAGACTTTTTTTGGCAATTTCGGCCTTGCAAGCCGCCTTGAATATTTGAAACTGCTCTTCCGTGATTGTCGGATTATCCTTTACAATCTCGGAGTAGGGTTCCTTCTTGTCGATGATCCTTGCTTTCACCCTTGTTTTCCAGGCGGCCAATGCGTCGCTAAACTTGGTCATGGCGTGTTTGTTTATCTTCTTCATTGTCGGGTCCTTATCTGGATCTTTCTAATCCTTTTCATTCCGGCCCGGTAACAAGAATATCTTGTGAAACTTCTTTAGGAGGGAGGTCCTCATATTATCTATCTTCTGTAGTTTCTCATCGTTGATGTTGGCGGTTTTCCATACGATGCAGCCTATTTGATTACCATAGCACGCGCGCGCTTCCTGGGGCACTTTTGGCTCAAAATTGCCGTCGTCGACCTCCGTGACCACCAGTCTAGTAGTCCTGAGCTTGTTAGGAAGCCGTTGCCTCTTTGCTTTCGGTTCTACACCGGCTCCGCTAGTCTCGGCGTCAGTCTCAGTCTGAGCGCCGGTCTCGATGCCGGTCTCAATCTCAGCGCCGGTCTCAGTCTCAGCGTCGGTCTCAGTCTCGTCGGCAAGGCTCAAAAATTCGGCTGCCGCCCGATAGACGTCGTCGCAATCACCAGAACCCTGTCCTTCATCGTTGCTAGCCATGTTTCCTGCGATTAAATCTAGTCAATTAATTCTAGACCTAATAAAATGAATAATGACATAAAAAGGCCTATTGTTTTACAGGAACGTTGACTCCTTCCTGGTGCGGCAAATCTCGGGCACTCGATATGTCCTAGTTTGTAGCACAAGTCATGCCGAAATTCACAGAATATTTCGGATGACCTTTGCTAAAAAGTGGACAAATTGAGAACCTGAATTTTGCCGGAACGGAAATGAATCAACATTCCGGCAAAACATAGGCCACTCGGCTTCATTCCCTGGAAACAACAAAAGGCCACTTGGGCACAATCGAACCACTTCAATATCGATTATGGTCAATGAGCAAACACAATTGAGGATTTTTCATATATCATGACCACTTCAAATTTGCATCTCCTAGTGTTTGACACTTCAAGAAAATCTACACAAATCTCATGCTCTCTGAAACTCAATTCAAAAACCAAATATAGATGGAGGCAGATGTGGCGAGGGAGGCAGGGGCGTCTCTGTCAAAGCCCTAGTTAAGCATATACAATTTTTTCCTATGGCAAGGGAGGCAGAGGCGTCTCTGTCAAAGCCCTATCTAAATTCTTTTCCTAACTAAATTAACCTAACTAAATTATTTTCCTAACTAAATTAACCTAACTAATTTAGAGAGAGAGAGGAGGGGTGGGGGCTTACAGAGGATGGCTCCGGTGGTGGCGCGGGAGGCAGTGGTGGCGAGGGAGGCAGGGGCGTCTCTGGTGACAGCGAGGGAGGCAGTTGTGGCGAGGGAGGATCCGGTGGCGTCGACTGCGGCTCCGGTGGCGTTGATGAGGCCGCGCGGCTCCGGTGGAGTTGGGGGCGGCTCCGTTGGCGTCGACGGCGCGCGGCTCTGGTGGCTCCTGGGGCGTCGCCGTCGGCACGAGACGGCGGCGAAGTGGGGCGACGGCGAATCGAGCAGACGGCGGCGGGGTGGGTCGAGGGATTTGGGGGAGAAGTGGTGGCCGGGGGGAAACGGTTTTTTGGCTAAGTCAAACTTAGCGGTAGCGTTTTTCGTGAAATGTGCTATATCTAAGTTAGCTATAGCGATTTTCACAAAACGCGCTACTGCTATAGCTATGTAATTTCCTTCATATTTCTTATTTCCTTTTCCGTTTCTACAGCGGGGTCTAGGAAACGCGCTGCAGCTACGTTAGCTATAGCGCCTCTTACGAACAAACGCTACTGCTACGCCTTTCTCCTTTTTTTGCCTTTTCATTTATTTTGCTCTACATTTTATTTTTTCCTTTCTCCTTTTTCTATTTCTTTCTTTTTCATTTACTTTTCCATTTGTTTTTCATTTTATTTTATTTCCATTAGCAGTAGCGCTCTCCGCGCGCTACTTATGTCCTAGCGGTAGCGCGCTTCTCCAAGGACTGCTACTGCTACGCGTAGCCTATCGGTTTAGTAATGGGAATATTAGTGGTAGCGCTTTTTCATGTGCACGCGCTACTACTACTATTGTGTGTGTAGCACGGTCTTCGCACACGCGCTACTGCTATTTAGCACTAGCGCCCATTTTTGACACGCGCTACTGCTAAATTTCTGTGTATAAGGTTTTCCCTAGTAGTGAAGCTCTTTCAGGGGAGATGTCTCCTGGCTACTTACATGTGAGGCAGGAAGGAGGCCAGGATAATCGGTGACGATGGCCACTTTTGTGCCATCATAGCTCGCCTGGTAGAAGACTCCCTCTTGAAGTTCTACAAATATGTCCGGATTCTCTTCAAATCCAGGATCGAGGTCTCGGTTATGGTCCTCCGGCTGTGGAGCGGGGCTATAAATCCCTGCGATAGCCTTCCGCCATTCCTGTTAAAAATGGACAGGTAAATGTCAATTAAACATGACTCGGGGAAAGGATTGAGTAAGGAGGTGGGATTAAAACTCACCGAGCTAGGGGGATTGTACATGGAGAATCCCTCTTGGCGCTTAAGGCGAGTAAACTCCTCTTTCTCCCCTTTATACAGATCGGCCAATATTGTGGCCAAGGCGGCAGGGGTGTCCAGACCTTTCCGTCCGCAGTGTGAGGCTTCATCTTCCCCATTGTAGTGCCACATAGGGAGCCCTCTGAATTGGAGTGGCTGAACACCTCACACTATGGAAGTGGCCATTACCTCGATTATTGATAATCTGGACTGGGCGAGTGTCCTTATCTTGCCCATTAATTGTTGGACTTCTGCGCTATCCTCCTCCTCGAGGCTCCGAGGATGCCAGCTGTGGCGTTTCCTCAACGGAGCGCTGGAAAATTCGGGAAGGCCCATTCGGACTGGGTTGGGGAGAGCGACATCTTCAATATATCGAGGTGATGCTCCTTTGCTGTTAAATGCTAACCATAAGGGAGTTCAATTTGTGACACTTTGTTCCAAGTTTACAATGACAATGTACTACGATTTCTGAAGGATTCTTTTGGAGGATTTCAGTACATACATGTTTCCCCCCATATTGGTTGCTTGATCCATATGGTTACAATCCATAAGCATTTCTCCTTTGGATTCATCTATACTAGTTTTGTTAGGGAACTTTTCATCCACTCCAACCTCTTCTGAAGAAGGCTACATTTTTCTAGACTGTAATCAAATGCCCATGTTAATCATGTCGGATCGAAGATGGCATGTTAGTGCATTTTACAAATCCTGCAAACCAAATAGGTATGTAGTAGTGTTCAAAACTGCATGTAGGCACTAACCCATTTTCTTCTTTTGCAGATAAGATTAGGCCTAGTGGTGGATAATGTGATACAATGTAACAATCACGTCGAATGCCTAGATCTGCATCTCTCAGAAATTACTTTGAACTCCTACCGAGGGACCTTACTAGAGATTATATTCGCCAGGTTCTTTGTTGTCAGGGCAAGGGTGCTGAAGGTAATGAGGTTTGCCCTACATTTATTTCACAAAAATGAATGGTTTGTTGATCAGCGCCAGCGGCAGAATGGAATAGGCTCCAAAAATGCTTAATTTCATTTTGGAACTTCAGATGACAGGGTAATCGGAAGTCATCGTGTCAAGCCCATACATGACTTCTTAGTGGCTGACCCCTTTGCAAAAATTATGAGGTTTCGGAACCAGACTTAGAAGTGGTAATATTAGTTTGAACCTCTCTGATATCCATGTTCAGCGGATCAGCGTGAGCATTTGCAGCTGATGAGCTGAATTTCATTTCTAATATCAGTTTAAACCTTGTAATCTTCAAATTTGAGCCATATTACTCTAGAATTTGAACCTTGTAATATTTCGAGCTTTTGTGGTACAAGCGTCGAAATGGCATGTATGAGACTCGAATATTGGTAGCACTATTTTGACCTTAATATGCAATGGACTTAGATTTTATTAACCATTCTCGAATCTGATTACCTTGTCGACCTCATAGCACACGATTTGTATAGCTAACTCGATTGTGATCTTCGACATTATTGCACACAGTTGGCTCTTCAACTGTGTGCCCTGTAGAGCGCGGAATTAATTATCGCACTCGAGTGTCCATCATCACCCTTCTGTGTAACTTTTGACCTCATCACCCACGGGTAAACTTATGACCGAAGTCATTCCACACACTTCGCTTTTACAAACCTTTTTGCCAATAAATGCCCACGGTTTGTCCTTGTTCTAGCCGACGCATGGCCAACCTAGCTGGGCGGGAAGCTTGCACGGTAAGCTGCGCAGTAGCGCGGGAACAGACTCACTGACGATACGTTGGCGCCTCTTTGAGCCCACGCTTGGTCAAACGAAACGCGTGCGGTGCGATGTTGTCAAGCGTGCACTGGAATCCTCCGCTATAAACGCCGTGACAAGACGTGACGATTACAGGCCGGCTGACACCCATTTATTACAGCGGCCATTTAACCCTTGTGTCTCTTCAACCTTTCGATCGTGCCCCACCATTGCAAGAAGCACACCTACCACGACAAATTCTTAGAGGGTATCCTACACGGCTCCAGTGGCGCTCCGAGCGGCTGACTACAACAAGCAGCAGTTCACCATACATGCCGTGGTGGACACACACAGAAGGTTCACGGAGCTCTCGGTGGTGTACACCAACAACCCGGTCTGGGTGGAGCACTCCATCCACATCATCGAGTTGTTGCTTGCCGAGGAGAAGTACAAGGTGGTCGGGTTCGACCTCGAATACACCCGCACTCGTGACGGGTCTTGTCCAAAGGTCACCGTCGCCCGGATGTGCGTGCACAACCACGTCCTCGTCTACCACTACTGCATGGCCACAAGGCCTTGCGAGCGTTTCGCCAGGTTTGTCAACAGCCCCCACTACATGGTCGCTACGGTGGATATCACCAACGATGTAAAGGTGCTCAAGAATTCGGGCACCGCCTGCCAGAATCTTGTCGACATCGAGGGCCAATACAAGATCTGGGGCAGCAAGGAGCGTGAGAAGGACTCACTGGTTCACCTCGTCGAGGCTATCCTCGACCCCTACTACAGAGACATGAAGGATTCCTGCAACAAGGACAAGCGTGCCTGTCACTCGGCCTGGATGGAGAAACTCAACAAAGCTCACGTCATGTACGCGACCAAGGAGGGGTACACGAGCTACGACATGTATAGGCAGATCGTTGACATGAGGAAGTGCCTCCTTCCACAAAACAGCCAGGGATCCAGCCAGAAGCATAGCAACGACAAGCATCATCGCAACAATAAGTAGATGATTAGATCCTCATTTCTCCTAGTTTAGTATGCATGTAATTGCTTACTTTGGTGTGTGTAGTCACTTGTGTAATTGTATGCTTAATTTGGTTTTGCAATGCCGTCTTTTTAAGTATATATGTTGATGCTCTGTAGACAGAGCAAATCACATCGCACACGGACTAAACAATGGAACCCGTCGGTGGTGATTTCATCAATCACTGACAATTGTATACCAATAATTGTTTGCTCACAACACGCACGGCTTGTTAACAGGAATCGTCTGTGTTGTTACCGGTCTTCCCACACATTTTCGATTACAAACCTGTTTGTCGCATATCACACACACCTTGTTAAGTTGAACCGTTTCTGTTCTCTTGGCTCAACGCAAACAGTTCATCCGAGTGAACTGTATGCCGTAAATCGCACACACCTTCATCTGGCTGCCCGTTTCTGTTGTTCCGCCTCATCACATATAGTTTATCCGAGTGAACTGTATGACGTATATCTCACACGCCTTCATCTCGCTGCCCGTTTCTTTTCTTCTGCCTCATCGCAAATAGTTCATTGAACTGAACCGTATGCCCCTCATCGCACACACAACTAAAATCTAAACCGTGTTTGATGTATCCTTCATCGCGAACGTTTTGCATCTTTTTTATGGTTATTTTACATCACCATTTGCAATTAATGCATCACACACAGTTTCGTCAAAGGGTCTCTCATCGTAGTGTCGCATTAGCAGTATCCTGCAGTAGTGCACGCACACAAGTTTGAAACGTTTTGTCGTATTACCATTTATCACACACACATATGAGACGAAATCGTGTGTGTGTCCGTCAGACATCGCAAACTTTTCACGTCAAAGAACCTTCTGTTCTCCATTTTTCATCGCACACGCTGTTTTCTTTCTAACCGTGTGCACATTATTTTATTCACTCCTGTTTAATTTTATTTTTCCCTGCAATTTACTATTCGAATTGGAAATTTTGAAATCTGAAACGTGGGATTCAAATGCTCAGCACCATGGTTCAACAACCAATCCATAAATAAAATTCGCAGTACAATATGTTCTATAATTACAGGATTAGGCAGGAATTAACTACGATGAACCACACTATTTAGAGGCGGTAAAGGCGAAGAGACAAGTGTAAATCATTTTGGCTGTCGATGGTGTTGAAGAAGTGGAATGCCCATAATGTGCCCTCCTGCAAGCCATATGCACTAAAAACTTTTGTCCAATCCCTTGTGACGATCGCCCGCCCATCCTTCACCGCCTTCAGGAAGACTTCTAGAGTATTATCATGGTAGCATGAAATATATACTTTAACCTTAGTTGCCTCCACTCCGTTCATGTAGTTTGCACGGTAATCATCAGTAAATTGCTTCAGAAACTACTAAAAAGAGAAAAATTTCAGATACTCAGGTCTAATAGAGTAACTTTTTGTGGGCAGGGGGAAAAGGCAACACATTACTTACCATCCTAAAGCTCACTATTGTCTTGGACAAAGAGTAAATAAAGACTTAATTCCAGTCACCTTTTTCTTTCGCCTAACAATCTGTCTTAGTTTCCTCACTTGACGCTTGTTCATGAATATCTCATTGCCCCATACGCAAAAGGAACCGAAGCGTGGATCAGTACCGCTCATATATGTACCTACAAGAAATCAGAAATCTTAGAAGTTAAACTAAGATCGCACAAATGATGTAAAATACAACTACCTACATTCCTAAGTACAAGTATTTTTAGAGATTTCAATAGGAACTACATATAGATGTATATAGAATTATAGACATAGTTTATATTAGAATCTAGATTAACTCATTTTGCTCCATATGTAGTCTATATTGGAATATCTAAAAATACTTATATTTAGGAACAGATGGTGTATAAGACATGGGATGCAGCTAACCTCGACGGCAAACAACATCATCGCCCATTGTCAGTACATGGAAAGGCAATGTTAACTACAACAGGGTTAACATCCACAAAAAATAGCAAATGGTAATAAAACGACAACATCTGTAGTGATATCTTCATTGCGAAAGAGTAGCACGGTAGCAAAGGGACAGATTAAAAAATGGATAGAATTGTTTACTACAACAGACAACCTAGTATAGCCATTGAAACTGGTACTGATAGAAATGAAATTGACAGAGTTAAACATCACAAGGCAGGTGCTGCTAGAGCAGAGAATGGCCCTGTTGTCTATAAAAAGGTAGGGAAAATAGATAAGACAGGCTAGGCGTGTTTACTACAACATGCTCAATACATGAACCGTACAAAACATGGCCATTGCAACTGGTATTGGTAAGATTCAACTGGCCACTTCATACTTGGTAAGTCCTGAGGGGTAGTTGCTGGGGCACTTCATATGGACAAGAGCCCACCCCAAGTCGGCCGCAGCGGAGGCGAGGTGTTCCTCCGGGTCGAAGATTGGATCAGTGCCCGTTATGGCCCTACATAAGTACATGGAAAGGCATGTTAAGTACAATAGGGTTAGCATGCACTAAAAATAGCAAATGGGCAGCATCTCTAGTATATCTTCATTGCGGAGAGTAGCACGGTAGCAAAGGGACAGATTAAAAATGGATACAACTGTTAATCGCAATAGGCTTAACGGCATCCTAAGTCATGTTTTGTAAGTTTGTAGCCATTGAAATACAACTGTTAAAAAATTGATACATCTGTTAATTGCAACAGGCTTAATAGCCATTGAAACCGATACTGATAGAAATGCAATTGGCAGAGTGAAACATCGCAAGGCAGGTGCTGCCAGAGCAGAGAATGGCCGAGTTGTCTATAAAAAGGTAGGAAAATAGCTAAAACGTCTTAGGCATGTTTACTACAACATGCTTAATACATCAACCGTACAAAACATAGCCATTGCAACTGGTATTGGTAGGATTGAATTGGTGAGTTCATACTTGGTAAGTCCTGAGAGGTAGTTGCTGGGGCACTTCATCTTGGCCAGAGCCCGCCCAAAGTTAACGACGGCGGAGGCAAGCTGTTCCTCCGGGTCGAAGTGTGGATCAGTGCCGCTAACATGTGTACCTACAGGCAACCAGTAAATGTTAGAAGTTAAACTGAAATTGCACAAATGATCACTACAAAAAAATACACTTCCGTGATGATACGTGTTGTCACAGTAGGTCACATTTTCTGTCATGCATGTACATCCATGACGATTTTATGACAGAATCAAGATAGTCATACCTGTGCTATCGTTGAAGTGTTCCATGACATTACCAAAATTATCATCACGGAAGTGTCCACTTGCATGACGATAAATGGCGCGTCATGGAAGTGCTTTCGTCAAGGGCAAGGTTGTCAGAATCACGATTATGTTGTACGATTCTACGACTTTACGATCCAAACTAACCCATCTGATTCTACAATTTTGGTCTCTAGAATCTATGTTTCTACGACTCTAATAGTGAAGATTCTACGATTTGCGATCCTGCCATCGGAGCTCCGATCTGATCTAGAATCACAATTCTGACAACGTTGGTCAAGGGTGACCGACACGTGGCATCCACCGTAACGGGTCGCCGTTAAGCTATCGGGTCCGGTTTTGGATCCGATAACCCGCTAACAGCCCGGACAAATGAGGAGTTTCCACGTGTAAAATTCTCATTGACCGGAGGAAACACGTGTTGGCTTACCGTTGGGACAGACGTCATCCATTCATTGGACAGGAGGCGCCTATGATACGTTGACACGTGGCATGGCCCAACAGAGGCCCATTCCGATGAAAAGGCCGGCCAGTTTGACTTGGTCAAAAGGTATTAACGGCTTGTTCGTATATAGCCCATTTACGGCCCGCTAACTCACGGCCCGTCACGGCCTAACGGAATTAAGCCCAGTAGCTTCATCTGGGTCGTCCAATATGACTCCAGCCCATTGTAACTTCCGGCCATTGTATGGCCCATGATGTCTTTCAGCCCATACGAGGCCATTTGTAACTCTTTGCCCATTAACGGCCCGTGGTGAATCTGCCCCGCAATGAACAGTGTAGCGCTTTATACCCATCAATGGCCCATTATTCCATTGGGCCGTTTCCAACCCGTGTTAACTTTCAGCCTTCTCAGGGCCCATTTATTCTTGGGCTCATTTCTAGCATTCAGTTACTTACGGCCCGTTACTGGCCTTTTCTGCTTGTGGGCCAAATTCAGCCTGTGGTTACAATCGGCCCATTTATGGCCCGTTAATCCATTGGGCCATTTTCATAGCGTCATCAAATACAGCCGATTAACGACGACCCGTTACTGTCGACCCATGAACGGACGATTCCAAATCTAGTACATTTACGGCCCATAATGCGGTCTGTTATTGGCCCATGTTTGGCCCATCGATCATACGGCCCGTAGAAGGCCCATTGATGCTACGACCCATAGAAGGCCCATTGTTTCTACAGCCCTTAGAAGGCCCATTGTTTCTACGGCCCTTAGAAGGCCCATTGTTTCTACGGCCCGTAGGAGGCCCATGGTAACTACAGTAAATATGTAGCCCATGGTTATTGTGGCCTAGTTTTAAAAAATAGGTTATTGCGACCACTAGAAAACCGTGGAAAAAGAACTGCAGTGACTACAAGCAAAGAAATAAACAAGACAACAAGGAAATAAATAAGCAAGCAACTTGCGCTAGGCTATCAAGGCTATTACACATATTACATCCACTGGGCATCAAAGTTCGCCACAAGCGCAAATATAGGGAACAAAGCAGCATATCATATACACTGGTTGTCAAAGTTGGCGACCAGTGCAAATAAACGCCGCAGCAAAACAATTACAGAACTGAAACCACTTCAGAAGAGCTCAAGAAACAATATCCCGGGTACCCATAATGCTGGCAAGATGCTTAGGAAGCTTATTAACTTTCTCTTGTTTGGCGCTTAAATCCTCCAGCGCTTGCTGTTGCACCAGAAAGTATGCATCTGAATTCTGCAGGGACTTCCTCAGTCCTTCAGGTTCCTGTCGCAGCACATCTGATCGATGTCTTTCAACTTGAAGTTGAGACTCAAGAAGACGAACTGATTCAAGCAGCGAGTTCGAAGAGCTTGTGCCAGCAGTAGTGGCCAGTAACTCGAACACTACATCAAGACAGGACTTTTGGGTTCTCGCACTGTTGTCAAGATAGTTTTTATCAGCTTTCTTGGAGACCGACATGGATGTCTCACTATCTTGAACCTTACCTGCATTACTTCCTTTACCATTGCATAACGGGGTGCTGTTCTCCAATATTTTTTCCGCATTCTAAAAGAGAAACAAGCAGACACATCACATGTTTACCATGTTGTATATGAAACTTATCTTGGTAAATCAGTTCACTAGTAAAGTGGACAGGATAACAACATGAAACAAACATATATCTATGTACCATGGTCACTTATGGTCTATATCATTCTAGTTTTTGTTTCCAAATCAAGATAGAGACACAGTTCAAATAATATTTGTTCTAGACAAAGCATAATAGACAGAATATAAGTGTGGGAAACTATAGAGCAATAACAACACTTGTAATGTGCATGACATGAGAACATAACTGTTTATTCAATTGAAACTGAAATCAAGATACAGCAAACCAATTAAAGAAACAGGTTTAAAACATACCTGTTGCGCCATTGGAGTTTCAATTCCATCCTTCAAATTTGAAAATAGTTGGTATGAGTAAATACAATGATGCAAGAGCAAAGGAGTATGAACCATAGCTATAGAACCTGACCTGAAAACAATTCTTCTTCTCCTTTAAGCATTGAGTTGGGATTCGGAGTGGTGGTCCTCGTGCTTTGGGCACTACAGTTCCCTTTACTAACTGCTCGTGTTTGGGTGCTCTGTGGAGGAGACGGTGATGTGTCAACTGGAACTAGGTTACTATCTCTAGGGTTGGGGTTAGAAGGGGTGTAGCTGGTTCTCTGTCCAACTGAGTAGGGGTACAATCTGCGAGAGTCTAGGTTATGTGTGGTGGGGCTGGTTCTTGGGCAAGTACAACCGTGGTTCTATCTGCATCAACTGGTAGCACTATCTTTTCTGAAGACCGTGTTGTTACTCCCTTAGATACTGCCATCACCCTCTCCAATTCAAATGCCTGATAAACAAGAAAAGCAATTGAATGTATAGACATTGTATGATAGACAGGTGCAATGGATAGTGGGGAATAAAAGAGGGCATGAAATAATTCACATTTATGTTGTATAACCAAACAGGATAGCATGACATGATTTCACATATATGATGGCTAACTAAACAGGATAGGATGACACAATTTCACATTATGATGGCTAACTAAAAAAGATGGAAAGACATAGTTCAAAATATGATGACTATGTAAACAGGATGTCATGATATAACTATATAATGTGTTTACTAAATAGGTTGGCATGCCATAATTCACATACATGCCGCCTATGGAAACATGATAGCATGATATAATTCACGGGTAGAATGATATAATTCAAAATATGATGATTGTAAACACTAAACAGGATGAGATGATATAACTATATGATGTCTTTATTAAATGGGTTGACATGCCTTATTCAGATAGATGTTGTGTATGTAAACATGATGGCATGATATAATTCAAATATATGATTTATATAGTAAGCAAGTAAGCAGATGGCAATCCATGTATGATGTAAAAACTAAGCAGTGCAAGACAACATGCATGACATGGGTAATATTATTGGGGAACATAGTAATAATTCAAAATTTTCCTACATGCCACCAAGATCAATCTAGGAGATGCTAGCAACGAGAGAGAGGGAGTGCATCTTCATACCCTTGAAGATTGCTAAGCAGACTCGTTACAAGAACGCGGTTGATGGAGTCGTACTCGCGGTGATCCTAATCGTGGAAGATCCGATCCAAGCGCTGAACGGACGACGCCTCCGCGTTCAACACACGTACAGCCCAGGGATGTCTCCTCCTTCTTGATCCAGCAAGGGGAGACGACAAGTTGAGGGAGAACTCCAACAGCACAACGACGTGGGGTTGGAGCTTGCGGTTCTCCTGCAGGGCTTCGCCAAGCACAGCGGAGGAGGAGGTGTTGGAGGAGGGAGGGGCTGCGCCATGGGAAGGGGTGTGGCTTCCCTCTCTCTCCATCACTATATATAGGGGGAATGGGGGCGGAGGAGGCGCCCTAGGGTTCCCTAGGGGAGGGGCGGCAGCCATAGGGGAAAACCTAGATGGGTTTGGCCGCCCCCACCCCTACGAAACTTGCCCCCCAAGCCGGGAGGGGCGGCTGCCCTAGGGGAGGCGCCCCACCTCTCCAGGTTACGTGAGATGGGTGGGAGGGGCGCACAGCCCCTTAGTGGGCTGGTGTGCCCCCTCACTTTGGCCCATAAGGCCCCCCACGCTTGCTGGGGCCTCCGAAACTCCTTTCGGTCACGCTGGTCGTCACCCGGTACTCCCAAAACAATTCCGGACTCCAATACCCTTCGTCCAATATATCGATATTTACCTCCGGACCAATCCGGAACTCCTCGTGACGTCCGGGATCTCATCTGAGACTCAGAACAACCTTTGGTAACCACATACAATTTCCCATAACAACTCTAGCATCACCGAACCTTAAGTGTGTAGACCCTACGGGTTCGGGAACCATGCAGACATGACCGAGACACCTCTCTGGCCAATAACCAATAGCGGGATCTGGATACCCATATTGGCTCCCACATGTTCCACGATGATCTCATCGGATGAACCACGATGTCGGGGATTCAATCAATCCCGTATACAATTCCCTTTGTCCATCGGTATGTTACTTACCTGAGACTCGATCATCGGTATCCCCATACCTCGTTCAATCTCATTACTAGCTAGTCTCTTTACTTGTTCTGTAACGCATGATCCCGTGGCTAACTCCTTAGTCACATTGAGCTCATTATGATGATGCATTACCAAGTGGGCCCGGAGATACCTCTCCGTCATACGGAGTGACAAATCCCAGTCTCGATTCGTGCCAACCCAACAGACACTTTCGGAGATATCTGTAGTGCACCTTTATATCCACCCAGTTACGTTGTGACGTTTGATACACCCAAAGCACTCCTACGGTATCCGGGAGTTGCACAATCTCATGGTCTAAGGAAATGATACTTGACATTAGAAAAGCTCTAGCAAACGAACTAAACGATCTTGTGTTATGCTTAGGATTGGGTCTTGTCCATCACATCATTCTCCTAATGACGTGATCCCGTTATCCACGACATCCAATGTCCATGGTCAGTAAACCATAACCATCTATTGACCAATGAGCTAGTCAACTAGAGGCTTACTAGGGACAAGTTGTGGTCTATGTATTCACACATGTATTACAGTTTTCGGTTAATACAATTATAGCATGAATAATAGACAATTATCATGAACAAGGAAATATAATAACAAACATTTTATTATTGCCTCTAGGGCATATTTCCAACAGTCTCCCACTTGCACTAGAGTCAATAATCTAGTTCACATCGCCATGTGATTAACACTCATAGTTCACATCGCCATGTGACTAACACCCAAAGAGTTTACTAGAGTAAATAATCTAGTTCACATCGCCATGTGATTAACACCCAAGAGTTTACTAGAGTCAATAATTTAGTTCACAGCACCATGTGATTAACACTCAATGAGTTCTAGGATTTGATCATGTTCTGCTTACGAGAGAGGTTTTAGTCAACGGTTCTGCAACATTCAGATCCGTGTGTTCTTCGCAAATCTCCATTTCATATTGTAGATGTTGCTACTATGCTCCACTTGGAGCTATTCCAAATGGTTGCTCCACTACATGTATCCGTTTTGCTACTCAGAGTCATCCGGATTGGTGTCAAAGCTTGCATCGACGTAACCCTTTACGCCGAACTCTTCATCACCTCCATAATCGAGAAACATTTCCTTATTCCTAAGGACAATTTTGACCGCTGTCCAATGATCCACTCCTGGATCACTCTTATACCCCCTTGCCAGACACGTGGCAAGGCACATTGCGGTAGACAGCATGGCATATCGTATAGAGCCTGTGGCTAAGGCATAGGGGACGACTTTCGTCCTTTCTATTTCTTCTGCCGTGGTCGAGCTTCAAGTCTTAACTTCACACCTTACAACTCAGGCAAGAACTCCTTCTTTGACTGATCCATCTTGAACTCCTTCAAGATCATGTCAAGGTATGTGCTCTGTGGAAGTCTTACCAGGCGTCTTGATCTATCTCTATAGATCTTGATGCCCAACACGTAAGCAGTTTTACACAGGTCTTCCTTTGAAAAACTTCATTCAAACAACCCTTTATGCTTTCTAGAAATTCTACATCATTTCCTATAAACAATATGTCATCCACATATACTTGTCGAAATGTTGTAGTGCTCCCACTCACTTTCTTGCAAATACAAGTTTCTTGCAAACTTCGCATAAACCCAAATGCTTTGATCACCTCATCAAAGCGTATGTTCCAACTCCGAGATGCTTGCTCCAGTCCATAGAAGGATCGCTGGAGTTTGCATACCTTTTAGCATCCTTAGGATCGACAAAACCTTCTGGTTGTATCACATACAACCTTTCCTCACAGAAACCGTCAAGGAAACTTTGTTTTGACATCCATCTGCCAGATTTCGTAAATAAAAATGCAGCAACTGCTAACATAATTCTAACAGACTTTAGCATCACTATGATTGAGAAAGTCTCATCACAGTCAACTCCTTGAACTTGTCGGAAACTTCTTTGAGACAAGTCGAGCTTCATAAATGGTGACATTACCATCAGCATCTGTCTTCTTCTTAAAGATCCATTCATTCTCAATGGCTTGCCGATCATCGGGCAAGTCCACCAAAGTCCATACTTTGTTCACATACATGGATCCTATCTCAGATTTGATGGGTTCCAGCCATTTGTTGGAATCCGAGCCCACCATCGCTTCTCCATAGCTCATAGGTTCATCATTGTTCAACAACATGACCTTTAAGACAGGGTTACCACTCAAAAGTTGTACACACCCTTGTCGACCTACGAGGTTCGATAGTAAATTGATCTGAAGCTCCATGATCATCATCATTAGCTTTCTCTTCAACTAAGGTAGGTGCCACAGAAACATCTTTCTGTGTTGCGCTACTCTCTGATTGAAGTGAAGGTTCAACAACCTCATCAAGTTCTATCTTCCCCCCACTCAATTCTTTCGAGAGAAACTCTTTCTCGAGAAAGGACCTGTTTATAGCGACAAACACTTTGCCCTCGGATATGAGATAGAAGGTATACCCAATCGTCTTCTTTGGCTATTCTATGAAGATACAATTGACCACTTTGGGTCCAAGCTTTTCTGGTAGAAGCCTATCGACATAGGCATCGCAGACCCAAACCTTAAGAAACAACAACTTAGGTTTCTTGCCAAACCATAGTTCATACGGTGTCGTCTCCACGGACTTAGATGGTGCCCTATTTAAAGTGAATGAAGTTGTCTCTAATGCATAACCCCAAAATGATAGTGGTAGATCGGTAAGAGATATCTTAGATCGCTCCATATCCAATAGGGTGCGATTTACGACGTTCGGACACACCATTACGCTATGGTGTTCGAGGTGGTGTCAACTATGAAACTATTCCACCTTGTCTTAAGTGATTGCCAAACTCATAACTCAGATACTCTCCCCTTGATCAGATCGTAGGAACTTGATCTTCTTGTTATGATGATTCTCAACTTCACTCTGAAATTGCTTGAACTTTTCAAACATTTCAGACTTATGCTTCATTAAGTAAATATACCCATATCTACTCAATTCATTGGTGAAGGTGAGGACATAACGATAGCCACCACGAGCCTCAACGCTCATTGGACCACACACATCAGTATGTATGATTTCCAACAAGTTGGTCGCTCGCTCCATTGTTCCGGAGAACGGAGTCTTGGTCATTTTGCCTATGAGGCATGGTTCACATGTGTCAGGTGATTCAAAATCAAGTGACTCCAAAAGTCCATTAGCATGGAGGTTCTTCATGCACTTTACACCAATATGACCTCAGCAGCAGTGCCACAAGAAAGTGGTACTATCATTATCAACTCTACATCTTTTGGCATCAATGTTATGAACATGTGTATCACTACGATCGAGATTCAATAAACCATTCACATTGGTTGCATGACCATAGAAGGTATTATTCATGTAAACAGAATAACCATTATTCTCTGACTAAAATGAATAACCGAATTGCAATAAACATGATCTAATCATGTTCATACTCAACGCATACACGGATGCAAACAACATTTATCTGGGTTCAACACTAATCCCGAAGGTAGAGGGAGCGTGCAATGGTGATCATATCATCCTTGGAAACACTTCCAACACACATCGTCACCTTGCCCTTTGCTAGTCTCCGTTTATTCCGTAGCTTTTGTTTCGAGTTACCAATATTAGCAACTGAACCGGTATCTAATACCCATGTGCTACTAGGAGTACTAGTAAGGTACACATCAATAAAACATATATCAAATATACTTTTGTTGAAGTTGCCAGCCTTCTTATCTACCAAGTATTTGAGGCAGTTCCGCTACCAGTGACCGTTCCCCTAATAGAAGCACTTCGTCTCGGGTTTGGGTTCTTGGGTTTCTTCACTGGAGCGGCAACTGGCTTACCATCATGAAGTTTCCCTTCTTGCCCTTGCCCTTCTTTGAAACCAGTGGTCTTGTTAACCATCAAAACTTGATGCTCCTTCTTGATTTCTACCTTTACGGCCTTAAGCACGATGAACAGCTCCGGGATCATCTTCCCTTGCATGTTATAGTTCATCACGAAACTCTAGCAGCTTGGTGATAGTGACTGGAGAACTTTTGTCAATCACTTTCTTATCTACAAGATTAACTCCCACTTGATTAAAGTGATTGAAGTACCCAGACATTTTGAGCACATGCTCGCTAGCTGAGCTATTCTCCTCCATCTTTTAGGCAAAGGTCTTGTCAGAGGTCTCAACCTCTCAACACGGGCATGAGCCTGAAATACCAATTTCCGCTCTTGGAACATCTCGTATGTTCCATGGCGTTCAAAACGATTTTGGAGCCCCGCCTCTAAGCCGTAAAGCATGGCGCACTAAACTATCAGGTAGTCATCAGAACGTGTCTGCCAGATGTTCACAACATCCACAGACGACGCCAGAGGAGTTGGCACACCGAGCGGTGCATCAAGGACAGAAGCCTTCTGTGTAGCAGTGAGGACAATCCTCAGCCTACGGCCCTAGTCCGCACAATTGCTTACAATATCTTTCAACTTAGTCTTTCTCTAGGAACGTATTAAAACAAGGAGCTAAAGCATGAGCTATTAATCTACAACATAATTTGCAAAGACAATTTAGACTATGTTCATGATAATTAAGTTCATCTAATCAAATTATTTAATGAACTCCCACTCAGATAGACACCCCTCTAGTCATCTAAGTGATACATGATCCGAATCGACTAGGCCGTGTCTGATCATCACGTGAGACGGACTAGTCATCAACGGTGAACATCTCCATGTTGATCGTATCTCCTATACGACTCATGTTCGACCTTTCGGTCTCTTGTGTTCCGAGGCCATGTCTATACATGCTAGGCTCGTCAAGTCAACCTTAAGAGTTTTGCATGTGTAAATCTGGCTTACACCCGTTGTATGCGAACGTTAGAATCTATCACACCGGATCATCATGTGGTGCTTCAAAACAACGAACCTTCACAACAGTGCACAATTAGGGGGAACACATCTCTTGAAATTTTAGTGAGGGATCATCCTATTTATGCTACCGTCGTTCTAAGCAAATAAGATGTAAACATGACAAACATCACATGCAAATCATAAAGTGACATGATATGGCCAATATCATCTTGCGCCTTTGATCTCCATCTTCGAGGCGTGGCATGATCACCTTCGTCACCGGCATGACACCATGATCTCCATCATCATGTCTTCATGAAGTTGTCTCGCCAACTATTACTTCTACTACTATGGCTAACGGTTAGTAATGAATTAAAGTAATTACATGGTGTTTACATTGACTCACAGGTCATACAATAAATTAAGACAACTCCTATTGCTCCTGCCGATTAGAGCAAAGATCCCAGGGGGTAAATAGGAGTGGTCTTCTCCTTGTGAATCCCCTCAGTACAGATATCTTCCTCTCGATTACAATCCGAAATGGGTGGAGGGGGGGGGGGTACCTTTGCGCCTACCATGGAGCGACGTCTGCATGAAATTTTATTGCCATGCAAGGCTCGTCATGAAATTTTATTGTCATCTGCTCGGTTGATGATGGTAATGCAGTTGTCATGGCTGCCCGCGGCGGGCAAGAAGATCTGAGGCGGCGAAAGACAGTCTGGAGACCGCATACCTGCTGTGCTGGACCCTTCTGTCGTTGGATCAGCTGAGCTGGGGCGGACGATGACACAGCAGGAGCGGGACAAACCACACAAGGTTTTCTTCGACAAGTAATTTTGTAAGGGCTCGTTTGAATTGGAGGATTATAACAATGCAGGGATAGGAAATACACAGTAATAGGATAGGAATGCACGTGCAAAACAGAGAATTTAAAAACACATGATTTCTGCCAATCTGGGTGTTTGGTTCACAAGGATTGGAAGATCACAGGATGCAAAGAAACATGGTGAGATTAAGTCAAACCACAAGAAAATGTACGATTATAATGCTATTATGCTACTATCTCTTAGTCGTGTGCTTCATGAATAGGAATTTGAAAAGGAGGACAAGTGGATATTAAAATTCCTACAGTTTTTCTTTCAAGGAGACACTAAATGAACAAATCCTATAGTTTTCCTTTGCTCCATTCCTTTGAAAAAATGCATGAATGGTAGTACCATAGGAAACTTTCCAATTCCTATGTTTTTCCTTCACTTTTCCTTTCAAGCAGTGGCGATTCTAGTAGGCAGGCTTGAGCAAGGAAAAGCCTACACTCAAAAAATGTTTTTATGCTACTTCTACTACTTTGGACCCAGGCCACTGCCCTACTAGCTCAACTCCCACGCCCATCGACAAATGCACAGCTCAAACGCACAGAGAAAAATAATGATGGCATTCAAGAGAGTCCATCACTGATAGCTAAGTTGCCTGGTACCTCACTGCTTGTCATATAGTAGGAGAAACTAATCGTATTTCACGTTACTACGTGTGCTCACTGGACCATATATATAACATGTTGAGTAAAAAAGATATGCAACAAGTGTACAACCTCTTTGGCGAAGCCATGTTGATCCCAGCATGATTGGGTTGGTCGGTGAGGAAGCTCCGGCTGACTTGGCTATCGGAGGAGGGGAAGAAGATCTTAGGCGTCTGGAGATGGAGCCCGGGGTACTGCTCCACTATGATGGAGGGTTTCGTCGTTGGAGTAGCTCCGGTGAGTTGTACGACGCCGAAGCTGAAGTAGGACAAGAGAGACAACGTTAACCTGAGTGGAATTGTAATAGCATTTCCAATAGATGACGAAAAATACAGTACCACAAAGTGCTAGACGTAAAATACATATGCCGCTCATCTCTGAACTTAAATGTCGAAACTGTATTTAACTATCAAACTGAACTTAACTGTCGAAACTGAATTTTGCTGTCGAACTGAATTTTACTGTCGAAACTGAACGCACTAGTAGTAGAAAAGTAGTAGCAGAATCAGTCGACTGACACCACCGGCCAAACCGCCGCCCCGTGCCGCCCGCGGCCGGCGGTGCGCCGCCCCGCCCGCCCCGAAACCACTCCCACCGCCGGTCCGCCGCTGCCCCGGCCATCCCTCTAGGCCCCGTGCCGAGCTTTTTCTTCGGCAATCCCCACGCCACCGCCCCACCACCACCGGCAACCACCGCCCCCACCATGAACCCTAAGATAGATAGTGGGGTACCTCTTCGGCAAGCCCCCCTCCCCGCTGCGGCTGGTTCTTCCTTAACTCCGGCGAGCCCCCCCCCCACCCCCTGAAAATCGACTGACCCAAAAGTCGATTCAGTCGACTGAGTGTAGCCAAATCAGAGCAGCATCGCAAGCAAGAGCAAGAGCGAGAGGAGCAGCGCAAGCAAGAGCAAGAGCAAGAGCAGTAGCAAGAGCAGACCAGGCAGGGGACCGAGAGCAAGAGCAGAGCAGCAGCGCGAGCGAGAGCTAAAGCAGCAGCAGCTCCTACTAATGTGGACGTTGCCGCAGAGGGACCGACGCCGTGGAAGTGGCCGGCGACGCCGCCGGGGATGGAGCCACGCCATGTCGGCTCGGGACCGAGCGCCGGCAGCACCGTGAGATCGAATCAGGAAGAAAATGCAGGGAATAGTGTACAACCTCTTTGGTGGCGCCGATTAGGCCTCAGCTTCATCCGAGGAAACGGTGATGATGCTGCTCTTCCAGTGGTGTAGGTGAAGACGACAGTGTGGGAATGGAGGTGGCACGAAAGACGAGGGGAACGTCGGGGCAGCTCCTCGGAGGTGGAGGACGGGGTAGCTGAACTAGCGGGACGACGAGATCGACGATCGATCCTCATCCGGTACGGTGGATGAGGGACGTCGAGCTGTTGCTGTGGACGACGTTGTCGGGGAAGAGGCTCCGGCTGGGTGGCGGACGAAGGAGGGTGTGGGGCTTCGCGGGTTTTCGTGGCCTCGGTGTACGAATGGGTGGGCTGATGGGATGGGTGTGGGGAACCATGGCTTAGGGACGCGCTTGTTCGAAATGTGGAGTAAGTTACAAAAGTACCCCCATCGATTTGTGCTAGGCGGTTCTTTCGGTACAGGGGTATCACGGGCATTTCGCGGGTCGGGATTTTGCAGGAGGTGGGAGTTTTCGCGCGCGTTGTAATTTTGGGATAGCAAGGCGCGGGTTGGGATGGAGCGAGTTTTCGAAGCACAATGAGACAAAGATATATCTTAAATATTTCGTAGTAACAAGGCGCGGGTTGAAATTTCCGGACAAGCCTAACGTGTACTATACCAAATCAATTCGCACTTCCGTCGACGAAAAAACAAAAAGAAATCAATTTGCTCCACACAAGAGAGTCTAGTCCCGTGTACTGTACCAAATCAATTCGCACTACAAATGCCATTCAAAACTTTGAATTCATGTTATGTTCAATTAAAATATTTCGCTACGTGTATAGTGCATGCAACGTGCTACTGAAATGAACGTTTTAGTGCATTCCAAACGTATATACTACTGCTTCAATATGAACTAAATTTGAATTCGTTTCTCTATTTGAATAAGATCTGCAATAATGATTGTTGTGAAGTCAAACCATTTGAATTCGTTTCTCTATTTTAATAAGATCTACAATCATCATTATTGTCAAGTTAAATCGTTTGTGTATTATCTTCACAGCACACCACATGATTATTGTTGAGTTAGATATAAACTATGTGTAATATATGAACTTGAACTCGATTTTTTGAATCCACTTTATGTTGATTTCAAATCACAGTACATTTCAAGCTCTAGCTAGATCTTCATAATCTAACCCATGTCTCATATGTATAATGTGTTTCTCACATAATGTATGGTGCCCCGCCCCTACTCCTACAAGTATTTAGATGTGAGTTGCAAACGCCACACATTACCACAAATTGAAATAAAATGTGAGATTGTTCGATATATAGTATTGTTTAGATTGTTCGATGTTTAGTTGTAAGCTGCAAACGCCACACATTATCACAAATTCAAATAAAATGTGAGATTGTTCGATGTATAGTATGGTTTAGATTGTTCGACATTTAGCTGTGAGTTGCAAACGCCATGCATTATCACATTATGTTATAACATGTGCAAAACCACAGCACGCGTATCACCGCTATGTTCATGCATGCATATGTTTATAACACTATGATCTCCTATTCAAATATATGAATCCACTTTCATATCAAATTATCATCTTTGCTAGTCTCTTACACCCACACAATCCACTAACCTTTTAGCTAGCACTAACTTTCTCTCGTGCATGCACACGCTCTCCTCGCCCTCCCCCTCCCTCAGCATTCTATCCATCACGCACATTCATTTTTTTCTTTAGGTCGTTCTCACACAGTGTCCACAACTCCTTTCCGACACACAACGATCGATAAACCTCTCCAGAGATGCCTGCCTACAACATACACACGCACCTTCATCTCCTTTCCGTGTCCATGCCTCGTGTCTCTCATACGGTCCCACACGCGTGTAAACTCTCGCCCCTCTTCTCGTCGATCTGACAATCACACACTCCTCCCCCTACCTAGCTAGTAGCTCGGCCTCTCGCACCACCTCCTAGCTCCATTCTCTGTCTATCCGTCTCGCTGGGCCTTATTTGCCTCTAACAAATGGATGTACACCGACTGATCTCTCGCTATATATATAGCTAGCTAGGTCCATATAACTCGTTCTTTCCCATGCGTCGATTGATCTACCTCATTAGTTATGTCTCTCCCATCCTCCGACAAACAACAATTGATCGACCGATCTAGTTAGGTTTTCTTACCAAACACATGGTTCCCCTTCATCATCCATGCATGCGCCTCGACACATCTATCACGCACAGGCACACACAGAAACACATCCCCACTCTTATTGATAATATTGCAGTTCTACCCTCAGTTTGTCTAGTAGGCCTCTCCCACCATCTTCGAGAAGCAACTCCATCACCCATCCAGCATATTTCCCGTCCTTCAGTTATGTATGGATGTCGAATGATCTCCCTCAAGACATAGCTGGGTCTCTCCTTCTCAACACATATACGAATCGTTCTACCTCTCTAGTTAGGCCTCTAACTCCCCTCTCCTCCACCTCCCCACACACACTGATACATCGAGCGCTCTAGTCATGTCTCCCTGCCACACACAAACTTGCCATGTGCCCTCTGACGTTCCTGTAGGTCGGTCGCCCTATATCTTTGACTTGCACACACACAATTTCGATGGCTCTCTTCATCAATCTCGCACCCACCCACTTGATCCTCTCTTCGACTCTATCGATATCTATGACCCCTCCCTCTCTTCTTGTGGATCGCCCCATCTATATATGATATCGATAGGCCTCTATTTCACACACATTACATGTGTCAAATTTTTGTTTGAGATGTCATCGACACATATTCCCACAAATACATTCACGAAATCACCCCCACCCCCCAAACAAAAAACACTCACAAACGCACACGCCATCTGTCTAGGTTTGTATCTCTCTCACACACAAACGTAGGTGGGGGACGTGCACGAAGAGAAGAGGTGCACGCACGGCACACGTACTCCCGTCTCTTTCCCAACCACACCCGCGCGGGTATACGGTGGAGCTCATTTCTGTACGAAAAGGCAGCCCACATGGTAATTTGACATGTGTACTGGTTCTCCACTTGATGGAGGATCATCTACCACGGGTGAACAACAAATTGTGACTTGACGCATTATGTTAAAAAAGAGGCAAACCATGTGGGGCCTACCTTAGAGGCAATGCTCTATACACTCGAGATGCTCTGTGCGTATTAATTTTGAAGTGTTCCGTCAACTTGCAGAATGAGGAGAAGCTTTCTTAGTACGCTGTCTCCCCCGCCCACAGGCGGTGGCTCGCAGGACGAGGTGAAGCTTGCTTACTACGCCTTACGCCCGCTCCCTCTCCCACGGGCGCGGTGGCTCGCAAGACGAGGAGAAATTTTACAACTCCCTCCGTTTACTCCTCATCCCTACCTTGGTTAGAGAGATTATCATATTGTTTGGAATATATGTCCTTCAGTAGATTTCAATATGAACTACTAGTACATACTCCAAACACTGATGTATATAGATGTATTTTAGAGTGTAGATTCACTTATATTGCTCCGTATGTAGTCAATATTGAAACGAACGTAATAGTACGCACTCTCCCTCGCCCACGTGGTGGAAGTGCAGCAATTCATTCGGTCTGATATAGCCAGAACGATATATACTGCAGTACCATTATTGCTTGACTTCCCGACGAGGCGAAGAGCCAATCGCAAGGTTAATATTTTGGAGATGCCAAGCGCAAGGTTTATAGGAGAACGAGTAGTACTAGTACTAGTAGTACGTACCAGTGGTACGTACTATACGAGGAAGCAGGCAACAAGATGTATGTTTTGCTTGATAGTCTCTTCTTATAGGACGTGCTAGACCTAGTGGACCTCATTGTTGCAATGGGACTACTCCCTATCACAGATGGCATGAGTCAGAGTGGTGGGCAGCGGGCATAATTCAGAGCTGCTTAATCTTAAACCCCATGAAGAAGTCCCATCGAAAGGAATAGCCATCCTCTACATGTGCTCTTATGTAAAATGAGTAAATGAGACAAAAGGAGAAAAAGAAAAAGTAAAAAAAACACCAGCCTTAGATCCAGCCCTATTGTATCAGTGAATGATATTTCTACGTCGTGATTGACATGGCTATATTATTAACCATGCTACGAAGGTAGAAGCGTGTTTTTATTTATTCGCGGAGGTAGCAGCGGATGGATATTCAACGAGGAGTGAAATGATGGATGCTTCCTCGGTCAAACATAGAGAAAGGTGGGCCTCGTGATTTCACGGCTTATTAGTCATTATTACTGCCTATACTCTTTGCCCATATATAATAACCGCGTGGTAGTACAATAGTGGGCTATACTTTTAATAACCACGCTCGAAGAGAAGAGGTGCATGCACCCACGCACGTAGTGTACTAGTAGCACTCTTTGCGTCTTTTGCGTCTTCCCCAACCACACACATGACACGGTGGAGCTCATTTCTGTAAGATGATGCGGCCCACGTGATAATTTGATGCGTCTAGTAGTAATTACTCACTTATAAATAATGGAGGGTCGGGAACCACGCATGAACAGTGCCGCGTCATTTATAAATAAAGTTTTTTTCTTCAGTGGCACATACGCAATATAAATAGGTTCATATGGAGAGGAAAGGAAACCGCTCCACTATATACATAGCCAGGACGAGCCTACACGGTTGCTTGCTGGGGTTTCTCTCTTCACACTCTCTCGCACAAAATGACTGTGGCCACATCTCTAACATCCCGGCGGATCACGTCCACCGAGGGAAGGGGTGGATGCTTAGTGTAGATGCGGTCGCCATCGCCGACGGCGAAAACCCACTATCAGCACGTCCCGATCAGGGGTCCCCGCCATTCTCTCTCACAAAGCCGGTGAGGTTGCCTTTGTCCCTAGCTCACTGCCGTGACGTGGGCAGTTGCCGCCTCCCGCCGCCCTCCTCTAGGTTGAGCTACGTCCCGACATCCCTCAGGTACAACTTCCTTTACAACCAGCTTGCACCACTGCTCCAGCTGCCCACATCACTCCATGTGGATATTTCTCTACTTCTTTGCCCGACACATACCTCTACTGGCTTCTACGTACTGTATTTGTGATGAGTTTATGCCTCATCAACTAGTCCAAGTAATCTTATTCTAATCATGCTTCTTCAATTTCTTTGCCATAGGGATGCTCATCTCGATTTTGGTGAAACTGCACAAAATGATCCGATGGTCAACGGGTTGCAAACTTCATTTCTTGGGAAGCTCCAATGTTGCCAGCAAATTAAAGCCTGGTTAGGGTTTACGGTTCAAGGGCTAGGGACTGCATGGATCATTTCAAAATAAGTGTCAACTTTAGTAGTAGTACAACTTTGTACTAAAGTTTGCATAAAGTTGAGACACTTATTTCGGAACGGAGGGAGTACATATTGGCTATGATCTGTCAATCATTGAGATGCAATAGCATGCATGTTAGTCTCCTTAGTATTTGATGAAATGTTGCAACGGGCAACCTTGGACGCAAGATACATGAAACAGAAGCTGGAAGCTTCATAGCATTGTACAAATTTATCTCGCTGAGAAATTACAGTACGTACTATACTAGTACAGTACGATGTAAAGAGTTAGGTGTCGCACGGTGTCCAGAAAATATGGTGATAGTGTGAGATGGGCCATGTAATCACTGAGCCTGCATGTTTTCACTGCTTTCGCACTTCTCCACTGTAAGAATGGAGAATTTTGTAATCTCCGTGGGACATCCAGCAGTCGTACCACCTTAGTAATAATGACCAATGAGCCATCAAATCACATAGACCCAGCAGTAAATTGGACGGATGAAGCAACCACCACTCTTGAATCAGCTTCTCCCTGCAACACAGGCGCCAGTGAGAGGTCGCGTCTGCTCTGCCCGGTCATGAATGCGGCACCAATTCTTTGGAGCAGCGCTGACCGTTTCAGGTAGGAAGCACGCGCGGGTGATGCAGGGGCTTTGGGTGGGCCAGGCTGGTCAGGAGCGGGCGTGGCAGCTGTCCGACTGTCCCGACCAGACTCCCGGAAATGAGAGGATGCACCGACTCTCACGGCCAAATCGTACACTACACACCATCTCTCTGTAGGAGTAGGTCGATGTGTCGCTCTCTCTAACACACACATGCTGTTAAACACACACACACACACACACACCTGTCAGATTTCGGGTTCCAGCAAAACCCTTGAGGTTCGAACACTGGGTGCGCACAAAGATCTCTCCCTACCTAATCACGCCCTCATCCTCACCGCGATCTCAAAGCTTAGCGCGTCGAACCCATAGAAAGAGAGACACAAGAGTTTATACTGGTTTGGGCCACCGATGTGGTGTAATACCCTACTCCAGTGTGGTGTGGTGGATTGCCTCTTGGGCTGAGGATGAACGATTACAAGGGAAGAACAGCCTCCTGAGGAGGTGTGCCCTTGTGCTTGGTGAACTTGTGTGTCGAGGATGATCTGAATGATCTTCCCCTCCCATGGTGGTGGCTAGTCCTATTTATAGAGGCCCTGGTCCTCTCCCCAAATATTGAGTGGGAAGGGATCCAACAACGGCCAAATTCAAAGGGAGACAACTAGTACAAGTTATCCTGACTAAAGATGGTCTTCGCCTACCAAAGACTCTGGTGGTGACGCCGTCTTGGGCTCCATGGTGACCTCCGTCCTGTCTTCCTGCTGGTTTTGGTCTCGTTACACCGATATGGAAACCTTTGCATGATGCCTCGGGACTCCTCGCTTGCTCTTGCCCCTTTAGCACCAAAGAGGAAGCGAGGACACTGCACACGTTGGTGCCGCCTGGCTCCAGTCGTCATGGCTTGCATCACAGAAACCTCGCGAGGTGTCCCCTGCCTTGATCTCTCCTCCCCTCGCCAGCCAGCCTGTGAGGCCATTCCCGAGGAGGTCTTGTATCGTCCGCTTCGCGAGGCTTGGCCCCTTGCGAGGGTCTTGAGTGTTTGCTGGTGAAGATGGGCCGTAGAGGGCCGCTGGTGGAGCCACGCCGTGGGCCGCAGGCAGGCAAGTCTGGGGACCCTCGTTCCCAGCACATCGACAGTAGCCCCCGGGCCCAAGGCGCGCTCGGACATAGCTTCGAGGCGAACCAAAGGGCAAGTGCGGAGCGCCGCGGGCCCCAACAGCCTGCGGCCCCGCTCGACGCGTGGCTGTTGATTGGACGTGGGTGTCTCCGCTTCCCCACGCTGCCTCGGCAACTGCCCAATTTGACGAGTCCCTGCTGCATGCAGAGAAAAACCACCATTACCTGTGACCGTGGGGGTCACCGGTTGGCCTTCTCCCGCTATAAATGTGGAGGGGGCGGAGCCCCCGTTGCTCATCTCTTCCTGCTCCATTCGCTTCCTCTTCCTTGCTTCATCGCCTGTAGCAACCCCCATGGCGCCTACGAAGAGGTTCTCAGCCGCGGAGAAGGGGAAGGCCCGCCAAGAGGGGCCCGGCTCTCCGCCGCCCAAGCGTGGGCGCGGCCGTCCCCATAAGCACATCGCGACCCCCGCCGTGGCCCCTCGCAGTCGCTATGGCGCCTCTTCTCGTGGCGGGACTCGTCCAGATCGTGGCAGCCCCGTCGATGAAGGGAGGGGCGCTGTGGTCGCATGGCCTCCCCGGCCATGCTTCCACTCTGCGGAGGTGCTGCCGGAGTTCGCCGTGTGGTCGGAGAACCCGGCTGGCACCTGGCTTCAGCTTCCGCGCTTCTTTGCTGGCGACACTACAAAAAAAAGACACATCTGTGACATTTTGGGCCGAACGAAAATGTTTTCTGTCATACTTATGACACTTCTATGACGATGATTGTGACAAAAGCCGGTATCATCATAGATGTGGTGGGGTCCTACTTCTATGAAAAAAAATCATGACAGAAAATGGGCTTTTCATCCTGGGCGGGCCGGAGACGCAGCTGCATGACATTCTTCGGGCCGTCCATGACGGAAAAAACCGTGGTAGAAGCAAGGGCGCGGAAAATATCGGGGAGTCCCCGGTTACGGTGGGTGGTCGGGGGCCGAGCGATGCGCGTTTCTCTCGTACGTACGCGCGGGTGTGCGAGGCGTTGGGCTCTAACAGAACCCGAGCGAGGCGTTGGGCTCTAACTGAACCCGAGTGATTGCACTGCAGGCTACGCGTTACTGAACCCGAGCGATCGATCGATGGCTGTTAACTGAACCTGATCGAGCGATTCCTTCGTTACTGCTGCTAACTAAAGCCGATCGATGTTGCCTCTGGATGAACAGTGAGCGTTGCGGGGGGGGGGGGGGTTGGATGAACAGTTCCCGATGGGGGTGGATGAACATGACCCCGTGGCGTTGCCTCTGGATGAACAGTGAGCGTTGCTGGGGGCTTTGGATGAACAGTTCCCGGTGGGGTGGATGAACAGGACCCCGATCGTTTGAGCCGGTTGGGGTTGGATGAACAGGACCCCGTGGAGGGCAGGATGAACAGGACCACCCCGTGGAGGGCAGGATAAACAGTAGACAGTGGAGGGCTGGATGAACAGTAGCCGATGGAGGGGTGGTTGAACAGAAGCCCGTGGAGAGGGCTGGTTGAATAGTAGCCGATGGAGTAGCGCGCGGTGGAGGCTGGATCAACAGGAGCCCGTGCATGAACAGTCACAGGTGGAGGCTGGAGGAGGTCGACGGTGGATGAACAGTAGCCCGTGGAGGCTGGAGGGGGTCGACGGTGGAGATGAATAGTATCCCATGGAGTCCCGTTTTGCGGTACGCCACACCCCTCCTGTTCCCCCGTTTCGACCGTAGCGCTCCAACACAAGTCTGTTTCCTCCGTTTTGCGGTATGCCACACCCCTCCCGATCATCAGGATCCCCGTTTCGACCGTAGGAGGTCCGTTTCCTCCGTTTTGCGGTATGCCAGATCCCTCCCGATGAACAGGATCCCGTTTCGAACGTGGCCGGTTGAACACAAGGCCGTTTCCTCCGTTCTGCGGTACGCCAGGGCTCGTTTCCATCGGCTGTTCCGTCCAAGCCCTCCCGATGAACACGACGACGCATTCCGTTCTGACCCAGCCGGTTGGCTCCTATGAACACGACGACGACGCTGTTTCTCTGTTCCGACCCAGCCATGTACACGAGCCCTGGCCGTACGTATGTGCGAGTAGGCGTTCGAGACCCTGCCTATATGTACGTACGTGGTCGTATTTTCTTTCTTGCACACTGGCCGCTGTACGTATGTGTACATGCTACGTGCGCGCCTCTACTACGACACGTGTGCGCCTCTACATCGACCAGTATGTACGTACATGTTCACGACCAGAATGACAATGCTACTTACGCTTCGACCAGGTGGGTCCCGACTAGCAGGCACATCCTTGCGTGCGAAGATGTAGCTGGTGGGTCCCAGCAGTCAGGGGGGCGAATTGTTTTTTTTGCCCGGATGCACTTCCTTGCATGCGAAGATGTAGCTAGTAGGTCCCAGCAGTCAGGGGGAAACATTTTTTTTGTGAAATATAGTTGCCCGTCCGGTGGGTCCCTGCTGTCAGGTGGAGGAATAATTATTTTGCGCGTAATAAGGAGGCACTTCCTTACTGCGGCTGTGGACCCAGATGTCAGCCTCTCCACGTACAGTCCACGTCCGATGGAAGCCGTTCCTTGACCATGTTGACCACGCTGCGCCGAGAGCACCAGGGCGATGGACGACGGTGAGGCCTAGGAAGGGGACGACGCGGAGCCGGGGAAGACGCGGCAGTGGAAGCCAGCGCGGAGAGGAGTACGAGGATTCACTGGTTCGGCTGTGGTGTGAGGCTGCCGTCGCCATAGGGCCTGGCCAGCGGTGGGAATAGTAGGGGGCGGTGAGGCCTCCGCGGCAGCACAGCCGGCCATGGGAGGCAGGAGCATGCGGCACGACCGACGCTGCTTTGGGCGGCTGGAGCAACAAGACCAGAGGTTGAAGAAGCACTACGGCCGTTGGATGGACATCGTACGGTCACTGGAGCTAGAATCGTGCATATTGACTAAGTTGACAAAGCCCTCCGTCCCCGTCAACTTAGTAGGCCCACAAGTCAGCCTACCACTATACTGGGTCCCAGCTAGCAGGGGGAGTATTCATTTTTGTGGGCGTAATAAGGACGCACTTCCTTGCGTGCGAATATATAGGTGGTGGGTCCGAGCTGTCATCGGCGGTAATGTGTTTTTCGCGAAATACAGAGGCCCTTTCGGTGGGTCCCAGATGTCAGGTGGAGGAATCATTATTTTGCACGTAATAAGGAGGCATTTCCTTGCGTGCGGCCGTGGACCCAGCAGTCAGCCTCTCCACGTACAGTCCACTTCAGATGCATGTCGGTTGTTGACCACGTTGACCAGGCCGCGCCGAGAGCACCAGCGCGGTGGACGACGGCGAGGCCTAGGAAGGGAATGACACGGAGGCAGGGAAGACTCGGCAGTTTTTTCCACGCGAAGGGGAGTACGACTGTACGAGGGTTTACTGGTTCGTCTGCCGTCGCCGGAGAATAACAGCAGGTGTGGGTGAGTAGAGGGATGGCTAGGCCATCGGTGGGAGTACAGTGGGGCGGTGAGGCCTGCGTGGCAGCACAGCCGGCCGTGGAGAGGAGGGAGCAGGCAGTCCCGCCGGCGCTTGTTTGAGCGGCTGGAGCAGGAAGAGCAGAGATTGAAGAAGCACGATGGCCGTTGGATGGACATCCAACAGTCACTGCTTGTGCGTCAACCTCTTTTTTAGGAAAGCCCAAAATCTGTGGAAAACAGCATACAACCCATCTGCCATTATTTCTAATAATTTACAGCCCATTTGCTAATTCTTAAGGTTTTTTGGAGCCCATATTCTTTTTGTTAGCATTACAGCCCATATTGTGGCCACAGTTAAAAAATTATACGAAATTTTGCATATTTCGGTGCGGTCCGAACTGTTTTTAATCCCGAAATTTCAAGTCACATTCAAACTGATTTAAAAAATAAATGTATATCAATAAAAAATCCAACAAATTGTCCGCGCATAAAAATTAATGCAATTTAAAATCTCGAAATGAAAAAAAAAGAAATTTGAAACTAATTGTCGGTTTGATGTGTTTTGAAAATGTACAGCCCATTTCTCATTACTGATAGGCCATTTTCTCATCCAGCCGAATGAAGCTCTCCTCGTCTTGAAAGATTTGTAGCCCAACAGGCCTGACAAAGCGACTTACTTGGCAAATCACAAAAAAACTTGGCTAGCCATTTTCAGAAAGAAAAAAAACTACTGGGCTGGTGTGTGGTAAACATAAAAGAGAAGGCTGTCTAGACAGGCCAGAGTGCCCCGCACAGCCCAGTTGTCACCCTGCTTCCGTCTCAAAAACAAATTAGATAAATGCCACTCCAATTATGGCGATTCATAAAAATGCCACTGAATTTCCAAACTTTGAAAAACACCACTGCAATTTTTGCAAACTTTGGAAAACGCCACTGCAATTTGCAAACTTTGAAAAACACCACCCCAGACTTCGAAAAATGCAACGGGAAATGGCATGAAATGGCATTTTTCAAAGTTTGGAAATTGCAGTGGCATTTCTTGGAAACACCAGATTTGGAGTGGCATTTATCAAATTAACCCAAAACAAAAATAACTGGGCGAGCTGCTGGGTCCCTGGTGTCAGCCGCTCGTTGTGCAATTCTCTCGTTTATTGACTACGTTGACAGTGGCATGGGACCCAGATGTCAGAAATCCATTAGGAGGAGCCATTTTTTTTGTTGGCTTGAAATAAGGAGGCACTTGCTTGCGTAGTGCCATGACCTTGGCGGGTCCCTGCTGTCATCCTCTCCACGTACAATCATCTCCTGATTGTGTACGCGTCAACTTGGTAGGCCCACAAGTCAGCCTCTAAACCTGTGCAGGACAAATACAACCCATTTATAAAAATAACATCCCATTCCATACGTTCAAACGAAAAGTTCAACATTCAGAGCAAAGTAACAGGTCTGATCCACATATAGAGTACTGAACTTCCACGTTGACAAACATCATAGCCAAGTTAACTATCTACTCCCACTAATACTCTAGTAGCGTACAAGTACTAACTAGACGATGCCGGCCGGCATCTGCGGTACACGCTAAACGCCAGCACCGGCGTCCTTCGCCGTGCCACGAACTTGCCAGAGGTGCGATAGGGCGCGTTGCTCACGCGCGTTGGCCCTTTCCATGCCGACGTGGTCCACCGAAGCATTGGCTTCTAAGGGGGAAACCCACTTGACGAGCTGGTAGTAAAAATTGGCGTCGCGAACGCGTGCGTGCCCGACAGCCTCCAGGGCTATTAGCCGGGCGCCGGCCTCCAGGTAGTCGGCCCAGTTGCTGGTGCTCTGCTCGCGACTCAGAGCGTCGGTGCGCTGCTACTCCATGTCCCGCTGGCAGCGCAAATCAGCGATACGCTGCTCCTCCGCCAAGCGGTCGCGCTCCAACAACTCCTACTCCTCCGCCAGGCGGTCGCGCTCCAACAACTCCTTGATCTCCGCATTGCCATCTAAAGACAGATAGAATGCCTCCTCCCTCCGTCTGCCTTCTGGTGAAAAACCAAACACTAGTTCCGGCGGTGACCGCCTCCGGTGTTGCCTATCGCGGATGGGCGGGGGCATGGTGGACGTGGTGAGAGCGAGGATAAGTGGTGAGCAACGTCATGCCGGTGGGGGCTTATGAGGATAGGGCGAGTTGGGTGATGGTGCCACCGAAGAAAGCCCGGGAAACAGTAATTATAGGCGGAAGGTAGGCGAACTAGCGTGTCGCGGGAAATGCGACGGTCATCATGGTCATCGGAATTCAATGCATAAGCAGGCATGGCTTAGCGCGCCAGCTTGCCGTGGAAAACTAGAAAAACTGAAATTATGACTGTGCTGTCCCGTCCCTTCAGTGGTGCGTCCCGTCCGTGCTGGGTCGCACGCCGGCCTGACGGTCAAACGAGTGCACTCGAATCATCCAGATGAAGTACTCCCTCCTTGTCAAAAATGATTCCACCACTCATCATCTACCTTGGTTGGTTAGATTTTTGAATTAAGCCCTGCAAACCGGAAAGGAGGTAGTACGTGCGTGATCCGCTATTTATTCGTGTAGGATCGAGTAGGTCGTTTTTTGAATTGAGCCCTGCAAACCGGAAAGGAGGTAGTACGTGCGTGATCCCCTATTTATCCGTGTAGGATCGAGTAGGTCGGATAGTGTACGTGTAGGATTGAGTAGGTCGGATGGTGTACGTGTACGATCGCATTAGCTGATGAACGTTCGCTGGGAGATAAGGCATTTGCGAACGTTTTTGCTGGCAGTTTCGTCAGATTCGCATGGCATTTTCTTCAGAGCAGCTTGTCAGTTTCTTCAGAGGTAGGCATTTTTATTCAAAAAACTACCACTTTGGATCTTGCGTCGGAACTAAAACTGCCAGGAGTGCATTAGTAGGCTAGCTAGTGATCGAGCAGTAACTTGTAAACACTGAGCGAACAAAAATAAGGAACTGTTAGTAACTTGTAAACACTGAGAACACAGAAATAAGGATCATGCTGTGCACAGCAGTAAGAGCCGATCCATTCAAAATGTTCACACGACACTCACAGGCCTGGCATTGTAATATGTTCACATTAGTAGCCCAAATTCAAAACCAACTAGTACGACTCCCATACATAAGATCAACATGTTACTGCATCTCAATGATTCACAGATCATATATAAATATGTAGCTCCAAAAGCAAAGATCTAGAAAAAACATCTGTTTTTTCCTACTAACATGGATGCTTCTCTTGGCCAACATTCAGTACAGACTGAAAGACAAATTTGTTTGTGAAGTCTACAATTCCTCTTGCAAACGTAAGTGGTTTCACCAACAGCTGGAACCATGAGAATGAACCACACATGATGGAGGAACATCCGCTGCAATATGATTTGGTCTTCTCTCGATCACACGGCGAGACTCTTTTCGGAATACAAACTTTAACTTAGGCAAAATGATGCCCATTGTATAATAGCACCAAAGCAATGAAGCACCTAGTGTTGGCCAATAAATAGTACAGTACTACTTTTCTATAGTCCATGAAGTGACTATCCAATCTTTATGTGTCTATTTTCAAATGGCACCGCATGCAGTGACTATACTATTCTCTTGTGCAGTTCAACCAAAATTGCGGTCACTTTGTGTGTTTGCCAAATAGCAACGGGCAGACATCTTTGTCTGCACAAATATCAAGCAGCTAGTAAACATATACCCCACCTTGTATTTTCGGTTTAAACATGTCTCTTCCGATTAGCATCTGTCATGTTTTGCAGTGGACAATTTGATACAGTCATGTTTTGCCCTAGACAATTTCATACTGAATTGATTTGCTGGTTCAGAGCAGAAATATAGTGCCTATTCTTCTTCAGACCAAGGATATCCATGTTCGCAGTGATGGAAGAGGTGAAATCGATACAACCGAAATTGAGCATCCAATCATTGAATCCTGTTCTGCACCTCCAATGTAGGTCCACCCTGCCAATAAATTCACATGCAAACCACTAGTATTACTATCTAATGACAGTACAAAAAGAGTAGCAAGATAGTAGCAAACCATGTACCTTCGTAATGAATAGCTCATAGTGCCACCAATTGGATATAAAGGTTTGGAAGAAAACATGCTCCTAATGTTGAACCAGTTGGACTTTTTGTGCAGTTCCACTAAAATCGAGCATCGCTGTTTTCATAGATATTGAAAGTGTGATTGCTATAAAAGTGGCACTAGTTGAAGTATAGACTCACAAATATAAGCATTCCAATTTCTTAATGGGAAAAGGTAGCAAGACTGTTTCTAACCACCTGTTCGAAGGAATAAATAAGGCAACAACGGCTGATGTCAGAAAGGCATATATAGTTCTTTCTGAAAGAATAATCTATTCCTGATCTTTCCTCTTTTTTTAAGCATATTTTTGCAGTTCAACTAAAATAAAATGCCATCACCACCTTGATAATTCAGTGACACTGTACAAAAGGAAATGACTTAGCATTACATCATGATGTCAGGTATGTAGTCGACAGGCATTAGAGACAAACATACAGACCTCCTCCGATAACATAATGAACATTAATTTTAACAAAGGTGTGACTAGCTTTACCAGGATAATTTGCGTGAACTCTACACCCTCTGTTCCTTAATATAAACGTTTTCGCAGTTCAATTTCAAGTACCCAAACATTCAGTATTTAGAAAAACAGGTAGTAGTTTTCTTGAGCACATATCTGGGAAAGCTTGCCACACTTTATATATGTCCATACGCTAATGCAACACCATTCGAATAGTACAAATATACACTAATCCAGTGGCTAGTGCAACAGTAGAGTAGTTATTTTATTACAGGGTACAGTACAATGGTTTTACTAAACAGATTTCCATAAGCTCTAGCACTGGAAGATTTCTATAAGAATTAACAATACAAAATGTAAAGTTAACAAGTTTTAGCATTGGTATACTAGCTGTGCAAGAGCATTAAACCAAATAGAAAAGTCTGAAGGTAACTAGCATTATTAACTAATGACAGTATTAAAAAATTGCAAACCATGTACCTTCAAGGTAAATATCATTTCGAACTCGAATGAACATAAAAATTGTTATCCAAATCTTGATAATCGATCAAACATAAAAACTTGATCGAATGAATCAATACAATAGCCAAAGGAGGAGGTGCCTACTCTTGACCTTTCCTCTTGTCATCATAATTTTTTGTGCAGTTTAACCAAAATAAAATGACATCAGCGCCTTGGCATTTTGGTGACACTGTACAAAAAAATTGACTTATCTCATGAAAGTGAGGTATGTAATCTATAAGCATTAACAGTGCAAAAATCTGAAGGTAGTAACAAGTTTCATCGTTGGTATACTGGCTGTGCAACAACATTAGAATGCCTTAGCTGAAAAATCTTTAATACGTCCACAATCAACAGCTAACCCTGAAATAATCCAGAGACATTAAATGGCATTGCTTAAATTTATCAGTGGCATTAGACTGAATGCGGCATTAGTTAAATGTGGCATCACTTTAGCAGTAGCATTGGTTGACTTTACCGCTGGCGTTATACTAACAGCAAAAAAGTGGCAATAAGAGCATGGGAGACCCATTCGGACAGTGGGTGCACCAGTACGATGTACCTCCACGGACGCATAGAGTGGTGAGGGAGGTATGGTTGCCCAGAGCAACAAATATCCAGGCAGCATATGTGGATTACGTCCCATTTTTGTTCTCTTTAGCCACCTTTTTCCTATGTGAGGACACCAAACTGATCGACCTGGTCATTCTCTATTGCATTGCCATGCCTTTCTACCCTTCTTCAACCAAGAGACACGAGACTCGTTCCTTAGCTAATGATTTTCCCCTTTTTAACCTAGATGCGGGTTCGATGCCTACTCTCTTGGACAGTACAGTCTCCCTTCCTTTCCTTATTCAAGCCAGACATGGATTAGTCTGCATGAAGTAGGGTTTCCCATAATAGTGCAAATTAAGGTTTTCGTCTGCATGACCAACAGAGTAGAGGACAGGAAATTGGGAAGATGGTGGAGTGGAAAAAGATCCACATGCAGCGACAGTGGCGGAGCCAGCTCAAGTTTAGAGCCTGAGCAAGATCTAAGTGCTCCCAAATTAATTTGTTTTTGCCCAAACAAAATTCTACGCTCGTGGCAGATGGGGCAATAGAACAAGGGTCTGGTTCGAAAAGAGGTAGCATACGTGAGGGTCGGCGGGAAGTGGCTTCGCTCGTGGTCGTCGTCCTCCACACGCACTACGGCAACGAGCTTGGGGACGGAGGCCATCCCGCGCGGGCGCTAGGTCTGAGAGGACGGCCTTGTCGTCAGTGCGTGACCTCGCTCGCCGACGACGAGTGCGTCAACGCTGCACGTCCTTTTCTTCCCCGGCGGATCTGTGACCGCCGGTGAGGAGGGAGAGAGAGGCCGTCTTTTTTAGATCTGGAGAGAGGGTGATAGTGTGAGAAGCAAGTGGGCAGCCCTTAGCAAAAATCTCTAAAGCTCCAGCCTATATATCTTTTTTATACTACTAGTACTAGAGGTGGAGTAGTGGTAGAGTAGTTTATATTTTCTCTGTAAACAGTACCAGTTAGTCGTGCTTCAAAACTGAATGGCACGCCATTAAAAAATAAAGGTCGATAACTAATGCGCCACCTCGGGCCAACGTGGCCAGATCGCATTTTGCACGAGAAATTACACACCATGTTCCATTGACATGTGCTCCCGTTCCAACATGTTAGTGAGACGACGGCGAGTCCTTTTGTACAATTTCTGAAAGGACGTGTAGGCCGGGGCGCCTCTTCGTGTACCGTGGCAAACTGGCAACCGTCCACCGACTCTTCGCCTTTCCCTCTTGATTTCGAAGTGCTGTCGCACGCTCTTCCTCCCTCCTCCATTTGCCTTCACCCCTCCTTCTGCCATTGTTCGATCGTCTTCTCCATGGAGGGAACAAGCCAGAAACGACCCCGTTATTCTTGCCCCGATCTGAAAGATGACGTGGTGGGAGAACTCATTGATCGGTGCGACGTCATCACCTCCTCTAGCATGGCAGGTTCGTTCAAGACCATTCTCGACTCAACTAATAACATCATTACAAGGAACCCAAGGGTCCAGGAGCAGTTTGATCTCCCCTATCTTTTTCGCCATGACCCTGTTCACTGGCAAGCGGACGACGGAGACCTCGCCTTGTGCAAGTTGATGCCGCTTGATAATGATACGTGTGATGTCAAGATGCCATTGCTTAAGGGTAAGTCCTGGGCTGGTGCAAATGGAGATTGGGTTGTTTATATTGGGTACAATTGCGAGTGGGAACTTGTGAATGTGTACACTCGTTAGCGGATTCCACTTCCAAAAATCTCCGAGTGCCCTGAGGTTGAGCACACAGATGTTCTACGTACGTTCAAATACGATCATGGTGACTGTCGTCTACTGAAGATAGCAATTTGTCGAGTTCCCAACCGCTCATGGAATTACAAGAACTATCAAGTTGTTGCTATCTTTGACAAGCTTGTTGCCGTCCTTCGTGGTTCGACTGGATGGATATTGCTCAAAAATCAGTTTCTATACACGGATGTGTACTGTGATGCAATTGAATACGAGGATCTTGTGTTTGCTGCCACCACTCGTGGCACTGTTTTTGCATGGGATCCTCGTAGTTTTGGTACGTTTGTCTTCCACCGTAATTATAATTGTTTCCTCCACATGCATGCGAGTTAGCAAGTTTCCCTTCTCTACTAGTTAACCTTCTTCTTGTGTTTACAAGGTCTTGTGAACATTCCACCACCTATACTTGAAAAAATTTATAACCAAGGGGGAGATGACGATGGTGATGATCACGAGCATGAGGACGAGGAGGGCCCATATACTCAGTGGCGCCTGGCAACTTTCGATGGATCACCCCTTCTTGTCTGTATACAGCCCACCGCTGATGTTACTACTAAGGAAGCAGGTGTTGTCTCCCATGGTCGCACTCTTCGAACCTATTCCAACACCCGTTGCATGGTATTCGGGATGGATACTACTGTGCTAGCGCCAACACCTTCTCCCTAGTACAGTATTGATAGTCTTGGAGAAAACTCGCTCTTCCTTGGACAAAACTATCCAATGATGGTGAAAGCCGATCCAGCTGCTGTTGACATAACGTTACTACCATTTATGAGAAGCAACTGTATCTATACGTCGGACATTTCGGTGGTTACCTACCCTGGTCGTGATATAGTAGGCCGGTTTAGCCTCGATGATCAGTCTTGCATTGGCCTCGAGATTTACAATAGCTGGCCCTTCCCAGAGAATCACTTGTGGTTCCGAGCAAGCGTTTCCAATGCCGAGGATTGGTTGAGTTGAAGTTCATTTCATTGCTTGTTATTTGTTGTGTGATGAAAACTTTAGTATTTATAATGTATCCTCGTTGTCGTTGTGGGTTGATGACCTTTTGTATGTAATAAAATGATATGCATGTGATAAACTTACTAAATTTATGAATGGCTATCGAGTCGCTTCTCTGAGTGGGTGCTGCGACGAGGCAAAAATATTTTCTGAATACATAATTGTACATGCACTGCAACAGGTTATCGGATGAGGCCAATCAACAATAGTAAACTATTTGTACTAGCTTCACATGCTGCACTATCTCTACGTCTACGTATGTAATACAACAAGTTTTAAACTTGAGACCAGCCACCCATCCTCACAAAGAACACTTTTTAACCTAGCACAGACTCCAGGAAATTTGGCCACAGTGTGAGGTGGGCCATATGTTAATGTGTTCGCTGTACGTAACCAACACCTCGAATCCTCGATACTACTACTATAAGTAGTACTGGGAGTAGTAGGGTGGCATGGGCTAGAACAAGCATTCACGTGAGTATGGCACACGCCACCAGCACGACTTCCATCTGACACCATATTTCCTGGAGTCCGTGCTACATCAATCTCTTCAACCTAGTCGTTTCTCTAACTCAGCCATCGCGCGGCGAGCGAGGTGGGGGTTTGCCGATAGGCGGTTTCCTCAACAGCGGTCCCACTTGTAAGGCCAATTCCAATGCATGACCCCAAACGGACCTCCGTTTTCCCGGATTCTGTCCGTTTGGGTAGGGCAATGGGGTCATGTCCGGGCCATTTCTCGAATGCGGTGGTCGTGCACCGAATGCGCGACCGCATCCCGGCCGCGTACATTTTCTTTGCAAACACATATCTTTTTTTCATCATTGATTTTTTGGTACATGGAAATACATCACCAAAATTTGACTAGAAAAGCAAGACCAAAGAAAACAAGAACCACAAGAATACATTTTAGAAGATATCCAACTTCCATAACTGCTCCTGTAAGTTGGATTACTGCCTTCTCGATGCATTCATTGTTGATCTACGGAGGCTCGATCTTGCGTGCTTCTTTCTTCTTCGAGTGTAAAGAAGTAGACGTGTCTAGCCTCTATTCTATCAACAAGTGCACTAGTCTCATCTCTAGCCTCTATGCTAGCTAAAAGTGCTAGAACATCTACTAAATTGCGCTCTATCAATATATCGTTGTATTCTTCTTCCCAATACCAAAACTTGCATCCATTCTACACAATAAAATTTTAAGTTAGCACAACTAGTCTAATCCGAGAGCACAACCGAACATTTGGTCGAGTTCTTCCTCCTTTTGCCGACACGTGGGACATCCAGCATCCAGGTCGTGTCATGCAAGAAAATAGAGTGGTAGGTGAAGCCACGTGATGTGCATCTTGGGTTAAACTGTAAATAGAATCTTACTACTCTTGAGTAACTCCAAAAGCAGCCACCGAAGATCTTTATTGGATTTGTTTTTCATCACCAGCATGTCGAGGTGAAAGATGTGCAGGTTCAGTGGGTCCTCTTGCGTTTTCACTGACATGTGGGACCGCATATGAGCAAACAGACGATGGGCTCCGCGTGTGTGCTGGCTGGCTGAGAAGAGAGATAGAGGAGGGCTGAGCACGGACTCCGGGAAATTTGTTCTACGTACTCGATATAGTGGAGTAACCAGCACCTCGATATAGTGGGGTGGCATGGGCCATAACTAGCACTCATGTCTAGCAGTACGGCACACGCCACCCACACGAGTCCCATCCGACACCAATTTTCTTGGAGTCCGTGCTAGCTACAGCCATCTCTTCTCCCTCCTGTTTTCTCAGCCATCGCGCGGTGGGCGCGGTGGGGGTTTGCCGATAGTCGGTTTGCTCAACTGCGGTCCCACTTGTAAGTGAAAATGCAACACAGCACGCATTCCCCCTTGAGCGGCATGCCGGAAAAACCATGTAGGGGTGTGACGCGAACACGACAGGCTTTTCCTTTTGAACTTGTAACTTGTAAAATTTGGTTCTGCTCCATGGGGCAACCGATAGATAGAAATAACAATTTTCCCAGAGTAATGAGAAGTTTGGTTCTGGCACGGTTCATGCATGGAGTATGTAGGAAAATTATGAAGTTGATGCGAAAGGTAAGATAATTACTAGTAGTACCATATACTACTACATGGATTTGACGGAAAGATAAAGATACATACGGATCCATCAACGACATCCTCATGCCCTAGTGCACCGGGTCACCAACCGACGTGTGAGGAGCAGCGGCGTTGGCGGCAAGCTCAACGTGCTTCTGAACAATGTCGTCCAAGGTTGCCCTGCGGTCATAGAAGGCCAGCATCCTATCGTCCTCCTCTTGCATGTAGTAGTCCTTGTGGACGATTTGCGCGTAGACGTGGGTGATTATGTCGATGGTGTCTTGCCGCGCCGGGCGCTGCGCGGCGAGCGCGACCTCGAGGTGGTCATTCTCTGGCGCGACAGCGGGCAGTCGCAGGGCCACCAGCGCGTCGAAGAGGTTGTCACCATAGAGGCCGTTGAGGGTGGCAAGCATCGTAGAGCCTGGGCGCGTGGGCTGGAGGCGTACGTCAAGGTCGTCCGCGAGCTTCTTGACGACGGTGAACTTGTCGAGGAAGCCGACGAGGACCTCGTCGAACAAGGAGACGAAGCTGTCGTCCAAGCGGCCCCTCGCCCTGGCGGCCTCAAGCACTACTTGGAGACGTTCCTCGGTGCCGGTCCGCAGGCCGGTGTCGTGGACCATCTGGCACAGCCGGCTGATGCTCGCGCTCATCGCCTCGATGGGTCTAGCTTCTAGTCAACTGATCTTGCGATTGGAGTGATCACTCTTGCCCTGGGTGCGTAGGTGCATAGGATTTCGTAGATTGGACTGGCGGGAGCCTTTATATGAGAAGTGCAGACTGCGTTGAATTCATGTGCGTGTTGGCCATCTACTCCTCGCCCCTCTACTGCACCTGCCTTTGGCTGTATGACAGGTTGGCCAGCCACCCGTTGGGCCCACGTGTCATACACCCAAAGGCAGGTGCAGTAAGTCAATGAAGCTGCGTCCCCCTCCGTTCCCATGCATGCTTTCAATGACTTGAGACTACCAAACATCACATGTAGTGGTTAGTTCATTGCATGTAATCCTATTAAGTAGCAAAAAGACATTAAGTTATCTCGCCGATAGGAATAAAACAATACACCATGTATTTATTTACAGAGGGAGTAGTACAATTTTTGTGACATGCATTACTAGATATTGCTAGTCAAATACTAAATCCAGGTGGACGTGGTAGTACTACTAAATCCAGACGGTGGTGCTAGTACTAGTAGTAGTACTACTACCAATGTAGTAGCACTGTACTACCCGTTGTTCAAATTATTACGTGCTGCTCCTCACAGTGAAGTGACAAGACCCTACGCCGGAGATGACACCTGAGTATAGGCGCCGTGTTCGGCATACCATAGTCAGGCTCACCGTCTGTAGTCACTATCATCATGGCTGTAGACCTAGCCTACTTACAACTAGCCGTGTTCGACATAATTTCCCGTGCGTAGATGCCCGTGCATTGCACGGAACACCATGATTGGGGGGTGGACGGCGCCGACAGCGGCCATCGTGCCAGATTATTCCATGGCCTTCTAGATGTGGTGGGGAGGAGATAAGGCTGATTGTGAGAGACAATGAGTTATTTGTAAATAGGGAACAAGAGTGGGCATCTTTTTGCAAAACTGGAGAAGTTTGGTTTGTATGCATCAGATCTAGATCCGATGGCTATTGGTGAAAGATGGCAGGCACAACATCATCACCAACTTAGGACCTGTTTGATTTGCAGGATTTTGAAAACGAAGGAATAGGACACGGCAATATTACAAGTTTCAAACTGATATTACAAATGTTAGGAGTAATGTTGCACCTATTAAGAGGGAATTACTAGGAATTTTACGTAAGAACTTTCGTTACTTTAGGTGGATGCAGCATTATCGTACAAACTAAAATCCACCGCCCTGACAAGTCACTAATGGGCAAATAAATTTTTGAGTCTCTGGCCACTTGATGTTTCAAAAAAAATATTCAGCTTCTGCGGAGACTTTATCATTTAGGCTTAGATGCTTGCGGTGATCAGCACGCCATTCATTGTTGCGCCAGAGAACGCCAAACCTCATTACCTTGAGCACACTTGCCTCCAGAACAAAGAACCTGGCCAATTAAATCTCAGATGTGCTACCTCGGTAGTCGATCAAATCAATTTCTGTAAGATGGAGATCAAGGCATTCGATGAGATTCTTATCGTGCAGCACATTTTTCACTTTCGGGTCTTTTTTTATCTGCAAAAGAAGATAACATATTAGAGCAGCTGGTTGTATAAGGTTGTCATGTCATCAAGAGGTACCAATATCATTCACTCATACGATAAGGTTGGCTGGCTAGCGATATTTTCTCTCTCTCTCTCTCTCTCTCTCCATCTCTCTCTCTCTTTCTCTTTCCTCTCATTTACCTAGGAGTACGTGAAGAGCTTGGGCATTTGTTTCCTTCCACTATGTGGCCGATGCCATATTTCGCAAAAGTATGCCACATAATACGCATCAATGTCAAATCAAAAGATTTTGGCACCGCTCTCGCGATGTGAGAGAGTTGGCACCGTTGTGCACACAGACGCACATGTATAAACAAATCAATCAAACCAACAACACCAGCCTCTCACTGTCCCAAACAAGTGTTTTTTTATTGCCTCAGTCCTCTCTCTCTCTCTCTCTCTCCCACGCAAGTGTTTTTTCATTGCGTGAGTTAATTTGGCACCGGAGCAAAGTAGGTGATCCAGATTGGGGCACCAGGTGAGCAATGGAGGGGCATCGATGCCAAATGCATCACAAGTGAATTTGGCACGTGTTTTGGCCTACATAGTGGAGGGCCGTTATAGCCCACTTTTGTACTACCTCTTATTTAGTATAAAATTTTGACCATATATTTATGTAAGAAAATGCCAATGCATGTCACTAAAAATTACACCATTTGAAATTATGTTCAAATACGAATCCAACGATATAGTTCTTAGTGACATGCATTAACATTTTGTCAGTTAAATCTATGGTCAAATTTTCATACTACAAAATAGGAAGAGTAAACCAGGACGGAGGTAGTACTTGCTCTTAGGGTAACCATAGAGTTACTGGAGTAGTCTAAGTTACTTTCCACTATGACTATCCTAGGCTACTATAGTAGTACAACAAAAAAAGATGCAGGTGATCACGTGAGAAAAAATTACTAAAAACATTTCTTTCGGTGCAGTGCGTAGATGCAGTTTTGAACACTACACTTGTCATCGTAATTTGGGAAAATTACGAAAAATTTGATCTACGTTGTGATTACCGTTTACTAATAGGAAAGAAGTTTCACCTCGATGAGTAGCTTCTCCGTGCACGAAAAGCATGTAAGGTATCCAACAACTTGATCCAGATTGGGGCCGATAGATTTTATTGCCAAGATCTTCACTGTGCGCATAGACTGGGTCAAGCTTGTGGGAATCATTTTCTGGAAGACGGTCGTAAATACATCAAGAAGAAATTTAAAAATGTGAATTTCAAGAAGACGGAGAAGAAGATGAGTGTTGTACCTGAACGATTACGGATCCAATAAAGAATTCGGAGAATTTGGCAGACGAGTGCACCAACGCTGTCAATTTCGGCGCGTCAATGACCCTGATTTTTGTTGGACCTTCTAGATCCGATACAAGCAATCTCTCAAGGAAAGGCGCATTCTCAATGACCGTAACGTGGAACAGCTGGAGTGATCTCTTCCCAATTGATGTCTTGTTGCGGGGCCAGCAAGACACATAAATCAATTGGAGATTCGTCGAGGCGATGTGGAGGCTAATGAACCCGTGGATCTGCTAAAGACGAAGGTACTCGAGCGCAGTACAGCTGCGGAGCAGGTGCTCCATAGCCTTCTTCGAGATGACAACGTCGAAGAGGTCGAGCTGCTTGAGTTGAGGGAGAAGAAGGGTGGGCGCGACATTAATCTGGGGAAGATAGCAGGAGCTGAAGCTGGCGCGGCGCAGCGTTGGCGCGAGGTGGAGCGCGGACGGCGGTAGAGAGCGACATCGTCCAGCTTCAAAGCTGAGCTCCTCGAGCTGATTTAGGGCGGGGGATAAGAACCACTCGTCGAACTTGGGTTGGACCTTGTAGTTGGTACTGAACATGCGGATGCCAAGGCGTCTGGCTGGCCCAAGGTGCGATGAAAGGATCTTGGAGACTGCGGCCATGCGTTTGCAATCCCCGTCGCAGAGGCAGCTGTCGACGGTGAGGTTGAGGGGGACGCGGAGCCAGAGGGGGCGCCACCGCCGGGAGAGTAGGGCGGTCCGCACGGCAGATTTGGTGGGGAGGAGGCCGATGATGACTAGCAGCATGTCGTCGGGGAGGTTGCTGATGAAGTCCAGGCTCGCCGGATGCGGTTTTGGCTCGAGCCACCTCCGCTTGTTGGCTGCCTCGCCGTCCATCTCGACCGGCAGCGACGCCGGTGTACACGTGTGCTGGTGTGTGTTGTGTGCTGGGTGTGCGCGAGTGCGTCCTTCTGTGCATGCGGCCGCGAAGTGGTGAGTTGTGCGCGAGTGCGTCCTCCACGCGGAAGAAGTGTGTCCTCAATGCGCCCTCAATTTACTAGCGTGCGGGATGCTACCCCGAGTGGTTTCAACTTTGTTTACTTCACCGCATGTTAGATGGGCCTCTAGTTTACTTATTTTCACCCACTGCCACATGGGCCAGCACACGAAGATACAGAACACGAGCTGACAAGGCAGCATGTGGACTGGTTGCCGGTCAACTAAACAATATACAGAGCTATACGCTGACGCAGTGAGCGTATAATCCGTCGGTATAGAGTGCTCGTGTGAGAGGGGAGGCCCGTGAGAGATAGCAGAGAGATAGAGAGAGAAAGAGCTACTCCCTCCGTTCGATAATGTAGTTCCAACATTTTTTTAAAAGTCAAACTTTTGAAACTTTGACCAAGTTTATAAAGAAATTACTTATCTACAATACCAAAGATAAATGATAGTATGAAGTAAGTACATGTTGTGATGAATCTAATGATCTTTCCAGATGTAAATGTTTTTCTCCAAATATACCTATTCAAACTTTTCTGAGGTTTGACTTTTCAAAACATCCATATGCTTATGGACGTGAGAGAGTCCCTAACTAGAGAGCGAGCGAGCGAGAGAGAGAGAAATAGAAAGAGTGAGTGAAAAAAGCGTGTGTGCGTGTGTGAAAGAGACATGGACAACACTCGATAAAAGTCGAGAAAAAACGTGTGTGTCTTATGCAAACATATCACAGATGCATCTTCGACAACGAAAGCAAGGTGAGGAGATAGTGTGTGGTTGTTTGCAACCGAGAGAGCAAGACCCCTAGCATGTGGCCAAGAGGGGTCTGACAAACAAGGGAGAGAGGTCGAGAGAGACGTACGGAGAAAATGCAGACATCGGGAGGAGAGAGTGTATGTTTGTCATAGAGAGATCCCCTGGAGATCGTGATGGGACTACATGGGCGGGAGATCGAGTGACAAGGTGTGTGCGCGATAGAAGATACCCCGAGAGATATCGAGATAGACGTATGGATGGAAGGAGACAATACGTGTGTTCCTGATGGCTAGTGAGAGATAATCATACTTAGGGGGGGAGTTCTTGCGCCTCTGATGGAGTGAGGGATTATGGCACTTATTAGGGGGGTGCATGTCACATAGAGAGAGAACAAGGGCAGAGAGTGTTGGATGGGTCTATATGTATAGCGCGAGCGAGACATGTGTATGTGTGAACCAGGGAGATATAAAGTTTGAGAGAGATTGAGGAGCCCCGATAAGGCTGAGTGGTGCGTCAGATAGCTGAGAGGGGGAAAGAGATATTCCATCCGCTCGATAATGCAGTGCACGTAACTTTTTTAGAAGTCAAACTTTGATCAGGTTTGCACAAATGTTATTTATATCTTCAATACCAAAGATACATCATACGAAACTACATCTCATGGTGAATCTAATGGTATATGTTTGTCGTTCCAGATGTAATTATTTTTCTCCACGTACATGGTCAAACTTTGTGATGTTTGACTTCACAATAAATCAATATGCTATGGACCGAGGAGAGTGCCTAAGTCGAGAGGGATCAAGTGCGTGTGAAGGAGAATGAGTAAGTGTGCAAAAAGAGTATGTGTGTGAAAGAGAAAGTGACAACAAATGATAAATTAGAGAGAGAGTGTGTTTTTTCGTTTCTTAGGCGAACATATCACGCATGCATCACCGACATAGAAAAGCGAGGCGAGGAGATACACGAAGATAGCTAGTGTGTGATTGTTTGCAACGGAGAGAGACACCCCTATAGCACATGTCCAATAGAGGTCTGGCCAACAAGGAACAAAGGTCGAGAGGGACAAATGTAGAACATGGATGCATGAGGAGGGCGAGAGGGTGTGTTTGTGATAGAGAGACCCCCTCGAGATCGTGAGGGGACTATATGGGTCGGAGATCGAGGGAGGTGCGTGCACGATAGAAAGATGCCCCGAGAGAAATCGAGATAGACCATGCACATGTTTGTGATGGAGACTAAGATTAGCTAGTCATATACATATAGGGGGGACTGCGTGTGCCTACAATTGAGTGAGAGACCATCATACTTGGCTAGCTAGGCATGAGATTGTGTGTGTGTGCGTGTGAGATGGAGAGAGAACGAGGGAGAGAGATAGAGTTTTAGATGGGCCTATCGAGTGCGAGTGAGATATGCATGTGTATGTGTGACCCAGGTAGATGGAGAGTTTGAGAGAGAGGGGGAAGAGCTCCGAGACGACAGAGTGGTGCCTGAGAGAGTTACATGCAGTGAGCCAAGGAATTTGTGTGCGTACGATGAGTGCACCCAAGATATCTAGCTTGGACTAGAGAATCATACATAGTGTGCAAGAGAGACCTATAGATGGAGTATATATGCATGCGAACTAGAAAGACACCCCACCCACGCACACACACAAAGAGAGAGAGATATGGAGAGAAAGAGAGAGGGACAACAAGGTTTGTGTGTTGGATGCGTGCGACAGAATTGAAGATTGTCGGCAAGAGAGAGAGAAAGAGAGCAGGAGTCCAGGAGAGGGGGAAGTCACGTTTTATGCATTAAAGACTGATATAAACCATGTTTCGATATAAACTTGTATTCAAATATTTAAATTGGATAACATGTTGTCTGCAATCCACACATGAACTGATATATGCGTATATCAAACAATTTCATTAATTTGACTTTCAACATGTTCATGGAGTACTATAATACTATACAACATGCTATTCGATTGAGGTGTTCAATTTTGGATTTAGTTCACTATTTTGACCTGGTGAACGAGCTATTTCATTGAATCAAGATATTTCATTTTGGGTCTGATTCCCGTTTTTTAGTGGGTCAACTGTTTGTCATATAGTAAATCGCTAGCAACGAGCATGTAAAAACACATTACTCCCGAGCATCATCTCTCCATCTAAAAAAGAAGTGGCAAGCTAATATTTCTAAATTTGATTCGAATCGACTTTTTTTTAGCTTGATTCGAATCGACTTGGTAAGGTAGACGTGCATGCTCGTTCTCCCAACTTTTGAACGAACCGTTAAACATCCTCTGCTCGGTGGAATTTGCCCGAGCAAATAAATGGGAGACGCGAAATTACCGTCCTATGTGGGAGACACATTAATTGGCCCGTTGTGCATCGAGGGTAGGTTCGTAACTTCATCCAAGCACGCCTTCTCCTCGGCCGAAATGACATGTGCCGAATAATTCATAAACCATGGTCGCCAAAACACGCTCTCCTCGCCCGAAATAGCTCGCGCCCACTATTTCAAAACACGCTCTCCACGCCCGAAATCGCTCGCGCCCACTATATTTCAAAACACACCCTCCTCACCCGAAATCGCTCCCGCCCACTATTTGGGGAGAAGCAAAGTTACTCTACTATCCCCGACCCTCAGTACACAGACCCAAGCCGAGAAGCCTAAAGGCAGGGGTAGAACTGTAACTCCCCCTCACATTTCAGACAAATGCGTCTATATCCCAATTCCCCCGCCCCCATTCATACCTCGTGGGCGCCAAATCACCTTCTCCCCGGATGCTCCCTTCTCCCGAGCCGCGAAACCTCAGCCCCTCCTCCATGGTGCCCCCCACCGCACCAATTTCACAGCCGCCCTCCTCCCTAATCCCGGAGACGATGTCCATTTGCCATCGTGCACTAGGCCGTGTGCCTCTTACTCCGTGCTCCTGGAGCTGCCTCGACGACGGTCGCGTGAACCGTACCGGAGCCGATTCACCCCCGCCGTTGTTCACGGCGCCGGAGCGGCTCCAACTTCGGATCCGTCCAGAGTCCCAGCGCTGCTTCCCCGTAGCCGTCGACCGTCGCGACATCGCTGTTTCCCTGCCACCGGTGGCCACCGCAACCGCTCTGGCCTCACCGACTTCGGCAGCTGGACCTACCTACTTCACCATGCCGCCAGATAGGTTGCACCCTCATCTCAAATCACTTTATTTAGGCGTCAGTTGTCTGAATTTTTATTCTAGGCGAATCGATTCCCAATGGGAAGCAGCACCCCTCGAGGCGGCGGAGCTCCTAGGCTGCCGGTTGGCTGGTGTCTAACGTAAGGGTGCGGGGCCGCAAGTTCGCCGTGGTAGCAGCGCTTAGATGGCTATCTTAGAGTTGCGTGGGTTCAAGGTACTGCCGCCGCCGGATCTGGATGACGGGGAGTCTTTGTGGATTGGCCCGGGGGCGGCGCAACCACGGCAGTGCGGTTGGGCGGGGAGCGGGGTTTTGGCCGGGGCCACGGACGGCGGAGGCAAGCTGCTCTGCCGTTGGTCGCTGGCTCTTCGGGGAAGATTCCTAACAGTGTCAGCCGGGAGGCACAAGACGGCCATCAAGCCATCCGGCGTAGATCAGACAGTACCAAAATAAAATATAATCGCGTGCCCCCAATTTAGTCTCAGTCAACAGACATGTGACCACTCTCGTGCCTTGTTGTTGATCTCTTAGTGTATTTCTTCAGATCAAGGAGATGTGTCGTTCTTAACATTATGCGTTATCTGCATCTTCAGCCACACTGTCTTCCGACTCACCGCAGCTGCTCCAACAAGGGAAGCATACACCAAAAGGGAGCTATAGTCCCCACTCAACAGTTCCCTGCATCGAATGAGCGTGCCCGGCATGGACAGCCACAACAACTGCAAGGCCATCGACAAGTCAGCACATGCTGCTCACTCCTATGGATGGCGGCCAGTTAGGTTGTACCCTCATCTTACTTGTGTGCAACATTTATGGCTTTGTTATTCATCTAAGCATGGAAAATAGATTATCACATTTCACTGTATATTCATGCTGATCTCTTACGGGTCTTGTTCAGGAGTTAATGATGTTCCATAGTTCAGCTAAGATACTTGTTCTTTAGGTAACGTTGTTCCATAGTTATCATCCATCAGCCAATGCTATCCCACATGCTGGTGATTATAGTATTATACCACTTCTAGTATTACCTATGTTGTTCTTTAATACTTTTGTGTGCCATCTAGTTAATCTCGAGTACAAACGATACATATTCTGTAGCTTTCATCTGTGTTCTCCCTTTAGTTTTTGAGACCTGTTGCTGCTAGTTAACCCCAGTCCTACTATTTATGTCGTCTCCTACAGGCACTCATTACATAAATCTAACTACTAGTTGTCTTCCATGCATGTCAGATATAATTGCACACACTGATATATCCACAAGAACCTCACGAAGCAATGTAAAGACCAATAAACTTGATGTCAATGATACCCAATATGATGGAACATGTAAAGGCAGTTCTTCAGAAGACTTGTAGAAAGATGTTGAATCCTCTTCACCCCACAAGGTCCTTGCTCTAACTTGGCCCGTGATATGGGTACAACATGCATATAATGTCCTGGAGTGTATGTACTCTGTTGCAATGCCATGTGCTTAGCATGCTGATCATGCATGTAAATATGTCATGCCTTCCTGTTTTTCAGTACCTATTCCATTCATGATAACATGTTTTCAAATTCAAGTATTGTCATTCTACTCTATCGCAATGCCATCTGCTTAATTTGGACATCATGCTTCTGAATATCTTATGCATTGTTATTCATCTGTCAACCATACCATGTTTTTTTACATTGAAGTGTTGTTCTAGTGCTCTGTTGCAATGCCATCTTAGTTTCCCAATCATACACGTGTATGCTGCCTTAGTTTTTTCTGTACGTATTCTGCTAGCATACAGTTTTTCATTCAACTAGTGTTTTTTACTGTGTTGTCCTGTCGTATCCCTAGCTCTTACACCATACTCCCTCCGTCCGGATTACATGTTGCCGAAATGGATAAAAAAGGATGTATCTAGAATTGAAATACGCCTAGACCCGTCCATTTTTTTCCGGATGAAGGGAATACATGTCAATATGTCATGCCTTTCTATTCTTCAGTACCTATTCCATCTCTCTGCTGTAGCATGTTTTATAATTGAAGCACAATTCTTCTATACAACGCATGCAAGGGGAAGACGACTATGTTAGAATCTGAAGGGTTACAAACCAGGTCTTTGCAAAAGATCCAAACGCTAGGAGATAATAAACCAACTCCAGTTTTTTTGATACTGCTCCAGCACAGAGAAACCCAACTCCTACTGATAATAAGCAGATTCTAGTGGCCAAAGAACTAGTCCGCTCCAATCCAGCAAAAATATGTCAACTCCATTCTAAGAAGCGTGTGCGTATCCTAGCATCATGAAATTTTATAGCATCCTGATCATATTTTCTACATGTTTCTTACCCATCTCTCTTTTAGAAAATAAGCTTAATAGATAGAAGAATTTCTGCACTGGTATCGTCTATGAGGAAAGATTCTTGCAGGAATTCTTTGTACTCCAATGCAGATGTAAGTACGTGTTGTATATCACTATATTTTTACATCAGCATGTATTTTGTTAATCGGCGTGAATCCAACCTTTATCTGATCTAAATTTAGTTGTAGCAAAATGTATGATTAAAGGCCACAATGTTGATTTTTGTAAGGAAAACTGCCTGGTAGTTTTGCATCCTGAGCTGCATGAGTGTACTATCTCATATCAGTGGGTTTGATTACTTTGGTTCTGCAGTGGCTTTTCAGTGTTTTTTTACTGTGTTGTCCTGTCGTATCCCTAGCTCTTACATCATACTCCCTCCGTCCGGATTACATGTCGCAGAAATGGATAAAACTGGATGTATCTAGAACTGAAATACACCTAGACCCATCCATTTATTTCCGGATGGAGGGAATACATGTCAATATGTCATGCCTTTCTATTCTTCGGTACCTATTCCATCTCTGCTGTAGCATGTTTTATAATTGAAGCACCATTCTTCTATATAAGGCATGCAGGGGGAAGATGGCTATGTTAGAATCTGAAGGGTTACAAACCAGGTCTTTGCAAAAGATCCAAATGCCAGGAGATAATAAACCAACTGCATTTTTCATAGATACTGCTCCGGCACAGAGAAACCCAACTCCCACTGATAATAAGCAGATTCCAGTGGCCAAAGAACTAGTCCGCTCCAGTCCAGCAAAAGAATGTCAACTCCATTCTAAGAAGCGTGTGTGTATCCTCGCATCATGAAATTTTATAGCATTCTGATCATATTTTCTACATGTTTCTTACCCATCTCTCTTTTAGAAAATAAGGTTAAATGATAGAAGATTTTCTTCATTGGGATTGCATTCGAGGAAAATATCTTGCGGGAATTCTTTGTGCTATAATGCTGAAGTAAGTACCTGTTGTATATCACTATATTTTTACATCAGCATGTATTTTGTTAATCGGCGTGAATCCAACCTTTGTCTGATCAAAAATTTGTTGTAGCAAAATGTTAAAGGCGCCAATGTTGATTTTTGTAAAGAAAACTGCCTGGTAGTTTTGCATACTAAGCTGCATGAGTGTACTATCTCATATCATGCACATTACTGAATTGTAGTGCTGCTCTGCTTGCCCATTCATTCATTGTGTCAATGTTGCTTTCGTATTACCTTACCTGGCTGATGATAGCTGTGCCATATTGTGTTAATTTGGTGTTGGCTAGTTGCCCAAACGTTCGTTGTGCCAATGTTGCTTTCCTATTATCTGACTTGGACAATGATAGCAATGCTAGTGTCTTAATTTCGTGCAGGCTGTTGAAGATAAGAAGACAAACTCTGAAAACAGCAAGGCAACCCCATTGTTTCTTTCCAATAAATCTAGGCCAGGTAATATGACAATAACTCATGATTAATATTTTTGGTTCCCCTCCTAATTTATGTTATGATGCAGTGGTCGAGACACTCTCCACTATCAACAATACAAGCCTGCCAAAATTGCCATCTGAATCTGTTCAGTATCCTCTGTCTCGAATGCAACGGAAAAAATGTATGTTTGTGAACCAATTAATGGCTGAAGGAATGATGGAAATGCTCGAGGAATCAGAGGTGCAGAGTCGTGCGACACAACAACTGATCAATGTTTTCAGAGACAGTGTAGCAAAGCAGCAAGAACTTGCCCACATGCTTATGGGCATCATCCGTGCTGAGGTTGCAGATTATGACGTTGTAGATCGTTAGGTTCTGTTCATTTATTTGCACTAGCATCAATCTTTGATTGCCCAGTGGATGTAATTTCCTGTAATATATGGTGGATGTGCAACGTTTTTCCCTGTATGTCGTACCTTTTCTTGATCGGTTTTGGTCCTGTGCATAATTGCCCGTCGTAATAGGCTCAAATTATCTAATTTGGCCTAAAGACATGTACGAACTTTAGTGGGCCCATTAAGTTAATGGGCCGTTACCAGGCCGAAAGTTAATGGTCGGCCCTCTTAACTCCCGGGTCGTTAATAGGCTGACATCAAAGCGGGTAACAGGAGGGCCCAATTGATTTCACGGGCCGTTAACACGCCGTTACTAAGTTCGGGCTACATATGGCCCAACTATATTGTGGGCCTTTAGCAGGCCGAAAGAGACAGCGGGCTTGTACTGGACCATGTAGAGCATGGGCCGCTAAGAGGCCGAAAGTCAGGTCGTATTGTAAATGGCCCAACTGTGTTGTGGGCCTTTAGCAGGCCGAAAGAGAAACCAGGCTAGTATTGGACCATGAAGGGCATGGGCCATTAAAAGGCCAAAACTCAGGTCCGACTACAAATGGCCCAACTCATTTATGGTCCATTAACAGGCTGAAAGGCACACAAGGCCGGGAATTGGCCCAACACTTAAATGGGTCGCTAAAAGGCCAAAACTCAGGTCCGACTACAAATGGCCCAACAGATATATGGGCCGTCACCAGGCTGAAAGACACACCAGGCCGGAAATTGGCCCAACACTTAAATGGGTTGCTAAAAGGCCGAAACTCAGGTCCGACTACAAATGGTCCAACTGCTTCATGGGCCGTCAACAGGCTGAAAGACACACCGGGCCGGAAATTAGCCGAATATTTAAATGGGTCGCTAAAAGGCCGAAAGATGTACATCGTGAAAATTGGCCCATCCACTGAATGGGCCGTTAACAGGCTGAAATCTCATCGGGCCGATATTGAGCCCAAATAAATAGCGGGCTGTTAACGGCTCGAACTGACGATGGGCTACAATGGTGTCCAATCTTTAACGGGCCATTGACGGGCCGAATTGGCACATCTCGTATGGGTCGTGGGCTTAAATGGACCTGACACAAGTAGGCCTTATATGGGTCGGCCTGCTATTTTTTACTGGGCCGTCCTTTTTTCACCGGAATGGGCCACTGTTGGGCCGTGCCACGTGTCGACCTATCATAGGCGCCTCCTGTCCAATGAGTGGATGACATCTGTCCCAACGGTGAGGCAACACGTGTTTCCTTCGGCCAATGATGAATTTACACATGGAAAATCCCCATTGGTCTGGGCTGTTAACGGGTTATCGGATCCAAAATCGGACCCGATAGCTTAACGGCGTTCCGTTACGGTGGATGCCACGTGTCGGTCACCCTTGACGAAAGTACTTCTGTGACGCGCGATTTATCGTCATGGAAGTGGACACTTCCATGATGATAATTTTGGTAATGTCATGGAACACTTCTACAACAGCATAGGTATGACTATCTTGATTCTGTCATAAATTTGTCATGGATGTACATGCATGACAAAAAACGTGACCTGCTGTGACAAACATGTATCATCACGGAAGTGTCTTTTTTGTAGTGCGAGCTGCCGGCCACAGGTCCAGGCGGGCTCTGGCTGCAGGCGAACGGCTGCTGCAGCAAAGCTTCGTGGGTCGCGGTCGAGGTCTCCGTTGCAGGCAACGCAGCCCTGGCCCGCGGCTGGCTGGCGTTTGCCCGCGCGCGCGGCCTGGGCAGGCGGTGCACCCTCCGCTTCAAATATGATGGCAACGCGACCCTCTACGTGAGGGCGTTCGGAGAAGACGGCCGCCGCGTCGGGTGCTGCCCCGAAGACAATGACGGCGATGAGGTGCTTGGCCTTGGCGACGGTCGAGACGAGGGTGAGGATGGTCTTTCCTTCGGTGCTGGCCGCCGCTCGCCCAGCTACGGCGATTCTCCCTCCGGCGACAGCTCCAACAGCGGGGGCTACGACCAGCCGCCACGTCGCCGCCCCGCTTCGAGGGTGGCAGCGGGTCGTCTCGTCGCTGCGCCCCAGTGAAGCGCGAGGAGGGGTCCAGCTGAGCTCAAGAGGGCGCCCTTGGTCCATCCTCGCGAGATGCTGCAGGGGCATGCGCCGCTTTTGTTTCGTTCTTCCTTTTCTTCCTGCATTAAGAGAGAGACAAGTATGGGGCCCCGTAGGGGCGTGCAACGGACCATGGTTTCCAAGTTGCTATGCTATGTTATGTTTATTGTTCCTATGCCGCATTGCAGCATTAACATTTTATGTAGGCACGTAGAATTAACTTAGCTTGACACGCTCAAAGTAGTTTTCGCCTCGTGAGGTGCGCATTTCCCAGTACCCGGCGAGGCCTCCTTGGCCTGGAATGGCGTCTAGGAACTGCAAAAATTCGTTAGGAAACTATTATTCTTCTGAGCCCTGGTCGCAGGCGCCGCTGGCCACGATCCAGCACTTCGCATCGTGGTACCCGAGGGGCACAGATTGAGTGAAGTGCGCCAGCTTACGAGCTCGAACGAGGGTGCCTCGCGAAAAAGAGGAAAAACGCTCACGAGGGCACCTGTCCAGCCCCCTTGCGAGGCATGCGAGAGAGAGTACAGGTCGAAACAAGGAACCAAAAGAGGAAAGGACGCAAAAGGCGATGGAACCAAACCGGCAAGGAACACCAGAAAGCAAATTCCATTAAAGAGAGGCAAGCCAACTACAGAAAGCAAATGAAAAGCCGCGTCTGGCACCTAGTCTAGTCTTCTTGTCTTCTCACCAGCGCGGAGCTAAGTGCTGCCACTAGGACATGGGAGGGAGCCCCCGAGGCCCGAGGGCGGCACTCCTGAGACTCCAGGGCGTGTACAGCCCCACTCATTATTACGTGAGAGTGTCACGAGCGGAGACCTTCACAGGCACTGGGCCTTCTTCACAGGCACTGGGCCTTTCTTCATGGGTAGAACTTCCGGAGGTGCTGGATGTTCCAGGCGTTCTGGATAGGTACCCCATCCTGCGTCTCCAGGCGCACGGTGCCAAGCCTGGAGACGTGGGCGACCCTAAACAGGCCCTCCCACATGGGCAAGAGCTTGTGCAACCCTTTCCTGGAGAGCACCCGCCTTAGGACGAGGTCGCGTACCTCGAGCGTCCTGGAGCGAACGCTGCGATAGTGATACTGCCGCAACGCCTGCTAATATCTTGTCGCCCGGAGTGTGGCTTCACGGCGGGGTTCCTCCCCCAGCACAAGGTCCATCCCCCGCATGGCGTTCTGCTGCGTCTCATCAAACGCCAGGACCCGCGCGGAGCGATGCCTGACCTCGTGAGGGAGAACCACTTCTGCTCCATAGACGACGAAGAACGGGGTCTCGCCTGTTGGCTTGGTGGCGGTGGTGTGAATGGACCACAGCACAGACCGGAGCTCATCGTGCCAGCCCCTGCCGCAGGCCTAGAGCTTCTTCTTGAAGTTCCTGGTCTTGAGGACTCTCAGGACCTCCGCATTGGCGCGTTCGGCCTGAGCATTGCTCCTAGGGTGTGCCACCGAGGCGTAGCAGATCTGCGTTCCAAGGTTAGCACAATATATCTTGAAGAGATTTCTAGTAAACTGCGAGCCGTTGTCGGTGATGATGCGGTTGGGGACCCGGAACCGGCTCACGAGACCCTTGATGAACTTGACCACGGATCCGGCCGGGATGGTGCGAACGGCTTCTACCTCCGCCCGCTTGGTGAACTTGTCGATGGCGACATAGAGGTAGCGGTAGCCCCAGGCGCTCGAGGGAACGGGCCCAAGATATCCAGCCCCCAGACCACGAATGGCCACGAGAGTGGGATGGTCTGGAGGCCCTGAGCTGGCTGATGGATCTGCTTGGCGTGGAATTGACAGGCTTCACAGGACTTCACCAGCTCCGCGGCGTCGTTGAGCGCCGTAGCCCAGTAGAACCCGTTGCGGAGCGCCTTTCCAACGAGGGTTCGCGACGACGAGTGGTGCCCACAATTCCCGCCATGTATGTCAGCTAGCAGCTCTTTCCCATGTTCCCTGGAGATACAATGCAGGGAAACATCATTCGGCCGCTTCCTGTATAACTCACCGTCTTGGATGCAGTACGCCGTGGCCTGCCGAACCACGCGCTCCGCGTCCTCCTCCTTCTCCGGTAGTGCCCCTTGCGTCAGGTATTCCTTGAACTCCTTAGTCCATCACCCCTCTTGAGGCTCAACTGCCAAGAGTAGGCGCGCTCCCGAGGTCGGTCCGCAGGCCGGGGCTCCCGTGGCTGGTGGTTGGGGGAGCTCCTCCTGAGGCAGCGCCGGCCTCGAAAGTGGTGGTGTTGCCGATGGCTTGAAGAGCCGCTCCTCGAAGACGCCAGGCTCTTGGGGTAGCCGCTTGGATGCTCTCTTGGCGATGTCGTCGGCTTCCTTGTTGGTGCTGCGGGGCACGTGCTGCAATTCCAGGCCCAAGAACTGCTTTTCCATTTTGCGTACCTCCGCGAGGTATGCCTCCATGTGCTCGTCTCTCAGCTCGTATACCTTGTTGGAGAAGTTAACGAGGAGCTGTGAGTCGCCCTTGATGGTGAGGCCCTTCACCCCCAGGGCCACCGCAGCCTTGAGGCTAGCTATGAGGCCTTCGTACTCCGCTATGTTGTTGGAGACCTTCTCACCCTGCTGGAAGCAGAGCTTCACGGCGTAGTATAACTTGTCCTGAGTGGGCGAGATGAGCACCGCTCCAGCTCCCGCACCCTGGCGCGCAAATGCACCATCGAAGTACATCACCCAGCCATCCGACGCTTCACTCCCTGGCGAGAGGGATCGATCCTCTCCTGCTTCAAGCTCCGGGGCGTCCGTCCATTCTGCCACGAAGTCGGCGAGCGTGGCTCCCTTGATGACCGTGGTTGTGCTAAACTCCAGCTGGAACGCCTGCAGCTCGATATTCCACTCGGCGACTCTTCTAGCAGCGTTAGGGCTCCTGAGCACCCTCTCGAGTGGGTAGACCGAGACGACCTTGATTGGGTGACCTTGAAAGTAGTGTCGCAGCTTACGCGAGGCCACCAAGAGTGCGAGCAGGAGCTTTTGAGGCATGGGGTAATGTGCCCTGGCATCCCGCAGTACCGTGCTGATGAAATACACTGGGTGCTCGACGAGGGCGGGCGCGTCAACGGGACCTGCATCTGTCGGAAGTTGGGGCGCCTCCTGAGGCGATTGGACCTCCAGAGCCTGGTCGCCCATTGGGGCCTCGGCAGGCCTAAGGTCGCCATCCTGCTGAGCCGGGTCATCCGTCGGCATTGCTGCAGCCCCCTCGGTCTCCTTTGGATCATGCATCACCCCGGCTGGGGGCGCGGTTCGGCGCGACGTGTCCTTGGCCTGGCGCTCTTCCTGAACCGCCACCATAGCTGCACTGGTTGAGTGAGGAGTGGCGGCGAGGTAAAGCACCAGGGGCTCGAGAGGGCAGGGCGCCACCATCACCGGAGGGCTGGTCAGATATCTCTTGAGGTCTTGAAATGCTTGGTCAGCCTCCGGAGTCCACTCGAACGGACCCTTCTTCTTCATCAGCTTAAAGAACGGCATGGCGCGCTCCCCCAGCTTGAAGATGAAGCACCCAAACGAAGTCACGCAGCCGGCAAGCTTCTGCATCTCCTTCAGGGTTTGAGGTGGGCTCATATCTCAATCGCCTTGACCTTCTCCGGGTTGGCCTCAATCCCCCTATGGGACACGAGGAAGCCTAGCAACTTGCCGGAGGGGATACCAAATACGCACTTTTCTGGGTTGAGCCGCAAGTCCACCTGGCCCAGGCTCGCGAAGGTCTCCTCCAGGTCCTGAATTAAAGTCCTCGCCTCCCGAGACTTTACCACAACTTCGTCGACGTAAGCTTCAGCATTCCTCCCGAGCTGCTGGCCCAAGGCGATGTGCATCAGCCGTTGGAAGGTTGCACCCGCGTTGCGCAGCCCGAACGGCATGCAAGTGTAGCAATGCACCCCGCATGGGGTCAGGAAGGCCGTCTTCTCCACATCTTCTACTGCCATCTTGATCTGGTGATAGCCTGAAAACGCATCCAGGAAGCACGGCAGGTCGCACTCGGTGGTGGAATTAACGATCTGGTCGATGCGCGGAAGCGGGAACGGATCTTGGGGACAGGCCTTGTTGAGGTTGGTGAAGTCGACACACATGCGCTCCTTCCCACCTTTCTTTGGCACAACGACGGGGTTCGCCAGCCACTCGGGGTACCGAACCTCGCGAATGACACCTGCTGCCTCCAGCTTGCGGGTTTCTTGGACGATGAAGGACTTCTTCTCTGTGGACTGTCGCCGTGCCTTCTGCTTCACGGGGTGCACATTGGGGCACACCCTTAAGTGATGCTCGATCACCCCTATTGGGACCCCTACCAGCTGATCGGGTCCCAGGCGAATACTTTCTTGTTTGCGCGCAAGAACTTTACCAATGCTTCCCCTTGATCTGAGTCGAGGTTGGCACCTATGGTGAAGGCGGCTCCAGAAGACTCATCTTCCTCGACCGGCACCTGCTTGGTTTCTGCCCGATCTTGAGTGAACAACTGCTTCTTCTTGGCTGGCGTTGCCCCCTTAACTCTAGAGGGGGCCTCGTCGGCCAGTCGTGCCGCCGCGGTGGTCTTGAGGGCCAGCTTGAGTGCCACCAGAGCTTCCTCGGTATCCCCGACTATGGTGAGGACGTCCTTGCTCCCGGGCATCTTCATGAGGTTGTAGGTTGGATGGGTAGCCGCCATAAACTGAGCCAGAGCCAGATATCCGATGATGGTGTTGTACGGGAGGCCAATGCAGGCAATGTCGAAGTCGATCAGCTCAGTGCAGTAGTTGTCGTGGGTGTCGAAGGTCACGGGAAGACGGACCTGCCCCAGGGGGCTAAAGGAGCCGCTGCCAACTCCGGAGAAGGGCTTGCTAGGGCGGAGCCGCTCGAGTGGTACGTGAAGGAGGCTGAAGGCCTCCAACGAGAGCATGTTCAGGCCGACGCCGCCATCAATGAGGGTCTTGGTGAAGGCTACGTTGCAAATGGTGGGCGTGCAAAGCATTGGGAGCACGCCCGAGCCGACGGTGGTGACCGGGTGATCTCCCGAGTCGAAGGTCAGGTCGGCCTTGGGCGCCACCCAACCCGGGGGAGCCCCCTGCCGCGTGGAAGCGGCGCTCATCTGGCGAAAGAACGGCTTGGCATGACGGTCCGAGGGCGGCGCATGCGAGCCGCCGAGGAGGGCCGCGACGGTGAGGGGCGCCGGTGCCGCGAAGCGCGCGGCGAAGAGGATGCGCAGTTCCGCCCAAGATGCCATCGTGGATCCGGGGAGGTTGAGCAGCCAGGCGCGCGGTGCGGCGGTGAGGGCCATGGGAAACCAGTTGGCCATGACCTTTTCGTCGCCCCCAGCCTTAAGGACGGCCTCCTCGTACGCCAGCAAGAAAGCCGACGGGTCCGCCGCACCGTCGTAGCACGGCGGCATTTCTGGCTTGAACTTGGGTGGCCACTGCACCAGCCATAAGGCGGGGGCCAAGGCTCGGAGCCCCCTGGCCCTGCCACGGGCATCGATCGCCGCAGCTGGAAGAGAAGCGTCGGCCATGAGGGTGATGCGCGGTGATGGTGAAGCGCAGATCGACGGAAGGAAAGCTCCGGCGCACCCCTACATGGCGCGCCAAATGTCGGATTTCGGGTTCCGGCAAAACCCTTGATGTTCGAACACTGGGGTGCGCACGAAGATCTCTCCCTACCTAATCACGCCCTCATCATCATCGTGATCTCAAAGCTTAGCGCGTCGAACCCACAGAAAGAGAGACACAAGAGTTTATACTGGTTCGGGCCACCGATGTGGTGTAATACCCTACTCCAGTGTGGTGTGGTGGATTGCCTCTTGGGCTGAGGATGAACAGTTACAAGGGAAGAATAGCCTCCTGAGGAGGGGTGCCCTTGTGCTTGGTGAACTTGTGTGTCGAGGATGATCTGAATGATCTCCCCCTCCCATGGTGGTGGCTAGTCCTATCTATAGAGGCCCTCGTCCTCTCCCCAAATATTGAGCGGGAAGGGATCCAACAACGGCCAAATTCGAAGGGAGACAACTAGTACAAGTTATCCTGACTAAAGGTGGCCTTTGCCTACCAAAGGCTCTAGTGGTGACGTCGTCTTGGGCTCCACGGTGACCTCCGTCCTGTCATCCTGCTGGTCTTGGTCTCGTTAAACCGATATGGAAACCTTTGCCTGATGCCTCGGGACTCCTCGCCTGCGCTTGCCCCTTTAGCACCAAAGAGGAAGCGAGGACACTGCGCACACTGGCGCCCACCTGGCTCCAGTCGTCATGGCTTGCGTCACAGAAACCTCGCGAGGTGTCCCCTGCCTTGATCTCTCCGCCCCTCGCGAGCCAGCCTGGTGAGGCCATTCCCGAGGAGGTCTTGTGTCGTCCGCCTCGCGAGGCTTGGCCCCTCGCGAGGGTCTTGAGTGTTTGCTAGTGAAGATGGGCCGTACAGGGCCACTGGTGGAGCCACGCCGTGGGCCACAGGCAGGCAAGTCTGGGGACCCCCGTTCCCAGGATGCCGACAACGCCGAGGTAAAATGAGTCTATATCTCAATTAATGAAGACTTGCGTGTTACCATCCATATGTTACTACCCACTATGTAGGTAGTAACATAGACTAGTAACATATGCATGTTACTAGTCCAAGTTACTCACCAGTATGACCAGCCTAGCAATGTAACCAAACGCTCCTTACTCTGCCTTGTTATCTCCCCCGGAAACCCAATGCATGGAGCGCAACTACGCGTTCATCAGTCAAGAAATCAAAAGTCGGCTTGCATGCGAGTTAATACGTGGCCCTGCATGGCAGCTAAAACGGCATCTCTTAGTTGTTGTGATTAATTGTTGCGTTTAGAGATAGAAATCAGGGCTTTGATTGGAGGAAGGACCGGTCAACTTTCTCCTTCTCCTCCAATCTGCTTGCACCTTGGTCTCGCTGCACCTTCTAACGTGACTTATTACACCTAGACGGAGGGAGTAGTACGAGATACAGTGGCACACTTACTTAGGTCGAATACAAGTGCCCAAAATTGTGTGCATGTTATAATAAGGATTCACTTAAAATAGTACGTGAGCGAACAGAGGGATCAATTGGACAGTGTTCACGGGCAGTAGCGAGATGTGTGAGGTAAGATACAGCGCTGGCGCTTTTAATTTTTCTTATTAATTTGTTTGTTTCACCCTCTGACTGGTGGGACCCAACGTACAACATGGAGAGAGGTAAGGTGACTAAGGCTGCATTATTTCTAAACTACCAACACTGCTTTAAATCCCAAAAGACCTTACCACCAAAGCCACGTGACATGATTATGATTTAAATCCCAATGATTCCCACGCAAAAAAAACACGGCATGCTTGTCACACGAATGCAGGAATGTATAAAAGGTTATTTTCCTCTCGTTAAATATAACGTGAGGGTGGTGTAGCTGGTTAGCCTGTTCGCTCATCAAACTTTAGGTCTCGGGTTTGATAACCACACTTGAGCATAATTTTGTTTTTGTTCGACTTCTTTCTTCCACCCAATGACAGGTAGGCCCCGCATGACAGAGAGAAAGTGATCTAGGGCGGTGCCAGGAGGATTCTTTGACTGGTCAAAATGGATGGATATGGAGCTATACGATCTCAACCTCGGCGCTTGTTTTCTAGGGTTTGCACTCTTCACACTCTCTCTCCACTATATATACACGTTGGATCCTCACCGCTTGTAGTTGCTCTCTTCACACTCTCTCACCATCTCCAGATCTAAACAAGACTTTGTTGGCCCCTCTCTCTCTCTCCCCTCGCTGCTAGTCAAAGAGCCGACAGGATCCGTCTGCCGGGAAGGGGAGGAGGCTTAACGCTGTCGCCATCGGCGAGGGAGGGAATCTACTACCGGCGCAGCTGTTCTCATTCACCCAGCAACGGCGCGGGAGGGCCTCTAACCCCTTCTTCCTTGCCGCCGTACATAGTGTGGGCAGAACGGCCTCCGTTCCCCCATCGAACCACACCCCAAGAACCTTAAGGTATAATTTACGTATTCCACATACATTGCTCTAGCTGCATGTGGGCTTTCTCCGCTTCTGCACTCGAATCTGGGTGTTGGATCAAACAGGAAAGTAGTGGGGAAAGTCGTATAGCATGAATCTAGGACGTGGTTCAAAGAGGAAAGGAAGGGGGGAAAGTTGTGGGGAAAGTTGTATAGAATGAATCTAGGACGTGGTTCAAGAGGAAAGGAAGGGGGGAAAGTAGTGGGGAAAGGTATAGCATGAATCTAGGACGTGGTTCAAAGAGGAAAGGAAGGGGGAAAGTACTAGTACAGACTGGCTATCCAGCACCTACGTTGGTCAAAAAGGGCAAACAATGACAAACACAGTATGCACATCTATAACAAACTGATCTTTTTTTGGGGGGGACAAGGCTGTAGAATTTGAGCAGGACTAGATTTGCTGCGCTCACATAGGGAAAGGTGTCTAAAGATAACAAAACTGGGACCAACACAATATGCTCCTTGGTTATTTGTTCTTTGTTGCAACAGACTGTGCATCACCCCTTCATACATCGGTAGATGCACATGGTGATGTTGAGTCCATTGTCCCGTGCAACTCTTTAGTTGTTGTTAATCTAAGGCCTTGTTTGGTTAAAAAGTCCTAGGACTTTTTTTAGTCCCAACTAAAAAGTCCCTAGTCCCTACCTGCTTGGTTCCAGGGACTATACATGGACTAGAGGTTATTAAATGACATGCTAAAAGACCGTGTTACGACTAGTCATGAACTAATAGAGATAATTGCGATGCAGGGCAGGGGCAACTGTTGGAAAAAGTCCCAAAAAGACTCTCCCTCGGGGTCTTCTTTCTTTAGTCCCAAATGCCCACTTTTACACCCTAAAAGTCCCTCTTGTTTGGTTTAGATGGGACTGAAAGGGACTTTTTTAGTCCCTACACCAAAAAGTCCGTGTAAACAAACACCCTCTAATAATGCCGCTGGAAAATTGATGCAATGCCACAGTTAAAAGCAAATTACATGTTTAAGCAATTTTATTGTTAATATAATCTCTCTGTTAATATGAATCAATGCCACTGTTTGAGAAATGCTACTGACTTGCTTTCTTTCCCATTTAGATAAGTTAGATGCTTCTTTTTGTTGGCTTCTGTGTCATCCACCGTTATTGACCACTTGTTGTTTCCTTTGCACCTCTGTGTAAATAGGGTTATCAACTCCACCTCGTTGCTATTGTGACCTTTTGTTGCACTACACAAAACACTTTTGTTTTAAGAGTGTTTTGTGCAGTTCAACCAAAATGTCACACCGACAATGTTGCTTGATTGCTTGATCTTAGTGGAACTGCACAAGAGGAGATCTTACTTCCTATCCGTGTTGGCAAATTTGGTTCAGATCTTCTTCTTGTGAGTTGTTTGAATTCCGCGTCATGAGAGGTCAGTACTAGCCTTCTTTCACATGATTGTGCAGTGTGCTTTCATATGTTGTGCTACTTGTACGGTAATGTTGCTTGATTTTAGTGAACTGCACAAATGGAGACAAGACTTCCATCTGTATGTGCACCGTAATATCCCATTGAGGTAAGATGAGGATATTTCACAACTTTTGGCCTGTATTTTGCCACTTTCATCAGAAAATTAATGTCGTTGTTTAGTTCTATACTTGTGCTCCCTAATTGACATGCCAAATCTTACATTGAAGGCGAAGCTTGTCTGTTATTGAACCAAGTGATGAAGGGGAAGAACAAGCGGAAGAAAAGCAAAAATCAACTCCCGGTGGTGTAATGAAGCACTAGAACTGTGATGACACAAGTAATGATATAGTTTTGCATCTTAATTTATTGCTATGGCTAGAATGAGCAATTGTTTTGCCACTGGTTTGATGCCACTCTTAATGTAATATGTAATTATCTCTACTTGTGCAAACATGGATCTTCTTTGAAGATAACATATATTTTAGTGGAACTGCATAAGAAGATGTTGGAAACATTAAACTAATCGAGGAGTATATAGTAAGCATGGCAACCACATGAGATAACAACAGATGGTTCCGGAGAAGTGCTTGATCTGTATGCTCTACACAATAAGCCTCCTAACAAAGGTTGGTACTCGCCCACGGATTTCATCCATATGATTTAGCTTTGTCTTCTCTATTGGTGTTGTGCTACTATTTAGATACTGTCATGAGAAAGTGGTATTGTCCTTGAGAAGTGCTTCATCTGTGTTGTTTTAAAATTTTCCTTTCATTTTTTTGAGCAAACAGGGATGCTAGCATTTAGTTGTCCTATTGTCTTTGCACAACAGGATCATCCCCCTCTGAAGAAGAATATGGCGTACGTGAAGTGACTAGTTCCGATTATGCCAGGATGAAGGAGCTATGTCTATCTTCTCATTAGAAGGAGCAGTTGAAGGATGGTTACATTACCCCCCAAAGACCAAACTAACTTCAGCTCAGAAGGACTGACAGATCTCCATCTTTTTTGCTGTGATGCGCAAGTACAATGTTGTTCTAGGATTCTTTCCGGTGAGTTCCATTTTTTTAAAAGTGTGCTCTACATGGACCATGTAGGTGCCTGTTTAAACTGTCAGTTCATAGTACAGTTTGCTTTATACTAATCACTTTTTTGTATTTGTGCAAACAGGGGTGCTCAGCTTGATTTCAATGGGAACTGCACAAAATGTTCATGAATACATCGAATCATTCATTTCCACCACAAGAAAGGAGGTGCCGATATGTTCAAGGCGTTGCAACATATAAAGGCGAAATCATACAAGCTACGCGCGAATTTGTTTGATTTTGGTGGAACTGCACAAAAAGAACAGCTGGTTTATTTAGCACGAGGTGCCATGTCAATGTCCGAACTGATGGCAAACCCTGCCCATTCCACAATCATACGCATTTGGTATTTTGGAATGGGAAAACCTTGTCAAAGTTTGCTCATTGATGTATGCAAAACAACACGCATTTGACATTTTGGAATGGGACAACCATGTCAAATGTTGCTCACTGATGTTAGCAAGAAGACATGCATTTGATATTTTCGAATGGGATGCCCTTTGCCATCAGCAGCATCGAACGATTTTTCTTTATTGTTTAGTTGTGAAGTAAATATTGACTCTGACATGTGAACCACTGAGATGCATAATCATCGATTGTTTTGAATGTTCTCTATGAATTGCCAGGCCTGTGTGTTTGATTGCAATGTACAGGAATGCTAAAAAGTAGCTCAAACTCTTTGTACTCCCTCTGTTCCTTTTTACTTCGCATATTAGATTTCTTTCAAGTCAATTGATTTTACATTGTGAATAATCCTAGTACGTATTGCTTTGCATGTTCATCCAATGCCAGTGATACAAGAATTCGAACTAATCGAACTATATTCGTTCACACACGGTCGGATTTCATATAAACATGCCGGATTTCATTACATTTCATACATTCTTCAACTAAAAAGGGGTGCGCTGGAGGTATAATTAATTAACCAAATCTACCCACCTGTGTCCGGCTCAGCCGAACAGAAGCTTATTCTCCAGCGGACTGAACTTCAGTGACTTAACTGCATGTGCAGTTGCGTAACTGACATGTGGCCTAGATGCTTGTTGGGCCCACGTGTCAGTGACCCAACTGCACCAGCAGTTAAGTAACTGAACCAGCGTCATTGTCCAACATAGCTCTCCGACTCCACGTCGCCGCCAAGAGGCTAATCGGCCGTCAATGGTCAACCCGCCTAGCTTGGCTTCAACCGGAGGGTAGCAGCGGTGGCCTTACTTGGACCCGAGCGGCGGCGACCTACCGTGTTCTACTCTTCCTCATTTTTTGTGTGGCGCGGCCTCATTGGCAGCGGGGCGGGGCCTTGATGGAGCCAGTGATGTCCTCTATCTCGTTGCTGGCGGGGCGACGCCTCGGCGGAGCGGGGAAAATCCTCCCCCTCGTTGCTGGCAGGGTGGGGCCTCGGCTAAACCGGCGATGTCCTTTGCCTCGTTGTTGGCGGGGCGGGGCCTCGGTGGAGTAGGGCCTTGCCGAAGCCGGCGAGGTCCTCCGCCTCGGTGCCGGCGGGCCAGGGCCTCGGCGGAGCCGGCTGTGTCCTCTGCCTCGTTGTTGGCGCCACGGGGCCTCGGCGGAGCAGGGCCTCGTCGACGCCAGCGGAGCGGGGACTCGTGGGAGCCAGCATTGTCCTCTGCCTCATCCTCAGTCTTGCCAAACAGTGCCTCGCCCGCTTCATCGCCCTCTTTGTAGGAGGCCGCAGCCTCCGCCACCCGCATGAGGTACCACCAGCGCTAGAGGCGGCCCTCGCGGGCGGAGCGGTACCAGCCGAGCAGTGCCTCCTGCTCCGTCCGCTACGTGGCGATCTGATCCTCCACCTGCAGGTGCTCCTGGAGGAGATGGTGGTTGTAGGCGGCGTCGGCCTGTGCCTCCCAGAACTGCTCCTGACGCTTCTGCCTCACCGTGACCATGTATTGGGCACGGGCCTCGCCGATAGTGATGGTGCAATGCACCGGCGAGGATGGCGCGGAGGAGGGGGTTGGCGCCGGATCATCGACTATCGTTTTATCCATTGGGACGTCGTCGTCCTCCGGCTGCCTGCCGGCCAGCCAATGGGCAGCAATGGCTGCCATCTCCGTGTGGTCCGTCGTCCGCCCATCCCGAAGAGCGCTGGAGCGCGAGGAAGCCACATGTGGACAGGAGAAAGGGAACGGAGGCGGATGACTGCGGCTATGGCCGGCACAGCAGTTTATATAGCAATGGTGGGCAGCGGAGGGACGGACGTGTGGCGCCGGAGTAGCCGCCTCAAAAACCGCATATCATTTATGTGGGCGGCAGACGGACGGACGGATGACACTTGTGTCATATGAAGCAGCAATCGCCTGCACCGGGAAGCGGGTCGGGCGGCGCTGACAGTTTTGGGCGGAAAGCGCGCAGGCGAGGGAGGCGGTCTGGGTGGGCTAGGGAAGTCAGACTCGTGCTTGGCAGCGGGTTGGTCCATGATACGTCTCCGTCATATCTATAATTTTTGATTGTTCCATGCCAATATTATACAACTTTCATATACTTTTGGCAACTTTTTATATTATTTTTGGGACTAAGCGGGAATGCTGGTTGGAAAGACAGAGAAATAGAATAATGAGAATCATATGGTCTGCTTGGGAAGATAAGCGAAGAAAGCTCTAAGGTTTCCCTTCCTGCATTCAGAGCTTATCAATTCGTCCCACGCTATATAGTGAAGCAAAGCTATCTATAAATAGAGCATATCTTTTATCCGGAAGGTAGTGGGCTTTCACCCGTACTCGCCCTTCCACTTCATGATCCAGTGCCCAGTGCCAGTTCATGTTTGTTGCATGTTTTATGTTTCGCAGAAACCCCATATCAAATGGAGTCCAAACGGGATAAAAACGGATGGAGAATTATTTTGGAATATTTGTGATTTTTGGGAAGTAAAACCAACGCGAGACGGTGCCCGAGGTGGCCATGAGGGTGGGGCCCACGCCCACTCCAGGCAGGCGCCCCCCTGACCCTCATGGGCCACCCGTAAGGTGGTTGATGCTATACTTTGGCCGCAAGAAAGCTAATTTTTGGAAAAAGATCTGGGCGAAGGTTTCAATCCAATCGGAGTTACGGATCTCCATATATACACAAAACGGTGAAAAGGCAGCAGAACAGAACGCAGAAACAGAGAGAGACAGAGAGACAGATCCAATCTCAGAATGGCTGTCGCCCCTCCCATGCCATGGAGACCATGGACCAGAGGGGAAACCCTTCTGCCATCTAGGGAGAAGGTCAAGGAACAAGAAGAAGGAGGGGGGCTCTCTCCCCCTCACTTCCCGTGGCACCGGAGTGCCACCGGGGGCCATCATCATCACCGCAACCTTCACCAACACCTCCACCATCTCCACCAACATTTCCATCACCTTCCCCCCTCTATCTACAGCGGTCCACTCTCCTGCAACCCGCCGTACCCTCTACTTGAACATGGTGCTTTATGCTTCATATTTTTATCTAATGATGTGTTGCCATCCTATGATGTCTGAGTAGATTTTCGTTGTCCTATCGATGGTTGATGAATTGCTATGATTGATTTAATTTGCTTGTGGTTATGTTTCTGTCCTTTGGTGCCCATCATATGAGTGCGCGCGTGGATCACACCATAGGGTTAGTTGTATGTTGATAGGACTATGTATTGGAGGGCAAGAGTGACAGAAGCTTCAACCTAGCATAGAAATTGATGCATACGGGATTGAAGGGGGATCAATATATCTTAATGCTATGGTTGGGTTTTACCTTAATGAACGTTAGTAGTTGCGGATGCTTGCTAATAGTTCCAATCATAAGTGCATAGAAGTCCAAGTAAGGGATGACATGCTAGCAGTGGCCTCTCCCACATAAAACTTGCTATCGGTCTAGTAAAGTAGTCAATTGCTTAGGGACAATTTCGCAACTCCTACCACTAGTTTCCCACACTCGCTATATTTACTTTATTGTGTCTTCATATAAACAGCCCCTAGTTTTTATTTACGTGCTCTTTATCTTCTTGCAAACCTATCCAAAAACACCTACAAAGTACTTATAGTTTCATACTTGTTCTAGGTAAAGCGAACGTCAAGCGTGCGTAGAGTTGTATCGGTGGTCGATAGAACTTGAGGGAATACTTGTTCTACCTTTAGATCCTCGTTGGGTTCGACACTCTTACTTATCTAAAGAGGCTACAATTGATCCCCTATACTTGTGGGTTATCAAGACCTTTTTCTGGCGTTATTGCCGGGGAGCAATAGCGTGGGGTGAATATTCTCGTGTGTTCTTGTTTGCTTTATCACTAAGTAATTTTTATTTTCTGTTCTAAGTTGTTCCCTATCTTTAGTTATGGATATGGAACACGAAATACAAAAAAAAAAAATTAGGTGTACTTGCTACTCATAGAGATGGGGAACCTCCTAAAACCCTCGATGCTCATTATGTGAAAGAAATTATGTACTACTTTGATAATCCTGAGAATACCCCATTCAATTTGGTAATGGGAGTAACGTTGGATCAACGTGAATACTTTAGGGATTATCGCTTGACAAAAAAAGGGAAACTATTATGGGATCAAATTTATATATTGAAGTGGTATGCTCGGCAAGTATGCTTGAGTTATGATTATACTTGTTGCTCTAGGATGAAGGCTCCACACCTTCCCTTTTCATGCAAATTTAATGATAATGAAACCTTAGCTTCTTATGCTAATGGTATATATGATTACTATGATGTGGAACGAATAGAATAATTTGTTGCTTTTAAGGGTGCTTATGAAATTGAATCTTTGTTTGAAAAGTATGAAGCTTTTGATGATGATGTTTATAGGCCTGAAAATTTTGCTATATTGAAATATTGCTATGATGATTATGAATACAATTCCGATATTAATGCACTTATTGAGAAAGTCTCCGCTGTCCAAGAAGAGACTAATATTTTGCAGGAATCTATTGAAGAAGAAATTGATGAAATTGTGAGCTCGTTGGATGAAAAAGATGATGAGGAGAGCGAAGAACAAAAGGAGGAAGAGCGGATTAGCTACCCGTGCCCACCTTGTAATGAGAGTAACTCTTCAACTCATACATTGTTTAATTTCCCTTCGTGCTTACCGAAGTATGATTGTTATGATCCCGTTGATTCTCTTGAAATATCCCTTTTTGATGATGCTTGCTATGCTTATGGCCAAGATGCCAATATGAATTATGCTTATGGAGATGAACTTTCTATAGTTCCTTATGTTAAACATGAAATTGTTGCTATTGCACCCACACATGATAGTCCTATTATCTTTTTGAATTCTCCAAACTACACTATATCGGAGAAGTTTGCCCTTATTAAGGATTATATTGATGGGTTGCCTTTTACCGTTGCACATGATGATTTTGATAGATATAATATGCATGTGCTTGCTGCTCCTACTTGCAATTATTATGAGAGAGGGACTATATCTCCACCTCTCTATGTTTCCAACATGATAAAATTGCAAGAAACTGCTTATACTATGCATAGAATTCCAACTTAGGGATGACATGCTAGTAGTGGCCTCTCCCACATAAAACTTGCTATCGGTCTAGTAAAGTAGTCAATTGCTTAGGGACAATTTCGCAACTCCTACCACCACTTTTCCACACTCGCTATATTTACTTTATCGTGTCTTCATCTAAACAGCCCCTAGTTTTTATTTACGTGTTGTTTATCTTCTTGCAAACCTATCCAAAAACACCTACAAAGTACTTATAGTTTCATACTTGTTCTAGGTAAAGCGAACGTCAAGCGTGCGTAGAGTTGTATCGTTGGTCGATAGAACTTGAGGGAATATTTGTTCTACCTTTAGCTCCTCGTTGGGTTTGACACTCTTACTTATCGAAAGAGGCTACAATTGATCCCCTATACTTGTGGGTTATCAGTCCAGCAGTCGGACAGGCTGGCTCGCTAGCGAGCTCGCCGAGCTGAGCGTCGACAATATGACGATGGACGTAGCATTCCGACCAGGAGCCGGCCCCACTGTCCAAGCCGGTTCATGCCGTGTTCACCATAGAGCAGGTGTGGCCGTACTTCGACGCCCTAATGGCGGAAGAGCTACCAGCGCAGGAGGACCTGTGCCGCAACCTCCATCTCCTCAACGAGCACCGGTGAACAAGCGAACGACAATGCCGTCGCGGACATGTGGCCCTATGATCCTGGCTTCCCGAATGAGCAGCGGGTGCTATATTAGACCATCCCTAGGTTCCGCGAGGCCCTCTCCGTCGTCCTTCGAGTTGTTGCGCTCGCCGTGGCACCGCCGTCTCGCGTTGTCAACATGGTCAACGGACATGAGGAATGAGGAGATGACTTTACTTGGAGAGGATGACAGTGGGGACCCACCAGGGCCATAGTCGCACGTACGCAAGTGCCTCCTTATTATATACAACTATAATTTTTTTGCTTCCTCCTGGTTTCCTGACATCACGGTCCCACACCATTGTCAACCTATGTAGTCAATAAACGAGAGAATTGCACAAGGAGTGGCCGACAGCTGGGACCATGTAGCTCGACCAGTATTTGTGTTTTTGAGGTGTGAGCACTGCAGAGTTTTTCTTGAGCGATGTTTTCGTTGTTGTTCAGAGGAGAGCAGGGTATTAACTGGGCGGGTTGTGGCTCGTCTAGCCCAGGACAGATATCCAGCCCAGAAATTATTATTTTTCAAGCTGAAAATGGCTAGCCCAGCTATACTTTTTTTTGAGGAATACCCAGGCAAGGTCAACTTGTTATTCTCCGCCCTGCTGGGCTGCAAATCTATCCAAGGAGGGATGCATTAGGCTTAACAAGAAAATGGGCTTTAAGAAATAATAAATGGGATGTTATTATAAAAACTAGGCACTAACTATAAAAAAATGCACCAAACACGCAATTAGTTTATAAAATATTAAATTTTTTAATTTCATTAATTTTTGCGCGCGCAATGTTTCGTTGGATTTTTACGTAATACAAATTTATATTGAGATTGTATTTAATCTGACTAGAAATTTCGGGATAAAAATATTTTGGATCCCATCAAAATATGGGAAATTTTATTGAATTCTATTTTGAACGGTTGTTTGAAATTATTAATCCTTGTCCTAGCTAGAATATGGGATGTACTTTTAACAAACTGTAAATGGGTTGTAGTAAATTCCATTTGAATTCAAAAATAGGCTGTACATTCTTACAAATCGCAAATGGGCTATAAGTTCTCTGCCACACACTTGTGGGCCTACTCAGTTGACGCGTCCTCTAAAAAAAGTAAGTTGACGCGTATGCAAGGCTTTCTCAACTTATAGTCAACACACGGTTCTAGCAGCAGTGGCCGTTGGATGTCCATCCAACGGATGTCGTGCTTCTTCTTCAATCTCGGATATTCTAGCTTCAGCGGCCCAAAAAAATGATCCTCCCCCTGACATCTGGGGCACAACGTTTCGGAGGCTGAACTGTGGGCCTACTAAATTGACGCGTACCAAGGGCTTTGTCAACTTAGTCAATATAAACGATTCTAGCCGTAGAGACCGTACGATGTCCATCCAACGACCATAGTGCTTCTTCAACCTCTGGTCTTCTTGCTCTAGCCGCCCAAACCAGCGTCGGTGGGACTGCCTGCTCCCGCCTCCCGTGGCCGGCTGTGCTGCCGCACAGGCCGCACCGCCCCACCCTACTCCATTGCTGGCCAGGCCATTCCTCTACTCACCCACACCTCTTGTTATTTTCTGGCGACAGCAGCCGGACCAGTAAAACCTCGTACTACCCACCGCGTGGGCAACCACTGCCGAGTCTTCCCCGGCTCCGTGTCGTTCAGTTCCTAGGCCTCGTCGTCTTCCACCGCCCTGGTGCTCTCGGCGCGCCGTGGTAAACGTGATCAACGAATGATATCCATCGGATGTGGACTGTACGTGGAGAGGCTGACAGCTGGGTCCAAGGCTGCAGCAAGGTAGTTCCTCCTCATTACGCGGAAAATAATGATTCCTCCACCTGACAGCAGGGACCCACCGGACGGGCCACCGTATTTCGCGAAAAAAAATGTTTCCCCCTGACTGCTGGGACCCACCAGCTACATCTTCGCACGCCAGGAAGTGCGTCCATATTACGGGCAAAAAATTGATTCGCCCCCCTGACTGTTGGGACCCGCCAGCTACATATTCGCACGCAAGGAAGCGCCTGACAGTCGGTACCCACCTAGACGAAGCGTACGTAGGGTTGTCATTCTGGTCGCAAACATGTACGTACATACTGGTCGATGTAGAGGCGCGCACGTAGCATGTACACGTACGTACAGCGGCCAGGGTGCAAGAAAGAAAATACGGCCATGTACGTACATACGGGCGGGGTCTCGGACGCCTACTCGCGCATACGTACGGCCAAGGCTCGTGTACATGGCTGGGTTGGAACGGAGAAACTGCGTTGTCGTCGTGTTCATGGGGAGGCAACGGAATACGTCGTGTTCATCGGGAGGCAACGGAATGCGTGCTGTTCATCGGGAGCCAACCGGCTTGGACGGAACAGCCGATGGAACCGAGGCCTGGCGTACCGCACAACGGAGGAAACGGCCTTGTGTTCGACCAGCCACGGTCGAAACGGGATCCTATTCATCGGGAGGGGTCTGGCATACCGCAAAATGGAGGAAACGGACTTCTCTTGGACCTCCTACGGTCGAAACGGGGATCCTGATGATCGGGAGGGGTGTGGCATACCGCAAAACGGAGGAAACAGACTTGTGTTGGAGCGCTACGGTCGAAACGGGGGCCCTGTTCATCAGGAGGGGTGTGGTGTACCGCAAAACGGGACTCCATGGGATACTGTTCATCTCCACCGTCGACCCCCTCCAGCCTCGACGGGCTACTGTTCATCCACCGTCGACCTCCTCCAGCCTCCACCTGCGACTGTTCATGCACGGGCTCCTGTTCATCCAGCTTCCACCGCGCGCTACTCCATCGGCTACTGTTCAACCAGCCCTCTCCACGGGCTTCTGTTCAAACACCCCTCCATGGGCTACTGTTCATCCGGCCCTCCACCGGCTATTGTTCAACCATCCCTCCACGGGGTCCTGTTCATCCAGCCCTCTATGGGGTCCTGTTCATCTACCCCTCCACGGGGTCCTGTTCATCCACCGGCTCGATCGATCAGGGTCCCGTTCATCCAGCGGCAACGGACTCTACTACCACGGGGTCCTGTTCATCCAACCCCCCACCGGGAACTGTTCATCCAACCCCCCCCCCCAACAACGCTCATTGTTCATCCAGGGAAGGAGGCAGCAGGGTCCGATCGGCTTCAGTTAGCAACAGTAGCAAAGGAATCACTCAGATTCAGTTAACAGCAAGGGATCGATCGATCGCTCGGGTTCAGTCACGCGTAGCCTGCAGTGCAATCGCTTGGGTTCAGTTAGAGCCCAACGCCTCGCACACACGCATGTACATACGAGAGAAACACACATCGCTCGGCCCCCGACCACCCACCGTAACCAGGAACTCGCCCGATATTTTCCTCGCCCTCACTTCTACCACGTTTTTTTCCGTCATGGACGGCCCAAAGAATGTCATGCAACTGCGTCTCCGGCCCGCACAAGACGAAAAGCCCATTTTCTATCATGATCTTTTGTCATAGAAAGTAGGAGCCCACCACATCTATGATGATACCGGGTTTTGTCACAATTATCATCATAGAAGTGTCATAAGCATGACAGAAAAAAATTTCGTTCGGCCCATAATGTCACAGATGTGTCTTTTTTTGTAGTGTATATGCGAAATTAAGCAAGTGTGAATTTTGGCTCAAGCAAGTTGGATTTTTGGGGCATGTTCTTTCAGAAGAAGGCATAGCCGTGGATCCGAGTAAGGTGAAGGACATGCTTGATTGGACGACACCCACGAGAGTTAATTGCATAGAAGTACCACAATTGGGGCATCACATGCAGATTGGTACCACGATTGCTAATTTTTGCGTGTCAGTACCAACATTGCTCTAGGTTTTTGCAAATAGGTCTAAACTACGTATAAACATGTATTGACGGTGTATCTGACTAGCGGGGCCCGTCCGTCAGCTGCCGACGTGGCATGTTTTTTGCAGAAAACCCCCTTACGTTGTATGTAATCACAAAAATGCCCAAATTTTTGCGGAAAAAAGGCTCCATGAAAGGTTTTTTTGTTCGCAATTTCCACCACCGAATCTGGACTGATTTGAACTTTTCCGCCACTTAAACAACGGACTAGTTTAAAATTTTCCGACGAATTGAACAATTGAATTAAAGATATGAAAAATCGCGTACTAGTAGTACTCGAACCCTGGACCTGCATCAAAGGGGCTGCGCGCGCAAACCACTACGCCACAGCGTCGCTGTCGGTAGATGACAGGCGGGAAGATTATTATACTAGCTTCGACATGCTGGGCCGGCTGGTTGGCCCAGCGAGGCCTGCACTTTTTTTCCCGTTTCATGTTTTACTAGCGCGCGTGCCGGGGCTCATTCGTTCCCCAGTTCTTTTTTTGAGGGGTGCTTGGGTTTCTCTTGGTATGCTATATAGTTTTGTTTCTGGTTATGGCTTATTTTTGGGTTTTTCTTCTTCTTTTTTCATTTACTGGGTTGGTTTTTCTCCTGGATTTTTAACATACTTAGAACATTTTTGAAAATGGGCTTTAGTATATGATGGAAATTTTTTAATATACATCGAGCACCCTTTTTTGCATACACAGAACATGTTTTCAAGCTCGATCAACTTTTCTTTACAAACAGTGTTTTTTTTACTATAATGAACTTTTGGTAATATACGTTGAACATTTTTTTAAGATATGATGAATATTTTACATAATGCGCGGTAAACGTTTTGTAATTTATGGTGAACATTTTCTTAATACATGATGGATTTTTTTTGACAATGTATATTTCAAAAAATGTTTCAGCGTGTATTAAGAACTTAGCGTGTAAAATCATTCTTGCATTTTAAGAAACACGTTGACTTTTTTAATAAACTTTGAACAGTGTTAATGCATTCTAAAATTTATTATGATTACACAATTATTTTTAATACATGTTGTCAACTTTTCTAGTAACTGCGTATTTAAGAAAATACAATTAATATACGAGTAACTAAAAATATATGTGTACTAGGCCTGAGTGAAGAGTCATGCGCAGCCTCGCTAGGCCCAACTGCCGGCCCGACGTTCCTTGACTGGTATAAAAGAGTTCCCGCCTGCACTCTTACGCGAGCGTTGCCGTGGCGCGGTGGCCAGCGCGCGCAGATGCACCACTGCAGGTCGCAGGGTCGAATCCTGTCGGGGCTTCTTTTTTGTTTATTTAATTTCTTTGTCCAACGTAACGAAAACTTCAAAAAAGTCCGATTCGGTGTTATAATATTGCGAACGAAAAAAATCTCTCACCGGAGCCCTTTTCCCGTAAAATAATTGGGCGTTTATGTGATTACGTGCAAAGTAAGGGGGTTTTCTGTAAAAAAATGCCACGTCGGCGCCTGATAGGTGGCCCCCGCCAGTCAGATAGACCGTCAATACGTGTTTATACACGGTTTAGACCTTTTTGCAAAAGTCTGGAGCAATGTTGGTACTGACACGTAAAAATTAGCAATCATGGTATCAATCTGCATGTGATGCCCCAATTGTGGTACTTCTGTGCAATTAACTCCACCCACGACGGTCACTGAAATCCGGAGTTTCCTTGGATTAGCTGGCTACTACCGCCGTTTCATTGAAGGCTTTTCTAAGATTGCCAAGCCAATGAAAGAACTCCTCAAGAAAGATAAGAAATTTGAATGGACTGAGGACTATGAGAAAAGCTTCAATAAGTTAAAGACCAGGCTGACAACAGCACCAGTGCTGACTCTTCCAGACATCTACAACACCTTTGATGTATACTGTGACGCATCCAGGAGAGGTATTGGATGTGTACTCATGCAAGATGGCAAAGTTGGAGCATATGCATCCCGACTGCTACGACCTCACGAAGGGAACTATCACACAAATGACTTGGAATTGGCCGCAGTTGTGCACGCATTAAAAATTTGGAGGCACTACCTGATTGGAAAAAGATGTCAGATATTCACCGACCACAAGTCTTAAGTATATATTCACCCAACCAGATCTGAATCTCCGACAGCGAAGATGGCTCGAGTTGGTCAAGGATTATAATCTTGGAATAAATTACCATCCGGGTAAGGCCAACGTGGTCGCCGATGCCCTCAGTCACAAGCCTGCCAGTCTGAATGCCATGATGGAGTCCTTGCCTCCCGAACTCCAAGAAGAGATCGCTTAGCTTAACTTGGTTATTGTTGATGCCGGCCTTGCCAATATATTGCAAGTTACTCCTACCCTCAAAGAAGAGATCTGCATGGCCCAACAAGATGACTCAGCCTTACAGCACCATGCCAAGCATATGCAAGAAGGCAAGACCCATGATTTCTCTAAGGATAAGCAAGGTACTCTAAGGTTTCGAGGACGGATTTGCATACCTGAGCACGCAGCCGGAGAAAGAAGATATTGGCAGAAGCGCACGAATCTTCATACTTGATCCATCATGGAGGCACCAAGATGTATGAAGATCTTCGTCAAGTATTTTGGTGGGAAGGAATGAAGAAAGACATTTCCTACTTTGTCGCTTGCTGCGATATATGCAACAAAGCGAAAGCGGAACATCAAAAACCCGCTGGACTTCTTCAACCTCTAACCATTCCGCAATGGAAGTGGGACGATGTCTGCATGGATTTTGTCACCGGCCTACCAAGGACTCACCAAGGCAATGATGTTGTATGGGTTGTGGTGGACACGCTGACAAAGGTAGCTCACTTTATTCCCATCCGAACCACCTACCGAGCCGATCAACTCGCACAACTGTATGTGTCCAGAATCGTCAGTTTGCATGGAGTGCCAAGAACGATCAGTTCAGACCAAGGTTCTCTTTTTACCTCAACATTCTGGTCACGTCTCCATCATGCTTTGGGGACCGCACTAAAGTACAACACAACCTATCATCCTCACACAGACGGACGGACTGAGCGAGTAAATTAAATACTTGAAGATATGCTCCGATCATGTGCTTTGGCCCAAGGACCCAAGTGGGAAGATTGTTTGCCTTATGCCGAGTTTTCCTACAACAAAAATTTCCAAACCAGCCTGAACATGTCATCGTATGAAGCTTTGTATGGCCGTAAGTGCCGCACTCCGCTAAACTGGTCTCAAACCAGAGATAGTCGTATTTTCGGGACTGACTTAATGATGGAGGCTGAAAAGCAAGTCGAGGAGATCCGAGATAGACTGCAGTTGGCTAAGTCCCGACAAAAGAGTTACTATGACTCAGAGCACCATCAGAACAGCTTTGAGCCCGGATAGTATGTGTACCTCCGAGTGACACCTATGAAAGGAGTCAAGAGATTTCAAACCCGAGGGAAACTAGCACCCAGATATATTGGTTCATTCCCAATTATGTCCAAAGTTGGTACAGTTGCTTATTAGTTGGAACTGCCACCGGAATTGTCAGAAGTACACAATGTGTTCCATGTCTCACAGCTGAGAAGGTGTATCTCGCCACCCGAGAAAAGGACTAATATGGCAGAGATAGAGCTTGCTAAGGATTTAACCTATGAGGAGAGACCGTTCTGAATATTGGATGAGACTGAAAGAGATACCCGCAGTAAAGCGATAAAAATTTTAAGGTTCAGCGGGAGCATCACACCGAGGAAGAAGCAACTTTGGAAAGAGAGGAATTTTTAATGGCAGCCTATCCAGAATTGTTTTCCCGAGCAACGGAATCTCGAGGACGAAATTCATCCTAAGTAGGGGAGGTTTGTGACAGCCTGGTTTTTGCTCTTTTTCTTTTTCTAGTTTTCTTTGCCATTTGATTTGAATTTGGAGTTTTTGAATCAACTCACTTGGACTTAAACACTTGGGCATATCCCTGATTTTCACCCAAGTGACCCATATCTCTCAAAATCATCATTTCCTCTCTAATAAATCCCAAAATGGCCATAGGTATATTTTTCATAAATGAAAAATATTCATTTCAAATCATTTCAATCACATATACTCCAAAGCAACCCTCATTTTTTCTTGCACCCAAAAATCTGAGAAAATTCCTAAATGTTCTTTGGACCTTGGCACACCTCCCTGAGCAAAAATATTGCATGGGTATTTGGAATATTTTTGCTACAGAAAATCATTTTTGTTCTGGGCAGAAAATGCAGTTTCTACAGGAAGTGCATTTTTCCTTGATCAAATGAAGCTGAGAGTTTTAGGGCTTCATTACCCTCCTAAGAAACTACTAACCACCAAAGATCAGCCCAAAACTCCTAGATTTTCCTCCGTTAACCTCACAAGTTTCTGTCCAGAAACATGCCAGGAAGAAACCCACGTGCACAGTCCACTTCTGATCAAGTCAAAACATTTGTGCAACCCAAACCATTAAGGACTACACGCCAGACATGAATTCAATGCGTTGCACGGCGTGATGCCAGAGTTCACGCGGTGACCGCGTTCGTCCAAGCGTGCTAGCATGCATCCGACACGCTCTGCGTCGCGCCCGAGCCTCTGTTGAGCTCGTGCTTGCTTCCCCGCTCGCCGCGCCTTGACAAACCTCGCTACAGTCATCGTCCCGACGCCCTTGACTCTCCCTGGCACTCGCCGATGCCGGAGCTCTCTGCAGCGGGCATGGGCATGATGCGGCCAAGCACACAGTGCGCCCGTGCCACTGTGCTCGTCGCCACCTGCGCTCCTTTTCTCATCTCCGTCTTCCCATAGTGGCTGCATGAGCTACGTATTCTTCTCCCCCTCACTGACGCCTCTCGTCGCTTTGTCATGGCAGATGTCCCTTAGTGTCAGGACTTAGTCGCGAGGCCAACGCATCTATGTGGTAGCTTGAGAGGGGTTGAGCGGAATCGAGAGACGCAACACAAGACAAGGATTTAGACAACTTCAGGCCCCGGGAAACATCATCCGGTAAAAACCCTACATGTTGTTTGAGGCTAGATCTCATTATCATCACGAGAGAGTCGCCGGTAAACCGGCTCTTTGTGTCTAGCCCTAGAGATTGTTTCTTCTTGCTTGTCGCTTGTAGCTTGTCCCTCTTTGGGGAGCCCTGCCCCTCCTTATATATGTTGAAGGGGCGGGTTACATGTGGAGTCCTATTAGGATTAGGACTAGTCTACCTTCTAATACAAAATGGATACAAGTCCGGTCTTAACTCCTTGTAAAGTAAATATTCCTTATGCCTTTCCTTGTAAACCGGCCCACCATAGTATGAACCGGCCTCCATGAACCGCCCGTTGGGCCACCGGGTCTTGTTGCTCCTCTGACCCGCCTGCCGGATTACCAATGAGTCGTAAACCGCCAGGTCCAAATGGGTCGCCAGTGAATCGTCAAGTCTCAGCCAGGTCTCAAGTAAACCGCCAAGTCCTGCCGGGTTATACTTCCGGCCGGTTTACGCCGCAGAGTATATCCCCGACATTAGCCCCCAGATTAATTTGGATTTATCCATGTTAAACTGATCCTATAAAACAAGCACAAGAACAAATTTGACAGGTTGTGCTCCGGGTTAAATATTTTGTAAACCGGCACCTGATCATCCTTAAGTCCTTGTTATTTCCTCCTTCTAGAAAATCCAGGTCAGTAGACCAGCTTCATAATCAATTTGCTTGTAGAAAAAATATTGTAAATAAAGAATCCATTTGACTCAGCCTTCAATGCTCTGACTTGACAAAAATATTGGTCTTCAAATATTCAACTGATATCAGCCGGTTTGAAAATATAGAACTTGCCTGTTTATCATTGCCAAAACTGCCGGGTTATAAAAAGTGATAATTCCGGGTCATGATTGTTTCCAATGCCGGTTCATGATTGTTGCCAACGCCGGTTCATGATTATTGATGACGTCGGGTTATGGTTGTTGCAGACACCGGGTCATAATGATTGGTGATGCCGGGTCAATCTGGTTTTGCTCAAAACTGAAAATCGGAAGATATTTCTCCCTTATATCCATATTAGCTGTAGCCCCCAAGTCTTGAACAGAACAAAGTGATGATTTGAGACTTGTTTCCATATAATTACTGCCACTTTAAAGAAATCCATGTTGTTCATCTCTAGTAAAAACTGAATACTCCATATATGTAGCCCCAAGTACCGGGTTGTCATGCTTGCAGCAACCTGGGACTTGTAATTCCTTATAAAAACTTCAATCAGTGTAGCCCCCAAGGGCCAGGTCATTATGCAATAATGAGCAGGGACTTTGTAAATATAATTATGTAGACTTGAGCAGTGATGTGTAGGCCCCAAGGGCCGGCTTAGTAAGATAATACTGAACCGGGACTTGATATATACTTTAATGAAAATAACATCTTATAATGTAGCTTCCATCGTAGGGCTTGAACCCACGTCCACAAGGTTAAGAGCCTTGTGCTTTACCAACTGAGCAATGAACCCTTTAATATAATGGATTAAGGCTTGTATACCTTAAATGTTTGACAGGAGCAATTGGTAGCCCCCAAGGGCCGGCTCATTACACTGTGATGAGTCGGGTCTTCAATAAGGTGAGCAAAAAATGACTTTGCATTAGCCCCCAAGTATCATGGTGCATGCTTGCAGCGACATGAGACTTGCATATTTGATGTAGTCTCAACTTGAATAATGCAGCCCCCAAGTGTCGCGTCGTAAGCCTGCAGCGAGTCGGGACTATTCCTTCAATTGTAGAATAAATCATATCCGTTGATAATATAATAGCCATTGCGCTAAAGCGACTTTGAAAACCTTAATCATAATACTGGTTGCTGATAACCATAATAAAATCCAGCCATGTTGGCTATTTGAAGATTTGAATAATATACCCAATGATTTATAAGTGCATGATTCCAATGGCGCAATCCAAATGGATACTGGCAACTTATAGTCCAAAGCCAGGCCGGGTTAACAAACACCGGATAATTTCTCATCATACACTGGCGACTTATCGTCTTAAAGCCAGGCCGGGTTAATAAACACCGGTGATTTATAATTCTGCTTTATTGAACCTGTTTCTGCATACAGCAAGTTTAAAGTGTCCTAGCGGTTTACCGCCGGACGGGTCATAATGCCCAACATATAACCTGGGTTGATAACCAAGGCTACACTTAAAAATAATCAAATATGAAATATATCATACCTGTGACATTAAATCACATCACTGGTTGGCCAACTTTATTGTAGTAAAAGGTGATAACCCCAATCTTGAGAACTGATAACTCCTTCCATATTGCGCCGGTTTATGATAAAACCATGTCGGGTTATGATAAATACCGGATTAACCATATATAATACTGGCGACTTGTAGTCAAAACCAGACCGGGTTGATAATCTCCGGATTATGACTGATCATATATATACTAACAACTTGTAGTTAAAAGTCAAGCCGGGTTAATGAACTCCGGATAAACCATTTCACAAAGAGAGAAAAACTTGGCAAAAAGCAAATGAAAACTTGTAGTCGAGGCTTTTCACGGGCTGCCAGGCCCCAAATTCGAGGCTTTTCATGGGCTGCCAGGCCACTGAGTTAAACCATTTCACAAAGCCTTTTAAGATGGTCCTCAATCCTTAACTAATCATCATTTTAACTTGACAAGTTCAGGGTCCTTTTTTGGAGTAACTTGTCAAAGTTCGAAGGGTCATACCAGGTTTACCTGGGCGGAGTGACTTACTTAAATAGGCAGGCTAACCCGGGGTTTTAGGTGTATACACCAGGCTTCCAAGCCATGGCTTGATAGCCTATTACAAGTGTAGATTCTTTGTTCATTGCAACAGCAAAGAATCCCCAAGTAATATTTTGAGCTGTGCTCAGTGGGTGCCTATGTTTGAGTTGTTCTTTTGCAACACTCTCTTTGGCCTCGAAGTATTTTTCTGGTGTAGCTATGGTTCAGATACGACCAAGCCCCCAGTGATTTTCCTGGTGGCCTTGCACCGATCAAGAGGTGTAGCTTATGGTTCGAATACGACCAAGTCCCCAAGTGATTCTTCATATATGACTTTATAAGCCGGATCAATGAGCAAGCAGGACGCCGCTTTATAACAGAAGCCCCCACATGATCAATAATATGATAAGCCAATAAGGCAGGATACCCATGTTTGAACCGCACATCATGGCAGCAGGTCCTCTTCGGCAACCCTTAAATTTTTGCAAGAGATAAATTCTTCTTGAACCAGGATTTTGAACCGGATATTGAGAGCTTCAAAGCTTTGTGGGCGACATCTTTCCCTTGAACCAGATTTTAAACCAGAATCTTCATTTTCAGCAGGATATTTTCTGACGGCCTTTAAACTCGAACTTGCGAGAAGTTAATTCCTTTTTGAACCGGGCATTTTTAAACCGGATTTGAGAGCTTCAGAGCTTTGTGGGACAATAGATTTCCCTTGAACCGGATTGTAAACCGGATATTTGAGAGCTTCAGTGAGACTGACTTCCCTTGAGCCGGATTTTAAACCGGAATCCTTTCTGATGACCCGGAACTTCTTCATTGAGCTGGGATTTTGTAACTGTTATATACTTTCTAAGCCGGAAATTTCTGACAGCCTTTAAATTTTCATCAATATAACAGTAGCCTCCAGGACCGGGTTATCTTTCCCTCCAACGTCTTGGGGTTCTTGACTTCATTGAAAACTGGCAACGTTTGCTGAGTCATATCATTGTAGCCCCCAAGTCTCAAGGTGACTCGAGGAGTTGGCTTGAGATTCTCCATATTTGACCGTGATATAAACCGGCATAACTTCTATATAATTGATGTTGATAGCACGATGTGAATCCACAGAAGGTTCAGGTGACTGCGGCGGGTTATAAATGATCCCGTATGAGCCGTGTCAGCAACTCGGCCAATGGTTCCTTCCAACTGGCGATTTGAAGTTAACCAAACTGTAGTGGCGGCGACTTGTGTGCCTGCCCATTGAACCATCCAGTGCAGACGGCAGTTGATAGTATATGATAATTTTCCTCCAATTTGTTGAAAGAAAAACCGGGCTACCCAAGCTGTGACTTGCTCAAACAGTTCATGCAAACAGGTGCAGCCCGGTATGTTGATGTAGACCAGGCCGCAAGAGATGGACGACAAAGACGACCGCAACATCAGAGGCGACTCGGATAGATGAGTTGGCCGCGACATTGTAAACCGGTGCGGATGGGGAAAATCGGCACCGGTGTCATAAATCGGCATGGATGGGCGAGTTAATCGCGGGCGCTGTCCCGGCAAGCTGATGTAAACCGGGCCGTAAAGACGGCGTCTTGCACGCATCCATTCACCGTGTAATATGTCATGGACGAACACCAATTGCTCTACGTCCTGGTACTAGTATTCACTACTAGTACTAGTTAAAGTAATACATGATATTTCCTTGGATTTGACCCGGTCTTTACGTAGTAAACTATGGATAATTCCTTTGGGGAGATCCTGGGTGCTTGTCCGTGGATGGTAAAACGTGGTTGTGTTTCTTTGACTGGCCACGCGGGGCTACAGTGAATTTTGCCTCCGATCGGTCTCAGCAACTTTGTAGAACAGCGCAGCGGAAATCGACCCGGACGGGTCGCCAGGTCGCGTGCGGCCATGCACGCAACCCTAAATTTTTCTTGAACCTTAAATCTCACAAATCTTCAAATCTGGACTGATGAACTTGGCGCTGATGCAAATCCCTTCAAACCAGCTTTTTTATCCGAAAAATTGTGGGCCCCTCGATCCCTAGGAGTGATCCCTCCAAGAACTCAACACCACCGTGCGCCTGGCCCCACGGTGGCCGCCAACTGTCGTGGCTTTGTCACGGCAGATGGCCTTAGTGTCAGGACTTAGTCGTGAGGCCAACGCATCTATGTGGTAGCTTGAGAGGGGTTGAGCGGAATTGAGAGACGCAACACAAGACAAGGATTTAGACAGCTTCGAGCCCCGGGAAACATCATCCGGTAAAAACCCTACATGTTGTTTGAGGCTAGGTCTCATTATCATCACGAGAGAGTCGCCGGTAAACCGGCTCTTTGTGTCTAGCCCTAGAGATTGTTTCTTCTTGCTTGTCGCTTGTAGCTTGTCCCTCTTTGGGGAGCCCTGCCTCTCCTTATATACTTTGAAGGGGTGGGTTACATGTGGAGTCCTATTAGGATTAGGACTAGTCTACCTTCTAATACAAAACGGATACAAGTCCGGTCTTAACTCCTTGTAAAGTAAATATTCCTTATGCCTTTCCTTGTAAACTGGCCCACCATAGTATGAACCGGCCTCCATGAACCGCCCGTTGGGCCACCGGGTCTTGTCGCTCCTCTGACCCGCCTGCCTGATTAGCAATGAGTCGTAAACCGCCAGGTCCAAACGGGTCACCAGTGAATCGTCAAGTCTCAGCCGGGTCTCAAGTAAACCGCCAAGTCCGGCCGGGTTATACTTCCGGCCGGTTTACGCCGCGGGGTATATCTCCGACACCTGGCACTCGCCGATGCCGGAGCTCTCCGCAGCGGGCATGGGCACGATGCGGCCAAGCGCACAGTCTGCCCGTGCCACCGTGCTCGTCGCCACCTGTGCTCCTTTTCTCATCTCCGTCTTCCCATAGTGGCTGCATGAGCTACGTCTTCTTCTCCCCCTCACTGACGCCTCTCATCGTCGGGCGCCACTTCCAGAGAACTCCGACGGAGCTCGAGCCCTCTCCTCCCTCGCCTATAAATACAACCTCGCCTTCGCCTCTCCCAGCATCACCACACACTCACACATCCACCATGACGCCGTAGATAGCCACAGCCCGGCCGGGCAGGCCTCTGGCCGCCGTTCCCGACCAGATTTCTCCGGTGATCCCCACTGCTGCCCCCACCTATCCAGAGCCGCTTGAGCTCGACCAACTTCACTAGGGTGCTCCTGGTGATCCACCGGTTGCGCTGGTGCAGTTCGAGCCACTGGAAACACCTTGCCTCTCCGGAATCGTCATCTCCGACGAGCTCCCTCGGCCGACGCCTCTGGAGACGACCATCGCAACCCACTACATCCACCTCTAGCCATGTTCCGGGTATGTACAGGCTCGCCGAAGTCTTGTGCGTCCATTCCCCCCCTCCACGGAGGCAGCCGACCTCTCCTCGCTAGAGAATCGTCGGAGAACCGTCGCCCCTCCTCTGTTTTCCTCTCTCCCCCTCTAAACCTGACCGCAGGGGCCCGTTGTCAGCCTCTCAGCCGCGGCCGAAGTGGTATGAGTGGTGGCACCCCGTGGAAACACGCTATCGACTTCACCCCCTGGTTTTCTTTTGACTTGAATTTGTGTTGTTCATCCATAACTTTTAAACCATAAGACCAAATGAATTGATTCTTTTTGCATTGTATTTGTGTTGGAATATTTTAGCAGCACACAAAAGTTGAGATTTTTCATTGCTGTCTAAAATTTCTGGTGAATTTCAAAAGTGTTCTTGATGTTTTCTTTTTGTTATTTTAATTGTTTTCAGATGGAGAAGTTTGTCTTGGGAAGGACCAGGAGGAGTGTGAACCTCCTCTGAACTAAGGCAAGCCACACAAAAATTTGCATGGTGTCATTACAATATTTATGATTTTTCTGACTTGAATATGAGTTAATTCATGCATTTAAGTATTTAATGAATATTGCTTATGTTAGTTACTTTGTTATAATTGATATGCTTAGTTTATAGTAGTGTTTGAAAGCATGGACTAGTAAGATGCAGTAGTAGTAGATTTGCAAGTATGGTTATGATTTGGTTATGATCAATATTATTTTCATAGGTGAGATGTTGATTTTAATATGGTAATTGCATGACTAGAAATCATGAGATATAAAACCAGTGAATTTGAATCCAGTGAGTTAAAATGATGAGTAGTGCAAGTAGAATGATTCTTCGTTGTTGATCCGTTTGCATTAGTGCTATGTGGTTATAATGCCTGTTATATAGTTGCATTTTCATGGCATACCGCGACTCGAGTTATTTTATTTCAAGTTAAACCTGATGATAATTCAACTTGAACATAATGTTGATTGGGTCATGGTGCCACTGAATTGAGCTTTCCCAGTGCAACCACATTTGCATTTATGGGAAGGCCTTTATTCGGTCCGTTGTCATGCCTCTGGTCGGTGCCTCCAACGAGGGAAGGTTATGGGCGTGCGGTACCCTGGCCCCGGTAAGCAGACATAACTTTGTGTGCCCGTTGTTGTTATGGTACCTTGTCCCCGTTTGGGACCATTAAGTTATTTTGCCACGATGATGGCCGTTGGATATCTTTGGTAGACGTCGGGGCCACCCATGATTTAGCCCAGAGGGGAGTTGGTCAGAGTGGCCGGGAGAGTGTCGTGACAATGGGAGGGTTCTATCGAAATGCCGTTGGTCCACCCGAATGGAAGTGCGAGGCCATGGGTTCCATGATGTGGGTATAGTGTACTACCTCTGCAGAGTGTTTACTAATCTATGGATAGTCGCGTCCTTGGTAAGGACATAGCTCATAAGTAGGTCACACCATGGATCAACATGAATAAATTAATCTTGCACACTAAAGTTATATGTTTGGCACTGGTTAAGTGATGAGATCGTGGGAACCAAAGTGTTGGTTCGTTTGTGATCCGGGAGTGATCACCGTATGTTGATGTTGGTTACGAGGTAACCTATTTGGTAAGAGAGTCCGAGGGACTCGGTGCACACGTTTGATTCACTATTTTAGTAGTATGTATCGCATTGCATTTAACTTTATTAATTCTCATGATATTGTTTGCCATTATGCTTATGCTTGTTGTGGATTGGCGTGCTACTCGTGTCTAGATCGTGTCCACATCGGTGTCCCTGTGCTATGGAGTTCTGCTTCGTCGTTGTTCTGCTGCCGCTTAGTTGTCGTGATCGAGGCCCCTTCATGTTCACTAAATAATGTACATATTTGTCAGCTGCACCGTGTGTGCCGCTTGGCCTCGCTACTTGATGTAATATCAAACCTATGTTTCCGCTAGCATCATTAAAGCGGTTGTTTTCTGTACCAAGTTGTTCTGTGTTGCCAGAAGACTTGATCTCTGGGCTAGCAATGCAAGGTAAACTGGTTGCTCTGAGCCGGGGTGCCAAACAGAACTAGCTCCAATTCATCAATGTAATGTAGGCATGTATTCCATAGATAGTCATATGTGCTTGCGATAAGAACTTGCATGACATCTTTGATCCTACCCTCCCGTGGCAGCGGGGTCCATAAGGAAACTACGGGATATTAAGGCCTCCTTTTAATAGAGAACCGGAAAAGGCATTAGCACAGAGTGAATATGAACTCCTCAAACTATGGTAATCACCGGAAAGAATCCCAATTATTGTCACCTTGGGGTATGAGGATCATAACACATAGCAGGTGCATACAACTTGCAAGATAGGATCAAAAACAAAAATATATTGATGAAAACATAAACGGTTCAGATATGAAATCATCGCACTCGGGCCTAGGTGAGAAGCATTAAGCATAGAAAAGTCATATCAACATCAATCGCAGAACATAGTGGATACTAGGGATCAAGCCCTAACAAAACTAACTCGATTACATGATAAATCTAATCCAACTCACCACCTCCGAGCAAGCATCATGAAATTGGTGATGAAGAAGGGTTGGTGATGATGATGGCGATACCCCCCCCCCCTCCAGAGCCCCGAACAGACTCCAGATCTGGCCTCCCAATGAAGAACAAGAGGTAGCGGTGGCTCCGTATCGTAAAACGCGATGAAACTTTCTCTCGTATTTTTTCTCGGGAAATAGGAATTTATAGTGCTGAGATTAGGGTCAGCGGAGCCTCGTGGGCCCCAGCAGCCACTAGGGCGCACCCAGGGGTGGGCACGCCCTACTGCCTTGTGGGCAGCAGGTGGCCCCCCTCCAGTGGGTCTTTGCTCCACTATTTTTTATTTATTACAAAAAATCTCCAAAAAGTTACAATTCTGAAAACTTTTATTTCTGCACAAAAGACAACACCATGGTAGTTCTATTGAAAACAACATCAGTCTGGGTTAGTTTCAATCAAATCATTCAAATTAGAGTCCAAAACAAGTGCATAAGTGTTTGGAAAAGTAGATACGACGGAGACGTATCACACCTTTCTCTAATACCAATTGAAAGTGCTAGTTATCGACTAGAGGGGGGTGAATAGGTGATTTTTATGAACTTCAAGACAAGAGTCTCTTCCAAGATAGGCAGTTAGAACGGTTACTAAACAAGATACAGTGGAAGATAAACTACACTAGCCATGCAATAGTGTCAAAGTATAATACATGTGATGCACGAAGACAAGTAGCACCTAGGTAGACCAAATCAGAATTGGAAGATAGTATTAAGACAAATATGCAATCAAAGTGAATGTCTTCACATGATGTCTTCCAACAGAACAGGAAAGAAAAGACTTCACGAAGCTAAACTGTAAGTAAAGGAGTGAATTAATAGAACCAGCTGCTCAATGAAGACAAGGATTTGGTAGACCAGATCTAGTTGATGTGGCAACTTGACGTCTGGTTAGGGAGGCTGATATTGAACTCAGAAGACCACGTACTCACCTTATTCCCCTTGAGCTAAGAACCGCAGATCTCTCCCAATCACTTAGTTAAGTCTTCAAGGTAGACTTCCAAACCTTCACAGACTTTGTTCACCGGCAATCCACAATCACTCTTGGATGCTCAGAACGACGCCTAACCGACTGGAAGATCACATTCTTCAACTGTAATAAGTCTTCATGCATAACATAAAGACTTTAGTGATGCCAAACACTCTTTGGGCTCTAGGTGTTTTGGGTTTGTCCTTCCAATGATTCTCTCTCAAATGCTTTGGAGGTGGGTTACTCTCAAACGACAAATTTTGTGCACTAACTCGGAGCAGCCACCAATTTATGGTGGAGGGGGGTGGGCAGTTTATAGCTAGGAGGCAACCTGACATGATATGTCCGAAATGACCCTAGGTCAATGAACAACCAGCACGTGTCCAATGGTCGGATTTCAATCACACCTGGCGGCTTGACTTGGGCTACAAGTAAAGCTGACTCATCCAACTCGGGATAATGTTTTCTCTTATTTGCCTTCGCCAGAAGACATGGGATTTTGGGTTGAGCATCACGTCAGTTTTCTGACTTTGTTTACCTGGACCCCACTTGACAGTTCGGTGGTTCCTATGACTCAGCAAAGAAGAAAATCAAACTATGAAATAAACTATGTCTTCGCACTCCATTGTCTTCAAGCGAATGTCTTCATGTGTCATTATCTTCGACATGAATGTCTTCGGGAACCACTAATGTCTTCAATGTCTTCATACATTATTAGGGGTCATCTTTGATGGGTAAACCGAATCAATATGGACTTCTACCTATGTTCTCTTGTGAATCTCACAAACACATTAGTCCCTAAACCAAGGCTGTCGTCAATACTCCAAAACTAACTACGGGTGGCAGTAGATGCACTTACATGTCTAGCAAACAAGGGAGAGAGGTCGAGAGCAATTTATGGAGAAAATTCAAGCATGGGGAGGGAAAGAGTGTGTGTTTGAGATAGAGAGATCCTCTCAAGATTGTGATGGGACTACATGGGTGGGAGATCGAGTGACAAGGTGTGTGCGCAATAGAAGATGCCCCGAGAGAGATCGAGATGGGCCTAGGGATGGAAGGATACAATACGTGTATTCGTGATGGATACTGAGAGATAGTCATACCTAGGGGGAAGTGCATGTCCCCATGATTGAGTGAGAGATTATGGTACATAGAGGGGTGCATATCAGATAGAGGGAATGAGGGGGAGAGTGTTATATGGGTCTATGTAGTGCGAGCGAGATATGTGTATGTGTGACCTAGGGAGATATAAATTTTGAGAGAGGTAGAGGATCCCTGATACGTCTGAGTGGTGTGTGAGAGAGTTGAGAGAGAGAAAGAGATACTCCCTCCGTTCGATAATGTAGTACGTATTTTTTTAAAGTATAACTTTGGAAACTTTGACCAAGTTTACAGAGAAAATTATTCAGATCTACAACACCAAAGAATCTATATCTTGTGATGAATCATATTTGGAATCTACTACATCTTGAGATGAATCTAATGATATATGTTTGTAGTTCTAGATGTAAATGTTTTTCTCCACATACCTGGTCAGACTTTGTGAGGTTTGACTTTTCAAAAAATCTATATGGTATGGACCGAAGAGAGTACCTAAGTCGAGAGAGATCAAGTGCGTGTGAAGGAGAAAGAGTTAGTGCAAAAAGAGAGTGTGTGGGTGTGTGTGAAAGACAAAGGGACAACACACAACAAAATTGAGAGAAAGTGTGTGTGTCTTATGCAAACATATCACGCATACATATCCAAGATAGAAAGCAAGGTGAGGAGATATACGGAGATAGCTAGTGTGTGGTTGTTTGCAACGAAGAGAGAGACCCCTATAGTGAAGGAAATATGCCCTAGAGGCAATAATGAAGTTGTTATTTGTATTTCCTTATATCATGATAAATGTTTATTATTCATTTTGAAATTGTATTAACCGGAAACTTGATAGATGTGTGAATACATAGACAAAACAAAGTGTCCCTAGTATGCCCCTACTTGACTAGCTCGTTAATTAAAGTTGGTTAAGTTTCCTGACCATAGACATGTGATGTCATTTGATGAACGTGATCACATCATTAGGAGAATAATGTGATGGACATGACCCACCAGTTACCTTAGCATAATGATCGTTAAGTTTTATTGCTATTGCTTTCTTCATGACTTATACATATTCCTTTGACTATGAGATTATGCAACTCCCAAATACCGGACGAACACCTTGTGTGCTATCAAACGTCACAACATAACTGGGTGATTATAAAGATGCTCTACAGGTGTCCCCGAAGGTGTTTGTTTGGTGGGCATAGATCAAGATTAGGATTTTTCACTTCGAGTATCGGAGAGGTATCTCTAGGCCCTCTCGGTAATGCACATCATGATAAGCCTTGCAAGCAATGTGACTAATGATATGGAACAAGTAAAGAGACTTGCCAGTAACGAGATTGAACTAGGTATGAGGATACCGACGATCGAATCTCGGGCAAGTAACATACCGATGACAAAGGGATGACGTATGTTGTCATTGCGGTTTGACCGATAAAGATCTTCGTAGAATATGTAGGAACCAATGTGAGCATCCAGGTTCCGCTGTTCGTTATTGATCGGAGATGTGTCTTGGTCATGTCTACATAGTTCTCGAACCCGTAGGGTCCGCACGCTTAACGTTCGATGACGATTTGTATTATGAGTTATGTGTTTTGGTGACCGAAGATTGTTCAGAGTCCCGAGTGAGATCACGGACATGACAAGGAGTCTCGAAATGGTTGATAGGTAAAGATTTATATATTGGATGATAGTATTTGTACACCAGAATGGTTTCGGGATGTTTCGGATATTTATCGTAGTACCGAGGGTTTATCGGAACCCCCCGGGGAAGTAATGGGCCAACATGGGCCATAGGGGAGAGAGAGGGAAGCCCGCAAGGGGAGGTGCGCCCCCCCATGGGCTGGCCGAATTGGACAAGGGGAAGGGGGCGCGGCCCCCCTTTCCTTCCCCCTCTCCCTCTCCTCCCCCTTTCCACCTCCAAGAGAAGGAATGGGGGCCTACTTGGACTAGGAGTCCTAGTATGTTCCCCCCCCCCCATGGCACTCCCCCAAGGGACGGCGGCCTCCTCCCCTCCTCCTTTATATACGGGGGTAGGGGCACCCCAAAGCACATCAATTGTTCTCTTAGCCATGTGCGGTGCCCCCCGGCACAGTTTACTCCTCCGGTCATATTGTCGTAGTGCTTATATTAGGCGAATTCCTACGCGGATCACATCACCATCACTGTCAGCACGCTGTCATGCTGACTAATCTCTCCCTCGACAGTTTGCTGGATCAAGAGTTCGAGGGACGTCATCGAGCTGAACATGTGCTGAACTCGGAGGTGTCGTACGTTCGGTACTTGATCGGTTGGATCGTGAAGACGTTCGACTATATCAACCACGTTAAATAACAACTTCCGCTTTCGCTCTACGAGGGTACATGGACACACTCTCGTCCTCTCGTTGCTATGCATCTCCTAGATAGATCTTGCGTGATCGTAGGAATTTTTTTGAAATTGCATGCTACGTTCCCCAATATTGGTATCAGACCCAGGTCTATGCGTAGATGATATGCACGAGTAGAACACAAAGAGTTGTGGGCGATCATAGTCATACTACTTACCACCAACATCTTATTTTGATTCGGCGGTATTGTTGGACGAAGTGGCCCGGACCAAACTTACATGACCACGTTCATGCGACCGGTTCCACCGACAGACATGCAACTTGTTTTGCACAAAGGGTGGCTGGCGGGTGTCTGTTTCACCAACTTTAGTTGAATTGAATTTGACTGTGGCTGGCCCTTGTTGAAGTTTAAAACAGCAAACTTGACAAAAGATCATTGTGGTTTTGATGCGTAGGTAAGATTGGTTCTTACTAGAAGCCCGTAGCAGCCACGTAAAACTTGCAACAACAAAGTAGAGGGCGTCTAACTTTTTTTTGCAGGGCATGTTGTGATGTGATACGGTCAAGACATGATATATGTTATTGTATGAGATGATCATGTTTTGTAAAAGTTATCGGGAACTGGCAGGAGCCTTATGGTTGTCGCTTTATTGTATGAAATGCAATCGCCGTGTAATTGCTTTACTTTATCACTATGTGTTAGCGATAGTCGTAGAAGCAATAGTTGGCGAGACGACAATGACGCTACGATGGAGATCAAGGTGTCAAGCCAGTGACGATGGATATCATGACGGTGCTTTGGAGATGGAGATCAAAGGCACAAGATGATGATGGCCATATCATGTCACATATTTTGATTGCATGTGATTTTATCTTCTATGCATCTTATTTAGCTTAGTACGGCGGTAGCATTATAAGATGATCCCTCACTAAATTTCAAGATATAAGTGTTCTCTCTGATCTTATTATGCACCATCGTGATAGTTTGTCGTGCCGAGACACCACGTGATGATCGAGTGTGATAAGCTCTACGTTCACATACAACGGGTGCAAGACAGTTTTGCACGTGCAGAATACTCAGGTTAAACATGACGAGCCTAGCATGTACAGACATGGCCTCGCAACACTGAGACTGAAAGGTCGAACGTGAATCATATCGTAGATATGATCAACATAGAGATGTTAAACATTGAAAATTACTCCATCTCACTTGATGATCGGACATGGTTTAGTTGATATGGATCACGTGATCATTTAGATGACTCGAGGGATGTCTATCTAAGTGGGAGTTCTTAAGTAATATGATTAATTGAACTTAAATTTATCATGAACTTAGTCCTGATAGTTTTTGCATATCTATGTTGTAGATCAATGGTCCGTGCTACCATTCCCTTGAATTTTAATGTGTTCCTAGAGAAAGCTAAGTTGAAAGATGATGGTAGCAACTACACAGACTGGGTCCAAAACTTGAGGATTATCCTCATTGCTGCACAGAAGAATCATGTCCTTGATGCACCACTAGGTGCAAGGCCTGCTGTAGGAGCAACTCCGGACATTATGAATGTCTAGCAAGCTAAATCTAATGACTACTCGATAGTTCAGTGTGCCATGCTTTACGGCTTAGAATCGGGACTCCAAAGACGTTTTGAACGTCATGGAGCATATGAGATGTTCCAGGAGTTGAAGTTAATATTTCAAGCAAATGCCCGAGTTGAGAGATATGAAGTCTCCAACAAGTTCAATAGCTGCAAGATGGAGGACAATAGTTCTGTCAGTGGACACATACTCGGAATGCCTGGGTACCATAACCACTTGACTCAGCTGAGAGTTAATCTTCGTGATGATAGTGTCATTGACAGAGTTCTTCTATCACTGCCACCAAGCTATAAATGCTTTGTGATGAACTATAATATGCAAGGGATGAACAAGACGATTCCCGAGCTCTTCACAATGCTTAAGGCTGCGGAGGTAGAAATCAAGAAGGAGCATCAAGTTTTGATGGTTAACAAGACCACTAGTTTCAAGAAAAAGGGCAAAGGGAAGAAGGGGAACTTCAAGAAGAAAAGCAAGCAAGTTGCTGCTCCTGGGAAGAAGCCCAAGTCTGGACCTAAGCCTGAAACTGAGTGCCTCTACTCCAAAGGTACTGGTCACTGGACCGGAACTGCCCCAAGTATTTGGCGAATAAGAAGGATGGCAAAGTGAAAGGTATATTTGATATACATGCTATTTATGTGTACCTTACTAATGCTCGTAGTAGCGCCTGGGAATGATACTGGTTCTGTTGCTCATATTTGCAATTCGAAACAGGGCCTACGGATTAAACGAAGATTGGCTAAGGACGAGGTGACGATGCGCGTCGGAAATGGTTCCAAGGTCGATGTGATCGCCGTCGGCACGCTACCTCTACATCTACCTTCGGGATTAGTTTTAGGCCTAAATAATTGTTATTTGGTGCCAGCGTTGAGCATGAACATTATATCCGGATCTTGTTTGATGTGTGACGGTTATTCATTTAAATTAGAGAATAATGGTTGTTCTATTTACATGAGTAATATCTTTTATGGTCATGCACCCTTGATAAGCGGTCTATTTTTGTTGAATCTCGATCGTGGTGATACACATATTCATAATATTGATGCTAAAAGATGCAAAGTTAATAATGATAGTGCAACTTATTTGTGGCACTGCCGTTTAGGTCATATTGATGTAAAGCGCATGAAGAAACTCCATGCAAATGGGCTTTTGTAATCACTTGATTATGAATCACTTGATTCTTGCGAACCATGCCTCATGGGCAAGATGACTAAGACTCCGTTCACCGAAACAATGGAGCGAGCCACTGACTTATTCGAAATAATACATACTGATGTATGCAGTCTGATGAGTGTTGAGGCTCACGGTGGGTATCGTTATTTTCTGACCTTCACAGATGATTTGAGCAGATATGGGTATGTCTACTTAATGAAACATTTGAAAAGTTTAAAGAATTTCAGAGTGAAGTGGAAAATCATCGTAACAAGAAAATAAAGTTTCTACAATCGGATCGCAGAGGCGAATATTTGAGTTACGAGTTTGGTCTTCATTTAAAACAATGTGGAATAGTTTCGCAACTCACGCCACCTGGAACACCACAGCGTAATGGTGTGTCCGAACATCGTAACCGTACTTTAGTAGATATGGTGCGATCTATGATGTCTCTTACCAATTTACCACTATCATTTTGGGGTTATGCATTAGAGACAGCTGCATTCACGTTAAATAGGGCACCATCTAAATCCGTTGAGACGACACCATATGAACTTTGGTTTGGCAAGAAACCTAAGGTGTTGTTTCTTAAAGTTTGGGGTTGCGATGCTTATGTGAAAAAGCTTCAGCCTGATAAGCTCGAACCAAAATTGGAAAAGCGCGCCTTCACAGGATACCCAAAAGAAACTACTGGGTACACCTTCTATCACAGATCTGAAGGCAAGATATTTGTTGCTAAGAATGTATCCTTTCTAGAGAAGGAGTCTCTCTCAAAAGAAGTGAGCGGGAGGAAAGTAGAACTTGATGAGTTAATTGTACCTTCTCTCGAGTTGGAAAGTAGTATATCACATAAATTAGTTCCAGTGATGCCTACACCAATTAGTGAGGAAGTTAATGATGATGTTCATGAAACTTCATATCAAGTTACTACCGAACCTCGTAGGTCAACCAGAATACGTTCCGCACCAGAGTGGTACGGTAATCCTGTTCTGGAAGTCATGTTACTAGACGATGACAAACCTACGAACTATGAGGAAGCGATGATGAGCCCAGATTCCGCGAAATGGCTTGAGGCCATGAAATCTGAGATGGGATCCATGTATGTGAACAAAGTATGGATTGTGGTTGACTTGCCCGATGATGGGACAGCCATAGAAAATAAATGGATCTTCAAGAAGAAGACTGACGTTGATGGTAATGTTACTGTCTACAAAGTTCGACTTGTTGCGAAAGGTTTTTGACAAGTCCAAGGAGTTGACTACGATGAAACCTTCTCACCTGTAGCGATGCTTAAGTCCGTCCAAATCATGTTAGCAATTGCTGCATTTTATGATTATGAAATTTGGCAAATGGATGTCAAAACTGCATTCCATAATGATTTTCTTAAAGAAGAGTTGTATATGATGCAACGAGAAGGTTTTGTCGATCCTAAAGGTGCTAACAAAGTGTGCAAGCTCCAGCGATCCATTTATGGACTGGTGCAAGCCCCTCGAAGTTGGAATATATGCTTTGATAGTGTGATTAAAGCATATGGTTTTATACAAACTTTTGGAGAAGCCTGTATTTACAAGAAAGTGAGTGGGAGCTCAGTAGCATTTCTAATATTATATGTAGATGATATATTGTTGATTGGAAATGATATAGAATTTCTGAATAGCATAAAAGGATACTTGAATAAGAATTTTTCAATGAAAGACCTTGGTGAAGCTGCTTATATATTAGGCATCAAGATCTATAGCGATAGATCAAGACACTTAATTGGACTTTCACAAAGCACATACATTGATAAATTTTTGAAGAAGTTCAAAATGGATCAGTCAAAGAAAGGGTTCTTGCCTGTGTTACAAGGTGTGAAGTTGAGTCAGACTCAGTGCCCGACCACTACAGAAGATAGAGAGAAAATGAAAGTCATTCCCTATGCTTCAGCCATAGGTTCTATCATGTATGCAATGCTATGTACCAGATCTGATGTGTGCCTTTCTATAAGTTTAACAGGGAGGTACCAAAGTAATCCAAGAGTGGATCACTCGACAGCGGTCAAGAACATCCTGAAATACCTGAAAAGGACTAAGGATATGTTTATCGTTTATGGATGTGACAAAGAGCTTGTCGTAAATGGTTACGTCGATGCTAGCTTTGACACTGATCCGAATGACTCTAAGTCACAAACCGGATACATATTTATATTGAATGGTGGAGCTGTCAGTTGGTGCAGTTCCAAGCAGAGCGTCGTGGCAGGATATATGTGTGAAGCGGAGTACATAGGTGCGCCGAAAGCAGCAAATGAAGGAGTATGGAAGAAGGAGTTCATATCCGATCTAGGTGTAATACCTAGTGCATCGGGTCCAATGAAAATCTTTTGTGACAATACTAGAGCAATTGCCTTAGCGACGGAATCCATATTTCACAAGAGAACCAAACACATCAGGAGACGCTTTAACTCCATCCGCGATCAAGTCAAGGAGGGAGACATAGAGATTTGCAAAATACATACGGATCTGAATGTTGCAGACCCATTGACTAAGCCTCTTCCACGAGCAAAACATGATCAGCACCAAGACTCCATGGGTGTTAGAATCATTACAATGTAATCTAGATTATTGACTCTAGTGCAAGTGGGAGACTGAAGGAAATATGCCCTAGAGGCAATAATAAAGTGGTCATTTATATTTCCTTATATCATGATAATTGTTTATTATTCATGCTAGAATTGTATTAACCGGAAACTTGATACATGTGTGAATACATAGACAAAACAAAGTGTCCCTAGTATGCCTCTACTTGACTAGCTCGTTAATCAAAGGTAGCTAAGTTTCCTGACCATAGAAATGTGTTGTCATTTGATGAATGGGATCACGTCATTAGCAGAATGATGTGATGGACATGACCCACCCGTTAGCTTAGCATAATGATCGTTAAGTTTTATTGCTATTGCTTTCTTCATGACTTATACATATTCCTTTGACTATGAGATTATGTAACTCTCGAATACCGGAGGAACACCTTGTGTGCTATCAAACGTCACAACATAACTAGGTGATTATAAAGATGCTCTACAGGTGTCTTCGAAGGTGTTTATTGGGTTGGCATAGTCGAGATTAGGATTTGTCATTCTGAGTATCAGAGAGGTATCTCTGGGCCCTCTCGGTAATGCACATCATGATCAACCTTGCATGCAATGTGACTAATGAGTTATTTGCGGGATGATGTACTACAGAATGAGTAAAGAGACTTGCCAGTAACGAGATTGAACTAGGTATGAGGATACCAACGATCGAATCTCGGGCAAGTAACATACCGATGACAAAGGGAATGACGTATGTTGCCATTGCAGTTTGATTGATAAAGATCTTCTTAGAATATGTAGGAACCAATATGAGCATCCAGGTTCCGCTGTTGGTTATTGATCGGAGATGTGTCTCGGTCATGTCTACATAGTTCTCGAACCCGTAGGGTCCGCACGCTTAACGTTCGATGAAGATTTGTATTATGAGTTATGTGTTTTGGTGACTGAAGATTGTTCGGAGTCCCGGATGAGATCACGGACAAGACAAGGACTCTCGAAATGGTTGATAGGTAAAGATTGATATATTGGATGATAGTATTTGGACACCGGAATGGTTTCGGGACGTTTGGATATTTATCGGAGTACCGAGGGGTTACCGGAACCCCCCGGGGAAGTAATGGGCCTACATGGGCCATTGGGGAGAGAGAGGGGAGCCCACTAGGGGTGGCTCCCCCCAATGGGTTGTCCGAATTGGACAAGGCGAAGGCGGCGCAGCCCCTCTTTCCTCCCCCTCCCTCCGCTTCCCCCTTTCCACCTCCAAGAGACGGAAGGGGGCGACTTGGATTAGGAGTCCTAGTCGGTTTCCCCCCCATGGCGTGCCCCCTAGGGCCAGCGGCCTCCTCCCCTCCTCCTTTATATACGGGGGCAGGGGATCACCCCAAAGCACATCAATTATTCTCTTAGCCGTGTGTGGTGCCCCCTCCACAGTTTACTCCTCCGTTCATATAGTCGTAGTGCTTAGGCGAAGCCCTGCGCGGATCACATCACCATCTCCGTCACCACGCCGTCGTGCTGACGAAACTCTCCCTCGACACTTTGCTAGATCAAGCGTTCGAGAGACGTCATCAAGCTGAACGTGTGCTGCACTCGGAGGTGCCGTACATTCGGTACTTGATCGGTTGGATCGCAAAGACGTTCGACTACATCAACCGCATTAAGTTAATGCTTCCGCTTTCGGTCTACGAGGGTACGTGGACACACTCTCCTCCTCTCGTTGCTATGCATCTCCTAGATAGATCTTGCATGATCGTAGGAAATTTTTTGAAATTGCATGCTACGTTCCCCAACATATAGCACCTATCCAAGAGAGGTCTGGCCAACAAGGGACAGAGGTCGAGAGGGACGTATGGACAAGAGGGAGGCATGGGGAGGGAGAGATGGTGTGTTTGTGATAGAGAGATCCCCTCGAGATCGTGAGGAGACTATATGGGTGGGAGATTGAGAGACGAGGTTTGTGTGCGATAGAAAGATGCCCCGAGAGAGATCGAGATAGACCAAGTGAGGGAAAGAGGCAATGTGTATGTTTGTCATGGAGACTGAGAAATAGTCATATACCTAGGGGGACTGCGTGTGCCTACAATGGAGTGAGAGATAGTCGTACTTAGCTAGGAGGGAGATTGTGTGTGTGTGTGAGAGATGGAGAGACAATGAGGGAGAGAGAGAGAGAGAGTTTTACATGGGTCTATCTAGTGCGAGTGAGATATGCATGTGTATGTGTGACCTAGGGAGATAGAGAGTTCGAGAGAGAGGGAAGAGCCGCGAGACGATAGAGTGGTGCGTGAGAGAGTTACAGACAACTAGCTAGGGAATTTGTGTGCGTACAATGAGTGCACCCAAGATATTTAGCTTACACTAGAGAGTCATACATTGTGTCCGAGAGAGATCTATACATGGAGTGTGCTTGCGAACTGGAAAGACCGGGAGAGAGAGAGAGGGACCGACAAGGTTTGTGTTTGTATGTGCACGATAGAAATGAAGATTGTGGGATAGAGAGAGAATGGGAGTCTAGGAGAGGGGAGAGGTCGTGTTTATGCATCGAAGACTAGTATAAAGCATGATTCCGTATAAATTTGCATTCAAATCCACTACTAGGGAAAACCCTAGTAGTACCACGGGTTTTGATGCTATACCCGCGCTACTACTTCGGCAGTACAGCTAACAGTTAGTAGTAGCGCGGTATGAACCCGTGCTACTACTATTGACTGTATCAGTAGTGCTTTTATAGAACGCGCTACTGTAGTTGTAGCGCTTTTCTATCCCTGCGCTACTCCTATATCTTTCATCATTTTCCCTGTTCCGTGCCCCATTTCATGCTTCATTTTATAGTTTATAAACTGCAGCTTCACATGTACCAGATAACAATCTCATTAACCACAATACCATATAGTCATACAATAGCATAAAGCATTATAGATACTCAAATATAGTCAACATGCATCCTCACATGAATATAGCATATATGATAAGCAGTACTAGCTAGGTAGTCTAACAGCCACACATATAGAGCAGTTCTACTAGGTATGTATAGTCTATGTAGTTCTAGATGATATCGACGAACATCATCATCCTCAAGCCTGGGCGGTGAGTGTTCCTGATAGTAATTAGGATGGCATGTCCAACACGAAGATTCTTGCCAACGAGAAATATCTTCCACCCAACCGAATTTAAGTGTGTGCGACCGTCCATGTCCATGTGGTAAGTGTCGGGTGGTTGGTGCGACATATGCTAACGGATGGCTTATCATTGTGGGTGCCAATAAGACGTCGCCGGTGCCTGGAAACAGGATGAGGCGAAGACATGCACGCCGGCGGATCTTACCCAGGTTCGGGGCTCTCCGAGGAGATAACACCCCTAGTCCTGCTCTGCGGGGTCTCCGCATGATCACTAGATCAGGAAAGGTAGCTACAATCGCTCCTAGAGCTGTTGGGTGCAAGGGAGAAGAAGAACAAGGCTAGCTCTCACTTCTCTCTCACTATGGTGTGTGCGCTGTGTTCAGAGGCTAACCCTTTGCATGGGTGCTCCGGGGGGTTTCTATAGGCCTACCCCCCGGGGGTACAATGGTAATCCGGCTGGGCACTGGTCCCAGCCATCAGTGTCTATGCTTGCCGGCTTCTCCGCCGGCTGTTGGGTCCCGCCGACTGGTGGGTCCCGCCGGCTGCCGGCTTCTTGGTCGACAGGCCGGCCCCACCGCCTAGGGTCTTGTCGGCGGCTGTTTACTGTAGCCTCGCCTCTGATGACGAGGGCTTTGTCGGGGTAAGCATGGCTACAGTGGGCCGCCTCGGGGGCTCTCACTGTAGCCTTACCTCGTCTTGTCTCCTTAATGGGGCTCCTGCTTCGAGGAAGGGGGTAGCCGGCTTCTGGGGGCCGGCTACGCCCTCGGCCGACTGGGGGAGGCCGGGCCGCCTCCGCGCCTCTCTCTGGCGGAAGGGGCCCGCCGCCTGCGAGCCGTACAGGAGTCGGTCGTGGATGACGTTGAGGCTGGTATGGCTACAGTGCTGAGCCGAACAGGAGACGGTCATCCCTTACGGCCTCCTGTGGCCATGCCTGCCTCGGGCCTCGGGGGTAGTGGGCCGCACTGTGGCCACACCCCGTCTTGTCACCGTTATGTGGGTGTAGCTTTGGTGGTTGTGGTCTCGGCCGACTGCTTGAGTCGGCGCTCTTCTTGCCGGCTCCCTGGAGTCGGCCACCCCGTAATTGTCCTGGGGGGAGGTCGTTGAGGCTGGGTCGCCTTCTGGGAGTCGGCTTCGGAGGTAGCCGGCCAGGGAAGGCGGCCCAATGCTTGGAGTGCTTGGAGGCCCGAAGGCCTGATAATTTTTTCGGAAGAACCAGGGGCAGTCGGTTGGGTTACCCGTGGCCATTTACTCCGACAGTAGTCCCCGAAGCTAATTGGGCTTCGAGGTGGAGTAGGGGTTGAGAAGCTCGATCAGCTTCCTATCTTGCCAAGTCGGCAGCTGGGAGCCGGCTTTGGTTAGGCGTGCCGCCTTGGTCGAAAACTCCGGAGTCGGGGGGCGGGAGCTTGCTAGCGTGTGCACCGGGCCGCGGGCCGGCCACTTGCCGTCTGCGAACCACGTGGCCTCACTTGGCCAGAAAGCCTGCCAGCCCACGCGCGTGACGGGACGTCGCCGCAGGGCGGGGGCCCGCCACGTCCGCGCCCGCGCCCAGGCGCGGATTCTCTGTATCCCGAAACCACCCGCACGTCTCCTTGCGGCAGTTTCGGCTCGCCTTTAGGGCGCAATAATCGCGGGGCGTGGGGGGAATGGGTGCAGTTAATCCCACGTCTCCCCCCACGTCCGGCCTCTTCGGCCTCGCCTTGCGAAGCTATAAGTAGGGGGAGGTGGAGGGCGGCAGGCCCTCGCACGCTCCTCCTACTTCCTCCATCTTCTTCGCTCGCCGTTTCTCGTAACAGCGCCTCGCCGCCGCGCTCTTCCACCGCACGTTCCTCCGCCGCCGCGCTAGTTTTCGCCATGCCTCCCGCCACGGAGCAGTATGGCGGGGATTGGGACGGCTCCAACGTCCACGAAGATCACGTCGAGTTCCTCCGCAACACTCGGCGGCTGCCGGCCGTGGACAAGGTGGAGGTCCGCCTTGCACCGGCGAGGGAGATTACGCCGGAGCCGTGGGAGGGCAAGCGGGTGGTCTTCCGCTCGCACTTCTTGCGCGGGATCGGCCTGCCAGTGAGCGCCTTCTTCCGCTCCTGGCTCGATTTCTATCAGCTCCAGCCGCACAACCTCACCCCAAACGCGGTGGTGCTGCTATCAGCCTTCGTCACCCTGTGCGAGGGCTACCTCGGCGTCCTCCCCACCCTCGAGCTTTGGGGGGAGTTCTTCCAGTGCAAGCTGGGCACGCGCATGCAGGGCGTGCCGGCTCAGACTGGCGCCTTCATCACGTCGCGGAGGTCGGTCGCCGACAACCCCTTCCCCGTCATCACGCTGATCCAATCGATGAAGAAATGGAAAAAATCGTACTTCTACGTGCGGAACATCGCCCCACGGGGCGACTACATCAACCTGCCGGCTTACGTAGCCGGCCCTCCGGCGGGCAGGCGGCCCCAGTGGTTCTTCCGGGGCGTGACTCTGACGCCGGCCGGGTCCGCCGCCGTCGCCCGAGTGCGAGAGCTGAATCAGTCGGAGGGCTTGACGGGGCCCAACCTGCTGGCCGCATTCGTCACGCGCCGGGTTCTTCCGCTCCAGAGCCGGCCTCATCTGATCTGTCAGATGAGCGGCCAGCTCGATCCGAGCCGAATGTGCACCAAGGAGATGCCGCGCGAGGAGGTCGCCTATATGGTGAACTACCTTGCGAACTGCAAACTCACCGAAGAGTGGCAGTTCGGCAAGGAGCCATATAGCCGAGCGAATCCCCGCCTACGGTATGTTATCCTTGTCTCTTTTTCTTTTTCCTTGCTTTGTTGCCGAGTTCCTCTTGGCCGACTCTAACTTAGTCGGTTCGTTTTTCGACAGAGTCCTCTTCTTCGGCCGGCCAGCGGGTCAGACGCGGAGCGTCGATTCGTCCCCGACCGGACCGAACACGATCTGGAGGACCCCGACTTGGGGGCGGCCGGTATGGACGACAACATCGAGCCGGGCGGTGGGCAAGCCGGCGGCTCCGGGTTCGGAGTCACCTTCGACGACTGGCCGGACGACGATGAGGCCGAAGACGCCCCGCGCCGCCAGCCGGCGTCTGGACGCGGCGCGGGTTCCTCCGCTGCACCGCCTGCTCGGGGCGGAGGTCAAAAGCGTCACGCCGCCCAGGGTTTGTTCGGTAGCCGGGCGAAGAAACCCAGGGGCGGGGCGGCAGCCACCAGGCGGGAGGAGGCGGCTGCGAAGGCAGCTCGCTTCCGCAAGACGGTGAAGCAACCGCAGACCGTGTCGGCGTAAGTTTACTTTCTTTCGTATACTCTTTTTCTTTCTTTTCTCTGGTGGTTCCTGAACCCTTGTCTTTTTCTCCAACGATCAGAGCTCCGCTGTCGCTTGAGCGGGCGGCTGCTGCCTTCGTCGTTGAGTCGCCGAGGGGCTCTGGGAGCACCACCCACCGCGAGGACCCCCGTGCCGACCTTCAGGAGGCGACAGAAAGGAACGCGCGGGAGGCGTAGGCGGAGCGAGAGGCGCGGGAGGCAGAGGCACGGAAGGCGGCCGCCGCCCAGGCGGCACGGGAGGAGGAGGCGGCGAAGGCACTCGCCGATGCCGCAGCCAGGGCCCAAGCAGAGGCTGCGGCCGCAGCGGCGGCGGGGGAGGTTTTGATGGTCACCCCGGTGCGCGTCATGGCGCCTGGGGACATGGAGCCCTCGCCAGAGGGAGCCAGCGGCGACCAGCCAGGGCTGGGGGGAAGCGACAACGTCATCATCCTGGAGAGGGTGCCGGTGCCGACCCCGCCAACTGGTGCGGCTCAAGGCGGCTAGCCTGATCCGCCGCCTGCGCAGTCGGCGGGGGGCCAGCCGGCCGCGAGGGCTGAGATGGCGGTCCGGATTCCGTCGAGCCGGCGCGCGGGGAAGGCCGCGTCGGAGCCATAGAAGGCCGCGTCGGAGCCGCAGCCGGCCGTGGGCTCTAGCTCGTCGGCCCGGGATGCGGAGGCGGCCAGCGCTATCTCGGGCTGGACGCCAGGCGGAGGGACGGCCGTGGTGAACGTGGCTGCACAGGACGCCCGGACCCGGCTCCAGGGCCAAGCTGCGGCGCTGAGGCAGTTCACCGACGAGTTCCTCGCGACGCGGGCGGCCATCCGGGTTAGCATTCCCATCTTGCTTCTTCTTGATCTTGATTTTTTCTTGATCTTGATTTCTTCCGTGGGGGCGCGTCAGCGCACCCACTGGGTGTAGTCCCCGAGTTCCGAGCCGGCTGCTGAGCAGGCGGCTTGGAACTTCTTGGTGGATTTGCCTTTACTATTCTTGTTCTTACTTCGATCTTCTGTCCATCTTGCAGGACTACCACAACCTTCGAGCGGCCGCCTTCAACTCCCAGGCTCGGGAGCTGACTCAGAAGACCGCCGATCTTACTGAGAGCCGAGGTACGTGCTTTGTTCTTTATCTCATGTGGGGGCGCGTCAGCGCACCCACTGGGTGTAGTCCCCGAGATTCGGGCCGACTGCTGAGCAGTCGGGTCGGATCTTCCTTGACGACTTCCTCTTACTTGTTCTTTCTTTTTCTGCCGTCTTTGCAGCGGCCAACGCCAGTCTGAGGGCACAGCTGGGAGAGTCTCAGACTGCCCTTCGTGCCAAGGATGCCGAGCTCGCCGCCTTGGTGCAGGAACGCGACCGCCTGGCCAAAAAGTTGGCCGACCAGGAGGAAGGCCACAAGGCGGCACTGAAGGCTGTGCAGGACCGCGAAGCCGCTCTCCAGGCCGAGTACGAGACGGAGGCGGCCGGCTGGGCTGAGGCCAGGCAAACTCTGATCTCTGGTTATGGCCAGATCGAAGATCTGGTTGACGGTAAGCCGCCTACCTCTTCGTCCTTTCTTGCCATCTGCCACTTTGGCTCTTTTTCTGATTTGGTGCTCTTTTCTTCTTCTTCTTCTTTCTTGCGCAGAATATTTTCCCGGCTATTCTACTGCCGCCAACCAGACCATCGAGGCCCGCCGCCAGGCGCGGAAGCAGGCTGGCTTCGAGATTTCGCCAACCGCCGGCCGTTCGCTGGAAGAGCAGCTCCTGGCGATCCAGGCCCACATCCAGCCGGCTCACCGACTGCTCCGCCGGCTTCAACGTGCCGGGGCGCAAGTCCTGGCCGCCCTCTGGCCCGGCCAAGTGGTTCCTCGCACCCCCAGTCGGACTGCCGACTGGCTGGAGGCGGCAGTCGGCCGCTTCGAAGCTTGGAAGGCCTCGGCGGCTCGCTCCGGCGCCAGGTGGGCGCTAGAGTTCGTCAAGGCCTGGTATCCCGGCCTGAGCCTGGACCAGCTAGCAACCTGGCGGCAGCAAGCCGACACGGAGCTGGAGCCGGCGCGGCCGGCAATCATCCGGCGGGCTTCGGCGATCACCGATTACACCGACACCAGCGTCTTCGCCCCCGAGGTAGACGACAACGGTGTCGCCCAGCCGGAGGAGTGGTTCGGGCTGAACCCGGCGGACGGTGAGGACTCGGCGGAGGAGATCGACTCCAGCGACGAGGGCGAAGAGGAGGAGGAGGAGGGTGAAGACGCCGAGCCGGCTGGTGGGGCAGCCGGCCAGCCTCAGCCTGACCGTACCTCCAGCACTACGTCGCGAGCGAGTGCGTCGCCTGCCGCTGGTGGTGGTCAAGCCGAGACCCGCTAGGCGGCCACTCCTTCAGCCGGCGGGGCCGTCTCCACCGACCAGCTCGGCCTCCGCGCCGCGCCCTAGTCTGCCATCTGTTGTTTTCCTGTCTTGTTACTTTTGGAATAATGTTTGGTTAAGTCTGCACAATTCCACCCACTGGGTGTATTCGAACTTATGTCTGTTGCCAGCCTGTTGGGGGCTTTATGTGTATATATAACTTATGCATTTGGCCTTTCCTTGTAGTTTTGCTTTTTGTCCTTCTGCTGTTTCCTTTGCCGCCCTCCCTTGGTTGCCTCCTTCGCAGTCCAACAGTTGCTCTGCAATCTGTAGCTGGAGGAGTGCTTGGCCAATTGGGGGGGGAAGTACTTTAGCTTTGCTGGACTAAAGCTAAGTGTTTAGGAAGCCCAGCCGGCTGTTCTGGCAGCCGGCAGTCATGTTTGGAGGCCGTCTCTTTGCTATATAGGTTCGTTGTTCCTTAGCCATTTTTCGTGTGGGCATCCTTCCTGCCTTGCCTCTTGCTAGTCAGACAGTCGGTTCTTCGAGCTGCGACTTGCAACAAGAGGGGACTCAGGAGCCGGCACACTACTTTTCTGACTTCAGGTAGAACTTTCAATATAGCTCAAGGCGGCCACTCCCCGGGCCGACTAGTCGAACCCTGTGCCAGACAAGAATTCAAAATGTAATAATACATTCATGGATATGACACTTGTCATTCATAGATAAACAAGGGCAGTCCCCGAGTACTGCTCGGGGGGCCTGTTGGTTTGTACTTAATACTAAAAAAGGGGTAGCATGATACATACTGCTTTCAACTGTAAAATCGTCTCAGGAGGTTTGCATTCCATGGTCGCTCCGACTCCTTGCCAGAGTTGTCTCTCTTGCGTGCTCTTGGTTTTTGCGCGTCGATCAAGTAGTAGGAGTCGTTGCCGAGTGCCTTGCTGACGACGAAGGGGCCTTCCGAAGGGGCCGAGAGCTTGTGCTGGCCGGCTGTTCGCTGGATCAGCCGGAGCACAAGGTCGCCCTCTTGGAAGGATCTTGGCTTGACCTTGCGGTTGTAGTAGCGGCGCAGCCCTTGCTGGTAGATGGCGGACCGGCTGAGTGCTAGCAGCCGGCCTTCTTCCAGTAGGTCCACGCCGTCTTCTCTTGCTTCTTTGGCCTCCTCCTCCGTGTACATGGTGATCCGAGGCGAGTCGAACTCGATGTCTGTTGGGATGATAGCCTCGGCACCGTACACGAGGAAAAATGGAGTGAAGCCGGTTGACTTGTTGGGTGTAGTGCGCAGGCTCCAGAGGACAGCCGGCAGCTCTTCGAGCCAGCAGCCGGCCGATCGCTCCAGTGGTACAACCAGTCGGGGCTTGATGCCGGAGAGGATGAGTCCATTTGCTCGCTCGACCTGGCCGTTTGACTGCGGGTGGGCAACGAGCGCTAAGTCCAGTCGGATGCCCTGCGTCGCGCAGAAACGTGCCAGTGCTCCTTTGGTGAAGTTCGTGCCGTTGTCGGTGATGATGCTGTGCGGCACGCCGTACCGAGTAGTGATGTCGGTGATGAATGTCAAGGCAGTCGGCCCGTTCAGCTTCTTAATCGGCTTTGCTTCGATCCACATTGTGAACTTGTCCACAGCGACCAGTAGATGTGTCAAGCCGCCGCGGGCTGTCTTGAAAGGTCCCACCATGTCCAGTCCCCAGACGGCAAAAGGCCAGGTGAGGGGAATGGTCTTGAGTGCAGAAGCCGGCAGGTGTTGCTTGGAACTAAAAACTTGGCATCCTCTGCAGCTCTTGACTATTTCTTTAGCATCCTCCAAGGCGGTCGGCCAGAAGAAACCATGGCGGAAAGCCTTGGCCACAAGTGATCTTGAGGCTGCGTGGTGGCCGCATTCGCCTTGGTGGATGTCTTTGAGGATTGCCACTCCTTTTTCTGGCTCGACACAGCGCTGGAAGACCCCAGTGACGCTGCGCTTCACGAGCTCTCTGTTGATTATTGTATATGTTGCGGCTCATCGTTGCACTAGTCTCGCTGAGATCTCATCAGTCAGCAGCTCTCTGCTGACTAGGAACTTGAGGATGGGCTGGGCCCATGACGGAGCTGTGACTTCTTCTTCTGTCAATGTAGCCACCATGACTCGGGTGGGTGGGTGGGGTGGCGTGGAGTTGGAGTCGGCCACCGCTTCTTGTGTCGTTGCAGGCCCTGGGCCGACTGCTGCAGTCCCCGGGCCGGGTTCTGAAGTCCCCGAGCCGGGTGCGACTACGGCAGTCCCCGGGCCAGTTGTCGAAGTCCCCATGCCGCCTGCGGGGTTTCTCCAGTCGGATCCGACTGTATCTGGCGCAGGCAGTACGAAGATGGAATCCGACTCTGGAGACGGCTTGATGGACGGCTTGAGGAGGCGCTGGAGGAAGACGCCAGTCGGTATGGCCTGTCGGGTGGAGCCGATCCGTGCTAGGGCATCTGCTTGGTCATTGTCGGCCCTTGGCACGTGGAGGAACTCGCACCCCTTGAAGTATCCGCTGATCTGCTGGACGAGGAATCGATAGCTCGCCATGTTCGCGTCCTTGGCGTCCCAGTTGCCAGACGAGTGCTGGACCACCAAGTCTGAGTCGCCGTAACACAGGATCCGGCGTATGCCAAGCTCTTTGGCTAGCCGGAGCCCATGTACGAGCGCCTCGTACTCGGCCATGTTGTTGGAGGCGGCGAAGTGGATCTGCAGCGTGTACTTGAGCTTGTCGCCTTTGGGAGAGGTGAGGACGATGCCGGCTCCCAAGCCGGTGCGCATCTTGGACCCGGCAAAGTGCATTCGCCAATGGGTAGAGTCGGGAGCCGGCGGTAGGTACTGGGTCTCGGCCCAGTCGACGAGGAAGTCAGCCAATGCTTGCGACTTGATGGCGGTGCGGGGTTGGTAGAAGATTGTGTAGGGCGCCAATGCAATGGCCCATTTTGCCACCTGGCCGGATGCATCCCGGCTGCCTATGATCTCGGCGAGCGGGGCAGTGCACACGACCGTGATGGGGTGCTCTTGGAAGTAGGGCTTCAGTTTCTTGGCAGCGAAGTACACCCCATAGCACATCTTCTGGTAGTGCGGGTAGTTTTGCTTTGAGCTGGATAGCACTTCGCTGAGATAGTACACCGGCCTCTGGACTAGCTGGGCTCAGCCTTCCTCCGGGCGCTGGACCACAACAACAGTGCTGACGACTCGGCTAGTCGCGGCGATGTAGAGGAGCATGGGCTCCTTCTCAGTCGGTGCCGCCAGGACAGGCGGAGTGGTCAGCATTTTCTTCAACTCATGGAAGGCTTGGTCGGCTTGGTCGTTCCACTCGAAGTGAGTGGACTTCTTCATGAGTCGGTACAGGGGGAGAGCCTTCTCTCCTAGTCGGCTGATAAAACGATTCAGGGAGGCTAAGCAGCCAGTGAACTTCTGCATGTCTCGCAGCTTGGTGGGAATCTCCATCCTCTCGATGGCCTTGATCTTGACGGGGTTGCACTCAATGCCGCGCTCGGAGACCAGGAAGCCTAGCAGCTGGCCGACTGGTACTCCGAACACGCACTTCTCGGGGTTGAGCTTGATTTGGAATCGGCGCAAGTTGGGGAATGTTTCTTTCAGGTCTTCCAGCAGGGTGCCGCGCTTCTCTGTCTTCACCACAATGTCGTCTACATAGACGTGGGCATTTCTGCCGAGTTGTTTCAAGAGACATTTCTGCATGCAACGCTGGAAAGTGGCACCGGCATTCCTCAAGCCGAATGTCATAGTCAGGTAGCAGAAAGCTCCAAAGGGTGTGATGAAGGCAGTCTTCAGGCGGTCAGCTGGGTGCAACTTGATCTGATGGTACCCTGAGTACGCATCCAAAAAACTCAACAACTCGCATCCGGCTGTGGAGTCTATCACTTGGTCAATCTGTGGCAGAGCAAACGGATCCTTTGGGCAGGCCTTGTTCAAACTGGTGTAGTCTATACACATACGCCACTTGTTATTCTTCTTCAAAACCAGAACTGGGTTGGCAAGCCATTCTGGAAAGAACACTCCCATGATAAAGCCAACGGCAAGGAGCCGGGCTATCTCTTCTCCCACAATTCTTCACTTCTCTTCTGACAGTCGGCGGAGGGGTTGCTTGACCGGCTTCGCATCAGCTCGGACATGTAGCTTGTGCTCGGCGAAATCCTTCGGGACACCCGGCATGTCCTTTGGGGACCATGCAAAAATGTCTCGATTCTCACGGAGGAAGTCGACAAGCTCGCCTTCCTATTTACTGTCCAAGTTCGCCCCAATGACAGCGAACCTCTCCGGGTTCTCCGGGTCCAGAGGTATCTTCTTCGTCTCTTTGGCAGGCTGGAAGGAGCCCTGCGCATCACAATCCTTGGGGTTGGGGGACAAGGCCGGCTGCTTGCCGGCCATGGCCACAACCCGTTCCGACATCTTCTTCTCTTCTGCCACCACGAGGGACTCGGCCAGCCGGCTACTGGCCATGGCGCACTCGATGGACTTCTTGTAGTCGCCGGCTACCGTGATGATCCCCTTCAAGATCGACATCTTCATCTTTAGGTAGGCGTAGTGGGGCACAGCCATGAACTTGGCCAGAGCAGGTCGGCCGAGCAGTGCATGATAGGGGCTCTCCAAATCCACTACCTCGAACCATATTGCTTCTCGGCGGAAATGATCTTTGTCTCCGAAGAGAACATCCATTTTCATCTTGCCGATTGGGGAGCAAGACAGGCCGGGGACGATACCATGGAAGACGATGCGGCTCGGCATGAGCTGCTTCGCTTTGATGTTTAGTTTTTCCATGGTATCGCGGTACAGTATGTTGATACTGCTTCCGCTGTCTATCAGGACGCGGGAAAATCTGGCAGCTCACCTCTCCGTTGCGAGGGTGACGTCCAAGACCATCGCATAGGAGCCAGGAGAGGGCATCACCTCTGGGTGGTCGGCCTGGCTCCAGCTGATTGGCTTTTCTGACCAGTGCATGAACTCGGGGGTGCTGGTGGCGACTGCATTCACTTCTTGATGCTGTCGGCGTCGGCTGCGCTTGTCGTCGGCTTGACTGGTGAAGACGACGTAGGCGGCGTGCTCTTCGGGGAATTCGTCTTGGATGGCGCCGACTGCCGGCCGAGCCGCCGGCTGCTGAGGGGCTGGAGGCGGCGGGCCGGGAGGCGGAGGCGGCAGCATCCCCTCTCCCTTGGTGATGCGGGTGAGCCAATGGCATTTCCGAGTGGTGTGGTTGGACGGCTTCGCGCCACTGTGGAATTTGCAAGGGGCATCAAGAGCCTGTTCGTAGGAGAAAGACGGCTGCCAAGGCGGCCGCCCCCCCTTCTTCTTGGGAGCGGGCCGCTCTTTGGGCTGCTCGTCTTCAACTGTGGCCACCTGCCGACTGGAGGAAGTCGGCATGGGGGCCTTGCGCTTGTGGTCGTTCTGGTAGGGGCGCCGATTAGGGTCGCCAGCCGGCGTCTTGGGAGCCGGAGCAATCACCTTCCTAGAGGCGTCTGCTCGCAGCTCGGTCTTCATTGAGGAGTCGGCCGTGGCGTATTTGTCCGCGGTGATCAGCAACTCGTCGAGGGTAGCTGGCTCGTCGCAGAGGAGTCGGTGCTTGAGGAGGGTGCCCTCTCGGCACCCAGCGGTGAAGTACTCGATGGACTGGACCTCATGCACCCCCTCGCAGGAGTTGCGGAGCTCGGCCCATCGCGTGAGGTAGTCGCGGGTCGACTCGTTGGGCCCTTGGACGCAGAGGGAGAGCTGGCGAGGCTTGGGAGGCCGCTTGTAGGTGCTGGTGAAGTTGCGGACGAAGACTTCGGTGAAGTCCAGCCAACTGTTGATGCTGTAGGGCTTGAGGCTGTTGAGCCATGTGCGCGCCGTGCCTTGTAGCATGAGGGGGACGTACTTCACGGCGACGCGCCGATTGCCGTTGGCTATGCTGACGGCCATGGAGTAATCGATGAGCCAATCTTCCGGCTTCACCGAGCCGTTGTACTTGGGCGTGTCTCTGAGGAGCGAGAACCCTTTGGGGATGGGCTCGTCGCGGATGCGGGGGCCAAAGCATGGCGGGCCGACATCGTCTTCTTCTTCTAACGCCAAGGATCGAGCAAGGCGGTCGATCCTGTGGCGGGCGTCGTTCTCGCCGACTCCTTCTCGGCGGCCGAGTTGGTCGCCAAAAGTCGGGTGTGTGATAGGCGGCGGAGTGAGGCGTCTTTCTCTTCGAGGCTGGGGAGGAGGCAGATTTCCTTGGTGCTCTACTGCTCGAGGGCGGCCCTCCGCGTCGCGCTCGATGGTGATGCGAGTTCGGGTGCGGCTGGCAGCCGGCTCCTTGTCTTTCTTCTGGCGTGCGCCGCTCGCAGTCGGCGAGCGGGACGTCGTGGCGTGCTCCCGACGCGGGGGCTGACTATCAGCTCGGGCGCCGGCTTCGTGCCGTTCTGCAGCCGCGTCGAGCAGCTACTGGATCCGTCTCGTCATGTAGGGGAGCTCATCGGCTCCCAGCCCATTGAGCTCTTCTGCGGCCGCCTGAGCGGCTCGCAGATTCTCGAGCGGGGTGGCGTAGACGGGGCGATCTGCCCCCAGCATGCTGGCGACAGCCGCGCCGCGCTTCTGGACGAAGCCGGCTCGGCTCGGGCCGCTAGGCGGCGGCGTACCGAAGGCGGCGCGGTCGACCTCGCGCTGGTGGGCCTCGGTGAGGCGTCTCATGGAGGCTATCTTCTGGCCCTCCGCGATGAGGGCGAGGCGGCGTGCCTCCAGGGTCTCGGCGTCGGCATCGGCCGGGATGGGGACGGAGAGGTCATGCATTGCCGCTTGCAGGGCGTCGTGGGCGTTCTCGCCCGAGTTGGCGACGTGGCTGATGACCAGCACTTCGGTGATAGCGCTGCTGCCGCTGTCAGCTCGAGGGAGGGGGTCATCAAAGACCACCACGTCGGAGGGGTAGGCGTCAAGCGATGCTGTGTCGGAGTCGATGAGCATCGGGTCGGTGGAGCCGACCGACTCCACGTCTGCAGCAGGCTCGCTGGAGACGTGAAGCTGGTTCGAGGAGGCTGACGAGGCGGTTCTCGGGGTAGTCGGTGCCTGCGTCGGACGCAGGCTCGTCGGAGATGCGAGTCTCGCTGAGCAGATCGGCGAGGCAGCTCGCTGCGCAGGCGTCGTCGACGCCTTGCAGCGCGTCGAGGCAAACGCCATCGGGCGCAGCAGGCTGGCTGCGCTCGCGGGGGAGGAAGAGGGTTCCCGTCCAGAACAGGTCTCCGGACGACGGTGCACCTGGCCCCATGGTGGGCGCCAAATGTCGGGTGGTTGGTGCGACATATGCCAACGGATGGTTTATCATTGTGGGTGTCAATAAGACGTCGCCGGTGCCTGGAAACGGGATGAGGCGAAGACATGCACGCCGGCGGATCTTACCCAGGTTCGGGGCTCTCCGAGGAGATAACACCCCTAGTCCTGCTCTGCGGGGTCTCTGCATGATCACTAGATCAGGAAAGGTAGCTACAATCGCTCCTAGAGCTGTTGGGTGCAAGGGAGAAGAAGAACAAGGCTAGCTCTCACTTCTCTCTCACTATGGTGTGTGCGCTGTGTTCAGAGGCTAACCCTTTGCATGGCTGCTCCGGGGGGTTTATATAGGCCTACCCCCCGGGGGTACAATGGTAATCCGGCTGGGCACTGGTCCCAGCCATCAGTGTCTATGCTTGCCGGCTTCTCCGCCGGCTGTTGGGTCCCGCCGACTGGTGGGTCCCGCCGGCTGCCGGCTTCTTGGTCGACAGGCCGGCCCCACCGCCTAGGGTCTTGTCGGCGGCTGTTTACTGTAGCCTCGCCTCTGATGACGAGGGCTTTGTCGAGGTAAGCGTGGCTACAGTGGGCCGCCTCGGGGGCTCTCACTGTAGCCTTACCTCGTCTTGTCTCCTTAATGGGGCTCCTGCTTCGAGGAAGGGGGTAGCCGGCTTCTGGGGGCCGGCTACGCCCTCGGCCGACTGGGGGAGGCCGGGCCGCCTCCGCGCCTCTCTCTGGCAGAAGGGGCCCGCCGCCTGCGGGCCGTACAGGAGTCGGTCGTGGATGATGTTGAGGCTGGCATGGCTACAGTGCCGAGCCGAACAGGAGACGGTCATCCCGTACGGCCTCCTGTGGCCATGCCTGCCTCGGTCCTCGGGGGTAGTGGGCCGCACTGTGGCCACACCCCGTCTTGTCACCGTTATGTGGGTGTAGCTTTGGTGGTTGTGGTCTCGGCCGACTGCTTGGAGTCGGCGCTCTTCTTGCCGGCTCCCTGGAGTCGGCCACCCCGTAATTGTCCTGGGGGGAGGTCGTTGAGGCTGCGTCGCCTTTCGGGAGTCGGCTTCGGAGGTAGCCGGCCAGGGAAGGCGGCCCAATGCTTGGAGTGCTTGGAGGCCCGAAGGCCTTATAATTTTTTGGAAGAACCAGGGGCAGTCGGTTGGGTTACCCGTGGCCATTTACTCCGATAGTAAGTATAGGTGGTGACGGAGCCCCTTGCGGTAAGGCGTAGTCCAGCTGAGCCTTCTTCGTGAGGCTCGATACTGCAACTCACAGATAGGCTCTTTGGCAATTTCTGAATAAGAAAAACTTATCAATTAATAAATAGCCTCGCGCATACTCTTGCAAATATATTTCTATTGAGTATAGATTTCTACACTATCAAAAGACACAGTACTACACATTTGTACAAAACTTGATCTACTAATAAGTATATATGGATTATCTACACTATTAATAGTTCCTTGGATTCTACACTAATAAGCATGTGATCAGACTCTACAATAAAGCATATCATCGACTAGATTCCACATAGCATATCATTGGACTCTACACTAAGCATATCATCGGATAATTTGCATTTGTAAGTATAACATACCATATGATGCCGATCGACCATGGTACTTGTCAGGCGGGTCACGAATGGCACCCCGACAAAGTCATCACATGGCGGAACTATGTCCCATAGGTTGCACACCTCCTCCTTGCTCAGCCTCATTCTTTGAGCTACGATGGCTTCATGAAGTGGGTCCTCATCATCTTCATCGAGTGGGTCCGCATCATCTTTGCCATCTTCATCATCTTCCACCAGGTTGATATAAATGACAGCCAACTTGGGTCTTTCTGCTCCGAAGGAGAAGCTGATCAACTCACCACCAGTAAGTCGCATGCGGGCGAGGAAACGGGCCCATCCATCTCCTCCAATCTGCAACATATTGCGTCCTTTCTCGACCTCCATAGTGTACGGCCCCCGAGGAGCCTCGAATGTCACAGTGTCTCCTGTCAGCTTGTTGAATTTCAACCTCACATTGCATGGGACGATCTGTGTAAAAAAAGCACACTGACACAAGGCAGTAATGCCAACACTAAAAACAAAATAGTTGTTACAATTCATATAATTTCGTACCGCCACATGATGAAAACTCGGCTGGAAGTAGATGTCGAACATCTTGCCAGTTGCAAGGCTGCTGGCGCACCTTGACTTGCAAAGTCGACATGGTGGTGGTGGTGGTGGCGCCATTTTCCTAAAGCAATATGAGCAAAGGATTAACGATCCACTTCACAGGAAAGAAAAATAGTAGCATGTGATATTTTTGGTTCTTCTTCAGTTATATTTTCATAGTGGAACCTGATCCCAAAAAGTAAACAACAAGCTCTCAATTAACTTACTAACACCTTCTATAATAGAACCAACAGCTAGCAGGAAAATGCCAAATCAGCCAAAAAGACTCACAGCCAACAAGTTCTCAATTATCTTACTAACATCTTCTAGAATAGAACCAATAGCTAGCGGGAAAATGCCAAATCTTGTTTATATACCACTGTCGTGGTATTCTCACGGGGGGCTTGCGAGTCGACAGATGCCACAAGGGCTTAGTGTGAGGGTAAGACTGCTGCTGATAGGACCGGGAGCGGGTATGCGAGTAGCACGCGCTAGTTTACCCAGGTTCGGGGCTCTCCGGAGAGATAATACCCCTACTCCTGCATGTCTGAGTATATATATCTGGTACAGAGTTACTCCTGAAGCTGTATCTAAGCTCAGTGCCATATGCATCTAGCTTTGTATATGTCTCATATGTGGCATGCTCTAGTGGCCGGCCATGCTCATGGCTCGTGGCCGTGAGCATGTGTGTGCTCATGCGTGAGTGCATGTGAGGGTGGATGGATGGATGGATGTGTGCCTTATATAGGCATGGCTAGCTTAGCATGTAAGCTATGTGGTGGCATGGAAGCAAGGGGGTATGGTGGGGTGTCATGCTTGTCCCCTGGGTTACTTCATAAATAGTGCTAGGGGACAAGTGACACTATACATGATGGCATCGAGGTACAACTGTCTCGTCCGCGGTATGGCCGCCACGTCGGGGTCTTGTCGGTGTCGGGTCGGGCTGCAGTCGGCAGCCGGCACCCGGCCGGGCAGAGCAGTCGGACGGGGAGCCGGTAGGAGCAGCCGGGCAGTCGGACTAAGGGGCCTTGCTAGCCCCGATGTCTTGAATTATTGTCTCGCCGTCTTTGAGGTATCCGTGGCCAATTACTCCGACAGTAGCCCCCAAGCCTCCGGGCAACTTGGCAAAGTTTGGCGGAGGTTTTTTGGCGGGTGTTCATGGAAATGATCATGCAAAAAGACAAAGTTAGTCCACGCAGATATATCAAATGATTGCTTTTAGCATTGCAAGTTTTATGCGGAGGGTGCCGCGGAGTGGAGTGTACAATACTCAGACTCTGGGAGCGAATTCAACCGAGTAGATACTTGTAAAGGAAATGGCCGGGTCGCCCGAACCGTTTTTCTTCCTGGACGTTTTTCGCGTGGGTGGCCTCCAGCGTTCACTCTTGCTAGCCGGACAGCCGCTCTGCGGTCTGTGACTAAGAGTGGGCCTTTGGTACTGCGTACGCTACTAAGCCGTCTGCGGGAACTAACGTCTCAGGCCAAGCGGTCAGCCCCCGGGCCAACTCTGGCTGGCGCCGGGGCGAACAGTGATGCAACTGTAATAAAATGCGGAGATAGCCCCCGAGCATCGCTCGGGGTTATCTGTGCTCTCACGGTGAAAAAATATGCGGGAGAGGAGCTCACATTGATTTTCATGTAGCCGAGGCGGAGGTCGTCGAAGACAGACGGCGCGGCTCGGCGCTCAAGGAGCGCGTCGGCGCACCCGCGGGGTATAGCCCTCAAGCCTCTAGGCGCTCGAGGAGGGTCCAGCCGGTCGGGCCTGACCGGCCAGGCGGCAAGCAGAACGCAGCCGAGCCGGCCTGGCACAGCCAACCAGGTGGCGAGGCGTCTGGCAGTGCCCTTTTCTTTCTTTTCTCTTCTACCGGCTGCTGGGAGCCGGACAGAACTCTTCTCTTGTCTGCAATCTTCCGTGGGGGCGCGCCAGCGCACCCACTGGGTGTAGCCCCTGAGATTCGGGCCGACTGCTGAGCAGTCGGGCCGGATCTTCCGGCAACGACTTTGTCTTCTTTCCTCGCGGGGGTGCGTCAGCGCACCCGCTGGGTGTAGCCCCCGAGATTCGGGCCGACTTCTGAGCAGGTAGGTCGGATCTCCCGGCAACTACTTTGTCTTCTTCTTTGTGGGGGCGAATCAGCACACCCACTGGGTGTAGCCCCCAAGATTCGGGCCGACTGCTGAGCAGTCGGGCTGGATCTCCCGGTGACTACTTTGTCTTCTTTCTCGCGGGGGCGCGTCAGCGCATCCGCTGGGTGTAGCCCTCGAGATTCGGGCCGACTGCATAGCAGTCGGGCCGGATCTCCCAGCAACTACTTTCTCTTTTTCTTTTTCTTCTTCCGCCGGCTGTGCGCAGCCGGACCGGCTCGTCGGTCGGCCAGGCAGCGAAGCGGGCAGACGAACCAGCCGGCCGAGCGGCGACGCGGGCAGTCGACCAGAGCAGTCGGCTGAGCAGCAGTCTGCGCAGTCGGATCCTTCCTCTCTTTTTTTCTTCTTCTCTTGTTTTTTCGTCCGACTGCATGTGAGCAGCCGGAGGCCACCACCCGGCCACTTTTTTTCTTTTTTCTTCTTTCCTTTCTCGGGCAGCCCGCCTCTCACTCCATTTTTTTTGCAGCCGGCACCACTCCAGCCGGCCCTTGACTTTTCTTCTAGCCAGCGTGGGCAGCCGGTCTCTTTTTATCTTTCTTCTTCAGCCGGCCATGGGCAGCCAAACGGCCGGAGCCGACAGCAGGCGAGCGGGGAGGCGGCAGCCGGCCAGGCCGGCCGGGTGCAGGGCGAAGACGGCGCGGGGGATCCAGCCAGCGCGGAAGCCGGCCAGCGGAGGAGATGCTAGCGAGTTGCGAGCGGGGCCAACGGCACGAGGCGGCCGGGCCATCGCGCGGAGGCAAACGGGCCTGCCGGCGCACGGAGGCAAGCGGGCCTGCCGGCGCGCGTGGCGGCGACTTGGCCAGCGAGCGTGCAGGAAGCCGGCAGGAGCGGCCGGACCCGGCCAGGCACAGCGCGGCGCCGGGGAGCCAGCGCGGGGCTGGACGCGGCCGTGCTTGGGGAAGAGGGCGGAGCGGGTGCAGCCTGCGATTGGCGCGGGGCGCGGGGACGGGTCCCGCATGCTCGAAGTCGGCCAGCGACCAGCCGGCGGGCGAGGCGCGAGGGCGGGCGGAGCCGGACCAGGCAACGGCGGTGGCAGACGTGGAGAGGCGCAGGCTGCGGACTGCCCGGAGCGGCGCACGCGGGCGAACGGAGCCGGACCTGGCGCTAGAGCGTGAGCGCGTCCTGGCCAGGCGCACGCGGCGGGGTGGCGACGAGGAGGACCTCTGCGGCCGGGTACGGGGCGGCCGCTCGGAGCCGGCGCGGAGGACCCGGCGCGCGCGCGATGCGGAGGCGGTCAGGCCCGACCGGGTGTCGGCGGGCGAGCTGGCGGGGAGCTGGCGGAGCGCACGGGCGCAGAGGAGGCAGCAACGGACAGCGTGGACCCGGCGGGCGGAGCAGCCGGCGTGGGACGGAGCGGCTCACCGGCGCGGTGGCAACCCAGCGGCGCGGCGCGGAAGCCGCGGAGGCAGGGCGCATATGGACGAGGCGCGAGGAGTGGCTGCGGTAGTGGGGCTCGCCGGCCTGCGGGAAGACTGCGGCAGTGGCGGACACCCGAACGGGCACGAGGAAATCCTCTCCTGCCAGTGCTGCGTGCGTGTGTATGTTCGCGCGCGCTGCGGCGGCGCTGTCGGGCGGAGTAGCGTGCCTGAGCTGCCTAAAGTGGTCGTGGGGGATCTGCGCAAGGCCTCGGCCTCCATGTGTGTGTTCTTGGGCGAGAGGAAGCCAGCCTGGGTGGCGTACGAGTATGGTAGTATATGAGCAGTGTATGACCACCATATGAGTAGTATACGGGAAGCATCCAACCATTGTCTAGGTAGTGTGTTTGGCTAATGGTTTGACCATTGTTGACTTGCATCTAGCTAGCTTGCGTAGATGAAATATGGAGGAGCGAAGGCGTGTTCCGGCCGGAACAAGTGTTCCGGCCGGAACAAGGCGCAGCGCGAAGGGGAGCAGACGCGAGCGGCGCGTGGATGAATGCAGCCGACCGAAGCGAGCCCGCGCGCGCGCTGCAAGCGGACGGATGGTCGGCGTTGCAATGGTGATGGTGACGAAGGCGGCGAGGCCAACGACGAGGACGCGCCGTCCCGCGCGACCGCTCCGGGGGCGGGTCAAAGTCGAGCGCCCGAGCGCTACCGGAGAGACGGCGCGACGCCGCTGCGGTGAAGACGAAAATGGTCCCGCCCGGACAGCGAAACCAGCAGCAGCGTGGTAGCATAGTAGTAGTACCGCCCCACGGTGGGCGCCAACTGTCGTGGTATTCTTACCGGGGGCTTGCGAGTCGACAGATGCCACAAGGACTTAGTGTGAGGGTAAGACTGCTGCTGAGAGGACCGGGAGCGGGTATTCGAGTAGCACGTGCTAGTTTACCCAGGTTCGGGGCTCTCCGGAGAGATAATACCCCTACTCCTGCATGTCTGAGTATATATATCTGGTACAGAGTTACTCCGGAAACTATATCTAAGCTCAGTGCCATATGCATCTAGCTTTGTATATGTCTCATATGTGGCATGCTCTAGTGGCCGGCCATGCTAATGGCTCGTGGCCGTGAGCATGTGTGTGCTCATGCGTGAGTGCATGTGAGGGTGGATGGATGGATGGATGTGTGCCTTATATAGGCATGGCTAGCTTAGCATGTAAGCTATGTGGTGGCATGGAAGCAAGGGGGTATGGTGGGGTGTCATGCTTGTCCCCTGGTTTACTTCATAAATAGTGCCAGGGGACAAGTGACACTATACATGATGGCATCGAGGTACAGCTGTCTCGTCCGCGGTATGGCCGCCACGTCGGGGTCTTGTCGGTGTCGGGTCGGGCTGCAGTCGGCAGCCGGCTAGTCGGCGCAGTCGGCAGCCGGCACCTGGCCGGGCACAGCAGTCGGACAGGGAGCCGGCAGGAGCAGCCGGGCAGTCGGACTGAGGGGCCTTGCTAGCCCCGATGTCTTGAATTATTGTCTCGCCGTCTTTGGGGTATCCGTGGCCAATTACTCCGACAATCACCAATATCTCTAGATGAAGAGATTCTTCCGCGAGAAGCAATTTGATGGACAATTATAATCCTGAGATCTAGTAACATATAAGAGGACAAGGTATCACCTACCAAGGCATTTCAGTGGCACCTATTGCCAATTTTTTTCACAAATATCTACCAAATTAGGGTACCACCTACCAAGACATTTCATCTAATTTGGCCCATATTGCCTAAGATAACTGATTAAAAAACAAGTGGCAAATTTAATTTGGATTAACTTAGCACTTGCAAACCAAATACTTGTATCAAAACCAATATCTAGCAGATCACGGTACCACCTACCAAAGCATATCAACTAAATTGGCACCTACATTTTGCCAAAAATAACTTATTACAGAAAAACAAAAGCCCTCGCTGCATCTAGCTAGGGCAGCCCTCGGGGGGTGCCGGCGAGGAGGGGGATGGCATGGTGACCTCGGTCGGGGGTGCTGACGAGGTGAAGGCCGGTGACTTTCCTACAAGAGGGGGCGACGACAGCGGCCGGCGAGGGGATCGAGGGTGGTCGGCCAAAGGCGCCCGGCCGGAGCTCGCGGGCGGCGACAGAGTGGGCGGCGAGAGGGTGGAAAGCAGCAGAGGGGGCGAGAGGGGGAGGAGTATTACCTGCGGCGGCGGTGGCGGTGGCGCGCAGTGGAGGAGGAGAAACCCTAACCATAGCTGCCGGCGTCGGGCGGAGGGGGACGAGTGAGAGATGAGCGCGTGCGGGGAGCCGGCCCGCGTGTTTTCTTTTGCTGTAGCAGTAGCACAGGAATAGGGAGCGCACTACTACTAAACCAAATATCAGTAGCGCTTTGTGCTGAAAAAACACTACTGATAAGGCTAATCATGTAAAAAAATATCAAAAATATACATTGGTCATCATTGATCTTTTTGTGTAGAATCTAAATAGTCAACATGAATCCTCACCGTACTTGTATAGGCACAGGTGAAGATTCATATTGCAGCCACAAATCCTACACATACAATTCAATGAAGACCAAGTGCTCGTGATAGTTTGAGAAGTAACATATTTAAGGTGGTAAACACCCTGTTCGCTTAGCAATATGGGACTAAACTTAATTAGTTGCAAGAGGGGATGATACTTAGTAGCAGCAAGTGTTGGAGAAATGCATTGCTACTAAGTACTTTAGCAGTAGCACGTCCATGATAAGGGTGCTACTACTATACCTAGCCTGGAGGCAACGCCCTGCAATTGTAGTAGTAGCGCTCTTTTCAACTAGCGCGCTACTGCTACAGGGCTATTAGTAGCGCGGTCTTCAGAAACTCGCTACTGCTAATTAGCAGTAGCGTCTGTTTTTAAACAACGCTGCTGGTAAGATTCTGTGTATAAGGTTTTCCCTAGTACTAATCTTTGAATTGGAGAACATGGTGTTTGCAATCCACACATGAACAGAGATCTGCGTATCACAAATTCATTAATTTGACTTTCAGCATGTTCATGGAGAACTATAATACAACATGCTACTGAATTGAGGTGTTCAATTTTGGATTTAGTGCACAATTTTGACCGGGTCAATGAGCTATTTCATTGATTTGAGATATTTCATTTTGGGTTTGATCCCCGTTTTTGAGTGGGTCAACTATTTGTCAAATAAATTGGTACAAATGAGCATGTAAAAACTCATTACTCCCGAGCATAATCTCACCATCTAAAAAAGAAGTGGCAAGCTAATATTTCAAAATTTGATTCGAATCGACTTGGTAAGGTATACGTGGATGCTCGTTCTCCCAAAATTTGAACGAACCACTAAACACCCTCTGCTCGGTGAAATTCACCCAAGCAAATAAACGGGAGACGTGAAATTACCGGCCTATCTAGGACCCACATCAATTGGCCCGTTAAATATCGAGGGTAGGTTTGTAACTTCATCCGAGCGCGCCCTCTCCTCGGTTGAAATAACAGGCGCTGAATAATTCATAAACCATGGGCGGCAAAACACCCTCTCCTAGGCCGAAATAGCAGGCGCCGAATAATTCAGAAACCATGGGTGGAAAAACACCCTCTCCTCGGCCGAAATCACTCACGCCCACTATTTCAAAGCACGCCTCCTCGCCCGAAATTGTTGGTGCCCACTATTTGGGAGAAGCAAAGTTACCGTACTATCCCCAACCCTCAAGACACAGACCCAAGCCCACAAGAAAAAAGGCAGGGGTAGAACTATAACTTCTCCCACATTTTAGACAAATGCATCTATAATACATGGTTTCCCCTCCCAATTCCCCATTCATACACCATGGGTGCCAAATCACCTTCTCCCCAGCCGTGAAACCTCAACCCGTCCTCCATGGCGCCCCCATCACACCAAATTCACCGCCGCCCTCCTCCCCAATGCCAGAGCCGCTGTACGTTGCCTCGTGCACTGGGTCGTGTGCCTCTTACTCTGTGTTGCCGGAGCTGCCACGATGAGGACCATGTGAACCGTGCCAGAGACGATTCGCAGGAGCGGCTCCAACTTCAGACGCATCCAGGGCCCCGACACTACTCCCCCCTAGCCGTCGACCACTGCCACATATCCGCTTTCCCGCCCTTGGGAGCCACCGCAACCACGTCGGCCTCACTTACTCGACAGCTGGAGCTGCCTACTTCACTGGGCCGCAAGATAGGTCATACACTCATCTTAAATCACTTTATTTAGGCGTTAGTCGCCTGAATTTTTGTTCTAGGTCAGTCGATTCCCAGTGGACGGAAGCAGCACCCCTCGAGGCAGCGGAGCTCCTAGGCTGCCGGTTGGCTGGGGCAGCAGTGCCTCGGTGTCTATCATAGGGGTGCGGGGGCGCAGGTTCGCTGCGGAAGCAGCGCTTAGGTGCCGATCTTAGTGTTGCGTGGGGTGAAGGTACGATTGTCGTGGGATCTGGATGATGGCGAATCTTTGTGGTTTGGCCAGAGGCAGCACAACCATGGCAGTGCGGTGGGGCGGGGGCGGGGTTGTGGTCGGAGCTGTCGCGGCCAGGGACGGCGGAGGCAGGCTGCTCTGCCAGTGGTCACTGGCTCTTCAGGGAATATCCTGAACAGCGTCAGCCGGGAGGCACAAGACGGCCATCCAGCCATTCGGCGTAGATCATACAGTACAAAAAAAGCGTTTGACCCAAATTTAGTTTTTAGTCAACTGACGTGTGACCAATCTCGTACCTTAGTATTGATCACCTAGGGTATTTCTTCAGATCAGAGATGTGTCATTCTTAACATTGTTTTTTTTCTGCATCTTCAGCCACACCGTCTTCCTTCTCAACACAGCTGCTCCAACAAGGGAAGCATACACTAGAAGGGAGTTGTAGTCCGCACTCAAGAGTCACCAATGCTGCCTTGAATGTGCCTGCCTGACATGGACATCCACAATAACCGTAGGACCATCAATTAGTCACCAGATTATGCTCACTACTATGGATGGCGGCCAGATAGGTTGTACCCTCATCTTACTTGTGTGCAACATTTATGGCTTCGTTATGCATCTAAGCATGGAAAATAGATTATCACATGTCATTGTACAGTCATGCTGATTTCTTAAGAGTCTTACTTCAGATAAGAGACTTGTTCAGGAGTTAACGTTGTTCCATAGTTATCATCCATCAACCAATGCTATCCCACATGCTCATGATTATACCGCTGCTAGTATTACCTATGTTCTTGTTCTTCAATACTTTTGTGTGCCATCTAGTTAATCTCGAGTACAAACAATACATATTCTGTAGCTTTCATCTATGTTTTCCCTTTAGTTTTTGAGACCTGTTGCTGCTAGTTAAGTCCAGTCCTACTACCTAAGTCGTCTCCTACAGGCAGTCATTACATTCTCTCACTACTAGTTGTCTTCCATGCATGTCAGATATAATTGCACACACCGATATTGAATATCAGAACAAATCCATAAGAACCTCGCGGAGCAATGTAATAGCCAACAAACTTGACGTCAATGATATCCAATATGATGGAAAGTTAAAGGCAGTTCTTTAGAAGAGTTGCAGAAAGATGATGAATCCTACTTAGCCCATAAGGTCCTTGCTCTAACTTGGCCCGTATATGGGTACATCACGCATATAATGTCCTGGAGTGCATCTACTCTGTTGCAATGCCATGAGCTTAGCCTGCTGATCATACATGTTAATATATCAGGCTTTCCTGTTTTTCAGTACCTATTCCATTCATGACAAAATGTTTTCAAATTCAAGTACTGTCATTCTAGTCTGCCGCAATGCTATCTGCTTAGTTTGGACATCATGCTTCTGAATATCTCATGCATTGTTATTCATCAGTATGTACTCCATCCGTCTACCATACCATGTTTTTTTACATTGAAGTGTTGTTCTACCGGTCTATTGCAATGCCATCTTAGTTTCCCCATCATACACGCATATATTGCCTTCATGTTTTTCTGTACTTATTCCAGCTATCATACATTTTTACATTCAACTACTATTTCTTTTACTGTGTTGTCCTGTTGTATGCCTAGCTCTTATATCATACTCCCTCCATCCGGATTACATGTCGCAGAAATGGATAAAAATGGATGTATCTAGAACTAAAATACGCCTAGAAACATCCATTTATTTCAAGATGGAGGGAATACATGTCAATATGTCATGCCTTTCTATTCTTTGGTACCTATTCCATCTCCCTGCCATAGCATGTTTTATATTTGAAGCACCATTATTCTATATAAGGCATGCAAGGGGAAGACGACTATGTTAGAATCTGAAGGGCTACAAACAAGGTCTTTGCAAAAGATCCAAACACCAAGAGATAGTAAACCAACTCCAGTGTTCATAGATACTCCTCCAGCATAGAGAAACACAACTCCTCCAGATAATAACCAGATTCCAGTGGCTAAGGAACTAGTCCGCTCTGTCCACCAAAAATATGTCAACTCCTTTCTAAGAAGCATGTGCGTTGATACGTCTCCAACGTATCTATAATTTTTTATTGTTACATGTTATTATAGTATCAATCTTGGATGTTTTATATGCAATTATATATCATTTTTGGGACTAAACTATTATACTAGTGCCCAATTTTTGGATTTTCAGAAAATCAATGTCCAAAAGAGTCCAAACGGACAAAAAATGGATTAATTGTTTCTGGACCAGAAGAGACCCTAGAAGGTTTGGGAGAAGAACTGAAGAGTCACGAGGGAGCGACAAGACCGGAGGCGTGCCCTAGCCCCCCTAGGATTGTGGGCCCGTCAGGGCACCTCTTGACCTAATTCCGCCACTATAAATTCTCAAATATTCCCCTGACATCAGAGAGCCACCCGAAATTCTTTTTCCGTAGCTGCAACTTTCTGTGCCGATGAGATCCCATCTGGAGGCCTTCTCCGGTACTCTGCTGGAGGGGGAATCAATCACGGAGGGGCTCCGTATCAACCTTGCTACCCTTCCGATGATGGTGAGTAGTTTACCTCAGCCCTACGGATCCATAGATAGTATCTAGATGGCTTATTCTCTCGCTTTGATCTTCAATACAATGTTCTCCTCGATGTTCTTGGAGATCTATTCGATGTAATGACTTTTTGCCATGTGTTTATTGGGATCTGATGAATTGTGAGTTTGTGATCAGATTTATCCATAAATATTGTTTAGCTTTCTCTAAACTATTTTATGCATGATTGTTATAGCTGTGAATTTCTCTCCGATGTATTGATTTGGTTTGGCCAACTAGATTGGTTTTTCTTGCATTGGGAGAGGTGCTTTGTGATGGGCTCGATCCTGCGATGCTCAATCCCAGAGACATAAGGGGACATGAAACGTATTTCTATCATTGCCCTTAAGGATAAGAAGATGGGGTTTATGCATACGTGAGTTCTGTTTGACTACATCATGTCATCTTGCTTAAGTCGTTACTCCGTTCTTTATGAACTTAATACTCTAGATGTATGTTTGATAGCGTTCGATGTGTGGAGTAATAGTAGTAGATGCAGAATCGTTTCGGTCTACTTGTCCCAGATGTGATGCCTATATACATGATCATTGTCTTGGATATCGTCATGATTATTTGCTTTTCTATCTATTGCCCAATAATAATTTGTTTACCCATCCTATGCTATTTTCAATAGAGAAGCCTCTAGTGAAAACTATGGCCCCCAGGTCTATTTTCTATCATGTTGAAACCGAAAATACCTTGATGCAATTTTCCTCTATTTATTTTATTTATTTTTGTTTGATCTATCTATCTATCGCCATACAATTTAGGCTTGCAAGTAACCGCTGAGGGATTGACAACCCCTTGTTCATGTTGGGTGCAAGGTTTTGTTTTCTTGTTTGTAGGTACTGCTAACAAGGTGTTGCGTGGTTCTCCTACAGGATTGAGAACCTTGGTTCTTAACTGAGGGAAGTACATATCTCTACTGTACTACATCATCCTCCCCTCTTCGAGGAAATCCTAACACAGCTCAAAAGTAGCAGGAAGATATTCTGGCGCCATTGCCAGGGAGACATCATCAACATCTATCAAGTACCATCGCATAAACTTTCATCACCTGGCATTTACATTATTTGCCATTTGCCTCTCATTTTCATGTCCCCCACTTCGAAAACATTTTTACAAAAATATTTTTCATTTGCCTTTTTGCCTGTTTGCTTGCTTTTTGCCTTCATGTTAAAGACATATCGACCCTTATCCACTTGTTAATATTTTCAAAAGATCCAATTATGTTGAACAAATTTCTAGTGGGTTGAGTGCACTAGATTATCTTTATGAAGTTTTGCTTGAAGATCGTAAATCTAAAAATTGTGATGAAGTGTTACAAGAAGAAATTTATAGTGATTCACGATAGCTCCTTGAATTAAGAGCATGATTGGAATGATGTTATTATAAATTCTATTAATGTCAATTGTGTTAATGGTATGCAAAACCGCAAGCTTGCGAATGATGATTTTGTTATGTCCACTACTTATTGCAATGATCATGATTGGGTTGATAATGCTTCTTATTATTTTGAAAATTTATTTAAGTGTCATGATGAATATGTTATTGATAATAATGTTTGCAATAATATTGAAAGCGGGTTTGGAAGAGCGTCATCTTTAGGTAATAATGATCCCACTACTTTGGAGAATTATCGATCTTGTAATTTTTTTGATAAAGGTGGGTTTGGAGAGGTCATGACTTTAGTTGATGTTAATCCCACTATCTTGGAAGATTATAAGACTTTTATGCATGTGGATCATGAAGAGAAAATTTTATATGATATCTATATTGTTGAATTTGATCATGATCCTACATGTAATTATCATGAGAGAGGAAAATATTGTTGTAGAAATTTTCACGTTACTAAATTACCTCTCGTTATGTTGAGATTGTCAATGTTTTATTCCTCTCCGTTGCATATGTTAGAAACTTTTTTGTCTTGATAATTTGTTTTCCTATTAAATGCCTATGCATAGGAAGAATGTTAGACTTAAATATTATTGTGCTCTCTTTCTGCTTAAGTTCTTGTCTTTTATGTGAGCATAATTAATATCCCAATCCTATCTTAATGGGCATACAGAAAGAGCTTGTTGGGAGACAACCCAAAAATCATCTTTTTCTAGTTTTTGTGTGCACACAATTATGATACTATTATGGTTGTGTTTTTCTGTCTTAATTAGTGTTTTTTCCGAGTAAAGCATTTGGGATAATTTGGTTGATAGTTGCTTTGACTCTATGCAAAAATATAAACTTTTGCATCCAGTAGCAGAATTGTTAAAAAAAGTTGGAGCACAATAAAATTCTGAATTTTTTACACATGATTTATATACAAATTTCCCATGTTGTCCTAATTTTTAATAATTTGTGGAGTTATAGAAGTATGGCCATTGTTCGAATTATTACAAACTGTTCTGTTTTTGACATATTTTGTTTTCATTGTGTTGTTTTCTTGTTTTGATGAATCTATGGATTGTATCAGGGGGTATAAGCCATGGTGAAGTTAGAATACAGTAGATATAATGCAATAATAAAATATGAATGGGTTTACAACAGTACTTAAAGTTGTGCTTTGATTTGTTATACTAACGGATCACACGAAGGTTTTGTTGACTTTTGTGTGTTGAAGTTTTCAAGTTTTGGGTGAGATCACGATGGATGAAGGAATAAGGAGTGGCAAGAGCTTAAGCTTGGGGATGCCCGAGGCACCCCAAGGTAATATTCAAGGACTCCCAAGCAACTAAGCTTGGGGATGCCCCGGAAGGTATCCCCTCTTTCTTCTACCAACTATCGATAATTTTACTTGGAGCTATATTTTTATTCATCACATGATATTTAGTTTTGCTTGGAGTGTCATGTATTATATGAGTCTTTGCTTTGTTTTCTTTTTAGTTTGTCACAATCATCTTTGTTGGACTCGCCTTTTTGAGAGGGACACACATCATTTGTGATTTGTTAGAGTACTCTATGTTCTTCACATAAAACTTTTGAGCTAGGAAGTTGCTCTAGTACTTCACTTATATCTTTTAGAGCACGGCGGTGGTTATATTTTACATAAATTATTGTACTCTCATTCTTCACTTTTATCTTTTTGAGAGTTGATAATAGTAATGGTAGTTAGTGTGGGTTATGATTTTTTTTCCTAATATGATAGATATTCAAGAGGGATATAATAAAAACTTTCATGTAGATCATTGAATATGATAAGTTTGATTCCTTGCAATAGTTTTGCGATTTAAAGGTGGTAATATGCGGGTTATGCTAGTGAGTAATTGTAGTTTAGTAAGAATATTGGGAGTAAGGTTTGTGATTTCTGAAGCATGCACGTATGGTCTCTCGTTATGCTATGAAATTCCAGCATGATTTATTATTGATTTTCTTCCTTATGAGTGGTCGTCGGAGACAAGTTTTCTTTCCTATCTATCCCTGTAGGGGGTTGCGTAGTAGTAATTTGCCTTGAGGGCTAATAAAATTTTGCAATAAGTATGTGAGTTCTTTGTGACTAATGTGAGTCCATGAATTATATGCACTCTTACCTTTCCGCAATTTGCTAGCCTCTTCGGTACCGTGCATTGCCCTTTCTCACCTTGAGTTGTGGTGCAAACTTCGCCGGTGCATCCAAACCCCGTGATATGATACGCTCTATCACACATGAGCCACCTTATATCTTCCTCAAAAGAGCCACCATGCCTACCTATTCTGGCATTTCCATAGCCATTACAAGATATATTGCCATGCAACTTCCACTGTTTCATTTTATTATGACACATATCATCATTGTCATATTGCTTTGCATGATCATATAGCTGACATAGTATTTGTGGCTCAGCCACTGTTCATATTTTTTAAACAAGTTAGGCTAGATCATTGCACATCCCCGTACACCACCGGAGGCATTCATATATAGTCATATTCTTGTTCTACTATCGAGTTGTCATTTTTTGTCGAGTTGTAAGTAAATAGAAGTGTGATGATCATCATATTCATTATTACAGCATTCTCCCAAGTGAGGAAAGGATGATGGAGACTACGATACCCCCACAAGTCGGGATGAGACTCTGGACGAAAAATAGAGGACAAAAAGTGCCCACAAAAAAAGAGGAAAAAAGAAAGAAAATGAGATAAAAAGAGAGAAGGGGCAATGTTACTATCCTTCCCACACCTGTGCTTCAAAGTAGCACCATGTTTTTCATATAGAGAGTCTCCTATGCTTTGTAGTCATATAACTAGTGGGAATTTTTTATTATAGAACTTGGCTTGTATATTGCAATGATGGGCTTCCTCAAATGCTCGAGGTCTTCATGAGCAAGCAAGTAGGATGCACACCCACTTACTTTTATTTTTGAGCTTTCATATACTTATAGCTCTCGGTGCATCCGTTGCATGGCAATCCCTACTCCTTACATTGACATCAATTGATGGGCATCTCCATAGCCCGTTGATTAACCATGTTAATATGACTTTTTGCGGTGTATTCGTAGGGATTCGATGAATTGTGAATTTATGATCAGATTTATCCATGAATATTATTTGAGTTTTCTCTGAACTATTTTATGCATGATTGTTATAGCTTTGTATTTATCTCTGATCTATTGATTTGGTTTGGCCAACTAGATTGATATATTTTTTGCAATGGGAGAGGTGCTTTGTGATGGGATCGATCTTGCGGTGCTCAATCCCAGTGACAGAAGGGGACATGACATGTATTTCTATTGTTGCCATTAAGGATAAAAAGATGGGGTTTATTCATCCGTGAGTTCTGTTTTTCTACATCATGTCATCTTGCTTAAGTCGTTACTCCGTTCTTTATGAACTTAATACTCTAGATGCATGCTGGATAGCGGTCGATGTGTGGAGTAATAGTAGTAGATGTAGAATCATTTTGGTCTACTTGTCTCGGACGTGATGCCTATATACATTATCATTGTCTTGGATATCGTCATGATTATTTGCTTTTCTATCAATTGCCCAACATTAATTTGTTTACCCACTGTACGCTATTTTCAAGAGAGAAGCCTCTAGTGAAAACTATGGCCCCCGGGTCTCTTTTCTATCATGTTAAAACCAAAAATACCTTGCTGCAATTATCCTTTATTTTTTATTTTGAATTGTTCGGTCTATATATCTATTGCCATACAATTTAATCTTGCAAGTTGTCAGATTTCGGGTTCCGCACACCCTTGAGAGGTCCAAACTCTGGGGTGCGTGCGAAGAACTCATCCTCCCCTGTCTGCCTGCTCGCTAATCTCACGCCTAACTCGATGAACTGAATGGAAAAGAGACACAGCAGTTTAGGCAGGTTCAGGCCACCTTGCGGTGTAAAACCCTACTCCTGCTTTGTGGTGGATTGGCCTCGAGGTGCTGAGGATGAACGGATACAGTAGGAGAACAACCTTAGGAGGAGGAGTGTTCTTGTGCTCGATGAGCTGATGGGTGTGAGGATGATCCGAATCTGATCCGTCCCCTACTACGGTGGTGGTGCTGCTCTACTTATAGGGGTCGTGGTCCTCTTCCCAAATGTAGGCGGGAAGGGATCCAACAATGGCCAAATTTGATGGGAGACAACTATTACATGCTATCCTGACAAAGGTGGTCTTCGCCTGCAAAAACCTCTGGTGGTGACGCCGCGGTGGGCTCGGGGATGCCTCCGTCCTGGCGGTCTTGGTCTTGTTGCACCAGAATGGAAATCTTTGGCTAATTCCTCGGGACTCTGCGCCTGCGCTTGCCTCCTAAGCACCAAAGAGGAAACTGGTACACTGCGCCCGCTAGCGCCCGCCTGGCCTTGGTCGTCATGGCTCACGTCACCTGAACCTCGCGAGGTGAGCGTTGCATAGAAATCTCCGCTCCTCGGGAGCCAGCCTGGGGAGGCTGCGCCCCGTGGAGGCCTTGGTGTCGTCCGCCTCGCGAGGCTTGGCCCCTTGTGAGGGTCTTGACTTGTTGATGCTGAAGCTGAGCCATACCAGGCCGTCGAAGGAGCCACGCTGTGGGCCGCAGGCAGGCAATTCTGGGTACCCCCGTTCCCAGAACGCCGACACTAGCCCCCGGACCCAAGGCGCGCTCGGACTTGGCTTCGAGGCGAAGCCAAAGGGAAAGTGCGGAGCGTCGCGGGCCCTAACCGCCTGCGTCCTCGGTCGACGCATGGCGATTTATGGGACGTGGGCGTCTCCGCTGCCCCAAGCTTCCTCGGCAACCATTCGACTTGACGAGACCCTGCTGCATGCAGAGAGAATCACATTGCGTGCGATCATGGAGGCTGACGGTTGGCCTCCCTCTGCCTATAAATGAGGGGAGGGGCAGAGCCCCCTTTGCTCATCTACGTCTTCTCGCCGCCTGCTCCTTCCTCTTCTTCCTTGCCTCGCCGCCTTGATGTAGTTCTCATGGCACCGATGAGGAAGTTCTCCGCCGCCGAGAAGGGGAAGGCCCCCAAGGAGGGACCCGGCTCACCGTCGCCCAAGAGAGGGTGAGGCCGCACCCACAAGCACGCCGCAACTCCTGCGGTGGCTCCTCGGGGGTGCGGGCGCGCCTTGGGCGGCTGTGGCGGTGCTTCTTCTCGAGGTGGAAGCTCCCCAGGGTGAGGCAACCCTTGCGACGAGGGGAGGCGTGCCATGGTTGCCCGGCCTCCTCGTCCGCGCTTCCACTCAGCGGAGGTGCTCCCGGAGTTCGTCGGGTGGTTGGAGAGGCCGTTCGGCACCTGGCTCCCGCTCCCTCGCTTTTTTCACGGGCGAGCTGCCGTTCGTAGGGCTTGACGGCCTCATGCTGCAGGCTGATGGCTGCTGCAGTAAGGCTTCGTGGGTTGGGGTCGATGTTACCACTGCCGGTAACGTGTTCCTGGCCCGCGGCTGGCAGGCGTTCGCCGGTGTGCGCGGCCTGAGCAGGAGGTGCACCCTCCACTTCAAGTATGATGGCCTCGCGAGCCTCTACGTGAGGGTGCTTGCGGAAGACGGTCGTCGTGCAGGGTGCTGCCCCGAAGACAGCAGCGGCGACGATGAGCTTGGCCTTGACGACAGCCACGACGACGCCGAGGGTGAGCTTGTGATTGGCAACGGCCACACTTCCTTCACCAGCGGCGGCTCCTCCATGGGCGAGAGCACGAGCAGCGGGGGGCTACAACTAGCCGCCATGTCGTCGGGCTCGCTTCGAGGAAGGTGGCGGGTTGTCTCGTCGCCGCGTTCTAGTGCAGCGGGAAGAAGGCTCGCACTGAGTCTAGGGGCCACCGGCGCCAGGCCTCGGGAGCTATCGTGGTCGTGCGGACCGCTTTTGTTTAACCTTTCCTTTCTCCTGCATTTTGAAAAAAAGTAGAAGGCCCTACTAGGGCGTGTAATGAACCGTGGTACTTATGCCACTATGCTATGCTTATTGTTCTGGTGTTATGCCGCAATATCCATGTTCCGAGTAAGTGAGGTAGGATAACTTAGCTTGATGCGCTCGTAGTAGTAGTTTCCCATCTCGTGGGGGCGCATCCCTCAGCATTTGGTGAAGCCCCCTTGCTACCGACTCAGGAGCCATTGGCCTCAGGAGACATCGTAAAGCTGCAAAGCTGTTAGAAAGTTTGACGGGGTGCCTTGATCATCCTTGCGCGAGCCCACAGGCATGAGTTAGCTATGGCTTAGTTCATCGCATCGTGCTGCCCGGGGGCACGGAATTAAGAGTGAGTGCACGTCCACGAGCTCATCCAAGAACGGCTCACGAGTATCAAGGACACCGAAGCCCTATGGCAATGGGGCTTTGGCGAAGTGTGTTCGCGGCGCGGGCGAACCCGACGCACGCACACACCCGACCAACCCCTGCTCGTGAGACGCGCGAGGAGGAGCGACGGGCAACTGCCGCTCTCCCTGGGCCGAGATCGAAAGGCAAGAGAAGTAAAAGAGGGGGAATCCAACATGGCAATCGAAAAACGCAAGAACTCCAAATTCCATTAAAAATATTGCAAACCAACTACATAAAGCAAGCAAAAGAACAGCCGCGTCCGGCACCTAGACTAGTCTTCTCACCAGCGCGGAGCTAAGTGCTGCCACTAGGGCATGGGAGGGAGCCCCCGAGGCCCGAGGCATGTACAGCCCCACTCATTATTACGTGAGAGTGTCACGAGTGGAGACCTTCACAGGCACTGGGCCTTGCTTAATGGGTAGAACTTCCGGAGGTGCGGATGTTCTAGGCGTTCTGGATGGGGATCCCGTCCTGCGTCTCCACGCGCGCGGAGCCAGGCCTTGAGACGCGGCCGACCCTAAATGGGCCATCCAACATGGGCGAGAGCTTATGCAGCCCTGCCCTGGAGAGCACCCGCCTCAGGACGAGATCACCCACCTTGAGCGTCCTGGAGCGGACGCTGCGGCAGTGGTACCGCTGCAGCGCCTGCTGTGTAACACCCACGATGCGGCTATATCTCCCACGTGTCGAGGCACGACTTAGAGGCATAACCGCATTGTGGTTTTGTCGCAAGAAGGGTCATCTTCACACAATCCCATGTAATGAACAAGAATGGGATAAAGAGTTGGCTTACAATCGCCACTTCACACAATACATAAATAAATCATACATCAATCAGAGTACACACATAGGTCCGACTACGGAACCAAAAGAAAAGAAGACAACCCAATTGCTAGATCCCCGATCGTCCCAAACTGGGCACCACTACTGATCAACATGAAAAGAAACAACACAACGAACAAGATCTTCATCGAGCTCCCACTTGAGCTCGGTTGCGTCATCTGCACTGGCATCGTCGGCACCTGCAACTGTTTTGGAAGTATCTGTGAGTCACGAGGACTCAGCAATCTCACACCCGCGAGATCAAGACTATTTAAGCTTAAGGGTAGGAAAGGGGTAGTGAGGTGGAGCTGCAGCAAGCACTAAGCATAAATGGTGGCTAACATACGCAAATAAGAGCGAGAAGAGAAGCAACGGAACGGTCGTGAAGCTAGCAATGATCAAGAAGTGATCCTGAACTCCTACATACGTCAAACATAACCCAAAAACCGTGTTCACTTCCCGGACTCCGCCGAGAAGAGACCATCACGGCTACACACGCGGTTGATGCGTTTTAATTAAGTCGAGTGTCAAGTTCTCTACAACCGGATATTAACAAATTCCCATCTGCCACATAACCGCGGGCACGGCTTTCGAAAGATAATACCCTGCAGGGGTGTCCCAACTTAGCCCATTATAAGCTCTCACGGTCAACGAAGGATATTCCTTCTCCCGGGAAGACCCGATCAGTCTCGGAATCCCGGTTACAAGAATTTCGACAATGGTAAAACAAGACCAGCAAAGCCGCCCGATGTGCCGACAATCCCGATAGGAGCTGCACATATCTCGTTCTCAGAGCAACACCGGATGAGACATCCTACGAGTAAAACCAGACCTCGAGTTTCCACGAGGGGGCCCCGCAGTCTACTCGGTTCAGACCAGCACTGGCCCGGGGGGGTTAAAATAAAGATGACCCTCGGGATGCGCGACTCCCAAGGGAAAAGGCTAGGTGAGGCAAATGTAAAACCAAGGTTGGGCCTTGCTGGAAGAGTTTTATTCAAAGCGAACTGTCAAGGGGGTCCTATAAATCACCCAACCGCGTTAGGAACGCAAAATCAAGGAACATAACACCGGTATGATGGAAACTAGGGCGGCAAGAGTGGAACAAAACACCAGGCATAAGGCCGAGCCTTCCACCCTTTACCAAGTATATAGATGCATTAATTAAGATAAGAGATATTGTGATATCCCAACATAAACATGTTCGAACATGGAGCAATCTTCATCTTCACCTGCAACTAGCAACGCTATAAGAGGGGCTGAGCAAAAGCGGTAACATAGCCAAACAACGGTTTGCTAGGAAGGGTGACAAAGGTTAGAGGTGGGTTCATGGCAATTTGGGAGGCATGATATAGCAAGTGGTAGGTAACGCGGCATAGGAATAGAACGAACAACTAGCAAAGCAAAGATAGAAGTGATTTCGAGGGTATGGTCATCTTGCCTGAGATCCCGCAAGGAAGAAGAACGAGTCCATGAAGAGGACAAACAGACGTTGTCGAACGAATCCTCACAACTCCGGAACAAAACCGAAGCTACCCAGAGAAGCAAACCGGAAAGAAGCAAACAACATGGTAAACAACCCTCACATAAACATGGCATGATGCACAATCAAGTATGATGCATGTCCGGTTTAATGAGGGATGGCATGGCAAAGTGCACAAGCAAAACTACAAGTTAAGTGGAGCTCAATATGCAACGAGTTGCATATTGACGAAACACCACATCAATTATTTAGTTCCCTCTCATTATGTACTCGACCATATTAAATGTTGATTACCATGGCAAGAGGTGAAGCATAACTAAACTAACTATCTAGGCAATTTTAAATGAGGCTGGAACAACAAACAACAATTCCGATAACTCCTCATGTCAATTAGCAATTTAAAACAAACACAATTTTTAACATTTTAATATTTTTATCATGATGCGGATGATGTTTTAAGCAATTTTATGAAAATGTTGACATGAGCATGTTATGAAGCATTTGTCACTGTAGTGGAAGAAAGGGGTGCCACGGCAACGAATCCGAAAATGATGCCATGGCAACATATCGGTTCCGGTAGCTCGTGGAGATACCGGCGCAAAAGAGAATTGTGCGGACGTGCGGAACATGCTAGAGATGGTGGGGTGATACCGGTAACCGGGTTCCCACGGGACGATGGCATGGCAACGAGGAGGAACATGGAATGACAACTCGGAAACGGTGCAACCACGAGCATCTCATACAACACACATGCATTCGTTCCACGGACGTCGTCTCGGGGTTATACCTTCGAAGCGTGCATTCGGGGCGGAACGCATCGGTGCGATGTAGAGGAAGTAGACGTTCTCGCGACGGTAGCGGAAGTAGTGGTACATGTTTCGTAGTCGTACACATTCCGTAGATGTTCGGTGTCACAGCGAGGAACTTGACGTCCACGGAGTCTTCGAGAGTCGACGGTAGTCGTACACGGCAACCGTAGTTGAACTTGTAGGGCCGTCAATATCGTGGTACTTGGAGACATGCACGGGATGAAAGTTGTACACGTTCATTTACATCCAGTGTCGTTCGTAGAGGTACTTGGCGTCTCGTACTGGCCGATCCAAAACGAAGCAAGCCAAAAGGCCTCTGGTTTGTACAGCAGCAAGGCAACTTGTGCCCGACAGTGAAGCAACAACAACGGCCACGACGTGGTGGTGGTGCAGAACACCAAGAGGCAGGGCGTGCAGGAGAAAGGGGCTGGAGATGGGGGCGGCAACACGGCACAACATCAAGTAGAGGCCATGGCGACATGGGGCCCTCGAGCGCTATCGGGGAGGAAGGCGAACTCGGGGTCCGGCAGCAGCAAGGCGACGATGAGGGGGCATGTCGGGGCAGTGACTCGGAGCTCTTTTGAAGGAGCTGAAGCAGAGGAGGGCCGCGGCGGCGCGTCGATGGCCACCGACGTCGGCGGGTCCAGGCAGCGGCGCGCCCAGAAGAAATTGGCGGTGGCGGCTTCATGGAGGTTCGGGCACGGGGACGAAGGCCAGGCCGCGGTCGGTGGAGGAAGGCAAGGCGACGCGACGGCGAAGGGGCATGGCTCCGGCAGAGCGGCTCGCTGGCGGCGGCCGAAGGCAGAGGCGGGGAGGCGGCGGCGACCCAGCGATGCGGTGCAGGAGAGGGAGGCGCGAGGAAGGAGGGGCCGGCAGCAGAGGCTACGACGCGGCCGGGCTTCGGCCGTCAACAGCTCTGGTGTCCGGGACGGTGGATGGAGGAGGCGAACGGTGGGTCGACGACGAGCTGGAGAAGGAGCTGCAGCGGGGGTCGCGGAGAGGCAGGAGGCGCGGCGCTCGACGGAGGGAGATGGGGATCGGGCGAGGCAGTGCCGTTCTCTCTCTCTCTCTCTCTGGCGGCGCTAGAGGGAGAGATCGAACAAGGGGAGAGGGAAATGGATCGGGAAAGGGTTAGGGTTAGCAGCGGGGCTTAGGTGGCCGCGGGGATGGGCCGGCTTGGAGTTGGGAGGCCCAGCTGGGCTCACTTCTCTCTCTCACTCTCATACTCTCTTTAACAGAAAAGAAATAGAGAGAAGAAAAGAAAGAGAGGGGTTAGGGAAAGAAATTTCGCATGGGGGTAATTTTCCCGGACTCACAAAAATGTGCTCGTTCCAAGAAAAATGGAGTGGGCAAGATTGCAAGTTTTACAGTTGAATTTAATTCAAATGGTTTGAACAAGGAGTAGGAATCCGAAGTTTCCAAAAATGTTGAACATTTAGGAAGAGCCTCGATAAAACGATAAAAGAATATGAGGACAAGTTGGAGACCAAGAATTGAGATGACAAAGGCATTGGGATTTATTTGCAAGTGTGTTAATGTGAACTCCAATTAATGGAATATTTTAATATAGCTCCCTAATAATATTGGGAGGATATATGTTATAAAGAGAAATCACCATGTGCATTTCCCTCGATTTAAATTGATCGAAGATCCATGCAATTTACTTAGTTGAGTTTTTAAAAATTAATGACATGATGGCATGATGACATGATGCAATGCAAAAATAAAAGAACAAGCACCAAAAGGAACACACGGTGATCACAAAAATATGGAAGTCTTTTGAAGCGTCAGTCTCGGGGCGTCACAACACTCCACCACTACAAGAGGATCTCGTCCCGAGATCTAGGATGGCAGCGGAGAGAAGCGGGAGAGGAAAAGAAGAGGTAAAACTAATTGCTTCTTTGACAAATGAGTGAAACCAAAGAACCTTGCGGGGTTGAACAAATCGAATGAAATGACACAACGGAGATAAGCGAATTGAGAGCACTCCGTAGTAAACGGAAGCAAGGAACACCATGAGAACCTTGAGGTTAAGTGTCACGATAGATATTTAAACCACTCCGGTTAAAACAAGATAGGAAGGAATAATAATGATATAATTTGAGCAGCACTCCGACTGTAAATGGAAGGAATTGAACATGATCTTGACAAGATGAGAAGATACTCGATGAATTTAACAACAAACTGCCTCCGGAAACAATGCATGAAAGTTAGATAGTTGGAGTGAATAAAACGAAGAATGAAACCAACATCTCCTACCATAAATGAATTTTAAGGAGCATCCTTACGAAGTAGGATTGAACGGAGTTGTTGGAAAACCAACAACGAAAAGAATAAGCTTGTAGTGGGCTTATGGAAACATCTCAACATTATGAGGTGACAAACGGCCACTAAAGGAAACCATTGGTTTGAGTGAGAGCACCAAGGCGATGAAAAACTTCTTTCACCAAGAGGATAGGAGAAAACTTGGATCATTGATAAGCACCATAATAGCAACATTCCTTAGGGAAGGCTTTAGGTGAAACATGACACAAGATAAATCCAACAAAGAGATTTTTATGAGTTGAAACAACTCATGGACGAAGAAAAATATGATGGGTTTAAATATCTCATTCTTGACAACTTGTGAATCATGAAACCTGAAGAAAAATAATCAAGAATGACATAACACCACCCCAAAAGATAAGAGAGAAAGAATTTCACTTCGGAATGCAAGATGAAGAATGCTTGAACTCCAACAAGAATCTTGAAGAACACTTCGAGAATGAATTAAATCCTTGATGAACCACCATGTATAGCCTCCATGAAGAACTCCGGTAATAAAAGGATGATAAAAGAAAGAGGAGTTGAAAACACAAGGTGAAACCTTGTAGTGATAAGATGAAGCTTTGAAATGATATAACCGAGAAAACTTGGAACTCCGGAAAGAAAGATGAACAAATGAAATCAAGAAATTTGATGAACCTCCGGAATAAGGAATTGAATTTACTCGATGAAACAAGAATAAGAATAACATTATGCTCATCCTTCACCAATTAAATTGATGACAAGCAATGGATTTGGCATACTACTTATTCTCGTTGAAAAAGGATTACGATAGATATTGCGCAAACTTTTGAAGGTCTTCATCGAAACACCGGTAGGATTGAAACAACGAATAAATTGATATGATAACGAAGGAATAGAAAATCTTGAACGAACCACCGCGAGAATTAAAGAGCGCGCGAAAATGCTCGAGGGAAATTAGATACATGAGAACGAATAGATCACGAGCTGACTAGAGGATATTTGAGTGATGCATCGGGAGAATATGGAGATGAACGAAGAGACATCAATTTAGAATAATTGGAGAACGAAGCTGAAAACTTAGAACGAAGAAATCTTCTGAAATGATGGCCTTTGGATGATCAAGAATTGAAAACAACTCTGAAATGTTGCAGATGGGTAAGAAAAGAATTCTCACAATCGAAAACAATTATGAGAGGATGGCATAAGCTAGAACTATGAATCTTCAAGAGAACGGACCAAGATTTATGAGAAATTCTTCTTCGGTCTTCAAATGTTGAGAATGATGATGAGAAACACCATCAAGAATTATTGAGGCACTCCGGAATGAAAATTGGAAAGGTTGAACCAACGACGAAAAGAATTTGAAAGATCTTGGAGAAAGACATTTGACTGATGATAATTCATTCTTACATCAAACTTTGCAATGAATTTGAGAATAACTCCAGAAAAAATTAGAAGAGTCAGGTAAGATCCTGGGAAAATACCTGTGGGTTAGGGCCCACTCAAAAGAAACACCGTTGAAATGATTACTTGAAAAGGGGATTGCACCGGTTGAATTAAATGACTCAAAAGAGATAACAACCTCGAGATAGCTTGAACGGATTGGGAATGGAAATGCGAATCTTCTGAGATATCTTCAGCACTCCAAATAATATGAATAGCAAGAGGTGGATGATTAAGAGATGCACCGACATGAGAAAACATATGAAACGAGGAAAAGAATACGATCAACACTGAAAGCTTGACTTGAGTCCACCGGAGAAGAAAAAGAACGAAGAATAATAAACTTGAAACTCCGTTAGTATCTTCATGGGAAATCACCGGATAAGAACATTGATGGAAAAGAATGGAGAAACTTCACCTCCATAAGATGGATACATGATTAAGAAATCTGAGTCCTTGAAGAAAGAGGGTGGGAGGGCAGGAAAAACAAAGACAACTTGGGACGGATGAAACAAACACCGTTGAGAAAACTTAGAGTTGATCTTGCGGATATTGAAAAGATCGGATCCACTTGAAGAGAAGCACGCCGGTTGGAAAAGAATTAACATGACGACCTCGATGATCAAGAAGGATTAGTATCCACATAGGAATATGAGAACACCGCTTAGAATAAGGTATGGAATCCACATTTGACTTCGAAGCAACTCGAATACCACAAATAAAACAAAACAAATGATTTGGCTTGCAGAATAAGCTCGAACAAACATATGATAGAGATTTCGTCCGAAGTTTTCGTGGTGGGGCCCACACGGGCTCGATCGTACAGCACCATCATGTACAAGGCAGTGCACATGACATACGAAGCGTCCCCGAGTCGGCATAGCAAAGGACTCTTTAAGACACTACGAGACCACTGTAAAACCAACCGTGGAAAGGCGGACCACTAGACGTCGAACCCCAATCTCATATCATGCATCTGTCGGAAAGATATCCTAGGAGCTACTTGAATTCCCACTTATAAACTCCCGGAACTTTCTGGTTATGCAATCAGGTGTTGGGGATACAGGGGACACAAAATATATCACCCAAACTAACAATCCCTAGATCCAGTTGTATCCATCCGTCAACACATAACCAAGAAACCTTCGGAAATCGTTTACCTCAACCTTCGAAAAGCATTCGTTATACGAGTTATGGCAATACTCCCGAACTCCCGCCCCAGTACTGGGTGGCGTCGAGGTGATCTCACCAACAACTGCATAAAAGAGATTTTCGATGTCGGCGAAACTCAGGTATTCCAGAACTGCAACGATAAAATTGTGACGAGAACACCTCGGAGCTCAACTCCCCGGGACACTGCCACAACCCCTAAATGTCAGGAGGCACCAAGAACAATGTTCTCGTCACAAAACCATCGGGACGATTCTAAGATACCCGCGTGATCCTAAAAAAAATTTAGTGAAATTTGAGGAGAGAAGAGTCAAAACTTCTACGTCAGGAGGCCTCACCAGAGCGACGAAGGGACTGAGGAGTAAAAAGAATCCTACTCTCCGATATATATAATCCTAAGACTCAAAACATTTTTTTTGTTCTAGACTCAACAACGCCAGGGATTCGATCAAGCAGGGGCCTCCTAAGTCGGGGATGGCTCTGATTACCAACCTGTAACACCCACAATGCGGCTATATCTCCCACGTGTCGAGGCACGACTTAGAGGCATAACCGCATTGTGGTTTTGTTGCAAGAAGGGTCATCTTCACACAATCCCATGTAATGAACAAGAATGGGATAAAGAGTTGGCTTACAATCGCCACTTCACACAATACATAAATAAATCATACATCAATCAGAGTACACACATAGGTCCGCCTACGGAACCAAAAGAAAAGAAGACAGCCCAACTGCTAGATCCCCGATCGTCCCAAACTGGGCACAACTACTGATCAACATGAAAAGAAACAACACAAACGAACAAGATCTTCATCGAGCTCCCACTTCAGCTCGGTTGCGTCATCTGCACTGGCATCGTCGGCACCTGCAACTGTTTTGGAAGTATCTGTGAGTCACGAGGACTCAGCAATCTCACACCCGCGAGATCAAGACTATTTAAGCTTAAGGGTAGGAAAGGGGTAGTGAGGTGGAGCTGCAGCAAGCACTAAGCATAAATGGTGGCTAACATACGCAAATAAGAGCGAGAAGAGAAGCAACGGAACGGTCGTGAAGCTAGCAATGGTCAAGAAGTGATCCTGAACTCCTACTTACGTCAAACATAACACAAAAACCGTGTTCACTTCCCGGACTCCGCCGAGAAGAGACCATCACGGCTACACACGCGGTTGATGCGTTTTAATTAAGTCGAGTGTCAAGTTCTCTACAACCAGATATTAACAAATTCCCATTTGCCACATAACCGCGGGCACGGCTTTCGAAAGATAATACCCTGCAGGGGTGTCCCAACTTAGCCCATTATAAGCTCTCACAGTCAACGAAGGATATTCCTTCTCCCGGGAAGACCCGATCAGTCTCGGAATCCCGGTTACAAGACATTTCGACAATGGTAAAACAAGACAAGCAAAGCCGCCCGATGTGCCGACAATCCCGATAGGAGCTGCACATATCTCGTTCTCAGGGCAACATCGGATGAGACATCCTACGAGTAAAACCAGACCTCGAGTTTCCACGAGGGGGCCCCGCACTCTACACGGTTCAGACCAGCACTTAGAGAAGCACTGGCCCGGGGGGGTTAAAATAAAGATGACCCTCAGGATGCGCGACTCCCAAGGGAAAAGGCTAGGTGAGGCAAATGTAAAACCAAGGTTGGGCCTTGCTGGAAGAGTTTTATTCAAAGCAAACTGTCAAGGGGGTCCCATAAATCACCCAACCGCGTTAGGAACGCAAAATCAAGGAACATAACACCGGTATGACAGAAACTAGGGCGGCAAGAGTGGAACAAAACACCAGGCATAAGGCCGAGCCTTCCACCCTTTACCAAGTATATAGATGCATTAATTAAGATAAGAGATATTGTGATATCCCAACATAAACATGTTCCAACATGGAGCAATCTTCATCTTCACCTGCAACTAGCAACGCTATAAGAGGGGCTGAGCAAAAGCGGTAACATAGCCAAACACCGGTTTGCTAGGAAGGGTGACAAAGGTTAGAGGTGGGTTCATGGCAATTTGGGAGGCATGATATAGCAAGTGGTAGGTAACGCGGCATAGCAATAGAACGAACAACTAGCAAAGCAAAGATAGAAGTAATTTCGAGGGTATGGTCATCTTGCCTGAGATCCCGCAAGGAAGAAGAACGAGTCCATGAAGAGGACAAACAGACGTTGTCGAACGAATCCTCACAACTCTGGAACGAAACCGAAGCTACCCAGAGAAGCAAACCGGAAAAAAGCAAACAACATGGTAAACAACCCTCACATAAACATGGCATGATGCACAATCAAGTATGATGCATGTCCGGTTTAATGAGGCATGGCATGGCAAAGTGCACAAGCAAAACTACAAGTTAAGTGGAGCTCAATATGCAACGAGTTGCATATTGACGAAACACCACATCAATTATTTAGTTCTCTCTCATTATGTACTCGACCATATTAAATGTTGATTACCATGGCAAGAGGTGAAGCATAAATAAACTAACTATCTAGGCAATTTTAAATGAGGCCGGAACAACAAACAACAATTCTGATAACTCCTCATGTCAATTAGCAAATTAAAACAAACACAATTTTAAACATTTTAATGTTGTTATCATGATGCGGATGACATATGCACGTTTTAAGCAATTTTATGAAAATGTTGACATGAGCATGTTATGAAGCATTTGTCACCGTGGTGGAAGAAAGGGGTGACACGGCAACGAATCCGAAAATGATGCCACGGCAACATATCGGTTCCGGTAGCTCGTGGAGATACCGGCGCAAAAGAGAATTGTGCGGACATGTGGAACATGCTAGAGATGGTGAGGTGATACCGGTAACCGGGTTCCCACGGGATGATGGCATGGCAACGAGGAGGAACATGGAATGACAACTCGGAAACGGTGCAACCACGAGCATCTCATACAACACACATGCATTCGTTCCACGGACGTCGTCTCGGGGTTATACCTTCGAAGCATGCATTCGGGGCGGAACGCGTCGGTGCGATGTAGAGGAAGTAGACGTTCTCGCGATGGTAGCGGAAGTAGTGGTACATGTTTTGTAGTCGTACACATTCCGTAGATGTTCGGGGTCACGGCGAGGAACTTGACGTCCACGGAGTCTTCGAGGGTCGACGGTAGTCGTACACGGCAACCGTAGTTGAACTTGTAGGGCCGTCAATGTCGTGGTACTTGGAGACATGCACGGGATGAAAGTTGTACACGTTCGTTTACATCCAGTGTCGTTCGTAGAGGTACTTGGCGTCTCGTACTGGCCGATCCAAAATGAAGCAAGCCAAAAGGCCTCTGGTTTGTACAGCAGCAAGGCAACTCGTGCCCGACAGTGAAGCAGCAACTACGGCCACGACGTGGTGGTGGTGCAGAACACCAAGAGGCAGGGCGTGCAGGAGAAAGGGGCTGGAGATGGGGGCGGTAACACGGCACAACATCAGGCAGAGGCCATGGCGACATGGGGCCCTCGAGCGCTATCGGGGAGGAAGGCGAACTCGGGGTCCGGCAGCAGCAAGGCGACGATGAGGGGGCACGTCGGGGCAGCGACTCGGAGCTCTTTTGAAGGAGCTGAAGCAGAGGAGGGCCGCGGCGGCGCGTCGATGGCCACCGACATCGGCGGGTCCAGGCAGCGGTGCGCCCAGAAGAAATTGGCGGCGGCGGCTTCATGGAGGTTCGGGCACGGGGACGAAGGCCAGGGCCGCGGTCGGTGGAGGAAGGCAAGGCGACGCGACGGCGAAGGGGCATGGCTCCGGCGGAGCTGCTCGCTTGCGGCGGCCGGAGGCAGAGGTGGGGAGGCGGCGGCGACCCAACGATGCAGTGCAGGAGAGGGAGGCGCGAGGAAGGAGGGGCCGACAGCAGAGGCTACGACGCGGCCGGGCTTCGGCCGTCAACAGCTCTGGTGTCCGGGACGGTGGATGGAGGAGGCGAACGGCTGGTCGACGACGAGCTGGAGAAGGAGCTGCAGCGGGGGTCACGGAGAGGCAGGAGGCGTGGCGCTCGACGGAGGGAGATGGGGATCGGGCGAGGCAGTGCCGTTCTCTCTCTCTCTCTCTGGCGGCGCTAGAGGGAGAGATCGAACGAGGGGAGAGGGAAATGTATCGGGCAAGGGTTAGGGTTAGCAGCGGGGCTTAGGTGGCCGCGGGGATGGGCCGGCTTGGAGTTGGGAGGCCCAGCTGGGCTCACTTCTCTCTCTCACTCTCATACTCTCTTTAACAGAAAAGATATAGAGAGAAGAAAAGAAAGAGAGGGGTTAGGGAAAGAATTTTCGCATGGGGGTAATTTTCCCGGACTCACAAAAATTTGCTCGTTCCAAGAAAAATGGAGTGGGCAAGATTGCAAGTTTTACATTTGAATTTAATTCAAATGGTTTGAACAAGGAGTAGGAATCCAAAGTTTCCGAAAGTGTTGAACATTTAGGAAGAGCCTCGATAAAACAATAAAAGAATATGAGGACAAGTTGGAGACCAAGAATTGAGATGACAAAGGCATTGGGATTTATTTGCAAGTGTGTTATGGTGAACTCCAATTAATGGAATATTTTAATATAGCTGCCTAATAATATTGGGAGGATATATGTTATAAAGAGAAATCACCATGTGCATTTCCCTCGATTTAAATGGATCGAAGATCCATGCAATTTACTTAGTTGAGTTTTTAAAAATTAATGACATGATGCAATGCAAAAATAAAAGAACAAGCACCAAAAGGAACACACGGTGATCACAAAAATATCGAAGTCTTCTGAAGCGTCGGTCTCGGGGCTTCACATGCTGGTACCTTGCCGCCCGGAGCGAGGCTTGGCGGCGGCGTTCGTCCCCGAGCACGATGTCCATCCCCGCGAGGCATCACAGCGTGCCTCGTCAAACGCCAAGACCCGTGCGGAGCGATGCTTGACCTCGTGTGGGAGAACCGCTTCGGCTCCGTAGACGAGGAAGAATGGTGTCTCACCGGTTGGCTCGGTTGCAGTGGTGTCGATGGACCACATCACGGACTGGAGCTCGTCCAGCCAGCCCCTGCCGCATGCCTCATGCTTCTTCCTAAAATTTCTTGCCTTGAAGCCCCTCATGACCTCTGCGATGGCGTGCTCGGCTTGGCCGTTGCTCCTGGGGTGTGCCTCTAAGGCGTAGCATATCTGCGTTCCAAGGTTAGAACGGTATGTTTTGAAGAGATTGCTAGTGAACCGCGAGCGGTTGTCGGTGATGATGTAATTAGGGACCCTGAACCGCCTCACGAAGCCCTTGATGAACTTGACTGCCGAGCCTGCCGGGATCGTGCGGACAGCCTCCACCTCCACCCACTTGGTGAACTTGTCTATGGTGACGTAGAGGTAGCGGTAGCCCCTGGGCGCTCGAGGGAACGGGCCCAAGATGTCCAGCCCCTAGACCGCAAACGGCAATGAGATGGTTTGGAGACCCTGAGCAGGCTGGTGGATTTGCTTGGCGTGGAACTGGCAGGCTTCACAGGATCTCACCAGCTCTGTGGCATCATTGAGCACCGTGGCCTAGTAGAATCCCCTGCGGAATGCCTTGCCCACGAGGGTGCGCGATGAAGAGTGATGCCCGCAATCCCCGCCGTGTATGTCGGTTAACAGCTCACATCCCTGCTCCCTGGAGATGCATCGCAAAGAAACATCGTTTGGCCGTTTCTGATAGAGCTCACCGTCCTGAATGCAGTAGGCAGTGGCCTGTCGAGCCACTCGCTCCGCATCTTCCTCCTTCTCCGGTAGGGTCCCCTGAAGCAGGTACGCCTTGAACTCTTCGGTCCAGCACCCCTCCTGAGGCTCGAGCGCGAGGAGTAGATTCTCTCCCAAGGTTGGGCCGCAAGCGGGGGCTCCCGAGAGGGGCGCTGGGGGGAGATCCTCCTGGGGTGGTGTTGGTTCCGCAGTAGGAGGGGCTGCTGAAGGCTTGAAGAGCCGCTCCTCGAAGACGCCAGGCTCCTGAGGCAGGCATCGGGACGCCTCTTGGCGATGTCGTCTGCTTCCTTGTTCGTGCCGCGCGGCACATGCTGCAGTTCATACCCAAGAATTGTTTCTCGATTTTGCGTACCTCCGCTAGGTATGCCTCCATGTGTTCATCCTTTGGCTCGTATACTTTGTTGGAGAAGTTGACGAGAAGCTGGGAGTCGCCCTTGATGGTGAGTCACTTCACTCCCAAGGCTGCCGCAACCTTGTGACTGGCGATCAAGCCTTCGTACTCTGTGATGTTGTTGGAGACCTTCTCGCTCTCCTGGAAGCAGAGCTTCACGGCGTAGTAGAGCTTATCCTGGGTGGGTGAGATCAGCACGGCTCCAGCCCCGCGCCCTGACGTGCAAAGGCATCGTTGAAGTACATGACCCAGCCGTCTGGTGCCTCGCTTCCTGGTGAGAGGGGTCAGTCCACGCCTACCTCGGTTTTTGGGGGTCCATTCTACCAGGAAGTTGGTGAGTACAGCAACCTTGATGACCCTGGTGGTGCTGACCTCCAGCTGAAATGCCTACAATTCGATGTTCCATTCGGTGACTCTCCCCGCAGCATTGGGGCTTTGGAGCACCCTCTCCAGTGGGTAAGCCGAGACGACCTTGATGGGGTGGCCTTGGAAGTAGTGACGCAGCTTGTGTGAGGCGACAACGAGTATGAGCAAGAGATTTTGTGTCGTCTCGACCTGGCGCGCGGCATCGCGCGGCAGGCCCTTGGCTTGGCGCTCCTCCTGGACGGCCACCAGCACTGCGCTGGCAGAGTGAGGCGTGGTGGCCAAGTAAAGTACCACAGGCTCAAGAGGATGGGGCGCCACCATCACCGGTGGGCTGGTGAGGTATCTCTTGAGGTCTTGGAACGCCACGTCAGCCTCCGTAGTCCACTTGAACGGGCCCTTCTTTTTCATCAACTTGAAGAATGGGAGGGCGCGCTCCCCCAGCTTGGAGATGAAGCGCCCCAGCGAGGTCACACAGCCCGCCAACTTTTTCATTTCCTTGAGAGTCTGTGGCGGGCTCATCTCTTCTATCGCCTTGACCTTCTCTGGGTTTGCCTCGATTCCCTTGTGCGGCACCAGAAATCCTAGCAACTTACCGGAGGGGATGCCAAACACACATTTCTCCGGGTTGAGCGCAGGTCCACCTTGCGCAGACTAGCGAATGTTTCTTCCAGGTCCTCGATGAGGGTCCTTGCCTCCCGTGACCTCACCACTATGTCGTCGACGTAGGCCTCGGCGTTCCTCCCGAGCTGCCGGCCCAGAGCAATGTGCATCAGCCGCTGGAAGGTCGCTCTGGCGTTGTGCAGCCCAAAAGGCATGTAGGTGTAGCAATACACCCCGCATGGGGTCAAGAAGGTTGTCTTCTCGACATCCTGCATCGTCATCTTGATCTCGTGATAACCTGAGAAGGCGTCCAAAAAGCACAGCAGGTTGCACTCGGCTGTGGAGTCAACGATCTGGTCAATGCAGGGAAGCGGGAACGGGTCTTGAGGTCAATGTCAGTGTCAAAACCGGCGGATCTCGGGTAGGGGGTCCCAAACTGTGCGTCTAAGGCTTATGGTAACAGGAGGCGGGGGATACGACCCAGGTTCGGGCCCTCTCGATGGAGGTAATAACCTACTTCCTACTTGATTGATCTTGATGATATGAGTATTACAAGATTTTATCTACCACGAGATCGTAAAGGCTAAACCCTAGAAGCTAGCCTATGGTATGATTGTTGTTGTCCTACGGACTAAACCCTCCGGTTTATATAGACACCGGATGGGGCTAGGGTTACACAGAGTCAGTTACAAGGGAGGAGATCTAAATATCCGTATTGCCAAGCTTGCCTTCCACGCAAAGGAGAGTCCCATCCGGACACAGGTCGAAGTCTACAATCTTGTATCTTCATAGTCCAACAGTCCGGCCAAAGGATATAGTCCGGCTATCCGAGGACCCCCTAATCCAGGACTCCCTCAGTAGCCCCTGAACCAGGCTTCAATGATGATGAGTCCAGCGCGCAGATTGTCTTCGGCATTGCAAGGCGGGTTCCTCCTCCGAATACTTCATAGAAGATTTTGAACACAAGGCTAGTGTCCGGCTCTGCAAAACAAATTCCACGTACCACCGTAGAGAGAATAATATTTCCACAAATCTAATCTGCTGACATATTCTGTAGCGTGACATCACACCACGGCCCGGTCATTATTCAAACCGTTTTTCACAACCAGCCACTGCACATATCGCGAGGCGGTTTCCTTGGCACGTCTTGTCGAAGCAGAGATCGTGTCCCCTTATCACGGGATTCTCATCAATACGGGCGTGGGTAACCCAACCGCGCCATCAATTACGACGCTTGGGGAATAAGCGATTTTACCAGGTAGGTGGGGAGGCGCATAGTTTCTTCCGCCCTTATAAAGGGACAAAGATTCACCCTTTACGCCTTCTTCCTCCTTGCTCATCCATTCTCGCGCACTTGAGCTCCAGCACCCAAATTCACGTTCTTCTCCTCAAACCACTTCCAAGCATGTCCGGAGCGGGAGGCAAGTGGATGGTCTCCTCCGTTATGGAGGAGGACATCACAAAGCTGCGGAGAGCCGGATATCTGCCTGCGGATATCGTACACCGGCTGCCAGATGCGGGGCAGATCATCCCAACTCCAGAACCCCATGAGAGGGTGGTTTTTCTTACCCACTTCGTCCGTGGACTGGGATTTCCCCTCCACCCGTTTGTCCGCGGGCTCATGTTCTGCTACGGGCTGGACTTTCACGATCTGGCCCCCAATTTCATCCTCAACATCTCGGCGTTTATCGTCGTGTGCGAGGCCTTCCTCCGCATCAGGCCCCACTTCGGCCTGTGGCTGAAAACCGTCAATGTTAAACCGAAGGTGGTGGTCGGCCAGGAAGCGGAGTGCGGAGGCGCCATGGTGGGAAAAATGCCCAACGTCACCTGGCTCAAAGGATCCTATGTGGAGACCATAAAGGGGGGTGGCAATCGGGGTGGTTCTACATCACCGAGCCGCGCGACACCAACTGGGTGGCGGCCCCCGAATTTCGATCCGGAATCCGCATGCGGCTCACCTCCTGGAAAGAGAAGGGCCTGTCCTGGGGTTCCTCGGTAGAGCTGACCGGACTCCAGACGTGCATCAAAAACATGATGAGCAAGAAAATGAAGCTCGTCAACGTGGTCCAAGTCATGCTCTTCCGCCGGATTCTCCCGTGTCAAAGACGGGCATTCACTTTGTGGGAGTTCGACCCGGCCGAGCACCAGACGCTGCGAGAGCTCTTCAACACGAAGCACAAGGACGTCTGGAAGGTGCTGTTCAAGGGCGCCAAGGTACCTCCTCCCCTTACCAAGGACCGCGGACTCAGCGCAAAGCGCCCTGCTAATCCGGTATGTTTTTTTACATCTCATAAGATGTTCTTCTTCCCAGTATAACCTATGCGCGGGGTCTAAGCATCCACGCCTTTTTAACAGGACTGGGTAGCGACAGCGGAGCAGATCGATTATCCGGCTCCCCTGCCCGAAGATCCAGCAGATGCTCTCCTAATGGAGATGCTGGTTCCGGCACCTTACGAGGTGCCGGAGAAGAAGGCCAAGAAGAAGGCCACGGGGACCAGGAAGGGTCTCCGGCGCAAGGTGATATCGGACTCATCGTCCAAGAGCACCGAGGCGCACTCCTCCCACGAAAACGAGGAGGAGGAAGAGGAAAGTTCTCCCCCCACAGCCGGGGGAGACAAAAAGAGGAAGGTCGCCCCGTCTGGGGCCGCCGAACGGTCCAAGAAGGGCAGGACCCTCCTTCTGGAAAACTCCACCGCCGCCGCCTTCAGCGAAGAGGAGTGGTTGCCCAGGGACAAGCCCCTGGCAAAGTCGTAAGTATCCGAATATCATAATAGTTTTGGTATGCTTCATTTTATTGCTCCTTATCATGGCAAACATGATCATGCAATCCCTCCAAGGCCCATATTGACGTATCCTCTTCGGATGGGTCTTTGGACCCGTTGGCGATGAACAGCGATTCGCTCCCGACCGCCACCTCCCCCCGCCCTACGGACGACGCCGAGGTGTTGTCTCGAAGGGTAGTAGCCGAAGGGGAGATAGTCTTGGAGGCGCCCCAAGGCGACATCCCGGACATTGGACACATGGGGAGCAAGACTCCCAAGGGCTCCAATGGCGGGGGCAACAAGCTTGGCCCCCAGCCAAATACTGTGTCGGAACCTCCAATGGTTCCGGACCCTGTCAGGCGACCCCTCGCTAAGGGGGGTGAGCCGTCTGTGCCGATGACCTCTGTCCATCCAGAGGCATCGGACAACTTGCTGGAAGCGCTTCGTAGCGCTTCCATTGATGAAGAGCACCGCACTATCATGAGTGCGGTAGTCAAGAAGGTTCAGTCTGCCAAAAGCGGATTGACTGAAGCCTGTGCCAGCCTCCTAACAGGCTTTGAGGTAAGTAATCAAATTATATGAAAATATTACGGCATAGACAGTAGCCCCTGATGCTCTGTTTGGCGTTCGCGGAGAAAACCCGAATAGAGGATCAAATAATAATCGCAGGAGTCTAATCATAATATGTCTATGTGCATATGTAGGCTTCACTGCTGGCCGCTGCCGCACGTACTGCGGAGGTCGCCGCACTAAAGCGGGACCTTGAGCAGTCCAAGGAAGAGCTCTGCCTTACCAATAGGCAGCTCGAAGAGAACAAAGGTAAGTGATACACCGTCTGTATATTGATAAGAAAAAACAAGGGTGGTTGCTTAGATCATAGGATCGTCATGAATTTTGCTAGGGGCCATGACCGAAGTGGCGACCCTGAAGAAGGCGCTATTCGAGGCCGAGGACAAGGCGGCCAAGGAGCGCATCGAGCGAGAGAAACAAGAGGCCCGAGTAGGCGAGGTGCAGCAAGAGCTCCAGGCCCTCGTCAAGAAGCACAAGTCCTTGGAGCTTGACTCTAAGACGCAAGGGTCCGAGCTTGCGAAAGCCCTCGAAAGCGCGCAACATGCCAAGGCCGAAGCCCAAAAGGCCCTCCAGGAAATTGAGGCGGTTAAGAAGATAGCGGCGGATAAGGCATTCATTATGCAAAGCAAGCATCTGAAAGAAAAGTTCTTTTTACTTACCAGAGTTCGAAGCTCTCCAGGAGCGTTCACAGATCTACCCCGCATTGTGTCAGATGCTGCGGAGTTCTACCGGGCCGAGGAGGGGAGCTCGACGGAGAAGTTGTTCTGGTCTCTGTATACTGGGACCGAACACCCAATGCCCTTGAGCGACCAGCTAAAGCAACTGGTCGAGCTCCACAAGGCGGCCGAACAGGCCATGAAGGGTCTTATAGTCCGGATGTGGCCTGGCGAGCCCCTGCCTGATAGCTACTTCGGTCTGGTAAGGCGGCTTGTGAATGCCTGCCCACAGCTTGAAGTCATAAAGAGGTCCGTCTGCTTCGAGGGTGCGCGCAGGGCTTTTGCCCGGGCGAAGGTGCACTGGGCGAAGCTGGACGCCGAAAAGCTGGTGAAGGAGGGGCCGCCGGAAGGCAAGGAGCATCGCCACCCCAAAAAGTATTATGAAAGCGTCCTAAAGGGTGCTTGCCTTGTGGCGGAGGAATGTTCTAAAGATGTAATATTTGAATAAATGTACTTCACGTGATCATGTAATATGAAACGAGTTCATCTGCGCTATGCAGCGCTTGTGAATTTAAAATATTACCTTCTGTGCGGCCGTTTATAAAATCTGAGAGTTGGCCAGTCGTCGGCTTCCGCCCCCATGTAACTAGTACTGAGGTGTTTGGGATAAACCTGAGCACTCTTTATCCCAATTTTGGGTCCTTCGAAGGAGGTGTTCAGCGCAATGAACCAGGCAATCGGACTATAAGGCTTTATCACTCTCACTTAGCCATAGAAGTCTACAATTTTAAATTTTGGCGAAGCCCCTAGTATTCGGAAGGCCGAATTTGGGGCGCTATATACGCCTAAGTCGGGCAAGGCCGACTCCTCGCCCGAAGCGGAAAAAGTCTTTAAGGACATGAGACCTCTCAAACAGCGACTAGCTCTCGCCTTATCATGACAGTCAGTTTTCGGCTTTCTCTACTGAGGTGCTCGTCCGGAAGAACCGGGACACAATCGCAGTAGTTCTCCCAGTGCTACCTTAGCCGATATAGCGGAACGTAAGGTACCAAAACATGGGAGCCGGGAAAACCCAACTATTGACCCAAGACATGATTCGGAGCTGATGCATATAGTGCTATAAGTTCGGGGTGCCGCACTGTCGAGAGTGTTCGGACTTTTCACGCCGTATTGATGGGTTATAGTGAAGCCCCTGGCGTACTGGTCATACCAGAATGTACGGGTGCAATTTGTCGTAAAATAAACAGACAAGAAGAAAAAAAGGAAATGTAATGCAATAATAGACTAATGCTATGCATTGTTATTTAAATAATATGTCGAAGCGTACTGATACGAGTAGTGCAAGAAGCAAAAAATAGGACTATTTGACATGTCGTATCCAAGGGCAAGCTGCGCATGGGTATTTAAAATAGGTATTTTGATCGTTATCAGAGACCACCTGGGGATTCCCTTGTACGTCTTAGCTTCTTGCCTCCTTGGTATTTCCTTCCCGTAATGCGTCCAGCAATCAGACTACCGAAAAGGGCTTCCAGAGAGTAAGGTCCTGAAAGAGAGAAAATGATAAAGGTATACAGCCCCTGGGGCGGTTGAACTGCATTGTGGGACGTGTCCTGGCCGTGCCTCCGCCTATGCCCATGGTATTTTTAGTGCGTAATTATGTACGCGCGGCACAGATTTCGTCGCTTGACCGGGACTAGGACGGAGGCCGAATTGCTAGGCAAGCTCTGAACGTGCCAGGCGATCCTGCTGCAGGCTCCGGACTCGCTTGAAGGTGTCCGGGGTCTTTATCGCCGAATTGGCGGTTTGCCATAAAGGCTGCTTTGTTATTCTGCTGCGAGGACTGCAGTGTGCTCCTCCGTGCGGAGCGAGCGTTCTGTGTTTCCATTGACTGTTATAACCCCGCGAGGTCCTGGCATTTTGAGCTTGAGGTATGCATAATGTGGTACCGCATTGAATCAGGCAAATGCGGTTCGTCCGAGCAGTGCGTGATAGCCACTGCGGAACGGGGCGATATCGAAGATTAACTCCTCGCCTCGGAAGTTGTCCGAAGATCCGAAGACCACTTCCAGTGTGATTGAGCCCGTGCAACGGGCCTCTACACCTGGGATGACACCTTTAAAGGTGGTTTTAGTGGGTTTTATCCTCGAGGGGTCGACACCCATTTTGCGCACTGTATCCTAATAAAGCAGATTCAGGCTGCTGCCGCTGTCCATAAGGACTCGGGTGAGCTGAAATCCATCAATGATGGGATCAAGGACCAATGCGGCAGAACCGCCATGACGGATACTAGTGGGGTGGTCCCTACGATCGAAAGTGATCGGACAAGAAAACCATGGGTTGAACTTTGGTGCGACTGGCTCCATCGCGTAGACGTCCCTTAGTGCACGCTTCCGTTCCCTCTTGGGAATATGGGTTGCGTATATAATGTTCACCGTTTTCACTTGGGGAGGAAATTTCTTCTGTCCTCCTGTGTTCGGCGGCCGGGGATCTTCCTCATGGTCGCTATGCAGCCCCTTTTCCTTGTTTTGGGTATTCAACTTGCCGGCCTGCTTGAACACCCAGCATTCTCTGTTGGTGTGATTGGCTGGCTTATCGGGGGTGCCGTGAATTTGACACGAGCGATCGAGTATGCGGTCCAAACTGGACGGGCCCGGGTTGTTTCTTTTGAACGGCTTTTTCCGCTGACCGGATTTAGAGCCACTGAATCCGGCATTGACTGTCGTGTCTTCATCGTTGTCACCATTGTTGTGGTGCTTATGTCTGTTATTGCCGTTGCTGCAAGCCAGCCAGCTATCCTCACCCGCGCAAAAGTGGGTCATGAGTGTCGCGAGGGCTGCCATAGACTTCGGCTTCTCTTGGCCGAGGTGCCGGGCGAGCCACTCGTCCCGGATGTTATGTGTTAGATGTGGGGTTCCGACAAACCCTTAAGGTTCGAACACTGGGGTGCGCGCAAAGTCTTTCCCTCCTACCAATCTACACCCTAGCTCGCTAAGATCTCGCGGACGAACTCGACGAACTCGCAACACAGAAAGACACGAGATTTATACTGGTTCGGGCCACCGTTGTGGTGTAATACCCTACTCCAGTGTGGTGGTGGTCGATTGCCTCTTGGGCTGATGATGAACAGTACAAGGGAAGAACATCCTCCTGAGGTTGAGGTGTTCTTGTGGCTATGCTCTCGATCGGGTTGGACCAAGCTAAGATGATCCCGTTTTTTCCCCTACTGTGGTGGCTAGACCTATTTATAGAGGCCCTGGTCCTCTTCCCAAATATCGAGCGGGAAGGGAGCCAACAACGGCGGGCAAATTAGAAGGAGGACAGCTAGTACAAGCCATCCTGACAAAAGCGGTCTTCGCCTGTGAAAAGGTCTAGTGGTGACACCATCTTGGGCTCCACGATGACCTCCGTCTCGCCGTCCTCCTAGTCTTGGTCTCGTTGCACCAATATAGCAACCATTGCCTGATGCCTCGGTACTCTTCGCCTGCGCTGGCCTCCTTAGCACCAAAGAGGAAATAAGGACGCTGCGCGCGCTGGCGCCCGCCTGGTGTCGTCCGTCATGGCTCACGTCACGAGAGCCTCGTGAGGTTTGCCCCGCCTTGATATCTTCGCTCCTCGTGAGCCTTCCTGGCTAGGCCACTCCAGAGGTGGTCTTGCGTCGTCCGCCTCACGAGGCTTGGACCCTCGCGAGGGTCTTGGATGCCTTGTTGATGAAGATGGGTCGTACGTCCTGCCGGCTTAGCCACGCTGTGGGCCGCAGGCAGGCAAGTCTGGGGACCCCCGTTCCGAGAACACCGACAGTAGCCCCCGGGCCCAAGGTGCGCTCGGGCTTGCGTTCGCGGCGAAGCCAAGGGTCAAGTTCGGAGCACCGTGGGCCCCAAAAGCCTGCGGCCTCGGTTGACGCGTGGCGGTTGATTGGACGTGGGCATCTCCGCTTCCCCACGCTACCTTGGCAACTGCACAACTTGACAAGTCCCTGCGACATGCAAGGAAAACCATCATTACCTACGATCGTGGGAGACGCCGGTTGACCTTTTCTTGCTATAAATGGGGAGGGGCGGAGCCCCCATTGCCCATCTCTTCCTCGCTTGCTTGCTTCTTCCTCCCTGCTCCACTCCGTGCAGCGACACCCATGGCACCACGAAGGAAGTTCTCCGCCACCGAGAAAGGAAAGCCCCTCGCGAGGGACCCGGCTCCCCGGCGCCCAAGCGTGGCCGTGGCCGCCCGTGCAAGCATGCCGCGGCCCCCGCCCTGGCCCATCGTCGAGACGGCGCCTCGGCACGCGGAGTGGGTTATCCGAGACATGGCGGTCCAGTTGATGAGGGGAGGCATGCTATGGTGGCGCGGCCTCCTTGTCCGTGCTTCCACACGGCGGAGGTGTCGCCAGAGTTTGTCGTCTGGTCGGAGAACCCGGCCGGCAATTGGCTTCAACTTCCACGCTTCTTCGCCGGCGAACTGCCGGCCTCTGGTCCAGGCGGACTCTAGCTGCAGGCGGATGGCTACTGCAGCAAGGCCTCTTGGGTTGCGGTCGAGACTTCCGCCGCGGGCAACATAGCCCTGGCCCGCGGCTAGCAAACATTCGCCCGCGCGCGCGGCCTGGGCAGGCGGTGCACCCTCCACTTCAGGTACGATGGTGGATCGACCCTCTATGTGAGGGTGTTTGGGGAAGATGGTCGCCGCGCCGGGTGCTGCCCCGAGGCGAACGACAGTGAGGAGGTGCTCGGCCTTGGGGTCGGTCACGACGAGGACGAGGGCGAGCCTGCCCTCGGCGGCGACCGTGTCTCATCTAGCTACGGCGGCTCTTCCTCCGGCGACAGCTCCAGCAGTGGCGGCTACGACCAGTCGCCGCGCCGCCGCGCCCGTTTTGAAGGCGGCAGTGGGTCATCTCGTCGCCGCACCTCCGTGAAGCGTGAGGAAGGATCCGACTAGGCTCGTGGTAGCGCTACGGGCCTATCTTCGCGGATCGCTGCGACGCTGCTTTTGTTTTACTCTTTCCTGAATCAAGAATGAAACCAGTATGGGCCCTGGGGGGCGTGTATCGAACTATGGTTCCTTGCTTATAACAGTAGGAGTGTTGTTCCCGTGCCGTGTTGCAAAGATAACTTAACCTGGTATACTCAGGACGCCCTCTTCCACGCGAGGCGTTCATTTCCTCGCATCCATCTTGCCTTGGTGGCCTACATTCGCTCAGGAATTGCGAAAAACTCGTTAGGAAATGCGTTGAAAGATTTGCCGTTCATCCTGGCCCTGACCCGGCGCCTTGTATCGCGGTACCCGAGGGGCACGGACTAGGAGAGGTGCGCCAGCTTTGGGCTCGAACGAGGGTGGCTCGCGAGAAGGCAAAAAGGAGAAGGCAAAAAGGAGAAAAATGCTCGCGAGGGCACCTGCCTAGCCCCCTCGTGAGGCATGCGAGAGAGAGAACACGAGCAAATTCGAGCCAGAAAAAACGTAGTGAGAGGCGAGGGAACCAAATCGGCAAGGAACACCCAAGGCAAACTTTGATTAAGGAAAAGCGAGCCAACTACGGAAAGCAAATGAAAAGCCGCGTCCAGCACCTAATCTAGTCTTCAAGTCTTCTCACCAGTGCGGAGGTAAGTGCTGTCCACTAGGCATGGGAGGGAGCCCCAGGGCCTGAGGCCGGCGCTCCTGAGACTCCGGGGCGTGTACAGCCCCAACTCATTATTACGTGAGAGTGTCACGGGCGGCGATTCTTCACAGGCACCGGGCCTTCTTCACAGGCTCTGGGCCTTTCTTCTCAGGCTCTTGGCCTTGCTTCTCAGGCTCTGGGCCTTGCTTCATGGATAGAACTTCCGGAGGTGTTGGATGTTCCAGGCGTTCTGGATGGGTACCCCTTTTTGTGTCTCCAGGCGCACGGCGCCAGGCCTAGAGATGTGAACGACCTTGAATGGGCCCTCCCACATTGGCGAAAGCTTATGCAGCCCTTCCCTGGAGAGGACCCGCCTCAGGACTAGGACACCCGTCTCGAGTGTCCTGGAGCGGATGTTGCGGCAGTGATACTGCCGCAGCGCTTGCTGGTACCTTGCCACCCTCAGCGCGGCCTCGCGACGACGTTCCTCCCCGAGCACGAGATCGATCCCCCACGTGGCGTCCTGCCATGTTTCATCGAACGCCAGGACCCGCGCGGAGCGATGCTTGACCTCGTGAGGGAGGACTGCTTCAGCTCCTTACACGAGGAAGAATGGAGTCTCGCCCGTTGGCTTGGTGGCGGTGGTTCGGATGGACCACAGCACGGACTGGAGCTCGTCGTGCCAGCCCCTGCCGCAGGCCTCCAGCTTCTTCTTGAAGGTCCTAGTCTTGAGGCCCCTCAAGACCTCCGCGTTAGCGCGTTCGGCCTGGCCGTTACTCCTGTGGTGGGCCACCGAAGCATAGCAGATCTGCGTTCCAAGGTTAGCACAGTAGGTTTTGAAGAGGTTGCTAGTAAACTGCGAACCGTTATCTGTGATGATGCGGTTGGGGACCCCGAAGCAGCTCACGAGGCCCTTGATGAACTTGATAGCAGAGCTGGCTGGAATGGTACGGACGGCCTCCACTTCCGCCCACTTGGTAAACTTATCGATGGCGACATAGAGATAGCGGTAGCCCCCAGGCGCTCGAGGAAACGGGCCTAACATGTCCAGCCCCCAGACCGCGAACGGCCACATGAGCGGGATGGTTTGGAGGCCCTGTGCAGGCTGATGGATCTGCTTGGCGTGGAATTGGCAAGCTTCATAGGACTTCACCAGCTCGGCCACGTCGTTGAGTGCTGTAGGCCAATAGAACCCACTTCGGAACACCTTGCCAACAAGGGTCCATGACGACGAGTGGTGCCCGCAGTCACCGCCGTGTATGTCAACCAGCAACTCCCTTCCTTTATTGCTGGAGATGCAGCGCAGCGTGACATCGTTCGGTCGCTTCCTGTATAACTCGCCGTCTTGGATACAGTATGTTGTGGCTTGCCAGGCCACGCACTCCGCGTCCTCTTCCTTCTCCTGCAGCATCCCGTGCATCAGGTACTCTTTGAATTCCCTGGTCAAGCACTCCCCCTGAGGCTCAAGCGCCAAGAGGAGCCGAGCTCCTGAGGTCAGTCCACAGGCGGGACTCCCGTGGCCGGGGGCTGTGGGAGCTCCTCCCGAGGCTGAGTCATGCTTGAAAGAGGTGGCGTAGCTGATGGCTTGAAGAGCCGCTCTTCAAAGACGTCGGGCTCTTGCGGTTGCCGCTTGGATGCTCTCCTGGCGATGTCGTCGGCTTCCTTGTTGGTGCCCCGGGGCACGTGCTGTAGCTCTAGGCTCGAGAACTGCTTTTCCATCTTGCGCACCTCCGCGAGGTAGGCCTCCATGTGCTCGTCCTTAGGCTCGTACACCTTGTTGGAGAAGTTGACGAGGAGTTGCGAGTCGCCTTTGACGGTGAGGCGCTTCACCCCCAGAGCCGCCGCAGCCTTTAGGCCGGCTATGAGGCCCTTGTATTCTGCGATGTTGTTGGAGACCTTCTCGCCGTGCTGAAAACAGAGTTGCACGGCGTAGTAGAGCTTGTCCTGAGTGGGCGAGATGAGCACCGCTCCAGCCCCCGCGCCCTGGTGCGTGAAGGCGCCATCGAAATACATGACCCGGCCATCTGGTCCCTCACTTCCTGGGGAGGTGGACCGGTCTTCTCCTTCCTCAAGAGCCGGGCCATCTGTCCATTCTGCCACAAAGTCAGCGAGCGCGGCTCCCTTGATGACCCTGGTAGTGCTGAACTCCAACTGGAATGCTTGCTACTCGATGTTCCACTCAGCGACCCTTCCGGCTGAGTTAGGGCTCCTGAGTACCCTCTCCAATGGGTAGGCTGAGACGACCTTGACGGGGTGGCCCTAGAAGTACTGCCGCAGCTTGCGCGAGGCCACCAAGAGTGCGAGCAGGAGCTTTTGTGGCATGGGGTAGCGTGCCCTCGCATCCCGTAGTATGGTGCTGACGAAGTACACCGGGTGCTCGACGAGGGCTGGCACACTGACGAGGCTCGGGTCCTGCGGAGATTGGGGCATATCCTGAGCAGGTGGGTTTCCTGAGACCTGACCATCCTCAGGAACTTCTGCGATGTTGCCCTGCTGAGCTTGGTCTTCCGCCGCTGATGGCTTTGCTGCGCCTTCCTGACCCAACGCTGCATCAGCTCTGGCTTGGCGCAGAACACCCTTGTCTTGGCGTTCCTCCCAAATCACCACTAGCACCGCGCTGGCGGAGTACGGGGTGGCAGCAAGGTAGAGCACCAGAGGCTCGAGTGGCCGCGGTGCCACCATCACCGGGGGGCTGGTGAGGTATTTCTTGAGGTCTTGAAAGGCCCGGTCAGCCTCCGGGATCCACTCGAACGGGCCCTTCTTCTTCATGAGCTTAAAGAAGGGTAAGGCGCGCTCGCCTAGCTTGGAGATGAAACGCCCTAATGTGGTCACCCACCCCGCTAGCTTCTGCATTTCCTTGAGGGTCTGCGGTGGGCTCATGTCTTCGATGGCCTTGATCTTCTCCGGGTTCGCCTCGATCCCTCTGTGGGATATGGGGAACCCCAGTAGCTTGCCGGAGGGGACGCCAAACACGCACTTCTCCGGGTTAAGCCTCAAGTTCACTTGGCGCAAGCTCTCGAAGGTCTCCTCCAAGTCTTGAATCAATGTCCTCGCCTCGCGAGATTTGACCACTATGTCATCAACGTAGGCCTCCGTGTTTCTGCCGAGCTGCCGCCCCAAAGCGATGTGCATCAACCGCTGAAAGGTTGCGCCCACATTGCGCAGCCCGAAGGGCATGCAGGTGTAGCAATACACCCTGCATGGTGTCAGGAAGGCTGTCTTCTCCACATCCTCCACCGCCATCTTGATTTGGTGGTATCCTGAGAATGCATCCAGGAAACATAGCAAGTCGCACTCGGCGGTGGAGTCGACGATTTGATCGATGCGTGGAAGTGGGAACGGATCTTGGGGGTAAGCTTTGTTATGGTTGGTGAAGTCGACGCACATCCGTTCCTTCCCACCTTTCTTTGGTACTACGACGGGGTTCGCCAGCCATTCGGGGTATCGAACTTCTCGAATGGTACCTGCCGCCGTCGATGAGGGTCTTGGTGATGGCCACGTTGCAGATGGTGGGCGTGCAGAGCATTGGGAACATGCTAGAGCTGGCGGTGGAGCCGGGGTGGTCTTCTGAGCTGAAGGTGAGGTCGGTCTCTCGGGCAGCCCAACCTGGCGGAGCCCCCGGGCTCTGGGAAACTGCCCCAATCTGACGGAAGAAAGGTTTGACGTGGCGATCTGAAGGCGGTGCTTGAGAGCCACCCAGCAGTGCCGTGACTGCGTGGTCTGCCGGCACCATGTAGCGTGTGGTGAAGAGGTTGCAGAGTTCCCTCCAGGATGCCACCGTGGATCCCGGGAGGTGGAGCAGCTAGGCGCGCGGCTCGCCGGCGAGGGCCATGGGGAACCAGTTGGCCATGATCTTGTCGTCGTCTCCGGCTTCGAGGACGGCCTCCTCGTACGCCAGCAGGAGCAACGCCGGGTCTGCTGCGCCGTCGTAACGCGGCGGCATCTCTGGCTTGAACTTGGTTGGCCACTGCACCCGCCGCAGGGCGGGGGCTAGGGCTCGGTACCCAGACTCCCTGCTGTCGACGTGGGTCGCGGAGGTGGATGGCGGGGCACCCGCCATGGGAGCGAAGTGCGGCGCCACGGGGTGCAGGTTGGTGGAGAGGAGCTCTGGCCCACCCCTACCTGGCGCGCCAAATGTCGGATGTGGGGTTCCGGCAAACCCTTAAGGATCGAACACTGGGGTGTGCGCGAAGTCTTTCCCTCCTACCAATCTACGCCCTAGCTCGCTAAGATCTTGCGGACGAACTCGACGAACTCGCAACACAGAAAGACACGAGATTTATTCTGGTTCGGGCCACCGTTGTGGTGTAATACCCTACTCCAGTGTGGTGGTGGTGGATTGCCTCTTGGGCTGATGATGAACAGTACAAGGGAAGAACAGCCTCCTGAGGTTGAGGTGTTCTTGTGGCTATGCTCTCGATCGGGTTGGACCAAGCTAAGATGATCCCATTTTTTCCCCTACTGTGGTGGCTAGACCTATTTATAGAGGCCCTGGTCCTCTTCCCAAATATCGAGCGGGAAGGGAGCCAACAACGGCGGGCAAATTTGAAGGGGCAGCTAGTACAAGCTATCCTAACAAAAGCGGTCTTCGCCTGCGAAAAGCTCTGGTGGTGACGCCGTCTTGGGCTCCACGATGACCTCCATCTCGCCGTCCTCCTGGTCTTAGTCTCGTTGCACCAATATAGCAACCTTTGCCCGATGCCTCGGTACTCTTCGCCTACGCTGGCCTCCTTAGCACCAAAGAGGAAATAAGGACACTGCGCGCGCTGGCGCCCGCCTGGTGCCGTTCGTCATGGCTCACGTCATGAGAGCCTCGTGAGGTTTGCCCCACCTTGATATGTCCGCTCCTCGTGAGCCTTCCTGGCTAGGCCACTCCAGAGGTGGTCTTGCGTTGTCCGCCTCGCGAGGGTCTTGGATGCCTTGTTGATGAAGATGGGCCGTACGGCCTGTCGGCTTAGCCACGCTGTGGGCCGCAGGAAGGCAAGTCTGGGGACCCCCGTTCCCAGAACGCCGACATTATGCTTAAATGCCTCTAAGGCCTCTGCATTCGGACAGTCGACAATTTGGTTTTTCTTAGTTAGGAACCGGGTCCAGAATTTCCTGGCCGATTCCCCTGGCTGCTGAGTTATATGGCTCAAGTCATCAGCATCTGGTGGTCGCACATAAGTGCCCTGGAAGTTGTCAAGGAATGCATCTTCCAAATCCTCCCAACTGCCAATGGAGTCTGCTGGCAAGCTATTCTGCCAATGCCGAGCTGGTCCTTTGAGTTTTAGTGGGAGGTATTTGATGGCATGTAGATCATCACCGCGAGCCATGTGGATGTGGAAGAGGAAATCCTCGATCCATACCGCGGGATCTGTTGTACCATCATATGATTCGATGTTTGCGGGTTTAAAACCCTCTGGGAATTCGTGATCCATTACTTCGTCAGTGAAGCATAGGGGGTGTGCGGCGCCTCTGTGCCGGGCTATATCACAACGCAGTTCATACGAGTCTTGCCTGCTGTATTCGGACCGGCCAGATTTTCTTTTAGTATATCCGGCATGACAGTCATCGTCCCGCGTTGGGGCGCGCCCCCGTGATCCGTAGATCGATCTTGCATGTTTTGCTTTGTTTCCCAATACATCTCGCAGGTCCCGCGTGTTGCCCCGGGCCTTGGTATTTTTGTTTGAGTGGCGGCGGGGTGCGGGCTGGACTTCGGGCTGATATGCCTCTCTGTCTCGGCCACGAGGTGGCCGGTCAGCCACATCACACGCTGGTGATGTAGGTTTCAATGCTTCCTCCTCGAGTTGGGGTAGCAACCTGCGCTTTGGGTAACTCTTGGTTGGGCGCTCGAGTTCGTATTCCTCGGCCGCCAGGACTTCGGTCCATCTATCCGCTAGCAGATCTTGATCAGCTCGAAGCTGTTGTTGCTTTTTCTTCAGGCTGTTTGTTGTGGCTATAAGCCGGCGCTTGAAGCGCTCCTGTTCGACGGGATCCTCAGGCACAATAAATTCTTCGTCGCCGAGGTTCACCTCGTCTTCGGAGAGATGCATGTAATTGTCATCCTCTGATTCTCCGTCTGCTGCTTGTTCCGGAGGGCTAGCTTGTTCATCCTCCCGCTCGAGGTCTGGCTGGAGGGGATTATCGTTGTCTTCGGCACTATCCAGAGCGTTATTGTCTCTTGTGCAGGTATCACTACTTTTTCTATGGCGGGACTTAGAGCGGCGCCGCTGACGTCGATGCTTGGATTGCTTCTTGGAGGGGTTATCCTCCGTTGTCTTATCGCCATCCCCTTCTTTGGGGGTGTCCACCATGTATATGTCATACGATGAGGTGGCAGTCTAGCGCCCTGTGGGCGATGGTTCTTGTTCGTCTCCTGCATCGTCGTCCATACCGTCGATGTCTTCGGAGCCGAAGTCGAGCATGTCGGTTAAATCATCGACAGTGGATACTAAGTGGGTGGTGGGTGGGGAGCGAATTTCTTTGTCGTCCGCATCCCATTCTAGCCGGACATAGTTCGGCCAAGGGTCTCCTGACAAGGAGAGGGACCTCAACGAGTTTAACACGTCGCCGAAGGGCGAGTGCTGAAAGATATCCGCGGAGGTAAACTCCATGATCAGTTCCCAATCGGATTCGATAGGCACGGACGCAGGCGGCTCGGATCCCATGGCCGGGGACGAATCCAACGGTTCGGCAACACGGGTCTCGTAGGAGGTGAAGTCAGTATTCGGGTCTATCGCCACTGAGTGTGCAGCCTCCGTGGCGGGGTCCATCCACCCATCCTCAGATGGCGCAATTTGTTCCGGATTGAGGGCCGGAGTAGTTGCAGGTGTGATCTCCCGAACACTGTCCGACGGCAGAGCTAAGTCATGCTCGTCGTGATTGTGCGGCGCACCTGACATGGGCTCGAATCCGTCGAAGATCAAGTCTCCGCGGATGTCGGCTGTATAGTTCAAGTTTCCAAACCTGACCTGATGGCCAGGGGCGTAGCTCTCGATCTGCTCCAGATGGCCAAGCGAGTTGGCCCGCAGTGCGAAGCCGCTGAATACGAAGATCTGTCCGGGGAGGAAAACCTCACCCTGAATCGCATCGTTGCCGATGATCGAAGGAGCCAGCAAGCCTTACGGTGACGGCACAGTGGAACTCTCAATGAAAGCACCAATGTCGGTGTCAAAACCGGTGGATCTCGGATAGGGGGTCCCGAACTGTGCGTCTAAGGCGGATGGTAACAGGAGGCGGGGGACACGATGTTTACCCAGGTTCGGGCCCTCTCAATGGAGGTAATACCCTACTTCCTGCTTGATTGATCTTGATGATATGAGTATTACAAGAGTTGATCTACCACGAGATCATAAAGGCTAAACCCTAGAAGCTAGCCTATGGTATGATTGTTGTTGTCCTACGGACTAAACCCTCCGGTTTATATAGACACCGGAGGGGGCTAGGGTTACACAGAGTCGGTTACAAGGGAGGAGATCAACATATCCGTATTGCCAAGCTTGCCTTCCATGCTAAGGAGAGTCCCATCCGGACACAGGTCGAAGTCTTCAATCTTGTATCTTCGTAGTCCAACAGTCCGGCTGTCCGAGGACCCCCTAATCCTGGACTCCCTCAGTCAAGCCTTGTTAAGGTTGGTGAAGTCGACACACATGCGTTCCTTCCTGCCTTTCTTGGGGACAACGACTGGGTTCTCCAGCCATTTCGGGTACCGCACCTCCCGAATGAAACCAGCTTCTTGTAGTTTGCGGGTTTCCTAGATGATGCAAGACTGCTTCTCCGTGGACTGCCACCGCGCCTTCTGCTTCACCGGGCGCACATTGGGGCACACCCTCGGGTGGTGCTTGATTATCCCCCTCGGAATCCCGACCAGATCCTTGGGCTCCCATGCAAACACGCCCTTATTCTTGCATAGGAAGCTAACCAATGCCTCCTCTTGATCCGAAGGGAGGCCAGCACCTATGGTCAAGGTGGCGCCCGACGTCCCGTCCTCGTCGACCGACACCTGCTTCGTCTCGGCGCGATCTTGGGAGAACAACTACTTCTTCTTTGCTGGCGTGGCCGCCGAAGCCTCTGGGGCTCCTTCCTCCCTCGGCCACGCGGCAACCGCGGCTCTGAATGCGAGCCTGAGGGCCATCAAGGCTTCCTTGGTGTCACCAGCCACAGTGAGGACGCCGCTGCTCCCCGGCATCTTCATGAGGTTGTAGGCTAGATGAGTCGCTGCCATGAACTTGGCCAGGGCCGGGTACCCAAGGATGGCGTTGTACGGGAGGCCAATGTGGGCGATGTCGAAGTCGATGAGCTCGGTGCGGTAGTTGTCACGGTTGCCGAAGGTGACAGGGAGGCGGATCTGCCACAAGGGACAGGCGGAGCCGTCCACGACCCCGGGGAAAGGCTTGGTGCGGCCGAGCCGGCCATGTGGCACGTGAAGGAGGCCGAAAGCTTCCACAAAGAGCACATTGAGGCCAGCTCCGCCATCGATGAGGGCCTTGGTGACTGCCACGTTGAAGATGGTGGGGGTGTAGAGCATCTGGAGCGCGCCGGCACTTGTGGTAGCCGCGGGGAGGTCGGCCTTGGGTGCCGCCCATCCCGGAAGAGCTCCCTACTGCACGCGGGCGGCACCCACCTGGCGGAAGAACTTGTTGACATGGCGATCCGAGGGCGGCGCCTATGAGCCACCGAGGAGGGCTGCGACGGCATGGGGTGCTGGTGCCATGAAGCGCGTGATGAAGAGGTCGCGCAGCTCCTCCCAGGACGCCAAATAAGACCCTGGCAAGTTGAGAAGCCAGGGGCGCGGCGCGCCTACGAGCGCCATGGGGAGCCAGTTCGCCATGACCTTGTCATCACCGCCGACCGCCCAAACATCCTCCTCGTATGCTTGGATAAAGCCTGCCGGGTCCGCCGCGCGTCATATCGGGGCGGCATGTCCGTCCTGAACTTGGGCGGCCACTTCACCCGCCGCAGGGGCGGGGCGAAGACTCGAAGGCCCTCGGCTCCTCCGAGAGCACGCGTTGATCCAGTCGATGGAGAAGCGTCCGCCATGAGAGCCGAACAGCAGAGCGCAGCGGACAAGGTGGCGGATCCCCGACACACCCCTACCTGGCGGCCAAATGTTGGATTTCGGGTTCCGCAGACCCTTGAGAGGTTTGAACTCTGGGGTGCGTGCGAAGAACTCGTCCTCCCCAGTCTTCCTGCTTGCTAATCTCACGGCCTAGCTCCATGAACCAATTGGAAAAGAGACACAATAGTTTACCCAGGTTCGGGCCACCTTGCGGTGTAAAACCCTACTCCTGATTTGTGGTGGATTGGCCTCGAGGGGCTGAGGATGAACTGGTACAATGGGAGAACAACCTCAGGAGGAGTTGTGTTGATGTGCTCGATGAGCTGATGGGTCTGAGGATGATTTGTATCTGATCAGTCCCCTACTACAGTGGTGGTGCTGCTCTATTTATAGGGGCCTTGGTCCTCTTCCCAAATGTAGGTGGGAAGGGATCCCACAATGGCCAAATTTGAAGGGAGACAACTAGTACATGCTACCCTGACAAAGGTGGTCTTCGCCTGCAAAAGCCTCTGGTGTTGACGCCGCGGTGGGCTCAGCAATGACCTTCGTCTTGCCGTCCTGCCGGTCTTGGTTTTGTTGCACCGGAATGGAAACCTTTGGCTGATTCCTCGGGACTCCGCGCCTGCACTTGCCTCCTAAGCACCAAAGAGGAAACTAGTACACTGCGCCCGCTGGCACTCGCCTGGCCTTGTTCGTCATGGCTCATGTCACCTGAACCTCGCGAGGTGAGGCTTGCATAGAAATCTCCGCTCCTAGGGAGCCAGCCTGGGGAGGCCGCCCCCCGTGGAGGCCTTGGTGTCGTCCGCCTCGCGAGGGTCTTGAGTTGTTGATGCTGAAATTGAGCCGTACCAGGCCGTCGAAGGAGCCACACCATGGGCCGCAGGCAGCCAAGTCTGGGTACCCCCGTTCCCAGAACACCGACACAAGTAATCACTAAGGGATTGACAACCCCTTGTTTGCGTGGGTTGCAAGGATTTGTGTTCTTGTGTGTAAGTACTGCTAACGAGGTGATGCATGGTTCTCCCACTGGATTGATAACCTTGGTTCTTAACTGAGGGAAATACTTATCTCTACTGTACTACATCATCCTCTCCTCTTCGAGGAAATCTCAACGCAACTCACAAGTCGCAGAAAGAATTTCTGGTGCCGTTGTGTGGTATTTTTGGATACTGAGTTGCATGATTGTACTATCTCATATCTTGAACATTACTAAATTGTATTGGTGTGGTCTGGTTGCCCAATCATTCATTGTGTCAATGTTGCTTTCCTATTACCTTACCTGGATGATGATAGTAGTGCCATATTGTGTTAATTATGTGTAGGCTAGTGTGGTCTGGTTGCCCAAACCTTCATTGTGTCAATGTTGCTTTCCTATTATCTGAATAGGCCAATGATGGCAATGCTAGTGTGTTAATTGGGTGCAGGTTGCTAAAGATAAGAAGAGAAACTCTGAAGACAGCAAGGCAACCCCATTGTTTCTCTCCAATAAATCTATGACAGGTAATATGGCAATAACTCTTAATTAATATGTTCGGTTCCCCTCCTAATTTATGTTATGATGCAGTGGTCGAGAAATTCTACACTACCAATGATACAACCCTTCTAAAATCGCCATCTAAATCTGTTCAGTTTCCTCTGTCTCAAATCCAACAGAAAAATGTATGTTTGTGGACCAATTACAAGCTGAAGCAATGATGGAAATCATGGAGGAATCAGAGGCGCAGATTTTTGCGCAACAACAATTGATCCATGTTTTTAGAGACAGTGTAGCAAAGAAGAAACAACTTGCTCACATGCTAATGGGTGTGATCCGCGCTGAAGTTGGAGATTGTGAGGTTGTAGATCATTAAGTTCTGTTCATTTATTTGCACTGGCATCAATCTTTGATTGCCCAATTGATGTAATTTCCTGTAATATATGCTTGATTTGCTACGTTTTTCCTTATATGTCGTACATTTGCTTAGCGCGGCTCGCAATCCAGGTATCTGGCTCGAAAGCTCAACTGGTCACTAAAAAGCTAAAAAAAAGTAGTGAAATTAATAGCTAGCTGATGACCCACAAGTATATGGGATCAATTTTAGCTCTTTTCGATAAGTAAGAGTGTCGAACCCAACGAGGAGCAGAAGGAAACGACAAGTGGTTTTCAGCAAGGTAATGTCAGCAAGTGCTGAAATTGTAAGTAACAGAGTAGTTTCATAGCAAGATAATTTGTAACAAGCAAGTAACGATAATAGTAGAAAAAGTGCAGCAAGGCAGCCCAATCCTTTTGAGGCAAAGGATGGGCCAAAACGGTCTGTGATGATAAGCAAAGCGTTCTTGAGGGTACACGGGAATTTCATCTAGTCACGTTCACCATGTTGGTTCGATTCGTGTTCGCTACTTTGGTAATTTGATATGTGGGTGGACCGGTGCTTAGGTGTTGTTCTTACTTGAACAAACCTCCTACTTATGATTAACCCTCCCGCAAGCATCCGCAACTACGAGAAAAGTATTAAGAATAAATTCTAACCATAGCTTTAAACTTTTGGATCCAATCGGTCCCTTACGGAATAGCGCATAAACTGGGGTTTAAGCTTCTGTCACTCTCGCAACCCATCATCTAATTGCTACTCCACAATGCATTCCCTTGGGCCCAAATATGGTGAAGTGTCATGTAGTTGACGTTCACATGACACCACTAAGGGAATCACAACATACATACTGTCAAAATATCGAACACATATCAAATTCACATGATTACTTGCAACATGATTTCTCCCATGACCTCAAGAACAAAAGTAACTACTCACAAATAATAATCATGCTCAAGATCAGAGGGGTATTAAATAGCATATTGGATTTGAACATATAATCTTCCACCAAATAAACCATATAGTAATCAACTACAAGATGTAATCAACACTACTAGTCACTCATGTCTACTTCGCAACCTTCTTCTTGTAGACGTTGTTGGGCCTCCAAGTGCAGAGGTTTGTAGGACAATAGCAAGTTTCCCTCAAGTGGATGACCTGAGGTTTATCAATCCGTGGGAGGCGTTGGATGAAGATGGTCTCTCTCAAACAACCCTGCAACCAAATAGCAAAGATTCTCTTGTGTCCCCAACACACCCAATACAATGGTAAATTGTATAGGTGCACTAGTTAGGCGAAGAGATGGTGATACAAGTGCAATATGGATGGTAGATATAGGTTTTTGTAATATGAAAATATAAAAACAGCAAGGTAACTAATGATACAAGTGAGCACAAACGGTATTGCAATGCGTTAAAAGAAGGCCTAGGGTTCATACTTTCACTAATGCAAGTTCACTCAACAATAATAACATAATTGGATCATATAACTATCCCTCAACATGCAACAAAGAGTCACTCCAAAGTCACTAATAGCGGAGAACAAACAAAGAGATTATTGTAGGGTACGAAACCACCTCAAAGTTATTCTTTTGGATCGATCTATTCAAGAGTTCGTACTAGAATAACACCTTAAGACACATATCAAACAAATCCCTAATGTCACCTAGATACTCCAATGTCACCTCAAGTATCCGTGGGTATGATTATACGATATGCATCACACAATCTCATATTCATGTATTCAACCAACACATAGAACTTCAAAGACTGCACCAAAGTTTCTACCGGGGAGTCAAGACGAAAACATGTGCCAACTCCTATGCATAAGTTCACAAACGGAACTCGCAAGTTAATCACCAAAACATACATCAAGTAGATCACGTCATATCCCATTGTCACCACAGATAAGCACATGCAAGACATACATCAAGTGTTCTCAAATCCTTAAAGACTCAATCCGATACGATAACTTCAAAGGGAAAACTCAATCAATTACAAGAGGGTAGAGGGGGGAGAAACATCATAAGATCCAACTATAATAGCAAAGCTCGCAGTACATCAAGATCGTACCATCTCAAGAACACGAGAGAGAGAGAGAGATCAAACACATAGCTACTGGTACATACCCTCAGCCCCGAGGGTGAACTACTCCCTCCTCATCATGGAGAGCGCCGGGATGATGAAGATGGCCACCCGTGAGGGTTCCCCCTCCGGTAGGGTGCCGGAACAGGGTCCCGATTGGTTTTTGGTTGCTATAGAGGCTTGCGGTGGCGGAACTCCCGATCTATTCTGTCCCTCAATGTTTTTAGGGTATATGGACAAATATAGGCGAAAGAAGTCGGTAAGGGGATCCACGAGGGGCCCACGAGGGTGGGGGCGCGCCCAGGGGGTAGGGCGCGCCTCCCTGCCTCGTGGCTTCCTCGAAGTTTCCCTGACGTCTACTCCAAGTCTCCTGGATTAATTCCGTTCCAAAAATAACTCTCTCGAAGGTTTCATTCCGTTTGGACTCCGTTTGATATTTCTTTTCTGCGAAACACTGAAATAGGCAAAAAAACAGCAATTTGCACTGGGCCTTGGGTTAATAGGTTAGTCCCAAAAATAATATAAAAGTGTATAAATAAGCCCATTAAACATCCAAAACAGAATATATAATAGCATGGAGCAATCAAAAATTATAGATACGTTGGAGACGTATCAATCATCCCCAAGCTTAATTCCTGCTCGTCCTCGAGTAGGTAAATGATAAAAACAGAAATTTTTATGTGGAATGCTACCTAACATATTTATCAATGTAATATTCTCTATTGTGGCAACAATATTCAGATCCATAAGATTCAAAACAAAAGTTTAATATTGACATAAAAACAATAATACTTCAAGCATACTAATAAAGCAATCATGTCTTCTCAAAATAAAATGGCCAAAGAAAGCTATCCCTATAAAATCATATAGTCTGGCTATCCTCTATCTTCATCACAAAAAATATTTAAATCATGCACAACCCCGATGACAAGGAAAGCAATTGTTTCATACTTTTGATGTTCTCAAACTTTTTCAATCTTCACGCAATACATGAGCGTGAGCCATGGACATAGCACTATAGGTGGAATAGAATGGTGGTTGTGGAGAATACAAAAAGGAGAAGATAGTCTCACATCAACTAGGCGTATCAACGGGCTATGGAGATGCCCATCAATAGATATCAATGTGAGTGAGTAGGGATTTCCATGCAACGGATGCACTAGAGCTATAAGTGTATCCAAGCTCAACAAAAGAAACTAAGTGGGTGTGCATCCAACTCGCTTGCTCACGAAGACCTAGGGCATTTTGAGGAAGCCCATCATTGGAATATACAAGCCAAGTTCTATAATGTAAAATTCCCACTAGTATATGAAAGTGACAACATAGGAGACTCTCTATCATGAAGATCATGGTGCTACTTTGAAGCACAAGTGTGGAAAAAGGATAGTAGCATTGTCCCTTCTCTCTTTTCTCTCATCATTTTTTTTGTTTGGGCCTTCTCTTTTTTATGGCCTCTTTTTTTGGGGCTTCTTTGGCCTCTTTTATTTATTTATTTTCATCCGGAGTTTCATCCCGACTTGTGGGGGAATCATAGTCTCCATCATCCTTTCCTCACTGGGACAATGCTCTAATAATGATGATCATCACACTTTTATTTACTTACAACCCAAGAATTACAACTCAATACTTAGAATAAAATATGACTCTATGTGAACGCCTCCGGCGGTGTACCGGGATATCCAATGAATCAAGAGTGACATGTATGAAAGAATTATAAAGGTGGCTTTGCCACAAATATGATGTCAACTACATGATCATGCAAAGCAATATGACAATGATGAGCGTGTCATAATAAATGGAACGGTGCTAAGTTGCATGGCAATATATATCGGAATGGCTATGGAAATGCCATAATAGGTAGGTATGGTGGATGTTTTGAGGAAGGTATATGGTGGGTGTATGATACCGGCGAAAGTTGTGCGGTATTAGAGAGGCTAGCAATGGTGGAAGGGTGAGAGTGCTATAATCCATGGACTCAACATTAGTCATAATGAACTCACATACTTATTGCAAAAATCTATCAGTTATCGAAACAAAGTACTACGCGCATGCTCCTAGGGGGGATAGATTGGTAGGAAAAGACCATCACTCGTCCTCGACCGCCACTGATAAGGAAGACAATCAATAAATAAATCATGCTCCGACTTCATCACATAACGGTTCACCATACGTGCATGCTATGGGAATCACAAACTTTAGAACAAGTATTTCTCAAATTCACAACTACTCAACTAGCATGACTCTAATATTACCATCCTCATATCTCAAAACAATCATAAGGAATCAAACTTCACATAGTATTCAATGCACTTTATATGAGAGTTTTTATTATACCCATCTTGGATGCCCATCATATTAGGACTAAATTCATAACCAAAGCAAATTACCATGCTGTTTAGTACTCTCAAAATAATATAAGTGAAGCATGAGAGTTCATCTATTCCTTCAAAATAAAACTACCGCCATGCTCTAAAAGGATATAAGTGAAGCACTAGAGCAAATGACAAACTACTCCGAAAGATATAAGTGAAGATCAATGAGTAGTTGAATAATTATGTAACTATGTGAAGAATCTCTAACATTTAAGAATTTCAGCTCTTGGTATTTTATTTAAACAGCAAGCAAAACAAAAGAAAATAAAATGACGCTCCAAGTAAAACACATGTCATGTGGTGAATAAAAATATAGCTCCAAGTAAAGTTACCGATGAACGAAGACGAAAGAGGGGATGCCATCCGGGGCATCCCCAAGATTAGGCACTTGGTTGTCCTTGAATATTACCTTGGGGTGCCTTGGGCATCCCCAATCTTAGGCTCTTGCCACTCCTTATTCCATAGTCCATCGAATCTTTACCCAAAACTTGAAAACTTCACAACACAAAACTTAACAGAAAACTCGTAAGCTCCGTTAGTATAAGAAAATAAATCACCACTTAGGTACTGTTGTGAACTCATTATAAATTAATATTGGTGTAATATCTAATTTATTCCAAATTCTCTATGGTTCATACCCTCCGATACTACTCATAGATTCATCAAAATAAGCAAACAACACAATGCAAACAGAATCTGTCAAAAACAGAACAGTCTGTAGTAATATGTATCATTCGAATACTTATGTAACTCCAAAAATTCTGAAATAAATTGGTGGACCTGAGAAATTTGTCTAGTAATCATCTTCAAAAAGAATCAACTAAATAGCACTCTCCAGTAAAAAGTTGTAGCTAATCTCGTGAGCGCTAAAGTTTCTGGTTTTTACAGCAAGATCAAAAAGACTTCACCCAAGTCTTCCCAAAGGTTCTACTTGGCACCAACACTAATTAAAACACAAAAACACATATAACCAGAAGATAGATGGATTATTTATTCCTAAACAGGTGCAAAAGGCAAATAACAAAAATAAAATTGGGTTGCCTCCCAACAAGCGCTAACGTTTAACGCCCCTGGCTAGGCATGATGATTTCAATGATGCTCACATAAAAGATAAGAATTGAAACATAAGAGAGTATCATGTAGAATATTACTAGCACATTTAAGTCTAACCCACTTACTATGCATAGGGATTTTGTGAGGAAACAACTTATGGGAACAATAATCAACTAGCATAGGAAGGAAAAACAAGCATAACTTCAAAACTTTAAGCACATAGAGAGGAAACTTGATATTATTGCAATTCCTACAAGCATATATTCCTCCATCATAATAATTTTCAGTAGCATCACGAATGAATTAAACAATATAACCAGCACCTAAAACATTCTTTTCATGATCTAGAAGCATAGAAAATTTACTACTCTCTACACAAGCAAAATTCTTCTCAATCGGAATAGTGGGAGTATCATAAGAAACTTGAATACTATAAATTGTTTCCACATTGAAAGAATAAAGTTCATAAAAAGGGTAATCATAATCATGACAAGTTTTATAAATATAATCATCACTACTTTTTATAGCATATGTATCATCACAGTAATTATCATAAGTAGCAACTTTGTTCTCATCATAATCGATTGAAACCTCTTCCAAGATATTGGAATCATCACTAAATAAAGTCATGACCTCTCCAAATCCACTTTCATATTTATCACAATAAGATTCAACATCCTCCAAAAAAGTGGGATCATTACTTCCTAAAGTTGACACTCTTCTGAACCCACTTTCATCAATATAATCATCATAAGTAGGAGGCATGCTATCATCATAATAAATTTGCTTATCAAAACTTGGGAAGCTAAAAATATCATCTTCATTAAACATAGCATCCCCAAGCTTGGGACAAACATTAATTGCAGAAAATATATTCTCAAACATGTCATTCTCATCAAACATAGCATCCCCAAGATTGGGCCTTTTCATATCATAAGCATAATCACTCTCATCATTAATAGTATGGATAGCACCAATAGTATAGCAATTATCATCATCACAATGAGTAATAGGAGCAACATCATTTGGGATGGATACCTTTCTACCTTTGCTTCTCCGTCTTTTCTTTTTCTTCTTCACATCATGTGTGGGTTTAACCCTCTTTTTTGAGCTCCTTATTGATGAAATTGGTTGGATAGAAGGCTCCTCCTCGTTACCTGATTCATCATAAGAAATAATAGGAGGATATTGGGAAGCCTCTTCCCTTTAATTAGTATTCTCTTCATCCTCTATTTGTTTTCTTTTCTTTATGTAATTAGCAATATAAGGATTTTCAATGTAATTCACCACACAATACATAAAAAATTCTTCTAGATCAATATCGAGGAATTTCTCAAGGTTATATTCTGGAAGATGCTTAGTTATACGTTTCATTTCTTCATAACCCAAAAGCAAACTAAGTTCATTATGATGTGCAAGGGAAATCAAATCAGCACAATTTTTGGAGACGATACGATCATGAAACAATTTGCATTGGAGATTTAAATGACCATGTTCATTGCAAAGTTCACAAGTATGGCGAAGAAATTTTAAATTTTCAAGACAAACATCTAGCCTTTCTTGCAACCATTTAGTTTCCAAATACTTATGCCTCTTGCAAAATCTATTTTCCCTAGTTGGTGTGTACTTGCAAACTCTATGCACTCCACAAAAGTTGACATGCTTATAAGAGACATTTTCATCATGACTACTGCAATCATCATTAGTACTATGGATATTCAAGGAGTTCATACTAACAACATTGCAATCATGCTCATCATTCAAAGATTTAGTGCCAAACATTTTATAGACTTCTTCTTCTAGCATTTGAGCACAATTTTCCCTTCCATCATTCTCACGAAAGATATTAAAAAGATGAAGCGTATGAGGCAAACTCAATTACATTTTTTTGTAGTTTTCTTTTATAAACTAAACTAGTGCTAAAACAAGAAACTAAAAGATTCGATTGCAAGATCTAAAGATATACCTTCAAGCGCTAACCTCCCCGGCAATGGCGCCAGAAACTGCTTGATGTGTCCTAAGCAACCTTCTTCTTGTAGACATTGTTGGGCCTCCAAGTGCAGAGGTTTGTAGGACAGTAGCAAGTTTCCTCAAGTGGATGACCTAAGGTTTGTCAATCCGTGGGAGGCGTAGGATGAAGATGGTCTCTCTCAAACAACCCTGCAACCAAATAGCAAAGAGTCTCTTGTGTCCCCAACACACCCAATACAATGGTAAATTGTATAGGTGCACTAGTTCGGCGAAGAGATGGTGATGCAATTGCAATATGGATGGTAGATATAGGTTTTTGTAATCTGAAAATATAAAAACAGCAAGGTAACTAATGATACAAGTGAGCACAAATGGTATTGCAATGCATTGAAACAAGGCCTAGGGTTCATACTTTCACTAGTGCAAGTTCTCTCAACAATAATAACATAATTGGATCATATAACTATCCCTCAACATGCAACAAAGAGTCACTCCAAAGTCACTAATAGCGGAGAACAAATGAAGAGATTATTGTAGGGTACGAAACCACCTCAAAGTTATTCTTTCGGATCGATCTATTCAAGAGTTCGTACTAGAATAACACCTTAAGACACATATCAAACAAAACCCTAATGTCACCAAGATACTCCAATGTCACCTCAAGTATCCGTGGGTATGATTATACGATATGCATCACACAATCTCAGATTCATCTATTCAACCAACACATAGAACTTCAAAGAGTGCCCCAAAGTTTCTACCAGAGAGTCAAGACGAAAACATGTGCCAACCCCTATGCATAAGTTCACAAACGGAACCTGCAAGTTGATCACCAAAACATACATCAAGTAGATCACGTGATATCCCATTGTCACCACAGATAAGCACATGCAAGACATGCATGCAAGACTCAATCCGATAAGATAACTTCAAAGGGAAAACTCAATCCATTACAAGAGAGTAGAGGGGGGAGAAACATCATAAGATCCAACTATAATAGCAAAGCTCGCGGTACATCAAGATCGTACCATCTCAAGAACACGAGAGAGAGAGAGATCAAACACATAGCTACTGGTACATACCCTCAGCCCCGAGGGTGAACTACTCCCTCCTCGTCATGGAGAGCGCCGGGATGATGAAGATGGCCACCGGTGAGGGTTCCCCCCTCCGGTAGGGTGCTGGAACAGGGTCCTGATTGGTTTTTGGTTGCTATAGAGGCTTGCGGTGGCGGAACTCCCGATCTATTCTGTCCCTCAATGTTTTTAGGGTATATGGACAAATATAGGCGAAAGAAGTCGGTCACGGGATCCACGAGGGGCCCACGAGGGTGGGGGCGCGCCCAGGGGGTAGGGCGTGCCTCCCTGCCTCGTGGCTTCCTCGAAGCTTCCCTGACGTCTACTCCAAGTCTCCTGGATTGCTTACGTTCCAAAAATAACTCTCTCGAAGGTTTCATTCCGTTTGGACTCCGTTTGATATTCCTTTTCTGTGAAACACTGAAATAGGCAAAAAAAACAGCAATTTGCACTGGGCCTTGGGTTAATAGGTTAGTCCCAAAAATAATATAAAAGTGTATAAATAAGCCCATTAAACATCCAAAATAGAATATATATAATAGCATGGAGCAATAAAAAATTATAGATACGTTGGAGACGTATCAATCATCCCCAAGATACGTTGGAGATCAAACACATAGCTACTGGTACATACCCTCAGCACCGAGGGTGAACTACTCCCTCCTCGTCATGGAGAGCGCCGGGATGATGAAGATGGCCACCGGTGAGGGTTCCCCCCTCCGGCAGGGTCCCGAAACAGGGCCCCGATTGGTTTTTGGTGGCTACAGAGGCTTGCGGCGGCGGAACTCCTGATCTATTCTGTCCCACAATGTTTTTAGGGTATATGGACATATATACGCGAAAGAAGTCGGTCAGGGGAGCCACCAGGGGCCCACGAGGGTGGGGGCACGCCCAGGGGGGTAGGGCGCACCTCCCTGCCTCATGGCTTCCTCGAGGCTTCCCTGACGTCTACTCCAAGTCTCCTGGATTGCTTCCATTCCAAAAATAACTCTCCCGAAGGTTTCATTCCGTTTGGACTCCGTTTGATATTCCTTTTCCGCGAAACACTGAAATAGGCAAACAAACAGCAATTTGCACTAGGCCTTGGGTTAATAGGTCAGTCCCAAAAATAATATAAAAGTGTATAACTAAGCCAATTAAACATCCAAAACAGAATATATAATAGCATGGAGCAATAAAAAATTATAGATACGTTGGAGACGTATCAGTCGCCCACAAGCACCAATCTATAGTTCCGGTAACAAGATTGAACACAAGAGATGAACTAGGGTTTGAGATGAGATGGTGCTGTTGAAGATGTTGATGGAGATTTCCCTCCCCAAGATGGGAGAGTTGTTGGTGATGATGAGGACAATGATTACCCCCTCCGGGAGGGAAGTTCCCCCGGCGAAATCGCTCCGCCGGTGGGCAAAAGTGCTCCTGCCCAAGTTCCGCCTCGAGAAGGCGGCGCTCCGTCCTGAAAGTCCTCTCCTTATTTTTTCTAGGTCAAAATGACTTATATAGCAAAAGATGGGCACCGGAGGTGCACCTGGGTGAGCACAACCCACCAGGGCGCGACTGGGCTCCCTGACGCCCCTAGGTGGGTTGTGCCCACCTGGTGGGCCTCCTTGATACGTCCATTTTGCATCATACTTTTATGTCGATATTTATTGCATTATGGGCTGTTATTACACATTATGTCACAATACTTTACAAGGTTTACATGAAGAGGGAGAATGCCGGCAGCTGGAATTCTGGGCTGGAAAAGGAGCAAATATTAGAGACCTATTCTGCACAACTCCAAAAGTCCTGAAACTTCACGGAAGTCATTTTTCGAATTAATAAAAAATACTGAGCGAAGAAAGTACCAGAGGGGGCCCACACCCTGGCCACGAGGGTGGGGGCGCGCCCCCTGCCTCGTAGGCCCCCTGGCAGGCCTCCGGTTCCCATCTTATGCTATATGAGGTCTTTTACCCTGGAAAAAATCATAAGCAAGCTCTCGGGAAGAAACTTGGCGGAACCAATCTAGGGCTCCGGCAGAGCTGTTCTGCTGGGGAAACTTCCCTCCGGGAGGGGGAAATCATCGCCATCATCATCACCAACGATCCTCTCATCGGGAGGGGGTCAATCTCCATCAACATCTTCACCAGCACCATCTCCTCTCAAACCCTAGTTCATCTCTTGTATCCAATCTTTGTCCCAAAGCTTCAGATTGGTACCTGTGGGTTGCTAGTAGTGTTGATTACTCCTTGTAGTTGATGCTAGTTGGTTTATTTGGTGGAAGATCATATGTTCAGATCCTTTATGCATATTAATACCCCTCTAATTATGAACATGAATATGATTTGTGAGTAGTTACTTTTGTTCCTGAGGACATGGGAGAAGTCTTGCTATAAGTAGTCATGTGAATTTGGTATTCGTTCGATATTTTGATGAGATGTATGTTGTCTTTCCTCTAGTGGTGTTATGTGAACGTCGACTACATGACACTTCACCATTGTTTGGGCCTAGAGGAAGGCATTGGGAAGTAATAAGTAGATGATGGGTTGCTAGAGTGAAAGAAGATTAAACCCTAGTTTATTCGTTGCTTCGTAAGGGGCTGATTTGGATCCATATGTTTCATGCTATGGTTAGGTTTACCTTAATACTTCTTTTGTAGTTGCGGACGCTTGCAATAGGGGTTAATCATAAGTGGCATGCTTGTCCAAGAAAGGACAGCACCCAAGCACCGGTCCACCCACATACCAAATTATCAAAGTAACGAACGCGAATCATATGAGCGTGATGAAAACTAGCTTGACGATAATTCCCATGTGTCCTCGGGAGCGCTTTTGTCTATATAAGAGTTTGTCCAGACTTGTCCTTTGCTATAAAAAGGATTGGGCCACCTTGTTGCACCTTTTTTACTTTCATTACTTGTTATCCGTTACAAATTACCTTATCACCAAACTACCTGTTACCGATAATTTCAGTGCTTGCAGAAATTACCTTGCTGAAAACCGCTTATCATTTCCTTCTGCTCCTCGTTGGGTTCGACACTCTTACTTATCAAAAGGACTATGATAGATCCCCTATACTTGTGGGTCATCACTCCTCTGGTACTTATTTGCACCAATATTCATCATATATTCCATAAAAATTCTCCATGAAGTTTCAGCTTGTTTGGAGTTGTGCAGAATAGGTAGCCTGACGTAGCTTTTCCAGGTCCAGATTTCCAGCTACTGGAATTATCCCTCTTTGATTGTACCTTATAAATTATGAGAGAAAAGGAATTAGAATTACTCCAAAAAGCATTATTATGCATAAAAACATCATAAATAACAGTAGGAAAACATGATGCAAAATGTACGTATCAACTCCCCCAAGCTTAGACCTCGCTTGTCCTCAAGCGAAAACCGAAATCGAAAAACATGTCCACATGCTTAGAGAGAGAGAGAGGTGTCGATAAAAACAAAATACGGACATAGAAGCATCATGTTGATTATTATAACAGCAAAAACTTAAACATAAGACTTTTATCATAGAACTTTTGTCATAGACTTCTCATGAATAAGTGACAATTCATCACACTATTGAAGTATAAAGCTAAAGCTCTGTTAGGAACCAACAAACTATATTCTCAGTCAACTTTGCAACTACAATTCATCATCTTTTTTAGGAAGGGTCACATATCGGAGCCTTTAGGCAAGTCCACATACTCAACCATCATAAAGTCTTCTATGATTGCTAACACTCACCGCGTACACATGAGCAAAACGTTTCAACCGGACACATAGAAAGATAGGGGCTTATAGGTTCGCCTCCCAACGTATTCACCTCAAGGGTGATGTCAACAATAATATCTCATGCTACCCATATTCAACTGGACATATGTGCCTAGATCTTTCCTCACCACATGATGCTTGCCAAAGGATAAAAATAAAAGGAATAGAGAGAAAACTTTGACTCTTTGCATAAAAGTAAACACATAAAAGTAAAAGATAGGCCCTTCGCAGAGGGAAGTAGAGTTTGCCATGCGCTTATTTGTTTGTATGCTCAACCCCTTACTGCAAAAGAATGTCATGTTGTATTACCCCTTGTAATAGCGACCTTTATTATGCAGTCTATCTCTTTTATTCTTCACCATCACAAGTTTGTACAACGCTCAATTTTCTCTTACATTAAATGATCTCACAGTTTCAGAAGCAATTTTTATTGCCTTTTTGCACCGATGACAACTTACTTGAGGGACCTTGCTCAGTCCCTAGGTAGGTATGGTGGGATCTTGAAAATAAGATTTGGGTTTAAGGGTTTTTAGATGCACAAGTAGTATCTCTACTTAGTGCGGAATTTTTGGCTAGCAAAGATAGGGGGCAAGCACCACATGTTAACGGATCCATGACAATATGACTTCTATGTGAATATGAACAAACATAAATCATTAGGTTGTCTTCCTTGTCCAACGACAACAATTTTGGCATATAATATTTTGATGGGGGCTCACAATCACAAAAGATTTCTAGGATAGTATATTTATATGTGAATCTTCTCTTCCCTTATCAATTCTTTCATGAGTTGCATCATTGACCAATGCTATGTTTGTCAATCTCTAATAAAATTTCCTACTTATACTTTACCTTCTGTGGTGTCATCACCTACCATAATATTAGTATATGATCTATTTCCTCTCTTTTATTTGTTTCTCTTCTTTTATTTATTTCCTTTCTTTTTATTGCAACATGAAAGTAAAGAAAGCAAAAAACTCAAACTAAACTTTATTATATATCTCGCACACGATTACAAAGATAGATCACTAAGCAAATTATCGAAAAGAAAGGATCGAACTAAACTTTTATTCATCTAAAGCAAAAGATCGAACTAAAATAAGTAAAGGCAAAAGATAGTGGGGATGATAAGATACCGGGGCACCTCCCCCAAGCTTGGCGGAAGCCAAGGGGAGTGCCCATACCCGATACTCAATTTTCTTTTGGCGATGAAGAAGAAGGTGGTGGTGATGAAGCGATCCTATCCTTAAGGATCAAGAGATTCTCCAATCGACGGATAACGCTCCGGAGCTGGATGATGTGCTCTTGATGCAGAATATTTTCACGGGTGAGATACTTATTTTGCACACGAACCGTTTCAATGATGCGAAAGGCTTCAATATAAGTTGGAGTAAGATGAGCATAGTAAGGTTTAAGGATATCTTCTTCTTCCTCCTCGGCTGGAAGTACTTGCTCGAACACCAGGGGTTGATCTACGGTAGCCTCCTTGCTCTCGTCTCCCTTGCCGGCTTCTACGAGTTCTTCTCTCTTCAGCTCGATCTTCATTAACCAAGCATCCTCTTCCACGTTGTTGGAGGAAGAAGAAGACGTGATGCCTGGCTCAACAGATCTGACCAAAAACAGCAAGAAAATAGAACAGAAGATTTCTCTGCGATGCGGTGATCAATAGGTTCGGGGGGTATATAAAGATTTTTTATCTTGGGAAACAAGCAAGCTGTAGAAAAACGGAGTCTGGAAGGTACCCCAGGTGGGCACAACCCACCTGCGCGCGCCTGGCTGCCAGGCGCGCCCTGGTTTCTTGTGCCCAGCAGGGTACGCTTCCGGGAAGTTTCTTATTTTCCTAATTTTCTAAATAATCCAAAACTGACAAAAAATATTTTTGCAGATTTTTCGGAGTCCGTTTACTTACTGTATCACGTACCTCCTTATTTTCACGATTATGTAGTGTTCCGGAAGGACTCTTTTATGTGTTCTTCCGGTGTCAAAGTTTGGATAATATTACTTTCAACATTAATGGGCGTACCTGAGATATAATGTTTTATTCGTTGCTCGTTAACAACCTTCGTGTTAGTACCTTCGGCATTATTTATTTTGATGGCTCTAGAATGATAAACCTCCTGGATAACATAGGGTCCTTCCCATTTTGAGAGGAGTTTTCCTGCAAAGAATCTGAAACGAGAGTTGTACAAAACAGCATATTCTCCGACTTTAAACTCACGCTTTTGTATTCTCTTATCATGCCATCTTTCAACTTTTTCTTTAAATAACTTGGCATTTTCATAAGCTTGGGTGCTCCATTCATCTAAAGATCTAATATCAAATAACCTATTTTCACCGGCAAGTTCGAAATCATAGTTGAGTTCTTTGATTGCCCAGTATGCTTTATGTCCTAACTCAAGAGGCAAATGACAAACTTTTCCATAAACCATTTTATAAGGAGACATACCCATAGGATTTTTATATGCTGTTCTATAAGCCCAAAGTGCATCATATAACTTCATAGACCAATTCTACCGGGACCTATTGACAGTCTTTTGCAAAATTAATTTTATTTCTCTATTACTAAGTTCAACTTGACCACTAGACTGAGGATGATAAGGTGATGCAATTCTATGGTTAACATCATACATGGCAAGCATTTTATGGAAAGCACCATGAATAAAGTGTGAACCACCATCAGTCATTAAATATCTAGGGACTCCAAACCTTGGGAAAATAACTTCCTTAAGCATTTTAATAGAGGTGTTGTGATCAACACTACTGGTTGGAATAGCTTCTACCCATTTCGTAACATAATCAACAACAACCAAAATATGTGTATACCCATTAGAGGAAGGAAAAGGTCCCATGTAAACAAATACCCAAACATCAAATGGTTCAATAGCAAGTGAATAATTCATAGGCATTTCTTGACGCTTACCGATATTACCTATTCTTTGACATTCATCACAAGATAAGACGAACTTACGGGCATCCTTGAAGAGAGTAGGCCAATAAAATCCAGATTGCAATAACTTGTGAGCGGTTCTATCTCCAACATGATGCCCTCCATAACCTTTAGAGTGACATTTCCATAGGATTTGTCCCTGTTCATGCTCAGGTACACATCATCTAATAATACCATCTACTCCTTCTTTATAAATATGTGGGTCATCCCAAAAGTGTTGTCTTAAATCATAGAAGAACTTTTTTTTCTTTTGTTTATATGTAAAGCTAGGCGGTAAATATTTAGCAACAATGTAATTAGCATAGTCAACATACCAAGGAGTGTTATGAGCAACATTTATTGCAGCTAACTGCTCATCACGAAAACTATCATCAATAGGTAGTGGGTCATCAAACACATTTTCAAGCCTAGACAAGTTATTAGCTACGGGGTTCTCAGCTCCTTTTCTATCAGTAATATGTAAATCAAAAATCTTGTAGCAAGAGAACCCATCGAATAAGTCTAGGTTTAGCATCTTTCTTTTCTATAAGATAACTAATAGGAGCATGATCGGTGTGAACAATTACTTTTGAATCAACAATGTAAGATCTAAATTTATCACAAGCAAACACCACAGCTAAGAATTCTTTTTCAGTATTAGAATAATTTCGTTGAGCACTGTCTAGAGTTTTACTAGCATAATGAATAACATTCAGTTTCTTATCAACTCTTTGTCCTAGAACATCACAAACAGCATAATCACTAGCATCACACATAATTTCAAAAGGCAAGTTCCAATCAGGTGGTTGAACAATAGGTGCAGAAATTAAGGCTTTCTTGAGTGTTTCGAAGGCTTCTAAACAATCATCATCAAAAACAAAAGGAACATCCTTTTGCAAAAGATTCATAAGAGGCGTAGAAATTTTAGAAAAGTCTTTGATAAATCTCCTATAGAAACCAGCATGACCTAGGAAACTACAAATACCTTTGATATCTTTAGGACATGGCATATTCTTAATTGCATCAACCTTAGCTTTGTCCACTTCAATACCTCTTTCAAAAATTTTATGACCCAAGTTAATGCCTTCATTAACCATAAAGTGGCACTTCTCCCAATTCAAGACAAGATTTGTTTGTTCACATCTCTACAAAACTCGATCAAGATTGCTTAAACAATCATCAAAAGACTTCCCATAAATAGAGAAGTCATCCATGAAAACCTCAACAATCTTTTTATAGAAGTCAGAGAATATAGCAGTCATACATCTTTGAATGGTAGTAGGTGCATTGCATAAGCCAAAAGGCATACGCCTATAAGCATAAGTTCCAAACAGACAAGTAAAAGTGGTCTTTTCTTGATCAGGTTGAGAAACATGTATTTGTGAAAAACCAGAATATCCATCAAGGAAGCAAAAATGTGTGCGCTTAGATAATCTTTCTAGAATTTGATCAACAAAAGGCAAAGGGTAATGATCTTTTCTAGTTGCTTTGTTTAATTTTCTGAAATCAATTACCATTCTATAGCCTGTAACAATTCTTTGTGGAATAAGTTCATTCTTCTCATTAGGAACAACAGTGATACCTCCTTTCTTAGGGACACAATGAACAGGACTTGCCCATCTACTATCAGCTATGGGATAGATTATACCTGCTTCCAGGAGTTTTAAGATTTCCGTTCTTACCACTTCCTTCATTTTTGGATTTAACCGACGTTGGTGATCAACAACGTGTTTAGTATCAGGTTCCTATCGGTGTACAAAAGTAGTGGCACTCCTTTTGTACCCCTTTACTTGTGCACGGGCAGTCGGAACTGCGCCCACGGCCACACTAAGCAGGGCAGAGGAGGGAAGCCGAAGGCATAAGGCGACCAGAAGCAACGCCAAGACCAAGAAACACGAAACAGCAAAGGGGCAATGTGGACTCCCCCGGAAAGACCCTTGCCGGGGCGACCTCCGCGGCCCCGGCAAGAGCCTTGCCGGGGTAGCTTGCCTAACGCCAGCAGAGCGAGCCACCCTTGAGCCCGCGGGTTCCAACACCACCAACTAACCACATTGGAACCAAGGCTCGGGAGGCACCTCTGTGGTGGCATGAAGATCTTCGTCAAGATCATGAACACACAAGATCAGATGAGGACCAAAAGACGGCGACCCTCGGCGAGATCTTTGCCGAGGAGATCCACGTGACCCCCGGGAAGACCCTTATCGGGGACGACCACGATGCCACGGCAAGACCCTTGCCGGGGCCCCGGCAAGGCCCTTGCCGAAGACACCTACGGGGCTACGGCCAGGCCCGCATCTGCCAAGGCTCCACCGCCGTCCCCATGCAGCTGTCAGCTCAACCAGCTGGGCAGGCACCTGTGTGGTGACGAGCGGCCTCTACACCGACCCAGCAAGCACCTGCGTGGTGGTATGCATGCCTTCGTGAAGCCTCCACCACCGCGCCAGCCCAGCAGCCAGCCGACGTGGCGCCGTGATGCCTCGTCAGCTCAGATGCGTGTGGAAGCCAGGCAAGGCGGCGACAGATGGGACATGCTTCCTTGCCGTCCCCGATAAAGCGAGAGGGGCACGTCGGTAACGCATTAAATGTGTTTGTTCGACGGTGCCAGAGGATAGACTCATCCACTGTACACCTTTCCACCTCCTGTGTGCCACTGTGGCAATCCCTTTTGCCTATAAAAGGAGGCCCGAGGCGACCAGGAGAAGGATTCGGATCTTTTGGGCAAGTTGCACCCCGTAGCTAGCTCAAGAACACAAGAACACTCAAATACATCCACCAAAGTAGGACTAGGGTATTACGCACCTCCGCGGCCCGAACCTGGGTAAACGATCCATGTGCTTCATGTCAGACCCGCTCTTTGCATAACCCCGCGCCCGCAAATCGTAGAAGGGATCCCAGTGATTCCATAGGTGTCGATTTCCCCTGACATCTTTGGCGCGCCAGGTAGGGGTGGCGCCGTTGTGAAAATCCAGTCTAGCGGTGAGCCTAGCAGTTCTTCATCGCCATGGCTCCCAAGAAGAAGACGATCACGGTGATCGGTTCATCCGGAGTCGAACGGCCCGTACTGGTGCGGGCGAGCAGCGGGCCCGTCGCGGACAAAACCCGAGAAGCGGCCCGCGAGTACCAACATCACTCTGGCAGTCAGGGCCTGGTGAGCGGCGTCGTTCGTGCGCGAGACGACGGGCCGCACATCGCCGAACCCAAGGATGCAACTAGGCTCCCCGCAGGTGGCGCGGGGCCCTCTAGGGGTGGCGCCGTGCCACCTACGGGCGGCGCAGCAACCTCCAGGACGCCTACGCCGGCACCCACAACGCGCTCTTCCCAGGGTGTGCGCGACGGGCAGCGGCACCACGCTGGTGACCCCGGACGCCGCCGTGGGAAGAGTCATGTGCATCATTCGCGGGACGAAGGAGGCTAGCATGCCCGCCGAAGTGTTGGCGAGAATGGCGCACAGCCGCCAGGCCATGATAGATCTCCTTCTCATGTGGTTAGAAGTCGGAGCGCGTCATGGTCCACGCAACTTTCGCCGCCACCCACGCTAGCAGAAGCTTTGGTGCGCGCGCAGCTGCTCCTCGACTTCCCTCCTGCTGCGGAAAAGCTCGACGAGTGGAGAGCCACTATTCGGAGCCTCGTCAGAGTCGCCAACAAAGACGAGCCACGGCCAGCGGGGCCCTTAGGCCAGCGCTCCGTCAAACCACCGCACGCCAGCGGTGGAGGGGCCGGAGGTGCTACGGCCACGGTGCACTCTCCTCCTCCATGCCAGCCACCGCGCGTGTCGATCCGTCGTGATGACGCTTGTGATAACATTTCCATGGCGTCGTCCGACCCACGGACCCACCGCAACCAGCGCCAAGTTCTTCGGGAGCGAGCCCATGAAGATGCCCGAACCACCATCAAGCACCGATGCGATACACGTCACCAGTAAGATAGGCGGGCGGGGCCTGCTATGGACCACCCAGCACCAGGAGGCTCCGGTGGCCTACCTTACGAGGTGGGTTGCCCTGCATTTACCCGTGAGCTGCGGCAGTTCCAGTGGCCATCCCACCGGACGTTCAAGCCCGACGTCGGCGAGAAGTACAATGGCAACACCCACCCGTCGGAGTTCCTCAGCATCTACACCATCGTGATGCAAGCCGCTGGAGCTCGCGACGACAAGGTGCTTGCCAATTACTTCCCGTTGGCCCTGAAACCCAATGTCATGTCTTGGTTGATCCACTAGCCGGCGGATTCCATTTCCTGTTGGTCGGATCTGTGTCATGAGTTCGTTGGTGCCTTCACTGGAGGCCACCAAGCTCATGGCCAGGCGAGTGATTTGCATATCATCCCCCAGAAGGAAGGTGAAAACATGCGCAAGTACATACAGAGGTTCAGCCGAGTGCAATACAACATCCCAGACGTTCATCCTGCCGCCGTGATCAGCGCATTCCATCAGAATGTCCGTAACCGCAAGATGCATGAAGAGCTAGCAATGAACAAGGACAAGGATGTGGCCGAACTTTACGTTTTGGCCGATAGATGCACTCAGGCTGAAGAGGGGAGTAAGTACCCCGGCAAAGACGCCGGCGCGGAAACCAACTCTATCGACGAAGACACCGCCGCCCTGACGAAGAAGGGTCGGCGTCGCAACAGGAAACGCAAGGGCAAGGCCGTGCTTGCCGTTGAGGGATCCGACGACACCGGCGCTGCCAAGAAGGCCAAGGCAGACGACCCCGGCAAGGAGATTGCCGGGTGCGCCGCTTGCCGGGCCTTGGCGGCTGCCAACAAGCCAGGAGGCTCCGACAAGCAGTACTGCAAGATCCACCGCACCAAAGGCCACGACCTCCAGAACTGCCGACAAGTCAAGCTGCTTGCTGAACAGCAAAAGGCCGAGTATGAGAGGCGGGACAAGGAGAAGGGTCAGGATGGCGCTGAGAGATCCGGCAAGAAGCATGGCGGCCAAGGAGGTCGTCGCGGCAAGGATAACCAGCAAGAGAGGCCCGCTCGGGGCCGCGACAGGAAGCAGGAAGACGACGATCATGACGAGGACGACGAGTCCAGCGAGCATGAGTTTCAGAAGGCTACAGAGGCCATGTGCGTCGATGGTGGCGCCTCGCTGCATACTTCTCACCGCCAGCTCAAGCAGTGGGCGCGTGTGATCACAGTAGCGGAGCCATCGTTCGATGCTCAGAAGCCGCTGAAGTGGTCCAGCACGCCTATCATCTTTGACACCGAGGACCACCCTGATCGCACAACTGCGGTTGGGTGTTTGCCATTGTTGGTTTCACCAACGATACGCAACCTCAAGGTGACAAAGATGCTAGTTGACGGCAGGGCCGATCTGAACTTGATCTCAGTCGTTGTGATCAAAAGGTTGCAAATTCCTGATGGAGACCTCGAGGAGACGGGCACGTTTCAAGGGGTCAACCCGGGAAGGAGCCAGCCGAAGGGGAAGGTCACGTTGCCTGTGACGTTTGGAGGCGAGTTGAACTACAGGACGGACAGTTTTGTTTTTGATGTAGCCGAGATCCCCTTGCCCTACAACGGGATCCTCGGCCGCCCGACACTAGCCAAGTTCATGGCGGCATCACATTACGCCTACAACACGCTGAAGATGCCTGGGCCGATGACCATCATCACCGTCCCCTGCGACAAGAAGGACGTGCTAATCTGCACCGACCTACTCTACCGGGAAGCAGTTGCAGCAGCTGCCGCCAAGGCACTTGCTCCTGCCGCTGAGGCCCCAGGAGGGAAGAAGAAGACCGGCAAGACCTCTCGCACCCACTCCGGCAAGCGCACCTCTTCGGAGTGTTGTGCTACCGTCGAGGACGTGCCAGAGAGCTCCACCGGCAAGAGCAAGAAATCCAGAGCTGCACCGCCAGAGACCAAGAAGGTGTCCGTCAAGGAGGATGGCACGGGAGGGGCTTTCACGATAAGCTCCACCCTCGACAGCAAACAGGAAAGCGCGCTCGTCACTTTCCTGCGGGCGAATGTCGATGTGTTTGCATGGCAAGCATCTGACATCCCCTGCGTTCCCAGGGAAGTGATCGAGCACCATCTTGCTGTTTGTCCCCATGCGCGACCCGTCAAGCAGAAGGTCAGGAAGCAAGCTTTGGAACAGCAGGAGTTCATCACAGAGGAGATCAGGAAGTTGGAAGCGGCAGGCTTGGTGAGAGGAGTGCTCCATCCGACGTGGTTGGCCAATCTGGTGGTGGTGCGCAAGGCAAAATGGAAGTGGAGGCTGTGTATTGACTACACAGTTATCAATAAGGCTTGTCCTAAGGACCCCTTCCCATTGTCGCGCATTGACCGGATTGTTTACTCCATGGTCGAGTGTGATCTGTTATCATTCCTCGATGCCTACTAGGGCTACCACCAGATCTTCATGACAAGAGAAGACGAAGAGAAGACAGCATTCATCACCCCATGTGGTACGTATTGCTTTTTATGGATGCCTTTCGGGTTGAAGAGTGCTGGCTCAACATTCGCAGGGGCGGTCCAAATTGGTTTTGAGCCCCAGCTACATAGAAATATGGAAGCTTATATGGATGACATAGTGGTCAAACCAAGGACAAGGCAACTCTTGTACAAGACTTAGAAGAGACGTTTGCCAACCTGCGCAAGATCAACCTCAAGTTGAACCCTGAGAGGTGTGTCTTCGGCGTTCTGTCTAGCAAACTTCTCAGGTTCTTTGTGTCACAGCGTGGGATCGAGGCGAACCCAGACAAGATCAAGGCTATCGAGCAAATCGAGGCGCCCAAGCGGATCAAGGATGTGCGTCGGCTCACTGGCTGCGTTGCCGCCATGAGCAGATTCATCTCCAAGTCTGTCGAGCGCGCCCTTCCCTTTTTCAAAATCTTGAAAAAGGCGGGACCAATGGAATGGACCCCAGAGGCCGAAGCAGCACTACAGGATTTGAAGAAATACCTCTTCTCTATGCCGATACTAGTTGCGCCTAGACCACAAGAGCCATTGCTGCTGTACCTGGCGGCAACAAATCAAGTGGTCAGCGCCGTGCTAGTGGCACAGAGGGAGGTCGATGAAGAGGCAGCGGCAACGGCTGGGCTGGCGGATGGCGAGCCAGAGCTCCCCCCGGCAGGGCCTGGCGCCGGCAAGGCAAGGCCCCCGACAGAGTCTGACGCCATCGGGACAGGGCCCGTGCAGCCAAATGAAGTGGTGCAGAAGAAGAAGATGATGCAGCACCCAGTTTACTTTGTCAGCTCCCTCTTGCAGGGGGCTAGGTCAAGGTACTCCGGTCTGCAGAAATTGCTTTTCGGCCTCCTTATGGCCTCGAGGAAGCCGCGTCATTACTTCCAAGCACACGAAATCACCGTCGTTACCCGCCTCCCGTTGCAACGGATACTGCATAACCCATACACAACTGGGAGGATCGTGGAGTGGGCCTTGGAGCTGTCGAGCTTTGGTTTGAAGTTTGAAAGTACTTCGACAATCCAGAGAAGAGTCCTGGCGGAGTTCATTGCGGAATAGACCTCAACGCCCAACAAAGAGATCCAGGAGACCACTCTCCCCGATAAGGAAGCAAGTCGCAACTGGATCATGTACTTTGACGGGGCTTTCTCGCTGCAAGGTGCCGGTGCTGGTGTGCTGCTAGTCGCACCCACCGGAGAGCACCTCAAGTATGTAATCCAGATGCACTTTCCCAGGGAGATGTCCACAAACAACACCGCTGAATAACGAGGGGTTGCTTGCCGGTCTCAGGATCGCGGCAGACCTCGAGATTAAGAAGCTCATCGTCAGGGGAGATTCACAGCTTGTCGTCAGGCAAGTCAATAAAGATTATCAGAGCCCATTGATGGAGGCCTACGTAGATGAGGTGAGGAAGCTGGAAGAGTGCTTTGACGGTATACAAGTGAAGCACGTTCCCCGAGTGGAGAACGACATCGCTGATTACCTGTCGAAACGCGCTGCGTTCAAGCTACCTGTGGAACCAGGTACTTTTGTGCGTCGGTTAACTCAACAATCTGTTGAACCATCAACAGAGCAGAACAAGCGGAGGAAATCAGGCCTTGGCAAGTACTTTCCCGCCGAGCCCCCTGGGGCTGCCGGCAAGGATGTTGCCATGGGTACTAAGCCTGCCAAGGGGCAACTGACTCTGGCAGGGCGTCAAGCCCTGGCCGTAGAGATAGCCGCTCCCATGGCAGAAGAAATGCCTTTAGTCCTTGTCGTCGAGCCCCAGGTTCTGGCATGGACACAACAAACCGTTCGATTCCTCCAAACAGGGGAGCTTCCTGAGGAGCAGGGAGAAGCGGAGAAAGTAGCCCGTCGGTCTGCCATGTATCAGTTCGTCGATGACGCCCTGTACAGGAAAAGGCCGAACGATGTGAAATTGAAGTGCATTCCACGGGAGGAAGGACTGGAGCTGTTGGCAGAGATACACTGAGGCATATGTGGCTCCCACATAGGGTCGAGAGCCCTTGCCGGCAAGGTGTTCCGGCAAGGTTTCTTCTGGGCCACTTCCCTCCAGGATGCAACGGCACTAGTAACCAAGTGTGAAGCGTGTCATTTCCATTCGAAGAAGCTTCATCAACCAGCTCAAGCCCTTCAAACAATTCCTCTCACCTGGCCATTTTTGGTCTGGGGGCTCGACATACTGGGCCCTTTCCCCCGCGCTATCTGGGGCTTTGAGTACTTGTATGTTGCAATCTACAAGTTCACAAAGTGGCCGGAGATGGAAGCAGTGAGGAAGGTGACAGCACAGTCAGCCGTCAAGTTCTTCAAGGGGCTAGTCTACCGTTTTTGTGTGCCAAACAGAGTCATCACCGACAATGGCACACAGTTCACAAGCCACACCTTCATGCAATACATCCAAGACCTCGGCAGCAAGGTCTGCTTCGCTTCCGTAGCACACCCACAGAGCAACGGCCAGGCGGAGAGGGCAAATGTTGAAGTACTGTGAGGCCTGAGGACCAAGACTTTTGACAGGCTGCACCAGAGCGGAAGGCGCTGGATTGATGAGTTGCCGGCGGTTCTTTGGTCGATCAGAATGACGCCAAATCGAGCCACGGGCCAGACATCCTCTGCTCTGGTATACGAGCTTGAGCAAGAGCAATTGCGGCAAGATGACGCAACACTCCTCGAGGAAGATCGTCTTCGGGCGGCTGTGAGAGCAGCGCGCTACCAGCAAGCCTTGCGCTGCAACCATAGCCGCAAGGTCCATGCCCGAAGCTTTGAGGAAGGCGACCTTGTTCTTCGGCGTGTTCAATCGGCCAAGAATTCCAACAAGTTGACGCCAAAGTGGGAAGGCCCTTATCGGGTAATACGAGTCACCAGGCCCGGCGCAGTCCACCTGGAGACCGAAGATGCTATTCTAGTGAGCAACTCCTGGAACATTGAACATCTTCGCAAGTTTTACCCATAAGGCGCGGTTGCCGGGCCCCCCGGCAAACCACCTTTCGTACAAGCCTTGCCGGCAAGGCATTTAACCCTCTGTACAAAGCCAGGCACAGATCCTGAGCATAAATAAATGAAGCGCCGGCTCCCTTAGTTATAACATGCATGCTAGGTTAAGTCTCTCCCTCTGTTAGGGTTGATAGTGCTTAGCGGCGACTAACCCCTAGCATAGAGGTCGAGTTTGCGTTTCTTTGTTCCTTTGCGTCCTCTTTGGTTCGTAGGGTCCATTGACATTTCTGCTGAGCTGTTTGGAAGAAAGAGAATGAGCCAGCGCTCCTGCCTCGGCTAGCCAAGATTGCCGGGGGCTGCAGATACAAGAATCCAACCACAGCAAGCCAAGGCCGCCCGGGGCTGCAGATTCAGATAAGTCTTTTATCCTCTATTGTGCATTTCCGTATGAAGTTGGGACATATGAAACCCCGTTCTGCTACTAGACCACTGTGCTCCCCCTTTTTCTTGTACCCAAATCCCTGGGTCGGAACTGGGTCGTAGTCGCGGTGGCGAGGAAATAAATGAGGGGCCTAACTCTACTTCGCCCTGCCTCCGCCAAGAGCGTGAGAATGGTTGACTGAAGTAAGGGGACGACAAGGCCTGTTGCCGGGCGACAATGTTTATCTTAGAAATAACAAGGATTCATTCCTTGGCATGGGCCTCGATCACGCACAAAGAACCCGACAAGCATCCTTTTTCATTAAAAACATCCCATACAGGTACAGTTCATACGGAATAAAAAACATGAGCAAGGGGATTACATGTCTTAAAATTAACAAGTGCCCGCAGGCTTACAAACTAAAAAGAAATAAGGTGCCCGTAATCCCTTTCTTGTCCCTCTCCTTAGAAGGTGGAACAAGATAGCAGGAGGGCAAAAAGAGCGCCTAGGCAAGGTATGAAGAGCAGAAGGCACCATGGGAACGTCCCGGGGCTGGCAGGGGAGCGGGAAGATGAGGCAGCGGGCTGGCAATACGCGACGAAGGCCTCGGTGCCCGCGTACTCCGACTTGAAGGCCGCCACCTGCCTTCTTCGCCTTCTCCAACCCTCCTACGCCAGCCGCCCAAGGAGGCAATGGGGAATGCGCTGATGGAGATCTTGACGAGGAAGGCCCTCGGTGGGGTGCGTGGCTGAGGGAGGGGCAACGCGGTCAGTCGGAGTCGAGGTCGGCCTCCCGCCGCTCGACGCCCTCATCGTCGCTGTCGCTGTCCTCCTCGTCACTCCCACTTGAGGAGGAATCTTCATCGTCGGAGGAGCTCTCCACGCTGCACTTTAGGCGAGTTCCAATATCTCCAAAGACCTTGATGGAGAGCAAGCCGTTCTCCATTAACTTGAAATAGAAAACGAGCCCCACCGTCAGGCTTTGGACACAAGCGAACGCCTTCCATCCACGACGGAGGTACATGACGTGAGGAGCGGGGAAGTCGACGTCGACCCGCGTGCCTCCATTCCCGCAGCCCCTCATGTGCAACCTGAGGGTCTGGGGCGGATCGAGCTCCATCTCCCGAGCAAATGGGGTAGGAAGATGACGACGCGGTGGCCGGCGCATCCTGATGAAGAACTCACGAGGCTAGTGATATGTCTCCAACGTATCTATAATTTTTTATTGTTCCATGCTATATTATATTCTGTTTTGGATGTTTAATGGGCTTTATTATACACTTTTATATTATTTTTGGGACTAACCTATTAACCGGAGGCCCAGCCCAAATTGCTATTTTTTTTGCCTATTTCAGTGTTTCGCAGAAAAAGAATATCAAACAGGGTCCAAACGGAATGAAAACTTCGGGAACGTGATTTTCGGAACAAACGTGATCCAGAGGACTTGGAGTCCATGTCAAGAAAGCAACCAGGAGAGCACGAGGCAGGGGGCGCGCCTACCCCCCCCCCCCAGGCGCGCCCTCCACCCTCATGGGGCCCATGTTGCTCCACCGATGTACTTCTTCCTCCTATATATACCTACGTACCCCCAAACCAACAGAGGCATCCACGAAAACCTAATTCCACCACCGCAACCTTCTGTACCCGTGAGATCCCATCTTGGGGCCTTTTCCGGCGTCCTGCCGGATGGGGAATTGATCACGAAGGGCTTCTACATCAACACCATAGCCTCTCCGATGATGTGTGAGTAGTTTACCTCAGACCTTCGGGTCCATAGTTATTAGCTAGATGGCTTCTTCTCTCTCTTTGGATCTCAATACAAAGTTCTCCACGATTCTTCTGGAGATCTATTCGATGTAATCTTATTTTGCGGTGTGTTTGCCGGGACCGATGAATTGTGGGTTCATGATCAAGTTTATCTATGAACAGTATTTGAATCTTCTCTGAATTCTTTTATGTATGATTGGTTATCTTTGCAAGTCTCTTCGAATTATCAGTTTGGTTTGGCCTACTAGATTGATCTTTCTTGCAATGGGAGAAGTGCTTACCTTTGGGTTCAATCTTGCGGTGTCCTTTCCCAGTCACAGGAGGGGCAGCAAGGCACGTATTGTATTGTTGCCATCGAGGATAACAAGATGGGGTTTATATCATATTGCATGAGTTTATCCCTCTACATCATGTCATCTTGCTTAAAGCGTTACTCTTTTCTTATGAACTTAATACTCTAGATGCATGATGGATAGCGGTCGATGTGTGGAGTAATAGTAGTAGATGCAGGCAGGAGTCGGTCTACTTGTCACGGACGTGATGCCTATATACAGGATCATACCTAGATATTCTCATAGCTATGCTCAGTTCTATCAATTGCTCGACAGTAATTTGTTCACCCACCGTAATACTTATGCTCTTGAGAGAAGCCACTAGTGAAACCTATGGCCCCCGGGTCTATTTTCCATCATATTAATCTTCCAACACTTCGCTATTTCTATTGCCTTTTATTTTACTTTGCATCTTTGTTTCTCTTTATCATCAAAAAAACCAAAAATATTATCTATCAGATCTCGCTCTCGTAAGTGACCGTGAAGGGATTGACAACCCCTTTATTGCGTTGGTTGCGAGGTTCTTATTTGTTTGTGTAGGTGTGAGGGACTTGAGCGTGGTCTCCTACGGGATTGATACCATGGTTCTCAAAAACTGAGGGAAATACTTACGCTAATTTACTGCATCACCCTTTCCTCTTCAAGGGAAAAACCAACGCAGTGCTCAAGAGGTAGCAAGAAGGATTTCTGCGCGCCGTTGCGGGGAGGCTTACACCAAGTCAAGTCAAGATTTGATTTCCCGTCAATGAGCTATTTCTGGCGCCATTGCCGGGGAGTCTACGCAAAAGTCAAGACATACCAAGTACCCATCACATACCCTTATCCCTCGCATTACATTATTTGCCATTTGCCTCTTGTTTTCCTCTCCCCCACTTCACCCTTGCCGTTTTATTCGCTCTCTCTTTTCCGCTCGCTTTGTCTTTATGGGTAGTCCTTTATCTACTCCCTTATCTCCCGAGAATAAAGTTCTTAATTTTAAACAGAGGGAGGGAGAAAATCTAAAAGATGCTTGGTACAGAATTTGCAATGCGCAAAATAGATCTACTAGGAAGCAATCTACTTCCGTTCTTCTTCGCAATCATTATGTAGGCATCACTCCCTGAAATACATACATTCTTGATACCATTACCGGAGGAAATTTCTTGGGTAGCCATACTTTTGATTCTTATAATGCTATGATAGATTTGTTTGGCCCACCACCTCTTTTGGTTAATGGAACTATGTTAACTTTGGAGCATGTGATGCAAAGACTTGAAATTATTGAAAATAAAGTTGCTACCGTAGAGTTAATCAAACATTTGGATAAAAAGATCCACAACCAAATTACCCAATATGGATCTAAGCTAGGAGTCACTTTGAAATTTTTTAAAGAAAAGGAACCCATGGTTAATGAAAGAATAAATCAAGACTCTACTAGAATCGATAAACTTGAGGGTATCATTACCAACTTGGGGACCGCCTTTTCTTCCGTAAAGAACACTTCAAATCCTCCTACCAAAATTGCCAAGTTTATGTATGTTCCTAAAAATAAAGGTGAATCCTCTAATAAGGAAACCGCGGATCTCAAATCAATAAGCGTTCATCCCAATCTTTTTGCTATCATTAAGGAACCATTTGCTACAAATGATTTTTTCGATTTTGTGCCTAGAAGTTTGATAATTAATAGAAATAAAGAAACTCCTAAGGGTTATAGGTGTCTTATTGAAGAATTGCCTACCAAAGATGGCAATACCTAGATCTATCCTTGCTATTATGCCTAGCTAGGGGCGTTAAACGATAGCGCTTGTTGGGAGGCAACCCAATTTTATTTTTAGTTTTTTGCTTTTTGCTTCTGTTTAGGAATAAATATTTGATCTAGCCTCTGGTTAGATTTGGTTTTATGTTTTAATTAGTGTTTGTGCCAAGTTAAACCTATAGGATCTTGTTGGATGATAGTTATTTGATCTTGCTGAAAATTCCAGAAACTTTCTGTTCAGGAAAACAATTGTTAAAAATTACCAGAACGTGATGTGATATTGATTCCAATTGCAGAAGATCAATAAACAAATTATTTAGGTCTTCCTATTTTGGCTGAATTTTTAGAGTTCCAGAAGTTTGCGTTAGTTACAGATTACTACAGACTGTTCTGTTTTTGGCAAATTCTGTTTTTCGTGTGTTGTTTGCTTATTTTGATGAATCTATGGCTAGTAAAATAGTTTCTAAACCATAGAGAAGTTGGAATAAAGTAGGTTTAACACCAATATAAATAAATAATGAGTTAATTACAGTACCTTGAAGTGGTGTTTTGTTTTCTTTCGCTAACGGAGCTCACGAGATTTTCTGTTTAGTTTTGTGTTGTGAAGTTTTCAAGTTTTGGGTAAAGATCTGATGGAGTATGGAACAAGGAGTGGCAAGAGCCTAAGCTTGGGGATTCCCATGGCACCCCAAGATAATCTAAGGACACCTAAAAGCCAAAGCCTGGGGATGCCCCGGAAGGCATCCCCTCTTTCGTCCTCATCCATCGGTAAATTTACTTGGAGCTATATTTTTATTCACCACATGATATGTGTTTTGCTTGGAGCGTCTTGTATTATTTGAGTCTTTATTTGTTAGTTTGCCAAAATCATCCATGATGTACACACATTTTGAGAGAGACACACTAAATTCAGAATTTGTTAGAATACTCTATGTGCTTCACTTATATCTTTTGAGCTATATAGTTTTTGCTCTAGTGCTTCACTTATATCTTTTAGAGCACGGTGGTGGATTTGTTTTATAGAAACTATTGTTCTCTCATGCTTCACTTATATTATTTCGAGAGTCCTACAAAACAGTGTGGTAATTTGCTTTAATTATGATAGGCATTCAAGATTAGTAAAAAAAATCTTATGAGTGTGTTGAATACTATGAGAAGTTTGATGCTTGATAATTGTTTTGAGATATGAAGATGGTAATATTAGAGTCATGCTAGTTGAGTAGTTGTGAATTTGAGAAATACTTGTGTTAAAGTTTGTGATTCCCGTAGCATGCACGTATGGTGAACCGTTATGTGATGAAGTCGGAGCATGATTTATTTATTTATTGTCTTCCTTATGAGTGGCGGTCGGGGACGAGCTATGGTCTTTTCCTACCAATCTATCCCCCTAGGAGCATGCGCGTAATACTTTGTTTCGATAACTAATAGATTTTTGCAACAAGTATATGAGTTCTTTATGACTAATGTTGAGTCCATGGATTATACGCACTATCATCCTTCCGCCATTGCTAGCCTCTCTAATACCGCTCACCTTTCGCCGGTATCATAAACCCACCATATACCTTCCTCAAAACAGCCACCATACCTACCTATCATGACATTTCCATAGCCATTCCGAGATATATTGCCATGCAACTTACCACCGTTCCGTTTATTATGACACGCTCCATCATTGTCATATTGCTTTGCATGATCATGTAGTTGACATCGTATTTGTGGCAAAGCCACCGTTCATAATTATTTCATACATGTCACTCTTGATTCATTGCACATCCCGGTATTCCGTCGGAGGCATTCATATAGAGTCATATTGTTGTTCTAAGTATTGAGTTGTAATTCTTGAGTTGTAAGAAAATAAAAGTGTGATGATCATCATTATTAGAGCATTGTCCCAAGTGAGGAAAGGATGATGGAGACTATGATTCCCCCATAAGTCGGGATGACACTCCGGACTAAATAAAAAAAGAGAGAGAAAGGCCATAAAAAAAGGAAGGCCATAAAAAATGAGAGAAAAAGAGAGAAGGGACAATGCTACTATCCTTTTACCACACTTGTGCTCTAAAGTAACACCATGATCTTCATGATAGAGAGTCTCTTATGTTTTCACTTTCATATACTAGTGGGAAATTTTCATTATAGAACTTGGCTTGTAGATTCCAATGATGGGCTTCCTCAAAATGCCCTAGGTCTTCGTGAGCAAGCGAGTTGGATGCACACCCACTTAGTTTCTTTTGTTGAGCTTCCATATACTTATAGCTCTAGTGCATCCGTTGCATGGCAATCCCTACTCACTCACATTGATATCTATTGATGGGCATCTCCATAGCCCGTTGAAACGCCAAGTTGATGTGGGACTATCTTCTCCCTTTTTGTCTTCTCCACAACCACCATTCTATTCCACATATAGTGCTATGTCCATGGCTCACGCTCATGTATTGCGTGAAGATTGAAAAAGTTTGAGAAGATCAAAAGTATGAAACAATTGCTTGGCTTGTCATCGGGGTTGTGCATGATTTAAATATTTTGTGTGATGAAGATAGAGCATAGCGAGACTATATGATTTTGTAGGGATAACTTTCTTTGGCCATGTTATTTTGAGAAGACATCATTGTTTAGTTAGTATGCTTGAAGTATTATTATTTTTATATCAATATTAAACTTTTGTCTTGAATCTTTCAGATCTGAACATTCATACCACAATTATGCCAAGTAGCATTCCACATCAAAAATTCTGTTTTTATAATTTACCTACTCGAGGACGACCAGGAATTAAGCTTGGGGATGCTTGATACATCTCCAACGTATCTATAATTTTTGATTGTTCCATGCTATATTATATTCTGTTTTGGATGCTTAATGGGCTTTATTATACACTTCTATATTATTTTTGGGACTAACCTATTAACCGGAGGCCCAGCCCAAATTGCTGTTTTTTGCCTATTTAAGTGTTTGAGGAAAAAGATCAAACGGAGTCCAAACGGAATGAAACCTTCGGGAACGTGATTTTCGGAACAAACGTGATCCAGAGGACTTGGACTCCACGTCAAGAAAGCAACGAGGAGAGCACGAGGCAGGGGGCGCGCCTACCCCCCCCCCCCCGGCGCGCCCTCCACCCTCGTGGGGCCCATGTTGCTCCACCGACGTACTTCTTCCTCCTATATATACCTACGTACCCCCTGTCGGTGTCAAAACCGGCGGATCTCGGGTAGGGGGTCCCGAACTGTGCGTCTAGAATCGATGGTAACAGGAGACGGGGGACACGATGTTTACCCAGGTTCGGGCCCTCTCTATGGAGGTAATACCCTACTTCCTGCTTGATTGATCTTGATGGATATGAGTGTTACAAGAGTTGATCTACCACGAGATCGTAATGGCTAAACCCTAGAAGTCTAGCCTATGAGTGTATGGTAATGAATCTGTCCTATCCGGACTATGCTCTCCGGTTTGTATAGACACCGAAGAGATCTAGGGTTACACGAGGTCGGTTACATAAGAGGGAATCTTCATAATCAACCGCCTAGCTCGCCTTCCACGCCAAGTAGTGTCCAATCCGGACACGGGTATAGTCTTCGGTCTTCGTGTCTTGATAGCCCATTAGTCCGGCCCAATGAGTAACAGGCCGGACGCCCAAGGACCCCTTAGTCCAGGACTCCCTCAGTAGCCCCTGAACCTGGCTTCAATGACGAGGAGTCAGGCGCGCAGATTGTCTTCGGCATTGCAAGGCGGGTTCTCCTTCCTCCGAACTCCGATATAGTCTTCGGATGTGATGATTGTATTTGGACATGTGTACATAATTGCAGAAAAATACAATACTCCACGAGTCCAATCGGTCGACAACCGTTGGGATATTGCATCATGCCCGCCCGGTTATTATTTCCAACCGTTGGCTATCCTATCGCCCCATGTCTCGGGAAGCGGTTTTATTGGCACGTCTTGTCAAAGCAGAGATCGTGTCCCCTTATTCATGGGATCTTCAATAATGTTGGTATGGGTAACCCAACCGTCCCCCGGGTACAACTCCTCGAGGATAGGTAAGTCTCGAGACCCAGGAGGGGACGCTCGATATTCAGGGCATTTATATAGGCACCCAGACTTATCTTCCTCTTCTGCACTTGCTTCTTCCTCAACCCCAGCCTTCTCGAGTTTTAGCCCTCGAGTTCCAATCATCAGCCGCCCCAATCATGTCCGGGCCTAGCCGTTCAGGCCGGTGGGTGGCCTCTTCCGTCACGGAGGAGGATATTGCGAACCTTCACGTAGCGAGGTACCTGACCCCAGAAATCCTTCATCGGCTTCCTGCCGAGGGGCAGATTATTCCCACCCCCAAATCTGGTGAGAGGGTAGTATTTGTATCCCACTTCCTTCATGGGCTAGGGTTCGCACTTAGCCCCTTTGTCCGGGGGCTCATGTTCTACTATGGGTTAGACTTTCATGATCTGGCCCCGGACGCCATTCTTCTCATCTCGACATTCATCGTCACGTGTGAAGCCTTCCTCCGGACTCCTCCGCACTTTGGTTTGTGGCTCAAGACTTTTCATGTGAGACCACAGGTGACAGAAGAGGAGAAGGCAGAGTGCGGCAGCGTTGCTATAAGCAAGCTCGCCAGCGCGGTTTGGTTTGAAGGATCTTTCGCCGAGTCTTCCGAACTATGGCAGCAGGGATGGTTTTATGTCAACGAGCTGCGGTGCTCCAAGTGGATGGCTACTCCTGCTTTCCGACCCGGCCCTCCAATTCGACTTGCTTCATGGATCAACAAGGGATTGAACTGGGGATCCGTTAATGAGGTGCAGACTCTGCAAAGTCGCATCCGAAGCCTTACCGAGAGAGGCATCAAGCTTGTGAACATTGTTCAAGTAATGCTAGTCCGCCGAAACCTGCCATGTCAGCGGCGGCCTATCCGTATGTGGGAGTTCAATCCAGAAGGGCGGTGGACCCTTCCGCACTTCTTTGGCACGACGCACGAAGGAATGTGGAAATTATATTTCGGGGAGCGAGAGCAATGGCCGGACACCACCGAAGACGTTGGCCTCGATTGCAATCATCCGGACACTTCGGTAAGTATTCAACACCTTTTATTTCAACATCTTATGACAAGATACTGAGCACTCCGCCCCTACGCAGGACTGGATAAAGAAGGCGGTATTAATCTGGAGTCCGGCGCCCCTTCCCGAAGATCCCGCGTCCACCCTGCTGACGTGGATGTTATTTCCGACACCGTACCGGATGTCTGCAGAGGGGGTGAGAGCGTTGAGCCCAAAGGAGATGCCTGCCACGGCAAGAAGCGGGCTACCTCTAGAGGCCAGGAGGGGAAACTTTCCAAGAAAGGAAAAATGCCATCATCGGTCGACTTGAGCCAGGCGAGCGATGTCAATGTGGAGCCTGATGATGAGGACGAACCTCCGGCCAGACCGTAAGTGAAGCGAGGTACTATAACCATACCTCATTATTTTCTTATTGCTGAAGCAGTTCTCGATATGTGCATGTCCTCGCAGGTTAACGCCTGGTGTTTCTCAATCATCCTCCTCCTCGGGGGACCTTCTTCCAGAGATGATGGAGAGTGACACGCCTTCTCCAGCCTCCTCGCCCAACAGGGCGGATAATCTTGAGGTGTCGTCCCGGAGGGCCCCTTCCGACCGGCAAGTAGCACGGGAAACGAGGAAGGAGTTACCCGAAGGTGGTGCCTCTGTCATTCTAGGTTCGGGGGTCAAGAATGGCGGCCCCGAACTTTCCGGCTCACAACCGGAGATGATTCTGGAGGCAGTTAAGCAGATTCCTTTAATGGAATATCGTGCTCCGGCAACGGTGTCCGAAGACCCAGGAGTGCCGAAGATGCTGACGGACATGCTGCGACAGGCGTCCGTTTTAGAGGAGCACTGCGCCTTAATGGTTACGGTGGTCGAAAAGGTTCTCTCCGCGAAGAGTGGTTGAATGAGGCCTTCATGAGCCTTCTAAGGGGTTTTGAGGTTTGTGATGTAATTTTGTCTATGGAATATTATTGACCGAATGCACCTGTTGTATATGCAGTAGCCCTGAGACTCGGATTGCCTTCCACAAGAAGCGATCAGAGGATCGAAAAGACACACTCAGGTACTGACCTTGTTTTAACTTGGAATGCAGACTGTCTCGCTTCCCGCGGCTACCCGTGGTACGGAAGTGGCCGAACTGCAGCGAAAGCTGGATACTGCGGAGGATGACATTGCATTGATCAACAGGCGTCTTGACGACTCACAAGGTATGTTTGGTGGGCATTCCTTACACCAGTGTGCTTTGTAATTTAAGCTTGACTCTTAAAAGAGTTTTATATGGAATATGCATGAATGCAAATGGTGCTGCCGCCATGGAAACCCTGCGGGCGGAGCTAGCCCGGGCAAAGGAACATGCCCGGTTTAGTAATGTGGCCGCCGAAAAGGCATCAGCCGAGTTGAGGGCCGAACAAGCCGCACGGCGCCAGGGCCAGGAGGCCATGTCCACTATGGCGCGCGAGTTAGAAAATGCAGCTGGCCGCTGTAAACTTCTTGAGAAGGAAAATGAAGCCAAAACGACTGAACTTGACAAGGCCTTATGATAGTTACTTCGGCCTGGTGCAGTGGCTTGCTGATGCGGTGCCACGTATCGACGCTATGAAGCGGTCGGCGTGCATTGAAGGTGCACGGATGGCCTTCACCCGAGTCAGGACGTTCTGGGGGAAGATGAAGGCCATCAATATTGCGACGATGAGTCCACCCAAAGGCAAGGACTGTCCGGAACCGGAGCATTATTTTGGAGACGTCCTAGAGGCCGCCCGCTTGATAGAGGGTCAGTGCTCGAAAGACATAATATTCGAGTGATGTGTACAAGGGTTGTAACCGACAACTTTATAGTTAATCTAATTTTTTTTCTCGAAAGATTGTATTCCTCCTGTGCGGCCGTTTTTAATGTAATTTGAAAGTTTTCCTGTCGTCGGCTTCAGCCCCCTCATAGGAAATACGGGGGTGTTCGGAAAAGCATTGATCACTCGTTATCCAACGTCTTGGTCCATAAAGGAGGTGATAATGCGACGAACCAGGCAATCAGACTATAGGGCGTTAACACTTTCACTTAGCCATAGGAGTTTTATGGTGGGGCTACGACATAGCCCCTAGTATGTATGCGGCGTATCGTAATATTGTGCCTTACATGTTTTGATCTGAAAAAGACCCTTCGTGTGACACGGGGAATCGCTAAAGAGTCGGATAAGTAGTCAAGTGGTTGACCAGCTCTCGTCATATCATGACAGTCAGTTTTCGGCTTTCTCTACTGAGGTGCTCATCCGGTCAAAGCCAGGGCACGATCGCAGTAGTTCTCCCTTTACTACCCTACCCGATAGAGCGGAACGTAGGGTAGCAAACACAGGAGCCGGGCAACCCAACTATTGACCAAAGACAATGATTCAGAGCTGATGCATATAAGGCCAAACTTGCGACGCCGAAGTATGCTATAGAGCTTTTCGGGCTTTTATTGGTGACTCATTTGTTCCCAAGCCGAGCCCCTGGCCGGTTATGCCGAGGTGCGTCTTGTAACACCGCCGTTGCGGCCGTACTCATAAAAAAGAGTATAGAAGATTAGTTCGGATGAAGTTTACTGGGAGTTGAGTAATAAGCCAATGATAAATTTATATTAAAAAGGGAAAAATCCACAACCCCGCCATTTGACATGCTCGGGGTCAGGGACGGAGGAAAAAAGGCATAGTACACGCTTGAAATAGAGAGTGCGGTCAACAAAAACTATTTTGGACCTCCTGTCGCACGTCTGCGCCGCCCGTCCTCTGGGAGGGGTGTCCTTATCTGAAGTAACCCCTTTGGGAAGCGTGCGGATCCGAACTCTGACAGAGTCCGTTGTATATGCAATCCTGTCGGTCACTTGTTTATGATAAAGAAAATTAAAGAAGAATGGATAAAAAACGTTATAGGAATGCTTGCAGGGTTGTCCGTATTGTGCTTCCGCCGCTGCCCATGGTATCTTAAGCGCGTAGTGATGTGCGCGTGGTGTAAATCCTGCCATCATAGTGGGTGGGTGGCGGAAGCCGAACTGCTTTTTCCGCTCTGGTAGTGGTCGGACGTCGGAGGGAAACTGCTTCTGGCTCCCGGTGTTCGGCTGGCGAGCCTTGCCGTCGTGTTTATCGCTTGGTGGCCTGCTTCCCATGTATTCAGCATTAAGCTTGCCTGCCTGCTTGAAGACCCAACAGTTTCTGTTGGTGTGATTAGCTGGCTTATCAGGGTGGCCGTGAATCTGACAAGGTCGGTCCAATATCCTGTCAAGGGCGGATGGTCCGTCCTGTTGGCCTTAAATGGCTTCTTTCGTTGACCGAGTTTCGGATTGTGAAATTCGGCGTTGACCGCTATGTTATGCAATCTTTCGTTATTGCTGCGACTCCTATGCTCGTTTAGTTGTGGCTTGCCGTTGCCGTCTCGGATTTCGGAAGTGCCCGGGTCGCTGGCGTTGTTGCTTTTGCGAGCGAGCCAGTTGTCTTCTCCCGCACAAAAGCGAGTTATTAGAGCGGTAAGGGCTGTCATGGATTTGGGTCCTTCCTGGCCGAGGTGACGTGCTAGCCATTCATCCCGGATGCTATGTTTGAAGGCCGCTAGGGCTTCCGCGTCCGGACAGTCGACAATTTGGTTCTTTTTGACTAAGAACCTAGTCCAGAGTTCTCTGGCTGACTCGCCGGGCTGTTGGACAATATGACTTAGTCGTCGGCCTCTGGTGGCCGGACATATGCTTCTTGGAAGTTTTCACGAAAGGCGTCTTCCAGATCTTCCCAGCTGCCAATAGAATTTTCTGGCAAGCTGTTTAGCCAGTACCGTGCTGGCCCCTTGAGCTTGAGGGGCAGGTATTTAATGGCATGAAGGTCGTCTCCGCGAGCCAAGTGGATATGGAGGAGGAAGTCCTCAATCCATACTGCGGGATCTGTTGTTCCATCGTATGATTCGATGTTGATGGGTTTAAACCCGTCTGGGAATTCATGTTCCATTACCTCGTTGGTGAAGCAAAGAGGGTGTGCGGCTCCTCTATGTTGGGCCACACTATGAATCACATCCGGCGGGCTCCGCTTATGGTTTTCGGACCGAGCATGCTCAGGTCTGTTGTGTCTGAATAGATAACCATTATTGTTGGCTGGGGCACGTCTCCGCGATCTGTGTGTCGATTTTGTGTGTCCGGTTCTACCCTCCGGTTCTTGTTGGATGTCGCGAGTGTCCCCCCGAGCCTCTTTATTCTTGCTTGGATGGCCAGATGGGTTTGTATGGTGCTCTGCTGGGGCTACTGCCTTGCCCGGACCGAACTGTGGTCGGCCTACCGGCTTATTCGATGGTGGTTTGGGCTCCAAAGCTTTGCCATCGTATTGAGGGAGCCACCTACTGTTGTGGTGGCTTTTGTCTGGGGCGCTAAAGTCGTATTCTTCGGTGGCCAGGACCTCGATCCATCTATCGTTGAGCAAATCTTGGCTCACTTGAAGCTGCAGCTGCTTCCTCCTTAGGCCCCTTGTTGTGGCTATGAGCCGGCGTTTGAAGCGCTCCTGTTCTAGAGGTTCCTCGGGCACGATGAATTCCTCGTTGCCGAGGCTCTCTTCTTCCTCGGAGAGTGGGAGATAATTACTATCCTTCGAGTCTTTGTATGTGTCCTGTTCGTCGGGGCTATCCTGCCCGTTTTCCTGGGTGGTCTTGGTGATGAACTCCTGAATGGTGGGCGATCCTCGCCCTGTGCCCTCCTGAGGGAAACGCGCCGCGAAGCATGCCTCCAAGTGGTGCCCAAGCGCCTCCCTCGTGATGTGGGCAAGGTCTGAGGCCCTCCAGAAGAGAGACCCCGAGCCCTGCCCGAGAAGGGCGCCGGGCGCGCCTCCCTATGCGATGGAGGGGGGCGCCCCTGGAGCGGGCGCTTATCCTGACAAGGTTCCAGTTGTGACGCCACCCTCCTAAGGTCCTGCACGGCGCAGCTGCTTCTTCTTCTTGGGGTCGGCCTCAGGAGGGCGCTCGTCCTTGCTGTCGGGGTCGTCGATTGCTGCAGCTTGAAAGGCACGCTCGAGGGAGCACCCCGCGTCTCTTTCTTCGCACGGGATTGTGATGATTCCGCCGCTTCCCGGCATCTTGAGGAGATTGTAGCCGTGATGGGTCACCGCCATGAACTTGGCATGGGCTGCATACCCGAGGATGGCATTGTACGACAGACGGATGTGCGCGACGTCGAAGTCGATGAGCTCGGTGCGGTAGTTCTTGCGTTCTCCGAAGGTGACAGGGAGGCGGACCTGCCCTATCGGTGTGGTAGAACCGTCGGTCACTCCTGAGAAAGGCTTGGTAGGCTGAAGCTGATCATATGGCACTTGGAGGTTGTCGAACGTGTGGACGGACAGGACGTTGAGCCCTGCGCCGCCGTCGATGAGGGTCTTGGTAACTTGCACGTTGCTGATGACTAGTGAACAAAGCATCGGGAGGGCGCCAGCAGTAGCTGCGCACTTGAGCTAATCTACCGAACTGAACATGATGGGGCACTGGGACCATCTGAGAGGGCGTGTCGCCTCGAGCTTGGGGAGGACTGCATTCACTTCACGAGCAAACTATTTGAAGATACGCTGTGAGGCTGGGGCTTGAGCTCCACCCAAGATGCAGGCGATAGCTCCTGGCTCCTGGAAACCCCCAGCCCCCTTGTCCTGATGGTGGTCGTCATTCCTTCTTGGCAGTGGCGGCAGTGGAGGGAGTCCAGCGTTACCTTGATGTCGATCCTCACGAGGCTGATCCCTCCAGGCACCCTCGCGAGGCTGATCCTGCCAGCGGTCCTCGCAAGGCTGGTCGTGCCACTCCTGGCGCAGGCCACGGTCGTCCCAGCGTCCGCCACCATGTCCTCCTACTCGGCCGTAGCCCCGGTCGCCGTGCTCGGGGCGTCGACCGAAGCGTCCTTCGCAAATGGCTCTGAGCTCTTGGCAGTCGCTGGTGTTGTGGTTATTCAGGTTATGGAAGGCGCATAACGGTCGGCTGCTCTTGGATGACTCAGGCTGGTCTCTGCCGCGCTTGGTGTCCGGTTCCGCCCCGAGCACGACTGCTCCCTTGCGCTTCACGTCCGGCCTTGGCTTTCTTCCCCTCTGGGTCTGCAGCCAGGAGCTCGAGAAGGGAGAGGCGCCCCTCCTCAGCTCTTGCGCACTTGGTCGCCAGGTTGAATAACTCCAGAGACATGCACAACTCCTCGTGGATAGCGAGCTCTTCCTTCATCTTGACGTCGCAGACGCCATCAGAGAACGCGGAGATGATGGCCTCGTCCGTCACCTTGGGGATCTTGAGGTGGACGTTGTTGAAGCGCTGGATGTACTTCTGGAGGGTCTCTCCTGATTGTTGCTTGACGCGGCGCAGGTCACCCGCGGCCGGCGGACGGTCGCGAGTGCCCTGGAAGTTGGCGATGAAGCGGTTGCGCATCTCGTCCCTGGAGGAGATCGAGCCTGGGGGCAGGTTCAGGAGCCAGGAGCGGGCTCCATCCTTGAGAGCCATGGGGAACCAGTTCGCCATGACTTTCTCGTCACCGTTGGCCGCTTCGATGCTTAGCTCGTAGAGCTGCAAGAACTCCGTGGGGTCGGGGGTGTCATCGTAGCCAGGAGGCAGATCCGGCTTGAACTTGCCCGGCCAGGCGACGCTACGCAGCTCGGGGGTGAAGGCGCGGCAGCCGGATGTGGTCACCGGGGCCCGCCTTGGGGGTGGAGCTTGGTCTTGATGGGGTCCATGCACTGCCGCTGCAGGCGCCTCGCGGTCTTGCCGCAGCAGCCGGTCCTGGCGCGATGGTGCGAGGAGCGGCGGAGCGTTTTCTTGTGGCGGAGGGACTTCTTGATAGCTTCTCTCTTCCCGCGCGGGCGCTGGACGCGGTGGGTCGCGTCGTGGAGCCGCGCGTCTTGGCGCCAGGGAGCCGTCTTGATGCAGAGGTGGTGGAGGTGCTCCGTGAGCCACGTCGCCCGTGGCTGGCGGAGGGTGAGGCAGAGAGAGGGACGGCGCAGGGGAGCCCCCTGCGGCGCAGACGAGCTCGGCGATGCGGTCGAGCCAGTCCTCGTAGAGGTCATCGACTGGGCGGTAGCGCAGGAGCTCGTGCGCCACGAGGAGTGTGGCCCGTGCGTCCATGGGAGCACGACATGCATGGGATGAAGAACCGGCGGAGGTTAGCGATGGAGTGGCGGTGCGGCCGTCCCGCCGCACCTAGGGGTGCTGCAAGGACGCTTGCTGCTCGTTCCCCACTGGGTCGGTAGCGGCGTTGGCGGCAGGCGACGGGGAACGACGAGGTGGCCCACCGACGGGAGCCGTCTGAGCAACGCGGGCGGCGAGGGCAGCCCGGCGCTCAGCACGAGCGCGGCGAGCGTCCGCCATGGAGACGATGGAGCAACGGGGCGCGGAGCGACGGAAGGAAGCTTCGGCGCACCCCTACCTGGCGCGCCAAATGTCGGATCACGGGTTCCAGCAAAACCCTCAAGGTTCGAACACTGGCGCGCGTGCGAAGTTTTCCTGCCTACCGATCCACGCCCTAGCTCGCTAAGATCTCGCGGACGAACTCGACGAACTCGCAACACAAAAGACAAAAGATTTATACTGGTCCGGGCCATCGTTGTGGTGTAATACCCTACTCCAGTGTGGTGGTGGTGGATTGCCTCTTGGGCTGATGATGAACAGTACAAAGGGAAGAACATCCTCCTAAGGTTGAGGTGTTCTTGTGCTCGGTGTGTGGCTAAGGGTTGGGTGAGATGCCTCTGAATGAGTTATCCCCTACGGTGGTGACTAGCTCTACTTATATAGGCCCTGGTCCTCTCCCCAAATATTGAGCGGGAAGGGAGCCAACAACGGCCAATTTGAAAGGGGACAGCCAGTACAGCTTATCCTGACAAAAGCGGTCTTCGCCTGCAAAAGGCTCTGGTGGTGACGCCGCCTTGGGCTCCATGGTGACCTCCGTCTTGCCGTCCTGCTGGTCTTGGTCTCGTTGCACCGATATAGAAACCTTTGCTTGATGCCTCATTACTCCGCGCCTGCGCTTGCCCCTTTAGCACCAAAGAGGAAACGAGGACGCTGTGCGCGCTAGCGCCCGCCTGGTCTTGACCGTCATGGCTCACGTCACGAGGACCTTGCGAGGTTTACCTTGCCTTGATCTCTCCGCCCCTCGTGAGCCTGCCTGGCAAGGCCGCTCCTGAGGAGGTCTCACGTCGTCCGCCTCGCGAGGCTTGGCCCCTCGCGAGGGTCTTGAATGCCTTGTCGATGAAGGTGGGCCGTACAGGCCTGCTAGCTCAGCCACGCCGTGGGCCGCAGGCAGGCAAGTCAGGGGACCCCCGTTCCCAGAACGCCGACAAAGTTTCATGTAGTCGACGTTCACATGACACCACTAAGGGAACCACAACATACATACTATCAAAATATCGAACACATATCAAATTCACATGATTACTTGCAAAATGATTTCTCCCGTGACCTCAAGAACAAAAGTAACTACTCACAAATAATAATCATGCTCAAGATCAGAGGGGTATTAAATAGCATATTAGATCTGAACATATAATCTTCCACCAAATAAACCATATAGTAATCAACTACAAGATGTAATCAACACTACTAGTCACCCACAAGCACCAATCTATAGTTCCGATAACAAGATTGAACACAAGAGATGAACTAGGGTTTGAGATCAGATGGTGCTGTTGAAGATGTTGATGGAGATTGCCCTCCCCAAGATGGGAGAGTTGTTGCTGATGATGGGGACGATGATTTCCCCCTCCGGGAGGGAAGTTCCCCCGGCGGAATCATTCCGCCGGAGGGCAAAAGTGCTCCTGCCCAAGTTCCGCCTCAAGACGGCGGCGCTCCGTCCCGAAAGTCCTCTCCTTATTTTTCTAGGTAAAAATGACATCTATACCAGAAGATGGGCACCGGAGGTGGGCCTGGGTGAGCACAACCCACCAGGGCGCGCCTGGGCTCCCGTGCGCGCCCAGGTGGGTTGTGCCCATCTGGTGGGCCTCCTATGGTTCTTATTTGGTCCAATATTCATCATATATTCCATAAAAATTCTCCATGAAGTTTCAGCCTGTTTGGAGTTGTACAGAATAGGTAGCCTGGCGTAGCTTTTCCAGGTCCAGATTTCCAGCTGCCGGAAATCTCCCTCTTTGTGTGTACCTTGTAAATTATCAGAGAAAATGCATTAGAATTACTCCAAAAATCATTATTATGCATAAAAACATCATAAATAATAGTAGGAAAACATGATGCAAAATGGACGTATCACTAGCACGAAGCGTCATGGGCCCTTTATCAAAGATAGCGGCCCACTGCCATTAATGGGCCCTCCTAATGGGCTCGCAGGGGCCAAAATTGTCTTGGGCCTTTGATTGATCGGATTTGGTCATGTCCATAAATTTTCCTCGTAATAGGCTCAAAGTAATAGATGGGCTGAAATGGGCGTTGGCTAATTGGGCCTACAGCCATGTCCAAACTTTAGCGGGCCTAATAAGTTGACGGGTCATAACCACGCCGAAAGCTCTATTGGCTGCTATAACTGAAACGAGCCAATGGCTAATGCTTGGCCCAGTTATGAAACCAAGGTATCAATCCAATAGGAGAACCAAGCAACACTATGTAAACGGTACCTGCACACAAAGAACAAATCCTCGCAACCCAACACGTAAGAGGGGTTGTCAATCCCTCATCTGTAAAAAGATATATTGGTCTATATGTGTTAGGATAAATAGATCTGAATAAAATGTGAAATAAAATAAGTAAAGAAAAAGTGCAGCAAGGTATTTTTGGGTTTTTGGAATAATAGATCTGAAAACAATTGCGAATAAAAATATATCTCAAAGCAATATGATAAAATATAGACCCGGGGGTCGTAGATTTCACTAGTGGCTTCTCTCGAGAAAATAGCATACGGTGGGTAAACAAATTAATGTTGGTCAATTGATAGAAGATCAAATAATTATGACAATATCCAAGGCAATGATCAATATATAGGCATCACGTCTAAGATTAGTAGACCGACTCCTGCCTGCATCTACTACTATTACTCCACACATCGACAGCTATCCACATGCATCTAGTGTATTAAGTTCATGGAGAAACGGAGTAATGCAATAAGAATGATGACATGATGTAGTCAAGATCTATTCATGTAGAAGGAATAGACCCCCATCTTGTTATCCTTAATAGCAAAAATACATGCGTGCCTCGCTGCCCGTTCTGTCACTGGGGGAGGACACCACAAGATTGAACCCATCACTAAGCACCTCTTCGCATGGCAAGAAAAATTGATCTAGTTAGCCTAAATAAACCAAAGATTCGAAGAAGAAATACCAGGCTATAAATAATCATGCATATAAGAGATCAAAGAAGACTCAAATAATATTCATGGATATAGATATGATCATAAACTCAAAGTTCATCGGATCCCAACAAGCACACCCCAAAAAGTTTTACATCAAATAGATCTCCAAGAGACAATTGTATTGAGAATCAAAAAGAGAGAAGAAGCCATCTAGCTACTTACTACGGACCCATAGGTCTATGGTGGACTACTCACGCATCTTCGGAGAGGCACCAATGAGGATCATGAACCCTCCGCGATGGTGTTAGATTGGATCTCGTGGTTCTGGAACTTGCAGCGGCTGGAATTGTGTTTCGTTGACTCCCCTAGGGTTTCTGGAATATTTGGGAATTTATAGGGCGAAGAGGCGGCGTGCCTAGGTGTCTTGTGGGCCCTAAAGGCCTCCCCTTTGGTCCTTCCTTGGCCCCCAAGTTGTCTTATGGTTGAAAACAATTCTCGAAAAAGTTTATCTGCATTTGGACTCCGTTTGATAGGGATATTCTGCAAAGTAAAAAACAAGCAAAAAAACAGCAACTGGCACTGGGCACTATGTCAATAGGTTTGTCCCAGAAAATGATATAAAGTTGCTATAAAATGATTGTAAAACATACAAGAATGATAATATAACAGCATAGAACAATCAAAAATTATAGATACGTTGGAGACGTATCAGCATCCCCAAACTTAATTCCTGCTCGTCCTCGAGTAGGTAAATGATAAACACAGAATTTTTGATGTGGAATGCTGCCTAACATGTTCATCACATATTCTTTTCTTTTGTAGCATGGACATTTGGACTTTTAGATGGTTCAAAGCAATAGTCTAGTTTTGACATGAAGATTTCAATACTCAAGCATATCAATAAGCAACCATGTCTTTCAAAATATCAATACTAAAGAAAGTTACCCCTATCCCATCATGGTCAATCATTGATCCGTTCACGAAACACACTCGAATATTAGCTACATCCAATGCTCAAGTACGATCATAGTGCTCCCTAGTTGGTGCTTTATAAGAGAAGATGGAGATTCAATAAATCGCATAAAGTAAATAGATAGGTCCTTCACAGAGGGAAGCAGAGATTTGTAGAGGTGCGAGAGCTCAAAGCAAAAATTGAGAGATAAAAAAAATTTGAGAGGCATGCTTTTCCCGTCAATGAAAACGACTGAGTAATTCACAACACTATCCATGCTAGATATATCATAGGCAGTTGCCAAACATAATATAAAGTTTATTCCTTTTTCCACCATTCTTTCACAATCCATGGCTAGCCATATCCACAGGTGCCTTCCATACCAACACTTTCCAAGGAATTTATTATTTGAGAAAATAAAGTAAATTTCTTTTCATTTCGGGACTGGGAATCCCTATTACCGTTGTACTCTCATGCAATGACAAGTGAATAAACACTCGTCTTGAGAATAACACATCTAGCATGGAAAATATTGGCCACCCCCTGCCGCTTCATGAGCGGTACGGGCACACAAAAAGGAAATTAATTATTAAAATTAGAGATGGCACATACGAATTTACTTAGAACAGCATGGAAATACCACATATAGGTAGGTATGGTGGACTCATATGGCAAAACTGGGTTTTAGAATTTTGGATGCACAAGTAGTATTTCTACTTAGTACAAGTGGAGGCTAGCAAAAATATTGAGAAGAAACCAACCAAGAACAAAATTTCTCATAAACGAGCATTAAGCATAACTAACACCGAATAATGCACCATAAGTAGGATGTAATTTCATTGCATAACTATTGACTTTCCTGCTTGCATAGGGAATCACAAACCTTAACACCAATATTCTTACTAAAGCATAATTATTCACCAACATGACTCATATATTACTATCATCATATCTCAAAACTATTAAAAGAATCAAGTTTATTTTGTCCAATGATCTTCATGATCTTCATGAAAGTTTTTATTATATCCCTCTTGAATATCTATCACTTTGGGACTAGTTTCGTATGTTGCAATTGCTTTTGACAAGCTCAAACAAATTTAAGTGAAGAACATGAGCATAAAGATTTTCATCTCTCAAAATAATATAAGAGAAACATGAGAGAATTTTTTCAAAAATTTACTAACTCTCAAAAAAACTAAGTGAAGCAAGAGAGAATTTATTCAAAAATATTAAAGCACGTCGTGCTAAAAAAGATATAAGTGAAGCACTAGAGCAATTCCATAGCTCAAAAAATTTAAGTGAAGCATAATGAGCAATTCTAACAAATCATAGCATAATTTTGGCTCTCTAAAATAGGTGTGTCCAGCAAGTATAGATGACACAAACTAATAAGCAAAACAAGCAAGGGGTCATATCATACAAGACGCTCCAAGCAAAACTCATGATATGTGACGAATAAAAATATGTGACGAAGAAAGAGGGGATGCCTTCCAGGGGATCCCCAAGCTTAGTTGATTGGTTCTCCTTGAATATTAACTTGGGTTTGCATGGGCATCCCCAAGCTTAGGCTCTTTTCACTCCTTATTCCTTCATCCATCGTGATCTCACCCAAAACTTGAAAACTTCAATCACACAAAACTTAACAAAACCTTCGTGAGATCCGTTAGTATACTAAAGCAAATCACTACTCTAAGCACTCTTGCAAACCCATTCGTATTTTATTATTGCATTATATCTACTGTATTCTAACTTTACCATGGCTTATACCCCCCCCCCCCCCCCCCCCGATACAATCCATAGATTCATCAAAATAAGCACACAATGCAACGAAAACAGAATCTGTCAAAAATAGAACAGTCTATTGTAATCTAGACATTGTCCATACTTATGTAACTCCAAAACTTATGAACAATTATGAAAACGCAGGCAATTTGTATATCAATCTTGTGTAAAAAAATTAGAATTTTGTCATGCTTCTGTGATTTTTAATAATTCTTCTAGTGGGCGCAAAAGTTTCTGGTTTTCAGCAAGATCAAATCAACTATCACCAAACATGATCCCAAAGGTTTACTTGGAACAAACACTAATTAAAACATAAAAAACACAATCATAACATTAGCATAATTGTGTGAACACTTAGGAACAGAAAGAAAAAGTCAAACATAAATTTTATTCATTGGGTTGCCTCCCAACAAGCTATCATTTTATGCCCCTAGCTAGGCATAATGCGTAGATTCAAGCGTTGTGGATGCCCTCATTATTGATTAATATGGTGGCTTAATTCTTCCTCTAGGGAAGTGCTCCATACCCTTTCTAAGTGGAAACAGGAATTTAATATTCCCTTCTTTCATATCAATCACGACACCTATAGTGCGTAAAAATGATCTACCAAGTATAATTGGACAAGACCGATTGCAATCAATATCAACAACAATAAAATCTATGGGAACATAGTTCCTATTTGCAAGAATAAGAACATCATTAGTTCTTCCCAAAGGCTTTTAATAGTAGCATCACCAATTGCAAATTAAGAGAACATTCTTCATTAGGGTAAGACCAAGCACATCACAAAGAGATTTCGGAATTGTGGAAATAGTAGCACCCAAATCACATAAAGCAAGGCACTCATAATTTTTAATCTTGACTTTAATGGTGGGATTCCCATTCATCATGTAATTTTCTAGGAATTGAAATCTCTCACTCCAACTTTTCTTCTAAAGCTTTCATCATGGCATCTACGATATGTTTAGTAAAAGCTTTATTTTGTTCATAGGCATGGTGCGAATTTACCATGGATTGCAACAAAGAAATACATTCAATGAAAGAGCAATTATCATAGTTAAAGTCTTTGAAATCCAAAAGAGTGGGCACAAGTTAAAGTTTGGACCTCTCCAAACCCACTTCTATCAAATTTTTCATCAAGATTTTCACCCTCCGAATTATCAGGATGCCTTCTAGCTAAAGTTGACTCTTCTTGAGTCCCTTTATCATAAATTTTAATCTTACTAAACAAGGAATCGATAGAAGAAACACCAATCACTTTAAGATCTTCATCATTTTTGTCTTCTAAAGAAATTGGCCTAGCAGCCATTTGATTTAATAGGGTAGCTTGTGCATCGGATCTTTTGCCTAGCAAATTTTAAGCATGAGCATACTTGGATTAGAGATTACAAACTTCTCTACTAATGTTTTCTTATAGCATCTAACATAGTAGAGTGTTCTTTAAATTCCTTGGTAAAATGCTTATTGTGCTCAAATTGTGTAGTCATATATTCCTTTGTACTTTTTCAATCTCAAGCAAAATATTGGGGTAAGGAATATCATAGTACTTTTTTGAGACATCGTGGCTACGCAAACAACATTGCAAACAAAAAGATATATCTGACAAGAAAACTTTCATATACTTTTGGCAACTTTTTATACTATTTTTGGGACTAACATATTGATCCAGTGCCCAGTGCCAGTTCCTGTTTGTTGCATGTTTATGTTTCGCAGAAACCCAATATCAAACGGAGTCCAAACGGGATAAAAACGGACGGAGAATTATTTTGGAATATTTATGATTTTTGGAAAGTAAAATCAACGCGAGACGGTGCCCGAGGGGGCCACAAGGCAGGGGGCGCGCCCTGGACCCTCGTGGGTACCCCGTAAGGCGGTTGACGCTCTTCTTTTGCCGCAAGAAAGCTAATTTTTAGGAAAAAAATCACGGCAAAGATTTCAGTCCAATCGGAGTTACGGATCTCCATATATATATACGAAATGGTGAAAGGGCAGCAGAAGGGAACGCAGAAACAGAGAGAGACAGAGAGACAGATCCAATCTAGGAGGGGCTCTCGCCCCTCCCACGCCATGGAGGCCAAGGACCAGAGGGGAAAGCCTTCTCCCATCTAGGGAGGAGGTCAAGGAAGAAGAAGACGAAGGGTCCCCCGCTCCCCTTCTCTTCCGGTGGTGCCGGAACGCTACCGTGGCCATCATCATCACCGCAATCTTCACCAACAACTTCACCGCCATCATCACCAACTCTTCCCCCCTCTATGCAGTGGTGTAACCTCTCTCTTACCCACTGTAATCTCTACTTGAACATGGTGCTCAATGCTATATATTATTTCCCAATGATGTGTGTCTATCCTATGATGTTTGAGTAGATCTGTTTTGTCCTATGGGTTAATTGATGATCGTGATTGGTTTGAGTTGCATGTTTTATTATTGGTGCTGTCCGATGGTGCTCTCCGTGTCGTGCAAGCGTGAGGGGTTCCCGCTGTAGGGTTTGCAATATATTCATGATTTGCTTATGGTGGGTGGCGTGAGTGACAGAAGCACAGACCCAAGTAAGTAGGTTGTTTGCGTATGGGATAAGAGGACTTGATGCTTTAATGCTATGGTTGGGTTTTACCTTAATGATCTTTTGTAGTTGCGGATGCTTGCTAGAGTTCCAATCATAAGTGCATATGATCCAAGTAGAGAAAGTATGTTAGCTAATGCCTCTCCCTCAAATAAAATTGCAATAATGATTACCGGTCTAGTTATCGATTGCCTAGGGACAAATAACTTTCTCGTAACAAAAAGCTCTTTACTAAAACTAATTTAGTTGTGTCTTCATCTAAACAGCCCCTAATTTTTATTTACGTGCTCTTTATTATCTTGCAAACCTATCCAAAAACACCTACAAAGTACTTCTAGTTTCATACTTGTTCTAGGTAAAGCGAACGTTAAGCGTGCGTAGAGTTGTATCGGTGGTCGATACAACTTGAGGGAATATTTGTTCTACCTTTAGCTCCTCGTTGGGTTCGACACTCTTACTTATCGAACGAGGCTACAATTGATCCCCTATACTTGTGGGTTATCAAGACCTTTTCCTGGTGCCGTTGCCGGGGAGCAATAGCGTGGGGTGAATATTCTCGTGTGTGCTTGTTTGCTTTATGACTAAGTAATTTTTATTTGCTGTTCTTAGTTGTTCTCTATCTTTAGTTATGGATATGGAACACGAAATACCGAAAAAATTAGGTGTACTTGCTGTTCATGGAGATGGGGAACCTCCTAAAACCCTCGATGCTCGTTATGTGATAGATATTACGTACTACTTTGATAATCCTGAGAAAACCCCATTCAATTTGGTAATGGGAGACACGTTGGATCAACGTGAATACTTTAGGAATTATCGCTTGACTCAAAAAGGGAAACTATTATGGGATCAAATTTATATGTTGAAGTGGTATGCTAGGCAACTATGCTTGAGATATGATTATACTTGTTGCTCTAGGATGAAGTATCCACACCTTCCCTTTTCATGCAAATTTAATGATAATAAAACCTTGGCTTCTTATGCTAGAGGTATATATGATTACTATGATGTGGAACAAATAGAAGAATTTGTTGCTTTTATGGGTGCTTATGAAATTGAATCTATGTTCAAAGAATATGAAAATCTTTATGATGTTGTTTACAGACCTGAAAATTTAGCTATCCTTAAATATTGTTATGAGAATTATGAATACAATTCCGATATTTATCCGTTTATTGAGAAAGTCTCCGTTGTCCCAGAAGAGACTAATATTTTGCAGGAATCTATGGAAGAAGAAATTGATGAAACTGTGAGCTCATTGGATGAAAAAGATGAGGAGGAGAGTGAAGAACAAAAGGAGGAAGAGCGGATTGATCACCCGTGCCCACCTTCTAATGAGAGTAACTCTTCAACTCATACATTCTTTAATTTCCCTTCATGCTTACCGAAGGATGAATGCTATGATAATTGTTATGATCCCGTTGATTCTTTTGAAATATCCCTTTTTGATGATGCTTGCTATGCTTGTGGCCAAGATGCCAATATGAATTATGCTTATGGAGATGAACTTGCTATAGTTCCTTATGTTAAACATGAAATTGTTGCTATTGCACCCACGCATGATAGTCCTATTATCTTTTGGAATTCTCCCAACTACACTATATCGGAGATGTTTACCCTTATTAAGGATTATATTGATGGGTTGCCTTATACCGTTGCACATGATGATTTTGATGAATATAATATGCATATGCTTGCTGGTCCTACTTGCAATTATTATGAGAGAGGAACTATATCTCCACCTCTCTATGTTTCCAACACGATAAAATTGCAAGAAACTGTTTATACTATGCATTGGCCTTTAATTTGTGTGCATGAATTGTTCTTTTATGACATGCCGATGCATAGGAAGAGAGTTAGATTTCGTTGTTGCATGATATATGTTGCCTTGTGCTCACTACTAAATGCCAAATCATCGCTAATTAAAATTGGCTTTGATATACCTTGGGATCCGGGTGGATTCACTACTTGAGCACTATATGCCTAGCTTAATGGTTTTAAAAAAGCGCTGCCAGGGAGACAACCCGGAAGTTTTAGAGAGTCATTTATTTCTGTTGAGTGCTTTTATATAGTTTAAAAACAAAAAAAATAAAGAGGGGAACCCGAAACTTTTCAAAAAGAAAAGCGAAAGTGAGAAAGATGAGCATTGTTGAAGTGGGAGCTAGCCTTGAACTTTGTTCATGCTCACGGAAAACTTTGTGAATCTTGATTACAGAAACTTTTCCACAGAAGTAATTATCCCCTTGTAAAATTCCATTGTATTATAAAAATAATGTGCTAAGGTTTGCCTTTAGGATGTTTACAATGCTTGTTGGTTTGTACGGTGCAGGACAGAAACTTTGTCTGTAGTGCGCGATTTTTAATTTTTTACTGGAACGTCAAATGGTTCTGATTCTTTTTGCAATGTATTTCTATACAAATGTTTTATTGTTCCTAATTTTGGAAGAATTTTTCAAGTATCAGAAGTATGGTGAATGTTCAGATTATTACAGACTGGTCTGTTTTAGACAGATTCTGTTTTTCATGCATAGTTTGCGTGTTTTGATGAAACTATCGATATATATCAGTGGATTAAGCCATGAAAAAGTTATACTACAGTAGACACAATGCAACAACAAAATATGAATTGGTTTGAAACAGTACTTAGAGTAGTGATTTGCTTTATTATACTAACGGATCTTACCGAGTTTTCTGTTCAAGTTTTGTGTGGATGAAGTGTTCGATGATCGAGAAGGTCTCGATGTGAGGAGAAGGAAGAGAGGCAAGAGCTCAAGCTTGGGGATTCCGAAGGCACCCCAAGTAAATATTCAAGGAGACTCAAGCGTCTAAGCTTGGGGATGCCCCGGAAGGCATCCCCTCTTTCTTCAACAAATATCAGTATGTTTTCGGATTCGTTTCGTTCATTCAATATGTGCAAATCTTGGAGCGTCTTTTGAATTTAGTTTTCATTTTTCTTTTACGCACCATGCTGGTATGAGATAGTCCTTGGTTGATTTATAGAATGCTCTTCGCACTTCGCTTATATCTTTTGAGTATGGCTTTATAGAATGCTTAATGTGCTTCACTTATATCATTTGAAGTTTGGATTGCCTGTTTCTCTTCACATAGAAAACCGCCATTTGTAGAATGCTCTTTTGCTTCACTTATATTTGTTAGAGCATGGGCATATCTTTTGTAGAAAGAATTAAACTCTCTTGCTTCACTTATATCTATTTAGAGAGATGACAGGAACTGGTCATTCACATGGTTAGTCATAAAATCCTACATAAAGCTTGTAGATCACTGAATATGATATGTTTGATTCCTTGCAATAGTTTTGTGATATAAAGATGGTGATATTAGGTTCATGCTAGTGGGTAGTTGTGGATTTTAGAAATACTGTGATTCCCGTAGCATGCACGTATGGTGAACCGTTATGTAACGAAGTCGGAGCATGATTTATTTATTGATTGTCTTCCTTATGAGTGGCGGTCGGGGACGAGCGATGGTCTTTTCCTACCAATCTATCCCCCTAGGGGCATGCGTAGTAGTACTTTGCTTCGAGGGCTAATAAACTTTTGCAATAAGTATATGAGTTCTTTATGACTAATGTGAGTCCATGTATTATACGCACTCTCACCCTTCCATTATTGCTAGCCTCTTCGGTACCGTGCATTGCCCTTTCTCACATCGAGAGTTGGTGCAAACTTCGCAGGTGCATCCAAACCCCGTGATACGATACGCTCTATCACACATAAGCCTCATTATATCTTCCGCAAAACAGCCACCATACCTACCTATCATGGCATTTCCATAGCCATTCCGAGATATATTGCCATGCAACTTCCATCATCATCACATACGACTTGAGCATTTATTGTCATATTGCTTTGCATGATCGTAAGATAGCTAGCATGATGTTGTCATAGCTTGTCCGTTTTTTGATGTCATTGCTACGCTAGATCATTGCACATCCCGGTACACCGCTGGAGGCATTCATATAGAGTCATATCTTTGTTCTAGATATCGAGTTGTAATATTGAGTTGTAAGTAAATAAAAGTGTGATGATCATCATTATTAGAGCATTGCCCCGGTGAGGAAAGGATGATGGAAACTATGATTCCCCCACAAGTCGGGATGAGACTCCGGATCAAAAAAATAAAAAAATAAAAAAAGAGAAGGCCCAAAAAAATGAGAGAAAAGAGAGAAGGGGCAATGCTGCTATCCTTTTACCACACTTGTGCTTCAAAGTAGCACCGTGTTCTTCATATAGAGAGTCTCTTGAGTTATCACTTTCATATACTAGTGGGAATTTTCATTATAGAACTTGGCTTGTATATTCCAACAACGATGGGCTTCCTCAAATGCCCTAGGTCTTCATGATCAAGCAAGTTGGATGCACACCCACTTAGTTTCAATTTGAGCTTTCATATACTTATAGCTCTAGTGCATCTGTTGCATGGCAATCCCTACTCCTCACATTGACATTAATTGATGGGCATCTCCATAGCCCATTGATTAGCCGCGTCGATGTGAGACTTTCTCCTTTTTTGTCTTCTCCACATAACCCCCATCATAATATTCTATTCCACCTATAGTGCTATGTCCATGGCTCACGCTCATGTATTGCCCGAGGGTTGAAAAAGCTAAAGCGCGTTAAAAAGTATGAACCAATTGCTCGGCTTGTCATCGAGGTTGTGCATGATTTGAATATTTTGTGTGGTGAAGATGGAGCATAGCCAGACTATATGATTTTGTAGGGATAACTTTCTTTGGCCTTGTTATTTTGAAAAGACATGATAGCTTTACTAGTAGGCTTGAAGTATTATTGTTTTTAGGTCAAATGGTAGATATTGCTTTGAATCACTCGTATCTTAATATTCATGCCATGATTAGATACATGATCAAGATAATGCTAGGTAGCATTCCACATCAAAAATTATCTTTTTTATCATTTACCTACTCGAGGACGAGCTGGAATTAAGCTTGGGGATGCTGATACGTCTCCGTCGTATCTATAATTTTTGATTGTTCCATGCCAATATTCTACAACTTTCATATACTTTTGGCAACTTTTTATACTATTTTTGGGACTAACATATTGATCCAGTGCCCAGTGCCAGTTCCTGTTTGTTGCATGTTTATGTTTCGCAAAAACCCAATATCAAACGGAGTCCAAACGGGATAAAAATGGACGGAGAATTATTTTGGAATATTTATGATTTTTGGGAAGTAAAATCAACGCGACACGGTGCCCAAGGGGGCCACGAGGCAGGGGGCGCGCCCTGGACCCTCGTGGGCACCCCATAAGGCGGTTCATGCTCTTCTTTTGCCGCAAGAAAGCTAATTAATAGGGGGGAAATCATGGCGAAGATTTCAGTCCAATCGGAGTTACGGATCTCCATATATATACGAAACGGTGAAAGGGCAGCAGAAGGGAACGCAGAAACAGAGAGAGACAGAGAGACAGATCAAATCTCGGAGGGGCTCTCGCCCCTCCCACGCCATGGAGGCCAAGGACCAGAGGGGAAACCCTTCTCCCATCTAGGGAGGAGGTCAAGGAAGAGGAAGACGAAGGGTCCCCCTCTCCCCTTCTCTTCCGGTGGCGCCGGAACGCTGCCGTGGCCATCATCATCACCGCAATCTTCACCAACAACTTCACCGCCATCATCACCAACTCTTCCCCCCTCTATGCAGCGGTGTAACCTCTCTATTACCCGCTGTAATCTCTACTTAAACATGGTGCTCAACGCTATATATTATTTCCCAATGATGTATGGCTATCCTATGATGTTTGAGTAGATCCGTTTTGTCCTATTGGTTAATTGATGATCGTGATTGGTTTGAGTTGCATGTTTTATTATTGGTGTTGTCCTATGGTGCTCTCCATGTCGCGCAAGCGTGAGGGATTCCCGCTGTAGGGTTTGCAATATGTTCATGATTTTCTTATGGTGGGTGGCGTGAGTGATAGAAGCACAGACCCGAGTAAGTAGGTTGTTTGTGTATGGGATAAAGTGGACTTGATGCTTTAATGCTATGATTGGGTTTTACCTTAATGATCTTTAGTAGTTGCGGATGCTTGCTAGAGTTCCAATCATAAGTGCTTATGATCCAAGTAGAGAAAGTATGTTAGCTTATGCCTCTCCCTCAAATAAAATTGCAATAATGATTACCGGTCTAGTTATCGACTGCCTAGGGACAAATAACTTTCTCGTAACAAAAAGCTCTTTACTAAAACTAATTTAGTTGTGTCTTCATCTAAACAGCCCCTAATTTTTATTTAAGTGCTCTTTATTATCTTGCAAACCTATCCAAAAACACCTACAAAGTACTTCTAGTTTCATACTTGTTCTAGGTAAAGCGAACGTTAAGCATGCGTAGAGTTGTATCGGTGGTTGATAGAACTTGAGGGAATATTTGTTCTACCTGTAGCTCCTCGTTGGGTTCGACCCTCTTACTTATCGAAAGAGGCTACAATTGATCCCCTGTACTTGTGGGTTATCTGGCATCACGTCCAAGATTAGTAGACCGACTCTTGCCTGCATCTACTACTATTACTCCACACTTCGACCGCTATCCAGCATGCATCTAGTGTATTAAGTTCATGGAGAAACAGAGTAATGCAATAAGAACGATGACATGATGTAGACAAGATTTATTCATGTAGGAATAGACCCCATCTTGTTATCCTTAATAGCAACGATACATGTGTGCCTTGCTGCCCCTTCTGTCACTGGGAGGGGACACCGCAAGATCGAACCCATCACAAAGCACCTCTTCCCATGGCAAGAAAAATAGATATAGTTGGCCTAACTAAACCAAAGCCTTGAAGAAGAAATATGAGGCTATAAATAATCATGCATATAAGAGATCAAAGAAGACTCAAATAATATTCATGGATATAGATCTGATAATAAAATCAAAGTTCATCGGATCCCAACAAACACATCGCAAAAAAGTTTACATCAAATAGATCTCCAAGAGACCATTGTATCGAGAATCAAAAAGAGAGAAGAAGCCATCTAGCTACTACCTGCGGACCTATAGGTCCATGGTGGACTACTCACGCATCATCGGAAAGGCACCAATGAGGATGATGAACCCCTCCATGATGGTGTTAGATTGGATCTCGTGGTTCTAGAACTTGCGGCAGATGGAATTGTGTTTTGTCGACTCCCCTAGGGTTTCTGGAATATTTGGGAATTTATAGGGCGAAAAGGCGGTGCAGGAGACCCTTGTGGGCCCCACAACCCATCTGGGTGCGTCTGGAACTCCTGGCGCGCCCAGGTGTCTTGTGGGGCCCACAGGCCTCCGCCCTGGTCCTTCCTTGGCCCCCCAAGTTGTCTTATGGTCCCAAAAAATCTCCAAAATGTTTCACTATGTTTGGACTCCGTTTGATAGGGATATTCTGCGAAGTAAAAAACAAGCAAAAAACTGCAACTGGCACTGGGCACTATGTCAATAGGTTAGTCCCCAAAAATGATATAAAGTTGCTATAAAATGATTGTAAAACATCCAATAATGGTAATATAACGGCGTAGAACAATACAAATTTATAGATACGTTGGAGACGTATCACCCAATTCCCTGTCGAGTCGTTAACAGGCCGAAATCGAAGCAGGCCATAAGTGGGCCGATTTGATTTCATGGGCCGTTAACAGGCCGATAGTAAGGTCGGGCTGTATATGGCCCAACTGTGTTGCGGGCCTTTTGTAGGCCGAAAGAAACACCAGGCTGGTATTGGACTAGGAAGAGCATGGGCCGCTAAGAGGCCAAAAGTCAGGTCAGACTGTATATGGTCCAATTGTGTTGTGGGCCTTTAGCAGGACGAAGGAGAAACCGGGTTGGTATTGGACCATGTAGAGCATGGGCCGTTAAGAGGCCAAAACTCAGGTCGGACTATAAATGGCCCAACTCGTGTATGGGCTGTTAACAGGGTGAAAGACACACCTTGCTGGAAATTGGCCCAACACTTGAATGGGTCGCTAAAAGGCCGAAAAACGTACATCCTTAAAATTAGCCCATCCCTGGAATAGGCTGTTAACAGGCCGAAATTACCTCGGGCCGCTATTGAGCCCAAATATATAGCGGGCTGTTAACGGGCTCGAACTGATGATGGGTTACAATGGTGTCAAATAGTTAACAGTCATTAATGGGCCATACACAAGTAGGCCCTAAATGGGTCGGCCTTTTTCACCAAAATGGGCCACCGTTGGGTCATGCCACGTGTCAACGTATCACAGGCGCCTCCCGTCCATTGAATGGATGACATCTGTCCCAATGCTAAGCCGACACATGGTTCCTATGGCCATTGAGAATTTTTACACGTGCAAAATCCCCATTGGTCCGGGCTATTAACGGGTTATCCGATCCAAACCGGAACCCAATAGCTTAATGGTGACTCGTTACGGTGGATGCCACGTGTCGGTTACCCTTGATGAAAACACTTCCATGACGTGCCATTTATTGTCATGGAAGTGGACACTTCCGTGATGATAATTTTGGTATTGTCATGGAACACGTGTACGGTAGCATAGGTATGACTATCTTGATTGTGTCATAAAATTGCCATGCATGTACATGCATGACAGAAAGTGTGACCTACTGTGACAAACACGCACCATCACGGAAGTGTTTTTTTAGTGAGATGTTGATGAAGTTGGTCCTCCCACGATGAGAGGATTGTTGGTGATGACGATGGCTTCGATTTCCCCCTCATGGAGGGAAGTTTCCCCGGCGGAACCGCTTCGCTGGAGAGCGAAAGTGCTCCTACTCAGGTTCCTCGAGACGGCGGTGCTTCGTCCCAAAAGTTCTCACCTGATTTTTTTCTAGGGAAAGTGGCTTCATATAGCAGAAGATGGACCTCGGAGGCTGGCCAGGGGGCCCATGAGCCACCAGGGCACGCCCAGGTGCCTCGTGGGCACCTGGTGGACCTCCTCTGGTATTCTTTTCTCCAATATTATATATATATTCCAAAATAATTCTTCGTGAAATTTCTGCTCATTTGGAGTTTTGCAAAATAGGTATCTATGATGTAGCTTTTTCAGGTACAGAAGTCTAGCTGCCGACAATCTCTCTCTTCACGTAATCTTGCAAATTGAGAGAGAAAAGGCATTATAATTTCACCACAAAGTATTATATTGATCAAAAACATTATAAATAACAGTGGGAAAACATGATGCATAATAGACGTATCAACTCCCCCAAGCTTAGACTCGCTTGCCCTCAAGCGAAAGCCGATATCGATAATCATGTCCACATGTTCAGAGAGAGAGGTGTCGATAAAAACAAAATACAAACATAGTAGCATCATGATCATTATCATAGCAGCAATATATATTGTCATAGGACTTTTCGTAGCAAGTAATGACTCATCACAACAACCAAGTATAAAGCATAAATTTCTTGAAAACTAACAAATTGTGTTCTCAGTCAACAAGGCAATTGCAATTCATCATATTTTCAAGAAGGGTCACATGTAAGAGCTTTTGTTTAGCAAGTCTAGATACTCAATCATCATTTAGTCTTCTATGATTCTTGACACTCACGACATATATATGGAGCAAAAAGTTTCACTCAGACACATAGAAAGATAGGGGCTTATAGTTTCGCCTCCCAACTCATTTACCGCAAGGGTAATGCCCACAATAATAACTCATGATCACTCATATCCAACTAGATATGTATGCCTAGATCTTTCCACACCACATGATGCATTCATAGAGAAAAAAATTGAAAAAGGAGTAGAGGAGAACACTATTGACTCTTGCATGAAAAGTAAATACATAACAGGTAAAAGATAGGACCTTTGTAGAAGGAAGCAGAGGTTGTCATGTGCTTTTTGTTTTTGGATGTGCAAGCTCTTAATGTAAAGGAATGTCACTTTATATTGCCCCTAGTGATAGCAACCATTCTTATGCAGTTCGTCGCTTTTATTTCTTTACCATCACAAGATCGTACAAAGCTTATTTTCCCTTACAATAAAAGATCATACATCTTTAGGAGCAATTTTTATTGCTTGATGCACTGATGATAACTTACTTGAAGGATCTTATTCAATCCATAGGTAGATATAGTGGACTCTCATGGTATGAAACTGGGTTTAAGAGTTTTGGATGCACAAGTAGTATCTCTACTTGGTGCGGATTTTTGGCTAGCAAAGATATTGAGCACGCACCACATGTTGGAGGATCCATAACAATATAAATTCTATGTGAATATAAGCAAACATAACTCATTACGTTGTCTTCCTTGTCCAACGTCAACAATTTGACATAAAACATTTAATGGGGGCTCACAATCATAAAATATGTCCAAGATAGTCTAATTGTATGTGAAACTTCTCTTCCCTTATTAATCTTACATGAATTGCGTCATTGACCAATACTATGTTTGTTAACTTCCAATAAATTTGATCACTTATACTTTTCTTTATGTGAAGTCATTACTCTCCATGGGATTAGCATATGATCTTTCCGTTATTTTCATTGCTAAGATTGAAACATAATAAAGAAGCAAGACTCAAACTACTCTTTATTATATAACTCTCATCTCGATTACATAGATAGATAGATCACGAAACTAGCACTCGAAAATAGATCATACTAAACTTTTATGCTACTAAATCAAGAAATATCTAAGGATCGAACTAAGATAGGTAAAGATAATAAAAGGGATGGTGATATGATACCGGGGCACCTCCCCCAAGATTGGCACAAGCCTAGGGTGATGCCCATACCCGTGTACTCAAGTTTCTTTCTTCGGGGATGGTGGTGATGATGAGGTAGTGGGCTTGCCCTCCATCTTCCATGCCATAGGTTCCCCATCATAAAAGGAGGAACGAGTCTCCGGGGTCCTAAAACTTGCAACTAAACTCATACCTTTAAATCTTGCCTCATACTCAAAATTTTGATTTTGAAGATCATAGATTTGGGCCTAGAGATAGTCAATTCGATCGTTGAGCTTGAAGATGGTGTCTCCAATCTCCTTGCCATCCACCTTGTGCTCAGTGGTGAATTCTGTGATCATGGAGTAGTTGGCGTTGAGTTCGCGTTCCACCATCCCTTGGAAGATCTCCTGCTCCACTGCTTCGAGATTGGCCTCCATGCTTCCGGACTTCTAGGGCCCTTGAAAGTCCCAGATGTGAAGCACTCCCTCCCGCATCTCAATGCCTTGAGGGAGTTTCATCACCTCCGGTGGGTGGGGGTTGACGACCTTCTCATAGAACTTGTCCTTGGAGGAGCTTGGTGGAACCATGGCGATCTAGATCTGTCAGAAAAATAGCATGAAACAAAGACAGAGGAGATTTCTATGATGCTGTGGTCAAAACGTCCAGGGGTATATATAAAGAATTTTTATCTTGCAAATGAAGTATTCCAGAAGAAAACAGAGTCGGGAAGGAACACAAGGGGCCCACGAGCCACCAGGGTGCGCCTAGGGGGTGGGCGCACCCAAGTGCCTCGTGCGAGCCTGGTGTGCCCCCTCGGCTGTTTCTTATTTTGGTATTTTTTTCTAATTCCAAAACTGACAAAAATATTTTTATGGAATTTTTGGAGTCGGTTTACTTAGAGCATCTCTAGCAGACACCTTAAAACGCCGCGACCCGTAAAATAACCGCCAAAATACAGGTCGGCGCGGAAAATCCTGCACGAACAGACCTCGCAAACGCGTCCAACCAGTAAAAGTTTTTTGCGTGGCGCGATATAATTCCCGTCCCAACCCACGAAAATGCGGGTCCCCCCGGGCCCGTCGGCGCCCTGTATATAGCGGGAGCGGTTGGTGGGGAGGACATTGCAGCCCGCACTTTTCCCCACCTACCACCGCCCCTCTCCACCTCGCCCTGCCGCCGGACCACCGCCCATGATTCCGGCGAAAGTAGTCAGTGGGATCATGCTGAAAGGCCGCCACACGCCCGAGGTTCCCCTCTGCCACTCCCTCCTATGTCGGCAGACCAGAAAGTTGCAGGTCGGTGGCCGTTCGAGGCGGGCGGCCGGATTTGGCTTTTTCAGCCACCGGTGGCTGCACCAAGCAATGGAATGGTCGGGGAGCACCCCGCGCAGTCCTTACAAAGTCTCATCGCTGCATGCAGGTACGGGATCATCTTGTAGCTGCCGCCGATGGTTTGCCGGCGGGGATTCGGCCGGCCGGCTGGCAGCCGGGCTTGGTGCTCGCGCAGCAGTTGTGCGGCTCGCCGATGCCGCTAATACAGTGCAATGGCTGCACACAGAAAATGCTGCGGCTGACTTCGGGCACGCCGAAGCACCCTAGATGGGTGTTCTTCAAATGCGGAAACGACGGGGTATGTGTTGTTTTCATTCGGCTTTGTCACCATATTCTTTGGTTCAATTGCAATAGCTCATTTTGTACATCGTCATGTGTGTAGGAAGATTGATGCTTATTTTGGTTTGGGGAAAAAGAATACATTGATTTATTGATACAAAGAAACTTAATAGATGTTCGTGCACTCCTTAGTAGAAATGAAGCTAATGATGCGGGTGCATGTGCACTCGGAGTTATTGACCTTGATAGCTCCGTAATGATAAACTTCTTCAATGATATACGGTCCTTCCCATTAAAAGAGAAGTTTTCCAGCGAAAAATAAAAAACGAGAGTCGTACAATAGAACATACTCACCTACTTTGTACTCCCGTTTTTGAATTCTTTTATCATGCCATCTTTTAACCTTTTCTTTAATAAACTTGGCATTTTCATGTTCTTGGGTTCTCCAGTCATCTAACGAGCTAATGTCAAATAACCTCGTTTCACTCGCAAGTTTGAAGTCATAATTAAGTTCTTTCATTGCCCAATATGCTTTATGTTCTGATTCAAGAGGTAAATGACATGCTTTTCCATAGACCATCTTATAAGGGGACATACCCATAGGATTTTTATAAGCCGCTCTATATGCCCACAATGCATCATCAAGTTTCTTAGACCAATTCTTTCTAGATCTATTAACGGTCTATTGCAAAATCAATTTTATTTCTCTATTCCTCAATTCAACTTGACCAGTAGATTCAGGATGATAAGTTGATCCAATTCTATGGTTGACATCATGTTTAGCAAGAAGTTTACGAAATGCACCATGAATAAAATGTGAACCACCATCAGTCATTAAATATCTAGGGACTCCAATCCTCGGGAAAATAACTTCTTTAAGCATTTAAATAGATGTGTTATGATCAGCACTACTAGTTCGAATAGCTTCTACCCACTTAGTAATGTAATCAACAGCAACTCGAATATGTGTATACCCATTAGAGGAAGGAAAAGGTCCCATGTAATCAAAATGCCCAAACATCAAATGGTTCAATAACAAGTGAATACTTCATAGGAATTTCCTCACATCTACTAGATTACCAATTATTTAACACTCATCATAAGAAAGGACAAACTTACGTGCATCCTCGAAGAGAGTAGGCCAATAAAAACCAGATTGTAATACCTTATGTGCAGTTCTGTCTCCAGCATGGTGTCCTCCATATGCCTCGGAATGAACTTCCGTAGGATTTGTTCCTGTTCATACTCTGGTACACAACATCTAATAATACCATCTACTCCTTTATAAAGATGTGGGTCATCCCAAAATTAATGTCTCAAATCAAAGAAAAACTTTTTCTTTTGTTGCTATGTGAAACTAGGCGGTATATATTTAGTAACATTGTAATTATCATAGTTTACATACCAAGGACTATTACGAGAAGCATTTATAATAGCTAATTGTTCATCAGGAAAACTATCATTAATAGGCAGTGGGTCATCAAGAACATTTTCCATTCTAGACAAATTATCAGCTACGGGGTTCTCAGCTCCCTTTCTATCAATAATAGGCAAATCAAATTCTTGTAGCAAAAGAACCCACCGAATGAGTCTAGGTTTAGCATCTTTCTTTTCCATAAGATATTTAATAGTAGCAGAATGAGTGTGAACAATTACTTTAGAATCAAAAATAGTATCTAAATTTATCACATGCAAAAACAACTACTAAAAATTCTTTCTTGGTAGTAGCATAATTTCTTTGAGCACTGCCTAGAGTTTTACTAGCATAATAAATAATATTCAATTTCTTATCAACTCTTTCTCCTAGAATAGCGCCAACAACATAGTCACAAGCATCACACATAATTTCAAAAGGCAAGTTCCAATCAGGTGGTTGAAAAATAGGTGCAGAGGTCAAGGCTTTCTTAAGTATTTTAAAGGCTTCTATACAATCATCATAAAAAACAAATGGAACATATTTTTGCAAAATATTAATAAGGGGCCTAGAAATTTTAGATAAGTCTTTAATAAACCTTCTATAGAAACCAACATGACCAAGAAAACTTCTTATACCTTTTATATCTTTAGGACACGCCATTTTCTCAATTGCATCAACTTTAGCTTTATCTACTTCAATACCTCATTCAGAAATTTTATGCCTAAGGGCAATACCTTCATTTACCATAAAGTGGCACTTCTCCCAATTCAAGACAAGAATAGTTTCATCACATGTTTGCAAAACTCGATCAAGGTTGCTTAAGCAATCATCAAAAGAATTCCATACACAGAAAATGATCCATGAATACCTCAACAATCTTTTCACAAAAATCATAGAATATAGTAGTCTTCCATCTTTGAAACGTAGTAGGTGTGTTGCATAAACCGAAAGGCATGGGTCTATAAGCATAAGTTCCAAAAGGACAAGTAAATGTAGTTTTCTCTTTATCTTCTTTTGACACAGGTATTTGAGAGAAACCAGAATATCCCATCAAGGAAACAAAAGTGTGTATGCTTAGACAATCTTTCTAACATTTGGTCAATAAAAGGCAAGCGGTAATGATCTTTTGTAGTAGCTTTGTTTGATTTCCTAAAATCAATTACCCTCCTATAACCAATTACAATTCTTTGTGGGATAAGTTCATTTTTATCATTAGGAACAACGGTGATGCATCCTTTCTTAATTAGGTACACAATGAACATGACTTACCCATCTAATATCAGCTATGGGATAGATTATACCTGCCTCTAGAAGCTTTAATATTTTAGTTCTTACCACATCCTTCGTCTTAGGATTTAATCATCGTTGATGATTAACAACTGGCTTAGCATCAGGCTCCATATTAATCTTGTGCTGACATAGAGTGGGAATAATGAATATTGTCAAGAGTGTATCCAATAGCAAGACGGTGCTTCTTAGAGTTTTTAGTAATCTCTTTTCTTCATGCTCTGAAAGGTTAGCACTCATAATAACATGATATATCTTCTTTTCATCCAGATAAGCATATTTCAATGTATCAGGTAATTGTTTCAATTCAAACACGGGATCACTCTTAGGTGGAAAAGGGTCTTCAAGAGTTTTACAGGAAAGTTGTGTTTAAGGATAGGTACTTCTTTGAAAAATATATCATCTATTTCATTCCTTTCATTCATATGCATATCATTTTCATGGTGTAGCAAATATTGTTCTAAAGGATCGGTAGGAGAAACAGAAATAGAATGAAGACCAATAATTTCATCTTTACTAGACAATTATTTCTCATGTGGTTGTCTATTAAACTTAGAGAAATTGAACTCGTGAGATACATCACCAAATTTAACTCTAACCTTCTCTTTAACACAATCAATTTCAGCAGTAACGGTATTCAAGAAAGGTCTACCAAATATAATGGGAACAAAATTATGTTGTTGTGGACCAAGTACTAAGAAATCGGTGGGGTATTTGATCTTACCACACAAGACTTCAACATACCAAACAATCCCAAGCAGTGTAATAGTATCTGTATTTGCTAGATTAATAGTGACATCAATATCTTCAATCTCAGCAGGTGCAATATCATTCATAAATTCTTGATATAGAGTAAACGAAGTAGCACTGACACTAGCGCCCATATCACATAAACTATGATAACAATGATTTCCAATTTTAATAGAGACAACAGGCATGCCCACTACTGATTTATTCTTATCTAGCTTATTGATATGTCCATTTTGCATCATGCTTTTATATCAATATTTATTACATTATGGGCTGTTATTACACATTATGTCACAATACATATGCCTATTCTCTCTTATTTTACAAGGTTTACATGAAGAGGGAGAATGCCGGCAGCTGGAATTCTGGGCTGGAAAAGGAGCAAATATTAGAGACCTATTCTGCACAACTCCAAAAGTCCTGAAACTTCACGGAGGCACATTTGGGAATATATAAAAAAATACTGGAGAAAGAATCAACCAGAGGGGGCCCACACCCTGGCCATGAGGGTGGGGGCGCACCCTACCCCCTGGGTGCGCCCCTTGTCTCGTGGGCCCCCTGGCAGGCCTCCGATGCCCATCTTCTGCTATATGAAGTATTTCGTTCCAGAAAAAACAAGAAGGAAGCTTTCGGGACGAAACACCGCCGCCCCGAGGCGGAACCTGGCGAAACCAATCTAGGGCTCCGGCGGAGCTATTCTGCCAGGGAAACATCCCTTCGGGAGGGGGAAATCATCACCATCGTCATCACCACCGATCCTCTCATCGGGAGGGGGTCAATATCCATCAACATCTTCACCAGCACCATCTCCTCTCAAACCCTAGTTCATCTCTTGTATCCAATCTTTGTCTCAAAACCTCAGATTGGTACGTGTGGGTTGCTAGTAGTGTTGATTACTCCTTGTAGTTGATGCTAGTTGGTTTATTTGGTGGAAGATCATATGTTCAGATCCCTTATGCATATTAATACCCCTCTGATTATGAACATGAATATGATTTGTGAGTAGTTACGTTTGTTCCTGAGGACATGGGAGATGTCTTGCTATAAGTAGTCATGTGAATTTGGTATTTGTTCGATATTTTGATGAGATGTATGTTGTCTTTCCTCTAGTTGTGTTATGTGAACGTCGACTACATGACACTTCACCATTGTTTGGGCCTAGATGAAGGCATTTGGAAGTAATAAGTAGGTGATGGGTTGCTAGAGTGACAGAAGCTTAAACCCTAGTTTATGCGTTGCTTCGTAAGGGGCTGATTTGGATCCATATGTTTCATGCTATGGTTAGATTTACCTTATTACTTCTTTTGTAGTTGTGGATGCTTGCAATAGGGGTTAATCATAAGTGGGATGCTTGTCAAAGGACGGGCAGTACCCAAGCACCGGTCCACCCACATATCAAATTATCAAAGTAACGAATGTGAATCATATGAGCGTGATGAAAACTAGCTTGACGATAATTCCCATGTGTCCTCGGGAGCGTTTTCCTTCATATAAGAGTTTGTCCAGGCTTGTCCTTAGCTACAAAAAGGATCGGGCCATCTTGCTGCACCTTATTTACTTTCATTACTTGTTACCCGTTACAAATTACCTTATCACAAAACTATCTGTTACCGATAATTTCAGTGCTCGCAGAGAATACTTTACTGAAAACCGCTTGTCATTTCCTTCTGCTCCTCGTTGGGTTCAACACTCTTACTTATCGAAGGGACTACGATAGATCCCCTATACTTGTGGTTCATCAAGACTATTTTCTGGTGCCATTGCCTGGGAGTGAAGCGCCTTTGGTAAGTGGAATTTGGTAAGGAAAATTTTATATAGTGTGCTGAAATTTACTGTCACTTGTTACTATGGAAATTCATCCTTTGAGGGGCTTGTTCGGGCTATCTTCACCCCGACCAGTAGAGCAAAGAGTTTCTCCTCAACCTACAGAACCTACTGAAAATGTTTACTTTGAAATTCCTTCGGGTATGATAGAGAAACTGCTAGTAATCCTTTTACAGGAGATGGAACATTGCATCCCGATTTGCACCTAATCTATGTGGATGAAGTTTGTTGATTATTTGAGCTTGTAGGTATGCCCGAGGATGTTATCAAGAAGAAGGTCTTCCCTTTATCTTTGAAGGGAAAGGCATTCACATGGTTTAGGCTATGTGATGATATGGGATCATGGAACTACAACCGATTGAAATTGGAAATTTATCAGAAGATTTATCCTATGCATCTTGTTCATCGTGATCGTAATTATATATATAATTTTTGGCCTCGCGAAGGAGAAAGCATCGCTCAGGCTTGGGGAGGCTTAATTCAATGTTATATTAATGCCCCAATCATGAGCTCTCAAGAGAAATTATTATTCAAAAATTTTATGCTCGGCTTTCTCTCAATAATCGCTCCATGCTCGATACTTCTTGTACTGGTTCTTTTATGATGAAGACTATTGAATTCAAATGGGATTTATTGGAAAGAATTAAACGCAACTCTGAAGATTAGGACCTCGATGAAGGTAAGGAGTCAGGTATAACACCTAAGTTTGATTGTGTTAAATCTTTTATGGATACCGATGTTTTCCGTGAATTTAGCACTAAATATGGACTTGACTCTGAGATAGTAGCTTCTTTCTGTGATTCCTTTGCTACTCATGTTGATCTCCCTAAGGAGAAGTGGTTTAAATATCATCCTCCCATTGAAGTAAAAGTAGTTGAACCTATTAAAGTTGAAGAAAAGACTATCACTTATAATGTTGATCCTATTGTTCCTACCGCTTATATTGAGAAACCACCTTTCCCTGTTAGAATAAAGGATCATGCTAAAGCTTAAATTGTGGTTTGTAAGAGTTGAACCTAGTATTGCTATGGTTAAAGATCTCTTGGCTGATAATATTGATGGGCATGTTATTTACTTCTGTGATGAAGCTGCTAGAATTGCTAGACCCGATACTAAGGGTAAACATAGACCTGTTGTTGGCATGCCTGTTATTTCTGTTAAAATAGGAGATCATTGTTATCATGGCTTATGTCAAATGGGTGCTAGTGCAAGTGCAATACCTCATTCCTTATACAAAGAAAGTATGCATGATATTGCACCTGCTGAGATAGAAGAGATAGATGTTACAATTAAGCTTGCCAATAGAGGTACTATTTCACCAATTGGGATTGTTAGTGTGTTGAAGTCTTGTGTGGGAAAGTTAAATATCCTACTGATTTTCTTGTTCTTGGTTCCCCATAAGATGACTTTTGTCCCATTATATTTGGTAGGCCTTTCTTGAATACTGTTAATGCTAAGATAGATTGCGAAAAGGATATTGTTACTGTTGGATTAGGGGATATGTCTCATGATTTTAATTTTGCTAAATTTCGTAGACAACCCCACGATTAAGAATTGCCTAGTAAAGATGAAATTATTGGTCTTGCTTCTATTGCCATGCCTCCTAATGATCCTTTAGAACAATATTTGCTAGACCATGAAAATGATATGTTTATGAATGAAAGAAGGGAAATAGATGAAGTCTTCTTTAAACAGGGACCTGTTTTGAAGCAAAACTTGCCTGTTGAAATTCTAGAGGATCCTCCTCCACCCAAGGGTGATCCCGTGTTTGAGCTTAAACCATTACCTGATACTCTTAAATATGATTATCTTGATGAAAAGAAGATATATCCTGTTATTATTAGTGCTAACCTTTCAGAGCAAGAAGAAGAGAAATTATTTTAAACTCTGAAGAAGCACTGTGCTGCTATTGGATATACTCTTGATGATCTTAAGGGCATTAGTCCCACTCTATGCCAGCACAAAATATAATTGGAGAAAGACGCTAAACCAGTTGTTGATCACCAACGACGGTTAAATCCTAAGATGAAAGAAGTGGTATGAAAACAAATACTAAAGCTCCTGGAGGCAGGTATAATTTATCCCATTGCTGATACTTAGTGGGTAAGTCCTGTCCAATGTGTCCCTAAGAAGGGAGGTATTACTGTTGTTCCTAATGATAAAGATGAATTGATCCCACAAAGAATTGTTACAGGTTATAGAATGGTAATTGATTTCCGCAAATTGAATAAAGCCACTAAAAAGGATCATTACCCTTTACCTTTTATTGATCAAATGCTAGAAACATTATCAAAACATACACATTTTTGCTTTCTAGATGGTTATTCTGGTTTCTCTCAAATACCTGTGTCAAAAGATGATCAAGAAAAGACCACTTTTACTTTCCCTTTCGGTACCTTTGCTTATAGATGTATGCCTTTTGGTTTATGCAATGCACCTGCTACCATTCAAAGATGTATGACTGCTATATTCCCTGACTTTTGTGAAAAGATTGTTGAGGTTTTCATGGATGATTTCTCCGTATATGGAACTTCTTTTGATGATTGCTTAAGCAACCTTGATCGAGTTTTGCAGAGATGCGAAGAAACTAATCTTGTCTTGAATTGGGAGAAGTGCCACTTATGGTTAATGAAGGTATTGTCTTGGGGCATAAAATTTCAGAAAGAGGTATTGAAGTTGATAAAGCTAAAGTTGATGCTATTGAAAAGATGTCGTGTCCTAAGGACATTAAAGGTATAAGAAGTTTCCTTGGTCATGCCAGTTTTTATAGGAGGTTCATTAAGGACTTCTCTAAAATTTCTAGGCCTCTGACTAATCTCTTACAGAAAGATGTTCCTTTTGTCTTTGATGATGATTGCGTAGAAGCATTTGAAATACTTAAGAAAGCCTTGATTTCTGCACCTATTGTTCAGCCTCCTGATTGGAATTTACCCTTTGAAATTATGTGTGATGCTAGTGATTATGATATAGGCGCTGTTCTGGGACAAAGAGTTGATAAGAAATTAAATGTTATCCAATATGCTAGTAAAACTCTAGACAGTGCCCAGAGAAATTATGCTACTACTGAAAAAGAATTTTTAGCAGTTGTATTTGCTTGTGATAAGTTCAGACCTTATATTGTTGATTCTAAAGTAACAGTTCACACTGATCATGCTGCTATTAAATATCTTATGGAAAAGAAAGATGCCAGACCTAGACTTATTAGATGGGTTCTCCTACTACAAGAATTTGATTTGCATATTATTGATAGAAAGGGAGCTGAGAACCCCGTTGCAGACAACTTGTCTAGGTTAGAGAATGTTCTTGATGACTCACTACCTATTGATGATAGCTTTCCTGATGAACAATTAGTTGTCATAAATGCTTCTCGTACTGCTCCATGGTATGCTGATTACACTAATTACATTGTTGCTAAATTTATACCACCTAGTTTCACATACCAGCAAAAGAAAAAGTTTTTCTATGATTTAAGACATTACTTCTGGGATGACCCACATCTTTTTAAAGAGGGAGTAGATGGTGTTATTAGACATTGTGTACCTGAGCATGAACAGGAACAGATCCTATGCAAGTGTCACTCCGAAGCTTATGGAGGACACCACGCTGGAGATAGAACTGCACATAAGGTATTGCAATCCGGTTTCTATTGGCCTACTCTTTTCAAAGATGCCCGTAAGTTTGTCTTGTCTTGTGATGAATGTCAAAGAATCTGTAATATTAGTAGACGTCAAGAAATGCCTATGAACTATTCACTTGTTATTGAACCATTTGTTGTTTGGGGCTTTGATTACATGGGACCGTTTCCTTCCTCTAATGGGTATACACATATTTTAGTTGTTGTTGATTAGGTTACCAAGTGGGTAGAAGCTATTCCAACTAGTAGTGTTGATCATAACACCTCTATTAAGATGCTTAAAGAAGTTATTTTTCCAAGGTTTGGAGTCCCTAGATATTTAATTACTGATGGTGGTTCACATTTTATTCATGGTGCTTTTCGTAAGATGCTTGCTAAGTATGATGTTAATCATAGAATTGCATCTCCATATCATCCATAGTCTAGTGGTCAAGTAGAAGTAAGTAATAGAGAGATTAAATTAATTTTGCAAAAGACTGTTAATAGATCTAGAAAGAATTGGTCCAAGAAACTTGATGATGCATTATGGGCCTGTAGAACTGCATATAAGAATCCTATGGGTATGTCTCCATATAAAATGGTTTATGGAAAAGCATGTCACTTACCTCTCGAACCAGAACATAAGGCATATTGGGCCATTAAAGAGCTCAATTCTGATTTCAAACTTGCCGGTGAGAAGAGGCTATTTGACATTAGCTCACTTGATGAATGGAGAACCCAGGCCTATGAGAATGCCAAACAGTTTAAAGAAAAGGTTAAAAGATGGCATGACAAAAGGATACAAAAGTGTGAGTTTACCATAGGTGATTATGTTTTGCTATACAACTCTCTTTTAAGATTATTTGCAGGAAAACTTCTCTCTAAATGGGAAGGTCCTTATGTTATCAAGGAGGTCTATCGTTTCGGGCCATAAAAATCAACAACTTCGAAGGCACAAATCCAAAGGTGGTGAACGGTCAAAGAATCAAACATTATATCTCAGGTAACCCAATAAAAGTTGAAACTAATGTTATTGAAACCGTAACCCCGGAGGAATACATAAGGGACACTTTCCAGAACATTTCAGACTCCGAAAAGGAATAGGTATGTGGTGCGGTAAGTAAACCGACTCCAAAACAGTTCTAATAGCAATTTTTCTCCATTTTGGAATATTTAAGAAAATAGGAAAATAAGAAGTAGTCCGAAGAGGACACGAGGCATCCACGAGGGTGGAGGGCGCGCCCTACCCCCCTGGGCGCGCCCCCTACCTCGTGGGCACCTCATGTGCCCTCCGGACTATGTTTTCTTGTGCGATACTTCTTTTGGTCGGTAAAAATTCATTATATAATCTCCCGAAGGTTTTGACCACCATACCACGCAAACATCCTCTGTGTTTGTTTTGAGTTGTTTCTGTAGCAGGTTTGGAGCAAGATGTCATCTCAGGATTCCGACGGAGAGAGCTATGTCTCATATCTCGTTGCTGACCCAAAGACCTATGGGAATCTATCTCCTTGTGGTCGAACTACGAATGATGAGGAGGATGCTCATTTGATGAGAATCAATTATTCAAGTTCGGAGGAGGAGGATGTCCCTCTACCTCAACCTGGGGATATGCACCTGAAGTTCAAGAAGTCTAGTCTTGCTAAGAGGGCTAAACTGTCTAACAACTGATCTATTCCTTCTCGTTTTCGGCAGAAAAGCAAAGGAGATTTATGTGACAAGATCTTGAAGCTGGAATCAGAGGTTGATGATTTAAAGGAGGAAATTGCTCTTCTCAATGACAATATGAAGAAGTTGAAGGCACAATTGTCATCGTCAACAACTCCATCATCACCACCTCCGAAGAAGGAGACATAATTACATGGGTATGGGCACTCCCCTTGGCAATTGCCAAGCTTGGGGGAGGTGCCCCGGTATCGTATCACCATCACACTCCTATCTTTACCGTTTTTCTTAGTTCGATCCTTTTGGTAATATCTTGATCTAGTAAAATAAAGTTTTAGTATGATCTAGTTTTGAGTTTTGCTTTATGATCCTTCTATGTAATCGAGTCCGTGAGCTATATATAATAACAATTAGTTTTGAGTCAAGGGCTTTGATTATCTTACTATGATCTAGAGGGAATAAAAAAAGAATTAAAGAGATCCTATTGATCTTATGGAGAGTAACGACTTCACATATAAAGAGTATGATGAATAAAAGTTGTTGAGAGTTGACAAACATAGTTTTGGTCATCGTTGCAATTAATAGGAGGTAATAAAGAAAGAGAGGTTTTCACATATAAATATACTATCTTGGACATCTTTTATGATTGTGAGCACTCATTAAAATATGACATGCTAAAAGGTTGATGTTGGACAAGGAAGACAACGTAATGGGTTATGTTTTCTTATATCCAAAATAAAGTATATTGTCATGGATCATCCAACATGTTGAGCTTGCCTTTCCCCCTCATGCTAGCCAAATTCTTTGCACCAAGTAGAGATACTACTTGTGCTTCCAAATATCCTTAAACCCAGTTTTGCCATGAGTGTCCACCATACCTACATATGGATTGAGTAAGATCCTTCAAGTAAGTTGTCATTGTTGCATGCAATACAAATTGCTGTCTAAATATGTATGATTTATTAGTGTGGAGAAAATAAGCTTTATACAATCTTGTGATACGGAAGAAATAAAAGCGACGGACTGCATAATAAAGGTCCATATCACAAGTGGCAATATAAAGTGACGTTCTTTCACATTAAGATTTTGTGCGTCGTACAATAAAAGCACGTGACAACCTCTGCTTCCCTCTGCGATGGGCCTATCTTTTACTTATGTCTTATACCTTATACAAGAGTCATGGTGATCTTCACCTTTCCTTTTTACATTTTATCCTTTGGCAAGCGCATTGTGTTGGAAAGATCCTGATATATATATATCCAATTGGATGTAAGTTATCATAAACTATTATTGTTGACATTACCCTTGAGGTAAAAGGTTGGGAGGCAACACTATAAGCCCCTATCTTTCTCTATGTCCGATTAAAACTCCATAACCATAAGTATTGCGTGAGTATTAGCAATTGTGAAAGGCTAAATGATATTTGAGTATGTGGACTTGCTGAAAAGCTCTTATATTGACTCTTTCCTATGTTTTGATAAATTGCAATTGCCTCAATGACCGAGATTGTAGTTTGTTAGTTTCCAATGAAGTTTCTGATTCATCCTTGACATTGTGAATAGATTGTTACTTTCGCATAAGAAATCATATGACAATATATATATATATATATATATATATATATATGTTGTTGCTATAAGAATGATCATGATGCCCTCATGTCCGTATTTTATTTTATCGACACCTCTATCTCTAAATATGTAGACATATTTTTCGTTATCGGCTTCCGCTTGAGGACAAGCGAGGTCTAAGCTTGGGGGAGTTGATACGTCCATTTTGCATCATGCTTTTATATCGATATTTATTACATTATGGGCTATTATTACACATTATGTCACAATACTTATGCCAATTCTCTCTTATTTTACAAGCTTTACATGAAGAGGGAGAATGCCGGCAGCTGGAATTCTGGGTTGGGAAAGGAGCAAATATTAGAGACCTATTCTGCACAACTCCAAAAGTCCTGAAACTTCACGGAGGCACGTTTTGGAATACATAAAAAATACTGGAGAAAGAATCAACCAGAGGGGGCCACACCCTGGCCACAAGGGTGGGGGCGCGCCCTACCCCCTGGGCGCGCCCCCTGTCTCGTGGGCCCCCTGGCAGGCCTCCGGTGTCCATCTTCTTCTATATGAAGTCTTTCGTCCCAGAAGAAATAAGAAGGAAGCTTTCGGGACGAAACACCGCCGCCACGAGGCGGAACCTGGCGAAACCGATCTAGGGCTCCCACGGAGCTATTCTGCCTGGGAAACATCCCTCCGAGAGGGGGAAATCATCACCATCGTCATCACCACCGATCCTCTCATCGGGAGGGGGTCAATCTCCATCAACATCTTCACCAGCACCATCTCCTCTCAAACCCTAGTTCATTCTTGTATCCAATCTTTGTCTCAAAACCTCAGTTTGGTACCTATGCGTTGCTAGTAATGTTGATTAATCCATGTAGTTGATGCTAGTTGGTTTATTTGGTGGAAGATCATATGTTCACATCCCTTATGCATATTAATACCCCTCTGATTATGAACATGAATATGATTTGTGAGTAGTTATGTTTGTTCCTGAGGACATGGGAGAAGTCTTGCTATAAGTAGTCATGTGAATTTGGTATTCGTTCGATATTTTGATGAGATGTATGTTGTCTTTCCTCTAGTGGTGTTATGTGAACGTCGACTACATGACACTTCACCATTGTTTGGGCCTGGAGGAAGGCATTGGGAAGTAATAAGTGTTGGGGAACGTAGGAATTTCAAAAAAAATCCTACGCACACGCAAGATCATGGTGATGCATAGCAACGAGAGGGGAGAGTGTCATCTACGTACCCTCGTAGACCGTAAGCGGAAGCGTTATAACAACGCGGTTGATGTAGTCGTACATCTTCACGATCGACTGATCCTTAGCACCGAACGTACGGCACCTCCGCGTTCAGCACATGTTCAGCTTGGTGACGTCCCGCGAACTCACGATCCAGTAGAGCTTCCGGGAAGAGCTTCATCAGCACGATGGCGTGGTGATGGTGATGATGATGCTACCAACGCAGGGCTTCGCCTAAGCACTGCTACGATATGACCGAGGTAGATTATGGTGGAGGGGGCACCGCACACGGCTAAGAGATCAATGATCAATTGTTGTGTCTTGGGGTGCCCCCCTGCCCCCGTATATAAAGGAGCTAGGGGGGAGGCGACCGGCCAGGAGGAGGGCGCGCCAAGGGGGGAGTCCTACACCCACCGGAAGTAGGACTCCTCCTTTCCTAGTAGGAGTAGGAGAAGGGGGAAGGAGGAGAGAGAGGGGAAGGAAAGGGGGGCGCCGCCCCCCTCCTTGTCCAATGCGGACTAGAGGGGGAGGGCGCGTGCGGCCTGCCCTGGCCGCCCCTCCTCTTCTCCACCAAGGCCCAATAGGCCCATTATACTCCCCGGGGGGTTCCGGTAATCCCCCGGTACTCCGGTATATGTCCGAAACCTCCCGAAACACTTTCGGTGTCCGAACATAGTCATCCAATATATCAATCTTTACGTCTCGACCATTTCTAGACTCCTCATCATTTCCATGATCATATCCGGGACTCCGAACTACCTTCGGTACATCAAAACACAAAAACTCATAAAACCGATCGTCACAGAACTTTAAGCGTGCGGACCCTATGGGTTCGAGAACTATGTAGACATGACCGAGACATGTCTCCGGTCAATAACCAATAGCGGAACCTGGATGCTCATATTGGTTCCTACATATTCTACGAAGATCTTTATCGGTCAAACCGCATAACAACATGTGTTGTTCCTTTGTCATCGGTATGTTACTTGCCCGAGATTCGATCGTCGGTATCTTAATACCTAGCTCAATCTCGTTACCGGCAAGTCTCTTTACTCGTTCCGTAATGCATCATCCCGCAACTTGTTCATTAGTCACATTGCTTGCAAGGCTTATTGTGATGTGCATTACCGAGAGGGCCCAGAGATACCTATCCAACAATCGGAGTGACAAATCCTAATCTCGATCTATGCCAACTCAACAAACACCGTCGGAGACACCTGTAGAGCACCTTTATAATCACCCAGTTATGTTGTGACGTTTGGTAGCACACAAAGTGTTCTTCCGATATTCGGGAGTAGCATAATCTCATAGTCAAAGGAACATGTATAACTCATGGAGAAAGCAATAGCAGTAAACTAAACGATCAAGTGCTAAGCTAACGAAATGGGTCAACTCAATCACATCATTCTCCTAATGATGTGATCCTGTTAATCAAATGACAACTCATGTCCATGGCTAGGAAACTCAACCATCTTTGATTAGCGAGCTAGTCAAGTAGAGGCATACTAGTGACACTATGTTTGTCTATGTATTCACACATGTATTATGTTTCCGGTTAATACAATTCTAGCATGAATAATAAACATTTATCATGATATGAGGAAATAAATAATAACTTTATTATTGCCTCTAGGGCATATTTCCTTCAGTCTCCCACTTGCACTGGAGTCAATAATCTAGATTAGACAGTAATGATTCTAACACCCATGGAGTCTTGGTGTTGATCATGTTTTGCTCGTGGAAGAGGCTTAGTCAATGGGTCTGCAACATTCAGATCCGTATGTATCTTGCAAATCTCTATACCTCCCACCTGGACTTGATCCCGGATGGAATTGAAGCGTCTCTTGATGTGCTTGGTTCTCTTGTGAAATCTGGATTCCTTTGCCAAGGCAATTGCACCAGTATTGTCACAAAAGATTTTCATTGGACCCGATCCACTAGGTATGACACCTAGATCGAATATGAACTCCTTCATCCAGACTCCTTCATTTGCTGCTTCCGAAGCAGCTATGTACTCCGCTTCACACATAGATCCCGCCACGGCGCTTTGTTTAGAACTGCACCAACTGGCAGCTCCACCATTCAATATAAACACGTATCCAGTTTGCGATTTAGAATCGTCCGGATCAGTGTCAAAGCTTGCATCGACGTAAACATTTACGACGAGCTCTTTGTCACCTCCATAAACGAGAAACATATCCTTAGTCCTCTTTAGGTACTTCAGGATGTTCTTGAACGCTGTCCAGTGATCCACTCCTGGATTACTTTGGTACCTCCCTCCTAAACTAGTAGCAAGGCACACATCAGGTCTGGTACACAGCATTGCATACATGATAGAGCCTATGGCTGAAGCATAGGGAACACTTTTCATTTTCTCTCAATCTTCTGCAGTGGTCGGGCATTGAGTCTGACGCAACTTCACACCTTGTAACACAGGCAAGAACCCTTTCTTTGCTTGATCCATTTTGAATTTTTTCAAAACTTTCTCAAGGTATGTGCTTTGTGAAAGTCCAATTAAGCATCTTGATCTATCTCTATAGATCTTGATGCCCAGTATGTAAGCAGCTTCACCGAGGTCTTTCATTGAAAAACTCTTATTCAAGTATCCTTTTATGCTATCCAGTAATTCTATATCATTTCCAATCAACAATATGTCATCCACATATAATATTAGAAATACTACAGAGCTCCCACTCACTTTCTTGTAAATACAGGCTTCTCCAAAAGTCTGTATAAAACCACATGCTTTGATCACACTATCAAAACGTTTATTCCAACTCCGAGAGGCTTGCACCAGTCCATAAATGGATCGCTGGAGCTTGCACACTTTGTTAGCTCCCTTTGGATCGACAAAACATTCTGGTTGCATCATATACAACTCTTCTTCCAGAAATCCATTCAAGAATGCAGTTTTGACATCCATTTGCCAAATTTCATAATCATAAAATGCGGCAATTGCTAACATGATTCGGACAGACTTAAGCATCACTACGGGTGAGAAAGTCTCATCATAGTCAACCCCTTGAACTTGTTGAAAACCTTTCGCAACAAGTCGAGCTTTGTAGACAGTAACATTACCGTCAGCGTCAGTCTTCTTCTTGAAGATCCATTTATTCTCTATGGTTTGCCGATCATCGGGCAAGTCAACCAAAGTCCACACTTTGTTCTCATACATGGATCCCATCTCAGATTTCATGGCCTCAAGCCATTTTGCGGAATCTGGGCTCACCATCGCTTCTTCATAGTTCGTAGGTTCGCCTAGGTCAAGTAACATGACCTCCAGAATAGGATTACCGTACCACTCTGGTGTGGATATTACTCTGATTGACCTACGAGGTTCGGTAGTAACTTGATCTGAAGTTTCATGATCAACATCATTAGCTTCCTAACCAATTGGTGTAGGTGTCACAGGAACTAGTTTCTGTGATGAACTACTTTCCAATAAGGGAGAAGGTATAGTTACCTCATCAAGTTCTACTTTCCTCCCACTCACTTCTTTCAAGAGAAACTCCTTCTCTAAAAAGGATCCATTTTTAGCAGCAAATGTCTTGCCTTCGGATCTGTGATAGAAGGTGTACCCAACAGTTTCCTTTGGGTATCCTATGAAGACGCATTTCTCCAATTTGGGTTCGAGCTTATACGGTTGAAGCTTTTTCACATAAGCATCACAGCCCCAAACTTTAAGAAACGACAACTTTGGTTTCTTGCCAAACCACAGTTCATAAGGCATCGTCTCAACAAATTCCGATGGTGCCCTATTTAACGCGAATGCAGCCGTCTCTAAAGCATAACCCCAAAACGATAGCGGTAAATCAGTAAGAGACATCATAGATCGCACCATATCTAGTAAAGTACGATTACAACGTTCGGACACACCATTACGCTGTGGAGTTCCAAGTGGCGTGAGTTGCGAAACTATTCCGCATTGTTTCAAATGTAGACCAAGCTCGTAACTCAAATATTCTCCTCCACGATCAGATCGTAGAAACTTTATTTTCTTGTTACGATGATTTTCCACTTCACTCTGAAATTCTTTGAACTTTTCAAACGTTTCAGACTTATGTTTCATCAAGTAGATATATCCATATCTTCTTAAATCGTCTGTGAAGGTGAGAAAATAACGATACCCGCCGCGAGCCTCAGTATTCATCGGACAACATACATCAGTATGTATGATTTCCAATAAATCTGTTGCTCGCTCCATTGTTCCCGAGAATGGCGTTTTAGTCATCTTGCCCATGAGGCATGGTTCGCAAGTACCAAGTGATTCATAATCAAGTGATTCCAGAAGTCCATCAGTATGGAGTTTCTTCATGCGCTTTACACCAATATGACCCAAGCGGCAGTGCCACAAATAAGTTCCACTATCATTGCCAACTCTGCATCTTTTGGCTTCAACATTACGAATATGTGTATCACTACTATCGAGATTCAACACAAATAGACCACTCTTCAAGGGTGCATGACCATAAAAGATATTACTCATAAATAGAACAACCATTATTCTCAGATTTAAATGAATAACCGTCTTGCATCAAACAAGATCAAGATATAATATTCATGCTTAATGCTGGCACGAAATAACAATTATTCAGGTCTAAACTAATCCCGAAGATAGATATAGAGGTAGCGTGCCGACGGCGATTACATTGACTTTGGAACCATTTCCCACGCGCATCGTCACCTCGTCCTTAGCCAGTCTTCGCTTAATCTGTAGTCCCTGTTTCGAGTTGCAAATATTAGCAACAGAACCAGTATCAAATACCCAGGTGCTACTGCGAGCTCTAGTAAGGTACACATCAATAACATGTATATCACATATACCTTTGTTCACCTTTGTCGGCGTTCTGGGAACGGGGGTCCCCAGACTTGCCTGCCTGCGGCCCACGGCGTGGCAAAGCCAGCAGGCCGTATGGCCCATCTTCATCAACAAGGCATCCAAGACCCTCGCGAGGGTCCAAGCTTCGCGAGGCGGATGACGCAAGACCTCTTTTGGAGTAGCCTAACCAGGCAGGCTCGCGAGGAGCGGAGATATCAAGGCAGGGCAAAACCTCACGAGGCTCTCGTGACGTGAGCCATGACGAACGGCGCCAGGCGGGCGCCAGCGCGCCCAGCGTCCTTATTTCCTCTTTGGTGCTAAGGAGGCCAGCGCAGGCGAAGAGTACCGGGGCATCATGCAAAAGTTTATATATTGGTGCAACGAGACCAAGACCAGGAGGACGGCAAGACGGAGGTCATCGTGGTGCCCAAGACGGCTTCACCACCAGACCTTTTCACAGGCGAAGACCGCTTTTGTCAGGATAGCTTGTACTAGCTGTCCCCCTTCAAATTCGCCCGCCATTGTTGGTCCCTTCCCACTCGATATTTGGGAAGAGGACCAGGGCCTCTATAAATAGGTCTAGCCACCACAGTAGGAGGCATCGAATCCTCACCCGCACAAGTTCGACAAGCACAAGAACACCTCGACCTCAGGAGGTTGTTCTTCCTTTGTACTGTTCATCATCAGCCCAAGAGGCAATCCACCACCACCACACTGGAGTAGGGTATTACACCACATCGGTGGCCCGAACTAGTATAAACCTCGTGTCTTTCTGTGTTGCGAGTTCGTCAAGTTCGTCCGCGAGACCTTTGCGAGCTAGGGCGTAGATTGGTAGCAGGGAAAGACTTCGCGCGCACCCCAGAGTTCGAACCTCAAGGGTTTGCCGGAACCCCACATCCGACATTTGGCGCGCCAGGTAAGGGGTGCACCGTAGCTTCCTTTCCATCGGTTCGTCGCTCCATCGCTCCATCGTCTCCATGGCGCATGCTCGCCGTGCTCGAGCTGAGCGTCGGGCTGCCCTCACCGCCCGCGTCGCTCAGACGGCTCCCGTTGGCGGGCCACGTCGTTGTTCTCCGTCTCCCGCCGCCAACGCTGCCACCGGCCCGGCGGGGTACGAGCAGGAGGCGTCCTCACTCCATCCTTTGGTGCGGCAGGACGGCCGCACCGCCACTCCATCACTGACCCCTGCCGGTTCTTCGTCCCACGCGCACCGCGCTCCCATGGAGGCATGGGTCGCGCTCCTCGCGGTGAACGAGCTCCTGCGCTACCGCCCCGTCGACGACCTCTACGAGGAGTTGCTAGATCGCGTCGCCGAGCTCGTCCGCGCCGTAGGGGGCTCTCCGGCGCCATCCCACTCTCTGCCTCCACCACCTCAGCCCCAAGACGGAGCCTTGGCACCAAGGCGCGCGGCTCCGCGGCGTGATCCACCACGCCTGGCGCCCGCGCGCGAAGAGAGAAGCTGCCAAGAAATTCCACGGCCGCGAGAAGCTGCACCTGCGCTTCCCGCGCCACCTCGTCAAGACCGCGCACCGCCCGCAGCGGCGCAGCGCGGACCCCGCCAAGACCAAGCTCCACCTTCGAAGTGGGACCCGGCAACCACGGCCGGCTGCCGCACCTTCACCCCCGAGCTGCGTAGCGTCACCTGGCAGGCATGTTCAAGCCGGCTCTGCCTCCTCGCTATGACGGCACCGCCGACCGCGCGGAGTTCCTGCAGCTCTATGAGCTGAGCATCGAAGCGGCCAACGGCGACGAAAAGGTCATGGCGAACTGGTTTCCCATGGCTCTCAAGGATGGAGCCCGCTCCTAACTCCTGAACCTGCAGCACGGCTCGATCTCCTCTTGGGACGAGATGCGCGACCGCTTCGTCGCCAACTTCCAAGGCACTCGCAACCGCCCACCGGCCGCGGGTGATCTGCGCCGCATCAAGAAACAACCAGGAGAGACCCTCCAGAAGTACATCCAGCGCTTCAACAACACCCGCCTCAAGATCCCAAGGTCACGGACGAGGCCATCATCTCCGCATTTTCCGACGGTGTCCGTGACGTCAAGATGAAGGACGAGCTCGCCATCCACGAGGACCTCTGCACCTCTCAGGAGCTGTTCAACCTGGCGACCAAGTGCGCAAGAGCCGAGGAGGGGCGCCTTTCTCTCCTCGAGCTGCCAGCCGCAGGAGCGGAGGAGAAGAAGGCCAAGGCCAAGGACGTGAAGCGCAAGGAGGCGGTCGTGCTCGCAGCGGAGCTCGACACCAGGCGGGGCAGAGATCAGCCCGAGTCATCCAAGAACGGCCGACCGTTCTGCGCCTTCCACAACCTGAACACCCACAACACCAGCGACTGTCAAGAGCTCAGAGCCATATGGGAAGGACGCTACGGTCGACGCCCCGAGCGCAATGACCGGGGCTATGGCCGCGGAGGAGGACGTGGAGGTGGACGCTGGGACGACCGTGGCCCGCACCAGGAGTGGCGCGACTGGCCTCGTGAGGACCGCTGGCAGGACCAATCTCGCGAGGGCGCCTGGAGGGACCCACCTCGTGCGGATCGCCCGCAGGGCAACACCGGTCTTCCCCCGCTGCCGCCACCAAGAAGGAACGGCGACCACCACCAGGACAAGGGGGCTGGGGGCTTCCAGGAGCCGCGTGCGATCGCCTTCATCTTGGGCGGTGCCCAGGCCCCAGCCTCTCAGCGCATCTTCAAACAGTTCGCTCGCGAGGTGAACGCGGTGCTCCCCAAGCTCGAAGCCACGCGCCCGCTCAGGTGGTCCCAATGCGCCATCACTTTCAACTCGGCGGATCAGCTCAACTACACAGCCACTGCTGGCGCCCTCCCGATGCTGTGTTCCCCAGTCATCAGCAATGTGCAGGTCACCAAGACCCTCATCAACGGCGGCGCAAGGCTCAACGTCCTGTTCGTTGACACGTTCGACAACCTCCAAGTGCCATATGAACAGCTCGAGCCCACCAAGCCTTTCTCAGGAGTGACCGACGGTTCCACCACACCGATAGGGCAAGTCCGCCTGCCCGTCACCTTCGGGGAGCGCAAGAACTACCGCACCGACCTCATCGACATCGACGTCGCGCACATCCGCCTGCCGTACAATGCCATCCTCGGGTATCCAGCCCTGGCCAAGTTCATGGCAGTCACTCATCACGGCTACAACGTTCTCAAGATGCCAGGAAGCGGAGGAATCATCACGGTCCCATGTGAAGAGAGAGATGCGGTGTGTTCCCTCGAGTGTGCCTTCCAGGCCGCAGCAATCGACGACCCCGACAGCAGAAGTGAAGGCCCTCCGGAGGCCATCCCCAAGAAGAAGAAGCCGTGCCGCGCAGGACCTCAGGAAGATGGCGTCGCGGCAGGAACCTCGTCAGGATCAGCGCCCGCTCCAGGGGCGCCTCCCTCCATCGCATAGGAAGGCGCGCCCGGCGCCCTCCTCGGGCAGGGCTCGGGGGCTCTCTTCTGGAGGGCCTCAGACCTTGCCAACCTCACGAGGGAGGCGCTTGGGCACCACTTGGAGGCGTGCTTCACGGCACGTGTCCCCAGGAGAGCACAGGGCAAGGAGTGCCCACCACTCAAGAGTTCTTCACCAAGACCACTCAGGAACTGCAAGAAGCAAGAGCCATGCGCGGCGACAGCCGCTCACGAGGCACAGCCCTGCATCCTGGCGAGGATGCTGGGCTGCGTGTCTGCATCGATGTCCCCGGGCTCAACAGGGCCGCATCTCAGGAGCGCTTCTGGCCATCGCGTGTGGGCTGCTGCGGAGGTCCACCACACAGCTACGTTCGCATGCCCTTCAGCTTGCCGAGCGTGGCATCGGCCTATCAGCGCAACATGCAGCGAGTCCTGGCGGCTCAGGAGGCTAGGTACCACGCCGTTCTGGAGGAGATGGAGACGGTCTTCAGGGAACCTCCCGAGCCCCCATAGCCTCCAGAGGCTCAAGGTCCCGGTGGCTCATGAGGAGTCATTTCTTCAGCGCACACCTTCAGCTGCACCAACTCTACTTCGTCTACAGAACCAGGTGACATCTTCCAAGTTTGTTTAAGCTGGGAGCGCCCCTCGGGCTGCATTATTCCCAGGCCACATGGGTCCGTCCCTGTGGCATGTATCCCTGTTGGTTATGTCTTTAGCTTACCTTGCTGGGGGCGCCCCTCAGGCTGCATCATCCCCAAGCCTCTCGGGCTGGACCCAGTCGCATGTATCTTCCTGCATTTATCCAAGTTGATATGCTTAGCCTGCCAACAGCTATCGCCCGCTCGATTGCCGCCCGCCGCGGGCCTGTTCATCCTATGCAATCCGCTTGCACGTTAAAAGGGGGGCTCCTGAGCATCGCGACTCAGGAGCTCTTACTGGCTCTCCAGCCCTCACCCCCTGGCCTTGACCACGGCATCACGACCTGGCATACCAGCGGCGGCTGAGCTCGCTCGAGGGCCGGGACCTGAGGACGTAGAGTGCTTGCATCTAACTGCCTTGCAGGGACATACAGTCACCAAGACTCAAGACCAGGCGCAACCCGCCTTTAGGTAGGGCCTTGTGAGTCCCGCGCTGGCTCACGAGTGCCCAGATACACCTCGCAGCCCTGTCGTGCAAGCCACATGTCAGGGCGGGGCTGTACATGCCCCGGGGGCTCCTCCCGGAGGGGCGCCCCCATCCCATGCCTAAGTGGAAGCACCATGCTCCGCGCTGGCTGTCAACACTGCCGAGCAGCGGCTATGCCCGTGCACAAGCGGAAGCACTATGCTCCGCGCTGGTGATAAGCAACTGAGGGCGACCCCATGGTCGTACCAACCTCAGGGAGCCCAGAGCTCAGCGCCCAGCCTCACCACAACGCCTCCCCTTGGGAGAGCCGCACGAGGGGACTGGGCACGGGGGTTGCGCTCGGGTCATGCCCCAGCGCACGCCACCCAACCAGGTCCCCCGGACCTGGGCGTCGCGCGCCCCTCCCTAGGCCTCGGCGAGGGCAGGTATGGAAATTGTTTGCACGTCAAGAGGGACTCCTAAGCATCGCGACTTAGGAGCCTAACTGGTCACGTAGCCCCTCACTCCTTGGTCCGTCCTGGTCTCCGGTCGGCCCAATGGCAGTTGAGGTATGCGCGGGGCCGGGCTCTGCTGACGTAGAACACTAATCTATCCCCACGAACTCTCCCTATATGCTGTTTGCGCGTCAAGGGGGACTCCTGAGCATGCGACTCAGGAGCCTAACTGGTCACGTAGCCCCTCACTCCTTGGTCCGTCCTGGTCTCCGGTCGGCCCAATGGCGGTTGAGGTATGCGTGGGGCCGGGCTCTGCTGACGCAGAACGCAAGGCAAATAGGAAGGAAATCGCAAAACCTTGGAGCAAATATTACAAGCATGTTGTCCTCACAATACCAAATGAAAAGTCTAAACGCCTCCGCGAGGCCTGATACATGTCGCAGGAACAAAACGGGAAGAATGGGCGCGGTTCACCTCTAGATGTCGCCGTCGCCCGCGGAAGGTGCTCCCTCGTGAGCAATCTTGTCTTCACCTTCACCACCAGCTGCAAGGTCGACGACATCGCCGGACAGAGGACCGGAGACGAAGCCGCGGAACTTCCTCAGCAAGGCCCCCACCTGATCTCGCACGGCAGCGGCAGCCACCTCGTATTGATCTTCAGCTACAGGCTCCAGCAGCTCGTCAAGGCAAGCGTTGGGGTCGCGAAGGTGCAGGTGGCTAAAGACGCGAGTCAGCGCGGCTGAAGACAGGACGCGAGCTTCTGCCTCCGCCATGGGACCAAGACCGTCAACGACCTCCTCAAGCGCCTTCACCACGTGAGGAAGCAGCTGGGCGGGGCCGTCCTCGTCGGAGTCCAGAGGCTTCTCCAGGCCGTGCTCGTAGAGCGTCTTCAGCGCCTTGCGAGATCTCTTCTCGAGATCGGCGAAAGCCACGCGGTCTTCGGCCAGGACTCGCGCCTTGGCATCAAGATCGGCCTCCCTCGTCCCCATCTTCCGCTCCAACTCTTCCAACCGGTTGCGCTTGGCGGCCTGCTTCTTCCCCAGCTCCGCCAGCTCAGCATCACGGTTCTTGACGGCTTCCTCTCGGGCCTTGATCTCCACCTCCTTTGCTTGGCGGCAGCGTACCTCTTCGGCGTGCTTGTCGTGCAGGCTCTGCAACTCGCCCTCCAGCTCTTGGCAGCGGTCACGGGCGGCCTTGGTGTCTTTTAGCGCCGCCTCATGATCGGCTACAGTGCTGGCGGCTCCTTGCTTCTCCTTCTCGAAAGCCGCAGCAGCCTGGCCCAGCGCCATGCGAACCGCCAGGTCGGAGTGAAGCCAGCCAGAGGCCAACTCCAGACGCCCGGCCATCAGGCACGGGTCCGCGCTCAGGAGATCCGCCTACAGCTGGGACATCTCCGAAAAGGCACGCTCCAAGACGGTGGCAGGAGCAGAAGAACCAGGGAGTGGAGGTGCAGCAGTGGGAGGAAGTGACATCATCGCCAGTGCTTGGGAGACCGCGGACCCCGGAACAACTGGGACCTCGTCAGCCGCGCCAAGTATCGGCACCTCCGGAGCCAGCGGAGCCATGGGGGCTGATTCCACGCAGCGATTCCCCTCTTGGCCTCGCGAGGACGATCGGGCTGGGGAGATGCGAGCGATGTTGCCTCCTTTCTCCGTGGGAGGCACGGCCGCTACGTCTTCTTTCCTCTTCTTCGTCGAAGATGTCGTCCTGATCAACCAAGGGCAAGTATCAGGAAACGACGAGTATAAGCAAGGACAAGGCGAAGCTTAAGACACTTACCGATCCACTGCGACGTATTCCACTGACCGCTTGAGAAGCTTGAAGCCTGACAGCTTCGGGACCTGAGGGGCAGGCGCTCGGACACCGGCGGCGCCGGGCGGAGCGGAGGCAGAACTGGATCCAGCCCTAGCAGGTATCGGGGCGGAGGCGACACCACGGGCCACCAGCGACGACCTACTCCTCGTCGGGACGGGAGGTTGCTCCCTCTCCCCTTGGTGGGCGTCGGCCTCGGCATCATCAGGAAGGGCGCGGAGAATCTTGGCCTTGCTCAGAGGGGAAGTCTCCCCCACCTCTTCCAAAGTCTTCTCCGAGTCCACCTCCTCTTCCCCCTCTCCGCGGGACTCGCCGGAAGACACCTCCACCGGGTTCTACGCCATAGGAGCTTCCGAAAGCGCCGGCGGCACCAGCCCGCGCGCATCAAAAGTCGGCCTGGAGGGGACGAATTCCTCCCGGTCCCTGCATTGGAACAGGGGAAGGAAGGCGCTAGGCGGGTACTCCTGGTTGTCCCCGACTATGAGGCGCAGGACGGCGTCCAATTCATCGCCAGGCAGGTCCCCCGGCCTCAGGCGGGTCTTGTTCTCCTCTTCGTCAAGCTCCCAGAGGGGGCGCGCGCGCGCCTGGAGTGGGGCAACCAGCAGCATCAAGAACTCCCTCAGGAGCATCGCCCCCGTTATCTTGGCCGCCCTCGCGTTGCCCGGCTCCAGGTCGGTCATCATCTGCCCCAACACTGACAATGCCCGCTTGTCGACAAGCTCCACCTTGGGCCACCCCTTGCCCCGCCGGGGCGCCTCCCTTGGCAACGCCAGGCGCGGATCAGCACGCTGGGCATCCATCATGACCCATTTGGATCGGATGTTGTCGGCCCTCTTCCTGGTGCTCGAGATCGAGTTGGCCTTGCCGCATGCGACGAAGTTAGCGCACCCGGAGATGTGACCCTCGCCGACACGAAGGAAGAAGAAATGGCAAAGCAACGCCACAGATGGCATCACGCCCAGGTATGCCTCATAGTAGTAGGCGAAGATGGACAGGAGGAGGACAGAGTTGGGATGGAGATGCAACGCCTGCAGACCGTAGTGGTCGAGGACTTCATAAAAGAAATCAGAGAAAGGGGGGACCAACCCAACGGCGACGCTGCTCGAGAAGAAAGGGAAGAAGGTGCTCCCTTCAGACTCCGGCTCGTCGGAGGCGAGCCAAAGCTCCGTCTTCCCCCACTCATTGCTCTCGCCCGCCATCAGCAGGCGCACGGAGGCGAGGCTTTTTTCCGTGACGGTGGGCGCCTCGAGGGCCGGCTCATACCAAGCCGGTGTTGAGGAGGTCCTGACCTTGTGCAGCGCCATGGGCGGCAGATGCAGAGCAAGGCTGGAGCGGATCTGGAGGTAGCGGTGGCGAGGAGCAAGAAAGGGGATCTGGAGCGAGGCAAGGAAGAAGCAATGAAGGCAAGTGCTGCCTGCGCCAACCTTTTGTCAAGTCGTGCAGTTGCCAAGGCAGCATGGGGAAGCGGAGACGCTCACGTCCAATCAACCACCACACGTCAACCGAGCCCGCAGGCTTTTGGGGCCCGCGGTGCTCCGAACTTGACCCTTGGCTTCGCCGCGAAGCCAAGCCCGAGCGCACCTTGGGCCCGGGGGCTACTGTCGGCGTTCTGGGAATGGGGGTCCCCAGACTTGCCTGCCTGCGGCCCACGGCGTGGCAAAGCCAGCAGGCCGTATGACCCATCCTCATCAACAAGGCATCCAAGACCCTCGCGAGGGTCCAAGCTTCGCGAGGCGGACGACGCAAGACCTCTTCTGGAGTAGCCTAACCAGGCAGGCTTGCGAGGAGTGGAGATATCAAGGCGGGGCAAAACCTCACGAGGCTCTCGTGATGTGAGCCATGACGAACGGCGCCAGGCGGGCGCCAGCGCGTGCAGCGTCCTTATTTCCTCTTTGGTGCTAAGGGGGCCAGCGCAGGCGATGAGTACCGAGGCATCAGGCAAAAGTTGCTATATTGGTGCAACGAGACCAAGACCAGGAGGACGGCAAGACGGAGGTCATCGTGGAGCCCAAGACGGCGTCACCACCAGAGCTTTTCGCATGCGAAGACCGCTTTTGTCAGGATAGCTTGTACTAGCTGTCCCCCTTCAAATTCTCCCGCCATTGTTGGCTCCCTTCCCGCTCAATATTTGGGAAGAGGACCAGGGCCTCTATAAATAGGTCTAGCCACCACAGTAGGAGGCATCGAATCCTCACCCGCACAAGTTCGACAAGCACAAGAACACCTCAACCTCAGGAGGTTGTTCTTCCTTTGTATTGTTCATCATTAGCCCAAGAGGCAATCCACCACCACCACACTGGAGTAGGGTATTACACCACATCGGTGGCCCGAACTAGTATAAACCTCGTGTCTTTCTGTGTTGCAAGTTCGTCGAGTTCGTCCGCGAGACCTTTGCGAGCTAGGGCGTAGATCGGTAGGAGGGAAAGACTTCGCGCGCACCCCAGAGTTCGAACCTCAAGGGTTTGCCGACACCCCACATCCAACAACCTTGCCATCCTTCTTATCCGCCAAATACTTGGGCAGTTCCGCTTCCAGTGACCAGTCTGTTTGCAGTAGAAGCACTCAGTCTCAGGCTTAGGTCTAGACTTAGGTTTCTTCTCTTGAGCAACAACTTGTTTGCCGTTCTTCTTGAAGTTCCCCTTCTTCTTCTTTTTACCCTTTTTCTTGAAACTGGTGGTCTTGTTGACCATCAACACTTGATGCTCCTTTTTGATTTCTACCTCCGCAGCCTTTAGCATTGCGAAGAGCTCGGGAATTGTCTTATCCATCCCTTACATATTATAGTTCGTCATGAAGCTCTTGTAGCTTGGTGGTAGTGATTGAAGAATTCTGTCCATGACACTATCATCCGGAAGATTAACTCCCAGTTGAATCAAGTGATTGTTATACACAGACATTTTGAGTATATGTTCACTGATATAACTATTCTCCTCCATCTTGCAGCTGTAGAACTTATTGGAGACTTCATATCTCTCAATCCAGGCATTTGCTTGAAATATTAACTTCAACTCCTGGAACATCTCATATGCTCCATGACGTTCAAAACGTCGTTGAAGTCCTGGTTCTAAGCCGTAAAGCATGGCACATTGAACTATCGAGTAGTCATCAGCTTTGCTCTACCAGACGTTCCTAACGCCGTCAGTTGCATCTGCAGCAGGCCTGGCACCCAGCGGTGCTTCCAGGAGGTAATTCTTCTATCCAGCAATGAGGATAATCCTCAAGTTACGAAATCTGTCCGTGTAATTGCTACCATCATCTTTCAACTTTGCTTTCTCAAGGAACGCATTAAAATTCAACGGAACAACAGCACGGGCCATCTATCTACAACAACATAGACAAGCAAAATACTATCAGGTACTAAGTTAATGATAAATTTATGTTCAATTAATCATATTACTTAAGAACTCCCACTTAGATAGACATCCCTCCAATCATCTAAGTGATCACGTGATCCATATCAACTAAACCATAACCGATCATCACGTGAGATGGAGTAGTTTTCAATGGTGAACATCACTATGTTGTTCATATCTACTATATGATTCACGCTCGACCTTTCGGTCTCAGTGTTCTGAGGCCATATCTGCATATGCTAGGCTCGTCAAGTTTAACCCGAGTATTCTGCGTGTGCAAAACTGTTTTACACCCGTTGTAGATGAACGTTGAGCTTATCACACCCGATCATCACGTGGTGTCTCGGCACAACGAACTTTGCAACGGTGCATACTCAGGGAGAACACTTTTACCTTGAAATTTAGTGAGAGATCATCTTATAATGCTACCATCAAACAAAGCAGAATAAGATGAATAAAGGATAAACATCACATGCAATCAATATAAGTGATATGATATGGCCATCATCATCTTGTACCTTTGATCTCCATCTCCAAAGCACCGTCATGATCACCATCGTCACCGGCGCGACACCTTGATCTCCATCGTAGCATCATTGTCGTCTCGCCAACTATTGCTTCTACGACTATCGCTATCGCTTAGTGATAAAGTAAAGCAATTACAGGGCGATTGCATTGCATACAATAAAGCGACAACCATATGGCTCCTGCCAGTTGCCGATAACTCTGTAACAAAACATGATCATCTCGTACAATAAATATAGCATCATGCCTTGACCATATCACATCACAACATGCCCTGCAAAAACAAGTTAGACATCCTCCACTTTGTTGTTCCAAGTTTTACGTGGCTGCTACGGGCTGAGCAAGAATCGTTCTTACATACGCATCAAAACCACAACGATATTTCGTCAAGTTAGTGTTGTTTTAACCTTCACAAGGACCGGGCGTAGCCACACTCGGTTCAACTAAAGTTGGAGAAACTAACACCCGCCAGCCACCTGTGTGCAAAGCACGTCGGTAGATCCAGTCTCGCGTAAGCGTACGCGTAATGTCGGTCCGGGCCGCTTCATCTAACAATACCGCCGAACCAAAGTATGACATGCTGGTAAGCAGTATGACTTGTATCACCCACAACTCACTTGTGTTCTACTCGTGCATATAACATCTATGCATAAACCTGGCTCTGATGCCATTGTTGGGGAACGTAGTAATTTCAAAAAAATTCCAACGCACACACAAGATCATGGTCATGCATAGCAACGAGAGGGGAGAGTGTCGTCTATGTACCCTCGTAGACTATAAGCGGAAGCGTTATAACAACGCGGTTGATGTAGTCGTACGTCTTCACGATCGACCGATCCTCAGCACCGAATGTACGGCACCTCCGCGTTCAGCACACGTTCAGCTCGGTGACGTCCCGCGAACTCATGATCCAGTAGAGCTTCCGGGAAGAGCTTCGTCAGCACAACGGCGTGGTGATGGCGATGATGATGCTACCGACGCAGGGCTTCGCCTAAGCACCACTACGATATGACAGAGGTGGATTATGGTGGAGGGGGCACCGCACACGGCTAAGAGATCAATGATCAATTGTTGTGTCTTGGGGTGCCCCCTGCCCCCGTATATAAAGGAGCTAGGGGGAGGCAGCCGGCCAGGAGGAGGGCGCGCCAAGGGGGAGTCCTACTCCCACCGGGAGTAGGACTCCTCCTTTCCTAGTAGGAGTAGGAGAAGGGGGAAGGAGGAGAGAGAGAGGGGAAGGAAAGGGGGGCGCCACCCCCCTCCTTGTCCAATTGAGACTAGAGGGGGAGGGGGCGCGCAGCCTGCCCTGGCCGCCCCTCCTCTTCTCCACCAAGGCCCAATAGGCCCATTATACTCCCCGGGGGGTTCCGGTAATCCCCCGGTACTCCGGTATATGTCTTAACCCTCCCGAAACACTTCTGGTGTCTGAACATACTCGTCCAATATATCGATCTTTACGTCTCGACCATTTTGAGACTCCTCGTCATGTCCGTGATCATATCCGGGACTCCGAACTACCTTCAGTACATCAAAACACAAAAACTCATAATACCAATCATCACAGAACATTAAGCGTGCGGACCCTACGGGTTTGAGAACTATGTAGACATGACCGAGACATGTCTCCGGTCAATAACCAATAGCGGAACCTGGATGCTCATATTGGTTCCTACAGATTCTACGAAGATCTTTATCGGTCAAACCGCATAACAACATACGTTGTTCCCTTTGTCATCGGTATGTTACTTGCCCGAGATTCGATCGTCGGTATCTTAATACCTAGCTCAATCTCCTTACCGGCAAGTCTCTTTACTCGTTCCGTAATGCATCATCCGGCAACTAACTCATTAGTCACATTGCTTGCAAGGCTTATTGTGATGTGCATTACCGAGAGGGCCCAGAGATACCTCTCCGACAATCGGAGTGACAAATCCTAATCTCGATCTATGCCAACTCAACAAACACCATCGGAGACACCTGTAGAGCACCTTTATAATCACCCAGTTACGTTGTGACGTTTGGTAGCACACAAAGTGTTCTTCCGGTACAGAAATTGCATAATCTCATAGTCACAGGAACATGTATAAGTCATGGAGAAAGCAATAGCAGTAAACTAAACGATCAAGTGCTAAGCTAACGGAATGGGTCAAGTCAATCACATCATTCTCCTAATGATGTGATTCCCTTAATCTAATGACAACTCATGTCCATGGCTAGGAAACTCAACCATCTTTGATTAGCGAGCTAGTCAAGTAGAGGCATACTAGTGACACTATGTTTGTCTATGTATTCACACGTGTATTATGTTTCCGGTTAATACAATTCTAGCATGAATAATAAACATTTATCATGATATGAGGAACTAAATAATAACTTTATTATTGCCTCTAGGGCATATTTCCTTCAATAAGTAGATGATGGGTTGCTAGAGTGACAGAAGCTTAAACCCTAGTTTATGCGTTGCTTCGTAAGGGGCTGATTTGGATCCATATGTTTCATGCTATCGTTAGGTTTACCTTAATACTTCTTTTGTAGTTGCGGATGCTTGCAATAGCGGTTAATCATAAGTGGGATGCTTGTCCAAGGAAGGGCAGTACCCAAGCACCGGTCCACCCACATATCAAGTTATCAAAGTAACGAACGCGAATCATATGTGATGAAAACTAGCTTGACGATAATTCCCATGTGTCCTCAGGAGCGTTTTTCTTCATATAAGAGTTTGTCCAGGCTTGTCCTTAGCTACAAAAAGGATTGGGCCATCTTGATGCATCTTATTTACTTTCATTACTTGTTACCCGTTACAAATTACCTTATCACAAAACTATATGTTACCGATAATTTCAGTGCTTGCAGAGAATACTTTACTGAAAACCGCTTGTCATTTCCTTCTGCTCCTTGTTGGGTTCGACACTCTTACTTATCGAAAGGACTATGATAGATCCCCTATACTTGTGGGTTATCACTTATCGCGTCATTTCTAACGGGTTTGGCAATTATAGCAGCAACATCGCAAAAATAAATAGCATGCCCCTCAATATTATCAACCAAGAGATCTTTAACCATTCCAATATTAGGTACAACTTTTATTTTTCCAGTGGGTCTAGGTGTTATAACATTACTTTTGTTAACCATAGTTGATACTTTAGCATGTTCCTTAATCCTAACAGGAAAAGGAGGTATCTCAATATAAGTAGTAGGCACAGCTGGATCAACATTGTAAACGATAGCTTCATCTTTAACAATAATGGGTTCCTCAATCTTTTCTTTAATAGGGGGATGATATTTAAACCACTTCTCCTTTGGGAGATCAAAATGAGTAGCAAATTATGCACAGAAAGAGGCTACTATCTCAGAGTCAAGTCCACATTTAGTGCTAAACTTATGAAAAGCATCGCTGTCCATAAAAGATTTAACACAATCAAACTCAAGTTTTATACCTGATTCTTTAGATTTATCGATTTCCCAATCTTCAGAGTAGAGTTTAATTCTTTCCAGGAGATCCCATTTGAATTCAATAGTTTTCTTCATAAAGGAACCAGTAGAAGAAGAATCAAGCATGGTTTGATCATTATGAGAAAGTCGATCATAAAAATTCTGTAAGATAGTTTCTCTTGAGAGCTCATGATTGGGGCATATGTACATCATGTACTTAAGCCTCCCCCAAGCTTGAGCGATACTTTCTCCTTCACGAGGCCAAAAATTATATATATAATTCCGATCACGATGAACCAGCTGCATAGGATAAAATCTCTGATGAAATTCCAATTTCAATCGGTTTCAATCCCACGTTCCAATATCATAACATAGCCTATACCATGTCAATACCTTTTCCTCCCAAGATAAAGGGAAAACCTTCTTAGTAAATCCATCCTCGGATAAACCTGCAAGCTTAAATAATCCACAAACTTCATCTGAATAGATTAGTGCATATCATGATGTATTGTTCCATGTCCTGCATAAGGACTAGCTAGCAATTTCTCTATCATACCCGAAGGAATTCATAATAAATATTTTTCAGTAGGTGCAGTCGATTGAGGAGCAACTCTTTGTGCCTCCGGTCGAGGTAAAGATACCCCGAACAAACCCCTCATCGGATTACTTTCCATAGTAACAAGTGACAGTAAATTTCAGCACGTAATATAAATGTTTCCTTACCAAACTCCACTCACCAAAGGCACTTCACTCCCCGGAAACGGCGCCAGAAAAGAGTCTTGATGACCCACAAGTATAGGGGATCAATTGCAGTCCTTTCAATGAGTAAGAGAGTCGAACCCAACGAGGAGAAGAAGGAAATGACAAGCGGTTTTCGACAAGGTATTATCTGCTGGCACTGAAATTGTCGGTAACAGATTGTTTGATAGCAAGGTAATTTGTAACGAGCAAATAGTAGTAATGGTAACAAAGGTGCAGCAAAGGTAGCCCAATCCTTTTAGAAGCAAAGGACAGGTAGGAACGGTCTCTTATAATAAGCAAAGCGTTCTTGAGGACACACGGGAATTTCACTAGTCACTTTCATCTCGTTTGTTTGATTCACATTCATTACTTTGATAATTTGATATGTGGGTGGACCGGTGCTTGGGTGTTGTTCTTACTTGAACAAGCCTCCCACTTATGATTACCCCCTCTCGCAAGCATCCGCAACTACAAAAGAATAATTAAGATAAATCTAACCATAGTAAACATATGGATCCAAATCAGCCCCTTACGAAATAGTGCATTAACTAGGGTTTAAGATTTTGTCACTCTAGCAACCCATCATCTAATTAATACTCCACAATGCCTTCCCTTAGGCCCAAAGATGGTGGAGTGTCATGTAGTCGACGTTCACACGACACCACTAAGGGAAACAACAACATACATATCATCAAAATATCGAACGAATACCAAATTCACATGATTACTTATGACAGACTTCTCTGATGTCCCCAAGAACAAAAGTAACTACTCAAAAATCATATGCATGTTCAAGATCAGAGGGGTATTGAATATCATTAAGGATCTAAACATATAATCTTCCACCAAATAAACAACCTAGCATTAACTGCAAGATGTAATCAACACTACAAGCAACCCACAGGTACCAATCTAAGGTTTTGAGGAAAAGGTTGAATACAAGAGATGAACTAGGGTTCGAGATGACGTGGTGCTGATGAAGATTTTGATAAATATTGGTCCTCCGAAAATGAGAGGATCCTTGGTGATGACGATGGCTTCGATTTCCCCCTCCCGGGGAAGCTTCCACGGCGGAATCGCTCCACCGGAGAGCAAAAGTGCTCCTGCCCAGGTTCTGCTTCGAGACAGCGGCGCTTCGTCCTGAAAGTCCTCTCCTGATTTTTTCTATGGAAAATGGCTTCATATAGCTGAAGTTGGGCCTCGGAGGTTGGCCAGGGGCCCCATGAGCCACCAGGGCACGCCCAGGTGCCTCGTGGGCACCTGGTGGACCTCTTGTGGTATTTCTTTTCTCCAATATTTTTATATATTCCAAAATAATTCTCCGTGAAATTTTAGCTCATTTGGAGTTGTGCATAATAGGTATCTCTGATGTAGCTTTTTCTGGTCTAGAATTCTGGCTGCCAGCAATCTCCCTCTTCATGTAAATCTTGCTAATTAAGAGAGAAAAGGCATTCAAATTGCACCACAAAGTATTATATTGATCAAAAACATTATAAATAACAATGGGAAAACATGATGCAAAATGGACATAGACCTCCTCCTTTCACAGGAGTCGGCCTTGGTTGCAGCAGGGGTCTTGCGAGGTACGGCATCGGCAGCTTTCGCAAGGCGCCGACGTGTGTAAGTGCATCTAGTGCCCCTTAGTGATTTTGGTGCATTGAAGACTTATAGGTTGTGGGACTAATGTGTAGTGTACATAGGTATAATTAGTCTATGGGGAGTTTGATATTTTCGAAGAAAGTCGACCCCTAAAAATGAATGTCTTCATGGCAGACTTTAGTTTTCTTGAAGACTTTGAAAATGAGAAAATTGGTGTGACCTTGAAGATATTGATATGGATGCGAGGACTATGAAGCGTGAAAGTTTTGTTTTTGTAGTTTCATTTTCCTTTCTTGAGTCATAGGAAACACCGTATTGTTAAATGGGGTCGAGGTAATACTAAGGAAAAATTTCCAAGTGATGCTCATCTCAAAGCCTACACCTACCCAATCCTTCGACTGAAGCCTTTGGAAATCTCATAACAGTTCAGTCAATTTCTTCAGTGATAGAGACGAAGATCTTCTGGTCTTTGAGGAATTTATTGTGACTGAGGAGTTAGGAATTCGCCGGTGCAGAGTGCCTACAAGTGAGGAACATGATAGCCCTGAGGAATTTGAGAGCTCAAATTTCCGACCGTTGTTGTGCTATGCGCCAGCTGTCCCAAATATCTTATCCACCTAATGGTCATATCATTAGGGGCATTTATGTCTTATCATGTCGGGCTGCTCCCTGGCTATAAATAGTCGCCACCCTCAACCACTAGCTGGTTGGCTGCTCCGAGAGAAACTGACACTTGTCATTTAGAGCATCCCATCCTCTAAGGACTTTGAGAGAAAATCATCGGTGAGGAAAAACCCAAGACCCCAACACCTAAAACCCAAAGTGATTGAGCATCACTGAAGAGATTGTTCCTGTGTGGAACTGACGCTTATTACCTTTGAAGACTATGCATCTTCCAGACGGTTAAGCGTCATGGTCTAGAGCATCCAAGAGGAATGATCGTCGGGTGACCAAGTCTGTGAAGGTTTGGAAGTCACCTTGAAGACTTACCACGAGTGATTGGGCGAGGTATGTGTGACCTTAGCTCAAGGAGAATATGGTAAGGATTGTGTGTCATGGGACTGTGTCCTTTGGTTTAAATACCAAGCCGCTCCAACTAGACGTACAACTGTCATAGCAGTTGGAACTGGTCTACCAAATCACTGTCTTCACCGAGCTACTGGTTCTATTTCCTCAACTCCTTCATTTCCTCTCTTACTTGTTGATGAAATTGATTGTTACTGTTTGAAGACTTCGACTGGAGACTTTCTCACTTTTCTCAATCCTATTTCTCCAGTTGTCGGAGTAATGGGCCACGGGTAGCCTAACCCGAGTCCCCGAACCTTTCAAGACATCGGGGCCGGCTGCGCCCCTCAAAACGTCGAGATGAAGCGCCGCCTTCTGGTGGCCGGCTGGCTGAACGGCCGACTGCCAGAAGACGGCCATGCTCAGGAAGGCGGCTCCAAGACGGGCCGACTCCTAGCAGGCGGCCTCCAGAGAGGCCGGCCCCTAGCAGTCGGCCCATGGCGCCCTCAAAGTCTGCGCCCCCATTAAGAAGACAAGACGGTGCAAGGCTACAGTGTATCCCATCACCCCCGTATCCAAGGCCGGGCGTGGCCACGGTGCTCCGTGCAGCCGGAGATCTCCGCCCGGCGCGGCACTGTTGCCACTCCGCCCCTGATGTCACTCCTGTCAGGCGGAGCCCTGCTCCCACGACCGCCTATCGGTACGGCCTGAAGGCGGCGGGCCCTACCAGCCAGCGAGAGCCCGGAAGACGGCGGAGGCCAAACCAGACGGACCCGAGGGAGGCCGGCTCCTAGCAGTCGGCACGCTCCTTCCCTGGGGCCCACACGCCATTAACCAAATAAGATGCGGAGTGGCTACAGTGATCTCCCGCCAGGCGGCGGGACTGTAGCCACGCCCCCCTGACCGAGCGTGCGTCATTAGCGTTGCGGCTATAGCGAGCGGCGGAGGTGGCCTGTCGGCTCCGTACCAGACCAGTCGGCGAGGTCCACCATGCGGCGGGCCCCAGCAGTCGGCGGAGAAGCCGGGGACCAGAGAGACTGACAATCGGGCCCTACACCCGGCCAGATTACCATTGTACCCCAGGGGGTAGGCTATATAAACCCCCAGGGCACCCATGCAAAGGGTTCCAACCTGTTAGAATTAGACTCACACCTAGGGGGAGAGGAGAGAAAGCCATGCCTTCTTCTAGCTCTAGCATACAGCTCGAGGAGCACCATTGTACTCACTAGTGCCTTAGTGATCATGCGGAGACCCCGCAGAGCAGGACTAGGGGTGTTATCTCCTAGGAGAGCCCCGAACCTGGGTAAAGTGCGCCGGCGTTCGTGTCCACGCCTCATCCTGCTTCCAGGCATCGGCGACGTTCTACTCGCTCCCACCATGATAAGCCATCCATTGGCATATGTCGCACCCAACCCCCGACATTTGGCGCCCACCATGGGGCGAGGTGCACCGTCTCTTGGAGACCTGTTCTGGACGGGAACCTTGTTCCTTCCTGGCGAGCGCAGCCAGCCCGGCACGCTAGACGGCATCTGCACCGACGCGCTGCGCGGTGCGGAGGTCGCCTGCGCGGCGAGCTGCCTCGCCGATCTTGTTGGCGAGATTCGCCTCTCCGACGAGCCCGCGTCTGATGCGGGCACCAATGGCCCTGAGAGCCGCCTCATGAGCCTCCTCGATCAGCTTCACGTCGCCAGTGAGCCTGCTGCAGACTTGGAGTCGGTTGGCTCCACCGACCCGATGTTGGTCGACTCCGACACGGCGTCGCTTGACACGTTCCCCACCAACGTGGTGGTCTACGACGAGCCGCTTCCTCGCGCGGACTGCGGCGGCAGCACCGTCACGGAAGTGCTCGTCATCAGCCATGGCGAGCACTCTGGCGGAGGTGGCCAGGATCCGTTGCAGGCAGCGATGCAAGACCTGACTGCGCCCATTCCGGAAGACGCCGACGCCGAGACGCTGGAGGCACGCCGCGTCCAGCTCGTCGAAAGCGCCAACCAGCTGGCCAGCATGAGACGCCTTTAGGAGGCCTACCAGCGAGAGATGGACCGAGTTGTCGGCGGTATGCCGACTCCTGGTGGGCCTAGCCACATTGGCCTGATCCGGCAGCGTGGTGCGACCATCACCAGCATGTTCGGGACGGATCGTCCCGTCTATGCCACGCCTGCGGAAAACATATGAGCTGCCCAGGCGGGCGCAGACGAGCTAGACAAGCTCGAGAGCGACGAGCGTCGCCACATGACGGAGCGGGTCCAGCAGCTCCTTGACGCGGCTGCCGCGCTGAAGCGCCCAGCCGGCAAAACGACAACCCGCCTCCTCGCCGAGACCAAGGCGCGACATCCCGGACGCCGACTGGTGGCGTCTGCGGTAGAAGAGACAAGGAGCCGGCTGCCAGCCGCAGCCGGACTCGCATCACCATCGAGCGTGAACAAGACGGCCTTCCCAGAGCAGTGGAACGACGGGACGACTGCCCGCCTCCTCCTCCCCCTCGCAGGGAGAGGTGCGCTTCCCCGCCGCCTGTTAGTCACCCGACGCTCGGCGACCGCCTTGGCCACCGAGAAGGAGTCGGAGAGAACGATGCCCGCCACCGGATCGACCACCTCAACCGATCTCTGGCGCTAGAAGAAGAAGACGAGCTGGGTCCGCCCTGTTTCGGCCCCCGCATTCGAGATGAGCCCTTCCCCAAAGGGTTCACTCTCCCGAGAGATACGCCCAAGTACACCGGCTCCGTGAAGCCGGAGGACTGGCTGGTCGACTACTCTACAGCTGTCAGCGTCGCCAACGGCAACAAGCACGTTGCCGTGAAGTACGTCCCGCTCATGCTCTAGGGCACAGCCCGGACATGGCTGAATAGCCTGAAGCCCCGCAGCATCAATAGCTGGGTTGATTTCACTGAAGCCTTCATCCGCAACTTCACCAGCACGTACAAGCGGCCGCCCAAGCCTCGCCAGCTCTCCTTATGCGTCCAAGGCCCCAACGAATCGACTCGCGACTACCTCACGCGCTGGACCGAGTTGTGCAACTCCTGCGAGGGCGTGCACGAGGTGTAGGCCATCGAGTACTTTACTGCCGGGTGCCGAGAGGGCACCCTCCTCAAGCACAAGCTTCTCTGTGACGAACTGACGACCCTCGACGAACTGTTGATCATAGCAGACAAGTACGCCACGGCCGACTCCTCCATGAAGGCGGAGATCCAAGTTGATGCATCTGGCAAAGTGGCTCCCCAAGCTCCTCGGACCCCGGCTGGTGACACCAGCCGGCGACAGCAACAGAATGACCATAAGCCCAAGGCCATGCAGCCGGCTTCCACAAGCCGGCAGGTGGCGACAGTCGAAGATGAGCAGCCGGAAGGGCAGCCTCCACCCAAGCATCAGAAGGGCGGCAAGCCCAACTGGCTACCCACCTTCTCGTACGAGCAGACCCTTGATGCACCCTACAAGTTCCACAGTGGCGCGAAGCCGTCCAACCACACCACTCGGAAGTGCCACTGGCTCACCAGGATCGCCAAGGGTGACGGACTCCTGCCTCCTCCGCCTACTGGCCCGCCGCCTCCTCCTCCCCAGCAGCCGGCGGTTCGGCCTGTCGGCGCAGTACAAGATGAATATCCTGAAGAGCATGGAGCCTATGTCGTGTTCACCAGCGTGGCCGACGATAGGCACAGCAGACGGCAGCGACAACAAGAGGTAAATCCAGTAGCATCAGAGACCCCCGAGTTCATGCATTGGTCTGAGAAGCCCATCAGCTGGAGCAGAGCCGACCACCCAGAGGTGATGCCCAATCTCGGTTCTTATGCTCTGGTGTTGGATGCCACCTTTGCCACGGAGAGGCGGGCTGCTCACTTCTCCCGAGTTCTGATAGATGGCGGCAGCAGGATCAACATCCTGTACAAGGATACTATGGAGAAGTTAGGAATCAAACAGAGGCAGCTTCAGCCCAGTCGGACAGTATTCCATGGCATAGTTCCTGGCCTTTCCTGCTCACCAATCGGCAAGACCCAGATAGATGTCCTCTTCGGAGACAAAAATCACTTTCGCCGAGAGCCAGTGTGGTTTGAAGTGGTGGACCTTGAGAGCCCCTATCATGCGCTGCTTGGCCGGCCTGCTCTGGCCAAGTTCATGGCGGTCCCCCACTATGCTTATCTCAAAATGAAGATGCCGAGCTCCAAGGGAATCCTGACCATAGTAGGGGACTACAAGAAGTCGTCCTCCTGTGCAGCAGACAGCAGCCGGCTAGCCGAGTCCCTCGTGATTGCAGCAGAGAAGCGGCTCCTTGAGCGGATTCTTGCTATGGCAGGCAAGCAGCCGGAAATGTCACCCAACCCCAAGGAGTCGGAAGCTGAGGGCTCGTTCAAGCCTCCAAAGAAACAAAGAGGATACTGATGTCTACTATGCAACCTTCTTCTTGTAGACGTTGTTGGGCCTCCAGTGCTGAGGTTTGTAGGACAATAGCAAATTTCCCTCAAGTGGATGACCTAAGGTTTATCAATCTGTGGGAGGCGTAGGTTGAAGATGGTCTCTCTCAAGCAACCCTGCAACCAAATAACAAAGAGTCTCTTGTGTCCCCAACACACCCAATACAATGGTAAATTGTATAGGTGCACTAGTTCGGCGAAGAGATGGTGATACAAGTGCAATATGGATGGTAGATATGGGTATTTGTAATCTGAAAATATAAAAACAGCAAGGTAACTAATGATAAAAGTGAGCGTAAACAGTATTGCAATGCTAGGAAACAAGGCCTAGGGTTCATACTTTCACTAGCGCAAGTTCTCTCAACAATAATAACATAATTGGATCATATAAATATCCCTCAACATGCAACAAAGAGTCACTCCAAAGTCACTAATAGCGGAGAACAAACGAAGAGATTATGGTAGGGTATGAAACCACCTCAAAGTTATTCTTTCTGATCGATCTATTCAAGAGTCCGTAGTAAAATAACATGAAGCTATTCTTTCCATTCGATCTATCATAGAGTTCGTACTAGAATAACACCTTAAGACACAAATCAACCAAAACCCTAATGTCACCTAGATACTCCAATGTCACCTCAAGTATCCGTGGGCATGATTATACGATATGCATCACACAATCTCATATTCATCTATTCAACCAACACAAAGTACTTCAAAGAGTGCCCCAAAGTTTCTACCGGAGAGTCAAGACGAAAACGTGTGCCAACCCCTATGCATAGGTTCATGGGCGGAACCCGCAAGTTGATCACCAAAACATACATCAAGTGGATCATGTGATATCCCATTGTCACCATAGATAAGCACGGCAAGACATACATCAAGTGTTCTCAAATCCTTAAAGACTCAATCCGATAAGATAACTTCAAAGGGAAAACTCAATCCATTACAAGAGCGTAGAGGGGGAGAAACATCATAAGATCCAACTATAATAGCAAAGCTCGCGATACATCAAGATCGTACCACCTCAAGAACACGAGAGAGAGAGAGAGAGATCAAACACATAGCTACTGGTACATACCCTCAGCCCCGAGGGTGAACTACTCCCTCCTCGTCATGGAGAGCGCCGGGATAATGAAGATGGCCACCGGTGAGGGTTCCCCCCCTCTGGCAGGGTGCCGGAACAGGGTCCCTATTGGTTTTTGGTGGCTATAGAGGCTTGCGGCAGCGGAACTCCCGATCTATTCTGTTCCCCGAAGTTTTTAGGGTATATGGATATATATAGGTGAAAGAAGTCGGTCAGGGGAGCGACAAGGGGCCCACGAGGGTGGAGGGCGCGACCAGGGGGTGGGCGCGCCCCCCTGCCTCGTGCCTTCCTCGTTGCTTCCCTTACGTACACTCCAAGTCTTCTGGATTGCTTCCGTTCCAAAAATAACCCCCCCGAAGGTTTTCATTCCGTTTGGACTCCGTTTGATATTCCTTTCTGCTTAACACTGAAACAAGGGGAAAACAGAAACTGGCACTGGGCTCTGGGTCTATAGGTTAGTCCCAAAAATAATATAAAAGTGCATAGTAAAGCCCATTAAACATCCAAAACAGATAATATAATAGCATGGAACAATAAAAAATTATAGATACGTTGGAGACGTATCAGCATCCCCAAGCTTAATTCTTGCTCGTCCTCGAGTAGGTAAATGATAAAAACAGAATTTTTGACGTGTAATGCTACCTAACATATTTAACCATGTAATTATCTTTGTCGTGGCAAGAATATTCAGATCCATAAGATTCAAAACAAAAGTTTAATATTGACATAAAAATAATAATACTTCAAGCATACTAGCAAAGTAATCATGTCTTCTCAAAATAACATGGCCAAAGAAAGCTATCCCTACAAAATCATATAGTCTGGCTATGCTCTATCTTCATCACACAAAATATTTAAACCATGCACAACCCCGATGACAAGCCAAGCAATTGTTTCATACTTTTGATGTTCTCAAAGTTTTTCAATCTTTACGCAATACATGAGCATGAGCCATGGACATAGCACTAAATGTGGAATAGAATGGTGGTTGTGGAGAAGACAAAAAGGAGAAGATAGTCTCACATCAACTAGGCGTATCAACGGGCTATGGAGATGCCCATCAATAGATATCAATGTGAGTGAGTAGGGATTGCCATGCAACGGATGCACTAGAGCTATAAGTGTATGAAAGCTCAACAAAAGAAACTAAGTGGGTGTGCATCCAACTCGCTTGCTCACGAAGACCTAGGGCATTTTGAGGAAGCCCGTCATTGGAATATACAAGCCAAGTTCAATAATGAAAATTCACACTAGTATATGAAAGTGACAACATAGGAGACTCTCTAAAATGAAGATCATGGTGCTAGTTTGAAGCACAAGTGTGGTAAAAGGATAGTAGCATTTCCCCTTCTCTCTTTTTCTCTTTTTTTTTCTTTTTTTTATTTTTCTTTTTTGGGCATTCTCTCTTTTTTTGGCCTCTTTTTCTCTTTTTTTTATTTTTCGTCCGGAGTCTCATCCCGACTTGTGGGGGAATCATAGTCTCCATCATCCTTTCCTCACTGGGACAATGCTCTAATAATGATGATCATCACACTTTTATTTACTTACAACTCAAGAATTACAACTCAATACTTAGAACAAGATATGACTCTATATGAATGCCTCCGGCGGTGTACCGGGATGTGCAATGACTCATGAGTGACATGTATGAAAGAATTATGAACGGTGGCTTTGCCACAAATACGTTATCAACTACATGATCATGCAAAGCAATATGACAATGATGAAGCGTGTCATAATAAACCGAACGGTGGTAAGTTCCATGGCAATATATCTCAGAATGGCTATGGAAATGCCATAATAGGTAGGTATGGTGGCTGTTTTGAGGAAGGTATATGGTGGGTGTATAATACCGGTGAAAGGTGCGCGGTATTAGAGAGGCTAGCAATGGTGGAAGGGTGAGAGTGCGTATAATCCATGGACTCAACATTAGTCATAAAGAACTCACATACTTATTGCAAAAATCTATTAGTTATCGAAACGAAGTACTACGCGCATGCTCCTAGGGGGATAGATTGGTAGGAAAAGACCATCGCTCGTCCCCGTCCGCCACTCATAAGGAAGACAAACAATAAATAAATCATGCTCCGACTTCATCACATAACGGTTCACCATACGTGCATGCTACGGGAATCACAAACTTTAACACAAGTATCTCTCAAATTCACAACTACTCAACTAGCATGACTCTAATATCACCATCTTCATATCTCAAAACAATCATAATGAATCAAACTTCTCATAGTATTCAATGCACTTTATATGAAAGTTTTTATTATATCCCACTTGGATGCCCATCATATTAGGAATAAATTCATAACCAAAGCAAATTACCATGCTGTTCTAAGGACTCCCAAAATAATATAACAGAATCACGACATCTATTTCTTCAAAATAAAACTACTGTCGTGCTCTAAAAAGATATAAGTGAAGCACTAGAGCAAACGACAAACTACTCCGAAAGATATAAGTGAAGATCAATGAGTAGCCGAATAATTATGTAACTATGTGAAGACTCTCTAACATTTAAGAATTTCAGATCTTGGTATTTTATTCAAACAGCAAGCAAAACAAAAGAAAATAAAATGACATTTCAAGGATAGCACTCATCATGTGAAGAAGCAAAAACTTAGGCTCAACCGATACTAACCGATAATTGTTGAAGAAGAAAGGTGGGATGCCTACCGGGGCATCCCCAAGCTTAGATGCTTGAGACTTCTTGAAATATTATCTTGGGATGCCTTGGACATCCCCAATCTTGAGCTTTTGTGTCTCCTTAATTCCTCTCATATCACGGTCTCCCTAAATCTCAAAAGCTTCATCCACACAAAACTCAACAAGGACTCGTGAGATAAGTTAGTATAAACCAATGCAAAAACCTTATCATACTCTACTGTAGCAAATCACTAAAATTATTATTCAACATTGCATACTAAATGCCTCTGCATATTTAATAGTCCTATCCTCAATAGAATCATTAAACAAGCAAACATATGCAAACATAACAGCAATCTGCCTAAACAGGACAGTCTGTAAAGAATGTAGCAAGATCCATACTTCCCTAGATCCAAAAATTATGAACGAAAATTCCCACTGTAGTAAATTTATCAGAGCTTATTATGCAAAAGGTTTCAATATTTTATCATATTCTGACTTTTCTAGGGAATTTTTGCAACAGCGGTAAACTTTCTGTTTTAAAACAGCAACATGTATACTTGCAAAATAAGCATGGTAAAGGCTATCCTTGACATTTTTATTGAAAATAGAGATGCAAAACATTATTCTAAATAACAGAAATCAAATACTAACAAAATAAAATGACGCTCCAAGCAAAACACATATCATGTGGTGAATAAAAATATAGCTCCAAGTAAAGCTACCGATGAACGAAGACAAAGAGGGGATGCCATCCGGGGCATCCCCAAGCTTAGGCTCTTGGTTGTCCTTGAATATTACCTTGGGGTGCCTTGGGCATCCCCAAGCTTAGGCTCTTGCCACTCCTTATTCCATAGTCCATCGAATCTTTATGCAAAACTTGAAAACTTCACAACACAAAACTCAACAGAAAATCTCATGAGCTCCGTTAGCGAAATAAAACAAACCACCACTTTAAGGTACTGTAATGAAATCATTATTTATTTATATTTGTGTTAAACCTACTGCATTCCAACTTCTCTATGGTCCATAACCTCCGATACTAGCCATAGATTCATCAAAATAAGCAAACAACACACGAAAAGCAGAATCTGTCAAAAACAGAATAGTCTGTAGTAATCTGTATCAAACGCAAACTTTCTGTAACTCAAAATTCTACCAAAATAGGAAGACCTAGATAATTTGTTTATTGATCTACTGCAATTGGAATTAGTATTTTATCACGTTCTGGTGATTTTTAACAATTATTTTCGTGAGCAGAAAGTTTCTGTCTTTTTCAGCAAGATCAAATAATTATCATCCAAGAAGATCCTATAGGTCTTACTTGGCACAAACACTAATTAAAACATAAAACCACATATATCCAGAGGCTAGGTGATTTATTTATTACTAAAAAGGAACAAAAAGCAAGTAACAAAAATAAAATTGGGTTGCCTCCCAACAAGTGCTAACGTTTAACGCCCCTAGCTAGGCATGATGATTTCAATGATGCTCACATAAAAGATAAGAATTGAAACATAAAGAGAGCATCATGAAGAATATGACTAGCACATTTAAGTCTAACCCACTTCCTATGCATAGGGATTTTGTGGGCAAACAACTTATGGGAACAATAATCAACTAGCATAGGAAGGCAAAACAAGCATAACTTCAAAACTTTAAGCACATAGAGAGGAAACTTGATATTATTGCAATTCCTACAAGCATATATTCCTCCCTCATAATAATTTTCAGTAGCATCATGAATGAATTCAACAATACAACCAGCACATAAAGCATTCTTTTCATGATCTACAAGCATAGAAATTTTCCTACTCTCCACATAAGCAAAATTCTTCTCATGAATAGTAGTGGGAGCAAACTCAACAAAATAATGATCATGTGATTGAAAATTAAGATCAAGATGACAAGTTTCATGGTTATCATTATTCTTTATAGCATACGTGTCATCACAATAATCATCATAGATAGGAGGCATGCTTTCATCATAGTAAATTTTCTCATCAAAGCTTGGGGGACAAAAAATACCATCTTCATCAAACATAGCTTCCCCAAGCTTGTGGCTTTGCATATCATTAGCATCATGGGTATTCAAATAATTCATACTAACAACATTGCAAACATGCTCATCATTCACATATTTTATGCCAAGCATTCTATGCAATTCTTCTTCTAGTACTTGAGCACAATTTTCCTTCCCATCATTTTCACGAAAGACATTAAAAAGATGAAGCATATGAGGTAACCTTAATTTCATTTTTTTTGTAGTTTTCTTTTATAGACTAAACTAGTGATAAAACAAGAAACTAAAAGATTCGATTGCAAGATCTAAAGATATACCTTCAAGAACTCACCTCCCTGGCAACGGCGCCCGAAGAGAGCTTAGTTGACGGGGTGTGAGTGCCGCTTACCTAGCCTCCCCGGCAACAGCGCCAGAAAAGAGCTTGATGTCTACCACGCAACCTTCTTCTTCTAGACGTTGTTGGGCCTCCAAGTGCAGAGGTTTGTAGGACAGTAGCAAATTTCCCTCAAGTGGATGACCTAAGGTTTATCAATCCGTGGGAGGCGTAGGTTGAAGATGGTCTCTCTCAAGCAACCCTGCAACCAAATAACAAAGAGTCTCTTGTGTCCCCAACACACCCAATACAATGGTAAATTGTATAGGTGCACTAGTTCGGCGAAGAGATGGTGATACAAGTGCAATATGGATGGTAGATATGGGTATTTGTAATCTGAAAATATAAAAACAGCAAGGTAACTAATGATAAAAGTGAGCGTAAATGGTATTGCAATGCTAGGAAACAAGGGCTAGGGTTCATACTTTCACTAGTGCAAGTTCTCTCAACAATAGTAACATAATTCGATCATATAAATATCCCTCAACATGCAACAAAGAGTCACTCCAAAGTCACTAATAGCGGAGAAAAAACGAAGAGATTATGGTAGGGTACGAAACCACCTCGAAGTTATTCTTTCTGATCGATCTATTCAAGAGTCCATAGTAAAATAACATGAAGCTATTCTTTCCGTTCGATCTATCATAGAGTTCGTACTAGAATAATACCTTAAGACACAAATCAACCAAATCCCTAATGTCACCTAGATACTCCAATGTCACCTCAAGTATCCGTGGGCATGATTATACGATATGCATCACACAATCTCATATTCATCTATTCAACCAACACAAAGTACTTCAAAGAGTGCCCCAAAGTTTCTACCGGAGAGTCAAGACGAAAACGTGTGCCAACCCCTATGCATAGGTTCATGGGCGGAACCCGCAAGTTGATCACCAAAACATACATCAAGTGGATCACGTGATATCCCATTGTCACCACAGATAAGCACGACAAGATATGCATCAAGTGTTCTCAAATCCTTAAAGACTCAATCTGATAAGATAACTTCAAAGGGAAAACTCAATCCATTACAAGAGAGTAGAGGGGGAGAAACATCATAAGATCCAACTATAATAGCAAAGCTCGCGATACATCAAGATTGTACCACCTCAAGAACACGAGAGAGAGAGAGAGATCAAACACATAGCTACTGGTACATACCCTCAGCCCCGAGGGTTAACTACTCCCTCCTCGTCATGGAGAGCGTCGGGATGATGAAGATGGCCACCGGTGAGGGTTCCCCCATCTGGCAGGGTGCCGGAACAGGGTCCCGATTGGTTTTTGGTGGCTACAGAGGCTTGCGGCAGCGGAACTCCCGATCTATTCTGTTCCCCGAAGTTTTTAGGGTATATGGATATATAGGCGAAAGAAGTCGGTCAGGGGAGCCACAAGGGGCCCACGAGGGTGGAGGGCGCACCCCCTGCCTCGTGCCTTCCTCGTTGCTTCCCTTACGTACACTCCAAGTCTTCTAGATTGCTTCCGTTCCAAAAATAACTCTCCCGAAGGTTTCATTCCGTTTGGACTCCGTTTGATATTCCTTTTCTGCGAAACACTGAAACAAGGGAAAAACAGAAACTGGCACTGGGCTCTGGGTCTATAGGTTAGTCCCAAAAATAATATAAAAGTGCATAGTAAAGCCCATTAAACATCAAAAACAGATAATATAATAGCATGGAACAATCAAAAATTATAGATACGTTGGAGACGTATCAGATACCTTTGGACCCAGAGCACCCGGAGAGGCACGCTATCATAGGTGCGAACCTTGACAGCAAATTGGAAAGCGAGCTCGTCGATTTCCTCTGTGAGAATCAGGACATCTTTGCATGGTCTCGCAAGGACATGCCGGGTGTTCCGACGGATTTCACCGAGCACAAACTACATGTCCATCCTGATGCCAAGCCAGTCAGGCAGCCCTTGCGCCGCCTGTCAGAAGAGTAGAGAAGAGTTGTTGGAGAAGAGATAGCCCGGCTTCTAGCAGCCAGCTTCATCATGGAAGTGTTCTTTCTAGAGTGGTTAGCCAACCCGGTCCTTGTGCTGAAGAAGAATAAACAGTGGCGCATGTGTATTGACTATACTAGCCTCAACAAAGCTTGCCCCAAAGACCCGTTTGCTTTGCCAAGAATCGACCAAGTGATAGACTCCATAGCCGGATGCGAGCTGTTGAGCTTTTTGGATGCATACTTAGGGTATCATCAGATCAAGCTGAACCCGGCAGACAGGCTGAAGACCGCCTTCGTCACGCCATTCGGAGCCTTCTGCTACCTGACCATGACGTTCGGCTTGAGGAATGCCGGCGCCACATTTCAGCGTTGCATGCAGAAGTGTCTCCTCAAGCAACTCGGCAGAAACGCCCACGTCTATGTGGACGATGTTGTGGTGAAGATGAAGAAGCGTGGAACGCTGCTAGAAGACCTCAAGGAGACCTTTGAGAACTTGTGCCGATTTCAAATCAAGCTCAACCCGGAGAAATGCATCTTTGGAGTACCAACCGGCCAACTTCTTGGTTTCCTGGTCTCAGAGCGCGGCATAGAGTGCAACCCTGTGAAGATCAAGGCCATCGAGAGGATGGAGGTGCCCACCCGACTACTGGCCGTGCAAAAATTCACCGGCTGCTTGGCATCCATCAGCCGTTTCATCAGTCGGCTGGGCGAGAAGGCCCTTCCCCTGTACCAGCTCATGAAGAAGACCACTTTTTTCGAGTGGAACGACAAGGCGGATGAAGCTTTTCTCCAGCTGAAGAAGATGTTGACCACGCCGCCTGTCCTGGCGGATCCGACTCCTAAGGAGCCCATGCTCCTCTACATCGCCGCCACCAGCCGGGTGGTCAGCACAGTCATAGTTGTGGAACGCAAAGAAGAAGGCAAAGCCGCTACCAGTCCAGAGGCCGGTGTACTACCTAAGCGAAGTGATGTCATCCTCCAAGCAGAACTACCCCCACTATCAGAAGATGTGCTACGGCGTGCACTTTGCCGCCAAGAAGCTGAAGCCATACTTTCAAGAGCACCCAATCACTGTGGTATGCACTGCCCCACTTGCTGAGATCATTGGAAGCCGGGACGCTTCAGGCCGAGTGGCCAAATGGGCCATAGATTTGGCCCCATACACCATCTACTACCAGCCTCGCACCGCCATCAAGTCACAGGCACTGGCCGACTTCCTCGTCGACTGGGATGAGACCCAGTACCTGCCGCCAGCGCCAGACTCCACCCATTGGCGAATGCACTTTGATGGTTCCAAGATGCGCACCGGTTTGGGAGCCGGCATCGTCCTCACCTCTCCCAAAGGCGACAAGCTCAGATATGTGCTGCAAATCCAATTTGCCGCCTCCAACAACGTTGCTGAATACGAAGCACTCATTCACGAGCTCCGGCTTGCCAGGGAACTCGACATTCGCCGGATCCTGTGCTATGGTGACTCCGACTTGGTGGTCCAGCAGTCGTCTGGAGACTGGGATGCCAAGGATGCAAACATGGCGAGCTACCGCTTCCTCGTACAGCAGCTCAGTGGATACTTCGAGGGGTGCGAGTTCCTTCATGTGCCAAGAAATGACAATGAGCAAGCTGATGCCTTGGCACGGATTGGCTCCACCCAGCAAGCAATACTAGCCGGCGTCGCCCTGCAACGCCTCCTCAAGCTGTCTGTCAAGCCGTCGCCAGAATCAGACTCCATCTTCATGCCGGCTCCTCCTGAAGCAGTCCGATCTGACTTGAGGACCCCAGCAGTCGGCGCGGGAACTTCGGCAGGCGGCTCGGGGACTGCAGCAGTCGCACCCGGCCCGGGGACTTCATCGACTCAGCAGGCGACAGCCGACTCCAACCCGCCGCCTCCCGTCCCAACCGCCCTCATGCAAGTAGCAGTCCTAGCAGTCAAAGAAATTGCAGCACCTTCATGGGCTCAGCCCATCCTCAACTTTCTGGTGAACAAAGAGCTGCCGACTGATGAGATCTCGGCCCGGCAAGTGCAACGCCGAGCAGCAGCATACACCATTGTCAACAGGGAGCTTGTGAGGCGCAGCGTCACTGGTGTGTACCAGCGTTGCGTGGAGCCGGAGCAAGGCCAAGCAATCCTCAAAGATATCCATCAAGGCGAGTGCGGTCACCACGCGGCCTCAAGAGCACTTGTTGCCAAAGCTTTTCGCCACGGTTTTTTCTGGCCGACTGCTCTAGAAGACGCCAAAGACTTGGTCTAGAAATGCAAACGGTGCCAGAAGTTCCGCTCCAAGCCACATCAGCTGGCTTCTGCACTTAAGACTATCCCCATTGCCTGGCCCTTTGCTATTTGGGGGCTGGATATGGTGGGACCATTCAAGACAGCACGCGGTGGCTTGACTCATCTGCTTATCGCGGTGGACAAGTTCACCAAGTGGATAGAAGCAAAACCAATCAAGAAGTTGAATAGTCTGACTGCTGTAACATTCATCTCAGACATCACCATCCGGTATGGCATACCACACAGCATCATCACTAACAATGGCACAAACTTTGCCAAAGGCGCCTTGGCCCGTTTCTGCGCGACGTAGGGCATCCGACTGGACCTAGCGTCCGTTGCCCATCCGCAGTCAAACGGCCAGGTGGAGCGAGCAAACGGCCTCATTTTGCCCGGCATCAAGCCCCGACTGGTCGAGCCTCTGGAGTGGTCGGCCGGCTGTTGGCTCGACGAGCTACCGGCCATCCTCTGGAGTCTGCGCACAACTCCGAACAAGTCAACCGGCTTCACGCCTTTCTTCCTCGTCTACGGTGCCGAAGCCGTCATCCCAACAGACATAGAATTCGACTCCCCTCGAGTCACCATGTACACCGAAGAGGAGGCAAAAAAACACGAGAAGACGGTGTCGATCTGCTGGAAGAGGGCCGGCTGTTGGCACTCAGCCGGTGCACCATCTACCAGCAGAGCCTGCGCCAATACTACAACCGGAAGGTCAAGCCAACATCCTTCCAAGAGGGAGACCTTGTGCTCCGGCTGATCCAGCGAACAGCCGGCCAGCACAAGCTCTCGGCTCCGTGGGAAGGCCCCTTCACCATCAGCAAGGTGTTGGGCAAAGACTCCTACTACCTGATCGATGCTCAGAAGCCTCGAGCACGCAAAAGAGACGACTCCGGCAAGGAGACAGAGCGGCCAGGGAATGCAAACCTCCTTCGAAGGTTTTACAGTTGATGCAGTATGTATCACGCCAGCTTTTGTATTAAGTACGAAGACTCCGGGTTCCCCGAGAATATCTCGGGGACTGCCCTCTTTTATCTATATGATAAGTATTATGCATGTCATTGCGTTATTTCATTAGTCCGCCTGGCACCGGGTTCGACCAGTCGACCCGGGGACTCGCCGTCTTGTACTATGTAATGCTTCCTGCAGCCGGACAAGTAATGTGTTGGCACTTAGGCCTTCTCCTGCCAAAAGCCGCAGCTCGCAGAGCGACTGTCCGGTGGGCAGGAGTTAAGGAAGAAAGGGTGTTCGCATGAAAAATGGCTAAGGACCCAAAGCATGCACATAGTTCAAGCCGGCTTCCTGCTTCGCCGACCGGCTGCTGAGAAGCCGGCCAGCCGGCTTCTATTTAACTTGCTAGAAAACTCTAAATCGGCTAAGTACTTGCCTTCCCGGAAGTGGCTAAGTATTTGACCCAGCCACAGTCCGCAGAGCGGCTGTTCGCCTGGCAAGACGGCAACCGAGGGAAGGCGGCAAAGGAAGAAAGCCAAAGAGCAGAAAGCAAGGAAAGATAGAACTCGGCAAAAATATTTACATATCAAAAGGCCCTTGGCCGGCATCCAACAAAAGTTTGAAATACACCCCGCAGGTGGAATTGTGCGAAGTTAACGAAGTTTGTCGAGACTGATAAGCAGGTAGAAACAGAGGTAAAACGGCAGCCTAGGAAGCAGCAGACGGGTTCGGCAGAACGGTGGAGTCGGTGGTGCCGGTTGGGGGAGCGGCCGGCAGGTCGGTCTCCGCTTGGTCGCCTCCAGCAGCAGCCGGCTCGCTCGGGCGTGGCTCATTGCTGGAGGCGCGGTCGAGTTGAGGCTGGCCGTCCGCTCCGACCTTTGGCGCCTCCTCTTCACTTTCCTCCTCCTCCCCGCCTTCTCCCTCGTCGCTGGAATCGATCACTTCGGCCGAGTCCTCGCCATCCTCTCGGTTCAGCCCTAACCACTTCTGCGGCGCCTCGGTGCCATTCTCAGCCAGCTCAAGAACGAAGACGCTGGTGTTGGTGTACTCGGCGATTGCTGCGGCTCGCTAGATAAGTTCGCGCTCCACCGCCACCAGCTCCTCTTGGGCTTCCAGTCGAAGCATGGCCAACTGGGCTAGATTTAGCCCAGGATACCATGCCTTGACGAACTCCAAGGCCCGGCGTGCTCCAGCCCGGGCCGAGGAGCCCTTCCAGGCCTCAAGACGGCCGGCCGCCACCTCCAGCCAGTCGGCAGTCCAGTTGGGCGTACGTGGAGCCGGCATGTCTGGCCATTGGGCGGCGATCGCCTGGGCGCCGACACTCTGAAGATGGCGCATCATCCGATGAGCTGGCCGAAGACGGGCCTGGATGCTGAGAAGCTACTCGCTAAGGGTCCGGGGGCGTCGGCGGCGATCTCCGCACCTTCCGCGCTCCGCCCTTCACGATCGGCCTCGATGGCCTGATTGGTGGCGCCGGAGTGACCAGGGAAGAAGTCTGCTTAAACAGAAAGCAAAAAAGCCAAAATTAGAAACAAGAGGTCAGCTTGATCAGAAGCCGGCGGCTCGAAGAAAGAGTACAGAAGGCAGCTTACCGTCAACCATGTCTTCGATCTCACCGAAGCCGGCAGTCAGCATTGCCTCCTTGTCGGTCCAGGCAGAGCGCTCGGTCTCGAACTCAGCAAGGAGACCGGCCTCCTTGTCCTCCGCCTCCTTCTGGGTCTTCTTGAGAAGCTCTGCCTACTCCGCCAGTTGCACGACCAGCCGGTCATGCTCTTCGGCCAGCTTGCTGCGGTCCGCCTCCTTGGCAGGCAGTGCGGTGTTGGCTTCGCCCAGTTGCTGCTGCAGGGCGGCATTGGCCTCTGCAAAAGTAGAAGAAGAAAAAGACATCAACAATCAACAAAGAAGAAAAATAGTTGCCGGGAAGATCCGGCCCGACTGCTCAGCAGTCGGCCCGAATCTCGGGGACTACAGCCCGTGGGTGCGCCAGCGCGCCCCTGCGGGGAAAGAAGTTATCAATTACAACAAAGAAGAAGAGCAGTCGCCGGGAAGATCCGTCCCGACTGCTCAGCAGTCGGCCCGAATCTCGGGGACACAGCCCGCGGGTGCGCCAGCGCGCCCCCGCAGAGAAAGAAAACAAAGACTTACTCCGGCTTTCCGACAAGTCGGCGGTCCGTTGATTCTGCTCCTGGACTTTGGAGTTGAAGGTGGCCGCGCGGAGGTTATGATAATCCTGCAGTGAAGATATCAGACAATGTTAGTACTCGGAGCTTGCCAATTAAAGTTCCGATCCGCCTGCTCAGCAGCCGGCCCGAAACTCGAGGACTACACCCAGTGGGTGCGCTTGCGCGCCCCATAGAGAAGTATAAGAAATACAAGAATCAAAAATTAAGAACCAAGAAGCGTACCCGGACGGCGGCTCGCGACTCCAGGAATGTTTGGTTGCACCGCTTCAGGGCGTCGGCTTCGGCCCGGAGTTTGCCTTGGGCGTCTAGAATCGCCTGATTCAAAGGGCCCGTCCCGCCTCCCCGCACCCACTCAGTGGGCGCGCGCTGGTTGCCTCGGCGTCCGGGATCGAAGAGCTCGCGGCGCCGGTCTCTAGCGGGCGCGGCGCCGAGGCCACCTTTGCAAACCGGTGGCGCGATGGTGTGCGGACCTCGGGAGTTGGGCCGGTTACCATCTAGTCTCCGGCTGGCGGCACCGGTGCGTTCGCCGGCTGCTCGTCTCGCGCATCACCAGATGGCGGTGGCGGAGGCACGGCCGTATTCGGCATGACGACATCGCCGCCGTCCCTCTCCATGATTGGGTTCTCGTCGTCGGCCCCCCGGTCGGCGCCACGAACTCTGGTGGCGGCGGCGCGGAGTTCAGGGGGATGACGAATAGCGCCGACTGGCCTGCTCCTTCGCCGCGGTAGCAGCCTCGGCCTCCGCCAGCTTCTTCAAGGCGGCGGCTTCCGCATTGTCCGCCTCCGCCTTCTCCAGGCGGGCGGCTTCCTGCTCCTCGCGCACCTCCCGTGCGTTTCACTCCCGCGCCACCCGGAGGTCGGCAGCCGGATCGATTCGCCGGGTGGTGGTGGAGGTCTCCGCCGACCCAACGATGGAGGCGGCGGCCGACTTCTCGAGAGAGAGCGGATCCCTAAGTCAAGCAAATAAAGCAAAGGAAGTTCAGAAAGAGTCAACAAGGAAAAGATACTTACGCTGACACCATAGGAGGCGCCTTTGGGAGCTTCTGGTATTTGGCCACCTTCACGGCGGCCTCTTTCCGCCTGGTCGCGGCGGTCGGGTTCTTGGCCTTCTTCGGCGCGCTGCCGAACAAGACGACGCCTTGTTTACGCTTGCGCGTGCCGCCTCAAGCAGTCGACTCGACGGAGGGGCCCGCGTCTGCCCTGCCGGCGCCCCGCATAGGGCGTGGCTCTTCTTCCTCATCATCATCGTCAGGCTAGGTCTTGATGCCGCCTTCTTCGGAGCCGCCTGCTTCATACACGCCGCCTGTTGCGGTGTCCTCCAGGGCGGCCGCCCCCAAGTCGGGGTCGTCCACATCGCTCATCGCACAGTCCGGTTCGTAGTCGCCGCCCGCCCCTACGATGGCGACCGTCGCTTCCGACATGTAGATCTGTTTCAAATGGTGAGAGGCCGGCTGATCAAGACCAATATCGAGACTAAGACGAGAATCAAAAAGAAAGAATTGAAAAACTTCCCGCAGGCGGCGGGTCGGCGCGGGAATATGGCTGCTTGCCGAAGCGCCAAGACCCCTCCAGCTTGAGGCCGGAGATCTCGTTCACCAAGTTTGCAACCTCGGCAGTTGGCATCTCCTTGGTACTCAGTCGGCACGGGTCGCGATGCCCGCTCATCCGGCTGATCAGGTGAGGCTGGCCTTGGAGTGGGAGAACCCGGCGCACGACGAAGGCGACCAACAAGTTGGACGCCTTGAGGCCTTCGGCGTCGGTCAGCTCCCGGAGTCGTTGGATGGCGGCAGCGCCGTCTGCTGATACCGGATTCGGCTTGTAGCCCCAGCTGGCCCGAGGCTCAGCCGGCGGGCCGGCTTCATAAGCCGGCAAGTTGATGAAGTCGACGGCCGGGTCCACGTTCTCCACGTAGAAGTAAGATTGCTGCCACATCTTAACCGATTGTGGCAGCTTATGGTGGGGAAGACATTCTTCGGTGATGGCCGGCGCACCGCGACGAAGGCACCACACTGGGCAGCCACCTCCCGGACGGAGGTGCCCAGCTTGGTGTAGAAGAACGCTCCCCGCAGCTCAATGGTGAGGAGGATGCCGAGATAGCCTTCGCACATCATGATGAAGGCGGCCAGGAGCATCACGGTGTTGGGCGTGATGTGATGAGGCTGGAGGTGATAAAACTCGAGGAACGAGCGGAGGAAGCCGCTCGCCGGCAGGCCGAAGCCGCGGATGAAGTGCGTGTTGGGGAACGTAGTAATTTCAAAAAAATTCCTACGCACACGCAAGATCATGGTGATGCATAGCAACGAGAGGGGAGAGTGATGTCCACGTACCCTCGTAGACCGAAAGCGGAAGCGTTAGCACACCACGGTTGGTGTAGTCGTACGTCTTCACGATCCGACCGATCAAGTACTGAACGCACGGCACCTCCGAGTTCAGCACACGTTCAGCCCAATGACGTCCCTCGAACTCCGATCCAGCCGAGTGTTGAGGGAGAGTTTCATCAGCACGATGGTGTGGTGACAATGATGATGTTCTACCAACGCAGGGCTTCGCCTAAGCACCGCTAAAGTATTATCGAGGTGGACTATGGTGGAGGGGGGCACCGCACACGGCTAAAAGATCAAGCGATCAATTGTTGTGTATTTAGGGTGCCCCCTGCCCCCGTATATAAAGGAGCAAGGGGGAGGTGCGGCCGGCCAGGGAGGAGGCGCGCCAGGAGGAGTCCTACTCCCACCGGGAGTAGGACTCCCTCCCTTGTTGGAATAGGAGAAGGGGGAAAGAGGTGGAGGAGAGGAAGGAAAGGGGGGGCGCTGCCCCCCTCTCCTTGTCCTATTCGGACTAGGGGGGAGGGGCGCGCGGCCCTTGCCCTGGCCGCCTCTCCTCATCCCCACTAAGCCCACTATGGCCCATTAACCCCCGGGGGGTTCCGGTAACCCCTCTGGTACTCCGGTAAAATCCCGATTTCACCCGGAACACTTCCGATATCCAAATATAGGCTTCCAATATATCAATCTTCATTTCTCGACCATTTTGAGACTCCTCGTCATGTCCGTGATCACATCCGGGACTCCGAACAACCTTCGGTACATCAAAACATATAAACTCATAATATAACTGTCATCGAAACTTTAAGCGTGCGGACCCTAGGGGTTCGAGAACTATGTAGACATGACCGAGACACGTCTCCGGTCAGTAACCAATAGCGGAAGCTGGATGCTCATATTGGCTCCCACATATTCTACGAAGATCTTTATCGGTCAGACCGCATAACAACATACGTTGTTCCCTTTGTCACCGGTATGTTACTTGCCCGAGATTCGATCGTCGGTATCTCAATACCTAGTTCAATCTCGTTACCGGCAAGTCTCTTACCATAATACATCATCCCACAACTAACTCATTAGTTGCAATGCTTGCAAGGCATGAGCATTACCGAGAGGGCCCAGAGATACCTCTCCGACAATCGGAGTGACAAATCCTAATCTCGAAATACGCCAACCCAACAAGTACCTTCGGAGACACCTGTAGAGCACCTTTATAATCACCCAGTTACGTTGTGACATTTGGTAGCACACAAAATGTTCCTCCGGTAAACGGGAGTTGCATAATCTCATAGTCATAGGAACATGTATAAGTCATGAAGAAAGCAATAGCAACATACTAAACGATCGAGTGCTAAGCTAACGGAATGGGTCAAGTCAATCACATCATTCTCCTAATGATGTGATCCCGTTAATCAAATGATAACTCATGTTTATGGCTAGGAAACATAACCATCTTTGATCAACGAGCTAGTCAAGTAGAGGCATACTAGTGACACTCTGTTTGTCTATGTATTCACACAAGTATTATGTTTCCGGTTAATAAAATTCTAGCATGAATAATAAACATTTATCATGATATAAGGAAATAAATAATAACTTTATTATTGCCTCTAGGGCATATTTCCTTCAGTCTCCCACTTGCACTAGACTCAATAATCTAGATTACACAGTAATGATTCTAACACCCATGGAGCCTTGGTGTTGATCATGTTTTGCTCGTGGAAGAGGCTTAGTCAACGGGTCTGCAACATTCAGATCCGTATGTATCTTGCAAATTTCTATGTCTCCCGCCTGGACTAAATCCTGGATGGAATTGAAGCTTCTCTTGATGTGCTTGGTTCTCTTGTGAAATCTGGATTCCTTCGCCAAGGCAATTGCACCAGTATTGTCACAAAAGATTTTCATTGGACCCGATGCACTAGGTATGACACCTAGATCGGATATGAACTCCTTCATCCAGACTCCTTCATTTGCTGCTTCTGAAGCAGCTATGTACTCCGCTTCACATGTAGATCCCGCCACGACGCTTTGTTTAGAACTGCACCAACTGACAGATCCACCGTTCAATGTAAACACGTATCCGGTTTGCGATTTAGAATCGTCCGGATCAGTGTCAAAGCTTGCATGAACGTAACCATTTATGATGAGCTCTTTGTCACCTCCATAAACGAGAAACATATCCTTAGTCCTTTTCAGGTATTTCAGGATGTTCTTGACCGCTGTCCAGTGATCCACTCCTGGATTACTTTGGTACCTCCCTGCTAAACTTATAGCAAGGCACACATAGGTCTGGTACACAGCATTGCATACATGATAGAGCCTATGGTTGAAGCATAGGGAACATCTTTCATCTTCTCTCTATCTTCTGCAGTGGTCGGGCATTGAGTCTTACTCAACTTCACACCTTGTAACACAGGCAAGAACCCTTTCTTTACTTGATCCATTTTGAACTTCTTCAAAACTTTGTCAAGGTATGTGTTTTGTGAAAGTCCAATTAAGCGTCTTGATCTATCTCTATAGATCTTGATGCCCAATATATACGCAGCTTCACCGAGGTCTTTCATTGAAAAACTCTTATTCAAGTATCCCTTTATGTTATTCAGAAATTCTATATCATTTCCAATCAGCAATATGTCATCCACATATAATATTAGAAATGCTACAGAGCTCCCACTCACTTTCTTGTAAATACAGGCTTCTCCAAAAGTCTGTACAAAACCAAATGCTTTGAGCACACTATCAAAGCGTTTATTCCAACTCCGAGAGGCTTGCACTAGTCCATAAATGGATCGCTGGAGCTTGCACACTTTGTTAGCTCCCTTTGGATCGACAAAACCTTCCGGTTGCATCATATACAACTCTTCTTCCAGAAATCCATTCAGGAATGCAGTTTTGACATCCATTTGCCAAATTTCATAATCATAAAATGCGGCAATTGCTAACATGATTCGGATAGACTTAAGCATCACTACGGGTGAGAAGGTCTCATCATAGTCAATCCCTTGAACTTGTCGAAAACCTTTTGCAACAAGTCGAGCTTTATAGACAGTAACATTACCGTCAGCGCCAGTCTTCTTCTTGAAGATCCATTTATTCTCAATTGCTTGCCCATCATCGGGCAAGTCAACCAAAGTCCACACTGTTTTCTCATACATGGATCCCATCTCAAATTTCATGGCCTTAAGCCATTTCGCGGAATCTGGGCTCACCATCGCTTCTTCATAGTTCGTAGGTTCGTCATGATCTAGTAGCATAACCTCCAGAACAGGATTACCGTACCACTCTGGTGCAGATTTTACTCTGGTTGACCTACGAGGTTCAGTAACAACTTGATCTAAAGTTCCACGATCATCATCATTAACTTCCTCACTAATTGGTGTAGGCGTCGCAGAAATTGGTTTCTGCGATGAACTACTTTCCAATAAGGGAGCAGGTACTATTACCTCATCAAGTTCTACTTTCCTCCCACTCACTTCTTTCGAGAGAAACTCCTTCTCCAAAAAGATTCCGAATTTAGCAACAAAAGTCTTGCCTTCGGATCTGTGATAGAAGGTGTACCCAACAGTCTCCTTTGGGTATCCTATGAAGACACATTTCTCTGATTTGGGTTCGAGCTTATCAGGTTGAAGCTTTTTCCCATAAGCATCGCAGCCCCAAACTTTAAGAAACGACAACTTTGGTTTCTTGCCAAACCACAGTTCATAAGGCGTCGTCTCAACGGATTTTGATGATGCCCTTTTTAACGTGAATGCGGCCGTCTCTAAAGCATAACCCCAAAACGATAGCAGAAATCAGTAAGAGACATCATAGATCGCACCATATCTAGTAGAGTACGATTACGACGTTCGGACACACCATTACGTTGTGGTGTTCCGGGTGGCGTGAGTTGCGAAACTATTCCGCATTGTTTCAAATGAAGACCCAACTCATAACTCAAATATTCTCCTCCACGATCAGATCGTAGAAACTTTATTTTCTTGTTACGATGATTTTCAACTTCACTCTGAAATTCTTTGAACTTTTCAAATGTTTCAGACTTATGTTTCATCAAGTAGATATACCCATATCTGCTTAAATCATCTGTGAAGGTGAGAAAATAACGATATCCGCCACGAGCCTCAACATTCATCGGACCACATACATCTGTATGTATGATTTCCAACAAATCTGTTGCTCTCTCCATAGTTCCGGAGAACGGCGTTTTAGTCATATTGCCCATGAGGCACGGTTCGCAAGTACCAAGTGATTCATAATCAAGTGGTTCCAAAAGTCCATCAGTATGGAGTTTCTTTATGCGCTTTACACCGATATGACCTAAACGGCAGTGCCACAAATAAGTTGCACTATCATTATCAACTCTGCATCTTTTGGCTTCAATATTATGAATATGTGAATCACTACTATCGAGATTCAACAAAAATAGACCACTCTTCAAGGGTGCATGACCATAAAAGATATTATTCATATAAATAGAACAACCATGATTCTCTGATTTAAATGAATAACCGTCTCGCATCAAACAAGATCCAGATATAATGTTCATGCTTAACGCTGGCACCAAATAACAATTATTTAGTTCTAAAACTAATCCCGAAGGTAGATGTAGAGGTAGCGTGCCGACCGCGATCACATCGACTAACGAACCATTTCCCACGTGCATCGTCACCTCGTCCTTAGCCAATCTTCGCTTAATCCGTAGCCCCTGTTTCGAGTTGCAAATATTAGCAACAGAACCAGTATCAAATACCCAGGTGCTACTGCGAGCATTAGTAAGGTACACATTAATAACATGTATATCACATATACCTTTGTTCACCTTGCCATCCTTCTTATCCGCCAAATACTTGGAGCAGTTCCGCTTCCAGTGACCAGTCTGCTTGCAGTAGAAGCACTCAGTCTAAGGCTTAGGTCCAAACTAGGGTTTCTTCTCCTGAGCAGCAACTTGTTTGCTGTTCTTTTTGAAGTTCCCCTTCTTCTTCCCTTTGCCTTTTTTCTTGAAACTGGTGGTCTTATTGACCATCAACACTTGATGGTCCTTCTTGATTTCTACCTTCGCAGCCTTTAGCATTGCGAAGAGCTCGGGAATCGTATTATCCATCCCTTGCATGTTATAGTTCATCACGAAGCTCTTGTAGCTTGGTGGCAGTGATTGAAGAATTCTGTCAATGACGCTATCATCCGGAAGATTAACTCCCAGTTGAATCAAGTGATTATTATACCCAGACATTTTGAGTATATGCTCACTGACAGAACTATTCTCCTCCATCTTGCAGCTGTAGAACTTACTGGAGATTTCATATCTCTCAATCCGGGCATTTGCTTGAAATATTAACTTCAACTCCTCGAACATCTCATATGCTCCATGACGTTCAAAACATCGTTGAAGTCCCGGTTCTAAGCCGTAAAGCATGGCACATTGAACTATCGAGTAGTCATCAGCTTTGCTCTGCCAGACGTTCTTAACGTCGTCAGTTGCATCCGCAGCAGGCCTGGCACCCAGCGGTGCTTCCAGGACGTAATTCTTCTGTGCAGCAATGAGGATAATCCTCAAGTTATGGACCCATCCGTGTAATTGCTACCATCATCTTTCAACTTTGCTTTCTCAAGGAATGCATGAAAATTCAACGGAACAACAGCACGGGCCATCTATCTACAATCAACATAGACAAGCAAGATACTATCAAGTACTAAGTTCATGATAAATTTAAGTTCAATTAATCATATTACTTAAGAACTCCCACTTAGATAGACATCCCTCTAATCCTCTAAGTGATCACGTGATCCATATCAACTAAACCATGTCCGATCATCACGTGAGATGGAGTAGTTTCAACGGTGAACATCACTATGTTGATCATATCTACTATATGATTCACGCTCGACCTTTCGGTCTCCGTGTTCCGAGGCCATATCTGTTATATGCTAGGCTCGTCAAGCTTAACCTGAGTATTCCGCGTGTGCAACTGTTTTGCACCCGTTGTATTTGAACGTAGAGCCTATCACACCCGATCATCACGTGGTGTCTCAGCACGAAGAACTTTCGCAATGGTGCATACTCAGGGAGAACACTTATACTTTGATAATTTAGTGAGGGATCATCTTATAATGCTACCATCAATCAAAGCAAGATAAGATGCATAAAAGATAAACATCACATGCAATCAATATAAGTGATATGATATGGCCATCATCATCTTGTGCTTGTGATGTCCATCTCCGAAGCACCGTCATGATCACCATCGTCACCGGCGCGACACCTTGATCTTCATTGTAGCATCATTGTCGTCTCGCCAATCTTATGCTTCTACGACTATCGCTACCGCTTAGTGATAAAGTAAAGCATTACAGGGCGATTGCAATGCATACAATAAAGTGACAACCATATGGCTCTTGCCAGTTGCCGATAACTCGGTTACAAAACATGATCATCTCATACAATAAAATTTAGCATCATGTCTTGACCATATCACATCACAACATGCCCTGCAAACACAAGTTAGACGTCCTCTACTTTGTTGTTGCAAATTTTACGTGGCTGCTACGGGCTTAGCAAGAACCGTTCTTACCTACGCATCAAAACCACAACGATAGTTTGTCAAGTTGGTGCTGTTTTAACCTTAACAAGGACCGGGCGTAGGCACACTCGGTTCAACTAAAGTTGGAGAAACTGACTCCCGCCAGCCACCTGTGTGCAAAGCACGACGGTAGAACCAGTCTCGCGTAAGTGTACGCGTAATGTCGATCCGGGCCGCTTCATCCAACAATACCGCCGAACCAAAGTATGACATGCTGGTAAGCAGTATGACTTATATCGCCCACAACTCACTTGTGTTCTACTCGTGCATATAACATCAATGCATAAAACCTGGCTCGGATGCCATTGTTGGGGAACGTAGTAATTTCAAAAAAATTCCTACGCACACGCAAGTTCATGGTGATGCATAGCAACGAGAGGGGAGAGTGTTGTCCACGTACCCTCGTAGACCAAAAGCGGAAGCGTTAGCACAACGTGGTTGATGTAGTCATACGTCTTCACGATCCGACCGATCAAGTACCGAACGCACGGCACCTCCGAGTTCAGCACACGTTCAGCCCGATGACGTCCTTTGAACTCCGATCCAGCTGAGTGTTGAGGGAGAGTTTCGTCAGCATGATGGCGTGGTGACGATGATGATGTTCTACCGACCCAGGGCTTCGCCTAAGCACCGCTACAGTATTATCAAGGTGGACTATGGTGGAGGGGGGCACCGCACACGGCTAAAAGATCAAGCGATCAATTGTTGGGTCTTTGGGGTGCCCCCTGCCACCGTATATAAAGGAGCAAGGGGGGAGGTGCGGCCGGCCAGGGAGGAGACGCGCCAGAAGGAGTCCTACTCCCACCGGGAGTAGGACTCCCTCCCTTCCTTGTTGGAATAGGAGAAGGGGGAAAGAGGTGGAGGAGAGGAAGGAAAGGGGGGGCGCCGCCCCCCTCTCCTTGTCCTATTCGGACTAGGGGGAGGGGCGCGCGGCCCTTGCCCTGGCCGCCTCTCCTCATCTCCACTAAGGCCCACTATGGCCCATTAACCCCCGGGGGGTTCCGGTAACCCCCCCCCGGTACTCCGGTAAAATCCCGATTTCACCCGGAACACTTCTGATATCCATATATAGGCTTCCAATATATCAATCTTCATGTCTCGACCATTTCGACACTCCTCGTCATGTCCGTGAGCACATCCGGGACTCCAAACAACCTTCGGTACATCAAAACATATAAACTCATAATATAACTGTCATCGAAACTTTAACCGTGCGGACCCTACGGGTTCGAGAACTATGTACACATGACCGAGACACATCTCCGGTCAATAACCAATAGCGGAACCTGGATGCTCATATTGGCTCCCACATATTCTATGAAGATCTTTATCGGTCAGACCGCATAACAACATACGTTGTTCCCTTTGTCATCGGTATGTTACTTGCCCGAGATTCAATCGTCGGTATCTCAATACCTAGTTCAATCTCGTTACCGGCAAGTCTCTTTACTCGTTCTGTAATACATCATCCCACAACTAACTCATTAGTTGCAATGCTTGCAAGGCTTGAGTGATGTGCATTACCGAGAGGGCCCAGAGATACCTCTCCGACAATCGGAGTGACAAATCCTAATCTCGAAATACGCCAACCCAACAAGTACCTTCGGAGACACCTTTAGAGCACCTTTATAATCACCCAGTTACGTTGTGACATTTGGTAGCACACAAAGTGTTCCTCCGGTAAACGGGAGTTGCATAATCTCATAGTCATAGGAACATGTATAAGTCATGAAGAAAGCAATAGCAACATACTAAACGATCGAGTGCTAAGCTAACGGAATGGGTCAGGTCAATCACATCATTCTCCTAATGATGTGATCCCATTAATCAAACGACAACTCATGTATATGGCTAGGAAACATAACCATCTTTGATCAACGAGCTAGTAAGTAGAGGCATACTAGTGACACTCTGTTTGTCTATGTATTCACACAAGTATTATGTTTCCGGTTAATACAATTCTAGCATGAATAATAAACATTTATCATGATATAAGGAAATAAATAATAACTTTATTATTGCCTCTAGGGCATATTTCCTTTGGTGCGAGCGGAAGACGACCCGCTCGCCCTCCCCCGGCACCGGCGAGATCTCCCCCGCCGGCGGCACGCACGCCTTCACGTAGCCCGTGTCGGGAAGACGCCGTGTCTCGCGGAGAAAAGTGATGTGGTCCTCGTTGACGTTCGACCCGTCCTAGTCCCCTCCCCGCTCGCCCGCCATGGAGAGCTCGACGAAGAGAATGGCGCGGCAGGGAAGCTAAGAACGGTGCGGGGCAAAGAGCGCTCCGGCGTGGCTCGGGGGCGCTGCGGCGAGAGGAAGAGGAAGGAGGCAGGAGCGGGGTGAAGGGGCGCGCATGTTTCGCCGCTCCCTCTCCTCCCCCTACTTATAGCCTACGGGCTATGAAGCCGAGGGGGCGGGCGTGGGATCGTGGGATTAACTGTGCCCACGACCCCACGTTCCCACCTTTATCGCATGAGTTACTGTGCACGGTAACTCCGCGGGGAAACTCAACCGCCCGCCTCGGCCGCAGCGAATCCGTTCGCGTGCCGAGGCCCGGTGGTGGCGGGCCCAGCCTGCAGTCGCGTCCCATCACGCGCTTGGGCTGGCAGGCTGGCCCGGCTGGCTGACGCCATGTGGCACGCCCATGATGGGCGGCGGGCCTAGAAGCTTAGCTAACACGCCACCTAGTTCCCGTCGTTGCGTTTGAAGTTTCAGACAAATCCGACTAGACGTGGCCGACTCCTACCAGGTGGCTTGCCAGGAGTCGGATGAAGCTTCCGTCCAGAGCACCCGAGGGAAGAAACTGTTGAGGCTCCTCGGCTTCTCGGCCGCGGCACCTCACCAGCTTCGGGGACTACTGTCGGAGTAATGGGCCACGGGTAGCCTAACCCAAGTCCCCGAACCTTTCAAGACATCGGGGCCGGCTGCGCCCCTCAAAACGTCGAGATGAAGCGCCGCCTTCTGGTGGCCGGCTGGCTGAATGGCCGACTGCCAGAAGACGGCCATGCTCAGGAAGGCGGCTCCAAGACGGGCCGACTCCTAGCAGGCGGCCTCCAGAGAGGCCGGTCCCTAGCAGTCGGCCCATGGCGCCCTCAAAGTCTGCGCCCCCATTAAGAAGACAAGACGGTGCAAGGCTACAGTGTATCCCATCACCCCCGTATCCAGGGCCGGGCGTGGCCACAGTGCTCCATACAGGCGGAGATCTCCACCCGCGCGGCACTGTTGCCACTCCGCCCCTGACGTCACTCCTGTCAGGCGGAGCCCTGCTCCCACGACCGCCTGTCGGTATGGCCTGAAGACGGCGGGCCCTACCAGGCAGCGAGAGCCCGGAAGATGGCGGAGGCCAGACCAGACGGACCCAAGGGAGGCCGGCTCCTAGCAGTCGGCACGCTCCTTCCCCAGGGCCCACGCGCCATTAACCAGATACGATGCGGAGTGGCTATAGTGATCTCCCGCCAGGCGGCGGGACTGTAGCCACGCCCCCTGACCGAGCGTGCGTCATTAGTGTTGCGGCTACAGTAATCAGCAGTCGGCAAGACTCGCGAGCAGCGGAGGTGGCATGTCGGCTCCGTACCAGACCAGTCGGCGGGGCCCACCATGCGGCGGGCCCCAGCAGCCGGCGGAGAAGCCGGCGACCAGAGAGACTGACAGTCGGGCCCTACACCCGGCCAGATTACCATTGTACCCCTGGGGGGTAGGCCAATATAAACCCCCCCAGGGCACCCATGCAAAGGGTTCCAACCTGTTAGAATTAGACTCACGCCTAGGGGGAGAGGAGAGCAAGCCCTGCCTTCTTCTACCTCTAGCATACAACTCGAGGAGCACCATTGTACTCACTAGTGCCTTAGTGATCATGCGGAGACCCCGCAGAGCAAGACTAGGGGTGTTATCTCCTAGGAGAGCCCCGAACCTGGATTAAGTGCGCTGGCGTTCGTGTCTATGCCTCATCCCGCTTTGAGGCACCGGCGACGTTCTACTCGCTCCCACCATGATAAGCCATCCATTGGCATATGTCGCACCCAACCCCCGACACCAGTCATCTTGTCTTCTGCCTACTTATCCTGTTTACACGCTACCTGTGCTCTGTGTATGTTTCATTTCATCATGATGACTATGCTACTATCTTGTTATGCATGCACCTGAGTACTTATTCTGGTGCTTGTATTTCGTCACTTAGCAAATTCCTGAAGTAGTATTTCCTCAGTGACAAATTTGTAAAAATCTCCTATTCACCCCCCTCTAGTCGATATAACACACTTTCAACGTGTCCTAGCAGTATGGGCCCTCGTGATGTCCTCGGACGCTACCATTTTCCTCTATGGGGGAAGAGGGCTCCTCTTCCCCTTCTTCTCCGTCTCTTTCCTCTTCGTCCGAGGAAAGAACTTGGATTTTCTCGGACCTAGCATCCACCGGATCTTGGATCCGAAGACCGTCCCTCTTCTTCTTCGGCTCCTTAGCCTTGGTCGGGGCCTTTGCAGGCACAATGATGACTCACAACTATAGGGGATCAATCGTAGTCCTTTCGATAAGTAAGAGTGTCGAACCCAACAAGGAGCAGAAGGAAATGACAAGCGGTTTTCAGCAAGGTATTATTTGCAGGCACTGAAATTGTCGGTAATAGATAGTTTGATGGCAAGGTAATTTGTAACGGGCAAATAATAGTAATGGTAACAAAGGTGCAGAAAGGTAGCCCAATCCTTTTTGTAGCAAAGGACAGGCTGGAACGGTCTCTTATAATAAGCAAAGCATTCTTGACGACACACGGGAATTCCATCTAGTTACTTTCATCATGTTTGTTTGATTCGCGTTTGTTACTTTCATATGTGGGTGGACCGGTGCTTGTGTGATGTTCTTACTTGAACAAGCCTTCCACTTATGATTACCCCCTCTCGCAAGCATCCGCAACTACGAAAGAAGAATTAAGATAAATCTAACCATAGCATGAAACATATGGGTCCAAATCAACCCCTTACGAAATAGCGCATAAACTAGGGTTTAAGCTTCTGTCACTCTAGAAACCCATCATCTAATAACTACTCCACAATGCCTTCCCTTAGGCCCAAAGATGGTGAAGTGCCCTATAGTCGACATTCACATGACACCACTAAAGGAAGCAACAACATACATACCATCAAAATATTGAATGAATACCAAATTCACATAATTATTTACGACAAGACTTCTCCCATGTCCTCAAGAACAAACGCAACTACTCACAAATCATATTCATGCTCAAGATCAGAGGGGTATTGAATAGCATCAAGGATCTGAATATATGATCATGCACCAAATAAACCAACGAGCATCAACTACAAGATGTAATCAACACTACTAGCAACCCATAGGTACCAATCTAAGGTTTTGAGACAAAGATTGAATACAAGAGATGAACTAGGGTTTGAGATGAGATGGTTCAGGTGAAGATGTTGATAAAGATTGGTCCTCCCACGATGAGAGGATTGTTGGTGATGATGATGGCTTTGATTTCCCCTCTCGGAGGGATGTTTCCCCGGCGGAATCACTCCGCCGGAGAGCAAAAGTGCTCCTGCCCAAGTTCCACCTCGAGACGGCGGCGCTTCATCCTGAAACCTTCCTTCTGATTTTTTCTAGGGCAAATGGCATCATATAGGAGAAGCTGGGCCCCGGAGGCCTGCCAGGGGCGCCAAAAGCTCGGGGGCCGCGCCCCTAGGCTTGTGGCTACCTGGTGGGTCCCCATCTGGTATTTCTTTCGCCAATATTTTTAATATATTCCAAAATAATTCTCCATCAATTTTCAGCTCATTTGGAGTTGTTTAGAAAAATTTCCTCCGATATAGCCCTTTTGGTCCAGAATTCCAGCTGCCGGCAATCTCCCTCTTTATGAGAAACTTGCAAAATAAGAGAGATAAGGCATAAGAACTGTATTATAAAGTGAAATAACAGTCCATAATGCAATAAATATCAACATAAAAACATAATGCAAAATGGACGTATCACACCACGCCCAAGAGAGCCTGCTGCTCGGGGGTCCATGGATCCTCGGGCAGCAGCGCCAAGCAAGAACCATTGGACGCCCATTTCTAGAAGAAGGGAAGGGAGATTTAGACAAAAGCAAAATACAAAGCTAATGTTGAACATATAAAGCGGTATTTACCTCAGAGGAACCGCGCGCGGAGTTGTAGCCACAGTCTGGCCCGTCGGTGGGGAATTCATGTTGGCACGGCTTGAAGAGAGTCGTCCACATCCCATCAATGTTGGTGCGCAAGAATTTCTGCAGTGCAGGCGTGTCATCAGGCTTGTAAGGCTACTATGAAGCCACCACGTCCTGTAGTGGGAGGATGTATCGGTGCATCATCACATCCACCACGTCCACCAGCTTGTGCTTCTTCTTGAGGGTGTGAATCCTCTCCTGGAGGGCTTCGACCTCATCTGGATTACCCCACTCTAGGCCCTGCTTCTGCTAAGACACCAACTTCCTCCGGGGTGCCCCTATGAAGGCGGGGTCCGTGGCCTGGCCTGCGGCGAGAGGCTCGGTGATATAGAACCACTCGCGCTGCCAGATCTTGACGGTCTCAATGAAGGTCCCCTCCAGCCAGATCAGCTTTTGGAGCTTACTAATCATGGCGCCACCACACTCGGTGAATTCGGCACCTCCACTCTTCGGCTTGACACAGAAGGTCTTCAGCCATAAGCCGAAGTACGACTCTACGCGGAGGAAGGCCTCACACACTATAATGAAAGTGGTGAGGTGTAGAATGGAATTCGGGGCTAGGTTATGGAAATCTAGCCCATAGAAGAACAAGATCCCCTGCACGAAGGGGTGCAGGGGGAACCCCAGACCTCGGGCGAGGTGGGGGCTGAAGATGACCCGCTCCCCTGGGTTGGGAGTGGGGACGCGCTGACCGGGCTCTAGGGCCCAGCAGGCGGTATCGGCGAGAATGTACCCCGCCGCGCAGAGCTCAGCGATGGTGCCTCAGTGACCTTGGAGGCCACCCACCTCCCCTTCACGTCCGCATCGGCCATTGGTGCGGATGCAGAAGCTTGGAAGGAGTCTTTTGGGCTTGAGAATGAGATAGGGAATGCGAAGGCCTAGAGGGTTTGAGCGTTGCAGCAGGAGGAAAGCGTGGGAGTATGGATTCTACCCCTCTTGCTCTTTATAAGCCAGTAAAAGGTGAAGCATCCCTCTGTTCCGCCGTAAAAATTGCCACGTTTCGGCCTATCGCGCCATTATGGCCGCTTGGGGAGAAACAATTGATTGATGATATCCCCTAAAAGGCGGGGCACGATCTCCGTTTTGATGCGACGTGCCAATAAGAGGTTTGCCTCGAACCGCAATTTGAATAAGTAATGGCTGACGTGTGTAATGTCAGGAGTGGTGACACTTCGGTAAAGGATGTCAATAAGTGGCTCCCGAGCTCATCTACACTACTAGTCCTTGAGACTAAACAAGCTTTTCACTTCGTATAAATAAAAGTGCGTCTTGGGCAGCACATGGTTGTATTTTCCTGGGCCTCCATCAAAAGGGGAAATAATAACCAATTAAAGGGCTCATGAGTTTCGTGTGATACCCATCCGAGGACATGGAACTTGCCTGCTAAGGCGAAGATTCCCTGGCCAAAGATGTTTTCCGAGGAAGGTTGTCAACCTTGGCTTTGAAGACAAATTCGGGGGCTACTGGCGGTGTCGTGGACTAGGGGGTCCTAGCCCAGCCGGACTAATGTATGGGCCGAACCACCAGCCTATTAAGGAGGGAGGACTCCGGAGGCTTTCAATGTGCGGCGATCGAAGACTTGTCGTGTACTTCAAGCATATCTGATTATATTCGGCATGTAGATTCTTAAATGGCAACAGACCATGTGTAACCCTAGATACCAATGGCACCTATATAAACCAGAGGGTTTAGTCCGTAGGGCCATTCATACACCCATTCATCATACCCCTAGGGTTTAGACAACAACTCACGATCTCGAGGTAGATCTACTATGTACTTTGATACTTCCATAATATAAGCAAGAGCGGGACGTAGGGTTTTACCTCCATAGAGAGGGCCCGAACCTGGGTAAACTTTGTGTATGTTCTCTCATGTTACCCACGATCCGATCTAACAGCTCGGGGCCCCCCTACCCGAGATCTGCTGTTTTGACACCGACAGGACCTAAGATCGCCTACTTCGTCATGATCTACCTTGATTGAGGCTACACCTTTGTGGTCGTAAGCCATGATGGCATAGGTTTGTTGCTCATTCGTGGAGCCTTCACGGGTGTAGTCCTTTGTGGATCTCGCAACCGGGATCTCCGTGATCCTAGAATCTCAATGGTTCGAAACCTCCATCAATATGGAGTACGATAGCACCAACGATCCGAACCACGAAAAAAAAATCGTCGAGTCTCTCCGTGTTTGTGTTCTCCTAACTTCACCCTTTACTTATGCAAGTTATTTTCTTCCGTTGCTTTACTTTTGTAGACTTGCATGGGTGTTTATAGACCACCACTGGAAAAGCTTAGCATTGCCAAAACCATTCACCCAATAGTTGCTAGATTATAATCACTAGTTATGAGAGGCAGGTTATAGCCACTTAGTTACCAGGTTATAGTAACTTGATTACCAGATTACTACTATCAGTTATCTCCTCCCCTGAATTTCACGGGGTGGGCCTCTTCTCCTCTCTAATCTCCAATCAAAAACTGCCACGTAGCTACAAACCATAGAATCCGTAAAATCCGCCCATGAGTTATTACTCATGGAAAAAAATGTCATCACAAGACAAAGCATGCCCACCTATGCTATTTTGAATCTCTGATATATCAGATATTTATTTATTTATTTATTTTCGCAGGTGATATATCAGATATCGCGCCGTATATCTATAAGCTAGCGGGTGGTCATACACGATCGTACCCTGCTAGATCACTTTTCTCAGCTTCAACAATAAATCCAAAAATGTAAATGCCAAAAAGAACAAAAGCAGCAACGAAATGAAACAAAAGCATACATAGGCAACAAAAAAGTAGTCTACTCTACCTGGAAGCGGAAGCATCACGAAAACCAGTAGCAGGAAAGCCATTGAGCACGGTCGCAAGAACAACAAGGACACCATCTTTTTCCAAAAAGAAAAGAAGAGACTAGAGGGTGAACCCTCTGATTTCAACCCCAAGAAAAGCGTCATATGTGTACAGAAGGTTCAGGGGTATGCATGCAGAAACAAACATAACCGCAGCTAGGCTGCATGGTCGATCGGATACTTGTTTCCGAAGATACGAATAAAAAGCCGAGGGCCGGGGAAAAAGAAATATTTTTTGCAAAGAGAAAAGGAACAACAAGGACGGGTACTTATGCCGAACACTAAGAACCATGATTATATAAAGAAATGATAATAGCTCGCCTCGATCGACACTCGACAGTGTGTAGTGGAGACGCTATTAACGCAACCAAAGACAAAAGCCGCAAAGGATTCCACACACCAACACCAACACTGCAGCCAACAAGTCTTCTTCTACCTCCCCCCTGAACCCATTCCATTCCCTTCTCTCTCTCTCTCTCTCTCTCTCTCTCTCGCTGCCTGGCCAGGTAGCTTCTCTCTCTCCTCCACGCTCCTGCCGACAAAAACAAGAAACGACGTAGCACGGTAGCAGCAAAGAGAAAGAGAGAGAGAGACCACTGGTAGCCAAGGGTGGGAGAGAAGCAGGAGTGCCGCTGCCGATCGACCATGGAGCCGGGCCCCGACGCGCCTCGCGGCGAGGGAGCGAGCGCGCCGGAGGAGTCTGGACCGTCCTCATCCTCGGTGGCCGTGGAGAAAGCTGAAGAGCCACAGGCACAAGCGCAGCCGCCGGAAGGAGGAGGCCAGCAAGTCGCACTGCAGGAGCACCTGCAGCCGCAGCCGCTGTCGCAGCAGCCGCCGGTGCCAGCGGGGCTGAGCCGCTACGAGTCGCAGAAGCGCCGCGACTGGAACACGTTCCTGCAGTACCTGCGCAACCACAAGCCGCCGCTGACACTGGCGCGGTGCAGCGGCGCGCACGTCATCGAGTTCCTCAAGTACCTGGACCAGTTCGGCAAGACCAAGGTGCACGCCGACGGCTGCGCCTACTTCGGCCAGCCCAACCCGCCGGCTCCGTGCGCGTGCCCGCTCCGACAGGCATGGGGCAGCCTCGACGCGCTCATTGGCCGCCTGCGCGCCGCCTACGAGGAGTCCGGCGGCCGCCCTGAGTCCAACCCCTTCGCCGCGCGCGCCGTGCGCATCTATCTGCGCGAGGTGCGCGAGGCGCAGGCCAAGGCGCGCGGGATACCCTACGAGAAGAAGAAGCGCAAGCGCGGCAGCACGTCCGCCCCCGCGGCGCCGCCTCCCGTTGTCACCGCCGCGGAGGCGGCAGCGACCTCCGGAGGCGGCGAGGACGACGAGGACGAGCCGTCACAGTCCGCTGAGCAACAGCACACAACGCCAGCGTCTCCTCCGACTAGAAGTAGTAGCGCCGGCGCTACTAGTACCACCGCAGCGGCGGCAGCCACAACGACGACGACGACAACGAGAGGGAAGGAGAAGGAAGCGGCAGAAGGATCAGCGTGATAAGTGTAGACCATCAAATTACCCTTTTGATTATTCCATCGCATCCAAATTCTAATCTCTGCACCATCATAATTTTAGTTGTTTGTTATTATAATTACTGTGCTGTTATGATTTGTTGGATATATATATATATATATATATATATAAGAGAGAGGTCTAAGTAGTTCGTATAGGATCATGATATGACGGGGTACATCGTATCATCAAAGAAAATCCGTGCATGAAAACTTGATAAGAAATAATTAATCTCCCAAATAGGTGAAAGAGATAACTTTCCTTGCTTAGTTTGTTGTGCTCAATCACGCTCCACTGTTTGTTGATTTGGGTGCAATAGGGACACATTGATATGAATGCCTAGCCCTATAGGTCCTGCTGATTAGCAACCGAACAAATTTGTCTTAGTGCCTTCCCTAATCGTGGTCATTATTATACTCCATATTTTCTCTCCATTTCTTGGTCCCATTCATCACGCTTTCAGTCTCAACGGACACTCTTCGGAAAGGGACGTACAAATTTCTGAACAGTGGCTGATGAGGCCTCAGTTATATATACAGTTTCGTACAGCATTAGCTGAGATGTCCTTGCACAAGGAAGAAAATTAAGAATTTTTTCTTTGACTTCGGAGACAATGAGCAGTACTCTTAACAATACATGTGTGATTTAACAATTTTCATGTGGTCTGTGAAATGTATGAACACAGGGAGGTATGCACATACACGAAAAGTAGCACATGACATGTCGGTATCGATACGTATAAATCAGTATAACATAAGCTTTCTCGAATCCATATACTTTCTTCTGTTGTCATCTTACTTCTTTTTCAAGTGCAATGCCGTCCCTCTCGTCTTTTCCTTTCGGTTTCCTTCTGTTTTTGTTTTCTGGTGATCTCATCGCCTTTCTTTTCTCATCTGTGGTTGCCGGTACGATACGTTCTTGTTTTCTTCTAATTTATATGTGCTTACACCTGGAATATCTATTATACTTACTCATAGAGAGTTCATGGAGCTCGCATGCAGGCCTAGAAAATTTGTCCAATGGAAGATGTACACATATGGATATTTTGTGTAGAACTTAATTACATAAATGCATACCTAGTTAGGACTAGTTCTACATGAATTTTTTAGATGCATCACATAAAATTGGTGAAATGGAGATTTTTGTGAGTGTTAATTTACATAAGATGTGTGTATTTACTCGATGTAGGTTGTGCTCCTGTTTGGCAAAAAATTACTCCTTCCCTCCAAATATGTAAAGCCCCGTCGATTTTGAGTCTAACTTTGACTTTATAATCTTGACTAACAATGAACTACTCCCTCCGTTCCTAAATATAAGTCTTTGTAGAGATTTCACTAGGTGGACTACATACGGAGCAAAATGAATGAATCTACACTTAAAATGCATCTATATACATCCGTATGAGGTTCATAGTGAAATCTCTACAAAGACTTATATTTAGAAACGGAGGGAGTATATGCCACCAAAGTTATACCATTGCAAACCTCTTCTGAATACGAATCCAACGGTATAAATTTTGTGGCATGTAATTCATATTTTATTTTGTTAGTTAGATTCGTGATTAAGTTTAGGCTCAAAATTCAAAGAGGCCTTATATATCTGGAGTGTATATGATGCTATTTTTTCTTGAAAGAGATGCTCTTATCGTCTGTTAAATTATATACGCTCATAATCATAGTAGTTATGGAGTGCGTAACTTCAAAAGTGATATTGAAATATTGACTTAGCATGCAGTAATATTGCAGTTTTAAACAAGTGTGTGTTCTGATTCCATGGATGACTACTACTGTATATAACCTAGATTTGCCGGCTCTTACACAGTCACACTATTTGACAAATTGCTACGCAAGTATTTTATACTACTCCAACATGAGTTCTATATATTGTGCAAAGGATCTGTAGGGCACACGCGATCCCCAAGATGTGGTTATATTTGTTTTATGAACGAAGGCTGGAAGGCCACAATAATGCATAATATCAAATGTAGAACCGACATACCAGCTAGCTGTTCCATTTGTTCTTTCTGAATAGATGTAAAGCACATGATTCTCCAAAATGAGCTGAACAAAACACTCGGTTGTTCGAGGGATACTTTCTTGCAGCTCACATGTATACATATACTCAGGATCCAAACACAAGCTAGTGAAGCTACGGCATAAACTGTACTAGTAGGCTAATATACTCGGGATCCAAGTGATCTCAGAAAAAAAAAAGAGGATCCGAGGATTATAGCGATCCAAGCTGGTGAACCTGCGTTGGAGATTTTTGGCCGACAGTCGGTCAGAAGGAAATCTAGTACTGGTACTACACTAGTACAGCATGCATGGGACGGTTTGAAAATTGAAAAATTCTACTTGTTGTACAGTGGCAGATGAACAGTCCCTCGCCGCTCTCAAAAGGCGCCGCCACATGCAGGAACACACATGCAATTATTTCTTCGAGGGCGTAGTCCGTACATGATGCGCTGCGCCTAATATTCATTGTGTCTGGGGCGACCCTCCTGTTCAACTCGAGGGAGAGAGAGAGAGTTCTATCTAGGTTGCACCTGTGGGTTGGGTAGGTCTCGTTCTTTCCTTTGCTTGTTCGCTCTGCCTTCATTTGTGAACGTCTTTGGTTCTTTGTGAGTGCCTTTTTCCCGGCCCCGCGCGCGCCACTTTCGTCCCGCTCCGCCCCGCGCCCCGCGCCCCGCTGGACCTCACTTTTGAACTGACGTCACGTCGGAGACACGGCGGGCCCACGCAGTCAGCGAGAGTGCAGACGACGATGATAAGCCCTCTGCTGACCTCTGCTGCCTTGCTGCCTTGCGTGCTGTGGCAGTCCTTCACTCGTGTAGTACGCGGGGCTCTGCCGATGGGCTGCTTGGGCCGGCCTGACCTCTCTGGGTTCGAGTTGGGTCAGAAACCCAGCACTGACGTCAGACCCAGCCCGGGTCCATGTCTGAATAACAAAAACAAGGGACAATTGTTTCTAAAAAGAAGAGGACAATTACATTTGAGCCCCTGATTGTGTCACACTTGTCTATTTTGCCCCAAACCAGAGCCTTTATGTTTTTTCTCTTCTATCATGATTACGTTCTATCAACGCCGTTTGACCGTGAGAGAAAATTTGCAGGATGATCTTGCCCCTTCTTACAAGTAGGCCCGATGACTATAATGAGATGCCCTTTCTCTTACATGTGGGTCAGCGCGTCCGCATCTGTTCACAAGAGCAAAACTAAAGCACACACGAAACTTAAAGCAACAGGGATTAGTACATTTCCCGTGGTCATGGACATTTGCGGATACACAGACGCTGTCGGCCTGCATCCCTGTGTGGGACCCAACCAGGAAAAAAAGAAAACACAACATGTCACTTACACGTGGGACCCAACAAAAAAATGTAAAATACTTCAAAAAATGAAAAAAAACTCTCTCTCTCTCTCTCTATCTTTCTCTCTTTCTTGAACGGCAACATCAACATGGATGTAGGCTCGCCAAGTGAGACACCGTGCGACTTTGTGGCCCTTCCTCCCCTCTCACCCTTCTCTTCTGTGATCAAGGCTTTGTGTATGGCGGAAAACACGTCGATTATGCCGGTGCTCTATGTTTTGAGCTCTTTGCATTTACCCCTCCTCCAGCCGCTCCGTGAGCGGCGCCCAGAACTCTCGTTGCTCTTTCCTGCTAGCTCCAGTGCGGCGGCGGTGTGTATGTCTGCCCTTCGACGTTTAAAACATTGATGCACCACTAGCTAGTGAGCTCGTGTTAGTGCTTAGGTAACCCCAATCCTCCGTTAGCTTAACTCTATCTGCTAATGAGACACTGACCAGTGGGCCATCGTTTGTGAACACAAGTAAAGCAATGTGATAATGGTTGAATACATGTCATCGTGGTCTGGTCTCATGGTTTGCCTAGTGAAGCTGACTAGGTTGCCCTTGACCCTGTCCCATGGTGCCCTTTGATATCTGGTTTGGATGGCGAAGGTTCCCTGCCTTTTCCCCCAGCAGTGACCCTATGTATCTTTATCAACTCTTCTTCCGCTGCTACTCCGAGTTGGTAACGATCTGATGTAAACCCTGTGCATCTTCATAGTGATGCTAGGAACTTGATCCGTAGGCAGATTTTTTTGTTTCATACTACATATCCCAACGCGAGCAGCCCAGTGTGTCATGTCCCTCTTGAGGGGGTCCTGGATTAAGGGGTCCTCGGGCGTCCGGGCTATGTGACGTGGGCCGGACTAATGGGCCACGAAGATACAAGATAAAAGACTTCTTCCCATGTCCGGATGGGACTCTCCTTTGCGTGGAAGGCAAGCTTGGCGTTCGGATATGAAGATTCATTTCCTTGTAAACCGACTCTATACATCCCTAGGTCCCTCCGGTGTCTATATAAACCAAAGGGTTAGGTCCGTAGAGGACAATCATAATCATACAGGATAGACATCTAGGGTTTAGCCATTACGATCTCGAGGTAGATCAACTCTTGTAAACCCCATATTTATCCAAGATAATCAAGCAGGAAGTAGGGTATTACCTCCATCGAGAGGGCCCGAACCTGGGTAAACATCGTGTCCCTGTCTCCTGTTACCTTCAATCCTCTGACGCACAGTTCGGGACCCCCTACCCAAGATCTGCCGGTTTTGACACCGACATTGGTGTTTTGATTGAGAGTTCCTCTGTGGCGTCGACAACAGGATTGATGGCTCGCCTTGTTATCAAGAACAGTATCACTTCCGGAGAAGCCCTGGCCTCAGGCCAAACCCTCCGGGTGGGCAGCTTTACCATGGCAGCCCGTTCGGCCTTTAAGCCGATGATGACTTCCCAAGTCATCGAAAATCGCCTCCGTGTTGACCCCGAATACTCCAAACGGATGGATCCAGCGGATTTGTCGTCTTTAAACGAACTCCTGGACCGCCCTGGGGGTCGCTTTAGACTATGATCGGATTGGGCTTAAACCCAATCAGAGAGAAAGCAAATCTCCGCCGGTCACCCATCAGATAGCGGTCGTAGAGGAGCAAAACAACGAGTCTTCCCCTATGTTGAAAACAAGCTATGTTCAGATTTCCGAGCTCGAAGAGCCGGATACCCGTCCGCGGGGGGACACTCCCAGTCCTCCGAACTTAGAACCGGGCGTTGAGCCTAAAGAATCATTGGACATCCTAGAGCCACTAAAAAACTCGGAAGTTTTTCAAACTCCGGACTCCATATTGGGTCAGTGTTCGGATTTAACGCCCCCCACCCACCACAAGAAATATTCGCCAAGCAATTCCGGTCCCCCGGATATATGCGACCTCATGTATGTACGGCAGCAGTCTCAGGAAACAGTCCATCACTTCTGGGCCAGATTCCTCCTTGTCAAGGACAAGATTAAAGATTGCTGCGACGAGGATTGCACGGACGAAGGAATCCTCAACGCCCTCAACCACCGTCGCGTACTACACTTTGCTGACTTGGCAACAATAGTACAGAAGTACTACGCAATGGAAAGCCCCTGGAAAACTCAGACAACTCGCTGGGAATCACCGGCCTTCATGCCACCTCCCTGGCGGGCAAAAAGGATGCACCCTCGCGGGGCACCCGACCCCGTGGGCAAGAAAATTAAACCCATTACGGGACGTGGAACCGTTCTTGAGGGATGGCTCGATAAGCCATGCAAGATACACACGACACCGGATTCCGAACCAACCCACAACCTTAGAGCATGTTGGATACTCCGTCAAGTGGCCAAGAGCGCCGAGGACATCCTCACCAAAAATACCTCAGAGCAGTACTCTCCGGAATACAACGACCTCAGAGTATTGATGGTCTTTGAGACTTTCGCTTCAAACAATCGGCGCAAGAGGGCACTCCGTGACCTCACCGAAGTCTGCCAAGTCGCAGCAATAAATCCCTGGAACGACACGGCCATAACTTTTAATGCCGATGATGAACCAAAATTCCGGTCGGTCCGGGCACCAGCCGTCTTGGTCCTCAATCCAATTGTGGATGGCTTTCGGCTCACTAAAGTGCTCATGGACGGCGGCAGCAGGCTGAACCTCATCTACGAGGACACGCTCAATAAAATGCAAATAGACAGAAGCCGCATCGAGCAAAGTAATATGACTTTTCGAGGAATCATTCCTAGTCGGGAAGCAAGATGCGCAGGAAAAATTAAACTCGACGTGGTATTCGGCACGCCGGAGAACTATCGGTCCGAAGAGTTAACCTTCCAAGTGGCCCCTTTCAACAGTGGGTATCACGCCCTGTTGGGGCGAGATGCATTCACGCGCTTTCAAGCCATACCTCATTACGGGTATATGAAGCTCAAGATGCCCGGGCCCAACGGTATTATCACTCTCGCCAGTGATCCGGACATAGCACTCCGCGCCGAAAACAAAACCGCATCCCTGGTCCTCGAGGCACTATTCGAGGCCCTTGCAGCCGAAGAATTAACCCCACTACGCTCCACGGTGGATAGGGACGATGTAATCCTCGATAAGCGGCCCAAATCCACCTCCTTCAAACCAGCAGACAAAATAGTCAAATTTCAAGTTCACCCGACGGACCCCAAGAAGACAGCTTCCAACCGGGTACAGCTGGACCCGACGGTTGACGCCGCATTACGCGTGTTCCTATGCGAGAACTGGGACATATTCGCCTGGCACCCTTCTGATATGCCAGGAATCCCATGCGGATTAGCCGAACACAACCTCAATATATTGAAGGGATACAAGCCGGTCAAGCAAGCACGGCGGCGTTTTTCCGAACCCAAACGACAAGCTATGGGGGAGGAGCTAGCCAAGTTAATTTAGGTCGGGTTCATCAGAGAAATAAAACACCCAGACTGGCTAGCAAACCTGGTGATGGTACCAAAGAAGGATAAATCCTGGCGCCTGTGTGTCGATTTCAAAGACCTCAACAAGGCCTGCCCTAAGGATCCCATCCCCCTCCCCCGCATCGATCAGATCATTGATGCTACTGCAGGACACGACCCACTGTGTTTCCTCGACGCATACTCTGGTTACCACCAAATCAAAATGAAGGAGGTTGATCAAGCCGCAACGGCATTCATTACCCCATACGGGCCTTTCTGCTTCAACACTATGCCCTTCGGGCTGAAAAACGCTGGCGCCACCTACCATTGCATGATTCAAACATGCCTGGAGAAACAAATCGGCAAAACGGTCGAGGCATATGTGGATGACGTCGTCATCAAAACTAAGCACGTCGAGTCACTAGTAGACGACCTACGTCTCACATTTGACAACCTCCGTACATATGAAATCAAACTCAATCCAGAAAAGTGTGTCTTCGGCGTCCCCGCCGGAAAACTGTTGGGCTTCATCATTTCCAATAGAGGAATGGAGGCGAACCCAGCCAAAATCCAAGCTTTTCACAATTGGCTACACCAACAGACCTCAAACAGGTCCAAAAACTAGCCGGATGTGTGGCAGCTTTAAGTCGCTTTATCTCCAGATTAGGAGAAAAGGCATTGCCACTATATCGCCTACTCCGACGCACTGACCACTTCGAGTGGATGGACGCGGCAACGGCCGGACTGGAAGAAATAAAAGCTCTTCTAGGGAGCAACCCAATCCTGGCCGCGCCGACCGTCGGCGAACCCATGTTATTATACATCTCCGCAACACACCAGGTGGTGAGTTGTGACGCCCGGATAATTAGGCTACAGTAATCCCACGTTAATGATGCCACGTCACCTCGATTACTGTTGCTAATCTTGCGTTAGTTCGAAACCGGTTCGAATTCAAATTCAAAATCAAGCAAACAATAAAATATTTTCAAATATTAAAACTAAAATGTTGGGGTGTTGCCGAATAATTCATGAGTAATAATGGTGGAGAAACCAACATTCTTATAATATTTAAATTCACTAAAATAACCAAAGCTTAGGGCAAAACAATTAATTTAATGCCTTTTATAAAGTTATAATAATATAACTAAATTAGTAGTGTGCCAAAATAATTATGGCACTGGCCTAATTGGTAATACTAAATTAGGTGCTAACTTGGTATTTTATAAAACTAAAATAATAGAAACTATAAATGAAAACAGTAAAGAAATAAAAGAAAAATAAGAAAAAGTAAAACAAAATCAAAGAAAAAAACAAACCAAAGGAGAAAACCTCCCCTCTCGTTGGGCCTCGGCCCAGCTGGCCGACCGGCCGGCCCAGCCACCCCCCATCTCTGGCCTACAAGGCCACTACCCCCCCCCAGAAACCCTAACCCATTGCCCCCGTCGCCCCACTTCGCCCCCCACCGTTCCCCTCGTCCCCTCACCCGCGCCGCCACACGCACGCACGTATGCTCAGTGGAGCGGGCGCTCGACACCCGAGCCGCCACTCCCCTGAGGCCGCCGCCCGCCGGCGCCGAGCACCGCCATCCCCGACCTCCTGCCGCAACATCGCCGTCTCCCCTCGCTTCGGCGAGCCGTGAAGCCATCGCCTCCGCCCAGCGACTCCTCCCTCCGTCCTTCGGCGCTCGTTCCCGCCGTCCCGAACCTCTCCTGCAACTCGGCCGCCCCTACGCATCATCGTCGGCCTCCCCGAACCCGCTGCCAATGCCCTACAGCAGTAACGTGAGGCCCTCTGTTGATTCCCCCTCCCCCTACGTACTCCTTCGCCGTAGGGTGCCAACGCCGACGCGCCCGAGCTCTTGCCTCCTCCCGCGTCGATGCTGCCTCTGCCCCGCCGTCGTAGCTGCTTCTGCTCGCCACTGCTCGCCGTGCCCGCTGCCCCGCTGGACGCGCCGCACGCCCTCCACCGCGGCCTCCCGCACGCCAGGCCGTCGCCGGAGTTGTGCTCCCGAGCACCTCCGCCACCTCTGTGGCTCGCCGGCGTGCACGGCGCACGCATCCGTGCTTAAACCAACGGGCTGGCTCACTGACGTGTGGGCCCGTCCAAATTAATTAGGACCTAAATGCTAATTAGCACTAACCGGCACCCTAATAGCCACTAACATGTGGGGCCACTTAGCTAATTATTTAGTTTGGTTAAATAAAACTCTCTTAAAAAAATGACCCACTGACGGACGGGGCCCACCTGCTAATTACTTTATTAGATCGACCTAACCTTCTGTTAGCTATTTGAGTCAGTGACTGTTGGGTCCCACTGCGCCCTGTTGACCAAGTCAACTGCTGACTGGGATGCCCCAGTCAATGACATGTGGGCTCACTTGATCCTGTTGACCAGTCAATTTTGACTGGTCTGTTGACTGTACCTGCTGACTGTACCCCTCTGGCCCCACTGTCAGCCACACTGCCAAGTTGCTGTGTACACTTCTGTGTGCACTTCGCATTTATCTATTTATTTATTTTGAAATTAAATAAATTCCAGGATTTTTAGGAATTGAATAAAACTTTGAAAATTAAAATAAAATAATCAGTAACTCGGATGAAAATACTTTGTACATGAAAGTTGCTCAGAACGACGAGACGAATCCGGATACGCAGCCCGTTCGTCCGCCACACATCCCTAGCATAGCAAACACGCAACTTTCCCCCTCCGGTCCATCTGTCCGAAAACGCGAAACACCGGGGATACTTTCCCGGATGTTTCCCCCCTTCGTCGGTATCACCGCCTGCCGCGTTAGGGCACACCTAGCACCGCGCATTGTCATGTCTTCCATCGTCATGCTTATGTTTGCATTGTATTTATTGTTTCTTCCCCCTCTTCTGTCGTTAGACACGGAGACCGATGCCGCTGCTACCCAATACGACTACGGTGTGGACGACCCGTCCTTCTTGCCAGAGCAACCAGGCAAGCCCCCCCCCACTTGATCACCAGATATCACCTATTCTTCTCTATACTGCTTGCATTAGAGTAGTGTAGCATGTTACTGATTTCGGTTAATCCTATTCTGTTGCATAGCCTGTCATTGTTGCTATAGTTGTTACCCTTACCTGCTATCCTACTGCTTAGTATAGGATGCTAGTGTTCCATCAGTGGCCCTACACTCTTGTCCGTCTGCCATGCTATACTACTGGGCCGTGATCACTTCGGGAGGTGATCACGGGTATATACTATATACTTTATATACATGACACATGTGGTGACTAAAGTCGGGTCGGCTCGTTGAGTACCCGCAAGTGATTCTAATGAGGGGGGCTGAAAGGACAGGTGGCTCCATCCCGGTAGAGGTGGGCCTGGGTTCCTGACGGCCCCCGACTGTTACTTTGTGGCGGAGCAACAGGGCAGGTTGAGACCACCTAGGAGAGAGGTGGGCCTGGCCCTGGTCGGCGTTCGCGGATACTTAACACGCTTAACGAGATCTTGGTATTTGATCTGAGTCTGGCCATTTGGTCTATACGCACTAACCAATTACGCGGGAACAGTTATGGGCACTCGACGTCGTGGTATCAGCCGAAGCTCTTCTTGACGTCAGCGACGGAGCGGCGCGCGCCGGATTGGACTGGAACGCCTGCTAGGCTAGGTCTGCTTCCGGCCGCGTACGCAACATGCAGGTGTGCAATGGGTGATGGGCCCAGACCCCTGCGCGCATAGGATTTAGACCGGCGTGTTGACCTCTCTGTTGAGCCTAGGTGGGGCTGCGGCGTGTTGATCTTCCGAGGCCGGGCATGACCCAGAAAAGTGTGTCCGGCCAAATGGGATCGAGCGTGTTGGGTTATGTGGTGCACCCCTGCAGGGAAGTTTATCTATTCGAATAGCCATGTCCCTCGGTAAAAGGACGACCCGGAGTTGTACCTTGACCTTATGACAACTAGAACTGGATACTTAATAAAACACACCCTTCCAAGTGCCAGATATAACCCGGTGATCGCTCTCTAATAGGGCGACGAGGAGGGGATCGCCGGGTAGGATTATGCTATGCGATGCTACTTGGTGAACTTACCATCTACTCTCTTCTACATGCTGCAAGATGGAGGTGGCCTGAAGCGTAGTCTTCGACAGGATTAGCTATCCCCCTCTTATTCTGGCATTCTGTAGTTCAGTCCACCGATATGGCCATTTACACATATACCCATGCATATGTAGTGTAGCTCCTTGCTTGCGAGTACTTTGGATGAGTACTCACGGTTGCTTTTCTCCCTCTTTTCCCCCTTTCCCTTCTACCTGGTTGTCGCAACCAGATGCTGGAGTCCAGGAGCTAGAGATCCCGAGGATGATTCTACATGGAGTTCGGCTTCGAGGAGTAGTTTAGGAGGATCCCAGGCAGGAGGCCTGCGCCTCTTTCGATCTGTATCCCAGTTTGTGCTAGCCTTCTTAAGGCAAACTTGTTTAACTTATGTCTGTACTCAGATATTGTTGCTTCCGCTGACTCGTCTATGATCGAGCACTTGTATTCGAGCCCTCGAGGCCCCTGGCTTGTATTATGATGCTTGTATGACTTATTTATGTTGTAGAGTTGTGTTGTGATATCTTCCCGTGAGTCCCTGATCTTGATCGTGCACATTTGCGTGCATGATTAGTGTACGGTCAAATCGGGGGCGTCACATGAGTGCGGTGCTCGTCGTCGAACGAGAGGAGGACGGACATAAATTCCCACTTCAGAAACCGGTATACTATGTATCCACTGTCCTCACACCATGCAAATCCCGGTAACCTCATTACCAAAAGATAGCATATGCGGTCTTCATGGCATCCCGGAAGCTATGACACTACTTCTAAGAGTGCTCGATCACGGTGGCTTCCGAAGTACCACTCAATGACATAATAAACAACCGCGACGCTACATGCCGGATTGCCAAATGGGCCACTGAGCTCTTGCCATTCGATATAACATACAAACCACGCCGAGCCATTAAATCCCAAGTACTGGCCGACTTCGTCGCAGAATGGACAGAGGCCGAACTCCCTAAAGAGTACATCACATATTCCAACTGGGTCATGCACTTTAATGACTCTAAAATGCTGGCCGGTTTAGGAGCGGGCGTTGTCTTAACGTCCCCCACAGGAGACACGGTCCAGTACGTACTCCAAATATTATACACAGACTCCAATAATGCAGCCGAATACGAGGCCTTATTGCACGGTCTTCGGATGGCTGTCTCCATGGGCATACAACGCCTAGAGGTGCGCGGGGATTCAAATCTCGCAATATCCCAAATAAACGGAGACTTCGACGCCAAAGATCCAAAGATGGCGGCCTATCGTAATGCCGTACTCAAAATATCAGCTCGGTTCGAGGGTCTCGAGTTTCATCATGTGGCTCGAGAAAGTAATCAAGCGGCGGATGTCCTTGCTCGCATGGGCGCCAAGCGTGACCCCGTCCCGCCTAACATCTTTTTGGAAAGGCTCTTCAAGCCATCCGTGGTATGGCAGGACGAGAGCGGCAACACTAGTCCGGACGCGATTATACCCCCAGATTCCGAACACAATACCGATACCATCGGGGCTCAGCCACCGAAATAACACCATCGGCCCATCTAATAATGGCAGTAATTGCCCCATGGACAGAACCCTTCTTGGCCTACCTTAATAGGCGAGAGCTCCCTGAGGATCAGAATGAGGCTTGATGCATCGTTTGGCGTTCGAAAGCCTACAAGGTTCATGAAGGGGAACTCTACAAGAAGAGCGCTACCGGAATACTTCAAAGATGTATCTCCGAAGAAGAAGGACGGCAGCTCCAGGATGAAATCCATGCCGGACTCGGCGGTCACCACGCCGCAGCTCGAGCTCTTGTAAGTAAAGCCTTTCGTACCGGTTTCTTCTGGCCGATGGCCCGAGCAGATGCACAGGACCTTGTCCAACGTTGTGTGGGATTCCAGCTTTTCGCCAATCAAAGCCATATGCCGCCTACCGCCCTACAAACAATCCCCATTACTTGGCCTTTCGCGGTCTGGGGGCTTGATATGGTCGAACCCCTTAAAGGGGGAAGCCATAAGAAAAAATATCTGCTGGTCATGGTAGATAAATTCACTAAGTGGATAGAGGTCAAACCAGTTAAAATGGTTGAAGCCAGACCAGTGATAGACTTTATATCCGGTGTCATACACCGTTACGGTGTCCCACACAGCATCATCACCGATAGCGGCTCCAACTTCACAGCCGACGAAGTGAAAACCTGGTGTGCTAACCTAGGCATCAAGCTCGATTACGCCTCCGTCTATCACCCCCAAACAAACGGTCAAGTCGAACGAGGCAATGGTCTTATCATGAGCGGCATTAAGCCTGGACTAGTGAGGTCTTTAAAAGAATCAGACAAACACTGGGTCAAGGAGCTCGACTCCGTACTCTGGGGGCTGCGGACCACGCCCAATCGCACTACCGGTTACACGCCATTCTTCATGGTGTACGGCGTGGAGGCTGTTTTGCCCTGCGACATCATTCATGACTCACCTCGAGTGCGCATGTATGAAGAGAGAGAAGCCGAGATGGATCAGTAGGACAGTCTAGATGCCCTGGAGGAGGAGCACGACGTTGCAAAAGCCCGTTCCGCATTCTATCAACAGCAAGCTCGCAGATACCAAAGCAGGGAAGTGCGGGCCAAGACTTATAATGTTGGTGAATTCATTCTACGCTTGCCAGAAAATAAAAAGGACAAACTCAAGCCCAAGTGGGAAGGTCCCTTCATTATATATGAAGTTCTCACTGGAGGCGCGTACCGTCTGCGTGATGCATCGGATAATCGATTAGAGCCGAACCCGTGGAATGCCGCTAGACTCCGAAGATTCTATGCCTAGAGCATAACGCATGTGCACCCAGGGAAAGGAACCCTTAACGGAACTATTCTCTCTGGAAGATGTTTCTTACAATCAATAAGTAACATAACATAGCTAGCCGAATACAACTTGTCTGTTCAAGCAACTATGACCCCTACGCCTGGTTTCCACGCATGCCCCGGTATTTATCGCCGGTCCGGTATTCGGAAACACTCCGCACCTTCGGGTCCGGAGGTTGAAGCGAAAAGGTATGCCATGACAATCGTTTTACAATTCGGCTAGGGACAAATTTGTCAATTGAAGTACATAATCACTTGGACTCAAAAACTTCTTCCTCTATACCATCTAATAGGCTGTCTAGCTTACAATCCTGTTGTGAAAACTTGGCGGCTATCTTTACTTGGTCATATACCAAGCTCACTGGAATCTCTTGTCCATCTGACCCTCGAGGTCCGACTCGGGCCATATGATTCGGATCGAGTCCGGTGTACCGCGTTTTCACCATGGCCCAGGCCTCTCGCGTGCCTTTCCGGCAAGCTGATATTTTCCATAATCTAAAGCGGCGCCGAGCTCCCTTGAATAGCTTCACAAGCTCCTCCATACTTCCTGGAGGAGATGCGGATGGCCATAAAGCCTTGGCAACACTCCGCATCGCTCTCCGAGCTCGTTCGTGCACTTGGGACAGCTCTTGCAGCAAATCGCCTTGAGATCCAGACATTTCCTCTTCGGGCCGGCCAGTCAGCATACCTGCAGACATAAATCTATTAACTCATTTCTTTACCGCACTACACGAAGGTAAGTTCAAAAGCATACTGAATATGCCGCCCCATAGCCTCCTGTTCTCTTTTACGGCATCTGCTAGCTGGGCTCGCACGTCTTTTAGCTCTTCGTCCAGCTGGGTGTTGGAATCCTGCAGCTTGTTCTTATCATCCCTGGTCCGTGTCAACACACGTTCGCCAGCGGCCAGTTGCTTTTTGGACTGATGCTTACCCGCCTGCACGACCTTCAGTTCCTCTTTCAGTTGATCTAACGATCCTGCCATGGGAAATACAACAGTATTAACATTACTGGTATATGATTATATTTTTCTGGATGAAGGAAATCATTACTAGGCGGTTCCTCCTTGGATTTCTCCAGTTCGGCGGTAACAACAGTTAGCTGGGTCCGACACTTTTCCAGCTCATGAGACAACATGTTGTTCTTCTTCGTGAGTGCCTGATTATACAATGATCCTTAAATCAGTTGTTTCAACTGCTTCAAGTCTCGGGGGCTACTGGTATATGATTACCAGATCTGTACAATGCGTACTGATACGTATCCAACGTATCTATAATTTATGAAGTATTCATGCTATTATATTATCCATCTAGGATGTTTTATATGCATTTATATGCTATTTTATATGATTTTTGGGACTAACCTATTAACCTAGAGCCCAGTGCCAGTTTCTGTTTTCTCCTTGTTTTTGAGTTTTGCAAAAAAGGAATACCAAACGGAGTCCAATTGACGTGCCAATTTTTAATGATTTTTTATGGACCAAAAGAAGGCCACGGAGCATTGGAGTTGGGCCAGAAGAGTCCCGAGCTGCCCACGAGGGTGGGGGGCGTGCCCACCCCCTGGGCGCGTGGGCCTGCCTCGTGGACAGCTCAGGCACCTCCTTGACGTGAGGCCGACGCCAAAAATTCCTATAAATACAGAAACCTCAGAAAATTAACCTATATCGGAAGTTCCACCGCCGCAATCCTCTATAGCCATGAGAAATCAATCTAGGCCCTCTCCGGCACCCTGCCGGAGGGGGCCATCATCACCAGTGGGCATGGAGGAGTATCCCGGAGAGGCCATCATCGCCATGAAGGCCAAGGACCAGAGGGAGAACCTTTCCCCGTCTAGGGGGAGGCCATGGAGGAGGAAGCACAAGGGGGAGAACCTCTCCTCCTCTCTCTTGGTGGCACCGGAGTGCCATCGAGAGGGGAATCATCGCCGCGGTGATCGTCTTCAGCATCATCACCACCATCATCACCATCCTCATCTCTTTTACGCGGTCCACTCTCCCGCACCCCGCTGTAATCCCTACTTGAACATGGTGCTTTATGCCACATATTATGATCCAATGATGTGTTGCCATCCTATGATATTTTGAGTAGATATCTTTTGTCCTTGGGTTGATTGATGATCTAGATTGGTACGAGTTGTATGTTTTACTTTGGTGCTGTCCTATGGTGTGATAACCCACAAGTATAGGGGATCAATTGTAGCCTCTTTCGATAAGTAAGAGTGTCAAACCCAACGAGGAGCTAAAGGTAGAACAAATATTCCCTCAAGTTCTATCGACCACCGATACAACTCTACGCACGCTTAACGTTCGCTTTACCTAGAACAAGTATGAAACTAGAAGTACTTTGTAGGTGTTTTTGGATAGGTTTGCAAGAATATAAAGAGCGTGTAAATAAAAACTAGGGGCTGTTTAGATAAAGACACAATAAAGTAAATATAGCGAGTGTGGAAAAGTGGTGGTAGGAGTTGTGAAATTGTCCCTAAGCAATTGACTACTTTACTAGACCGATAGCAAGTTTTATGTGGGAGAGGCCACTGCTAGCATGTCATCCCTGACTTGGAATTCTATGCACTTATGATTGGAACTATTAGCAAGCATCCGCAACTACTAACGTTCATTAAGGTAAAACCCAACCATAGCATTAAATTATATTGGCCCCCCTTCAATCCCGTATGCATCAATTTCTATGCTAGGTTGAAGCTTCTGTCACTTTTGCTCTCCAATACATAGTCCTATCAACATACAACTAACCCTATGGTGTGATCCACGCGCGCGCTCATATGATGGGCACCAAAGGACAGCAACATAACCACAAGCAAATTAAATCAATCATAGCAATTCATCAACCACCGATAGGACAACGAAAATATACTCAGACATCATAGGATGGCAACACATCATTGGATAATAATATGAAGCATATAAAGCACCATGTTCAAGTAGAGGGTACAGCGGGTTGCGGGAGAGTGGACCGATGTAGATAGAGGGGGGAAGGTGATGGAGATGTTGGTGAAGATGGCGGAGGTGTTGGTGAAGATCGCGGTGATGATGATGCCCACGGAGGCGTTCCGGCGCCGCCGGAAGCTAGGGGGAGAGAGCCCCCCTCCTCCTTCTTCTTCCTTGACCTTCTCCCTAGATGGGAGAAGGGTTTCCCCTCTGGTCCATGGTCTCCATGGCGTGGGAGGGGTGAGAGCCCCTCTTGGATCTGTCTCTCTGTCTCTCTCTGTTTCTGCATTCTCCCCTGCTTCCCTTTCACCGTTTCGTATATATATGGAGATCCGTAACTCCGATTGGACTGAAACCTTCGCCGTGATTTTTTACCAAAAATTAGCTTTCTTGCGGCCGAAGAAGGGCATCAACCGCCTTACGGGTGGCCCACGAGGGTCAGGGGCGCGCCCCCTGCCTCGTGGCCACCTCGGGCACCGTCTTGCGTGGATTTTTCTTCTGGAATTCTCCAAATATTCCAAAAATATTCTCCGTCCGTTTTTATCCCGTTTGGATTCTGTTTGATATGGGGTTTCTGCAAAACATAAAACATGCAAAAAACAGGAACTGGCACTGGGCACTGGATCAATATGTTAGTCCCAAAAATAATATAAAAAGTTGCCAAAAGTATATGAAAGTTGTATAATATTGGCATGGAACAATCAAAAATTATAGATACGACGGAGACGTATCAGCATCCCCAAGCTTAATTCCTGCTCGTCCTCGAGTAGGTAAATGATAAAAAAGATAATTTTTGATGTGGAATGCTACCTAGCATAATCTTGATCATGTATCTAATCATGGCATGAATATTAAGACACGAGTGATTCAAAGCAATAGTCTATCATTTGACATTAAGACAATAATACTTCAAGCATACCGACCAAGCAATTATGTCTTATCAAAATAACATAGCCAAAGAAAGCTCATCCCTACAAAATCATATAGTCTGGCTATGCTCCATCTTCACCACACGAAGCATTCAAATCATGCACAACCCCGATGACAAGCCGAGCAATTGGTTCATACTTTTTAACGTGCTTCAGCCTTTTCAACACTCACGCAATACATGAGCGCAAGCCATGGATATAGCACTATAGGTGGAATAGCATATGATGATGGAGGTTGTGTGGAGAAGACAAAAAAGGAGAAAGTCTCACATCGACGCGGCTAATCAACGGGCTATGGAGATGCCCATCAATCGATGTCAATGTGAGGAGTAGGGACTGCCATGCAACGGATGCACTAGAGCTATAAGTGTATGAAAGCTCAAACTTAAAATAAGTGGGTGTGCATCCAACTTGCTTGCTCATGAAGACCTCGGGCCTTTGAGGAAGCCCATCATCGGAATATACAAGCCAAGTTCTATAATGAAAATTCCCACTAGTATATGAAAGTGATAACTCAAGAGACTCTCTATATGAAGAACATGGTGCTACTCTGAAGCACAAGTGTGGTAAAAGGATAGTAACATTGCCCCTTATCTCTTTTTCTCTCTTTTTTATTTTCTCCCTTTTTTCTCTTTTTTTCTCTTTTTTGGTGGGCTTCTTTGGCCTCTTTTTTTATTTGGGCTTCTTTGGCCTCTTTTATTTATTTTTAAAGTCCGGAGTCTCATCCCGACTTGTGGGGGAATCATAGTCTCCATCATCCTTTCCTCACTAGGGCAATGCTCTAATAATGATGATCATCACACTTTTATTTACTTACAACTCAATATTACAACTCGATACTAGAACAAAGATATGACTCTATATGAATGCCTCCGGCGGTGTACCGGGATGTGCAATGATCTAGCGTAGCAATGACATCAAAAAATGGACAAGCCATGAAAACATCATGCTAGCTATCTTACGATCATGCAAAGCAATATGACAATAAATGCTCAAGTCATGTATATGATGATGATGGAAGTTGCATGGCAATATATCTCGGAATGGCTATGGAAATGCCATGATAGGTAGGTATGGTGGCTGTTTTGAGGAAGATATAATGAGGCTTATGTGTGACAGAGTGTATCGTATCACGGGGTTTGGATGCACTGGCGAAGTTTGCACAAACTCTCGAGGTGAGAAAGGGCAATGCACGGTACCGAAGAGGCTAGCAATGATGGAAGGGTGAGAGTGCGTATAATCCATGGACTCACATTAGTCATAAAGAACTCATATACTTATTGCAAAAGTTTATTAGCCCTCGAAGCAAAGTACTACTACGCATGCCCCTAGGGGGATAGATTGGTAGGAAAAGACCATCGCTCGTCCCCGACCGCCACTCATAAGGAAGACAATCAATAAATAAATCATGCTCCGACTTCGTTACATAACGGTTCACCATACGTGCATTCTACGGGACTTGCAAACCTCAACACAAGTATTCCTCAATTTCACAATTACTCAACTAGCACGACTCTAATATCACCACCTTTATATCGCAAAACTATTGCAAGGAATCAAACATATCATATTCAGTGATCTACAAGTTTTATGTAGGATTTTATGACTAACCATGTGAATGACCAGTTCCTGTCATCTCTCTAAATAGATATAAGTGAAGCAAGAGTTTTTAATTCTTTCTACAAAAGATATGCCCACGCTCTAACAAATATAAGTGAAGCAAAAGAGCATTCTACAAATGGCGGTTGTCTATGTGAAGAGAAACAGGCAATCCAAACTTCAAATGATATAAGTGAAGCATGTGAAGCATTCTATAAAGCCATACTCAAAAGATATAAGTGAAGTGCAAAGAGCATTCTATAAATCAACCAAGGACCATCTCATACCAGCATGGTGCATAAAAAAAATGAAAACTAAATGCAAAAGACGCTCCAAGATCTACACATATCACATGAATGAAACGAATCCGAAAACATACCGATACTTGTTGAAGAAAGATGGGATGCCTTCCGGGGCATCCCCAAGCTTAGACGCTTGAGTCTCCTTGAATATTTACTTGGGGTGCCTCGGGCATGCCCAAGATTGAGCTCTTGCCTCTCTTCCTTCTTCTCACATCGAGACCTTCTCGATCATCGAACACTTCATCCACACAAAACTTCAACAGAAAACTCGGTAAGATCCGTTAGTATAATAAAGCAAATCACTACTCTAAGTACTGTTGAAAAACAATTCATATTTTGTTTTGGAATTGTAGCTACTGTAATATAAATTTTTCATGGCTTAATCCACTGATATAAATCGATAGTTTCATCAAAACAAGCAAACTATGCATCAAAAACAGAATCTGTCTAAAACAGAACAGTCTGTAATAATCTGAACATTCACCATAGTTATGGTACTTGACAAATTCTGCCAAAATTAGGAAAAATAAACAGTTTGTATAGAAAGACAGTTCAAAAAGAATCAGAACCATTTGACGTTCCAGTAAAACATTAAAAATCGCGCACTACAGCCAAAGTTTCTGTCCTGCACCGTACAAACCACCAAGCATTGTAAACATCCTAAAGGCAAACCTTGGCACATTATTTTTATAATACAATGGAATTTTACAAGGGGATAATTATTTTTGTTGAAAAGTTTCTGTAATTAAGATTCACAAAGTTTCCATGGACATGAACAAGTTTAACGACGTCCCCCACTTTCACAATGATCGTCTATCTCACTTTCACTTTTCTTTTTGAAAAGTTTTGGGTTCCCCTCTTTATTTTTTTTGTTTTTAAACTATATGAAAGCACTCAACAGAAAACAAACGACTCTCTAAAACTTCCGGGTTGTCTCCCTGGCAGCGCTTTCTTTAAAGCCATTAAGCTAGGCATATAGTGCTCAAGTAGTGAATCCACCCGGATCCCAAGGTATATCAAAGCCAATTTTAATTAACAATGATTTATACTTTAGTAGTGAGCACAAAGCAACATATATCAAGCAAAGACGAAGTCTAACTATCTTCCTATGCATCGGCATGTCATAAAAGAACAATTCATGCACACAAAGTAAAGGCCAATGCATACTATAAACAGTTTCTTGCAATTTTATCGTGTTGGAAACATAGAGAGGTGGAGATATAGTTCCTCTCTCATAATAATTGCAAGTAGGAGCAGAAAGCACATGCATATTATATCTATCAAAATCATCATGTCCAACGGTAAGAGGCAACCCATCAATATAATCCTTAATAAGAGCAAACTTCTCCGATATAGTGTAGTAGGGAGAATTCAAAAAGACAATAGGACTATCATGTGTGGGTGCAATAGCAACAATTTCATGTTTAACATAAGGTACTATAGCAAGTTCATCTCCATAAGCATCATTCATATTGGCATCTTGGCCACAAGCATAGCAAGCATCATCAAAAAGGGATATTTCAAGAGAATCAACGGGATCATAATAGTCATCATAGCAATCATCCTTCGGTAAGCACGAAGGGAAATTAAATAATGTATGAGTTGAAGAGTTACTCTCATTAGAAGGTGGGCACGGGTAGCTAATCCGCTCTTCCTCCTTTTGTTCTTCGCTCTCCTTATCATCTTTTTCATCCAATGAGCTCACAGTTTCATCAATTTCTTCTTCCATAGACTCCTGCAAAATATTAGTCTCTCCGTGGACAGCGGAGTAGTCCTTAATATATGGTTCAACATAGGCATTAGAAGCATAATTATCATAGCAATATTTAAGTATGGCAAAATTTTCAGATTTGTAAAGAGTAGCACCATACTTTTCAATCAAAGAAGCAATTTCATAAGCACCCTTAAAAGCAACAAATTCTTCAATTTGTTGAACATCATAGTAACTATAAACACCTTTAGCATACGAGATACGATTCCATTATCACTAAACTCACATTGGTAGGGAAGGTGTTTCTTAGGGTTTTCAGAAAAACAAGTAAAATCATATATTTCACATAAATTCCAAGCATAGCATTGCAAACGATGCATTTGACCCAATAGAATTTTCCCTTTTTCAGAAATTCGGTGTCGCACATAACAAGCATGCTCATCTAAAGATTTGCCCTCAACTAAGCTAGTTGGGGTTTCAGCACGAGCACATAGGGATCGAAGATGATCCAAGTAATAAGTTTCAGGAGTGTGATAGATTTTGAGTGGTTCTTCAACCATTGGTTCAGTAGGTACAACTATTTTTTTTGGTATTTTGCATTTCCTACCCATAACTAAAGATAGAAAACAACTAAGAACAACAAATAAAAATTACTTAGTGATAAAGCAAACAAGCACACACGAGAATATTCACCCGACGCTATTGCTCCCCGGCAACGGCGCCAGAAAAAGGTCTTGATAACCCACAAGTATAGGGGATCAATTGTAGCCTCTTTCGATAAGTAAGAGTGTCGAACCCAACGAGGAGCTAAAGGTAGAACAAATATTCCCTCAAGTTCTATCGACCACCGATACAACTCTACGCACGCTTAACGTTCGCTTTACCTAGAACAAGTATGAAACTAGAAGTACTTTATAGGTGTTTTTGGATAGGTTTGCAAGAATATAAAGAGCGTGTAAATAAAAACTAGGGGCTTTTTAGATAAAGACACAATAATGTAAATATAGCGAGTGTGGAAAAGTGGTGGTAGGAGTTGCGAAATTGTCCCTAAGCAATTGACTGCTTTACTAGACCGATAGCAAGTTTTATGTGGGAGAGGCCACTGCTAGCATATCATCCCTGACTTGGAATTCTGTGCACTTATGATTGGAACTATTAGCAAGCATCCGCAACTACTAACGTTCATTAAGGTAAAACCCAACCATAGAATTAAATTATATTGGTCCCCCTTCAATCCCGTATGCATCAATTTCTATGCTAGGTTGAAGCTTCTGTCACTCTTGCCCTCCAATACATAGTCCTATCAACATACAACTAACCCTATGGTGTGATCCACGCACGTGCTCATATGATGGGCACCAAAGGACAGCAACATAAACACAAGCAAATTAAATCAATCATAGCAATTCATCAACCACCGATAGGACAACGAAAATCTACTCAGACATCATAGGATGGCAACACATCATTGGATAATAATATGAAGCATAAAGCACCATGTTCAAGTAGAGGGTACAACGGGTTGCGGGAGAGTGGACCAATGTAGATAGAGGGGGGGAAGGTGATGGAGATGTTGGTGAAGATGGTGGAGGTGTTGGTGAAGATCGCGGTGATGATGATGGCCCCCGGAGGCGTTCCGGCGCCACCGGAAGCGAGGGGGAGAGAGCCCCCTCCTTCTTCTTCTTCCTTGACCTTCTCCCTAGATGGGAGAAGGGTTTCCCCTCAGACATCTTCCGGCACACGCCTTTAGGCGACGTGCTCAACTCATTAAAAAAATCTATCCCTAGCGGGGGACTCTCAGCCGAATTATATCCGGTTTGAACCGGAGGCTGATGATGGAGAATTTCGTTTCCCACCCACCGCCCACTTCATAGCCACTGTCGAAGACCTAACCGACATGCTCGTTATGACTCCGAAGACATCGGCGGTATGGACGACGATGCCGGAGAAGAGGAGGCCCAAAACCCGCCATTCATCGGACGATGGAAGGCTACTTCCTCATATAACGTATACATGGTGGATGCGCCAAAAGATAATAGCGGCGATGACAAGGAAAACCCAGTGGAGGATGACCCCCCTAAGACACAACCAAAGCGCCGGCGTCAGCGGCGCCACTGTAAATCGCATCGTAGCAAAGACAGCAACACTAGCACAGGAGACGACAACACTCTGGACGGTGCCGAAGACATAGAAGACCCCCACGAACAAACTGCTGAACAGGACAATCGGGAACATGGGCAAGTCATCCCTGATGAACAGGCCATAGACGAAGACTCAGAGGACGGTAGTTATCATCCGCTCTCCAAGGAGGAGGTGAGCCTCGGTAACAAGGATTTTATTGTTCCTGAGGAACCTCTTGAGCAGGAGCGCTTCAAGCGCCAGCTAATAGCCACTGCAAGGAGCCTGAAAAAGAAGCAGCAATAGCTTCAAGCTGACCAAGATCTGCTCAACGACAGATGGACTGATGTCCTAGCAGCCGAAGAATACGGCCTTAAGCGCCCAGCAAAAAGTTACTTGAAGCGCAAATTGCTACCTCAGTTCGATGACGAGGCGCCGGAGCCCGTACCATCATTGTGCAATGCGGCTGACCGACCACCACGCAGTCGGGATAAAGCGGCAACTCAAGCCGAACACCAGACTGCCCCACCTCGCTGTAAAGGTAGGGATAAAACAGCTCGGGGTTACACATATGGCCTTCGGCAGGACCTGGACAGTAGAGCAGGACAGACAAGATTGATCTACGGATCGCGAGGATGTGCCTTGACACGCGACGACGGCTATCTATTCGGACGTGACAAACCTAGTCACGCCCGGGCCAAAAACCGCAGATGGACTCCATCAGAGCTACGTCGCGATGCGGCCCGATATAGAGGCGCCGCACACCCTCTTTGCTTCATTGACGAAGTAATGGATCAAGAATTCCCACAAGGGTTTAAACCCGTAAATATCGAATCATACGATGGAACAACCGATCCTGCAGTATGGATCGAGGATTTTATTCTCCACATCCATATGGCCCGCGGAGATGACCTTCACGCCATCAAATACCTCCCACTAAAACTCAAAGGGCCAGCTCGACACTGGTTAAACAGTCTGCCTAAAAATTCTATTAGCAGCTGGGAGGACTTGGAAGAAGCCTTCCTTGATAACTTCCAAGGTACATATGTCCGGCCACCAGTTGCCGATGACTTAAGTCACATAGTTGAACAGCCTGGAGAGTCAGCCAGGAAATTCTGGACTAGGTTCCTAACTAAAAAGAACCAGATCGTCGACTGTCCGGATGCCGAAGCCCTAGCGGCCTTTAAACATAGCATCCGTGAGGAATGGCTCACCCGCCACCTCGGCCAGGAAAAGCCGAAGTCCATGGCAGCCCTCACAGCACTCATGACCCGCTTTTGTGCGGGTGAGGATAGTTGGCTGGCCCGTAGCAAAAACACAGCAAGTGAAATGGGCACCTCCGAGGTCAAAAATAGCAACGGCAAGCTCCGACGCTGCAGACACAAACGCCGAAGCAATGGTGACAACACCGATGACACGACAGTCAACGCCGGATTCAGTGGCTCCAAGTCCGGTCAGCGGAAGAAGCCATATAAAAGAAACAATCAGGGACCATCCAGCTTGGACCGCATACTCGATCGTCCGTGCCAGATCCATGGCACCCCAGACAAACCAGCCAATCATACCAACAAAGATTGTTGGGTTTTTAAACAGGCCGGCAAGTTAAATGCCGAGAACAAGGAAAAGGGATCACAAAGCGAGGACGATGACGAGGAGCCCCGGCAACCGAACACAGGGGGACAAAAGAAGTTTTCCCCTCAAGTCAAAATGGTGAACATGATATATGCCACACACATCCCTAAGAGGGAGCGCAAGCGCGCGCTCAGGAACGTCTATGCGATAGAGCCAGTCGCCCCAAAATTCAATCCATGGTCGTCATGCCCGATCACCTTTGATCGCCGGGATCACCCGACTAGTATCCGTCATGGCGGTTCAGCCGCACTAGTCCTCGACCCAATCATTGATGGATTCCACCTGACGCCAGTCCTCATGGACGGTGGCAGCAGCCTCAATCTGCTCTATCAGGATACAGTGCGCAAAATGGGCATTAACCCATCACGGATCAAGCCCACAAAGACTACCTTTAAAAGAGTCATACCAGGTGTAGAGGCTCGCTGTACGGGCTCAATTACGCTAGAGGTTGTCTTCGGATCTGTGGACAACTTCCGAAGCGAAGAGTTAATCTTCGATATCGTCCCTTTTCGCAGTGGCTATCACGCACTGCTCGGACGAACCGCATATGCTCGATTCAATGCGGTGCCTCATTATGCTTACCTCAAGCTCAAGATGCCTGGACCACGCGGCGTCATAACAGTTAATGGAAACACGGAACGCTCCCTCCGTACCGAGGAGCACACCGCTGCCTTAGCAGCAGAAGTACAGAGCGACCTTTTCAGGCAGAACCTTAATTCGGCGGCCGAGCTCCCGGACACTATCAAGAGGGTCCAGACTATTCTGCAGCAGGACAGCTCGGCTCGTCAAGAGCTCGACTAGCAATTTGGCCTCCGTCCTAGTCCCGATCAAGTGGCGGCATTCGCACCACGCGTACATAACTACGCACTCAAAATACCATGGGCATAGACGGAGGCATAACTAGCTGGTGATCCACAATACGGCTCGACCGCTCCCGGACACATATACTTTCACTATTTCCTTTTTCTCCTTTTCAGGTTTCTTTTCCACAGACCTTCCCTGATGGCCTGATCACCGGTCCTTTCGAAGGACAAATACACCAAGATGGCAAGAAGCACAGATGCATAGGGAAATTTCTAGGTGGTTTCTTTAACGATCACTCTACTTGTTTTCAGGACCCACACGCAGCTCTCCCTTGGTTGTGGCATGTCAAATAGCCTGTTGCTTATCACACTATTTGTATCAATGCGCTTTGATGTATTAATCAAATTATAATGGAAACAGTTTGCGGCCCAAATTCTGCGGCCCTGGCTCATTACCTTCGCTCCTTTTCTTTTTACCTTTTTCTGTTGATAACCTTATCAAATAGCATCCGTACACTTTGGTACATCTCAATTTGCCAGGGGCTTCATAGCGCCCCGCACTACGGCAACAAAGTCCGAACACCTTTTTACAGTATAGTTCGGCACCCCGAATTTGGCATTATAAGCATTGGCTCCGAATCATGTCTTTGGTCAATAGTTGGGTTGCCTGGCTCCAGTGCTTGCTACCCTACGTTCCGCTATATCGTCTAGGGTAGTAAAGGGAGAACTACTACGATTGTGCCCTGGTTTACCCGGATGAGCACCTCAGTAGAGAAAGCCGAAAACTGACTGTCATGATGCGGCGAGAGCCGGTCAGCTCTTCGGAGGTCTCAAATCCTTAGAGATTTTTTCCGCATTATGCGAAGGATTGGTACTTTCCCGATCAGGTGTTTACAGCTTCCCAGTTCGGATACCAGGGGCTGCGCCTAAATTTTTTATTGTCAAACTCCTATGGCTAAGTGAGGGTGCTAAAGCCGCATAGTCTGATTGCCTGGTTCGTTGCGCTAAACACCTCCTTCAAGGACCAAACAATTGGATCAAGAGTGTTTAGATTACATCCCGAACACCCTCGTACTACCTACGTGGGGGCAGAAGCCGACGACTGGCCAACTCTCAAATTTTACACAACACGGCCGCACAGGAGGTAAATTTTTTTAATAAGATAACAAATATTATATTACATAACAACTTTGTTTCATCATACAAGGCAGAGACAACATGAATGTATTCATTCAAAGATAATATCTTGTGCACATTGCGTCGCCACAATGCGAGACCCCTCCAGGACGTCTTCAAAATATCGCTCGGGCGTGCGGTGCTCCTTGCCCTCAAGCGGCCCCTCGGTCACAAGCTTGACAGCATCCATCTTCGCCCACCACACCTTGACACGGGCGAAGGCCATGCGCGCGCCCTCGATGTAGACTGACCGCTTGATGATATCCAGCCGAGGGCAGGCATCTACCAGCCGCTTCACGAGACCGAAGTAGCTGCTGGGTATATCTTCGGCAGGCCACAACTAGATTATTAAATCCTTCATGGCCAGTTCGGCCACCCTATGCAGCTCGACCAGCTGTTTTAGCGGATCAGTGAAGGGCACTGGATGTTCTGGCGCAAGGTATTGTGACCAGAACAGCTTCTCCGTTGAGCTCCCTTCTTCGGCTCGGAAGAACTCCGCAGCGTCTGACACACTGCGCGGCTGATCCGCAAACGCCCCTAGAGAACTCCGAATCCGGGTTAGTAAGAAATACTTCTTCTTCACATACTTGCTTTGCATACTAAACTCCTTACTCGTCGCGATCTTCTTGGCCTCCTGGATCTCCTGGAGGGCGCCCTGGGCTTCAACCCGGGCCTCTTCCGCGCTTTGGTGAGTTCGGTCTCTCGAGCCGGAACATCGCACTCCAAGGTCTCGCACTTTTTCACAGCGTCCTGGAGCTCTTGTTGGACCTCGTTAAGCCTGGCCTTGAGCTTCTTACGGGCGGCTTGCTCCTTGGCAGCTTTCTCCTCGGCTTCGGCCAGGGCCTTTTTAAGGGCCTCGACCTCGGTCATCGCTCCTACACATATCATGACACTACGGTCAATACACATCATTTATTCTTTCCGAATATATAGCGAGTCATTACATACCTTGCTGGTCTTCTAGCTGCTTCCTCGCTTGGCCGAGCTCCCCCTCGGCCCGCTCCAGTCTCTGCTTTAGTCCGGAGACTTCGGCAGTGTGTGAGGAAGCGGCCAGCAACGACGCCTGCTTATTCACATAAAACACATTCAGTTAGTTTCCTGCGAAATTTAATTGATCCTCTGTCCGACTTTTCTTTCCGAACACCGAACAGTGTCTTAGGGGCTACTGTCTCTATTGGATTTTCTCTTTTGTGTCACTTACCTCAAAACCTGTCAGCAGGTTGCTGCAGGCTTCGGTCAGTCCGCTCTTGATGGACTGAACCTTCTCAATCACCGTACCCATAAGGATACGGTGTTCATCCACAATGGAAGCGCCTCGTAGTGCTTCCAGCAGATTATCCGGTGCCTCTGGTTGGACAGAGGTCACCAGCCAAACAGGCACACCTCCTCCTTTCGGGGAAGGCTGCTCGCTTGACTCCGGAGCCCTGTAGGTCTCCGGAATGGTATTCGGCTGGGGGGCGAATTGGATATGGCCCCCATCGCCAGTCTCCATGGGGGCTTCCTCCCTCATGTGTCCGGCGGCCGAGGAGTCATCCTCTGGCGCCACCCTGACGGCCTCCTGAACCTCTCCCTGGCCTGGGAAGGTCCTTTGGGACACCACCTCATCGTCGCCCTTGGCCGTGGGAGAGTGAGCGGCCGGCAGTGACTCGCTGGCCATCGCCTTTGAATCTAGCGAACCTCCTGATGAGGATCGCTGGGAGCTGTCATGGGCCGGACTGTAATAGCATAATTTAACATATTAATACCATGAAGCAGACACATGGACGTATACGGGTTTTTAGTACTTACGATGCGGCCAGGGGCTTGTTTCGGGGGCGCCGCTCTGGGATCCTGTCGACATCCCATGCGGAGTTATCCGTGAGGGGGCCCTTCCCCCTCTTGGGCGCCTCCGCCTCCAAATTTGTGGAGGCCTCCCTCTTCTTCCTTCCCCCCTCGGGGGGGGGGGGAGTTGCTTTCTTCCTCCTCCTCCTCGTCGTCTTCGGCGGCCGAGGAGTGAGTTTTGTCTTCGGACGACATGTCCGAAGCTCCCTTGCGACGGGGGCCACTTCGGACCCCCTTGGCCTTTTTCTTGGCCTTCTTCTCCGTCGCCTTGTGGGACACTGGAACCAGCATCTTCGCCAGGAACGGGATGACTGGTTCCTCAGGCAGCGGAGCCGGACATCGAATCCGCTCTGCTTTCTCTATCCATGCCTGAAAAGTAAATAGTAAAGTTTTTAGATATCTTCCTTGAACAAACAAGAGGAGGATGCACCTTGAGACATGAAAGACTTACCGCACTGGCGGGATGGGCAAGATCGTGCCCGCGGTCCGAGTCTATGGCCAGCGGTGTCTCGTTGCCCTTAAAGAGCAACTTCCGGACATCTTCATGAGTGGTTCCGAAGAGCCTCTCCAAAGTCTGGTGCTTCTTCGAATCAAATTCCCACAAAGGGCTTTGGCTCTGGCATGGAAGGATCCGGCAAACAAGCATCACCTGGATCACATTGACGAGCTTGAAGTTTTTATCCACCATACTCTGGATGCGTGTTTGCAGCGCTATCAGTTCGTCCGACGAAGACCAATTTGGGCCCTTCTCTATCCAGGAGGTGAGCCGCATTGGAGCTCCGGACTTGAACTCGGGAGCCGCTGCCCAAGTGGCGTCACGAGGCTCTGTGATATAGAACCACTGTTTCTGCCACTCCTTGATGGTCTCCACGAACGTGCCTTTGGGCCATGTGACGTTGGGCATCTTGCTCACCATGGCACCTCCACACTCCGCGTGTTGGCCATCCACCACCTTTGGCTTCACATTGAAGATCTTGAGCCATAGTCCGAAGTGGGGTTCGATGCGGAGGAAGGCCTCACACACGACAATGAATGCCGAGATGTTGAGAAAGGAGTTCGGGGATAGATCATGGAAATCTAGCCCATAATAGAACATCAGTCCGCGGACGAAAGGGTGAAGTGGAAACCCTAACCCGCGGACGAAATGAGGGAGGAACACCACCCTCTCGTTGGGCTTCGGTGTAGGGACAACCTGCCCCTTGGCCGGAAGCCGGTGGGCGATTTCTTTCGCCAGATACCCGGCCTCCCGAAGCTTAGCGATGTCCTTCTCCTTAACGGAGGAGGCCATCCACTTGCCTTGCCCTCTAGATCCAGACATGGTTGAGTGCTTACTCGAGGTGGAAGAGATGAGAACTTGGGCGCTAGAGCTCGAGAATGAAAGGGCAGAGGAAGAAACAAGGCGTGGGTGAAGAAAAGGAATCCTTATCCCCTTATAAAGGCAGTGAATATCGAACACCTCCCCACTCGCCTTAAAACTCGCCTATTCCCAAGGGTTGTGCAAACGGCACGGTTGGATTACCCACGCCCGTATTGATGAGAATCCCACGAAAAGGGGACACGATCTCTGCTTTGACAAGACGTGCCAATAGAAACCGCATCTCGAAACATGGAACGGCAGACGAAAACGGTTTGAAATAATGACCGGGCAGAAGTGATGTCATCTTGCGAAAAGTTGTCAGCGGATGGGACTCGTGAAATATTATACTCTCTACGGCTGTGTGTGTGGTATTTGTGTTGTAGATCCGGACACGTTCGTTGCGTCAGAAGACTATCTTGAAGTATTTGGAAAGGGGAACCCGCCTTGCAATGCCGAAGACAATTTGCGCGCCGAACACCTCGTCATTGAAGCCTGGTTCAGGGGCTACTGAGGGAGTCCTGGACTAAGGGGTCCTCAGGCGTCCGGTCTATTGGATATGGGCCAGACTGATACAAGACCGAAGACTCTCTCCCGTGTCCGGATGGGACTCTCCTTGGCATGGAAGGCAAGCTTGGCGACTAAATATGAAGATTCCTTTCTCTGTAACCGACTTTGTATAACCCTAGTCCCATCCGGTGTCTATATAAACCGGAGGTCTTAGTCCGGAAACGGATATAGTCAGACAGGCTAGACTTCTAGGGTTTTAGCCATTATGATCTCGTGGTAGATCAACTCTTGTAATACTCATATTCATCAAGATCAATCAAGCAGGAAGTAGGGTATTACCTCCATAGAGAGGGCCCGAACCTGGGTAAACATTGTGTCCCCCGTCTCCCGTTACCATCGACCTTAGATGCACAGTTCGGGACCCCCTACCCGAGATCCGCCGGTTTTGACACCGACAACGCGACCGGCAGGATCCCCGGACATAGTCCGGCGAACACTCTTCCTAATAAAACACAGCGGACAATGTCACAATTCGGTGTGACTACCAGGGGGCATATTTAAGGCCATACCTATTTGATGAAGGCTCGGCCGTGTTGTCAGTTGCCTTCCTCTTCGAAGACCCGCCCGGCGCGGGCGCCGCTCTCTTATGAGACGCCTCTGATGCAGCATGGCACGCCGAGCGCCTCCCCTTTAGAGCACGAGACAGTGCGGTAGGTGAGTGATACGTCTCCAACGTATCTATAATTTTTGATTGTTACATGCTATTATATTATCAGTTTTGGATGTTCAATGAGCTTTATTATACACTTTTATATTATTTTTGGGACTAAACTATTAACCGGAGGCCCAGCCCAAATTGCTGTTTTTTGCCTATTTCAGTGTTTCGAAGGAAAAGGATATCAAACGGAGTCCAAACGGAGTGAAACCTTCGGTAACGTGATTTTCGAAACAAACGTGATCCAGAGGACATGGAGTGGACGTCAAGCAATCAACGAGGAGGCCACGAGGCAGGGGGCGCGCCTACCCCCCTGGGCGCGCCCTCCACCCTCGTGGGCCCCTCGTAGCTCCACCGACCTACTTCTTCCTCCTATATATACCTACGTACCCCGAAAACATCAGAGACAGAGCCAAAACCCTATTTCCACCGCCGCAACCTTCTGTACCCGTGAGATCCCATCTTGGGGCCTTTTCCGGTGCTCCGCCGGAGAGGTCATTGATCACGGAGGGCTTCTACATCAACACCATAGCCTCTCCGATGATGTGTGAGTAGTTTACCTCAGACCTTCGGGTCCATAGTTATTAGCTAGATGGCTTCTTCTCTCTCTTTGGATCTCAATACAAAGTTCTCCTCGATTCTCTTGGAGATCTATTCGATGTAATCTTCTTTTGCGGTGTGTTTGTCGAGATCTGATGAATTGTGGGTTTATGATCAAGATTATCTATGAACAATATTTGAATCTCCTCTGAATTCTTTTATGTATGATTGGTTATCTTTGGAAGTCTCTTCGAATTATCAGTTTGGTTTGGCCTACTAGATTGATCTTTCTTGCAATGGGAGAAGTGCTTAGCTTTGGGTTCAATCTTGCGGTGCTCGATCCCAGTGATAGTAGGGGAAACGACACATATTGTATTGTTGCCATCGAGGATAAAAAGATGGGGTTTATATCATATTGCATGAGTTTATCCCTCTACATCATGTCATCTTGATTAAAGCGTTACTCCGTTCTTATGAACTTAATACGCTAGATGCATGCTGGATAGCGGTCGATGTGTGGAGTAATAGTAGTAGATGCAGGCAGGAGTCGGTCTACTTGTCACGGACGTGATGCCTATATACATGATCATACCTAAATATTCTCATAAGTATGCTCAATTCTATCAATTGCTCGACAGTAATTTGTTCACCCACCGTAATACTTATGCTATCTTGAGAGAAGCCACTAGTGAAACCTATGGCCCCCGGGTCTATTTTCCATCATATTAATCTCCCGTCAAGAAGCTATTTCTGGCGTCGTTTATTTTGTTTTCTTTACTTTTAGTCTTTATCATAAAAATACCAAAAATATTATCTTATCATCTCTATCAGATCTCATTTTTGCAAGTGGCCGTGAAGGGATTGACAACCCCTTTATCGCGTTGGTTGCAAGGTTCTTATTTATTTGTGTAGGTGTGTGGGACTTGAGCGTGGTCTCCTACTGGATTGATACCTTGGTTCGCAAAAACTGAGGGAAATACTTACGCTACTTTACTGCATCACCCTTTCCTCTTCAAGGGAAAACCAACGCAGTGCTCAAGAGGTAGCAAGAAGGATTTCTGGCGCCGTTGCCGAGGAGTCTACGCACAAGTCAAGACATAACAAGTACCCATCACAAACTCTTATCCCTCGCATTACATTATTTGCCATTTGCCTCTCGTTTTCCTCTCCCCCACTTCACCCTTGCCGTTTTATTCGCCCTCTTTTCCGTTCACCTCTTTTTGCTTGTCTCTTGTTGCTTGTTGCCTTTATGGCCCTGCCTAGATTTGGTGACCTTCACCTTAAAAGGTTGGAAGAGATTGAAAGCAACGTCAGAAGCTTTATGACTTTACAATTTGAGCATAATAATTTCTTTAGAAATGAGCTTATGGAACAAAAAGGCTTTATGGAGTACATGAATAAAGAGCTTGATGACATGTCTAAGGAATTTTATGGTTTGAAATCTCATATTGCTCATCTTGAGAAATTAATAGCTGAAATTTCGGATAAGGAGGCCACCTTAGTTAATAAGATGGCCGCTAAACCGGAAAGTTTTTATGAGAATAAAGATGAAGATCTAAAAGTTATTGATGTGTCCCCTATTAAATCTTTGTTTTACAATATGAATCTTGATAATGATGGGATTGGAGATGAGTCAACTTTAGTTAAAAGGCGTCCCATAAATTCGGAGTTTTTAGATCTTTATGCAAAAATTGGTAAAAGTGGGATTGAAGAGGTTAAAACTTTAGATAGCAATGAACCCACTATTTTGGATTTAAAGGAATTTAATTATGATAATTGCTCTTTGATAGATTGTATTTCCTTGTTGCAATCCGTGCTAAATTCTCCTCATGCTTATAGCCAAAATAAAGCCTTTACTAAACATATCGTTGATGCTTTGATGCAATCTTATGAAGAAAAACTTGAGTTGGAAGTTTCTATCCCTAGAAAACTTTATGATGAGTGGGAACCTACAATTAAAATTAAAATTAAAGATCATGAATGCTATGCTTTGTGTGATTTGGGTGCTAGTGTTTCTACGATTCCAAAAACTTTGTGTGATTTGCTAGGCTTCCGTGATTTTGATGATTGTTCTTTAAACTTGCATCTTGCGGATTCCACTATCAAGAAACCTATGGGAAGAATTAATGATGTTCTTATTGTTGCTAATAGGAACTATGTGCCCGTAGATTTTATTGTTCTTGATATAGATTGCAATCCTTCATGTCCTATTATTCTTGGTAGACCTTTCCTTAGAACGATTGGTGCAATTATTGATATGAAGGAAGGGAATATTAGATTCCAATTTCCCTTAAGGAAAGGCATGGAACACTTCCCTATAAATAATATTAAATTACCTTATGAATCTATTGTAAGATCCACTTATGGATTGCCTACCAAAGATGGCAATACTTAGATCTATCCTCGCTTTTATGCCTAGCTAGGGGCGTTAAACGATAGCGCTTGTTGGGAGGCAACCCCATTTTATTTTTGTTTTTTGTTTTTTGCTCCTGTTTAGGAATAAATATTTGATCTAGCCTCTGGTTAGATATGTTTTTATGTTTTAATTAGTGTTTATGCCAAGTGAAACCTATAGGATCTTCTTGGATGATAGTTATTTGATCTTGCTGAAAATTCCAGAAACTTTCTGTTCACGAAAACAATTGTTTAAAATCACCAGACCGTGATAAAATACTGACTCCAATTTCAGTAGATAAATAAACAAATTATCTAGGTCGTCCTATTTTAGTAGATTTTTCTGAGTTACAGAAGTTTGCGTTAGATACAGAATACTACAGACTGTTCTGTTTTTGACAGATTCTGTTTTTCATGTGTTGTTTGCTTATTTTGATGAATCTATGGCTAGTAAAAGAGTTTATAAACCATAGAGAAGTTGGAATACAGTAGGTTTAACACCAGTATAAATAAAGAATGAGTTCATTACAGTACCTTGAAGTGGTGTTTTCTTTTCTTTCGCTAACGGAGCTCACGAGATTTACTATTAAGTTTGTGTTGTGAAGTTTTCAAGTTTTAGGTAAAGATTTGATGGATTATGGAACAAGGATTGGCAAGAGCCTAAGCTTGGGGATTCCCAAGGCACCCCAAGGTAAAATTCAAGGACAACCAAAAGCCTAAGCTTGGGGATGCCCCGGAAGGCATCCCCTCTTTCGTCTTCGTCTATCGGTAACTTTACTTGGGGCTATATTTTTATTCACCACATGATATATGTTTTGCTTGGAGCGTCTTGTATGATTTGAGTCTTTGCTTTTTAGTTTACCACAATCATCCTTGATGTACACACTTTTGAGAGAGACACACATGATTCGGAATTTGTTAGAATACTCTATGTGCTTCACTTATATCTTTTGAGCTATATAGTTTTTGCTCTAGTGCTTCACTTATATCTTTTAGAGCACGGTGGTGGTTTTGTTTTATAGAAATTATTGTTCTCTCATGCTTCACTTATATTATTTTGAGAGTCCTACAAAATAGCATGGTAATTTTCTTAAATTGTGAAATTAGTCCTAATATGATAGGCATCCAAGATTAGTAAAAACTTTCTTATAAGTGTGTTGAATACTAAGAGAAGTTTGATGCTTGATGATTGTTTTGAGATATGCAGGTAGTGATATTAAAGTTGTGCTAGTTGAGTAGTTGTGAATTTGGGAAATACTTGTGTTGAAGTTTGCAAGTCCCATAGCATGCACGTATGGTAAACGTTGTGTAACAAATTTGAAACATGAGGTGTTCTTTGATTGTCCTCCTTATGAGTGGCGGTCGGGGACGAGCGATGGTCTTTCCTACCAATCTATCCCCCTAGGAGCATGCGCGTAGTGCTTGGTTTTTGATGACTTGTAGATTTTTGCAATAAGTATGTGAGTTCTTTATGACTAATGTTGAGTCCATGGATTATACGCACTCTCACCCTTCCATCATTGCTAGCCTCTTCGGTACCGTGCATTGCCCTTTCTCACCTTGAGAGTTGGTGCAAACTTCGCCGGTGCATCCAAACCCCGTGATACGATAGCTCTATCACACATAAACCTCCTTATATCTTCCCAAAACAGCCACCATACCTACCTATTATGGCATTTCCATAGCCATTCCGAGATATATTGCCATGCAGCTTTCTACCGTTCCGTTTATCATGACACGCTTCATCATTGTCATATTGCCTTGCATGATCATGTAGTTGACATCGTATTTGTGAAGGAAATATGCCCTAGAGGCAATAATAAAGTTATTATTTATTTCCTTATATCATGATAAATGTTTATTATTCACGCTAGAATTGTATTAACCGGAAACATAATACTTGTGTGAATACATAGACAAACAGAGTGTCACTAGTATGCCTCTACTTTACTAGCTCGTTGATCAAAGATGGTTATGTTTCCTAGCCATAGACATGAGTTGTCATTTGATTAACGGGATCACATCATTAGAAGAATGATGTGATTGACTTGACCCATTCCGTTTGCTTAGCACTCGATCGTTTAGTATGTTGTTATTACTTTCTTCATGACTTATACATGTTCCTATGACTATGAGATTATGCAACTCCCGTTTACCAGAGGAACACTTTGTGTGCTACCAAACGTCACAACGTAACTGGGTGATTATAAAGGTGCTCTACAGGTGTCTTCGAAGGTACTTGTTGGGTTGGCGTATTTTGAGATTAGGATTTGTCACTCCGATTGTCAGAGAGGTATCTCTGGGCCCTCTCGGTAATGCACATCACTCAAGCCTTGCAAGCATTGCAACTAATGAGTTAGTTGTGGGATGATGTATTACGGAACGAGTAAAGAGACTTGCCGGTAACGAGATTGAACTAGGTATTGAGATACCGACGATCGAATCTCGAGCAAGTAACATACCGATGACAAAGGGAACAACATATGTTGTTATGCGGTCTGACCGATAAAGATCTTCGTAGAATATGTGGGAGCCAATATGAGCATCCAGCTTCCACTATTGGTTATTGACCGGAGACGTGTCTCGGTCATGTCTACATAGTTCTCGAACCCGTAGGGTCCGCACGGTTAAAGTTTCGATGACAGTTATATTATGAGCTTATATGTTTTGATGTACCGAAGGTTGTTCGGAGTCCCGGATGTGATCACGGACATGACGGGGAGTCTCGAAATGGTTGAGACATGAAGATTGATATATTGGAAGCCTATATTTGGATATCGGAAGTGTTCTGGGTGAAATCGGGATTTTACCGGAGTACCGGAGGGGTTACCGGAACCCCCCGGGGGTTAATGGGCCATATTGGGCCTTAGTGGAGATGAGGAGAGGCGGCCAAGGCAAGGGTCGCGCGCCCCTCCCCCCTAGTCCGAATAGGACAAGGAGAGGGGGGGCGGCGCCCCCCTTTCCTTCCTCTCCTTCACCTCTTTCCCCCTTCTCCTATTCCAACAAGGAAGGGAGGGAGTCCTACTCCCACCGGGAGTAGGACTCCTCCTGGCGCGCCTCCTCCCTGGTCGGCCGCACCTCCCCCCTTGCTCCTTTATATACGGGGGCAGGGGCACCCCAAAGACACAACAATTGATCGCTTGATCTTTTAGCCATGTGCGGTGCCCCCCTCCACCATAGTCCACCTCGATAATATTGTAGCGGTGCTTAGGCGAAGCCCTGCGTTGGTAGAACATCATCATCGTCACCACGCCGTTGTACTCACAAAACTCTCCCACAACACTCGGCTGGATCAGAGTTCGAGGGACGTTATCGGGCTGAACGTGTGCTGAACTCAGAGGTGCCGTGCGTTCGGAACTTGATCGGTCGGATCGTGAAGACGTATGACTACATCAACCGCGTTGTGCTAACGCTTTGGCGTTCGGTCTACGAGGGTACGTGGACAACACTCTCCCCTCTCGTTGCTATGCATCACCATGATCTTGCCTGTGCGTAGGAATTTTTTTGAAATTGCTACGTTCCCCAACAGTGGTATCAGAGCCTGGTTTTATGCGTTGATGTTATATGCACGAGTAGAACACAAGTGAGTTGTGGGTGATATAAGTCATACTGCTTACCAGCATGTCATACTTTGGTTCGGCGATATTGTTAGATGAAGCGGCCCGGACCGACATTACGTGTACGCTTACGCGAGACTGGTTCTACCGACATGCTTTGCACACAGGTGGCTGGCGGGTGTCAGTTTCTCCAACTTTAGTTGAACCGAGTGTGGCTACGCCCGGTCCTTGCGATGGTTAAAACAACACCAACTTGACAAACTATCGTTGTGGTTTTGATGCGTAGGTAAGAACGGTTCTTGCTAAGCCCGTAGCAGCCACGTAAAATTTGCAACAACAAAGTAGAGGACGTCTAACTTGTTTTTGCAGGGCATGTTGTGATGTGATATGGTCAAGACATGATGCTAAATTTTATTGTATGAGATGATCATGTTTTGTAACCGAGTTATCGGCAACTGGCAGGAGCCATATGGTTGTCGCTTTATTGTATGCAATGCAATCGCCCTGTAATGCTTTACTTTATCACTAAGCGGTAGCGATAGTTGTAGAAGCATAAGATTGGCGAGAAGACAACGATGCTACGATGAAGATCAAGGTGTCGCGCCGGTGACGATGGTGATCATGACGGTGCTTCGGAGATGGAGATCACAAGCACAAGATGATGATGGCCATATCATATCACTTATATTGATTGCATGTGATGTTTATCTTTTATGCATCTTATCTTGCTTTGATTGACGGTAGCATTATAAGATGATCCATCACTAAATTATCAAAGTATAAGTGTTCTCCCTGAGTATGCACCGTTGCGAAAGTTCTTCGTGCTGAGACACCACGTGATGATCGGGTGTGATAGGCTCTACGTTCAAATACAACGGGTGCAAAACAGTTGCACGCGCGGAATACTCAGGTTAAGCTTGACGAGCCTAGCATATAACAGATATGGCCTCGGAACACGGAGACCGAAAGGTCGAGCGTGAATCATATAGTAGATATGATCAACATAGTGATGTTCACCGTTGAAACTACTCCATCTCACGTGATGATCGGACATGGTTTAGTTGATATGGATCACGTGATCACTTAGAGGATTAGAGGGATGTCTATCTAAGTGGGAGTTCTTAAGTAATATGATTAATTGAACTTAAATTTATCATGAACTTAGTACCTGGTAGTATCTTGCTTGTCTATGTTGATTGTAGATAGATGGCCCGTGCTGTTGTTCCGTTGAATTTTAATGCGTTCCTTGAGAAAGCAAAGTCGAAAGATGAAGGTAGCAATTACACGGACTGGGTCCGTAACTTGAGGATTATCCTCATTGCTGCACAGAAGAATTACGTCCTGGAAGCACCGCTGGGTGACAGGCCTGCTGCCGATGCAACTGACGACGTTAAGAACGTCTGGCAGAGCAAAGCTGATGACTACTCGATAGTTCAATGTGCCATGCTTTACGGCTTAGAACCGGGATTTCAACGATGTTTTGAACGTCATGGAGCATATGAGATGTTCCAGGAGTTGAAGTTAATATTTCAAGCAAATGCCCGGATTGAGAGATATGAAGTCTCCAATAAGTTCTACAGCTGCAAGATGGAGGAGAATAGTTCTGTCAGTGAGCATATACTCAAAATGTCTGGGTATAATAATCACTTGATTCAACTGGGAGTTAATCTTCCGGATGATAGTGTCATTGACAGAATTCTTCAATCACTGCCACCAAGCTACAAGAGCTTCGTGATGAACTATAACATGCAAGGGATGGATAAGACGATTCCCGAGCTCTTCACAATGCTAAAGGCTGTGGAGGTAGAAATCAAGAAGGAGCATCAAGTGTTGATGGTCAATAAGACCACCAGTTTCAAGAAAAAGGGCAAAGGGAAGAGGAAGGGGAACTTCAAAAAGAACAGCAAACAAGTTGTTGCTCAGGAGAAGAAACCCAAGTCTGGACCTAAGCCTGAGACTGAGTGCTTCTACTGCAAGCAGACTGGTCACTGGAAGCGGAACTGCCCCAAGTATTTGGCGGATAAGAAGGATGGCAAGGTGAACAAAGGTATATGTGATATACATGTTATTGATGTGTACCTTACTAATGCTCGCAGTAGCACCTGGGTATTTGATACTGGTTCTGTTGCTAATATTTGCAACTCGAAACAGGGGCTACGGACAAAGATTGGCTAAGGACGAGGTGACGATGCGAGTGGGAAATGGTTTCAAAGTCGATGTGATCGCGGTCGGCACGCTACCTCTACATCTACCTTCGGGATTAGTTTTAGACCTAAATAACTGTTATTTGGTGCCAGCGTTAAGCATGAACATTATATCTGGATCTTGTTTGATGCAAGACAGTTATTCATTTAAATCAGAGAATAATGGTTGTTCTATTTATATGAATAATATCTTTTATGGTCATGCACCCTTGAAGAGTGGTCTATTTTTGTTGAATCTCGATAGTACTGATACACATATTCATAATATTGAAGCCAAAAGATGCAGAGTTGATAATGATAGTGCAACTTATTTGTGGCACTGCCGTTTAGGTCATATCAGTGTAAAGCGCATGAAGAAACTCCATACTGATGGACTTTTGGAGCCACTTGATTATGAATCACTTGGTACCTGTGAACCGTGCCTCATGGGCAAGATGACTAAAACGCCGTTCTCCGGAACTATGGAGAGAGCAACAGATTTGTTGGAAATCATACATACAGATGTATGTGGTCCGATGAATGTTGAGGCTCGTGGCGGATATCGTTATTTTCTCACCTTCACAGATGATTTAAGCAGATATGGGTATATCTACTTAATGAAACATAAGTCTGAAACATTTGAAAAGTTCAAAGAATTTCAGAGTGAAGTTGTAAATCATCGTAACAAGAAAATAAAGTTTCTACGATCTGATCGTGGAGGAGAATATTTGAGTTATGAGTTTGATCTTCATTTGAAACAATGCGGAATAGTTTCGCAACTCACGCCACCCAGAACACCACAGCGTAATGGTGTGTCCGAACGTCGTAATCGTAATCTACTAGATATGGTGTGATCTATGATATCTCTTACTGATTTACCGCTATCGTTTTGGGGTTATGCTTTAGAGACGGCCGCATTCACGTTAAATAGGGCACCATCAAAATCCGTTGAGACGACGCCTTATGAACTGTGGTTTGGCAAGAAACCAAAGTTGTCGTTTCTTAAAGTTTGGGGTTGCGATGCTTATGTGAAAAAGCTTCAACCTAATAAGCTCGAACCCAAATCGGAGAAATGTGTCTTCATAGGATACCCAAAGGAGACTGCTGGGTACACCTTCTATCACAGATCCGAAGGCAAGACTTTTGTTGCTAAATTCGGAATCTTTTTGGAGAAGGAGTTTCTCTCGAAAGAAGTGAGTGGGAGGAAAGTAGAACTTGATGAGGTAATTGTACCTGCTCCCTTATTGGAAAGTAGTTCATCGCAGAAACCGGTTTCTGTGATGCCTACACCAATTAGTGAGGAAGTTAATGATGATGATCATGGAACTTCAGATCAAGTTGTTACTGAACCTCGTAGGTCAACCAGAGTAAGATCCGCACCAGAGTGGTACAGTAATCCTGTTCTGGAGGTTATGCTACTAGATCATGACGAACCTACGAACTATGAAGAAGCGATGGTGAGCCCAGATTCCGCGAAATGGCTTGAGGCCATGAAATCTGAGATGGGATCCATGTATGAGAACAAAGTGTGGACTTTGGTTGACTTGCCCGATGATCGGCAAGCAATTGAGAATAAATAGATCTTCAAGAAGAAGACTGACGCTGACGGTAATGTTACTGTCTATAAAGCTCGACTTGTTGCAAAAGGTTTTCGACAAGGTCAAGGGATTGACTACGATGAGACCTTCTCACCCGTAGCGATGCTTAAGTCTGTCCAAATCATGTTAGCAATTTCCGCATTTTATGATTATGAAATTTGGCAAATGGATGTCAAAACTGCATTCCTGAATGGATTTCTGGAAGAAGAGTTGTATATGATGCAACCGGAAGGTTTTGTCGATCCAAAGGGAGCTAACAAAGTGTGCAAGCTCCAGCGATCCATTTATGGACTGGTGCAAGCCTCTCGGAGTTGGATTAAACGCTTTGATAGTGTGATCAAAGCATTTGGTTTTGTACAGACTTTTGGAGAAGCCTGTATTTACAAGAAAGTGAGTGGGAGCTCTGTAGCATTTCTAATATTATATGTGGATGACATATTGCTGATTGGAAATGATATAGAATTTCTGAATAGCATAAAGGGATACTTGAATAAGAGTTTTTCAATGAAGACCTCGGTGAAGCTGCGTATATATTGGGCATCAAGATCTATAGAGATAGATCAAGATGCTTAATTGTACTTTCACAAAGCACATACCTTGACAAAGTTTTGAAGAAGTTCAAAATGGATCAAGCAAAGAAAGGGTTCTTACCTGTGTTACAAGGTGTGAAGTTGAGTAAGACTCAATGCCCGACCACTGCAGAAGATAGAGAGAAGATGAAAGATGTTCCCTATGCTTCAGCCATTCTATCATGTATGCAATGCTGTGTACCAGACCTGATGTGTGCCTTGCTATAAGTTTAGCAGGGAGGTACCAAAGTAATCCAGGAGTGGATCATTGGACAGCGGTCAAGAACATCCTGAAATACCTGAAAAGGACTAAGGATATGTTTCTCGTTTATGGAGGTGCCAAAGAGCTCATCGTAAATGGTTACGTTGATGCAAGCTTTGACACTGATCCGGACGATTCTAAATCGCAAACCAGATACGTGTTTACATTGAACGGTGGAGCTGTCAGTTGGTGCAGTTCTAAACAAAGCATCGTGGCGGGATCTACATGTGAAGCGGAGTACATAGCTGCTTCGGAAGCAGCAAATGAAGGAGTCTGGATGAAGGAGTTCATATCCGATCTAGGTGTCATACCTAGTGCATCGGGTCCAATGGAAATCTTTTGTGACAATACTGGTGCAATTGCCTTGGCGAAGGAATCCAGATTTCACAAGAGAACCAACCACATCAAGAGACGCTTCAATTCCATCCGGGATTTAGTCCAGGTGGGAGACATAGAAATTTGCAAGATACATACGGATCTGAATGTTGTAGACCCGTTGACTAAGCCTCTTCCACGAGCAAAACATGATCAGCACCAAGGCTCCATGGGTGTTAGAATCATTACTCTGTAATCTAGATTATTGACTCAAGTGCAAGTCGGAGACTGAAGGAAATATGCCCTAGATGCAATAATAAAGTTATTATTTATTTCCTTATATCATGATAAATGTTTATTATTCATGATATAATTGTATTAACCGGAAACATAATACTTGTGTGAATACATAAACAAACAGAGTGTCACTAGTATGCCTCTACTTGACTAGCTCGCTGATCAAAGATGGTTATGTTTCCTAGCGATAGACATGAGTTGTCATTTGTAACGGGATCACATCATTAGGAGAATGATGTGATTGACTTGACCCATTCCGTTAGCTTAGCACTCGATCGTTTAGTATGTTGCTATTGCTTTCTTCATGACTTATACATGTTCCTATGACTATGAGATTATGCAACTCCCGTTTACCGGAGGAACACTTTGTGTGCTACCAAACGTCACAACGTAACTGGGTGATTATAAAGGTGCTCTACAGGTGTCTCCGAAGGTACTTGTTGGGTTGGCGTATTTCGAGATTAGGATTTGTCACTCCGATTGTCGGAGAGGTTTCTCTGGGCCCTCTTGGTAATGCACATCACTCAAGCCTTGCAAGCATTGCAACTAATGAGTTAGTTGTGGGATGATGTATTACGGAACGAGTAAAGAGACTTGCCGGTAACGAGATTGAACTAGGTATTGAGATACCGACGATCGAATCTCGGGCAAGTAACATACCGATGACAAAGGGAACAACGTATGTTGTTATGCAGTCTGACCGATAAAGATCTTCGTAGAATATGTGGGAGCCAATATGAGAATCCAGGTTCCGCTATTGGTTATTGACCGGAGACGTGTCTCGGTCATGTCTACATAGTTCTCGAACCCGTAGGGTCCGCATGGTTAAAGTTTCGATGACAGTTATATTATGAGTTTATATGTTTTGATGTACCGAAGGTTGTTCGGAGTCCCGGATGTGATCACGGACATGACGAGGAGTCTCGAAATGGTCGAGACATGAAGATTGATATATTGGAAGCCTATATTTGGATATCGGAAGTGTTCCGGGTGAAATCGGGATTTTACCGGAGTACCGAAGGGGTTACCGGAACCCCCCGGGGGTTAATGAGCCATAGTGGGCCTTAGTGGAGATGAGGAGAGGCGGCTAGGGCAAGGGCCGCGCGCCCCTCCCCCCTAGTCCGAATAGGACAAGGAGAGGGGGGCGGCGCCCCCCCTTTCCTTCCTTTCCTCCACCTCTTTCCCCCTTCTCCTATTCCAACAAGGAAGGGAGGGAGTCGTACTCCCGGTGGGAGTAGGACTCCTCCTGGCGCGCCTCCTCCCTGGCCGGCTGCATCTCCCCCCTTGCTCCTTTATATACGGGGGCAGGGGGCACCCCAAAGACACAACAATTGATCGCTTGATCTTTTAGCCGTGTGCGGTGCCCCCTCCACCATAGTCCACCTCGATAATACTGTAGCGGTGCTTAGGCGAAGCCCTGCGTCGGTAGAACATCATCATCGTCACCACGCCGTCGTGCTGACGAAACTCTCCCTCAACACTCGGCTGGATCGGAGTTCGAGGGACGTCATCGGGCTGAACGTGTGCTGAACTCGGAGGTGCCGTGCGTTCGGAACTTGATCGGTCGGATCGTGAAGACGTACGACTACATCAACCGAGTTGTGCTAACGCTTCCGCTTTCGGTCTATGAGGGTACGTGGACAACACTCTCCCCTCTCGTTGCTATGCATCACCATGATCTTGCGTGTGCGTAGGAATTTTTTTGAAATTACTACGTTCCCCAACAATTTGTGGCAAAGCCACTATGCATATTATTTCATACATGTCACTCTTGATTCATTGCCCATCCTGATACACCGCCGGAGGCATTCATATAGAGTCATACTTTGTTCTAGTATCGAGTTGTAATCATTGAGTTGTAAATAAATAGAAGTGTGATAAAGGCCAAATAAAAAAAGGGAAAGGCCCAAAAAAGAGAAAAATAAAAGAAAATAAAAAGGGGCAATGCTACTATCCTTTTTCCACACTTGTGCTTCAAAGTAGCACCATGATATTTATAATAGAGAGTCTTTTGTTTTGTCACTTTCATATACTAGTGGGAATTTTTCATTATAGAACTTGGCTTGTATATTCCAACAATGGGCTTCCTCAAATGCCCTAGGTCTTCGTGAGCAAGCAAGTTGGATGCACACCCACTTAGTTTCTTTTGTTGAGCTTTCATACATTTATAGCTCTAGTGCATCCGTTGCATGGCAATCCCTACTCCTTGCATTGACATCCATTGATGGGCATCTCCCTAGCCCATTGATTCGCCGCATCAATGTGAGACTTTTTCCTTTTTTGTCTTCTCCACATAACCCCCATCATCATATTCTATTCCACCCACAGTGCTATATCCATGGCTCACGCTCATATATTGCGTGAAAGTTGAAAAAGTTTGAGATTACTAAAGTATGAAACAATTGCTTGGCTTGTCATCGGGGTTGTGCATGATGAGAGCATTCTTGTGTGACGAAAATGGAGCAGGACCAAACTATATGATTTTGTAGGGATGAACTTTCTTTGGCCATGTTATTTTGAGAAGACATAATTGCTTAGTTAGTATGCTTGAAGTCTTATTACTTTTATGTCAATATTAAACTTTTATCTTGAATCTTTCGGATCTGCCACAATTGAGAGAATTACATTGAAAATTATGCTAAGTAGCATTCCACATCAAAAATTCTGTTTTTATCATTTACCTACTCGAGGACGAGCAGGAATTAAGCTTGGGGATGCTTGATACGTCTCCAACGTATCTATAATTTTTTATTGTTCCATGCTATTATATTATCTGTTTTGGATGTTCAATGGGCTTTATTATACACATTTATATTATTTTTGGGACTAACCAATTAACCGGAGGCCCAGCCCAAATTGTTGTTTTTTTTCCTATTGTAGTGTTTTGAAGGAAAAGGATATCAAACGTACTCCAAACGGAATGAAACCTTTGATAACGTGATTTTCGGAACAAACGTGATCCAGAGGACTTGGAGTGTACATCAAGCAATCAACGAGGAGGCCACGAGGCAGGGGGCGCGCCTACCCCCTGGCCGCGCCCTCCACCCTCGTGGGCCCCTCGTAGCTCCACCGACCTACTTCTTCCTCCTATATATACCTACGTACCCCGAAAACATCAGAGATAGAGCCAAAACCCTATTTCCACCACCGCAACCTTCTGTACCCATGAGATCCCATCTTGGGGCCTTTTCCGGCGCACCACCGGAGAGGGCATTGATCACGGAGGGCTTCTACATCAACACCATAGCCTCTCCGATGATGTGTGAGTAGTTTACCTCAGACCTTCGGGTCCATAGTTATTAGCTAGATGGCTTCTTCTCTCTCTTTGGATCTCAATACAAAGTTCTCCTCGATTATCTTGGGGATCTATTCGATGTAATCTTCTTTTGCGGTGTGTTTGTCGAGATCCGATGAATTGTGGGTTTATGATCAAGATTATCTATGAACAATATTTGAATCTCCTATGAATTCTTTTATATATGATTGGTTATCTTTGCAAGTCTCTTCGAATTATCAGTTTGGTTTGGCCTACTAGATTGATCTTTCTTGCAATGGGAGAAGTGCTTAGCTTTGGGTTCAATCTTGCGGTGCTCGATCCCAGTGATAGTAGGGGAAACGACACATATTGTATTGTTGCCATCGAGGATAAAAAGATGGGGTTTATATCATATTGCATGAGTTTATCCCTCTACATCATGTCATCTTGATTAAAGCGTTACTCCGTTCTTATGAACTTAATACGCTAGATGCATGCTGGATAGCGGTCGATGTGTGGAGTAATAGTAGTAGATGCAGGCAGGAGTCGGTCTACTTGTCACGGACGTGATGCCTATATACATGATCATACCTAAATATTCTCATAACTATGCTCAATTCTATCAATTGCTCGATAGTAATTTGTTCACCCACCGTAATACTTATGCTATCTTGAGAGAAGCCACTAATGAAACCTATGGCCCCCGGGTCTATTTTCCATCATATTAATCTCCCATCAAGAAGCTATTTCTGGCGTCGTTTATTTTTTTTTCTTTACTTTTAGTCTTTATCATAAAAATACCAAAAATATTATCTTATCATCTCTATCAGATCTCATTTTTGCAAGTGGCCGTGAAGGGATTGACAACCCCTTTATCGCGTTGGTTGCAAGGTTCTTATTTGTTTGTGTAGGTGTGTGGGACTTGAGCGTGGTCTCCTACTGGATTGATACCTTGGTTCGCAAAAACTGAGGGAAATACTTATGCTACTTTACTGCATCACCCTTTCCTCTTCAAGGGAAAACCAACGCAGTGCTCAAGAGGTAGTAGTGAGGCATAATGAGGAAGCTCTTTCGGAGGAGATGTCTCCTGACTACTTACATATGAGGCAGGAAGGAGGCCAGGATAATCGGCCATGATGGCCACTTCTGCGCCATCATAGCTCGCCTGGTAGAAGAGTCCCTCCTTGAGCTCTACAAATATGTCCGGATCCTCTTCGAATCCGGGATCGAGGTCCCGGTTATGATCCTCCAGCTGTGGAGCGGGGCTATGAATCCTCGCAACAACCTTCCGCCATTCCTATTAAAAATGGATGGGTTAATGTCAATTAAGCATGAGTCAGGGAGAAGATTGAGTAAGGTGGTGGGATTAAAACTCACCTAGTTAGGGGGGTTGTACATGGAAAATCCCTCTCGCCGCTTAAGACGAGTGAACTCATCTTTCTCCCCTTTGTACAGATCGGCCAATATTGTGGCCAGGGCGGCGGGGGTGTCCGGACCCTTCCGTCCGCAGCGTGAGGGGTCATCTTCCCCATTGTAGTGCCACATAGGGAGCCCTCTGAATTGGAGCGGCTGGACACCTCGCACTATGGAAGTCGCCATTACCTCGATTATTGATAATCCGGACTGGGCAAGTGTCCTTATTTTGCCCATTAATCGTTGAACTTCCGCGCTATCTTCCTCCTCGGGGCTCTGAGGACGCCAGCTGTGGTGTTTCCTCAGTGAAGCGCTAGAAAATTCGGGAAGGCCCATTCGGACTGGGTCGGGGAGAGCGACGTCTTCAATATAAAACCACTCCGAGGACGCCTTCTTCGGTGTGCCGGACAGGTATCCGGTCCCGGTTATGCGCCATATCTCGGCACCGCCCACCTCGAATACATATCCTTTTTGGGTGCGAGGGACGAGGCAGAAAAGCTTCCTCCATAACTCAAAATGGGCCTCGCAGCCCAGGAATAGCTCGCAAATAGCGAGGAAACCCGCGATGTGCAGGATTGAGGCCGGCGTAAGATTGTGCAGTTGGAGGCCGTAGTACTCCAGGAGACCTCGGGGGAAAGGGTGGATTGGAAATCCGACGCCTCTTAATAAAAAGGAGACGAAGCACACTTGTTCCCCCTGGTTGGATTGGGGAAATTTTCTGTCAGGGCTTCGCTAGTGAAAGAAGTAAATCGTGCCCGAACAGGGACTAGATCCGCGGGGGGAAGGAATCCCTGTGTTTGAAGCTTAACCAGCTGGTCGTGGGATACTGAACATCTCTCCCAATCGCCTTTTTCGGAGCCATGAGGGCGGGAGGAAGAACTGGGAGCGCTAGCCATGCTTGAATGGTTTCTCCTAGCGAGCTCTAAAGATTTTCCGCCTGGTGTGGAATGGCATCTGAGATCCAATCTCTTTAAATAGATGCATTTTTTATGGCCAAGGTGTTATGTGCAAAAAAAAATACTCTGACCTTTTGTATTCACTCGACACGTGGAAGCAGAAGCGACGGAGGCGCAGAAGCCGACGGGTATGACACTAAATGAAAAGCCGAGTATAATTATTCACGTCAGATGCTTTGAAGTATTCGGAGGAGGAACCTGCCTTGCAATGCCGAAGACAATCTGCCCGCCGGACACATCGTCATTGAAGCCTGGTTCGGGGGCTACTCAGGGGGTCCTGGATTAAGGGGTCCTCGGGCGTCCGGGCTATGTGACATGGGCCGGACTAATGGGCCACGAAGATACAAGATAGAAGACTTATTCCCGTGTCCGGATGGGACTCTCCTTTGCGTGGAAGGCAAGCTTGGCGTTCGGATATGAAAATTCCTTTCCTTGTAAACCGACTTTGTACAACCCTAGGTCCCTCCGGTGTCTATATAAACCGGAGGGTTATGTCGGTAGAGGACAATCATAATCATACAGGCTAGACATCTAGGGTTTTGCCATTACGATCTCGAGGTAGATCAACTCTTGTAAACCCCATATTCATCCAAGATAATCAAGCAAGAAGTAGGGTATTACCTCCATCGAGAGGGCCCGAATCTGGGTAAACATCGTGTCCCTGTCTCCTGTTACCTTTGATCCTCTGATGCACAGTTCGGGACCCCCTACCCGAGATCTGCCGGTTTTGACACCGACACCTCTCACTCGGCGGATCCAGCTCGCGCACTACATTCAAATGAGACGGCGGTGTGTCGTCCTATGTGGTATTCATGGTGATGTCCTTTCCTAAGGAGGACGAACTGTGATAGCCTCCACTAATCCTTGACTGTGAAGGAGCCATTGTTGCCACTGGAAGAACACAAAGGCACTCCAGAACTGGATGAGGCTTCACAGCATGAAACCAAAAAGCCGCCTGAGCTGACAACAGGCCCACGGCGCCGAAGCCTTTGTCGAACTGTAGGAGGAGGAAGAGGAGGACTAAGACGACCCTTGTTACACCTTCAACATTCATTCCCACTTCAAAAAACATCGGTGAAGTGTTGTCCTATGTCTAAGTGTTATATTTGAACTATGTCGTATGTCCTTTGTTGTATCAACCCTACATCATATGAACTATGTATTGTGTGAAGACATGTTCACAAACATATGGGCGGGTGGGCGAGGGGGTAGACAGTTGCCCTTGGGGATGCTTTAACTAAGGGTAGGAACATCTAATATGTAGAAAACTATTGTAAATAAAATGTTGAAATATATTGTCTACCTCTCTCCACCAGCTCAGACTTGTGGATGAGCTACCAAACATGTCCGTGTGTTGCAATGGGAGAAAAAAATCACCCATCATACACACACTCAATGACATCAAGAAATATCTCGAAATATTTCATGATGCCACACAACAAACAACGAGCTAAGTGTTGCTGCACAAAAACATACAGGTGGGATGATTTTTTATAGTGTACTCAAGGTGTTTCAAAAAATCTTTATGAAAATTTCAAACAATATGAAAATCAACGTTAAGCCACTTGTTCATAGAACTCATATCAATAGTTCAGTGTACATCATCGTATATGAGTTCGTTATTATGCATTATGCGAAATGGAGAGGATGATTATGTACATATTGTAAGCTTTAGCATATGGTAGTTGGTAGGAATCAACATGCCCTATGGTGTGGATAATACATATTGTAAGAGCATCGAACGATCATATCACTCAATTTAAATGGGGTGGGAAACATATATAATAGGAAAAGTATTAACTAAGGTTGCATCCTAAACGTAATTTTAGAAATGGTAAACATGCAAGATAATAGCATATTTGGAATCTACATATTTTCCTGAGGGATTTTCATATATAACATGTTAGATCGGAATTAGGATTTGAAAGATATGAACATTTTGAAAAGCATTTGAATTTTCTTGGAAAGAAAAAGAAAGGTTAAACATAGGGTTGCTAGACCAAAATTGCAACATTGTGCAGGCCCATCTGCTAAAAATTCAAACATAAAAGGGAGAAAAATGGGGAAGAAGTTGGGATCGAACCTAGGTATCTCGTGTGGTAGAGTGAAGATCTAGCCAACGGGGTGCCCATGTGCTTGTCATCCACTGGGGGGTCGCGACACATGAACTAAGTTATACGCCCGATCGAGCGAAATGAATCATGTTTTGACTTACCGGTGGCATTGTGTTGGGATATCCTCCTCATGTGGGCTATGAGGAGATGACCATTTGATTCCTTTTAGGCAACCCAAGAGGTGCAGAAGCACACTAACCATTAGGGTTATGAGCTACGGTCATTTTGGACTTTGTAGGTGAGTGGATGGGGATACTTTACCCTCCATCTAGCAGCCACCACCAGGTGTGAAGAAAATCATCCTCCAAGGGAGAAGAAGAGAGAAAACCAAGTGAGAAAGGGAAGAAGAGGAAGATTGAAGGAAGAAGCAAAGGAAGCTCCTCCCCAAGGTTGTTATGGTCCAGATCCACTACCTTGTCTCCTTCAAGCTCCAGTTCCCCAAGGTTGTTATGGTCCAGATCCACTAACTTTATATCATATTTTGGGACTAACCTATTGACATAGTGCCCAGTGTCAGTTGTTGTTTTTTGCTTGTTTTTTAGTTCGCGGAATATCAGTACCAAACGGAGTCCAAACACAATGAAACTTTTTGGAGATTTTTTATGGACCAGAAGACACAAGATGGGCCAAAGAAGTACCAGAGGGGGCTCCGAGGGGAGCACAACCCACCAGGGCGAGCCCAAGTGGGTTGTGCCCACCTCGGTGGCCTCCCACACCGCCTCTTCACCCTATAAATACTCAAATATTCCAGAAACCCTAGGGGAGTCGACGAAACACAATTCCAGCCGCCGCAAGTTCCAGAACCACGAGATCTAATCTAGACACCATCACGGAGGGGTTCATCATCCTCATTGGTGCCTCTCCGATGATGCGTGAGTAGTTCATCATAGACCTACGGGTCTGTAGTCAATAGCTAGATGGCTTCCTCTCTCTTTCTTTTGATTCTCAATACAATGGTCTCTTGGAGATCTATTTCATGTAACTCTTTTTTTGCGGTGTGTTTGTTGAGATCCGATGAACTTTGAGTTTATGATCAGATCTATATCCATGAATATTATTTGGGTATTCTTTTGATCTCTTATATGCATGATTATTTATAGTCTCGTATTTCTTCTTCGAATCTTTGGTTTAGTTAGGACAACTAGATCGATTTTTCTTGCCATGGGAAGAGGTTCTTTGTGATGGGTTCGATCGTGCGGTGTTCTTTCCCAGTGACAGAAGGGGCAGCAAGACACGCATGTATCGTTGCTATTAAGGATAACAAGATGGGGGCTATTCCCGCATGAATAGATCTCGTCTACATCATATCGTCGTTCTTATTGCATTACTCCGTTTCTCCATGAACTTAATACACTAGATGCATGCTGGATAGCGGTCGATGTGTGGAGTAATAGTAGTAGATGCAGGCAGGAGTCGGTCTACTAATCTTGGACGTGATGCCTATATATCGATCATTGCCTTGGATATCGTCATAACTATTTGATTTTCTATCAATTGCCCAACAGTAATGTGTTTACCCACTGTGTGCTATTTCTTGAGAGAAGCCACTAGTGAAATATACGGCCCTAGGGTCTATTCTTTATCATATTTGCTTTGAGATCTATTTTTATTTGCTTTTATTTTCAGATTTATTATTCCAAAAAACCAAAAATACCTTACTGCACTTTTTTGTTACTTATTTTATTTTGCGTTTTATCGAGATCTATTTATCCAATCTATCACAATTTTTATCCCGTCAACTTGACAATTTCTGGCGCCGTTACCCGTAGAGGGATTGACAACCCCTCATAAGCGTAGGGTTGCAAGTATTTGTTCTTTGTGTGCAGGTACCATTTACATAGTGTTACTTGGTTCTCCTACTGGATTGATAACCTTGGTTTCATAACTGAGGGAAATACCTACTGTAGTTGTACTACATCATCCCTTCCTCTTTGGGGAAATACCGACGTAGTTCAAGCGACATCCTGTTCATCCAAGATTCAGGAATCTTGATGTATGAGATCCTCTAGCGCTATCTAGAGAAGAACTTGTTGTATCCCACATTTGATAATAGTGGAAAATGATTTGGGTGGCTTCGGCCCATGGTTTTTCCCCTCAAGTTGGGGGGGGGGGGGGGGATTCCACGTAAAAAAATCTGGTGTCCCTTTGTTGATGCTTGCTGCTATCCAGAAAGTGACTCCTACCACAAGACACTCGGTTAATAAGCGTCCTGTTTGTTGAGTAACATATTTTACCTCCATATATATTGTTGCATATGTTTCCTTCCGTGCTAAGTAACGATACTTCAATTAGTACATGATGTGGTGTTGAGATTACTTTGTTTCGGCTGTAGTTTTCAGTTAACCACAAGTGCATTTGTGTGCTAATTCACAACAGAGTGGCATCAGAGCCTTGGTTGCTTAGGATGTTGCTAATCTCAGTTGTTGGAAGTGTTGCTCACAATGGCTTTGGAAGAAAGCGCTACTACAAGTGGCATAAAACTTGATTCTTCCAAGTACTCATTATGGAAGTCCATGATGGAAGGTATCCTTTATTACAAGGATTAGAATGGAGAGTTTTTACAGAAAAGAAGTAGGTATGATTTGGTTGTACATAAACCATAATATATTCCACCATGTTGCAAATGACACAATAGTGTTTGAGATGTGGCAAAAGTTGTAGTCTATGTATGAGAGGAAGACATTAATGAACAAGGCCTCGATGATCAAAAGACTTGCAGAGCTTGAGTACCGAGATGGAACAAGTGTGATTGAGCACTTGAATGTCTTCTAATGCCATATAAATCAACTTTCACCCATGAAGATCAAGTTTGAGGATGAGGTTCAAGCATTGTTGCTGCTGAGTTCCATGCCTGATAGTTGGGACACGCTTGTTGTGTCACTTAGCAATCCAGCTTCGGATGGGAAGCTGACTTTGGAGATGGTCAAGAATAGTATGCTGAATGAAGAAGCCAAAAAGAAGGAAAATGGTGATGCCTCTTCTTCTGATGTGTATGTGGCTGAAACCCATGGGAAGAATGAGAATCGTGGACACAGCAATACAACATTTCAGCAAGGCAGAAATAAATCCAGGGGGAGATCAAAGTCAAATACAGAGAAAAGTTATTACTTGCTTTCATTGTGGCAATCCAGGACACATAAAGAGCGAGTGCAGGAAGTACAAAAAAGAGCTTGCTGAGGGGAAACTTGCAAACCGAGCAAAAGGCTGAGAGTAGCTCAGCCATGACTGCAACAGATGAGGACTATCTAATCATTCAAGATGAAGAATGTTATAGTGCCGATTGTGATGATGCAATGAGTTGGGTTATGGGTTCAGGTGCCTTCTTCCACATCATATCACACAAGGAGTATTTCATATCTTACACTAGCGGTGTTACCGGCCAAGTGAGGGTGGGAAATAGTGGTTCGTCATAATTGTTGGCAAGGACTCTATATGCATTGAAACAAATACAGGTTGCAGATTGGTGCTCGATGATGTGAGACATGTTCCCGACATAAGGTTGAATTTATTCTCAGTGGGCAAGCTTGATGAATCAAACATGCTATTTATTTTGATGAAGGAAAGTAGAAGCTCACCAATGGCTCTTTGATTGTGGCTCGAGGAAGTAGGCAAGGTAATCTCTATGTGACTAAAGCCAAGTTGTGCAATGAGGTGTTGAACATTGCTGAGAAAGACACTTTGGTTGAATTGTGGCACAAGAAGCTTGGACATATGAGTGAGGGTTACCTCCCTGAGTTGAAAGGTATATCCTTGAAACCCTGTGCACATTGTTTTGCTGGCAAACAACATAGTGTTGCATTTCGTACACTCCCTCCACACCGTGTGGAAAATGTTCTTGATATTGTACACACTGATGTTTGCTCCATGACTGAAAAATCCCATGGTGGAGCATTATACTTTGTGTCTTTTATTGATGACCATTCCAGAAAGGTTTTTGTCTATGTGCTAAAACACAAATACCAAACGCTTGAAGCCTTCAAGGAGTTCCATGCCAAGGTTGAGAGAGAGATTGGTAGGAAACTGAAGTGCGTGAGATCAGATAATGGTGGTGAATACCAAGGTCCTTTTGAAACGTATTGCAGAAAGTTTGGCATCAGGCATGAAAAGAGTCCACGAAAGACAAGTCAGCTCAATGGTCTTGCAGAGAGAATGAACAGGACACTCATAGAGAGGGTCACAACTATGCTCTCTCATGATCATTTACCTAATTCTTTTTGGGTAGAAGCATTGATGAATGCTATGTATGTGGTTAACCTATGTCCCTCAGTTCCTCTCGTAGGTGATATTCCTCAAAGAGTTTGGTCAGGGTAGGAGGTATCATACAAGCACTTGAAGGTCTTTGGTTGCAGGGCATTTCTACATGTTCCAAGGGACGAGAGATCCAAGCTTGATAGCAAGACAAAGGAGTGCATCTACCTTAGCCAACCAAGTGAAGAGTTAGGGTATAGGTTCTGGGGTCCAGTCAATAGAAAGGTTGTGAGAAGCCAAGAGTGATGTTCATTGAAGATGAAACAATAAAAGATATTGGGAAACCAGGGAAGCCAATGACCAACACACCTCAAGTTGGCATGGATACAATCCATACTCCTCTCGTGAATGACAATCATGGGGGGGCATGATGACACTGAAGACAGTTGAGATGCAACTGACCAAGGCAGTACAAGTCAAAATGACGAGCAGCCATCAAGTGATGATGATGAAGCTGGTAATGATGATGCCAACAAAAATCCACCTGATTCACCACAAGTGCAGTAGCAAATAAGAAGTGAAAGAGGTCATGTTCCTTCTTCTAAGTATCCACCACATCAATATGTGTTGATGACAGATGCAGGTGAGCCCTCATGCTATGAGGAGGCAATGTTTGATGAGAACAAGGAAGAGTGGTCAGAAGACTCAGAAGCCATGCAGGATGAGATGAATTCCCTATGTCAGAATGATACTTTTGAGTTGGTGAATCCGCCAAAGGGCAAGAAAGCACTCAACAACAAGTTGGTGTACAGAGTGAAGACCGAAGAAAACACCTCACATCCAATGTATAAGGCCAGATTGGTTGTGGAGGGTTTCAATCAGCAAAAGGGCATCGATTATGATGAGATATTGTCGCCGGTGGTCAAGATGTCCTTGATCCAAGTTGTGCTTAGCATGGCTACCACCAGGGACTTATAAATTGAACAACTTGATGTGGAGACAACATTCTTGCATGGTGACCTAGAGGAGGATATATACATGGAGCAGTCAGAGGGTTTCATGGTTGCTGGCAACGAGAACTTAGTTTGGAATTGAAGAAGAGCTTGTATGGCTTGAAACAAGCTCCTCGATAGTGGTACAAGAAGTTTGAGTCATTTATGACTGTGCTTACTTACCATAAAGCACAACCTGATCATTGTGTCTTTATGAAGAGGTATGCCGAGGGTGACTTCATTATTCTCTTGTTTTATGTTGATGATATGCTAATTGTTGGAAATTGCACAAAGAGGAATGCTCACCTCAAGAAGGCATTGAGTAAATCATTTGCCATGAAGGATTTGGGACCAGTTAAGCAAATACTTGGCATGAAGATCTCCCATGATAGATCAAAGAAGCTGCTTTGGCTCTCACAGGAAAGATACATTGAGAAGGTACTTGAAAGGTTCAATATGAAAGATGCAAAATATGTTATCTCTCAGCTTGCAGGCCATCACAAACTGAATTCAAAACAATGTCCTACAAGCAAGAAGGAGAAAGAAGAAATGAGGAATGTACCTTACCGACTGTTGTGGGCAGTTTGTGGGCAGTTTGATGTATGCCATGATATGCACTAGGCTACACATAGTAGTAGCGCTCTTTTAGAAACAGCGTTGCTGCTAATTTTGTTGTAGCAGCGCGTTTATGTGTAAGGCGCTACTGCTAACGAAAATAAAATGAAATGAAAAACAAGTAGAAATGTAAATGAAAATGAAAGAAATAGAAAAAGGAGAAAGGAAAAAAATAAAATGTAAAGAAAAATAAATGAAAAAATGGAAGAAAAAAAAGGAGAAAGGAATAGCAGTAGCGCGTTTCAGGAAACGCGCTGTAGCTAACTTAGCTATAGCTCGTTTTCAGGAACGCGCTACCGTTACGTTTCACTTAAACAGCGGTTTCCCTCCCCCCGACCACCACTTCTCCCCCAAATCCCTCGCCCTCGCCGCCGTCTCCCCAATTCGCCGTCGCCCCACTTCGCCGCCGTCTCCTGCCAGCGTCGACGCCCGCAACCTCACCGTCTCCCCCCGAGGCCGCCGTCATCCTCACCGCCACCGCCCGAGGCCGCCCTCAGCCTCACCGCCGCCGCCGAGGCCGCCCTCGACCTCACCGTCGACGCCCTCGACCTCACCGCCGCCCGAGCCCGCCCAGGACCGCCGCTGCCCGTGCCCGAGCCCGCCCTCTCCGCCCCTGCCTCCGTCACCGTGCACCTCCCCGCCACCGTCTCTCCCCTCTGTGTAAGTCCCCCACCCCTCCCCCCACTCCTCTCTCTCTGCATTTTAGAGCAAAAATTAGTAGAGCAAAAGTTAGTTTATAGCAAAAAAATTAGTTTAGAGCAAAAGATGTTAAGTAGTAGATGTTAGAGCAAAAATTAGTTTATAGCAAAATATTTGGTTTACAACAAAAGTTAGTTAGGGCAGTAGGGTTTAATTAGGGTAGATGCTGCTTGTAGTATATAGTGATACTAATAGATGTTAATTAGGTTAGGGCAGTAGTGGTACTAGTAGATGTTAATTAGATGTTTTTTAGTTAGGGCAGTAGAGTTTTGCTAGGTTAATTAGGTTAGTAGTGCTACTAGTGGTAGTGGTACAGTAGGTTAATTAGGTGAAGTTAAATGAATAACCTAAATGAATGAAATTAGTAGTTAACTAATTTTTTCCTTTCATCATTATAGAGCACTAAAGTTAACTGAATTTTGTTCTATTAGTAGTTAAATGAATTTTCTCCTACACTTTGTTTTTGAATTAGCTTGTGAAATTTGGACATGTATATTTGGACATGTGGTTGCTCGTGTATATTTGGACGTGTGTTGCGGTGTCGAAGATGGATATTTGAACACTGTTTCCAAGGAATGAAGCTGAGTGGCCTATGTTTTGCCAGAATGTTGATTCATTTCCGTTCCGGCAAATTTCAGGTTCTCGATTTGTCGACTTTTTAGCAAAGGTCATGCCGAGATTTTCCATGAATTTCGGCATGACTTATGCTACAAACTAGGACATATCGAGTGCCCGGGATTTGCCACACCGGGAAGGAGTCAACGTTCCTGCAAAACATAGGCCTTTTTTATGTCATTATTCATTTTATTAGGTCTAGAATTAATTGACTAGATTTAATCGTAGGAAACATGGCTAGCAACGATGAAGGACAGGGTTCTGGTGATTGCAACGACGTCTACCTGGCGGCAGACGAATTTTTGAGCCTTGCCAACGATCAACCGATGTTGTTGCTGGGCCCACCAGTCGCATCGGGGACTGAGACCAACACGCAGACCGGTGCTGAGACTGAGACCGGCGCTGAGACTGAGACCGACATCAAGACCGGCGCTGAGACTGAGACCCTGGTGTAGAACCGAAAGCAAAGAGGCAACGGCTTCCTAACAAACTCAGGACTACTAGACTGGTGGTCACGGAGGTGGACGACGGAAATTTTGAGCCAAAAGCGCCCGAGGAAGCGCGCGCGTGCTACGGCAATCAAATAGGCTGCATCATACGGACAACCGCCACCATCAACGATGAGAAACTACAGAAGATAGATAATATGAGGCCCTCCCTCCTAAAGAAGCTGCACCAGATATTCTTGTTCCCGGGCCGGAATGAAAAGGATTATAAAGATCCAGATAAGGACCCGGCAATGAAGAAGATAAACAAACACGCCATGACCAAGTTTAGCGACGCGTTGGCCGCCTGGAAAACAAGGGTGAAAGCAAGGATCATCGACAAAAAGGAACCCTACTCCGAGATTGTAAAGGATAATCCGACAATCACAGCAGAGCACTTTGAAATATTCAAGGCGGCTTGCGAGGCCGAAGCTGCCAAAAAAAAGTCGAAGTACATGAAGGGGCTTCAACAGAAGAACATTGGGTGCCACCACCTCGGAAGCCATGGTTACGGCGGGAAGAGGTCCATATGGGCCAAGGAGGACGCGGAAGCCGCGAGTCTGGGCATCCTAGACCCCTTGGCGGAGTTCACCGTCCTGCAGGAGCGTGACGTCCTCAGGGCCCGGCACCGTTGGGACCCAGTGAAGAAGGTTTTCAAGATGAACGCGGTCACGACGGAGTTCATGAGACTGCTGGTAATTTTAGTTTCTGATCAATTCGACTGCACGTTAGTCATATTTGCAAACGATCCTTGTGCCTTTTGCAAAGAGAGCAGCCCAGGATTGCGGCCGAAAGCGACTCGCCGTCTGAGGCGTTGGCGAGGCCCAAGTGGGACACTCCATTCAACCGAGCGTTGAACATATTGAAACGACTCCCGGTGGAGACTCGACCGTCGTATGGACGCGTGCATGGTGTCGGAGACGGCGCCACGTGGAAGAAGTACTACCGTGAGACCACGGAGGAGAGAAAGGAAAGACGGAGGTTAACTGAAGAAAACATCGACAAGAAGGTTGAGATTGCGGTTGAGAAGAAATCATCTCAGACAGTCGCAACAGCGGTAGCTGCCGCAAAACAGGTGCTTGTAGATATGTCTACTTCCTTGGTTCCGACCGTTTTCAATTGGACCAGGCAAAATCCAGAAAAAAAATGCAGCGGACTTTCCCCTTGCTGACTTCTTGGGGAGCAGCTCGACTAGCGTTGCACCAGCACCTGCAGCTGCACCTGCTCCCGCACCGGCTCCCGCACCGGCTCTCGCACCTGCTCCGGCACCGGCTATGGCACCGGACGTGCTCGGCGGTGCTTCGTCTTTGGCTGAGCTCGATGCCCTCACGGTATCTGTCACACCGGCCCCCTTCAATAAATGTATAATCTCCCATTTTCGTTGCCTTTCGGATGTCTCACGTCGCGGACTTTTCTTTGCAGGCCGACGAAACCCCGTGCACCATATTGTACACAATCGGCGACAAGAAGGTGGACGTGGGGAAGGCGACGATAATGAAGCCGAAGGAACCATTGTTCCACAGCCGGCCGATCCCCCCGAACGTCTTCAAGGTTTCCGTGGCCAGTGTCAAACCGGGCCACGAGAATTTGGCTCCTCTGGTACTAGTGGGGGATGACAACGAGACCCCGCGGCGGCTTGGTGATTGTTGCAATGGGTGGGTCCTGTTGTGGCCAAAGAGTCTGCTTCGTCTGGAGGCGGCCGGGAGCACACCCACGAGCATGTAGTTAGGTATGAACATCAACACCTCACCTACCCAATTAGCGTCGGCTGTCGTGCTGGGTGATAGCGGAGAGGGTGAGGAACTCCATTAGTCGCTGGTGACGTCACCATAGATGAGGATGAGGATGACGATGGCACTCAACAGTATGTCAATACTGGCGCCTACTTAGGGTTTGAGCGTCATGAGTCGGTGCCTGAATTGCCGTCTCCGGAGGCTGAACGTATTATGGACGACCTTCTGGTAGTAAAGAAGTCTAGGAAGAGACCGAGGAAAGGAAAAAAAAGTTGATTCTATGATCCAGCCACCTCAGCAGCCTCGGGTTCAAGACCGTATAGATATCCCTGGTGCGGATAAATGGCATATCCCCGGTCAACCAATCCTACCTACAGCAGCGCTAGGGGCCAGATTCGGCGATCTAAGGAGACTTCATGACGATGTGTTGCGGATAGAGAAATGCCTCATCGCCTCGAAAGATCCAGGATACCCACTCTACGTGGTTAACGTTCCGCGGCAATTGTCGTACGGCAACACATTCCCCGCGGAGAAGTTCTTCCTTCGATTCGATTACATATTCGACATGTTTCACGTGAAGAAGCTGGATTTTACGTTTGTCCGCCTTTATTCCTTGCACATGAACTACATCATCGGGGTTGAGCAGATACCTCATATTTGTGTCGTTGACCCGTACTTCATGCACGAGGGCTTCTTGGGAGTCTACGCAAAGCACCATGAATACGCGAGGGAATACATCGTCAATTTCATGTTCGCCAATAAGGACAAGGAGGCGATTCTCGTGCCTTATCATCCCCTGTAGGTCATCCGCGCGGATATCCTTCCTTTGATTTCAATCATTCATTTGCATGGTGGAGGCTAATTAATTTGAGGTGTACTTATTTTGCGCAGCGGCGGGCGCCCCGTCCTCATCATCCTCTACCCTCGATACTCCCATGCTCTTTACTTGGACTCGTCGAAGAACATTAACAAAAAGGATTACACCCACATCAAGGATGTTCTCGACAGTGCTATGTTTTACTACGACGCACGGGGTGGAGAGGTCAAGGACAAGAAGAGAAGGGACGGCAGGCCTCGGCCATAATACCAACTTCTGTTGCATCCAGCAACCGAGTGATTCTCTTAATGATGGATTCTATGTCCTACACCACATGCTGGAGTACATACGGGATCACCAGAACCTTCGCATGTCACCTACATCCAGCGATGCCCATATTCTGCAATGGGCAAAGAACATAGGAGATATCGAGGGTCATCGACTTCGAGCTGAGTTCTATCACATCCACCGCGAACTTGCCCAAATCATCATGAAGGAGGTCGTCGAAAAACAGGGATGTTCTACGAAGAAGGACAAATGTCGCGGGAAGACGTCCGAACACGGGTAGCCGCTTAGCGTCTCGACCTGAAGCCTTTCACTAGGCTCGGGGACTATCTCCCTGACTTGGATGGATGGCACTACATGTTGGAGTGATTGTCGATATATGACAATGTGTCCGTTTAGTCCATACTTTCTGTATGACGAAACTTTGAGTTATGTACGACGAAACTTTATTTGTGATGTAATTAAACCGTCCTCCTCGACTAGCGACGATCACTCTAGTTAGGGCATTTTGGGTACGATCAACTTTGTTATTTATGCTTATGATATGTTGCTTCTATTTTTGCCAAGTCTGTCTCTTTCTGTTGCTCAACTATATATGTTGCATATCATCGACTCATGTGACGATGCAGGTGCATAGATCATCGATGGCGAAGAAGTGCTACGCCAGGAGTATATATACGACGAGTGGCTGGAGTGTCAGGCCCTGGTGTACCGGTTTCCGGTTTCCGAGCAATAGGCAGTAGTTAGTTTAGGTACACGCTAATGCGAGAGAGGGATACGAACTCATGTACTGCATAGTTGCGCTCTCACTCAAAGTGATAGCTCTTCTCGCGTATATCATTGTTTAGATGGATGACGATGTAGTTGCAAGTAATCGAGACTTGTATCGCTATTTTCGAGATGATGACGAGAGACCACTTTGTGTTGGATGATGATTGTGATGATGACATGATTTGATGAGACTATTTGTATGTATATGTTATGATTACATGTGTATGTGTATGATATGCTAAAGATTATTGTATAAAGCCTATTCAAATACAAAACAAATATGCAAAAAAAAACTAATAAAACTAGCAGTAGCGAGGGGAACAAAGTTAGCAGTAGCGCTGCCTTACCAGTAGCGCTTCCTGCTAAAAAGCGCTGCAGATATTAGCAGCAGCGCTCTTCACTAAAGCGCGCTGCTGCTAGCCATGTATAGCAGTAGCGTGGGACGACAGGCGCTACTGCTACACGTTAGCTGTAGCGCCTTATCAGTAGTGCGTCGTCCCGCGCTACTGATAGGAAAAATACCCGCACTACTGCTAGGGTTTTCCCTAGTAGTGTATCTCAGGGGAACTTCTACATCTTGTTTATGCTTTGGAAGCGGTGATCCTGTATTGCAGCGCTATACAGATGCAAATTATTCAGGTGACAAGGATGAAGGATCGTAGGAAGTCCACATCTAGATACCTGATGACTTATGCAGGGGGAGCAGTGTCATGGCAATCAAGATTGTAGAAATGTGTTTCTACATCAACTACAGAAACTGGGTACATTGCAGCAGTTGATGCTAGCAAGGAAGTTTTATGGATGAAGAACTTCTTGCACTAATTTTTGTGAAAACCTAATTTTAGTAAATCCTAAAATTCATCAATTTATTCCTACTGATAAACAAAGTCATAAGAAACCAGTAGCAAAAGGAATCATTAAAAAATATTATTCCTTGCTCAAGTTATAGCCATAAAGGTGATTTGAACAAATTTCTTGTAAATCCAAATTCGAATTTTCAAATCTAGTCAAACTTGATATCTATAGAAACTCCATAAAAATTCTGATCTAATGCAAAAAAGAATCAAATTAAAATAATAAATATCCTAGGAGGTATTAATTTTCTAAGATTGAAACTTTTCTATTTTTAAAAACAAAAACGAAAATAACTAAAAAAAACAGATCGGGCACTAGCTACGTGGCTGGCTGTCATCGGGCTAGGAGGGTGTGCGATCTGTAACTAAACGGCGCTCGGCCAATACTTAACAAAACTGCGCACATTCGTTTAACTAATAGAAAACCGCTGAACCGGTTAGATCTAAACAAAAAAACAGTAAAAGTAAACCGATATAATAAAAAACTAACTATTCACGGGATCTAATCTAGACCGTTAAAACTAGATCGAACGGGGCAAGAATGGCGACGGCTTACCGCGGCGGGCGGCGGCGGCGAGGTGCTCGGGTGAGGAAGAGGCGGCGGCTCCGGCGGTCTCCGGCGTCGAGGAAGTAGGCGAGGGGGTCCGACGTGTCGAGGTGGCCACGACGGTGGTGGTGGTTGGCGTAGTCGGCGTTGGGATCGGGCAACGAGTCGAGGTGGCGCTCCGGTGCTCCGACGGAGTGCAGTGACGGTGTTGGAGTCGCTCCGGCGGACCTATGGACATGAAAACATGTCAAAGAGGTTCGCGAGTGCACGGGGAGGTCTTTGACAGAGAATGGGGCCCCGAGGTGCTCACCGGTGATGGCAAACCGGGGTGAACGGTGGCGTCCGGGGCGAGATCGGTTTGGTAAGGGCGACGGTCGTGGAGGGTTTTGGTGAGGGTTTCTAGGGGGTCGAGAGAGGAGGAGCGTGGGTACTTATAGGACGAGGTCTTAGGGAAGGGGGCAAACCGGGTTCGCGATCCCAAGAAGATCGTGCGCGGCAGCGACGTCGGACGCGATCCAAAGACGGTCGCGGCCGTTGCGGGAGGAGAGAGACGCTGCGGGGCCCAGCGATCGGTGACAGCGGGGAGGTGGCGCGTGGGTCGGGCGACGGCTTCGGGCGCGGGGGAGGGGCAGTTGGTGGCTGGGCCGGCTCAGTTGTTGGGCTGGCTGGGGCGCTAGGAGTTTTTTTTGACAGAAAAGAGAAATAAAGAAAAAAAGGAAAATAAAATTACTTTTATATGGACTATATATATATCAAAAGGATCAGCAAAATAAATTCTAAAAGGTGAACTATTTTCCAGAGGCAAAATACTAATTTTATGAAAATCATTTTTTTTAATTCCAAATAGAACCAAATTTGAATTCAAAAACTTTTGGCATTGTTTTCTTCTGAATTTTTGGAGTGTCATGTTATCTCCTCATACTTTTTGATCAAAGTATTTGGCGGGAATTTTTGAAAATAAATTCAAATGCCAATTGAAGTGAATTTCAAATTCAAATAGAAAATATTCAAATGCCTCTGAAATTCTCAAATTCCGCAACAATTCAAACACAATGCAATAGGTGCTTAGCTATAATTGTAAAACATTCCAAATTGGAAATTTGAGATGTTACATTTTCCATGCAAAAAAACCGAACGTCTCTTTGTTGATACTTGATGATGTCCAGAAAGTTACTATTACCACAAGACACTCGGCTAAGAAGCGTCTTGTCTGCTGAGTAACATATTTTACCTCCATATATGTTGTTGCATATGTTTCCTTCCGTGCTAAGATTACTTTCTTTCTGCTACAGTTTTCAGTTAACCACAAGTGAATTTGTGTGCTAATTTTCAACACATTGGGTGTAATTTGTGGCAGCAGGTTCAAACCTTTGTCTGACCGCGATCTCACGTGTTAGTAAGAACTAAAAGGCTAGACGTGAGAGAGAACGTTTATAAATATTGTCCGTCTATTTTCATCAGTTTAGATTTTTGGATGAATCGGTTGAAACATGAATTCAAATGCATGTATACTGTTTTTACTGTATCGACAGAAGTGTTTAACGCAGAGGATTTGTAGAAACGCAACCTGTCCCGGCAGCTTTACAAGAGTATAATCAACGCGGAATCAAAGGCTCCTCTGCGACGGAACCCGCCTCTTGTCATATAATTCTATGCCTGCCATACAAGAAATTCGAAGGATTGACATGCTGACAAGTAATGCACCACTAATGTGAACAATCGTTAGTCGGAACATGACAACTTTTTTTGCTTTCTTGAGTAGTATAGAGTAATTTTTGGTAGTCTAGACAACTTTCCAGATTGCCTGATGCCCGGGTAATCTGGTCGAAAGTGACTTCTATCCACCACCTTGTTTAGCCGAATATAGATGACTGTTTCTTCTAAACATAGTCCTCCATTAATTATTTTCATTCATACTCTACAGCAACGTCCAAACATAAGCAAATCCAGTGGCAATTAATACAATGCTCACACCTGCAGATCGCATTCCATAACAAAAGAGAGAAGAGGAAAAAAAAAGGCTAGTCCTGGTAGGGTTTGGTGAGAGGAGAAAGTACCCATCTGATGAAAACGACGGTACGTGCGTAGTTGCTGGATCCATGGACCAGTCCGGTCTGAGATGAGGTCGCTTGCAGTCAACATGATTGCACTGTACGTGCTTATGTGATGATGCGTTGGCATGCTATCTAGTACTAGTAGCTCGACATGTCCTAGTACTACTATGTTTGTGCTGGCTGTATGTATCTGTTTTACTACCGATTTCAGAAGTGCCGGACACGATAAATACGGGATGTCGCCTCAGGTATCAAATAGGCACCTGTCTAGTTTCAGAAAAAGGTATATAATGATGCCAGGTACCATCAAATAAAACCAGAACCGTGAATTGCAATGTGAAAATGCCATGCTGACCCGGGATTGCAATGTGAAAAATGCCCACTATATCTCTGAATGACACATTGGATGGTATATATTCCAACTCAGTGATCTTCAGACAACTGAAAGGTGCACGCACACATGAGATCGACGACCCCCGACACCGGCTTTCAGCAAGTTCGTTTTCAGTTATCCAACAGGGTCATGGGAACAGATGGAAGCCAAAAAGAAGATTGACATGACACGATCGAGTGCTAGGTACATACAACCTATCACCACATCTGAAATGATCGGAGGGCACTGAGGGAAAGGATTGTTCTTCCTAAAGGAACTTTTCTGCGTCTAGACGAAACTTTCAGGTTTTCTCGAAGCACGTCGTTTCTGATCGACGCAATGTGGCCACGATGAATTTCTTCGTCGGGACGCTTTTGCTGGTGGCGTCCAATCATGGTGGTTTACCGATCTAGTACGACGTTTGACATCGTATGTGCCCGTGCAGCTGGCGCGAATTTGGCTGGCTGAGACGGATCATGTCATAGTATATGTCTGGCGCCTTGTGGACATAATTCCATGCCATAATTGGTGGTGGCAGGAATAACGCTTAATTAGTCGTGTGGCACAAGATAAGGGGCGGACGAATTCGGTGCCAGCAGGCAGCAGACATGAAAGCGTGTCACTATATCTTGTCTAGGCTTTAGTTAGGTGTTATAGACGTTCGTACCGAGCCATGTGTGCCACGCTGGACTGTGCATTTTGTGCAACCATCTGTGTGCACCCGTGAGATAAAAAAAGGAAAAAAAACCATCTGTGTGCATTAGAAAACACGTTCTTCAGAAATGCTGGATTCGGATCCGGATCCGGCGACTAGCTTTGGTTCTCTGTAAGTTGTTGCAAGGATTACAACCTACTACTTCACATTTTAGTTCTGTTGGATGCACCATTTCTCCGGCTGAAGATTTAGCTGTTCCATTCTGCTTCCGCGACAGAATTTATAGCCTCTGTACGCACAAAATGGCATGACAGAATTTCGGCTCTTAACCTTGTGGTCGTGGGTTCGAGCCCCACGGTGGGCGATTACTTTTTTCCATTTTCTTTTTGGGCCTGAGTTATTTATTCTCTTTCCCCTTTTTAGAAAACTACGGTCGTTTCAGCCTGATGAAGTGTATGACAGAAACGAAGCTCAGAAGACAGGAGATGGAAAGATCTGTGCTGTGGGCTACGGCTGCCCGAGCAGGTTCGAGTCATGTGAGGTCACTGCCCGTGGTCAATTTTAACTGAGTTCATTTCTGAATTAAATTGCTGAAATTTGAGATGGGCTCTAGGCCCATGTAGCAATTTCTGAAAAATCTCTAAGGGCCCATGTGGGTTATATGGCACTAGGTGTAGTGGGAAGTTTAGTCCCACCCCGGAAGTGGAAGAGGAGTTGGACCTCCTTATAAGGGTTTCTCTTCTACATGCTATTGGAGCTTGAGAAGAGAAGAGGCCCTCGCGCACTCCTCCTCCGCCGCCCGCCTCGCCACGCCTCGGCGCGGGTTGCGGGATTGAGCCGAGCCGTTGCCAGTCACTAACGGAGAGTTTTCTGACAGCTGGGCCACGATCTGAGACGTCGGATCGTGGGCTGTCACGGACTCGGGGTGAGGGGCGAATAGGTTTTTGGGCAGCGATTACGCGACTGCTCACTTCCGATCGTCTACTTCCTCTACGTCCGCGTCGCCTTCATCATCACCATGTCCACCGACGCCGAACGTGCCGCCGCCGAGAAAGCTGAAGCTGACAAGAAGGCCGCCGAGGACGCCGCTGCTGCCACCAAAGCCGCGGCCTCTGCATGGCCTACTGGAGGGTATAACTCGTTTATCCTGCTCGTACTGTTTTCGGTTTTAGCCATGCTAGCGTTATACGTAGATCTTTCTGCAATTAGCGTAGTATGTGCTACTTTGACTGAATATCAGTATGCAATCATATGTGTCAATGCCATGCTAGTGATTTACTCGTGGATTAATTTAATCGAGAAATTGCCTATTTACTCAACAATCCAAAAACCTATTATGTGTAGGAATTTTTCGGCAAGTGGCTTTGCCGCTGCACTGAAACCGGATAAGTTTACCGGTACATACTTTAAGCGTTGGCAGACTAAGACCACGTTATGGCTCACAGCTATGAACGTGTTCTGGGTCACCGGTGTCTCCACGGGAACGATTGCTCCTGAACAGGAGAAGGCGTTCAAGGAGGCTACCATTGTGTTTCTCGGAGCAGTTCTTAGCGTGATCGGAGATAAACTGGTCGACGCATATTTACATGTGCATGTTGCCAAGGACTTGTGGGAGGAGCTCGAATCTAAGTTCGGGGCAGCCGATGCCGGAAGCGAGATGTATATTATAGAGCAGTTCCATGATTACAAGATGGTTGAAAACCGTCCTGTATTGGAGCAGGCTCATGAGATAATATGCATTGTTAAGGAGCTTGAACTTCTTAAGTGCGAGTTACCAGGCAAGTTTGTCGCGGGCTGCATAATCGCTAAGCTCCCTAATTCCTGGAGGAACTTTGCCACCACTCTGAAACATCAGAGGCGTGAATTCTCTGTGGAGGATGTCATTGGCCATCTGAGTGTTGAGCAGAATTCAAGGGCAAAGGACTCGCACGGTAAAGGGGCCGAAGGGACTTCTGTCGCCAACATGGTGAACCAGAAGAACTTCAACTCCCACAAGCCCAAGGGAAAGAACGGTGTCCAACACAATACCGACTTTAAGAAGAAGGGTAAGAAGACCTTCAAGAAGAACAAGAAGGACGAGGGCTGCTTCACTTGTGGTTCGGTTGAACATTGGGCCAACAAGTGCCCAAACAAGTACAAGAAGTCAGGACAGGACTCCAAGTCCGTCAACATGATTGTGGACAACAATGAGAATGGTGCACCTGGGTACGGTAATTTATTTACTGTTTTTTCAGTGTTTCAGCCCACCGATTGGTGGGTGGACACAGGTGCAGGTGTACATGTGTGTGCTGACATGTCATTGTTCACTTCTTACCAGGTCACAGGCCACGGGTCCGTATTGATGGGGAATGGCGTGAGTGCTTCTGTTCATGGTGTTGGCACGGTCGATCTGAAGTTTACTTCGGGAAGGATCGTGCAGCTGAAGAACGTGCAGCATGTCCCCGCCATCAAGAAGAACCTCGTTAGTGGCTCCCTTCTATGTAGAGAAGGGTTTAAGTTGGTTTTCGAGTCTAATAAATTAGTTCTTACGAAATATGGACTCTTTGTTGGAAAAGGTTATGAGAGCGGAGGGATGTTCCGCCTTTCCCTCGCAGATTTTTGTAATAAAGTCGTGAACCATGTTCATTCGAATGTTAATGAATTTGAGGTTTGGCATTCACGTCTTTGTCACATTAGTTTCGGTGTTATGACGCGGCTAGCCAAGTTGGATTTAATCCCGAGTTTTACTTTAGCCAAAGGCTCTAAGTGCCTTTCATGTGTGCAAGCTAAGCAACCTCGCAAGCCTCACAAGGCCGCGGAGGAGAGACACTTGGCACCATTAGAACTCATACATTCTGATCTTTGTGAGATGAATGGTGTGTTGACTAAAGGTGGAAAGAAATACTTCATGACATTGATAGATGATTCCTCTAGATATTGCTATGTGTACCTGTTAAATACTAAAGATGAGGCTCTACACTACTTTAAAATCTATAAGGCAGAAGTTGAGAATCAACTTGAAAAGAAAATTAAACGAGTCCGGTCAGATCGTGGTGGAGAGTACTTCTCGAGTGAGTTTGATTCCTTCTGTGCGGAACACGGCATTATTCATGAGAGGACGCCTCCCTATTCACCCCAGTCAAACGGGGTTGCCGAGCGAAAAACCGTACTCTAACTGATTTGGTTAACGCCATGTTAGATACATCGGGTTTATCCAAGGCATGGTGGGGGGAGGCTATATTGACGGCATGTCATGTCCTGAATAAAGTTCCGACAAAGGATAATGAGATCACTCCCTATGAGAAATGGGCAAAGAGGAGGACAACACTCTCGTACTTGCGCACTTGGGGCTGTCTGGCGAAAGTCAATGTGCCGATCCCCAAAAAGCGTAAGCTTGGACCCAAGACTGTGGACTGCGTTAATTTGGGCTACGCTAAGAACAGCGTTGGCTATAGATTTCTAGTAGTGAAATCTGAGGTACCTGACCAGAAGGTCGGTACAATTATGGAGTCTAAGGATGCTACATTCTTCGAGGATACTTTTCCTATGAGAGATATGCAAAGCACTTCTAGACAGGAATCTGAGGAGACTCCTGAACCTGCCATCCCTATGGAATATTATGAACAAACACATGATGAAAATCCTGAGGAGGATGACGAGGAAACCCTTGGTAGGGGCAAGAGACAAAGGACTGCAAAGACCTTTGGCGATGATTTCTTCGTGTACCTCGTGGATGATACTCCCACTTCTATTTCAGAAGCGTATGCCTCTTCAGAAGCTGACTACTGGAAGGATGCGGTCCGTAATGAGATGGATTCCATCATGGCTAACGGGACATGGGAGATCACTGAACGTCCCTATGGTTGCAAACCATTAGGATGTAAGTGGGTGTTCAAGAAGAAGCTTAGGCCCGATGGTACAATTGAAAAGTACAAGGCTAGGCTTGTGGCCAAGGGCTATGACCAGAAAGAAGAGGAAGATTACTTCGACACTTATTCACCTGTAGCTAGACTGACCACCATTCGAGTATTACTCTCGTTGGCAGCCTCGCATGGTCTTCTCGTCCACCAGATGGATGTTAAGACGGCTTTTCTGAATGGAGAGCTAAAAGAGGAAATCTACATGCAACAGCCAGATGGCTTTGTGATAGATGGTCAGGAAAGAAAGGTGTGTAGGTTGCTGAAATCTTTATATGGCCTGAAGCAAGCACCTAAGCAATGGCATGATAAGTTTAATACAACTCTGGCATCTGTTGGTTTCGTTGTTAATGAGGCTGACAAATGTGTATACTATCGCCATGGTGGGGGTGAAGGAGTTATACTGTGCTTGTATGTTGATGACATACTGATATTCGGAACCAACCTCAAAGTCATTGAGGAGGTCAAGTCGTTTTTGTCTCAGAACTTTGAGATGAAAGACCTTGGTGTGGCTGATGTTATCTTGAACATCAAGCTACTGAGAGATAATGAGGGTGGGATTACACTTCTGCAATCCCACTATGTTGAGAAGGTGTTGAGTCGTTTTGGATATTCGGATTGCACACCATCTCAAACACCATATGATCCTAGCGTGTTGATTCGAAAGTCCAAAGGCACGGCTATAGATCAGTTGAGATACTCTCAAATCATTGGTTCACTGATGTACCTAGCGAGCGCAACGAGGCCCGACATCGCGTTTGCTGTGAGCAAACTGAGCCGGTTTGTTTCCAAACCGGGTGATGTACATTGGCATGCTGTTGAACGAGTCATGCGCTATCTGAAAGGTACTATGAACTATGGACTTCACTATACCGGAGACCCGTCGGTACTTGAAGGGTATAGTGATGCAAATTGGATCTCTGATGCTGATGAGATGAAGGCCACAACTGGGTATATGTTTACTCTTGGAGGTGGCGCTGTTTCCTGGAAGTCTTGCAAGCAAACGATCTTAACGAGATCGACAATGGAAGCAGAATTAACGGCATTAGACACATCTGGTGTCGAAGCGAGATGGCTTCGAGATCTTTTGATGGACTTGCCATTGGTTGATAAACCGGTTCCGGCTATCCTTATGAACTGTGACAATCAGACTGTCATCACCAAGGTGAAGAGTTCAAAGGACAACATGAAGTCCACCAAACACATAAGAATGAGATTAAAAGTTGTCAGAAAATTAAGAAACTCCGGAGTGATAGCGTTGGACTATGTCCATACGGCTAAGAATCTGGCAGATCCCTTTACGAAAGGGCTATCACGTGTTGTGATAGATAATGCATCGAGGGAGATGGGTATGAGACCCACATGAGTTGCCATGGTAGTAACCCAACCTATGTGATCGGAGATCCCGTGAATTAGGACCTGGGAAAACAAGCCAGTGGTGAACTAAGGAGAGTAAATATACTAACCCACTCCGTTGGAGATGCAATACTCTCGATATTGTATGGTAGGATGACTACTGTCTTAATGTGTTCCGAAGCTTATATAAGCAGGATGCTATCCTACAGAGTGATCTTTGGAGGAACACACCTATATGAGTCCGACTGCTGGTCACAGTCTATGAGATTGGGGTGATCTCTAGTAAGCTCATGAATAGGCCAGGAGTGTGACTTATATGCTCCACCAGAGGGGTCAGCCTTCGGCAGCCCAGTACTAGTGAGACATGTGGTGAAACTTCTTTACGCCAAACTGACAATTCAAGGCATAGTCCATTGTTCAGTTGTGAAGGAGTGTAGCTACTTGCTCTAGGTGAAGCTCAACCTTAACAGGTCTTCACTGAAACACTGGTATATCGAAACAGTAATTGGAACAGAGGACACAATGGGCCCTCGAGATCTGGTGGGGGATTGCTGAAATTTGAGATGGGCTCTAGGCCCATGTAGCAATTTCTGAAAAATCTCTAAGGGCCCATGTGGGTTATATGGCACTAGGTGTAGTGGGAAGTTTAGTCCCACCCCGGAAGTGGAAGAGGAGTTGGACCTCCTTATAAGGGTTTCTCTTCTACATGCTATTGGAGCTTCAGAAGAGAAGAGGCCCTCGCGCACTCCTCCTCCGCCGCCCGCCTCGCCACGCCACGCCACGCCTCGTCACGACGCGCCGCGCCGCGCCGCGGGTTGCGGGATTGAGCCGAGCCGAGCTTACACCTACGCGCTTATTTTTGCCAGTCACTAACGGAGAGTTTTCTGACAGCTGGGCCACGATCTGAGACGTCGGATCGTGGGCTGTCACGGACTCAGACGTGGGTCGAGCCCACGTCTCTCCACGCGGCTGCGCCTATAAGTGTGCGGTGTCTCCTAACCCTAGCCGCCACGAACAGATCACATCTGCTCCACGCGCACGTCCACCGTCATTCCCTTGCTGCTGCCGCCGCCGGTGACTCCATCCCGTCCGCCGCGTACACGGTCGACGGGAGAGCAGGTCTCCGAAACCACGCCCTTCTGGTTCCTGTACGGGGTGAGGGGCGAATAGGTTTTTGGGCAGCGATTACGCGACTGCTCACTTCCGATCGTCTACTTCCTCTACGTCCGCGTCGCCTTCATCATCACCATGTCCACCGACGCCGAACGTGCCACCGCCGAGAAAGCTGAAGCTGACAAGAAGGCCGCCGAGGACGCCGCTGCTGCCACCAAAGCCGCGGCCTCTGCATGGCCTACTGGAGGGTATAACTCGTTTATCCTGCTCCTACTGTTTTCGGTTTTAGCCATGCTAGCGTTATACGTAGATCTTTCTGCAATTAGCGTAGTATGTGCTACTTTGACTGAATATCAGTATGCGATCATATGTGTCAATGCCATGCTAGTGATTTACTCGTGGATTAATTTAATCGAGAAATTGCCTATTTACTCAACATAAATCTCTTCATGCTTGCCGATGTTCATGTGACTTTCATTTTCTACAAGTTGCTGCAAGGATGAAGAACTGAATTTACATTTTAGTGACTACCCTACATATAAGTTCTGTTGCATGCACCATTACCATGCCTTGGGAATATTTTTGTTACTGGTGCAATCCCAAGATTTCACTGTTCCATTCTGCTGTAATCACTCTACCTGTAATCTGTAAACGGGGACATAACATGCCAAGCCGGTCTAGCTCAGTTCATAGAAAGCAAGGCTCTTTTTTTTTAATGTTGACAGGGCAGCTACGAAATTCGTTGATTAGAAAGAACTATTACAAGCACGCCCCTAAGAAGGAATGCATCGCATAAAAGCGAGTGCCAAAAAAGAAGAAGAAAATATGGCTACTCGATTTATTGAGGAAAACCGAGCAAAAAAACCTGCGCCTAGCTAGACTAGGCTAAAAGCACCTGGCCGGACACCCTTTTCAATACATACAAAGTGCCGGAAGGCCAACACTCTACAACACACCTGGCCGAACACCCGAGCGCCTTCACTGCTACCAAAGTGCACACTGAAAACCGTTGTATCATCCGGGCTGCCACAAGCATATCTGCAAATCTCGACGATATCATAGAGAAATGATATGTCCAAAAAGAGGCGAACCTATGCCACTCCAATCCCACGAGGTTGACTGGCATAGCTTGCCTGAAGCTCCTTTTATGTTGAGGGTGCTCTTGTTGCCCCCACCGTTGGCCAAGCGACAAGCCGTAACCGGATGCACCACCAATGATTCCACACTCACCACATCCCTGCCTGCTCCGGAACAACCACACCACCACTGAACGGGTTTGCCCGTCAAAGATTTGGCTCCAAGGCAATGCTTCCAATGAAACAATGACGCCGCAGGCGCCACCACCACACATGGTTCTCACCGGGAGACAAGATCTTGAGGTTGAGAGAGGTGTCAGGTCCCCTGGGTGACGCCTCCAACAAGGAAAATCACACCCGAAGGCGTCATTCGCCACCATCCCCTGCCGAAGTCAAGCAGAACTTTCATCCGAAGAACCGAGCACCTATGACGGGAACTATGTCCCCAACACACCACCACCAGACAAGATCCAGTACAAACACTACACCGGAAAGCATTGGCCGGAGCACCACCGGACTGGCACTATGGCAGACCGCTAGCCCAACGGGAGTCACCATGACAATGCAACTTAGTGCCAAACTATGGTCCTGGGTTCGAGCCCCAGGGTGGGCGATTCAATTTTTTTTCATTTTGACTCTATGATAGGTTGCCCTACGATAGTGCAACTTAGTGCCAAATTGTTGTTTTTTATTTTGAGCGCCCAAAATTGTTGTCTACGTGCCAACATGTGTATTGCTTCCTTCTCTATGAGCTGCCTTTCAAAATTCTTGATCTTGCCTAGTTGCATTTTTAGTGAATATTCTTGATCTTGGCCCTCACGCGCCCTCGCTCGTGGGCCGGCAAATGTAGAAGGCGAGAGCTCGATCGCATTTGACCGGGCGTGGTTGATTGGTTAACCGGTCAATCGTTGACTTTTGAAACAAATACAATTTTTTTCAAAGAAATCAAAAAATAACGAAAAAAATTTGTGAATTAAAAAATGTTCACGTTATTTTAAAAACCTCAAACTTAAAAAAACGCAAGAATTTGAGCAAAAGTCCACCCCTTTTTTTAAAGTTCATCGACTTTGAAAAAAAATCATCAATTTTGAAAAAAAGTTCATTGATTTTTTATAAAATTTATCAAATTTGAAAAAAAGTTATCAATTCAGATAAAGTTCATAGATTTGAAAAAAGTTCATAAATTGAAAAACAATCATCAATTGGGAAAAAATCATGAAATTCAGAAAAAGTTAACCAGATTTTGAAAAATCATGGATTTAATTATTTAATCAATTTTGATTAAAAAAGGTTCACGCATTATGAAAATAAAATAAAAAAGGATCAAGAAAAATATAAAAATAAAGGAGAAAAGAAGAAGAAGAAGAAGAAAATAATAAAAAGGACGTAACCAATCACATCAGGGTGTGTGTCTGGTTGGCTACCGTACCTAACACTGGAGGAGGAGGTGTGGGTGTGCGCCAAGTTGCAGAATACACTGTAACATACGTTTAATCACGGTATAGGTGTGCGCCAAGTTGCATCATGTGCGTTTAAGCTTGCGACCGCAGAAGGAAGCCTATCTTGGAGAAGAGGGCCGAGTTTCCTTGGAGCCCCTATACGATGTTGGCTGCGGGGTGTATGTAACGCTCCTACAGCACCACCTCAAATGGGCAAGGCCCAAGTTTCCATTACAGCACAACACACGCACGCCACAACACAGTATATATGTATTTTTTTTCCTTTTTGTTTATATCCCGAAGATATTATAAATACATATATTACACAACTTAAATTACTTTAAAATTATAACAACAACAAACTTAAAATTATTATCACAATGTAGAAATACTGTTAACGTGAATCAACCTATGGTTGCATGGTTAGAGGGACAATGATATCTCCAACCCACCAGGGTTCAAGTCCTGGCACTCGCATTATTCCTGGATTTATTTCAGGATTTCCGTCGACGTGCTTTCAGTGGGAGGAGACGTTCCTGTCGACGACGAGACGCCTACGATGACTACGTAAATTTTAAGATGCCTACGATGACTACGTAAATTTTAAGATGATATGCCGGCTCAGTCTCTTGAAGGTGCTTATAGGGGTAGTGTGTGCATGTGTAGGGATGAGTGTATGTGTGTATATATGAGCGCTTGCGTCTATACTGTGTTCAGAAAAAATATTGTTAGCGTATTTTTTCCAAATCTTGTTAGCATTAAAAAAGTAAGATTTAAAATATGTCCATGCTTTTAAAAGAAAAAACATGAAATTTTAAAAAATGCCCCTGTTGCAATACAAAAAAGATATTTCATACATTTTATGTTTTTATCATTTTATGTCGCACACATACCTCGGTTTTTTTTAAGTAACAAACATAAAAGTAACATTTTTGCAAACAATGCCCCTGTTGCAATTGCACAAGAGTTGCAATAGTGACATGGCACTGGCGGAGATGTTTTTTTGCAACAAAGATAATGTTGCAAAGGGGCTTTTGCAACAACGTCTCTGTTGCAAAAAACTTCGCAAGTTATTTGTGGGCTTCACAACATCGTCTGTGTTGCAAAGGGCCTTTCTGCAACAACGGCCATGTTGTAAAGAATTGCAACAAAGGTTATGCGAAGGGACCTGTGCAACATGCCCGTTGCTGCAAAATAATGCGGCTATTAAATAGACATTAGATGGCGTCATCCAACGGCTCGCATGGCAGCATATCTTTTAGAACAATGTTGGACCGGGGCGGGGGGGGGGGGGGGGTTTCTATACCTCGGTTGCTGCGAGGTGTCTGGGACACTCGCCTACAACACAACATACAAAAAAGATATTTCATACATTTTATGTTTTTATCATTTTATGTCGCACACATACCTCGGTTTTTTTTAAAGAAAAAACATGACATTTTAAAAAATGTTTATGCAATATAAAAAATATTCATGTCATTCAAAAAAGATGTTTCATACATTTTATGTTTTTATCATTTTAAAAATTATACAATGTAAAAAAAATGTCCACTTAGTTTTCAAAAATGTCCCATAACATTCAAAAAGTAAATTTCACATTTAAAAAAAAATCATGTATTTCAAAATATGTGTGTGACATTAACAAATGTATGCATTGTAAAAAACAATTGTTCATATAGTTTTGAAAAATGTTTAGTATCATTCATAAAATGAGTCAACATGCATTTGATAAATGTTTAACACATATTCAAAATATATATTTGAAAAAATGTCAACCATGTATTTGAAAAAAAATAGTGTGTATAACTCAATGTTTCGGATGTATAGAATTTTTTACAACATGTATTGAAAAATTAAAAGGTTCAAAACATAAAAGTAACAAACTAAAAAAGTAAAAACACATGAGAAAATAATAAACTTGCACGGAGGCTTCTAAAACTGGACCAAACCGGCGCATAGATGTTCCCAAAACTGCTCATGACCGCTATGCTACTGGGCTGGGCCACCAGCGTTGCGCCAAAGGCAAGACCACATTTGGAATGTCGAGTATTTGCACAAGATGAACCTTTACTATAACTACAAATAAAATGGACAAGACAGGCTTAGGCAAGACCTAAATTCCGTAGATCAGTGCTCTAGTCCTTCCTCTGTTTAAGGACCCTCGTTTCCCTCAAAAAAAGAAAGGGAACCGATATGGTTCAGCCGACGGATAACACGTCGGGCGTCGACCGCCTTCCCGTCACGCCAAGCGCCCCACATGATGCCCAACACATTTTTGCAAACAATGCCCCTGTTTCAATTGCACAAGAGTTGCAATAGTGACATGGCACTGGCGGAGATGTTTTTTTGCAACAAAGATAATGTTGCAAAGGGGCTTTTGCAACAACGTCTCTGTTGCAAAAAACTTCGCAAGTTATTTGTGGGCTTCACAACATCGTCTGTGTTGCAAAGGGCCTTTCTGCAACAACGGCCATGTTGTAAAGAATTGCAACAAAGGTTATGCGAAGGGACCTGTGCAACATGCCCGTTGCTGCAAAATAGTGCGGCTATTAAATAGACATTAGATGGCGTCATCCAACGGCTCGCATGGCAGCAGATCTTTTAGAACAATGTTGGACCGGGGCGGGGGGGGGGGGGGGGGGTTCTATTCCTCGGTTGCTGCGAGGTGTCTGGGACACTCGCCTACAACACAACATACACATGGTACAACACATTGTATACTTATTTTTCTCTTTCCATTTTGTTTATATTTTAAAAATATTCTAAAATACGTATATTCCAAAACTTATTCTAATTAAGAAAAATTAGAAAACACGAATTTAAAAAATGTTAGCGCAGTGTAAAATATTGTTAGTGTAAGTTTTTTAAATGTTGACAGCGTTCAAAAATTGTGACAGTTAAAAATGTTCATGTATGTGGCACTTTAGAAAAAGGTTATACAATGCAAGAAAATGTTCGTGTAATCCAATAAACGTTATGTATTTTGCAAAAACAATGTTACAAATGTTCAGGCATTTCAAAAGTATGGTAATGACAATGTTAAAAATGTTCACGTAATTTTATAAAAATGTTTTGTGGCATTGAAAATTCACGCATTCTGAAAATATGGCCATGACATTTTTTAAAATGTTTTTTCAATGTAAAAAATATCGTATAGTTTAAGAAAATGTTTCATAGCATTGAAACAGGCTAGCATGCATGTGAAAGTTATTAAACACATATTTGAAGCAATGTTCAAAACCTGTATTTGTAAAAATGTTAATCATGTATCTGAAAAAGATTCAACATGTATAAATAAATGTTTCAATGTATACGAAAATTGTACAACATGTACTGAGAAAAGTAGATATGTACTGAAGAAAAGAAGAATAAAATGACAAAACCCGTGAAAATCGATAAGAAAAACACTTAGATTTTTTTCTAAAAATTAACCTCTTGGAAGCTTCAAAATCAAACTGAACCGATCCATAGAAGCTTTGCAAAACTGCTCCTAGCAGCTATAGGGCTGGGTTGGCCCACTGACGTCGCGCTAGAGGCAAGACCGAAGGATCTCAATACGGGCGATATACAGAGTTACCCTTTGCGGGAGCCTCACAAGGATCACTTTGGTAGGCCGAGAGCACGCCACTTGGCGCACTCTTAGCCCCCGCCACATGTCACATGGTGGCACTCCCTCAGGATTTTTTTTCTGTACGCGTTTTTGGCTTTTAGATGTTTTTTTATTAAAAAACGGCTATCAATTTTCCATAGGTTTTGTAAAAATATTCAATTTTGGTAAAAAAAAAGTGCTTTTGTTTCTTCCACGGGAAGCACCGATTTGCTTCCCCGTGAGGCACAACTATGTCTCTCGGAAAGGGAAAAATACATTTCTTTCTTTCACGGGAGGCACATATTTGTTTTCGCGAGAGACACAAAGAAAAAAAAAACACATTTTATTCTTCCATGGAAAGCACAGATTTTCTTTCGTGAAACATAGAGTTGTGCCTCTCAAAAAAGAAAAAGAAAAACACATTTTTTTTTCATGGGAGGCACTCTGTTGGAAAAGACAATGCCTAGGAGGTGCTTAGGCACGCTTAGGCGTTAAGCGATGGCCAAACGCCTCGCCTAGGACATAAATGAGAGTCTACGCAGGCAAGCAAGAAATTGTCTACCCAAGCGAGAAAACATGACATATTCCTCTAATATGCCAAACGGGCCATATCCCAATGGTAGTAGTTGGTAGTTAACTTATTTATATGTCCTAAATTAGTATCGATGCACATATAATAACCAAGATACACCTCGATAGTAAAAACTATATTACCGCCCAGGCTGCGCTTAGGGCGCTTAAGCGCCGCCTAGGCACTACGCGAAGGCCAATCGCCTCGCTTACGCCTACCACTTTTTCCAACCTTGGGGAGGCACATATTTGCTTCTTCAGGAGGCACAGATTTGTTCCTGCGAGAGACACAACTCTGCCTCCCGGAAAGGGAAAAATGCATTTTTTTGTTTTCATTAGAGGCACAGATTTGCTTTCGCAAGATGCATAGGCAGACCTGCACGCATCAGCCGGTTCACCCAAAAGTTCAAGCTATGAGAGAAGGCTGGACATTATACTCCAAGCTCAAGCTATGAGAGAGGGGCGGACATTATATTCTAACACCCCCCTCATGTCTATACTCCTTTGGAGTTTATGACTGAGCAACGGAACCGGGGCAGATCGCAATTATTTATTGCGTTTACTGGTTTTTTAATCCCGAACCTCTTGGTTGCAAGTTTATGCACCTAACCAGTTCACCCATGAGCTCAAACTAATAGAGAAAGATGGGCTATGCATTTATGCGTCAACACTACCCCTTACGTGTGGCTTCCTCAGGCCTAAACATGAACTGGAAGTGGGCTGCAATTTAATTTCGCCAGCCGGGCCTTGATCACCTTTTGGCTGCGATACCATGTAGAATTGCACGCATTAGCCAGTTCACCAAAAAGCTCAAGCTATAAGAGAGGTCCGGACATTATACTCCAACAACATAGTTGTGCCTTTCGGAATGGGAAAAAAAGTGAGGAAAAAACATGCTTCCGGCTCCGTTTTTTCTTCTTCTAGTTTTTTTTTCATTTCTTTTCTGAATAAAAAAGTTCACCAAAACCTATTAACATGGATCTAGTTTCAATGATCTCGACGCAAGAAATTCAACGGTGAAAATGGTTCATGATTTGGATGCATGGTTTAACAGATAAAACATTTTGAATAAATGAATCTAAAGAAACTACCAGGTTGCGACAAGTGGCCTACATGCAGTGCCCACTTGTCAACCCCTGAGAAAGTGAGAGTGACTTTTACAAAGGGTACCAATTAATTAATGATCTCGCGGTTTATACCCCTGGTGGTTCGTGGGCCCCCTTTATGTGTCGCCCATACGCTCGTGCGCTAACGGGGAATCGCGTGCAGAAAGCAGTAATGGGCCGACTTGGTGTGGCTTGTTAACATGTATTTCTTTTTTATTTAATAATCAGTTTAATGGTATGAAAATATCTTCATGTTTTCACTTAAAAGTTTTCATTTATTTATTATTATATAATGAAAGAAGTAATTGCAATTTTTAACGGTCTTTAGGCATTTAAAAGATATTCACACAATTAAAAAGTGTTCATTCATTTAAAGAAGGACCCTTCTAAATAACATTCGCGTTTAGAAAACATGTGCCTAATTTTAAAAAGTATTCACCTATTTTTAAAAATATGTTCATGCAGCTTTAAAAAAGTGTTCATGCATTTAATAAAATGTTCACATAATTTCCAAATAGTACTCACACATTTTTGAAAAAAATCATGTAATTATAAAAAGTGTTCACGTACATTTTTACAACTTTTATTATTTTTAATATATAAAATGGAAAATAAAAAATGTGAACAAGATAAAAATAAAAGTAGGAAGAAGAAAAACTAGAAGGAAAAAGCAAAAACCCAACAAAAAAAGAGTCATTGACAAAAAAGAAAAGACACAACGTCTACCTCGCAAAAGACAACGATATGGAGGATAAAATTTGCAATCCCTAGATTTCCGTAAAAGAGGGAGGTGGACTTGGAAAATCCTCAAACACCGAATGTTTCAGAGTTGGCTTGCATTTTCTAGGGCGAGATCATCGACTCAAATTCCGGATATGACCTTCACCTTTGCTCTTACTCTCCGGAATGAGCTTGTTAGCCGCACCTCAATCAATATTGAGCACCTGTGAAGTTTTAACTGTCCATTAAATGTGGGGTAGTGTCCATAGCCACACATGAGAAAATTTCTTTAGTTTTTTCGCTGATTTTTACCGTCAATGTTGAAGATGTTGGTATCAGACTCTGTTTTCACAAAACTACTCTTTTTGTTGGTATCAGACTCTGTTTTCACAAAACTACTCTTTTCTGATTTCCCCTCGATCTTGAAGTATCTGTTCTTCTGTTTTGGCATTTTTTAACCTGGAAACAGTAAAGCAAGACCCTACTGTGTAATTGGTTTTGTCATTTAGTTCAAGGGAGTTGACTAGACTGCATTTCTTGATTGTGACATGACATCTCGACTGACAGAGGTAAACGGAAAGTAACATGACTAGTGTTCCTACTCAAAAGAATAAGTATGCCTATAAATTTGGTGGCTAGTTTTTTTCCTCAATACTAAATGTTGAACTGCTTGAATTTGGTTTGTATAATATCGGCCGAAGCTACTGTTCGGACATTCAAAAGGCACATTATTTTCATTACTTGGCTATTCTTAATGGTCCACGACACGGTCAGCATCGATCTCATGGATGAATTTTTTTTAACAAACGTTTCGATCGATGAAACAGAATATAGTTTGGACAGGATGCAAGCTACGGCAAGCTGTTTCACATAGGGTTCGATGCACAACCCGTCCATGGAAGAACGGACCGAATCAAATGGTCGGAGCCTCTTAATTGCACCCTGACACACCTCGCAAACGCACAACACTAACACTGTCACGGCTACGTACAATTTAAGAAAAACAGAGCATATGTTTAAGCTGCTGACGGAATAAACAAGTAGCGGCACGGATCGCAACGCGTCAACGCTCACGGACGTCCGATCAAGGCTAGGTGGCATGTTAGTGACCCCCTCTCTCACACATGGGTGCATGTGTTGCGTTGAAAAGATGTTTGCTTGGAGTGGGCTTCCTTTTCGAATGAGAAGCTCTTAGCACGAGGGAGAGCAGAGGGCGTGCGATCGGCAGTAAAAATAGCAAAAACTAGGGGCCCGTGATGGTGTCGTTACATGGTAATGGCGAGTGAGATCGCGGGTACAGACATCTTTCGCTAGTCGCCTGCACTGCCCAATGCGGAATTTAATGACCATTGCTTCCTGTCTAAGATTGAGATTCCATTTGTTGATGAAGCTGCCACGGCTGATCCTTTTCGGCGTTTCAGCGTGGGCATTTTTTCTTCTTCTTTTTTGCGGTTGATTTGCACATTTTGAGATGAAGCAATCCATCTCAACGTGGGCAAGTTAATTTGCACATTTTCAATTTCTTTTCTCTGCAGGATCCTTGGGATGGTGGGGTTAGAGTTTCTTGTCATGCGTACGCGACGGTGAGATTTAGTGTCAGGTTCTTGAGGTCGACTTAAGCTGTGATTTTGAGGGGCTGATCCTTTGAGGCACGTGCACGAAGCCTTGACTGTCATCTACAAAGTCATACCGACTCCGGTAGAAGAGCGTAGATAGCGGCGCGTCGATGACTCATTATGGCAGTGGCAGTGGCAGTGGCAATGATAGTTCGGTGATCCAGTGATCTTAATGTAATTTTCATTATCTTTGAGTTGCTTTGTATTTCTGATGAACTTGTATAATAAATTTGGATTAATTTTTACAATTTTTTCTTTGCATAGTTTCATATGGACATTTCTTTCTTTCTTTTCTTTCTACCTTGTTGCTGCCAACTGATGGATTGCTTTATACTCCCCGCGTCCCATATTTTAGGTACATCCATTTGAATAACAATTAATATGGGATGGAAAGTTTGCAATATATACTTGTACTGCAAAAGTTTTTTGTTTTAGACAACACTTGATGAGTCACACTTTAAAAAAATTGGCTACTAATAACTTTGCAAATACTTGGAATATATATACTTACATATCAAACTCACGAATTTTCCCAAAAAGTGTTTTCGCAATATCAAATATGTTTTAGATTTATCAATACATTGTAAATTGGTGGCATGCAAAACTCTTTATCTATACCTGCTAATAAACGGAGGACTGTTTTTGCCCGTCTGTTGCACATTTTGTATAAAAGCCCTTGTTTTTTCTAAGAATCAACCCACAGTCTAGTTGTAACTCAGATTTTTTTTCTTTCATAGAAAACCCCAGATGTTTATGTTAATCAACCCGTAGTCCAGTTACAAGTTATATTTTCATTTTTGCTGGAAACCGCCTGATATTTTGGTTAATCAGCCCGCAGTCCATATCAAATGCCTTTTTAGAAATATCTATATCTTTTGAACCCTGCCTCTAAATTTAACATATTAATAGGGAATTTGTTTAGAAAAATGTTTAAAATCTGAATATGATGTCATTTTACCTGTTAACCATTTTGAAAAATTCAATTTAGGGAGCAACCTTAATCAATAATGCATGATTCGTCTTTCTTTTGTACCGGTGCTGATCCGGATTGGAAATGAACACCTTAGCAAAACCATATTGGACACAAAAGAAATAAGCTATAACCACGCATGCACGCCTCTTCGAAACATCGCATGCAAACGGATTTCTCATCTTATGCCAGGAGAGAGAAGCCTTAGGATTGAACACATTCAAATGAGTTGTGATTGTGTGAGCACTGAGGCGACCGTCGGCGAGGGTGGGAAGAAGGATAAGCGGAAACACAGATGGGACGCCATGTGTTGAGATAAAGGATGTGGACCTATAGGGGTCTTCAGTGATGGTTATTCGGTTAGGGGTGTGTGGTTATTTTTTCTCCTGTTGGAACAGACGGACGCTTTTGCTAGTATAGGACCAAAGGGAGTAGCTATTTAGGGCATGTTTGGAAGCTGGCTACCTTCCTGAATTCTCCAACTCCCACTCTGCCAGCAAGGAAGCCTAATTTTCTGCAGAGTGGTGACACGTCCTGCAACGCACAACTGCTCCTCTCGTCGGCATAGGTTGGTAGCCCATGATCGTTTAGATGTTTTTTGGCCCATGTAGCTATACGTTCGACGGAAGGCTCGACGGAGCATGTCACCTGGCTGCTGGCGGTGAGCAAAGGAGGGAGTTGAGCAGGTCGGGCATCCGAGTGTGATGAGGATGGGGCCGTTGTAGGGGAACGTGAGATGTTAACTATGTCAAAGTAGCCCTCTAACTTCTGCAACTAAGTTATACCTCCATCCGATCTAGCATCGGAAGTTACAACGCCTCCAAGGTGTTCACACATACCTAAATAGAAACACCTGGACCAACACAAAGAGCAATGGAGAAGAACTAGATCTAATCTGGAGAGAAAGAAAGCTGGCCAACTAGAGTTGACATGACACAACCAACAGGTGAGGGTTGACTAGAGGCTTTGAGGTTTCTCTCCTGGTGCACCCCTGGTCCCCTTATATAGGTGGCTAGGAGGAGGAGGGTCGACCGACCTAGGAAGTGACTCCTCCTAGGGTTTTCTTTCCCTCCAAGGCATGGTGGGCTCATATGACTTGGGCCCTATTGAGCTGCCTTGCCCCCCAAGCAAGGGGACCGACCTAACATAAACCTTTCATAGTTTTTGAACCTTCCGAGCCCATCCAGAAGCCTTCCAGATATCATTGGACACGTCAAGACCTTCCGAAATGTTTTTAAACCTTCTGAAACACTATCGGAACCCTTATCTTTCATTCTCCATTAGATTCTAGAATACCTTGATGTCGCTAAACCTTAATAAGTGTGTGATCCTCGAGCATATGTGGACATGTTTAGAACACCTTCCAATCAATAATTATTAGCAGGACTTGGACAACCAAAATGATTCCCACATGTCATCCAAGATCTTTATTGAGCGAACCTTGTATTATTAGATACAACTTCCTTTGCCTCACGATACGTTACATAATCCAACGCAAGACGTTAGCAACTATCCTCGTGATCAACATCTTGATCACAATACCTAGTTATCCTTGTTATCGGTTGTTAGCCTTTTCTCATTTCCTTATTTTGGTATCCCCATGACTAACTCCTTAGTCACTACTTGGCCAGACAATGCTAGGCACTGTAATTCCGAGTGGACCTAGAGTTTATCTCTCCATCACCGGAGGGGCAAATCCCAGTCTTCACGTATCTAGTACCATGACATACTTTTCGATGTCTCAAAAGTAACCTTTATAGTCACGTAGTTACGTCTTAACATTGGGAAACCCCAAGAAACCACTCGATATCCAGGTGCACAATATTCTCCTGGTCTGAGGACGCAATTAAGAACACATCATGAGAAAATACATACAACCGTATTTCATAAATTGGCCGTGTATCCAAGAAAATCCAACACAATTGTTACCCTAACAATGTGTTCTCATTATTGCCGACATCATTTTTACATTAGTCATGCCCATCATTAGGAAAATAATACATTAGCTAGTTAATAGGCCTTATTAGGGATTTCTTATAGTGCTTATTATTCCACACATCAATTTGGTTTTCCTTTGAATCTCATATTCAAGAACTATTAGAAAGTTGAATTGAATTGGTCTAATTTTGGACTTTCCAATCTATTTTTGTAACATCCCAAATTTTCAATTTGGAATGTTATACATAGGTCATTCATGCATATCATATTTTATTGCATTTCGTTTCGCGATCCTCGAAATTCTAAGCAACTCAAGGACCCTCGGAGAGAGTTGGGGATTTCACCGTTTTCATATTTGAATTTTATCAAATATCGAAACGAGGATCATTTGTTTTATTATTTTTCTCTCCGAAAATATTTCATATTAAAATATATGAGAGGAGATAATATGAATTCTCCAAAATAAATGAAATATTGGAGGAAAAATATTAAAATCAAATATTTGATGTTATTCGGATTTTATTGCTATTTTATTTGAATTAGAAAAATGCACGTTGTTCAAAATTGCATTATAGGCCCAAATAAATGTTCACCTTGTCCGGCATACTTTTAGAGGACGGGGAAAATTTATTTCGGAATTTTTGGAGTCCGTTTAGTATTTCTTTTCTTTCTTTTTCTACACGTTGAAATATTAAAAAAAAAGAAAACCGACTCCGGGCCGTATCCGACCGGGACTCTGGGGGGGGGGGGGCTTTATAAGCCGGGGCCCCCAGCCCACCCGCCAGCCCATTGCAGGCCGCTCCCCACTGCCCAAACCCTAGCCGCCGCCGCCGCTGCCCACGCCACCGCTGCGCGCGCCGCCGCCGCCTGTAGCGACCAGACCTCAAACAGTCTAGTCTCTGTGCATCAGTGTCATCCTTGGATCGGTAATGCTGACATGCATAGTACTTTGAAAGATTTATAACAGAGTAGCAATCACACACTTATTACATCGGATAGTTCAAGAGAACTCAATACAATAAATATGGCTTAAGGCCATCTAAAATACGATAACAGCAGAAGGCTTGGAAGATAAAGTGAGTCCATCAACTCCAACGGCATCACTGAGTATAAGACCACGACCTAAGGCTCCTTACTCGCCGTCTGAAAAGTCTGCAACATGATACGTTGCAGCCCGAAAACGGGTCAGCACATGGAATATGCTGGCAAAGTAACACATAGAGAGTAATGAACAGAATAATGCTATCACTACATGCATATTTGGCTGGTGGAAAGCTCTATGGTTACAGTTTTGCGAAAAGCCAATTTTTCCCTACCACAAAGGAATAAATTTTATTTAACTATCATGGTGGTTGTTAAACATTGAGAAGGTACCTCCAACTCAATCCCAATTAAGAACGTGATTAACCCAATCAAATTAAATTAACTAACATGATGATGAGATTCACATGATAATCCAAGAACTAGATACTCAAGATGTCCATAACCGGGGACACGGCTAATCATGATTAGTTTGTACACTCTGCAGAGGTTTGTGCACTTTTCCCCACAAGACTCGATCGCCTCCGCTTGATTTCTCGCACTACATGGTGTTTGAGAAACGGATGACCGAGACACAGTCTTTCAGAAACACTACTCTTTACTCCGGGTGGACAGTTACACCTACTTTCCCCTACATCTGCTAGCCCACCTCTTCAAGAGGTCATGTAACCTACTCAACTATGCTAGAGCCCATAATAGCTTGTGGCTGCACACGGAAGTTTCTAGCATGAATAATCTCACGATCCCTTTGAGTCTGGGTGGCGGTCCATAGGATGATCACACGGGTACTCCGGGATATCCAAAAATACAGGCAACACTGGTTTCTCCAGGTGCCTCAATCCACCCAGATGTAAATTAAAATAGCCACCTTAAGTTGAACCATAAATTAATAATCTCACATCTGTCATGAAGAATTCACTCAAACCCAATCCACGTCTACGAGCATAGCATAGCAGTATAAGCAAACGTAGAAGTAACTCCCAAAGGTTTGATAGTAAACAAGACAATAGGTACTACCTCATCTACTTCCCAAAACCCACATATTAATCAGATCCTAATCATGCAACTGCTTGATGATTGATCTAATGCAATAAAACTGGGTGATGAAAAGTATGATCAAAGTGTTACTTGCCTTGCTGATGATCCGTGAAACCTAGAGACTCGTAGTAGCACGCTTCGCACTCCGGGTACTCTATCGCAAACAAACAATACATACATAAGCAATCAAGCAAGGGTGCACGAAATAAAACTCAAAATAAGAGATCTAACCAGAAAGTTCAACTTAAGAACTCCGGTTTGCAAAAAGAATCAATTCAAACGAAGCAACGAAGGTCAAACAGCGAAAGAAACAAGCTTCGTTTACTAATCTGGATCTAAATAAAATTTTACAGTAGCAAAAACTTATTTGAGTTGGTTAAACGGAAAGAGAATTTCGAGAAGAAACTCTAGGCGCTTGAATCGCCTGATTCCGATAAACGAGCGAAAAGTTATACTAAAACGAAAAACAGATCAAAAATCGCGATCAGGAATAATCGCGGAAAATCCGAGAAAAAGAAAAACTGACGAACAGGCTAACGATCGAACGTTCGCTGTCTGTAAAAAAAGAAAACCGTTCGTTAAAATGAACGAACGAACGGGCGTTCGCTATTTAACTAAACCGGAAAAAATAAACCGATCTAATATAAAAAAAGCATCTCGGTTTCAAAATAAAACCGAACGGTTTTTCAAGAAAAACCGGCGGCTACCTCGGTTCGCGTGATGGTGGCAGCGGCGAGCGGCTCCGGCGGGTGGCGGCGTCGGGCGGGCGGCGGCGGACGACGGCGGGGCTCCGGCGGGTGGCGGGTCGGGCGTCGGGGTGACGCGGGCGGCGGCGGCTAGGGTTTCGGGGCGGCGGCGACTTGGGCTGAGGCGGGGCTCGGGCCGCGGCTTTAAAGGCCGGCCGGCTAAGGTGTCCGGGTCGGACACGGCCTGTAAGGCGGTTGACTTAAAAAAAAAATTCGGACGTGCAGAAAAAGTAAGAAAAGAAATACTAAACGGACTCCAAAAATCCCGAAATAAATTTTCCTCGTCCTCTAAAAATAAGCCGGACAAGATGAACATTTATTTGGGCCTAAAATGCAATTTTGAAAAACGCGTATTTTTCCTAATTCGAATAAAATCAAATAAAATCAAATATTTGTTTTTAATATTTTCCTCCAATATTTCATTATTTGTGGAGAAGTCATTTTATCCCCTCTCATATATTTTGATATGAAATATTTTCGGAGAGAAAAATAATTAAAACAAATGATCCTATTTTCAAAATTTGAGAAAACCCAAATATGAAAATAACGAAATCCCCAACTCTCTCCGTGGGTCCTTGAGTTGCGTGAAATTTCTAGGATCGCAAATCAAAATGCAATAAAATATGATATGCATGATGATCTAATGTATAACATTCCAAATTGAAAATTTGGGATGTTACACCGCCGCCGCCACCCGCCGCAGCCGCGCCGCCGCCCGCCGCCGTCGCCGTGCCGCATCTCGCCGTTGACCGCCGTTGACCGGTCGGTTTTCTTCTTTTTTAATTTTTCCGGTTTATTTCTTAGATCAGTTTTTCCGTCGGTTTATTTATTTTGCTAACGTTCGTCCGTTCATTCGTTTAAACGAACGCCGTTCACCCGTTTGTCACAGACAGCGAACGTTCGTTCGTTAGCCTGTTCGTCAATTTTTCTTTTTCTCGGGTTTTTCGTGTGTGATTTCTGATCCGATTTTCGTTTTAGTTTATCTTTTCGCTCGTTTATCGGAATCAGGTGATTCAAGCGCCTAGATCTTCGTCTCGAAGCCCTCTTTCTGTTTAACCAACTTGAACAAGATTTTGATACTGTAAAATTTGACTTTAGTCCAGATTAGTAATCGGATCTTGTTTCTTTCGCCGTTTGAGTTTCGTTGCTCCGTTTGATTTGATTCTTTTTGCAAACAGGAGTTCTTAAGTTGAACTTTCTGGTTAGATCTTCTTATTTGAGTTTTACCCGTGCATGTTTGCTTGATTGCTTATGTGTGTTATTGTTTGTTTGTGATAGAATTTCCGGAGTGCGAAGCGTGCTACTACGAGTCTCTAGGATTTGTACATCGTCAGCAAGGCAAGTAACACATTGATCATACCCCTTTATTACCTAGTTTTTATGCATTAGTACAACCCTCACACATTGCATGAGTAGGATCTCTTAACATGTGGGTTTGGGAATTAGATGATGAGGTAGAACCTATTTCCTGTTTTAATATCAAACCCTTGGGAGTTACTTCTACGTTATGCTTATATTGCTATGCTATGCTCATAGACGTGGATTGGGTTTGAGTGTATCCATGACAGATGTGAGTTGTTAATTAATGGTTCAACTTAAGGTGGCAACTTTAATACACATCTGGGTGGATTGCTTGTTTGGGCACCTGGAGAATCCAGTGTTGTCCTACGATATCCCGGAGTACCCGTGTGATCATCCTACGGTCCGCCACCCAGGCTCAAAGGGATCATAAGATTATTCATGCTAGAAACTTCCGTGTGCAGCTACAAGACATTATGGGCTCTGGCATAGTTGAGTATGTTGTGTGACCTCTTTTAGTGGTGGGCTAGCAGATGTAGAGGGAAATTAGGTGTAACTGTCCACCCAGAGTAAAGAGTTAATGCTTCTGAAAGACTGTGTCTCGGTCATCCGTTTCTCAAACACCATGTAGTGCGAGAAATCCAACGGAGGAGATTGAGTCTTGTGGGGAAAAGTGCGCAAACCTCTGCAGAGTGTACAAACTAATCATGGTTAGTCGTGTCCCCGGTTATGGACATCTTGAGTATCTAGTACTTGGATTATCCTATTGCATCTCATCACTCTAATTTAATTTGTTGGGTTAATAATTACCTTTAATTGGGATTGAGTTGGAGGAACCTTCTCAATGATGTTTCAATTACCATGATAGTTAAATAAAATTTATTCCTTTGTTGTAGGAAAAAATTGGCTTTTTCGCAGAAATCCTATAACCATAGAGCCTCCACCAGCCATATATGCATATAGTGATAGCATTATCTGTTCATTGTTCTACTGTGTTATATTGCCAGCATATTCCATGTGCTGGCCCGTTTTCGGGCTGCAACGTATTATGTTGCAGACTTTTCAGACAGTGAGTAATGGTGCGATAGGTCGTTGTCATACACTCAGCTATGCTATTGGAGTTGATGGGCTCACTTTATCTTTCAAGCCTTCCGCTGTTATCGTGTTAGATGGCCTTAAGCCATATTTAATGTATTAAGTTCTCTTTTGAGACATTCGATGTAATAAGTGTGTGATTGCTACTCTGTTATAAATCCTTCGAGTACTGTGTGTGTCAGCATTACCGATCCAGGGATGACACTGAAGCACAGAGACCTGACCGTTTGAGGCCGAGTCCCTACAAGATGGTATCAGAGCACACGCTGAATGTAGGACATGATCACTAAGAAAAGCCATAGGTCACTCTTCTCTACTCATATCTGACTCCTCTCCATTTTCTACTCTTTAGGATGGCGGACTCGAGGAACAAGTTTGCACAACCGGATGAAGACACCCCCTTTGGACGACACTTGAAGGAAGTCACTAGATACCTGAACATTGGAATACCAAGCTTCACCGAGACCTACAACGCCACTTTACCAGAAGAGGAACGCTGGATGATTCAAGTTCAAGTTCCAGGAAGGACATTCATGCCAGTCACGGAGCCCATAGAGTTTTCCTTTGATGCACCCACCTGGAGTCTAGGCAAGAGCATGGCAGCCCACATCACCATGGGACGCATTGGAGAAGTTTACCACAAGGATCCCAAGGATACTATCTACCAGATTTGTGGGCGCCGAGATGAGCAATGGGAGATAGTCAGCACCAGGAAGGACAGGTCCATTGCAACATTCATCCAAGAGTTAAACCAGCACATTCGACGCCAGGAGAACCAGATGTGCGCAGGCATGATAGATTTGAAGAAGGCAATGACAAGGATCACCGAGTTAGAGGAGGAACTCAAGTCTACACGCGATGGATATGAGGAGGAAATCACGACACTATTGGAGAAGAACGACGACCTGATAAAGAAGATCGGAGTATTCATGGGAGATCCCGCGCCAGGAGGAGAGGACGGCGATTCCACCTGCCCGGAGAACTACATCATCATCGACGACACCGACTCCGACGATAGTGATGATGACTTTGAAGACGAAGCTGGAGCGGCCATCATGGAGTCTTCCACCGATCAAAATTTCTAGTAGACCACCATATGATCAGTAGTGTTTCCCCATGTAAATAGTATAGTCCGAGCACTGTAACAATAGTTAGATCGATTGTATGCCCTTGCTTGATGGATTGAGTGATATGTTTGTGTTTGTCTCATGTGCATATGGGTAGTGTTCTCTCACTAGACCTAATTTCTATTTAATCTCTTCCCTCTAAACCCATCAGATGCCTCCGAGACGTGACACCGGATTTGTCTTCCCACCGGAGATCACCCAGTTGATCCAGCAGCAGAATGCCTTGATGCAGATACTAGTCCAGAACCAAGGCAATAATAACAACAACAACAACAACCCTCCTCCAGTTGACAACTTAGCCCGTTTTCTGAGGTTACAGCCGCCGGTGTTTTCCAGTAGCACTGAGCCAATAGTTGCGGATGACTGGTTACGCAAGATTGGAAGGGAGTTGACCACCGCCGGTTGCACTGATGCTGAGAAGGTGCGTTTTGCCGCACACCAATTGGATGGACTAGCAACATCATGGTGGGAGAATTACACAACCACTTTTCCCATAGCCAATGTCACTTGGGATCAGTTTCAGCAAGCATTCCGCACAGCCCATGTCTCAACTGGAGCCATGAGCATGAAGAAGCATGAGTTTCGCAACTTACGCCAGGGAAATCGTACTGTGGCTCAGTACGTAGATGAGTTTAGTAAGCTATCTCGTTATGCCCCTAATGATGTGGCCACAGATGCCGCGAAGCAGGAGAAGTTTATGGAAGGGCTAAATGATGAGATGAGCATGCAGTTGATGGTGGCAACATTCAACAACTACCAGGAGTTGGTAGACAAGGCTCTTATGATTGAAGGGAAGAAGCAGCAGATTGAGAGCCGCAAGAGGAAGTATGGACAAGGAAAGTACAATTCTGGAGCTCAGCAAAAGCCGCATTTCACCCCGAACTCGGGAGGACTTGTCCATAACCATGGAGGTCACAACCACAATGGAGGAATTTCCCACAACACAATGGTTCCAAGAATGGAAACGGGAATGGAGCAGGCAGCAATCAGAAGCGCTCTAACCCAGCCACACCTGCCAAGAAGGACCTAAGTCACATTACTTGTTTCAAGTGCGGGAAGACTGGACACTATGCCACTGAGTGCCCAGAAGCAAAGAATAGCAATGGCAATGGAAGCGCTGGGAAGAAGCCCAACCCTTTCAATAGGGGACAAGTGAACCACGTGAATGTGGAGGAAGTTGAGGAGCAGCCTGATGCAGTTATTGGTAAGTTTTTGGTTAAGTCTTTTACTGCAATTGTTCTTTTCGATACTGGTGCATCACATTCATAAATATCAAGGGGATTCGTGGATAAGTATAAGTTGCCCACTAAGGTACTTAGGACACCAATGTTAGTAAGCTCGCCAGGAGCAGAATATATGGCAAGTCAAGGATGTTTTCAGATGCCATTGACCATTGGAAGCCATGTTTTCCCCTCGGACCTGATAATTTTGGAGTCACAAGGTTTGGATGTGATACTAGGAATGGATTGGCTATCGATGTATGGAGGAAACATTGATTGCGCGAGTAAGTCAATTTTACTCACCACCCCGGAGGGAAAAAGGATCAAGTATGTATCCAGGCATGCGCCAAGGAGGACCCAAGTAAATTCTCTCACGGGAGTTGTTCAGGAGGAAGTGCCAGTACTGAAGGATTACCCGGATGTATTTCCGGAGGAGTTACCAGGCATGCCACCAGATCAAGATATCGAGTTTTTGATAGAGCTGTTGCCAGGCACCGGACCTATATCGAAGAGACCATACCGGATGCCCGCAAACGATCTGGAGGAAATTAAGAAGCAGATTAAGGAGTTATTGGAGAAAGGTTACATTCGAAGAAGTTCATCACCATGGGGAGCCCCAGTGCTTTTGGTTGAGAAGAAGGATGGATCCTTAAGGATGGTTGTTGATTATCGTGCTTTGAATGAAGTAACAATCAAGAATATGTATCCACTGCCGATGATCAATGATTTGTTTGATCAGTTGCAAGGAGCTAAGGTGTTTTCGAAGATTGATCTGCGATCAAGATATCACCAGTTGAAGATTCGGGAGAAGGATATACCTAAGACAGCCTTCACCACAAGGTACGGACTGTATGAGTATACGGTTATGTCATTTGGATTGACTAACGCCCCTGCTTATTTCATGAGTATGATGAACAAAGTGTTCATGGAGTTCTTGGATATGTTTGTCGTGGTGTTTATAGATGATATTTTGGTATACTCGAAGAATGAAGAGGAGCACAAGGAACATTTGTGTTTGGTTCTCGAGAAGCTCAGGGAACACGAGTTGTATGCCAAGTTCAGCAAATGTGAGTTTTGGTTGAAGGAAGTTGGATTTCTTGGACATGTTATATCAGGAGAAGGTATAGCAGTGGATCCCACCAAGGTTCAGTCAGTCACTGAGTGGTTGGCACCCACCTCAGTCGGAGAGATCCACAGTTTTCTTGGACTCGTGGGATACTATCGGAGATTTATTGAAAATTTCTTTAAGATTGCAAAGCCTATGACGGCATTGTTGAAGAAGGACACTAAGTTCCATTCGACTGATGAATGTGAAGCAAGTTTCCAGGAGTTGAAGAAATATTTGACTACAGCCCCAGTGCTGATTCTACCGGATATACGCAAGGATTTCCAACTGTATTGCGACGCCTCTCTCTTAGGACTTGGAGGAGTACTTATGCAAGACGGGAGAGTTATTTCGTATGCCTCACGACAACTGAAACCGCACGAGTTGAATTATGCCACACATGATTTGGAGTTAGCAGCTGTGGTACATGCGCTCAAGACATGGAGACATTTTCTTATTGGAAACCGTTGCGATGTGTACACGGATCACAAGAGTTTGAAGTACATCTTCACACAGAAGGAGCTTAACCTTAGGCAGAGGAGATGGTTGGAGCTCATAAAGGATTATGACATGAAGCTGCACTATAATCCCGGGAAGGCCAATGTCGTAGCGGACGCTTTGAGCCGTAAGAGTTATGTGAACACCCTCGTAAGCGGAGGAATGCCAAATGAGTTAGCCGAGGATCTTAGGGAGCTACGTTTGGAGATTGTTCCTAGAGGTTATGTTGTAGCAATGGAAGTTCAGTCTACATTGTTGGGAAAAATTCGAGAAGCTCAGAAGGATGACAAGGAGATTGCCAAGATAAAGGAGAAGATGAGTGAAGGAAAAGCCAAAGGTTTTAGTGAGGATGAGCACGACACCTTATGGTTTGAGGACCGGATATATGTGCCCAATAATGCAGAGACCAGGAAGTTGATACTACAGGAAGCTCATGACTCGCCATACTCGATACACCCCGGAAACACTAAGATGTATTTGGATTTGAAGGAGCGTTTCTGGTGGACTGTATGAAGAAGGATATTGCCGAGTATGTAGCAGTATGTGAAGTATGTCAGAGAGTGAAGGCAGAACATCAGAAGCCATCAGGACTACTGCAGCCTATGCTGATACCCGAATGGAAGTGGGATAAGCTTGGCATGGATTTTATCACCGGATTGCCCAAGACCCGATCGGGATATGATTCTATCTGGGTAGTAGTGGATCGCTTGACCAAAGTAGCCCACTTTATCCCAGTGAAAACCACTTATACAAGTGCGAAGTTGGCCAAGATATACATGACCAGGATCGTATGTCTGCACGGAGTTCTGAGGACCATCTCGTATCAGATAGAGGAACACAGTTTACCTCAAAGTTTTGGCACCAGCTGCACCAGACTTTGGGAACCAGGCTAGAGTTCAGTACGGCATTTCACCCGCAGACAGATGGACAGACCAAGAGAGTCAATCAGATTCTAGAGGACATGTTGAGAGCTTGTGCGCTAGATTACGGATCTAGTTGGGATGACAACTTGCCCTACGTGGAGTTCTCGTACAACAACAGCTACCAGGACAGTTTGAAGATGGCATCTTTCGAAGCCCTGTATGGAAGAAGATGCCGAACATCGTTGATGTGGGATGAAGTTGGAGACCGCCAGTTGTTTGGACCGGATTTGATTAAGGAATCTGAAGAGAAGGTTAAGCTGATTCGGGATAGACTGAAGGTAGCTCAGTCCCGACAGAAGAGTTATGCAGATTCGAAATGCAAGGAGGTAGTCTATGAAATCGGATACAGAGCGTATCTGCGAGTGTCACCTCTTCGAGGAGTTAAACGTTTTGGAGTTAAAGGAAAGTTAGCCCTGAGATTTGTGGGACCGTACCGTGTTTTGGAACGCATGGGAGAGGTTGCCTACAAGTTGGAGTTACTCGAAGGACTGTCGGGAGTGCATGATGTGTTTAACGTTTCCCAGTTGAAGAAGTGCCATGCAGAGATGGCCGATATTCCTCTGAGAGATAAAGTGCCCCTGGAAGCGATTCAGTTGGATAGTGATTTGACATATGAGGGGAAACCTGTCAAGATTCTAGAGTTTGCCAGCCGAGTTACTCGCAGCAAGGTTATCAAGTTTTGCAAAGTACAGTGGAGCCACCATACTGATGATGAAGCCACTTGGGAACGAGAGGATGATCTGCGCAAAGACCACCCGCACCTATTTTCTAGCCAACCCGAATCTCAAGGGCGAAATTCATCTTAAGGGGGGTAGGTTTGTAACATCCCAAATTTTCAATTTGGAATGTTATACATAGGTCATTCATGCATATCATATTTTATTGCATTTCGTTTTGCGATCCTCGAAATTCTAAGCAACTCAAGGACCCTCGGAGAGAGTTGGGGATTTCACCATTCTCATATTTGAATTTTATCAAATATCGAAACGAGGATCATTTGTTTTATTATTTTTCTCTCCGAAAATATTTCATATTAAAATATATGAGAGGAGATAATATGACTTCTCCAAAATAAATGAAATATTGGAGGAAAAATATTAAAATCAAATATTTGATGTTATTCGGATTTTATTGCTATTTAATTTGAATTAGGAAAAATACACGTTTTTCAAAATTGCATTATAGGCCCAAATAAATGTTCGCCTTGTCCGGCATACTTTTAGAGGACGGGGAAAATTTCTTTCGGGATTTTTGGAGTCCGTTTAGTATTTCTTTTCTTTCTTTTTCTGCACGTCGAAATATTTTAAAAAAAGGGAAACCGACTCCGGGCAGTACCCGACCGGGACTCCGCCCGGGGGGCTTTATAAGCCGGGGCCCCCCTGCCCCCCAGCCCACCCGCCAGCCCACTGCAGCCCGCGCCCCGCCGCCCAAACCCTAGCCGCCGCCGCCGCCTGCTGCCACTGCCGTGCTGCGCCGCCGCCGCTGCCACCCGCCGTAGCCGCGCCGCCGCCGCGCCGGATCTCGCCGTTGACCGGTCGGTTTTCTTCGGATAAACCCCGGTTTTTTTATTTTTCCGGTTTATTTCTTAGATCGGTTTTTCCGTCGGTTTATTTATTTTGCGGACGTTCGTCCGTTCGTTCGTTTAAACGAACGCCGTTCACCCGTCTGTCACAGACAGCGAACGTTCGTTCGTTAGCCTGTTCGTCAGTTTTTCTTTTTCTCGGGTTTTTCGTGATTATTTCCGACCGCGATTTCTGATCGATTTTCGTTTTAGTTTATCTTTTCGCTTGTTTATCGGAATCAGGCGATTCAAGCACCTAGATCTTTGTCTCGAAGCCCTCTTTCTGTTTAACCAACTTGAACAAGATTTTGATACTGTAAAATTTGACTTTAGTCCAGATTAGTAATCGGATCTTGTTTCTTTCGCCGTTTGAGTTTCGTTGCTCCGTTTGATTTGATTCTTTTTGCAAACAGGAGTTCTTAAGTTGAACTTTCTGGTTAGATCTTCTTATTTGAGTTTTACCCGTGCATCTTTGCTTGATTGCTTATGTGTGTTATTGTTTGTTTGCGATAGAATTTCCGGAGTGCGAAGCGTGCTACTACGAGTCTCTAGGATTTGCAGATCGTCAGAGGGGAAAGTCACAAATTGATCATACCCCTCTATTACCCAGTTTTTATGCATTAGTTACAACCCTCACACATTGCATGAGTAGGATCTCTTAACATGTGGGTTTGGGAAGTAGATGATGAGGTAGAACCTATTTCCTGTTTTAATATCAAACCCTTGGGAGTTACTTCTACGTTATGCTTATATTGCTATGCTATGCTCGTAGACGTGGATTGGGTTTGAGTGTATCCATGGCAGATGCGAGTTGTTAATTAATGGTTCAACTTAAGGTGGCAACTTTAATACACATCTGGGTGGATTGCTTGTTTGGGCACCTGGAGAATCCAGTGTTGTCCTAGGATATCCCGGAGTACCCGTGTGATCATCCAACGGTCCGCCACCCAGGCTCAAAGGGATCATAAGATTATTCATGCTAGAAACTTCCGTGTGCAGCCACAAGCCATTATGGGCTCTGGCATAGTTGAGTATGTTGTGTGACCTCTTTCAATGGTGGGCTAGCAGATGTAGAGGGAAAGTAGGTGCAACTGTCCACCCAGAGTAAAGAGTTAATGCTTCTGAAAGACTGTGTCTCGGTCATCCGTTTCTCAAACACCATGTAGTGCAAGAAATCTAACGGAGGAGATCGAGTCTTGTGGGGAAAAGTGCGCAAACCTCTGCAGAGTGTACAAACTAATCATGGTTAGCCGTGTCCCCGGTTATGGACATCTTGAGTATCTAGTACTTGGATTATCCTATTGCATCTCATCACTCTAATTTAATTTGTTGGGTTGATAATTACCTTTAATTGGGATTGAGTTGGAGGAACCTTCTCAATGATGTTTCAATTACCATGATAGTTCAATAAAATTTATTCCTTTGTTGTAGGGAAAAATTGGCTTTTCGTACAAATCCTATAACCATAGAGCCTCCACCAGCCATATATGCATATAGTGATAGCATTATCTGTTCATTGTTCTACTGTGTTATATTGGCAGCATATTCCATGTGCTGACCCGTTTTCGGGCTGCAACGTATTATGTTGCAGACTTTTCAGACGACGAGTGAAGGTGCGATAGGTCGTTGTCATACACTCAGCTATGCCGTTGGAGTTGATGGACTCACTTTATCTTCCAAGCCTTCCGCTGTTATCGTGTTAGATGGCCTTAAGCCATATTTATTGTAATAAGTTCTCTTTTGAGACATTCGATGTAATAAGTGTGTGATTTCTACTCTGTTATAAATCCGTCGAGTACTATGTGTGTCAGCATTACCGATCCAGGGATGACACTGAAGCATAGAGACTTCACCGTTTGAGGTCGGGTTGCTACAGTTTTTATCTTACTTAATTCTATCTATGCCATGCAATTATAGCATAGAAAATAAAATTAATCATGAACATGTAAATAGAATATAAAAATTTTATTTATTGGTTTTAGGGCATATTTGCAACAGAGGTGGTACTTGGGGATGGGATGGTGAATACACTAGAGATGGGGCGGGAGACCTGGTATGGTATCGCGAAGCAACAATGTTGTGTCAGATGGGGTGGCGACCGGGGGGGGGGGGAGTGGAGGGGGGCTCCTAGGGTTAGGAGCCAGGTGAAGAAAGGGGACGAGGAAGAGAAGAAAGTCACTTTGTGAAGCTGGCTCTACGGAGCTATGGTGTTCGGCCTTGCTCCATGTGCGAAGCACGGAGTGTTGGGGAACGTAGCATGTAATTTCAAAAAATTTCCTACGATCACACAAGATCTATCTAGGAGATGCATATCAACGAGAGGGGGAGAGTGTGTCCACATACTCTCGTAGACCGAAAGCAGAAGTGTTTGACAACGTGGTTGATGTAGAAGAACTTCTTCTCATTCCGACCGATCAAGCACCTAACGTACGGCACCTTCGAGTTCTGCACACGTTCAGCTCGATGACATCCCTCGAATTCTTGATCCAGCAAAGTGTCGAGGGAGAGTTCCGTCAGCACGACGGCGTGGTGACGGTGATGGTGAAGTAATCTGCGTAGGGCTTCGCCTAAGCACTACGTGAATATGACCGGAGGCATAAACTGTGGAGGGGGGCACCGCACACGGATAACAATTGTTGGTGTGTGTTCTAGGCGCCCCCTCCCCATGTATATATAGGTGGGAGAGGGAGGGGCGCAACCTTGGGGCACCCCAAGTAGGAGGAATCCTACTTGGGGGCCTGATAACCCACAAGTATTGGGGATCACAACAGTTTTCGAGGGTAAAGTATTTAACCCAAATTTATAGATTCGACACAAGGGGAGCCAAAGAATATTTGAAGGTATTAGCAGCTGAGTTGTCAATTCAACCACACCTAGAGTTTAATTATCTGCAGCAAGGTGATCAGTAGCAAAGTATTTTGATAGTTTTGATAGTAGTGACAGCAGCAATAGTAGCAGTAACAGTGATAGCAGTAATTTTGTAGCAAGTGTAATAGTGATGATAGCAATAGTAACACAACAAGATCAATAAGGATAAATTCATAGGCATTGGATCGGTGACTTGTTGGATGATATTCATCATGTGACAGTTACAACCTAGGGCGATACGACACTAGTTCCAGTTCATCGATATAATGTAGGCATGTATTCCGTAAATAGTCATACATGCTTTATTAAAAGAACTTGCATGACATCTTTTGTCCTACCCTCCCGTGGCAGCGGGGTCCATATTGGAAAGGGATATTAAGGCCTCCTTTTAATAGAGAACCGGAACAAAGCATTAACACATAGTGAATACATGAACTCCTCAAACTACGGTCATCACAGGGAGTGGGCCCGGTTGTTGTCATTCCGGGGTTGCCGGATCCTAACACGCAATAGGTGACTATAACTTACAAGATCGGATCTAAAACATGGATATAATGATGAATTCATAAATGGTTCAGATCTGAGTTCATGGCACCCGGGCCCAAAGTGACAAGCATTAAGCATAGCAAAGTCATAGCAACATCAATCTAAGAACATAGTGGATACTTGGGATCAGACCCTAACAAAACTAACTCGATTACATGATGGATCTCATCCAACTCCTGACCGACCAGCGAGCCTATGAAGGAATTACTCACTCCCGGTGGGGAGCATCATGCAATTGGCGATGGAGAAGGGTTGGTGATGACGAAGAATGAAGACCCCCCTCTCCGAAGCCCCAAACGGACTCCAGATTTGCCCTCCCGAGGAAGAACAGGGCTTGGTGGCGGCTTCGTCTCGTGGATCACAATAATTTCTTTCTCCCTGATTTTTTTCTGGAAATATGTGATTTTATAGTATCAGGGGGTCGTCACCGGGCCACCAGGTGGGTACAACCCACCTGGGCGCGCCAGGAGATGGGGGCGCGCCCTGGTGGGTTTTGCCCACCCAAGTGCCCCTCTCTGGCAGGTCTTGGCTCCAGAAATTCTTATTATTGATATAAAAAATCCTCGCAAAGTTTTGTTCCATTCCGAGAACTTTTATTTCTGCTAAAAAACAACACCATGGTAGTTCTGCTGAAAACAGCGTCAGTCCGGGGTTAGTTTTGTTCAAATCATGCAAATTAGAGTCCAAAACAAGAGGAAAAGCGTGAAAAAAGTAGATACGTTGGAGACGTATCAACTCCCCCAAGCTTAAACCTTTGCTTGTCCTCAAGCAATTCAGTTGATAAACTGAAAGTGAGAAAGAAAAACTTTTATGAACTCTTTTGCTCTTGTTTGCATAAATAAGCTTAAACAACACCTAGGTTTTCAGCCAACATTATAACTAACCATGTCAACAATAACACTTAAAGATTATAATGATATATATCAATGACATAATCAGCTAACGAGCAATAACAAAATATCTCAAACAGCAACACGTTGTCAAAACAACCATGATATAATATGACAATAGTGGTATCTCGCTAGCCCTTTCTGAGATCGCAAAACATAAATGCAGAGAACCTTCAAAGTTCAAGCAGTGACTAAACATTGTAATTCATGGTAGAAAAGATCCAGTCATGATGCACCCAACATTAGCTACACACAATGCATAAATCATGACAGCTGTGCTCTACTCAGTTTCTGGCGTTTGTTTTTAGAAGGTGATGACACAACATAAAAGTAAATAGAAAGTCCCTTTCGCAGAGCGAAGCAGTGATTTGTAGAGGTGCCAGAGCTCACTTTTTAAAATAGAGATAAATGATTATTTTGAGACATGCGCCCTTCTTATTCACTTCACGACCATCAGTTATCAACATCTTCCATGCTAAGCACGCTAGTGGCGGTTCCCAAGCGGTAAAAGTAAAGGTTTGGACTCCATTGGGAGTTTTTGTTTGATTATTTAAGAGATGAACTCTTTTTCATGTTTGCAGTTTGGGACTGGGCATCCCTATACCGCCCATTTCCTCGTGCGATGGCGAGTGAATAAACACTCGACCTGAGGATAACCCGCTTAGCACGGAAGATATCGACCACCTCCTGTCGTTCCATGAACAATCCAAGCACACAAAAAGGATAATTTTTAGAAGTTTTTAGAGGTGGCACATGCAAATTTACTTAGGACGGCAGGGTAATACCGTATATAGGTAGGTATGGTGGACTCATCTGGAATAACTTTGGGTTTAAGGTTTTTGATGTACAAGCAGAATTCCCACTTAGTACAGGCGAAGGCTAGCAATTAAGATTGAGAAGCGGCCAGCTAGAGAGCAACAACGATCATAACCATGCATTATGCATAAGTAACATTGGACACTAGCATGAGTAGGATATGAACACCACGAACATAAATATTATAGAGGCTATGTTGGTTTTGATTCAACTACATGCATGAACATGTACCAAGTCAAGCGACTCGAACATTCGGAGGAGGATACCATATCATCATACTACATCACAATCATCTTAACGCAATGTTGATATCCAAGATAAATCATTATCAACTCCGAGTTACTTATGCATGGCATGAGAAACTATAATCTCTAATTGCCATTGCAAACATGTTTACTCATAATGGGCTGAAGCCTGGATACTAGGTTAAACATATTTACACAAACAGAACAAGTCGAGTTCATACCAGTTTCTCTTTGCCATGACCAGTTCCTCGAATGTCGTCATTATTGCCTTTCACTTACACGACCGAACGATATGAAAATAATAATAATGGTGCAAGAGTGCCATGGACTAAGCTGGAATTTGCAAAACATTTTATTCAACAGGAGAAGACAATGTAAAATGGGCTCTCTATTATTTCAACATTTATTCATATGAGAGCCACCCAACATTTTCATCATGGTCTTCTCCTCGGTAAGACTCAAATAAAAAGAAAAGAAATTCAGAGAAACACACTGAAATATTTTTGGAGTTTTTGGTTTTCTTCAACAAGCAAATAGAAAGCAAAAAAAATGAGAAAAACTATTTACACGGGAAACCTCCCAACAAGCAAAAGAAGAACAAGGAAATCTTTTTGGGTTTTGTTTTTAATACTACTACTAAGCATGCATAGAAAGTAAATTACTACAACTATTTTTTTGGGTTTTTCTAAAGTTTTTCAAACACACAAGAAGAAAGCAAGAAAATAAGTCTAAGCATGATACAATGAAAAAGTGTGAACACCGACAAATGGAATGATATGTAGACATGAATGTAATGTCGGTGAGAAACACGTACTCCCCCAAGCTTAGGCTTTTGTCCTAACTTGGTAATCGATCAGTAGCCTGGAGGGTAGTAGTTGGCGTGGTAGCTCACAGAGGCTCTTGGTGCGGATGCCTCGGCACGCCGTGCCGCCACCACTGCTGCATTATGAGCTCGGGCCTCGCTCTCAAGAACAAAATATCTTTCCTTGCTGTTATAGTCAAAAAGAGCAGGAGCAGGCAAATATGTGTCCACAACATGTGATTGGTTAAACAAAAAATTATAAGTGAAGTTATCAGCCCTTCCCTTGAGAATCTTATGCTCTTTTAAGGCATCACAATCTAAATACAAGGTGGGTAGGATAGGATCAAAGGGAAAAGGTGAAACACTCACCCCTCGTGCTAGACGTGTGGCATAAATTCCACCATAGAACCAGCCCCTTTTGGCGTTATGCTGAAGTCTACGTGCAACAATCGCTCCAAGGTTATAATTCCTTTCACCAGTGAGAGCGGTGTGAATGAGGCTCAAATCTGGCGAACAAAGTATGCTACAGTCTTGCTTGCCTACTATGCATTTCCCGTTAAATAATGCAAAGTACTGAATTGCGGGAAAGTGAATGCTCTTTATTCTTCCTTGTCTCACTCCTCTATTTTCACCGTAACAAAGGCTAGTCAAGAAAGACTCATACTCAGCCTTTGGTGGCTCATCAAGCGAACCCCAAAATGGGAGTTTGCAATGGTAAGCAAAGTTCTCCAATGGAATAGTAAATGGATTATCATAAAGCATAAACGACACCCTAGACTCACATGGAAAATATTTAAATCCTTTGACAAATGATTCAATGAGAAGTTGGTGTTGTTCACACTTATCTGAAAGGTAGGGCCGAGGCCGGCATTGTGAACATATTGCTCAAATTCCTCCTTGATGCCCACACGCACCATATATTCATCGCTAGGCCATAAACATGTCTTGGTGGCGGCATCTCACGTGGAACTTTCACTCGGTTCAACATAAGACCGACGAGCAGAACTGTCACTAGAAGATGCCCCCGAGGATCGTCTCCTCAAAGAACTCCTTCCAAATAGGTTCATCATGTCCGCGTACAATTTTCTGAAAATAATTTTTTTTGGGGTGACAAAAATTTGTCAACAAAACTTTATAAGATTGATAGCAACTACTCATAGGGACACATAGAGGCCATATCAAGCATTCAAACTACTTAGAACACTAAGAATTCAACATGCAAGCACATCTACAACAGCACGAAGAGTAGCTAATTATTCAAAGTATAAACCACTAAAACAAAAACTAATTGGACAAATGGTGGAGTTACATACCAGGCAACAATCCCCGGAAACAGTTTCAGAAATGGAGTTTCGAGCAAAGAGATCGAAATCCGCGGGTTTGAGCTCAAGAACACGGGAGAGAGAGCAATGAGGATTTTTTTTCTGGAGGTGAGTGATGATGTGGCCTAAAGAGATAAGTGAGGGGGCCCATGTGGGGACCACCACCCACCAGGGCGCGCCTGGGGGTCCTGGTGCGTCCAGGTGGGTTGTGCCCACCTGGTGCACCTCCCTCTGGTATTATTTGCACCAAAAATTCATAAATATTCAGAAAAAATCATATAAAATTTTCAGGGCATTCTGAGAAATTTTATTTTTGGGTCATTTTTTTTGCACGGAAAATTCACAAAACAGATAAAACATGGCATTTTATTTTATTTAACTAATAAAAACAGAAAACAAAGAGTAAGGACAGAAGGTAGTGCCTACTAAATTCATCAACTTCATACCGTTCAAAAATGATTCATTAATAAGGTTGATCAGGTCTTATTAACAACCACTTTCGATTAGCATGAAACCGAAGAACTTCCGTAAATCACTAAGTTACCTCAATGGGGATATGCATTTCCCCAACAATAAGCATTTCATATTTCTTTTTGACGGTAGGTAAAGGTATTTGAAAACTTCCAAGAGTGATTGTCGGAGATTTTTCAATAACATTAATACCATTCACTTGAAATTGTTTCTTCGGAAAGTGCACCGTATGCTCATTACCATTAATATGAAAAGTGACATTGCTTTTATTGCAATCAATAACAGCCCCTGCAGTATTCAAGAAGGGTCTACCAAGGATAATCGACATGTTGTCGTCCTCGGGCATCTCAAGTATAACAAAGTCAGTCAAAATAGTAACATTAGCAAAAACAAGGGGCACATCCTCACAGATACCGATAGGTATGGCAGTTGATTTATCAGCCATTTGCAAAGATATTTCAGTAGGTGTGAGTTTATTCAAATCAAGTCTTTTATATAAAAAGAAAGGTATAACACTAACACCAGCTCCTAAATCACACAAAGCGGTTTTCACATAATTCTTTTTGATAGAGCAAGGTATAGTTGGTATTCCCGGTTCTCCAAGTTTCTTAGGTACTCCATCTTTGAAAGTATAATTAGCAAGCATAGTGGAGATTTCAGCTTCTGGTATTTTTCTCTTATTTGTGAGGATGTCTTTCATGTATTTTGCATAAGGAGGCATTTTCAAGATATCAGTCAAGCGAGTACGCAAAAAGACTGGCCTCAGCATTTCAACAAAGCGTTCAAATTCTTCATCATCTTTCTTTTTAGTTGACTTGGGTGGAAAAGGCATAGGTTTTTGAACCCACGGTTCTCTTTCTTTACCATGTTTTCTAGCAACAAAGTCTCTTTTGTCATCTATTTTATTCTTAGGTTGTGGGTTATCAAGATCAACAGGTGGTTCTATCTCAACATCATTATCTGGTTCTTTATCATTTGTTTGAGTGTCTTCATGAACCTCATCATTGTCTTTTTCATTATCACTAGGTGAGTGTTCCTTACCAGATCGAGTTTCAGCATCGGAGATAGAAGTTTCATTTTCATTATCAGGAGGCTTTTCTATTTCAGGTTCACCAGAAGTATGGAAAGTCCTATCATTGTTCTTTTTCTTTCTAGAAGGACTAGGTGCACTAGTGTTAGCTCTTTGTGAATCTTGTTCAATTCTTTTTGGGTGTTCCTCAGGATAAAGTGGTTCCTGAGTCATTTTACCTCCTCTAGTTGCAACTCTAACAGCAAAGTCATGCATATTATGATTCATTTCATCAGGCAATTATCTTTGTGATTTAGCAACTTGTTCTAACTGAGTTTGAACCATAGAAGCATGTTTTCCAACACCTCTAACATCATTTGATATTCTAAATAACAAGTCACTCAAGCGATCAATCATATCAGAATGATATTTCAATTGTTTCATAACATTTGCATTGAAGTGATCTTGTTTTCTAATATAGTTTTCAAACTCATAAAGGCATTGACTAGGATGCATATTGTGAGGATTATCATTTTCATTGAACTTCATAAGAGAATTTACCTCTACCACCTTAGGCATTGGTGGTGTATTAAGCCCATATATTTCTTCAATATGAGGTAAATTTTTAACATCCTCGGCTTTAATACCTTTTTCCTTCATAGATTTCTTTGCCTCTTGCATATCTTCAGGACTGAGATATAATATACCCCTCTTCTTCGGAGTGGGTTTAGGTGGTGGTTCAGGAATAGTCCAATCATCATAATTTTTCAATATGTTATTCAATAATTCTTCAGCTTGTCCAACAGTTCGTTCCCTGAAAACACAACCAGCACAACTATCTAGGAATTCCCTAGAAGCATCGGTTAGTCCATTATAGAAGATATCAAGTATTTCATTTTTCTTAAGAGGATGATCAGGCAAAGCATTAAGTAACTGGCAAAGCCTCCCCCAAGCTTGTGGGAGACTCTCTTCTTTAGTTTGCACAAAGTTAAATATTTCCTGTAAGGCAGCTTGTTTCTTATGAGCAGGAAAATATTTTTTAGAGAAGTAGTAAATCATATCCTAGGGACTACGCACACAACCAAGAGCAAGAGTATTGTACCAAGCTTTACCATCACCCTTTAATGAGAAAGGAAATAATTTGAGAATAAAGTAATAGCGAGTCTTCTCATCATGAGTAAAAAGGGTGGCTATATCATTCAACTTAGTAAGATGTGCCACAACAGTTTCAGTTTCATAACCATGGAAAGGATCATATTCAACCAAAGTAATTAACTCTGGGTCAACAGAGCATTCATAATCCTTATCATCAATAAAAATAGGTGAAGTAGCAAACTTAGGATCACATTTCATTCTAGCATTCAAAGATTTTCCTTTATACTTGTGTAATAATTTCTCTAGATCATCTTTATCATTGCAAGCAAGAATATCTCTAGTTGTTTCTTCACTCATAAAATAACCTTCCGGTACCTTAGGCAATTCATATCTAGGAAGGCTAGTTCTAGCAGGTGTTTCAGGAGATTCAGTTTCAAGCTCGTCATCAGATTCAACAACATCATGTTGTATACACTACAAAAAAAAAGACACATCCGTGACATTTTGGGCCGAACGAATTTTTTTCCTGTCATGCTTATGACACTTCTATGACGATAATTGTGACAAAACCCGGTATCATCATAGATGTGGTGGGCTCCTACTTCTATGACAAAAAATCATGACAGAAAATGGGCTTTTCGTCCTGGGCGGGCCAGAGACGCAGCTGCATGACATTCTTTGGGCCGTCCATGACGGAAAAAACCATGGTAGAAGCGAGGGCTAGGAAAATACCGGGGTGTTCCCGGTTACGGTGGGTGGTCGGGGCCGAGCGATGCACGGAGGTTTGCGCGTTTCTCTCGTACACGCACGCGCGTGGGTGCGAGGCGTTGGCATCTAACTGAACCCGAGCGAGGCGTTCGCCTATTAAACCCGAGCGATTGCACTGCAGGCTACGCGTTACTGAAACCGAGCGATCGATCAATGGTTGTTAACTGAACCCGATCGAGCGATTCCTTTGCTACTGCTGCTAACTGAAGCCGATCGATGCTACCTCTGGATGAACAGTGAGTGTTGCTAGTGGGGTTTGGATGAACAGTTCCTGGTGGGGGTGGATGAACAGGACCCCGTGGTGTTGCCTCTGGATGAACAGGACCCCGATCGATCGAGTCGGTTGGGGCTGGATGAACAGGACCACCCCGTGGAGGGTTGGATGAACAGTAGCCCGTGGAGGGGTGGTTGAACAGGAGCCCGTGGAGAGGGCTGGTTGAATAGTAGCCGGTGGAGTAGCGCGCGGTGGAGGCTGGATGAACAGGAGCCCGTGGATGAACAGTCGCAGGTGGATGCTGGAGGAGGTCGACGGTGGATGAACAGTAGCCCGTGGAGGCTGGAGGGGGTCGACGGTGGAGATGAACAGTATCTCGTGGAGTCCCGTTTTGCGGTACGCCACACCCCTCCCGATGAACAGGACCCCCGTTTCGACCGTAGCGCTCCAACACAAGTCCGTTTCCTCTGTTTTGCGGTATGCCACACCCACCCCGATCAATAGGACCCCATTTCGACCGTAGGAGGTCCAACACAAGTCCGTTTCCTCCGTTTTGCGGTACGCCAAACCCCTCCCGATGAACAGGATCCCGTTTCGAACGTGGCCGGTCAAACACAAGGCCGTTTCCTCCGTTCTGCGGTACGCCAGGCCTCGTTTCCATCGGCTGTTCCGTCCAAGCCGCTTGGCTCCCACGCGTTCCGTTGCCTCCTGATGAGCACGACGCATTTCGTTGCCTCCCCATGAACACGACGACGACGTAGTTTCTCCGTTACGACCCAGCCATGTACACGAGCCCTGGCCATACGTATGCGCGAGTAGGCGTTCGAGACCCTGCCTGTATGTACGTACGTGGCCGTATTTACTTTCTTGCACCCTGGCCGCTGTAGGTACGTGTACAGGCTACGTGCGCGCCTCTACGATGACACGTGCGCGCCTCTACATCGACCAGTATGTACGTACACGTTCGCGACCAGAATGACAACGCTACGTACGCTTCGACTAGGTGGGTCCCGACTATCAGGCACTTCCTTGCGTGCGAAGATGTAGCTGGTGGGTCCCAGCAGTCAGGGGGTGAATCGTTTTTTCTGCCCGGACGCACTTCCTTGCGTGCAAAGATGTAGCTGGTGGGTCCCAGCAGTCAGGGGGAAACATTTTTTTCGTGAAATACGGTTGCCCATCCGGTGGGTCCCTGCTGTCAGGTGGAGGAATCATTATTTTCTGCGTAATAAGGAGGCACTTCCTTGCTACGGCCGTGGACCCAGCTGTCAGCCTCTCCACGTACTGTACTCTTCCGATGGAAGTCGGTTGTTGGCCACATTGACCACGCCGCGCCGAGAGCACCAAGGCGGTGGATGACGGCGAGGCCTAGGAAGGGGACGATGCGGAGCCGGGGAAGACGCGGCAGTGGATGCCCATGCAGAGAGGAGTACGAGGGTTCACTGGTTCGGCTGCGGTGTGAGGCTATCGTCGCCGCAGAATAACAGGGGGTTGGGTGAGTAGAGGAATGGCCTGGCCAGTGGTGGGAGTAGTAGGGGCGGTGAGGCCTCTGCGGCGTCACAGCCGGCCACGGGAGGCAGGAGCACACGGCACGACCGGCGCTGGTTTGGGCGGCTGGAGCAAGAAGACCAGAGGTTGAAGAAGCACTACAGCCGTTGGATGAACATCGTACGGTAACTGGAGCTAGAATCATTCATATTGACTAAGTTGACAAAGCCCTCCGTCCCCGTCAACTTGGTAGGCCCACAAGTCAGCCTCCCACTATGCTGGTTTCCAGCTGGCAGGGGGAGTATTCATTTTTTTGTGCGTAATAAGGAGGTACTTCCTTGCGTGCGAAGATAGCTGGTGGGTCTGACCTGTCAGCGGGGGGGCACGTTTTTTTCGCGAAACACAGAGGCCCTTCCGGTGGGTCCCAGATGTCAGGTTGAGGAATCATTATTTTGCGCGTAATAAGGAGGCATTTCCTTGTGTGCGGCTGTGGACCCAGCTGTCAGCCTCTCCACATACAGTCCATGTCCGATGGATGTCGTTCGTTGACCACGTTGACCAGGCCGCGCCGAGAGCACCATGGCGGTGGACGACAGGGAGGCCTAGGAAGGGAATGACACAGAGCCGGGGAAGACTCGGCAATGGTTGCCCACGCGGTGGGGAGTACGAGGGTTTACTGGTCCGGCTGCCGTCGCCGGAAAATAACAGGAGGTGTGGGTGAGTAGAGGAATGGCCTGGCCAGCAATGAAGTAGGGTGGGGCGATGCGGCCTGTGAGGCAGCACAGCCGGCCACGGGAGGCGGGAATAGGCAGTCCCACCGGCGCTGGTTTTGGCGGCTGGAGCAAGAAGATCAGATATTGAAGAAGCAGCACGACCGTTGGATTAATATCCAACGATCACTACTGCTAGAATCGTTTGTGGACTAAGTTGACAAAGCCTTTCGTACACGTCAACCTAGTAGACCCACAAGTCAGCCTCCAAATTTGTCCCAAACAGCATACAGCCCGAAATTTCTAGCCAGATTCAAATTAATTTTAAAACTAAATATACCTTAATTTAAATTCAATGGAATTTTACCCGCACAAAAACAATGAAATTTAAAATATCAAAATCCGAAAGAAAAAAGTATTTTGGAACTAATTGCGTGTTTGCAAAAAACAAAATAGCTGGCTAGCCTTTTTCAGAAAGGAAAAAAACAAACTGGGCTGGTCATCTGCTAAACATATGAAATAAAAGCCTGGGCTAGACGGGCCACAGCTCCCGCACAACCCAGTTGATACCCTTCTCCGTCCCGAAAAAACAAAATTACTGCGTGCGCTGCTGGGTCCCTACTGTCATCCTCACCATGTACAGTCATCTCCTTATTCCTCTCGATTGTTGACCATGTTGACAACACCGGAGGGCGGCGCCGTGGCGAGTGAACCAAGGCGGAGGACGATGGCGAGGCCTCGGACGGGAACGGACAGGAGTCGGGGAAGATGCGCAGAGTTTTAGGGTGCGATGTGGCCATGATGCGTGCGCGGTAGCACAGCCAGTCGTGGGAGGCGGGAGCAAGCGGTCCCGCCGGCGCTGGTTTGGCTTTGGCGGCTCGAGGAAGAAGAGACTGAAGAAACACGACAGACGTTGAATGTCAATCCAATGGTCAAGGTTGGCACAATCCTTTGTTGACTAAGCCAACACCAAATAGCATACTTTTTTATATATAGGAAGAAAAGAAAAACTGGGCTCTTTCGCCTGATAACATTCCTGAAACTGCGACCGTTCGATCTTGTGTCGCAACTAATACTGCGAGGAAAATGCATTCGTCTGCCATCCTCCTCCCAGGGAACATTCTCCACATAAGTGACTAGCACCCTTGGTTTTCAAACGAGAGGCCTTGGGTTCGAGTCTCAGGAACTCTCAATTTTGTCCTCCTTCCTTCCTCACAAAAAAGGGAAAGAAAATCAAAGACTTGAGAAGGCGTACAGAACAAGCTAGTGTACCAATAAAGAGACGTTGCTGAGTTTTAGAAAAAAGAGAGACGTGCTCCTGTAGCTGGTTCGAATCCAAACCTAGACTATGACTATATATGGTGCTATGCTACTCTGCAAGTAATGAAACTGACATATCCAACGTTCGCTTCTCCTCTTCTCTACTTACTCTGCCTAGCATCAGAAGCTCTGGCTCCAGCAACCATGTCCGCTGGCTGCTCGTCCACCTGCTCTTCAGCAGGCAACAACCAGATATGCGCCAAGTCGCCACCCGTACCATCGCCTGTGGGTCTCATCACACCCCCGCCGGCACGCGCACCGCAGCTGGTTGCTCATCGCAACCCGCTGCCGTTGGTGTGGTGCCACTGCTGCAGATCACACAGGGTCATCCGTCGCGTCTCAACCACAATCCTCAACCCTGGCCAAGTCTTCTACAAATGCCCGAATCATGGGGTAATAATATGTTTAATTGTTGTTCTGCTGCTTTCAGTTGCTGATTTTTTTAATAGTTTGGTTGATGATCTTCCAATTTGATTCGTCCAGAAAAGGGAAGATTCGTGTGATTTGTATTTCTGGGAAGTTGCTGATGTGGGGGAGTGCAACTACGCTGATTATTTGGTTAGCCGAGGAATCCCAATACCAGTAGGTTGGGGTGTTGGACAAGTAACTAAAGGAACGACAGAGGAGGAAGATGCAGAGCAGAAGGTTAAAGATGCAGTTCCTCTGATCATGGCCAAGCAACAGCTGTTGAACAACCTTGACAGCAATGAGGAGGTGAAAGATCTTGTGAAGTAATGGGCAAAATCAATGTGCTCTGTAGGATGATTGTTTCTTTATTTGCAGTGTATGTAGCACTCGTGATGTATTCAGTGGCTATGACATGAGCACTTTGCTGAAACTAGTAATGAATGAAACCTGTGTAGCAGGCTGGGCGTAGTGTTGTGAACATCTAATGATTTCTATTAACGGAAATCAGGGGGTATCCCCTTTTGCTCATAAATAAATAAATAGCAGAGGCCCTTTTGGTAATAAATAAATAAATTAGCAGAGGCCCTGTCGGGTCAGCTTTGTTCTCATTCGAAGTCGTCGAGCAAATTGCAGTCCAACAACAAACTATTGTTGGAAATATGCCCTAGAGGCAATAATAAATAGGTTATTATTATATTTCCTTGTTCATGATAATCGTTTATTATCCAAGCTAGAATTGTATTGATAGGAAACTCAGATGCATGTGTGGATACATAGACAACACCATGTCCCTAGTAAGCCTCTAGGAGACTAGCTCATTGATCAATAGATGGTTACGGTTTCCTGACCATGGACATTGGATGTCGTTGATAACGGGATCACATCATTAGGAGAATGATGTGATGGACAAGACCCAATCCTAAGCCTAGCACAAGATCGTGTAATTTGTTTGCTCAGAGCTTTTCTAATGTCAAGTATCACTTCCTTAGACCATGAGATTGTGCAACTCCCGGATACCGTAGGAATGCTTTGGGTGTACCAAACGTCACAACGTAACTGGGTGGCTATAAAGGTGCACTACAGGTATCTCCGAAAGTGTCTGTTGGGTTGGCACGAATCGAGACTGGGATTTGTCACTCCGTATAAACGGAGAGGTATCTCTGGGCCCACTCGGTAGGACATCATCATAATGTGCACAGTGTGACCAAGGAGTTGATCACGGGATGATGTGAGTTACGGAACGAGTAAAGAGACTTGCCGGTAACGAGATTGAACAAGGTATAGGGATACCGACGATCGAATCTCGGGCAAGTAACATACCGATAGACAAAGGGAATCGCATACGGGATTGATTGAATCCCCGACATCATGGTTCATCCGATGAGATCATCGTGGAACATGTGGGAGCCAACATGGGTATCCAGATCCCGCTGTTGGTTATTGACCGGAGAACGTCTCGGTCATGTCTACATGGTTCCCGAACCCGTAGGGTCTACACACTTAAGGTTCGATGACGCTAGGGTTATAGGGAATAGATATACGTGGTTACCGAATGTTCTTCGGAGTCCCGGATGAGATCCCGGATGTCACGAGGAGTTCCAGAATGGTCCGGAGGTAAAGATTTATATATGGGAAGTCCTGTTTTGGTCACCGGAAAAGTTTTGGGTGTTATCGGTAATGTACCGGGACCACCGGGAGGGTCCCGGGGGTCCACCAAGTGGGGCCACCAGCCCCAGAAGGCTGCGTGGGCCAAGTGTGGGAGGGGACCAGCCCCAGGTGGGCTGGTGCGCCCCCCACCAAGGCCCAAGCGCATGGGAGAGTGGGAGGGGGCAAACCCTAGGTCCAGATGGACCTTGAGGCCCACCCTAGTGGCGCCCCCCTTCTCCTCCCCTTGGCCGCCCCCCTTGGATGGGATCTAGGGCTGGCCGCCTCCTCTTGGGGTGGGAACCCTAGAGGGGGGCGCAGCCCCCTCCCCCCTATATATAGTTGAGGTTTGGGCTGCCCAAGAGACATGAGAACGTCTCTCTTTCGGCGCAGCCCTACCCCTCTCCCTCCTCCTCCTCTCCCGCGGTGCTTGGCGAAGCCCTGCGGGATTGCCACGCTCCTCCACCACCACCACGCCGTCGTGCTGCTGCTGGATGGAGTCTTCCCCAACCTCTCCCTCTCTCCTTGCTGGATCAAGGCGTGGGAGACGTCACCGGGCTGCACGTGTGTTGAACGCGGAGGCGCCGTGGTTCGGCGCTTAGATCGGAATCAACCGCGATCTGAATCGCTACGAGTACGACTCCTTCATCCGCGTTCTTGCAACGCTTCCGCATCGCGATCTACAATGGTATGTAGATGCACTCTCCTTCCCCTCGTTGCTAGATTACTCCATAGATTGATCTAGGTGATGCGTAGAAAATTTTGAATTTCTGCTACGTTCCCCAACAGTGGTATCAGAGCTAGGTCTATGCGTAGTTTCTATGCACGAGTAGAACAAAAAGTAGTTGTGGGCGTAGATGTTGCCAATTCTTCTTGCCGCTACTAGTCTTATCTTGTTTCGGCGGCATTGTGGGATGAAGCGGCCCGGACCGACCTTACACGTACGCTTACGTGAGACAGGTTCCACCGACTGACATGCACTAGTTGCATAAGGTGGCTAGCGGGTGTCTGTCTCTCCCACTTTAGTCGGAACGGATTCGATGAAAAGGGTCCTTATGAAGGGTAAATAGAAATTGGCATATCACGTTGTGGTTTTGCGTAGGTAAGAAACGTTCTTGCTAGAAACCCATAGCAGCCACGTAAAACATGCAACAACAATTAGAGGACGTCTAACTTGTTTTTGCAGGGTATGCTATGTGATGTGATATGGCCAAAAGGATGTGATGAATGATATATGTGATGTATGAGATTGATCATGTTCTTGTAATAGGAATCACGACTTGCATGTCGATGAGTATGACAACCGGCAGGAGCCATAGGAGTTGTCTTTATTTTTGTATGACCTGCGTGTCATCGAATAACGCCATGTAAATTACTTTACTTTATTGCTAAGCGCGTTAGCCATAGAAGTAGAAGTAATCGTTGGCGTGACAACTTCATGAAGACACAACGATGGAGATCATGATGATGGAGATCATGGTGTCATGCCGGTGACAAAGATGATCATGGTGCCCCGAAGATGAAGATCAAAGGAGCAAAAATGATATTGGCCATATCATGTCACTATTTGATTGCATGTGATGTTTATCATGTTATGCATCTTATTTGCTTAGAACGACGGTAGTAAGTAAGATGATCCCTCACTAAAATTTCAAGAGATGTGTTCCCCCTAACTGTGCACCGTTGCGAAGGTTCGTTGTTTCGAAGCACCACGTGATGATCGGGTGTGATAGATTCTAACGTTCGAATACAACGGGTGTTGACGAGCCTAGCATGTACAGACATGGCCTCGGAACACATGCGAAACACTTAGGTTGACTTGACGAGCCTAGCATGTACAGACATGGCCTCGGAACACAAGAGACCGAAAGGTCGAACATGAGTCGTATAGTAGATACGATCAACATGGAGATGTTCACCGATGATGACTAGTCCGTCTCACGTGATGATCGGACACGGCCTAGTTTGACTCGGATCATGTATCACTTAGATGACTAGAGGGATGTCTATCTGAGTGGGAGTTCATAATCAGATGAACTTCATTATCATGAACATAGTCAAAAATGTCTTTGCAAATTATGTCGTACGCTTTAGTTCTACTATTTAAGATATGTTCCTAGAGAAAAATTTAGTTGAAAGTTGGTAGTAGCAATTATGCGGACTGGGTCCGTAAACTGAGGATTGTCCTCATTGCTGCACAGAAGGCTTATGTCCTTAATGCACCGCTCGGTGTGCTGAACCTCAGCGTCGTCTGTAGATGTTGCGAAACATCTGACACACACATTTTGATGACTACGTGATAGTTCAGTGCGTATTGCTAACGGTTTAGAATTGTGGCACCAAAGACGGTTTTGAAACGTCGCAGAACATATGAGATGTTCCGAAGACTGAAATTGGGATTTCAGACTAGTGCCCACGTCAAGAGGTATGAGACCTCTGACAAGTTTCTTAAGCCTGCAAACTAAGGGAGAAAAGCTCAATAGTTGAGCATGTGCTCAGATTGTCTGAGTAACACAATCGCTTGAATCGAGTGGGAGTTAATCTCCCAGATGAGATAGTGATAGTTCTCCATAGTCACTGCCACCAAGCTAGTAGAGCTTCGTGATGAACTATAACATATCAGGGATAGTTATGATGATCCTTGAGCTATTCGCGATGTTTGACACCGCGAAAGTAGAAATCAAGAAGGAGCATCAATTGTTGATGGTTAGTAAAACCACTAGTTTCTAGAAGGGCAAGGGCAAAAGGGATACTTCATGAAACAGCAAATCGTTTGCTGCTCTAGTGAATAATCCCAAGGTTGAACCCAAACCCGAGACTAAGTGCTTCTGTAATGAGGGGAACGGTCACTGAAGCAGTACTACCCTAGATACTTGGTAGATGAGAAGGCGGGCAAGGTCGACAGAAGTATATTGGATATACGTTATATGAATGTGTACTTTACTAGTACTCCTAGCAGCACTAGGGTATTAGATACCGGTTCGGTTGCTAAGTGTTAGTAACTCGAAATAAAAGCTGCAGAATAAACGGAGACTAGCTAAAGGTGAGATGACGATACGTGTTGGAAGTGTTTCCAAGGTTGATGTGATCAAGCATCGCATGCTCCCTCTACCATCTAGATTTGGTGTTTGCGTTGAGCATGATTGGATTATGTTTATCGCAATACGGTTATTCATTTAAGGAGAATAATGGTTACTCTGTTTATTTGAATAATACCTTCAATGGTCTTGCACCTAAAATGAATCTCGATCGTAGTGATACACATGTTCGTGCCAAAAGATAAAAAAATAGTAATGATAGTACCACATACTTGTGGCACTGCAATTTGAGTCATATTGGTATAGAACGCATGAAGAAGCTCCATGTAGATGGATCTTTGTACTCACTCGTTTTTGAAAAGAATGAGACATGCGAACCATGTCTATTGGTATATATGCATGAAGAAACTCCATGCAGATGGATCGTTTGGACTCACTTGATTTTGAATCACTTGAGACATGCAAATCATACCACATGGGCAAGATGACTGAAAGGCCTCGTTTTCAGTAAGATGGAACAAGAGAGCAACTTATTGGAAGTAATACATTTTGATGTATGCAGTCCAATGAGTGCTGAGGCATGCAGTGGATATCGTTATGTTCTTACTTCACAGATGATTTGAGTAGATGCTGAGTGTATTTACTTGATGAAACACAAGTCTGAATTATTGAAAGGTTCAAGTAATTTCAGATTGAAGTTGAAGATCGTCGTGACAAGAGGATAAAATGTCTGTGATATGATCATAGAGATGAGTATCTGAGTTACGAGTTTGGCACACAATTAAGACATTGTGGAAAGTGTTTCACAATTAATACCGCCTGGAACACCATAGTGTGATGGTGTGTCCGAACATCATAACTACACCCTATTGGATATGGTGCATACCATGATGTCTCTTATCGAATTACCACTATCGTTTATGGGTTAGGCATTAGAGACAACCGCATTCACTTTAAATAGGGTACCACGCAATTCCGTTGAGACGACACCGTTTAGAGAAACCTGAGTTGTCGTTTCTTAAAAGTTTGGGGCTGCGATGCTTATGTGAAAAAGTTTCAGGCTGATAAGCTCGAACCCAAAGCGGATAAATGCATCTTTATAGAAAACCCAAAACAGTTGGGTATACCTCCTATTTCAGATCTGGAAGCAAAAGTAATTGCCCCTAGAAACGGGTCCTTTCTCGAGGAAAAGTTTCTCTCGAAAGAATTGAGTGGGAGGATGGTGGAGACTTGATAAGGTTATTGAACCGTCACTTCAACTAGTGTGTAGCAGGGCACAGGAAGTTGTTCCTGTGGCACCTATACCAATTGAAGTGGAAGCTTATGATAGTGATCATGAAACTTCGGATCAAGTCACCACCAAACCTCGTAGGATGACGAGGATGCGTGCTACTTCAGAGTGGTACGTGATCCTGTCTGAGAAGTCATGTTGTTGGACAACGATGAACCTATGAGCTATGGAGAAGCGATGGTGGGCCCATATTCCGACAAATGGTTAGAAGCCATGAAATCCGAGATAAATGGATCTTTGAGAAGAAGACGGACGTGGACGGTAATGTTACCGTCTATGAAGCTCGACTTGTGGCAAAGAGTATTTCCACAAGTTCAAGGAGTTGACTACGATGAGATTTTCTCATTCGTAGCGATGCTTAAGTCCGTTGGAATCATGTTAGCATTAGCTGCATTTATGAAATCTGGCAGATGGATGTCAAAACAAGTTTCCTTACCAGTTTTCGTAAGGAAAGGTTGTATGTGATACAATCAGAAAGGTTTTGTCGATCCTAAGGATGCTAAAAGGTATGCTAGCTCCAGCGATCCTTCTAAGGACTGGAGTAAGCATCTCGGAGTTGGAATGTACGCTTTGATGAGATGATCAAAGATTTTGGATTTATACAAAGTTTATGAGAAACTTGTATTTCCAATAAAGTGAGTGGGAGCGCTACAACATTTCTGATAAGTATATGTGAATGACATATTGTTGATCCGAAATGATGTAAAATTTCTAGAAAGCATAAAGGGTTGTTTGAAAGGAGTTTTTCAAAGGAAGACCTGGATAAAAGCTGCTTACATATTGGGCATCAAGATCTATAGAGATAGATCAAGACGCCCGATGATACTTTCAAAGAACGCACACCTTGACATGATTTTGAAAGAGTTCAAAATGGATCAGCAAAGAAGGAGTTCTTGGCTGTGTTACAAGGTGTGAGTGTTGAGTAAGACTCAAGACCTGACCACAGTAGAAGAGAGAGAAAGGACGAAGGTCGTCCCCTATGCTTTAGACGTAGGCTCTACAGTATGCTATGCTATGTACCGCACATGAAGTGTGCCTTGCCATGAGTTGGTCAAGGGGTACAATAGTGATCCGGGTATGGATCACATGACAGCGGTCGAACTTATCCTTAGTATCTAGTGGACTAAGGATTTTCTCGATTATGGAGGTGAAAAGGAGTTCGTCGTAAAGGGTTACGTCGATGCGAACTTTGACACTAATCCGGATGGCTCTGAGTAGTAAACCTGATTCGTATAGTAGAACAATTATTTGAAATGGCTCCAAATAGCGCGTGGTAGCATCCACAAGATGACATAGATATTCATAAAGCACACACGGATCTGAAAGGTTCAGACCCGTTGACTAATAACCTCTCTCACAAGCATAACATGATCAAACCAGAACTCATTGAGTGTTAATCACATAGTGATGTGAACTAGATTGTTGACTCTAGTAAACTCTTTGGATGTTGGTCACATGGTGATGTGACCTGTCAGTGTTAATCACATGGTGATGTGAACTAGATTATTGACTCTAGTGCAAGTGGGAGACTGTTGGAAATATGCCCTAGAGGCAATAATAAATAGGTTATTATTATATTTCCTTGTTCATGATAATCGTTTATTATCCAAGCTAGAATTGTATTGATAGGAAACTCAGATGCATGTGTGGATACATAGACAACACCATGTCCCTAGTAAGCCTCTAGGAGACTAGCTCGTTGATCAATAGATGGTTACGGTTTCCTGACCATGGACATTGGATGTCGTTGATAACGGGATCACATCATTAGGAGAATGATGTGATGGACAAGACCCAATCCTAAGCCTAACACAAGATCGTGTAATTCGTTTGCTCAGAGCTTTTCTAATGTCAAGTATCACTTCCTTAGACCATGAGATTGTGCAACTCCCAGATACCGTAGGAATGCTTTGGGTGTACCAAACGTCACAACGTAACTGGGTGGCTATAAAGGTGCACTACAGGTATCTCCGAAAGTGTCTGTTGGGTTGGCACGAATCGAGACTGGGATTTGTCACTCCGTATAAACGGAGAGGTATCTCTGGGCCCACTCGGTAGGACATCATCATAATGTGCACAGTGTGACCAAGGAGTTGATCACAGGATGATGTGAGTTACGGAACGAGTAAAGAGACTTGCCGGTAACGAGATTGAACAAGGTATAGGGATACCGACGATCGAATCTCGGGCAAGTAACATACCGATAGACAAAGGGAATTGCATACGGGATTGATTGAATCCCCGACATCGTGGTTCATCCGATGAGATCATCGTGGAACATGTGGGAGCCAACATGGGTATCTAGATCCCGCTGTTGGTTATTGACCGGAGAACGTCTCGGTCATGTCTACATGGTTCCCGAACCCGTAGGGTCTACACACTTAAGGTTCGATGACGCTAGGGTTATAGGGAATAGATATACGTGGTTACCGAATGTTCTTCGGAGTCCCGGATGAGATCCCGGACGTCACGAGGAGTTCCGGAATGGTCCGGAGGTAAAGATTTATATATGGGAAGTCCTGTTTTGGTCACCGGAAAAGTTTCGGGTGTTATCGGTAATGTACCGGGACCACCGGGAGGGTCCCGGGGGTCCACCAAGTGGGGCCACCAGCCCCAGAAGGCTGCGTGGGCCAAGTGTGGGAGGGGACCAGCCCCAGGTGGGCTGGTGCGCCCCCCTACCAAGGCCCAAGCGCATGGGAGAGTGGGAGGGGGCAAACCCTAGGTCCAGATGGGCCTTGAGGCCCACCCTAGTGGCGCCCCCCTTCTCCTCCCCTTGGCCGCCCCCCTTGGATGGGATCTAGGGCTGGCCGCCTCCTCTTGGGGTGGGAACCCTAGAGGGGGGCGCAGCCCCCTCCCCCTATATATAGTTGAGGTTTGGGCTGCCCAAGAGACATGAGAACGTCTCTCTTTCGGCGCAGCCCTACCCCTCTCCCTCCTCCTCCTCTCCCGCGGTGCTTGGCGAAGCCCTGTGGGATTGCCACGCTCCTCCACCACCACCACGCCGTCGTGCTGCTGCTGGATGGAGTCTTCCCCAACCTCTCCCTCTCTCCTTGCTGGATCAAGGCGTGGGAGACGTCACCGGGCTGCACGTGTGTTGAACGCGGAGGCGCCGTGGTACGGCGCTTAGATCGGAATCAACCGCGATCTGAATCACTACGAGTACGACTCCTTCATCCGCGTTCTTGCAACGCTTCCGCATCGCGATCTACAATGGTATGTAGATGCACTCTCCTTCCCCTCGTTGCTAGATTACTCCATAGATTGATCTTTGTGATGCGTAGAAAATTTTGAATTTCTGCTACGTTCCCCAACAACTATGTCATCAAATTCAAGTTTCACAGCCAAATATGAGTACAACTAAACAACAATGTCATCATGTTTTAGTCGTCATACAATCACCAAACACAAATCAGCATACATAACAAGTGATGTTCTCACAGGAAAATACTAAACAACATGTTCATTAGGTTTCAGTTGTCATAGCAAACACAATTTCGCGTAGTAGATAAAAAAACGTCTTCTGACAGGCAAATACAACAAAAGCAATTTAATCATCATCCGCAGCAGGAGCGTCAACATCTTCGCCATGTGTATCAGTCTGAATCGTAATTCCCCACGATGTCATCTTCTTCTTCGTCCTCAACGTCCTCGAACGTTGGCTTCTTCTTGATCAACTCTTGTATGTCCACAGCACGGCAGGCAATCTTTTCACCGGCGTCATTGACGTGATGGTTCTCAATGATATTAGGAACATCTGTGTTATCTTGTACATCAGGAGCAGTGTAAGCATCATCTTGTTGTGCAACTTCATTAAAAGAATTCCTTTGCTCAAACCTTTGCAATACTCTCCAGTCATCGCTACGTGCAAATGTGTCTTCCAAGAAAAATATCTGTGTTGCTTGATTTGCCAAAATAAAAGGCTCGTTGGTTTGGTACACCGCCTTGACATTGATGGATTTGAAATAATCATCAGCTCTGGGTTTTGCGATCCTGGAAAACAGGTTATACCAACGACAGCACAACAGAACCACACACCGATGATCCTCGAAACTGGAGATATACTGCAACTGAACAATGTCTGTTATGTTAGCATACATTTCAGTTGTCTCTTTGTCATACGTATCCGTGCTCATGATGGCACTGTTTTGTGTCTTCCTGCCTTCGTCTCGTGCAAGGGTGTTGTAGCGCACATCTCCAACAACGCAAGATTCATAATGTCTTACCCGAGTATCAGGACCCATTGCTAGTGAGTAAAGGGCATCATCAATTGCATGCCCATCCTCCCGCATCTTCTTAAGCGATGGTTAGAAAATAGACAAGCTGATCATCTTATGTACTGATACGTCTCCGTTGTATCTACTTTTCCAAACACCTTTGCCCTTGTTTTGGACTCTAACTTGCATGATTTGAATGAAACTAACCCGGACTGACGCTGTTTTCAGCAGAATTGCCATGGTGTTATTTTTGTGCAGAAACAAAAGTTCTCGGAATAATCTGAAACTTCACGGAGATTATTTTTGGAAACAATAAAAAATACTGGCAAAAGAATCAAGGCCAGGGGCCCCACACCCTGTCCACGAGGGTGGAAGGCGCGCCCCCTGCCTCGTGGGCCCCCTGGAGCTCCACCGACCTCAACTCCAACTCTATATATTCGTGTTCGGGGAGAAAAAAAATCAGAGAAAAAGATTCATCGCGTTTTACGATACAGAGCCGCCGCCAAGCCCTAAACTCTCTCAGGAGGGCTGATCTGGAGTCCGTTCGGGGCTCCGGAGAGGGGAATCCGTCGCCATCGTCATCATCAACCATCCTCCATCATCAATTTCATGATGCTCACTGCCGTGCGTGAGTAATTCCATCGTAGGCTTGCTGGACGGTGATGGGTTGGATGAGATTTATCATGTAATCGAGTTAGTTTTGTTAGGGTTTGATCCCTAGTATCCACTATGTTCTGAGATTGATGTTGCTATGACTTTGCTATGCTTAATGCTTGTCATTAGGGCCCGAGTGCCATGATTTCAGATCTGAACCTATTATGTTTTCATGAATATATGTGAGTTCTTGATCATATCTTGCAAGTCTATAGTCACCTACTATGTGTTATGATCCGGCAACCCCGAAGTGACAATAATCGGGACCACTCCCGGTGATGACCGTAGTTTGAGGAGTTCATGTATTCACTATGTGTTAATGCTTTGGTCTGGTACTCTATTAGAAGGAGGCCTTAATATCCCTTAGTTTCCAATAGGACCCCGCTGCCACGGGAGGGTAGGACAAAAGATGTCATGCAAGTTCTTTTCCATAAGCACGTATGACTATATTCGGAATACATGCCTACATTACATTGATGAATTGGAGCTAGTTTTGTGTCACCCTATGTTATGACTGTTACATGATGAACCGCATCCGGAATAATTCTCCATCACCGATCCAATGCCTACGAGCTTTTCACATATTGTTCTTCGCTTATTTACTTTACCATTGCTATTGTTACAATCACTACAAAACCCAAAACTATCACTGTTACTTTTGCCACTGTTACCGTTACTATCATATTACTTTGCTACTAAATACTTTGCTGCAGATACTAAGTTATCCAGGTGTGGTTGAATTGACAACTCAACTGCTAATACTTGAGAATATTCTTTGGATCCCCTTGTGTCGAATCAATAAATTTGGGTTGAATACTCTACCCTCGAAAACTATTGCGATCCCCTATACTTGTGGGTTATCAAGACTATTTTCTGGCGCCGTTGCCGGGGAGCATAGCTCTATTCTTTGAGTCACTTGGGATTTATATGTGCTGGTCACTATGAAGAACTTGAAAGACGCGAAAACAAATATTTATCCCTCAACTACGAGGGGAGGTAAGGAACTGCCATCTAGCTCTGCACTTGATTCACCTTCTGTTTTGAGTAAGCTTGCGACACCTAAACCTGCTTCTGCTATTAATTCTGATATGTCGCATGTTATTGATGATGCCACTTCTGCTATGCATGATACTTATGATGAAACTACTTCTATGCTTGATACTACTGTGCCACTTGGTGGATTTCTTGATGAACAACTTGCTAGGGCTAGAGAGAATGAAATTATTGAACCTGATAATATTGATGAAAGTGATGATGAAGACTCTCCCCCTAGATATGAATTGCCTGTTGTGCCTGAGGGCTATGTTATGGATGAAGAAATTGCTAGAGACTTTCTTGCGTGCAATGATAGAAGTGATCTTAAGAAATTCCTAGCTAAGATGAAACAAAAAACTTTGAATGCTAGAATGAAATATGATCCTGCTTATGCTACTTCACCTATCTTTGTTACTGATAAGAATTATGAATTCTCTATTGATCCTGATATAATTACTTTGGTTGAATCTGATCCTTTTTATGGCTATGAATCTGAAACTGTTGTGGCACGTCTTACTAAATTAAATGATATAGCCACCCTGTTCACTAATGATGAGAAAACTCGCTACTATTATATCCTTAAAATATTTCCGTTCTCATTAAAGGGTGATGCTAAGATATGGTTTAATTCTCTTGATCCTGGTTGTGTGCGTAGTCCCCAGGATATGATTTATTACTTCTCTGCTAAATATTTCCCTGCTCATAAGAAACAAGCTGCTTTAAGGGAAATATATAATTTTGTGCAAATTGAAGAAGAGAGTCTCCCACAAGCTTGGGGAGGCTTCTCCAGTTACTTAATGCTTTGCCTGATCATCCTCTCAATAAAAATGAAATACTTGATATCTTTTATAATGGACTAACTGATGCTTCCAGAGACCACCTGGATAGCTGTGCTGGTTGTGTTTTCAGGGAAAGAACTGTTGATCAAGCTGAAATTCTATTGAATAATATGTTGGCTAATGAAAACAATTGGACACTTCCTGAACCAACTCCTAACCCAACTCCGAAGAAAAGGGGTGTTCTATTTCTCAGTCCTGAAGATATGCAACAGGCAAAGAAATCTATGAAAGAAAAGGGTATTAAAGCTGAAGATGTTAAGAATTTACCTCCTATTGAAGAGATACATGGTCTTAATTTACTGTCTGTGGAAGAAAAACATGGTCTTAATTCATCACCTATTGAAGAAACACATGGTCTTGATAACCCGACACAGGTAGTAAAGGTAAATTCTCTCTATAGATATGATAAAGCTGAAATTCCTCCTACTAAATTTGTTAGCCAATGCTTGGATGAGTTTGATAACTTTATGGTTAAGCAAGAAGATTTTAATGCTTATTTTGGTAGACAATTAAAAAAATGCTTATATGATTGAACACTTGAGTGATTATATGTCTAGAGTTAAAGGTGAACTTAAACTCATTAGTAAACATGCTTCTATGGTTACCACTCAAGTAGAACAAGTACTTAAAGCTCAGAATGATTTGCTCAATGAATTGAATAGTAAGAATAACGACTTTGCTGTTAGAGTTGCAACTAGAGGGGGTAAAGTGACTCAGGAACCTTTGTATCCTGAAGGTCACCCTAAGAGAATTGAGCAAGATTCACAGAGAACTAATGTTGATGCACCTAGTCCTTCTAAAAAGAAGAAAAAGAAAAATGATAGGACTTTGCATGCTTCTAGTGAACCTGTTGTAGACACACCCGAGAATGCAAATAATATTTCCATTTCTGATGCTGAAACACAATTTGGTAATGAACATGAACCTAGTGATAATGTTAAGGATGATGTTCCTGTTGATGCTCAACCTAGCAATGATAATGATGTAGAAATTGAACCTGCTGTTGATCTTGATAACCCACAATCAAAGAATCAACGTTATGATAAGAGAGACTTTGTTGCTAGGAAGCACGGTAAAGAAAGAGAACCATGGGTTTAGAAACCCATGCCTTTTCCTCCCAAACCATCCAAGAAAAAGGATGATGATGACTTTGAGCGCTTTGCTGAAATGATTAGACCTATCTTTTTGCGTATGCGTTTAACTGATATGCTCAAAATGATTCCTTATGCTAAGTATATGAAAGATATTGTCACAAATAAAAGAAAGATACCGGAAGCTGAAATTTCCACCATGCTTGCTAATTATACTTTTAAGGGTGGAATACCAAAGAAACTTGGAGATCCAGGAGTACCCACTATACCATGCTCCATTAAAAGAAATTATGTTAGAACTGCTTTATGTGATCTTGGAGCCGGTGTTAGTGTTATGCCTCTCTCTTTATATCGTAGACTTGATTTGAATAAGTTGACACCTACTGAAATATCTTTGCAAATGGCTGATAAATCAACTGCTATACCTGTCGGTATTTGTGAGGATGTGCCTGTTGTGGTTGCAAACGTTACTATTTTAACGAACTTTGTTATTCATGATATTCCCGAGGACGATAGTATGTCTATTATTCTTGGAAGACCCTTTTTGAATACTGCAGGGGCTGTTATTGATTGCAACAAAGGCAATGTCACTTTTCATGTTAATGGTAATGAGCATACGGTACACTTTCCGAGGAAACAACCTCAAGTCCACAGTATCAATTCTATTGGAAAAATTCCATCGATTATTTTTGGAGGTTTTGAATTTCCTCTTCCTACTCTCAAGAAGAAATATGATATTCTTATTATTGGGGACGTGCATATCCCCGTTGAGGTAACATAGTGCTATTCGAAATTTCTCCGGCTCCACGTTATTCGAAATGAGTTTGTTACCAAGACTTGATCAACCTTGTTAGTGGATTCCTTTTGATGAGCATGAGATGGATGAAGTTAGAAGGCACAACCTTCTGTCCCCTCTTTTTACTTTCTGTTATTTAGTTGAAATAAAGCAAAAATAGTATTTTCTGTCAGTTTTCTGATTTATCCATGCAATAAAAATACCCCAAAAATAAAAGTTCTCCAAATGCCCTGCCAATTTAATATGATTTTTTTCTGGAATATTTGAGAATATCTGGCACTGAGAACACTTCAGGGGGAGCGAGCACCTGGCCACGAGGGTCCAGGGCGCGCCCCCTGCCTCGTGGGCCCATGGTGGCTCCCCTCCACTTATTCCAGCCACCACACACTCCTTCTTCCTCCCAAAAAATCACCAACCAGCTCAAGCACGAGTTCTAGCTCATTTTGCTGCGATTTTCGATCTCCTTGCTCAAAGCACCTCTCACAAAACTGCTTTGGGGGATTGTTCCTTGGTATGTGACTCCTCCAATGTTCCAATTAGTTTTTGTTCTAGTGCTTTATTCATTGCAAATTTTTGCTTCCTAGGTGACCATGTTCTTGAGCTTGCATGTCAAATATACATGGTTCCAAGTAGTTCTGATGCATGATATAGTCTCTAGGCACTTGTAGGAGTAGTTGCTATCAATTTTGTTGAGTTTGGTTCACTTTTATTTGAAGTTACTAAAAATTTCGGAAATTTTTCAGAGGGAGAAATATGTTTAGGAAAATGTACCAAGGTGGCCCTTCAAGGAAGCAAGGACCCAGGCTCGCAATGTGCGATGCCGACGATGAACCACCAAGGGAAGCTCAAGTGCGGGCTTGTGAATGGCCTTCAGAGGACTTCATGGATCGAGCAGGAATCAAGGAAGAATTTAACGCATATGTGCGTAACGCTGATCTTGTGAGCTTCTAGGCAGATAAGTGCCGCCAGTACCATTATCTCACTGATTCCTTTGTGAGGAGGTTTGAATTTTCGTCATCACGCAATTCTCAAACTGTCATGTTTGATCTTTATGAAAATTCTTATACTATGGACTTGGAGGATTTTAATACTGCTTGCAAGCTTCCACAATGGGGTAGTACTAGTGAACCTTGCAAATCTGAGTTTAGAGATTTTCTTGCTAGTATAACTGTGGGGGAGTCTAGAGATATAACACAAGCTACCATAGGGAGCATTCACTTTCCTGCTATACATTATTTTGCTCTCTTCATAGGTAGGTGCATAAATGGTAAGGATGAAGCATGTCACATGTGTGTCCCTGATCTCAGTGTTCTCAGGAGTGCTGTATTAGGAGATAAACATTATAATTTGGGAGCCATTGTTGCACGTAGGTTGCATAATAATAGATTTAATGGAGATTTCTTTGGTGGAATTTATGCAACTCGTTTAGCTAATTTTCTTAATATACGCATTCGTGATTATGATATGGAATTGCATCCTTCTTATCTAGATTTTAATGCCATGGTTCACCATTGGTTTGTTGAGAGGAATGAACCGCCTCTCCAGTACCAACTAATCTTTGACAGGCGTCACACCGTCAATGTTGTTCTCCCTGCTCCTACTCTCTTTGATTTTCAGACAAAGGGGAGATATGTCATAACCAGGGAGGAGGCAAATGAGTACGAGAGGAGGACGAGTGCAGCTCGCCTCCAAGCTGCAGCCCACGATGCAATAGCCGCTGCATCTCAATACGACCCCAACTATAACTTTGGATATCCACCAGGCCAGCCGTGGCAATAAACCAACTTAGGCCAAAAGCCTAAGCTTGGGGGAGTACGTATCTCTCACCGACATTACATTTCATGTCTACACACTCATTGCTAGTTGTCGGTGCTCATACTCTTTCACTGTAATATCCATGCTAGTTTATTTTCTTTTTTATGCTTTATTCTTGTGTGTTTGATAAACCTTAAGAAAACAAAAAAATAGTTGTAGCTTTTAATTAGTTTACTTTCCTTGCCTGTAGTAATAATTAAAAGAAAACCCAAAAAGATTTCTCGTTCTTCTTTTGCTTGTTGGGAGCTTTCCCGTGTAAATAGTTTTATTTCTTTTCTTTTCTTTGGGGGCCGATAGGAGAAGACCATGATTAAATTGTTGAAATGGCTCTCATATGCATTATTGTTGATTTAACCAAGAGCCCATATTGCCTTGTCTTCTCCTATTTATTGAATGCTTGCAGATTCCAGCTTAGTCCAATGCACGTGCACTATTATTATTATTCACATCGTTCGGTCGTGCAAGTGAAAGGCAATTATGACGATATATGATGGACTGATTGAGATGAGAGAAGCTGGTATGAACTCGACCTCTCTTGTTTTTGTAAATATGATTAGTTCACCGTTCCTGATTCAGCCTGTTATGAATAAACATGTTTGCAATGAAAATTAGAGATTATAGTTGCTTATGCCATGCTTAATTAGCTAGGAGTTTATAATGGTTTACCTTGCGTGCCAACATGCTGTTAAAATGGTTGTGATGTGGTATGATAGGGTGGTATCCTCCTTTGAATGATTCGAGTGACTTGACTTGGCACATGTTCACGCATGTAGTTGAAACAAAATCAACATAGCCTTCATGATATTTATGTTCATGGTGGATTATATCCTACTCATGCTTGCACTCAATGTTTATTAATTTTAATGCATGTTCATGACTGTTGTCGCTCTCTAGTTGGTCGCTTCCCAGTCTTTTTCGAGCCTTCACTTGTACTAAGAGGGAATACTGCTTGTGCATCCAATCCCTTAAACCCCAAAGTTATTCCATATGAGTCCACTATACCTTCCTATATGCGGTATCTACCTGCCGTTCCAAGTAAATTTGTATCTGCCAAACTCTAAACCTTCAAATGAAATTCTGTTTTGCATGCTCGAATAGCTCATGTATCAACTAGGGTTGTCTGTATCTTCCATGCTAGGTGGGTTATTCTCAAGAGGAGTGGACTCCGCTCCTCACTCACGAGAAAATGGCTGGTCACTGGGATGCCCAGTCCCATGCTTTATGCAAATCAAATCAAAATAATTGCAAACAAAACTCCCCCGGGACTCTTGTTAGTTGGAGGCACTCGTTGTTTCCAGCAAGCCATGGATTGATGCTTGTTGGTGGAGGGGGAGTATAAACTTTACCATTCTGTTTGGGAACCGCCTATAATGTATGTAGCATGGAAGATATCGCCATCTCTCGGTTGTTATGTTGACAATGAAAGTATGCCGCTCAAAATATTATTTATCTCTGCTTTAAAATCGAGCTCTGGCACCTCTACAAATCTCTGCTTCCCTCTGCGAAGGGCCTATCTATTTACTTTTATGCTAAGTCATCACCCTCTTATTAAAAAGCACCAGCTGGAGAGCACCGCTGTCATTTGCATCCATTACTATTAGTTTATATTGAGTATGACTATGACTGGATCTCTTTTACCATGAATTACAATGTTTAGTCAGTCCTTGATCTTTAAAGGTGCTCTGCATTTATGTTTTGCGGTCTCAGAAAGGGCTAGCGAGATACCATCTTGTTATATCATATCATGATTGTTTTGAGAAAGTGTTGTCATCCGAGATTTATTATTATTGCTGGCTAGTTGATTATGCCATTGACATGAGTAAACATAAGACCTAAGTGTTATTGTGAATATGGTAAGCCATAATCTTTGATGAAAACTTGAATGCTGGCTTTACATATTTACAACAACAAGAGCAAACAGAGTTTGTAAAAGTTTTTCTTTATCACTTTCAGTTTATCAACTGAATTGCTTGAGGACAAGCAAAGGTTTAAGCTTGGGGGAGTTGATACGTCTCCGTCGTATCTACTTTTCCAAACACTTTTGCCCTTGTTTTGGACTCTAACTTGCATGATTTGAATGGAACTAACCCGGACTAACGCTGTTTTCAGCAGAATTGCCATGGTGTTATTTTTGTGCAGAAACAAAAGTTCTCAGAATGACCTGAAACTTCACGGAGATTATTTTTGGAAAATATAAAAATACTGGCGAAAGAATCAAGGCCAGGGGGCCCACACCCTGTCCACGAGGGTGGGAGGTGCGCCTGCCCCCCAAGGCGCGCCCCCTGCCTCGTGGGCCCCCTGGAGCTCCACCGACCTCAAATCCAACTCTATATATTCGTGTTCGGGGAGAAAAAAATCAGAGAAAAAGATTCATCACGTTTTACGATACGGAGCCGCCGCCAAGCCCTAAACTCTCTCGGGAGGGCTCATCTGGAGTCTGTTCGGGGCTCTGGAGAGGGGAATCCGTCGCCATCGTCATCATCAACCATCCTCCATCTCCAATTTCATGATGCTCACTGTCGTGCGTGAGTAATTCCATCGTAGGCTTGCTGGACGGTGATGGGTTGGATGAGATTTATCATGTAATCGAGTTAGTTTTGTTAGGGTTTGATCCCTAGTATCCACTATGTTCTGAGATTGATGTTGCTATGACTTTGCTATGCTTAATGCTTGTCATTAGGGCCCGAGTGCCATGATTTTAGATCTGAACCTATTATGTTTTCATGAATATATGTGAGTTCTTGATCATATCTTGCAAGTCTATCACTGTTACTTTTGCCACTGTTACCATTACTATCATATTACTTTGCTGCAGATACTAAGTTATCCAGGTGTGGTTGAATTGACAACTCAACTGCTAATACGTGAGAATATTCTTTGGTTCCCCTTGTGTCGAATCAATAAATTTGGGTTGAATACTCTACCCTTGAAAACTGTTGCGATCCCCTATACTTGTGGGTTATCATGTACTCAATATATTAAAAAAACTGACAGTGCAATTCAAAAGCTTACATGGCTCTTGAACCATTTCGCAAATCCTGCCATAACCAGTTTGTCAATGTTTCTTGGATTTTGCGGCAGTAACTCCTTTTTGTAGATGCTGCACAACATAGTGATCGCGTCAAACATCTAAATATATAAGAATGTGCTGCAAGTTTAGTAGATTATGATGTATAAGATGCAGTAATTAGCACTTACTTGATATAAGGTAGTATCTCAGGGCAGTTATTCAACACATACCAAACCATTTTGTCCAAATCTTTAGGTTTGTCCTCTTGTCGACTCTTCCCTGTAACTCGAACAGAATAATCGAAAACATTGAACCCGGGATTGTCTTCACCCACCTCTTTGCTAAGCTGATCAACTGTTTCAATGTATTTTGAGCAGAATGTCAACGCTTCTGTAGCAATGTAGGCCTCTGCAATGGAACCCTCGGGTCTAGCTCTGTTGCTAACATAGCCCTTGAAAGTGCCTAGCCGCCTTTCAATAGGGTACATCCAGCCATACTGTACCGGACCTCTAAGTAGTGCGTCATCAGGTAGATGAACAGCCAAATGCACCATCACATCAAAGAAGGCTGGAGGATATATCTTCTCAAGGTCGCATAGGATAGTTGGTATCTTGTCTCTAAGACGCTCCAAAGCATCTATCCTGATATTTCTACTGCAGAGTTCCCTGAAGAATTGTCCCAACTCTGCAACTGCTCTGTATAAGTCAGGGCGGACCAATCCTCTAAGGATAACAGGTAAAACCCTTTGAAGTAGGACGTGGCAGTCATGAGTTTTCAACCCTTGTACCTTGTTTCCATCTGCACTGACTCTCCTTTCAGGGTTGGAAGCAAATCCATGTGGGAATCTCACACGTGACAGGACCTCGCAGAATTATTTTCTTTTTACCTTGTCCAAGACGTACACAGCTGGTGCCATATCCCGTGGTTTACCTTCATCTTGCACCTGCAAATCCTGTCTGATACCCAGGTGTGTCAAATCAATCCTAGATTTTAAGGTATCTTTCGTCTTGCCTTCAATATTAAGAAGTGTGCCGATAATGTTGTCACATATATTTTTCTCGATGTGCATCACATCAAGATTATACCGCAGATCCAAATCTTTCCAATACTCCAAGTCCCACAAAGTGGACCTGCGGGTAAACAATAATCTCTCTTCTGCCTGCCATGCTTCCTTTTCCCGCTACCATTACCAGGATGGTTTCCTGGTGTAATATGCCTGCCCTTCTCTAATTCCACTTGCAACTCATCGGCGGTGAGCCTCTTTGGCGCATCATGGTATTCATGCTTTGCATTGAACAGATGTCTTCGGTATTTTCTAGGATGCGGCTTGTCCTTGGCAAGGAAACGGCGGTGTCAAATGTAATAGATCTTGCTAAGTATTGCGTATGAGAGCGGATTCCTGTCACAACGAACACATGCAATGTAACCATGTGTCGTTCGCCCTGACATAGTGCCCAAAGCCGGATAATCATGGATGCACCAAATTATAACAGCACTTAGAAAGAAATCAGCTGGTGGGCTGCTATATAGGCCTCGAGTGAGAACACCCCTCCATAGCTGTTGAAGTTCCTCCACGAGAGGCTCCATGAACAAATCAAAATCCTTTCCAGGACTTTTTGGACCTGGGATGAGCAAGGCCATCATGTAGTTTGATTCTTTGGTGCAGACATTTGAAGGCATGTTGTAAGGGATAACAAGCACTGGCCACATGCTATATGTGGCGCTTTGGTGGCCAAATGGGTTAAATCCATCTGAAGCTAAGCCAAATCTAATGTTTCTTGGGTCAGCAGCAAACTTTTTGTGTTTCTGATTGAAGCTTTTCCACTCACTACCATGTGATGGATGGCTCATTACATTCTGATCTCTGTACTCCTGGTTCCTAGAATGCCACAGTACATCCTCTCTTGTTTTAGCATCATGAAACAACCTCTGCAATCTTGGTGTAATTGGAAAATGTCTCAGAACATTATGAGGAATCCTCTTCACATCATCGCCATCTTTCCATCTTGATGTTTTGCATTTCGGGCATTCACTTAAGTTGGCATAATCCATCCGGAACAAAACACAATTATTCTTACAAACATGGATCATATCATATCCAATTCCAACTGCACGAAGGAAATTCTTCATTTTACTGTAGGTGTGTGGCAGCTCAGACGCATCTGGGAAAGCTTTGCGGAAAGGAGCCAACATCGCATCGAATGATCTGTTGGTCATCCGCTCAGATGTCTTCACCTGAACAAAGGTGACCATAGCTGAGAATACTGACAACTTATTTCCTAGGGTGACAGCCACGTTGCATTGTTCCAACATGCCGGCCCACCGTTTTTCTTCTGTAGGTGAAAGTTCACGGAATGCACGAGCATTTCGTAGCATTGTTTCAATGTTGGTCAAACTCACTGGCTCCGCCACCACCTCCTCCTCCTCCTCTTCCACCTGAGCATCAGGCATATCAAGATGGTGATCTGCTGCTTCCACGTAGTCAATAACATTGACGTTCACAACTTCACCATGATGAACCCACCTAGTATATGTGACCGACATCCCATACAAGTGTAGATGATTTTGCACAGTTGACTGGGGTCTTGTAACTGAATTCATACAACTGCTACACGGGCAGAGCACATCTGATTTCGGACCACCGTACTCAGCTCTGATAAAGTTCATGAAGTTTTCAACCCCCTCGACATATGCAGCGGAGAATCTTCGAGCAGAAATTATCCAAGTCCTGTCCATCTGATAGACATACAAATTAGTTCTTCTACTAGATATTACAGGAAAAACATATATGCTTTTTTATGAAGTCCAGAAAAAATACCTAGGTCGATGTCTAAAGCTATGGCAAGATATTTGGACGAGCAGATCTAAGTAACGAAATATATGTAAAGCTAATTCAGCAAACATATTTGAGTGCTAAATTATGGCAGGCTGTTTCAGCAGTCAATGAGGCCGAGCACACAGCCATCGAACTATCGAAGGCCATCGCAACAACAAAGATCGAGTATAAAACGGTGTAGAGCTATTTCACCTAACAGATTGGCTACTAGACCATGGCAATCTACGTCACAATAAATATATGGCAGGATATTTTAGCAACTAATCGGCCTTGGCATGCCATCTCAGCTAAGCAGATTGAGTGCAGAACAGGGCAAGGAAGCTTCTTAAGCAGAGCATATTGACTGTAAACTACTTCGGCAAACAGTGAGATTAATAGTGTCTAACAGCTAACATTCAGCGCTACACCGACATGCACATGGCCTCAGCCTAGAATGCGCGTGCCGTGGGAGAAGCTGACCGCCGTGCGTCTCCACATGAACGTCGCCAGCGGTGGCGGCGCTGACCGCCGTGCGCCTCCACAAGAACGTCGCCAGCGGTGGCGGCGCGGCTAGAGGACGGTAGTCTACGAGAGCGTACTGTGGGAGCGAGAGGATCGCCGTGCGTCCCCTCGACGAACCGAGGTGCCGACGTATCGGTGCAGCGGGGAGGGCAGCTTTGGCGGAGCGAATGGAGTGGAGGGTGACGGGGGGAGGGGGTTTGGGGAATATTATTGGCTAGTTGGCCGAAGGGCGGTTGAATCTAGGATTTGGGGGGAATTTTTGGGTGGGGGGAGGATTTTCGTGCGGTGGGCGGGGGGAGTTTGGTGCATGGTCGGTTTCTCCAAGTGCAGTCCCACGTGTCAGTGAAGAGGCAAGCCGAAGCGCCTTCCGTTTGCGTGAGCCGTGTGCAGGACCGAACGTGTGTGGGGTGCAATGCGACCGCGACAGGGGTGCTGTGAGTGTACCGCCTTTTTTCCTTTTAAACTAGGTGCTTCGTCCCCTAAAAAAAACTTGTTGCTTCGCGCGATCCATCGATACTACTACTAGTAATCCGGTAATCCCGACTAAAACGGCGCGGCCGGGTCTTTTCCTGCGCGATATGCTGGGAGGTTGGCTTAGTTGGGTTTTTTAGGACGAGTAATGCTACACCTACGTAATCCCAGTTATGTAATTAATGTAATGTGAAACGTGTGAGCTGTTGATTGTAGATTGGGGGGAGGGAGGGGCCCACCACCATGAAAATCAGGGGAGGAGAGAGAGAGGCAATTTACGTTAAACCTTTCGTAGGTTCCCGTAGATGTAGAAAGATGTGAAATGCGTGAATGTGTAGTGGACGTACTATTGGAGTGCCTAAGGTAAATTGTGTATGTATAGACCCTATGTTGTTTATTTTACTTCGCATGTTAGCTTTGTCTCGGTTCAATAAAAAGCAGAGTTGGTGATGATGGTGTGCCTGTCATCCTGCAATATAGGCCGTCCAATCTATATCTAACGGATAGGAAGGAAACTATGACAATTTACCCGCACTCCTCTCCACATTTGCAGATAAGGCCTTCCCTTGTTCATCCTTTTCTCCCTCAAGATCTTGATCTTCCATGCAATGCACGGGCATCTTGCTAGTACTCCTACAATATACTATATTATTGTGAAAGTTCATATACACCGGCCGAGATTAATGCAAACACGGCAGATTTTCATTACATTTCGAACTTTTATAGGACAGAAAAACAAAAGAAACCCGACCCTAAACCTATTCTACGGCGGCGACCGACGTCCTCCATCTGTGATCTCTATGTACGGGGGCGGGGTTCAAGACCCGTGAAGTGAAGGTGCGGTCTCCGGCGAGGAAGAGTAGAACACGGGATACGAACCGGCCAGTTGGCACACCATGCCCTGCCACCTCCCATGCCCTACTCAGCCTCGGAGGAGTCCCCGACCTCAGCGGTGCCGGACGTTGGACGGCGGCAAGTAGGACGTGTGGCTGACGGTGCTCCCGTCGTTGGCCACCAGCGTGGCCACCGCTTGTGCGGTCGCGTCCGCGTCCGGCTACGCCGCTATTGCGTCGCGAGAGGCGACTTGAGCGAGGCTAGCGACCTCAAGCTTCATCCCCTAAGACAAGCTCTCCTGCAGAGCGTTCGCGCTTGCAGTCATGGCGGATGTGGTGCCAGGTAGGAGGACGATGCGCTATGGTGTGGAGGTTAGCTGGGCGTTGCCACTTTAAGTAGCACATTCCGGTTGGGCCAAGCGTCCTGGTGCGTCATTAAGTCGCCGGAGTTGGTTCCTCGGGCACCGAGCCTCTTAACGACGGCATACGGACGGACGGCATGAATGCGGGCAGCTGGCGCCGGCTGGGAACGCACCGCGCGACGGCGCGAGGGACGAGGCTTTTTGGTGTGCTAGGGTAGTCATCTGCGGTCGTGGCAACGTTGGAGATGCCCTTTGCTCACATGCGATCCCCGCATGTCACTGAAAAAGCAAGACAACTCGGCATGGTCTCAGGTCCTAAGGATGCAGTGGGCCGCGCTACACCACTCCGCGGACACGTCCCGGCGCCCCGTGCATCCTCGACGAGCCGGGTGTTGGGGTGTGTTTGGATTGTGGCCAAAGTGCACCTTACCAAAATTTTGGTGATGACCCAAAGATTGGTCTTTGGGTGGATGGTTGCCATTTTTTGGCATGCCAATGAACTCTAGCCAACTCTAGTTCATTTTTCTTGCCAATGTCGGCCAAATCATGGGCAACCAAAACCTCAACCAAAATTTTGGCTACCCAATGCTTTAATGGGAAACCTTGGGCACAAACCAAACATACTGTTGGTCGTGCCACAACACTAACGCCACCCTCAGCACACTGAAACCGACCGTGTCTAGCGACGATGAGCGTGTCACTCACCGCGGTCGCCGTGTCCAGAGGCTGTGCTGGAGCTGCGCCACGTTGTTGGCCCCCACAACCCACATGAACGGTTGCCGGTGGCGAGGAGGTCATGGGTCAGCTCCTCCATTGGACTAGTCTGCGCTACGTCGTCCCGACAGGTGAGCCCCACATGTCGGTTTCCCTATTTTCCCGGCCATATTCGAGCGTCAGTGCTCCGCGTTGCGCATTAGTCCTTTCACTATGTAGGCCAAGCGAGACAACTTATTGTTTATTTGAGCCGTTCAAGTATAATCATGTGGCGCTTGCTTATTTCTCATTCATCTCCAACCCTCTTCTCCATCGATCATGTCGCCCTCCGGTCGAGTCCATCCTCCCGCATGCCTCATTTGAACATTCCGCCGAGTATCATTTGCATGTGGGCCTAGACCATGCTTGTATTTCCAATGTTTTGTAATTTGTCCGACATGCATACAAACAAACGCTTTGTTTAAAGTTTCACTTTGCCTCCACTATGTGTCGCTTCGCGTCTTAGTTTTGACATCCCATTCGGTTCATGCCCCGACACATGTTGACGAGATCGATTGATGTTCAGAGATCAATTGCGTGTCGTGCAAGGAGATAAAGGTTTGGTCTGTTTCTATGATAGAAATGACCCGTGGGGGGGGGTCTGTGGGGATCAGAGGGAGTATATTGTACGTTCATAAGTGAAACGAACGTATTGTACCCACCCTAGTCCTCTTTCAATCGATCTCCGGACCCCGAGATGAAATCGAGAGAGAACGAGTGGGGGCATGTGTGATACCTAAGGCGGATTCAAAATTTTGAACCGGTGATCATAGAATCCGCAAATCATATATAAAGGGTATTCAATGTTTGTTTCATTTTTGAACGTACAATATACTCCCTCCTATCCTTTCTAGTTTACATATAAATTTTATGTGTAGTCAAAGTATCTCTACTTTGATAAGAAAAAGTATCAACATTCAACAAGGCCCAATCAATATTGTTAGATTCATACGTACTCCTAGATTTGTACTCGAGATGGTTTCCAATTTGTTTTCAAACACGTGAATGTGCTTGTTCTCGCGCATGCTCTTCCTACTAGGATTTCGCCACGTATAGCCAGTCCAATAGTAACCTTTTTTAAGCTCCCTGTCCAATAGTACTAGTGGAGTACTGACAACATCTGTACTAGAGTATGCAGTGCTCATAGTAGTACTCCCTCCTTCCATTTATATAGGGCCTATGTGGAGGAGAGAGATGTGAAAAAGTAAGGGGAGTGAGCTCTCATGCAAGAGCCTAGCTATATACACATTCCTAGTTAAATACAATAAATATGAAGAAAGAGATAGAGAGGAGATGGAAAAAAGTAGTAATACAATAGCCAACCTTATAATTTTTTTGCAGGAAATAGCCAACCTTATAGCCCACACTACTGTATGAGTGCATATAATAGATGATGGCTATAGATGACATGGCAGTTCCTTATAGCCATCGACAGGCTATATTATTAACCATGCTCTAGTGCGTTTTTCAAAACCACATTTGACTATTGACAAGATTAATAGTACATGAGATGTATAATGTGAAAATTATATCATTGGAAGCTCCTTTCACATACGAATTTGACCGTATGCTTTGTGTAAGTTGCATACATTATTACTCTAACATTTGTTCAAAGTTAGCCTCGAAAAACGCATTAGGCCCTATATAGTAAATGGAAGGAGGGAGTAGTAGTGGAAGTGGATCCTCTGACGTAGGTATCCCTGCCTTACCCTCCCTTTCGGTCACTTACTGGCGGATCCCATGCTTGCTAGGCCCCGCATGTCAGTTACTCAATGGGTTCGGCCACGTCAGGGGATCGTCATCCGTAGTATACTCCCTCTGTTTTTATTTACTCCGCATAAAACGGAGGGAGTGGTAGTATAAATGATGCGGGCGGGGGAGGGGGAGGGACGTCGGTTTGCTCTCAACTGCGGTCCCACAAGCGAGCGAAAACGCAAGATGAAGCGCGTTCCATTCGGTGAGCGCGTGGAGGGTCCAGCGTGCCGTGCTGCAATGCGAGCGCAACAAGAGCGATGTACAGTCAAAACCGATTGACCGGTCGTCACCGAAACCACTATTCACACCAGAACCTTCGCTGCTCGGCCTACGCCAGCCACTGCCCTAAAACCACACCTAATCTCCAGGCCCTTCCCCCACCTTTCGATTCCCTAGCCTGCATCAAGCGTCCCCTAGTTCGCTGGAAAGCCATGGTGCGCCGCAAGATCACGTACTACAAGATGCTGACGCCGGAGCGCCACGCAGAAATCGCGGCGGCGGTCGGTGCCACAGACCTCCGTTCCCAAGCTCGCTTTGCGGCGGGCCAATCCCTGAGTTCTCTAGAGCCAAGCTACGAGGAGGAGGAAGCCGATCCAATGTTCATGGCGGAGGTCGCGGCGCAGAAGGCCCCCGATGGGTATGAGACGATGGATGTCGACTTCGTGGCGGCGTCCGAGTCCCATGGTGCAGGCGGACCAGCGGTTCAACCTGGCAATACTAAAGGAGGACCGGGAGGCAGAGGCTCAACTCGACGCAGAGCGTGCGCATGCCGCTGCCATCGAGTCTCTCCTGCAGGCGGAACCGGATGTCGTGGATGTGAACCAAGCGGCGGAGGCTCAACTTGAGGCGGAGCGCGCGGATGCCGCTGCCATCAAGGCCCTCCTGCAGGCGGAACCGGACGTCCTGGACTTGAACCGGGCGACAGAGGCTCAACTCGAGGAGGAGCGCGCGGATGCCACTCTCATCGAGGCCCTCCTGCAGGCGGAACCGGACGTCCTAGACTTGAACCAGGTGGCGGAGGCTCGACTCGACGCGGAGCGCGCGGATGCCTCTGCCATCGAGGCCCTCCTGCAGGAGGAACCGGACGTCCTCGACTTGAACCGGGCGGTGCTCTCGTCCGTGCAGAGCGCCCGCATGCTTCGCGTGAACGAGTAGCTGGAGGCCGAGGACAACCATGGTGCGGAGACACACGTCGGCAGCTATGGCCGGTTCGCGTCGGCAGCCGAAGACGACGAGGCCGTCTCGTTCCGCGAGCAGTGATAGTTTTTCTTTATGTTGTTGTTTTTATGGATCTTTTGCTGTGTAAAAACATATATTGTTATGCAAGTCGCCTGACTTGGGTCAGTCTATCATTTCAGGCGGTTGGATGAATATCCTACATCTCCTAACCCTTCTTCCTCACCTCTTCTTCTTCCCCAACAGACCACCACACGAGCCGTATGGATACTCCCCAACATGCGGTTGGATAAACATACTCTGAATGAAAATTATGTGTCAGCGGTAGGATGGCTGAGTTTGGTTTGTTCACATGCGACAGCACGTGTCAGTGAGGGTGCGTTCCCTTGGTTGGGTTTGTGGCGTGCAGGAGCGACTGTGTGAGGGTGCGGTGCGACCGCGGCGTGCAGGAGCGACCGTGTGAGGGTGCGGTGCGACCGCGACAGCCGTGCGCAAGTGTACCTCCTCTTCATTTTGAAAACTTTAGGCAAGCTTGGCTAAAATGTGTGTCGAAGTATGGCAATGCAAGGCCTAGACCCAAACAGGATAAGTGCGTACTCCCTCCGTTTCTTTTTAGTCCGCATATAACTTTTGTCTAAAGTCAAAGTATCTTTACTTTGACCAAAGTTATAGAAAAAAGTATCAATATTTACAACGCCAAAGGGATATCTTTAGATTCATTATGCAATGTAGATTCATATTATGTATATTTGATATTGTAGATGTTGATATATTTTTTATACAAATTTGGTCAAAGTTGGTGAAGTTTGACTCTAAACAAATCTTATATGCGGAGTAAAAAGGGATGGAGGGAGTACTACGTACTAGGACTACTAGTGTTAAAAAACAAAGGCGGGGTTTTCCTTCGCGGGATTAATCGATACAAATCCTCGTTTCACGTGTCAATTAATGCGTATTTTTTCTCCAAAACCCAAAGAGCTAACCTTCTCACTCCTCATCGCTTGATTAATGCAGTGCCATGCAAACCAACCTTCTCACTTCCGCATGCATGCAGGGGATATTAATATCCTTGGTTGCTAGTATGAGGAAAACCCCATCAATTTTGCCTCGATTAGTGTTAGTGGCCTTTTGCAAATTGTAATTTTGATATGCTGGCCTTGTGTACAAAAAATGGAGGTAGTAACTATATTTGACTTCCTTCCCCATTGCGGTGACGTCGACGATATCTCGAACGTTGTGGTTTGGTGAAGTGCGTTCGACGGAGAACACCATTGAGGGAGACCACGGTAAGTCGTCCGCAAGTGCTGCCTACAAGACGAGACAACCGCCTTATTTGCATCCAGGAAGTCCGTTGAACCAAAGGACGCGTAAATGTACTAGTACTACTAGTACACAATAGCGTCGTCCGTCCAGTTTAGTGCGGTGATATGGTTTCTCGAAGAAGACGATGGAGAAGCGGAGTCAGCAAAGAGTGAAATGATGGTTGCTTCGTCCGTGCTTTGTGGTTTGACGCCTCACTGCTTTCTGAATTGTGAAAGAAGGGACAGGGGAGTAGACTCTGTGCTCTATACTGTACATGCGTCCAAGCACGGGAGAAAGAGGAGAGACGTTGCATTTTTCTATTCCTTCAATCAATCAACCAGGGAGCTTCGGTTCCATCCTTTTGGCTTTGGCAACACCGTCCACAATGGTTCCCACGATGCCAAAAGCTATTTTCACATTTGGCTACACATTGTGGATGCCCTTAACCATACCACTTGGTTTTGCTCCGGTGTGTTATCTATACAAATCTCAATTATATTGATCTAAAAAATTATAGAATCAAGATTAGTAAAAAGGAGGTGATTTTGCCGCGCCGATGGCGGGGGGGGGGGTTTCTTATTTTTAGAGGACGTTGTCCTGGCGGTTTGCTAACATGCGGTCCCACGTGTCAGTGCTTTACCAAGCCGATCCGCGTCCCACATGAGGCAGAACAACGGCAGAAGCAACACGTGGTTAACTTGAAGAAGATGAGGGGAAGCGGATTCAGCAACGAGTGAAATGATGGTTGCTTTGTCCCTCCAACTTATTTTTTTAGCAATATTACTTTGTCCCTCCAACTTAACTGTGGGAAAGGTGCAGCTTTGTGATTTGACGCCTCATTGCTCATTACTACGCCGGCACCATGACTGGGTGCTTCACCCTGGCTGCTCTGCACTGTATTCCGGTGTGGCACGTGGACCCAGTAGCTTGATGTCCCACATGTCAGCGAAAGGGACTAGAAGATTTATGAAAGCAAGCGCTCAACTCTTACGACGGAGGAGTACACGACACGACAGCCCAGTGAACTGTCACTTGTACTGTATAGTATTATAGTTTTGCTGTTTCGCACAATCCATCGATACATACCCGATTAAACAGGAAAGGGCGGGATTTTTCCCGCGCGGTATATGATACTGGCCATACATTTCAATGGCAATTTTAATGTATGCAAACTGAATAATTAAGTAACAATATGATATCTAGTAAAACTAAAAACACATATGATTTATTGTGTTAGAGTGTAGTAGTAGTGCTGTATTGCATAGTTGTTAGATGTAACATGCGGGAATGTGTAGAGGTGTAGTTTTGGAGGGCCTACAGAGAGAAAAGCGTAATACGGTCACCGAACTTCAGAATAAGCTGATTACGGCTACTATATACGTTTTGCGGTGATTATACGGTCACTTGCTCACGGTTCAGCATCGGATTGCACTCTGTTGACCGGCCAAATAGTCTACGCGGTACCATGTTGACTAGTTAAATTGACCACGTTCCTTGTGGGTCCCACCTATCAGTTCGCATAGGGAAAAGGTCAGATAAAAACAAATTTACGCAGGCGCGACAAGACTCCAACCCGTGCGCGGGAATCACCTGGTTGTGTATGTGTCTGTCAGGGCCTGATGTGTGCGCATGCACGTGTAGGTTGAGCACTTGAGCGTGAGAGTGTGTGTTGGTCGTGTGGTGTACAAGTGTGTGCATGCATGCGTGCGTGTGTGTGTGTGTGAGTGTTGCGTGCGTGCGTGGCTGCGTGTGTACGTGTGAGTGTTGCGTGCGTGCGCGGGTGCATGTGTTCGTGTGAGTGTTGCATGCATGCAGTTCGTGTGCATGCGTGCGCGTGTGTATAATCACCACACCAGCTCCTGTGTGTTAAAACAGACGGCTCGGCATACCAATACAAGGCCACCTTGTCCGCTGTGCCCACGGTCATGACTTCGAACCACCGTCCAATATTTTTTTGTCGTTTGTTTTCATTCTTACTAGCAAGATGCCCGTGCGTTGCACGTAACATCAAGATGCATTTGTATGACTAGTTTATCTTCTGAGAGAAAAGGATGAATGAGGGAAGGCCTTATTTGCAAATGTGGAGAGGTGTGTGGGTACCTTTTTGAAAAATTGCCATAGTTTCTTTCCTATCCGTCAGATATAAATCGGACGGCCTATATTGCAGGATGGCAGGCACACCATCATCACCAACTCTGTTTTTTTATAAGAGTGTATTTTATAAGAGTGTAGATGTAGAGTAGATACAAGCCGACAGGTGGGCCCGATGGTAGTGAGATAATGTGATGCAACACTAGAGGTGCCACGTGGAGCGTTTAACTGGTCAACTAGTCGTGTCTTGAGCAAATACAGAGTTGTACGGTGAGCCCGTGACTGTATAATAACCACAAAACGTAAATGGTGACCGTAATAAGTGGATTCTGAAGTCCAATGTACGTATCGTGCTTTCGCTTCAAATACAATGATCGTCACTGTATATATCGCGAGAGAAAGATGAAACAGGCGTGAATGTGCCAGGGTCTTACTTTTAGAGGACCTGGAGATAGTTTGTGTGCGTACGTGAAAGGGGCGTAGAGGGGGGTATGCGATGGAGAGAGAGATGCTCTTCGTTTCTCTGTATTATGACTAACTTTATATATAGTATAAAAATATACAAATTCACAGTGCGGAATAAATATCATTGTGGGCACCATGCAATGCAAATTAGCGTTCATACTCCTCCATATAACTTTGTAATGTTGTATATATGTAGAAATTCTAAATATTTTTTTGGCCACACTTTATTCAAAAGGAATGTTGTATGCGAAATAAATGTGAAGAGAGGGCTTTTTAGATCAATGGGGTACGTGATGTAACATGTGTGAATGTGTAGTTGATGCATTTGGCAGGGCCTAGAGAGGTATGTGTGTGTATTACGTATTCGAGAGAGGCATGGATAGAGGGGCCGGCGGGGGGGGGGGGGGCGTGGGAGAGATAGCACGAGAAATGAGAGCGGTCTAGAGAGAGACGAATATGACGTCACGTAGAGAGATTCCCTTGAGTGTGTATATGCAAGGGGGGAGTGGATAGAGGCACCAGGATACTTTTTTGTGTGTGTGGTGTCTGTGTTGGTATGTGTGGGTGTGAGAAGATAATGAGACGTGGGGGCAAAGGGTGTGTCACCGCGTGAGGTCCGGTGGGTCGAGGTGAGGCCCTTCGTTCGGTTCCGTCCTGCGCCACATTGGTCGGCCCGTGACGCATTTAGGGAGACCCATGGATGACTAGTCGTACAAGACAAAGATAGCATAATTGTGAAGGACTCTGTGTCCACTGACAAAGCCGTCTAGGATTTGTAACCCTAGGTTCTCGGACTAAGGTAACCCCTTTATCTCTGATATTACTATTCATCCAACCTAACTTTAAGGGGCATCCTATAGAATGCTCTGCTAGAATCATACTCGTCGATTAGGAAGAGAGGTGTGAGACAATGCATGAGAGACATGCCTAAAGATAATGTGTGTAAAGGAGACACGTAGGCAGGTCTATGTATATAGAAAGGGTCGATGGGGATTGTGCGTGTGTATGCTTGCGAGAGGAAGAGTGCTTGTGATAAAGGTTAGTGAAAACAGTCGTAAATGGTTATGAGAGGGAGGGAGGGTTATATCGAGAGCATGTGTGCGAGAAATACACCTCGGGAGAGAGTGTGTGAGCATGTGTGAGAGACCACCGATGGAGAGTGAACCTACACGTAAAAGACTGCTGTACACATTGATTAAAGATATAAATTGTATCCAAATATTAGGATGGGATCATGATATTTGCAATTCGCGTAAGGAACGGTCATTGATCCATCAGACATCTAGATTCTATCAAATTTGAGCATGTCTACGTTATTATTCAACATAATTGATCCACATAGTTAGTATTTTGAACTCCAGACAATGCATCGCTTTAGCAATCGACTATAAACGTGAGTATAGTTCATGTTGTGTGTGTAAAGCACATTATACATACGAAAGTTACACAATGAACATTATAAATAGCTACCTATGAACTAGCATACATTTGAACTCAGCTTAAGGTGGTTTTAAAAAATTGAATTCAACATGAAGTCCATTCAATTATTTGAATTTGATATCATGGCATTTGTAAATCATACCTAAATTATGGGGGCACCAATTGTGCTCTGATTTTGTACATAATAGCATATGTAGTCGTGTACAAAATAGATTCAAATTTAGCTCCTCCATTCCAAAATAATCGTAGTTATAGGATTTTCAAGTGTCAAAATTTCAAAAAGAAGCGGATAATTTAATGAGGTTTACAAACATACAAGGTCAAATTTAATGTTGTCTATTTAGGTCAATCCTCGAAGTTCAAGAGTACTCTAAACGTGAATGCTTGTGTTTCAAAATTTTGAACGAAGCGCCAAAAGAGCCTCTACTCGCCCGAAACCGCGTGAGACCAATGTTTGGTTGTACAAGGAAATTACTTTTCTAATAACTCCGACCCGTGAAACCTACCGGCCTGACGTCCAAAGGTCTAAACCGGGGTAGGTTTGTAGCTTCATCTAGACGCCACGCAACCGCCTCCGAAAAATATTCATACACAATGGCCGCCTAAGCACACATGCGCGCGGCCGAAATCGCTCCCGCCCACTATTTGGGACACCTAGGATTACCATCCTACCCCCGACCCACAGTAGGTCCGAAATTTAAGAGGGGGGCAAAGTTTGTACTTTCCCCAAATTTCAAACAAGCGCGTCCCATCTTCTGTTCAAAAAAGCCAAAAACAAGCGCGTCCCAGACCGAAACATGGTTCTCCCCCTCCCCCCCGCCCACCCGTCCGATTCCCCATTCGTACTCCGTGGGCGCAAAAACTACCTCTCCACCAGCCGCGAAACCCCGGCGTCCTCCGTCTGACACCCCATCCCACCAATCAACCGCTGCCCTCCTCCATCACGCCGGAGCCGAAACCCCGGCGTCGTCGTCCACCGCAACCTCAACCGCAACGCCCTCCACGGCTAGCAGTTGAAGCCGAGGCCGAGCCGTCCGTACCCGAGCCAGTTCAACCACGCCGTCCTGCGCCACACCGCTGCCGCTCCAACTTCGCCACCCTCCAACGCACCGGAGTTGTTCCTGCTACGCCGTCCTTCGCCGCCTCGGATCTGCTTCCCCTCCGCCGATATACGGCCACGGCAACACAGTCAACAATTTGGCCATGGGTTTGTCCAAGGATCCACGGTTCTACAAAACATCGGTTCCCCCGGGAGAAAAAAGAAGATCGCCGCAACATATGGAGGAGACCACACTGGCAACCGATAAGGGTACTCCTCTTCCCTTATTCATGCAAATCTTCTGTGTCTGCTTGCACGGTATTCATCCCACAGAAGACACTAGTTGACCGCTTCTTCTTGATACTAGATGTTCCTAGTAACTCGTGATGTACAAGGTTTCTCCTAATATACTATTTCACCTTAGCTAGAGGTCCATCGCCCCCCTAAATTTGAATTCCTGGTCAGTTGATTCCCAATTAACGGAAGCATTTCCCGGCGTAACAGGCGCTAGTCCGCCTATTACGCGGGGGAAGCAGCGCCTCGGTGTTTATCTTAGGTGCGTGTGGGGCCTAGAGCTACTGGTGGCCGATCTGGAGGTCGACCGGGATTAAAGGGATGGCCTAGGGGCGCTGCCAAGCACGGCGGTGGTGTGAGGTCGAGGGGATGGCGGGGCGGCGGAGGCAGGGGTCTGGGCCGGTGGTCGCTGGCGGTTCGAGAAAGATCGTCAACAGTGACTGGCGGGAGGTAGACGAAGGCCATCTGCCCGTTCCTTATAGATCGGACGGTTCATTAAAAAATCGACTGACCTATTTATTTTCAGTCGATTGTTATCTTGATATGACCACATGTGGTGGTGTGCTGGAGGAGTACCTGCATTTCCTGTGCTCATATATTAAAAAATCATACGGAGTAGAATCTAATTTTGTTTGCCATGCAATGTTGTAGAGCTATCATATGTCTCCTGTCATTTATTTTTCAGCCACCTGCTATCTGCTACTTTTACAGTGCACTAGTTCTGCACACACTTCATCCATACTCTCACTATTGTGTTTTTATGCAAGGGTATTTCAGAGTCTGCCTCGAGAGAAGCAGAAAAGAAAAGAGAGAAGTTGCTCCAGCTTTCTACGCAGGTAAGCACGGCACGTTACACTGCTATAAAGGGTGTAGTGTCAGCAGATGGAGACGGTAAACGTAGCTCTGGAGTTGATGACCTGGCTCGCAATGAACCACCATCCCAGGTGCTTGCTTTAACTTCGCGGTGTCATATGTGGTTGCATGTTCCATATGGTGTCTAGCTTGTATTCGAAAGGCCAAAGTCGGTCTTTATTAAGATAAGGAAAGATATTTTTTACATGAACCACCATCCCGTGAGCACCAGAAGACAAATAGCTAGTCAGGGCACTGGCTGAGCTAGTGACAAGCCCAGCAAAGACAGGCATCACCTGGAAGCTAACTAAAAAGCCGCGATGGTGGCGAAGCAGCCCGCCTCCCACCAGGCTCTCAGGTCCTAGATGATCATGCTCACCACTCCAGTCGGATGTCTAGCTTGTATTGCTTCCAATTTGGTTAAATTGCATCTGCTTAGCTTACGCATTATACCTTTGAATATGACATTCCTTTCTGTTTTTGGTACATACTAGTACATCTGTGTATTAACCATGTTCTTACATCAAACTAATGTTCTTGTGTATCCCTCATCAATCACTTATGATGAGGTAGTCAGGCAAGTGGACTACTCCTCATTTAAAGAATGCAGCGTTAGCCTCCCGACATGATTCTCCAGAAACAACAAGGCTAGATGAAGATAGTGAATGTAGCTCTGTAGTTGATTATCGCATTTCCCCTACACTAGCATCGCAGGTGCTTGCTCTAACTTGGCAGCGTGATATGTGGTTGCATGTTGCATATGGTGTCTAGATTGTAATTCTTCCAATCTGGTTAAACTGCATGTGCTATTCTGCTTAGCTTATACATTATACCTGTTAATGTGACATGCCTTCCTGTATTTAGTACATAGTACATCTGTCTATTAAGCATGTCCTTACATAAAACTATTGTTTTTTTGTATCCCGCATCAATCAATATGACGAGACACCTTTAGTATATGCAGTGCAATATTAGTTGCATCTTTCATATCATTTATAGCATGCGCTGCTTCTAATTTGTTGAAATTCCATTTATGATGGGACACTTTTAACTTGGCAGAGTCATATTGGTTGCATCTTTCATGTGGTGTCTAGCTTGCATTGCTTCTTATTTGTTGGAATGGTTTCTGCTTAGTTTACACAAACAGTTGTGAACATGCCATGCTGTCCTGTTTTTCGTACATATTCCATCCTGGTATCATGTGTTTGCCTTACATCAAAGTAGTGATTGTCAGTATCATGCATGAATGAGTTCTGAAGAGAGAATTTTATTGATTTTTCTTGTCGGTTTTACTTGACAATTCAAAATCAATAAAGCGGAAGGAAGTTAGCAAGGCAGCGGATAAAGGTGCTCCTTCCAAACGGAGGGCCTCTACAGTTTCTACTCCTCCATCCCCCCAAGATGATTTCCAAGACAACACATGCATAGACACTCAACGTAGCTGTGTTTATGATGCGCACGTCTCCCCTACTACACCATCACCGGTGCTCCCTCTAACTTGGCACAGTTATATGTGGTTGCATGTTATGTGTGATGTCTAACTTGTATTGCTTCTAATTTTGTTGAATTCCATCTGCTTACTTTACACATTATACTTGAATAAGACACGTGTTCCTGTTTCTAGAACATACAATATCTGTCTATCACACCATGTTCTTACATCAAATTACTACTGTTGTGTAACCTGCAACAATCATTTATCATAAGACACATTTGACTTCGGAGTGTGATATAGGTTACATCTTGCATTCTTTTCTAGCTTGTACTACTAATTTGTTGAAATGGCACTTATGACGAGACAATTTGAACTTGGTAGAGTGATATTCGTTGCATCTTTCATATGGTGTCTAGCTTTCATTGCTTCTAATTTGTTGAAATGCCTTCTCCTTAGTTTACACATCATAAGCTATGAATATGCAATGGCACTAATGACGAGAGACCTCTAACTTGGTAGTGTGATGTTGTTTGCATCTTGCATATGATTTATTTATTGTACTGCTTCACATTTGTTTAAACGCCATTTATGATGAGATACTGTTAACTTGGCAGAGCGATATTTGTAGCATCTTTCATATGGTGTCTACCTTCCATTGCATTACTTCTAATTTAGTGAAATGTCTTCTGCTTAGTTTACACTCATAGTTCTGGTTATCTCTTCCGTCCTGTTTTTCGTACATATTACATCCTCCTATCATGTGGTTGTCTAACATCAAAGTTCAGTTCGTTTGTGTCACCCATCAATTTGTTCTGAAGAACTAAATTGTTATTCGTTTTTCTTGTCGGCTTGACTTAACATGGCACTGAGAAAGAGGAAGAAACACATAATGGCAAGGAACGGGAACCGGAAGAATCCTGCAGATTCTGCTGGTACTGATGGTGCAATAGAAGGTCAAAGTCCAGTGGAAAATTCTACAACCAGGGTATCCCATGCTACACGAGCTGCAGAAAAAGCCAAACAGAAACAAATAGCTGCCACTGTCGTGGTTTTGTCACGGCAGATGTCCTAGTGAAAGGACTTAGTCGTGGAGCCATCGCTATGGGTTAGCTTAAAGGGGTTAAAGCGGATAAGGGACGCAAGAGAGTTTTATACTAGTTCAGCCCCTTACGATGAAGGTCAAAGCCTACGTCTAGTTGTGATGGAATTGATGGGGTTTTGATGACCAGGGAGCGAATACGCTTTGCCTGAGTCTCGAGTTGTTGCCTGTTGTCCTTGAACCGCCGCCGGGTCGTCCCCTTATATACATGGGTTGACGCCCGTCGGTTTACAGAATCCCGAGGCCAGTTCATAATCATGTCCGACTCGGTCTCTGCTACTTCTACCTTACAATACAAGTTTACATATCAATGCCGGTTTATGTCTATGGCCTTAAACCGGCTTTGGGCCCTGGGCCTCCATAAAGCGTCACCGTGTGTCTTCATGGGCTTCAGATACAGATGAACTACTTATGGGGTTAACCCAGCCTCTCCGGGCTGGTTTACGTCCAGTGGTAATATCCCCAACATTAGGCCCCAGATTGATTTGAACGGGTTCATGTCAATCCTCAATACTTACGAAAATTTCTTCTTCAACATCTTCACATAATCTTGTAAACCGCCGTGACATCATCTTCTAGGATCATGGTAAACCGCCGTGACGTCACCTGCTATTAATGAGCCTCCGACAATCGAGGCGACAACTCCGCCTCATATCCAAAAATTCGGCTCCTCGATTTTCGCGCATGTCGTTTATCTCCCTTATAAATAGGGCCAGGGGGTCTTTCCATTTTCCCCCTCGTGCCTCTTCGCTTCATCGTCATCCTCGCGACGCCCGAACCTTCGACCTCGGCCGCTGCCGTCAACCTTCGACTGCTGCACCAACCTTGGCCGCTGCATCGACCTGAATGTACCAGAGCTCCTCCGCACGCCGCCGCTGCTCAACAGCCTCCGTAAGTCTCCCCTTTCTCTTACCATAGATCTGTACTTAGGGTTTCTGTCGTTCATCAGTGTTCGTCGCCGCCCTTCTTTTTCCTTATTTATATCCATGGATTAGATCCAAAAACCACATAGACCTCACGCGGTAATAGTTTTAGCACATGTTTGATATCCAACTCATCTCAACTTGGTGAACTTTTAGTACGCTGGAAATTAGGTCAGAATATATTTTGTTTTTCCAACGCGCGGTAGATCTGAAATTACCATAGCAAGATGTGAAACCTGTTTTTCCCTTCACTTATACATATTTAACACCAGATTGGACGGTTTAACCTCATATACAAAATGATGACCCAGTAGATACCATTAGTCCCCAGTTGAACCGCCAATGTATTATACTGTTTCCATCGTCAGACTCCGGTTTACGAATAACCCAATCTGGTTTATCAATATGCTTGTATCCTCATATCGTTGTATAGTTGTCCACTGTAAATCTTAAACCGGCAATAATCATGTTTCAGATTTCCCTTGGCATGGCCAAGCAAGTCTATGAATGCAATTGGGCTCCCTCTCGAGTAACCGAGGAGCAGTTAAACAACCTTGTTAGAACGGGCGCTATAGCCAAGAAAGATGTTATCCACGGGAGGGTCCCTGGCCCGAAAAATCCTCCTACACCCAAGGATGGAGAGGTAGTCGTGTTCGCTGATCATCTTGGATGAGGTTTTAGCCCTCCCGGTTCAAAAAATTTCCGGGATGTACTGGCTAGTTTTCAACTGCGCCCTCAAGACATCGGTCCCAACTCTGTAACCAACATCTGCCACTTCCAAGTCTTTTGTGAGGTTTATCTGCAAGAGGAACCTTCAGTCGAACTGTTTAGGGATTTCTTTCACTTAAACCGTCGCACAGAGTTCTCAGATGGACCCAATACGGAATTGGGCGGAATGGCGGTTCAGAAAAGGAAGGAAGTCACCTTCCCTCGTCCCAAACTCCACAGTCACCCAAAGAGTGGAACCAGACTTGGTTTTACTGCATGGATACATCTCCATCTGATGAAAAACCCCTGCCGGGTTACCGCCCTGAACGCCTTAGCAACACACATCGTTTTCCTCAAAGGTTGACGGCAAGAGAAAGGGCCAACTATGCTCCCCAATTATCAAAGCTTAGAGACTTCATGGCGAACGGTTTGACAGGAGTTGATCTTGCTCATTGCTAGATAAGCTGGAGTGTTCTTCCCTTAAGCCGGCGCCCCGGTTTGATGTGTGGGTATACGGGGAGTTCGAAGGATGCTCAGCGGCACATTGACATTCAGCTTACAGATGCAGAAGTCACTGAGGCTGTAAAAAAGATACTGAACGAACCGGAGGCTGTCTGTGCCCAAACCGGACTACTCCCTTTCTGCACCTTCAACAAACCACCAGCTGTAAGAATCATATAATATTTTTATCTGTAGTTGCGTCTGTCCAAATATTCTCTGAAAGTGTGATTATTTTCTGACAGGGTGATGATCCGTTCTGGAACAAGAAACCATCTGAAGACAAACCGGCGAAGCCGCAAGACAAACCAGTCAAGCCAGTTCGTCCAAAGACCAAGGTTGTTAAAAAACCTGCCAAGAAAAGGACCACTGCATCCTCCGATCTACCAGCTGATGACGATGTGGGTAATCCGGAACCAGAGGTAGAACTTGACTCTCTTGGTTCATTTTTGTACATCTAATTGACAATGATTATTATCAGAACGACGCTGAAGGCAGTCATGCTGAGGACGTGGAGGTAACCATTCTAATCCTCCGATTCAGATCCACTGCCAACATCAAAAATCCGTCAAGTAAACCGGAAAGTAAAATTTTCTCACCCTCTTGCTTACTTGGACCCAAACTTTCTTTTGAAGACGCAGCAGCACGAGGCTCGCCGTACAACCCGGCCCAGCGGCCAGGTAGTTACCTCCGCCGGTTTACTGAACAGTCCGGTTCGGAAACGCCGATCAGAGGTCTCTTATCCCTTTGATACTTCATACCCCAAAGCTTGTTGTTTCCGCCAACCTCTTAACCCGTCTGATTCAAATTATGAGGGTACTTCTCACTCATCTTCTGGCGAGTCATCAGCCACACAGCTTCCACCCCTCAAAACAGTTCCTGGGTGAGCTATGCACTTATTGTTTATCCTTGATGTTGCTATTTTGATATACTGTACTGACCCTCATGTTTATTTTTCTCAGCACCAAGCCCAGACCCAGCAAGAAAGCTCGGTTGAATAAACCGGCTGATGAAGATGTGGCTGTTGAACCGGAGAAAACTCCAGATCCTGAAGAAACCAATGTTGATGCCATGCTGAATGACCCACCGCTTCAAGATCATGACTTCGTTGCTGAGCAGGCAGAAGTTGACACCACCAGCCATATTGACCAGCCAACCAGCCCTGTCCGAGCTGGCACTAAACCGGCAAGTCCAGTCAAAGATACTGACAAACTGCCAACTCCAGAGAGGGCTGGTGATGACCAAGATGATGACGTTATGATTACTGGCACTGGCCACACCACTCCTGGCAATCCTGTTGCTTTTCAAAGCATACTGCCAAGGATGATCTCTCTGCTATCGGCAAAGGCAAATGGAGTGCCGATTTATCAAGCTACGCCCATCTCAACGCTCAAGACATTCACTCTGGCTTCTTGAACCGTCTGTATACCAGCCGTGACAATGAAGCTAGTTTGGTAAACTTGATGAAGGAGCGATATCAGGTAACTTTCATAAGTGTTTCTCTCTTATATTTACTTGCAGCTCATCAAATCCAGTAGCCCCCAAGTGACGGTTTAAGATACCATGTTAAACCGGGACTTAGTAACAATTTCATGTTTGCAACAATGCATCTTAACTTCACTGATGTAGCCCCCAAGGTCCGGTTTAACTTTGTAAAGATAAACCAGGACTTTGTAGAAGAATTCCCATATCAGCATTTTATGAGAAAATACACATTAGCCCCCAAGTTCCAAGCTTAATACTTGTATTGTGCTTGGGACTTGTAAAAATTTCTGAGTAAGAGCAAATATGCATTAGCCCCCAAGTACTAAGGGCATAACTTGTTATGTGCTTGGTACTTCAAATATGTACTGTCAATTCATTATGTATCTGTCTCTTTATAGGCTGAACTGAGCAAGAAGGAAAGCCAAACCGCTGATCTGCAAGAGAACATCAAGTCCCAACAGGCCGAAACTTCCAAAGCAAAAGATGAGCTGACAAGTGCCTTAGCCGCTATGGAAAAGCTAAAGGAGAGCTTCGCCAAGGAGCGGGCGGATTGGAACATAGAGAAATCCGCTGTATGGAAAAGAGCTGAAGACGCAGAAGCAGCTCTCAAACCAGTGGTAGACGAGCTGACTGGTGTAAAGCGGCAGATACATGCCATGACTGCTGCTGTGTTCGGTAAGCATCCTTGCTTTATACTTTCAACATATCCTCCCATACGTTGCCGGTTTACTGATGTTTGCAATGATGCAGGAACTCGCATTAGTCATCTGGGCTCTGATGTTTAGAAGAAGCTCAAGGCTGCCTACACGCTGATAGAGCAACTATATACTGGCGCACAACGAATTATCTGCACCGCTTCTCACAATAAGCCGCCCCCGACGTTAATCAAAGATACCTTAGACAGGCTATCTATGCTGTCTGCCCGGGTAGAAGAGTTAAAGAGGTCTGCTGCAAGGGCTGGCGCTCTGACCGCACTAATCCGGGCAAAAGCATGGGTGCCTGATCTTGATCCGACGGACATGGCTAAAGGCTACCCAAGCTTAAAGGAAGACGGATCAGAATTTTGCACTGAAGATCTCCGCGCCATAAACCGGGAAGTACGTCCACTGGCTTGTCAACTTGCTGAAGAGGCTGATCTTTCACATTACCAGGCGAGTTATGATACTAATAACAGGCGGGTTGCGGCACCAGCTCCGGAGGCTCAAAACTTGATCCCTCCAATCCGTAAGCACACTTATGCCCCTGATATTGAACCGTCCACCCTTATAAGCGACGAAGCTGTGTTCCAAGCTTTAACTGGGATCGACTGGACAACTGTTGACTTCCAGCCGCTGGGTAGGGACGAAGAAGATGAACCGGTGCAAGATGATCCACAGCCATCAGGTCAAGCTGATAGGCAATCATAATCTGGGCGCCGGTTCAGTTTTTCTTTTGCTGTAATGCTTATTGAGACAATTACTCCTTTGGGCACTGAAAATGCCTTGTAATAGGCTAGTTAAAACACTTGGTCTGTTATGCCTTCGTGCATATTTATCTGCAACTGATGCGTGTTAATCTGCCATTCTTAAGATATGATGTTCATAATCCATAGCTATTTATTCAAGCTGTTCCTGCAGATAAGAAGCTTAAAGCGCCCTGGCGGTTTACCACCGGGCGGGTCATGATACCCAAATATATATATGACCAAGGTTTATAACCAAGGTTGTAAAAGATAACCAAATATGGAAATATATGATACCTGTGACCTTTAGGCATAGTGTTGGCTGACCAACCTTGTAATGAGGGTAATAACCCTAATCAGGTTATATGATGCCGGTTTACAATAAAACCGTTCCGGGTTGTGATAAACACCGGTTTATTCCATACTGGTGACTTTGAGTCAAAACCAGACCGGGCTGATAGTCTCCGGATTATAACTTGATTATGTACTGACAACTTGTAGTTGCCAGCCTAATCGGGTTGATAAACACTGGTTCGAAAACATCACAAATCTTGGCAAAAGAAAGAGAACTCAGCAAAAGGCAAATAAAAACGTTGTAGTCGAGGCTTTTCACGGGCTGCCAGGCCCCAAATTCAATCAAGAGGTGTAGCTATGGTTTGGGTTCGACCAAGCCCCCAAGTGATTCTGTGGCATTACGCCGATCGAGAGGTGTAGCTATGGTTCGGGTTCGACCAAGCCCCCAAGTGATGCTGTGGCATTATGCCGATCAAGAGGTGTTGCTATGGTTCGGGTTCGGCCAAGCCCCCAAGTGATGCTGTGGCATTACGCCGATCAAGAGGTGTAGCGATGGTTCGGAAGCCAAATCAAGGGGTAAACCGGACGCCACTTTGTAAGCTCCATGTAACCACACATGATATAGGAAAAACAACAGATACCCCGCTTTAGCTGAGGTTCCGGTTTATTGTATTGATCATAATATATACATTATCATAATATGTACACAAGCAGAGCCTATAGCTCAAGTATAGTAAGGCCGAAGATGAGCAATATTCCACGGCCGGTTGTCTCCTCCTCCGATTTACGTGAGTCTTTGCGCTCTCGAACATCGATTAGGTAGTACGACCCGTTGTGTAGATTCTTGCTGACCACAAAGGGTCCTTCCCAAGGGGGGGATAGCTTGTGCATATCCGTCTGATCCTAGATGAGCCGAAGCACCAAATCGCCTTCTTGAAAGGTTCTGGTTCTAACCCGGCGGCTGTGATAACGACGCAGATCTTGCTGATAAATCGCCGAACGGGCTGCTGCTATGTCACGTTCCTCATCTAACAGGCCAAGAGCTTCCTGCCGTGCCTTCTCGTTGTCAGCTTCAACATATGCCGCTACACGAGGCGAGTCATGACGGATGTCACTAGGAAGAACTGCTTTCGCTCCATAAACCATGAAGAATGGTGTGTATCCTGTCGATCTGTTGGGTGTGGTATTGATGCTCCACAACACAAAAGGTAACTCCTCAACCCAACAACCCGGCGTCCGTTGCAAAGGAACCATAAGCCGGGGTTTGATGCCTCTCAAGATCTCTTGATTGGCCCTCTCCACTTGACCATTGGACTGGGGGTGAGCCATTGATGACACGTCAAGCCGGATGTTCTCGCGTTGACAGAACTCCTTCATGGCACCCTTTGACATATTGGTACCATTGTCTGTTATAATGCTGTGTGGAAAGCCAAACCGGAAGATCACCTTTTTGATGAATTGAACCGCCGTGGCCGCGTCACACTTACTAACTGGCTCTACCTCCACCCACTTCGTGAACTTATCAACCGCCACCAAAAGGTGGGTTTTTTTGTCCTTGGACCTCTTGAAAGGCCCAACCATATCCAGCCCCCAAGTTGCAAACGGCCAGGTGATTGGAATCACCCTCAATTCTTGAGCCGGTACATGAGCGCGCCTTGAGAATTTCTGACAGCCATCACATCTTTTGACCAAGTCCTCGGCATCAGCATGAGCTGTCAACCAATAGAAACCGTGACGAAATGCCTTGGCCACCAACGATTTTGAACCGGCATGGTGACCACAATCTCCTTCGTGGATCTCACGCAAAATTTCACAGCCTTCCTCAGGAGACACACAACGTTGAAATGCCCCTGTCACACTACAATGATGTAATTCTCCATTGATAATAGTCATAGATTTGGACCGCCGGGTTATCTGCCTGGCCAAAGTTTCATCCTCTCGTAACTCGCCCCGGTTCATATACGCCAGATATGGAATCGTCCAATCCGGGATGACATGAAGAGCTGCCACCAACTGAGCTTCCGGATCAGGAACAGCCAAATCCTTTTCACCAGGGAGCTTGACAGATGGATTATGCAGAACATCCAGGAAGACATTAGGTGGAACCGGTTTACGTTGGGAATCCAGGCGGCTTAAAGCGTCCGCCGCTTCATTCTTCCATTGGTCCACATGATCCACCTGATAACCTTTAAAGTGACCTGCAACAATATCCACCTCACGACGATATGCTGCCATGAGTGGGTCCTTGGAATCCCAAGTGCCGGACACTTGTTGAGCCACCAGGTCCGAGTCACCGAAGCACTTAACTCGGCTTAGGTTCATCTCCTTAGCCATCCGAAGACCATGGAGTATAGCCTCATATTCAGCTACATTGTTAGTGGAAGGGAACATTAAACGGAGAACATAACAAAACTTATCACCTCGTGGGGAAGTTAATACGACTCCAGCCCCCGAGCCCTCCAATTGCCTGGACCCATCAAAATGAATAGTCCAATAAGTGTGATCCGACTTCTCCTCTGGCGCTTGTAGTTCTGTCCAATCATTGATGAAATCCACAAGTGCCTGAGATTTGATCGCCGTTCGAGGTATGTATTTCAACCCGTGAGGCCCGAGCTCTATAGCCCACTTAGCAATCCGGCCAGTTGCTTCCCTGTTCTGGATTATATCTCCCAACGGAGCAGAGCTGACCACCGTGATGGGATGACCTTGGAAATATTGCTTGAGCTTCCGGCTTGCCATAAAAACCCATACACCAATTTTTGCCAATGCGGGTACCTCTGCTTGGACTCAATAAGTACCTCACTGATATAGTAAACCGGCCGCTGAACCGGATATTCCTTTCCTGCCTCCTTGCGCTCCACCACAATAGCCACACTAACAGCCCGAGCGTTAGCTGCCACATATAGCAACAATGGTTCTTTGTCAACCGGAGCAGCGAGAATCGGCGGATTAGCTAGCTGCCGCTTTAAGTCTTCAAATGCTTCATTAGCGGCGTTACTCCAGACGAAGTTATCCATTTTCTTCAGCATCTGATACAAAGGGATGGCCTTCTCGCCAAGGCGACTGACAAACTGGCTCAACGCGGGAATCCGGCCTACCAGGCGTTGAACATCATTGATACACTTCGCTTTAGCCAAGGAGGTGATGGCTTTGATCTTCTCCGGATTAGCTTCAATGCCCCCGTTAGACACCAAAAATCCCAAGAGCTTGCCTGCAGGTACACCAAAGACGCACTTGGCTGGATTAAGCATCATTTTATAAACCCGCAGGTTATCAAAGGTTTCCTTCAAGTCATCAATCAATGTCTCCTTCTTCCTTGATTTTACCACAATATCATCCACATAGGCGTGAACATTACGGCCGATCTGTTTATGCGGACAATTCTGCACAAATCGTTGATAAGTCGCCTGGGCACTCTTGAGCCCAAAGGGCATGGACACATAGCAGAAGGCTCCAAAGGGAGTTATAAAGGCTGTCTTCTCCTGGTCCTTAACTGCCATTTTGATCTGATGATAACCAGAATATGCATCCAAAAAGCTTAAACGCTCGCAACCCGCCGTAGCATCAATAATTTGATCAATAAGGGGAAGGGCAAAAGGATCTGCTGGACAAGCTTTGTTAAGATCTGTGTAGTCTACACACATACGCCAAGTGCCATTCTTCTTGAGGACCAGCACCGGATTAGCTAACCACTCAAGATGGAATACTTCAACGATAAATCCAGCCGCCAAGAGCCTGGCTACTTCTTCTCCAATAGCTTTGCGTCTTTCTTCAGTGAACTGGGGGAGAAACTGTTTGACCGGTTTATACTTAGGATCAACATTGAGAGTGTGCTCAGCGAGTTCTCTCGGTACACCAGGCATGTCAGAAGGCTTCCATGCAAAGATGTCCCGATTCTCACGGATGAACTCGATGAGCGCGCTTTCCTATTTCGGATCCAAATTAGCGCTGATGCTAAACTGCTTGGACGAATCGCCAGGCATGAAGTCAACAAGCTTAGTCTCATCAGCCGATTTAAACTTCAGGGCCGGATCATGCTCTGTAGTTGGTTTCTTCAACGAAGTCATATCTGCCGGATCAACATTGTCCTTGTAAAACATCAGCTCTTCTATTGCACAAACCGACTTAGCATAAGCCGCATCACCTTCTTCACACTCCAGAGCAATCTTGCGGCTCCCATGCACGGTTATAGTTCCCTTGTGACCCGGCATCTTGAGCTGCAGATAAACATAACAAGGTCGTGCCATAAACTTAGCATAAGCTGGCCGTCCAAACAGGGCATGACACGGGCTGCTGATTTTCACCACTTCAAAGGTCAAGGGTTCTGATCTCGAGTCATGTTCATCTCCAAAGGCCACCTCCAGAGCTATCTTACCAACAAGATATGCCGACTTACCAGGCACCACACCATGAAACACCGTATTGGACGATTTAAGATTTTTATCTGTTAATCCCATGCGACGGAAAGTTTCATAATAAAGGATATTGATACTACTCCCTCCATCCATGAGTACTTTAGTGAACTTATAACCTCCTAACTGAGGCGCCACCACCAGAGCCAGATACCCGAATTGTCAACCCGGGGTTGATGATCTTCCCTACTCCATACAATCGGCTGCTCGGACCAGCGCAAGTAACGGGGCACCGCCGGTTCAACGACATTCACCGCCCTTTTATGAAGCTTCTGATCGCGCTTGTCCAAGCTAGTGGTGAAGACGTGATACTATCCGCTATTCAACTGCTTTGGGTTGCTCTAGTAACCCGACTGCTGCTGCTGATTGCCCTGATGATTATAGCCACCTTGGTTACCCTGATTACTTTGATTGTTATGTCCACCTTGATTGCCGTGGAAGCCTGAACCGGAATTTCCTCCGCCATAACCCGGCCCATGAGACCCGGAGCCCGAACCGCCCCCTGATCCATGATCATATCGGAAAGAATCAGAATGTTTGAACTCTTGCATGATGTAACAATCTTTCCAGAGGTGCGTAGACGGCTCCTCCTTCGTCCCGTGCTTCGGACAGGGCTGGTTCAACAGATAAGACAAACGGTCCGGATTAGGACTTGGCCCTCCACCGCGCCGGGGCGGTTTACTCTTGCGCCGCTGGCCCTTGTCATGTGTATTAGTATTAGCCACAAAGTCTAAACCGTGGTCCGCTATACGCTTGCCGCCATTTCCATGACCCGCCGGGTTGTGGTGCTGCCCCTTGGCGTTGCCGCTCTTCTTTCCCTTCCCTGTCTTATCATCATCAGACTCGGGATCCTTGGTACTATCAGAGTCGGCATACTTTACTAGCGCAGCCATGAGGGTTCCCATATCATTACAATGATGTTTGAGCTGTCCCAACTTCAACTTCAGTGGTTCAAACCGGCAGTTGCCTTCCAATGTTAAAACTGCGGTGTCAGCGTTGATGCGGTCTGATGAATGCAAAATCTCTGAAACCTGGCGCACCCAATGGGTTGTTGACTCTCCTTCCTCCTGGACACAGGCAGCTAAGTCCACAATTGACATGAGCTGTTTGCATGTATCCTTGAAATTCTGAATAAACCGGGCTCTCAACTCGGCCCATGACCTGATAGAATTAACCGGTAAGCTCTTTAGCCAAGTGCGGGCCGTCCCTTCTAACATCATGGTGAAGTATTTTGCACATGCCGCATCATCCACATCCAACATCTCCATGGCCATCTCATAGCTTTCGACCCATGTTTCAGGGGATAAATCGGCGGTGTAATTCGGCACCTTGCGCGGGCCCTTGAAATCCTTGGGCAGACGCACATTGCGCAATGCTGGGACAAGACACGACACTCCAAAAGAACTAGAGGTAACTCCTGGTTCCACCGATGTGGTTGGACGAACCGGAGTAAGCTGACCGGCTTCATGCTGCGCCGCTAACTCGGCCTCTCTGCGTGCCCGAGCCCGGTCCACCACCTCTTGAGCATCACCAGCACCACCCGCCGGGTTATTGCCACGGGGCGGATCACGGTTCCGCGCATTGCTTGACACTGCCGGTTCATCCATACGCCTGCTGTAACTCCGGCTTGGACGGGGAGTGGCATGAATCCGATCGCGACTGTACGAATAAGCCTCCTGTTGAACCAAAGCTGTCTGAAGAAGCTCCTTAACCCGGCGTGTCTCGACCGCCGCCGGAGAATCGCCTTCGATCGGGATGGCCGCCAGCTGTGAAGCGGCAGCGACAATGTTGTCCATCGGGTTAGAGTAATGACCCGGCGGCGTAGGGACATGTGGTGTTACAATGTTGTTCTGACGAGGTGGATCCGCCAAACATGGCTGAACCGGCGCCCCTGCTCCAGGTGCCTCCGCCCGATTTACCACCGGCGGATTACTGGTCCCTGCTCCTGAGGTGTTAAAGAGATTTCTAGCGTCATAAACCGGCGGCAGGCGAGATCGGTGCCTCCTCTTTAGGACTTCGTTTGACGCACTCTGATCCAGCATAATCCGGTAAGCTTGTGCATCTAAAGCGGCCCGCTCCGCGGCTATCCTGGTATCCTCAGCTGCTAAGTCCGCTTTGGCCTGGGTGATCTGATCTTTCACTTTCGCGATTTCCGCATTGTGCACATCCTGATCCACCGGCTTAATCTCCGCTATCAGCATTGCCAATGCGTCAAACAAATCAGATAGAACCTGAGCTGGCGGTCGCACAGGGCCTGCTGCCCCGACCGCTGATGCCGCTGCCGATCCGGAAATCATTGCCGCTACGGTCGAAGAGTGGAGCACCGGTTGCGTACCGGCCATGAAGATCGCAGCCCGGTTTGGCAGATCAGAGGGGTCCAGAATACTGTCGCCATCGAAACAGCCCCCAATCCGGCCATCTTGTAACTGATATAACGACTCGGTCTCTCCGGTCGATGACTCGTCGCCGGAATAAACGACGGTCTCACCACCAGATTCCGATCTATCCTCAGATTCCCCTCCATGGATAACTCCCACGAAGGCACGCTTCATGACAGGCTTGACCCGGGCAGATCTCACATGCTGAGCCGTTTCGACGAGGTCAGTGCAGATGTTCGGCTCAGGGCCCAGTTCGCTGATCGTGCCAATGAAAACGTGTATGCCACCAAAGGGGACCCGGGACCCGTACTCGATTGAGCCGGCCTCGGGGCCCCAGCCTGCATCGTCGATGTAGAGCTTGCCGCGACGACTCTTGGTCATCCGCCCACAGCGTAACCCTTGAGCCCTTCGAAGTTGCCCTCCAAGAACTTGAAACCATCGTGCGATAGCCCCACGGTGGGCGCCAACTGTCGTGGTTTTGTCACGGCAGGTGTCCTAGTGAAAGGACTTAGTCATGGAGCCATCGCTACGGGTTAGCTTAAAGGGGTTAAAGCGGACAAGGGACGCAAGAGAGTTTTATACTAGTTCGGCCCCTTACGATGAAGGTAAAAGCCTACGTCTAGTTGTGATGGAATTTATGGGGTTTTGATGACCAGGGAGCGAATACGCTTTGCCTGAGTCTCGAGTTGTTGTCTATTGTCCTTGAACCGCCGCCGGGTCGTCCCCTTATATACATGGGTTGACGCCCGTCGGTTTACAGAATCCTGAGGACGGCTCATAATCGTGTCAGGCTCGGTCTCTGCTAATTCTACCTTACAATACAAGTTTACATATCAATGCCGGTTTATGTCTATGGCCTTAATCCGGCTTTGGGCCCTCGGCCTCCATAAAGCGTCACCGTGTGTCTTCATGGGCTTCAGATATAGATGAACTACTTATGGGGTTAACCCGGCCTCTCCTGGCCGGTTTACGCCCAGTGGTAATATCCCCAACAGCCACCAAACAAGCAGAGACAACCCTTGTTCTTGCAACACCTACCACAGTACTACCAGCTGCACGAGTTACTCATGCGTCAACTGAGCTAGCAGCACGTTCCCAAGCTCCCTTGCCACCTAACACTACTTCCCAAGCACTCTTAACTCAAGACGAGTTGGCAAGATCAGATGAACCTTGTAAGCTTCAACAGCAAGAAGGTAGTTGCTGGAGTCAAGTTACAGTTGCATGCTTATTTATATGTAGTCTCACAGTTTGATGTACACTAACACTTCCTATGTTCGTTGTTGGACCAGCACCTAGGTGCAAGAGGAAACAAACATCAGGGATAATGCTCGATAGGTTAACTAAATCTAGAGGAGGAATAATGGAGATCCATTTTGAGGCAGGTTTAAAAAGGCCACGTGATGCTACAGAGTCAGCCAAGTTAGTATCAGAGGCAGCGGTTGCCGTTAGGTGTCATGTACGTATCCTCCCAACATGGATTCAGTAAAAGAATGACAAAGACGAAACCCAGTTCAACACCTTCCTCGACCATTTATCTGTAAGTATGGTTATGTATGGAAACTAGTAATATTGTCTTGCTCTGTCCCATACTTTCTAGGTTGCTGATAATGAGACTCCCATAATTTTCAACAGATGAGGTTCAAGTTGGATAGCCAAGATGATGCTACCAGACAAACTTGCACCCATGTTTTCAAGTCTGCTCTGCGACAGTATCGGTATAACTTGAGGAAAACTCACTTTGAAGGCAAGGCTAACAGTGAACTTTCCCAAACATCTCCAGTGGAAAATATATCAGATGAAGGCTGGAGGGGCCTCGTTAAACACTGGTCTGATCCAAAGTATCGAGTACATTATATATATGTGATCAGATCACATGTTGAAGTCCTATTTACGCATGTGCCACACAAATCTATCTTCTTGTAGGTGAACTGTTCAAAGAACAAGGCCAACCGTACGAAAGTGAAATTCCAACAGACGACAGGATATCGTAGCTATATTGCACACTGCGAGGCTCTTGTAATTTGTTGCTGTTTCACTCTTTTCACTGTACCATATTATGAGATCTATATTGACTTGTTCCAAATGCAGAGGAAAGCCCACAAGGACCAAAAAGTACCTGAACCAAATGCTATGGAAATCTTCAAGGACTGTCACACCAGCAAGAAGAAGGGCATGACTACACCAGTCAAAGCCGCTGCTGTAAGTCCTTTATCCTCATACCTTTTAACTACTACTTACTCTGACTTGTGCCTTGAACTGCATGGTTTGCAGCCAATGTCTATTACTCTTTTCAATTTTATACACAATTGTCTTAGCGTATCATTGCACCTTACAAGGTTTAAAAGAGAGGAGTGATGTTCCTTTGATCTTGACATGTAATCTAGTTTTGTGCTGGACTTGCCCACACAACATTACAATTTCCTGTTTGTCTGTTCTCAGTTGTTTTCTAATATGAATGATGTCATACTATGCTTACCGTATTATAAACTTCGTCTCTTTGTCCTTAGCCCTCAATACAATGTGAAGAAATAGACAATACATTAGCGATGGTACATGGTCATATGTTTGGAACCTAGTTTTATTATGTACTTTGCAATAAAATACAACTAATGTAAAGCTATTTTGTTTACATGGGTTCACCAGAATAAGTTCTGTATATAGACCAAAGCTATTTTGTTTGGTTTTGTTGCCTCCCTAATATCTTCTGTTCTGGTACTACTAATGTAAAACCTCAACTTTTCAGCGAGCTATGGAAAAAATGGTGGAACCGCCACCTTCTGAAGGTGCGAGGCAACTATAACTGCAATGTCAGCTCTTGCTGCAGTGGGTCAGTACCTATCCACTGACAGTGCCAAAAGCACATTCCTGCGTAATACTGGGTTGGTTGTTAAGGCAATCTCGTCCAAACTGCCTCATGATCAAGATATGCAAGCTCAAAACAATGTTGTATCTGCGCTCCAGACACAAGTCCATTCCCGAACAGAGACCCTTTGTGAAACAAGGAGAGACATTGTTCGATGTTGTCAAGATATGCATGGTTTTGAAACCAGACTATCAGACATTTGCTATGTTGTTCAGGAGCCTAGGAGAACTAAGGTGAAGGTTATGGTGCTCCATCGGACAATACAGCATGAAAACGTAACAGTCAGGTCAAATGAACTGAGCATCTGAACTTCTGGTGGTGCATTTATCTGCTAGACTGTTAAATTTTATGCCAACCTTCCTTTTGTTTTATAGTTGTAGTTTGTTTTGGTGCGATACAAAATTTGTTCTTAACGTGCAGCCACCGGCTGAAGAAAACAGCAAGCCATTTTTATATAGTGTAGGGTGTTCCCTATATTTGCACTGGTGGCGAACTTTGATGCCCAGTGGATGTAATATGTGTAATAGATGTGATAGCCTAGCGTAAGTTGCTTGCTTATTTATTTCCTTATTGTCTTGTTTATTTGTTTTCTTGTAATCAGTGCAGTTCTTTTTCCGTGGTTTGCTAGTGGCCGCAATAACCTATTTTTTAAAACTAGGCCACAATAACCATGGGCTACATATTTACTGTAGTTAACATGGGCCTCCTACGGGCCGTAGAAACAATGGGCCTTCTAAGGGCCGTAGAAACAATGGGCCTTCTATGGGGCGTAGAAACAATGGGCCTTATACGGTCCGTAGACACAATGGGCCTTCTACGGGCCGTATCATCAATGGGCCTTCTACGGGCCGTATGATCGGTTGGCCAAACATGGGCCAATAACAGACCACATTATGGCCGTAAATGGGCTAGAGTTGAAATCGTCCATTCATGGGCCGACCATAACGGGCCGTCGTTAATCGGCCGTATTTGATGGCGCTATGAAAACGACCCAACGTATTAACGGGCCACAAACGGGCCGACTGTAACCACGGGCTGAATTTGGCCCACAAGCAGAAGATGACAGTAACGAGCCGTAAGTTAAACGAATGCTGGAAATGAGCCCAAGAATAAATGGGCCCTGAGAAGGCTGAAAGATAACATGGGCTGGAAATGGCCCAACAGAATAATGGGCCGTTAATGGGTATAAAGTGATACACTGTTCATTACGGGCCAGTTTCACCATGTGCCGTTAATGGGTATAAAGCGATACACTATTCATTACGGGCCAGTTTTACTACGGGCCGTTAATGGGCCGAGAGTTACTAAGGGCCTCATATGGGCCGAAAGACGTCATGGGCCATACATGGGCTAGAAGTTAAAATGGGCTGGAATTATATTGGACGGCACAGATGACGCTACTGGGCCTAATTCGGATAGGCCGTAAACGGGCCCTGGGTTAGCGGGCTGTAAATGGGCTACATGCGAACATGCCATTAACAGGCTTGCCGTGGGCCGGCCCGCCACCTTTTGACCAAGTCAAACGGGCCAGCCTTTTCACAGGAATGGGCCTCTATTGGGCCGTGCCATGTGTCGACGTATCATAGGCGCTTTGGGTCCAATGATTGGATGACATCTGTCCCAACGGCGAGCCGACACGTGTTTCCTCCAGCCAATGATGATTTTACACGTGGAAAATCCGCATTGGTCGGGGCTGTTAACGGGTTATCGGATCCAAAACCGGACCCGATAGCTTAACGGCGTTCCGTTACGGTGGATGCCATGTGTCGGTCACCCTTGACGAAAGCACTTCTGTGACGCGCGATTTATCGTCATGGAAGTGGACACTTCCGTGATGATAATTTTGGTAATGTCATGGAACACTTCTACGACAGCACAGGTATGACTATCTTGATTCTGTCATAAAATCGTCATGGATGTACATGCATGACAGAAAACACGACCTACTTTGACAAACACGTATCATCACGGAAGTGTATTTTTTTCTAGTGATAACTCTAGCAATTTGTTTATCAAGAAATTCACCAAGTGGCACATCATCATTATCAAGCAAGGTACTAGCATCATCATAAGCATCATTCATACTAGAAGTAGCATCATCAATAACTTGCGACATATAAGAATTGATAGCATGTGGTGGTGTTGCAAGTTTACTCAAAACAGAAGGTGAATCTAAAGCAGAACTGGATGGCAGTTCCATACCTCCCCTCGTCTTTGAGGGAAATATCTTAGTCTTTGGATCCTTCAGATTCTTCATAGTGATAATATGATAATAATTCCAAGTGACTCAACAAATATAGCTATCCTCCCCGGCAACAGCGCCAGAAAAAGGTCTTGATAACCCACAAGTATAGGGGATCGCAACAGTTTTCGAGGGTAAAGTATTTAACCCAAATTTATAGATTCGACACAAGGGGAGCCAAAGAATATTTGAAGTTATTAGCAGCTGAGTTCTCAATTCAACCACACATGGAGATTAATTATCTGCAGCAAAGTGATCCGTAGCAAAGTAGTTTGATAGTTTTGATAGTAGTGACAACAGCAATAGTAGTAGTAACAGTGATAGCAGTAATTTTGTATCAAGTGTAACAGTGATGATAGCAATAGTAACACAGCAAGATCAATAAGGATAAATTCGTAGGCATTGGATCGGTGACTTGTTGGATGATATTCATCATGTGACAGTTATAAGCTAGGGCGATACGGCACTAGCTCCAGTTCATCGATATAATGTAGTCATGTATTCCGTAAATAGTCATATGTGCTTTATTAAAAGAACTCGCATGACATCTTTTGTCCTACCCTCCCGTGGCAGCGGGTCCATATTGGAAACTAAGGGATATTAAGGCCTCCTTTTAATAGAGAACCGGAACAAAGCATTAACACATAGTGAATACATGAACTCCTCAAACTACGGTCATCACCGGGAGTGGGCCTGGTTGTTGTCACTCTGGGGTTGCCGGATTATAACACGCAGTAGGTGTCTATAACTTACAAGGTCGGATCTAAAACATGGATATAATGATGAATTCATAAACGGTTCAGATCTGAGTTCATGGCACCCGGGCCCAAGGTGACAAGCATTAAGCATAGCAAAGCCATAGCAACATCAATCTAAGAACATAGTGGATACTAGGGATCAGACCCTAACAAAACTAACTCGATTACATGATGAATCTCATCCAACTCTCACCGACCAGCGAGCCTACGAAGGAATTACTCACTCCTGGTGGGGAGCATCATGGAATTGGCGATGGAGAAGGGTTGGTGATGACGAAGAACGAAGATCCCCCTCTTCGGAGCCCCAAACGGACTCCAGATCTTCCCTCCCAAGGATGAACAAGGTTTGGCGGCTGCTCCGTCTCGTGGATCACGATAATTCTTTTTCCCTAATTTTTTCTGGAAATATGTGATTTTATGGTATCATGGGGTCGTCAGCGGGGCCACCAGGTGGGTACAACCCACCTGGGTGCGCCAGGAGAGGTGGGCCCCTGGTGGGTTGTGCCCACCCAGGTGCCCCTCTCCGGCAGGTCTTGGCTCCAGAAATTCTTATTATTGATATAAAAAATCGTCGCAAAGTTTTGTTCCATTCCGAGAACTTTTATTTCTGCACAAAAACAACACCATGGTAGTTCTGCTGAAAACATCGTCAGTCCGGGGTTAGTTTCATTCAAATCATGCAAATTAGAGTCCAAAACAAGAGAAAAAGCATGAGAAAAAGTAGATACGTTGGAGACGTATCAGGGCCTCCTCCAATTCGGTCTCCCCTTTTCCTTATCTCCGGAGGGGGGAAGGAAAGAGGGGAGAGGGGAAAGGAAGGGGGAATCCTATTCCCTCTATTTCCTTTCCTCCTCCCCCTTTTCCTTTCTCCACTTAGATCGGCCCATATGGGGGCGCACCAGCCCACAAGGGGCTGGTATGTCCCGCCCTAGGCCCAATAAGGCCCATATCTTTGCTGGGGGTGCCCGGAACACATTCCGGTGACCCGATACGTACCCGGTACCCCCGGAACACTTCCGGTGTCCGAATACTATCGTCATATATATGAATCTTTACCTCTAAACCATTTCGAGACTCCTCGTCATGCCCGTGATCTCATTGACAACCCACAAGTATAGGGGATCAATTGTAGCCTCTTTCGATAAGTAAGAGTGTCGAACCCAACAAGGAGTTAAAGGTAGAACAAATATTCCCTCAATTTCTATCGACCACCGATACAATCTACGCACGCTTAGCGTTCGCTTTACCTAGAACAAGTATGAAACTAGAAGTACTTTGTAGGTGTTGTAGGATAGGTTTGCAAGATAATAAAGAGCGCGTAAATAAAAAGTAGGGGTTGTTTAGGTAAAGAAGCAATAAAGTTAGTATAGAGAGTGTGGAAAAGTGGTGGTAGGAGTTGCGAAATTGTCCCTAAGCAATTGACTACTTTACTAGACCGATATCAAGTTTTATGTGGGAGAGGCCACTGCTAGCATGTCATCCCTGACCTGGAATTCTATGCACTTATGATTGGAACTATTAGCAAGCATCCGCAACTACTAACGTTCATTAAGGTAAAACCCAACCATAGCATTAAGATATATTGGTCCCCCTTCAATCCCGTATGCATCAATTTCTATGCTAGGTTGAAGCTTCTGTCACTCTTGCCCTCCAATACATAGTCCTATCAACAAACAACTAACCCTATGGTGTGATCCACATGCGCACTCATATGATGGGCACCAAAGGACAACAACATAAGCACAAGCAAATTAAATCAATCATAGCAATTCATCAACCACCGATAGGACAACGAAAATCTACTCAGACATCATAGGATGGCAACACATCATTGGATAATAATATGAAGCATAAAGCACCATGTTCAAGTAGAGGGTACAACGGGTTGCGGGAGAGTGGACCGCTGTAGATAGAGGGGGGAAGGTGATGGAGATGTTGGTGAAGATCGCGGTGATGATGATGGTGGCCACGGCAGCGTTCCGGCGCCACCGGAAGAGAGGGGGAGAGGGGCCCCTTCTTCTTCTTCTTCTTCCTTGACCTCCTCCCTAGATGGGAGAAGGGTTTCCCCTCTGGTCCTTGGCCTCCATGGCATTGGAGGGGCGAGAGCCCCTCCTGGATTGGATTTGTCTCTCTGTCTCTCTCTGTTTCCGCGTTCTCAGATCTGGCCTTTCACCGTTTCTTTTATAACCGGAGATCCGTAACTCCGATTGGGCTGAATTTTGGACATGATCTCTATCTGGAAATTAGCTTTCTTGCAGCGAGAGAAGGGCTCCAACCGCCTTACGGGGTGGCCACGAGGGTCCAGGGCGCCTGACCCCCTGGGGCCCCCTCCCTCGTGGCCCCCTCGGGCATCGTATCGCGTTGATTCTTCTTCCCAAAAATCACATATATTCCAAAAAAATCTCCGTCAGTTTTTATTCCATTTGCACTCTGTTTGATATGGATTTTCCGTGAAACAAAAAACATGCAACAAGCACGAACTGCACTCGGCACTAGATCAATATGTTAGTCCCAAAAATAGTATAAAAAGTTGCCAAAAGTATATGGAAGTTGTATAATATTGGCATGGAACAATAAAAAATTATAGATACGACGGAGACGTATCACTCATCTAGGACTACGAACAACATTCAGTAACCAAATCACATAACTCATATAATACAAAATCGTCATCGAACGTTAAGCGTGTGGACTCTACGGGTTCGAGAACTATGTAGGCATGACCGAGACACCTCTCCAGTCAATAACCAACAGCGGAACCTGGATTCTCATATTGGTTCCCACATATTCTACGAAGATCTTTATCGGTCGTACCGTAATGACAACATACGTTACTCCCTTTGTCATTGGTATGTTATTTGCCCGAGATTCGATCGTCGGTATCTTCATACCTAGTTTAATCTCATTACCGGCAAGTCTCTTTACTCATTCTGTAATGCATCATCCCGCAACTAACTCATTAGTCACATTGCTTGCAAGGCTTTATTATGATATGCATTACCGAGAGGGCCCAGAGATACCTCTCCGATACTCGGAGTGATAGATCCTAATCTCGATCTATGCCAACCCAACAAACACCTTCGGAGATACCTGTAGAGCATCTTTATAATCACCCAGTTACATTGTGACGTTTGATAGTACACAAGGTATTCCTCCAGTATCCGGGAGTTGCATAATCTCATAGTCAAAGGAATATGTATATGACATGAAGAATCTATAGCAATAAAACTAAACGATCATTATGCTAAGCTAACGGATGGGTCTTGTCCATCACATCATTCTCCTAATGATGTGATCCCGTTCATCAAATGACAACACATGTCTATGCATGGTTACGAAACTTAACCATCTTTGATTAATGAGCTAGTCTAGTAGAGGCTTACTAGGGACACAGTGTTTTGTCCATGTATCCACAGATGTATCAAGTTTTCGGTTAATACAATTCTAGCATGAATAATAAACATTTATCATGATATAAGGAAATATAAAATAACAACTTTATTATTGCCTCTAGGGCATATTTCCTTCACGGAGAGCTCCCAAACGGGCCTTTTTTGTGTGTTTCATAGTGATGTGGGGGGGGGCGCTTCCCCACTAGTTGTCAAATGGTGTCATACTAAAATCATACAGGAAAAAACTTACACATAATAGTGCTCTAACACAAAAGATGACGATCATATTATAGAGTGTCACACTTGGGCGAATATACAGAGAAGCAACCCGAGCATATAGGCTATCAAAAAACTACAATGAAGAACAAAAACCACACTAAACATGGGTGCAAAGAAAGAAGACGAAATTCTAAGGCGTCGAGGTCCTACAAATCCTAAAGCAAGATGCTAGAACATCCTAATTATTTTAAAAAGGCCATATTCCCAAATTTGCACTAAACATTAGGGTTTCAACATCTCGAGTCTTCATAAAATAAGTTGAGTTAGCTATCGGATTGATTATCTTGTTGATGCCTGATACGTCTCCAACGTATCTATAATTTTTTATCGTTCCATGCTATTATATTATCTGTTTTGGATGTTTAATGGGCTTTAATATGCTCTTTTATATTATTTTTGGGACTAACTTATTAAACGGCGGCCCAGTGCCAGTTGCTATTTTTTTGCCTATTTCAGTGTTCCGTAGAAAAGGAATATCAAACGGAATCCAAACGGAACGAAACCTTCGCGAGGATCTTTCTTGGAACAAACGCAATCTAGGAGACTTGGAGAGGAAGTTAGAGACGCAATGATGCAGCCACGAGGCAGGAGGGCGCGCCCAGGGGGTAGGCGCGCCCCCACCCTCGTGGGCCCCTCGTAGCTCCACCGACCTACTTCTTTCGCCTATATATACTCTTATACCCTGAAAACAACCAGGAGAGCCACGAAACCACTTTTCCACCGCCGCAACCTTCTGTACCCGTGAGATCCCATCTTGGGGCCTTTTCCAGCAATCTGCCGAAGGGGGATTCGATCACGGAGGGCTTCTACATCAACACCATAGCCTCTTCGGTGATGTGTGAGTAGTTTACCACAGTCCTTCGGGTCCATAGTTATTAGCTAGATGGCTTCTTCTCTCTCTTTGGTTCTCAATACAAGGTTCTCCTCGATGTTCTTGGAGATCTATTCGATGTAATACTTTTTGCGGTGTGTTTGCCGAGATCCGATGAATTGTGGGTTTATGATCAAGATTATGAACAATATTTGATTCTTCTCTGAATTCTTATATACATGATTTGATATCTTTGCAAGTCTCTTTGAATTATCGGTTTAGTTTGGCCTACTAGATTGATCTTTCTTGCAATGGGAGAAGTGCTTAGCTTTGGGTTCAATCTTGTGGTGTCCTTTCCCAGTGACAGTAGGGGCAGCAAGGCACGTATTGTATTGTTGTCATCGAGGATAAAAAGATGGGGTTTATATCATATTGCTTGAGTTTATCCCTCTACATCATGTCATCTTGCCTAATGCGTTACTCTGTTCTTATGAACTTAATACTCTAGATGCATGCTGGATAGCGGTCGATGTGTGGAGTAATAGTAGTAGATGCAAAATCGTTTCGGTCTACTTGACACGGACGTGATGCCTATGTTCATGATCATGCCTAGATATTCTCATAACTATGCACTTTTCTATCAATTGCTAGGCAGTAAATTGTTCACCCACCATAATATATGCTATCTTGAGAGAAGCCACTAGTGAAACCTATGGCCCCCAGGTCTGCTTTGCATCATAAAATCTTCCGATCTATAATTCTAGTTTGCTATTTATTTATTTTGCAATCTTTACTTTCCAATCTATATAACAAAAATACCAAAAATATTTATCTTATTATCTTTATCAGATCTCAGTTTTGCAAGTGGTCGTGAAGGGATTGACAACCCCTTTATCGTGTTGGTTGCAAGGTTCTTGATTGTTTGTGCAGGTACTAGGCGATTTGCGTGTAGTCTCCTACTGGATTGATACCTTGGTTCTCAAAAACTGAGGGAAATACTTACGCTACTTTGCTGCATCACCCTTTCCTCTTCAAGGGAAAACCAACGCATGCTCAAGAGGTAGCAAGAAGGATTTCTGGTGCCGTTGCCGGGGAGATCTACGCTCAAGTCAAGACATACCAAGAACCCATCACAAACTCTTATCCCTCACATTACATTATTTGCCATTTGCCTTCGTTTTCCTCTCCCCCACTTCACCTTTGCCGTTTTATTCGCCCTTTTTCATTCATCTCTTTTCGCTTGCTTCTTCTGTGCTTGTGTGTTGGATTGATTGTTTGTCACGATGGCTCAAGATAATACTAAATTATGTGACTTTTCCAATACCAACAACAATGATTTTATTAGCACTCCGATTGCTCCTATTACCGATGCTGAATCTTGTGAAATTAATACTGCTTTGTAGAATCTTGCCATGAAAGATCAATTTTCTGGCCTTCCTAGTGAAGATGTCGCTACCCATCTAAACAACTTTGTTGATTTGTGCGATATGCAAAAGAAGAAAGACGTGGATAATGATATTGTTAAATTGAAGCTATTTCCATTTTCGCTTAGAGATCGTGCTAAAACTTGGTTCTCTTCTTTACCTAAAAATAGTATTGATTCATGGAATAAGTGCAAAGATGCTTTTATCTCTAAGTATTTTCCTCCCGCTAAGAGCATCTCTCTTAGAAATGATATTATGAATTTTAAGCAACTTGATCATGAGCATGTTGCACAAGCTTGGGAGAGGATGAAATTAATGATACGTAATTGCCCTAAACATGGTTTGAATCTATGGATGATTATACAAAAAATTTATGCCGAATTGAATTTTACTTCTAGAAATCTTTTAGATTCGGCCACGGGAGGCACTTTTATGGAAATCACTTTAGGAGAAGCTACTAAACTCGTAGATAATATTATGGTTAATTATTCTCAATGGCACACCGAAAGATCCACTAGTAAAAAGGTTCATGCGATTGAAGAGATTAATGTTTTGAGTGGAAAGATGGATGAACTTATGAAATTGTTTGCTAATAAGAGTGTTTCTTCTGATCCTAATGATATGGCTTTGTCCACTTTGATTGAGAATAATAATGAATCTTTGGATGTGAATTTTGTTGGTAGGAACAACTTTGGTAATAACGCGTATAGAGGAAACTTTAATTCTAGGACGTTCCCTAGTAATTCCTCTAATAATTATGGTAATTCCAACAACAACTCTTATGGAAATTTTAATAAGATGCCCTCTGATTTTGAGACTAGTGTTAAAGAATTTATGAATTCGCAAAAGAATTTCAATGCTTTGCTTGAAGAAAAATTGCCTAAGATTGATGAGTTGGCTAGGAACGTGGATAGAATTTCTCTTGATGTTGCTTCTTTGAAACTTAGATCTATTCCACCTAAGCATGATATCAATGAGTCTCTCAAATCCATGAGAATTTCCATTGATGAGTGCAAAGAAAGAACCGCTAGGATGCATGCTAAAAAAGATTGCTTTGTGAAAGCGTTTTCTTCTAGTTTTCATAATAATAATGATGAAGATCTAAAAGTGATTGATGTGTCTCCTATTAAATCTTTGTTTTCCAATATGAATCTTTATAAAGATGGGACTGGAGATGAGTTAACTTTAGTTAAAAGGCATCCCAATGATTTGGAGTTTTTAGATCTTGTTGCTAAAATTAATATAAGTGGGATTGAAGAGGTCAAAACTTTACATAGCAATGAACCCCCTATTTTGGATTTCAAGGAATTTAATTATGATAATTGTTCTTTGATAGATTGTATTTCCTTGTTGCAATTGGTGTTAAATTCTCCTCATGCTTATGATCAAAATAAGGCCTTTACTAAACATATCGTTGATGCTTTAATGCAATCCTATGAAGAAAAGCTTGAGCTAGAAGTTTCTATTCCTAGAAAACTTTATGACAAGTGGGAACCTACTATTAAAATTAAGATTAAAGATCATGAATGCTATGCTTTATGTGATTTGGGTGCTAGTGTTTCCACGATTCCCAAAACTTTGTGTGATGTGTTAGGTTTCAGTGAATTTGATGATTGTTCTTTAAATTTGCACCTTGAGGATTCCACCATTAAGAAACCTATGGGAAGGATTAATGATGTTCTTATTGTTGCAAATAGGAATTATGTGCCCGTAGATTTCATTGTTCTTGATATAGATAGCAATCCTACATGTCCTATTATTCTTGGTAGACCTTTCCCTAGAACGATTGGTGCAATTATTGACATGAAAGAAGGAAATATTATATTCCAATTTCCGTTAAGGAAAGGCATGGAACACTTTCATAGAAAGAAAGTTAAATTACCTTATGAATCTATTATGAGAGCCACCTATGGATTGCATACAAAAGATGGCAATACCTAGATCTATTCTTGTTTTATGCCTAGCTAGGGGCTTTAAACGATAGCGCTTGTTGGGAGGCAACCCAATTTTATTTTTATTCCTTGCTTTTTGTTCCTGTTTAGTAATAAATAATTCATCTAGCCTATTTTTAGATGTGGTTTTATGTTTTAATTAGTGTTTTTTCCAAGTGAACCTTTGGGAAGACTTGGGTGAAGTCTTTGCGATCTTGCTGTAAAAAACAGAAACTTTAGTGCTCACAAGATTAGCTGCCATTTTTTACTGGAGAGTGCTTTTAGGTTGATTCTTTTTGCAGATGATTAATATATAAATTACTCACGTTAAAAAATTTATTTCAGAATTTTTGGAGTTCATAAATATTCGCTTGATACAGATTGCTACATACTCTCCTGTTTTTGACAGATTCTGTTTTTCGTGTGTTGTTTGCTTATTTTGATGAATCTATGGCTAGTATCGGGGGGTATGAACCATAGAGAAGTTGGAATAAATTAGGTTTAACACCAATATAAATAAATAATGAGTTCATTACAGTACCTTAAAGTGGTGGTTTGTTTTCTTACACTAACGAAGGTCATGAGATTTTCTGTTTAAGTTTTGTGTTGTGAAGTTTTCAAGTTTTTGGGTAAAGATTTGATGGATTTTGGAATAAGGAGTGGCAAGAGCCTGAGCTTGGGGATACCCAAGGCACCCCAAGGTAAAATTCAAGGATAACCAAAAGCCTAAGCTTGGGGATGCCCCGGAAGGCATCCCCTCTTTCGTCTTCGTCTATCTGTAACTTTACTTGAGGCTATATTTTTATTCACCACATGATATGTGTTTTGTTTGGAGCATCTTGTATGATTTGAGTCTTTGATTTTTAGTTTACCACAATCATCCTTGCTGTACATACATTTTGGAGAGACACACATGAATCGGAATTTATTAGATTACTCCATGTGCTTCAGTTATATCTTTTGAGCTAGATAATTTTGCTCTAGTGCTTCACTTATATCTTTTTAGAGCACGGTGGTGGATTTATTTTATAGAAATTATTGATATCTCATGCTTCACTTATATTATTTTGAGATTCTTTTAGAACATCATGGTATTTTTCTTTGGCTACAAAATTAGTCCTAATATGATAGGCATCCAAGATGGGTATAATAAAAACTTTCGTATAGAGTGCATTAAACACTATGAGAAGTTGGATACTTGATAATTGTTTTGAGATATAAAGATGGTAATATTGGAGTCGTGCTAGTTAAGTAATTGTGAAATTGAGAAATACTTGTGTTGGGGTTTGCAAGTCCCGTAGCATGCACGTATGGTAACAGTTGTGTGACAAATTTGAAGCATGAGGTGTTCTTTGATTCCTTTCCTTATGACTGGCGGTCGGGGATGAACGATGGTCTTTTTGTTGGGGAACGTAGTAATTTCAAAAAAAATCCCACACAAACGCCAGTTGCAGATAACTTCGTTACAAAACATGATCATCTCATACAATAAAATTTAGCATCATGTCTTGACCATATCACATCACAACATGCCCTGCAAAAACAAGTTAGACGTCCTCTACTTTGTTGTTGCAAGTTTTACGTGGCTGCTACGGGCTGAGCAAGAACCGTTCTTACCTACGCATCAAAACCTCAACGATTTTTTGTCAAGTATGTGTTGTTTTAACCTTCAACAAGGACCGGGCGTAGTCACACTCGATTCAACTAAAGTTGGAGAAACTGACACCCGCCAGCCACCTGTGTGCGAAGCACGTCGATAAAACCAGCGTACGCGTAATGTCGGTTCTGGCCGCTTCATCCAACAATACCGCCGAATCAAAGTATGACATGCTGGTAAGCAGTATGACTATTATCGCCCACAACTCACTTGTGTTCTACTCGTGCATATAACATCTACGCATAAACCTGGCTCGGATGCCACTGTTGGGGAACGTAGTAATTTCAAAAAAAAATCCTACGCACACGCAAGATCATGGTGATGCATAGCAACGAGAGGGGAGAGTGTTGTCCATGTACACTCGTAGACCGTAAGCGGAAGCGTTATCACAATGTGGTTGATGTAGTTGTACGTCTTCACGATCGACCAATCCTAGTACCGAAAGTACGACACCTCCATGATCTGCACACGTTCGGCTCGGTGACGTCCCACGAACTCATGATCCAACAGAGTGTCGAGGGAGAGCTTCGTCAGCACGACGGCGTGATGACGGTGATGATGAAGCTACCAGTGCAGGGCTTCGCCTAAGCACTATGACAATATGACCGAGGTGGATTATGGTGTAGGGTGGCACCGCACACGGCTGGAAACAATCAACTTGTGTGTTCTAGGGTTCCCCCTACCCCCGTATATAAAGGAGCAAGGGGGGAGGCCGGCCGGCCCTTGGGGCGCGCCAGGAGAGGAGGAGTCCTCCTCCTAGTAGGAGTAGGACTCCCCTTTCCTACTCCTACTAGGAGGGGGAAAGGAAGGAGGAGAGGGAGAAGGAAAGGGGGGGCGCCACCCCCTCTTCCCTAGTCCAATTCGGACCAGAGGGGGAGGGGGCGCGCAGCCTGCCCTGGCCGGCCCTGGCCGGCCCTCTCTCTCTCCACTAAGGCCCATGTGGCCCATTAGTTCTCCCGGGGGCGGGGGTTCTGGTAACCCCCGGCACTCCGGTTTTCTCCGAAATCACCTGGTACACTTCCGGTGTCCGAATAGAGCCGCCCAATATATCAATCTCTATGTCTCGACCATTTCGAGACTCCTCGTCATGTCCGTGATCACATCCAGGACTCCTAACTATCTTTGGTACATCAAAACACATAAATTCGTAATACCGATCGTCACCGAACGTTAAGCGTGCGGACCCTACGGGTTCGAGAACTATGTAGACATGACCGAGACACGTCTCCGGTCAATAATCAATAGCGGAACCTGGATGTTCATATTGGCTCCCACATATTCTACGAAGATCTTTATCGGTCAAACCGCATAACAACATACGTTGTTCCTTTGTCATTGGTATGTTACTTGCCCGAGATTCGATCGTCGGTATCTCAATACCTAGTTCAATCTCGTTACCGGCAAGTCTATTTACTCGTTCCGTAATGCATCATCCCGCAACTAACTCATTAGTCACATTGCTTGCAAGGCTTATAGTGATGTGCATTACCGAGAGGGCCCAGAGATACCTCTCCGACAATCGGAGTGACAAATCCTAATCTCGATCTGTGCCAACTCAACAAGTACCATCGGAGACACTTGTAGAGCACCTTTATATTACGTTGTGACGTTTGGTAGCATAGAAAGTGTTCCCCCGGTATTCGGGAGTTGCATAATCTCATAGTCATAGGAACATGTATAAGTCATGAAGAAAGCAATAGCAATATACTAAATGATCAAGTGCTAAGCTAACGGAATGGGTCAAGTCAATCACATCATTCTCTAATGATGTGGTCCCATTAATTAAATGACAACTCATGTCTATGGCTAGGAAACTTAACCATCTTTGATTCAACGAGCATGTCAAGTAGAGGCATACTAGTGACACTCTGTTTGTCTATGTATTCACACATGTACTAAGTTTCCAGTTAATACAATTCTAGCATGAATAATAAATATTTATCATGATATAAGGAAATATAAATAACAACTTTATTATTGCCTCTAGGGCATATTTCCTTCAGCCTCCCACTTGCACTAGAGTCAATAATCTAGATTATACAGTAATGATTCTAACACCCATGGAGTCTTGGTGCTGATCATGTTTTGCTCGTGAGAGAGGCTTAGTCAATGGGTCTGTAACATTCAGATCCGTATGTATCTTGCAAATCTCTAAGTCTCCCTCCTTGACTTGATCGCGGATGGAATTGAAGTGTCTCTTGATGTGCTTGGTTCTCTCGTGAACTCTGGATTCCTTTGCCAAGGCAATTGCACCGGTATTGTCACAAAAGATTTTCATTGGACCCGATGCACTAGGTATGACAACTAGATCGGATATGAACTCCTTCATCTAGACTCCTTCATTTGCCGCTTCCGAAGCAGCTATGTACTCCGCTTCACACGTAGATCCCGCCACGACGCTTTGTTTAGAACTGCACCAACTGACAGCTCCACCGTTCAATATAAATACGTATCCGGTTTGTGACTTAGAGTCATCCGGATCAGTGTCAAAGCTTGACGTAACCATTTACGACGAGCTCTTTGTCACCTCCATAAATGAGAAACATATCCTTAGTCCTTTTTCAGGTATTTCAGGATGTTCTTGACCGCTGTCCAGTGATCCACTCCTGGATAACTTTGGTACCTCCCTGCTAAACTAATAGCAAGGCACACATCAGGTCTGGTACACAACATTGCATACATGATAGAGCCTATGGCTGAAGCATAGGGAACACCTTTCATTTTCTCTCTATCTTCGGCAGTGGTCGGGCATTGAGTCTGACTCAACTTCACACCTTGTAACATAGGCAAGAACCCTTTCTTTGCTTGATCCATTTTGAACTTCTTCAAAACTTTATCAAGGCATGTGCTCTGTGAAAGTCCAATTAGGCGTCTTGATCTATCTCTATAGATCTTGATGCCCAATATATAAGCAGCTTCACCGAGGTCGTTCATTGAAAAACTCTTGTTCAAGTATCCTTTTATGCTATCCAGAAATTCTAATCATTTCCAATCAACAATATGTCATCAACATATAATATTAGAAATGCTACAGAGCTCCCACTCTTGTTCAAGTATCCTTTTATGCATGAATAATAAACATTTATCATGATATAAGGAAATATAAATAACAACTTTATTATTGCCTCTAGGGCATATTTCCTTCACTTTTCCTACCAATCTATCCCCTAGGAGCATGCGCGTAGTGCTTTGGGTTTGATGACTTGTATATTTTTGCAATAAGTATGTGAGTTCTTTATGACTAATGTTGAGTCCATGGATTATACGCACTCTCGCCCTTCCATCATTGCTAGCCTCTTCGGTACCGCGCATTGCCCTTTCTCACCTCGAGAGTTGGTGCAAACTTCGCTGGTGCATCCAAACCCCGTGATATGATACGCTCTATCACACATAAGCCTCCTTATATCTTCTTCAAAACAGCCACCATACCTTCCTACTATGGCATTTCCATAGTCATTCCGAGATATATTGCCATGCAACTTTCCACCGTTCTGTTTATTATGACACGCTCCATCATTGTCATATTGCCTTGCATGATCATGTAGTTGACATCGTATTTGTGGCAAGGCCACCATTCATTTTCATACATGTCACTCTTGATTCATTGCATATCCCGGTACACCGCGGGAGGCATTCACATAGAGTCATATTTTGTTCTAAGTATCGAGTTGTAATTCTTGAGTTGTAAGTAAATAAAAGTGTGATGATCTTCATTATTAGAGCATTGCCCCATGTGAGGAAAGGATGATGGAGACTATGATTCCCCCATAAGTCGGGATGAGACTCCGGAGGAAAAATAAATAATAAAATAGGCCAAAGAAGCCCAAATAAAAAAGAGAGGCCAAAGAAGCCCACTCAAAAAATGAGAGAAAAAGAGAGAAGGGACAATGTTACTATCCTTTTTCCACACTTGTGCTTCAAAGTAGCACCATGATCCTCAGGATAGAGAGTCTCTTATTTTGTCACTTTCATATACTAGTTGGAATTTTTCATTATAGAACTTGGCTTGTATATTCCAATGATGGGCTTCCTCAAAATGCCCTAGGTCTTCGTGAGAGCGCGAGTTGGATGCACACCCGCTTAGTTTCTTTTCTTGAGCTTTCATACACTTATAGCTCTAGTGCATCCATTGCATGGCAATCCCTACTCCTCGCATTGACATCAATTGATGGGCATCTCCATAGCCCGTTGATTAGCCGCGTCGATGTGAGACTTTCTCCTTTTTTGTCTTCTCCACACAACCTCCATCATCATATTCTATTCCACCCATAGTGCTATGTCCATGGCTCGCGCTCATATATTGCATGAGAGTTGAAAAGTTTGAGAATACTAAAGTATGAAACAATTGCTTGGCTTGTCATTGGGGTTGTGCATGATGAGAGCATTTTGTGTGACGAAAATGAAGCATGGCCAAACTATATGATTTTGTAGGGATGAGCTTTCTTTGGCTATGTTATTTTGAGAAGACATAATTGCTTGGTTAGTATGATTGAAGTATGATTAATTTTATGTCAATATTAAACTTTTGTATTGAATCATTCGGATCTGAACATTCATGCCACAATAAAGAAAATTACATTGAAAATTATGTTAGGTAGCATTCCACATCAAAAATTCTGTTTTTATCATTTACCTACTCGAGGACGAGCAGGAATTAAGCTTGGGGATGCTGATACGTCTCCAACGTATTTATAATTTTTGATCGTTCCATGTTATTATATTATCTGTTTTGGATGTTTAATGGGCTTTAATATGCTCTTTTATATTACTTTTGGGACTAACCTATTAACCGGAGGCCTAGTGCCAGCTGCTATTTTTTGCCTATTTTAGTGTTTCGCAGAAAAGGAATATCAAACGAAATCCAAATGGAACGAAACCTTCGCGAGGATTTTCTTGGAACAAACGCAATCCAGGAGACTTGGAGTGGAAGTCAGAGATGCAACGAGGCGGCCACGAGGCAGGAGGGCGCGCCCAGGGGGGTAGGCGCGCCCCCACCCTCGTGGGCCCCTCGTAGCTCCACCGACCTACTTCTTTCGCCTATATATACTCTTATACCCTAAAAACAACCAGGAGAGCCACAAAACCACTTTTCCACCGCGGAAACCTTCTGTACCTGTGAGATCCCATCTTGGGGCCTTTTCCGGCGATCTGCGGGAGGGGGATTCGATCACGGATGGCTTCTACATCAACACCATAGCCTCTTCGATGATGTGTGAGTAGTTTATCACAGACCTTCGGGTCCATAGTTATTAGCTAGATGTCTTCTTCTCTCTCTTTGGTTCTCAATACAAGGTTCTCCTCGATGTTCTTGGAGATCTATTCGATGTAATACTTTTTGCGGTGTGTTTGCCGAGATCCAATGAATTGTGGGTTTATGATCAAGATGATCTATGAACAATATTTGATTCTTCTTTGGATTCTTATATGCATGATTTGATATCTTTGCAAGTCTCTTCGAATTATCGGTTTAGTTTGGCCTACTAGATTGATCTTTCTTGCAATGGGAGAAGTGCTTAGCTTTGGGTTCAATCTTGCGGTGTCCTTTCCCGGTGACAGCAGGGGCAGCAAGGCACGTATCGTATTGTTGCCATCGAGGATAAAAAAGATGGGGTTTATATCATATTGCTTGAGTTTATCCCTCTACATCATGTCATCTTGCCTAATGCGTTACTCTGTTCTTATGAACTTAATACTCTAGATGCATGATGGATAGCGGTCGATGTGTGGAGTAATAGTAGTAGATGCAGAATCGTTTCGGTCTACTTGACACGGACGTGATGCCTATGTTCATGATCATGCCTAGATATTCTCATAACTATGCGCTTTTCTATCAATTGCCCGACAGTAATTTGTTCACCCACCGTAATATATGCTATCTTGAGAGAAGCCACTAGTGAAACCTATGGCCCCCGGGTCTACTTTACATCATAAAAGTTTCCGATCTATAATTCTAGTTTGCTTTTTATTTATTTATTTTGCAATCTTTACTTTCCAATCTATACAACAAAAATACCAAAAATATTTATCTTATTATCTTTATGAGATCTCACTTTTGCAAGTGGCCGTGAAGGGATTGACACCCCTTTATCGCGTTGGTTGCAAGGTTCTTGATTGTTTGTGCAGGTACTAGGCGATTTGCGTGTAGTCTCCTACTGGATTGATACCTTGGTTCTCAAAAACTGAGGGAAATACTTACGCTACTTTACTGGATCACCCTTTCCTCTTCAAGGGAAAACCAACGCATGCTCAAGAGGTAGCAATGCCATCCACTTTCCCCCTAAAAACGGAAGCCCTAAAGGTGGGATATTTACTGGAAGAGAACCAAGAGATCCAAAGAAGAATGAATCTACGGTCTTGTCAACCCAACTTCCCAGCACAAACTGGATGACACGCATCAATAACGTCAAATATTCATGCCTTGGCTCCTAGTTTCACTAGTTATTAGCACCAAGATGGACAATAATCTAATTGTATGGTTGTTGCTCCTGTTTAGTCTCTTTACTCGTCCTCCAGGAGGGAAAAGCCCTAGAGGAAGGAGACAACTGCAAGAGAACAAGGATCTTGATGTGTCGCTAACCTGGCTTTGAAGAAAGTGTCAAGCAAATAAGATGAAATAAAAGGAAAGTCAAATGGTCGACAAAACACACTAGAGCACAACAAAAACATACAAGGAAGGAGTAAGGACGGGCAAGCATAATGTCAGTGGTAACAAAAGGAGCAAAACCAGTTTAGTATGTGACCGCCCCTCACACAACAAAGGACACACCAGTGCACCCCCATCAATTCACAAGAGTATATTAAAAGGAAGGGACAAGGATTCAGAGAACAAGGATGTGCCAAGTCTTGGTGTGAGAAGCAAGGAGAGGCTGTTGGCGAGTTCCTCGATGTTGGTGGCCAGTTCCTCGATGTTGGTGGGTGAAGACGGATGCACAATAGAGCAAGGAGGAGGACAAGGGACAAGAAGAAAGAGGAACAGGGGCACATGGCACCCTCTGATAGCACAGGATCTTAATGAAAACTGACAACGAGAGTTAAATTGTTGGTAAACTTGGGAATATGATACATTGCAACAAGGATGGCACATCAATGAAGGGCCCTGTTTTGAAACCTCAGTGCGAGAAACTTATTGAGGGAAATTCATACCACCTGATTCTCATGTCGCGTGTACCATATTTTGGGCCATATATGTCCATATGTGCGTAGGCCCGAGAGCCCACACTAGGGAAACCGTCTTCTATGAGTGTGTGACCCCGAGTTTCCTGAAAGGGAGCCATAGACTTGCCAAACGTGAAGGTGTCCGGATCGTGGAGCTCCAGGAATACCAAATGGATGAGAAAGGAAACCAATCTAGACCCATATATGATGGTATCAGGTGCCATGGGGAGGGGGAGAGAAGCTCTACCGAAGTCATAGTTTAGCCTCCTTAGCTAGATCGATAAAAACAACTCCACTAGAGTGCCTATCTGGAACTTGGTGAGTTACCCTGAAGGAAATATGCCCATGAGGCAATAATAAAGTTGTTATTTATATTTCCTTATATCATGATAAATGTTTATTATTCATGCTAGAATTGTATTAACCAGAAAATTAGTACATGTGTGAATACATAGACAAAACAGAGTGTCCCTAGTATGCCTCTACCTGACTAGCTCATTAATCAAAGATGGTTAAGTTTCCCAACCATAGACATGTGTTGTCATTTGATGAACAGGATCACATCATTAGAGAAAGATGTGATGGACAAGACCCATACGTTAGCTTAGCATAATGATCGTTAAGTTTTATTGCTATGGATTTCTTCATGACTTATACATATTCCTCTGAATATGAGATTATGCAACTCCCGAATACCGGAGGAACACCTTATGTGCTATGAAATGTCACAACATAAATGTGTGATTATAAAGATGCTCTACAGGTGTATTCGAAGGTCTTTGTTGGGTTGGCATAGATCGAGATTAGGATTTGTCACTCCGAGTATCGGAGAGGTATCTCTGGCACTACAAAAAAAAGACACATCCATGACATTTTGGGCCGAACGAAAAAAATTTCTGTCATACATATGACACTTCTATGATGATAATTGTGACAAAACCCGGTATCATCATAGACGTGGTGGGCTCCTACTTCTATGACAAAAAATCATGACAGAAAATGGGCCTTTCGTCCTGGGCGGGCTGGAGACGCAGCTGCATGACATTCTTTGGGCCGTCCATGACGGAAAAAACCATGGTAGAAGCGAGGGGGAGGAAAATTTCGGGGAGTTCCCGATTACGGTGGGAGGTCGGGGGCCGAGCGATGCGCGTTTCTCTCGTACACGTACGCGCGTGTGTGCGAGGCGTTGGCTCTAACTGAACCCGAGCGAGGCGTTGGGCTCTAACTGAACCCGAGCGATTGCACTGCAGGCTACGCGTTACTGAACCCGAGCGATCGATCGATGGCTGTTAACTGAACCCGATCGAGCGATTCCTTCGCTACTGGTGCTAACTGAAGCCGATCGATGCTGCCTCTGGGATGAATAGTGAGCGTTTCGGGGGGGTTGGATGAACAGTGAGCGGTGGCATTGCCTCTGGATGAACAGGACCCCGTGGTGTGGAGGGCTGGATGAACAGTAGACGGTGGAGGGGTGCCCGTGGAGGGGTGGTTGAACAGGACCCCGTGGTGTGGAGGGCCTGGTGAATAGTAGACGGTGGAGGGGTGCCCGTGGAGGGGTGGTTGAATAGTAGCCGGTGGAGTAGCGCGCGGTGGAGGCTGGATGAACAGGAGCCCGTGGAGGCTGGAGGAGGTCAAGGATGGAGATGACCAGTATCCCGTGGAGTCCCGTTTTGCGGTACGCCACACCCCTCCCGATCAACAGGACCCCCGTTTCGACCGTAGCGCTCCAACACAAGTCTGTTTCCTCCGTTTTGCGGTACGCCACACCCCTCCCGATCAACAGGACCCCCGTTTCGACCGTAGGAGGTCTGTTTCCTCCGTTTTGCGGTACACCAGACCCCTCCCGATGAATAGGATCCCGTTTCGAACGTGGCCGGTCGAACACAAGGCCGTTTCCTCCGTTTTGCGGTACGCCAGGCCTCGTTTACATCGCCTGTTCCGTCCAAGCCCTCCCGATGAACACGACCACGCATTCCGTTCCGACCCAGCAGGTTGGCTCCCACGCGTTCCATTGCCTCCCGATGAACACGACGCATTCCGTTGCCTCCCCATGAACACGACACATTCCGTTGCCTCCCCATGAACACGACGACGACGTTGTTTCTCCGTTTCGACCCAGCCATGTACACGAGCCCTAGCCGTACGTATGCGCGAGTAGGCATTTGAGACCCTGCCTGTATATACGTACGTGGCCTTATTTTCTTTCTTGCACCCTGGCCGCTGTACGTACGTGTACATGCTACGTGCGCGCCTCTACTACGACACGTGCGCGCCTCTACATCGACCAGTATATATGTACGTACACGTTCGCGACCAGAATGACAACGCTACGTACGCTTCGACCAAGTGGGTCCCGACTGTCAGGCACTTCCTTGCCAACGAAGATGTAGCTGGTGGGTCCCAGCAGTCAGGGGGGCGAATCGTTTTTATTTTTCCCGGACGCACTTCCTTGCGTGCGAAGGTGTAGCTGCTGGGTCCCGGCAGTCGGGGGGAATCATTTTGTTTTTTTTGCCCGAACGCACTTCCTTGCGAAACGAGTAAAGAGACTTGCCGGTAACGATATTGAACTAGGTATGATGATACCGGCAATCCAATCTCGGGCAAGTAACATACCGATGACAAAGGGAATGACGTATGTTGTTATTGCGGTTTGACCGATAAAGATCTTTGTAGAATATGTAGGAACCAATATGAGCATCTAGGTTACACTATTTTTTTTTGACCGGCGATGTGTCTCGGTCATGTCTACATAGTTCTCGAACCCGTAGGGTCCGCACGCTTAACGTTCGATGACGATTTGTATTATGAGTTATGTGTTTTTGTGACTGAAGTTTGTTCGGAGTCCCGGATGAGATCACGGACATGACGAGCAGTCTCGAAATGGTCGAGAGGTAAAGATTCATATATTGGAAGGTAGTATTCGGACATCGGAATGGTTCCGAGTGGTTTGGGTATTTTACCGGGGTACCGAGGGGTTACCGGAACCCCCCGGGGAAGTATTGGGCCTACATGGGCCTAAGGGAGAGAGAGAGGGAAGCTCGCGGGTGGGTGGCGGGCGCCCCCCTCCTAGGGAGTCCGAATAGGACAAGGAGGAGGGGGCGGCCGCCCTTTCCTCTCCCTTTCCCTCTCCTTCCTTTTCCCTCCGGTGGAGAAAGGAAAGGGGGGCGAATCCTACTAGGACTAGGAGTCCTAGTAGGACTCCCCCTTGGCGCGTCCCCTCTTGCCCGGCCGCCTCCTCCTCCCCTCCTTTATATACGGGGGTGGAGGGCACACCAAAGGCACATCAATTGTTCTCTTAGCCGTGTGCGGTGCCCCCCTCAACAGTTTACTCCTCCGGTCATAGCGTCGTAGAGCTTAGGTGAAGCCCTGCGTGGATCACATCACCATCACCATCACCACGCCGTCGTGCTGACGGAACTCTCCCTCGACCCTCTACTGGATCAAGAGTTCGAGGGACGTCATCGAGCTGAGCGTGTGCTGAACTCGGAGGTGTCGTACGTTCGGTACGAAGATCGGTTGGATCATGAAGACGTTCGACTACATCAACCACGTTAAACTAACGCTTCCACTTTTGGTCTACGAGGGTACATGGACACACTCTCCCCCTCTCGTTGCTATGCATCTCCGAGATAGATCTTGTGTGATCGTAGGAATTTTTTTGAAGTTGCATGCTACGTTCCCCAACAGTGGCATCCAAGCCAGGTCTATGCGTCGATGATATGCACGAGTAGAACACGAAGAGTTGTGGGCAATAATAGTCATACTGCTTACCACCAACGTCTTATTTTGATTCGGCGGTATTGTTGGACGAAGCGGCCCGGACCAACATTACATGACCACGTTCATGAGACCGGTTCTACCGATGTGCTTATGCACATAGGTGGCTGGCGGGTGTCTGTTTCTCAAACTTCAGTTGAATCGAATTTGACTACGACCGGTCCTTGTTAAAGGTTAAAACAACACACTTGACAAAAAATCGTTGTGGTTTTGATGCGTAGGTAAGCACGGTTCTTGCTAGAAGCCCGTAGCAGCCACGTAAAACTTGCAACAACAAACTAGAGGACGTCTAACTTGTTTTTGCAGGGCATGTTGTGATGTGATATGGTCAAGACGTGATGAGATATAAATTGTTGTTTGAGATGATCATGTTTTGTAAAAGTTATCGGCAACTGGCAGGAGCCTTATGGTTGTCGCTTTATTGTATGAAATGCAATCGCCATGTAATTGCTTTACTTTATCACTAAGCGGTAGCGATAGTCGTGGAAGCAATAGTTGGCGAGACGATAACAACGCTACGATGGAGATCAAGGTGTAAAGCCGGTGACGATGGAGATCGTGACGGTGCTTTGGAGATGGAGATCAAAGGCACAAGATGATGATGACCATATCATCTCACATATTTTGATTGCATGTGATGTTTGTCCTTTATGCATCTTATTTTTCTTAGTACGGCCGTAGCATTATAAGATGATCCCTCACTAAATTTCAAGGTACAAGTGTTCTCCCTGAGTATGCACCGTTGCTACAGTTCGTCGTGCCGAGACACCACGTGATGATCGGGTGTGATAAGCTCTACGTTCATATACAATGGGTGCAAGCTAGTTTTGCACGTGCAGAATACTCGGGTTAAACTTGACGAGCCTAGCATATGCAGATATGGCCTCGGAACACTGAGACCGAAATGTCGAAGTAAACATATAGTAGATATGATCAACATAGTGATGTTCACCATTGAAAACTACTCCATCTCACATGATGATCGGACATGGTTTAGTTGATATGGATCACGTGATCATTCAGATGACTAGAGGGATGTCTATCTAAGTGGGAGTTCTTAAGTAATATGATTAATTGAACTTTAATTGATCATGAACTTAGTCCTGATAGTTTTTGCATATCTATGTTGTTGTAGATCAATGGCCCGTGCTACCATTCCCTTGAATTTTAATGCGTTTCTAGAGCAAGCTAAGTTGAAAGATGATGGTAGCAAATACATGGACTGGGTCTGTAACTTGAGGATTATCCTCATTGCCGCACATAAGAATTACGGCCTCAAAGCACCGCTAGGTTCAAGGCCCGCTGCAGGAGCAACTCCGGACGTTATGAACGTCTGGCAGACTAAAGCTGATAACTACTCGATAGTTCAGTGTGCCATGCTTTACGGCTTAGAATCGAGACTTCAAAGACGTTTTGAACGTCATGGAGCATATGAGATTTTCCAGTAGTTGAAGTTAATATTTCAAGCAAATGCCCGAGTTGAGAGATATGAAGTCTCCAACAAGTTCTATAGCTGCAAGATGGAGGAGAATAGTTCTGTCAGTGAACACATACTCAGAATGTCTGGGTACCATAACCACTTGACTCAGATGGGAGTTAATCTTCCTGATGATAGTGTCATTGATAGAGTTCTTCAATTACTGCCACCAAGTTATAAAGGCTCCGTGATGAACTATAATACGCAAGGGATGGAAAAGAATATTCCTTGGCTCTTCGCGATGCTAAAGGCTGCGGAGGTAGAAATCAAGAAGGAGCATCAAGTGTTGATGGTTAACAAGACCACTAGTTTCAAGAAAGAGGGCAAAGGGAAGAAGGGGAACTTCAAGAAGAATAGCAAACAAGTTGCTGCTCAAGGGAAGAAGCCCGAGTCTGGACCTAAGCCTGAAACTGAGTGCTTCTACTGCAAAGGGACTGGTCACTGGAAGCGGAATTGCCCCAAGTATTTGGCAGATAAGAAGGATGGCAAAGTGAAAGGTATATTTGATATACATGTTATTGATGTGTACCTTACAAATGCTCGTAGTAGGGCCTGGGTATTTGATACTGGTTCTGTTGCTCATATTTGCAACTCGAAACAGGGGCTACGAATTAAACGAAGATTGGTTAAGGACGAGGTGATGATGCGCGTCGGAAATGGTTCCAAGGTCTATGTGATCGCCGTCGGCACGCTACCTCTACATCTACCTTCGGGATTAGGTTTAGACCTGAATAATTGTTATTTTGTGCCAGCGTTGAGCATGAACATTATATCTGGATCTTGTTTGATGCGAGACGGTTATTCATTTAAATCAGAGAATAATGGTTGTTCTATTTATAGGTGTAATATCTTTTATGGTCATGCACCCTTGATGAGTGGTATATTTTTGTTGAATCTCGGTCGTAGTGATACACATATTCATAATATTGAAGCCAAAAGATGAAAAGTTAAAAATGATAGTGCAACTTATTTGTGGCACTGCCGTTTAGGTCATATTGGTGTAGAGCGCATGAAGAAACTCCATGCTGATGGGCTTTTGGAATCACTTGATTATGAATCACATGATGCTTGCAAACCATGCCTCATGGGCAAGATGACTAAGACTCCGTTCTCCGGAACAATGGAGCGAGCCACTGACTTATTGGAAATAATAGTTACTGATGTATGCGGTCCGATGAGTGTTGAGGCTCACGGTGGGTATCGTTATTTTCTTACCTTCACAGATGATTTGAGCAGATATGGGTATATCTACTTAATGAAACATAAGTCTGAAACATTTGAAAAGTTCAAAGAATTTCAGATGAAGTGGAAAATCATCATAACAAGAAAATAAATTTCTACGATCGTGGAGGTGAATATTTGAGTTACGAGTTTGGTCTTCATTTGAAACAATGTGGAATAGTTTCGCAACTCACGCCACCTGGAACACCACAAAGTAATGGTGTGTATGAACATCGTAACCGTACTTTATTAGATATGGTGCGATCTATGATGTCTCTTACCGATTTACCGCTATCGTTTTTGGGTTATTCTTTAGAGACGGCTGCATTCACGTTAAATAGGACACCATCTAAATCCGTTGAGACGACACCATATGAACTGTGGTTTAGCAAGAAACCTAAGTTGTCGTTTCTTAAACTTTCGGGCTGTGATGCTTATGTGAAAAAGCTTCAACCTGATAAGCTCGAACCCAAATCGGAGAAATGTGTCTTCATAGGATACCCAAAGGAAAATGTTGGGTACACCTTCTATCACAGATCCGAAGGAAAGATATTCATTGCTAAGAATGGATCCTTTCTAGAGAAGGAGTTTCTCTCGAAAGAAGCGAGTGGGAGGAAAGTAGAACTTGATGAGGTAATTGTACCTTCTCTCGAATTGGAAAGTAGTTCATCACAGAAATCAGTTCCAGTGATTCCTACACCAATCAGTGAGGAAGTTAATGATGATGATCATGAAACTTCAGATCAAGTTACTACCGAACCTCGTAGGTCAACCAGAGTACGTTGCGCACCAGAGTGGTACGGTAATCCTGTTCTGGAAGTCATGTTACTAGACCATGATGAACCTACGAACTATGAGGAAGCGATGATGAGCCCAGATTCCATGAAATGGCTTGAGGCCATGAAATCTGAGATGGGATCCATGTATGAGAACAAAGTGTGGACTTTGGTTGACTTGCCCGATGATCAGCAAGCCATAGAGAATAAATGGATCTTCAAGAAGAAGACTGACGATGATGGTAATGTTAATGTCTACAAAGCTCGACTTGTTGCAAAAGGTTCTCGACAAGTTCAAATAGTTGACTACGATGAGACCTTCTCACCCGTAGCGATGCTTAAGTCTGTCCGAATCATGTTAGCAATTGTCGCATTTTATGATTATGAAATTTGGCAAATGGATGTCAAAACTGCATTCCTTAATGGATTTCTTAAAGAAGAGTTGTATATGATGCAACGAGAAGGTTTTATCGATCCTAAAGGTGCTAATAAAGTGTGCAAGCTCCAGCGATCCATTTATGGACCGGTGCAAGCATCTCGTAGTTGGAATATACGCTTTGATAGTGTGATCAAAGCATATGGTTTTATGCAGACTTTTGGAGAAGCCTGTATTTACAAGAAAGTGAGTGGGAGCTCTGTACCATTTCTAATATTATATGTGGATGACATATTGCTGATTGGAAATAATACAGAATTTTTGGATAGCATAAAAGGATACTTGAATAAGAATTTTTCAATGACAGACCTCGGTGAAGATTCTTATATATTGGGCATCAAGATCTATAGAGATAGATCAACACGCTTAATTGGACTTTCACAAAGCACATACCTTGATAAAGTTTTGAAGAAGTTCAAAATGGATCTGTCAAAGAAATGGTTCTTTCCTTTGTTACAAGGTGTGAAGTTGAGTCAGACTCAATGCCTGACCACTACAGAAGATACAGAGAAAATGAAAGTCATTCCCTATGCCTCAACCATAGGTTCTATCATGTATGCAATGTTGTGTACTAGAGCTCATGTGTGCCTTGTTATAAGTTTAGCAGGGAGGTACCAAAGTAATCCAGGAGTGGATCACTGGACAGCGGTCAAGAACATCCTGAAATACCTGAAAAGGACTAAGGATATGTTTCTCGTTTATGGAGGTGACAAAGAGCTTGTCGTAAATGGTTACGTCGATGCAAGTTTTACACTCATCCGGATGACTCTAAGTCACAAACCGAATACGTATTTATATTGAATGGTGGAGCTGTAAGTTGGTGCAGTTCCAAGCAGAGCGTCGTGGCGGGATGTACGTGTGAAGCAGAGTACATAGCTGCTTCGGAAGCAGCAAATGAAGGAGTCTGGATGAAGGAGTTCATATCCGATCTGGGTGTAATACCTAGTGCATGGGGTCCAATGAAAATCTTTTGTGACAATACTGGAGCAATTGCCTTAGCGGAGGAATCCAGATTTCATAGGAGAACCAAACACATGAAGAGACGCTTCAATTCCATCCGCGATTAAGTCAAGGAGGGAGACACAGAGATTTGCAAGATACATACGGATCTGAATGTTGCAGACCCGTTGACTAAGCCTCTTCCACGAGCAAAACATGATCAGCACCAAGACTCCATGGGTGTTAGAATCATTACTATGTAATCTAGATTATTGACTCTAGTGCAAGTGCGAGACTGAAGGAAATATGCCCTCAATAATAAAGTTGTTATTTATATTTCCTTATATCATGATAAATGTTTATTATTCATGCTGGAATTGTATTAACCGGAAACTTAGTACATGTGTGAATACATAGACAAAACATAGTGTCCCTAGTATGCCTCTACTTGACTAGCTCGTTAATCAAAGATGGTTAAGTTTCCTAACCATAGACATGTGTTGTCATTTGATGAAGGAATCACATCATTAGAGAATGATGTGATGGACAAGACCCATCCGTTAGCTTAGCATAATGATCATTAAGTCTTATTGCTATGGCTTTCTTCATGACTTATACATATTCCTCTAACTATGAGATTATGCGACTCCCGAATACCGAAGGAACACCTTGTGTGCTATCAAATGTCACAATGTAACTGGGTGATTATAAAGATGATCTACAAGTGTCTCCGAAGGTGTTTGTTGGGTTGGCATAGATCGAGATTAGGATTTGTCACTCCGAGTATCAGAGAGGTATCTCTGGGCCCTCTCGGTAATGCACATCGCTATAAGCCTTGCAAGCAATGTGACTAATGAGTTAGTTACGGGATGATGCATTACAGAACGAGTAAAGAGACTTGCCGGTAACGAGATTGAACTAGGTATGATGATACCGATGATCCAATCTCGGACAAGTAACATACCGATGAGAAAGGGAATGACGTATGTTGTTATTGTGGTTTGACCGATAAAGATCTTCGTAGAATATGTAGGAACCAATATGAGCATCCAGGTTCTGCTATTGGTTATTGACCGGAGATGTGTCTCAGTCATCTCTTGAACCCGTAGGGTCCGCACGCTTAACGTTCGATGACGATTTGTATTATGAGTTATGTGTTTTGGTGACCGAAGTTTGTTCAGAGTCCCTGATACATCTCCGTCGTATCTATAATTTTTTATTGTTCCATGCCAATATTATACAACTTCTATATATTTTGGCAACTTTTTATACTATTTTTGGGACTAACATATTGATCCAGTGCCCAGTGCCAGTTCCTGTTTGTTGCAGGTTTTTTGTTTCGCAGAAACCCCATATCAAACGGAATCCAAACGGAATAAAAACGGACGGAGAATATTTTTGAAATATTTGGGAAATATGGGAGGAAGAATCAACGCAAGATGGTGCCCGAGGTGGCCACGAGGCAGGGGGCGCGCCTGCCCCCTGGGCGCGCCCCTGACCCTCGTGGGCCCATCATAAGGCGGTTGCTGCTATTCTTTTGCCGCAAGAAAGCTAATTTTCGGAGAAAAATCTGGGCGAAGGTTTCAATCCAATCGGAGTTATGGATCTCCGGTTATAAAAGAAACGGTGAAAGGGCAGAATCCAGAACGCGGAAACAGAGAGAGACAGAGACAGATCCAATCTCGGATGGGCTCTCGCCCCTCCCACGCCATGGAGACCATGGACCAGAGGGGAAACCCTTCTCCCATCTAGGGAGAAGGTAAAGGAAGAAGAAGAAGAAGGAGGGGGGCTCTCTCCCCCTCGCTTCCGGTGGCGCCGGAACGCCGCCGGGGCCATCATCATCACCGCGATCTACACCAACACCTCCATCATCTTCACCAACATCTCCATCACCTTCCCCCATCTATCTACAGCGGTCCACTCTCCCGCAACCCGCTGTACCCTCTACTTGAACATGGTGCTTTATGCTTCATATTATTATCCAATGATGTGTTGCCATCCTATGATGTTTGAGTAGATTTTCGTTGTCCTATCGGTGGTTGATGAATTACTATTATTGATTTAATTTGCTTGTGGTTATGTTGCTGTCCTTTGGTGCCCATCATATGAGCACGCGCGTGGATCACACCATAGGGTTAGTTGTATGTTGATAGGACTATGTATTGGAGGGCAAGAGTGACAGAAGCTTCTACCTAGCATAGAAATTGATGCATACGGGGTTGAAGGGGGACCAATATATCTTAATGCTATGGTTGGGTTTTACCTTAATGAATGTTAGTAGTTGCAGATGCTTGCTAATAGTTCCAATCATAAGTGCATAGAATTCCAAGTCAGGGATGACATGCTAGCAGTGGCCTCTCCCACATAATACTTGCTATCGGTCTAGTAAACTAGTCAATTGCTTAGGGACAATTTCGCAACTCCTACCACCACTTTTCCACACTCTCTATATTTACTTTATTGTGTTTTTATCTAAACATCCCCTACTTTTTATTTACGCGCTCTTTATTTTCTTGCAAACCTATCCAAAAACACCTACAAAGTACTTCTAGTTTTATACTTGTTCTAGGTAAAGCGAACATTAAGCGTGCGTAGAGTTGTATCGGTGGTCGATAAAACTTGAGGGAATATTTGTTCTACCTTTAGCTCCTCGTTGGGTTCGACACTCTTACTTATCGAAAGAGGCTACAATTGATCCCCTATACTTGTAGGTTATCAAGACCTTTTTCTGGCGCCGTTGCCGGGGAGCTATAGCGTGGGGTGAATATTCTCGTGTGTGCTTGTCTGCCTTATCACTAAGTAGTTTTTTATTTTGTGCTCTTGTTTTCTATCTTTAGTTATGGGTAGGAAACGCAAAATACCAAAAGAATTAGTTGTACCTACTGAACCAATGGTCGAAGAACCACTCAAAATCTATCACACTCCTGAAGCTTTTTACTTGGATCATCTTCGATCCCTTTGTGCTCGTGCTGAAACCCCAACTAGCTTAGTTGAGGGCAAATCTTTAGATGAGCATGCTTGTTATGTGCGACACCGGATATCTAAAAAAGGGAAACTTTTACTGGATCAAATTCATCGTTTGCAATGCTATGCCTGGAATTTATGTGAAATATATGATGTTACTTGTTGTTCTGAAAACCCTAAGAAACACCTTCCCTACCTATGTGAGTTTATCAATAATGGAATCGTATCTTCTTATGCCAAGGTTGTTTATAATTACTATGATGTTCAACAAACTGAAGAATTTGTTGCTTTTAAGGGTGCTTATGAAATTGCTTCTTTGATTGAAAAGTATGATGCTACTCTTTACAAGTCTGAAAATTTTGCCATACTTGAATATTTTTATGATAATTATGCTTCTAATGCCTATGTTAAACCATATATTGAGGACTCCTCCGCTGTCCAAGAAGAGACTAATATTTTGCAGGAGTCTATGGAAGAAGAAATTGATGAAACTGTGAGCTCATTGGATGAAAAAGATGATGAGGAGAGCGAAGAACAAAAGGAGGAAGAGCGGATTAGCTACCCGTGCCCACCTTCTAATTAGAGTAACTCTTCAACTCATACATTATTTAAATTCCCTTCGTGCTTATCGAAGGATGATTGCTACGATGATTGTTACGATCCCGTTGATTCTTTTGAAATATCCCTTTTTGATGATGCTTGCTATGCTTGTGGCCAAGATGCCAATATGAATTATGCTTATGGAGATGAACTTGCTATAATTCCTTATGTTAAACATGAAATTGTTGCTATTGCACCCACGCATGATAGTCCTATTATCTTTTTGAATTCTCCCAACTACACTATATCGAAGAAGTTTACCCTTATTAAGGATTATATTGGGTTGCCTTTTACCGTTGCACATGATGATTTTGATGAATATAATATGCATGTGCTTGCTGCTCCTACTTGCAATTATTATGAGAGAGGAACTATATCTCCACCTCTCTATGTTTCCCACATGATAAAATTGCAAGAAACTGTTTATACTGTGCATTGGCCTTTACTATGTGTGCATGAATTGTTCTTCTATGACATGCCGATGCATAGGAAGAGAGTTAGACTTCGTCATTACATGATATATGTTACTTCATGCTCACTACTAAATTACAAATCATTGTTAATTAAAATTGGCTTTGATATACCTTGGGATCCGGGTGGATCCATTACTTGAGCACTATATGCCTAGCTTAATGGCTTTAAGGAAAGCGCTGCCAGGGAGACAACCCGGAAGTTTTAGAGAGTCATTTATTTCTGTTGTGTGCTTTCATATAGTTTAAAAACAAAATAAAATAAAGAGGGGAACCTAAAACCTTTTCAAATAGAAAAGCGAAAGTGAGAAAGACGAGCATTGTTGAAGTGGGAGCTAGCCTTGAACTTTTTTCATGCTCACGGAAACTTTGTGAATCTTGATTACAGAAACTTTTCAACAAAACTAATTATCCCATTGTACAATTCCATTGTATCATAAAAATAATGTGCCAAGGTTTACCTTTAGGATGTTTACAATGCTTGTTGGTTTGTGCGGTGCAGGACAGAAACTTTGGCTGTAGTGCGCGAATTTACATTTTTCACTGGAACGTCAAATGGTTCTGAAACTTTTTGCACTGTCTTTATATACAATTTTTTTATTTTTCCTAATTTTGGAAGAATTTTTTAGGTATCAGAAGTATGGTGAATGTTCAGATTATTACAGACTGTTCTGTTTTAGACAGATTCTGTTTTTGATGCATAGTTTGCTTGTTTTGATGAAACTATCGATTTATATCAGTGGATTAAGCCATGAAAAAGTTATATTACAGTAGCTACGATGCAAAAACAAAATTTTAATTGGTTTGCAACAGTACTTAGAGTAGTGATTTGCTTTATTATACTAACGGATCTTACCGAGTTTTCTGTTGAAGTTTTGCGTGGATGAACTGTTCGAAGATCGAGCAGGTCTCGATATAAGGAGAAGGAGGAGAGGCAAGAGATCAAGCTTGGGGATGCCCAAGGCACCCCAAGTAAATATTCAAGGAGACTCAAGTGTCTAAGCTTGGGGATGCCCCGGAAGGCATCCCCTCTTTCTTCAACAAGTATCGGTATCTTTTCGGATTCGTTTCGTTCATGCGATATGTGCAAATATTGGAGCGTCTTTTGCATTTAGTTTTCACTTTTCTTTTATGCACCATGATGGTATGAGATAGTCCTTGATTTATTTATAGAATGCCCTATGCACTTCACTTATATCTTTTGAGTATGGCTTTATAGAATGCTTCTTGTGCTTCACTTATATCATTTGACGTTTGGATTGCCTGTTTCTCTTTACATAGAAAACCGCCATTTGTAGAATGCTCTTTTGCTTCACTTATATTTGTTAGAGCGTGGGCATATCTTTTGTAGAAATAATTAAACTCTCTTGCTTCACTTATATCTATTTAGAGAGATGACAGGAACTGGTCATTGACATGGTTAGTCATAAAATCCTACATAAAACTTGTAGATCACTGAATATGATATGTTTGATTCCTTGCAATAGTTTTGCGATATAAAGGTTGTGATATTAGAGTCGTGCTAGTTGAGTAATTGTGAAATTGAGAAATACTTGTGTTGAGGTTTGCAAGTCCCGTAGCATGCACGTATGGTGAACCGTTATGTAACGAAGTTGGAGCATGAGGTGTTCATTGAATGTCTTCCTTATGAGTGGCGGTCGGGGACGAGCGATGGTCTTTTCCCACAAATCTATCCCCCTAGGGGCATGCATAGTAGTACTTTGCTTCGAGGGCTAATAAAATTTTGCAATAAGTATATGAGTTCTTTATGACTAATGTGAGTCCATGGATTATACGCACTCTCACCCTTCCATCATTGCTAGCCTCTTCGGTACCGTGCATTGCCCTTTCTCACCTCGAGAGTTGGTGCAAACTTCGTCGGTGCATCCAAACCCCGTGATACGATATGCTCTATTACACATAAACCTCCTTATATCTTCCTTAAAACAGCCACCATACCTACCTATCATGGCATTTCCATAGCCATTCCGAGATATATTGCCATGCAACTTCCATCATCATCATATACATGACTTGAGCATTTATTGTCATATTGATTTGCATGATCGTAAGATAGCTAGCATGATGTTTTCATGGCTTGTCCGTTTTTTGATGTCATTGCTACGCTAGATCATTGCACATCCCGATACACCGCTAGAGGCATTCATATAGAGTCATACTTTGTTCTAGACATCGTGTTGTAATATTGAGTTGTAAGTAAATAAAAGTGTGATGATCATCATTATTAGAACATTGTCCCATGTGAGGTTACCAAAATAAAAGAGGCCAAAGAAGCCCAAATAAAAAAGAGGCCAAAGAAGCCCACCAAAAGAAAAAAAAGAAAAAGAGAAAAAAACAAAAAAAATGAGAGAAAAAGAGAGAAGGGGCAATGTTACTATCCTTTTACCACACTTGTGCTTCAGAGTAGCACCATGTTCTTCATATAGAGAGTCTCTTAAGTTATCACTTTCATATACTAGTGGGAATTTTCATTATAGAACTTGGCTTGTATATTCCAATGATGGGCTTCCTCAAATGCCCGAGGTCTTCATGAGCAAGCAAGTTGGATGCACACCCACTTAGTTTCCAGTTTGAGCTTTCATACACTTATAGCTCTAGTGCATCCGTTGCATGGCAATCCCTACTCCTCACATGGACATCAATTGATGGGCATCTCCATAGCCCGTTGATTAGCCGCGTCAATGTGAGACTTTCTCATTTTTGTCTTCTCCACACAACCTTCATCATCATATGCTATTCCACCTATAGTGCTATGTCCATGGCTTTCCCTCATGTATTGCGTGAGGGTTGAAAAGGCTGAAGCGCGTTAAAAAGTATGAACCAATTGCTCGGCTTGTCATCGGGGTTGTGCATCATTTGAATGCTTTGTGTGGTGAAGATGGAGCATAGCCAGACTATATGATTTTGTAGGGATGAGCTTTCTTTGGCTATGTTATTTCAATAAGACATAATTGCTTGGTTGGTATGCTTGAAGTATTATTGTTTTTATGTCAAAGGATAGACTATTGCTTTGAATCACTCGTGTCTTAATATTCATGCCATGATTAGATTATGTGATCAAGATTATGCTAGGTAGCATTTCACATCAAAAATTATCTTTTTTATCATTTACCTACTCGAGGACGAGCAGGAATTAAGCTTGGGGATGCTGATACGTCTCCGTCGTATCTATAATTTTTGATTGTTCCATGCCAATATTATACAACTTGCATATATTTTTGGCAACTTTTTATACTATTTTGGGACTAACATATTGATCCAGTGCCCAGTGTCAGTCCCTGTTTGTTGCATGTTTTTTGTTTCGCAGAAACCCCATATCAAACGGAATAAAAACGGACAAAGAATATTTGGAAATATGGGAGGAAGAATCAACGCAAGATGGTGCCCGAGGTGGCCACGAGGCAGGGGGCGTGCCTGCTCCCCTAGGCGCGCCCTTGACCCTCGTGGGCCCCTCGTAAGGCGGTTGCTGCTATTCTTTTGCCGCAAGAAAGCTAATTTTCAGAGAAAAATCTGGGCGAAGGTTTCAATCCAATCGGAGTTACGGATCTCCGGTTATAAAAGAAACGGTGAAAGGGCAGAATCCAGAACGCAGAAACAGAGAGAGACAGAGAGACAGATCCAATCTCCGAGGGGCTCTCGCCCCTCCCACGCCATGGAGACCATGGACCAGAGGGGAAACCCTTCTCCCATCTAGGGAGAAGGTCAAGGAAGAAGAAGAAGGAGGGGGGCTCTCTTCCCCTCGCTTCCGGTGGCGCCGGAACGCCGCCGGGGCCATCATCATCACCATGATCTACACCAACACCTCCATCATCTTCACCAACATCTCCATCACCTTCCCCCATCTATCTACAGCGGTCCACTCTCCCGCAACCCACTATACCCTCTACTTGAACATGGTGCTTTATGCTTCATATTATTATCCAATGATGTGTTGCCATCCTATGATGTCTGAGTAGATTTTCGTTGTCCTATCGGTGGTTGATGTATTGCTATTATTGATTTAATTTGCTTGTGGTTATGTTACTGTCCTTTGGTGCCCATCATATGAGCGCGCGCGTGGATCACACCATAGGGTTAGTTGTATGTTGATAGGACTATGTATTGGAGGGCAAGAGTGACAGAAGCTTCTACCTAGCATAGAAATTGATGCATACGGGGTTGAAGGGGGACCAATATATCTTAATGCTATGGTTAGGTTTTACCTTAATGAACGTTAGTAGTTGCGGATGCTTGCTAATAGTTCCAATCATAAGTGCATAGAATTCCAAGTCAGGGATGACATGCTAGCAGTGGCCTCTCCCACATAATACTTGCTATCGGTCTAGTAAACTAGTCAATTTCTTAGGGACAATTTCGCAACTCCTACCACCACTTTTCCACACTCGCTATATTTACTTTATTGTGTTTTTATCTAAACAGCCCCTACTTTTTATTTACGCGCTCTTTATTTTCTTGCAAACCTATCCAAAAACACCTACAAAGTACTTCTAGTTTTATACTTGTTCTAGGCAAAGCGAACACTAAGCGTGCGTAGAGTTGTATCGGTGGTCGATAAAACTTGAGGGAATATTTGTTCTACCTTTAGCTCCTTGTTGGGTTCGACACTCTTACTTATCGAAAGAGGCTACAATTGATCCCCTATACTTGTGGGTTATCAGTCCCAGATGAGATCACGGACATCACGAGGAGTCTCGAAATGGTCGAGAGGTATAATATATTGGAAGGTAGTACTCGGACATCGGAATGGTTCCGAGTGGTTCGGGTATTTTACCGGAGTACCGAGGGGTTACCGGAACCCCCGGGGGAACTATTGGGCCTACATGGGCCTAAGGGAGAGAGAGGGAAGCCCGCGGGGGGGGGGTGGCGCGCCCCCCCCCCTAGCAGGGAGTCCGAATAGGACAAGGAGAAGGGGGCGCGGCCCCCTTTCCTCTCCCTCTCCCTTTCCCTCTCCTTCCTTTTCCCTCCGGTGGAGAAAGGAAAAGAGGGGGGCGAATCCTACTAGGACTAGGTGTCCTAGTAGGACTGCCCCCTTGGCGCGCCCCTTTCTGGCCGGCTGCATCCTCCTCCCCTCCTTTATATACGGGGGCGGGGGGCACCCCAAAGGCACATCAATTGTTCTCTTAGCCGTGTGCGGTGCCCCCCTCCACAGTTTACTCCTCCGATCATAACGTCGTAGTGCTTAGGCGAAGCCCTGCGTGGATCACATCACCGTCACCACGCCATCATGCTGACGGAACTCTCCGTCGGCCCTCTACTGGATCAAGAGTTCGAGGGACGTCATCGAGCCGAACGTGTGCTGAACTCATAGGTGCCGTACGTTCGGTACTAAGATCGGTTGGATCGTGAAGACGTTCGACTACATCAACCACGTTAAACTAACGCTTCCGCTTTCGGTCTACGAGGGTACGTGGACACACTCTCCCCCTCTCGTTGCTATGCATCTCCTAGATAGATCTTGCATGATCGTAGGAATTTTTTTGAAATTGCATGCTACGTTCCCCATCATACTCCTCAACTGCCGAGACCATCATTGTAACCTCTTTTTGAATCCTCAAGATAATCCCGTAAAAGCAGGAGTAGGCCTACTATTATCATTGGGGTGGGGAGTGGGTTGGATAAAGCTTCTGTCTTGTGTTAAAAATGTATCCCTAAAAGCAAGAGATTCACTGGAATAGAACCAAGAGATCCAATGAAGAGTGAGTTTTATGGTCTCACCAACCCAACTTCCAAGCACAAAGTGGACCACTTCCATCAACACGCATCAAACATTCATGCCTTGGCTCCTTGTTTCACTAGTTATTTGCATCAAGATGGACAATGACCTAAGTCTATGGTTGTTGCCCATTTAATCTCTTTCAACATCCCCGCGAGGCAAAAGCCCAGAAGGAAGGGAGACAACTACAAGAGAACAAGGATCTTGATGTCTCGCGAACCCGACTTTGAAGAAAAGTGTGAAGCAAATGAGATAAAATAAAAGGAAGGCAAATTGAACATATAAATCTAGCTAGGCTACTCGCCCACCGGAGGCACTTGCGATCGCTAATCAGCCTCGGTCGTGCGATCGTTTCACCATGGTACGGTTTTTACCGCTGGCAGTTGCTGGACCGTCCAAACATGTTGAACATAACTAATTCTACTGAGGGTCAATGACAGGTGGGCCTCCTTAAGTATGGGGCCAGAGAATGAAGCGAGTTTGCCTATGATTCTTGGTACGAGAACAAACGCATCGTGCAGCCCGTGCGGTGAAAACCCTAGCCCCCAATCCTTCCACCCTCGAGCCCCGCACCCCCCTCCACTTCCCATTCGCCTCTTGCCCTCTTCCCTTCTCCCATCCACTCCACCGCCGCCGTCCTTCTCCTCCTCCCATTGGCCGCTCTCCTCTGGTCGCCGCTGTCTCTCCTTCAGCCACACATCCAACCATCTCTCTGCCTCTTTCTCTTGCGCAGGACGTGGTCTCACCACGTTCTCGAGCCGGCGCCATCGCACATGGTGATTCTGGACCTGGCGCAGGTTGCCACCATAGGAGACCATGGCTGTGTGGTCTTACTACTTGGTGTGGAGGAGCAGGGGAGGATGAGTAGGGCAGACATGGGGAAGGAGCAGCAAGGCCGGAGCTCCGGCTGCGCTTGCGTCATGGTGGAACCGGCCTGCTGCTCGCCGGTTGTAGTTCTCCAATCTAGACTACACATCTTTGTTTGACCATCTTCCTCCCCTAATTTTTTTATCTCTTGTTTTCCCTGGTTCTAATCTAATTTGGATTTCTTGTTTTATGTTTTTTTTTCTAAATAAGATGTGTGCAGATCTAACGAAGAAGAGAAGAGGAGGATCTTGAGGAAAGGGGAAAACAAGGTGAGCTCTCTCTCTCTCTGATCTGCCTAGATAGTTTTCATTACCAAGTTATACTCCAATCATGTATATGGACAGATTAATGGGTCCGATAGTGATTGTTCTTCGTGTTTTTTATTGGTTTATTTCTTGGTAATTTCTCCATCATTTCAGGATGTTTGTTGTTTGCTCTTCTTACCTGCATTTCTCCCTCACTCCAGTCAAGCAATGCGCTGTTGACCGAGGGCAAGAGCTTCTTCAAAAAATCCCTGCTGCTTTTCAGAATAGCAATTTTTTTAAGGTAAAACCAGCAAGCCGGAGACTGATATAACCCAATTTTTTGCAATATTTGGGAGAATTCGACCCTCCTACTGTTACTATGGTTACTATTGTCAATTATAAAAAATAGATCCATCTATGCTTTAGTCAAGTCAGGAGGAAATTGTTGTGCAAAGGCAGAAACTTCTGTAGTTCTGGTGTTCTTAATAGTAGCACTGAAGGCACAAAAAAATAGATTTTGATAGATTTCCATCTATGTAAAAAACACAAAAGAAGAGCTTTTGCATGATATTTGTTTCTCATGGAGTTTCTTGTCAAACAATTCAAATCCAATTCACACTACATAGAACATTACATGTCAGACTCTGAAACTTGTTAAAAAACAGTGGTGGTTTGGTTCTAGAAAAACAAAGCAATTTTCTGAACCATGCTACTGTTACCAAGGTTACTATTTTCATTTTATTTACACAACAGTTCTCTCATGAGCTAAATGGCCCGTTGCAACAAAGTGATTGCTTGTTTGACCTTTTAAAATGGTTTGGTGCTGCACATAAGTTTGGCCACTACCCATTGGGTTTAGATCTTAGGTGGCTTGTGAAACAATTTCTTAGGCAGGGGTTTAGGGGTTGTCTGGTTTGTACCTGCGGTCGCCTTGCCAATCAATGGCGCGCCGAAATATTAGCGGAGGAAATGGCCGCCGGCGCCTTGCCAAATAATATGCTGCGTAATAAATGGGAAGGACGGGCAGGGCTCGGGCGAGCCAAATAATCAAATGCACGCCATCGCTCTCGTCAACTACCAAATATTTGGTCGGGTACGTCATGGCTTTGAATCAAACAGGCCCTTAGATTGTAGGTAGCATGGGAAACAATTTGTGGAGTAGGTTTATCAGTTTGTTATTGTATTTGGGTACTTATTTCCTGATGTTTTTTTAGCTTCTCTGCATAACATGGAAAAGTTGCTTCCATGATTTCAGCGGCAAAACTGAATTTTTCTGCCGACTTTGTGGACAGGCTAACAGGGAAAATTTGTAAAATATGGTGATCTCAATTGAGGTATTTCTGAAGCTTCGTTATGCTTGCTTTCTCCCCAACAAGCAGTAATCCTACCACGGGTGCATCAGGTACTAGATTGTGTGAGAAAACTGAACTCCTCATTCATAAGACAGGATTTTCGCTCATTTTTATCATGCTTCGACACTCATGAACATATACTTGGGCAATTGCTCTGTTTTATAGTGTGATCTTTAATTTGTGGTGATAGTAGCATTGTTTACAATTATTTGAAAATCAGCATTCAAACCACCATTACGCCTTACAGTGGCTCTCTTTTATATTGTGCTCACTATTAATAAGGTATCTTCTAAACTTTGTTACAGAACTTTGAGTTGTGTTTATACTACATCTCTTATAAATTTACATTACAGTATATTCTAGAAAAGATACTGAATCACTATTATGCCTTGCATTCATGTTTTGGTTAAAACTTTGAGTTGAAGTATTTAAGAATCCTTTTGGGTTTGACAACCATACTGTGGATATTCTCTAGGGCTACTGAAAATTTGAGTATCTTGTTATGGAACATATAAAGCTGCTACGCTACCCGCCATTCTAGGGGCATACGCGGTGCGCATGTGATCTGGCCAGCGCAACATTCTTCTGTTAGACATTCAGGCAAGAATCCGGTCCTTGTCTTTCCATGCACGCCTGTATATTTAGATATTCTTGTTTCTGTCTATGCACACATAGAAGAGATTAAATATGTCTGAAACATGTGAAAGCATGCATATTTTTACTGGGCTAGAAACATATCTGACCACTGCAGTTCAAGATATCTAGGAGGAATTCTAAAATGCCCAATTTGATCAAATTTTAAGTTTAATAAAGTTTGCCCCTGATTCTCAATCTCTTAGGTACAGTATGTTAGTTCAATAAAGGCCTCCCATTCCTGTGCTTAGTTTAATAGGTACAATGAGCTTTTCAATTTATAATTCTCATCTTGCTTAGAGTGATTTTATCTTCGTCTTCATGCACATAACTTTTATTATTTCAGTCTCTAGATGAAGCTTTTGTGGGTACGAGGAGGCGCCGTTCGTTGACGAGCAGATGAGGTATGATGGTGGCGGCGACGAAGGGGTCGTCTCCCCGTCGGCGAGCTAGACGCGCTCCCTCCTCCCTCTTTCCTGCTTCCAGGTGAGCATCTCCACCATCCTCGGAAGGGGAGCATTCTTGATAAATGGTTTAATCTGGTTTCGGTTGGTGCACTGCGTCTTTGTGATATATGGATTTTGATTGAGGCAGTCATCATATAAATAAAACGCTAACATCCCATGAATTCCTTAATGTAGTTGTTAAACTGTTGTTCTCTTCATCTCTTGCTGGATTGCATACCTGATTTGTTTGATGTCCTTGAAGCAAATACCATAACATGAGCTTGAAGGTTTCAACTTGCTGGATTCCATACCTGGTTTGTTTGATGTCCTTGAAGCAAATACCATAACATGAGCTTGAAGGTTTCAACTTGCTGGATTGCATACATGATATGTTTGATGTCCTTAAGCAAATACCATAACGTGAGATTGAAGGTTTCGAGGTTATATAATCACTGGGATACATAGGGAGCACGCCGTCGTCCATGGTCCGCCCCACCACCCTGTTGTCCGGCTGTCACCCTAGAGCCTACTACACCCTACCCCTGGCCTGGTGAGAAAACCCTTGCTATTGTCTAGATATGATTGCCGCTGCTCATGTATTCTACTCCCTGCGTCTCAAATTAGTGTCTCAATTTTAGTACTTTGTACTAAAGTTAGTACAAAGTTGAGACAATTATTTTTGGGACGGAGGGAGTATGTTTTAAATTTAGATGGGTTTGCGCTTAGATTATACATTTGTCTAACCACTCTCTTGGTATTTTGTTGTGCTTGTTGGGTGGACTGCCGTTCTGAATTGGTGTCCTTTTGTCATGTATGCAGGGTCATCACATTGGATGTCCTCGGTGGCTTGTCAGGGTTGTTGCAGGAGCACCCAATCTGGCGCCATTCTGGCAGGTGTCAATAATCCTCAGCTGAGAGGCTCAATAAACCTGCATATAACCCGGCACCTTGATTCAAGGTGAGGCTCAATTCACTTATTGGCTCCGTTTTGGCCCCGTAATTTGGCGCTGGCTCCGTAATTTGGCGCTGGCTCTGTTTTGGTTCCATGATAACCAGTGTCATATGAAGTTTACCACATGCTTTCCTTTTCCTTTTCTATGCATAGATTATTTGTTTCCTTGAGCTACAATTTTTTATGGTCAGTACTTAATCCATGTTGAGGTAGGAAAATTTCTCCCATTTTCTTGCTATACATATCAATTAAGAAATATTTGGCAAAAGTGTGCTGTTTAGTATTTACTTTGAGCAGTAATATAATGTGATCAGCGTGCTTTAAAGTTATATGGGTAAGAAAATTAGAGAACTGGGCTCTAAAATATTCTATAGTTGCATGGTTTTTATCTGACCAAATTGCAGTGTATTATTTTGAGATCTCGTGTTTGTCCAAGCCCCAAGGTAATGGACAAGAATTTGTGTGCTTGTTGGCTGCTGTGTGAAAAGGCATATTTTTACTAGAGCTATAAGCTATAGATTTTGAATATGCTTCAATTTGGTCACTTTTGATCGATTTTGAATATGATCCAGTTTGGTCACTTTTGATTGATTTTGAATAATCCAGTTTGGTCACTTTTGAGCTTCAATCAGACAAAAGAATGTTTCTTTTCTATATAGTTCCTGATCAGAAAAGCCTCATATGCAGGTTGGGGACATGTGCATCAAGGTGCCGGGTTATATGCATAGTTTTGATAAGAAAATATCCACCATTGCCATCATACTGATATATTACTATACCATCAGGTGGACATGTTGTTGTACATGTTGGAAATATTAATCTGCAATAGCATGTGCTTATTGGAGGTCTCTGTATAGTAGGAGTATTTGTTAAGAGATGAAAATAGCAAACTACTTTTCATAATAATTTTTATTTCCTTTGGCAGTAGTTCAATCCAATGGGTGGAATGCACTTTTTCTAACATCCTAGTTTAGTAAATTAATCTACGACTACCTGTTGCCGGATCCATAAACATTATCGACTGAAAAAAGAGGCATCCTTCTCGCTACATTTCTCACTTTGGACACTACCATAGAGTGGACTTGGTAGGAGTCTATTATTCAGCTTCGTTCTATGTTTGGAGAGCACCCTTTCTTTTAACCTTTTGTTGGAATATATTTTGTACAGAACTCTGCACTAACCCATGATTAGTAGCTGTGATATATGATGACTATCCAGTGATAGAACTGTTATAGAAACCTTCATTTTGGAAAGGAGTCATAACCTTAATTAATTGGTGCTTTTATACTCAGGTCTTTCTATACATTTGCTTGGCTATTTTGATATATTGCATTTCATATTCCATTTCATGTAAATTCTTTCCAAGCATGATATATACCACATATGCGTACTTTAACCAGTACAACTGACGGACCTGGTACAATCCAGTGGGAAATTTCAGGTACGGATCAAGGAAACAAGATGTTGATGGAGGGTCATGTATTGCTGCTAAGCCATTAGTTATTTCGGTGTTACCTGATTTTCTGTGAGCTTTCAAATCAGTCATGCGTTGTCCTGCTATCTGCATAGGTAATTGGTACCGCGGTATGTTTGCTTAGGACATCTAACATATGTATACAGTTAGAGTTTAGGCACCTAGATAAGGAGATATAGAGATTGTAGGCCAATATAGCATTAGCTGTACAATATCAAAGAACATCAGTATCAATATCAAATGTTCTTCTCTTTTCCATGGACAAATGGGATAATATGTTTTACTTGATATATATATATATATATATATATATATATATATATATATATATATATATATATATATATGCATGCCATAGATAATTATGATACGATGCCTTTCCCACACACGTTCAATGGACAGTTCACTTTCATGTTTATTTCTTCTTACACCTGAAATGTTTCTCTCTTGCAAGTATTGATTGAAAAATTAGCAATAGAATTATTAGAAGAGTTATATTATTGCCTACATCGACGTACTATAATGTCTACTACTCAGTTACAGTTTAAAGTTCATATATAGTATTATAGGTTGTTTTCATATTTTTTTTTTATCAATTGAAGCTTTCTTATTAGGTTTTTTTTCTACCACTCAAGTCACATGACTCTACGTGAGCGTACCTTACTCGACGTAAGCTAAAGGACCAGAACTATCTACATGATGCATCTCTGCCTATGTAGCTTGCTTGATAAAAGCAATGCAAATAAGCTATCATGAGCTAATCTCGTGCATTTCTTATAAGCCTATGTATCAACATCATAACTAAATACGTATTTACTTATGCTCCTAGCGGTGTCTAAATATTCTTATGTGCATTGTTTAAATGCTTGGTTTGCTCTCGCCCTTTGCGCCATCGGCGCAACGGGTCATCTGGCATGAACAAAGGGCAAGCATATGCTTTCGGCTTCAAATGCACTTCCAAGGGACTGCGCCTAATCGTCTACTCAATATAAGCAAGTTGCAAGAGCCCCTTGTTATATAACTTAGTATTAGTATAAATCCCTACCAAGACTTCTATGTTTATCATCCTTTTGGATCTTATGTAATCCCTTAAGACCATCCTGTGCATTTAAATGTCGGTTATTTGCTGCTTAGACTGCTATGTCGTATGCTTTCGAAACAGCCATGATAAACGAAATGTATGCTTTCTTCAAGTGCACGTCCAAAGGCCTCTGCATGATTGTCTATCCAGTCTGAGCAGATCATAAGAGTCCTTTCCTACATGACTTAGTGCATCATTTTGGATCTTATGTAAAACAAACCATGACAATCTTGTGCGTATGACTATCGCTTGGTTGCTGCATACAGTATCATGAGCTGTGCTTTTCGAGCAGCAATATTTTAGTGCACACGCTTCCAATACTTGGCTTGCACTCGGCCTTTGCGCCATTGGCGCAACGGGTCATCTAGTGGTCAAGAAAGCACACTAGAGCACAATAAAAACAACGTACAAGGAAGGAGTAAGGACATGCGAACATAATGTCAATGGTCACAAAAGGAGCAAAACTAGTTCAGTATGTCACCGCCCCTCACATGACAAAGGACACAACACGTCACCCCCATCAAGTCACAAGAATATATCGAAATGAAGGGATAAGGATTCAGAGAACAAGGATGTGCCAAGTCTGGGAGCGAGAAGTTGGGAGAGCTTGTTGGACGGTTCCTCGATGTTTGGTGGATGAAGATGGGTGCATAATAGAGCAAGGGGGAGGACAAGGGGCAAGAAGGAAGAGGAGTAGGGGCATAGAGCGCCCACCGATAGAGCATGTGACCCCAATGAAAACTAACAAGGAAAGTTAAACTGTTGGTAAACTTGCAAATATGATACCATTGCAACGAGGAGAGTACAACAACGAAGGGGCCCGCTGGCCCGTTTTGGAATATGGGTGCGAGAACATAGGCGTGTGTACCATTTTTTGGGCTATATATGCCCATATGTGCGTAGCCCCGAGAGCCCACATTGGGGTGACCGTCTTCCATGAGTGTGTGACCCCGAGTTTCCTGGAAGGGAACAATATAGACAGTCGAGGTGAGGTACCAATCCAATCCAAATGTGAAGGAGTCTAGAATGTGGAGCGGTAGGAATACCAAATGGAGGGGCAAGAAAACTGACCTAGACCTGTATATAAGGTTAACCGATGACACGAGGGGGGGGGGGTTGGAGAAGATCTTCCAAAGTGGTAGTTTAATCTCCTTTGCCAGATCGGTAAAAACATCTCCACTAGAATGCCCATCTAGAACTTGGTGAGTTACTCCTCAACCGCCGAGGTGAGGTACTGTCTCGTGTTCGTCTAATGACTTGAGGTGAGGTACTCAATGGAATACCTAAAAACCGCCTACGACACATAAAGTCTTTGAATTGGGCACACGATGCCTCATCGGACTCTGCCATGAGAGAGAGAGAGAGAGAGAGAGAGAGAGAGAGAGAGAGAGAGAGAGAGAGAGAGAGAGATGGTAAATCATGACCGTAAGAGCAGAGGGTCCCCTCCTCCTGGTCGCCAGTAGCCTGATAATAGGGCCTCTGAGGAAAAGATAGTGTGGAGGGAGGGCGATGAGCGCTCTTGCATGCATCGACAGGTATCATGGGGAGACTCCACACCAGTATGCTAGTCTGGCAGTAACAGAACTGGTTACAACAGGTACTAGCAAACAAAAGACCCTCTATGTAGCAGTATACTATTTTCGGGAATGTTAAAAAACCAACGTCAGATTTTAAGCATGACAAAACGAACAATTTTCATGATAAATCATATTGTCGCGAGCATGGTAATTTCATGATTTATCATGCTAAAAATATGATGTTAGCTGGTTATTAAAGTCTACATTTTTGAGAAATTGCCATCCTCACAATAACATAATTTGTCATAAAAGACGCTCATTTTGCCATGCTTCAAAATCGGACGTTCGCTGGTTATCGAAGTCTATATTTTTGCTTTTGGCGTTGCATGAGTAGAATATACAGCCTCAACTATATGTATATCGTATTTTGCCTTTACAAGAATTTGAGTAGTATAAAAACCAGAATTACTCTATGGCCTGCTACGATAGCGGCAGCAATTGGAATAATTTTGCACGCATGTACTCCATTCAACTCAAACCCAGCTACATGACTAGTGTCTGATGTCGGAACTTGATGACCTGAGAGAGGCTAATAGAAAAGAGAGGACAGAGGAGATTGGAGACGTAGTGCCCACGTGAGTGTCTCCCAAACAAACATTCACGTCGAGCCTTCTCCTCTAGGGTTAGCTAGCGAGTGTTCCTCGATCGGCACCGTCGATTTTCGAACAGTCTCGATCAACGTGTTCTCCATTATTATGTTTGGACACTTTCTCTCACTATCTGCTCGGAAGGCGCGTAAACAAATCACCCGATGGAATCGTGTCAGTTCTTGGTCAAAATGGCGACGTGAACAGCACACCATGCCAATCTAGCTACCGTAGGAATATTACCACAAGTCCAATGCACGCTTACATGTAAAAGAAACCAAGAAAATAACAAAATACCTATTGTCGGTGGGATCAAATACTAAGAATGCAAAAACTAAGAAATATTAATGCACCTGTGCAGTTTATGTATTTATGCACACAATGACTCCATACATGATTTATTCTTCCATGACAGGAGGACCGAGAGTCAGGGATGACAACATGCACACAACAGGAACATGTTGTCAGGGACCTCCTTCCCGTGGGAGGATTTATAGCACGCACGATCGGGACAAGCAGATTCTAGAATGCACGATTGCGTTAAGATTCGGAAACATGTAAAAGTGCCTCGAGCTTAATTTCTCAATGCATGTAACTTTTGGTGCAGCTTTTGGCAGATACTGCATGGCCCACCCACCCCACCTCCCCTGCTTTTCTCGTTTGACTTTTAAAATTGAACTATTATATCTTTCGAACCGAAAGTCCAATCTATATTTCGTTTGCATATTCGTGTTCCTTGTGACGAGGGATTTGAAACAAGACCGCTCTTGAACATATTTTGGCGAGTTTTACAAATGTCGCCAAGTTTCAACTAGTAAAACTTGATAGGAACGAGTGATAATTTTCACCAAGTTTCAAGAAGTATAACTTAAACCCTAAACCCTAAGAGCAAATGAAACTTGGTAAAAACTTGATACTATGACTATCAAGTTTTAATATTTGAAACTTAGCACAACTTGAGAAGTTGTCAAAATGTGTTCAAGAATGTTCTTGTGCGAAAGTTCTCATCGGAATGAACACAAATATGCAAACAAAACTTAATTTGGACTTTCAGTTCTAAAGATATAATAGATTCAAATTTGGAGGTGAAATGAAAAAGTATGAGAGGTGGGGTGGGCGGAGAATGTACCAACATGGCTGATAACCTAGTCTTCGTATTTTGGCATTTTAAGCCTTCCAGTGGTGTTCAGAGTGCTTTTTCTTGGTTTCATTTTTAGTGACTAACTTTTTCGGGCAAAGCATTGTGTAGTTTTATCACCTAGAGACATGGCAAAGAATCTACAAAATCTTCGATTTGAAAAAAAGGAAATACTTTATATATGAGTTTAAATGGAGATTGCGGTGTGGAGCTTGACCTTGATGATGTGGTGAAGTCAGTGGGAGATAGTGGTTGAACTCCACGATGGAACGTGACTTAATGGTGGAGTGTGGTCGACCTTGGGGGCCACGGAGAAATGAACGATGGAGCTAGGTTGTCTGCTTTGCCTTCTGAATCTACCAAGCGCGGAGCTCGGCCACCAGCTCCTAACCCGGTGGCATTATTGAACTCAACAATTGGGTATCTGGCCTCACGGGTGTGGACTGTGGAGAAACATAAGCATGGAGCTCGACTATCTCTTTCCTTTGCCTTTGGACTAACCAAAAGTGAGGAACTCAGCAAGATGAATGCCAGATGGTTGCAGACGGAAAAAACCTCTGGCATGTTTTTTCATCCTGGACCACAACTATTTGGGTTTCTTATATTTATCCCTGGGAAATGGGACCTATAATTTGGGTTAATGTAGACAAAACCAATATTTGAAGTAAAAAACGAAGGAATCAATTGTCTTAAGTGAAACAAGAGTTATACTACATATTTACAAGAGTACTTTAACTTGGACTCTTGGTTCAAACTCAGCCCTATCTTAATTAAAATAAAATTGAGCTTATCCTTGTTAATCTATTTTTTATGCTAGTGACATTAAATGTGCACGGATACTTATTATGTTTAAGGAGGTTGTACCACGTAAATGAAATTATTTGGTTCAATTGTTTTGTTTCAATCTAGACGTAAAATTGTAATTCTAGGCAACTTTATGATGATCGCAAATACTCCCTCCGTAACAAAATGTAAGATGTTTTTTATGCCTTATGCAAAACCAAAAAACTTCTTACATTTTGGCACAGAGGGGCATCCTTATAAGACCAGGCAGCTTCACTACATAGCGATCCACTTGGAATGAGTAAAAAATACTTGATTTAGTTTAATAAATACTCCTTTCATCCCAAAATAAGTGTCGCTGATTTAGCACTGACACTTATTTTGAGATGGAAGGAGTAGTATTTTAAAACCCGTGCAACTAAAATTCTCTCTCAACCCCTCAAATCTCCTTGGGGACGGGATTAATGTATGAGCCCTAAGGTAGATCAAGTGTTGCTTGAGTTGCAAGAAGGTATCAAGTTAACCCAATGCAAGAAACAAATCTCAGCAGTCTGGCTAGCGCATCACTCAGCCAAAAAAATTGCATATACATAGGTTGTAATTTTTTTTACGAAAATGATTCAGATCTATTATCAAAGTTCACCGGAGATACAAAGCACATCCAACATAATAAACATTACATCGAGATTCCGAGGCCACCGAACGACCACTACAGGCGTCAGAACGAGCCACCGGCGCGTCGCTGTCGCCCTTCCCCTGCCGGAGCCGACTCGACCTTGTCGATGACAGCCGGGAAGTCTTCGTGCACGTGCCCCTACGGACCAGCGCCCTGGAACCGCAGTCATCGTCGTTGAACCCCTCAATAGATCTGAAACATCTGACACCAAATCTCGCCACATGACGAGAAACCCTAACCTCGCCGTCCAAAGTAGACAACATGAATCTACGCCGGAACTCCGTTGACTACGTTCAGATGAACGAACTCAAGAAGGATCGGAAACCGAAAGACAAACTCGAAGAAGAAGCGGCGCCATCCGTCCGAGCGCCGCACCTGCGAGGATTAAAAAAACCCTAACCTAAACTACTAACCAGAGGCACTGGGATTCTCCTCTCCACCATCGGCCGCCGGAGCGGCGGGTAGAGGGAAGGCGAATCCACAGGCTCGCTGACGAAGCCTGGTGGGAAGAGTCTGCCCTAGCCATCAAGGGATAGGGGAGGGAGAGAGAAACCGTAGATTACATAGGTTGCAAGTTGTGCCAAACACTGCACGAGACGAAGCATCTGTGGACAGAAATAAAAACATCAATTTGCCGGGACCTAATCAGCCGAGCCAGTGTTGTTAACATAGTAGTTCTACTCCAGTGCCATTAATTGCAACCTGGGGTCTAACAGAGGTCAGTTACTGGGTGAGTAAATTAAGACTAAGCGTACAAAGTACTCCTGCAAATATGTATAACTCTTGCTTCACTTACAACAACTTCTTATTTCGCATATTAGTTTTGTCTATTTAACTTAAATTATAGGCCCCAATTGCAAGGGATAAATATAACAATCCCAGATAATTGTGGCCCGAGACGGAGAAAAACATGCCAGAGTTTTTTTTAAATATAACAATCCCAGATAATTGTGGCTCGAGACGGAGAAAAACATGCTAGAGTTTTTTTTTGTCTCGACAACCATCTGGAATTGATCTTGCCGAGTTCCACACTTGTGGTTATTCCAAAAGGCGGAGCAAAGTCGTAGTCGAGCTTCATGCGTGTGTTTCTCGGCAGTCCACACCCGTGAGGCCGGATTGGCCATTGTTGAATTTGACAATGCCGCGGGGTTAGGACTTAAAGCATCTCTAGCAGATCCCGCAAAAGTCTTTTGCAGTTCGCAGAATAGTGCATATGCAGGCCGGCGCGGGCAAGGTCAGATGCAGACTCCGCAAAATGGACCCATAAAAGAGGATATTCGGCGAATATGCTCTTTTACGGGTCGGCTATGCGGGGTCTGCTCGGGCACCACCGCGTCGACCCGCAAACCGAATAAACCAAATTCTCGAATTTGACATCAGTTCCAACAAATAAGTTCAAATTCAAACAACATAACACAGTTTACGCGCAAATGAAAGCTTCAGTTTAGTAGGACAAACGCAAAAGAGGGCATGCAAAAGTGACGACCACGTCCGGCATCATCTTGGTCGATCTTCACTCCGTGTCATCGAGTCCATCTTGAAGTTCATCGGAACCACCGAATCCACCTCCGGCGCTTGTTCCAACTCCCGCACCGAAATCATCAACGTTGGCATCATATGGAGCAGAGAAAACATCTTCGACACTATAACACGCACTGGCCGACGCAACCATTCTCCTCTTCAAGATTTCTCTCCTTGCCATATCATGCCATTCTTTGGTGAGGTCGTCCATGTCATTGCGGTTCATTGACATGATCTTGTTCTCTTCGGCGAGAAACTTGGACATGGCTTTGTTTTCAGCGGCACATGCTCTTCTCTCCTCAATGGCCGCTTTGCACAGCCCCTCTTCCTTGAGCAATTGCCACTTTTCTTGCTTCTCCCTTGCCTTCTTCTCCGCCAACTCTCTCTTGATCTCCAGGGACTTCAACAATATCAACTCATTTGATTGCACCATGACATCAATCTTCTCTTTCAAGCTCGATGCTTTGTGCTCTCTCTTCATCTTCTCCTTAGTCTTCTTGTTGCCATCGGGCTTGTTCAAAATTTTTGGGCCATCATCATCCTCATCTTCATCCATGTTTGTAAGTGAACCTCTCTTCGCTGGGGATTCTTTGTCGATCAACTTTCACTTCTCGCACTCTTTGAGCAAGTCCCGACAATGCTCTAGTTTGAAGAATTTGCCTTCCGAAGCTTCTATGTCTTTGTATCTATGTTGGGCAATTTTGTCCTACACAATTTGCACAAAGTTAAATGATGCAATCATTTCATATGATGCAATATGATGTGCACAACTTGAACAAAGCCAAAACGAACTCACATAGTCGGATTCCACGGTTCCACTTGGATGTGCATTGCGTACTTGCTCCAAGCAAGCTGTCCAACGACTGCACATAGGCTTGATCACATCCCAACGCCCTTGAAGCGACCGAAATGTGCGTGGAGTCCTATTGGGGTACTTTGCCATCATGCGGAAGTATTGATCTTCTATCCTTTGCCAATACCTCTTGGTGGTTTGAGAAGTACCCGTGCATGCATCAAGAGACGCCGCACTCCATGCCCTGATCAGGATTTGATCTTCCAAAATTGTGTTGTTCTCCGATCTCTGGCTTTTCCCAGTTTTTGTTTGCGATTGCTCATATGCTATCTCATCGAGCTCCTCCACTTCTTCCTCACCACCATGATCATCCACGGCGCCCTCCGTTTCATTGTAGTCGAATGCCACGAACGGGGCTTGATCGATGTCAACGGCGTTGGTGTCCAACAAGTTCACGAACTCGGCAGTTGCATTGTTCGAACCACCGCTATAGTGAACGACAACAAGTCACGAGCTATCGCAAAAGGAGAAAAGGAAAGGAAATTGCCATGACCGAAGACGCATACCTTCCGGCCATTTCGTCAAACGCCTCGCCTGCGGTGGGAGCAGGACCGTTGAGCGGCATCGCCGGGGAACCTCTTTCCGGGGCGGAGGAAGTGGATGAAGGAGGCGGCTTCTTTGTAGCCGGAATCCTCTTCCTCTTTACGCCGGCGGCCTTGGAGACCTTCTCCGCCGCCGGCCGGGATCGCGCAGCGGCGTTCGTGCCCGGAGCGCGGGCCTTCACGGCGGGGCCTGCCGGATTCCCGCCCTGCACGACCACGTTGCCCTGCCACTTGCGGGCAGGCGCGGTGGTACCTTGGGCGACGGCAGGGCCAACATGGCCGGCGACGAGATCCGCCCGAGGGGATTGAGCGCGCGCGACCTCGACGGTGACGGGGGACAGCAGGGAGTCATCCATGGCGGCGAAGGACTGCCGGGGAAGATGCACCGGAGCAGGAGGTGGCGGGGGCAATGGTGGCGGAGGGTGGGGGAGGGGAGCGGGAACGGCCGCGCGAAAATGTCCCTCCCGCCAAATCTCGCTGCGGATAGGGGCCAAGCTCGGGTCGTCCTCCTAGCCCGTGAATCTAGGGGTCGGGGGAGATCTTTTGCCACGCCCCACAAAAAAAATTTACGGGTCGGCCGTGAATGTGGTGTCTGATCGGGCAGGTTTTCCCACCCCGACCCTATTTTGACGGTTATTTTGCGGGTCGGGGCGGGATGCGGGGTTTGCTAGAGATGCTCTTAAGAGCTGGTGGTCGAGGCCCGCACCTGGTAGATCCAAAAGGCAAAGCAGACCATCCAAGCACGGAAATCATCTCACTAAGGGTCCGAGCCACAGAACAACCACGGTCATAGGTTTTTCAAGAAATAAATATCTATTGGCAAAACAAAAAAAATACTCTCAAAAGCATAATCATTTCATCGTTTTAATAGCTTCACAACTTAGAAAAAATTCATTTGTAACCGAAATTTTGATTAAAAAATAGGATCTCTTGTGGCCTTCATAAAAGTTAGAACACTTAAAAGTTATATATAACTGGATTTTTATTGCGTGCGCACAAATGAAAATATTTTTGGATAAGCTTTTGTAGGTTCACACATGGTGACATAGCTGCATATATGAATTGTTTCATATTTCTAGAGGGTGTTTTTTTTAAGAAAGAAAATCCCTTGACTTTTTTTTTGCGAGTGAAAAATCCCTTGACTTCTATGACTAGATGATGTACACAGCCATAAGTGATGAGTATTGGCAGATCGATGATCACAAGAAATGACGATACATACGTACGAGTGGATCGTATGCCATCCTTCTAAAGCAGCGTTTTAACATGAAGTTGCCGGATCCTCCAACTGGTCAGGACTAGATTAAGGATTTTCATTCATGAGGACGTGCTCTTCATGAAAAACAAACGGTTTTGCCTTGCTGGGCTGTACAAAGACGAGTATTTAAATCTTATATTGTCAAAAAAAAGACGGGTAGTTAAATGTCATGGATTGGAACCACAGCAGATGAAGGAAGAACATGACCTCGAGACAAGGGAATTCCGGAAGATTCTTGCCTCAGCAACTAGGTGCACCGTTGGCTTTACGCGACGGAAGGAGTAAGCTTCACACTGCTGGATGGATTCTTTGCTTCAGGTCCACGATCTCATCTACTCACGTACGTACGTCGCGTGTATCCCTGGTCGACAGTAAACATATATACCAGTACTAGTACTCGTAGTTGCCTAAGCCACGTCCTGTACACACTGCACCGTTGGTTCATTTTAGGCCTTATCAATGTTCTACACGTTACTTACATGTATACATGCTATATATACAGCCTACAGCACGAGTAAATCCGGCCGTCACATGCACGCACGTAAATATGGTAATCACCCAAGCGACATGACATTCTGACAGAATTAATTGCATGGTTTGGGTTGTCCTGGCTAAGATTCCTTATTGGTAATTAACGGCGACTTTGATGCCCTCGTGTCCAATGGAAGCATCACCCTCTGCCACACTTCGCCTCCGTGAAAAATTATGTCTGTGCTGTCTAGATTAATTAAGCTACCCTTACCCTTTACTTTCTTCAAGTGATCCAGCTAGGTCAGAGGCAGGGCATCTCTTGAGAAACTAGCCAACAGCGCTGTACTAATTACCCTTGTCTCTCTCGGACGTGGAGTCTCTCTCAACAGCACACACATGCGTCGTCGTCGTCGACCGATATAAATAACCGCTCGCTTCGCACACTCCGGTCGCCATCGATCTCCTTGTTGCAGAAGTCGCTTCTCTAGCTCTAAGCATAGCTGCCCAAGCTGGCAGGCTCAAGTGCTCTAGCTCCTCCTAACAGAAACTACACTAGAGATCTCCGGCCGGCCGCCGGCGGGGCTGATACACTGCAGGCACATACGACGGTCGCCTTCATGGCCGGCGGGTCGCCGTGCGCGTCGTGCAAGCTGCTCCGGCGGCGGTGCACCAAGGACTGCATCTTCGCGCCCTTCTTCCCCGCCGACGACCCCCACAAGTTCGCCATCGTCCACAAGGTCTTCGGCGCCAGCAACGTCAGCAAGATGCTCCTGGTACGTACATACTCCTACGTAGCTGGATGATATTTCATGCAATGACGCGCGGAGGCACCCAGACGCTAACATATGAGATGCCATTACTTGCAGGAGCTGCCGGTGCAACAGCGCGGGGACGCGGTGAGCAGCCTGGTGTACGAGGCGAACGCGCGGGTACGGGACCCGGTGTACGGCTGCGTGGGGGCCATCTCCTTCCTGCAGAACCAGGTGTCGCAGCTGCAGATGCAGCTCGCTGTCGCGCAGGCCGAGATCCTGTGCATCCAGATGCAGCAGCGAGACGGCTGCCGGTCCCAGGACGACGCAGGACGAAGCGACGGCCACAGCCTGGCGGCCATGCAGCAGATGGTCGTCGACGACACCGCGGCGGCAGAGGCTTTCCTGATGCAGAACGGCGGCGGCGGCTTCCCGCCGCAGCTGATGAGCAGCTACGGCGGCGCGCCGGCCTCCAACGTGCATCACTACGGGCAGCAGGACCACCTCAAGAGGGAGTCCCTCTGGACGTAGCTAGCTAGTCAAAGTCAACTTGTGTAGGACTTGCTTGTCGCTAGTTATGCACGTGTAGGGGTTTAGGTTAATTGCGTTATGATGACTCTTCTCTTCTTTTTGCATTTTGAACTCCTCTCTCTCTCTCTACCTCTCCCTGCTGGTGTTGTTGTGTTGTACTAGGTGTTTGATCCAGAATTAGTACGAGATCCATGCTTTTCTGATCATTGTCATGTTCTTATCTAAAAAGGCCCACCCTTGTTTTATAGATAAAGCAACGATCATTACAATCCAAAGCATACAACTCTGACACCACAACACACATCTGAGGCAGGATACAACAATGCATAAGAACAGCTACGACATCACCCCAACCCACTCCAAGCCCGTAACGACCGCTTGAAGATGTCAGAGTTCTCTATCGTGACAGAGGTGTCACGAAGAGACGATGCTGCGCCCGACAAACTGTGGACTCCAAGACATCGCCTTCGTAAAGGGCACAACACTGGAGCACCACCATTGCCCGATTAAAAAAAGATTAAGGTTTTTACCTAGAGCAACCCGAAGGAGGAGAGTAGCTGCGACGATGCCTTCACAAAGAGAACGACGGCCATGGCCGCCACCGCCGTTGGCTTGGCCCAAGCCAAGCAAGGATTACCCTTGGCACGCACTTTTCGCCTCCGAGACCAGCATTGATCGCAGAACAACAGTCACCACGCCGCCCACACGGCCAAGGCCACTAGCCCGCACCTGAGCTGCGAGCGTCACTCATAGGGATCATTACTCCCACCACCAGGGTCGCCGCCCCAGCACACAAGACCACCCCTCCAATGCCACCAGACGTCGCTGACCGAAAAAGGATATAAGCCCCCCATTCCACCCTCAAAGCAAACCCTTGGCAGGAAGGAGGCCGAGCCGGCCTGAACCGGTTAGGGGAGGGTTGTCGACAAGCTATATTTTTTATGTGCTCTCTGTGGGAGGGTTATCAACTAATTCATGTGCTCTCCGTGGGATCGGTACTCTTACTTCGAACTAGCCTTTTCGAAGTAAGAGTACCGATCCCACAGAGAGCACATGAATTAGTCTTTATCTCTTGTAGTGATTTGAATTATAGTGCCTGCAAGTTAGTTGTGATCCAGAGCAAAGTGGAAACAGAAGTTTAAAGTATTGGGTGATTGGTGCGAACAACAAAGTAAACTATAAAAGTAAAATAAAGTAGCGCGCGACGTATGTAATGGTTATTGGAATCGATAGAAATAAAGCGTTCCCAGGGAGTCCAGATTCCGCACTAGTATGTATCTAACATGATCGTCGCCTAAGCATAAGTCTAAGTCAAGGTTCCTACGCCACTTTATATGTTTCTCTTTTGTGACGCCCCCGATTCAATCATACACGCAGATGTGTATGATCAAGATCAGGGACCCACAGGAAGATATCACAGCACAACTCTAGACACAAATTAAAATAATGCAAACTTCATATTACAAGCCAGGGGCCTCGAGGGCTCGAATACAGAAGCTCGAAAGCATAAGAGTCAGCGGAAGCAACAATATCTGAGTACGGACATAAAGTTAAACAAGACTGCCCTTAAGAAGGCAAGCACAAAAGCAACATGGTCGAAAAGGCAAGGCCTCCTGCGTGGGACCTCCTAACTACTCCTGGTCGTTAAAATAATACAAACTTCGTATTACAAGCCAGGGGCCTCGAGGGCTCGAGTACAGAAGCTCGAAAGCATAAGAGTCAGCGGAAGCAACAATATCTGAGTACGGACATAAAGTTAAACAAGACTACCCTTAAGAAGGCAAGCACAAAAGCAACACGATCGAAAAGGCAAGGCCTCCTGCGTGGGACCTCCTAACTACTCCTGGTCGTTGGCGGTCTCCACGCAGAAGTAGGCACCCTCGGGGTAGTAGCAGTAGTCGACTAGGGTGGCATCTGGCTCCTGGGATCCACCATCTGATCGCAGCAACCGTGTATAGAGGAAAAAGAGGTAGCAAAGCAACTGTGAGTACTCATCCAAAGTACTCGCAAGACTTGCATCAGAACTATACTAAGTATGCATCAGTATCAAAGGAATGAGATGTATCTGTGGACTGAACTGCAAATTGCCAGAGGAGAAGGGAAAGCCTAGCCTATCGAAGACTAGTATCTTCAAGCATCTTGCAGCATTCAGAAGAGTACAGAATAGCAATTTATAAATAATAAGCATGTTATAGTATTAACGCCCAGAGATCCTTCCTCGACTCCCTGTGAGAAAGCAATCCCGGAGCCAACATATCCATCATTATGTCTCAAGTATCCATTTCTAGTTGTAATAGATTGGGATACAACTTCGAGCGTCCATTACCGGGGACACGGCTATTCGAATAGATAACTTCCCTGCAGGGGTGCGGCACATTACCCAACACACTTGATTACTTTGGCCGGACACACTTTCCTGGGCCATGCTCGGCCTCGGAAGATCAACACGTCATAGTCCTACCTACGCAGAGAGGTCCCCGCCGGTCTACATCCTAAGCACTCCGGGGTCTTGGGCCCATCGCCCTTTGCACACTGGGTCGTTGCGAGCAGGGCGGGTCTAGGCTCCACCTCTGTCATGGATGGTGCCGGCCCAGCCGTGCCGCAATGCTGAACTGGATGTCTGACAGAGCTTTCGGAAGAAACGTATGACGCCGAGTGCCCATATCTGTTCCCGCGTGGTGGTTAGTGCGTATAGGCCAGTGGCCAACTCAGATCAAATACCCAAACCTTTAGTGTATTAGGAGCTTGCGGAGACGAGCAGAGACTCACGATCATGTGACCCCGTCGCCCCGTCTCGAGGAAATACAACAAGGGCTAAGCCCAACCCTCTCTCTCTCTAGGGCGGTCTACCTGCCCGGCCGTGCCTCGTAATTATCTCGCGGGTACCCTCAAGGTCAACCCGACTCTCCAGGGACTGTCGGGAACTCAGGTCCACCTCTACCGGGTTGGTACCGCCTGTCCCTTCAGTCCTGCAGTAACAGTACACTGGGGCTACAGGTAAAGCTAAATATGTGTCCATGTCATCAAGGGGGAAATCCGATGAATCACCCTCGATGGATCCCCACTCGATGTAACCATCAAGGTGAACTTAGGAGGAATCACCCTCGAGGTTCGCACTTTAAGTGTTGCACGACAGAGTCATATCGGGCGTGGTGAAGGAGGAATCACCCTCGATAGACCACGACCGACAAGCTATACTACAGAGATCTCACCAGAAGTGTTGTACGAGGTATCACCCTCAGCACTCGATAGTAACTCTGCAGAGTCGTACAACTAAGGGGTGTGAGGTGATGTATCGGGCCCTGGATGTCGATCACGTTGATCGAGTCATTGGTCATCAAGCCGAGGCAACTGGGACAAGGTGAGGGGTCACTGCTGGATCACTTACCAACCTATACTAAGCAGTTTAGGATAAGCAGGTAGGTAACAATATCAGGTTACAAAAGCAGGCTATGCATCAAATATAGGAGCAATCAATTACAGTAGCAAAATCTAATGCAAGCCTGAGAGAGAGTGGAATGGGCGATATCGGAATGATCCAGGGGGGTTTGCTTGCCTGGAAGCTCTGCTGAAAAGGAAGAAGGGTCATCGGTGACGTAGTCGATCACAAGGGCAGCATCAGTCTCGGGGTCTACTGGAGAGAAGAGGGAAGAAACAATAAATAAAAAGCACACAGATGCATCACTAAGCATGACATGACGAAACGTGGTGCTAGGGGTGTTCTAACGCAGTGCTACATGATATAGGTGAAGGGGGAAAACATCCGGGAATGTTTTCCTAGTGTTAGGCATTTTTTGGACAGATGAATAAGAGGGGACGGTTTCATGTTTGCTATGTTAGGGGCATGTGACAGACGAACGAAGGACACAATCGGATTCGTCATATTTTTCTGAGCAAATTTCATGTATAAAACTTTTTCATCCGAGTTACGTATTATTTTATATAATTTTTCAAAGATTTAAACAATTTCTGAAATTATTATTATTTCGAAAATAAATGTTAAATGCTACCCAGCCCTGTGTACCCAGAATGTATTCAGAGGCTGACATGTGGGCCAAGGGGACCCAGTTGACCAATCAAAGTTTGACTGGTCAACAGGGGGTGGGGTCCCCCTGTCATAGACTAGGTTTAGTTAATTAATTCCAGTTTCAGCTAATCCAGTGATTAGCATAATTAATCTTAGTTAATTAAGTTAGTTAATTACCTAATTAATTAATTTTATTATTTATTTTTATTTTAAAATCTTTTTTAATTTCTTTTTTTAACAGGGGTCGGGTGTTGGAGATCGTTGCAGAAATTAAAAAAAATTCTACGCATCATCAAGAACAATCTATGGAGTCTTCTAGCAACGAGAGGGAAAAGAGTGCATCTACATACCCTTGTAGATCGCGAGCGGAAGCGTTCAAGTGAACGGGGGTTGATGGAGTCGTACTCGTCGTTATCCAAATCACCGATGACCGAGCGCCGAACGGACGGCACCTCCGCGTTCAACACACGTACGGTTGGGGAAGACGTCTCCTCCTTCTTGATCCAGCAAGGGGAGGGAGAGGTTGATGGAGATCCAGCAGCACGACGGCGTGGTGGTGGAAGCAGCGGGGATCTCGGCAGGGCTTCGCCAAGCTCAGCGACAGGGAGAGGTGTCACGGGAGGGAGAGGGAGGCGCCATGGGCTTGGGGTGCTGCTCCCATGCGCCTCCCCACTATATATAGGGGTGGAGGGGGCTGGTTTCTTGCCCTCCAAGTCCATTGGGGCGTTGGCAAAGGTGGGGGAAAGAAATCCCATCATTTCCCTTCCCCACCGATTGTTATCCCCCTTTTTTAGGGATCTTGATCTTATCCCTTCGGGATATGATCTTATTCCTCCTAAGGTGGGATCTTGGTGCGCCTTGACCAGGGGTGTGGGGCCTTGCCCCCACTACCCACGTTCATGTGGGTCCCCCCATGTAGGTGGGCCCCACTTCGGAACCTTCTAGAACCTTCCCGGTATAATACCGAAAAATCCCGAACATTTTCCGGTGGCCAAAATTGGACTTCCCATATATAAATCTTTACCTCCGGACCATTCCGGAACTCCTCGTGACGTCCGGGATCTCATCCGGGACTCTGAACAACTTTCGGTTAACCGCATACTAATATCTCTACAACTCTAGCGTCACCGAACCTTAAGTGTGTAGACCCTACGGGTTCGGGAGACATGCAGACATGACCGAGACGACTCTCCGGTCAATAACCAACAGCGGGATCTGGATACCCATGTTGGCTCCCACATGTTCCACGATGATCTCATCGGATGAACCATGATGTCGAGGATTCAATCAATCCCGTATACAATTCCCTTTGTCAATCGGTACGTTACTTGCCCGAGATTCGATCGTCGGTATCCCAATACCTTGTTCAATCTCGTTACCGGCAAGTCACTTTACTCGTACCGTAATGCATGATCCCGTGACCAAACACTTGGTCACATTGAGCTCATTATGATGATGCATTACCGAGTGGGCCCAGAGATACCTCTCCGTCATACGGAGTGACAAATCCCAGTCTCGATTCGTGCGAACCCAACAGACACTTTCGGAGATACCCGTAGTGCACCTTTATAGCCACCCAGTTACGTTGTGACATTTGGCACACCCAAAGCACTCCTATGGTATCCGGGAGTTGCACAATCTCATGGTCTAAGGAAATGATACTTGACATTTGGAAAAGCTCTAGCAAACGAACTACACGATCTTGTGCTATGCTTAGGATTGGGTCTTGTCCATAACATCATTCTCCTAATGATGTGATCCCGTTATCAATGACATCCAATGTCCATAGTCAGGAAACCATGACTATCTGTTGATCAACGAGCTAGTCAACTAGAGGCTCACTAGGGACATGTTGTGGTCTATGTATTCACACATGTATTACGATTTCCAGATAACACAATTATAGAATGAACAATAGACAATTATCATGAACAAGGAAATATAATAATAACCATTTTATTATTGCCTCTAGGGCATATTTCCAACAGTCTCCCACTTGCACTAGAGTCAATAATCTAGTTACATTGTGATGAATCGAACACCCATAGAGTTCTGGTGTTGATCATGTTTTGCTCTAGGGAGAGGTTTAGTCAACGGATCTGCTACATTCAGGTCCGTATGTACTTTACAAATATCTATGTCTCCATTTTGAACATTTTCACGAATGGAGTTGAAGCGACGCTTGATATGCCTGGTCTTCCTGTGAAACCTGGGCTCCTTGGCAAGGGCAATAGCTCCAGTGTTGTCACAGAAGAGAGTCATCGGGCCCGACGCATTGGGAATAACTCCTAGGTCGGTAATGAACTCCTTCACCCAGATTGCTTCTTGTGCTGCCTCTGAGGCCGCCATGTATTCCGCTTCACATGTAGATCCCGCCACAACGCTTTGCTTGCAACTGCACCAGCTTACTGCCCCACCATTCAAAATATACACGTATCTGGTTTGTGACTTAGAGTCATCCAGATCTGTGTCGAAACTAGCATCGACGTAACCCTTTACGACGAGCTCTTCGTCACCTCCATAAACGAGAAACATATCCTTAGTCCTCTTCAGGTACTTCAGGATATTCTTGACCGTTGTCCAGTGTTCCATGCCGGGATTACTTTGGTACCTTCCTGCCAAACTTACGGCAAGGTTTACATCAGGTCTGGTACACAGCATGGCATACATAATAGACCCTATGGCCGAGGCATAGGGGACGACACTCATCTTTTCTCTATCTTCTGTCGTGGTCGGGCATTGAGCCGTGCTCAATTGCACACCTTGCAATACAGGCAAGAACCCCTTCTTGCACTGATCCATATTGAACTTCTTCAATATCTTGTCAAGGTACGTACTTTGTGAAAGACCAATGAGGCGTCTTGATCTATCTCTATAGATCTTGATGCCTAATATATAAGCAGCTTCTCCAAGGTCCTTCATTGAAAAACACTTGTTCAAGTAGGCTTTTATGCTTCCCAAGAATTCTATATAATTTCCCATCAACAGTATGTCATCCACATATAATATGAGAAATGCTACAGAGCTCCCACTCACTTTCTTGTAAACACAGGCTTCTCCATAAGTCTATGTAAACCCAAACGCTTTGATCATCTCATCAAATCGAATGTTCCAACTCCGAGATGCTTGCACCAGCCCATAGATGGAGCGCTGGAGCTTGCATACCTTGTTAGCATTCTTAGGATCGACAAAACCTTCCGGCTGTATCATATACAATTCTTCCTTAAGAAAGCCGTTAAGGAATGCCGTTTTGACGTCCATTTGCCATATCTCATAATCATAGTATGCGGCAATTGCTAACATGATTCGGACGGACTTCAGCTTCGCTACGGGTGAGAAAGTCTCATCGTAGTCAACCCCTTGAACTTGTCGATAACCCTTAGCGACAAGTCGAGCTTTATAGATGGTAACATTACCATCCGCGTCTGTCTTCTTCTTAAAGATCCATTTGTTTTCTATCGCTCGTCGATCATCGGGCAAGTCTATCAAAGTCCACACTTTGTTTTCATACATGGATCCTATCTCGGATTGCATGGCTTCAAGCCATTTGTCGGAATCTGGGTCCGCCATTGCTTCTTCATAGTTCGAAGGTTCACCGTTGTCTAACAACATGATTTCCAAGACAGGGTTGCCGTACCACTCTGGCGCGGAACGTGTCCTTGTGGACCTACGAAGTTTAGTAGGAGCTTGATCCGAAGTACCTTGATCATCATCATCATTAACTTCCTCTCTAGTCGGTGCAGGCACCACAGGAACATCTTCCTGAGCTGCGCTACTTTCCGGTTCAAGAGGTAGTACTTCATCAAGTTCCACTTTCCTCCCACTTACTTCTTTCGAGAGAAACTCTTTCTCCAGAAAGGACCCGTTCTTGGCAACAAAGATCTTGCCTTCGGATCTGAGGTAGAAGGTATACCCAATGGTTTCCTTAGGGTATCCTATGAAGACGCATTTTTCCGACTTGGGTTCGAGCTTTTCAGGTTGAAGTTTCTTGACATAAGCATGGCATCCCCAAACTTTTAGAAACGACAGCTTAGGTTTCTTCCCAAACCATAATTCATACGGTGTCGTCTCAACGGATTTCGACGGAGCCCTATTTAAAGTGAATGCGGCAGTTTCTAAAGCATAGCCCCAAAATGAGAGTGGTAGATCGGTAAGAGACATCATAGATCGCACCATATCCAATAGAGTGCGATTACGACGTTCGGACACACCATTTCGCTGAGGTGTTCCAGGCGGCGTGAGTTGTGAAACTATTCCACATTTCCTTAAGTGTGTGCCAAATTCGTGACTCAAATATTCCCCTCCACGATCTGATCGTAAGAACTTTATTTTTCTGTCACGTTGATTCTCAACCTCACTCTGAAATTCCTTGAACTTTTCAAAGGTCTCAGACTTGTGTTTCATTAGGTAGACATACCCATATCTACTCAAGTCATCAGTGAGAGTGAGAACATAACGATAGCCACCGCGAGCCTCAACACTCATTGGACCGCACACATCAGTATGTATGATTTCCAATAAGTTGGTTGCTCGCTCCATTGTTCCGGAGAACGGAGTCTTGGTCATCTTACCCATGAGGCATGGTTCGCACGTGTCAAATGATTCGTAATCAAGAGACTCCAAAAGTCCATCTGCATGGAGCTTCTTCATGCGTTTGACACCAATGTGACCAAGACGGCAGTGCCACAAGTATGTGGGACTATCATTATCAACCTTACATCTTTTGGTATTCACACTATGAATATGTGTAACACTACGTTCGAGATCCATTACGAATAAACCATTAACTAGCGGGGCATGACCATAAAACATATCTCTCATATAAATAGAACAACCATTATTCTCGGATTTAAATGAGTAGTCATCTCGAATTAAACGAGATCCTGATACAATGTTCATGCTCAAAGCTGGCACTAAATAACAATTATTGAGGTTTAAAACTAATCCCGTAGGTAAATGTAGAGGTAGCGTGCCGACGGTGATCACATCGACCTTGGAACCATTCCCGACGCGCATCGTCACCTCGTCCTTTGCCAGTCTCCATTTATTCCGCAGCTCCTGCTTTGAGTTACAAATATGAGCAACCGCACCAGTATCAAATACCCAGGAGCTACTACGAGTGCTAGTAAGGTACACATCAATAACATGTATATCACATATACCTTTGGTGTTGCCGGCCTTCTTGTCCGCCAAGTACTTGGGGCAGTTCCGCTTCCAGTGACCACTTCCCTTGCAATAAAAGCACTCAGTCTCAGGCTTGGGTCCATTCTTTGGCTTCTTCCCGGCAACTGGCTTACCGGGCGCGGCAACTCCCTTGCCGTCCTTCTTGAAGTTCTTCTTACCCTTGCCTTTCTTGAACTTAGTGGTTTTATTCACCATCAACACTTGATGTTCCTTTACAGCATTGAATATACCTCAGGAATGGTCTTTTCCATCCCCTGCATATTGAAGTTCATCACAAAGCTCTTGTAGCTCGGTGGAAGCGACTGAAGGATTCTGTCAATGACCGCGTCATCCGGGAGATTAACTCCCAGCTGAGTCAAGCGGTTGTGTAACCCAGACATTTTGAGTATGTGCTCACTGACAGAACTATTTTCCTCCATCTTACAACTGAAGAACTTGTCGGAGACTTCATATCTCTCGACCTGGGCATGAGCTTGGAAAACCATTTTCAGCTCTTCGAACATCTCATATGCTCTGTGTTGCTCAAAACGCTTTTGGAGCCCCGGTTCTAAGCTGTAAAGCATGCCGCACTGAATGAGGGAGTAATCATCAGCACGCTGCTGCCAAGCGTTCATAACGTCTTGGTTCTCTGGGATGGGTGCGTCACCTAGCGGTGCTTCTAGGACATAATCTTTCTTGGCAGCAATGAGGATGATCCTCAGGTTCCGGACCCAGTCCGTATAGTTGCTGCCATCATCTTTCAGTTTGGTTTTCTCTAGGAACGCGTTGAAGTTGAGGGCAACATTAGCGTGGGCCATTTGATCTACAAGACATATTGTAATGATTTTAGACTAAGTTCATGATAATTAAGTTCATCTAATCAAATTATTCAATGAACTCCCACTCAGATAGACATCCCTCTAGTCATCTAAGTGAAACATGATCCGAGTCAACTAGGCCGTGTCCGATCATCACGTGAGACGGACTAGTCAACATCGGTGAACATCTTCATGTTGATCGTATCTTCTATACGACTCATGTTCGACCTTTCGGTCTCTTGTGTTCCGAGGCCATGTCTGTACATGCTAGGCTCGTCAAGTCAACCTAAGTGTTTTGCATGTGTAAATCTGTCTTACACCCATTGTATGTGAATGTTAGAATCTATCACACCCGATCATCACGTGGTGCTTCGAAACAACGGACTTTCGCAACGGCGCACAGTTAGGGGGAACACTTTCTTGAAATTATTATAAGGGATCATCTTACTTACTACCGTCGTACTAAGCAAATAAGAAGCAAAATATGATAAACATCACATGCAATCAAATAGTGACATGATATGGCCAGTATCATATTGCTCCTTTGATCTCCATCTTCGGGGCGCCATGATCATCTTCGTCACCGGCATGACACCATGATCTCCATCATCATGATCTCCATCGTCGTGTCTTCATGAAGTTGTCATGCCAACGATTACTTCTACTTCTATGGCTAACGTGTTTAGCAATAAAGTAAAGTAATTTACATGGCGTTATTCAATGACACGCAGGTCATACAAAAATAAAGACAACTCCTATGGCTCCTGCCGGTTGTCATACTCATCGACATGCAAGTCGTGATTCCTATTACAAGAACATGATCAATCTCATACATCACATATATTTCATTCATCACATCCTTTTGGCCATATCATATCACAAGGCATATGCTGCAAAAACAAGTTAGACGTCCTCTAATTGTTGTTGCATGTTTTTACGTGGCTTCTATAGGTTTCTAGCAAGAACGTTTCTTACCTACGTAAAACCACAACGTGATATGCCAATTTCTATTTACCCTTCATAAGGACCCTTTTTATCGAATCCGATCCTACTAAAGTGGGAGAGACAGACACCCGCTAGCCACCTTATGCAACTAGTGCATGTCAGTCGGTGGAACCTGTCTCACGTAAGCGTACGTGTAAGGTCGGTCCGGGCCGCTTCATCCCACGATGCCACCGAATCAAGATAAGACTAGTAACTGCAAGTAAATTGACAATATCGACGCCCACAACTGCTTTGTGTTCTACTCATGCATAGAAACTACGCATAGACCTAGCTCATGATGCCACTGTTGGAGATCGTTGCAGAAATTAAAAAAAATTCTACGCATCACCAAGAACAATCTATGGAGTCTTCTAGCAACGAGAGGGAAAAGAGTGCATCTACATACCCTTGTAGATCGCGAGCGGAAGCGTTCAAGTGAACGGGGTTGATGGAGTCGTACTCGTCGTGATCCAAATCACCGATGACCGAGCGCCAAATGGACGGCACCTCCGCGTTCAACACACGTATGGTTGGGGAAGACGTCTCCTCCTTCTTGATCCAGCAAGGGGAGGGAGAGGTTGATGGAGATCTAGCAGCACGACGGCGTGGTGGTGGAAGCAGCGGGGATCTCGGCAGGGCTTCGCCAAGCTCAGCGAGAGGGAGAGGTGTCACGGGAGGGAGAGGGAGGTGCCAGGGGCTTGGGGTGCTGCTCCCATGCGCCTCCCCACTATATATAGAGGTGGAGGGGGCTGGTTTCTTGCCCTCCAAGTCCATTGGGGCGTTGGCAAAGGTGGGGAAAAGAAATCCCATCATTTCCCTTCCCCACCGATTGTTATCCCCCTTTTTTAGGGATCTTGATCTTATCCCTTCGGGATATGATCTTATTCCTTCTAAGGTGGGATCTTGGTGCGCCTTGACCAGGGGTGTGGGGCCTTGCCCCACTACCCACGTTCATGTGGGTCCCCCCATGCAGGTGGGCCCCACTTCGGAACCTTCTAGAACCTTCCCGGTACAATACCGAAAAATCCCTAACATTTTCCGGTGGCCAAAATAGGACTTCCCATATATAAATCTTTACCTCCGAACCATTCCGGAACTCCTCGTGACGTCCGGGATCTCATCCGGGACTCCGAACAACTTTCAGTTAACCGCATACTAATATCTCTACAACTCTAGCGTCACCGAACCTTAAGTGTGTAGACCCTACGGGTTCGAGAGACATGCAAACATGACCGAGACGACTCTCCGGTCAATAACCAACAGCGGGATCTGGATACCCATGTTGGCTCCCACATGTTCCACGATGATCTCATCGGATGAACCACGATATCGAGGATTCAATCAATCCCGTATACAATTCCCTTTGTCAATCGGTACGTTACTTGCCCGAGATTCGATCGTCGGTATCCCAATACCTTGTTCAATCTCATTACCGGCAAGTCACTTTACTCGTACCGTAATGCATGATCCCGTGACCAAACACTTGGTCACATTGAGCTCATTATGATGATGCATTACCGAGTGGGCCCAGAGATACCTCTCCGTCATACAGAGTGACAAATCCCAGTCTCGATTCGTGCCAACCCAACAGACACTTTCGGAGATACCCGTAGTGCACCTTTATAGCCACCCAGTTACGTTGTGACGTTTGGCACACCCAAAGCACTCCTATGGTATCCGGGAGTTGCACAATCTCATGGTCTAAGGAAATGATACTTGACATTTGGAAAAGCTCTACCAAACGAACTACACGATCTTGTGCTATGCTTAGGATTGGGTCTTGTCCATCACATCATTCTCCTAATGATGTGATCCCGTTATCAATGACATCCAATGTCCATAGTCAGGAAACCATGACTATCTGTTGATCAACGAGCTAGTCAACTAGAGGCTCACTAGGGACATGTTGTGGTCTATGTATTCACACATGTATTACGATTTCCGGATAACACAATTATAGCATGAACAATAGACAATTATCATGAACAAGGAAATATAATAATAACCATTTTATTATTGCCTCTAGGGCATATTTCCAACATCGGGCCCCACTTGTAAGCGGCACATGAAGGGTTAGCGGGTGACGGGCGAAACGGGGCTGAGCCCCGGGGGTGCGGGCGCTGGGCGTCGGATGCCGGACGCCGGAGCGTGTGGGCGGCGGGGCGCCGGCGGGCGGAAGCGGCGGCGAGCGGCGTGTGAGGGCGGCGGCGGTGCTATCGGAGGTGGAGCGGGCTCAGGCGGTGATAATCCCCAAGTGCAAGGTATCATCGTAGCAATTTCCAAAGGTGAAAGTGATAAGTATGGAGTGTCGAACCCACAAGAAGGTAAAGGTAAGATCAATATTATCTCAAGTCCTATTTGCCACTGATACGACTCTACGTACACCGAACGTTTGCTTCCATCTATAAAAGAGAAATAAAACTACATTGTGGGTATAAAGAGGGTAACTTTGCATGATATCAGAGAACTAAAATATAAAAATAGGTGCTGTTAATATGAAGTTAGAATATATTACAATATATTATAAATAGCGAGTGTGAAATAATGATGGATCGATGTGCGGAATTGTCCTAGGCAATTGTTAACAAGATCGGTGATCGTCATTGCAATTTCATATGAGGGAGAGGCATAAGCTAAGATACTTTCTCTTCTTGGATCATATACTTATGATTGGAACTCTAGCAAGCATCCGCAACTACTAAAGATCATTAAGGTAAAACCCAACCATAGCATTAAAGCATCAAGTCCACTTTATCCCATATGCAACAGCCCCCTTACTCGGGTTTATGCTTCTCTCACTCTAGCAACCCACTATAAGCGAATCATGAACGTATTGCAACACCCTACAGCGGGAATCCTTCACATGTGCGCGGCACGGAAGGCACCATAGGACAGCATCAAAATAAAACATACACTCAAATCAATCTAGATCATCAATCAACCCAAAGGATAAAAGAAATCTACTCAAAACATCATAGGATGGCAACACATCATTGGATCATAATATGTGGCATAAAGCACCATGTTCAAGTAGGGGATTATAGCGGGGTGCGGGAAAGTGGACGGCGTAAAAGATATGAGGATGGTGATGAAGATAGTGATGTTGATGAAGATGATCACCGCGGCGATGGTTCCCCCGGTGGCACTCCGGCGCCACCGAAAGAGAGGGGGAGGTTCTCCCCCTTGTTCTTCCTCCTCCATGGCCTCCCCCCTAGATGGGAGAGGTTCTCCCTCTGGTCCTTGGCCTCCATGGTGATGATGGCCCCCTCCAGGATTCTCCTCCATGGCCTCCGGTGATGATGGCCCCCTCCGTCAGGGTGCCAGAGAGGGCCTAGATTGGTTTTTCGAGACTACAGAGGCTTGCGCTGGCGAAACCCCCGATCTAGATTTTGTTCTGGAGTTTCCTCAATATATAAGAGCTTTTGGCGTCGGGGACAAGTCAAGAGGGTCCACGAGGCGGTGACAAGACCGAGGGCGCCCCCTACCCTTGTGGTGGGCTCGGGACTCCCCTCTGGTATCTTTTTGCTCCAGTATTTTTTATATTTTCCAAAAATATTCTTCGTAAATTTTCAGCCCATTCCGAGAACTTTTATTTCTGCAAAAAAACAACACAACGGTAGTTCTGCTGAAAACAGCGTCCGTCTGGGTTAGTTCTAATCAAATCATATCAAAATCATATAGAAATGTTATAAACATGACATGAATACTTCATAAATTATAGATATGTTGGAGACGTATCAGGCGGCCAGGGCGGGGCAGCGACACGAGCAGAGAGCAGCGACGATGGCGCGGGGCTGTAGAGAAAGAGGCGGGCGAGGCAGAGGAGGCGGCTAGCGGCCGGCCGGGTCGACGCCACGGCGCAGGCAGGCGCGCGTGCGCGGCGAGGGTAGCAGGGGCCGGGCACGGCGGATGGCGCAGGGGCATGGCCCGCCGCGGCGACCGCGGCCGCGAGCACGGTGAGCGAAGGACTGTGAGGGGCGCGGGCAAGGGAACGCGACGCGGGGTTGGACGGTCGCGGTGACATGCAGGAGAGCAGCAGCAGAAGGGGTGGCGAATGGAGCACACGCGCACGAGGCGCGGGCACTGGGCGCGGCGACTGGTGGCGAGCAGGGGGCGAGGTGACGGCGCGCGGGAGGAGCCGGCCAGGCGAGCGGGCGGTAGCAGCAGGGGGCAGCGGGGAGCGGTGGCCGCGTGCAGGCGGAGGCGGGCACAGTGGGTCGAGACGGATGCAGCAGCGAGCAGCGGGACGCGCGAGCAGGGCAAGCAGCGGCGACCTCCGGCGACGCGTGGCTAGGTGAGCGAGGCGGCCAAAGAAGACTTGGTGTGGCCATGACGGTGTTGGAAATATGCCCTAGAGGCAATAATAAATGGTTATTATTATATTTCTTTGTTCATGGTAATTGTCTATTATTCATGCTATAATTGTATTGTCCGGAAATCGTGATACATGTGTGAATACATAGACCACAACCTGTCCCTAGTAAGCCTCTAGTTGACTAGCTCGTTGATCAACAGATAGTCATGGTTTCCTGACTATGGACATTGGATGTCATCGATAACGGGATCACATCATTAGGAGAATGATGTGATGGACAAGACCCAACTTAAGCATAGCATAAAAGATCGTGTAGTTTCGTTTGCTAGAGCTTTTCCAATGTCAAGTATCTTTTCCTTAGACCATGAGATCGTGCAACTCCCGGATACCGTAGGAGTGCTTTGGGTGTGCCAAACGTCACAACGTAACTGGGTGACTATAAAGGTGCATTACGGGTATCTCCGAAAGTGTCTGTTGGGTTGGCACGGATCGAGACTGGGATTTGTCGCTCCGTGTGACGGAGAGGTATCTCTGGGCCCACTCGGTAATGCATCATCATAATGAGCTCAATGTGACTAAGGCGTTAGTCACGGGATCATGCATTGCGGTACGAGTAAAGAGACTTGCCGGTAACGAGATTGAACAAGGTATTGGGATACCGACGATCGAATCTCGGGCAAGTAACATACCGATTGACAAAGGGAATTGTATACGGGATTGATTGAATCCTCGACACCGTGGTTCATCCGATGAGATCATCGTGGAACATGTGGGAGCCAACATGGGTATCCAGATCCCGCTGTTGGTTATTGACCGGAGAGGCGTCTCGGTCATGTCTGCATGTCTCCCGAACCCGTAGGGTCTATACACTTAAGGTCCGGTGACGCTAGGGTTGTAGAGATATATGTATGCGGAAACCCGAAAGTTGTTCGGAGTCCCGGATGAGATCCTGGACGTCACGAGAGGTTCCGGAATGGTCCAGAGGTGAAGAATTATATATAGGAAGTCCAGTTTCGGCCACCGGGAAAGTTTCGGGGGTTACCGGTATTGTACCGGGACCACCGGAAGGGTCCCGGGGGTCCACCGGGTGGGGCCACCTATCCCGGAGGGCCCCGTGGGCTGAAAGTGGAAGGGAACCAGCCCCTAGTGGGCTGGGGCGCCCCCCTTGGGCTTCCCCCCTGCGCCTAGGGTTGGGAACCCTAGGGGGGGAGTTCCCCCTTGCCTTGGGGGGCAAGGCACCCCTTCCCCCCCCCCCCCACTTGGCCGCCCCCCCCCCTTGGATCTGATCTCCAGGGCCGGCGCCCCCCCCCAGGGGGCCTATATAAAGGGGGGAGGGCAGCACACAACAGCCTTGGGCGCCTCCCTCCCCCCCTGCAACACCTCTCTCTCTCTCGTAGAAGCTCGGCGTAGCCCTGCGGAGACCCGCTACATCCACCACCACGCCGTCGTGCTGCTGGATCTCCATCAACCTCTCCTTCCCCCTTGCTGGATCAAGAAGGAGGAGACGTCGCTGCACCGTACGTGTGTTGAACGCGAAGGTGCCGTCCGTTCGGCACTCGGTCATCGGTGATTTGGATCACGGCGAGTACGACTCCGTCATCCACGTTCATTGGAACACTTCCGCTCGCGATCTACAAGGGTATGTAGATGCACTCCTTTCCCCTCGTTGCTAGTAGACTCCATAGATGCATCTTGGTGAGCGTAGGAAAATTTTAAAATTATGCTACGATTACCAACAGACGGCGCAAAGAAGCAGCGTACAAAGGGGGAGACGAGGGGAATGGGGTCCTCACTGCCGTTGCTGAGAGGAGGGGCGGCGTGGCTCGGTGGAGCCGGTGGTGGATCGATCAACGACGGCGGCAGACGGTGACGGTGACGAGCGCGCGGCGACGAGGAGCTCGGGGGTGGGGTCCAGATCGAAGAGGGAAAGTGGAGAGTGGGGTGAATGGGTGGATGAGAGTGAGGGGGCTCGAGGGGGGGTGGGGCGACCCGGTCGCGTGAACAGGAGCGAGGGGAGGGTTCGACGAGGGTGGGCCATCCTGGCTGCGGCCAGCTGGGCCGGGAGGGGGGTTTGGCCCGGGAGCCAGGGGGCTTCTTTTGTTTTTAATTTATTTTGTATTTCCTTTTTCAACTTTCTGTTTTCTAATGTCTTTCCATATAGTTTTAGTTTTACATAATACAATTCTTGCACCTAAAATGTTATAATAAATTAGGCCACACATTAAGTTTGGCAGATGAAAATAGTTTAGTATTTTTATAATTTTAAAAAGCATTTATTTAATCGCTTAAGCTACTGTTTTAATTAGTTTAGGGCATTTAAAAACTTTATAAAATATAATTTCAACATGAGAAATATCCAGAGATTAGTTTCAACACTTTGAACATTTTTGTTTGCATGTTTGAGAAATTTGAAATTTGACTTTAAACTTGGATTTGAATTTGAATTGTGATTTGGATCAAGTGAGGATTAGCAACAATAATGTGATGACATGGCACCATCAACAGGGGATTACTGTAGCTTAATTATCCGGGCGTTACATCTTTGTGGGCGAAGCCAAGTACAAATAGTTGCATACATGCAACAACCCCGTATCTAATAGGCCACTACCATTCATCTCACTCCAGTTGCCGAATGGTAATTAAGGGCGTGTTTGGTTGCAGTTTGCAACAATAGTTGCATTGCACGTCCATTGATACGTCCATTTTGCATCATGCTTTTATATTGATATTTATTGCATTATGGGCTGTTATAACACATTATGTCACAATACTTATGCCTATTCTCTCTTATGTTACAAGGTTTACATAAAGAGGGAGAATGTCGGCAGCTGGAATTCTGGGCTGGAAAAGGAGCAAATATTAGATACCTATTCTGCACAACTCCAAAAGTCCTGAAACTCCACGGAAGTTATTTTTGGAAATAATAAAAAATATTGAGCGAAGAAAATACCAGAGGGGGCCCACACCCTGGCCCCGAGGGTGGGGGGCGCGCCCTACCCCCCTGGGCGCGCCCCCCTGCCCTATGGGCCCCCTGGAGGCCCTCCGGTGCCCATCTTCTGCTATATGAAGTCTTTCGTCCGAGAAAAAAATCAGAAGCAAGCTTTCGGGACGAGACTCCGCCGCCACGAGGCGGAACCAATCTAGGGCTCTAGCGGAGCTGTTCTGCCAGGGACACTTCCCTCCGGGAGGGGGAAATCATCGCCATCGTCATCACCAACGCTCCTCTCATCGGGAGGGGGCCAATCTCCATCAACATCTTCACCAGCACCATCTCCTCTAAAACCCTAGTTCATCTCTTGTATCCAATTCTTGTCTCCAAGTCTGAGATTGGTACTTTTAGGTTGCTAGTAGTGTTGATTACTCCTTGTAGTTGATGCTAGTTGGTTTATTTGGTGGAAGATCATATGTTCAGATCCATTATGCATATTAATACCCCTCTGATTATGAACATGAATATGCTTTCTGAGTAGTTACGTTTGTTCCTGAGGACATGGGAGAAGTCTTGCTATTAGTAGTCATGTGAATTTGGTATTCGTTCGATATTTTGATGAGATCTATGTTGTCTCTCCTCTAGTGGTGTTATGTGAACGTCGACTACATGACACTTCACCATTATTTGGGCCCAGAGGAAGGCATTGGGAAGTAATAAGTAGATGATGGGTTGCTAGAGTGACAGAAGCTTAAACCCTAGTTTATGTGTTGCTTCATAAGGGGCTGATTTGGATCCATACGTTTCATGCTATGGTTAGGTTTACCTTAATACTTCTTTTGTAGTTGCGGATGCTTGCATTAGGAGTTAATCATAAGTGGGATGCTTGTCCAAGTAAGGACAGCACCCAAGCACCGGTCCACCCACATATCAAATTATCAAAGTACCGAACACGAATCATATGAACGTGATGAAAACTAGCTTGACGATAATTCCCATGTGTCCTCGGGAGCGCTTTTCACTATATAAGAGTTTGCCCAGGCTTATCCTTTGCTACAAAAAGGATTGGGCCACCTTGCTGCACTTTATTTACTTTTGTTACTTTTTGCTCGTTACAAATTACCTTATCACAAAACTATCCGTTACCTATAATTTCAGTGCTTGCAGAGAATACCTTGCTGAAAACCGCTTATCATTTCCTTCTGCTCCTCGTTGGGTTCAACACTCTTACTTATCGAAAGGACTACGATAGATCCCCTATACTTGTGGGTCATCAAGACTATTTTCTGGCGCCGTTGCCGGGGAGTGGAGCGCCTTTGGTAGGTGGAATTTGGTAAGGGAAAATTTATATAGTGTGCTGAAATTTACTGTCACTTGTTACTATGGAAAGTAATCCTTTGAGGGGCTTGTTCGGGGTATCTTCACCTCGACCAGTAGAGCAAAGAGTTGCTCCTCAACCTACTGAACCTACTGAAAATGTCTACTTTGAAATTCCTTCGGGTATGATAGAAAAACTGCTAGCTAATCCTTTTGCAGGAGACGGAACATTACATCCTGATGAGCACCTAATCTATGTGGATGAAGTTTGTGGATTATTTAAGCTTGCAGGTATGCCTGATGATGTTATCAAGAAGAAGGTCTTCCCTTTATCTTTGAACGGAGATGCATTGACATGGTATAGGCTATGTGATGATATGGGATCATGGGACTACAAACGGTTGAAATTGGAATTCCATCAGAAGTTTTATCCTATGCATCTTGTTCATCGTGATCATAATTATATATATAATTTTTGACCTCGCGAAGGAGAAAGCATCACTCAAGCTTGGGGGAGGCTTAAGTCAATGTTATATTCATGCCCCAATCATGAGCTCTCGAGAGAAATGATTATTCAAAAATTTTATGCTCGGCTTTCTGACAACAATCGCACCATGCTCGATACTTCTTGTACTGGTTCTTTTATGATGAAGACTATTGAATTCAAATGGGATTTATTGGAAAGAATTAAACGCAACTCTGAAGATTGGGACCTCGACGAAGGTAAAGGGTCAGGTATAAGACCTAAGTTTGATTGTGTTAAATCTTTATGGATACGGATGTTTTCCGTGAATTTAGCACTAAATATGGACTTGACTCTGAGATAGTAGCTTCTTTCTGTGAATCATTTGCTACTCATGTTGATCTCCCTAAGGAGAAGTGGTTTAAATATAATCCTCTCGTTGAAGTAAAAGTAGTTGCACCTATTAAAGTTGAAGAAAAGGCTATCACTTATAATGATCCTATTGTTCCTAGTGCTTATGTTGAGAAACCCCCTTTCCCTATTAGATTAAAGGATCATGCTAAAGCTTCAACTCTGATTAACAAAAGTAATATTAGGACACACAAACCTCCTGAGCAAGTTAAAGTTGAACCTAATATTGCTATGGTTAAAGATCTCTTGGCTGATAATATCGACGGGCATGTTATTTACTTCTGTGATGAAACTGCTAGGATTGCTAAACCCAGTGCTAAAGATAAGCATAGACCTGTGGTAGGAATGCCTGTTATTTCTGTTAAAATAGGAGATCATTGTTATCATGGCTTATGTGATATGGGTGCTAGTGCTAGTGCAATACCTATTTCCTTATACAAAGAAATTATGCATGATATTGCACCTGCTGAGATAGAAGATATTGATGTCACCATTAAACTTGCCAATAGAGATACTATTTCACCAATTGGGATTGTTAGAGATGTTGAAGTCTTGTGTGGGAAAGCTAAATATCCTGCTGATTTTCTTGTTCTTGGTTCCCCACAAGATAGCTTTTGTCCCATTATGTTTGGGAGACCCTTCTTGAACATTGTTAATGCTAGGATAGATTGCAAGAAGGATGTTGTTACTATTGGCTTGGATGATATGTCTCATGAGTTTAATTTCTCTAAATTTCGTAGACAACCTCGTGATGAGGAATTGCCTAGTAAAGATGAAATAATTGATCTTGCTTCTATTGCCGTACCTCCTAGTGATCCTTTAGAACAATATTTGCTAGACCATGAAAATGATATGTTTATGAATGAAAGAAGGGAAATAGATGAAGTATTGTTTAAACAGGGACCTATTCTGAAACACAATTTTCCTATTGAAATCCTAGGGGATCCTCCTCCACCCAAGGGTGATCCCGTGTTTGAGCTTAAACCATTACTTGATACCCTTAAATATGCTTACCTTGATGAAAATAAGATATATCCTATTATTATTAGTGCTAACCTTTCAGAGAAGGAAGAAGAAAAATTATTGAAAACTCTGAAGAAGCACCGAGCTGCTATTGGATATACTCTTGATGATCTTAAGGGCATTAGTCCCACTCTATGCCAACACAAAATAAATTTGGAGAAAGATGCCAAACCAGTTATTGATCATCAACGACGGCTGAATCCTAAGATGAAAGAAGTGGTAAGAAAGGAAATACTAAAGCTCCTTGAGGCAGGTATAATCTATCCCGTTGCTGATAGTCAGTGGGTAAGTCATGTCCATTGTTTCCCTAAGAAGGGAGGTATTACTGTCGTTCCTAATGATAAAGATGAATTGATTCCGCAAAGAATTATTACAGGTTACAGGATGGTAATTGATTTCCGCAAATTAAATAAGGCTACTAAAAAGGATCATTACCCCTTACCTTTTATTGATCAAATGCTAGAAAGATTATCCAAACACACACATTTTTGCTTTCTAGATGGTTACTCTGGTTTCTCTCAAATACCTGTGTCAGCTGATGATCAAGCAAAAACCACTTTTACTTGCCCTTTCGGTACTTTTGCTTATAGACGTATGCCTTTTGGTTTATGTAATGCACCTGCTACCTTTCAAAGATGCATGATGGCTATATTCTCTGATTTTTGTGAAAAGATTTGTGAGGTTTTCATGGACAATTTCTCCGTTTATGGATCCTCCTTTGCTGATTGCTTGAGCAACCTTGATCGAGTTTTGCAGAGATGTGAAGAAACTAATCTTTTCTTGAATTGGGAGAAGTGCCACTTTATGGTTAATGAAGGCATTGTCTTGGGGCATAAAATTTCTGAAAGAGGTATTGAAGTTGATAAGGCTAAAGTTGATGCTATTAAAAAGATGCCGTGTCCCAAGGACATCAAAGGTATAAGAAGTTTCCTTGGTCATGCCGGCTTTTCTAGGAGGTTCATTAAGGACTTTTCAAAAATTTCTCGGCCTCTGACTAATCTCTTGCAAAAAGATATACCTTTCTTTTTTGATGATGATTGTGTAGAAGCATTTGAAATACTTAAGAAAGCATTAATCTCTGCACCTATCGTTCAGCCACCTGATTGGAATTTACCTTTTGAAATTATGTGTGATGCTAGCGATTATGTTGTAGGTGCCGTTCTAGGGCAAAGAGTTGATAAGAAATTAAATGTTATTTAATATGCTAGTAAAACTCTAGACAATGCCCAGAGAAATTATGCCACTACTGAAAATGAATTTTTTGCAGTTGTATTTGCTTGTGATAAGTTCAGACCTTATATTGTTGATTCTAAAGTAACTATTCACACTGATCATGCTGCTATTAAATATCTTATGGAAAAGAAAGATGCTAAACCTATACTTATTAGATGGGTTCTCTTGCTACAAGAATTTGATTTACATATTATTGATAGAAAGGGAGCTGAGAACCCCGTTGGAGACAACTTGTCTAGGTTAGAAAATGTTCTTGATGACCCACTACCTATTGATGATAGCTTTCCTGATGAACAACTGAATGTCATAAATGATTCTCGTACTACTCCATGGTATGCTGATTATGCCAATTACATTGTTGCTAAATTTATACCACCTAGTTTCACATACCAGCAAAAGAAAAAGGTTTTCTATGATTTGAGACATTACTTTTGGGATGACCCACATCTTTATAAAGAAGGAGTAGATGGTGTTATTAGACGTTGTGTACCTGAGCATGAACAGGAACAGATCCTACGCAAGTGTCACTCCGAGGCTTACGGAGGGCACCACGCTGGAGATAGAACTGCACGCAAGGTATTGCAATCCGGTTTTTATTGGCCTACTCTCTTCAAGGATGCCCATAAGTTTGTCTTATCTTGTGATGAATGTCAAAGAATTGGTAACATTAGTAGACGTCAAGAAATGCCTATGAATTATTCACTTGTTATTGAACCATTTGATGTTTGGGGCTTTGATTATATGGGACCGTTTCCTGCCTCTAATGGGTATACACATATTTTAGTCGTTGTTGATTACGTTACTAAGTGGGTAGAAGCTATTCCAACTAGTAGTGCTGGTCATAACACCTCTATTAAGATGATTAAAGAAGTTATTTTTCCTAGGTTTGGAGTCCCTAGATATTTAATGAATGATGGTGGTTCACATTTTATTCATGGTGCTTTTCGTAAAATGCTTGCTAAGTATGATGTTAATCATAGAATCGCATCTCCTTATCACCCACAGTCTAGCGGTCAAGTAGAATTGAGTAATAGAGAGCTCAAATTAATTTTGCAGAAGACTGTTAATATATCTAGAAAGAATTGGTCCAAGAAACTTGATGATGCATTATGGGCCTATAGAACTCCATATAAAAATCCTATGGGTATGTCTTCGTATAAAATGGTTTATGGAAAAGCATGTCATTTACCTCTCGAACTAGAACATAAGGCATATTGGGCTATTAAAGAACTCAATTATGATTTCAAACTTGCCGGTGAGAAGAGGTTATTTGACATTAGCTCACTTGATGAATGGAGAACCCAAGCCTATGAGAATGCCAAGTTGTTTAAAGAAAAAGTTAAAAGATGGCATGACAAAAGGATACAAAAGCGTGAGTTTAATGTAGGTGATTATGTATTGCTATACAACTCTCGTTTAAGATTTTTTGCAGGAAAACTTCTCTCTAAATGGGAAGGTCCTTACGTTATCGAGGAGGTCTATCGTTCCGGTGCCATAAAAATCAACAACTTTGAAGGCACAAATCCGAAGGTGGTAAACGGTCAAAGAATCAAACATTATATCTCAGGTAACCCTATAAATGTTGAAACTAATATTATTGAAACTGTAACCCCGAAGCAATACATAAGAGACACTTTCCAGAACGTTTCAGACTCCGAAAAGGAATAGGTACGTGGTACGGTAAGTAAACCGACTCCAAAACAGTTCTAATGGCAATTTTTCTCCGTTTTGGAATATTTAGAAAAATAGGAAAATAAGAAGCAGTCCGGGAAGAACACGAGGCCTCCACAAGGGTAGAGGGCGCGCCCTACCCCCCTGGGCGCGCCCTCCTGCCTCGGGGGCACCTCGTGCGCTCTCCGGACTTCGTTTTCTTGCACGATATGTATTTTGGTCGGTAAAAATTCATTATATAATCTCCCGAAGGTTTTGACCACCGTATCACGCAATTATCCTCTGTTCTTGTTTCGAGCTGTTTTCTGTCAGGGTTGTCAAAGCCAGGCATCATGTCGTCCCCCTCCTCCAACAATGGTGACAACGATGCTTGGCTGATGAAGATAGAGCTGAACAGGGAAGAACCCATGGAGATCAACAAGGATGAAGGGATCAAGAAAGCCACGGAGGATCAAGCTCCGGCAGCAGAAGACATCCTTCAACTTGATCACAATCTTCTTACCCCAACTGAGATCGAAGCTTTCAAGATGATTGAGTTAGCTCGTATACAAAACAAGTATCTCACACGTGAAAATATTTTGTTGAAGGAGCATATCATCGCACTCAAGGGCATTATCCGCAAGTTGGAGGACCTCTTACGCTCGATGTGCGACTATCCATCATCACCTCCATCTTCTTCACCAACAAAGGAAATATAATCACATGGGTATGGACACTCCCCTTGGCAACTGCCAAGGTTGGGGGAGGTGCCCCGGTATCGTATCATCATCACACTCCTATCTTTACCGTTTTTCTTAGTTCGATCCTTTTAGTAATATCTTGATCTAGTAGAATAAAGTTTTTGGTATGATCTAGTTTTGAGTTTTGCTTTATGATCCCTCTATGTAATCGAGTCTGTGAGCTATATATAATAAAGATTAGTGTTGAGTCAAGGGCTTGATTATCTTGCTATGATCTTGAGTGAATAAAAGAAAAATAAAGAATAAATAGAAACAAAGAGATCATATTGATCTTATGGAGAGTAATGACTTCACATATAAAGAGTATGATGATTAAAAGTTGTTGAGAGTTGACAAACATAGTTTTGGTCGTCGTTGCAATTAATAGGAAGTAATAAAGAAAGAGAGGTTTCACATATAAATATACTATCTTGGACATCTTTTATGATTGTGAGCACTCATTAAAATATGACATGCTAAAGAGTTGATGTTGGACAAGGAAGACAACGTAATGGGTTATGTTTTCTTATATCTAAAATAAAGTATATTGTCATGGATCATCCAACATGTTGAGCGTGCCTTTCTCCCTCATGCTAGCCAAATTCTTTGCACCAAGTAGAGATACTACTTGTGCTTCCAAATACCCTTAAACCCAATTTTTCCATGAGAGTCCACCATATCTACCTATGGATTGAGTAAGATCCTTCAAGTAGGTTGTCATCGGTGCAAGCAATAAAAATTGCTCTCTAAATATGTATGATTGATTAGTGTGGAGGAAATAAACTTTATATGATCTTGTGATGTGGAAGAAATAAAAGCGACGGACTGCATAATAAAGGTCCATATCACAAGTGGAAATATAAAGTGACATTCTTTCGCATTAAGATTTTGTGCATCCAACCCTGAAAGCGCATGACAACCTCTGCTTCCCTCTGCGAAGGGCCTATCTTTTACTTTTATCTTCTACCTTATGCAAGAGTCATGGTGATCTTCACCTTTTCTTTTTACATTTTATTCTTTGGCAAGCGTTGTGTGTTGGAAAGATCCTGATATATATACCCAATTGGATGTAAGTTAGCATGAACTATTATTGTTTACATTACCCTTGAGGTAAAAGGTTGGGAGGCGAAACTATAAGCCCCTATCTTTCTTTGTGTCCGATTAAAACTCCGTAACCACAAGTATTGCGTGAGTGTTAGCAATTGTGAAAGACTAAATGATAGTTGAGTATGTGGACTTGCTGAAAAGCTCTTATATTGACTCTTTATGATGTTATGATAAATTGCAATTACTTCAATGACTGAGATTATAGTTTGTTAGTTCCCAACGAAGTTTCTGATTCATACTTTGCATTGTGAATAGATTATTACTTGAGCATAAGAAATCATATGACAATATCCGTATATGTTGCTGTTATAAGAATGATCATGATGCCCTCATGTCCGTATTTTATTTTATCAACACCTCTATCTCTAAACATGTGGACATATTTATCATTATCGGCTTCCGCTTGAGGACAAGCTAGGTCTAAGCTTGGGGGAGTTGATACGTCCATTTTGCATCATGCTTTTATATTGATATTTATTGCATTATGGGTTGTTATTACACATTATGTCACAATACTTATGTCTATTCTCTCTTATTTTACAAGGTTTACATAAAGAGGGAGAATGCCGGCAACTGGAATTCTGGGCTGGAAAAGGAGCAAATATTAGAGACCTATTCTGCACAACTCCAAAAGTCCTGAAACTACACAGAAGTTATTTTTAGAAATAATAAAAAATACTGAGCGAAGAAAATACCAGAGGGGGCTCACACCCTGGCCACGAGGGTGGGGGCGCGCCCTACCCCCCTGGGCGCGCCCCCTGCCCTGTGGGCCCCCTGGAGGCCCTCCGGTGCCCATCTTCTGCTATATGAAGTCTTTCGTCCGAGAAAAAATCAGAAGCAAGCTTTCGGGACGAGACTCCGCCGCCACGAGGCGGAACCTTGGCGGAACCAATCTAGGGCTCTGGCGGAGCTGTTCCGCCGGGGACACTTCCCTCCGGGAGGGGGAAATCATCGCCATCATCATCACCAATGCTCCTCTCATCGGGAGGGGGCCAATCTCCATCAACATCTTCACCAACACCATCTCCTCTAAAACCCTAGTTCATCTCTTGTATCCAATTCTTGTCTCCAAGTCTGAGATTGGTACTTGTAGGTTGCTAGTAGTGTTGATTACTCCTTGTAGTTGATGCTAGTTGGTTTATTTGGTGGAAGATCATATGTTCAGATCCATTATGCATATTAATACCCCTCTGATTATGAACATGAATATGCTTTCTGAGTAGTTACGTTTGTTCCTGAGGACATGGGAGAAGTCTTGCTATTAGTAGTCATGTGAATTTGGTATTCGTTCAATATTTTGATGAGATGTATGTTGTCTCTCCTCTAGTGGTGTTATGTGAACGTCGACTACATGACACTTCACCATTATTTGGGCCTAGAGGAAGGCATTGGGAAGTAATAAGTAGATGATGGGTTGCTAGAGTGACAGAAGCTTAAACCCTAGTTTATGTGTTGCTTCATAAGGGGCTGATTTGGATCCATACGTTTCATGCTATGGTTAGGTTTACGTTAATACTTCTTTTGTAGTTGCGGATGCTTGCATTAGGAGTTAATCATAAGTGGGATGCTTGTCCAAGTAAGGACAGCACCCAAGCACCGGTCCACCCACATATCAAATTATCAAAGTACCAAACGTGAATCATATGAACGTGATGGAAACTAGCTTGACGATAATTCCCATGTGTCCTCGGGAGTGCTTTTCTCTATATAAGAGTTTGTCCAGGCTTATCCTTTGCTACAAAAAGGATTGGGCCACCTTGCTGCACTTTATTTACTTTTGTTACTTTTTGCTCGTTACAAATTACCTTATCACAAAACTATCTGTTACCTATAATTTCAGTGCTTGCAGAGAATACCTTGCTGAAAACCGCTTATCATTTCCTTCTGCTCCTCGTTGGGTTCGACACTCTTACTTATCGAAAGGACTACGATAGATCCCCTATACTTGTGGGTCATCATCCATCTCCAGCCAGCCTGGTTCTTGAAATGCAGCCTCATATGCAGCAGATGCAACCTGTTTGGTTGCCTGCATCGCATGGAGGGGCACTTACCCCTGTTGTTTGGTTGCCGTTTTTGTGCTTAGGGTGTGAGTAGATGCAAACTTCAGCTGTTTGGTTGCAAACAACGTTTGTGTCCTGCTCACCCCATTCAAATGTGGTGGCCTTACCACCACATGATCAGCACAACAGCAAGATCAAACAAAGCAAGCACCCAAATGAAATTAAACACAGCAAGCAAGGAAATGACAGCAAACTACTTAACTACATAGCATAAGTCTAGATTAACAGCAGGGGCGTCCTCCTTCCCTGCTCCAAGCCAGGGTGCTTCTCCTGGCCAAAATATGAACAAGTTCCCAGCACAAGTCTCGCCACACACCATAAAAGTTCAACACTAACACCTTACTTAACTTAACTACATAGCATGCTCGATGTTACCCACGCAATTGTGCCTACTGCAACGAAACCTGCACATGACCGAGGACTCGTGGTTGTCGATCTGAATCTTCGGTTCGAGTCCTAAGATGCACACAACGACGAGGTCGCCAGGGACGATCCGGTGGCGGCGGCAGAAGTAGTTCCAGCCCCGGCCAAGCACCATGTGCCCCTCAAAGTTCTGGACCTGCACCCAGAACACGCACCACTTGTTCGCCGACAGACTGACCACGCGCGGGAGCCGCTTGATGACCAGCCAGGTGTTCATCACCTCCACGAACTTGCGAGGGACGACGAGCATGGCGAGGTCCTCATTGTCCTTGATCTGCTGGTAGAAGCGCAGCGGCTCCTGATACGTCTCCAACGTATCTATAATTTTTTATTATTCCATGCTATTATATTATCCATCTAGGATGTTTTATATGCATTTAGATGCTATTTTATATGATTTTTGGGACTAACCTATTAACCTAGAGCCCAGTGCCAGTTTCTGTTTTTTCCTTGTTTTTGAGTTTTACAGAAAAGGAATACCAAACGGAGTCCAATTGACGTGCCAATTTTTGATGATTTTTTATGGACCAAAAGAAGCCCCCGGAGTAAAAGAGTTGGGCCAGAAGAGTCCCGGGCCGTCCACGAGGGTGGGGGGCGCGCCCTACCCCCCTGGGCGCGTCCCCCTATCTCGTGGATTACTCAGGGACCCCCCCCCCCTGACGTGAGACCTACGCCAAAAATTCCTATATATACAGAAACCTCCAGAAAATAACCTAGATCGGGAGTTCCGCCTCCGCAAGCCTCTGTAGCCACCAAAAACCAATCGGGACCCTGTTCCGGCACCCTGCCGGAGGAGGGGATCCGTCACCGGTGGCCATCTTCATCATCCCGGCGCTCTCCATGACGAGGAGGGAGTAGTTCACCCTCGGGGCTAAGGGTATGTACCAGTAGCTATGTGTTTGATCTCTCTCCCTCGTGTTCTCGATTTGGCACGATCTTGATGTATCACGAGCTTTGCTATTATAGTTGGATCTTATGATGTTTCTCCCCCTCTACTCTCTTGGAATGGATTGAGTTTTCTCTTTGAAGTTATCTTATCGGATTGAGTCTTTAAGGATTTGAGAACACTTGATGTATGTCTTGCATGTGCTTATCTGTGGTGACAATGGGATATTCACGTGATCTACTTGATGTATGTTTTGGTGATCAACTTGCGGGTTCGGTGACCTTGTGAACTTATGCATAGGGGTTGGCACACGTTTTCGTCTTGACTCTCCGGTAGAAACTTTGGGGCACTATTTGAAGTTCTTTGTGTTGGTTGAATAGATGAATCTGAGATTGTGTGATGCATATCGTATAATCATACCCACGGATACTTGAGGTGACATTGGAGTATCTAGGTGACATTAGGGTTTTTGGTTGATTTGTGTCTTAAGGTGTTATCCTAGTACGAACTCTATGATAGATCGAACGGAAAGAATAGCTTCGTGTTATTTTACTACGGACTCTTGAATAGATCGATTAGAAAGGATAACTTTGAGGTGGTTTCATACCCTACAATAATCTCTTTGTTTGTTCCCCGCTATTAGTGACTTTGGAGTGACTCTTTATTGCATGTTGAGGGATAGTTATATGATCCAGTTATGCTATTATTATTGAGAGAACTTGCACTAGTGAAAGTATGAACCCTAGGCCTTGTTTCCTAGCATTGCAATACCGTTTACGCTCACTTTTACCACTTGCTACCTTGCTGTTTTTATATTTTTCAGATTACAAAAACCTATATCTACCATCCATATTGCACTTGTGTCACCATCTCTTCGCCGAACTAGTGCACCTATACAATTTACCATTGTATTGGGTGTGTTGGGGACACAAGAGACTCTTTGCTATTTGGTTGTAGGGTTGTTTGAGAGAGACCATCCTCAACCTACGCCTCCCACGGATTGATAAACCTTAGGTCATCCACTTGAGGGAAATTTGCTACTGTCCTACAAACCTCTGCACTTGGAGGCCCAACAACGTCTACAAGAAGAAGGTTGCATAGTAGACATCAGCTCCCTGGCCCCCCTCCTCGTGGCCCTGCCTCGGAGATCGTCCCCTTGAACGAGGGAGGCTCATGAAGGCGATCCTACCAGGCAGGTCCACCGTCCTAAGCCACCTGTTCGTGGGGATGAAATCCTCAGCGCCCTCAGCTCCGGCCACCACCTGAGCTCCTCCTCCTGCCACATCCCCGTCAGTCTTCAATATCTTGTGAGGTAAGATGACAAGTATTAGTGAACAAACTCTTTGCAAAATGGCACTGATCAGAGACATTTACCCAAGAGCAAATGCCACTGATCAGTGCACAAACTCTTTGAGCAAATGCCACTTATCAATGGCACTTGCTGTTAGGAAAATGCCACTAATCAGTGGCACTGATCAGTGGACTTGCCCAACAGCAAGTGCCATTGATAAGTGGCATTTTGCCCAACAGCAAGTGCCATTGATAAGTGGCATTTTGCCCAACAGCAAGTGCCATTGATAAGTGGCATTTGCCTATGGGCAAATGCCACTTATCAATGACACTTGTTGTTGGGAAAATGCCACTGATCAGTGGACTTGTTGTTGGGCAAGTCCACTAATCAGTGACATCTGCTTTGCTGCAACTGCCACTCATCAGTGCACTATCCTAAACATGGAAACATCTAAAAATAGCAACAGCAAGTGCCAATACCACCCATGTGCAGCCATGCACATTTGGCAGCATCCTAAAATGGTCCTACTACATGCACGTATAACATTCAACACAAACCCTAGCTTGAACATGTATGTTAGCAACATGAACAACAACATGAACATGATCCTAGCTTGAACATGAACATGCCATTTGCATGAACACACATCCTAGCAAGACCCTACCATGAACACACATCCTAGCAAAGCACACTACCATTGGGGATTCTAGCATGAACACAGATCCAGTAGCACAAGAAAATTATCCTAGGACACACACTGTACAAAACAAGAACAGATCAGTCCGATTGGATTCGATTGGGATCACATCCAATCGGATCTGCAAGAATCCTATCTAATCCTATCGAATTCACTAACTACTAGCACATGCCTAAGAAATAAACCCCTAATCTACATCTAAGAGGAAGCATTGAGGGGGTTTGACTCACCGGAGCACGCGCAGCCGCAGCGAACCGAGGCCGGGGTGAAAACCCCGGCGGGAAGGAGAGAGGTGGTGGAGCAGAGGAGGAGCCGGCCCTAGCGATGGCCTGCGGCATCGGCCCTGTGCTCATTGCCACGCCGGAGGTCGAGGATGACGGCCCGCTGACAGGAGAAAACCCTTGGACGGGGGTCAAGAAAACCCCCCTGCCCAATGGGGTCCCAACAATCGGCGGCTCCGTCGACGGCGCCGGCGCCGAGCCCAGGACCACGAGGTCCGGAATCCGCGGCAGAGCAGGAAGGGCCGGAACGGCCGGCACCGCATTGGCCGGCGCTCATGGTGGCCGGCAGAAGATGGGGGACGACGCTCGCAGCACCGACGCCAGGTCCCTGCCCGAGTTCTGCAGCCCGGCCACCCAGCGCTCCTGGATGCTGGTGATGCGCTGGTCGATGGGGGTCAGAGGGCGGCGCGGTGGTGGGCGAGGCGGAGCCATCGGCAGAGAGGAGAGGGAGGGGCGGTGAGATAGAGAGGGAGCGATGGGAACAGTGTGACTGGGCGGTAACAGGAGAGTGGGGGCTGATGGTAGCTAGAACTACGTCAGTATTTCCCAGGAGAGGGAGGGATGATGTAGCACAGTGACGGTAGAGTATTTCCCTCAGTTATGAAACCAAGGTATTGAATCAGTAGGAGAACCAAGAAACACAACATAAACTGCACCTGCACACAAATAACAACACCTCGCAACCCGACGTGTTAAAGGGGTTGTCAATCCCTTTCGGGTAACGGCGGCAGAAATTGGCAAGCGGACGTGAGATAAATTGTAGTAGATTGAAATAACAGATCGTAAATAAAATAAAACGCAGCAAGGTATTTTTGTATTTTTGGTTTAATAGATCTGAATAAAAATGCAAAGGAAAAGTAGATCGCAAGCAAATATATGAGAAAGAAGACCCGGGGGCCATAGGTTTCACTAGTGGCTTCTCTCGAGAAAAATAGCAAACGGTGGGTAAACAAATTACTGTTGGGCAATTGATAGAACTTCAAATAATTATGACAATATCCAGGCAATGATCATTACATAGGCATCACGTCCAAGATTAGTAGACCGACTCCTGCCTGCATCTACTACTATTACTCAACACATTGACCGCTATCCAGCATGCATCTAGTATATTAAGTTCATGGAAAATGGAGTAATGCAATAAGAACGATGACATGATGTAGACAAGATCCGTTTATCTATATGGCGGTAGATATAGATTTCGTCTTTTTATCCTTAGTAGCAACGATATGTACGTGTCGTTGTCGGTGTCAAAACCGGAGGATCTCGAGTAGGGTGTCCCGAACTGTGTGTCTAAGGTCGATGGTAACAGGAGACAGGGGACACGATGTTTACCCAGGTTCGTGCCCTCTCTATGGAGGTAATACCCTACTTCCTGCTTGATTGATCTTGATGAATATGAGTATTACAAGAGTTGATCTGCCACGAGATCGTAATGGCTAAAACCCTAGAAGTCTAGCCTGTATGATTATGATTGCCTCTACGGACTAAACCCTCCGGTTTATATAGACACCGGAGGGGACTAGGGTTGTACAAAGTTGGTTACTGAGAAAGGAATCTTCATATCCGAACGCCAAGCTTGTCATCCACGCCAAGGAGAGTCCCATCCGGACACGGGAGAGAGTTTCTGTCTTGTATCTTCACGGCCCATCAGTCCGGCCCATGTCCCACAGGTCGGACGCCCGAGGACCCCTTAATCCAGGACTCCCTCAGTAGCCCCTGAACCAGGCTTCAATGACGAGGTGTCCGGCGCGCAGATTGTCTTCGACATTGCAAGGCGGGTTCCTTCTACGAATATTCCAAAATAGCCTTCGAACACAAAGAGCGTGTCCGGCTCTGCAAAACAAGTACCACACACAACCGTAGAGAGTATAGTACTTCACGAGTCCAATCCACTGACAACTTTTTGTGGCGTGACACCACGTCACCACCCGGTCATTATTTCAAACCGTTTTTTAGCCTGCCGCTCCATGTTTCGAGAAGCGGTTTTATTGGCACGTCTTGTTGAAGCAGAGATCGTGTCCCCTTATTTTGGGATTCTCATCAATACGGGCATGGGTAACCCAACCGTTCCGTTGGCATGATTCCTTGGGAATAGGCAGGTTTTAAGGCCTAGGAGGAGGCGTTTGATATTCATCGCCTTTATAAAGGGGCACAGACCCGTCTTTCTCCTCTACGCCAACCCTTTCCAACCTCGAGTTCCAGCACCCAAGGTTCAATTTAATTGCTCCGAGCCTTCCAGTCATGTCTGGACCCAGCCTTCAAGGCCGGTGGGTGGTCTCCTCTGTCACAGAGGAGGATATCGCGAAGCTCTGAGCGGCAAGATACCTGACCGCAGAAATCCCCCACAGGCTTCCTGCTCAAGGGCAGGTAATTCCTACTCCCAGATCCGGCGAGAGGGTCGTATTCATCTCCCACTTCCTCCGGGGGCTAGGGTTCGCTCTCCATCCCTTCGTTCGAGGGCTCATGTTCTACTACAGGCTAGATTTTCACGATCTAGCTGCGGACTCCTTCCTTCATATCTCGGCGTTCATCATCATGTGCGAGGCCTTTCTCCGCATTCCCCCCACTTCGGCTTACGGCTCAAGACCTTTAATGTGAAGCCGAAGGTAGTCGAGGGGAAGCAAGCCGAGTGCGGTGGTGCTACAGTGAGCAAACTCACCAATATTCCTTGGCCAAAAGGCTCTTTCACGGAAACTTCCAACCTATGGCAGCGGGAGTGGTTTTACATCACTGAACCCCGTGGTACCAAGTGGGCAGCTACACCTACGTTCTGATCTGGCCCTCCATTACAGCTTGCATCATGGATTAATAAGGGGCTGGACTGGGGGTCAATTGACGAAGTGCAGACGCTACAAAGCCGCATCCGGAGCCTCATCGAAAAGGACACTGGCCTCATCAACATAATCCAAGTAATGCTAGTCCGCCGGGTCCTACCGTGCCAGCGACGGCCCCTCCGCATGTGGGAGTTCAATCCGGAAGGACCACGGACCCTTCAGCACTTCTTCGGCACGACGCATAGAGGAATGTGGAAGTTATTCTTCGGGACACGAAAACAGTGGCCGGATACCACCGAGGACATCGGCCTCGACTGCAATCATCTGGATACCTCGGTAAGCACTCGACTCCCGAACACGGCTTAGTTAAATATCCCGTAATAATATACTGAGAAAACCATCTTCGACCAGGGCTGGATAAAGAAGGCGGAAAGAATTAGGTGTTCGGCCCCTCTTCCCGAAGACTCAGTTGATCCTGTGTTAACAAGGATGCTGGCTCCGGCGCCATATCAAGTGCCGGTGAAGGAGGACAAGGAGGAGAGCAAGAAGGCCAAAGGTGGCTTCCATTCTAAGGGTACACCAGACACTATGTCCGAGGAGATTGGAACTCCCTCTTCCGAAGACAAAAGACAAGGAGAAACTGACATCCCCTCTCCCGATGGGAAGAAGAGGACCTCCTCCGAAGATTTGGAGGTAAAGGCCCCTAAGCGAGGGAAGATGTCCCTTTCAGGCGGTTCGGGTTCGGAAGACGATGTTGTCGCGCAGTTCCTCCGTAAGGACAAGCCTTTAGCTGAATCGTAAGTGAAAAAGGGTGTCCTAAACATATCCCGTTCCTTTCAGGTTACAAGGGTAACATCATATATATATTTGCAGTCCGGCGCGCAGTCTTCCTCAACAGTCCTCCTCCTCGGGGGATCTACTTCCAGAGATGATGGAAAGCGAGACACCTCCACAGGCCTCCTCACCCAATAGGGCGGACGACTTCGAGGTGTCGTCCCGGAGGATCTCTCCCGATCAACAAGTGGTGCGGGGGACAATGGAGACAACGCTTGAAGGTGAAACTTCGGTCGCCCAGGGTCCGGGTGTGCGGCCCTATGGGGACCAACAATAAAGGCCTCGGACTATCCGGTTTACAGCCGGAGACGACTCTAGGGTCGAGTAAACATATCCCTTCAAAGGGAGTCCGTACTTCCGCAGCCGCTTCCAGGAATCCGGAGGCGCCGGATACATTGATGGACATGTTGCAACATGCATCCGTCTCAGGGGAACATCGTACCTTAATGGGTACGGTAGTTGAGAGGGTTCTGTCCGCAAGAAGCGGATTAAATGAAGCCTTTACGGGCCTGCTAAGAGGCTTCGAGGTATGCAATGAAATATTTTCAATTGCACTCTACGTGCAAAATGCAACTGTGTATAGATAGTAGCCCCTGAGACTCTGGTTGGCGTCCAAAGGGAGGCGATCAGAGGATCAAAAAAGATATGCCCAGGGGATAACCTGATTAATTTGAACACAGGCTGTTACATTCATGAAGACTGCCCAAGCTACAGAAGTTACATAACTAAAGCAGAAACTTGATGTGGCGGATGACGACATCAGGCTTATTAACAGGCGGCTCGATGAGGCGCAAGGTATGTTTTGGGGCGGCAGTATATGTATGTATAATAATATGAGCACGAAGCTAAGAATTATATACTCAGATATGCATAACTGCAGATAGTGCGGCCGTGGTTGAGACCCTTCGGGCTGAGCTTGCCCGGGCCAAGGAGCAAGCCAGGATGAGTAATGCGGCTGCCGAGAAGGCAGCTGCTGAGTTGAAGGCCGAACAGGCTGCTCGGCGCCAGTGCGAGGAGAGAATATCTACCATGGCGCTCGAGCTAAAGGATGCCACGGTCCGATGAGAATTCCTCAAAAAGGATAACAAAGCCAGAACGGCCGATCTCGATGAGGCCCTACAAGAGGTGAGAGAAGCACGGTCCGAGTCTAGAGCGGCTCGGGAGGAGATCCGGCAAGCTGGGGAGATCGTGGCCGGTAAGCCCTTCTTATTACAAACTAAATTCGGAGATCCGAAGTATGCCCCGCTTAATCAAATGTGGAGTTCTCCAGACGCATTTTTGGACTTGCCGAAGAGTGTCTCCGATGTGACGCAGTTTTTCAAGCGCAAGAAGGACATGCAACGAAAAAGCTTTTCTGGTCGCAATTCAGCATGCCAAAGCGTCCGCTGTTGCTGAACGAACGGATGGACCAGTTGTCCGAGCTCCATAAGATATCCGGATCTACCATGTGTTGGAAATATGCCCTAGAGGCAATAATAAATAGGTTATTATTATATTTCCTTGTTCATGATAATCGTTTATTATCCATGCTAGAATTGTATTGATAGGAAACTCAGATGCATGTGTGGATACATAGACAACACCATGTCCCTAGTAAGCCTCTAGGAGACTAGCTCGTTGATCAATAGATGGTTACGGTTTCCTGACCATGGACATTGGATGTCGTTGATAACGGGATCACATCATTAGGAGAATGATGTGATGGACAAGACCCAATCCTAAGCCTAGCACAAGATCGTGTAGTTCGTTTGCTCAGAGCTTTTCTAATGTCAAGTATCATCTCCTTAGACCATGAGATTGTGCAACTCCCGGATACCGTAGGAATGCTTTGGGTGTACCAAACGTCACAACGTAACTAGGTGACTATAAAGGTGCACTACAGGTATCTCCGAAGGTGTCTATTGGGTTGGCACGAATCGAGACTGGGATTTGTCACTCCGTGTAAACGGAGAGGTATCTCTGGGCCCACTCGGTAGGACATCATCATAATGTGCACAATGTGACCAAGGAGTTGATCACGGGATGATGTGAGTTACGGAACGAGTAAAGAGACTTGCAGGTAACGAGATTGAACAAGGTATCGGGATACCGACGATCGAATCTCGGGCAAGTAACATACCGATAGACAAAGGGAATTGTATACGGGATTGATTGAATCCCCGACATCGTGGTTCATCCGATGAGATCATCGTGGAACATGTGGGAGCCAACATGGGTATCCAGATCCCGTTGTTGGTTATTGACCGGAGAACGTCTCGGTCATGTCTGCATGGTTCCCGAACCCGTAGGGTCTACACGCTTAAGGTTCGATGACGCTAGGGTTATAGGGAAAGCATGTACGTGGTTACCGAATGTTGTTTGGAGTCCCGGATGAGATCCCGGACGTCATGAGGAGTTCCGGAATGGTCCGGAGGTAAAGATTTATATATGGGAAGTCCTGTTTTGGTCACCGGAAAAGTTTCGGGTGATATCGGTAATGTACCGGGACCACCGGGAGGGTCCCGGGGGTCCACCAAGTGGGGCCACCAGCCCCAGAAGGCTGCGTGGGCCAAGTGTGGGAGGGGACCAGCCCCAGGTGGGCTGGTGCGCCCCCCCACCAAGGCCCAAGCGCATGGGAGAGTGGGAGGGGGCAAACCCTAGGTCCAGATGGGCCTTGAGGCCCACCCTAGTGGCGCCCCCCCCCCCTCTCCTCCCCTTGGCCGCCCCCTTGGATGGGATCTAGGGCTGGCCGCCTCCTCTTGGGGTGGGAACCCTAGAGGGGGGCGCAGCCCCCTCCCCCCTATATATAGTTGAGGTTTGGTCTGCCCAAGAGACACGAGAACGTCTCTCTTTCGGCGCAGCCCTACCCCTCTCCCTCCTCCTCCTCTCCCGCGGTGCTTGGCGAAGCCCTGTGGGATTGCCACGCTCCTCCATCACCACCACGCCGTCGTGCTGCTGCTGGATGGAGTCTTCCCCAACCTCTCCCTCTCTCCTTGCTGGATCAAGGCGTGGGAGACGTCACCGGGCTGCACGTGTGTTGAACGCGGAGGCGCCGTGGTTCGGCGCTTAGATCGGAATCAACCGCGATCTGAATCGCTACGAGTACGACTCCTTCATCCGCGTTCTTGCAACGCTTCCGCATCGCGATCTACAAGGGTATGTAGATGCACTCCCCTTCCCCTCGTTGCTAGATTACTCCATAGATTGATCTTGGTGATGCGTAGAAAATTTAGAATTTCTGCTACGTTCCCCAACAGTGGCATCATGAGCTAGGTCTATGCGTAGTTTCTATGCACGAGTAGAACACAAAGTAGTTGTGGGCGTCGATGTTGTCAATTCTTCTTGCCGCTACTAGTCTTATCTTGTTTCGGCGGCATTGTGGGATGAAGCGGCCCGGACCGACCTTACACGTACGCTTACGTGAGACAGGTTCCACCGACTGACATGCACTAGTTGCATAAGGTGGCTAGCGGGTGTCTGTCTCTCCCACTTTAGTCGGAACGGATTCGATGAAAAGGGTCCTTATGAAGGGTAAATAGAAATTGGCATATCACGTTGTGGTTTACGTAGGTAAGAAACGTTCTTGCTAGAAACCTATACAAGCCACGTAAAAACTTGCAACAACAATTAGAGGACGTCTAACTTGTTTTTGCAGCATGTGCTATGTGATGTGATATGGCCAGAAGATGTGATGAATGATATATGTGATGTATGAGATTGATCATATTCTTGTAATAGGAATCACGACTTGCATGTCGATGAGTATGACAACCGGCAGGAGCCATAGGAGTTGTCTTAATTTATTGTATGACCTGCGTGTCATTGAATAACGCCATGTAAATTACTTTACTTTATTGCTAAGCGCGTTAGCCATAGAAGTAGAAGTAATCGTTGGCGTGACGACTTCATGAAGACACAATGATGGAGATCATGATGATGGAGATCATGGTGTCATGCCGGTGACAAAGATGATCATGGTGCCCCGAAGATGGAGATCAAAGGAGCAAAATGATATTGGCCATATCATGTCACTATTTGATTGCATGTGATGTTTATCATGTTATGCATCTTATTTTCTTAGAACGACGGTAGCATAAATAAGATGATCCCTCACTAAAATTTCAAGAGAAGTGTTCCCCCTAACTGTGCACCGTTGCGAAGGTTCGTTGTTTCGAAGCACCACGTGATGATCGGGTGGGATAGATTCTAACGTTCGAATACAACGGGTGTTGACGAGCCTAGCATGTACAGACATGGCCTCGGAACACATGCAAAACACTTAGGTTGACTTGACGAGCCTAGCATGTACAGACATGGCCTCGGAACACAAGAGACCGAAAGGTCAAACATGAGTCGTATAGCAGATACGATCAACATGGAGATGTTCACCGATGATGACTAGTCCGTCTCATGTGATGATCGGACACGGCCTAGTTTGACTCGGATCATGTATCACTTAGATGACTAGAGGGATGTCTATCTGAGTGGGAGTTCATTAATCAGATGAACTTCATTATCATGAACATAGTCAAAAGGTCTTTGTCATACGCTTTAGTTCTACTGTTTAAGATATGTTCCTAGAGAAAATTTAGTTGAAAGTTGGTAGTAGCAATTATGCGGACTGGGTCCGTAAACTGAGGATTGTCCTCATTGCTGCACAGAAGGCTTATGTCCTTAATGCACCACTCGGTGTGCTGAACCTCAGCGTCGTCTGTAGATGTTGCGAAACATCTGACATACACGTTTTGATGACTACGTGATAGTTCAGTGCGTAATGCTAACGGTTTAGAATTGTGGCACCAAAGACAGTTTTTGAAACATCGCAGAACATATGAGATGTTCCGAAGACTGAAATCGGGATTTCAGACTAGTGCCCACGTCAAGAGGTATGAGACCTCTGACAAGTTTCTTAAGCCTGCAGACTTAGGGAGAAAAGCTCAATCGTTGAGCATGTGCTCAGATTGTCTGAGTACCACAATCGCTTGAATCGAGTGGGAGTTAATCTCCCAGATGAGATAGTGATGGTTCTCCATAGTCACTGCCACCAAGCTAGTAGAGCTTCGTGATGAACTATAACATATCAGGGATAGTTATGATAATCCTTGAGCAACTCGCGATGTTTGACACCGCGAAAGTAGAAATCAAGAAGGAGCATCAATTGTTGATGGTTAGTAAAACCACTAGTTTCTAGAAGGGCAAGGGCAAAAGGGAAACTTCATGAAACAACAAATCGTTTGCTGCTCTAGTGAAGAATCCCAAGGTTGAACCCAAACCCGAGACTAAGTGCTTCTGTAATGAGGGGAACGGTCACTGAAGCAGTACTACCCTAGATACTTGGTAGATGAGAAGGCACGCAAGGTCAACAGAAGTATATTGGATATACATTATATGAATGTGTACTTTACTAGTACTCCTAGCGGCACCAGGGTATTAGATACCGGTTCGGTTGCTAAGTGTTAGTAACTCGAAATAAAAGCTGCGGAATAAACGGAGACTAGCTAAAGGTGAGATGACGATATGTGTTGGAAGTGTTTCCAAGGTTGATGTGATCAAGCATCGCATGCTCCCTCTACCATCGAGATTTGGTGTTTGCGTTGAGCATGATTGGATTATGTTTATCGCAATACGGTTATTCATTTAAGGAGAATAATGGTTACTCTGTTTATTTGAATAATACCTTCAATGGGCTTGCACCTAAAATGAATCTCGATCGTAGTGATACACATGTTCATGCCAAAAGTAATGATAGTACCACATACTTGTTGCACTGCTATTTGAGTCATATTGGGATAAAACGCATGAAGAAGCTCCATGTAGATGGATCTTTGGACTCACTCGTTTTTGAAAAGATTGAGACATGCGAACCATGTCTATTGGTATATATGCATGAAGAAACTCCATGCAGATGGATCGTTTGGACTCACTTGATTTTGAATCACTTGAGACATGCAAATCATACCACATGGGCAAGATGACTGAAAGGCCTCGTTTTCAGTAAGATGGAACTAGAGAGCAACTTATTGGAAGTAATACATTTTGATGTATGCAGTCCAATGAGTGCTGAGGCATGCAGTGGATATCGTTATGTTCTTACTTCACAGATGATTTGAGTAGATGCTGAGTGTATTTACTTGATGAAACACAAGTCTGAATTATTGAAAGGTTCAAGTAATTTCAGAGTGAAGTTGAAGATCGTCGTGACAAGAGGATGAAATGTCTGTGATATGATCATAGATATGAGTATCTGAGTTACGAGTTTGGCACACAATTAAGACATTGTGGAAAGTGTTTCACAATTAATACAGCCTGGAACACCATGGTGTGATGGTGTGTCCGGACATCATAGCTGCACCCTATTGGATATGGTGCATACCATGATGTCTCTTATCGAATTACCACTATCGTTTATGGGTTAGGCATTAGAGACAACCGCATTCACTTTAAAAGGGGCACCACGCAATTTCGTTGAGACGACACCGTTTAGAGAAACCTAAGTTGTCGTTTCTTAAAAGTTTGGGGCTGCGATGCTTATGTGAAAAAGTTTCAGGCTGATAAGCTCGAACCCAAAGCAGATAAATGCATCTTCATAGAATACCCAAAACAGTTGGGCATACCTCCTATTTCAGATCTGGAAGCAAAAGTAATTGCCTCTAGAAACGAGTCCTTTCTCGAGGAAAAGTTTCTCTCGAAAGAAATGAGTGGGAGGATGGTGCAGACTTGATAAGGTTATTGAACCATAACTTCGACTAGTGTGTAGCAAGGCACAGGAAGTTGTTCCTGTGGCACCTACACCAATTGAAGTGGAAGCTTATGATAGTGATCATGAAACTTCGGATCAAGTCACTACCAAACCTCGTAGGACGACGAGGATGCGTGCTACTTCAGAGTGGTACGTGATCCTGTCTGAGATATCATGTTGTTGGACAATACTGAACCTACGGGCTATGGAGAAGCGATGGTGGGCCCATATTCCGACAAATGGTTAGAAGCCATGAAATCCGAGATAAATGGATCTTTGAGAAGAAGACGGACGTGGACGGTAATGTTACCGTCTATGAAGCTCGACTTGTGAAAAAAAGGTATTTTCACAAGTTCAAGGAGTTGACTACGATGAGATTTTCTCATCCGTAGCGATGCTTAAGTCCGTTGGAATCATGTTAGCATTAGCTGCATTTATGAAATCTGGCAGATGGATGTCAAAACAAGTTTTCTTACCAGTTTTCGTAAGGAAAGGTTGTATGTGATACAATCAGAAAGGTTTGTCCATCCTAAGGATGCTAAAAGGTATGCTAGCTCCAGCGATCCTTCTAAGGACTGGAGTAAGCATCTCGGAGTTGGAATGTACGCTTTGATGAGATGATCAAAGATTTTGGGTTTATACAAAGTTTATGAGAAACTTGTATTTCCAATAAAGTGAGTGGGAGCGCTACAACATTTCTGATAAGTATATGTGAATGACATATTGTTGATCCGAAATGATGTAAAATTTCTGGAAAGCATAAAGGGTTGTTTGAAAGGAGTTTTTTAAAGGAAGACCTGGATAAAAGCTGCTTACATATTGGGCATCAAGATCTATAGAGATAGATCAAGACGCCCGATGATACTTTCAAAGAACGCACACCTTGACATGATTTTGAAAGAGTTCAAAATAGATCAGCAAAGAAGGAGTTCTTGGCTGTGTTACAAGGTGTGAGTATTGAGTAAGACTCAAGACCTGACCACAGCAGAAGAAACAGAAAGGACGAAGGTCGTCCCCTATGCTTCAGACGTAGGCTCCACAGTATGCTATGCTGTGTACCGCACATGAAGTGTGCCTTGCCATGAGTTGGTCAAGGGGTACAATAGTGATCCGGGAATGGATCACATGACAGCGGTCGAACTTATCCTTAGTATCTAGTAGACTAAGGAATTTTCTCGATTATGGAGGTGAAAAGGAGTTCGTCGTAAAGGGTTACGTCGATGCGAACTTTGACACTAATCCGGATGACTCTGAGTAGTAAACCGGATTCGTATAGTAGAACAATTATTTGAAATGGCTCCAAATAGCGCGTGGTAGCATCCACAAGATGACATAGATATTCGTAAAGCACACACGGATCTGAAAGGTTCAGACCCGTCGACTAATAACCTCTCTCACAAGCATAACATGGTCAAACCAGAACTCATTGAGTGTTAATCACATAATGATGTGAACTAGATTGTTGACTCTAGTAAACTCTTTGGATGTTGGTCACATGGTGATGTGACCTGTCAGTGTTAATCACATGGTGATGTGAACTAGATTATTGACTCTAGTGCAAGTGGGAGACTGTTGGAAATATGCCCTAGAGGCAATAATAAATAGGTTATTATTATATTTCCTTGTTCATGATAATCGTTTATTATCCATGCTAGAATTGTATTGATAGGAAACTCAGATGCATGTGTGGATACATAGACAACACCATGTCCCTAGTAAGCCTCTAGGAGACTAGCTCGTTGATCAATAGATGGTTACGGTTTCCTGACCATGGACATTGGATGTCGTTGATAACGGGATCACATCATTAGGAGAATGATGTGATGCACAAGACCCAATCCTAAGCCTAGCACAAGATCGTGTAGTTCGTTTGCTCAGAGCTTTTCTAATGTCAAGTATCATCTCCTTAGACCATGAGATTGTGCAACTCCCGGATACCGTAGGAATGCTTTGGGTGTACCAAACGTCACAACGTAACTGGGTGACTATAAAGGTGCACTACAGGTATCTCTGAAGGTGTCTATTGGGTTGGCACGAATCGAGACTGGGATTTGTCACTCCGTGTAAACGGAGAGGTATCTCTGGGCCCACTCGGTAGGACATCATCATAATGTGCACAATGTGACCAAGGAGTTGATCACGGGATGATGTGAGTTACGGAACGAGTAAAGAGACTTGCAGGTAACGAGATTGAACAAGGTATCGGGATACCGACGATCGAATCTCGGGCAAGTAACATACCGATAGACAAAGGGAATTGTATACGGGATTGATTGAATCCCCGACATCGTGGTTCATCCGATGAGATCATCGTGGAACATGTGGGAGCCAACATGGGTATCCAGATCCCGCTGTTGGTTATTGACCGGAGAACGTCTCGGTCATGTCTGCATGGTTCCCGAACCCGTAGGGTCTACACGCTTAAGGTTCGATGACGCTAGGGTTATAGGGAAAGCATGTACGTGGTTACCGAATGTTGTTCGGAGTCCCGGATGAGATCCCGGACGTCACGAGGAGTTCCGGAATGGTCCGGAGGTAAAGATTTATATATGGGAAGTCCTGTTTTGGTCACCGAAAAAGTTTCGGGTGATATCGGTAATGTACCGGGACCACCGGGAGGGTCCCGGGGGTCCACCAAGTGGGGCCACCAGCCCCAGAAGGCTGCGTGGGCCAAGTGTGGGAGGGGACCAGCCCCAGGTGGGCTGGTGCGCCCCCCCACCAAGGCCCAAGCGCATGGGAGAGTGGGAGGGGGCAAACCCTAGGTCCAGATGGGCCTTGAGGCCCACCCTAGTGGCGCCCCCCCCCCTCTCCTCCCCTTGGCCACCCCCCTTGGATGGGATCTAGGGCTGGCCGCCTCCTCTTGGGGTGGGAACCCTAGAGGGGGGCGCAGCCCCCTCCCCCCCTATATATAGTTGAGGTTTGGGCTGCCCAAGAGACACGAGAACGTCTCTCTTTCGGCGCAGCCCTACCCCTCTCCCTCCTCCTCCTCTCCCGCGGTGCTTGGCGAAGCCCTGCGGGATTGCCACGCTCCTCCATCACCACCACGCCGTCGTGCTGCTGCTGGATGGAGTCTTCCCCAACCTCTCCCTCTCTCCTTGCTGGATCAAGGCGTGGGAGACGTCACCGGGCTGCACGTGTGTTGAACGCGGAGGCGCCGTGGTTCGGTGCTTAGATCGGAATCAACCGCGATCTGAATCGCTACGAGTACGACTCCTTCATCCGCTTTCTTGCAACGCTTCTGCATCACGATCTACAAGGGTATGTAGATGCACTCCCCTTCCCCTCGTTGCTAGATTACTCCATAGATTGATCTTGGTGATGCGTACAAAATTTTGAATTTCTGCTACGTTCCCCAACACCATGAAGGACATCGTGGTCCGGCTATGGCCCACTGAGCCAATTCCGAATAGTTATTTCGGTTTGGTGCAGCGACTTGTTGATGCGGTGCCGCGTATCGATGTCGTTAAGCGGTCAATGTGCATTGAAGGTGCACGGATGGCCTTTGCCCGTGTCAAGACGTACTGGGCGAAGATGAAGGCCACCGATATTGCAGCGAAGAGTCCACCCAAGGGCAAGGACCATCACACACCAGAGCATTATTTTGAAGATGTCCTAGAGGGTGCCCGCTTGATAGAGGGTCAGTGCTCAAAGGATATGATGTTTGAGTGGATGTACCGAAATTGTAAAAACAATGTTATGATATATTAAGGCCATGTTTTTTGTACTTTTGCCTGAAAGTTTTGGTTCCTCCTGTGCGGCCGTTTTTTATAATCTGGAAGTTTACTAGTCGTTGGCTTCGGCCCCCTCGCATATAATACGGGGGTGTTCGGAAAAGCACTTGATCACTCTTGACCCAACGTCTTGGTCCATGAAGGAGGTGTCAATGCGGCGAACTAGGCAGGGCTTTAACACTTTCACTTAGCCATAGGAGTTTGACGGTGGGTCTACGATATAGCCCCTGGTATGTACGCGATTATCCGAATATGGTGCGTTACATAGGTGACCAGAAGAACGGTCCTTCGTGTAAAACGGAAGGAATTGCGAAGGATTCCGATGAGTCATCAAGTGGTTGACCAGCTCTCGCCGCATCATGACAGTCAGTTTTCGGCTTTCTCTACTGAGGTGCTTGACTAGATGAACCGAAAACACAATCGAAGTAGTTCTCCCTTTACTACCCTGGCCGATAGGACGAAATGCAAGGTAGTAAGCACAGGAGCCGGGCAACCCAACTATTGACCAAAGACATGATTCGGAGCTGATGCATATAAGGCCAAACTCGTGACGCCGAGGTGTGCTAAAAAGCTGTTCGGACTTGTCGGCAACTCATATATTGTCGTATCGAGCCCCTGGCAATTTGTGCCGAGGTGCGTGCATGAAACAACCAAAGAAGCAAAATTCAGAAAAATCATTTGGACCTCCTATCGCACGTCTGCGCTGCCTTGCCTCGGCGAAAGGACTCCTTAGCAGGAATAGCCTTTGGTTATATATACGAAGCCGAACTCAGAAAGAGTTTGTAAGATGACCAGGCTTTGAGTCACCTGTGGTAAAAGATAAAAATTAGTTAGAAAAATAAAAAAGACTATGAGAGTGCGGACCGCGTTGTAGGCATGTCCGTATTGTGCCTCTACCGATGACCAGGGTATTTTAAGTGCATAGTTATGTATGCGCGGTACAAACTCTGCGGCTATATGAGGCGAACGACGGAGGCCGAACTGCTAATCCAGGTCTGAGATTGGTCGGTCCTGTTTAGAAGAGACCGGTGGCTTGATGGCCGATGAGATACGCGGCTTGATGAGGCCGCTTTGTACTTCGGCTGTAGTAGCCATAGTATACTCCTCTGTATAGAGGGAGCGTTCTGTATTTCCATTTATCGTGATGACGCCGCGTGGACCGGGCATCTTAAGTTTTAGATAGGCGTAGTGTGGGACCACATTAAAACGAGCAAAAGCGGTACGCCCGAGCAGTGCATGGTAGCTGCTGCAGAACGGGACTGTCGAAGGTTAAGCCCTCGCTTCGAAAGTTGTTCAGCGAACCGAAAATGACATCCAATGCGATTGAGCCCGTACAGTGAGCTTCTACGCCGGGTACTACTCCCTTGAAGGTAGTTGTGGTGGGCTTGATTCTTGAAGGATCAATGCCCATTTTGCGGACAGTGTCTTGGTAGAGTATATTAAGGCTACTGTCGCCGTCCATAAGGACTTTTGTGAGATGGAATCCATCGATAATTGGGTCGAGGACCAGAGCTGCCGAACCTTCGTGACGGATACTGGCTGGGTGGTGCTTGCGATCAAAAGTGATCGGGCCGGCCGCCCATTGGCTAAATTCTGGGGTGACCGGCTCTATGGCGTATGCGTCCCGTAGTGTGCGCATGCGCTCCCCTGTAGGGGTGTGCGTCACATATACCATGTTTACGGTTTTCACTTCGGGGGGGAAATTGCTTCTAACCCCCGGTGTTCGGTTGGCGAGTCTCTTCGTCATCGCTGTCACTGGGCAGCCCCTTCCCCTTGTGTTTGACATTAAGCTTGCCGGCTTGTTTGAAGACCCAACAGCTTCTGTTGTGTGAGTAGCTGGTTTATCGGGGGTGCCATGAATCTGGCAGGGCCGATCCAGTATCTTGTCTAAATTGGATGGTCCATCTCTGTTTGCCTTGAATGGCTTTTTTCGTTGACCGGGTTTGGAGCCGCTGAATCCGGCGTTGACCGCCGTGTCTTGCGTTCCTTCATTATTATTTCGACACTTGTGTTTGTTGCGCCGTGGCTTGTCGTTGCCGTCTCAAACTTCGGAAGTGCCCGGATCACTGGTGATGTTGCTTCTACGAGCGAGCCAGTTGTCTTCTCCCGCGCAAAAGCGAGTCATCAGAGCGGTAAGGGCTGCCATAGATTTTGGTTTTTCTTGACCAAGGTGGCGGGCGAGCCACTCATCCCGGATGCTATGTTTGAAGGCCGAGAGGGCTTCGGCGTCCGGGCAATCGACAATTTGGTTCTTTTTAATTAAGAACCTAGTCCAGAGCTTCCTGGCTGGATCTCCGGGCTGCTGGATGATATGACTTAGGTCATCGGCGTCTGGTGGCCGAACATATGCACCTTGGAAGTTATCGTGGAAGGCGTCTTCTAAGTCCTCCCAGCTGCCAATGGAGTTTTTAGGCAAGTTGTTCAACCAGTGCCGAGCTGGTCCCTTGAGTTTTAGTGGGAGGTATTTGATGGCATGAAGATCATCACTGCGGGCCATATGAATATGGAGAAGAAAATCTTCGATCCATACCATGGGGTATGTTGTCCCATCATATGATTCGATGTTCACGGGTTTAAACCCTTCTGGGAATTCATGCTCCATTACTTCATCAGTGAAGCATAGGGGGTGTGTGGCGCCTCTATATCGGGCCACGTCACGACGTAGCTCGAATGGAGTCCGTCTGTGGTTTTCGGCCCGGGCGTGATTATGCTTGTCGCGTCCGGCTAAATAGCCGTCGTCGCGTGTCGGGGCACGCCCCCGCGATCCGTAGATTGATCTGGCCTATCCTGCTCTACTGTCCAGGTCCTGCCGCAGGTCGTATGTATATCCCTGAGCTGTTTTATCTCTGCTGTTACGGTGAGGTAGTACGGGATGGTGTTCGGCTTGAGTTGCCGCTTCCCAGCCACGTGGTGATTGATCAGCTGCATTACGCGCTGATGGTACGGGCTCCAGCACCTCGTCATCGAATTGGGGTAGCAATTTACGCTTCGGGAAACTTTTGGTTGGGCGCTCGAGGCCATATTCCTCGACTGCCAAGACATTAGTCCATCTATCGTTGAGCAGATCTTGATCAGCTTGAAGTTGTTGCTGCTTCTTTTTCAGGCTCCTTGCAGTGGCTATTAGCCGGCGCTTAAAGTGCTCCTGCTCGAGAGGTTCCTCAGGCACGATAAAATCCTCGTTGCCGAGGCTCACCTCATCCTTGGAGAGCGGAAGATAATTACTGTCCTCCGAGTCTTCGTTTACGCCCTGTTCATCGGGGCTGACTCGCCCATCTTCCCGTTCATCCTGTTTGGAAGTTGGCTCAACGGGGTCTTCATTGTCTTCGACATCGCCCAGAGTATTGTTTTCTCCTATGCCGGTATTTCTGTCTTTTCCACGGCGTGACTTAGAGCGGCGCCGCTGTCGTCGGCGCTTTGGCTGTATCTTAGGAGGTTTATCCTTGACTGGGCCTTCTTTGTCATCGCCATTAGCTTCTTTGGGTGTATCCACCATGTACACGTCATACGAATAGGTGGCCGTCCAGCTCCGGTAGAAGGCGGGTGTTGGGCCTGCTCTTCTCCGGCATCGTCGTCCATACCGTCGATGTCTTCGGAGTCGTAATCGAGCATGTCGGTTAAGTCCTCGACAGTGGCTATAAAGTGGGTGGTGGGTGGGACATAAAATTCCCTGCTCTCAGCCCCTATTCCGGGCTGGGCATTGTTCGGACGTCGCTCCTCTGTAATGACAAGGGATCGCATTAAGTCCAGACCCTCGCTTAAAGGCGAGGTTTGGCCCGAGAGAAGAAAGCCCGTGGAGTACGGCGAGAGGGAGACTCCTTGGCCGGGCTAACACGATGCTGACTCCGAGGGTTCGAAGCCAGTATCCGGAGAAGGTTCCAGCTTCATGATGGTTGCCAGTGACACTACTTCCTCCGGCTCTCCCGTAATGGGCTTAGTGGCCGTAGACAATCCAGCGGGCTCTGGAAGCCCGTCTTCGGACTTGGCCATACGCTCCGGATCTAAGGCCAGAGCGGAAGTTGGGGGGTGCAAATCCTTGGAAGATCAAGTCTCCACGGATATCAGCGACGTAGTCCAGATTTCCAAAACTAATCTGGTGACCTGGGGCGTAGCTATCGATCTGCTCTAGATGGCCAAGCGAGTTGGCCCGCAGTGCGAAGCCGCCGAACACGAAGGTCTAGCCGGGGAGGAAAACTTCCCCCAGGACAGCGTTGTTGTAGATAATTGATGGGGCCATCAAGACTTTTAGGCGACGACACAGAGGAACTCTCAAGGAAAGCACCAATGTTGGTGTCAAAACCGGCGGATCTCGGGTAGGGGGTCCCGAACTGTGCGTCTAAGGTCGATGGTAACAGGAGACAGGGGACACGATGTTTACCCAGGTTCGGGCCCTCTCTATGGAGGTAATACCCTACTTCCTGCTTGATTGATCTTGATGAATATGAGTATTACAAGAGTTGATCTACCACGAGATCGTAATGGCTAAAACCCTAGAAGTCTAGCCTGTATGATTATGATTGCCTCTACGGACTAAACCCTCCGGTTTATATAGACACCGGAGGGGACTAGGGTTGTACAAAGACGGTTATAGAGAAAGGAATCTTCATATCCGAAGGCCAAGCTTGTCATCCACGCCAAGGAGAGTCCCATCCGGACATGGGAGAGAGTCTTCTGTCTTGTATCTTCATGGCCCATCAGTCCGGCCCATGCCCCACAGGTCGGACGCCCGAGGACCCCTTAATTCCGGACTCCCTCAGTCGTTTCCCCTTCTGTCACTGGGATTGAGCACCGTAAGATCGAACCCACTACCGGGCACCTCTTCCCATTGCAAGATAAATAGATCAAGTTGGCCAAACAAAACCCAAATATCGGAGAAGAAATACGAGGCTATAAGAGATCAAAGATACTCAAATAACTTTCATGGATATAAAAAGATATGACTGATCATAAACTCAAAGTTCATCAGATCCCAACAAACACACCACAAAAGAGTTACATCATATGGATCTCCAAGAGACCATTGTATTGAGAATTCAGCGAGAGAGAGAGAAAGCCATCTAGCTACTAACTATGGACCCGAAGGTCTACAAAGGACTACTCACGCATCATCGGAGAGGCACCAATGGAAGTGGTGAACCCCTCCGTGATGGTGTCTAGATTGGATCTGGTGGTTCTAGACTCTGCGGCGGCTGGATGAATATTTCGACGCTTGTTCTAGGGTTTCTGGAATAGTGTGGTATTTATAGAGCAAAGAGGCGGTCCGGGGGCACCCGAGGTGGGCACAACCCACCAGGGCGCGCCTGGGCCTCCTGGCGCGCCCTGGTGGGTTGTGCCCCCCTCGGGGCACCCCCCAGGTGCAACCAGGGCCCATTGCCTTTCTTCTGGCCCATAAAAAATCATCGTGGAGTTTCGTGGCATTTGGATTTCCTGCGATGTAAAAAAATGGAAAAAACAGCAACTGGCACTTGGCACTATGTCAATAGGTTAGTACCAAAAATGGTATAAAATTACTATAAAATGATTACAAAACATCCAAGATTGATAATAAAACAGCATGGAACAATCAAAAATTATAGATATGTTGGAGACGTATCAGCATCCCCAAGCTTAACTCCTACTCGTCCTCGAGTAGGTAAGTGATAAAAACAGAATTTTTGAAGTGGAGTGTTGTTCATCAAGTCGTATCATATTATTTTCTTTATAGCATGGACATTTGGACTTTTATGTGATTCAAAGCAATAGTCTAGTTTTGACATAATAATTTAGATACTCGAGCATATCAACAAGCAACCATGTCTTTCAAAATATCAACGCTAAAATAAGTTATCCCTAGCCCATCATGCTCAAACATTGATCCATTCATGAAACACACTCGAATATTAACTACACCCAATACTTGAGCACGATCATATTGCCTCCTAGTTGGTGCTTTTTATGAGAGAAGATGGAGACTCAAATTTCAAAATAAAAATTGCATAAAGTAAAAGAAAGGCCCTTCGCAGAGGGAAGTAGGGATTTGTAGAGGTGCCAGAGCTCAAAGCGAAAAATTAGAGATAAAAACATTTTGGGAGGTGTATCCATCCCACCAATGAAAATGACTTAGAGTTCCGAACACTAATACTTTGGGACTAATTTTTATGTGTTTCTTTTTATAAGCTCAAACAAATATAAGTGAAGATCATGCGCATAACAAATTTTCTTTCTCCCAAAACAATTAAGTGAAGCAAGAGAGAATTTCTTCAAAATTTTACTAACTCTCAAATAAATCTAAGTGAAGCAAGAGAGAATTTCTTCAAAATTAACAAAGCACACCGTACTCAAAAAGATATAAGTGAAGCACTAGAGCAAGTCCTAGCTCATAAAAGATTTAAGTGAAGCATAGAGAGCAATTCTAACAAGTCATGATATAATTTTGGCTCTCTCAAATAGGTGTATCCAGCAAGGATTGATGACTTAAAACACAAAATAAAACAAGCGAAGACACATATCATACAAGACACTCCAAGCAAAACACATATCATGTGACGAATAAAAATATAGCCTCGAGTAAAATACCGATAGTTGTTGGAAGAAAGCGGGGATGCCACTCGGGCGCATCCCCAAGCTTAGTTCGTTGCTCATTCTTGGATAATAGCTTGGGATGTCGGGGCATCCCCAAGCTTAGGCTCTTACATCCTTCCTTCATCCATCGTAAGATAACCCAAAACTTGAAAACTTCAATCACACAAAACTCAACAAAACCTTCGTGAGATCAGTTAGTGTAAAAAATAAACCACTACTATAAGTGTTGTATCAAACCAATTCATATTTTGTTTTTGTATTATATCTACTGTATTCCAACTTTTCTATGGGAAAAGCTCATCAAAGAAAACCATAGAGCCATCAAAATAAGCACACAACACAAAGAAAACAGAATCTGTCAAAACAAAACAGTCTGTAGCAATCTGATTTAAACGAATACTTCTGGAACTCCAAAAATTCTGAAAAACTAGGACAACCTAGATAATTTTTATATTGATCTTATGCAGAAAGAATTAGCATTTTATCACGTTCTGGGGAATTTTTGCAATTATTTTCGTGAGCACAAAGTTTCTGCTTTTTCAGCAAGGTCAAACAACTATCACCCAAGAAGATCCTATTGGTTCTACTTGGCACAAACACTAGTTAAAACACAAAAAACACAATCATAACAGTAGCATAATTGTGCTAATACTCAAGAACAAAAAGAAAAAAGCAAAAATAAATTTTATTCATTGGGTTGCCTCCCAACAAGCGCTATAGTTTTACGCCCTTAGCTAGGCATAAAGCAAGGATCTAAGTTTTGTCTTCCGAAGTTTTGGCAACTTTCGTAAGGGTTTTCTCAAACCCGAGAGGCTCTTTACGCTTCCCCAAATTCTCCAGAAAAGAAACCATCTTAAGATCCAAAATATCCAATCGCTTGTTGCAAGGGGTAATCAGAGTATTCATGCGATTGATACTACCATTGAAGTGTTTGAGGGGTTCATTATATTTCTGTATTTCAACCATATGTTTATGCAAATCACCAAGTTTGTCCAGCATTTTGGCTCCCTCGGGGGTAAAATGAAACCCCTTCTTTTGAGGTGGAATTCCCAAAATTCCCTCTAACATTTCATAGGCAGCATTGGCATCAAGTTCAATAAAATTTCCTTTAGCGGAAAAATCCAGAAGTTGTCTATGATGCAAAGCCAACCCTATGTAAAAATTACGAAGCAAAACCTTGGCGTCACCCTTTAAGTTGGAAATACGATATGATTCCATAATCCTATACCAGGCATCTTTCAAATTTTCTCCTTGTCATTGCTTGAAGTACAAGACTTCAAAATTTGGTGACAAAGGAGGAGTAGGGACGCTAGCCATTGAGACTAGAAAGCAAGAGAATGGCAAACGGAAAAGAGAGGCGAATAAAATGGCGAATTTTTGTGAAGTGGGGGAGAGGAAAACGAGAGGCAAATGGCAAATAATGTAAATTGCAAGGAGATGAGATTTGTGATTAGGAACCTGGTTATGTTGAAGATCCTCCCGGCAACAGCGCCAGAAATTCTCCTTGATGGTAGCTAGAACTACGTCGGTATTTCCCCAGAGAGGGAGGGATGATGTAGCACAGCGACGGTAGAGTATTTCTCTCAGTCATGAAACCAAGGTATCAAACCAGTAGGAGAACCAAGCAACACAACGTAAACAACACCTGCACACAAATAACAACACCTCGCAACCCGACGTGTTAAAGGGGTTGTCAATCCCTTTCGGGTAACGGCGCCAGAAAATGGCAAGCGGACGTGAGATAAATTGTAGTAGATTGAAATAATAGATCGTAAATAAAATAAAACACAGCAAGGTATTTTTGTATTTTTGGTTTAATAGATCTGAATAAAAATGTAAAGGAAAAGTAGATCGCAAGCAAATATATGAGAAAGAAGACCCGGGGGCCATAGGTTTCACTAGTGGCTTTTCTCGAGAAAAATAGCAAACGGTGGGTAAACAAATTACTGTTGGGCAACTGATAGAACTTCAAATAATTATGACGATATCCAGGCAATGATCATTACATAGGCATCACGTCCAAGATTAGTAGACCGACTCCTGCCTGCATCTACTACTATTACTCCACACATCTACCGCTATCCAGCATGCATCTAGTGTATTAAGTTCATGGAAAAACGGAGTAATGCAATAAGAACGATGACATGATGTAGATAAGATTCGTTTATCTATATGGCGGAAGATATAGATCTCGTCTTTTAATCCTTAGTAGCAACGATACGTACATGTCATTCCCCTTCTGTCACTGGGATCGAGCACTGTAAGATCGAACCCACTACCGGGCACCTCTTCCCATTGCAAGATAAATAGATCAAGTTGGCCAAACAAAACTCAAATATCGGAGAAGAAATACGAGTTTATAAGAGATCATGCATATAAGAGATCAAAGAAACTCAAATAACTTTCATGGATATAAGAAGATGTGACTGATCATAAACTCAAAGTTCATCAGATCCCTACAAACACACCGCAAAAGAGTTACATCATGTGGATCTCCAAGAGACCATTGTATTGAGAATTCAGTGAGAGAGAGAGAGAGAAATCCATCTAGCTACTAACTACGGACCCGAAGGTCTACAAAGGACTACTCACGCATCATCGGAGAGGCACCAATGGAAGTGGTGAACCCCTCCGTGATGGTGTCTAGATTGGATCTGGTGGTTCTGGACTCTGTGGCGGCTCGATGAATATTTTGACGCATGTTCTAGGGTTTCTGGAATATTGTGGTATTTATAGAGCAAAGAGGCGGTCCGGGGGCACCCGAGGTGGGCACAACCCACCAGGGCGTACCAGGAGGCCCAGGCGCGCCCTGGTGGGTTGTGCCCCCCTCGGGGCACCGCCCTGGTGCAACCAGGGCCCATTGCCTTTCTTCTGGCCCATAAAAAATCATCGTGGAGTTTTGTGGCATTTGGACTTCATCTGATATTGATTTCCTGCGATGTAAAAAACATGGAAAAAACAGCAGCTCGCACTTGGCACTATGTCAATAGGTTAGTACCAAAAAATGATATAAAATGATTATAAAACATCCAAGATTGATAATAAAACAGCATGGAACAATAAAAAATTATAGATACGTTGGAGACATATCAGGGGCGAGTTATGAGACATCCCCGCCGTCTCCCGCGCTGCCCGAGGCGTGCAACTGCCTCGCACGCGTGGCCGCGCCCAGCCAGCCTCGCGAGAAACTGCTGATTCGGCAGTTTCCGCCGGGCCAGGCTGCGGGCTGCTTTAAGGTCCGTGCGAGCCTCAAACCGCATGCAGCCCAGGCAACCAAATAGGCCACGCACATCCCGCGCGGGTCTGGTTGGGCTGCATGCGGCCAACCAAACACGCCCTAAGGGTCTCCCCATGGATGCAACTAAAGCGTATCTATTTACCCCCTATTGCAATGATCCGGGGAGAAGGGAGATAAGTACTTTCAGCACCGACATTTGTTTCCCATCTTCACACCAATAGTGACAACCTTCCGTCCAAAAGAGGCATATGTTTGATGGTCGACTTCACTCAACATCAAGAAGATTATCAAACATAAAGATATAAAGAGGATATCAAATCTTATTATCAAACGATCGTAAACATACTAGTGTTCCTCCATATCCTCGAGAACTAGTGAACCTACTCGCGCATCGAGAGTTCAAACATCACGGGATCAATCACGATGAACGTGGCGGTAGCATCGATGTAATACAAAAGTGAATCCACATCGGTTAATGTATTACAGAGAAGATGGAGATGGGATGGTGATAATGGAGACAGATGATGATGTCGTCTCGATTCGGCGGCGAAGTCCTTGGATCAATCCCCCTCCGGCATCCTTTCGGAGGTTAGGGTTCTTCATTTCAGGCGTGTTTCTTGATGCGTTCTGTCTCTCCCCCTTGATCCGTTTGTATTCGGGTAGAGTAGTTGACCAGGTGGAGGCGGCGGCGGGTGGTATGTCCGCTTGTACGAGCGCATGCGCTCATACCACACGTCGTCTTGTGCTCTGGAGTCCCCTGCATGAGTTGTTTCTTCTCCCATTTGTTCAACCTTTTTACGGTAGTGTTTTATCACATTAATTAGCGTGTTTCATTACCATAAATTGGCCTCCAAACAATTCTCGTGGATGATATCCTGGTGAAAACATAAAAAAGGGTGCGTGAACGCAATAAAATCCAAAGAATCCTACACTATGGAACGAAATAAAAAGGTTCAAATTGTCATAAACTGGACTCATCAACTCCCCTAAGCTTAGGGTTTGCTCGTCCTCAATAAAATGCCACAACTTGTAAGAAAGAGGTCAAACATATCTATAATTTTTTATTGTTTCATGCAATTGTATTGTCAATCTTGGATACCTTATATGACTTTTTGTTCTATTTTATATCATTTTCTGGGACTAATCAATTAACCCAGTGCCTAGTGCCGGTTGTTGTTTTCTGTTTGTTTTTTGTTTTCCAGAAAATCAGTATGAAACGGAGTCCAAACGCTACGAAACATTTTGACGATTTTTTTCTGGACAAGAGACCCTAAAAGCATCGGGAGGAGACCAGACGACGATCGAGGAGATGGCAAGGCAACAGGGTGTGCCCTGGGGGCGCATGTTACCTTGTGGGCTCCATGAGGCTCCGTCTGACCTAATTCCACTTCTATAAATTCTCAAATATTGGGACCAGCAGAGAGCCACCTGAAACCCTTTTTCCGCCATCGCAAGCTTCTGTTCTTCCGTGATCCCATCCGGAGGCCTTTTCTGGTACTCTGCCGGAGGGGGAATCGATCACGGCGGGCTTGTACATCATCCTCACTGTCTGGATAGTGGTCGATTGATGGAGTAATAGTAGTAGATGCAGGCAGGAGTCGGTCTACTTGTATCGGACGTGATGCCTATATACATGATCATTGCCGTGAATACGTCATAACTATGCGCATTTCTATCAATTGCTCAACAGTAATTTGTTCACCCACCGTATGCTATGTGTTCGAGAGAGAAGCCTCTAGTGAAAACTATGGCCCTCGGGTCTACCTTTATCATATTATAAAATCCAAAATACATGTGTTGCGATTTTATTACTTTTATTTTACTTTGTAATTTATCCATCTACCTATACAAGATTTGATCCTTGCAAGTAACGATTTCAAGGGGATTGACAACCCTCTTGCCCGCGTTGGGTGCAAGTATTTCCTTTTGTGTGTGTGCAGGTTTTGTTCACGAGGCTTTGCGTGATTCTCCTATTGGTTCAATAAACCTTGGTTCTCACTGAGGGAAATACTTATCTCTACTATACTGCATCTCCCCTCCTCTTAGGGGGAAATCTCAACGCAGCTCACAAGTAGCAACGCACTGCAAAATCCGCCATGCGGACGTGCCGATATTCCAGGCCGTCCGACCCCCATTTATTCTCGCAACCATTTACCTTAATCTCTTCAACCTCTCGATCTCGCCCCACAACACAATAAGCACACCAACAAGGACACATACAGAGAGGATATCTAGCCGCTCCAATGGTGCTCCCAGTGGCTAACGACGACGATGAGCGGTAGTTCACCTTGCGTCTCCCAATGGACACCCACATGATGTTGACGGACCTCTCGGTGGTGTACACCAATGAGCCGACCTGGGTGGAGAGCTCCATTAACACTATGGAGCAGTTACTTGCTAAGGACAAGTACAAAGTGGTCGTCTTCGACCTCGAGTACACTGGCGGTTGTGCCGGGTATTATCAGAAGATTATCGTCACTCAGTCATGTGTGTGCCATCATGCCCTCATATACCACTACTGCCTGGCCACAAGGCCTTACGAGCGCTTCGCCGGGTTTGTCAACAGCCACGACTATAGCTTCGCTATGGTGGAACCACCAATGATGTAAAGGTGCTTGAGACTTCGGGCTTGGCTTGCCAGAATCTTGTCCACATCCAGGGCCAGTACAGGGTATGGGGCAGTAAGAAGGAGAAGTACTCCCTGGTTGACCTTGTCATAGCCATCACCGACCCCTACTATAGAAACATGAAGGATGACTCCAACAAGAATAAGCCTACCTCGCACAGGGCCTGTGTACATAGACTATATGATGATCACGTCAAGTATGCAGCCAAGGACGCGTACACCAGCTACGAGATGTACAGGCGAATCATTGACATGTGGAAGTGCCTCCGTCCTGCTCCGGGCGAGGGATCGGGCCACAAGCATATCAGTAGCGGCAAGCGTCACAAGAAGTAGATGATTTGATGATCATTTCTCCTAGTTTATTATGCATGTAATTGTTTATTGAGCTGCGCAAATGTTATGTGTAGTCAGTTATGTAATTGGATATTTAATTTGTTTATGCAATCATGTTCTTATAAGTATATATGTTGTTGTTCTGTAGAAAAAGTATAAATTTTGTGCAGACAGAGCAAATCGCATCACATACGATTAAACTACACGTCAGTGATGATTTCAACAATCACAGACAATTGTTTATCAGCAAGCGTTTGCCCACAACTTATTAGCAGGAATCATCTGTGTTATTATTATTATTATTATTCCCACATAATTCTGATTACTGGCCTGTTTGCCGAGTATCGCACACATTTTGTTACGCTGAATCGTTTGTGTTCTTCTGGATCATCACAAACAGTTCATGTGGGTTACCTGTATGTCGTCTGTCGCACACATCTGGATCTAGGCAACCATTTGCGTTATTTTGGCTCATCACAAACAGTCATACGAATTAACTGTATGCCATGTATCGCACAAGCAACTCTTATATGAATCATGCTTGATAGATCAACCATCGCACACAATTCATTTTATTGGTGAGGATTTTATTACCATACCGTTTGCGATTCTTACATCGCACACAGTTTGGTCTAATGGTCTCCGATACATGTGTCATCTTAGGACCTTCCTGTTGTAGTGGTAAATTCACTTTGTAAGAACTCCATAAAAAAATCAATCAAGCTTCTCTCAAGAATCCAAAGGAACACTATCTCTGTCACAAGAATAGGAATTTGGTGAAAGAGATGATCTTGAGGAGTAGGGATTCAAGAAAGGGGGGCTTCTTGTTTTTCAAAAAACAAGAAGTAAACCAGGGAATCACTCAACACTTCTTTATTTTTCTCTTGCCTTGGATTACCTTCCTCTATGTGGTTGATGGGTTGAGTGGAGTGGAGTGGGATGTGTTGGAGTGGAGTGGTTGCAATGAGTGGAATGAGTTTTGAGGGTATGGGATGGATGCTTTGATCCACAAAGGGGTTTGGTAGAGAATATATAAAGGAGATCCAAAACATAGTTGTCACACAAAAAAGTAGCATAGGATCGAACGCACTAATAGAAACCTAGTGGGAATACCAAACCAGTTCAAATAAATTTGATGACAAGGTAGTGTACGAAAACCAGAAGAAATACATCACTAGGAGGTACCGATGGTGAATGAGAAGTGGTTATAAACACAAAAAGGAAGCACTTTCCTACTATGATAGAATGGCTCAGAAGTACTGGTAAAATAGATTGCTCAGTAGTACCATACAAAACAGAGTCTCTGCGAGATTTGAGATATCTACAAAAAAAGCGCTAGCCATAGCTTGGAAGTTTGGATGAAAAAAGCAGAGGCATCAAACTTATACCATGAGTAAAGAGAAGCAAATCAAGACGACTCAGAAGTGCCAACCAAAATAGGAGGTTTTTGTCAAAGTGGATTATAGGGGTCTATAGTTTGGAAACAACAAGATGGTGGTTCTAACAGTTGAGTATGGGTTTGATCTCTAAGCATGAATAACCCTACCTAGCTGGACAGTACTAGCAGAAAATCTTCAAAAGTACTGTGGCTTAGAGAATTAATTCAAAGATGGCTAGGGAGTGGATTTTGGGATAGCTTTGGCTGAGGCTCTGTTCTTGGAATTCAAACCCAAAGTCTTTGCTTGCACCCCTGTCCTATACTCAATATGAATCTTGAATTCGCCAAAATACCTAGGAAGTTCAAATGATGAGCTTGATGAGGTCAACAACTAGAAAGTCTGTTTGTAGGGTCACCAGTCATGTCCTACTTATAGGTTATAGCCATGGACCGGTATATGAAAATTAGTCCAAAGTCCTGAAATAAACTCATTAAAATGATTAGTTCTCTCAGATGGTTTTGTCATTAATCATCAAAAGTAGAGTATTATTGAGATGCACTTTCAAGCGGGTGAAGAAGACGAGGGTAGCTATCGCGGAGCCGAGTGGGGGGTCGTAGTAAATCAAGCACCGTTGCTGCAGAGCCGGGGACGATAGTGTTGCAAGCGGTGGTCATGGTTCTACGAGATCACCGGCGGGGGCAGAGGGGGTGTTGCGAACTTGCCGGCATGCGCTACAAGCGCGGTGATAGGGCGATGCGAGTGTGTAGCAGAGACACTTCGAGCGAGCTAGCAGGGCGGCGGGTGCAGTGACAAGGCGATGTGAGTGGCGAACAAGGGCGTTGCGAGCAGGCGGTGTGTCCAGCGGAGCTATGACCAGCGACGCATGGCCGATGGCAATGCTACAAATGGAGCACGAAGTGCAAGGTGTGACAGCCAGCGATGTCGCGACCCCTAGCCGGCGATGCTGGAAACGGTCAACGATGATGTTGCAAAGCTCGATGTTAACCCAACCGTCGCAGTAGAGCAACACAGGGGCCTTATGATTCCTTACATCTTCGACAACAAGGCATGCGGGAGAGTAGAGACGCGTGCAAAGTGAGAGGGGAACGGGCGCCCACTGATCCACATATTACATGCAAGGGCGATCGGACGGCTGACTCCCAAAGCGACCGATCCCTTGCTTCCGTCGGTCGACCGACGCCTAGCGTCATCCTTAATAAACAAGGATTAGACAGCATAACGTGCATATGCATGTGACTAAGAGATCATCACATGGGGTGATTAAACTGGGACAGTGGCTCAGTCTTGCTTCTCAGGCAAACAACGGCCCCCCATCACCCAAATCTCCAAATGATCCACTATTTTAGTTCTTCGTCAGTCTTCACCTCCACGCGTGGGATGCGCGTGTGTGTAGCAACTAGCAAGTGCTCAGTAACACAAATTGCTTTCATTTCATCGAAGGATTTAAATTGGAGGAGGGGAGGAGCTCAATTTTTGGACTAAAATTACCATAAAATTCGTACTAGTTGCCAAGTCCAAGGCTGAATTGCGTATTGACCGACAATAACTTTTGGTGGGCACACCGTCGCCGTCCGCCGCCGGTTCAACGGCGGTGGAGCACATGCCCTTCTCCCTGCGCCGCCTCCTCCGTCTCCTCCGCGACATCATGACTCTTCCCGCCGCGGACGACGCCGCCGTCTCCGAAGGCGAGCGGCGTCAGTGGGAGCCGCCGTTCGACGCTTCCAGGCCGGCGCCGCCCATCTCCTATCCCATCACCGACCTCGCCGCGCTCGCCTCCCGCTCCTACCTCTCCGAGGACTCCAACTTCCACCTCCCCTTCAACCGCGCCTCCACGCCGCTCCCCTCCCCCGGGGCGCCGCTCCCGCCGCGGCGGCGCCTCCTCGTCTGCCATGACTTCCAGGGTGGCTACCGCGACGACGCGGCGCCGCAGGGCGGCGCTAACCCCGATGCCTACGCGCTCTGGCATTGGCACCTCGTCGACGTCTTCGTCTACTTCTCTCACTACCTCGTCACTCTCCCGCCGCCATGCTGGACCAACGCCGCGCACCTCCACGGCGTCAAGGTTTGTTTTCTTGTCTCCACGCATGGTCTTACCGGCCTTGTTCCTGCTTGCTTCTTGACTTCGCTCAAGTGGTCGTGTAATTTTGCTTTGCCGGTTTTTGAGCCAAGGTTTTGGGAACGTTCATCACAGAGTGGGATAAAGGTGCAGAAATCTGCAGGGAGATGTTTGCAACACAGGATTCAGCACAGATGTATGCCGAGAGGCTTGCAGAGCTGGCTGCTGCCTTAGGCTTTGATGGCTGGCTGGTAATCTTTACATGCTATATATTATTAATTTGGGGTTCTGATTTCTGAAGCTATACAGTACTTGGTGAAAGAAAGGATACATTTTTTTCACAATATGATCCCCATGCAAATTGGATTTGAGGAACTTGATATACATGAGAGAGTGAAATGTTCTCGTTTTGTGACTAAATTGGACCACTACGGAGTAATTTATTCGCCATAAGAATTCTATCTGATCTATGCTGCCGTTCTTGGAGATATGTCTGTTGCTGATGCTGAATTATCTTTCAGATCAACATTGAGGTTAAGCTCGACATTCAGTTCATCGATAACCTGAAAGAGTTTGTCAATCATCTAACCAAGAGAATGCATGCTGCTGTTCCTGGATCTTTAGTCATATGGTATTTCCTACTGTGCAATAAGCATGACTGGTTTTACTTGTGAAACTTGTTTTATGAACTATTTGGCGTCTTTGACTTGGCCCTACTACAGGTATGATGCAATTACCGTGGGTGGCGATCTTGACTGGCAGGATAAGCTCAACGAGCATAACAAGCCATTCTTTGATTTGTGTGATGGCTTATTTGTCAATTATACATGGAAGGTAACCCTCTTTTTCTTTTCTGGTCCCCCGCAATATCTCCTTAATAATTACCTGAAAAAATTGGGATGATTTTGGTAGGAAAAATATCCACGAGATTCAGCTGCAGCTGCTGGTGACCGGAAGTATGATGTGTACATGGGTATTGATGTTTTCGGCCGAAATACTTTCGGTGGTGGGAAATGGAATGTACGTGAAATCTTCTCTCTTTTTGGTTCAACTCACGATTCTTGCTGCAGTGTATTGCATTCCTTCCTGTCTGTACTCTGCTTCGAAACACTGGCAACTAAATTAGTAAGGTATTCTGAGTGTAGCTCAACAATTGCCCTGCATATTAAGTGTTAAATAGATACATACTCCAATGCTGAATGCTCAAGTGTTGTAAAACATGCTGGCTATACAACATTGATTGAATGCTACAGTAATGTAGTAGATCAGCCTTTCTAACTATTTTGCACGAATGCAAATGCATTCTATTAAACTGTCAACTATCTATTTTGCTAGACAAATGTTGCCCTTGATCTACTTAAAAAAGATGATGTCTCAACTGCCATATTTGCTCCTGGATGGATATATGAAACTAAGCAACAGCCTGACTTTCAGAGTGCACAAAATCGGTAACGTACTGCTAACACTCTCCTAAGTTCTGATATACTTTTTGGAAGTATTCACCCAGTAATAGTGCAGCTGGTGGGGCCTCGTTGAAAAATCATGGGATGTTCCTCGGAGCTATCCAAAACGATTACCCTTCTACTCAGATTTTGATCAGGTACATCTCCAGTGATTATTACTGTAGCATTAATTATCAGAATATTGTTATCAATTATACTGGCTGCAGAAGTCAGTACATAACCATACTCAGAATATAATTAATGATCGAATCTGCATCTTAGGCATGTCATATGATGTTGAAGTGCTTTACAAAACCTCTAACCCCAGGAATGACGATACAGTGATTCTCGATGCTGACTTTTTAGAATGAATAGCTATTTAAACCGTCCATGTTCTAGTAGTAGTTCCTAAGTGCTCATTATTCAATCTACTTGTTCAGCAGGTGTACTTATAGCCATGTCTCATATACTACAGTGTGGTAATATATATACTGCTTTATCACTTTAAGTATATATTTACAGTGCCAATATTAGCACAATGTGCAATGATTTGATATGCAACAATTGATACCTAATACTGAGTTTACCTAGTGGAATAGTATATTCTCCTTTTTATATTTTTATATTAAATGGCTTTAAACTTTTGCTTTCCTCCAGGGTCATGGTTACAAGGTCTCCTCTGAAGGTCTACAAATCTCAGGTGATCCATGGAACAATATTTCTTGCCAGAGTTTTCAGGTACTATACTGCCAACAGATCCTGATGGATCATGTCTTTTACATACATGTTCACACTCTACACCTTGACACAAAATGATTAAATCTAAAAGCACCTTATACATGCTGTGTTGCATGGTTTGAATTGAAATTTCCTACCTGAGTGATACATTGATCATTTAGCACTTCTTTCTCTGCACCTCTATAAAATATGATATGTTACCAGAAAGAGTTTAAACTGCAGGGGTGAAACTATGTTTGAAAAATGCCATTGCCTGTGCCCACCTCTAAAAATTGCTGCAACTTCTTTGTCAACCCATCCTGAACTAACGTGTCATATGGCCCCTTCTTTACCAGCCTATGCTTAAGTACACTGGAGATGAAGTTCAACCACCAGTACGAACTTCTATCAAGTAAGCTCACCGTTAAGTTTAGATATAAATATGTGTGCCTTGCATTCTTATTATTTTCCATTTCTTATGCTAGAACTAGAAAGGCGTACTACTTTGTTGGGCAAGCAGACTGGCTGTTTGTTATTTGTTGTGCTAATTGAACTTGTGCTTCCTTTATGTGTCTTACCACCGAGCACGCAATTTTTATTTTCCTTCTATATACATGTCATATTATCACTTCTACAGCCTTTTCCAATTTATGACCATATTTCGCTGGTTGATGCATAGTTTCAAGGATGATCCGTACAGTGGAGGGGATTGTGTGACAGTCCAAGGAAGTCTCAGGCAGAATGCAATTTTCTCAGAGCAGCTTTTTAATGGAGGACTTTCCATGGAAGATGGATATGTACATCTCTTTTATTCGGTGAGAAAATATCTTCCAACTGATCATTCACTTCACTCCCAATCACACTACACAAATGTTTCTTGTTATTTATTAATAACATTGACACGAGGTCCCTAAGTGCCAAGGAAAAGTATGTCCATGCTAACACTACATGCACACCCTTACCTTACTGATCTGCTTTTTCAATAAGCTCTTTTCTTCTCAGCAAAATGACAAAAGTTCCTTCCTGGTGATTGATTCAGGTCAACGCTGAAGCAAACTCTGATCTAGGATTGTCCCTAGACTTTTCATCCAGAAACAAGGAGAATACCTCAATTCTCATTGCAGAGGACATAGTGACATTCAGTAGAAAGAAACAGCATCGCTTGTACAGCTCCTATGTTCAATCTGATAAGGTAGAACCACATGCTCCAGATAACCAAAACTGGGTCATCTACCGAGCAACTGTCCAGTCCAGTGCCAGCTACACATTGATTGGCATCAACATCGTCTGCACACTGAAAACTAGTGGCAAAATCAATTCGGAAGCAGATGAAGATGAAAGCTCAGAGGAAGATGCAAATAGGTCGTGGCCTTACCATGCATCACTGGGCCACATAAGCATCCGGAACATGGACGAAAACACACAGTTCCCTTCAGCAGAATCATGGGTGACTGAAGGCAAGTACATCTCTTGGTCAAATAATTCCAACACATCTAAGCTTCTGAGTCTGAAAATTAGCTGGAAGCTGAATACCAGCCATCAAGCATCGTTCATGAAGTATAACATATATGTGGAGAAGTTGATTGCGGATTCAAGTGCCAAGGCTTCCAGAAGCTTTCTTGGCGTCGCAACTGTTGAAGCTTTCTATGTGTCAGACCTCCAAGTTCCTGATGAAGTCACCAGCCTGAAATTTATCATTCAAGCATGTGGGCGTGATGGCAGTCGCCAAGGACTCGAGGAATGTCCAAAGTTATTTTTGGTGCCAGTTGAGTAGTTGAGACTGGTGTGTAACATGGATACAATTACAATGTAACAATTCATTCCATTACCATATTTCATTTTACCCAGAAGGAAGGAATAAAGAAATAAATCGATCGGGTTGGTGTGAGAAGCTGCTGTGAACTTGTGATCCTATTTACTTGAATTGTCTCTTGAAATTACCAGTAAGCTGGTTGCTTATTATACAAACGGTGCTTATTTAGCTTGTGGAGAAACCTGTGTTTAATGTTTAGAAAATGTGGAAGCTCTTTGGGATTCACTTCAACTCCAGCAGGGTAGGTGTTGAGGGAATCCAGGAGCAAATGGGGTTGGTGGCGGATCTGAAATCTTGAGCCCAGAACGACTCCCCAGCAGAGCAGATGGTCAGAGAGGAATTCAGCCTGTGCTGGTTGAGAGAGGCCAGGTTTAGAGCCTCCAGCTCCCTCCAAAGCCTGAAGGCATCACTCCAATCCAATTTGCAGCGGTTTCAAGTGGATGTGGAGACTGGAAGCATCTGTGTTCTTTTAGCCACCACACCTGTTTGATATCCATCCAAACAACATGGTTTAAAACGAGGCCGTTTCTAATTTTTCATATTCATCAGAAACCCAAAACTTAGCCACAAGTTCATAATCAATGCCCAGTGTAGAGCCAGAAAAGGATAATTTCCAAGATATTGTTAGTAGTAACTACACAATCCTTTTTTGAGAACAACAACTACACAATCAAAGAGCAGGTGATGGATGCACAGTTTCAGTTTCTGAACAAAAGACAAGATCAGGTTTCCCCTTTTCAGATTGCCCATGGTCATCATTTTGTTATGAGATACTAAAACCTCAACTTCTGAAGGGACTTGTATTTTCTATATGGAAGAAATAAAGGCTCGAGTCACTCCCTCTGTAAACTAATATAAGATCTTTTAGATCATTAAAGTAGTGATCTAAAAGATCTTATATTAGTTTAGAGAGAGCTCTATGGAGCTGGTTGAGTAAACTCCGCTGTTGGTATACTGCCAGATCTTTCAGGGCAACCATGACATTGGCCTGGTTAATGCCTAGCAATCTGCTCTAGCTCATACCAAAACTTCATCACAGCTGGGGTAAAATTCCTTTCAAGTTAAGCTTGAGAGTACGGCCATCCCACGCTTCAGAATTCGTGGAGCGCTGTTGATTGCGGATGTGGTAAAGGGGCCAATACTGAACAGCTAGGGGGACAGATGCCAAACCAGGTACTAATCAACAGATTATTTCAGTTACTTTGTTGGAGAATCCAAAATTTGGTATTGGTGCATTGCAGAGCCTTTCATCTAAACTAATTTGTCAACATTCTGGTGAGGCTCTGGCACTTCTCAGTAGAGGTAATCATGCAGCATAACAGAAGGTTTATTAAGATACCGAAGCGAAACTGAACTAGTACATTTAAAAGAAGAAGAAATAGCATCACATATAATGCTAAATTGCTAATACCCTTGATGCGGCCTGCCTGTAGAGAACAAGAGAATTGTACCACAGGCCAATGGATATATACTTGCCACGCAGACTGGAATAGGAGAAAAATGTTTTTTTTCTTTCATTTGGAGGATACAATCTTCATTATATATATCACAACACTGCACTTAAAAATATGATTACATGATCTTCCTATGTCTTATAGATGCATACTCCTAATATAATACAGTAAGTACAAAACACAACAGACAATTTAACTATACAAATCATCTTCTTCAGCTGCCGTGGCAGAGGATGCGAAAGGATCTGTCACGGCGGTAGTGCCTGTTGCTGGCTGATCAGCGAACCGGAACTCACTGCCGAAACCGCGGGACTGCTGCAGCGTCTGAGCAAAGGCCTGGTATTTGCGAATATCAGCGTCGCTCACACTCCGGCGTGCATATCTCATGCTCTCCTCGAAGTGAGCAGCCTTGATCTCGTCCACCTCGTCTTCCTCCATGGCTTCAGGGTTTTCCTTCAGCCGCCTCTCCTTTTCCATGTCCTTCTCAATGTTCTCTCTGATGGCGTATTTGCACGCACGCTGGCAGATTTCCGTGATGTCTGCGCCGCTGAACCCTTGCGTGTATTTGGCGAGCGCATTCAGGTCGACGTCCTTGGCCACAGGAGACTTCCTAAGGCAGGCCCTGAAGATCTGGAGCCTGGATTCAACGTCAGGCAGAGGAATGTAGATAAGCTGATCAAGGCGCCCCGGCCTAAGCAAGGCAGGGTCTATGATGTCTGGCCTGTTGGTGGCGCCGATGATGAACACGGTTTTCTTGGCATTCATTCCGTCCATCTCGGTGAGAAGCTGGTTCAGCACCCTATCAGCGGCACCTCCGGCATCGCCTACACTGTTTCCTCTCTGGGTGGCAATCGAGTCGAGCTCATCGAAGAAGAGGACACATGGTGCCGACCCCCTGGCCTTGTCGAAAATCTCACGCACATTGGCCTCGCTCTCACCAAACCACATGGTAAGCAGCTCCGGTCCTTTGATGCTGATGAAGTTAGCCTGGCACTCATTAGCAATCGCCTTGGCCAACAAGGTCTTGCCACAGCCCGGAGGGCCGTAGAACAGAACACCTTTGGAGGGAGACATGCCAAACTTCTCAAACTTCTCTGGGTACTCCACCGGATACTGGACGGTCTCCTGCAGGTCCCTTTTGACACCCTCCAGACCGCCAATATCTTCCCAAGAGACATTTGGAACTTCCACGACAGTTTCACGAAGGGCGGAAGGGTTGCTTGTCCCTAGTGCAATCTTGAAATGGTCGTTGGTGACAGCCATAGAATTCAGTATCTCCGCATCAATGGTGTCATCCTCGAGGTCGATAACATCCATCTTCTCGCGAATGCACTGGAGAGCAGCCTCGGTACAAAGGGCGGCGAGATCAGCGCCGACATACCCATGAGTGTCCCTCGAGACATGCTCCAGTTCAACATCTTCAGCTAGCTTCATGTTTTTGGTGTGAATCCGAAGAACCTCAAGCCGCCCAACTTCATCGGGGACTCCAATGTCGATCTCCCGGTCAAACCTCCCGAACCTTCTGAGAGCAGGGTCGATGCTGTTTGGGCGGTTGGTAGCGCCCATGACAATAACATGTGCACGGGACTTAAGCCCATCCATGAGAGTGAGCAGCTGCGAAACGATACGCCTTTCGACCTCTCCGTTGGTCTTGTCTCTCTTTGGTGCTATGGAATCGATCTCATCGATGAAGATGATGGCCGGCGCATTCTTCTCGGCCTCTTCAAACGCCTTCCTGAGGTTGCTCTCGCTCTCTCCAGCCATCTTCGACATGATCTCCGGGCCATTGATCAGGAAGAAGAAGGCGCCTGTTTCATTAGCCACAGCTCTGGCAATGAGGGTCTTGCCGGTCCCAGGTGGCCCATACAGCAGGATGCCCTTTGGAGGCTTCACACCGATGCACTTGAACAGCTGGGGGTGGCGCAGTGGGAGCTCAACCAGCTCTCTGATCTGGGCCATCTGCTTCCTGACTCCGCCGACATCGTCGTAGCCGACGTCGTCGAGCCTCTCCTCGTCCTCCCGCTTGACAGGCTCGCCGTCACAGAATATCTCCGTGTCAGAGGCGACGATGCAGTACTCCGCGGGGTCGGTCTCCACAACCTTGAACTCCACGCTCGTCATGCCGCCTCTCACCAGGAACAGGTCTCCTTTCCTGAGAGGACGATAGGCCTCGAGGAAGTAGGGTCTCAGGAAGGCTTCGAACAGGTTTCCGGCGATCCCTTCGACGGTGTCGTCGACGGGGAGTACGTGGACACGCTTCCCGTATTTGACGTCCGGGCACTGATGGACGGAGACGACGTCGCCCAGCCGGACCCTCAGGTTCTTCCGGACGACCTTGTTCATCCGGACCTTGGTCTTGTCGCAGGTGTCGTCTGGAAGCAGAATGCAGACCGTGTCCTTCCGCTTCTTGCCCTTAAGCAGGACGATGTCGCCGTGGAAGAGCTCGAGGCTGTCCATGGTGTCCGGGTGCAGGGCGACGGTGGAGTTCTCGTCGTTGGTCGCCTCGTCGACCACCAGCCGGTTCGGCGACTTCTTCCTCTCCAGGATCGCCGTGGAGTAGTCCTTTTTCCCGCTCGCGTCGCCCTGGCTCGCCATGGGATGGGACGTGCGTTTGAGTCGATTCGATTCGATTGTTTTCTTTGGGAAAGTGGGTAAACGATCCTTGGATCCTTGGTCTCGCGCTGCGATGTGAGGAGGAAGTTGAGGGGATCGGCTGACCCTTTATAGCATCTTGCTCCGTGTTCCTGGAGTAGGGGGTTTGTGTCGGAGTTGTATAGTCCGAGTTGAAAGGGAGGAGGAATCCGGCGTCCCGGCGGAGTGGATCTTCTCCGGCCATGGGGAGTGAACGAGAGTCCAGTCCAGGTAGGAGACGGTCGATCGAGGAGGACTCGGTGTCAGGCTCAGGACCCTGCTAATCTGAACCTGAAGATAACTGAAGAAATTTGACAGCGAGACACGGATTGAAGAAACGGCGCAGGAAGAGAACAATTCGATGGACGGCTACGATTGAAGCCCACCAGATCAGCGAACGGCTCACGTCGACGCTCAGCTCCTCTGTTTACCGTCCGACAAATTTGACAGTTAACTGAAGCTTGCTCGCTGCGCTTCAGTTAACTGCCGTGGGTCATTTCCTGCCCATAAGTAGCTCGCGCGTCCCGTGGATCAGGCATCATCTTTTTCTTCAAGTATTGTAACTAGCTCTAGAACCCTAGCTACTTGGTAGAATTAGATCGGTCCAAGAGAACTTGTATCCGTGACATAATTCGGGCTATCTGAAACCCAATCACTCCTCTGTTTCCCCTGTTCTCTTGAGTATCTTGTTTGTTTGCGCTCGAGTTGATCTCAGTTCATATCACTCGGGAGAAAGAGAAGCGGGTGCCTCGATCTAGCGTCGGTATAGGTGATGAGTGGGTAGCAGGATGCGGCGAAAAGAGAGGGGAGTGTGCTCTAAGCTTTGCAAATATCCAATATGCAAATCATAATGGTTGTGCGTCGGTGCGCATTTCGGCATTTTCCTGTTTGCAAGCTCCAGCTTTAGGCAGTTCTTAGTGTTTTGCGTTGATAATCTGCTGTAATATGCATTTGTTTGTTTTATTTTCTACTAGAACTAAGGCTCAAGATCCAACTTTGAATGAACAAAGTCATCTACCGCCCAAAATAAAATTACTACGACCAACAACCAACTTTGAATTAACAAAGTCATCTACCGGGCCAAAAAGCAACAAACAAAACGGACAAGGATACAATGTGTTGTGCAAAGCATCAATCAGATAGCAATCAAAGTGTCAAAAACGTTCTTATATTATGGGACGGAAGGAGTAGAGACTAAAGCACGAGCACTGCTTGAGGTCGATGAAGCCCTCCGCCAGAAAACAAGCAAAAATCACACCCATAATCTATTTTTCTCCCCATTTCCTGCCTCGTCACCTGCATCCAAACTTGATGGCGTTTACAGGCCACATCACACCCAAAGATAGAGGAATTCAAGACTAAAAACTGGATACAACATGGCGCCCTGGTCCGGTCACCCTTTCGGGTCTGGTGGAAGAATCAGGATGCCAGCAAAACAAGCACAGATTGTCAAGATATAGAAAAAGTCATGGATGGGAGTTTTCAGCAACACAATTGGTTAATAGGCCGATCCGATAGCACAACAGATTTCAATGTAGCATATCTAAGTAATTACATTGCACCTGTCAGCCCAGGTACAGGTATGCTCTAGAACTTGTCTATGATGATGCCATCTCTGACAACCTCATACGCATCGCGGCTGCGGGTCTTCTTCATGCCGGCAGTGAAATGGACCTTTGAGCCCTCGGTCTTGATGGAGGTCACCTTGGTCCATACAAGCACCTTGGTCTTCATGCCCTCGATGTCGGAAAGCTTTCCCTTCTCGAGGTAGCCGGTCACACAGGTGAAGAACCGCACCACCGATGAGTCCTTGTACCCGACGTCACAAGCTGACGGGATGTACACTGTCAGCTTCTTTGTCTCTTCATTGAACTCGTAATTAGTTGTGTCCCGTGGGAAGAGGCCTGCTGGCATATCATATTCTTTGAGAAGATCTGGTAATGCTTTCTGCAGCTTCCCTGCGACCAAGACACGTTGTACTCAGGTCAGCAAACGTTAGTGTTTTTGCAGAAAAAGGTCAGTAAACATAGGAAATTTCAGCCTTTTCAACATGCAAAAGCTTTTGCCTATTTTGCTTGCTTCAGAAGCATTTTTTGTTGCAAGACAATCGGACAGAGAGAAAGGAACAAAACAAGGCGGCTATGCCTCTAAATAGATGGGGAGCCAGAGTAAGACCATGAGCACAATCCTCAAGGTAATCTCTCATGAACGCCTTCCTCGCAATGCAGATGGACCCTTAATAGTATTACTTTACATAGATGTGACTTAATTCATGGTTACCAAAACTGTCATTTTGAGCAATCAAAATATGTCACCTGAAGGACTGAAATTGATGTTTATTTAAAGCAAACAAAATAATACAACAAATGGGTTACCGATAAGGGCATAAACTCATCAGAGAGTTGTAGGATGATTCTGGCATGCCTTTGGTATTCAAGAATACATCATCATGATAGTGCTTTGTTTCTAGTGAACACAATTAAACCCACACTTTTGGTTATAACATAAGGGAACCAGCATTAACTGGGTACTAGGTCACAGGACATGTGAAATATGAGTGGATATTTTCCTGCAAGGCACCACTAGTTCACTAATCAAAACCTTGTACACCTCCAAAAACTAACAAATGCTGCCCCTTCCAGATTTACTCCAATAAAATAAACAATCTGCTATTATTATTTTTCCCAAAAACAGATGGTGCATAACTGGTACGTGATATATTTTCAATTATCTGAATATGTCTTGGTTTTCTCTTACTCCCTCCATTTCAAAATAAGCGTCCTTTTAGCCCCTCCAAGTTTTGTCAAAATAACTGTCCTACACTTCCAAAGTTCCAATGCAATTTTAGCCAATGTCTTCCTACTTGCCCTTAAAAATGTCAAAAAAAAGAGTGTGCTTGCAAGGCCTTGCTTTGTGGAGGAAAAGGAGAACTTAATGGCTTTGTGAGGAAAAAGAGATGGGCCATATAGACATGTCACCAACACTCTAAATTTGTGTGGCCAGCTCTAAAAGACTAAAATATACATCTTTTTATCATTCTGAAACGGAGGGAGCACATGTTAGCGCCTTAAAATTATAGATGGTCATTGCTCAATATTACTAGCGTACAGCTTTCAGAAATATCAGAAACGTAAATAAACCACAACCACATACAAATCACAATTCTAAGAAGTCCCATTTAGTTATGAAGTGTAACGAGCATTGCTATTTTCTATCCATACTAGATATCAATGTGCATCAGCTAATGAGCCTCATCAAAATTTATATACTAAGAAATACATTGTGCCATACTTATAAAGTTACAATAGTTAACTTTTAAATACTGCTGGAGTGTTGTACCAGCAGTATACCATATAGTATATCGTATGGATATTTGCTATAACATAGTTTGCCATTAGGAAATACAGAATAGACATTGCATACCTTTGATCTTGTTCACCATCCATTTAGCTCCCCCGCCAATACTGGAAGAGACCGACTGGATTCAAAATGTAGATAATGTTATGTTAGAAGCTGAACTGCATATAGAGCTTTGGGTTACCTATAAGCAGGATCTGGAAATACAACGTAAATCATCAAAACAGTGGGAGATGCTTCACATAGTACATTCATATTGATACTGAAAAAACATTGAAGTAAGATAAGTTACTGGAAAATAAAAATCTTCCAATGCTACAAACCTAACAGCAGAACATAACAGAGGTAACTAGTATTATCACTAATGTGCAACGCTGCGGACATGTGTATTTGGTAGGAAGCACCACACCAAAATAGCCTGACACACCTTCAGGGGTGATTTTCGTACGGGTAGATAAACTCATTTATAACGATTCATTAGCTTAGATTCCAATATACAAAATTTAATAGCATGGTTTTGCTTGTCTTTCATGGATTATTCCTCGAGTCAAAAGTCTTAACAATCATGTCAGAGTTTCAGGAATCAGAATGTGAGGTTACCTGACCTGGTAGGATGAGCTGGAAACAATAAGTATTTATTGGTTCTTTAGTTATACTTATGCTATAGGAAAGTGGTTAAGAATTTCCTCTGTTGTGTCAATCAGTAGCCATTTGTAACTCTATGAAGGAAACCATGGACATCCTTCATATAATAAATACTACAAGTTTAAATACACATGTAGCAAAGAAACATCGAGCTAAACATCTTTAGTATGGCCCAAGAGATAAAGTGGAGAGAGAAGGTCTTGCACATATTATCCTGTCTATATTGGTACTGGAAACATTAAATCGCATGAGATAGACCGAATAGGCGAATGCATATTCACGCACTAGTACAGCCTAACATAAATGATAAATCGACTACCCATGCGAGGCTACAGGTAGACCCTGCCTTCAAGGTTCAAGCTAAATCACATCTTTCCGTGTAAACCCAATCTAGTTGAGTCAATTACCAAGGAACTTCAACACTGGTTGGAGAATTATGACACAATAAATACATTACTTAGATCTAGAAGCAATCTCCCAGATGAAAACCCTCGAAAGATAAAGACGGAATCCTATTTCCGCGGCACAAGGAAACGAATTAATCTAATACAATGCACAAATCGAAATTATCCATCCTCCTGGACATCTCGGATCCCGTGGCAAACCCAGGCGAATAATCCTCGATTTAGTCTAGCTCATCCTCGATTTAGCGGCTAAGCGCCGGCGCAGACGGCGGAGCCCTTCCTAGTGTAAACGCAGTGCAGGCCAGGGATTGGAGTGATTACGTTGAGGTCGTCGCCGATGGAGTCGATCTCCTTGCTGGCCCTCTTGCTGAACCAGTAGCTCCCCACCTTGTTCAGAACCTGGTCCATCTCCCCCTCCTCTCCTCTTCCCGGCCCCGAATCCGAACCCCCAGTCCGCCTCGAATCGGCCGGATTCGGTTTGGATCGCCGGAATCGGAGGAAGCGATGGAGTTGAGAGCGCTGCCGCGACCTACCGGACTTTATCTAAGCTTTACAGTGACGACGAGGCTAGTCGTGCGGCGGTGTCGCGGAGATATCGCGGCTGTGCACGCGGTGTATGGACTTGGGCGTATGCAAGCCGGTCAATGATGCGTTGAGATTCGTGACCGTGGGGGTGGTCTGTGGACCGGGTCTTTCTGGTAACGACTTTGTCTGTTTTTTCCTCTCCAAGTTGACGGCGTCAGGTTAGCATATGATTGTGGGTGGCACGTCACGGGATAGAGGAGGCCACGAAACTGACGTGGTATCCTCTGAGGCTCCAACCTACCACGCCGGATGAAAAAGGTTTTCCCTCGCTTTTTGTATTCCAAAGCAACCATCCGATACATTCAACGATAGGTGTTGGGACGGAAGCAGCACAAGCACGCCCAAAAAAAAGAAAAAGAAAAGAAAAAGAAATAAATGTCGATAATGGCGGATCGACAAAAATGACAAAGCCTCGCGACCGCTGCGTCCACCGAAGATCGCCCACCAAGCTCCGAGACTCCGAAGCGCCGGTACCAATCAACACCTTCAAGAAGGAACGCGACGATGACGACGCTGCTGCCAATGGTTTCCCCCGGTACGCGGCGAGGAGAGAGGAAGGGTAGCCCCGACGCCCTCCAGGAAGGTCTGGCGGCACCCTCAAGCGCCACCGCGTCGGTGTCGGCCAAACCAACAGGGATTTCTCCCGATCCCATCCTCTACCTCAGGCACTTCGGAGCTCGCCACCAAACCGACCACCACCCAGCGCCAACACGGACACGAAGCTTCCCACGCTGTCTCACCACATCACCGCGAAGATGGCCTGCACAACGAAGAAGAGGAGCCGGGACTAGTGCAGCAGCACCGTCGGCATACGGGAGGGCCCCACCCCCACCGTCCACGACGGTAGCCGACCGGACGCCATAGCAGGAGCCTACCGGGCCCGTGGCCCCACAGGCCCGGCCGGGCCCTCAAAGGCCCGGACAGCTCCCGCCTCCGCGCAGCAGCTGGCATGCCGCCGGCGTCACTGTCCCAGTCCAAGCCGCTCCCCTGCCTCCCCATACAGAGGGCGTCGCGGTCGCGCCGGAGTCGACCCGCAAGGACCCAAACGGGACCTTACGGGCCCAGATCTGGGCCGGGGACATGCCGCCGGCCGACCAGCACCACCGGACCGCCCTGCCGCCAAGAGGCGGCACCACCACGACGAGCGCCGCCGGCCACCGCACCAGGCCGCCGGACCGCCACCGGCCGAGCAGCACCGCCACGTCCCCCCACCCCGGGAAGGAGGAGCGCGCGCAGGGAAGGAACGACCCGCCGCCGCCGACACCACCCGGCCAGATCCGGGGGCGCCCGCCGACGACGGCGGGGGGGGGCGAAGGTGGGCGGACGAGGAGGGAGGGAGGCGGCCGGGGCGGAGCGCCCGCGCTCGCGCGGAGCGGTGGCGGAAATGGGGGAACGGGAGTGGGGAAGCGAGCGCGGGGGAGCTGGGCGCCGCGCCGGGCTGGCGGCGGCGGCGGCGGGGAGGGCCTAGGGCCCGCCAGTGGCGGGGGTGGGGGGAACCCTAGCGGGAGCGGGAGCGGGGGATGGCCTCAATCGGATCTATCTATGTTTCATCGCAACTCCAACACAAGGACCAAACAAATGAACCCTTCACCGTGCCATAGACACGCGCCCACGACTATACCTGGCCATGGGCAACCAGGCCAGGTCTTACCCGCGGGCTGGGCCTGGGCTTGGAAAATGAGCCTGAAGGTCAAGTCAGGCCGGGCCTAGGCCCATCGTATTTGCGATTTACTGGAGAGGCCCGAGGCCCGTGGGCTTTTACGTTAATGTGTCGGGCTTGGGCCTGGATTCTAGGCCCGATGGTCGGGCTGAGTCGGGCCCGGGCCTAGGTTTTCTTTGTCGGGCATTGTCCGGCCCGGCCGGACAGATGGCCAGGTATACCCACGACCCACCATGGGATTTTGTCGTCACGAAAACAAAATTGCCCACACACCATCCGTGCGAACACAACCATTAAAAACTCAAAAAGGAAGAAAGGATCACTCTCCTCTTCTCCTCTCTCCCGCTGCACGCCACTCCGGCCTTGGCGTCCACCCTCCCGCCGTCGGTTATTCTGACCCCGGCGGCCACCTCTCCCCGTCGTTGGTCACCCAACCACGGCAGCCCCCCTCCCCCCGCTCTCCTGTTCGCGAGCATGGACTCTAGTCTGAGGTCGATCATTTCGTCCTTCTGCCACACCGGCGAGCGGCTGGTGGTCTCGGGGTTGGGCATCTCCTCGAGCTCGGAGGTGTCAAAGGCCCTGGTTCTGGTGCATGTTCTTTCGCCGGACGTCGTAACGTCGGGGAAGGCTTGGGTGCAGCCGCCCTCCAGGAAAGAGTTGTGGAGGCACAACCACGACTTTGGGGCCAGCAAGGCCAGGCCGCCCTCCGTTCCGGAGCACAAGGAGATCTCGCCAAAGATGGTCGGCAAGTGCTTCCGCTTCTACAAGGACAGGCACTTCAAGCGTGACTGCACCAATGACATCGGTTGCTTCCAATGTGGTCTGTTCGGCCATGGCTCCAAGGACTGTAAGCGGCCTTGAAGCCCCTCCTCGGGGGAGGACCTCAGGCAGCATGTGGTGGCCAAGGTGGAGCGCTTCAATCCCTGCACCCCAGACCACATTGGCGTACCAAGTGCCCGATCTGCCTCCCCGCTGCTTGATGGAGTCAACTCCAGCAAATCTTGAGTAGGGGTCTCGAGCTGGTAGCCTTGGCACGATGGTAACATGGACACAGGATTGACCCAGGTTCAGGCTCTCTCGAATCGGTAATACTCTATGTCCTACTTTGATTGTATTGATTTTGGATGGAGTACATGGTACAGGTCGATCTACCACGAGATCATGTGTGTCTCGTCTCTAGGATGTATTGAGATTTTCATGATCTATCGACTAGCCTAGCCTCGGCTTATATGATGTATCGGGGGCCTATGATAACAGGAGTCCTAGTCGACTACATCTGTGGAGAGGAGTCCTTCTCTTGCATGCTAAGTCTTGTGGAATCTTCCTTGTATGCGTCGTGGGTGCCTGAAGTGGCCCAGGACGGAACCGCCACGGGGGGTCCTCAGCCCAGCCCTCCTGGACGAGAGACGACGTGGTGAGTTCCCCCTAGTCCAGGACACCATCAATAGCCCCTGAACCGGTCTTCAAGTTGGGGACGCTCATCGCTTCTTCCGAACTGTTCTTCGTCTTCGGTCGTCGATCTTGAAAGTTGGTTCAACAAATTTTTCCATCGATATACGATCTCGATGATCGCTGAGGTGTATCCGAAGAGTTCATATGTCGGGCATCCGAGGAGCCCCTTCTAGGTTCACTTAACCTTTATCAGACGTGTTGTTATTTTCACGCCACACCTCGGGTTAATTTTTTTCGTACGACGGTATCTTCTTGCAGCCAAAGCTCCGTTGTCGGATTGCATCCGAGGTGTCACAGACCACGAGCTTGCAAGCTTGTTTCCGCGCGACAATTTTTCACGGAATATTTCCGACGTACCGGAATAGGGCTCCAGATGGGATCACTACAGAATAGAGGCTTGAGTCGGCGATAAAGTTGTTTTGGGTCTCGCTTCGGGAGTTTCTGACTATTAGGAAATTTATAGGCCAAGAATTAGGGTAAACGAAGTCATGAGGGGCCCATAAGCCAGGGTGGCGTGCCCTACCCCCTAGGGTGTACCCCTGCCTTGCGGGGCCCTCATGGGTCTTCTCATCCTCTCCTAAAGCTTCTAAGGTCTCTTATTATGCAGAAAAATCTTCAAAAATATTGTCATGTTTAGACTTCTATAAGTATAGATTTTCTGGAAAACCAAAAACATGGAGAGAAAAACAAGAACTAGCATTGGGCACTAAATTAATAGGTTAGTCCAGAAAAATAATATGAAATGACATATAAGACATACAAAAGTAATAATCTAATAGCGTTTAACAATAAAAAAAATTTAGATACATTGGAAACGTATCAAACCCCGCTGCCATGGGACGGTAGGAAAAAATATGTCATGCAAGTTCTTATTGCAAGCGCATATGACTATATACGAAATACATGCCTACATATGATTGATGAATAATATTTTTATGTGTTGCTCTAGGTTGTGACAGTTACATGTTGAATTTCATCTGAACATCCATCGCGATTCCATGCCTACACTTTAATGCTATTGTTTTTTCTCAAGTTACTATTGCTCTACTAGTTACAAATCTGCTACTAGTGCTGTTATCACTATTGTTACTTTACTATCACTGCTATCATATTGCTATGCTACTAATAAATTCTTGCAAGGAAGTGATTCTCGATTGTGGTTGAATTGACAACTCAACTGCTAAGGCTTATAAATATTCTTTGGCTCCCTTACATCGAATCAATAAATTTGGGCGAATAGAACCCTCAAAGACTGTTGCGATTCCCTATACTTGTGGGTCATCAGCCGCCACCTTGCCGGCCTGCTTGACCGCCCATTAGTTTCGGTTGGTGTGAGTGGCAGGCTTCTCGTGAAGGCAATATGCCCTAGAGGCAATAATAAAGTTGTTATTTAATATTTCCTTATTCATGATAAATGTTTATTATTCATGCTAGAATTGTATTAATCGGAAACCTAAATACATGTGTGAATACATAGACAAACACTGTGTCCCTAGTGAGCCTCTACTTGACTAGCTCGTTGATCAAAGATGGTTAAGGTTTCCTAATCATGGACATGAGTTGTCATTTGATAACGGGATCACATCATTAGGAGAATGATGTGATGGACAAGACCCATCCGTTAGCTTAGCATTTTGATCGTTCAGTTTTATTGCCATTGCTTTCTTCATGTCAAATACATATTCCTTCGACTATGAGATTATGCAACTCCCAGATACCGGAGGAATGCCTTGTGTCCTATCAAATGTCACAACATAACTGGGTGATTATAAAGATGCTCTACGGGTATCTCCGAAGGTGTTTGTTGGGTTGGCATAGATCGAGATTAGGATTTGTCGCTCCGAGTATCGGAGAGGTATCTCTAGGCCCTCTCGGTAATGCACATCATAAGAAGCCTTGCAAGCAAAGTGACTAATGAGTTAGTTACAAGACAATGTATTACGGAACGAGTAAAGAGACTTGCCGGTAACGAGATTGAACTAGGTATGTGGATACCGACGATCGAATCTCGGGCAAGTAACATACCGATGACAAAGGGAATAACGTATGTTGTCATAACGGTTCGACTGATAAAGATCTTCGTAGAATATGTAGGAGCCAATATGAGCATCCAGGTTTCACTATTGGTTATTGACCGGAGAGGTGTCTTGGTCATGTCTACATAGTTCTCGAACCCGTAGGGTCCGCACGCTTAACGTTCGATGACGATTTAGTATTATACGAGTTATGTGATTTGGTGACCATATGTTGTTAGGAGTCCTGGATCAGATCACGGACATGACAAGGAGTATCGAAATGGTCGAGAGGTAAAGATTGATATATAGGATGATAGTATTTGGACACCGGAAGTGTTCCGGATAGTATCGGGTATTTATCAGAGTATCGGGGGGGCGGGTTACCGGAACCCCCCGGGGGAATAATGGGCCTTATGGGCCATAGGAGGGGAGCACACCAACCCACAAGGGGTGGCGCCCCCCCCCCTAAGGAAGGAGGTCGAATAGGAGAAGGAGGAGGGGGTTCGGCCCCCCTTTCCTTCCTCCCTTCCCTCTTCCCTTTTCCCCTCTGGTGAAATAAGGAAGGGGGCGAATTGGAATAGGAACCCCAAGTAGGATTCCTCCTACTTGGGGTTCCCCAAGGCTGATCCCCTCCCCCTCCCACCTATATATACATGGAGAGGGGGAGCCTAGAACACACACCAACAATTGTTAGACGTGTGCGGTGCCCCCCTCCACAGTTTACGCCTCCGGTCATATCTTCATAGTGCTTAGGCGAAGCCCTGCGCGGATCACTTCACCATCACCGTCACCATGTCGTCGTGCTGACGGAACTCATCTTCTTCCTTGACACCTTTGCTGGATCAAGAGAATGAGGGACGTCATCGAGCTGAACGTGTGCAGAACTCGAGGTGTCGTACGTTCGGTGCTTGATCGGTCGGATCTAGAAGAAGTTTGACTACATCAACCGCATTGTCAAACGCTTCCGCTTTCGGTCTACGAGGGTACGTGGACACACTCTCCCCCTCTCGTTGCTATGCATCTCCTAGATAGATCTTGCGTGATCGTAGGAAATTTTTTGAAATTGCATGCTACGTTTCCCAACATTGGCATCAGAGCATGGTCTATGTGTAGATGATATGCACGAGTAGAACACAAAGAGTTGTGGGCGGTGATCATCATACTGCTTACCACCAATGTCTTATTTTGATTCGGCGGTATTGTTGGATGAAGCGGCCCGGACCAACCTTACATGACCACGTTCATGAGACCAGTTCCACCGACAGACATGCAACTAGTTTTGCATAAAAGTGGTCGGCGGGTGTTTGTTTTCCTACTTTAGTTGAATTGAATTTGACTGCGGCCGGTCCTTGTCACTACAGAAAAAAGACACATCCGTGACATTTTGGGCCGAACGAAAAAAAATTCTGTCATACTTATGACACTTCTATGACGATAATTGTGACAAAACACGGTATCATCATAGATGTGGTGGGGTCCTACTTCTATGACAAAAAATCATGACAAAAATTGGGCTTTTCGTCCTGGGCGGGCCGGAGACGCAGCTGCATGACATTCTTTGGGCCGTGCATGATGGAAAAAACTGTGGTAGAAGCGAGGCCGATGAATATATCGGGGTGTTCCCGGTTATGGTGGGTGGTCGGGGCCAAGCGATGTGCGTTTCTCTCGTACACGCACGCGCGTGGGTGCGAGGCGTTGGGCTCTAACTGAACCTGAGCGATTGCACTGCAGGCTATGCATTACTGAACCCGAGCGATCGATCGATGGCTGTTAACTGAACCCGATCGAGCGATTCCTTCGCTACTGCTGCTAACTGAAGCCGATCGATGCTGCCTCTGGATGAACAGTGAGCGTTGCTGGGGGGTTGGATGAACAGTTCCCGGTGGGGGTGGATGAACAGGACCTCGTGGTGTTGCCTCTGGATGAACAGAACCCCGATCGATCGAGCCAGTTGGGGCTGGATGAACAGGACCCCATGGAGGGCTGGATGAACAGGACCACCCCGTGGAGGGCTGGATGAACAGTAGATGGTGGAGGGCTGGATGAACAATAGCCCGTGGAGGGGTGGTTGAATAGGAGCTCGTGGAGAGGGCTGGTTGAACAGTAGCTAGTGGAGTAGCGCGCGGTGGAGGCTGGATGAACATGAGCCCGTGGATGAACAGTCGCAGGTGGAGGCTGGAGGAGGTCGACGGTGGATGAACAGTAGCCCGTGGAGGCTGGAGGGGGTCGACGGTGGAGATGAACAGTATCCCGTGGAGTCCCATTTTGCGGTACGCCACACCCCTCCCGATGAACAGGACCCCCGTTTCGACCGTAGCGCTCCAACACAAGTCCGTTTCCTCTGTTTTGCGGTACGCCACACCCCTCCCGATCAACAGGACCCCCATTTCGACCGTAGGAGGTCCGTTTCCTCCGTTTTGTGGTACGCCAGACCCCTCCCGATGAACAGGATCCCGTTTCGAACATGGCCGGTCGAACACAAGGCCGTTTCCTCCATTCCGCGGTACGCCAAGCCTCGTTTCCATCGGCTGTTCCGTCCAAGCCGGTTGGCTCCCACGCGTTCCGTTGCCTCCCGATGAACACGACGCACTCCGCTGCCTCCCCATGAACACGACGACGACGCTGTTTCTCCGTTCCGACCCAGCCATGTACACGAGCCCTGGCCGTACGTACACACGAGTAGGCGTTCGAGACCCCGCCAGTATGTACGTACGTGGCCGTATTTACTTTCTTGCACTCTAGCCGTTGTACGTACGTGTACATGCTACGTGCGCGCCTCGGCTACGACACGTGCGCGCCTCTACATCGACCAGTATGTAGTTACACGTTCGCGACCAGAATGACAATGCTACGTACGCTTCGACCAGGTGGGTCCCGACTGTCAGGCACTTCCTTGCCTGCGAAGATGTAGCTGGAGGGTCCCAGCAGTCAGGGGGGCGAATCGTTTTTTTTTGCCCAGACGCACTTCCTTGTGTGCGAAGATGTAGCTGGTGGGTCCCAGCAGTCAGGGGGAAACGTTTTTTTCGCGAAATACGGTGGCCCGTCCGGTGGGTCCCCGCTGTCAGGTGGAGGAATAATTATTTTGCGCGTAATAAGGAGGCACTTCCTTGTTGCGGTCGTGGACCCAGCTGTCAGCCTCTCCACGTACAGTCCACGTCCGATGGAAGCCGTTCCTTGACCGCGTTGACCACGCCACGCCGAGAGCACCAGGGCGGTGGACGACGACGAGGCCTAGGAAGGGGACGACACGGAGCCGGGGAAGACGCGGCAGTGGATGCCCACGCGTAAAGGAGTCTGAGGGTTCACTGCGGTGTGAGGCTGCCGTCGCCGTAAAATAACAGGGGCTATGGGTGAGTAGAGGGATGGCCATCGCCAGCGGTGGGAGTAGTAGGGGGCGGTGAGGCCTCCGCCGCATCGCAGCCGGCCACAGGAGGCAGGAGCATGAGGCATGATCGGCGCTGGTTTGGGCGGCTGGAGCAAGAAGACCAGAGGTTGAAGAAGCACTACGGCCGTTGGATGGACATCGTACGGTCACTGGAGCTAGAATCGTGCATATTGACTAAGTTGACAAAGCCCTCCGTCCCCGTCAACTTAGTAGGCCCACAAGTCAGCCTGCCACTATACTGGGTCCCAGCTAGCAGGGGGAGTATTCATTTTTTTGTGTAATAAGGAGGCACTTCCTTGCGTGCGAAGATATATCTGGTGGGTCCAAGCTGTCAGCGGCGGTAATGTTTTTTTCACGAAATACAGAGGCCCTTTCGGTGGGTCCCAGATGTCAGGTGGAGGAATAATTATTTTGGGCGTAATAAGGAGGCATTTCCTTGCGTGCGGCCGTGGACCCAGCTGTCAGCCTCTCCACGTACAATCCACTTCAGATGCATGTAGGTCGTTGACCACGTTGACTAGGCCGCGCCGAGAGCACCAGGGCGATGGACGACGTCGAGGCCTAGGAAGGGAACGACACGGAGGCAGGGAAGACTCGGCAGTTGTTTCCCACGCAGAGGGGAGTACGACTGTACCAGGGTTTACTGGTTCGTCTGTCGTCGCCGGAGAATAACAGCATGTGTGGGTGAGTAGAGGGATGGCTAGGCCAGCAATGGGAGTACGGTGGGGCGGTGAGGCCTACACGGCAGCACAACCGACCGCGGGGAGGAGGGAGCAGGCAGTCCCACCGGCGCTTGTTTGAGCGGCTGGAGCAGGAAGAGCAGTGATTGAAGAAGCACGACGGCCGCTGGATAGAAATCCAACAGTCACTGCTTGTGCGTCAACCTTTTTTTTAGGAAAGCCTCAAATCTGTGGAAAACAACATACAACCCATCTGCCATTATTTCCAATAATTTACAGCCCATTTCCTAATTCTTAAGGTTTTTTTGGAGCCCATATTCTTTTTGTTAGCATTACAACCCATATTGTGGCCACGGTTAAAAAATTATATGAAATTTTGCATATTTCAGTGCGGTCCGAACTGTTTTTAATCCCGAAATTTCGAGTCACATTCAAACTAATTTTAAAAATAAATGTATATCAATATAAAATCCAACAAATTGTCCACGCATAAAAATCAATGCGATTTAAAATCTCGAAATGAAAAAAAATGAAACTAATTGCCGGTTTGATGTGTTTTAAAAATGTACAACCCATTTCTCATTACTGATAGGCCATTTTCTCGGCCAGCCGAATGAAGCTCTCCTTGTCTTGAAAGATTTGCAGCCCAACAGGCCTGACAAAGCGACTTACTTGGCAAATCACAAAAAAAACTGGGCTGTGGCCGTGGACCCAGCTGCGGCCATGGACCCAGCTGTCAGCCTCTCCATGTACAGTACTCTTCCGATGGAAGTCGGTCGTTGACCACATTGACCACGCCGCGCCGAGAGCACCAAGGCGGTGGACGACGGCGAGGCCTAGGAAGGGGACGACGCGGAGCCGGGGAAGACGCGTCAGTGGATGCCCACGCGGAGAGGAGTACGAGGGTTCACTGGTTTGGCTGCGGCGTGAGGCTGCCGTCGCCGCAGAATAACAGGGGGCGTGGGTGAGTAGAGGGATGCCCTGGCCAGCGGTGGGAGTAGTAGGGGGCGGTGAGGCCTCCGCGGCATCACAGCCGGCCATGGGTGGCAGGAGCACGCGGCACGACCGGCGCTGCTTTGGGCGGCTAGAGCAAGAAGACCAGAGGTTGAAGAAGCACTACAGCCGTTGGATGGACATCGTACGGTCACTGGAGCTAGAATCGTGCATATTGACTAAGTTGACAAAGCCCTCCATCCCTGTCAACTTAGTAGGCCCACAAGTCAGCCTGCCACTATACTGGGTCCCAGCTAGCAGGGGGAGTATTCAATTTTTTGTGCGTAATAAGGAGGCACTTCCTTGCGTGCGAAGATATAGCTGGTGGGTCCAAGCTGTCAGCGGCGGTAATTTTTTTCTTGAAATACAGAGGCCCTTTTGGTGGGTCCCAGATGTCAGGTGGAGGAATCATTATTTTGCGCGTAATAAGGAGGCATTTCCTTGCGTGCGACCGTGGACCCAGCTGTCAGCCTCTCCACGTACAGTCCACTTCAGATGCATGTCGGTCGTTGACCACGTTGACCAGGCCGCGCCGAGAGCACCAGGGCGGTGGACGACGGCGAGGCCTAGGAAGGGAACGACACGGAGGCAGGGAAGACTCGGCAGTTGTTTCCCACACGGAGGGGAGTACGACTGTACGAGGGTTTACTGGTTCGTCTGCCGTCGCCGGAGAATAACAGCAGGTGCGGGTGAGTAGAGGGATGGCTAGGCCAGCAATGGGAGTACGGTGGGGCGGTGAGGTCTGCACGATAGCACAGCCGGCCGCGGGGAGGAGGGAGCAGGCAGTCCCGCCGGCGCTTGTTTGAGCGGCTGGAGCAGGAAGAGCAGAGATTAAAGAAGCACGACGGCCGTTGGATAGAAATCCAACAGTCACTGCTTGTGCGTCAACCTTTTTTTTAGGAAAGCCTCAAACATGTGGAAAACAGCATACAACCCATCTACCATTATTTCCAATAATTTACAGCCCATTTCCTAATTCTTAAGGTTTTTTTGGAGCCCATATTCTTTTTGTTAGCATTACTACCCATATTGTGGCCACGGTTAAAAAATTATACGAAATTTTGCATATTTCGGTGCTGTCCGAACTGTTTTTAATCCCGAAATTTCGAGTCACATTCAAACTGATTTTAAAAATAAATGTATATCAATAAAATCCAACAAATTGTCCACGCATAAAAATCAATGCAATTTAAAATCTCAAAATGAAAAAAGAAATTTCAAACTAATTGCCGGTTTGATGTGTTTTAAAAATGTACAACCCATTTCTCATTACTTATATGCCATTTTCTCGGCCAGCCGAATGAAGCTCTCCTCGTCTTGAAAGATTTGCAGCCCAACAGGCCTGACAAAGCGACTTACTTGGCAAATCACAAAAAACTGGGTTGTGGCCGTGGACCCAGCTGCGGCCATGGACCCAGTTGTCAGCCTCTCCATGTACAGTACTCTTCCGATGGAAGTCGGTCGTTGACCACATTGACCACGCCGCGCCGTGCCGAGAGCACCAAGGCGGTGGACGACAGCGAGGCCTAGGAAGGGGACGACGCGGAGCCGGGGAAGACGCGGCAGTGGATGCCCACACGGAGAGGAGTACGAGGGTTCACTGGTTCGGCTGCGGCGTGAGGCTGCCGTCGCCGCAGAATAACAGGGGGTGGGTGAGTAGAGGGATGCCCTGGCCAGCGGTGGGAGTAGTAGGGGGCGGTGAGGCCTCCGCGGCATCACAGCCAGCCACAGGTGGCAGGAGCACGCGGCACGACCGGCGCTGCTTTGGGCGGCTAGAGCAAGAAGACCAGAGGTTGAAGAAGCACTATGGCCGTTGGATGGACATCGTACTGTCACTGGAGCTAGAATCGTTCATATTGACTAAGTTGACAAAACCCTCCGTCCCCGTCAACTTAGTAGGCCCACAAGTCAGCCACCCACTATGGTGGGTCCCAGCTAGCAGGGGATTTTTGTACGTAATAAGGAGGCACTTCCTTGCGTGCGAAGATATAGCTGGTGGGTCCGACCTGTCAGCGGGGGGAACGTTTTTTTCACGAAATACAGAAGCCCTTCCCACGTACAGTCCATGTACAGTGCGTAATAAGGAGGAACTTTCCTTGCGTGCGACCATGGACCTCGTGGGTCCCAGCCGTCAGGCTCTCCACGTAGAGTCCTCTTCCGATGACTCTCGTATGTTGACCACACCGCGCCGAGCACACCGAGGCGGTGGACGACGGCGAGGCCCCAGACTGGAACGACTCGGAGATGGGGAAGACGCGGCAGTGGAGTCGCAGACGGAGAGGAGTGGGAAACTTGACTGGTTCGGGTGCGGGGTGGGCCTACACTCGGCAGAGAATAACAGGAGGTGTGGAGTGGAGGGATGGCCTGGCCGTCGGCGGGGTAGTGTTTTGCTGAGGAGCGCAAAACAACGCCGCTGGACGCCGGAGGCTGGAGCAGGCGGTCCGGCAGCGCTGGGGGAAGAAGACGAGAGATTGAAGAAGAATGCCGGCCGTTGGATGTAAATCCAACGCCTTCTTAGGCTTCGACCTACTGGCCCACATGTCAGCCAGTCCATTTGTTTTTTTAGCCCATTTGGTGGGCTGGGTGAAACAATGATGTAGCATCTATGCAGCCCGTTTATATATATGGTAGAATTTAAAGCCCATTTGCATTTTTCTCGAAATCCGTGGACTTGCTGGGCTGGGTGAAAATATCATGTTGGGCTAGACGGAGAAATGTTATAAAAACATAAATACATAATTGCACGTCTATTACTGCATTGGTCAGTAAAATCTTTGCAAGCTTATGTACGCAATCACTAGGAGTTAACTTGCCAAGTTATATATAAACAATTATTATTATTATTTTGTAAGAACTTTCAACTTACGAAATAAAATATCATTTAAATTTGATGAGTTAATAGTACGTAGGGTATTATTATTTTTTAGGCTAGACGTGGGACAGTTGAGTTGGTTCTAGGGAAAAGTACTAGGAGAAAACTCAGTTTACATCGAAAAAGAAAGTGGGAGAAAATTCAGGGCAAATTTTAGCATGGTCCCTCATGCCTCCCCTTTTCACATGAGAGGTAAGAGTACATAATAGATCTGAGCCATTGATTTGATTAAATAGTGGTCTGATTTACTCTTACCTTCTTACCTCCCATGTGAAAAGAGGGGGTAAGAGGGAGCATGTTAGAATTACTCAAAATTCAGATATAGGATTAATGAAAACGAAAAATAGAACTGAGCTGTATAGGAAGAGGACGAAAGATTGAACAAAATAAAGAAATACAAATGGATAGGTGGTTGGTCCCATATGTCTGTGTACGAGACCTGCTGGGTCCACCTGAGGAGGGGAATATGTTGGAGGAAGGAGATTCAAAGCACGGCAGCCGAGTGAACTAGTTTTTTTTAACGGACAAGTGAACTAGTTACATACATAAGCAAATAGCCACTAAAAAAGCAAACATGTTAATGGGTTCTTAAAAGAAATATTTCGGACAAAACAGATAATTACGACACTTAAGCTAATGCATGAAACACTCAGATGATAAAGGTGCTTATAAACAGATAAAGTACAACATCTAGACCTTCCTGGCACACTTGATCATGATGCTGCGGCTGTCCATGTACTCGTCGGTTACGGGAAGCAGACACGCCCTCATGTCCAAGATCTGCCTGTACATGTCGTAGCATGCGTATGCGTCCTTGGCCGCGTAGGTTATGTAGGCTAGATTCAGAGGTACCTCCCACGTGTTCAGGTCCTTGGTATCGTTGTCTTCTTTCATGTTGGTGTATCAGGGGTCGATGATGGTCTCGGCGAGGTCAACCATGGAGTCCTTCTCCTGCCCGTTGCTGATGATCTTGTATTGCTTCTGGATGTCGACAAGCTTGTTGCACCAGATGGCTGAATCGTCGCATTCTTCCTTCTCTCCACCATAACGAAGGTGCAGTTGGCGTTGCCGATGAAACGGGCGAATGCTCCAGAACCTCTGATGGCCCTACAGAAGTGGCAGATGAGAACCTCGTCCCGCACACATACCTGGGCGACGGCGATCCGCTGGTCCCTGTCAGGAGACGAATGGATGGGCACAAGGTCTAGTGCTGCAACCTTGTGCTTTCTCGTCCTGTAGGTACCGCTTGAACTCGGCGAGGCAGAGCTTCACCGAGTCTGGATCGTTGGTGTACATCACATTCAACTTGGTGCAGCCATAGGACTGAACGGCGAACTCAAAGGGGATCTCCTTGCTGAAGTCCTTATCCAGCAGGCCCACCCCTCGGATCGCCATTGGAGTCTCTTCAAGTGAACGAGTGTGTAGGCGGCGGCAGCAGTTCGTTTTTCAGCTCTTGGGGAACTGGATTCAATAGTAAACTGAGTGTGTACAGGCGACAACAGTTACTACCCCTCCCTCGTTCGCCGCACGCCCGGCAGAAGATGCACCCTCGGCGCATTCAAACGCCTCCATTAAGAAACCTAATCCGGCCACACGTCGGTTCAAGAGCGGGTCTGTATTGGTACTGTAATAACAGGAGTTAGTGGTCACTTTACTTAAATTTAATTAGCTTTAATAGAAATTTATACTTAAAACAAGCAATGCATTGGCTCGTTCTATCAGTGCCACAGGATCAACATGCACAACAATTATAATTATTATTCTCAGGACACACACGATCAGCACATTTGTCGCACTTTCACAAAGATAATACTACTAAGTTTGAACTGTTTGTTACGGTTGTTGTCCTCTGCATCATCATGTCGTGTTTCCCAGCTTGCAAGATTCAGAACCAACAAATAAGATCCAAATAATAAGTACAACAAAGATGCCTACACATCTCATTGATTCCCAGCTTGCAAGATTCAGAACCAACAAATAAGATTCAAATAATAAGTACAACAAAGATGCCTACACATCTCATTGATTCCCAGCTTGCAAGATTCAGAACCAACCCATTAGAGCCTTTTGATAAAGTGAATATCGGGATTAAATCCATGTTGGCTAGCCATGTCATACAATCGAAGAACTTGGCGAATGCTCTTGACCGTCACAACATCTGTAGTTGAGTATTCCTGTTTGCACAACACAAACCAGCAGAGCGTGATTTCACTTTAATAGTGGCCTCCTTTACTCAACCTGCAGCTCCACTCGGATGAAGCCTGCCTGGAGTTCCATGATTCAATTCATGCGCCTTTTTCTGCAGTTCACCTGAAATGAAGCAAAGATTGCATCATTCAGCTAGCAAGAAGTACTTGCTCTTGTGAGCTGGCAGGTTCTTCTTTAGTAGTTGCACTAAAATTGAGGAACATTAAGGTTGGCTATCCGGCTCATGTAAGGTGCAACTATAATTTTCTTATCCTTTTGTGCAGTTCCACTAAAATAAAGTGCCATTGTGGTGACAGTGGTGGCTCATCTTGCAAAGGCTAATAAAATGTTGCACGAGATTACCAGCAGAACTTGACAAAGATTTTGGAAACTCCAATCACCATTTTGTGCAGTTCCACCAAAATTGTGAGATGTTGCCCACGTGACATTTTAGTTGAACTGCACAAGACACTCATTCCAAAAAAAGTGTTTTGTGCAGTTCACCAAAAGGTCACAATAGCAACAAGGTGAAATGGATATCCCTATCTGCACAAAAAGGTAGATAAACAGTTGCTGGTCAACAAGAATATACGAAACATATACGAAATGAAAAGAAGTATCTTAATTATGTTCATGGCAGTCACACAAGGATAGTAGAAATTTTAAAACGTCAGCAATGCTTCATGTTACCAGAAGCATTACGATCAACAATGAGATTCCTCAAATATGGGATTACTTTAATGGTGGCATTGCTTGTTTACCAGATACAGTAAATCAACAGCAGCTAAAGAGTTGGTTTAAGGGCATGGGACCGTGGGGACACCAGGACACTCAGCAGCGTAAAGGAGCAACTTACTTATCATACTGGGGAAAACATCAGGAGTGCCATTTGTAACACAGTTTAATTGCATCTTATCACTGGAGGCATTAGATTAACAATAACACTGGTTAGACATGTCCCTAAGGTAACAGTGTGATCGCTTCATTTTACATGCGATGTTACATTAACAACAACAAAAGGTTGGTATAAGGACATGCGACAGTGGACGCATCAGCACAATGTACCTACAAGGAGGCATAAAGTGGTGATGCAGAGTTTGTTCATGCTATGTGAGGGCAGCAAATCTAATCCTGGAGACCTTTTACTATGTGAGGGCAGCAAATCTAATCCTGGAGACCTTTTACTATGTGAGGGCAGCAAACCTAATCCTGGAGACCTTGTACTATGTGAGGGCAACAAATCTAATCCTGGAGACCTTTTACTATGTGAGGACAGCAAATCTAATCCTGGAGACCTTTTACTATGTGAGGGCAGCAAATCTAATCCTGGAGACCTTTTACTATGTGAGGGCAGCAAATCTAATCCTGAGACCTTTTACTATGTGAGGGCAGCAATTCTAATCCTGGAGACCTTTTACATGTGAGGGCAGCAAATCTAATCCCGGACATACTCTCTTGACTTGTCCACCAGCCACCACTTTCTATCCTTTTTTCAACCAATAATAGATCTGTTCCTTATCCAGTTTGTACTGCGTTGTCCCATTATTTCCCTTTTCAACCAAGAGACCGGTTGGGTATCTGGTCTCTACTACTTTCACCATATTATTTCCTCTTTGAATCAAGTCCTAGATTCATGCTACAACTTTCCCCCTTTCTTCGTTGTTTGAACAAAGCCCTAGATTCGAATGCATGAAGTAGCTTTACCTCTAATAATACTAAAAATTTAGGTGGCTTTGGAAGAGCTGATGGGAGTAGAAAAAGATGCACATGCAGACACGTGGGGAGCTGGGGCAGTAGAGCAAGGTCGCTTTCGAAGAGCTTATACCTGAGGGTCGTCGGGATGTCGGCGGCGGCAGGTCGGATCTGCGGACAATACGGCAGAGAGGAAGAAGGGTCGGAGGACCTCCCGTGCCGGCACTGTGTCGGAGAGAACGACACGGGCAGAGGATTGGCCCGTCCGGAAGCTGTGGGTTTCCTCCCTCGCCGGCGATGACCGCGTGAACGATGCACCTAGTCCTCTACACACACCAGCGGAAGGGATCCGGCCGGATCTGTGACCAGCGGTGAGCAGAGAGAAAATGTCGCTACCGCTGTCTTGTTTATATCTGGAGAGGATGAGAGAATGAAGAGAGCAACCCTAGTAAAGCAAGCGCTCAGGCCCCTGCGTACATATATAGTGGAGTGATTATATTTTTCTCTCCACAACAAGCGTTTCAATTTGTGTACGTGGCATTAAAGAAAAGAAACTCTCTATTTAAGGTGACTACCTGTACGACTCCTACTTACTACTACTAGTAGTAGTAGTATTGTTCACTTGTGCTCCCCGGCCCTCCATTCATTGAACAACCCCACGGGTGAATAAACATACAGTACTAGTATTTATATAGAACGAACAAGCTCGAACTATTTTCGCGTAGTTAAAAGTTGAGGGCGGGGCTTTTCCCGGGCAGTACGCGCGACAGTTTTCGCGTAGGCGGTTTGACAGAGAGGCAAGGAGGGTGAGGGAGTAGCGGATTCAACTTACTTACTGCTGGAAAGGTCAGGCTGTGCGATTTGACGGCGCGTTACTGTTTGGATCCATGTGTTAGAGTTAGTTTGGGTTAGTTTGAACTCAGCTAACCCAAAAATATCCAAACAGGAGGGTTAGTTTGGGTTAGTTTGAACTCAACTAACCCAAAAATATCCAAACAGGAGGGTTAGTTTGGGTTACTGTTTGGATCCACGTGTTAGAGTTAGTTTGGGTTAGTTTGAACTCAACTAACCCAAAAAAATCTAACCCACCCAAGAGGTGCTTATTTGGGTTAGTTCTTCTCGAGACACTAAAAAACACATTTTTCTCTCGCTCTCCCCGCAGCAGATCCCTCCCCGCTTCCTCGAAGCTTCTCGTCCTCTCCCTCCCTCCCTCCCTCTCGCACCGCCCATGAAGGCACCTCGCCGTATCCGTGCTCCATCTAACCCTGTCATCCAAACACCTCTTTCTCTAGAGTTACTTCAGGGTTAGTTCAGGATTAGAATCTAACTCTAACCTTTAACTGAGTTAGAGTATCCAAACAGGGCCTTTGAGAGAGACGAGGAGGGAGAAGCGATACGGGCTGCTGGATTACTAGAGATAGGTGTCGCACGGAAGCCAAGAAATATGGTGATAGCGTGGGTTAGCCATGTACTAGTATGGTGTAACTACACTGGGCTTCCGTGTTTCGTACTCTTCCAGTCCACTGTGGAGATGATTGGTTGATTTTATATCACTGAATAATATAAAATATTATGAGTGCAGATGCTCCACCCCGAGGTTCCTTGCTCCTTCTCGGTCGTCGGGAATCTATGTTCTTCCACTCTATTTTTTACGTGAGCTTTGTTCATCCTTGTGCCAACACGCAACACATCTAGCATCAAGGTGCACGTGTCATGCAAGGATCGTTCCATCTATATGAAGAACACGTGGGACTGGAACTACGAGACGGACATGTAGCCAGGAATGGACGTGCGAACCTGTGTAACGTAGTGCAGTAAGTGAAGTAGAAAGGCACAAATAGTATGAACATGCATGGCATATAGGCATTTATCTCTTACTACCACTAAATGTTGTACGTGCAATGCCCGGTGATGTTATGGAGTATGTGACTAAGTACTCTACTACAACATATTAATTGGAGGCACATATTAGGATTTATATTTATCTACGTGTATGCCCCGAGACCTTCCAACTAGACGTGTCTTTCTCTCCGGGTCGCACTTTGTATCGTTCATACCACTAGTACAGTAGTACTACTACGTGTGGTCTCCGACCCAGAAGTGGAGACGCTCTACCATGCTGTTCATGTCCCACTCCTTTCGCTGACGCGTGCGACATCCAGCACATGCCGTGTGTTTGGCACTCCTTCGTCGTAAGAGTTGAAACGCTAGCATTCATTAGAAATAAAAAATAAATATAAATCACCAGTGATACTATACCACGCGGTTTCCTTGCTCCTCGATATCGGAAAGAATACTTCCGCTCGCCGACATGTGGGACGTCGAACATCCTGGTCCACTTGCCATGCCCGCGGAACTCCAAGGGAGAGTCACCCCGGTCGTTGCGTCGCAGTAATTACTAATGAGCCGTCAAATCACAGGCCCAACCTTACCCACTGTGAAGTTGCCGGACGAAGGAACCATCATGACTTTGAATTCCGCTTCTTGAAGAAAACTACTGTACCAGCAATACTGCTAGCTATAGTAGTTACTCTAGCAGAGGCCTCCTTTGGTTCATAGGATAGGAATTTTATAGGAATATGAAAATCATAGGAAGTGAGATGACATGCATCTCAATTTCTATAGAGAAAGATATGCCATTTGATGCATAGGATAGGAATTTTTCCATTGAGTCTAGGCTAATGTACTGGTAATTTGCTCTAAAAACTACAGTAGTAACTAGTAATACTGTTACATGCTCGTAATTAATTAAACAAACGTACAGGCGACATAGACACACACACTAACTACTAGTACTACTACTTCTCACATGCTGGCCAGACGCCGTCGTTCTCCTTCCCGGCTTTGTCGGCGACACCCCACCGTGCTTGGATCTCCGCCGACCTCTCCGCAGCAGCGTGTGCGTCCTCTTCTTTCTTGCGGCGGCGGGCCTCTCTTTTCTTGAGTGCTTTCTAACTTTTCCGCTCCCTCTGTGCGGCTTTGGCCGCCTCTTGCTCTACCACCCGTTCGGCCTTGCAGCTTCAAATTCCGCCCACATAGGTGTGAGGTCGCGAGCGGCGATGAACTCGGCACGGCGGGATGCCACCACTTGCCTACCATTCTGTGTGTGGTTGTGGGCGGCGAGGAACTCGGCGCAGCGGGATGCCATCACTTCCTTACCGGTTAGTGTGCGGCACGGTGGCATGAACGACACTTGGTGACAGCTCTGGGGTGGAGTGGCCGGACAACCGTAAAGTGCATTGGTTTGTCAAGAGCTCAAGGACAGAAGATGAAGAAATTTGGATTCCCCTTCAATCCTGGTCATTTATTACCGAGTAAAATGCATTGGCGGTCATTGAACTTGTCTTGATAGCTCACTTTGATCATTGTATACGAGATATGGTGATTATACGGTCATTGGCTCAGTGTATAGCTCCATATTTGTCTGGTTGACCAGTCAAACAGTCCGCATGCGCCTCATCAGCTCGTGTTCTTTATCTATCTATCTATGCGGGCCTACCTGTCAGTGGAGAAAGAAATAAAAACCAAAATTATGCGTATGTGACATTACTGTTTAGACGTTTGCTGGAGGCCTCCGCGAACACCGAGCATGTATTCACCTGGCTCAACACCAACGGTCATACTCGTGACTCGGCGCCTTGCTCATGTATATCGTCCATCACAACGACAATCTATAAAACAGCCTAGCTAGAGAGGGTACTATGGTGCGGAGTATGTACTATCGTGAGCAACCGATCATAGTGCCACTGCACACGAGTGTGTGTCTGATCGATTCGTCCATTATTCGTAAGTTTGTATGGTTGTGTGGTGTCTAATGGTGGTCATCGAATGCTAGCTGGCGACAAGAGCGGTTGCATGGACGCCTGGTTGTCAATACGTGCCGCATACGCTTCAAAGGCTCGTCATCCATGAGTTCACATTTTACCACCACGCCAGCGTCTGACCGCCCTGGCCTACCGAAACCCCTTCCATCGCTAGCGCGCGCTTCTCGCCTGAAACGATCACCGTCTCTCCAGAACGTCAATGTCGCATTCACCGGCCTTAACTGCAAGTGCAGTTGGTGTGTCACTGACATGCGGGCCTGATGCCCGTTGGGCCCACATGTTAGTGAGACAACGCACCTGCGGTTAAGTCACTGAAGCAGCGTTCGCATTCACGCCCAATGCAACCTCTCACTGGCGCTGTCATTGCAGCAGCGTGACGGCCGAGAGAGCGCCACCCGCGCGGCATCCCGGTGCAAGCGACTGCTCCGCGTTAATGACACCACGGCTACCGACGAACCTACTCTGGTGCCAGCCGTCCATCCGTCTGCCGTGGCTCATTGCCATTCGCCCGCTATATTAACTTGAGCCCCAGCTCCCAGCCATAGCCAAAGACCCACACTCATTCTCCTCCGGTCCCTTCCTTCTGTTGGCACCATTCCAACCATGGCCCGGGCACTCCAAAGCTCTCTTGGACGTACTATCGCAGGAGCAGACGAAGGACATCGGTGGCTCCGCTCCGGGCGCGCTCCAAAGCTCTCTTGGACGTACTGTCGCAGGAGCAGACGAAGGAGATCGCCGGCTCCCCCCCGGCTGCCCTCCGTCGCCACGACCATGAAGCCGGCAGCGAGGAAGAGTAGTACACGGTAGGTCGCCACCGCTCTGGTCCCAGGAAGGCCACCGCTCCTCCACTCAGTCGACGCCAAGCTTGGTGGGATAAAAATCGGTGGCCGATTAGCCGCTTGACGGCGACGTGGAGGCGGAAATCTACATAACCTTGTGCTCCGGAGGAGGAGGTTATCGAGGTGGATAAGGAGGAGGCAAAGGCAATGGCCGGCTTTCTCGGGTTCATGGCCGGACATGGTGGTCGGGGCCCAGCGATCGTTTAGATTAGGTTTACAGTAGGTTTTAGTACGGTTTGTGCGAAATATGTAATGAATTTTGTCCAGTTTATAGGAAAAGTTCTCGAAATGTAATGAATTTCATTCGGTCAATTTGAAATTTGCTTTGCTTGCACGAATTTCATCCGGTTAGTTCATATAGTTGTCGAAAGGTATGCGGGCAGCATTGGATGGCATCCACCAGTGTCCTCGGACAGATGCCGGTGTAAATTTGAGGGCCAGCGCTGGAGATGCCCTAACTATCATGCTATAATCGCTAACAGTGCTCCATTATTTCGCAGGGAACAGTTATCCCTCGATCAAAATTAGATCCGCCGTGTTTCGCACTCCTCCCACGTAAGAGTGTAGACTCTTGCTTACATAAAAATGGAGCAAGTGGATGACACTGTAGCACGTCATATCACTCAAACTAGCCCGCCTAACGCCCGGGAAAGCACCGCCCTCGTCATTTTGTTCTGGATTTCTATCAATCGATCGCACGAAAATGTTACGCTTTGCAAGTTCAAAAGGAAAAGGCGGCACACTTACAACTCGTACGCGTCGCGTTCACGTCGCACCCCCGACAGTCCGGCTCGCACGCCGCTCACCAGAGGGGACACGCGTTGTCTTGCATTTTCACTGACATGTGGGACTGCAATTGAATAAACCGTCGATAGCCGAAATCTAATCGCTCGGCGGGCGTCGGCTGAGAGGAGAGAGACGGGGGAGGGAGAAGAGATCGCACGCCCGCCGTGCACGGACTCCAAGAAATATGTGGTGATAATGTGAGGTGGGCCATGCGGGAGTCCGCACCGCTTCCAATCCCGCTTCTTACCGCCCTGGCCCACCAGAACCCCTCCCCCACCCCACCACCTCCCCGCGCGCCTCCCCCCTCAGAGGCCAGCTGCCCGCATTCATAGGAAGTAGTACCAGTAAAATTCTGGGCTATAAAGGGCATGTACAATGGTTGATAAGATAGTCTTATCATAAGTCTTGCATGTAATTTAGAGATGACAAAAAAACATGTGTACAATGAATCATCTCTTAGCCTTATCTTCAATAACTAGTTATTCCTAAAAACATGGTGAAACATATTGTGCTAAGAGATCATCTCTTGTCTTCTCAACAAGCCCGCTTATGTGGAGGAGAGAGAGGCATTGACAAAGTCAAGGAGTGGGATCTGCAGGAGCTCGTCTCTACACATGCTCCTAGGTATAAAAAAACTAATTCTAAAAAAAGAGGCATAAAAAACAATTGTGTCTAAAAAAAGAAAGGTAAAAAACATTTGAGAGGAAATAGATAGAGAGAAAGTGAGAAAAAGTACTAACCTTATAGTCAACACTATGGTAGTATTACATGAGGAAGGAGGGAGTGGTGCACATGCCAAGTTCACTGGGCTGCCGTGTTTCACACTCCTCCGTCGTAACAGTGGAGACAATAGGTTTCATCAAAAATAAACAATGAATACTCGTTGCTTGTCCACTATATCGGAAAGAATACTTTCATTCGCCGACATGTGGGACGTCGACCATCCTGGTCCACCTGCCATGCACAAAATTATCCTGGTCCACACCGGTCGTAGCGCAGGCTCAACCTTTCCACTGTAAGTTAGTCGGACGAAGGAACCATCATGGCTTCATTGAATTCCGCTTCTTCAAGAAAACTTACTCTACCCGCAGTACTGCTACCACACGCGAAGACTGCACGACACTGTACCACGTCATATCACTAAAACCCACTAGGCCAAACTAGCCCGCCTAGGATCTATACTCCCTCCGTTTCAAAGTTAGTAGTACAAAGTTGACTCATCTATTTTGAAACGGAGGGACGTCTCTGTATTGCTATGATTTTGTGTTGTACGTCTCTGTAATTTTGCTATGATCTTCCTGACCTATGAACCAAATGAGGCCTGAATGTATCCGTGTCAACTATTGTCTGATCGATCGCTAAGCCAAAAAAATTAGGAGCTTGGGCTATTGGCCGATCGACGACGGATCAGTATAAGCGTACCACGAGCTCATCAGCCCCAACATTTCTCTTCGGTGAGTGTTTTGCAAGTACTATAGCTCGCACAGTAGCTAGCCTACTAACACCAAGAATCATCAAATAAGCCCAGCTGATATGATAAACAGTTCAAACTTACATCTAAGCATGCCATATATTACATCAAAAGCTGGTGAGGATACATCTGTTTCCATAACTCGGAGAGGGTTCGCATGATTCACTATCAAACAAAAGTAGCAAGTACCTCCCACACAAGACAGTGCACTAGCCCTAAGATGGTTTGATAACACGCATCGTTCTGGTAATTAAACACAGGGCAATGCAAACTACCCTGAAGGATTAGCGCGACCAACTATTTCTTGTCATCGATGTCTCGGGCAATGACCACAGCACGGACAGCGGCATGGGAATCGATCTTTGGGGCGATGTCCACAGGACTGACCGCGACATCGGAATCGATCTCTGGGGCAATGTCCACAGGATGGACAGCGGCATCGGCATCGATCTCCGGGGTGATGCCAACAGGACGGACCGCGACATCAAAAACGATCTCTGGGGCGTTGTCCACAGGACGGTCTGCGACATCGGAATCATCAAGGACGTCCATCGGCACCTGCACAACCCTAACGTATTAGCAAGCACATTGCAAATAATCAAAAACCACAACTTCCGGTAATAAGCCATTATTTTTTACCTTGTGCAGCTCACCGGGGGATCCCATCCCTCCGGGGGCCATCTCCTCGTCCTCGATGGGGGCCATCTCCTTGCCAGGGGAATACTTCTTCTTAACGGTGACTATCTCCTAAAACTTGGCATTGAGCCTCGCAAAGGTGGCCATCAGAGTTTCTGGGGTAGGCGCTGGTCTTCCAACTTTCTTTGAGGAGTTCGTCCGCCAACGTCGTCAACTCTTTGGCCAGTGCTTGTTTCTTGGAGTTCTTCGTCTCCATGGGTTGGCCCGCCAACATGGTCAACTCGTTGGTCGGTGCTCGCTTCCTGGAGATCGCTGCTACCTCTTGAGCACTGCGTTGGTTTTCCCTTGAAGAGGAAAGGGTGATGCAGCAAAGTAGCGTAAGTATTTCCCTCAGTTTTTGAGAACCAAGGTATCAATCCAGTAGGAGGCTACACGCAAGTCCCTCGCACCTACACAAACAAATAAAACCTCGCAACCAACGCGATAAGGGGTTGTCAATCCCTACACGGTCACTTACGAGAGTGAGATCTGATAGATATGATAGGATAATATTTTTGGTATTTTTGTGATAGAGATGCAAAGTAAAGTAAAAAAATAAAAACGACGCCAGAAATAGCTTGTTGTCGGGAGATTAATATGATGGAAAATAGACCCGGGGGCCATAGGTTTCACTAGTGGCTTCTCTCATGAGCATAAGTATTTTACGGTGGGTGAACAAATTACTGTTGAGCAATTGACAGAATTGAGCATAGTTATGAGAATATCTAGGTATGATCATGTATATAGGCATCACGTCCGAGACAAGTAGACCGACTCCTGCCTGCATCTACTACTATTTCTCCACACATCGACCGCTATCCAACATGCATCTAGAGTATTAAGTTTATAAGAACAGAGTAACGCTTTAAGCAAGATGACATGATGTAGAGGGATAAATTCATGCAATAGGATAAAAAAACCCATCTTGTTATCCTCGATGGCAACAATACTATACGTGCCTTGCTGCCCCTACTGTCACTGGGAAAGGACACCGCAAGATTGAACCAAAAGCTAAGCACTTCTCCCATTGCAAGAAAGATCAATCTAGTAGGCCAAACCAAACTGATAATTCGAAGAGACTTGCAAAGATAACCAATCATACATAAAAGAATTCAGAAGATTCAAATATTGTTCATGGATAAACTTGATCATAAACCCACAATTCATCGGTCTCAACAAACACACCGCAAAAGAAGATTACATCGAATAGATCTCCACAAGAGAGGGGGAGAACATTGTATTGAGATCCAAAAAGAGAGAAGAAGTCATCTAGCTAATAACTATGGACCCGAAGGTCTGAGGTAAACTACTCACACTTCATCAGAGAGGCTATGGTGTTGATGTAGAAGCCCTCCGTGATTGATGCCCCCTCCGGCGGAGCTCCGGAACAGGCCCCAAGATGGAATCTCGTGGGTACAGAAGGTTGCGGCGGTGGAATTAGGTTTTTGGCTCTGTATGTGATCGTTTGGGGGTATGTAGGTATATATAGGAGGAAGGAGTACGTCGGTGGAGCAACGTGGGGCCCACGAGGGTGGAGGGCGCGCCTGGGGGGGGGGGTAGGCGCGCCCCTACCTCGTGGCCTCCTGGAAGCTTCCTTGACGTAGGGTCCAAGTCTCCTGGATCATGTTCGTTCTGAAAATCACGTTCCCGAAGGTTTCATTCCGTTTGGACTCCTTTTGATATTCTTTTTCTGCGAAACTCTGAAATAGGCAAAAAACAGCAATTCTGGGCTGGGCCTCCGGTTAATAGGTTAGTCCCAAAAATAATATAAAAGTGAATAATAAAGCCCAATAATGTCCAAAACAGAAGATAATATAGCATGGAGCAATCAAAAATTATAGATACGTTGGAGATGTATCAAGCATCCCCAAGCTTAATTCCTGCTCGTCCTCGAGTAGGTAAATGATAAAAACAGAATTTTTGATGTGGAGTACTATTTGGCATAATTTCAATGTAATTCTTCTTAATTGTGGTATGAATATTCATATCTGAAAGATTCAAGATAAAAGTTCATATTGACATAAAAATAATAATACTTCAAGCATACTAACTAAGCAATTATGTCTTCTCAAAATAATATGGCCAAAGAAAGTTATCCCTACAAAATCATATAGTCTGGCTATGCTCTATCTTCACCACACAAAATATTTAAATCATGCACAACCCCGATGACAAGCCAAGCAATTGTTTCATACTTTTGACATTTTCAAACTTTTTCAATCTTCACGCAATACATGAGCGTGCATGGACATAGCACTATATGTGGAATAGAATGGTGGTTGTGGAGAAGACAAAAAGGAGAAGATAGTCTCACATCAACTAGGCGTATCAACGGGCTATGGAGATGCCCATCAATAGATATCAATGTGAGTGAGTAGGGATTGCCATGCAAAGGATGCACTAGAGATATAAGTATATGAAAGCTCAACAAAAGAAACTAAGTGGGTGTGCATCCAACTCGCTTGCTCACGAAGACCTAGGGCATTTTGAGGAAGCCCATCATTGGAATATACAAGCCAAGTTCTATAATGAAAAATTCCCACTAGTATATGAAAGTGGTATCATAGGAGACTCTCTATCATGAAGATCATGGTGCTACTTTGAAGCACAAGTGTGGTAAAAGGATAGTAACATTGTCCCTTCTCTCTTTTTCTCTCATTTTTTTATTTGGGCCTTTTCTCTTTTTTATGGCCTTTTTTTATTTAGTCCGGAGTCTCATCCCGACTTGTGGGGGAATCATAGTCTCCATCATCCTTTCCTCACTTGGTACAATGCTCTAAAAATGATGATCATCACACTTTTATTTTCTTACAACTCAACAATTACAACTCAATACTTAGAACAAAATATGACTCTATGTGAATGCCTCCGGCGGTGTACCGGGATATGCAATGAATCAAGAGTGACATGTATGAAAGAATTATGAACGGTGGCTTTGCCACAAATACAATGTCAACTACATGATCATGCAAAGCAATATGACAATGATGGAGCGTGTCATAGTAAACGGAACGGTGGTAAGTTGCATGGCAATTTATCTCGGAATGGCTATGGAAATGCCATGATAGGTAGGTATGGTGGCTGTTTTGAGGAAGGTATAGGGTGGGAATATGATATCGGCGAAAAAGTGCGCGGTATTAGAGAGGCTAGCAATGGTGGAAGGAGGAAAAGTGCGTATAATCTATGGACTCAACATTAGTCATAAAGAACTCATATACTTATTGCAAAAATCTACAAGTTATCAAAGCAAAGTATTACGTGCATGCTCCTAGGGGGATAGATTGGTAGGAAAAGACCATCGCTCGTCCCCGACCGCCACTCATAAGGAAGACAATCAATAAATAAATCATGCCCCGACTTCATCACATAACGGTTCACCATACGTGCATGCTACGGGAATCACAAACTTTAACACAATTATTTCTCAAATTCACAACTACCCAACTAGCATGACTCTAATATCACCATCTCCATATCTCAAAACAATTATCAAGCATCAAACTTCTCATAGTATTCAACACACTCATAAGAAAGTTTTTACTATTCCTGAATACCTAGCATATTAGGATTATTTAAGCAAGTTACCATGCTGTTTAAGACTCTCAAAATAATCTAAGTGAAGCATGAGAGATCAATAGTTTCTATAAAACAAATCCACCACCGTGCTCTAAAAGATATAAGTGAAGCACTAGAGCAAAAACTATATAACTCAAAAGATATAAGTCAAACACATAGAGTATTCTAATAATTTGCAAATCATGTGTGTCTCTCTCAAAAGGTGTGTACAGAAAAGATGATTGTGGTAAACTAAAAAGTAAAGGCTCAAATCATACAAGACGCTCCAAGAAAAACACATATCATGTGGTGAATAAAAATATAGCTCCAAGTAAAGTTACCGATGGAAGTAGACGAAAGAGGGGATGCCTTCCGGGGCATCCCAAGCTTTGGCTTTTTGGTGTCCTTAGATTATCTTCGGGGTGCCATGGGCATCCCCAAGCTTAGGCTCTTGCCACTCCCTGTTCCATAATCCATCAAATCTTTCACCCAAAACTTGAAAACTTCACAACACAAAACTTAGCAGAAAATCTCGTGAGCTCCGTTAGCGAAAGAAAACAAAAGACCACTTCAAGGTACTGTAATGAACTCATTCTTTATTTATATTGGTGTTAAACCTACTGTATTCCAACTTATCTATGGTTTATAAACTATTTTACTAGCCATAGATTCATCAAAATAAGCAAACAACACACGAAAATCAGAATCTGTCAAAAACAGAACAATCTATAGTAATCTGTAACTAACGCAAACTTCTGGAACTCCAAAAAATCAGACAAAATAGGACGACCTAGGAATTTTTTTATTGATCATCAGAAGCAATTGAAATCAATATTGTATCACGTTCTGGTGTTTTTTAACAATTATTTTCGTGAACAGAAAGTTTCTGGAATTTTTTGCAAGATCAAATAACTATCATCCAAGAAGATCCTATAGGTTTAACTTGGCACAAACACTAATCAAAACATAATAACACATCTAACCAGAGGCTAGAACAAATATTTATTCCTAAACAGAAGCAAAAAGCAAAGAACTAAAAATAAAATTGGGTTGCCTCCCAACAAGCGTTATCGTTTAACGCCCCTAGCTAGCCATTGATAATTTTAATGATGCTCACATGAAAGACAAGAATTGAAGCACAAAGAGAGCATCATAAAACACGTGACAAAACACATCTAAGCCTAACATAATTCCTATGCATAGGCATCTTATAGGCAAACAAATTATCAAGACAAGCAAAAAATAGCATATGCAAGGAAGTGGAAAGAAACAATAGCAATCTCAACATGACGAGAGGCAATTTAGTAAAATAAAGATTTCTACAACCATATTCTCCTCTCTCATAATAATTACATGTAGGATCATAGGCAAATTCAACAAAATAGCTATCACATAACATATTCTCAACACGATCCACATGCATGCAAAGTTGACACTCTTCCAAAATTGTGGGATTAACATTAACTAAAGTCATGACCTCTCCAAACCCACTTTTATCAAAAATACCATAAGATTGAACATTCTCCAAATATGTGGGATCTAAAGTTGACACCCTTCCAAACCCACTTTCAATATTATTGCAAAGACTATTATCAATCTCATATTCACCATGGGGCTTAAATAAATTTTCAAGATCATAAGAAGAATCACCCCAATCATGATCATTGCAACAAATACTGGACATAGCAAAACTAGCATCCCCAAGCTTAAGGTTTTGCATATTATTAGCACAATTGACATCAATAGAATTTATAGTAAAACCATTGCAATCATGCTTTTTATTCAAAGATCTATCTTGAATCGCTTCATAAAGTACTTCATCACAATTTTTGGATTCACGAAATTCAAGCAAAACCTCATAAAGATAATCTAGTGCACTCAACTCACTAGCAATAGGTTCATCATAATTGGATCTCTTAAAGAGATTAGCAAGTGGATGAGGATCCATAAACTTTTAGCAAGCGAAGATGCAAGCAAATAGAAGGCACATGGAAACACAAACAAAAAGACATAAAGGAAGAAGGCTAAAAAGGCGAATAAAACGGCAAGGGTGAAGTGGGGGAGAGGAAAACGAGAGGCAAATGGCAAATAATGTAATGCGGAAGATAAGGGTTTGTGATGGGTACTTGGTATGTTGACTTTTGCGTAGACCTCCCCGGCAACGGCGCCAGAAATGGCTCATTGTCGGGAGTCAAATCTTGACTTGACTTCGCGTATGCCTCCCCGGCAACAGCGCCAGAAATCCTTCTTACTACCTCTTGAGCACTGCGTTGGTTTTCCCTTGAAGAGGAAAAGGTGATGCAGCAAAGTAGCGTAAGTATTTCCCTCAGTTTTTGAGAACCAAGGTATCAATCCAGTAGGAGGCTACACGCAAGTCCCTCGCACCTACACAAACAAAAAAATCCTCCCAACCAACGCGATAAGGGGTTGTCAATCCCTACACGGTCACTTACGAGAGTGAGATCTGATAGATATGATAGGATAATATTTTTTGGTATTTTTTTGATAGAGATGCAAAGTAAAGTAAAAAAAATAAAAATGACACCAGAAATAGCTTGTTGTCGGGAGATTAATATGATGGAAAATAGACCCGGGGGCCATAGGTTTCACTAGTGGCTTCTCTCATGAGCATAAGTATTTTACGGTGGGTGAACAAATTACTGTTGAGCAATTGACAGAATTGAGCATAGTTATGAGAATATCTAGGTATGATCATGTATATAGGCATCACGTCCGAGACAAGTAGACCGACTCCTACCTACATCTACTACTATTACTCCACACATCGACCGCTATCCAGCATGCATCTAGAGTATTATGTTCATAAGAACAGAGTAACGCTTTAAGCAAGATGACATGATGTAAAGGGATAAATTCATGCAATATGATAAAAAAAACCATCTTGTCATCCTCGATGGCAACAATACTATACGTGCCTTGCTGCCCCTACTGTCACTGGGAAAGGACACCGCAAGATTGAACCCAAAGCTAAGCACTTCTCCCATTGCAAGAAAGATCAATCTAGTAGGCCAAACCAAACTGATAATTCGAAGAGACTTGCAAAGATAACCAATCATACATAAAAGAATTCAGAAGATTCAAATATTGTTCATAGATAAACTTGATCATAAACCCACAATTCATCGGTCTCAACAAACACACCGCAAAAGAAGATTACATCGAATAGATCTCCACGAGAGAGGGGGAGAACATTGTATTGAGATCCAAAAAGAGAGAAGAAGCCATCTAGCTAATAACTATGGACCCGAAGGTCTGAGGTAAACTACTCACACTTCATCGGAGAGGCTATGGTGTTGATGTAGAAGCCCTCCGTGATTGATGCCCCCTCCGGCGGAGCTCCGGAACAGGCCCCAAGATGGGATCTCGTGGGTACAGAAGGTTGCGGCGGTGGAACTAGGTTTTTGGCTCCGTATCTGATCGTTTGGGGGTACGTAGGTATATATAGGAGGAAGGAGTACGTCGGTGGAGCAACGTGGGGCCCACGAGGGTGGAGGGCGCGCCTGGGGGGGGTAGGCACGCCTCCCTACCTCGTGGCCTCCTGGAAGCTTCCTTGACGTAGGGTCCAAGTCTCCTGGATCATGTTCGTTCTGAAAATCACGTTCCCGAAGGTTTCATTCCGTTTGGACTCCGTTTGATAGTCTTTTTCTGCGAAACTCTGAAATAGGCAAAAAACAGCAATTCTGGGCTGGGCCTCCGGTTAATAGGTTAGTCCCAAAAATAATATAAAAGTGAATAATAAAGCCCAATAATGTCCAAAACAGAAGATAATATAGCATGGAGCAACCAAAAATTATAGATACGTTGGAGACGTATCAATCGCTGTCTCCAGTGGGTTGTCCGCCGGCAACTCTTTGCCTAGTGCTCCAGGATCCATCAATGAACTGACAAACAAAAAGCAATCGAAAGGAAACCACAATCGCAATGAAAATGGGAAAAGAATAGGCTGTGAGAATCGGTCGGTGCTTCGCAAAAAGAAGATTCTTGGAATGAAAATATAGCAGCATCACTGATTCGCCCACCTTTCCTTCGTCGGTACGGAAGAAAAATGGCAGAAGTGAGTAGCCTGGAGTGAGGTTTTCTTCAAGAAAGGGGAGAAAGGGCTTCAACGAGTGTTCCAGTGAAATGATGGTTGCTTCGTCCAGTCCAACTTCGAGGCCACTTTACCACTGCTCGTAAAGGTGTGGGTTTTGTGATATGACGGGTCATGACGGCCACACCGGGGTGACCGGTGAGTTTCAACTGTACCACCTCGCTGTGATTTGGTGGATGGCACGCGGGCCCGGATGCTTTGATGTCCCGCATGTAGATAGAGCGGCTAGTCATATAGGAGTGGTCAATATTGTGCACCGCGACCAAGGCGGAGAGGAAAACGAGAGAACTACGTAATTAATGCATGAGTTTAATTAGGGTAGTTTTGTAGAGTACGAGATACATTCCATCGATCGCAAAATGCCTTGGTTGATGAGATTTGAGCCCTATAAACTGGAAGGGAGATTTGAGATACTGCACGCGGTGTAGTCTAGTCACTTGTTGGAATCTGTAGAAAGACTTATACCGCATGATTCTTTGCTTCTTCTTACTACTACGTACTACTTCGCCGACATGTGGGACAGCCAGCAGCATCTGGGTCGACGTAATATGTGTCATGCACAAGATTAGAGTGCGGAACGGAAGGGCGGCATCACCCCGGTCGATGGCCAGCCTCGACGCAGAGCAGTCGGTGCACCGGGAAGCGGCACTCTCTCGGCCGTCGCACCGCTTCAAAGCCGGCGCCAGTGAGAGGTCGCCTTTGCTCTGGCCGGGCATTAATGCGGCACTGATGCTCCAGGGCAACGCTGACCGTTTCACGCGGGAAGCGCGCGCTGGCAAGGGAGTATAGGTTTTGAACCGTTTCATGTGTAGTACTTGTAGTTTGCAAAACTACTCAATTATTGCACTCAGTTTCCTAAGAAATTGTGGTAAAAAACGTTACTCCACAGCCCTCTTCCCTTCTCCTTCCTCTTCCACCGCCCGCGCACGTCCGTGGGAAGCGACCGGTCAACCCTTATATAGGAGTGCTAGCACAAAAAGATGCATGCATGACCACTAAAATTTCCAGATTAAACAGCCGCTCCGGCGGGAGTATGGCATATGTTGTTACCTTCGGTCGGGCCATGGCTACCGAGCGATGGCAACCAGAGAAGAGGCGGCGGGAGGGGAATGAATGCAGCTACTGTTTGGGTTCGCCGTCCGGCTTAAATAAATGCGCAGCATCACGTGTACCCGCGGGTGCACAAATTGTAACATACGTGTCTGCTTAAGTGGGCGTCACGTAACTGGTGTGTGTGTGTGTGATTCTGAGAGACAGAGTGCGTGTGTGCGACTCTACTCTTCGGACATGTACTCAACCTTTTGCATCGGGATATAAGTATAATGGTATTTACTTTAGCTAGTGATTTACGTGGCCATGTTAATGTGGTTGTGTAAAAAAAATGTCACTTCCTGCTCGTGATTTGCGTTATATAATTACAAGCAAGATGCTCGTGCATTGCATGGAACATCAATATGCATTTTTTTTACAAAACACATGTTGTGATTTACCCATGCAGTGAAGGAAATATGCCCTAGAGGCAATAATAAAGTATTATTTATTTCCTTATATCATGATAAATGTTTATTATTCATGCTAGAATTGTATTAACCGGAAACATAATACATGTGTGAATACATAGACAAACAGTGTGTCACTAGTATGCCTCTACTTGACTAGCTCGTTAATCAAAGATGGTTATGTTTCCTAGCCATAGACATGAGTTGTCATTTGATTAACGGGATCACCTCATTAGGAGAATGACGTGATTGACTTGACCCATTCCGTTAGCTTAGCACCCGATCGTTTAGTATGTTGCTATTGCTTTCTTCATGACTTATACATGTTCCTATGACTATGAGATTATGCAACTCCCGTTTACCGGGGGAACACTTTGTGTGCTACCAAACGTCACAACGTAAATGGGTGATTATAAAGGTGCTCTACAGGTGTCTCCAAAGGTACTTGTTGGGTTGGCGTATTTCGAGATTAGGATTTGTCACTCCGATTGTCGGAGAGGTATCTCTGGGCCCACTCGGTAATGCACATCACTATAAGCCTTGCAAGCATTGTGACTAATGAGTTAGTTGCGGGATGATGTATTACGGAATGAGTAAAGAGACTTGCCGGTAACGAGATTGAACTAGGTATCGAGATACCGACGATCGAATCTCGGGCAAGTAACATACCGATGACAAAGGGAACAACGTATGTTGTTATGCGGTTTGACCGATAAAGATCTTCGTAGAATATGTGGGAACCAATATGAGCATCCAGGTTCCGCTATTGGTTATTGACCGGAGAGGTGTCTCGGTCATGTCTACATAGTTCTCGAACCCGTAGGGTCCGCACGCTTAACGTTACGATGACAGTTATATTATGAGTTTATATGTTTTGATGTACCGAAGGTTGTTCGGAGTCCCGGATGTGATCACGGACATGAGGAGGAGTCTCGAAATGGTCGAGACATAAAGATTGATATATTGGACGACTATATTCGGACACCGGAAGTGTTCCGGAGAAGTTTCGGATAAAACCGGAGTGCCGGAGGGGTTACCGGAACCCCCCGGGGAAGTATTGGGCCTTAGTGGGCCTTGAGGGGAGAGAGAGGGCAGCAGCCAGGAGGTGGCGCGCCCCCTCCCATGAGGAGTCCTAATTGGACTAGGGTAGGGGGCGCAGCCCCTCTTTCCCTCTCCCTCTCCCTCTCTTTCCTTCCCCCCCTCTCTTCCTAGTTGGACTAGGAAAGGGGAGTCCTACTCCTACTAGGAGGAGGACTCCCCCTCTCTCCTTGGCGCGCCCAAGGCAGCCGGCCTCCCCCTTGCTCCTTTATATACGGGGGCAGGGGGGCACCTCTACACACAAGTTGATATACGATATTTTAGCCGTGTGCGGTGCCCCCCTCCACCATATTACACCTCGATAATACCGTTGCGGAGCTTAGGCGAAGCCCTGCGTCGGTGGAACATCATCATCGTCACCACGCCGTCGTGCTGACGAAACTCTCCCTCAACACTCGGCTGGATCGGAGTTCGAGGGACGTCATCGAGCTGAACGAGTGCTGAACTCGGAGGTGCCGTGCGTTCGGTACTTGATCGGTCGGATCGTGAAGACGTACGACTACATCAGCCGCGTTGTGATAAACACTTCCGCTTTCGGTCTACGAGGGTACGTGGAAAACACTCTCCCCTCTCGTTGCTATGCATCACCATGATCTTGCGTGTGCGTAGGATTTTTTTTTGAAATTACTACGTTCCCCAACATGCAGGAGTAATCCCATGTGTAAAAACAAATGATATTTCGAGAATTTTATCGGAAAACTGGTATCTCGAGAATGTCATCGAAAAAATGAAAGATGAGAGATAAGGTGAGGAGGAGTGGAGCGTGGTGGTGACTGGTGGTCACAATGGGCGGAGGCATGGGGATGGACGGCGTCGGCAGGCGGCAGCGGCCTCCATGCTTGATTGTTTCGGATACTTTCTTTTTTAATTGCTCAACAATGAGGTGTGGGAGATAAGGATGTGGAGAGAGGTGCAGCTATCTTTTGTAAAATTATCATAGTGTGCTTTCTATCCGTCAGATATAGATCAGGCGGTCTATATTACAAGATGGCAGGCACACCATCATCGCCAACTCGGTTTTCTATAAGGCTACAAATGGTAAGTTTGCTAAATACTAAAGTAAAGTGGAATTTGTCCATGTTATACAAGTAAATTAAGGTGATTGTTTATCATACGGGTAAGGGTGGATGAAGGGTGGTAGGAACAAATGCTCTGCCTAGAGCATGTGTGTGTGAGATGGAGTCTCAGTGTGTGTGTGTGGGAGAGAGAGATGGAGTCTTAGTGTGTGTGTGTGTGCATGTGTGTGATGGAGTCTTACTATGTGTGTGTGCGTGTGTGTGTGTGTGTGGGTGGGTGGGTGCGCGCGCGTGTGTGTGTGTTTGTTTGTTTGTGTGTGTGTGTGCGTGCGTGTGTGTGTCGCGGGGTCCTCGGTGGCGGATGTAATTTAAGTGTGCATGGCTTCATCATAGAGAGGTGATGTGTATGGAAGAGGCCACCAACGATGGGGTGCGAGAGAGAAAATGCCCATAGAGAGGGAAGAGAAGGTGTGTGCGTGTGAGAGTAGTCGACATCGAGAGAACGTGTTTGTTCGAGAGACACCAAGGAAGACTACTATATATCGATGGTGCATGTAGGCGGGAATTAAACGAAGGGATGGTCTTATTGGTTTCGGGGATATAGGGGAAGAGTGAGAGGGGGGTAGCTATAAGGAGATTGTTAAGTGTGAGTGTGTGTTTTACCCATCCAGGCGGAAGTTATGTGCACACAAGAAGAGAATGATTCGATGTGGCGTTAGGGTTGAGGGTAATTAATTATGTATGGAGACATAGAGACCTTCAACGTGCATGTGTGAGAGGTATACATGTATACGTGGGATGTGTGTGTGAGCGCGCATGATCGAGATAAAAGAAACAAGACATAAGTCATTAGCTAAGATCAACGACATGGGAGAGACGGATCAGTATGACAATATGCATGCATGCGAGAATGCAGGGAAGAAGGCCCGACAATTGAGCATGTGTTTTTGTCTTTAAGAGATAGTGGCATGGGCTGGAGCATGCATCTATGGCGAGGAGAGGGAGTGAGGCACAACGATTGTGCAAAAGAGATCAACCTATAAATGAAAGAAGGTTGATGGAGAAACAGATAAATAGAAAGATAAAGGTGCTAGCTAGTGTGCGTTAGAGATAGGAGTCGAGTGGATTAGAAGGCTGAGTTATGGGTGTGGGTGTGAGAGAGATGAAGAAACGGTGCATGTGACTCACATACAAACAAATATCGGACAGAAATGAGATCCCGAGAGACGGAGTTTTGTGTCTGCGAGAGAGAAAGATATATCAAAACGAGAGTGATAGCTAGAGAAACATATGAGGGAACACAAGATATCTCTAGGGAGAGACGGTGTGTGTGAGCGACATGCAAGAGAACAGTGGAGAAATATGAGACCCTGGGAGACAGAGTTTGTGTTTGTGTGTGAGAAAGAGATATTTAAGAGGAAGAGTCGTAGGTTCTCATACCTAAGGAGCGAAAGACATCTCTGTATTAGGGGTGTGCGAGTGGCACACAGGGGAATAGTAGAGAGAAATGATACCCCGGAAGACAAAGTTTTGTGTTTGTGTGAGAGAAAGAGATTCCACATGGAGAATCATAGTTAGAGACACATAGCAGGGAGCGAGATATACTTAGAGAGAGATAGAGTGATGAAGGTCGAGGGAGAGAGTACCGTCAGTGTGTTACGAAGATAAAAGATCATTGTCGACATACAGGAATACCCGAGAGACGATGAACGCGTATAGGTCTAGAGAGATAGTCCTATATAAGCATGAGTGGTAGTTATATGAGACGAATATATGGATTAAATGGGATTCAAATATTTAAACTGGAGATCACGACATCGATAATATCATAACGCAAATTGGTGTATCAAACATGCATATTCATTTGAATTTGGGGACACGTGTAATGTTATATAGTTTATCAATATTGGTGATCCATAGATTCTTTAATTAGAATTAATGCATGGTTTATATGCAATTAATGTCTAAATGGGATACACTATATGTTGCGTGTGTGAAACACATTATACATGTTTGAGAAGTAAAAAAACCGCATGAAACACACATTAATTGGAGACAGTTAGCGAGGAATGCATACATTGGATTTCAACATAAAGTGGTTTCAAATATTTGAAAATCCAAATTGATGGATACAACCTTATGAATCTGAGATCATGCCATTTGTAAACCATATTTATGTATAAAGGGTGTTGTGCTTTTGAAAGTATATATAAAAAATGATGTATATAGAATTTTATTCCAATCGAAAGTGGATCCCGCCCGAAAAAAATAGAATACAAACGGGATTCTAATTGAGTTGGCACGGTAAACGTGCACTCTGCAAAATTTGAACGAAGCGGGGAAAGTCGCAGTAACCGCCCGAAACCAAAATCTGCGAGATGGAAATTACTACTGCCTATCCCTGCCACACAAAGCCTATCTGCTCGATTTCTATAGGTTTTGATAGGGGTAGGTTTGTAATTTCACTCGAACGTGACATAACCGCCTCTCACCCGGATTCATACACGGTGGGCGCCAAAACACAGTGTGTCCTCGGCCGAAATCGACTCCCTCCATGATTCATACACGGTGGGCGCCAAAAACAAACTCTCGCCGGCAAATATTTGGTGTATGCGAGATTACCGTCCTATCCCCAACTGACTAATATTGCTGTGATGTAGGAAATTTGAAACGGGGGCTAAGTTTGTAAATTTCCTCGCATTTGAGACAAGCGCGCCCTGAAGACATGGTCCCCCCTTCCTCTCCACCTCCATTTCCCCATTCGTACTCCGCGGGCGCCAAAACACCCTCTCCACCCTAGCCTCCTCCGTCCGCCACCCTATCCACCGCCGTCCTCCTCCACCATGCCGGAGCTGATACCCCGACGCCGCCGGCCATTACAAGAGATCGACCTCTCTCATCTACGGCTTCGAACCGGGATCCTTGCATCCCGTCCTCTCGCTTCATCCCCGCCGTCGTCCACCTTGCCGGCGCCGCTCCTACGACCGTCTCGTCCACCGCGCCCCGCCGCCACCGTCTACCCTCCTAGATCTGCTTCCACGCCGCCGACAGCCATTGCTACCGCAGCACAGTCAAATTCTCAGCAGATGCATACACGGCGCCGCACCAGAGGCGGTACTCTTCTGTATCTGCTCAACTTATTTATCGCAGCAAGAAAATAGATCGCCACTACTTTACTCTGATTTCTTGTCCATCACTTACTTGCTAGTTGAGAGCAAACATTGGTTGCGAAGTTGCCTTTGTCCGGTTTGCACCTTCAGATCCGCCATGGCACGCTCAACACTATACTCCCAATGCTTATGATTTTCACCTTTTATATTCCACACTAGTTAAATCACAGTAGACTAAATTTCAAAATTGGGTCAGTCGATTTTTCAGAGCTCGCCGGAGTTCGCCGGTGCGAACGAAGGGGCTCGGGTGGGGACTTTGGTTGTTGGGGGGCGGGGGGGGGGGGGGTGGTGGGGCCTTGCCAAACAAAGAAAACTCGACGCGGGTGGGGGTGGCGGAGGAACACATGCGGTGGGGGCCGATGGTCCGGCCGGCGGCCCGTGCGGTGTTCTGTATGGGAAGAATCAGAGACGAGGAAGAAGAAGGGTTAGGAGACGTAGGATCTTCATCCAACCGCCTGAAATGGTCGACTGACCCAAATGTAGACATGCCTTTATATTCAGTACCATCATCGTACCTGCTTAGCACTGCTCCTGAATCCATCAAGCTAAACAACGTGCCACTCATAATTCCAAACTTGTTGCTCAAGTACGAATCTGATATGATGCTGATATTACTAAAACAGATAACATTTAATTGGTCAGCTAATGTTCCTACTTTACTTTCGAAAAACCACGTGCACCACATATAGAGAGACAGCAGGGAGTTGCTTTCTTAATGCGCTCTCGTTCATCATGTGTGGGCACTGCACAACGAACTTTTTATTATCCAAAATCTGGTTGCTCTTCTTTACCATGTTCCTCTCCCGTTCCTCTTTAATAAGTACTCTCTCCGTTCCTAAATACAAGTCTTTGTATAGATTCCACCATGGACTACATATGGAGCAAAATGAGTGAATCTACACTCTAAAATGTATCTGGATACATCTGTATGTGATCCATAGTGGAAATCTCTACCAAGACTTATATTTGAAACAGAGGGAGTATGATAGTAGTACAGTATGTTCCTTGTAGTGAAGATGAGCAGGGACATTTGCAGTGTAGAGGTCTATACAGTCGGTTGGTATGGACACTTTGAACTCGTCGGGCCTCTTTGATTCATAGGATTTTGTAAACATGGGAATAGGATTTGTAGTGGCCTACCCACTTGAATCCTATAAGAATAGCAAGGAAATGTAGGGAGCTGTGTCGCCTTTGAGAGTTACACTGATATTAACAGTACCGCACCTTCAGTTGAAGAGAGCTGGTATCCGAAGCCTTTCTAGCCGTACCGGCAATACTAGCACATATATTCCAGCAAGTTCCACTTTGCTGATTTTACTCTGATGCTTATGGTTTTCCCGTTATATCTACACTATGATCTGTGTAGCTGCTTTGTGTCGCACTAGCAGCAGTCCACTCTTGAAGCTAAACACCGCAATGACTTACAAAATTGGCACCAAGGCATTGAGTGCCATTCTGGATGCAATGAAACTCATACGCTCCCCACCTATTGACTCTTGTTCAGAATATGATCCTAATGATTCTCGTTCAAAATTGCCACATATAGAGAGACAACATGGAATTGCATTTCTTTGGGCGCTGTGATTCATCATGAGTGGGCAACCAACATTGTATGCAATTAAGCGGAACCTCAAGAATATGCTTCCTCTTCTGTTCTTTAACATGTTCCTGTTTTGTTATTCTGTATTTAGTACGTACAGTATGTTCCTTGTCAGGAAGGGGAGCAGGGACATCTGCAGTCAACAGCTGATAGAGCTGGCATGTACTTGATCGATAGGCTTTCAATTACTAGCGGCAATACAACACCGTATTTTCAAGCCAGTTCCACTTTCCCGATTTATATATCGTGGTTATGGTGTACCCCTTTTATGTACACTATGATTTTCCTAGTTGTTGTGTGCTCTTGTTATCATGGTTTGGCAATAAACTCTCTATACATTATATTTTGAACCTATCATCTGCCAACTATCCTTACTTCTGGAGCCTATTTTTTTGTGTACTTGTGCCAGATTATATAAATGCACGCACCATATTACAACACACATGAGCTCTCTCATCAGAATCCAGTGATAGCACACAAGTGTTTACAGGGGCGCCCCTATATTAGAATATCTTCTGCATTACAAAGATAATCTCACAACTATTTATGTTTTCATGGTTCTCAGATATTATACGTAATTACAGTGATTATCAGAATCCGCGCATCAGAAGAATATTGTGGAACACTGCAATGACTTACAAAATTGGCACAAAGGCATTGAGTGCCATTCTGGATGCAATGAAACTCATACGCTCCCCACCTGTAGATTCTTGTTCAGAATATGATCCTAATGACTATTCTAACCTCGAGGAGTCAAAGGCAGATGGCCTGTCATGTTCACCCATCAAGGTGCCTGCTCTAATTTGGCAAGGTTTTATTGATTGCGCATATCTTGCATACGTTGTCTTGCATTTCTTCTACTTTGTTACACCGCCATCTGCTTAGTTTACTCATCATATATGTCGAGATGCCATGCCCATCCATTATCAATACATATTCCATCTATCATCATACCATGTTTTTCCACTCAAATGTTGTTCTTGTGCATCAGACATCAAAAAGGAAGAGGGTGATTGCCGAACCTGAAGGAGCACCAGCAAAGTCCTTGAAAAACGTGGTTGTACTGGAGAAATCAGACAACACCCCACTTATATTGGCTGTACAACCAGTGACACAAAACGTAGGACCGACTCCAGCAGACTGTACCCATACTTCACTGGCCACACCACTAGCCCCACCACACAGGACCTGCACTCCAGCAAAAGGTATGCCGATTTCAGTTGCCATAGCACCAGCCGTACCACAGAAAAATCCCACTCCAGCAAAAAGTACAGCAAGTCCACCGGCCGAAGACCTATCCCAACTGCAGAGACGGCCAATTCCTGCAGATTGGAACCCCATTCTAGTTATTCCCAGTTTAAAAGACAATGCTTTCAATGTTGTTAGGGACTACGTGCATATATTCCCATCATTGGAAGATTATAGTGAAGACAAACACCATTTTCACATCTTCTTGTCCCACTTACGTGTAAGTGCTATTATTCATGGTGATTATTTTCCTGTTTTTTGCTGATTGAACACATCGATGATTTACATTACATTGTTGTAAGTAGGCAAGGGTCAATCTGGATAGTCATGACGAGCAAAGCTTGCTTGCGCTTTTCAAGGAAGCATTGCAGCAGTATTGGTGTTACCTGAGGAAATCACACTTTGATGGCAAGTCTATAAATGAATTTCTGGTGAAGTCTCCTGTGCTAAATTTGGAAGACATTGAATGGAAAAACCTTGTTATGCACTGGTCTCATTCCGAGGATGAGGTACTGTCTATGATATCGCATGACAATTTGAACTTCTACTTTTCCACATGTGCCTTACGGATCTTTTTTGCAGGAAATCTGCTCGAAAAAGAATTCCGGTTTGAAAAGAACGACAAGATATAACAAATATGCTGCCCGCTGCTTTGATATTGTTAGTACTTGCTGTCCTGTATCACTGTACTTGCATACATACCTGGTTCATTATGTGACAGCAGTATGCATGATAGCTTGCTTATCAATTGTTCGCTCCAAATTATCTGATCTGTATGAATGGTTACATTAGTGTAGAATATATCCAATGCCAATGAAATTTTTTAGCTCTGCATTGTTCTTGTAAGTACCTGCTGTCCTTTATCAGTGTACTTATATTGACAGGTAGTTGTTCATGTACCATCACTCTGCAGCTTATTTTCCTTTGCCCTCCATTTTCTACACATAAGATCTATATTTACTCTTACCATAAGGTTGGATAACACCGATGGTACTGAAGAAGTTTAGCTCTGCATTGCTCTTGGCTGTACCTTTTGCCTGTATCGCTGTACTTACATATATAGCTACTTGGTTATGTAGCATCACTCTTCATCTTATCTTAAATATTATCCATTTTTTCTTATATTGTCACATCTATATTTACTCTTAACAAAATGTAGAATAAAGGCAATGCTTATGAAGAAGATTCTGTGGTAAACTTCTTGAATTGCCCCCCCCCATCAGCATGGGCAAGGGCTTTATAGAGCCTGCCTTCCCCAATAATGTAAGTTTGTCCTTCTCAAGCCTTCAAACTTTGTTGTGTATATTTGGTTAGGCATGACTGCAACAGCTGTTTATTTTTGGTGTTTGCATCAAATTGCATGTTTAAAGTTTATTATCTACTCCAGTTCATAAACAAAAGTTTGTCCTTCTCAATTTAAGTTTTCAGTTGTACAACCAAGTTCCTTCTTCGTACCATGTAAATTAAACTATACAGAGCAAGTGATCTTATTTTGCCAATCTGAAATGGAATAAATTGACAGCACACTAACCATTGATACTTATGAGTTCTTGATCTGTAATCCAGTGGTGTCGTGAAGCTGCCAACTCCTTCACAATGTCATTTCCTACCATGTCTTGACCTGAACAATACCATATTGTGTTAATGCTATTTTAAACTGTGTCACTTTATTCGTCAGTAAGAAATGTGATGAATTGTCAGCACTGATACTTATATGTGCAAAACCTGTCATCTGTCTGCTTGTTTATCTTTCAGAGTGAGGAGGATATAAGTGCCAAACAAGTGCAGTCTCACCAGCTTGCTCAGCTGCTTGCGCTGCAGCTCCCGAGCAGGGCTAACCTTTCTTGAACTCTATTGAAGTGCTGTCGGTTTTGTATATTATTTTGTCGGTGTGTTTAGTTGCACTGGTGGCGATCTTTGATGCCCAGTGTATGTAATATGCTATCTGCTTGTGCTTTATTATCATAGTGGCGAACTTTGATGCCCAGTGGATGTAATATGCCATAATTTCTTTATTGTATAGTCTAGGTTTTTTTCTTATTCACAATGCTGCAGTTATTTTACTGTATATATATCCTGTCTTCGCAGTAAACCGGCCAAACCGTAAAATTACGGTACATAATCGGGCCGTCATGCAAATCGCCATATATGATCCACATCATGGGCCCCGTCATCTTGGTCCGTTAACAGGCCTAAATGTAAACTGGCCCACTAGTAGAGTCGGGCCTTTAATAGGCCGAGTAAACCGCCGGCCCTATTTTCCCAAGAAAACTCAATGGGCCTTTAGGAGGCTGAAAAGTAGGTTGGGCCTGAAATGTGCCGAACAGCTCACGGGCCGTCAGCAGGCCGAAATAGACCCTGGCCCATGAATGTGCCAATCAAATCATGGGCTTATAACAGGCCAAAATTGTCTCGGTCCTTGTTTGGCCCAATCAGATTATCGGCTGCGAGCAGGCCGGATGCAAACCGGGCCGTAGTTAGGCCCAACTATATGACGGGCTTTTAACAGCCCGAAATTAATATAGGGCCAAAATGTTAAAAGGGCCCTTAACAGGCCGAAACTAATATCAGGCCGAATTACTAAATGGGCCTTTAGCAAATGGGCCCAAAAGCGTAGCGTCCAGTTGACGGGCCGAATCTGATATGGGCCATAATTTAGCCCAAAGCCTCTTAAAGGGTCGGACCTGATCTGGGCCGTAATTTGGCCCAGAACGTGGTAGGCTTTTAACGGGCCGGATCTCATATGGGCCATTATTAGGCCCGGAACATGGCAGGCCATTAATGGACCGGATCAAATATGGGCCGGCATTTTTCCCAAAACATGGCAGCCAGTTAATGGGCCGGCCTACTAGGGTCCCCAAAATCTTGTGGGCCTACAGCTGGGCCGACCCATTAATGTCGGCGAAATCTCGTGGGCCGTTAGTTGGGCCGGCCCATTATGGTCCACAAAAATCTCGTGGGCCTTCACCTGGGCGGCCCATTATGGCACGCAAAAATCTTGTGGGCCTTTACCTGGGCCGGCCCATTATGGCCTGCAAAATCCTGTGGGCCTTTAGCTGGGCCGGCCCATTATGGTCCGCAAAATCTTGTGGGCCTTTAGTTGGGCCGGCTCATTTAAACTTTATGGGCCACTTTTGGGTCGGTCCACGTGTTAACATATCATAGGCGCATCTCGCCATTGGATGAGTGACACCTGTGCCAACACGGAGCTGACACGTGTTTCCTCCAGCCAATGATGATTTTACATGTGGAAAATCCCCATTGGTCGGGGCTGTTAACGGGTTATCGGATCCAAAACCGGACCCGATAGCTTAACGACGTTCCGTTACGGTGGATGCCACGTGTCGGTCACCCTTGACGAAAGCACTTCTGTGACGCGCGATTTATCGTCATGGAAGTGAACACTTCCGTGATGATAATTTTGGTAATGTCATGGAACACTTCTACGACAACACATGTATGACTATCTTGATTCTGTCATAAATTTGTCATGGATGTACATGCATGACAGAAAACGTGACCTACTGTGACAAACACGTATCATCACGGAAGTGTATTTTTTTTGTAGTGTGTTGAAGGTTAAAACAGCAAACTTGATAAATCACCGTTGTGGTTTTGATGCATAGGTAAGAACGGTTCTTGCTAGAAGCCCGTAGAAGCACGTAAAACTTGCAACAACAAAGTAGAGGACGTCTAACTTGTTTTTGCAGGGCATGTTGTGATGTGATATGGTCAAGACATGATGTGATATACGTTGTTGTATGAGATTGATACGTCCATTTTGCATCATGTTTTCCTACTATTATTTATGATGTTTTATGCATAATAATGCGTTTTGGAGTAATTCTAATGCCTTTTCTCTCATAATTTGCAAGGTACACACAAAGAGGGAGAATTCCGGCAACTGGAAATCTGGACCTGGAAAAGCTACGTTAGGCTACCTATTCTGCACAACTCCAAACAAGCTGAAACTTTACGGAGAATTTTTATGGAATATTTGAGGAATATTGGAGCTAATAAGTACCAAAGGGGGGCCACCAGGTGGGCACAACCCACCTGGCCGCGCCAGGGAGCCCAGGCGCGCCCTGGTGGGTTGTGCTCTCCTCGGCCCACCTCTGGTGCCCATCTTCTGGTATATAAGTCATTTTGACCTAGAAAAAATAAGGAGAGGACTTTCAGGACGGAGCGCCACCGTCTCGAGGCGGAACTTGGGCAGGAGCACTTTTGCCCTCCGGGGGAGCGATTCCGCCGGGGGAACTTCCCTCCCGGAGGGGGAAATCATCGTCATCATCATCACCAACAACTCTCCCATCTTGGGGAGGGCAATCTCCATCAACATCTTCAACAACACCATCTCATCTCAAACCCTAGTTCATCTCTTGTGTTCAATCTTGGTACCGGAACTATAGATTGGTGCTTGTGGGTGACTAGTAGTGTTGATTACATCTTGTAGTTGATTACTATATGGTTTATTTGGTGGAAGATTGTTCAGATCCAATATGCTATTTAATACCCCTCTGATCTTGAGCATGATTATCATTTGTGAGTAGTTACTTTTGTTCTTGAGGTCACGGGAGAAATCATGTTGCAAGTAATCATGTGAACTTGATATGTGTTAGATATTTTGATAGTATGTATGTTGTGATTCCCTTAGTGGAGTCATGTGAACATCGACTACATGACACTTCACCATATTTGGGCCTAAGGGAATGCATTGTGGAGTAGTTATTAGATGATGGGTTGCGAGAGTGACAGAAGCTTAAACCCTAGTTTATGCGCTATTCCGTAAGGGACCGATTGGATCCAAAAGTTTAATGCTATGGTTAGAATTTATTCTTAATACTTTTCTCGTAGTTGCGGATGCTTGCGAGGGGGTTAATCATAAGTAGGAGGTTTGTTCAAGTAAGAACAGCACCTAAGCACCGGTCCACCCACATATCAAATTATCAAAGTAGCAAACCCAAATCGAATCAACATGATGAAAGTGACTAGATGAAATTCCCGTGTACCCTCAAGAACACTTTGCTTACTATAAGAGACCGTCTTGGCCTGTCCTTTGCCTCAAAAGGATTGGGCTATCTTGCTGCACTTTTGTTACTATTATCGTTACTTGCTTGTTACAAATTATCTTGCTATCAAACTACTCTGTTACTTACAATTTCAGCACTTGCAGACATTACCTTGCTGAAAACCACTTGTCATTTCCTTCTGCTCCTCGTTGGGTTCGACACTCTTACTTATCGAAAAGAGCTACAGTTGATCCCCTATACTTGTGGATCATCAAGGCTATTTTTTGGCACCATTTCCGAGGAGTGAAGCGCCTTTGGCAAGGAAACATTTATATAGTGTGTTCGGGGTATCTTCGCCTCGACTGGGACCACAGTTAGCTACCCCTCAACCTACTGCACCCACTGAAAATATTGAATATGAAATTCCTTCAGGTATGATAGAACAACTGCTAGCTAATCCTTATGCAGGAGATGGAACAGAACATCCTGATATGCACTTGATATATGTGGAACAAATTTGTTGATTGTTTAAGCTTGCAGGTTTACCCGGAGATGAAGTTAAGAAGAAGGTTTTCCCTTTATCTTTCAAGGGGAAAGCATTAACATGGTATAGGCTATGTGATGATATTGGATCTGGGAATTGGAATCGATTGAAATTGAAGTTTCACCAAAAAAAAATATCCTATGCATCTAGTTCATCGTGATCGAAATTACACATATAATTTTTGACCTCGTGAAGGAGAAAGTATCGCCCTAGCTTGGGGGAGGCTTAAGTCAATGTTATGTTCATACCCCAATCATGAGCTCTCAAGAGAAATTATTATCCAGAATTTTTATGCTCGGCTTTCTCATAATGATCGATCCATGCTTGATACTTCTTGTGCTGGTTCTTTTATGTAGAAGATTATTGAATTCCGGTGGGATCTTCTGGAAAGAATTAAACGCAACTCTGAATATTGGGAAATCAACAAAGGTAAAGAGTCAGGTATTAAGCTTGAGTATGATTGTGTTAAATCTTTTATGAATACCGATGCTTTTCAAAAGTTTAGCACTAAATTTGGACTTGACTCTGAGATAGTAGCCTCCTTTTGTGAATCATTTGCTACTCATGTTGATCTCCCTAAAGAGAAGTGGTTTAAATATCATCCACCTATTAAAGAAGAAATTAAAGAACCGGTACTAGCTAAAGAGGAAACTATTATTTATAATGTTGATCCAGTTGTTCCTACTGCTTACATAGAGAAATCACCTATCCCTGTTAGGATAAAGGAACATGCTAAAGTTTGAACCGTGGTTAACAAAAGTTATATTAGAACAACTAAACCTGATGAACAAATCAAAGTATAACCTAGTGTTGCTATGGTTAAAGATCTCCTGGAAGCAAATATAGACGAGCATGTTATTTATTTCTATAATGAAGCTATTAGAATTGCCAAACCTGATAAAGAGGATAAACATAGACCCGTTGTTGGCTTGCCTGTTGTCTCAGTTAAAATAAAAGATCACTGTTATCATGGTTTATGTGACATAGGTGCTAGCGTGAGTGCTATTCCCTTTACCCTATATCAAGAAATTATGAATGAAATAGCACCCGCTGAAATAGAAGAAATAGATGCCACAATTAAACTTGCTAATAGAGACACCATCACACCACTTGGGATTGTTAGAGATGTTGAAGTCTTGTGTGGGAAAATAAAATACCCTACTGATTTTCTTGTTCTTGGTTCCCCACAAGACGACTTGTGTCCCATTATCTTTGGTAGACCTTTCTTGAACACCGGTAATGCTAAAATAGATTGTAAGAAACAAACTGTCGGTGTTAGCTTTGGTGATGAGTCTCATGAGTTTAATTTTTCCAAGTTTAGTAGAAAGCTTCATGAAAAAGAATTGTCTATTAAGGATGAAATAATTGGTCTTGCTTCTATTGATGTGCCTCCTACTGATCCACTAGAACAATATTTGCTAGACCATGAAAATGATTTGCATATGCATGAAAGAAATGAAATAGATGAGATTTTCTTTGAACACAACGTCCTCTGCTTAAACACAATTTGCCTATTGAAACTTTGGGAGGTCCTCCTCCACCCAAAGGTGATCCTGTGTTTGAATTAAAACAATTGCCAGACACTTTGAAATATGCTTATCTTGATGAAAAGAAGATATATCCTGTTATTATTAGTGCTAACCTTTCGGAACATGAAGAAGAAAGATTATTGAAAGTTCTAAGGAAGCACCGAGCTGCTATTGGATATACTCTTGATGATTTAAAGGGCATTAGTCCCACTCTAAGTCAGCACAATATTAATATGGAACCTGATGCTAAGCCCGTTGTTGATCACCAACGCCGGTTAAATCCGAAGATGAAGGAAGTGGTAAGAACGAAAATATTAAAACTTCTGGAAACAGGTATAATCTATCCTATAGCTGATAGTAGATGGGTAAGCCCTGTTCATTCTGTCCCTAAGAAAGGAGGTATTACTGTTGTTCCCAATGATAAGAACGAACTTATTCCACAAAGAATTGTTATAGTCTATAGAATGGTAATTGATTTTAGAAAATTAAACAAAGCAACTAGAAAAGATCATTACCCTTTACCTTTTATTGATCAAATGCTAGAAAGATTGTCTAAGCACACACATTTTGCTTCCTTGATGGATACTCTGGTTTTTCACAAATACCTGTTTCTCAACCTGATCAAGAAAAGACTACTTTCACTTGTCCCTTTGGAACTTATGCTTATAGACGTATGCCTTTCGGTTTATGCAATGCACCTGCTACCTTTCAATGATGTATGACTGCTTGAAGGAAATATGCCCTAGAGGCAATAATAAAGTTGTTATTTGTATTTCCTTATATCATGATAAATGTTTATTATTCATGCTAGAATTGTATTAACCGGAAACTTGATACATGTGTGGATACATAGACAAAAAATAGTGTCCCTAGTAAGCCTCTACTAGACTAGCTCGTTAATCAAAGATGGTTAAGTTTCCTAACCATAGACATGTGTTGTCATTTGATGAACGGGATCACATCATTAGGAGAATGATGTGATGGACAAGACCCATTCGTTAGCTTAGCATAATAATCGTAAAGTCTTATTGCTATTGCTTTCTTCATGACTTATACATATTCCTTTGACTATGAGATTATGCAACTCCCGGATATCGGAGGAATACCTTGTGTGCTATCAAATGTCACAACATAACTGAGTGATTATAAAGATGCTCTACAGGTATCTCCAAAGGTGTTTGTTGGGTTGGCATACATCGAGATTAGGATTTGTCACTCCGAGTATCGGAGAGGTATCTCTGGGCCCTCTCGGTAATGCACATCATAATAAGCCTTGCAAGCAATGTGACTAATGAGTTAGTTGTGGGATGATGCATTACAGAATGAGTAAAGAGACTTGCCGGTAATGAGATTGAACTAGGTATAAAGATACCGACGATCGAATCTCGGGCAAGTAACATACCGATGACAAATGGAATAACGCATGTTGTCATAACGGTTCGACCGATAAAGATCTTTGTAGAATATGTGGGAGCCAATATGAGCATCCGGGTTCTATTGGGGATATAACTATTGGGTTAACCCGCCCAGGAGGGGCCGGGTTAAGCCATGGCGGTTTATCAAGATGAAGCCCATAAAGATGTTTAAGATGGTGGTTCACTATGAAGGTTCGTTTGAAGGCCCAGAGCCCAGAGGCGGCTTAAAGCCCATAAGTGTAAACCGACATGTATGTATGACTTGTATTGTACGGCATGTATATTTGGTCACCGAGCCGGACACATTGTTATGAGCCGGCTGGGACTCTGTAAGCTGCCGGGCGTCGACCTGTGTATATAAAGGGACGACCCGACGGCGACTTAGGGCGAGAGACAACATATCGAAAGCTAGGTCAAGCGTATTCGCTCCCTGGTAATCGAAACACAAGTAATACCACCTCAAACTGGATTAGGCCTTTACCTTCACACCAAGGGGCCGAACCAGTATAAACTCATGTGTCCTTTGTCCCGTTCAACCCCTTTAAGCTAACCTAGTGCGATGGCTCCATGACTAAGTCCTTACCCTAGGACATCTGCCGTGACAATTCCACGACAGTTGGCGCCCACCGTGGGGCCAGCGCACGGTGGTTTTGAGTTCTTGAAGGGCAACTTTGAAGGGTTAAAGGGATATGCTATGGGCCGGATGACCTAGAGTCGTCGCGGCAAGCTCTACATCGACGATGCAGGCTGGGGCCCCGAGGCCGGCTCAATTGAGTACGGGTACCGGGTCCCCTTCGATGGAATCCACGTCTTCATTGGCAAAATCGGCGAGCCGGGCCCTAAGACGGACATCTGCACCGACATCTTCGAGACGGCTCAGCGTGCGAGACACGCCCGAGTTCAGCCCACCGTGAAACGTGCCTTCGTGGGATTCATCCATGGGGCAGAATTTGAGGAAGGATCCATGTCTAGAGGTGAGACGGCCATTTATTCTGATGGTGAGTCGTCCACGGGTGAAACTACTTCATTGTATCAACTGCAGGACGGCAGGCTTGGGGGCTGTTCCGATGGCGACAGTATTCCGGACCCCTATGAGCCGCCGAACCGGGTCACAATCTTCATGGCTGGTACACACCCAGCGCAGAACTCTACGGCTGCAGCGGTGATGATTTTCGGGTCAGCAACAACAACAGAAGCCGGGGCAGGAGGCCCTGTGCACCCACCGGCTCAAGTTTTGACTGATTTGCTGGACAATTTGACAACATTGTTAGCAGCAAATGTTAACCCGGTGAATCAAGATCAGCATAACGCGGAAGTCGCAAAATTGCGAGATCAGATAGCTCATGCCAAGGAGGACCTGGCAGCTGAGAATGCAAGGATGACGGCGGAACGAGCGGTTCTGGATGCTCAGGCACAACAGATCCAGGCTGATTCCTTCTGGCTCTCGTTGGATCAGAACACTTCGAACGACGTCATGAGGAGAAGACACCAGACTCGTCTTCCTCCGGTTTATGAGGTGAGGAACCTCTTCAACACACCCGGTGCAGGGACCAGTGACCCGCCAGGGGTGAACTGGGCAGTAGCCGCGCTGGGACTGGAGTGCCGGCTCAACCACGCACAACTGACCCCCCCCGTCAGAATAATATCTCACCACAACATGTACCGACACCGCCGGGTCATTACTCTAATCCTTTGGATAATATGATCGCTGCAGCGTCGCGATTGGCGGCTCTCCCAATTGAAGGCGAGTCTCCAGCTGCGGTTGAAACGCGGAGGGCTAGAGAGCTTCTTCAAACAGCATTGCTTCAGCAGGAGGCTTATTCTTACAGTCGTGAAAGGATCCATTCAACCCCTCGCCCAAGCCGGAGTTATAGCAGACACATGGACTCCTCAATGGTGTCAAGCAGTGAGCAGCATCGTAACCTGCCCCGTGGACATGACCCGCCCCGTAATACTCACCCTGATGGATCAGGATAGAGCTCGTCGAGAGGCTGAGCTGGCGGCTCAGTAGGCGGTTCATCAACCATCTCCGGTTTATCCGACTAGAAGCACGGGTGTACCATGTTTAGTGCCGGCTCTGCGTAATGAGCGTCTGCCCAAGGATTTCAAAGGACCTCGTAAGGTGCCCAACTACACAGCCGACTTACCCTCTGAGGTGTGGATTGAGAGTTACGAGATGGCCATGGAGTTGCTGGAGGTCAGCGATGCCGCGTGTGCTAAATATTTCACCATGATGCTGGATGGGACGACCCGTACTTGGCTAAAGGGACTGCCTGCCAATTCGATTGGACCGTGGGCTGAGTTGAAGGCCCGATTCATCCAGAATTTTAAAGATGCATGCAAACAGCCCATGTCGATTGTGGATTTAGATGCCTGTGCCCAAGAGGAGGGTGAGTCAATGACCCATTGGGTGCGCCGGGTCAAGGCCATCCTACATTCATCGGATAACATCAATGCCGGCTCAGCGGTCCTCATGTTAGAAAAGAATTGCCATTTTTGGCCTCAACAGAAGTTAGGGCGGCTCAAGCGCCACTGCAATGATATTGGGGAGCTGATGGCGGCTTTAATTAAATATGCCGACTCTGATAGTACCAAGGACCCCGAGTCTGATGATGAAAAGCCGGGAAAGGGAAAGAAGAGTGGCAACACTAAGGGCCAGCATCATAACCCGGCGAGTCAGGGAGGCAACGGTAAATGCAAGGCTGATAATAATTCAGATTTTGTGGCCAATACCAACACATAGAACAATGGTCAGCGCTGTATAAATCTGGAGCAGCTGTTGAATCAGCCTTGCCGGTTCGCGGGAAAGGCCATCCACGCACCTTTGGAAGGACTGCTACATTATGAAGGAGTTCAAAAATTCCGACTTGTTCCAGAACAATCATGGGCCAGGCGGCGATTCAGGTTCCGGTTCTCATGGCCCGGGTTACGGTGGTGGCGGTTCTAATTCCGGTTTTCAGGGTCACCAAAGCAATCAAGGCAATTTGGGCGGTTATCATCAACAGTCCGGTCAAGGGAATCAGCAACAACAATCTGGATATCAGAGTAACCCGAAGTAATTGAATAGCGGGCAATACCACGTCTTCACTACAAGTTTATGCAAGCGGGATTTGAAGCTCCATAAAAGGGCTATGAACGCCGTTGAGCCGACAGTTCCCCGTTACTTGCGATGGTCTGAGCAGCCCATTGTGTGGAGTCGTGAGGATCACCCGCCCCGGGTTGACAATCCGGGTCGCTTGGCTTTGGTGGTAGCACCTCAGGTTGGAGGATATAAATTCACTAAGGTACCCATGGACGGAGGTAGCAACATCAATATCCTTTATTATGAAACCTTCCGTCGCATGGGGTTGACTGATAAAAGTCTTAAGCCGTCAAACACTGTCTTTCATGGTGTGGTGCCTGGTAAGTCAGCATACCCGGTTGGTAAAATAGCTCTGGAGGTTGCATTTGGGGATGATTATGATTCCAGGTCTGAGACGTTGACCTTTAAAGTGGTGAAGATCAAGAGCCCTTATCAAGCCCTGTTTCGACGGCCGGCTTATGCTAAGTTCATGGCAAGGCCTTGTTATGTTTATCTGCAGCTCAAAATGCCGGGTCACAAGGGGACCATTACGGTGCATGCACTACAAAAAATACACTTCCGTGATGATACGTGTTTGTCATAGTAGGTCGCGTTTTTTGTCATGCATGTACATCCATGACAAATTTATGACAGAATCAAGATAGTCATACCTGTGCTGTCGTAGAAGTGTTCCATGACATTACCAAAATTATCATCATGGAAGTGTCCACTTCCATGACGATAAATCGCGCGTCACAGAAGTGCTTTCGTCAAGGGTGACCGACACGTGGCATCCACCATAACGGAACGCCGTTAAGCTATCGGGTCGGGTTTTGGATTCGATAACCCGTTAACAGCCCCGACCAATGGGGATTTTCCACGTGTAAAATCATCATTGGCTGGAGGAAACACGTGTCGGCTCATCGTTGGGACAGATGTCATCCACTCATTGGACAGAAGGCGCCTATGATACGTAGACATGTGGCACGGCCCAACATGAAAAGCCCGGCCCGTTTGACTTGGTGAAAAGGTGGCGGGCCGGCCCATGGAAAACCTGTTAACGGCCTGTTCGCATATAGCCCATTTACAGCCCGCTAACCTAAGGCCCGTTACGCCCTATCCGAATTAGGCCCAGTAGCGTCATCTGGGCCATCCAATATGATTCTAGCCCATTTTCACTTTTGGCCCATGTATGGCCCATGACGTCTTTCGGCCCATATGAGGCCCTATGTAACTCTTGGCCTATTAACGGCCCGTGGTGAAACTGGCCCGTAATGAACAGTGTATCACTTTACACCCATTAACGGCCCGTGGTGAAACTGGCCCGTAATGAACAGTGTATCACTTTATACCCATTAACGGCCCGTTATTCCGTTGGGCCGTTTCCAGCCCATGTTATCTTTCGGCCTTCTCAGAGCCCATTTATTCTTGGGCTCATTTCCAGCATTCGTTTACTTACGGCCCGTTACTGTCATTTTCTGCTTGTGGGCCAAATTCAGCCCGTGGTTACAGTCGGCCCGTTTGTGGTCCGTTAATACGTTGGGCCATTTTCATAGCGTCATCAAATACGGCCTATTAACGATGGCCCATTATGGTCGGCCCATGAACGGACGATTCCAACTCTAGCCCGTTTACGGCCATAACGCGGCATGTTATTGGCCCATGTTTGGCCAATTGATCATACGACCCATATAAGGCCCATTGATGATACGGCCCGTAGAAGGCTCATTGTTTCTACGGCCCGTAGAAGGCCCATTATTTCTACGACCCGTAGAAGGCCCACTGTTTCTACGGCCCGTAGAAGGCCCACTGTTTCTACGGCCCGTAGGAGGCCCAGTGTCACTACAGTAAATATTAGCCCATGGTTATTGTGGCCTAGTTTTAAAAAATAGGTTATTGCAGCCACTAGCAAACCGCGGAAAAAGAACTGCACTGACTACAAGCAAACAAATAAACAAGACAACAAGGAAATAAATAAGCAAGCAACTTATGCTAGGCTATCACGGCTATTACACATATTACATCCACTGGGCATCAAAGTTCGCCACCAGTGATCATAAAGCGCAACGAAGAAGCAGATTACAAAAACTGGGCACCATTGCAGCGTAACAAAATAATACTGAACCGAGACCACTTCCAAGACAGTTCAAGAAAGGTTAGCCTTGCGGGGGAACTGCTGTGCAAGCTGCTGAGCAAGGCTATGAGACCGGCCTAGCATGTCGGTCATAGCTTCCAGGTGTAGCTATTTAGTGATGAGGTTCTCATTGGTGTTCTCCGCAATCTTTCTTAGAGATAGGACTTCAAGTCGAAGTTGAGTTGCAGAATGCCTTTCTGCTAGAACTTGGGACTGAAGAAGTCGAACTGATTCAGACAACGAATTCTGTGAGCTTGTCTGACTGTTAGTCTCAAGTAACTTGAACACTGCATCAAGACAAGACTTTGGGGTTGTCTCGCTATCTTCAAGATGTTTTGCCTTCTTTGCTACAATATATGTTGGGTTTGTCTCACAGCCTTCAGTAGACTTGTGCATGCCATCAGGCATATCACCCTGAAACAAAGCAGAGAGATGACAGGTTTTGCACGTGTATAAACAAAGATGATAACTGTTCTGTCAATTCTATCCAATTTCAAATTAGAAAATAAAGAGTAAGTTCAAAATATCAATAGCATAATTTGGCATTGTTCATAATGCGGGGAGCTTCACCACACTACTGGATTACCATGTCAACATAACAAGCATAGATGAAGGGCAAAGAAAATCATTGTATCTATTTTGGATAATGTGCATGGCATGTTGTTCATATCATCAGCCACATCAGTAAGATAACACAGGAGATGACAAGGTGCAAACGTGGGCTGCTTCACCACACACTGGATTATAGATCCACAAAAACAAGCATACATATAGGGAGTATTAAGTAATGTGCATGGTATGAATAAGGAATTTGGTTTTACAAGTAAAACTTAGAACTTGCGGTTCTTACGAACATGTATTTTGGTAGAAACAGCAAACTAAACAGCAGTAAACGATAGGGAGTATGAGCAAATTAAACAACAGTTGAGGATAAAGGCTTTAGAAGGACTGACTTACATTAACAGTTAACACCGGCTTTATAATGCCCTTCTCCATGTCAAGGGAAGGATAACTCAAGAATTTCAGCACAAAATCTTCTTCATAAGCATTGCCTGTACTCTACATTTTGTAGAGTAATTATAGATATGATAATACTGGAAGGGATAGAGGATAATGAAGATAAGATGCAGATTGATGCTACATAATCAACTACCAATCCCTGGAAGTACAAGCGTTACAGGACAAAATGTACTGACAAGAGCAATGGGCTACACTTCTGCACTGGCATTGTCTGTGTATTCTACTTGTTGGTAAGATTAAATATAGATGTGATCTTTTTTAGTAAATGGTGGGCGAGGGAGATAAGATGCAGAATGCTACAAAATGAACCAATCCCTCTTCCCATAATACAAGAGTGTTTTGAACACTGGTGTACTATACAAAACGTTCTTATATTATGGGACGGAGGGAGTAGCTGTTAATGTAAGTACAGTGATAGACCACGTTCAATCCTTACAAGAGGACTGTAGAGCTAAACCTCTTCAAAAGCATTGGGTTGATTCTAAATTTATGTAAGAGTCCATACGGATCTTATAATGTCCACCAAATGGACGATTACGAGGCTAACATGTGCAGTGATGCTACATAATCAAACAGCTATGAAAGTAAGTATGTTCATACAGGGCAAGAGGTACTCACAAGAGCAATGCAGTGTGCAGTATAGTTGCGAGATTCTGTGGTCCCTTGAGAACGAATGTTCTTCTGCTAACAGTTTTCGTACAAGTGAGACATTAAGGCAAATGCAGAAATGTAGTTCAAATTGTGATGCGATATCATAGACAGTACCTTACGCTGCAGCCAAGACCAATGTGTAACAAGATTATTCCAGTCACCGTCGGATAAATGTAGCACCGGAGACTTTACAGAAATTTCGTTCAGAGGCTTGCCATCGAAGTGCGCTTGCCTCAGGTAGGAACGATACTTCATCAACGAGTGCTTGAAAAGCGCAACCAACCCTTGCTCGTCATCACAATCCAGTTTGCTCCTCGCCTATTTAAAAGAATGAAATCTTGTGTCTTCTGTCAGCAGAGACATATGCAGTAATGACCATGAATAACATTAGTACATTACTTACGCGTAAGTTGCGGAGGAAGACTAGAAATTGTTCTGTGTCTGCGGTATAATCTTTCCATGAAGGAAAGATGTGCACAAAGTTCCTGACAACAACATAAGCTTCGTCTTCTAAACTGGGAAGAAATGGAACAGGGGTCCTATTTGCTGCAATTGGGGCTCTCTCTGGTTCGAAAAGGGATTTGGCAACTGGATTTGGTGTACTCTTTGCTAGAATGGGGGTTTTGCGTCGTACAGCTGGTGCTATGTCAACTGGCATAATCATACTGTTTGCTGCAGTTGGGGTCTGCTGAGTTGGGGCATCAGAAATGACCAGTGTAGTAGGGCTAGAGTCTGCTAGAGTTGGGGTATTTTGTGGGTCAGGTGATATTGCAACTACACCTAATGGGCTATTTGATTTATCAGGTGCCACTACCTTTTCCAAATACTTTGCTTGTGCTCCTCCACGATCAGCAATCGCCCTCTTCCTTTTGAACGACCGATACACAAGAACAACATTTGAATGGATAAATATGGTATGATGACAGATGGAATATGTACTGAAAATGGATAGGCAGGGTGTATTCACATACACGATGTGTAAACTAAGCTAATGGCAGTTCAACAAAGTAGAAGCAATGCAAAGCATCAGTTGCAAGATATGTGCGAGCAATGTAACCTTGGAAAGTTAGAGCAAGTACCTTGATGGGTGAATAAGATAGGGCATCTTCCTCTGACTCCTCTACTAGGGAGCTACATTGACTTAGGTCTCCCTCTAGCTCAGAATCACTGTTAGGATCATATTCTGAGCATGAATCTGTAGGTGGAGAGCGTTTGCATTGCATTGCATCCAGACTTGATTTCAGTCCCTTAATGCCAAGTTTGACAGCCATGGCATTGTTCTACTTTATTCTTTTCATGCGCGCAAGCTCATAATCATTATGATGCTGTTCAGAATATGAGATTCATGAAAACATAAAAAGTAGTCAGATTATCTATGGAATGCATTGCGGATTCAACTCGGAGAGTGTCAACCCCTGCATATGCAAAGTTCACCTCCCCAACCGTGCTGACCAGACCACACACAGAAATACAAACCCCTTATGTCTCTATAACAGGCAGGCACACATTTCAAAACTGAAGTAGGAACATTAGAATCATATGAAATTCGTATTTGAACAAATAAACTAAGCAATTATGAGTGGCGTAATGTTTAGCTTCAAGGGTGGAGTGTTGGTAGTGCGACACAAAGCAAGTAGGCAGATTGTATTCCATGTAAAAGATCGAAACCTATGTAAAAGCTGGAAATGACACTTTCTTTCTATACAATGCAGTGTTCGTTACACACACATGATGGAAGAGATCACATAGAGAAATACTATTCACTCATGTCTACGGTTCCAGTATTTAGAAATAGGGTGGTCCACCCTAAAAGAATATTGACAACAAATATGACAAGGCAAGCATAGATGTAGTGAATCAATCATTTACTTGTGAGCTTACTAGGACAAGTATGCAGAATTATAACTGCAGTAAGAGACCGTCCAAAATCTGAATGAAGAAGTTTGTCTAGCACTTATTGTTTGCAACTAATCGACGTGAATAATTGGATATTATATCGAATGAGTAAGAAAGACAAGTAAAATTGTCAACAAACCTGGCTTGCAGTAGTAATCTGGGTCAATGTCACTACGACCAACAATCCAAAATGACTAGTTTCTATTCCGAGGGCCGGAATTTTGAAAACCCTGTGAACTTTAGAGGTACTAAAGATTACCGAAATACATCTGAACCATTAAGTGTAGGTAGCAGTGAGCACACAACAAACCCTAATGACAGTCCTGCCTAATGAGTAATGAATCAATTAGAAAATGGGTGATGAGGAGTGGCTGCTGAGTGTTGAGGACGTATCTCAGGATAAATTGGGTTGGCTTGGTGGGTGCTGCACGCCTGAGCCCTGAACGGACTGGGAAGGTAGGCACGGCGGCGCGCCCGGGTAGCGGTGACGCTGTTGGGCGAGCGGCTCCTGGCCTCCTGTTAGTCCGGCGTCTCCTCCTAGAGTCATGCCGTCCGGGGACGGCAAGTCGCGGGCGAGGCAGGCGGCTGGGGGCGAGTAGAGATCGGAAGCGCGCAGCAGAACAGAGGGGAATCGGGGCCTGAGACGACCCAAAATCCCAGGGTGGGCCGGCCCACTGTGGGCACCCTGTTGAGATACACACCCGAGCGGCGAACATGCATTTTCGAAACTAATGTAGGAACATTTAGCTGACCTATTAAACAACTCTGTTTTAATAATATCAGATTCGTATTTGAACAACTAAGCTTGTTTAGCTTGATGGGTGGAGTAGTGTTATTATGACACGAAGCACGTATTATGATCGTATAGTGATCATAAAAGGGGGAAACTCTAAGCATATTTTTTATAGCAAAAGAGGGTTTCCCCTCCGATTTCTATTAAAGAAACCACCACGGAACCAACATGATCAATTAAACCCTAAGCATGATCAATTAAACCGTATTATGGCTGTGCCATGGCAGATTTGAAGTTGCAAACCAGAGAAATTATATTTAGCATCCATTGTTTGCTTCGAACTAAGAACTAAATTCTAAGAGCTGAAAAGAAAGTAGAGTAACCAAGTTAAGATCTATTTTCTGGTTGAGATCAAGAAGTTGAGGAGATATGAAGTACCACCTCTCTTGCGGCGGCGTGTAGGCATCGGGGGTGCGATGGCTGTCGGTGGCGTTGAAGCAGATCTGCGACGGTAGACGGGTGCATCGGGGGGATAAGTCCCGTTGCGGTGGAAGAGAAGGTCGTGTGAGCGGCCCCGGCAAAGAGGACGACGGCGCCGATGAAGCGAGAGGACGCGATGCAAGGCTATTGGTCCGTCGCCGTGGATGAGAAACGTCCATCTCTAGCAGTGGACGACGCGGTCTTGGTAGGCGCTCCGGCATGGTGGAGGACGGTGGCGATGGATGTGGTGGAGGACGGCGGCGATGGATGGGGTGGCGGACGGAGGCTGGTGTGGGGATGGGGTGTTCTAGCGCGGACGGTGTATGAATGGGAAAATGGAGGGAGAGGTATGGGGAACCATGTTTTTGGGACGCGCCTGTCTGAAATATGGGAAAGTTACGAACTTAGCCCCCGTTTAAAATTTGGACGTCTCGTCGGTTGGGGATAGGACGGTAATCTCGCATCTCACCAATATTTGCCCAGAGCGATTTCGGGCGAGGAGAGGGTGGTTGGCGCCCATGGTTGGCGCCCACGGTGTATGAACGGGGCTGACAGGTAGGGCGGTTGTGTCACGTCTGAGTGAAGTTACAAACCTGCCCCTATTGAAAATATTTGCCTACATCGATTTCGGCCGAGTCGAGTTTGTTTTGCCGCCCACCGTGTATGAATGGGGAATGGAGGGAGAAACAGAGGTCTTCCAGACGAGCTTGAATCAAATGAGTTTTGCCGCCCATGTTTGACGCCCACCGTGTCGGAATGGGCTCAGAGGCGGTCGTGTCACGTCTAATTGAAGTTACTAACCTACCCCTATTTAGAGTAGTGGAAATCGGGCCGATGGATTGTCCGTGTAATGGGTAGACAGTAATTTCCATCTCCCAAACACTTGGCTTCGGGCAGCCGACGTGGGAGTGGACATTTTGCTGCTTCTTTCGAATTTTGGGACAATAAGCATCCACGTTTACCCTGGCAACTAAATTCGAATCCATTTTGTATTCCTATATGAATCTTTATAAATCATTCTATGTGTTTTTATATATCTTCAAAAGGACGACAAAGATGTATTCCACTGTCATATATGAATATGGTTTACAAATGCCGATACTCAAATTCAGAAACTAGAATCCAGTTTAAGGTGAATTCGAATATTTGGAACACTTCATGTCCAACTCAAATGTCACACGCAACATAATGTGTACTCCCATTTAGATATGTACACAAGTGATGTATCAAGATTCAAATACCGAGTCAATCAACCAAGAATGTACAGAACTAACAGACATATAAACACTTATAGAGTATATGGATCAATAATATCAACTAACATACATAAGCCAGGCCGCTGTACTTTTTTTTGGCTACAACATCATCCTTTTTTAGCTAGCATCTTGGCCCTTTCCAATGCGTGCCACTTATGGTCCATCTATACTACTACTATTGCTGAATGCACATTCAGCCCGATTGGCATATTTGTAGGTCTGGCACAGCAATCCAAATGAAATGTCTCCGAGTCTTATCAATTGATACAGACTTGTGCTCAAATAAAATTACAAACCAAAAAACAAAAAAAACAATTATTACATGATCTCTAAAACAAATGGTTTGATTGATTACATGAACAGACAACACAAAGGTTATTCAACTATGGAAAGAACATTTCACCTATGATTTACCAAGTAGGAATTTAATTTCCTTTTTTCCTTCAGGACCTTAACAATCTAGTCAGTCTCAGCTTGCTTCGTTTTGAAATCCACCAAATATTTAATGGTTGTCTTGAGTACTGCTTGTGATTGTGCTGTTTGCTTCCTCAACATGTCAACTTCATCTCTAAGTGCAGAAGCAGAATCTCTTTCTACCACTAGTTTAGCCTCTAGAGCATCAGCAGTTGGCAATTCATAATGCACGATTGGGCCGGTGCCACTGCTGTGGGATGATGCAACGTCCATGGGGACCTCGCTCTTTGATCTTGGGCTAACCTGTTTTGCCATTAAAGTTCCGATTGGATTCAGAAAAGTTGAAGTTAGCAAAACATCTCAACTGGGAGTTATAACAGCAAACCAGTTAAACAAACAAGGAATTAAAGAGTTTCAATTGGATGCTGAAAAGTAGTTATTAACATCATTGTAACCCGCTGTTGCAGCAGCAAAGCAGTTAAACAAACAAGTAGATATTTAAGTTAAGGCAAACAGGTAATTCTTAACAGTAAGTATCAAACACATAGATAGGCGCAGTCTACAATATGATTAACAGGCTGTGCCATTATGTAATCAGTAGCAAACTAAATTAAGCCAAGCAATGTAATTGAACAATTTTGCAATAAGTGGCTAACTAAAATTCCGAGAAGCAGGTAACTGAACATACGCTAGTTCTTTGTACAGGCACACTGCAACTTCTTTTTCGCTTACAAGGTTGTGCGAAGGAGTCCATGGCATCAATTGCTTGGATACGCAGTCCCAATACTTCTTTCTTCCCACACTGCATGGGTAAGTAGAATGGTTAATCTGGTAAGATGGTGCGTCCTTGATATGTTATATGAGGACGTGTAGTCAGACTAGTTGTAGCCAAACACATCACACTGGCTTTTACTGTATATTTCATGTGATTACTTTTGGCATATTGAGATCTAAGCAATCTACAATAGGATGAAAAGACTGGCATCCTTCACATTATTGGCGAACTCAGTTCATAGAAACAAGCAATTCAACCATTATGTGGGTAAATCAAAAGCGCCACTAGAATATTTTTCACTATCCAATCATACACGCAAAAAGGGGCGACGCCACCATAGGGGCTGGTATGGGCGGCCGCCTCAGGTGACTGGAAAGTGCGCACCTAGTTTGAGTCGTCCAGGTTGGCCCATGCTAGTTTTGTTCGTCCCAACGCACGAGCAGGCAATGTAAAAAATGAAGAAAAATGTTTCAATTTGGATGGGCCAATAACATAAGTGCAAGGCAGGCCCTATAGCAGGCTCGCGGCCCAAACGAGCGCCTCCCATATCGATCGATAGCAGGAAAAATCCTAATTCATTCGCTCCAGCCTCCAGTCTGGTTCGCTCCTAACCTAGCCGCCGCTGGACAGACCGACACAGCACTTCCTCGCGCCCTCGTTGGAGGGCGGCCGCCGGGCTTCAAGCGAATGGAAGGACAAGAAGATGAAGATCCAACCCTGGGTGTAGCCTGCGTGGGAGGCAGCGGCGGCGGCACGGGCATGGCATCGAGCTTGCGCAAACGGACAGTCGCAGCTTGCAAGTGTAGCATGCGCAACGAGCAGGTACATCACATCCCTGATTATATCTAATTCAACTCTTCAATTTCTGGCCAATAGTTAAACCTGACGGTGTTGTAAAACTACTTGTATGTAGGGAATCTATGAGAAAATGAAACCAATTTCTACTTATTTTATAACTCCCCCAATCAATACTGAACTGACTGAATCTGATGTATCTAATCAAGTTTCCGGTGCAAACATACAAGCTCATGTTGTTCTTGAGCCTGAAGTGTCTAATGAACAGACTGCTAATGAAGGATTTGATGCAAACATTTTACATGCTCCTGGTGATGAACATATAGTGTCTAATGAGGGATCTAATGCAAGCATTTTGCAAGCTCATTGAAGGATTTAGTGTCTAATGATGATCTACTATGTTGAGAGAGACAGAGATTTGCAGGCATTGATGACAAGCAAATTATAGTGCATTTTCATAGCTTGAGGAAAAGTCGAGGCCATCTACCAGAAAGTCCCCGTATCATGACAACATAGCATAAATACTTTTCTAATCTGTTGTTTGAAACTATTGCCATACTTGTGCAGGATAGATATATTGATATGCAGTTTGCGCACTGGTTATACGTGCAATTACACTTCGATATTTTCAGCCAGACAACGAATAATTCAAGCAGGTACAGACCATGTTTGTAGTCCTTGTACACCATGTTGCATTTTGTGTGTTTTGGTGCTTGCATCATTTAGTGTTTATAATCTGAACTACTTTGGATCATTAGCTGGTTTTCAAAGTGCATGTAGCTTCACATTTCTCAAGTTATGTTGATTTCCGGAGTGCAAGTGCCTTCGTATTTTTTAAGTTAAATGTTCACCCCTGGTAACTTGAATTCATGGATCAGCCACTGCACACAAATCATACACGAATGCCAGTACGAATTGAATGAAATGCAGGGACTTACGCTAGCTCGTTGTACAGGCTCACTGCAGCTCTGCTTGCGCTTGGGATGTTCCATGTACAAGTCCATGTTACCACTTGCTTGGATGTGCAGGCCTTGTGCTCCTTGCATCCCCCTCTGCATTTTTGACACGGCGAATGGTTGATCAAATAAGAGGAATCGACCTTGATGTCGTACCAGAGGATAGATAGTTACAAGGTTATACGGGTGTGCAGGATGTGTACCAGATCCCGTAGCGCCGTCATGCTTCGCAAAAAAATGGATTTGCTTGTTTTAGATGATATCTCCAGAAGAAATAAGAGTTAAAGTCAGAGTTGCATAGGCGTGTAAGCTAAGAGAGCAGTGAAAGGATATCCAAACATCGTCGGAACAGTGCACAAGGGAGTGATGTGTGGACACCTTGTTCGGGCCGGTGTTTGGGCATGCTCGCCTAGCTAGAGTGCGGGTCACTTCAGAGCCGTTGAGGGTGATGCGCTGGCTGGCCGTGCACGGATGCAGATCTTGAGTGGCAGCGGAGCGCTATGATGCGGCGGACGAGACCGTTGGTGAAGCCCCAATGGCCTCGGGGGGCGGAGGTGCGACGATGTGCTCGGTAAGGTAGCCCCGGTGAGCTGGGAGACGGCGTCGGTGAAGCGCACCTGATGCGGTGGAACTCGGTGTCTGTGAGGCATGTCGGTTGCGGCGGCCGACGTTGTCGGTGGACCACCCGGTGCGGTGGACGAGGGCGTAGATGAGGTAGCTCCGGTGCGGTGGTGAAGCGCGACCGTCGTCTTCGTCGTCGTCGTCCGGCACAGAGGTGGGGAACGGTGGGGAAAGAGACGAGACGAGGGGCGATTCGAGGGTTGGTGGCGAATTAGGGATTTGAGCAATCTGGGCGCGAAAGGGGACGGTGGAGAAGAGAGATTTTGCAGGGCTGGAATTGGGGCCGCCAGATATTTCAATCCGAAACGTGGAGGCGCGAACTTATATTGTCGTCGTCCTTTTTTTGGGGGGAGGGGGGTGGGTGGCTGGGTGCTACGCGTCCGTCCGACACACGCGACCACCCCGACAGGACTATGCTTCGGTGCCTTAAGGCACCTGCCTTTGTGTCCATGACATGTGGGCCCAACAGGTGGCTGGCCCACATGTCAGTGACCCAAAGGCAGTTGCCTTTAAGGCACCGAAGCAGCGTCCACCCCGACACGACCCTGGTCTGCCTGGTGCGCCTACATTTGAGAATGCAAACGAATCTTCTTTCATTTGCAAACGAATCTGTATGTATTACCATGCCCGTGTTTTCCTTGCAATAATTAGTCATTTGAAACAAGATACTCCATCCGTTCACTTTTGTAAGTCGTTTCAGACAACTTAAAATGAATTGTTCTGCACATTGTCTGAAATGTCTTCAAGGTCTTATAAAAGTGAACAGAGGGGGTACTATAAATTAATTAATGAGGAGTTATTTGAAAAAATTTCGAAACGGTACCCACGCTAACGTGGATTAGAGTGTGTCACATAATTAGTTATTTGAATTAGAGTGTGTGTCACGTAGTTAGTTATTTGAATTAGAGTGTGTGTCACGTAGTTAGTTATTTGAATTAGAGTGTGTGTCACGTAGCGATCTCCAATTCTAACGTGGATTTCGCATTTCACTGTATCCACGCTACTTTTTTTAATACAAATTCATATGTATATGATGAACACCATGGTAGTGAGAAAACTTTTGGATGGATTCAAACATATGACCTACAAAATAGCACAACAAACTGAGTCAATGTCAACTTTTCGAAACTTAGTATGGCACGAATTCGAAATAATTACCCGTATGCCTGGTCCTCGGTTCAAATCTTACAATGTACACCGAATTGAAACATCGATATTAAGTCTCGTACTATGTACATTCAAATGTTGTTTTTAGCCCCCCCCCCCCCGCACAAACGCTACATACTTCCTGTATTGGTCCATCTTCCTCTCCAAACCACCTTATGAAGCTATCGGTTTCCAACACACGTTCATTCTTTCTCTCCATGTTTCGATCTCTAAGTCTCTCAACTACACAACCCCTTTTTCCACTCTGTTACCAAATGTATTTACCTCACACACCCGCCATTGCACCCCATGCCGAGCTCTCTCTCCCCCCTCTCCCTCTCACCCTCTCGCGCTAAATACATGCATTGCCTATCTAGCCCCGCCAACCTCTCGTGTGCACGCACGCACGTTGTATATCGAGGTCACTCCCTCGAGACTGTCTCACTCTTTCTTCCGCACGGCGGGCCACACTCGCTCAATCTCGCTCTCTTTATCTGAGTCTCGTTTAACCTCGTTTTCTTTCACACACAAATGATATATCTCCCTGTTCGGGCCTCGATCGACACACTCTATACTCTCTCACGCAGATTGTCTATCTAGGTCAGTCCATCCAAGCCGCCGCCACTCTTTCGACCTCATGGTGGGCCATACTCACTCAATCTCTCTCTCTCTCTCTCTCTCTCCGTATGTCTCGATTGACCTCGCTCTTTCTCGGACAAAAACGTTATATCACCATTTTTGAGCCCAATTCGACCTATTCACATTGTATACTCTCTCACACACATCGTCTATCTAGGTCACTCTCTCCAACCCGTCTCACTCTTTCGATCGCATGGCGACCCTATGTGATCGGTTGACCTTGCTTCCTCCCACGCACAAAATATATCTAGACGTCTGTGAATGGATCATCTCTCAAGCTCTATCTTACAGCCCTCACCCTTGCCATAAAGCTCAATCGAACAATATCTCTCCAGAGCATATATATTTGTTCAATGAATGTCGGACCACACTCACTTTGTCTCTCTATCTATATGTCTCTCGATTGACCTCGCTTTGTCACACCGTATCTTCCACGCGTTGAAGCTACTACCTCTCCATCCCTCGCAAAGCCGGAGCTATTTACATTGCGAGGGGCACTCCAACCTTGGATTAATTTGTGTAGGCATTTATTCCGGTCGGTTTAGATTATATTTTCGTAACATTCGGCCCACAACTACTCCAAACACCGTTGCAACCCACGCAACTCCCTAGTTGATTTCCCTCTGGCTCGGTCATCGCTCTCTCGCACGTCCTTTCTCGCCTTCAACGTCGCACCATGGTATTATTGAAAAAACTATGTTGTCCTCTTTAATTATTATAAATAAGCTACAAAACTACACACCGATAGCCCACTTGGAATGGAACAAATTTCGACCCACAAATTAAAGTGCTACAAACTACACACCGAGGGGCCGACATGTCATGAAACAAATTTGGACCCATATACAAATTAAAAAATAAAGGACGAGGATCGAACATGCGACCGGGCCTTCAAGCCGCACGTCAATAGGCAACATACGTAGAATAGCAATGTTTGTTGTACCCCCTTTGTTCACATAATGTTTTTATATTACCACAGCCTAATTAATGGATAACATGTAATATTATTTTTAGTACTATTCGCCTTCACTTACTGGTGGGTTCCATGTGTGCTCTCTCTCTCTCCTCCCCTTCTGCGTTTAGACGCACGGGCAAACAGGAAGAACTCGCGGGCGATGTTGCCGTTGACCATATCTGGACGCGTTCACAAGTCACGGCACCAGTTTCGCGTACTAGCAGCACTAGTCAGTGTGTACGTGCAATGCACGTTAATTTGGAAGTATATTAAGTGCATGCGGATATTAACTACTAGGATATTATTTGTGTGTTGTCATGTGATTAGCACTATTTTTTGCATGAAATTAACTGCACGCTAAACGTGTTGACCGCTCGACATTGAAGCAGTCTAGGTCATTGGATGACAAGGAATACATGTGGCTTGATGATGTTTTATATTTAATTTGATACGGCTCTAGCAGAACATTCAATCGATCAAACCATACATTTCGTTCAGTCTGACTCCGACTTTAAATTATACGACGATCGATATAAAATAAACGGAAATGATAAACGTTCGGATTTTAAGCATAGCAATCGAAACATTTTTCATGGCAAATTTAAATTACGCGCCGGCGGCGGGGGCGTCTCGCGGTGGGAAGCGGCTCCTCTGCCATGCTCTGTGTGTCGTCGGGCCACTGACCGACGGCGACGGCGGCGTCTTGCGCCGTTGTTGGCGTACTCCTGGACATTGGCCTAGCTTCAAGGAAGGCCAAAATGTTCTGGACTTCGGAGCGAGTCAACTGGCGGGAGGAGGCGACTGGCGTTGGTGCAAGGAAGTGGTCGACGGCGGCCATCCATGCCGCTGAGGGGGGCACTGGCACCCGCGCGGGGACAGGCGCTGTCAACGGCGCGGCGGAGACATTCGTGTGCACAGGCACTGGCACGGGCGCGCACGTCAGTGCACGCGCAGGTGCATGCGCTGGCAGGTGCACGGGCACCGGCACGGGCGTGCGCGTCAGTGCACGCGCAGGCGCATGCGCTGGCAGGTGCACGGGCGCGTGAAAGTCGGCGGGGACCTCGTGCAACCCCGTGGGATCAAGCTCGGCGACAATGTGCGGCTCCCAGCCCATCAATGCCACGGGGATGGGCGCTGGCGCAGTCGGAGCGACGGGAGCCGGAACGGGAGCGGGGACAGGCGCGGCGTCTTCCCGCAAGGCCAGTTCAAGCTCGTCCCAAAGCGCCTTATGTTCTTGAGACTCCGGCTGGGTGTCTTCCTCAGGAAACTGGAACACTAAGGGCAGACCATCGTGATGGGGCATGGCGTACGTTTAGGTCAGGCTAGTTGGAGGTAGACGACAGGAGAATCGGAGAGGAAGAGAGAGGATTGTAGCGATACCGGGTAGTGCGGGGTTGATTTTAAACTGCGGCGCTGGCGACATTAAAAGTGGGAGCAGTTGGGACGACGGTGGGCGGCGGAGCCTGGTCAAAGGGCTCGCCTCCCGGTGAGCCTGCACAGCGATCTGCTCGCACGCCTCCCTGACAGCCGGCGCAGCGATCTGCTCGCATGCCTCCCGTCGACTCACACGCTTGCTCGGACGGCACCTGCCGATGAGAAGCGGGGACTCGTGGCGGCACGTAAACGCCCACGGTTTCAATAGTGAAAGTGTTCGCCTTAACGTGACAGGTCTTTGTTCCAAAATACCTTGGCTCTTCATTTGTGCAACTTGTCATAAGCAGCTTGTCTCAAATTGAAGAAAAAACTTACGAAGTAATATTTGTGCCATATCACGTGACCATGCTTAGTTTCAAGAATTTATGCTCACTTTTGGATTTTCTAAAATTTAAGATCCAGGATTCGAAACAATATCATAACCTGCATCATGCAATAAATTTTGAAGCCGTACATCTGTCCTGTTGTATTTTTTAAGAAAGGATTTGGTCAAACATTTTGCTTAGTTAGACTTCAGACAAGTTATATATGCAGAGTAAAAGGATAATCCCTCCGTACTAGTGCATTGCCTGATATATTAACTCAAGTACTAGGCACGAACAAACGGGCTCAATTCTGTGCTCATCCTGGTGTAGTAGTAGTAGTACTAGGCAATGCAGTTGACGGGTGACCTTGACGAGCGGCGACCGAGGGAATTGAACCGTGCTCGGCACGGTAGGTAACGTTGTCTAGTTACTAAAGCATCCCTCCGTTGTTCATCGGTAGTCATTATGGACCGGGGACATGAGGGGAATTTCCTAGGGCTGGAATTCTGGCCGCCAGATATTTCGACTTGAAACGCTGAGGCTCGACTGGTTGGGGTTGCCTAATGTGCGTACCACGCATGCCACCGAAGGACACGAGCCTGGTTTTTTTAGGATCCACACGAGCCAAGGTCTAGCTGGCACACCGTTGGGTCCTACCATTCGAGAATACGAAAGGAACCTTTTAAATTGCCGAACAAATCTATGTGTATTACAATACCCGTATTTTCCTTGCAAATACTAATAATCTCAACGTGGTAATTGATTTATGACGAGTTGTTGAATTAGAGTGAGTTTGTGATATAGTGATCTCAACGTGGATTTCACATTTCATGGTATCCCTAGTAAGTTTTTCAATGCAAATTCAAATTTAAAAGATGAACAATATGGAGGTGAGAAAACTTTGTATGTATCAAGCATATGACCACACACACACACACAGAGACACACACGCACAGACACAACAACAATCCAATAAGTATAGTGCATCTATTTTTCCAAACCATGCATGTATGACACGAATTCAAAAATACTCCTTCTATTCCTAAATATTAGTCTTCTAGAGTGTTCAACAAGTGACTACATACGGAGCAAAATGAGTGAATCTAGACTCTAAAATATGTCTATATACATCTGTATGTGCCAGTCCATTTGAAGCCTCTAAAAAGACTAATATTTTGGAACGAAGGGAGTAAAATGTAAGACATCCATGGTCCTCAGTCCAATATTTAAAATGAACATGAAACTGAAACATGAATATTAAGTCTAGTACTACAGTACATGCAAATGTTGTGTTTAGGCGGAGCTATGATTGTCGGGGGTCAACTCCTCGACCTTAGATAAAATTGTGGAGCTCTATTTAGGGTTGTTTAGATTATATTTGTCCCCACCCTCCCAACCACCAATTGGTTGTGCACCCCCACCCTCCTCCCCGGGAGAATATCATGTGCCCCCATACCTTAGATGCTATATGCCGATACGAGTTGCTTGGAGCTTGTAGATCTAAGATATAGGAGCTCACATGATGTGTCTTAATATATTTGCAGGAAACCTTGATGAGTTTGAGAATTGCACACAATTTGTACAAAAACTACTTAGATGCCCTTTGATCCCATATCCAACGACCTCGAAGCTCGTATCACCGTAGCATCTAAGATGAAGGAGGACATCATATTCTCCTGTATGTAAGAATATCATGTGCTACCACACCTTAGATGCTTTGGTGATACAAGCTCTTCGGAGGCGTTGGATTTGTGACCCAACACCTCCTCGGTGGTTCGAATGTTTTTTTTGCAGAAAAGCCCCAAAAGAGTTCGGCCACTGCTTACATGCACAACTGCTCAGATGCCATTGGATCTCAGATCAAACGACCTCCAAGCTCGTATCACCGTAGCATCCAAGCTGCGATAGCACCTTATGTTTTCTCGCACGGGAGAGTATGAGGTGCTCCCGCACCGTAGATTCTATGGTGATACGAGTTCACTGAGATCTAACGGCCCACAGTAGGAGGTTTGAATGTTTTTGCAATATACGACTGATAGAGTTTGGGAAATGCGCAGAAAGTACAAGTACTACGCATGTGCCATCTGTTCACTGATTATACGACCTAGATGCTCATATCACCGTAGTGGGTAATTAAGCTACGGGGAGCACCTAATATGAGCACCGGGGAGCCGTTGGATCGAAGATGCAGCGGCACACACGAGGCCTGAATGTTTTATTTGCAAAAAAACCTTTGGAGAGTTTGGAAATTGCGCATAATTACAAAGACTACTCCCAAGCCATTGGATCTCACTTCCAACGGTGTAAAAACTCGTATCACCATAGTATCTAAGCTGCGGGGTGGATGTGATATTCTATGCCGCTGTCATTTTTGTTCGTAAACTTGCAAAATACGTGTAACTTGTGCCGTTACTTGTCTAACCGCGCAAAGTGTTTGTTCAAAAAAACCATCCTACATTGAAATATCGGAACAACACACGGAGGTCCCACTTGTCATTAATCAAATTTGGACCTAAAACTAACAAATCTGAAAGACGAGATTTGAACTGGCAACCTGGACTACAAAGCGTAAGTCGATAGCCTGAAAAAACGAACGGTTGTTGGCTTTGTCCCATAACTTGATTTTATACAGTACTTGCGTTGAGTAGAGTAGAGGGAGTGCCTCGTCAACACGTGCATGACCATTGTCTCACTTACTGGTGGGTCCCAGGTCTGCGATCTCAATCTCTCTTCTCTCCATCGTCTAACCTTTGCACGGGCACACACGAAGAGCGGCGCTAGCTTGCCGTGGTGTTATTACAACTAAAAAAAAGCTTGGAAAATAGAAGAATCGCCTAGAACAAGAGACGTTGTGGCTGGTCGAGACGAAGCTAACCACATCTATCCTCCGTGCCACGTTTGCATGATGAAGCTGTGTGGCTAGTGGGGTGTTTTCGACCAACTGGCTGGGTCCCGAGGTCGAACCATAGATACTACGTCTGATACAGCATATTTTTACACGCACATTTTTCCTCCGTGCCGAGACGTGGCACACCCTACCGCGCGGTTTCGGGGTCCTCCTGGGTGGTGCACGCATATATTCTTCCTGACGTGGGATGCCCTACCGCGCGTTTTCTGGGTCCTCCTCGGTCGTAGCGCCGAAGCAAGTAAATGAGTCATCAAATCACGAAAGACCACCTTTCCCGCCGAGTACATCTGTGAAGCACGGTGGCTAGCTAGTTGGGCTAGTTCGACACCTTAGCTAGGCCACCGCCACATTTGTTTTTTCACCCCTTTTTTTATCTACTTGCCGGTAAGTAAATTTAAATATCCACCGTGGCGTTGCTCTGGTGTTTGGGTGCGGCAGGATTTTTAATTTTTTGATTGACGGGAGCAGGCGCGGCAGGATTTTTAATTTTTGGATTGATGGGAGCAGGCGCGGCAGCAATTAGTCACGATGACTCCGCCTGTAAAAACCCACTGCTCCCTGATGTGAGAAGTCGTCGACTGGTGTTTTACCGTGGTGAAAACCAAAAGATTCCCCGCTCCCTCCGCCTTCCCGTAGATTGCATTGCCTTTCAGCCGTTTCGCCCCCTTTGCTTCCTCTCCCCATTGCTTCTACCTGGTGCCATGGCGGCGCATCAGATCACGGAGTCCAAGGTGAGGCGCCTGACACAGGAGCTCCATGTCAAGGATGCGGAGCTTAGGGCCAAGGACGTGGAGCTCCCTGAGCTCAAGGAGGAGAGGAGTGCCATGCTCCTCCGTTATGTGCGGGAGTTCACGGAGCTTCAAAAGCGGCAGGCGTCCACCACAAAGATGCTCGAGGCGTCGGCGGCGTTGCTGCAGAAAGCGGGAGATACGATAGGCCGTCAGGGGAGCCGGCTGGAGCACGAGCGGGCCGATCGTGACGAGGTCCAGGATCGCCTCAGCCACTTGGTGAACCAAGTTGCCACGCACGTGTTGCGGCTGCGCGATGCCTACCGTCGTGCCGGCGCGATGATGCCGGCCGTCAGGCTAAACCCGTTCGACCACCCGGTCGACTTCAACGAGCTGCGGCTTCCTGACATGGTCTCCTTCTTCACCTATATCTCCGAGGAGCTGAGCCGTCTCCGCGCGATGGTGGGGGCTGAGCTGGACAAGGAGGGGTTGCGGGCTGCCGTCGCCGTTGCCGGGCGAATCCTTTCAGGGCTCCGTCACCGGAATCCATTCGTGCCATTGGACGCCGTCTTTGATGAGCGGGCTCCCGTCGACCGGGAGCGGGCTCTGCGGGTGGTTGCACCCTGCATCACCAACGTCGTGCGCCTCGAGAAGCAGAGGGACTTCGGTGGTGTTTAGGCGCCCTCTGCATGGGCATGTCCATGTCTTGGCGCAACATGACCGTTGGATCAAACTCAGACGGTGCAGATCAGTCACTGTAGCACAAAGCGTGTGGGTGTGTTTGGTTGCATTCTCATCTCAATATAGTTGTTTCCTCTTCATGTATTTTTGTCAACCTACTAGTGTGGACTCATGCACCCTTCATGCACTCTGCCAAACACCCAAAAGTGGGTCGAGAAGGGAATTTTTGCTCCCATCCCGTGCACCCTTCATACACTGCCTAACACTATTCGTGCTTCATATGGTTCATGTTTCGTGGAGTACTGTAGCACCGTACTCTCCGTGCGCTGTGGACCTAGTTCTGTTAACATTGATCTCACCGTTCATTCTCGACCGGACAGTCGAAAAAGCGGTACTATGTTACATATAGGAGTAGTTGACATGCGCACAACATCATTTGTTTTCCTCATATCTTACTACACTAGCAACAAGATTGTGTAGTACTGACGTATGAACCACTACACATGCCTAGTAGTAGGAGCACTGTGTATGTTCAAGTGGCTGCCGTGTTTCGCACTCCTCCAACGTAAGAGTGGAAACGCTTGCTGTAATCATTTTTTTCTTCAGAAAAATAGTGGACATGCTCTACCGTGCGGATCCTCCTCCAGCCATGCACTAAATTACTCACTTTCGCCGATGTGTGGGACAGCCAGCACCTGGGTCCACCAACCATGGACTAAATTACTCCGTAGTAGAGTGACGGTAGACTACCCCGATCGAACCGCCGCAGTAATGCCCAATGAGCCGTCAAATCACAAAACCCCCTCCTTTCTAGTAGTAAGTTGGACGGACGAAGCAACCATCATTTCACTCTTCTCTCTCAGCTTCCTCTCTTGAAGAAAACCCCCACTCGCTTCACTTCTCCCTCATCTCGTTCCTCCTTTCACTCTTCTCTCTCAGCTTCCTCTCTTGGATGGACGCCGGAGCACCGGCCGACGTGATGTCTATGGCTCTGGCCAAAACCGTCGAGGCTCATGGTATGAAGAAGCGCAAGCACCCCGCCGAGACTACCGCAGACAAGCTCAAAGCCATCGCCCTGTCCAAGCCCCCCTCTCCGGGATCCCTCATTAAGCAAGTCCAGGTAATGTCTCTTGTTGACGATCTTTTTCTCGATCTTGATCGTGTTTTTTCATCTAACACGCAGTACTAGTACTGGTAGTACAACTTTCTGGGTGATCTTGCATGTGATTTTAGTGTGCCAAATGACGGTTCTAAATTCCTCTTTTGACCAAAACATGCGAGAGGTTGACACTGATTTCTTATAGATTACTTTCAACTACTCCCTCTGTCCCAAATTTCTTGTCTTAGATTTGTCTAGATATGGATGTATCTAATACTAAAATGTGACTTGATACATCCGTATCTAGACAAATCTAAGACAAGAATTTTGGGACGGAGGGAGTACTTTATGAACATCAATGCTACCTTTTAAGAGGGTATATTTGCCTCAGTAACTTGTGTTATGGATATTGCATGTAATCCCTCTGCTCTCATGCCTTTGAAGACATGTTCTAGTGTCTTTGTTCACTCATTTCTGTGCATATATGTAGTCATATATGGAGTATAATATCGAAAATCATCTTATATTTCTGAACGGAGGTAGTAATAAAATATGGTTTTTGTTTGAATTAGAACCAGGTCCGCAGTGGAGATGAAGTTCTCAAAGTCATGCCGTGTGAACTGGAAGACCTGATGATGAGTTCTACTGCTGAACTATCCAGCTGCTGTGTCCTTGTCGCCACGTGTCCTGAACTAGTGTTTTCCTGTAGCATTGTTGTCAGGCGTGTTCTCGAGGCTGTACTTGACCACAACAATTTCCTGGCTGTGCCTTTGATTACGAAGGGTGTGGTTCTTGTAAAGCTTCCCAACAAATCTGATGCGGCATGTCTTCATCATCATGTTTATGAGTGGAAAGACCACTCTGTTAGGTTCTCCAAGGTTGACAAGATGGTGATGGTGCATGTAGACATCTCACACGAAGTCCATGGCCTAGTCAGTTATGCGGGGTTCATCCCATAGGTCGGTGGCAAGAAATAGTCTGCAGAGTTTAGTTAGTGCAACTTTGCTTGTCTGTAGTAAGTACTATTGTTTAGTACTTGATTTGTGTTTGTGAACCCTGTATTGTTTATTAGTACTGCCGCTTTTGGTGTGTGAACGGTCTATGTTAATGTGTCCACTCAATTCAGTCTGTATATTTTTAAGTATCCAGATCATATTTTTGTGAGGATGGTTTATCAATTATGGTTACACTCCAATATCTGTATGCATTGCAGGGTTTATCGCACCCACCAGGATTTCTAGTCCCATGGATGTTCGGTCCCTACGATTTGTCACGACCTTTGGACTGTCCTGCTTGTGGGAGTAGGCGGGGCCCCTGCATGCCACGCGTAGTTGGACGATCAATCTTCTGTTTAGTACTTCAACATAGTGATTTCCTGGTAAGGATTCACTCGTGTCACATCAAGTAAATCTTATTGATTTACTGTCTAAATCTTATTGATTTAATGTCATGTTTTCTTTCTTTTCCTGCAATTTTACGATGCAGGTTTTGCCATGTGACATTCATCACAGAATAAACCGTTTGGTTTGCTCTACGATGGCTATTTTTGCAGGTTTCACTTCTTATGTCGTGTCAGTAACGAAGGCACTGTCCATCACTTATATTACTGGAAAAAATTGGATCAGTCTGTTGTCTGAGTACAAGCTGAATCCCTATGATGAACTGCAGTTTGGTTTAACAAAAACGCCACAATTAGTCCTTCTCGCGTTTAAAAGAAATGAAGAAAAAAATTGGATCACCGTCACGGATCCTAGTCAAGTTAGAAAGCTGATCATAGCAGACCAGACACGATCGCCGCTGTCTTGCACAGATCGAGCACCCGCAGTTGCTCTAGCACTGACAGCGGCAACAGCTCAGTCTGATCCAGCTGAGGATTGGGCACTGACCGCGTCAGCGGATCAGTCTGATCTACCAGAGGATCGGGCATCGACACCGGCACCTGCTCCGACACCGGCACCAGCTCTACAAGGAGCACCATCTCCGGTAGCAGCAGCGGCTTCGGCACCTGCACCAACACTTGCACTTGCATCTGCTCCGGTGTAACACCCCGCATGTAACTTGCCATATTTGTAACTCCGACTCTTGCCATTTCCGGCTATGTGATATGTTTTTCCCTCCGTTGTCGGGTTTTGTCTTTCGTTTTTTATTTTGTCATGTCATGCATTTTCATATCATGTCATCATGTGCATTGCATTCGCATACGTGTTCGTCTCATGCATCCGAGCATTTTCCCCGTTGTCCGTTTTCCAATCCGGCGCTCCTATCTCCTCCGGTGCACCCCTCTAGTTTTCTTTCGTGTGCGTGTGTCAAACTTTCTCGGAATGGACCGAGGCTTGTCAAGTGGTCTTAATATACCACCCGGAGACTACCGGTCAAGTTTCGTTCCATTCGGAGGTCGTTTGGTACTCCAACGATTAACCGGGCATCCGCAAAGTTCATTTGAGTGTCCAGCAAAAACCCCCTCCAAAACCAGCCCAAAACCCACCAAACTCTCTTCCATGCTCTAGGTCGTTCGATCACGATCGTGTGGGCGAAAACCGCACCTCATTTGGAGCCTCCTAGCTCCCTCTATCTATTTATATGTGAGCACCCCGAATTTACGTTCGCAGACGAAACCCTAGTTTATTCCCCGCCGCCGCCGGACACGTCCGCCGCCTCTGGACACTTCGCCGCCGCCGCCCGCAGCCTACCGGAGCACGCCACGTCGCCTCCTCCCTCTCCCCACGCCGCCGGCCCGCCGGGCCCAGGCGGGGCCCGCCCGGCCCGATCCGCCGCCGCCTCCCGGATCCGCACGCCCGACCCGGCCGCCGCCCGTCGCCACCGCCGGCACGGGGCTCCGCCGGCGCCGCCACCATCCGCCCCCGCAGCTCCGGCCGGCGCCGCCGACCGCCGCGCCCGCGCCTCTCCTCCTCCGGCCCCGAGGCGCCGCCTCCTTCCTCTTCTTCCCCGGCCGCCGCGCCTTCCCCGCAGCTCCGGCGAGCTCCACCGGCTTCGTCCCGATCTGGATCCGCTCAAACACTGTACGTGCGTTGACCTCTCCCTCGCGACCGTTTTTTTCTAAGTCTCAGAATTTTCTCAGCAAGTGCCTACGTTCGAGATGCGATAACTTTGTGCATGTAGCTCCGATTCGCGCGTATAATATGTCAAATTGTTCACCTTGTAATGCTCTACATTTTGTTCAATTGCACCATGTTCATTAGAGGTCATCTTGATGCCCAAATCTTCGTTGGAAGAGGGCTAGTTGCTGTTAATCTCTGGTTCTTATCAGAACTTGGAGATTTGTCATTTTTGGTATCATTTATTCTGTGCATCTTTTGAGCATGAGCTCTACATGTGTTTTGAAGTATGCCATGCCATCTTTCCACTGGTATAGTCCATGTATTTTTTTGATCTATGTGGTGACTAGCACAAGCATGCAAAGGAGGCCCCGTAATATTTCTGATTTCAGGGACTTGGTGATTTCTCTTAAGTCTTTGTCTGCTGTAATTTTGTTGCCATGTAAACTTGATGCTAGAGAGAGATCCATGCATATTTTGGAGATGTTCATTAAGGATGTATTGTAGCTATAGTTGTAATTGATCCATTCCTGCAATTGCGTGCAATTTTAGAGTACCATAGCATGACTCAATCTTGCTCTACTTTTGCTATAAAATATTTGTGGCAGATTCTTAACATGATATGCATTTTTTCCAAGCTTATTGTAGTTGATCCATACATGATATGTAATTGTTCTTGCCATGGATAGCTTCATAAACATGCCATATTTCTGTAGGTATGCTTGGTTTGTCATGAATTGCTCTGTAGTGAGTGCATCAAGCTCACAAAGAGGCCTACATATTAATATTTCTGCCATGCTCTGTTTTCTGCTAAGTCTGAAACCTGATAACGAAACTTGCTATGTTTACATGCTTGCCATCATATCTTCTTGTCCTTTTTGGCTTATGGTCAGTAAGGGACTTTTGTCATGTGCATTTAGTAGAACACTACCATGCATTGTTTTGCTATGTTAAGTTCCTGTAGCATGTTGATTTCGTGCTCTGAACATTGCTACCTGATGCTGATTTCTGCCATGTCCAGTTTTTCACTAAGTCTGTGAACCTGTAATCTTTTGCACTTTTGCCATGCTTGTTTGAGCTTGTTATGTTGTGAACTAGCCGTAGCTCAGTGTTCATCTTTTGTCAAACATCTCCTGTAGATTACTTCCATGTGCTTTGTTGCTATGTTGGGGTGCTGTAGCATTGTTACTTGTTGTATGTTAAGTGCTATCTTGCTGTTTATCGCAGATTAGTGTCATTCTTGTTTTGCTTGCCATTTGCAAACCGTGCATCCGATTCCGGTGATCTTTATATTGATTTCGACCGAAATCATCTCATCTTTCAAGTGGCATGCTTGGTTTGCCAAGTTACTGCCATGTTCATCATTTTTCTTCCGGAGCACACATATGCATCGCAAATCATATCTTGCATATCATACATGTCTTGCATCATGTTGCTTGTGCATTTCTCGTTGTTGATTGTGGTTCCGTTTGCTTGTGTTCTTGTCTTGGGTAGAGCCGGGAGACGAGTTCGTGAACGAGGAACCTATCGAGTACGCTTACGAGGATCAAGCTTTCGACAACTCTGAGAACCTTGCAGGCAAGATGACCACCCCTCGAAATCACTTCTATCTTTGCTATGCTAGTTGTTCGCTCTATTGCCATGCTCCGCTACCTATCACTTGCTATATCATGTCTCCTATTTTAGCCATGTCAGCCCCTAACCATCCTTTCCTAGCAAACCGTTGTTTGGCTATGTTACCGCTTTTGCTCAGCCCCTCTTATAGCGTTGCTAGTTGCAGGTGAAGTTGAAGTTTGTTCCATGTTGGAACATGGATATGTTGGGATATCACAATATCTCTTATTTAATTAATGCATCTATATATTTTGGTAAAGGGTGGAAGGCTCGGCCTTATGCCTGGTGTTTTGTTCCACTCTTGCCGCCCTAGTTACTGTTATACCGGGATTATGTTCCTTGAGTTTGCGTTCCTTACGCGGTTGGGTGATTTATGGGACCCCCTTGACAGTTCGCCTTGAATAAAACTCCTCCAGCAAGGCCCAACCTTGGTTTTACCATTTGCGACCTATACCTTTTTCCCCCGGGTTTTCTAGAGCCCGAGGGTCATCTTTATTTTAAACCCCCGGGCCAGTGCTCCTCTGAGTATTGGTCCAAACTGTCAGTCGCCGGTGGCCACCAGGGGCAACTCTGGTCTGGCCTATCGGAAGCTTGGACAATCCGGTGTGCCCTGAGAACGAGATATGTGCAGCTCCTATCGGGATTTGTCGGCACATTCGGGAGGCTTTGCTGGTCTTGTTTTACCATTGTCGAGATGTCTTGTAAACCGGGATTCCGAGACTGATCGGGTCTTTCCGGGAGAAGGTTTATCCTTCGTTGACCGTGAGAGCTTATGATGGGCTAAGTTGGGACACCCCTGCAGGGTATTATCTTTCGAAAGCCGTGCCCGCGGTTATGAGGCAGATGGGAATTTGTTAATGTCCAGTTGTAGATAACTTGTCACTTGACCCAATTAAAATACATCAACTGCGTGTGTAGCCGTGATGGTCTCTTCTCGGCGGAGTCCGGGAAGTGAACACGGTCTGAGTTATGCATGACGTAAGTAGGTGTTCAGGACCTCTTCTTGGTCATTGCTAGATGACGTCCGTTCCATTGCTTCTCTTCTCGCTCTCATTTGCGCAAGTTAGCCACCATATATGCTTTTGCCGCTGCAGCTTCACCTCTTGCACCCTTCTTGTCCTATAAGCTTAAATAGTCTTGATCTCGCGGGTGTGAGATTGCTGAGTCCCCGTGACTCACAGATACTTCCAACAACAGTTGCAGGTGCCGACGATGCCAGTGCAGACGATGGCGTCGATCTCAAGTGGGAGTTCGACGAGGAACGTGGTCGTTACTATGTGTCTTTTCCTGATGATCAGTAGTGGAGCCCAGTTGGGACGTTCGGGGATCTAGCATTTAGGGTTGTCTTATTTTCATCTGGATTTTGACCGTAGTCGGTCTATATGATTGTATTTTGGTTGATGTATGAATGATATTTATGTATTGTGTGAAGTGGCGATTGTAAGCCAACTCTTTATCCCATTCTTGTTCACTACATGGGATTGTGTGAAGATGACCCTTCTTGCGACAAAACCACTATGCGGTTATGCCTCTAAGTCGTGCCTCGACACGTGGGAGATATAGCCGCATCGTGGGCGTTACATCCGGCCCGTGCAGTTGCACCGGCAACAGACTCGGCTGCAGTTCCCACTTCATATACCAAAGTCCTTACAAAAACCGACATGTCCACCTTCTTGGTAAGCATTGGCCGCCCAAGTGCTTCGTTCTTTTTTCTTTCCATGTTGTTTCACATGATTCACTGTGTTGATCTAACTGTTTGGGTATGTCTTCTTGGTTGCAAACAGAGAATTCCTAGAGCAACGAGGGAGTCGTTCAACAATCCGGGCGACCGCGGCCAAGTTTCTCTTACCATGCGTAGCCTTGGTGTAAGTACAAAGGATGGTCGCATGATGATTGATGCTAAAGGATGGTCAAGGTTCAAATCTAAATCATATCTCGCGGTAGGGGATGATGTCAAAATCGAACTTTCTCGGCAAGGAGAGCTGGTCCAAATCAACTTTGAAATTCTTCAGTAGCAGCACGCAACTGCCGAACTGATCTATCCTCCGAGAGATTTTGATGTAATAATCTGGCATGGTGAAACAAGTGTCCTGTGTGTATAAGTAGTACGACAGTATTATTTATCACATGGTATATCGTTGATAGAATTGCACCTCTGATTGCTGGTTAGGAACTGTCATTCGATTTCATTCCAACAGCTGTCGTGCTTTATTCAATTTTGTGTATTCGCCTTGCGACAACATCTAAAACCAGCGCCGTACCGGTCGCTTGCAATATGAAAAGCGCTGAGGTAGAACACATGGGCCCCCAAACATGCAGGGTCAGCCTGTGGCCCAAAGTCCAGAATCGTGAGCCTATCTGAGTATTATATTCTCAGCTGAACCCCCATAAAAAAAGCTGAACCCCCATAATGCCCGTGCGTTGCAGAGGGAGTATATTTCTAGGCAAGGTGAGCCTGTGATATAAAAGATTTGTATATTTCTTTACAGAGGGAGTATCTCTCTATCAAAAAATATATTTATGTGTAACTAGTTACTCCTGTCTTTCTACTTCCTTTCGCTGATATGTGGGGCAACCGGCAACGGGGTCCACGTGCCATATGCACAAATTAGAGTGCACAACTTCACGGTAGACACACCCCGGTCGTAGCGCCGTAGTAATGCCCAATGAGCCGTCAAATCACAACCCCCCTTTCCAGCTTTAGCAGTAAGCTGGACGGACGAAGCGGCAATATTTCACTGGGCCTGAATCCCCTTCTCCCTCGTCTGCTTGTTCAGAGAAAACCCCCTCTCAGCAATTGCATAGGGTTTTCTCATGGAGAACTAGGTACGAATTCTTCATCCATCCCCGATAAATCCAAGTCCCTTGGTCGCAGGTAATCCTAGGATGGCAGCCACCACCATTGATGCATTTTTCTTCCTACTGAATCTAGTGTGTTTCATTCGCAGTGCCCAAAGTGCGAGTACCCTACAGGTTTCTGCGCCCTCGGCGAGACGCCACACTTGTTCCTTCTCATCCTAACACAGCATTTTGAAACGCGCACAGTATGTTCCTAGAATCCTCTTTTCTATCCGGGAGGGTGGGGTTTTTTTGAACATGTTGTGTTCTCATATTATTTTTCCTGCAGTATATTATTTGCTCTGCCAAAACACATGTACTCAAGATGCCCGGCCTTGCCATAACTGAATACACTAGTTTAATGGTCACAGTGAAGACAAGCCATGGATATAAGTTCCGAGTTGGGTTCATGAACCAAGAAGATCGCTGCTTTTTTTATGGCCGAACTTGGATAAACTTTCTCAAGTGTTACGGACTGAAAGTTGGCGCACGAATGTTGATGGAAATAGCAGAACCTGGTCTCATCTTCACTGCGATCTTCCACCCCGACATCGTTCCAATTGTTCATCCATGTTAGTTTTGTATCTGGTTCTTGCTTGTTGCCTCGATTACTTCTTAATCCACCTATTTTGTCTAACTAATCACAATTTAGCTTTAGAAGTAGCAACAAATCTCTCATGAAGATGCTACTTCTAACTAATATTTTCTTATAATTGGTGGCACGTGTAGGTTTTTTCAGAGTTAAGCAGTCTGCTCGTTTGTTACTCTGTAATAACTCGGCTGTTACTAATGGCACTTAAGTTGACTGGATCGACATCCACAAGTTCCTACACTTTATTGATCGTCTTGAGGTCCTTGTGGGGCGTTTCAATCGTGGAAGGCCATGTGGGATATGTGTGCCACTGTTGCACTCGTTGAACAGGTCCAACTGTGTCGAGAAACTTATGGTACAAGCTGTTTTCTGTTATATATGTTGTTCATAAACTATTGCTTATACACAGTTTTACAGCTGTGATCTTCTTGAAACAGGAACTGCCGAGTTCTATTGTTCCTATACAGATGCCTGACCATGGTCGGGTCAGACTTGTGCTTGGTCACAACATGATGTTTATGTCGACCTACTCAATTCCCCTTGGAGGTGAAAAGATACTTATTCATGGGTGGTCTCAAATAATGAAGGCCCGTCCATCTTGGAGAATAGGACAGAAGATTATGTTCATGCTTTTCCATGGCTCTAAAGCGAATATCCTGTTTATTGACCATGTTCCTTTCAGCTTTGGTTGTTAAGTGCCCCTGCTGGTTTCAGTTAAGGTTGTTAAGTACTCCTGCTGCTTTTACAGTCTGTCGTGTTTCTTCAGTCCTGTCTTCCTCCAGCCGCCAAAACCAAACCAGCGCCGGCGGGGCCGCCTGCTTCCGCCTCCCACGGCTGGCTGCGCCTCAACGCACGCATCGCCGCCCCACCGTCTCCTAAATCGTTAACGCCGACGTCCTCCACGCGCTTTGGTGCGCTTGCCGCGGCGCCGCCATCTCACGTTGTCAACATGGTCAACAAACAATAGGAATCGGCAGAAGTACGTGGAGAGGATGACAGTAGGGGCCCAGCACGTCAGCGTATGGAAAAATAAAATGCTTCCTCCTAGTGTTTTCCTGACATCTGAGACCCACGACATTGTGAGCGTATATAGTCAATAGACAATAGAACATCACAAGATCGGCTGACACCTGGGACGTAGCTACTCGAGCAGTATTTTTTTGTTTGGTATTGTTGAGACGGAGCAGGGTTTGAACTGGGCTGTGGCCCGTCTAGCCCAGGCTTATATTTTATGTTCACCATGTGACCAGCCCAGCTATTTTTTCTTTGTGAAAATGAGCCTAGTTTATTTTTTCTAAAGAATACCCAATCCAGGCCTACTTATTTTTCTACGCCCTGATGGGCTGCAACTCTTTCAAGACGCCTGCAAATCTTGAAAGTAATATGAAATGGGTTGTAAATATAAAAACAGATGACAAATTGGCAATTACTTTATAATTTCTGAATTTTTTCACATTTTCAGATTCCTATTTCACTGGGCATTAACCTAATTTAAATATATCTTCAAAGTACTTTCAATCTGGCTCGACATTCCGGTATTAAAAATAGTTTGGAACCCACAGAAATATGCGAAATTGGCCCTGGCCAACAAAAAAACTACTGCAATAAATTGCATAAGAAGTTGCCATGAGCTATATATAAAATATTAAAAAAAGAGGGAGTGGTCTGACTTGTGGGCCTGTTTAGTGGACGCGTATGCAAGATTTTTTTTAGTTGTTATATACGTCAACAAACGATTCTAGCAGACGTAACCGTTGGATGTCAATCCAACGGCCGTCGTGTTTCTTCAATCTCTGATCTTCTTGCTCCAGCCGCCAAAGCAGCGCCGGCGGGACCGCCTACTCCCGCCTCCCGTGGCCGGCTGTGCTGCCGCGCAGGCCTCAGCGCCCCCTACTACTCCCACCGCTGGCCAGGGCATCCCTCTACTCACCCACACCCCCTGTTATTCTGCGGCGACGGCAGCCTCACACCGCAGCCGAACCGGTGAACCCTCGTACTCCTCTCCGCGCGGGCTTCCACAGCCGCGTCTTCCCCGGCTCCGCGTCGTCCCCTTCCTAGTCCTCGCCGTCATCCACCGCCGTGGTGCTCTCGGCGCGGTGTGGTCAATGTGGTCAACGACCGACTTCCATCAGAAGAGTACTGTACATGGAGAGGCTGATAGCTGGGTCCACAACAGCCGCAAGGAAGTGCCTCCTTATTATGCGGAAAATAATTATTCCTCCACCTGACAGCAGGGACCCACCGGACAGGCCACCAGTATTTCACAAAAAAAAAACGTTTCCCCGTGACTGCTGGGACCCACAGGACAGGCCACTTTATTTCGCGAAAAAAACGTTCCCCCCCCTGTCAGCTCGGACCCACCGGAAGTGCTTCCTTATTACACAAAAAAAATGAATACCCCCTGCTAGCTGGGACCCACCTTGGTGGGAGGCTGACTTGTGGGCCTACTAAGTTGACTGGGACGGAGGGCTTCATCAACTTTAGTCAATATATGAACGATTCTAGCTCCAGTGACCGTACGATGTCCATCCAACGGCCGTAGTGCTTCTTCAACCTCTGGTCTTCTTGCTCCAGCCGCCCAAAGCAGCGCCGGTCGTGCCGCCTGCTCCTGCCGCCCGTGGCCGGCTGTGATGCTGCGGAGGCCTCACCGCCCCCTACTAGTCCCACCGCTGGCCAGGCTATCCCTCTATGCACCCACACCCCCTGTTATTCTGCGGCGACAGCAGCCTCACACCGCAGCCGAACGAGTGAACCCTCATACTCCTCTACGCGTGGGCATCCACTGCCGCGTCTTCCCCAGCTCCGCGTCGTCCCCTTCCTAGGCCTCGCCGTCGTCCACCGCCCTGGTGCTCTCGGCGCGGCATGGTCAATGTGGTCAAGGAATGGCTTCCATCGGACGTGGACTGTATGTGGAGAGGCTGACAGTTGGGTCCACGGCCGCAGCAAGGAAGTGCCTCCTTATTACGCGCAAAATAATTATTCCTCCACCTGACAGCGGGGACCCACCGGACGGGCCACCGTATTTCGCGAAAAAAATGTTTCCCCCTGACTGCTGGGACCCACCAGCTACATCTTCGCATGCAAGGAAGTGCGTCCGAAAAAACGATCCGCCCCCCTGACTGCTGGGACCCACCAGCTACATCTTCGCACGCAAGGAAGTGCGTCCGGGCAAAAAAACAAAACGATTCTCCCCTGACTGCTGGGACCCACCAGCTACACCTTCGCACGCAAGGAAGTGCGTCTGGGCCAAAAAAACGATTCGCCCCCCTGACTGCTAGGACCCACCAGCTACATCTTCGCAGGCAAGGAAGTGCCTGACAGTCGGGACCCACCTGGTCGAAGCATACATAGCGTTGTCATTCTGGTCGCGAACGTGTACGTACATATATACTGGTCGATGTAGAGGCGCACACGTGTCGTAGTAGAGGCGCGTACGTGTCGTAGTAGAGGCGCGCACGTAGCATGTACACGTACGTACAACGGCCAGGGTGCAAGAAAGAAAATACAGCCACGTACGTACATACGGGCAGGGTCTCGAACGCCTACTCGCGCATAAGTACGGCCAGGGCTCGTGTACATGGCTGGGTCGGAACGGAGAAACATCGTCGTCGTCGTGTTCATGGGGAGGCAACGGAATGCGTCGTGTTCATGGGGAGGCAACGGAATGCGTCGTGTTCATCGGGAGGCAACGGAACGCGTGGGAGCCAACCGGCTGGGTCGGAACGGAATGTGTGGTCGTGTTCATCGGGAGGGCTTGGACGGAACAGGCGATGGAAACGAGGCCTGGCGTACCGCAAAACGGAGGAAACGGACCTCCTACGGTCGAAACGGGGGTCCTGTTGATCGGGAGGGGTGTGGCGTACCGCAAAACGGAGGAAACGGACTTGTGTTGGAGCGCTACGGTCGAAACGGGGGTCCTGTTGATCGGGAGGGGTGTGGCGTACCGCAAAACGGGACTCCACGGGATACTGTTCATCTCCACCGTCGACCTCCTCCAGCCTCCACGGGCTACTGTCGACCTCCTCCAGCCTCCATGGGCTCCTGATCATCCAGCCTCCACCGCGCGCTACTCCACCGGCTACTGTTCAACCACCCCTCCACCGTCTACTGTTCATCCAGCCCTCCACACCACGGGGTCCTGTTCAACCACCCCTCCACGGGCACCCCTCCACTGTCTACTGTTCATCCAGCCCTCCACACCACGGGGTCCTGTTCAACCACCCCTCCACGGGCACCCCTCCACCGTCTACTGTTCATCCAGCCCTCCACACCACGGGGTCCTGTTCATCCAGAGGCAACGCCACCGCTCACTGTTCATCCAACCCCCCCCCCCCCCGCAACACTCACTATTCATCCAATCGACCGGCTTAAGTTAGCAGAAGTAGCGAAGGAATCGCTCGATCGGGTTCAGTTAAAAGCCATCGATCGATCGCTCGGGTTCAGTAACGCGTAGCCTGCAGTGCAATCGCTCGGGTTTAGTTAGAGCCAACGCCTCGCACACACGCGCGTACATGTACGAGAGAAACGCGCATCGCTCGGCCCCCGACCTCCCGCCGTAACCGGGAACTACCTGAAATCCCCCCCCTCGCTTCTACCACGGTTTTTTCCGTCATGGACGGCCCAAAGAATGTCATGCAGCTGCGTCTCCGGCCTGCCCAGGACGAAAATCCCATTTTCTGTCATGATTTTTTGTCATAGAAGTAGGAGCCCACCACATCTATGATGATACCGGTTTTGTCACAATTATCGTCATAGTAGTGTCATATGTATGACAGAAAAAAAATTCGTTCGGCCCAAAATGTCACGGATGTGTCTTTTTTTGTAGTGATGGAAGCCGGAAGATAGCTTTGGAGTGCGAGGAAGGTGATGCAGCCTATGCTGAGTTTGTCTGCGCAACAGAGGAATTGAAGTTTTACAAAGACAATGTTGACCCAGCCGATATGACATCTTTGAAAAAGCCAACTATGGAGCATGACCCGGTCTTGAAGTTTAAGTCGGCAGACGACACCAAGCAGGTTGATTTTGTTCTTGGCGATTCATCCAAGCAGTTCAGCATCAGTGCTAATCTGGATCCGAAATTTTGACTGTACAAGCTGTTCACCGGTTCAAAATTTTGAATCCGCCTTAGGTATCACGTGCCCCCACTCGTTCCCTCTCGATTTCATCTCGGGGTCCGGAGATCTTTTGAAAGAGGACTGGGGTGGGTACATGCGAATGATACTCGGCGGAATGTTCAAATGAGGCATGCGGGAGGATGGACTCGACTGGAGGGCGACATGATCGATGGAGAAGAGGGTTGGAGAGGAATGAGAAATAAGAAAACGCCACATGATTATACTTGAATGGCTCAAATAAACAATAAGTTGTCTCACTTGGCCTACATAGTGAAAGGCCTAATGCGCAACGCGGAGCACTGACGCTCGAATATGGCCGGGAAAACAGGGAAACCGACATGTGGGGCACACCCGTCGGGACGACGTAGCGCAGACTAGTCCAATGGAGGAGCTGGCCCACGACCTCCTCGCCACCGACAACCGTTCATGTGGGTCGTTGGGGCCAACAACGGGGCGCAGCTCCAGCACCGTCTCTGGACACGGCGACCGCGGTGAGCGACACGCTCATATCATCGCTAGACATGGTCGGTTTCAGTGTGCCGAGGGTGGCGTTAGTGCTGTGGCACGACCAACGGTATGTTTGGTTTGTGCCCAAGGTTGCCCCATCAAAGCATTGGGTAGCCAAACTTTTGGTTGAGGTATTGGTTGCCCATGATTTGGCCGACATTGGCAAGAAAAATGAACTAGAGTTGGCTAGAGTTCATTGGCATGCCAAAGAAATGGCAACCATCCAAACAAAGACCAATCTTTGGGTCATGACCAAAATTTTGGTTGAGGTATTGGTTGCCCATGATTTGGCCGACATTGGCAAGAAAAATGAACTAGAGTTGGCTAGAGTTCATTGGCATGCCAAAAAATGGCAACCATCCAAACAAAGACCAATCTTTGGGTCATGACCAAACACACCCCAACACCCGGCTCGTCGAGGATGCACGGGGCGCCGTGACGCGTCCGCGGAGTGGTGTAGCGCGGCCAACTGCATCCTCTGGACCTGAGACCATGCCGGGTCGTCTTGCTTTTTCAATAACATGCGGGGATCGCATGTGAGCAAAGGGCATCTCCAACGTTGCCACGACCGCAACTGACTACCCTGGCACACCAAAACCCTCGTCCCTCGCGCCGTCGCGCGGTGCGTTCCCAGCCGGCGCCAGCTGCCCGCATTCATGCCGTCCGTTCGTATGTCGTCGTTAAGAGGCTCGGTGCCCGAGGAACCAACTCCGGTGACTTAATGACGCACCCGAACGCTTGGCCTCACCGGAATGTGCTACTTAAAGTGGCAACGCCCAGCTAACCTCCAGACCATAGCGCATCGTCCTCCTACCTGGCACCACATCCTCCATGAGCACAAGTGCGAACGCTCTGCGGGAGAGCTTGTCTTCGGGGATGAAGCTCGAGGTCACCGCCCTCGCTCAAGTCGCCTCTCGCGACGCAATAGCGGCGTAGCCGAACGTGGATGCGACCGCACAAGCGGTGGCCACGCTGGCGGCCGACGACGGGAGCACCGTCAGCCACGCGTCCTACTTGCCGCCGTCCAATGTCCGGCACCGCCAAGGTCAGGGACTCCTCCGAGGATGAGTAGGGCATGGGAGGCGGCAGGGCATGGTGTGCCAAGTGGCCGGTCCGTATCCCGTGTTCTACTCTTCCTCGCCGGAGACCGCACCTTCACTTCACGGGTCTTGAACCCCGCCCCCGTACATAGAGATCGCAGATGGAGGACGTCGGTCACCACCGTAGAATAGGTTTAGGGTCGGGTTTCTTTTATTTTTCTGTCCTATAAAAGTTCGAAATGTAATGAAAATCTGCCGTGTTTGCATTAATCTCGGCCGGTGTATATGAACTTTCACAATAATATATATATTGTAGGAGTACTAGCAAGATGCCCGTGCGTTGCACGGAAGATCAAGATCTTGTGGGAGAAAAGGATGAACGAGGGAAAGCCTTATCTGCAAATGTGGAGACGAGTGCGGGTAAATTGTCATAGTTTCCTTCCTATCCGTTAGATATAGATCGGACGGTCTATATTGCAGGATGACAGGCACACCATCATCACCAACTCTGCTTTTTATTGAACCGAGACAAATCTAACATGCGAAGTAAAATAAACACATAGGGTCTATACATACACAAATTATCTTAGGCACTCCAATAGTACGTCCACTACACATTCACGCATTTCACATCTTTCTACATCTACGGGAACCTACGAAAGGGTTAACGTAAATTGCCTCTCTCTCTCCTCCCCTGATTTTCATGGTGGTGGGCCCCTCCCTCCCCCCAATCTACAATAAACAGCTCACACATTTTACATTACGTTAATTACGTAACTGGGATTACGTAGGTGTAGCATTACTCGTCCTAAAAAACCCAACTAAGCCAAGCTCCCAGCCTATCGCGCGGGAAAAGACCCGGCCACGCCGTTTTAGTCGGGATTACCGGATTACTAGTAGTAGTATCGATGGATCGCACGAAGCAAAAAAATTTTTTGAGGGGGCGAAGCACCTAGTTGAAAAGGAAAAAAGGCGGTACACTCACAGCACTCCTGTCGCGGTCGCATTGCACCCCACACATGTTCGGTCCTGCACACGGCTCACGCAAACGGAACGCGCTTTGGCTTGCCTCTTCACTGACACGTGGGACTGCACTTGGAGAAACCGACCATGCGCCAAACTCCCCCCGCCCACCGCGCGAAAATCCTCCCCCCCACACCCAAAAATTCCCCCAATCCGATTCAACCGCCCTTCGGCCAACTAGCCAATAATATTCCCCAAACCCCCTCCCCCTGTCCCCCTCCACTCCATTCGCTCCGCCAAAGCCGCCCTCCCCGCCACGCCGATACGTCGGCGCCGCGGTTTGGCGATCCTCTCGCTACCACAGTACGCTCTCGTAGACTGTCGTCCTCTAGCCGCGCCGCCACCTCTGGCTATGTTCTTGTGGAGGCGCATGGTGGTCAGCGCCGCCACTGCTGGCGACGTTCGTGTGGAGACGCACGGCGGTCAGCTTCTCCCACGGTACGCGCATTCTGGACTGAGGCCCCGTTCATGTCGGTGTAGCGCTGAATGTTAGCTGATAGACGCTGTTAATCTCACTGTTTGTTGAAGTAGTTTACTATCAATATGCTCTACTTAAGAAGCTTCCTTGCCCTGTTCTGCACTCAATCTGCTTAGCTGAGATGGCATGCCAAGGCCGATTAGTTGCTAAAATATCCTGCCATATATTTATTGTGACGTAGATTGCCATGGTCTAGTAGCCAATCTGTTAGGTGAAATAGCTCTACACCGTTTTATACTCGATCTTTGTTGCTGCGATGGCCTTCGATAGTTCAATGGCTGTGTGCTCGGCCTCATTGACTGCTGAAACAGCCTGACATAATTTGGCACTCAAATCTGTTTGCTGAATTAGCTTTACATATATTTTGTTACTTAGATCTGCTCGTCCAAATATCTTGCCATAGCTTTAGACATCGACCTAGGTATTTTTTCTGGACTTCATAAAAAAGCATATATGTTTTTCCTGTAATATCTAGTAGAAGAACTAATTTGTATGTCTAACAGATGGACAGGACTTGGATAACTTCTGCTCGAAGATTCTCCGCTGCATATGTCGAGGGGGTTGAAAACTTCATGAACTTTATCAGAGCTGAGTACGGTGGTCCGAAATCAGATGTGCTCTGCCCGTGTAGCAGTTGTATGAATTCAGTTACAAGACCCCAGTCAACTGTGCAAAATCATCTACACTTGTATGGGATGTCGGTCACATATACTAGGTGGGTTCATCATGGTGAAGCTGTGAACGTCAATGTTATTGACTACGTGGAAGCAGCAGATCACCATCTTGATCTGCCTGATGCTCAGGTGGAAGAGGAGGAGGAGGTGGTGGTGGCGGAGCAAGTGAGTTTGACCAACATTAAAACAATGCTACGAAATGCTCGTGCATTCCGTGAACTTTCACCTGCAGAAGAAAAACGGTGGGCCCGCATGTTGGAACAATGCAACGTTGCTGTCACCCCAGGAAATAAGCTGTCAGTATTCTCAGCTATGGTCACCTTTCTTCAGGTGAAGACATCTGAGCGGATGACCAACAAATCATTTGATGCGATGTTGGCTGCTTTCCGCGAATCTTTCCCAGATGCGTCTGAGCTGCCACACACCTACAGTAAAATGAAGAATTTCCTTCGTGCAGTTGGAATTGGATATGATATGATCCATGTTTGTAAGAATAATTGTGTTCTGTTCCGGAAGGATTATGCCAACTTAACTGAATGCCTGAAATGCAAATCATCAAGATGGAAAGATGGCGATGCTGTGAAGAGGATTCCTCATAATGTTCTGAGACATTTTCCAATTATACCAAGATTGCAGAGGTTGTTTCATGATGCTGAAACAAGAGAGGATGTACTGTGGCATTCTAGGAACCAGGAGTACAGAGATCAGAATGTAATGAGCCATCCATCTCATGGTAGTGAGTGGAAAAGCTTCAATGATAAACACAAAGAGTTTGCTGCTGACCCGAGACACATTAGACTTGGCTTAGCTTCAGATGGATTTAACCCATTTGGCCACCAGAGCGCCACATATAGCATGTGGCCAGTGCTTGTTATCCCTTACAACAAGCCTCCAAATGTCTGCACCAAAGAATCAAACTACATGATGGCCTTGCTCATACCAGGTCCAAAAAGTCCTGGAAAGGATTTTGATTTGTTCATGGAGCCTCTTGTGGAGGAACTTCAACAGCTATGGAAGGGTGTTCTCACTCGAGACCTATATAGCAGCCCACCAGCTGATTTTTTCTGCGTGTTGTTATAATTTGGTGCATCCGTGATTATCCGGCTTTGGGCACTATGTCAGGGCGAATGACACATGGTTACAATGCATGTGTTCGCTGTGACAGGAATCCGCTGTCATACGCAATACTTAGCAAGATCTGTTACATTGGACACCGCCGTTTCCTTGCCAAGGACAAGCCGCATCCTAGAAAATACCGAAGACATGTGTTCAATGCAAAGCACGAAAACCGTGATGCGCTAAAGAGGCTCACTGCCGAGGAGTTGCAAGCGGAATTAGAGAAGGTCAGGCATATTACACCAGGAAACCATCCTGGTAATGGTAGCGGAAAAGGAAGCGTGGTAGGGTAGAAGAGAGATTATTGTTTACCCGCAGGTCCACTTTGTGGGACTTGGAGTATTGGAAAGATTTGGATCTGCGGCATAATCTTGATGTGATGCACATCGAGAAAAATATATGTGACAGTATTATCGGCACACTTCTTAATATTGAAGGCAAGACGAAAGATACCTTAAAATCTAGGATTGATTTGACACACCTGGGTATCAGAAAGGATTTGCAGGTGCAAGATGAAGGTAAACCACGGGATATGGCACCAGCTGTGTACGTCTTGGACAAGGTAAAAAGAAAAGAATTCTGCGAGGTCCTATCACGTGTGAGATTCCCACATGGATTTGCTTCCAACCCTGAAAGGAGAGTCAGTGCAGATGGAAACAAGGTACAAGGGTTGAAAACTCATGACTGCCACGTCCTACTTCAAAGGGTTTTACCTATTATCCTTAGAGGATTGGGCCGCCCTGACTTATACAGAGCAGTTGCAGAGTTGGGACAATTCTTCAGGGAACTCTGCAGTAGGAATATCAGGATAGATGCTTTGGAGCATCTTAGAGACAAGATACCAACTATCCTATGCGACCTTGAGAAGATATATCCTCCAGCCTTCTTTGATGTGATGGTGCATTTGGCTGTTCATCTACCTGATGAGGCACTACTTAGAGGTCCAGTACAGTATGGCTGGATGTACCCTATTGAAAGGCGGCTAGGCACTTTCAAGGGCTATGTTAGGAATAGAGCTAGACCCGAGGGTTCCATTGCAGAGGCCTACATTGCTATAGAAGCGTTGACATTCTGCTCAAAATACATTGAAACAGCTGATCAGCTTAGCAAAGAGGTGGGTGAAGACAATCCCGGGCTCAATGGTTTCGATTATTCTGTTCGAGTTACAGGGAAGAGTCGACAAGAGGACAAACCTAAAGATTTGGACAAATGGTTTGGTATGTGTTGAATAACTGTCCTGAGGTACTACCTTATATCAAGTAAGTGCAGTACTGCAGCTTATACATCATAATCTACTAAACTTGCAGCACATTCTTATATATTTAGATGTTTGATGCGATCACTATGTTGTGCAGCATCTACAAAGAGGGGTTACTGCCGCAAAATCCAAGAAACATTGACAAACTGGTTATGGCAGGATTTGCGAAATGGTTCAAGAACCATGTAAGTTTTTGAAGTGCACTGCCAATTTTTTTAATATATTGAGTACATAAGATGATCAGCTTGTCTATTTTCTAACCATAGGTTAAGAAGATGCGGGAGGATGGGCAGGCAGTTGATGATGCCCTTTACTCACTAGCAATGGGTCCTGATACTCAGGTAAGACATTATGAATCTTGCGTTGTTGGAGATGTGCGCTACAACACTCTTGCACGAGACGAAGGCAGGAAGACACAAAACAGTGCCATCATGAGCACGGATACGTATGACAAAGAGACAACCGAAATGTATGCTAACATAACATACATTGTTCAGTTGCAGTATATCTCCCGTTTCGAGGATCATCGGTGTGTGGTTCTGTTGTGCTGTCGTTGGTATAACCTGTTTTCCAGGATCGCAAAACCCAGAGCTGATGATTATTTCAAATCCATCAATGTCAAGGCGGCGTACCAGACCAACGAGCCTTTTATTTTGGCAAATCAAGCAACACAGATATTTTTCTTGGAAGACACATTTGCACGTAGCGATGACTGGAGAGTATTGCAAAGGTTTGAGCAGAGGAATTCGTTTAATGAAGTTGCACAACAAGATGATGCTTACACTGCTCCTGATGTACAAGATAACACAGATGTTCCTAATATCTTTGAGAACCATCACGTCAATGACGCCGGCGAAAAGATTGCCTGTCGTGCTGTGGACATACAAGAGTTGATCAAGAAGAAGCCAACGTTCGAGGACGAAGAAGAAGATGACACCGTGGGGAATTACGATTCAGACTGATACACATGGCGAAGATGTTGACGCTGCTGCTGCGGATGATGATTACATTTCTTTTGTTGTATTTGCCTGTCAGAAGGCGTTTTTTTATCTACTATGTGAAATTGTGTTTGCTATGACAACTGAAACCTGATGAACATGTTGTTTAGTATTTTGCTGTGAGAACATCACTTGTTATGTATGCTGATTTGTGTTTGGTGATTGTATGACAACTAAAACATGATGACATTGTTGTTTAGTTGTACTCATATTTGGCTGTGAAACTTGAATTTGATGACATAGTTTGCTATTGGACTGCAATTTGCTCGACGTCTTTGAATGAGAACAAAGCTGACCCGACAGGGCCTCTGCTATTTATTTATTTATATGAGCAAAAGGGGATACCCCCTGATTTCCGTTAATAGAAATCATTAGATGTTCACAACACTACGCCCAGCCTGCTACACAGGTTTCATTCATTACTAGTTTCAGCAAAGTGCTCATGTCGTAGCCACTGAATACATCACGAGTGCTACATACACTTCAAATAAAGAGACAATCATCCTACAGAGCACATCAATTTTGCCCATTATCTTCACAAGATCTTTCATCTCCTCATTGCTGTCAAGGCCGTTCAGCAGCTGTTGCTTGGCCATGATCAGAGGAACTGCATCTTTAACCTTCTGCTCTGCATCTTCCTCTTCTGCCGTTCCTTCAGTTACTTGTCCAACACCCCAACCTGCTGGTATTGGGATTCCTCGGCTAACCAAATAATCAGCGTAGTTGCATTCCCCCACATCTGCAACTTCCCAGAAATACAAATCACACGAATCTTCCCTTTTCTGCACGAATCAAATTGGAAGATGATCAACCAAACTATTAAAAAAATCAGCAACTGAAAGCAGCAGAACAACACTTAAACATATTATTACCCCATGATTCGGGCATTTGTAGAAGACTCGGCCAGGGTTGCGGATTGTGGTTGAGACGCGACGGATGACTCTGCGTGATTTGCAGCAGTGGCACCACAACAACGGCAGCGGGTTGCGATGAGCAATCGGCTGCGGTGCGCATGCCGGAGGGTGTGTGATGAGACCCACAGGCGATGGTACGGGTGGCGACTTGGCGCATATCTGGTTGTTGCCTGCTGAAGAGCAGGTGGATGAGCAGCCAGCGGACATGGTTGCTGTGGCCAGAGCTTCTGATGCTAGGCAGAGTAAGTAGAGAAGAGGAGAAGCGAACGTTGGATATGTCAGTTTCATTACTTGCAGAGTAGCATAGCACCATATATAGTCTGTCTAGGTTTGGATTCGAACCAGCTACAGGAGGGACCTCCTTGTTTTGCGAAAAAAATTATTTCTCCACCTGACAGCTGGGACCCACCAGCTGTATCTTCGCACGGAAGGAAGTGCCTCCTTGTTTTGCAAAAAAAATTATTCATCCCGTTGACAGCTGGGACCCGTCAGATTTGGTGACTGACTTGTGGGCCTACTAAGCGGACGTGTACGCACGACTTTGTCAACTTAATCAACAAATGATTCTAGCAGCTGGACTGTTGGATGTTAATCCAATAGCCGTGCTCCTTCTTCAACCTCTGTTCTTGCCCCTGTCTCCCGTGGGCGACACCGCGGCTGTGCTGCCGCGCACCCGAACTAGTGAAGTTTCCCACTCCTCTCCATCTGCGACTCCACTGCCCCGTCTTCCCCATCTCCGGGTCATTCCAGTCTGGGTGCGCTCGGCACGGTGTGGTCAACGTGGTCAACAACCGAGAGTCATTGGAAGATGACTGTACGTGAGAGGCTGACAGTGGGGACGCACCACGCCCATGGACGCATGCATGCAACGGAACGCGGCGAGGTCAACGTGGTCAAGGAACGACTTCCATCGGAAGTATACTGTACGTGGAGAGTCTCAGCTGGGTCCACGGCCGCAGCAAGTAAGTGCCTCCTTATTACGCGGAAAATAATGATTCCTCCAATTGACAGCAGGGACCCACTGGACGGGCCACCGTATTTTGCGGAAAAAAACGTTTGCCCCCTGACTGCTGGGACCCACCTGATGGGCCACCGTATTTCGCGAAAAAACGTTCCCCCCGCTGTCAGCTCGGACCCACCGGAAGTGCCTCCTTATTACGCACAAAAAAATGAATACTCCCCCGGCTAGCTGGGACCCACCTTGGTGGGAGGCTGACTTATGGGCCTACTAAGTTGACGGGGACGAAGGGCTTTGTCAACTTAGTCAATATGAACGATTCTAGCTCCAGTGACCATACGATGTCCATCCAACGGCCGTAGTGCTTCTTCAACCTCTGGTCTTCTTGCTCCAGCCGCCCAAAGCAGCGTCGGTCGTGCCGCATGCTTCTGCCTCCCGTGGCCGGCTGTGCTGCCGTGGAGGCCTCACCGCCCCCTACTATTCCCACCGCTGGCCAGGCCCTGCGGCGACGGCAGCCTCACACCGCAGCCGAACCAGTGAACCCTCGTACTCCTCTCCGCGCGGGCTTCCACTGCTGCGTCTTCCCCGGCTCCGCGTCGTCCCCTTCCTAGGCCTTGCCGTCGTCCAGCGCCGTGGTGCTCTCCGCGCGGCGTGGTTAACGTGGTCAAGGAATGACTTCCATCGAAAGAGTACTGTACGTGGAGAGGCTAACAGCTGGGTCCATGGCCACAGCCCAGTTTTTTTGTGATTTGCCAAGTAAGTCGCTTTGTCAGGCCTGTTGGGCTGCAAATCTTTCAAGACGAGGAGAGCTTTCATTCGGATGGCCGAGAAAATGGCCCATCAGTTATGAGAAATGGGATGTACATTTTTAAAACACATCAAACCGGCAATTAGTTTCAAATATCTTTTTTTTCATTTCGAGATTTTAAATTACATTAATTTTTATGCGTGGAGAATTTGTTGGATTTTATATTGATATACATTTATTTTTAAAATCAGTTTGAATGTGAGTCAAAATTTCAGGATTAAAAACAGTCCGGACCGCACCGAAATATGCAAAATTTCGTATAATTTTTTAACCGTGGCCACAATATGGGCTGTAATGCTAACAAAAAGAATATGGGCTCCAAAAAAACTTAATAATTAGCAAATGGGCTGTAATTATTAGAAATAATGGCAGATGGGCTGTATGCTATTTTCCACAGATTTGAGGCTTTCCTAAAAAAAGGTTGACGCACAAGCAGTGATTGTTGGATGGCCATCCAACGGCCGCCGTGCTTCTTCAATCTCTGCTCTTCCTGTTCCAGCCGCTCAAACAAGCGCCGGCGGGACTGCCTACTCCCTCCTCCCCGCGGCCGGCTCTACTGTCGCGCAGGCCTCACCGCCCCACCGTACTCCCATCGCTGGCCTAGCCATCCCTCTACTCACCCACACCTGCTGTTATTCTCCGGCGACGGCAGACGAACCAGTAAACCCTCGTACAGTCGTACTCCCCTCCGCGTGGGAAACAACTGTCGAGTCTTCCCTGCCTCCGTGTCGTTCCCTTCCTAGGCCTCGCCGTCGTCCACCGCCCTGGTGCTCTCGGCGCGGCCTGGTCAACGTGGTCAACGACCGACATGCATCTGAAGTGGACTATACGTGGAGAGGCCGACAGCTGGGTCCACGGCCGCATGCAAGGAAATGCCTCCTTATTACGCGCAAAATAATGATTCCTCCACCTGACATCAGGGACCCACCGAAAGGGCCTCTGTATTTCGCTGAAAAACGTTACCGCCGCTGACAGCTCGGACCCACCAGCTATATCTTCGCACGCAAGGAAGTGCCTCCTTATTACGCACAAAAAAATGAATACTCCCCCTGTTAGCTGGGACCCAGTATAGTGGCAGGCTGACTTGTGGGCCTACTAAGTTGACGGGGACGGAGGGCTTTGTCAAGTTAGTCAATATGCACGATTCTAGCTCCAGTGACCGTACGATGTCCATCCAACGGCCGTAGTGCTTCTTCAACCTCTGGTCTTCTTGCTCCAGCCGCCCAAACCAGCGCCGGTCGTGCCTCGTGCTCCTGCCTCCCGTGGCCGGCTGTGATGTGGCGGAGGCCTCACCGCCCCCTACTACTCCCACCGCTGGCCAGGCCATCCCTCTACTCACCCACACCCCCTGTTATTCTGCGGCGACGGCAGCCTCACACCGCAGCGAAACAGTGAACCCTCGTACTCCTCTACGCGTGGGCATCCACTGCCGCGTCTTCCCCAGCTCCGCGTCGTCCCCTTCCTAGGCCTCGCCGTCGTCCACCGCCCTTGTGCTCTCGGTGCGGCGTGGTCAACGTGGTCAAGGAACGGCTTCCATCGAACGTGGACTGTACGTGGAGAGGCTGACAGCTGGGTCCACGGCCGTAGCAAGGAAGTGCCTCCTTATTACGTGCAAAATAATTATCCCTCCACTTGACAGTGGGGACCCACCGGACGGGCCACCATATTTCGCAAAAAAAACGTTTGCCCCTGACTGCTGGGACCCACTAGCTACATCTTCGCACGCAAGGAAGTGCGTCCGGGCAAAAGAAAAAGATTCGCCCCTGACTGCTGGGACCCACCAGCTACATCTTCGCAGGCAAGGAAGTGCCTGACAGTCGGGACCCACCTGGTCGAAGCGTACGTAGCGTTGTCATTCTGGTCGCGAACGTGTACGTACATATATACTGGTGGATGTAGAGGCGCGCACATGTCGTAGTAGAGGCGCGTACGTGTCGTAGTAGAGGCGCGCACGTAGCATGTACACGTACGTACAGCGGCCAGGGTGCAAGAAAGAAAATACGGCCACGTATGTGTACATACGGGCGAGGTCTCGAACGCCTACTCGCGCATACGTACGGCCAGGGCTCGTGTACATGGCTGGGTCGGAACGGAGAAACAGCGTCATCGTCGTGTTCATGGGGAGGCAACGGAATGCGTCATGTTCATGGGGAGGCAACGGAATGCGTCATGTTCATGGGGAGGCAACGGAATGCGTCGTGTTCATGGGGAGGGGTGTGGCATACCACAAAACGGAGAAACGGACCTCCTACGGTCGAAACGGGGGTCCTGTTGATCGGAAGGAGTGTGGCGTACCGCAAAACGGAGGAAACGGACCTCCTACGGTCGAAACGGGGGTCCTGTTGATCGGGAGGGGTGTGGCGTACCGCAAAACGAAGGAAATGGACGTCCTACGGTCGAAACGGGGGTCCTGTTGATCGGAAGGAGTGTGGCGTACCGCAAAACGGAGGAAACGGACCTCCTACGGTCGAAACGGGGGTCCTGTTGATCGGGAGGGGTGTGGCGTACCGCAAAACGAAGGAAACGGACGTCCTACGGTCGAAACGGGGGTCCTGTTGATCGGGAGTGGTGTGGCGTACCGCAAAACGGACGAAACAGACCTCCTACGGTCGAAACGGGGGTCCTGTTGATCGGGAGGGGTGTGGCGTACCGCAAAACGGACGAAACGGACCTCCTACGGTCGAAACGGGGGTCCTGTTCATCGGGAGGGGTGTGGCGTACCTCAAAACGGGACTCCACGGGATACTGTTCATCTCCACCGTCGACCTCCTCCAGCCTCCACGGGCTCCTGTTCATCCAGCCTCCACCGCGCGCTACTCCACCGGCTACTGTTCAACCACCCCTCCACGGGCACCCCTCCACCGTGTACTGTTCATCCAGCCCTCCACACCACGGGGTCCTATTCAACCACCCCTCCATGGGCACCCCTCCACCGTCTACTGTTCATCCAGCCCTCCACCACACCACGGGGTCCTGTTCATCGAGAGGCAACGCCACTGCTCACTGTTCATCCAAACCCCCCGCAACGCTCACTGTTCATCCCAGAGGCAGCTTCGATCGGCTTCAGTTATCAGCAGTAGCGAAGGAATCGCTCGATTTGGTTCAGTTAACAGCCATTGATCGATCGCTCGGGTTCAGTAACGCGTAGCCTGCAGTGCAATCGCTCGGGTTCAGTTAGAGCCCAACGCCTCGCTCGGGTTCAGTTAGAGCCAACACCTCGCACACACGCGCGTACGTGTACGAGTGAAACGCGCATCGCTCGGCCCCCGACCTCCCACCGTAACCGGGAACTCGCTGAAATTTTCCTCGCCCTCGCTTCTACCACGGTTTTTTCCGTCATGGACGACCCAAAGAATGTCATGCAGCTGCGTCTCCGGCCCGCCCAGGACGAAAAGCCCATTTTCTGTCATGATTTTTTGTCATAGAAGTAGGATCCCACCACATCTATGATGATACCGGGTTTTGTCACAATTATCGTCATAGAAGTGTCATATGTATGATAGAAAAAAATTCGTTCGGCCCAAAATGTCACGGATGTGTCTTTTTTGTAGTGTGATACTTTAAGCCGGTTAGGCTCTCAGCGTAAGCCGGTGCCACCTAACACTTTCTTGGATATTCTGCATAACCCCTCAGTCAAGTTGCCTACAGAAGAAGATCTTGCTATTCCTGACCCGGAGGCACAGCTGGTGGCGGCTCTTCATGCTATTCCTGATTGGACAGTCCCATACTTGGCTTATATGACCCAAGGCGAGTTACCTGAAGATGAAACTTTAGCCGGGCAGATAACCCGGCGGTCTAAGTCGATGACAATTATCAACGGAGAACTACATCATTGCAGTGTCACAGGGGCGTTTCAACGTTGTGTTTCTCCAGAAGAGGGCCGTGAAATTCTTTGTGAGATTCATGAAGGAGATTGTGGTCATCATGCCGGCTCTAAATCTCTCATGGCTAAAGCCTTTCGGCATGGGTTTTATTGGCTGACGGCTCATGCTGATGCTAAGGATCTGGTCAGTAAATGTGATGGTTGTCAGAAATTTTCACGACGAGCTCATGTGCCGGCTCAAGAATTGAGGATGATTCCAATTACTTGGCCGTTTGCAGTCTGGGGGCTTGATATGGTTGGGCCTTTCAAAAGGTCCAAAGTTAAAAAGTGCACCTCTTGGTGGCGGTTGACAAATTTACAAAGTGGGTTGAGGCAGAGCCGGTCAGTAAATGTGACGCGGTGACGGCGGTTCAATTCATCAAAAAGGTGATTTTCCGTTTTGGCTTTCCCCACAGTATCATAACTGATAAGGGCACTAATCTATCCAAGGGTGCTATGAAAGAATTTTGTCAATGTGAGCATATTCGGCTTGATGTATCATCAGTGGCTCACCCCCAGTCTAATGGTCAAGCCGAGAGAGCCAATCAGGAGATCCTAAGAGGTATCAAGCCCCGGCTTATGGTTCCCTTGCAAAGGATGCCGGGTTGTTGGGTGGAGGAGTTACCTTCGGTATTATGGAGCATCAATACTACCCCCAACAGATCTACGGGTTACACGCCTTTCTTCATGGTCTACGGAGCAGAGGTGGTTCTCCCCAGTGACATCCGTCACGATTCACCTCGTGTGGCGGCTTATGTTGAAGCTGATAATGAAAGAGCACGTCAGGATGCACTTGACTTATTGGATGAGGAGTGTGACCTTGCGGCAGCTCGTTCGGCCATTTACCAGCAAGATCTGCACCGTTATCACAGCCGCCGGGTTAAAACCAGAACTTTCCAAGAAGGTGACCTAGTGCTTCGGCTTATCCAGGATCAAAGTGATATGCACAAGTTATCCCCACCTTGGGAAGGACCCTTTGTGGTCAGCAAAAAATTGAATAATGGATCGTACTACCTTGTCGACATTCGAGAACACAAGGATTCACATAAGTCGGAGGAGGAGACCCACCGGCCGTGGAATATTGCTCATCTTCGGCCTTACTATAATTGAGCCACCGGCTCTTACAATGTATATATTATGATGATTATAATAAAGCCGGCATCCCTGATAAAGCAGGGCCTCTATCATTTCGTTTCTACGAGTAATGGGTCTTTATCATTTCCAATGGTCACTTGGGGGTTCCTGTTCAAACATAGGTGTATTCACCAAAGAGAACATAGCGTTACTACCCTCTTGATCCGGCGCAACACCGTTCTTACAAATCACTTGCGGGCTTCCCGTTCAAACATAGGTGTATTCACCAAAGAGAACATAGCGTTACTACCCTCTTGATTCCGGCTATCAAGCCAATGTAATAATGTCATAAGAGCACAACTCTGATTACCTTGGTAATTCGGATATAAAGCCAATATGATAATTTCATAAGAGCACAGCTCTAGTTATCTTGGTAATTCGGCTATCAAGCCAATATGATAATTTCATAAGAGCATAGCTCTGATTACCTTGGTAATTCAGCTATCAAGCCAATATGATAATTTCATAAGAGCACAGCTCTGGTTATCTTGATAATTCGGCTATCAAGCCAATATGATAATTTCATAAGAGCACAACTCTGGTTATCTTGGTAATTCGGCTATCAAGCCAATATGATAATTTCATAAGAGCACAGTTCTGGTTACCTTGATAATTTGGCTATCAAGCCAATATGATAATTTCATAAGAGCACAACTCTGATTACCTTGATAATTCAGCTATCAAGCCAATATGATAATTTCATAAGAGCACAACTCTGATTACCTCGGGATTTCGGCTATCAAGCCAATATTATAAATTCACATGAAGCATAGCTCTGACCTACTTGGAGGGTTAATGACTGGGATACAAAGACCAAAGAGAGTATGTTGCACATCACAGCTCAAACATAGGTATATTGTGAACCGGCAGAATATGATGATATTAAGTACTTGAGAGTATTGTCTTCTAAGTTTTGGGTTATCACACTAACTGCTTTGATGTGGTAAGCCGGCAGTGTTTAATTTCATATCACAGGTATGATATTATATATATATATATTCAATCATGATTAAAACGGCCCTGGTTATGACCTATTTCAGTTGCCAGTGGTTTATATAGGGTATTATGACCCGCCCCGCGGTAAACCGCAGGGGCACTTGTGATTTACTTGTGTGTGGGTTAGTGATAAATCTCCTTCGCATAAATCAACATCATCATAAGTATCAAAAGATAGCTCTTCAAATGGCGGGTCAAGCATTGTTGCACAAAACAAAAACGTGCACGATGGCACGACAGATCAACATTTTACTAGCCTATTACATGACTCAGTGAGCCCAAAGGATCAAGTGTTTTCATAAGTTCAAATATTTGAGCCGCCCAGCTGATCAATCTTCCTGGTCTTGACGACTTGAAGCTTCTAGATCATCCTTTTCCGGTTCTTCGTCCTCCGCCGTCTGGAAGTTGGGTGATGACCAATCAATGCCACACAAAGCTTGGAATTCAGCTTCATCATCTATAAGGTCGGACGGATCAACCTTAGGGGCGAAAGTATGCTTACGGATTGGAGGAATCAGATCCATCACTTTATAAGCCGGCATGGGCATCTTCTGGTTTTCTGCATCATAAGCCGGTTGATATTTTGAGAGAGTCGTTTCATTAGCAATCAGAGTCGCCAGAGGGCGTATCTCTTTAACACAAGCAGCGAAGTCTTTCTAGTCAAAAGAAGTGCCATCTTCTTTCAAGCTTGGATACCCAGTGGCTATCTCAGCCGGGTCTAGTTCTGGTAGCCATGCCTTAGCACGGCTCAAGGCCGTCACTTCACCAGCTCTTGCACATGACCGTTTTATCTCTTGAATCCTCGCAGGCAGAATTGACAATTTCTTCAACACGTCACTCAACAGATTGGGTCCTTGATTGGTTGGAGATATCGTGGCTAGCATGCGCTGAGTTCCGGTATATAGCTGTTCAACAAGCGTATATACGGCTTTAAGTTTCACCAGCATGTCTTGACTAAGATTGCTGCTCCTTGAACCTGTATAACAATTGTGGAGTGGTCAATGGCAGTTTACGATATAAAAAGAAGAGATTCAATTTTGATGCCGATGAGGCGGCTCACCAAAGATAGCAGAAACCATCTGGGATACACGGTGTTTTAAACCAGTCAGCTCAGTTGTCACCTCTTGAAGAGCCGCCTCCGCTTTTTCAGCCCGTTACGTTAAAGCAGTTTTTTCTTCAGCCCATGCGTTCTTTTCAGCCTCAAAATCGGTCTTCAGCTTCTCCGTTTCAGCCATGCTAAATTGTAATTTTTTAATCGGCTTTCCGGGTTTCAGATTCTTGATTCTTCAGCCGGGTCTTGGCATCATCCAGTTGAGATTGAAGTTCGGCAGTGGCGTTCTGTACAAGCACAGATTTGCAATCACATTCATATCCGGGTATAAGAATATATGTCCTGAGCCTTTTGCAAGCAATAATACTTGGCAATTGGGGGCTAATGCGTACCAAAAAATTCTTCTCACAACGAAATATCTGGCTAAGTCCCAAGCACTTTGCAAGCAAGAGTACTTAGCACTTGGGGGCTAATGCATATTTGCTCGTGTTTCATTACTATTTTATGATGACCCGGTTGTGCCACAGACAACCACAGCCGGCTCATGGGGGTTACACAAGTAAGTTTTGATCTTTAAGCAATGATAAGTACCAGTTCATTCATGCTGATTAAACCGGCCCTTGGGGGCTACGGATGCAATGTTGATCATTAAAATCCGGCTTAACGCTGAAAGTGAAAGACGGTTTTTGAAGGATTTTTTTATCACAGATGCTTTATACTCATTGCTATTCTAAGTCTGCAGCCTATTCTATTCTATTATACACAGTAGACTTGGGGGCTAACAGGATATGCATAACTTATTTAAGCCGGAATTCATACCTCATATTTCTGGTGCATCTGTTTCACCATATCAATCTCAAGATCGCGGCTGGTATGAACTTGGTTAAGATAACCAGAGAATACTTCGCTAACGCTCAGCTGAGAGTAATCGGCAATGTCAAATCTCACTTTCGGCCTTTCAACGAACTCGTCTTTGGTGGAGTGCTTGGCCAGGACGGTAGGTTGCCCCGGTTCTCTGAAGCTGGTGCCAGTAATCATAACATCTTCACCATGCTCTTGTGACGGCTTAAGTGGGCTCGAGGATTTGGTGTGCAAAGGATTGATATCTGTATGATCATGGGAGAGATCAGGAATTTCTGGAGGGGCTTCATGAGCCGGTTATTCCGGTTGTTTTTTAGAAGCGTCTGATGCTGGGACTTGCTACTCCGATTCATGGACTTTAGGATCTTCACCCGGCTTGGTCACCTTTGCCTTTTTACTAGGCTTTGCTTGACCACTGCACGGTTTTATGACAAGTCATTATAAGTATAAGAGTATAGGAAGTTGAAAATACAAAGTAATTGTTGTTACCAGGGGCAGTTTTGAAAGCCGACATCTGGGTTTGGGATGAGTCACCGGAAGAAGAGGGGGAAGCCTCCTGATAATTTGAATCAAAAGAATTAACTGGCTGGCAAATGTGACCCGCCAGTGGGTAAAAAGAGTTTAAGTTTGGAAGGACCTCATTTCGGCATTTCCGCAGAACTGGAGTATTTGGTAAGCCGGAGGATAACTCTTCACCTCCGCTGGTCCGAGTCTGTCGCCGATTTTCGTGCTGCTGTTGCTTCAAAAGAAAGTGGGGATCCAAATGAGGTAAGGGGTGTGAAAAGCTTATTTTCCGGGTTACCCGTCGAAATTTCTGTCTTGGCAAAGGCTCTGAGTCGGAGGAAATAATCATTACCTCTTCTTCAACTGCTTGGCTGGCCCCCGGGTCATCCTGACAATAATCAATGTCAATAAGATAATTGAAAAAGGATCCAAGGGAGTCAAGGGCTACCTCCGACTCAGAATTGTCGTCTAGTTCAAACATACTGGAAGCACTTGGTTTTTTCTTGTTTTTCTTGGCAGTCTTCTTGGCGGCTTTCTTGGCAGCCCTGGCCTTTTTGGCAGCTTCATGATCATATTGCTTTTTTCCAAAAATCAGATTCAGCATGTGAAAGTTATCAGAGTTGAGTTAAGAGAATATTCGAATAATGAGGTAAAAGTAAGGGATTTAGAGACTCACATCTGGTGGCGGGTTAAGTTTGCAGAAAGGGTTCAGACCCACTTTGCTGCAATCTTCCAATTCTTCATTTAGAAGGGTCTTTGTCATTTCATTGATTGCTTCGTCAGTTAAACACACAGAGCTATGGCACAGTGGATCCTTTATACCACCCGTGTAAGTACACATTAAGCCGGATCGGCGACTCAAGGGTATGATCCGCCATGAAACCCAGCACCGAACCAAGTCAATGCCAGTTAACCCATTTCCCAGCAGAGCTTTGACCTTCGCAATGGTGGGGGCAAGCTTTTTACGTCTAGCAGCAGTAAGATTTTCAGGAAGACGATGATGTGGGTCGAGACGTTGAGCACGATAACCCGGCAGTGGATTCTCATCAGCCGGAGAGGTATCTTTGCAGTAAAACCATGTCTGGTTCCAATCTTTAGGGTGACTCGGCAGGCGAGCATAAGGGAAGATAGCATCTCTTCATCGTTGAATTGAGATTGCACCAAGTTCCAAGCTGGGTCTGTTTGTAAACTCATTTTGGCGGTTCAGATAAAAATATTCTCTAAAGAGTTCAACACCGGGTTCCTCTTGAAGGTATACTTCGCAGAAAACTTGAAAATTGCAAATGTTTGACACGGAATTGGGTCCGATGTCTTGACGATGGAGTTGGAAGAAGTGTAGAACGTCTCAGAAATTTTTTGATCTGGTCGGAGAGAAGCCCCAGTTCATGTGATCGGTGAAAACGACAACTTCACCATCCTTTGGGTGAGGTTTTTCTTCGCTTGGTTTGGGGGCGCGCCAATGCATGACATCTTTTGCTGGTAAGAAGCTAATCTTGACAAAGTCTTTGAGTGTGTTCTCAGTGACAATTGCGGGAACCCGATTGCATGAGGTGACTGTCTTCGGCGGCATTGTGAAGGAAGAAGCCTAAAAGAAATAAAATTTTGCCATTTTAAGTTGAGTCATTAAGCCAGAAGTAAACACTACAACATATATTCACATTGGTGGCTTAAGAGGGGCCTAATGATATATGGATAGTTACAAACTGGTGATGTAAGCCGGTGATTTAAGCCGCCATGACAGCAATGGTATTCAAGATCTATCAAGAGCGAATTCTGTCAAGTGTTGAAACAAACAAGTTTCACAGATTGAGGCTAGGATTTTGGATCTGCAACACTTCGGATAATGGAAAATATTTTTGACCTAAATTATAGTGTTCGAGCAGTTCATATGTTCAGATTGGTTATTTCTTATGCGACGGAGAGGGTTTATTAACAAAAACAAGTATCACGACTGCCGCTGTATATAAGGAGTGTTAGGTTTGAATCACTCACAAGTTACAGCGAAGAACAAGGGATGAACTCTGACGAACTTGCAGGAAACCCTAAACGCGATCTAAAGGAAAGGGAAGGAGAAGTACTTACTGGGTCCACTAGATGATGGAGAGGTGCCGCAGCTATTCAGATCCCGTTCAGGTCGATGCAGCGGCCGAGGTCAAGGAAAACGATGAGCTTCGTGGCGGCGGCAGTGCTCAGACGAGCAGATGCGTCACAAAGAGAGGTGGAAGACGAAGAAGGAAAGAGAGGAAAATGGAAAGAGGACTGCCTGACCCTATTTATAAGGAGAAGGGTAACAGGCGGGCATGAAAAACGAGGAGGCCAAAGAATGGTTATCCAATTAGTCAGACGCCTCGATTTTCAGGAGATTATTAAAAGATAAGGATCTGTTGGAAGATACGCTGGGTATTGTGCAAAATGAATGATAGATGACGTCATGGCGGTTTCCCATAATTCTAGGAGATGACGTCATGGCGGGTTACAATATCTTGCGAGGATAAGCGAAGAAGGTTTTTCTAAGTGTTGAAGATTAACATGAACAAGTTCAAATCAACCTAGGGCCTAATGTTGGGGATATAACTATTGGGTTAACCTGCCCAGGAGGGGCCGGGTTAAGCCATGTCGATTTATCAAGATGAAGCTCATAAAGATGTTTAAGATGGTGGTTCACTATGAAGGTTCGTTTAAAGGCCCAGAGCCGAGAGGTGGCTTAAAGCCCATAAGTGTAAACCGCCATGTATGTATGACTTGTATTGTAAGGCATGTATATTTGGCAACCGAGCCGGACACATTGTTATGAGCCGGCTGGGACTCTGTAAGCCGCCGGGCGTCGACCTGTGTATATAAAGGGACGACCCGACGGCGACTTAGGGTGAGAGACAACAGATCGAAAGCTAGGTGAAGCGTATTCGCTCCCAAGTAATCGAAACACAAGTAATACCACCTCAAATTGGATTAGGCCTTTACCTTCACAGCAAGGGGCCGAACCAATATAAACTCCTGTGTCCTTTGTCCCGTTTAACCCCTTTAAGCTAACCTAGTGCGATGGCTCCAGGACTATGTCCTTACCCTAGGACATCTGCCATGACAATTCCACGATAGGTTCCGCTATTGGTTATTGACCGGAGAGGTGTCTCAGTCATGTCTACATAGTTCTCGAACCCGTAGGGTCCGCATCCTTAAAGTTCGATGACGATTTGTATTATATGAGTTATGTGATTTGGTGACCGAATGTTGTTTGGAGTCCTGGATGAGATCGCGGACATGACGAGGAGTCTCGAAATGGTTGAGAGGTAAAGATTGATATATTGGATGATAGTATTCGGACACCGGAAGTGTTCCGGAATGTATCGGGTACATATCGGAGTACCGGGTGGGTTACCGGAACCCCCAGGGGGAAGATATGGGCCATATGGGCCTTAGGAGGAAGCACACCAGCCCACATAGGTGTGACGCCCCCGATTTGACCGTACACTAATCATGCACACAAATGTGTACGATCAAGATCAGGGACTCACGGGAAGATATCACAACACAACTCTACAACATAAATAAGTCATACAAGCATCATAATACAAGCCAGGGGCCTCGAGGGCTCGAATACAAGTGCTCGATCATAGATGAGTCAGCGGAAGCATCAATATCTGAGTACAGACATAAGTTAAACAAGTTTTCCTTAAGAAGGCTAGCACAAAAGTAGCAACGATCGAAAAGGCAAGGCCTCCTGCCTGGGAGCTCCTAACTACTCCTCGAAGCCGAACTCCATGTAGAATCATCCTCGGGATCTCTAATTCCTGGACTCCAGCATCTGGTTGCGACAACCAGGTATAGAAAGGGGAAAAGAGGGAGAAAAGCAACCGTGAGTACTCATCCAAAGTACTCGCAAGCAAGGAGCTACACTACATATGCATGGGTATATGTGTAAAGGGCCATATCGGTGGACTGAACTGCAGAATGCCAGAATAAGAGGGGGGTAGCTAGTCCTGTCGAAGACTACGCTTCTGGTAGCCTCCATCTTGCAGCATGTAGAAGAGAGTAGATTGGAGTCCTCCAAGTAGCATCACATAGCATAATCCTACCCGGCGATCCCCTCCTCGTCGCCCTGTTAGAGAGCGGTCACCGGGTTGTATCTGGCACTTGGAAGGGTGGGTTTTATTAAGTATCCAGTTCTAGTTGTCATAAGGTCAAGGTACAACTACGGGTCGTCCTTTTACCGAGGGACACGGCTATTCGAATAGATAAACTTCCCTGCAGGGGTGCACCACATAACCCAACACGCTCGATCCCATTTGGCCGGACACACTTTTCTGGGTTATGACCGGCCTCGGAAGATCAACACGTCGCAGCCCCACCTAGGCACAACAGAGAGGTCAACACGCCGGTCTAAATCCTATGGCGCAGGGGTCTGGGCCCATCGCCCATTGCACACCTGCACGTTGCGAACGCGGCCGGAAGCAGACCTAGCCTAGTGGCGTTCCAGTCCAATCCGGCGCGCGCCACTCAGTCGCTGACGTCACGAAGGCTTCGGCTGATACCACGATGTCGAGTGTCCATAACTGTTCCCGCGTAGTTGGTTAGTGCGTATAGACCAAATGGCGAGACTCAGATCAAATACCAAGATCTCGTTAAGCGTGTTAAGTATCCGCGAACGCCGACCAGGGCCAGACCCACCTCTCTCCTAGGTGGTCTCAACCTGCCCTGTCGCTCCGCCACAAAGTAACAGTCGGGGGCCGTCAGGAACCCAGGCCCACCTCTACCGGGATGGAGCCACCTGTCCTTTCAGCCCCCTCATCAGAATCACTTGCGGGTACTCCTCGAGCCGACCCGACTTTAGTCACCACATGTATCATGTATAAAGTATATAGTATATACCCGTGATCACCTCCCGAAGTGATCACGGCCCAGTAGTATAGCATGGCAGACGGACAAGAGTGTAGGGCCACTGATGGAACACTAGCATCCTATACTAAGCAGTAGGATAGCAGGTAAGGGTAACAACTGTAGCAACAATGACAGGCTATGCATCAGGATAGGATTAACGGAAAGCAGTAACATGCTACACTACTCTAATGCAAGCAGTATAGAGAAGAATAGGCGATATCTAGTGATCAAGGGGGGGGGGCTTGCCTGGTTGCTCTGGCAAGTAGGGGTCGTTAACTCCGTAGTCAAACCGGGGGTCGCCGGTAGTCTCGAGGTCTACCGGAAAGAAGTAACAGAGGGGGAACACAATAAATAACAGAGCAATCAAAGCAACACAAAGCGTAACATGACAATACGCGGTGCTAGGTGTGCCCTAACGCGGTAGTAGGTGATACCGACGAAGGGGGGAAACATCCGGGAAGGTATTCCCGGTGTTTCGCGTTTTCGGACAGATGAACCGGAGGTGAAATGTTACAGGTTCACTATGCTAGGGATGCGTGGCGGACGAACGGGCTGCGTATCTGGATTCGTCTCGTCGTTCTGAGCAACTTTCATGTACAAAGTATTTTCATCCGAGCTACGGTTTATTTTATATGAATTTTAAAAGATTTAAATTAATTTTAGCATTTATTTAATTCATTTAATACAACATTATCCAGAACAGTGCATGCTGACGTCATCATGACATCAGCAGTCAACAGGGCGTTGACTGGGTCAAACTGACGTGCGGGTCCCGCATGTCATACACTGCTTAGTTTAATTTGGGTTTAGCTAATTAATTACTGTTTAATTAAATTAACTAATTAATTAGATTAATTTAAACATGATTAATTAACTTAATTAATTTAGTTAGTTAATTAATTAAATTTATTATTTATTATTATTTTTTCTTTTCGTTCTGGGGCACTGGGGCCCTTTTGCAGTGACACAGCCGGACATGTCCGCGCGGTGCCCTTTGGGGACCGGACATGTCCGGGCACTGTGCGGGCGCGGGGCGAGCGGGCACTGGGGCACGGGAGCAGAGATGGGGGGCCGTGGCGGGGCGCGGCCACGCAGAGGCGGGCGCGACGACGGGACGGCGTGGGGCGCGGCGAGGTGCGGGAGGCGGGCGAGCAGAGCAGCGGCAGTGGGTGCGGCCGAGCAGCGGGGCGCCGGGCCTGGATGCGCGGGGGCGGGGCGTGCGTGCATCGGGCGCGGTCGGCGCGTGGCTACCGCGGGACGCGGCGCGGGGAGCGTTTCGTCGGGCGCACGAGCGGCGGCAGTGGCCGCGGTGACCGAACGGGGAAGGGAAGGGAAGAGGAAGAGAGGCCGGGGGCCTCACCGCGGGGCCGGAGGGACAGGGCAGCGGGGCTCAGGGAGGAGGACGGGGACGTCCGGCGACGAGGGGCGGTCCGGCGATGGGGCGGCGAGGTCCAGGGCAATAGGGCGACTTCGGGCGAGGTGGCGGGATGACGGCGACGTCGGGGTGGTGGTGACGACGACGTCCGGGGGGAGCGCGACGACGGCGTCCGGCGGGGAGATGGGATCGGCGGGGGCTGCCCCGATCCAGATCGGGCAGGGAGAGAGACGAGGGAGCGAGGCGGAGGGCGTCGGGGTTCGATCCCGATCCAGGAGGGGATCTGGGGGAGGGAGAGTGGGGGGGAAGTGGGGATCGTGGGATGGGGCTAGGGTTTGCGGGGTGGTGAGTGGATAAGGGGGGGGAGTGGGTGGCCGCCTGGGCCTGATGGGCTGGCCTAGTTGGGCCACGGCCCAGGGGGTTTTCTCTTTTTTTTTTGTAATTTCTTTTCTTTTATTTATTTTCTTTTCTGTTTTAAATCATTTTAATTTATCTAGGCATTTTATAAAAATGTGTTTATTACACCATATTTACTTATGCAAAATATGGCACCTCCCGAACATTTTTGTTTTAAATTTTGAAAAACTTTTATCGTTGACATTAATTTGAATTTGAATTTTTAAACGGTTTGACCTAACGGTAGATTAGCAAAGTAACCGTGGTGATGTGGCACCATTAGCGTGGGATTACTGTAGCCTAATTATCCGGGCGTTACAATAGGAGTGGAGATCCCCCCCCCCCAAGGAAGGAGGCCTAATTGGATTAGTAGGAGGGGGCGGCGCCCCCCTCTTTCCTTCTCCCCCCTCTCTTCCCTTCTCCCCCTTCAGGTAAAAGGAAAGGGGGGAGGCCGACTTGGACTAGGAGACCAAGTAGGATTACTCCTACTTGGGCGCTGTTGGGGATATAACTACTAGGTATGAACCGCCCAGGAGGGGCCGGGTCATACCCCTGGCGGCTTATCAAGGAAGATGGCGGATCGTGTGAGCCCGCTGACGACCCAAGACCCCGAGGTGGTTCAAGGCCCAGGTGATGAACCGCCATGTATGTATGACTTGTGTTGCACGACATGTATAGTTAGTCACCGAGCCGGACACGTTGTGTATGAGCCGGTCGGGACTCCATGAACCGCCGGGTGTCAACCTGTGTATATAAAGGGACGACCCGGCGGCGGTTTAGGGCAAGAAACAAGAGATCGAGAACTAGGTCAAGCATATTTGCTCCCTGGTAATCGCAATCTAAGCAATGCCACCTCAAACTAGATTAGGCCTTTACCTTCACCGCAAGGGGCCGAACCAGTATAAACTCCCTGCGTCCTTTGTCCCGTTTAACCCCTTTAAGCTAACCTAGTTGCGATGGCTCCACGACTAAGTCCTTCCGCTAGGACATCTACCGTGAAAATTCCACGACAGTTGGCGCCCACTGTGGGGCCAACGCACGGTGGTTTCAAGTTCTTACAGGGCAGCTTTGAAGGGATCAAGGGATACGCTATGGGCCAGATGACCAAGGGTCGTCGCGGCAAGCTCTACATCGACGATGCAGGCTGGGGCCCCGAGACCGGCTCAATTGAGTATGGGTATCGGGTCCCCTTCGGCGGAACCCACGTCTTCATCGGCAAGATCGGCGAACCAGGCCCTGAGCTGGACATCTGCACGAACATCATCGAGATGGCTCAACGTAAACGACCCGCCCGAGTTCAGCTCGCCGTGAAGCGTGCATTTGTTGGATTTATTCATGGGGCGGAATTTGAGGAAGGATCTGTGTCTGGCGGTGAGATGGCCATCTACTCTGATGGTGAATCGTCCACTGGCGAGACTAATTCAATGTATCAACTGCAAGATGGTCGTATTGGGGGTTGTTCCGATGGTGACAGTATTCCGGACCCCTATGAGCCGCCGAACAGGGTTGCGATCTTCATGGCCGGTACACAGCCGGCTCTTGGTTCAACAACCGCCACGGCTATGACCTCTAGTTCAATGGCCACGGCAGCGGCTGGTGCCGACGGCTCTACGCGCCCGCCGGCTCAAGTTCTGACTGAATTGTTGGAAGCCTTGACGACTTTAATGGGGATGGAAGTAACCCCTGAGAATCAGGAACAACACAAGGTTGAGGTGGCAAAACTACGAGATGAGATAGCTCAGGCTAAGGAGGAATTGGTGGTTGAAAACGCCAGGATGGCCACGGAGCGGGCTGTTTTGGATGCTCAGGCACAACGGATTCAGGCAGAGTCTTTCCGACTCACAATGGATCTGAACGCCTCAAACGAGATCATGAGGAGGAGGTACCAGAGTCGTTTGCCCCCGATTTATGATGCAAGGAACCTCTTCAATATGCCTGGAGCGGGGACCAGCAACCCGGCGGAGGTGAACCGGGCGGGTCAAGCGCCTGGGGCTGGAGCACCGGCTCAGCCACGCGTGATGGAACCACACCGTTTGAATACTACTCCACTTCAGTATGTACCGACGCCACCGGGTCATTATTCTAACCCTTTGGATAATATGATCACTGCGGCGACACGATTGGCGGCTCTCCCAGTTGAAGGTGAGTCTCCAGTTGCAATTCAAACGCGGGGGGGCTAGAGAACTTTTTCAGACAGCATTGCATTAGCAAGCGGCTTATTCTTATAGCCGTGAGAGGATTCACTCAACCCCTCACCCAAGTCGGAGTTATAGCGGGCACATTGACTCACCGACAGTTTCAAGCAGTGAAAGGTGCCGCAACCAGCCTCGTGGACATGACCCGGCACGTGGATCTGCCAACGCACAGACTTTGGTGGATCAGGGTAGAGCATGTCGGGAGGCCGAGCTGGCGGCTCAACAAGCGGCTCATCAGCATTCCCCAGTTTATCCGTCAACTTCGATGGAGGTAGGCGTGACCTCTAGAACCTTGGGTGTGCCATGTTTAGTGTCGGCTATATGTAATGAGCGTTTGCCCAAGGATTTCAAGTGTCCTCGTAAGGTGCCTAACTACACAGCAAATCCGCCCCCTGAAGCTTGGGTTGAAAGTTATGAGATGGCAATGGAGCTGCTGGATGTTGGCGATGCTGCATGCGCTAAGTATTTCACTATGATGTTGGACGGGACGGCTCGTACTTGGTTGAAAGGGTTGCGGTCCAACTCCATTGGATCATGGGCCGAGTTAAAAGCCCGGTTTATCCAGAACTTTAAAGACACATGGAAGCAGCCTATGTCTATCGTGGATTTGGACTCCTGTGTCCAACAAGAAGGCGAGTCAACAACCCATTGGGTGCGCCGGGTCTCAGCCATCCTGCACTCATCGGATCGTGTCAATGCCGGTTCAGCAGTTCTAATGTTGGAGAAAAACTGCCGTTTTATGCCCCTTAAGCAGAAGCTGGGGCGGCTTAAACGCCACTGCAACGACATGGGGGAGCTAATGGCGCCTCTCATCAAGTATGCCGACTCTGATAGTACGAAGGACCCCGAGTCTGATGATGAAAGGCCGGGTAAGGGAAAGAAGAGCAACAGCACGAAAGGGCAGTAGCATAACCCGGCGAGTCAGGGTGGTAGTGGTAAGCGCAAAGCAAATAGCAATTTGGATTTTGTGGCCAACACCAATGCGCATGATAATAACCAGCGCCGCAAGGGAAAGCCGCCCCTCGGTTTGGAGGGCCAAGATTCAATCTTGAGGCGATAATGAATCAGCCCTATCCGAAGCATGGTTTGCGAGAAAACCGGCCACTCACCTCTGGAAGGATTGCTTCATTATGAAGGAATATAGAAATTCAAATTTCTTCCAGAACAATCATGGGCCAGACGGCGGCTCAGGATCCGACTCTCATGGTCCTGGTTATGGTGGTGGCGGCTCAAATTCCGGTTTTCAAGGTCAAAGCAATCAGGGTGGTTATAATCAGCAGTCTGTTCAGGGGAATTAGCAGCAGTAGTCTGGTTATCAGAGTAACCCAAAGCAGTTGAATAGTGGACAGTACCACGTTTTCACCACAAGTTTGTGTAAGCGGGATCAGAAGTTACATAAAAGGGCAGTAAACGCGGTTGAGCCGGTAGTTCCCCGTTACTTGCGATGGTCAGAACACCCTATTCTCTAGAGCCGTGAAGATCACCCGCCCCGGGTTGATAACCCGGGTCACTTGGCTTTGGTGGTGGCACCTCAGGTTGTAGGATACAAATTCACCAAAGTACTCATGGATGGAGGCAGCAGCATCAATATCCTTTATTATGATACTTTCCGTCGCATGGGATTAACTGATAAGAATCTTAAGCCATCAAACACTGTTTTTCACGGCGTGGTGCGTGGTAAGTCGGCATATCCAGTGGGCAAAATATCTTTGGAGGTTACTTTTGGAGATGAGTATGATTCCGGATCTGAGACGTTGACTTTCGAAGTGGTTAAAATCACGAGCCCTTATCATGCTTAGTTTGGGCGGCCGGCTTATGCTAAGTTCATGGAAAGGCCTTGTTATGTTTATTTGCAGCTTAGATGCCGGGTCACAAGGGCACCATCACAGTGCATGGAAGTCGCAAGATAGCCTTGGAGTGTGAGGAAGGCGATGCTGCTTATGCTGAGTCTGTCTGTGCAACAGAAGAATTGAAATTTTACAAGGATAATGTTGACCCGGCGGATATGACATCTTTGAAGAAGCCAACTAGCATGACCCCTTGTTGAAGTTTAAGTCAGCAGATGACACTAAGCTAGTTGACTTTGTTCCTGGCGACTCATCCAAGCAGTTCAGCATCAGTGCTAATCTGGATCCAAAATAGGAAAGCGCGCTCATCGAGTTCATCCGTGAGAACCGGGACATCTTTGCATGGAAGCCTTCAGACATGCCAGGTGTACCGAGGGAACTCGCTGAGCACACTCTCAATATTGATCCAAAGTTTAAACTGGTCAAGCAATTCCTTCGCCGTTTCAATGAAGAAAGGCGCAAGGCCATTGGTGAAGAAGTGGCCCGGCTCTTGGCGGCTGGGTTTATTGTTGAAGTTTTCATCCTGAGTGGTTAGCTAACCCGGTGCTGGTACTTAAGAAAAATGGTACTTGGTGTATGTGCGTAGATTACACAGACCTAAACAAGGCTTGTCCGGCTGATCCCTTTGCTCTCCCCCGTATTGACCAAACTATTGATGCTACGGCGGGTTGTGAGCGTTTGAGTTTTCTGGATGCTTATTCTGGTTATCATCAGATCAAGATGGCAGTTAAGGACCAGGAGAAGACAACCTTTATCACTCCCATTGGAGCCTTCTGTTACGTATATATGCCATTTGGGCTCAAGAGTGCCCAGGCGACTTATCAGCGGTGTGTGCAAAAATGCCTTCATGATCAAACTGGGCCTAATGTTCATGCTTATGTTGATGATATTGTGGTGAAATCCAGGAAGAAGAAGACCCTGATAGATGATTTGAAGGAGACCTTTGACAATCTCCGGGTCTACAAGAAGATGCTTAACCCGGCCAAGTGTGTCTTTGGTGTACCAGCAGGCAAGCTCTTGGGCTTTCTGGTTTCTGAACGGGGTATTGAAGCTAACCCGGAGAAAATTAAGGCTATCACCTCTCTGGCTAAACCGGCGTGTGTTAATGATGTTCAGCGTCTGGCGGGTCGTATTGTGGCTTTAAGTCGGTTCATAAGCCGGCTAGGGGAAAAGGCTATCCCTCTGTACCAGATGATGAAGAAGACATATCACTTTGTCTGGAGTGATGCTGCTAATCAGGCGTTTGAGGCCTTGAAGAAATAGTTAGCTGAGCCACCGGTCCTTGCTGCTCCTATTGATAAAGAGCCTTTGTTGTTGTATGTGGCTACCAATAGCCGAGCTATTAGTGTAGCCATTGTGGTGGAAAGGAAGGAATCAGGCAAGGAACATCCGGTTCAGTGGCCGGTTTATTATATCAGTGAGGTGCTCATTGAATCCAAACAGAGGTATCCGCACTGGCAGAAACTGTATATGGGATGTTCATGGCTAGTCGCAAGCTCAAGCAATATTTTTCTGGTCATCCCATCATTGTGGTTAGTTCTTCTCCTTTAGGGGATATTATTCAAAACAGAGAAGCCACAGGTCGGGTAGCCAAGTGGGCCATTGAGCTTGGACCCCATGGTTTGAAGTATATGCCTCACACAGCCATCAAGTCTCAAGCACTTGTGGATTTTATCAATGATTGGACAGAGTTGCAGATGCCTGAGGAGAAGTCGGATAACACATATTGGACTATTCACTTTGATGGATCCAGGCAGTTGGAGGGCTCGGGGGCTGGAGTTATCTTGACTTCCCAAAGAGGTGATAAATTTTGTTACGTTCTCCGGTTGATGTTCCCTTGTACTAACAATGCAGCTAAGTATGAGGCCTTGCTCCATGGTCTTCGGATGGCTAAGGAGATGAACTTAAGCCGGGTGAGGTGTTTCGGCGACTCAGATTTGGTAGCTCAGCAAGTTTCTCGCACCTGGGATTCTAAGGACCCACTCATGGTGGCTTATCGCCGAGAGGTTGATGCTATTGCTGGTCACTTCAAAGGTTATGAAGTTGAACATGTTGATCGCAGGAAAAATGAGGCGGCTGATGCTTTGAGCCGGTTAGGGTCCCAGCGTAAGCCGGTGCCACCTAACACTTTCCTGGATATCCTGCATAAACCTTCGGTCAAATTGCCTACGGAGGAAGATCTTGCTATTCCTGACCCGGAAGCGCAATTGGTGGCGGCTCGTCATGCTATTCCTGATTGGACAGTTCCATATTTGGCTTATATGACCCGGGGCGAGTTACCTGATGATGAAACTTTGGCCAGGCAGATAACCCGGCGGTCTAAGTCAATGACTATTGTCAATGGAGAGTTGCATCATCGAAGTGTTACGGGCGCGTTTCAACGTTGTGTTTCTCCTGAAGAAGGTTGTGAGATCCTACGAGAAATGCATGAAGGAGATTGTGGCCATCATGTTGGTTCTAAATCTCTTGTGGCCAAGGCTTTTTGTCATGGATTCTATTGGCTGACAGCTCATGCTGATGCTGAGGATTTGGTCAGTAAATGTGATGGTTGTCAGAAATTTTCAAGACGGGCTCATGTGCCGGCTCAAGAATTGAGGATGATTCCAATTGCTTGGCCTTTTGCAGTCTGGGGGCTTGATATGGTTGGGCCTTTCAAAAGGTCTAAGGATAAAAAACTCACCATTTGGTGGCGGTTGACAAATTTACAAAGTGGGTTGAAGCAGAGCAGGTTAGTAAGTGTGACCCGGCAACAGCGGTTCAATTCATCAAGAAAGTGATTTTCCGTTTTCGCTTTCCCCACAACATTATAACTGATAATGGCACTAATATGTCCAAGGGTGCTATGAAAGAGTTTTGTCAACGAGAGCATATTCGGCTTGATGTATCATCAGTGGCTCACCCCCAGTCCAATGGTCAAGCTGAGAGGGCCAATCAAGAAATCTTGAAAGGCATCAAGCCCCGGCTTATGGTCTCTTTGTAGTGGACGCCGGGTTGTTGGGTGGAGGAGTTACCCTCCGTGTTATGGAGCATCAATACCACTCCCAACAGATCTACGGGTTACACGCCTTTCTTCATGGTTTACGGAGCAGAGGCGGTTCTTCCTAGTGACATACGGCATGATTCGCCTCGTGTGGCGGCTTATGTTGAAGCTGATAATGAAAAAGCACGTCAGGATGCACTTGATCTGTTAGATGAGGAGCGTGACCTTGCAACGGCTCGTTCGGCAATTTACCAACAAGATCTGCGTCCTTATCACAGCCGCCGAGTTAAAACCAGGACCTTTCAAGAAGGCGATTTGGTGCTCCGGCTTATCCAGGATCAAATTGATATGCACAAGCTATCCCCACCTTGGGAAGGGCCCTTTGTGGTCAGCAAAAATCTGAACAACGGGTCATACTACCTTGTCGATGTTCGAGACCACAAGGACTCACGCACGTCGGAGGAGGAGACCCGTCGGCCATGGAATATTGCTCATCTTCGGCCTTATTACACTTGAGCCACTGGCTGTTGTGATGTACATATTTTGACAATGTATATATCATGATGAATATATTAGAGCCGGCATCCTTGATAATTCAGGGCCTCTGTCGTTTCATTTTCTAAAGATAATGAGTCTTTATTGTCACTTCATATGATCACTTGGGGGCTTCCTACTCATTGAGCATAGCTATGACTACCCTCTTGATCCGGCTTGTACGCCATGATTACCAAATATTTGGGGGCTTCCTGCTCATTGAGCATAGTTATGATTACCCTATTGATCCGACTTGTACGCCTGGAATGAAATATTACTCGGGGGCTATCTGTTCAATGGACAAGAGTTTTTATGACCCTTGTAGTAGGCTTGGAAGCCAGGTGTATTCACCTAAAAACCCGGGTTATCCTGCCTTTCTAAGTCTGCCACTCCGCCCAGATTGACTGGAATGACTCGCCGTACTTTTGACAAGTCAATCTTATACTGACCCTGAACTTGTCAAAGTTAAAACGACGATTGGTCATGTGACGCCCGGCTTATAAGGTTGAATGAAGGTTTAACTCAGTGGTTGTGCGGCCCTTGAAAAGCACTTGACTTGAAGGCTTGGCAGCCTGTGAAAAGCCTTGTTTTTTGCTTTTCATTCGATTTGAACATTTTTTGAGATTCATCTTTTTGTGATATATTTGAAAACCAATGAGTGCTATGTTGTTGCCTTATGATTCATGTATGAATCTATCCGGCGTTTGTTAACTCGGCTTGGCCTTGGACTTTAAGTCGCCGGTGTATGACAATTTTATGTGCTTAGAGCGATGTGCTCTAAGTTTTGGGATATTACCCCCTGCTGCATACGGCGTTGTAAGCCGGCGGTATAAGCCAATTGAACAAGGCATTTTGCGCTCAGTCCTTTGGGTTGTAACCCTTACTACACAGATATGATAAGCCGGCAGTATGAGCAAATATCACAGGTATGATATTTTGATATGATTATATAAGGCTATGATTAAACCAGCCCTGGTTATGGACTGTTTTAGTCACCAGTAATTTTTATACGGGGTATTATGACCCGCTCTGGGGTAAACCACCAGGGCACTTGTGATCTTTTTGTGTGCAGGAAAAATTAAATCTGATTTACATACTTGATGATATCATAAGCATAAGTGGTAGATCTTCAACTGGTAGATAAGCTGTGTTATGCAAAACAAAGCATGCACGATGGCACGGCAGATCAAAAGTTTCACTATCCTATTACAAGGCATCTGATAGCCCAATGAGGATAAGTGTTTTGGAGATGATCAACACAGCAAAGTATTATGCTTCATAAACCAGCTCATGGCTGTTAGCGGGTGGAAGCCTCCGGATCATCCTGCGCCTCTTCTTCATCTTCAGATCCTTGATTATCCATCAGCTGGAAGTCAGGCATAGCCCAATTGATACCGATCAATGCTCTAAACACAACTTCATCATCAATAAGGTTTTATGGATCAATGTCAGGGGTGAAGGTGTGCTTACGAATCGGCGGGATGAGATCTGTTGGCTCGGGAACCGGCGTTTTCACCTTCTTGTTTTCAGCATCATAAGCCGCTTGGTAAGTGGATAGATTGGTTTCGTCCGCCAACCTACTTGCTAAGGGACACATTGCTTTTACTATTTCTGCAAAGTCATCAGCACTGAAGGCAGATCCGTCCTCTTTAACGCTGGGGCGGCCGTTGGCCAAATCCTCCGGATCAAGATCTGCTTGCCATGCCTTTGCTCGACTTAAGGCAGTCAAGGCGCCGGCTCTGGCAGCTCCCCGTTTTAAGTCCTCAATCCTTTGGGGCAGCACGGCTAACTTCTCTAATGTGTCTTTGATGAGTGTTGAGGGAGATTTCTTGTGCAGAGCAGCAGCAATGGTCCGTTGGGCACCAGTATATAACTGTTCTACAAGAGTGTAGATAGCTTTAAGCCAGATGCGCATATCTGAGCCCAATTTGGCGCTCCAAGAACCTATATCAGTAAAATTATGGGTAAGCCAGCAGCTGTTTATGGTATGATTATTAAGGTGCAAGGGAGACATGTTTTTTTGCTTACCGAAGATGGCTGACGACATGATATTGATCTGTTGCTTTAAGCCAGATAGTTCGTCAGTCACCGGTTTAAGTGCAGCTTCAGCGTCCTTTGCTCTCTTCAATAGAGCTGCCCTTTCAGTCTCCCAACCATTTTTGTCAGTATTGAAGTTTTGCTTAAGCTGCTCAATGTTCTCTAAAGCAGTCTTCAGTTCTGATTTGGCTTTGGATGTCTCAGGTTGTTGAGATTTAATGTTAGCCTTCAAATCATTGAGCTGCGAGTCCTTCTCAATCAGTTCAGCCTGTGATATCAACAAACATGGACAGATATTATGAGTATGATTATTGTTGAAGTCCCAAGCACAATACAAGTATTTTCCTTGGCACTTGGGGTCTAATGTATATTGCTCTTAAGATCTTTTTTAAAGTCCCAAGCATAATACAAGTATTTTCCTTGGCACTTGGGGGCTAATGCCTATTGCTCTTTTCAAAGACGAATTTATGTGATGGTTCGGATATAATGATATGATCCGGTTTACCAAGGTTACATATTGAAGAGGATGATTTATCAATACTGATAAGTCCCGGCTTAACTCCATGATTTAAGCCGGCCCTTGGGGGCTACGGATGCAAAGTTCATTACTGCTATTTAAAGTCCCGGCTTAATTCCATGATTCAAGCCGGCCCTTGGGGGCTACTAGTGATGATGTTCAATTTCTTTATAGCAATTGGGAAGTCTACAACATATTCAATCTTATCATATCCTATAGACTTGGTGGTTGATAGACATATCATTATGGAAAGAATAGTGATCGGATTACCTCATAACGGTCCTTCATCAAATTGACTAAGCCAGCCTCAAAGTCACGGCTGGTGTACAAACGGTTCAAATAACCAGAGTGGATGTCATGGGCACTGAACTGGGCATAGCTCTCTAAGTCTACCTTCCACTTGCCTTTATCTTCGGCAGAAATTTCTTCCTTGGCGCTGTGTTTGGATAAGATAGTGGGGCGACCCAGTGCTGTGAAGCCAAACCCGGTGACGACGACGTCATCAGTTTTTTCCTCGGCGGGTTTAACTGGGCTTGGCGGCTTAGAAATGGCCGGTTCAACGTCCATATGGTCTATGGAGACCTCATTGTCTTGTGGTGGTGGATCATCAATGGTGGCCTCAGCAATTGGGTTAGAAGATTCTGGCTGTTGTTTTTCCGGTTCAGACGGGTTGGAGTCGTCGACCGGCTTACATAGTTTTGCCTTCTTGCTGGGTTTGCCCTGGCCCCTGCGAATAAGAAGTACAAAGAGGTCAGTATATTGAACAGGAATAAAGATTTAAATGATTGAGTATACCCTTACCCAGGTACAGTCTTGAAGGCTGGGATTTGAGTTCCCGTTGAGTCGCCGGAGGAAGAATGAGATGTTCCCTGATAATTTCAATCAGACGGGTTAAGAGGTTGATGAACAAGACCCGCCTTGGGATAATCTAAGTCAGAAATTTTTGAGACCTCCTGTCGACGCTTGCATGGTGCTGGAGTGTTCGGTAAACCGGAGGATAAAACTCCACCGCCACTATTCCGGGTTGTACAGCGAGCTTCATGTTGCTGCTTCTTCAAAAGAAAGTTGGGATCCAAGTGAGCTAAAGGGTGAGAAAAGCTTACTTTCCGGCTTGCTTGTCGGGTTTCTGTGTTGGCAGAGGTTCTGAGCTGGAGGAAAGAATAATTACTTCTACGCCATCTGCACGACTGGCTTCCGCTTCATCCTAATAATAGTCGTTGTCAATAAGATGTACAAAAAATGAGCCAAGGGAATCAAGTTCTACCTCTGACTCATCATCATCATTATCTTTGTCATCCAAATCGAACAACTCGGAGGCTTTGGTTTTCTTCTTAGCAGGCTTTTTGGAGGCCTTGTTCTTCATCCGGGTTTTCTTTGATTTTTCTAGCAGTTTCTTGGCCCAGAAAGCTGTGTCGGCTTGTAAACAATGAATAAGTACAAGCAAACAACAAAAATGGAAATGTGAATCAAGTATGAGTTGGGTCAAACTTACTGCTGGCGGTTCATTCAGCGTACAGAAAGGGCTCAGTCCAAATTGACTGCAATCCTCCAAACTCTCGTTCAACAGAGTTTTGGTCATGTTGTTGATATCTTCCTCCGTAATTTCAGTGGTACAATGGCACTGAGGATCTGTTAGTTCACCGGTATACTCACACATTAACCCGGGCCGGTTGCTCAGCGGCAAGACTCTCCAAGCGACCCAGCATCGAACTAAATCAATAGCAGTCAGGCCGTTGTCCATAAAGGCTCGGATCTTCGCAAAAACAGACACATATTTTTTCCGTTCTGCTGTACCGATACAATCTAGAAGATGATGTCTGCTGCTAAGCTGGCTGGCACAGTATTTTCCCCTTCTGGTGACGTGTCTCGACAATAAAACCAAGTCTGGTTCCAATCTTTGGGGGGGCTAGTGAGGGAGTCCTGGATTAGGGTGTCCTCGGACTGCCGGACTGTTGGACTATGAAGATACAAGATTGAAGACTTCGTCCCGTGTCCGGATGGCACTCTCCTTTGCGTGAAGGCAAGCTTCGCAATTCGGATATGTAGATCTCCTCCCTTGTAACTGACTCTGTGTAACCCTAGCCCCCTCCGGTGTCTACATAAACCAGAGGGTTTAGTCTGTAGGACAACAACAATCATAACCATAGGCTAGCTTCTAGGGTTTAGCCTCTACGATCTCATGGTAGATCAACTCTTGTAATACTCATATCATCAAGATCAATCAAGCAGGAAGTAGGGTATTACCTCCATCGAGAGGGCCCGAACCTGGGTAAACATTGTGTCCCCCGCCTCCTGTTACCATCCGCCTTAGACGCACAGTTCGGGACGCCCTACCCGAGATCCGCCCGTTTTGACACCGACATTGGTGCTTTCATTGAGAGTTGCACTGTGCCGTCACGATAAAGGCTTGATGGCCCCTTCGATCATCGGCAATGATGCGACGCAGGGTGAGGTTTTCCTCCCCAGACACATCTTCGTATTCGGCGGCTTCGTACTGTGGGCCAACTCGTTTGGACATCTGGAGCAGATCGAGAGTTACGCCCCTGGCCATCAGGTCAGATTCGGAAGCTTGAACTATACTGCCGACATCCGTGGAGACTTGATTTTCGATGGATTCGAGCCCATGTAACGTGCGCCGCACAGTCACGATGAGCATGTATTAGCTCTACCATCGGACGGTGTTCGGGAGATCACACCTGTGGCCACTCCGGCCCTCAATCCGGAGCAGATCGCGCCATCCGAGGACGGGTGGATGGACCCCACCACGGAGGCTGCGCTCTCAGCGGCGATAGAGCCGAACGCTGATTTCACCTCCTATGAGACCTGTGTCGCCGGACACTTGGATTCGTCCCCGGCCACGGGCTCTGAACTGCCTACGTCCGTGCCTATCGAACCTGATTGGGCACCGATTATGGAGTTTTCCTCCGCGGATATCTTTCAGCACTCGCCCCTGGGCGACGTGCTAAACTCATTAAGGTCTCTCTCTTTGTCAGGAGACCCTTGGCCGAACTATGTCCGGCTGGAGTGGGATGCGGACGACGAAGAAATTCGTTCCCCACCCACCACCCACTTTATAGCCACTGTCGACGACTTAACCGACGTGCTCGATTTCGGCTCCGAAGACATCGACGGTATGGACGATGATGCAGGATTCGAACAGGAACCACCACCCACAGGGCGCTGGACTGCCACCTCATCATATGATATATACATGGTGGATACCCCCAAAGAAGGTGATGGCGATAAGGAAACGGAGGATAATCCCTCCAAGAAGCAACCCAAGCACCGGCGTCAGCGGCGCCGCTCTAAGTCCCGCCTAGCAAAAGCAGCGATACCGGCACAAGAGACAATAACGCTCCGGATAGTGCCGAAGACGAAGACAATCCCCTCCAGCCAGGCCTCGAGCGGGAGGATGGGCAAGCTAGCCCTCAGGAACAGGCAGCAGACGGAGAATCAGAGGATGACAATTACATGCCTCTCTCCGAAGACGAGGTGAGCCTCGGCGACGAAGAATTTATCGTGCCTGAGGATCCCGTCGAGCAGGAGCGCTTCAAGCGCCGGCTTATAGCCACATCAAATAGCCTGAAGAAAAAGCAACAACAGCTTCGAGCTGATCAAGATCTGCTAGCGGATAGATGGACCGAGGTCCTGGCGACCGAGGAATACGAACTCGAGCGCCCAACCAAGAGTTACCCAAAGTGCAGGTTGCTATCCCAGCTCGAGGAGGAAGCATTAAACCCCACACTACAAGCGTATGATGCGGCTGATCGGCCAACCCGTGGCCGAGACAGAACGGCATATCAACCCGAAGTCCAGCCCGCACCCCGTCGCCAGTCAAACAAAAACACCAAGGCCCGGGGCAACACGCAGGACCTGCGAAACATATTGGAAAACAAAGCAGGACATACAAGATCGATCTACGGATCACGGGGGCGCGCCCTAGCGTGTGACGATGATCGTCACGCCGGATATACTAAAAGCAAATCCGGCCGGGCTGAATGCAGCAGACAAGACTCGTATGAACTACGTCGTGACATAGCCCGACACAGAGGCGCCGCACACCCCCAATGCTTCACTGATGAAGTGATGGATCACGAATTCCCAGAAGGATTTAAACCCGTGAACATTGAATCATATGATGGTACAACAGACCCTGCGGAATGGATTGAAGATTTCCTCCTCCACATCCACATGGCCCGCGGTGACGATCAACATGCCATCAAGTACCTCGCACTAAATTGTTGGGGAACGTAGTAATTTCAAAAAAAATCCTACGCACACGCAAGATCATGGTGATGCATAGCAACGAGAGGGGAGAGTGTTGTCCACGTACCCTCGTAGACCGAAAGCGGAAGCGTTAACACAACGCGGTTGATGTAGTCGTACGTCTTCACGATCCGACCGATCAAGTACTGAATGCACGGCACCTCCGAGTTCAGCACACGTTCAGCTCGATGACGTCCCTCGAACTCCGATCCAGCCGAGTGTTGAGGGAGAGTTTCGTCAGCACAACGGCGTGGTGACGATGATGATGTTCTACCGACGCAAGGCTTCGCCTAAGCACCGCTATGATATTATCGAGGTGTAATATGGTGGAGGGGGCACCACACACGGCTAAAAGATCGTTGATCAATTACGTGTCGAGAGGTGCCCCCTGCCCCCGTATATAAAGGAGCAAGGGGGAGGCCGCCGGCCAAGGGAGGAGAGGCGCGCCAGGAGGAGTCCTACTCCTACCGGGAGTAGGACTCCCCCCTTTTCCATGTTGGACTAGGAGAGGAAGGGGGAAAAGGTGGAGGGGAGGAAGGAAGGGGGGCGCCCCCCCCTCTCCTTGTCCTATTCGGACTGGGGGGAGGGGCGCGCGGCCCTGCCCTGGCCTCCTCTCCTTTCTTCCACCTAAGCCCAATAAGGCGCATTAAGTTACCGGGGGTTTCCGGTAACCTTCCGGTACTCCAGAAAAATCCCGATTTCACCCGGAACACTTCCGATGTCCAAACATAGGCTTCCAATATATCAATCTTTATGTCTCGACCATTTCAAGACTCCTCGTCATGTCCGTGATCACATCCGGGACTCCGAACAACCTTCGATACATCAAAACATATAAACTCATAATATAACTGTCATCGTAACGTTAAGCGTGCGGACCCTACGGGTTCGAGAACTATGTAGACATGACCGAGACACCTCTCCGGTCAATAACCAATAGCGGAACCTGGATGCTCATATTCGTTCCCACATATTCTATGAAGATCTTTATCGGTCAGACCGCATAACAACATACGTTGTTCCCTTTGTCATCGGTATGTTACTTGCCCGAGATTCGATCGTCGGTATCTCGATACCTAGTTCAATCTCGTTACCGGCAAGTCTCTTTACTCGTTCCGTAATACATCATCCCGCAACTAACTCATTAGTCACAATGCTTGCAAGGCTTATAGTGATGTGTATTACTAAGTGGGCCCAGAGATACCTCTCCGACAATCGGAGTGACAAATCCTAATCTCGAAATACGCCAACCCAACAAGTACCTTTGGAGACACCTGTAGAGCACCTTTATAAACACCTCTAGGGCATATTTCCTTCATAAAACTCAAAGGACCGGCTCGACATTGGCTGAATAGCTTGCCAGCAAACTCCATTGGCAGTTAGGAGAATCTGGAAGACGCATTCCTTGCCAACTTCCAGGGCACTTATGTGCGACCACCGGATGCTGATGACTCGAGTCACATAACCCAGCAGCCAGGGGAATCGGCCAGGAAATTCGGGACCCGGTTCCTAACTAAAAAGAACCAAATTGTCGACTGTCCGGATGCCGAGGCCTTAGCGGCATTTAAGCATAACATCCGTGACGAGTGGCTCACCCGACACCTCGGCCAAGAGAAGCCGAAGTCCAAGGCAGCCCTCATGACACTCATGACCCGCTTTTGCGCGGGCGAAGACAGCTGGCTTGCTCGCAGCAATAACACATCAAGAAATCCTGGCAATTCAGATGCCAAAGATAGCAACGGCAGACCACGTCGCAACAGACACAAGCGCCGCAACAACGGCGATAACGCCGAAGACACGGCAGTCAATGCCGGATTCAGTGGCTCTAAATCCGGTCAGCGGAAAAAGCCGTTCAAAAGAAGCAATCCGGGCCCATCCAGTTTGGACCGCATACTCGATCGCTCGTGTCAAATTCACGGCACCCCCGATAAGTCAGCCAATCACACCAACAGAGAATGCTGGGTGTTCAAGCAAGCCGACAAGTTGAATGCCGAGAACAAGGAAAAGGGGCTGCATAGCAACGACGAGGAGGAGCCCCGGCCGCCGAACACAGGAGGATAGAAGAAGTTTCCTCCACAAGTGAAAACGGTGAACATGATATACGCAACCCATATTCCCAAGCGGGAACGGAAGCGTGCACTAAGGGGCGTCTATGCGATGGAGCCAGTCGCCCCAAAGTTCAACCCATGGTCCTCTTGTCCGATCACTTTCGATCGCAGGGACCATCCCACTAGTATCCGTCATGGTGGTTCTGCCGCATTGGTCCTTGATCCCATCATTAACGGATTTCACCTCACTCGAGTCCTTATGGACGGTGGCAGCAGCCTGAACCTGCTCTATCAGGATACAGTGCGCAAAATGGGTATATACCCCTCAAGGATCAAACCCACAAAAACCACCTTCAAAGGTGTCATACCAGGTGTAGAGGCCTGCTGCACGGGCTCAATCACAATAGAAATGGTCTTCGGATCTCCGGACAACTTCCACAGCGAGGAATTAATCTTCGATATCGTCCCCTTCCGTAGTGGCTATCATGCACTACTCGGATGAACCACATTTGCTAGATTCAATGTGGTACCGCATTATGCATACCTCAAGCTCAAAATGCCAGGACCTCGCGGGGTTATAACAGTCAATGGAAACACGGAACGCTCGCTCCGCACAGAGGAGCACACTGCGGCCCTCACAGCGGAAGTACAAAGCAGCCTTCTGAGGACAACCGCCAATTCGGCGAAGAAACTACTGGACACCTTCAAGCGAATCTAGAGTACCCTGCAACAGGATCGCCAGGCACGTTCAGAGCTCACCTAGCAATTCGGCCTCATTCCTAGTCCCAGTCAAGCGGCAAAATTTGTGCCGCGCGTACATAATTACGCACTCAAGATACCATGGGCACAGGCGGAGGCACGGCCCACAATGCGGCTCAACCGCCTCAGGGCCCGTACATCTTTATCATTTTCTCTCTTTCAGGACCCCACTCTCTAGAAGCTCTTTCCGACAGCCTGACCATTTGACCCATTATGGGAAGGAAATACCAAGGAAGCAAGACGCTCTGACGTACAAGGGAATCCCCAGGTGGTCTCTGATAACGATTGATATACCTGTTTTACATACCCATACGCAGCTTGCCCTTGGATAGGACATGTCAAATAGTCCTATTTTTTGCTTATTGCACTACTTGTATCCGTACGCTTTGACGTATTATTTAAATAACAATGCATAGCGTTTTGCCTATTATTGCATTTGTTTTTTCCCTTGTCTGCTTATGTACGACAAATTGCACCCATACATTCTGGTACGACCAGTGCGCCAGGGGCTTCAGTGTACCCCATAACACGGCGTGAAAGGTCCGAACACTTTCGACAGTGCGGCACCCCGAACTTATAGCATTATATGCGTCAGCTTCGAATCATGTCTTGGGTCAATAGTTGGGTTTGCCCGGCTCCCATGTTTTGGTACCTTACGTTCCGCTATATAGGCTAAGGTAGCACTGGGAGAACTACTGCGATTGTGTCCCGGTTCTTCCGGACGAGCACCTCAGTAGAGAAAGCCGAAAACTGACTGTCATGATGAGGCGAGAGCTGGTCGCTGTTCGAGAGGTCTGAAGTCCTTAAAGACTTCTTCCGCTTCGGGCGAGGAGTCGGCCTTGTCCGACTTAGGCATATATAGTGCCCCAAATTCGGCCTTCCGAATACTAGGGGCTTCGCCAAAATTTAAAATTGTAGACTTCTATGGCTAAGCGAGAGTGATAAAGCTTTATAGTCCAATTGCCTGGTTCGTTGTGCTGAACACCTCCTTCGAAGGACCCAAAATTGGGATAAAGAGTGATCAGGTTTATCCCGAACACCTTGGTACTAGTTACATGGGGGCAGAAGCCGACGACTGGCCAACTCTCAGATTTTATAAACGGCCGCACAGAAGGTAATATTTTAAATTAACAAGCGTTGCATAGCGCAGATGAACTCGTTTCATATTACAGGATCACATGGGTACATTCATTCAAATATTACATCCTTAGCACATTCCTCCGCCACAAGGCGAGCACCCTTCAGGACACTGTCATAATACTTTTCAGGGTGGCGATACTCCTTGCCCTCCGGCGGCCCTTCCTTCACCAGCTTTTCGGCGTCCAACTTCGCCCAGTGCACTTTCGCCCGGGCAAAGGCCCTGCGCGCACCCTCAATGCAGACAGACCAATTTATGACTTCAAACCGTGGGCAGGCATTCACAAGCCGCCTTACGAGACCGAAGTAGCTACCAGGCAGGGGCTCGCCAGGCCACATCCGGACTATAAGACCCTTCATGGCCTGTTCGGCCGCCTTGTGAAGCTCGACCAGTTGCTTCAACTGGTCGCTCAAGGGCATCGGATGTTCGGTCCCAGTATACTGAGACCAGAACAACTTCTCCGTCGAGCTCCCCTCCTCGGCCCGGTAGAACTCCGCGGCATCCGACACACTGCGGGGTAGATCTGCGAACGCTCCTGGAGAGTTCCGAACTCGGGTAAGTAAAAGGAAAGCTTGTCCATGGAGAGTCCGTAGACAGGACAGCTTGTCCATGGAAGTTCAACTACGGCGACCACCATGTTTCATCTCGCGATTCCCACGACGCCTCTCCAACCCACGGCACCACGCCCCCCAATGTGCGCCTCACCACTCTCGGCCGCACCGCCCCTCTACCTTTGTGTGCATGACATGTGGGCCACCTAAAATGCGGCGAGCATCAAGTTTCTACCACAGCCACCCGCGATTCCCACGATGCCGCTTGAACCCATGAAACCACACGTCCCCCGACCTGCGGCTCACCCCTCTTGGCCCCACTGTCCCTCTGCCTACGGGAGCATTACATGTGGACCAGTCACCTATCGGGTCCACATGTTATTGACTCAAAGGTAGGTGTAGTAAGGCGCTGAAGCTCAGTCCCGACGGCCCTGAGAGGGAAATGTAACTCCTGCGCCAGGGCTTGTGGTGCTCCCGCAGCACGAACTCGTGCCAAACTCGAGATTTGTTTCTTTACTATACATGCACGCAACGATTTAATGGACATTGTAATCTCAACATGTGATGGGGAGCTCTAAATTTGAATTTGAAACTTATAAAACGAAAAGATTCAAAACAAATAAACTAGGAGAGAGGGAGTATATCGTAGGATGTGTCCCATACAAAATAAGTCCCCTGGTTTGTCACCGCGAAGATGCGGTTAGAAAGGAGCACATCGTCTTCCTACTCGTACGACAACAAATCGGCCACAGACAGCATGGTCCGCCTTTGACCGCCATGTGCAAGGTTCGTGCTATCTTATTCAATCTCACCGTGGTTCCATCGTACCAATTCATGCGGTGGCCCATTGCATGGCTGATCCCAATGTTGGACAAAGGTTCTACGGGAACGGTGTCACCATTGTAAATGTTGTGCAAATTGATGTTGGTACCCTCCCGTACATATGCAAGCCAATCTCCACTCGCACCGAGCCTAACCTGTGAAACAGTGGGCAGGGGAGAATTAGGAAATGGACACGAAAGTAGTCTTTAGAATGCATTTACTACGTGATCAAACTCATCTTACCTGCTCATTGGAGGAAATCCGAGTGCCCCTCAACGTCAGCATCTCAAGGGGCGTCAACTTGCAACTACGGCCACGCCGCGCTGGAGAGACCCCCAAGGAAACATCCTCGTGCGTTCCACAGAACATCAAGATGCATTTGTATGAGTAGTTTATCTTGTGAGAGAAAAGGATGAACGAGGGAAGGCCTCTAGAGATAGAGATGGACACTACTACTACCAATGTGCTGGCCCGTGCATTGCAATGCATCCAAAGTAGTAGAATAATACTTTTTCACGTGCTTGAAATATAAACACTCTAGTTTTGATATACATGTGTCAGCAGACATGACAGCTTGTCCATGGAAGTTGAACCACGGCGACCATCATGTTTCTTGTTTCTACCACTGCCACACCCACACGCGATTCCCACGACGTCGCTCCAACCCACGGCACGACGTCCCCCGCCGTGGACATGGATCCTCTGACGTGGCTATCACTGCCATGCCCTACCTTTCCTTAGCTGACAGGTCGGACCCATGCTTATGGGTCCCACATGTCAGTGACAGAATGGTAGGATTGTTCGCGTGAGGGGATCCTCATCCCCCCGACGTGCCCCTCATCCCTCTCGGCCCCACCGCTCCTCTGCCTTTGTGTGCATGACATGCGGGTCAGCTGAACTGCGACGACCATCAACTTTCTACCACAGACACACCCGATTGGACACGGTTTGCCTGCTCCGCCGCTGTGCTCCGATCCGTACTCCCGCACCATCGAATTTTCATCCAGCGGCTGTGACACATTTCGTCGCAGGCATCAATCCTTAGCTGGAGTACTTATGTACTACAGGTAGTACCCGCCGGTGTGGCCATCTACGCCTCGTAACGCCCCGACGCCCAGCTGTGGCACCCTCGCCACGGCCACGCCACCACCGGCCGGTTCATCTCGAATGAGTGAGTCGCGAACCACGCCACCACCATGAGAATGACATGTGGGCCAGCCGCATTTAAGGTCCGCATGTCATTGACTCATAGGCCGGGAAACTAAGCCACTGAAGTTCGGTCCCGTGGGCCCCGAGAGGGAAATGTAACTCCTGCGGCAGGCCTTGTGGTGCTCCCGCAGTACGAGCTCGTGCCAAAACTGGAATTTTTTTCTTACTACTACGAACTAGTACTAGTAAGGTACACGTGCATTGCACGCATGAGATTCTGGTGGTTTTTTCATTATGCTTCTACATGTGGAGCTTTCTGGATTCTAACATGTGGCAAAATCAGGTGGAATGTAAGGTTAGGCAAGTTTGATTAACTTAGGTGAGTGTTTGGTTCAAGCCACACCTTAGGCAAGCCACACTAAGGCCCCACATGACATAGACACAAAAAATGTGGCAAGATTCCCTTAGGCTTGCCAACTTGCGGCTCTCATTTTGAAGAACTAATAACTTTGCCTAAGCTTAGTTGTGGCAAAGTTAGTGATGAATTAAGTTCAACCATGGAGTCTTCTAGATTATACACGTGGCAGAATCTGGTGGATGATATCCAACGGCCAGTAGTGCTCGGATTTTCCATCTTTGTACCGTCGGATTGGCTTCATCTAACGACCAACATTCAAAGTTTTTCACACACTATATAGGGGGTATAGATATAGATGTGCCGGTCCGTTGCAATGGATCCAAAGTATATCTATTTAGTGGAGTGCACTCTAAACACATTATCTATTTATTTTTCTCTAACCTTCCGTAGCCATGCAACCAAGCCACATAAGCTTCATGGGTGCCCCCCACATCATATTATTCATACTACGTTGATTGAAAAAAAGATAAATCACCCAAAACAAGATCTTCCCATTTTTTGTTCCTACGATGTTGTGCCGTGCACGTACCTACTAGTTGTATAGTGGTAGTACTAGTAATATAGTATTAGGAGTACAAACTTGGTACTAGTAGGAGTAGTACTAGTACGGAATGCTCCTACTCTATCAACGAGCCCCGTCTGACACCAAATTTCTTGGCTTCCGTGCTACATCTAGATCTTCCCCTCGTTTTTGTTTTCCAACCCGGCGGCGGGCGGGGTGTCGGTTTGCTCAACGACGGTCCCACATGAAAGTGAAAATGCTAGGCAGCACGCCTTCCCTAAGCTATATGTCGTGCCAGACGGGCCATGTTGTAGTCCCGATTCACGGGCGTGTGGGGGTGCGACGCGAACGCGGCAGGCCTTTTCCTTTTACCAGCAATGTGCCCGTGTGTTGCGACGGATCCAAAGTAGTAGAATAGTAGTATTTGTTCACAAACTTGAAAGAAATCACTATTGTTTTGATATACTCCTAATATATTACTCCCTCCATACCTAAAAATTTGTCTTTTTTGAGATTTCGAATGGACTATCACATACGGATTATATAGACATATTCTAGTGTTTCTAGCAAGATGCCCGCGCGTTGCACGAAGTTGATGGAAAAGGTAAGCACAACTTATAAATTGATGGATGGAGTACTAGTTACAGTGATGCATATAATTAAGCAAAGGGATCGCACATGTCGGTATTGACTGGAACGAGAATGCAACAGCACAATAAGAATTAAGGCCACGATGATGCGATCGCAGTGGTGGTTACAGAAGGCAAGAAGAAAGATGGATCCACGAATGTACGACCTCCTCCTCCTCAACTTAGTGCGCCGGGCCACCGACCGGCGGCTAAGGAGCGGCGGCTTTTGTGGCGAGGTCGAGGTGCTTCTCAGCAAAGGCATCCAAGGCTTCCAGCCGGTTGAGGAAGGCCAACATCGTAGCGTCCTCACTGGCCTTGTAGATACCTATGTACATGATTTGCTCATACACGTGGATGTGTAGGTCGACGAATTCTTGCAGGGCGAGGCACCTCGCGGCGAGCGCGACCTCCAAGTGGACATTCTTCGTGGCGTCGGCGGGCAGTCGCAGGGCCACCAATGCTTGAAAGAGGTTCCGGCCATGGAGGCCGATTAGGGTGGCAGGCAATGAGGAGCCCGGGCGCACGGGCTGGAGGAGTACGGCAATGTCGTCCGCGAGCTTCTTGAGGACGGTGAACTTGTTGCTGGTGGCAACGATCATCTGGTCCAACTGAGAGTCGTAGTTGGCGTCGACGGCGGCCATCCACCAGCCGGTCTCCAACACCGTCTGGAGATGATCCTCGGCGCCATCTGGCGCAGCCGCTGGCCGCTCACGCGCATCGCCGCCATGGGTCTGGAGTGAGCTCTTTTGCGCTTAGTGTAGGTGCTTAGGCAAATGCTTAGGTGCGTACGATGTGGTAGATGCATTGGAATGGAGGGGCGCCTTTATATGAGAGCAATGAGGGCAAACTCCGTTGGATTCACATCGTCCAGCCTCTTTTCCCGGACCTCCTCCCAGTACTTCCCTCATGCATTAATTGAAGGGGGATGCATTGGCCGTTCAACATATCGGGAACCGCTACTCCCTCCCTCGTCTACATTAAAGCCGTATTGGGAACTGCGCCGCCCGCTGTCAAATCGAATACTCCCTCCGTCTAGGTGAGTATTAAGTCATCTTATGAAAACCAAATAGTAAACACATAGGCGTGGTGCATTAACTCTCACGTTGTTTCTTATTTTTTGACATAAATAGAGGAATCAACCAAGAAGAGATGTGGGGCTTGTATGCTTTTAATGACTTGAGACTATCAAACATGACATGCAGTGGTCAGTTCGTTGCACAAGAACAAATACAACCCACATCAGCACACACGCATCTTATATAGCATCACATCCAGTGGCTATAAAAGATGAATGAGACCAAATTATATCTCATCTAGATGAGTTCTAGCAAAATTGTATTAATAATACTTAGTACTCCTGCGCCATGTATCATATATTAGTATCATGTAGTACTTTACTTATTGCCATGTATGACACATAGTACTCAACTCTCTCTCTTTCTTCATTTAATTCTATGACACCTCATCAAAATTGCTAAGGCTAGTACCATTACAACCAGCCTTAGCAAATACTAAACATTAAGTTCTCTCGTTTTCCTCTCCACCTTGGTCACCTAGACGGAGGGAGTATACTGCGCGGGCTTTTCCTGCGCGGTAGGCGGGGCAGTTCCGCCTAGTCGGTTCGACAGAGACACGAGAAGACGAGGGAGTAGGCAGCTGCAAACGTAGGGCTGTGTGATTTGACAGCGAGTTACTGCTGGACAGGTGGGCCCCCGTGATCTGACTTGCCATTATCATTTTAACTGCGGCGCTACGACCGGCGTGAGTCTCCCGATTCCTGACCACCTCCATACAGGTGCCTCTCCCAATGCTCCACCATGTAGTAGAGGCTTGCTCTTGCATGAGAGCCCACTTCTCCACTTTTTCCTTGCCTCTCTTTCCTCCACATATGCAAAAATGCCATGTAAAGCGCACTATTGTACTCACTTGCTCCTACAGGTGCTTAAGCTTGCCACATAGGCATAAAGTCTGATCTGGCAAGTTAATCAAGAAGAGAGAGACTAGTTTGGTGACCCAAGGAAGAAACGGTGCTAAGCGCGTGTACCTAGGTGAAAAGACAATTTTGAGTCTATAGCTAATTAAATGAAGCAAACTTAGCAACACCATTTCATTGGAAGAGGTCACTCCTTGGCAAATGCAATAAATACTAGTACTCCCTGTGTCCCATAATATAAGAACGTTTTTGGCACTACACTAGTGTAAAAAACGTTCTTATATTATGGGACGGAGGGAGTACGAAGAAAGAGATAGAGAGAAGTAAAAAAATACACTTATAGCCAACATTATAGCCAAAACCTTGTTGTAGTATGAGTGACTAAGTGATGACTATGTATGACATGCCAACATCAGATAGCCTAACGCACCGTGTTAAATTTCCAAGGGCGCGACCGCACGAGCGACGCGACGGTCATGGTAGGCGCGACCACGATACGGGCTGCTGGCAGCCCTTGGATCTGAGATCAAATGGTTGAATTCTAAGTTGCTGAAAATTTGCAGAATAACCCTCCAGGATAGGATATTCACCCATAGGTCTAGAATCACGCCATGCAACCATTCGATCACAGATCCAAGGGCACTCGGAAGCCCGTATCATCGGAGAATGGAAAGCCACTAACCTGTCGTTCGCACGCTGGCAGTTCGCTCCTACTCGTCCCCGCACGTCCTTTAATACTACGGCGGTTCGCTCCTAGTAGTCCCGTCAATTGACATTACGGTAGTTCCACTAATCCTAACCTTCCTCCCAAATCCATGGCGTCCCAAATCTCCCCGATCGGCGGTGAGTACAAGGTTAGAACCATCACCGGCGATGAGTTTGACGTCATCTACACCCGTTCTTCCGCGACGGTGAAAGGATGCCTTTCTCGCTTCAGACGCATGTTCGAAGACTCGGATGATGAGTGGGTCACTGGGCTAGATGTTGAGTACACCACAGTCCTGGGATAAGAGAAGGATCTAAAGGACGAAGAGAGGAAGAAGCCCGCCGTTATCCAGGTTTGCGTGCATGACTTATGCTTGGTCTACCACATATGCCATGTCGATGTTGGGTGCCATGATTTTAAGGACTTCCTCGAGAGCAACCTAGTCAAATTCGTTACTGTAGACTTTGGTAACGACAAAGTAGTCCTGCGTCAGATAGGCCTCGTTGTAGGCAACACCTTCGACCTCCAGAAGAATCGGCTGGTGTCCTCTCGTCAGCCTTCAATGCTGACCCTGGCAGGAGCCATCGTTCATCCTTCGTACGGTAAACTGGAGAAACCTCCATACACATTTCATCGTCATGCATGGCAGCGGAATGTACTAGATATAGACCACATCCACTACGCTGCAATCGATGGCTACCTTTGCTTCAATATCTACAAGGGTTGGATGAAGAGCAACAGCCAAGTGTGCGGTTCAAGCAAAGAAGTATCGGCCAAGAGGAAGAGGGACAAGGACGAAGTCGAGGACGTGGAAGAGGACTCCGAGTAAGGTGGCAGTGTCGTTGCTCATGGTGGTTCTAATGCAGTGTCTATCGGAATAGTTGCAAAGTTTCATTTCAGGTGTGCTTAATTTAATTTGAGGGGTGTGTTGTGCTGAGCCCCTAGCAGAACTATGTTATGTTTCTTCTTGTTACTTTAACTCTTCAGTACGTACATACTAGTATTTCTTACATTTCATCTTTTAGTTGGTATAGTACTACCACTCGTTTCTTCACATTATATACGTACAATATATATGGCCAACATCATATAGCCAGCAGTTTAGTTGTCAAAGAATTTTAGTGTGCTTAGTTTTGTCAAAGAATTCCAGGGTGCTTAGTTTTATTTGAGGGGTGGGTTGTGCACTTGTGCTGGACACCATTATTGTGACAAGCCTTTTAAATAGTACTATATGCATAATTTGGCGACAAGCGCTCTCTATATGTACCACCTTTTTTTTAATTTCAAGTTTTGCTCCATGGCGCAATCCATCGATACTACAACTGTACAAAAGTGGAGTATATACATTTTTTAAAAGGCTAGAGGGCGGGGCAGTCTAGCTCGGTCGGTTTCATCAGAGGCGAGGGCCTTTGTGATTTGACGGCTCATTACTGCTGTCATATCGAATAGTACTGCGCCGCCCGCTGCACGCCCGTCGCCTCCATTAAACCCCTCCGTTAAACCCGCATGCAAACCGAGAATCCTACTCCTGCCACACGTCCGTTCATGAGCGGGCCGGAATTAAACGCAACATCGGCCGAGCTCCTCCCGTCCACCCTCAGTTTAAACGAGGCCAGACGCCGGCCAAGCTCCTACCGTCCGCCCTCTATTTACACGAGGCCAGACAGACAGCGGGCAAGAATCGCACCCCTCCGCCGCTCCCCCATCTCCTCCTTCACCATTTTCTCCACTCTTCCGATGGCTTCTGATGAGCCATTCTCCGACATATTACCCGGCTGGGTGGCCCGCCGAGCCCTCCGGATACGGGCGAGGCCGCTCGGTGCTTCACCAACCTCGCTTGGTCCGACGGAGCCAGTTGCCGCCCCAAGCAGGCGCGTGGTTCAGCAACTCGCCGCTCCAGTTCAGCTTGATGAGGAGTGGCGAGTTGCTCCACGCCAGCACGGCGGCTAGCACGCCGGTACGGGCGCCGTCGCTGCCGCGTCGTACAGCGCCACCAGTGTCTGCGGTGGCCGCGCCTCCCGTGTCTGTGGGCGCGCCTCCCATGCTAGCGGCAGCGCCATGCAGGCAGAGACAGACGCCGGGTGCGTGGAGAGCGACGAGTCGGTGGCCAGCTCCTCCGTGTCCGCCGCTATCATCGAGGAGAAGTAGAACACGGGAGGCCGCCGCCACTTTGGACCCATGAAGGCCACCGCCGAGGCGACGACCACGGATTCAGGTGGTTTCTTTGCTGCTTCGTCTCTTCCGAGGACCTTCGTCGACCCCGCAAGTGTCTGACGGACATGAGGAAGACAAAGGGATCCGCGGGCGGCCATTTAGAACTAAAATAAGTCTAGATACATCCATTTCTAGGACAAGTATTTCCGAACGGAGGGAGTATTAATTATACAAGAGAGCCGGATTGGCACCTCTTAGTTCATGTAAATGTAATGAAATCCATCATGTTTATATGAAGATCTGGCTTTTTTATACGAAATCCTTCATGCTTATATGAAATCAGTCCGTCTTTGCACGAATTTCATCTGGTTAGTTAGAGTTGTAAAAATGTATGCCGCTGGCGTTTGATGTCGTCCTCCGCTTAAGGAAGCGGGAGGAAATTTGCTGGCTGCCGTTGGAGATGCTCTTTATGCTGGAAATAGTAGAGTGATATCCAATCCATTTGAGTTAATTGCCTGTATGATTGTCCCTCTATAAAAAGTTAATTGGATGTACAGTGTACACGTGACTTGCAGGGTGGCTACAGCTTCGTACAGAAAGTTAAAAATAAACAAGTCAATACTTAATCTTGTATTCTAAGTACTCTGTGGGTTCCACTGTCAGTACAGTAGCGAAAGAAGTATATATTAAATAAGTAGAGTAATATATAATATAAAAATATAAAGTTAAAAGACAGAATTCGAACTCATGTCATCACGTTGCGAGCATCCGGCGCTAACCAGCCCAGCACATTTTTTTTGTAGACCATGCTGGAGATATATCTCCATGTCTACTCTTATATATACTCCATTCGTTCCTAAATATTTTTCTTTTTCAGATTTCAAATGGACTACCACATACGGATGTGTATGTAGACATATTTTAGAGTATAGATTCACTCATTTTGCTCCGTATGTCTTTTCAGGAAGGGGTCAGATTTGTCCTTGATTTATTTATGAGGTATCCAGATGGCACTGCACCGCCAAGAAAAGAGGGTAACATCAAAATTATGGACTACTTTTTTGAGTATGTTGGTAAGGTCCGGTCATAGTCACTTGTTGAAATCTCTAAAAAGACAAATACTCCCTCCGTCCGGAAATACTTGTCATCAAAATGGATAAAAGGAAATGTATCTAGACGTATTTTAGTTTTAGATACATCTCTTTTTATCCATTTTGATGACAAGTATTTTCGGACGGAGGGAGTAGAAAACAGAGTTGGTGATGATGGTGTGCGTGCCATCCTGCAATATAGGCCGGCGGATTTATATCTAACGGATAGGAAAGAAACTATGGCAATTTTGCAAAAATATACCCACATGTCTCTCCACGTTCGCAAATAAGGCCTTCCCTCGTTCAACCTTTTCTCTCACAAGATAAACTACTCATACAAATGCATCTTGATGTTCCGTGCAACGCACGGGCAGCTAGCTAATTTCTTTTAAAATAGTTGCTGCGATAATTGGGTTGAAGTGATATATTTTATGTCTGCCCTGAATGATTTCAGATTCGCTAGTAGTAACAAAGAAAAGGTTGCCTTGTTAATTAACAGAAAACAGGGTGAAAACTATCACATGAGGCCGGTAAAAACAAGGCACACTGGGTTCAGCGTCATCGTCACTACAGCTGTGCGCGAGCGAGAAGTCTACATATCGAGGGGGCTACCGAGCGAGGCACCGAGACACAATGTTTGAGAGAGAAACCAATTGACAGATTATGATCAGATCAAGTTGTCACCCTTCCGCTGTCATTGTTGGGGGGAGAGGGAGAGAAAGACGTATCGAGAGTGTGCGCGGTAGGCACAGAGGCATAACTAGCGAGTGTGTGTGTGTGTGTGTTTGAAAGAGGAGTAGATAGATTATTATCAAGATCGATGTGCCACCCTACTCGTTCGGTGCCGGGTAGTGTGTGTGTGTATGTTTGAGAGAGAAGCCAGTCGATAGATTAGTATCAAGATCAAGGTGTCACCCTACTCCTTCGGTGTTGGGAAGTGTGGGTGTGTGTGGGGGGGGGGGGCAGTGACACTCACATATCTCTACTCTTATAAAAAATAGAGTTGGTGATGATGGTGTTCCTGCCATCCTGCAATATAGGCCATCCGATTTATATCCGACGGACAGGAAGGAAACTATGGCAATTTTGCAAAAAGATACCCACACCCCTCTCCGCATTTGCAAATAAGGCATTCCCTCGTTCATCCTTTTCTCCCACAAGATAAACTTCTCATACAAATGCATCTTGATGTTCCGTGCAACGCATGGGCATCTTGCTAGTAGGGAGAAGGAGTTTGTGTGACACATATCTAGCTATATTAAGGGATAGGTAGATAGCATATGTGTGAGAGACATTATTATACTTTGAGACATTAGTGGTTGTGGGTGGGCGGAATTAAAGGGGTGGGCGTGTTAGACATAGAGAGCGTGTGTGTTTCTGTGTGAGAGACTTGTAGGACGGGGTAGAAAGACGAATTTAACCCTGACGGAGGGAGAGAAATACACGAAGTGCGCGTGTGTGATTCCGATGCCCACAGGGAAATGAGATATGTATGCGTGTGAGAGAGATTGCACAATCCATTCACGTATCACTATCTAGCGATCGTGGACGTGCATCGCTTGAACATAAGTCAATATCTACTTCGTATCGTGGCCAAAGGTACAATATCGATTCAACGCTATAAAGATTGGACACTCACATATCACATTTTTTTCTATTTAAATAAACCTTTTCAGTTGTGCATGCCAAAGTTACAGTGATGTTTCTTCAAACAACCAATGTAGCTATCATGTATATGCACCATTGTTACTCTTGCATTCAAATTCATTAGTCTTGGATGATTTAAGTTTCTATTTTGAAGTAATATATGTAATATTCATATATGAATTCAACGGGTGCGCAATTTATGAAATGGAGGCTATGTAATCATATGAGGTAACACTTTTAAGTAGCTGACTACAATATCCATTTCTTTTTGTGCGCCTCTACACTAACACGTCAATGCATTATGTTTAAAGTAAATAACCAATGGTGCTAAATTATATATTTACACGAGAAATACATAGGCTGAGTGTTTGATCCCTTTTTTTGTGAACGCGCCACTACACCCGTACGATTGGCCGCGCCCGTGTGAACGTCCAAGTTATCGGCGCATCATCCCGAGTTATTGTCTTTTTTTCTGGGGTGGACTTCACACCAGTTATTAACTGCTGACGCGTGCCCCGTGTACACAGTCTAGCATGACCTTCCCGCTAGCACGGTCCAAAATTAGTTGAAACTAGATACGAACGATCCCGCGGGCAGCAAAATCTCCCGCCTCCTTCTAAAATTTCCGCCACCTTAGTCTTTAGCATGCGAAATCCCCCTTTTGTCCTTGGTGCACGGAGACCAATAGTTACAATACCGCCCTCATCTACATGATAGGTCGGGGCTGCTTTGGTAACTTCCGGTTCCCCCACTACACAGCACCCCCATTTACTCTCCCCCTCCCACAAAAACGACTAACTCCACAACACCAGAGCATCTTACATCACGCCGTCCGTACTTCATTGCCCTTTCTCCCATCCCCTCTCGAAACCCTAGACTGCTCATCCACCGACGTACCATAGCCCATTCACTGCCAGCGGCGTCCACCTCGCCGGATCTGCTTCTGCGGCCGCATCTACCCCTCCCACCTCCCCTAGAAACAAGTAGACTACTCATCCACCACTGTACCACAGCCCATTCAGTGTCGGCCTTGTCCACGGCGCCGGATCTGCTTCGCCGATACTCTCGTTAACCGTCGCGCATCTGCAGCGGCTCATTCGTACTCCCCACCGGAGACGCTTCGTCCACACCCCCGGAGCCGCCCCACCGACGCCCCCGTCGACGGCCTCTGATCCTCTTCGCCGACACCTTCCTCAACCCTACCGGAGCCGCTTCGCCGTCACCTTCCTCAACCCTACCGGAGCCGCTTCGCCGACACCATCGTCAACCCTACCGGAGTAGCTGCGCCTATACCATTCTCAACCCTACCGGGGCCGCTTTGCCAACTCACAAGTCCACGGCCTCAGATCCGCTTTCTCGCACCCTCATCCAACCTACCGGAGCAGCTTCTGACGCCCCGTCCACGGCCGCAGATCCGCATCGTCGACACCACCCTTAACCCAACCACCGGAGCAGCTTCTGATGCCCCGTCCATGGCCGCAGATCCGCATCGTCGACACCATCCTTAACCCAACCATCGGAGCAGCTTCTGACGCCCCGTCCACGGTCGCAGATCCGCATCGTCGACACCATCCTTAACCATACCACCGGAGCAGCTTCTGACGCCCCGTCCACGGCCGCAGATCCGCGTCGTCGACACCATCCTTAACCCAACCACCGGAGCAGCTTCACCTACGCCCTCGTCCATGGCCACAGATCCGCTTCGCCCACACCGTAGTCCACCCTACCGGAGCCGCTCCACAAACACCCTACTCGACGGTTCTAGATCTCCTTACCGGACCCCGACAACCAGTGCAGCGTCATCACCCTCGACGTTTCTAACCTGATTTCCACCGTCTGGAAAGATGCCAAGCACCCGCCACGGCCTAGGTACTTGTCACCTTTAAACCCGTCCAGCATCACCTGCCCGATGTACTTCAAATATACTAACCGGTCGCTGTTACCTGTTATGCAGCTGGCAAAAACTACAAGGACGATGTTTCTTCTGGATCTAACAGCTTGGCCAACCAAGATCCTGGACTGAGGCATTGCTATGATCTTGTAAGCGCGTCTCTCTCTCTTGTATTGTTCTGTCCCTGCCAGCGTGCTTTGCTAGGATTTTCGACCAGTAATCCCTTTGTGCAGACAATGATTTTTACTACTGGCTGCTAAATTAGATATGTAGATGTCATACATGATACTACCTCGTACTTCCGTTCCTAAATATAAGTCTTTCTAGAGATTCCACTATAGGCTACATACAGAGCAAAATGAGTGAATCTACACTCGAAAATGCATCTATATACATCTGTATGTGGTCCATACTGGAATCTCTACAAAGACATATATTTAGGAACAGGGGCAGTACATTACACAAAATCATAGGTGGCATGCAGGAATTCCAGTGCACTACATTAGGCTCCCTTAGAGTGCCTGCTAGTCCGGCATACAGAGTCATGGCTAGTTTATGGTACGCACACAATCGTTAATTGGTGGTTTAAATATGCGCAAGGGATATGCAATGTAGTATCATGTAGAGATGTCTGAAATTAGCCGTGTCAACTTGAAGATAGGGTTACACAATGAAAAGGTACAAGATGTATGTGGCAATTTCATGGAACATCGCAAAAAAAGGAGATGCAGCGGTGAGCCTATACAGTGTGCTATGGTACGTCACTCCTCCATTGCAATCATCGTGACATGTTATTTGTATGCCAGTTCTATTAGCCAAGTTTCTTAGGGCCAGTTATTACGAGTTATCCTAAGAAAATAAGCACCTGTGAATATAAGCTCCATGTAATAAGCCAACCAGTTCTTTTCTTGCGTTTTCAGCTTATCTTTGGTATGATCAGTGGAAAGTCTAGATTGCATTATATTTTTTTCATTTTGCTGCCCATATGGAAATTAATTTGACTTGCAAACATCACAAATTGGACCCAGTGCAGTAATTAATATGATAGGAAAACAGACCATCACTATTTGCTCAAAATGCAAATACAAAGATACCATATACTTGGCACAATCTACTTTGGTCAATGTTTTCCATAGAGATCCCATTGCCTAATTTAAACGAAGAACGCATGACCCACACTTAAATGAAGAACAATCATTTACTGAAATTCGATGGTCCAAGTGGCTGGTTATTATCGTATAGCAGCACCAGCTGAAAGCATCATATAGTAGCAGCAGCAACTCATAGCAACTCATCATACAGCAGCAGCAGTCTACAATTCATCATATACCAGCAGCAGCTCATAGCAATTCATCATATAGCAGCAGCAGGAGTAGCTCATAGCAATTCATCATATAGCAGCAGCAGGAGCAGCTCATAGCAATTCATCATATAGCAGCAGCAGGAGCAGCTTGTAGCAACTCATCATATAGCAGCAGCAGCTCATAGCAATTCATCATATAGCAGTAGCAGGAGCAGCTCATAGTAATGCATCATATAGCAGCAGCAGAAGCGGCTCATAGCAATTCATCGTATAGTGGATCAGAATGAAAATTTGGCAAAAAATCAGAGGAGATCCTCACCTTGTTGGATGAGCTCATCCTTCAACAGCACCTCAAGGCCATGGCCTGGGAGGAGGGGAGGGGGAATAAGGTGCCTTCTGCCACAGTGTGGCATCAGCCGTAGTTGTGCAGCGCCCGCCGGAGTAGTGCGTTGGACGAACCACAGTGGAGCAGCTGCTGGAGACCATGAGAATGAGGGGCGGCGCCAGAGGGAGGAGCAGCCAGGGTGATTTGCCCCTACCCGCCGGCCATGTAGCCTAGTTGGACATAGCATCGTCGAGGGCCAGGCCAGATGGGACCAGTGGCGACGGCTCGCTGGAGGAACCCTAGTGCTGCAGGCAGGGGATCAACGTAGAGGGAAAGGGGAGAGGAGATGCAAGCGGGCAGGGCAATGAATGCTTGCGTGTTTGTTTCTACTTGAGGGTCAGGTGTGACACGGGCGTCAGCAGTTGCATTTTGAGTGTAATATAGGCAGACAACAGAGTCATTTCACTATTCCCCTTCCCTTCAATTTTTAGTGAGGTTCTACCCAAAACACCCCCCTCCAAAGCGGAATTAGTTAAGCCCAAGCCCATAACTCAAAAATGACTTCTTTACATCTTTTATGGCTTATTTTGACAATATGCCCTGAAAAGGCGGAATCGAACTGGCCCTTAACCTGCAATTCAATTGTGCGTGCAATGATGAATCACTCGTGCCTGCTATCTGTACATTTAGGCATCATCATACATGGCATAACCTAATACATGTGCATTCCATTGTAGAATCTGGAATATGCAATGTTTATGTTAGTTCATACGTTGCACATGATGTTTAAATGCCCCTTAAATCTGGTCAGCCAAGTGATGGTCTTTAAACCTCCTTCTTTGCTTCTTTTCTTGATATGTAAGATTTTCTCACACATATGTTCAATTGCTTGTTTGCATCAACCAGCCATACTAGGACTGTTTGCTTTGATTACTTGCTGTTCTTGACCTAACACTCTAACAGAGCTTGTCAACGATTTAAACACTAAGGGTTGTTGTAGTGGGGCCTTGTCTAACTCATAGGTGACATAAAGGTTTGGTTGTACACTACAATAGGCTCTCCAAGAGTACTTGGAGATCCAGTTCAAAGGTATGCCTAGTTTTTACATAGTGCAGACATAGTAAATGCTCATTTCATTGTGTGCAAGTGCAAGAGATGCGGCATGTTTCATTATGTGGTGTTGTTTTGTTATAATATCATCCTTTTGTGTTCACAGACTGGAAAGTATGCATATTTATCTTCCAAGGAGACGAGTAACTAGTTTGTGTCACCTTGCAGAGGGGGTGCAATGAAGATAAGATTGAGGATTTCCATGTACAAGATGTTAGGAAGGAGCCTTGCAAGAGAAGTAGGAGCTGCGTTGAGCCTCTTCAACCTGCTAAGGTAAGTCACTATATGCAACTCAACAGTTCAATTCCTTGTTTGTTTCAGGCATAGTTAATTTTCTCTTTTCAATTGCTTTATTTGTCCTCAGTTAATGAGATGCCCAAATAATCATGCCTGATGTTCGGTACTTGTATCACTATTAGTTGACATAATTAAAGGCCTTACCATTTAATTACTCTGCCGAAGTGTGCCCGAAGCTTTGAAGTCTATTAACCAAGTATTATTGCATGAGGCTCACAATCTAGTTTATACTATGCTAATGATTGCATAGTTTTGCCTGCTGTAGTATGTTTGTATGAAACCCTCTGCTGTTCATTATGCTCCCTAAGACTTTAGTTGAGGCACAGAATGGCCAACTGCTTGCTTACTTATACGCAACGTGCTGTCTAAATTTGTAACTTGTCTGTGTTTTCGATTGGGCCCCAACATCATGCTCCTCTGGTGAGCTAAGAGTGATTTCTGTATGCAGGCTGCACAGACTATCTTTTTTATAATTTTTATAATATCACCTGCTTATGCTTCATGACGTGTAACATTTTTTTTGAAAGTGACGTGTAACATTATTGTTAGTCCTGTTTTGCCATGTAGTACAAAATAGTGTCTTGTTCGCTTCACTGTTGTAACTATATTTTTGCCCTAGTCATGTATACTTACAGAAACATTTCAGGATGAAGTGACATCAACACAAAGATCTGCGAGCAGTGCGGCATGGCCGTTACCGAATGATTATGGATTGGAATTGGAATGTGCTGATGTTCTCGAGCCTCAACTAGAGGTGGCAAGACAACGTGTACATGATTGTCAACGTATAATCAACAAGTTGAGACTGGACATGCAGGTATTAGATGCAGGAGTCAAAAAAATGAAACAAGACACTGAGGTAACCATGAAGGAATTGGAGATTTTGCAGACTGAAATTTGTGCTATCTGAATCCGGCCAATCCTATTTTCTGAAGAGATTATAGTTCAAATGGAGTTAAGTTGATGCGCGTCCATGATGTATGAGCTGTATTTGCCCAGTGTATGTAATTTGTTGTTTGTGTATGCTTTATTATCACCTGTGCCGAACCATAATGCCCAGTGGGTATAATCGGCTGTAATTTCTTTATTGTATAGTGTAGGATTATTCTACCTTTCTATGCCTTGATCTCTTTGTTGTATAGTGTATGCTTTTTAGAGGTGATAGTATTGAGTAGGATAATTCTTTGAATATGCTATATTGTTCAAACGGGGGCCAACTCGCCCGACCATGGCCCTTCACAGGCCGTCGGATCCATGGGCCTTCTACGTCTCGTAGGATCCATGGGCCTTCTACGTCTCGTAGGATCCATGGGCCTTGTACGTCTCGTAGGATCCATGGGCCTTCTACGTCTCGTAGGATCCATGGGCCTTCTACGTCTCGTAGGATCCATGGGCCGCCGACTCATTTATGGGTCTTGTACGGGCCTTTAATGGGTCGTAGACGGGCCTTTAATGGAAATCGTACGTTTTATGGGCTGACCATAACAGGCCGTTAATAGGCCGTATTTGGTGATGCTATGAAAATGGCCCAACAGACTAACGGTCCACAAACGGGCCGACTATAACGACGGGCTGAATTTGGCCCACAAGCAGAAAATGACAGTAACGGGCCGTAAGTAACCGAATGCTGCAAATGAGCCCAAGAATAAATGGGCCCTCAGAAGGCCGAAAGTTAACTTGGGCTGGAAACGGCCCAACGGAATAACTGGCCGTTAATGGGTACAAAGTGATACACTGTTCATTACGGGCCAGTTTCACCACGAGCCGTTAATGGGTGTAAAGTAATACACTGTTCACTACAGGCCAGTTTCCGCACGGGCCGCTAATGGGCCAAGAGTTACAAAGGGCCTCATATGGGCTGAAAGACGTCATGGGCTATACATGGGCCAGAAGTGAAAACGGGTTGGAATCATATTGGATGGCCCAGATGATGCTACTGGGCCTAATTCGGATAGGGCGTAACGGACCTTCGGTTAGCGGGCTGTAAATGGGCTATATGCGAACAGGCCGTTAACAGGCTTTCCATGGGCTGGCCCGCCAGCTTTTGACCAAGTAAACGGGCCGGCCTTTTCACATGAATGGGCCACTGTTGGGCCGTGCCACGTGTCGATGTATCATAGGCGCCTTCTGTCCAGTGAGTGGATGACATATGTCCCAACGATGAGCCGACACGTGTTTCCTCTAGCCAATGATGATTTTACACGTGGAAAATCCCCAGTGGTCGGGGCTGTTAACGGGTTATCGGATCCAAAACCCGACCCGATAGCTTAACGGCGTTCCGTTATGGTGGATGCCACGTGTCGGTCACCCTTGACAAAAGCACTTCTGTGACGCGCGATTTATCGTCATGGAAGTGGACACTTCCGTGATGATAATTTTGGTAATGTCATGGAACACTTCTACGACAGCACAGGTATGACTATCTTGATTCTGTCATAAATTTGTCATGGATGTACATGCATGACAAAAAACGCGACCTACTGTGACAAACACGTATCATCATGGAAGTGTATTTTTTTTGTAGTGTGATGGAGATCATGACGGTGCTTTGAAGATGGAGATCAAAGGCACAAGATGATGATGGCCATATCATGTCACATATTTGGATTGCATGTGATGTTTATCTTTTATGCATCTTATTTTGCTTAGTACGGCGGTAGCATTATAATATGATCCCTTACTAAAATTTCAAGGTATAAGTGTTCTACCTGAGTATGCACCATTGCGATAGTTCGTCGTGCTGAGACACCATGTGATGATCGGATGTGATAAGCTCTACGTTCACATACAACGGGTGCAAGACAGTTTTGCACATGCGGAATACTCAGGTTAAACTTGACGAGCCTAGCATGTACAGACATGGCCTCGAAACACCGGAGACCGAAAGGTCGAGCGTGAATCATATAGTAGATATGATCAACATAGAGATGTTCACCATTGAAAACTACTCCATCTCACGTGATGATCGGACATGGTTTAGTTGATTTGGATCACGTGATCATTTAGATGACTCGAGGGATGTCTATCTAAGTGGGAGTTCTTAAGTAATATGATTAATTGAACTTAATTTTTCATGAACTTAGTCCTGATAGTTTTTGCATATCTATGTTGTATATTAATGGCCCGTGCTACCGTTCCCTTGAATTTTAATGTGTTCCTAGAGAAAGCTGGGTTGAAAGATGATGGTAGCAACTACACGGACTGGGTCCGTAACTTGAGGATTATCCTCATTGCTACACAGAAGAATTATGTCCTTGATGCACCGCTAGGTGTGCCCCCCCAGCAACTGCAGACGTTGTGAACGCCTGGCAGTCGCGTGTTGATGACTACTCGATAGTTCAGTGTGCCATGCTTTACGCCTTAGAATCGGGACTTTAAAGATGTTTTGAACTTCATGGGACCATATGAGATGTTCCAGGAGTTGAAGTTAATATTTCTAGGAAATGCACGAGTTGAGAGATATGAAGTCTCCAACAAGTTCTATAGTTGCAAGATGGAGGAGAACAGTTCTGCCAGTGAACACATACTCAGAATGTCTGGGTATCATAACCACTTAACTTAGCTAGGAGTTAATCTTCCAGATGATAGTGTTATTGACAGAGTTCTTCAATCACTCCCACCAAGCTATAAAGGCTTCATGATGAACTATAATATGCAAGGGATGGAGAAGACTATTCCCGAGCTCTTCGCAATGCTCAAAGCTGCGGAGGTAGAAATCAAGAAGGAGCATCAAGTGTTGATGGTTAACAAGACCACTAGTTTCAAGAAAAAGGGCAAAGGAAAGAAGGGGAACTTCAAGAAGAATGGCATGCAAGTTGCCACTACCGGGAAGAAGCCCAAGACTAGACCTAAGCCTAAAACTGAGTGCTTCTACAGCAAAGGAATTGGTCACTGGAAGCGGAACTGCCCCAAGTATTTGGCAGATAAGAAGGATGGCAAAGTGAACAAAGGTATATGTGATATACATGTTATTGATGTGTACCTTACTAATGCTCGTGGTAGTGCCTGGGTATTTGATACCGGTGCGGTTGCTCATATTTGTAACTCGAAATAGGGACTACGGATTAAACAAAGATTAGCTAAGGACGAGGTGACGATGCACGCCGGGAATGGTTCCAAGGCCGATGTGATCGCCGTCGGCACTCTACCTCTACATCTACCTTCAGGATTAGTTTTAGACATGAATAATTGTTATTTGGTGCCAGGGTTGAGCATGAACATTACATCTGGATCTTGTTTAATGTGAGACGGTTATTCATTTAAATTAGAGAATAATGGTTGTTCTATTTATATGAGTAATATATTTTATGGTCATGCACCCTTGAAGAGTGGTCTATTTTTGTTGAATCTCGATCGTGGTGATACACATATTCATAATATTGATGCCAAAATATGCAAAGTTGATAATGAAAGTGCAACATATTTGTGGCACTGTCGTTTAGGTCATATTGGTGTAAAGCGCTTGAAGAAACTCCTGTTGGGAAACATAGCATGCAATTTCAAAAAATTTCCTACGATCATGCAAGATCTATCTAGGAGATGCATAGCAATGAGAGGGGGAGAGTGTGTCCATGTACCCTCGCAGACTAAAAGTGGAAGCGTTAGCTTAACGCGGTTGATGTGGTTGAACGTCTTCTCGATTCAACCGATCAAGCACCGAACGTACGACACCTCCGAGTTCTGCACACGTTTAGCTCGATGACGTCCCTCGAACTCTTGATCCAGTAGAGCATCGAGGAAGTAGATGAGTTCCGTCAGCACGACGGCGTGGTGACGGTGATGATAAAGTTATCCGCGCAGGGCTTCGCCTAAGCACTAGGACAATATTACCGGAGGTGTAAACTGTGGAGGGGCCGCCGCACACGGCTTGGAACAATTGTGTGTCTAGAGGGGCCCCTCCCACGTATACAAAGGAGGGAGAGGGGAGGAGGCCGGCCAAGGCGCGCCCCCAAGTGGGGAGTGTTGGGGAACGTAGCAGAAATTCAAAATTTTCTACGCATCACCAAGATCAATCTATGGATTAACTAGCAACGAGAGAGAGAGGGGAGTGCATCTTCATACCCTTGAAGATCGCGATGCGGAAGCGTTGCAAGAACGCGGTCGGTGGAGTCGTACACGAAGCGATCTAGATCGCGGCCGAATCCGATCTAAGCACCGAACAACGGTGCCTCCGCGTTCAACACACATGCAGCCCGGTGACGTCTCCCGCGCCTTGATCCAGCAAGGGAGAGGGAGAGGTTGCGGAAGACTCTGTCCAGCAGCAGCACGACGGCGTGGTGGTGGTGGAGGAGCGTGGCACTCTAGCAGGGCTTCGCCAAGCACTGTGAGAGACGAGGAGGGAGAGGGGTAGGGCTGCGCCAAGAGAGAGGGAGACTCGTGTCTTCTGCAGCCCCAAAACCCCCACTATTTATAGGAGGAGGGGAGGAGGGTGCGCCCCCTCTAGGGTTCCCACCCCTAGGGGTGGTGGCCAGCCCTAGATTGGATGGAGGGGGGCGCGCCCTAGGGTGGGCCTTAGGCCCATCTACGCCTAGGGTTTTCCCCCTTCCCCCCTTCCCTGCGCCTTGGGCCTCTTGTGGGAGGCGCACCAGCCCACCTAGGGGCTGGTCCCTTCCCACACTTGGCCCATGCAGGCCTCCGGGGTTGGTGGCCCCTCCCAGTAGACCCCCAGAACCCTCCGGTGGTCCCGGTACATTACCGGTGACGCCCGAAACTCTTCCGGTGGCCAAAACCTCACTTCCTATATATTATTCTTTACCTCCGAACCATTCCGGAACTCCTCGTGACGTCCGGGATCTCATCCGGGACTCCAAACAACATTCGGTAACCACGTATATCTATTCCCTATAACCCTAGCGTCATCGAACCTTAAGTGTGTAGACCCTACGGGTTCGGGAACCATGCAGACATGACCGAGACGTTCTCCGGCCAATAACCAACAGCAGGATCTGGATACCCATGTTGGCTCCCACATGTTCCGCGATGATCTCATCGGATGAACCACGATGTCGGGGATTCAATCAATCCCGTATACAATACCCTTTGTCTATCGGCATGTTACTTGCCCGAGATTCGATCGTCGGTATCCCAATACCTCGTTCAATCTTGTTACCGGCAAGTCTCTTTACTCGTTCCGTAACGCATGATCCCGTGGCTAACTCCTTAGTCACATTAAGCTCATTATGATGATGCATTACCGAGTGGGCCCAGAGATACCTCTCCGTCATACGGAGTGACAAATCCCAGTCTCGATTCGTGCCAACCCAACAGACACTTTCGGAGATACCTGTAGTGTACCTTTATAGCCACCCAGTTACGTTGTGATGTTTGGTACACCCAAAGCATTCCTACGGTATCCAGGAAATGCACAATCTCATGGTCTAAGGAAATGATACTTGACATTAGAAAAGCTCTTAGCAAACGAACTACACGATCTTGTGCTATGCTTAGGATTGGGTCTTGTCCATCACATCATTCTCCTAATGATGTGATCACCTTATCAATGACATCCAATGTCCATGGTCAGGAAACCATAACCATCTATTGATCAACGAGCTAGTCAACTAGAGGCTTACTAGGGACATGTTGTGGTCTATGTATTCACACATGTATTACGGTTTCCAGTTAATACAATTATAGCATGAACAATAGACAATTATCATGAACAAGGAAATACAATAATAACCATTTTATTATTGCCTCTAGGGCATATTTCCAACAGTCTCCCACTTGCACTAGAGTCAATAATCTAGTTCACATCACTCTGTGATTGTAATGAATCCAACACCCATGGGGTTTGTTCATATCTCGCTTGTGAGAGAATTTTTTAGTCAACGGGTCTGAACCTTCCAGATCCGTGTGTGCTTTACAAATCTCTATGTCATCTTGTAGATGCAGCTACCACGCACTACTTGGAGCTATTCCAAATAACTGCTCTACTATACGAATCCGGTTTACTACTCAGAGTCATCCGGATTAGTGTCAAAGTTTGCATCGACGTAACCCTTTACGACGAACTCTTTTACCACCTCCATAATCGAGAAAATTCCTTAGTCCACTAGTTACTAAGGATAAGTTCGACTGCTGTCATGTGATCCATTCCTGGATCATTCTTGTACCCCTTGACTGACTCATGGCAAGGCACACTTCAGGTGCGGTACACAGCATAGCATACTGTAGAACCTACGTCTAAAGCATAGGGACGACCTTCGTCCTTTCTCTCTCTTCTGCCGTGGTCAGGTCTTGAGTCTTACTCAATACTCACACCTTGTAACACAGCCAAGAATTCCTTCTTTGCTGATCTATTTTGAACTCCTTCAAAATCTTGTCACGGTATGTATTCATTTGAAAGTACTATTAAGCGTTTCTGATCTATCCTTATAGATCTTGATGCTCAATGTTCAAGTAGCTTAATCTAGGTTTTCCATTGAAAAACACTTTTCAAATAACCTTGTATGCTTTCCAGAAATTCTACATCATTTCTGATCAACAATATGTTAACAACATATACTCAGCAAAAATTCTATAGTGCTCCCACTCACTTCTTTGGAAATACAAGTTTCTCATAAACCCAAAATCTTTGATCATCTCATCAAAGCGTACATTCCAACTCTGAGATGCTTACTCCAATCCTTAGAAGGATTGCTGGATCTTTGCATACTTGTTAGCATCTTTCAGGATTGACAAAACCTTCTGGTTGTACACATACAACCTTTCCTCAAGAAAATCGTCGAGGAAACAATGGTTTTTGACATCCTATCTGCAAGATTTCATAAATAATGCAGTAACTGCTAATATAATTCGAACAGACTCTTAGCATCGCTACGAGTGAGAAAATCTCATCGTAGTCAACTCCTTGAACTTGTCAGAAAACATCTTAACGACAAGTCGAGCTTTCTTAATGGTGACACTTACCATCATTGTCCGTCTTCCTTTTAAAATCCATCTGCACCCAACAGCCTTACGACCATCAAGTAGTTCTTCCAAAGTCTATACTTTGTTTTATACATGGATCCTCTCTCGGATTTTATGGCCTCGAGCCATTCGTCGGAATCTGGGCCCACCATCATTTCTCCATAGCTCATAGGTTCATTGTTGTCTAGCAACATGACTTCCAAGACAGGATTACGTACCACTCTGAAGTAGTACGCATCCTTGTCGTCCTACGAGGTTTGGTAGTGACTTGATCCGAAGTTTCATGATCAATATCATAAGCTTCCACTTCAATTGGTGTAGGTGCCATAGGAACAACTTCTTGTGCCCTGCTAACACTAGTTGAAGTGACGTTACAATAACCTCATCAAGTCTCCACCATCCTCCCACTCAATTCTTTCGAGAGAAACTTTTTCTCGAGAAAGGACCCGTTTCTAGAAACAATCACTTTTGCTTCCAGATCTGAAATAGGAGGTATACCCAACTGTTTTGGGTATTCTATGAAGATGCATTTATCCGCTTTGGGTTCGAGCTTATCAGCCTGAAACTTTTTCACATAAGCGTCGCAGCCCCAAACTTTTAAGAAACGACAGCTTAGGTTTCTCTAAACCATAATTCATACGGTGTCGTCTCAACGGAATTGCGTGGTGCCCTATTTAAAGTGAATGCGGTTGTCTCTAATGCCTAACCCATAAACGATAGTGTAATTCGATAAGAGACATCATGGTATGCACTATATCCAATAGGGTGCAGTTATGATGTTCGGACACACCATCACACTATAGTGTTCCAGGCGGTATTAGTCGTGAAACAATTTCCACAATTTCTTAATTGTGTGCCAAACTCGTAACTCAGATATTCATCTCTGTGATCATATCACAGACATTTTATCCTCTTGTCACGACGATCTTCAACTTCACTCTGAAATTACTTGAACCTTTCAATAATTCAGACTTGTGTTTCATCAAGTAAATATACTCAGCATCTACTCAAATCATCTGTGAAGTAAGAACATAACGATATCCACTGCATGCCTCAGCACTCATTGGACTGCGCACATCAAAATGTATTACTTCAACAAGTTGCTTTCTTGTTCCATCTTACTGAAAACGAGGCCTTTCAGTCATCTTGCCCATGTGGTATGATTTGCATGTCTCAAGTGATTCAAAATCAAGTGAGTCCAAACGATCCATCTGTATGGACTTTCTTCATGCATATATACTAATAGACATGGTTCGCATGTCTCAATCTTTTCAAAAACGAGTGAGTCCAAAGATCCATCAACATGGAGCTTCTTCATGCGTTTTATACCAATATGACTCAAGTGGCAGTGCCACAAGTATGTGGTACTATCATTACTATCTTATATCTTTTTGGCATGAACATGTGTATCACTACGATCGAGATTCAATAAACCATTCATTTTAGGTGCAAGACCATTGAAGGTATTATTCAAATAGACAGAGTAACCATTATTCTCCTTAAATGAATAACCGTATTGCGATAAACATAATCCAATCATGTCTATGCTCAATGCAAACACCAAATAACAATTATTTAGGTTTAACACCAATCTCGATGGTAGAGGGAGCACGCGATGCTTGATCACATCAACCTTGGAAACACTTCCAACACATATCGTCATCTCACCTTTAGCTAGTCTCCGTTTATTCCGTAGCCTTTTATTTCGAGTTACCAACACTTAGCAACCGAACCGGTATCTAATACCCTGGTGCTACTAGGAGTACTAGTAAAGTACACATTAATATAATGTATATCCAATATACTTCTGTCGACCTTGCCTACCTTCTCATCTGCCAAGTATCTAGGGTAGTTCTGCTTCAGTGACCATTCCCCTCATTACAGAAGCACTTAGTCTCGGGTTTGGGTTCAACCTTGGGTTTCTTCACTAGAGCAGCAACTGATTTGCCGTTTCATGAAGTATCCCTTCTTTCCCTTGCCCTTCTTGAAACTAGTGATTTTACTAACCATCAACAATTGATGCTCCTACTTGATTTCTACTTCACGGTGTCAAACATCGCGAGTTACTCAAGGATCATCATGTCTATCCCTGATATGTTATAGTTCATCACGAAGCTCTAATAGCTTGGTGGCAGTGACTATGGAGAACCATCACTATCTCATCTGGAAGATTAACTCCCACTCGATGCAAGCGATTGTAGTATTCAGACAATCTGAGCACATGCTCAACGATTGAGCTTTTCTCCCTTAGTTTGCAGGGTTAAGAAACTTGTCGGAGGTCTCACACCTCTTGACGTGGGCACGAGCCTAAAATCCCAATTTCAGCTCTTGGAACATCTCATATGTTCCGTGACGTTTCAAAATGTCTTCGGTGCCTTAATTCTAAACCGTTTAACATTAAGCACTGAACTATCACGTAGTCATCAAAACGTGTATGTCAGATGTTCGCAACATCCACAGACGACGCTCGAGGTTCAGCACACCGAGCGGTGCATTAAGGACATAAGCCTTCTGCGCAGCAATGAGGACAATCCTCAGTGTACGGACCCAGTCCGCATAATTGCTACTGTCAACTCTTAACTAAATTTTCTCTAGGAACATATCTTAAACTTAGAACTAAAGCGTAAGCTATGACATAATTTGCAAAAACCTTTTGACTATGTTCATGACAATTAAGTTCATCTGATTATTTAATGAACTCCCACTTAGATAGACATACCTCTAGTCATCTAAGTGATACATGATCCGACTCGACTAGACCGTGTCCGATCATCACGTGAGACGGACTAGTAATCAACGGTGAACATCTCCATGTTGATCGTATCTACTATACGACTCATGTTCGACCTTTCGGTCTCTTGTGTTCTGAGGCCATGTCTGTACATGCTAGGCTCGTCAAGTCAACCTAAGTGTTTCGCATGTGTAAATCTGGCTAACACCCGTTGTATGCGAACATTAGAATCTATCACACCCGATCATCACGTGGTGCTTCGAAACAACGAACCTTCGCAACGGTGCACAGTTAGGGGAAACACATCTCTTGAAATTTTAGTGAGGGATCTTCTTATTTATGCCACCGTCGTTCTAAGCAAATAAGATGTAAACATGACAAACATCACATGCAAATCATAAAGTGACATGATATGGCCAAATACATCTTGCGCCTTTTGATCTCCATCTTCGAGGCGCGGCATGATCACCTTCGTCACCGGCATGACACCATGATCTCCATCATCATGATCTCCATCATCGTGTCTTCATGAAGTTGTCTCGCCAACTATTACTTCTACTACTATGGCTAACGGTTAGCAATAAAGTAAAGTAATTACATGGCGTTTTTCATTGACACGCAGGTCATACAATAAATTAAGACAACTCCTATGGCTCCTGCCGGTTGTCATACTCATCGACATGCAAGTCATGATTCCTATTACAAGAACATGATCAATCTCATACATCACATATATATAATTCATCACATCCTTTTGGCCATATCACATCACATAGCATACCCTGCAAAAACAAGTTAGACGTCCTCTAATTGTTGTTGCATGTTTTACGTGGCTGCTATGGGTTTCTAGCAAGAACGTTTCTTACCTACGCAAAAGCCAGAACGGTGATATGCCAATTGCTATTTACCCTTCATAAGGACCCTCTTCATCGAATCCGATCTGACTAAAGTGGGAGAGACAGACACCCGCTAGCCACCTTATGCATCAAGTGCATGTCAGTCGGTGGAACCTGTCTCACGTAAGAGTACGTGTAAGGTCGGTCCGGGCCGCTTCATCCCACAATGCCGGCGAATCAAGATAAGACTAGTAACGGCAAGCAAATTGAACAAATCATCGCCCACAACTACTTTTTGTTCTACTCGTGCATAGAATCTACGCATAGACCTAGCTCGTGATGCCACTATTGGGGAACGTAGCAGAAATTCAAAATTTTCTACGCATCACCAAGATTAATCTATGGATTAACTAGCAACGAGAGAGAGGGGAGTGCATCTTCATACCCTTGAAGATCACGATGTGGAAGTGTTGCAAGAACGCGGTCGGTGGAGTCGTACACGAAGCGATTCAGATCGCGGCTGAATCCGATCTAAGCACCGAACAACGGTGCCTCCGCGTTCAACACACATGCAGCCGGGTGACGTCTCCCGCGCCTTGATCCAGCAAGGGAGAGGGAGAGGTTGGGGAAGACTCCGTCCAGCAGCAGCACGACGGCGTGGTGGTGGTGGAGGAGCGTGGCACTCTAGCAGGGCTTCGCCAAGCACTGCGAGAGACGAAGAGGGAGAGGGGTAGGGCTGCGCCAAGAGAGAGGGAGACTCGTGTCTTCTGCAGCCCCAAAACCCCCACTATTTATAGGAGGAGGGGAGGAGGGTGCGCCCCCTCTAGGTTTCTCACCCCTAGGGGTGGCGGCCAGCCCTAGATTGGATGGAGGGGGGCGCGCCCTACGGTGGGCCTTAGGCCCATCTGCGCCTAGGGTTTTCCCCCATTCCCCCCTTCCCTGCGCCTTGGGCCTCTTGTGGGAGGCGCACCAGCCCACCTAGGGGCTGGTCCCTTCCCACACTTGGCCCACGCAGGCCTCCGGGGTTGGTGGCCCCTCCCAGTAGACCCCCGGAACCCTCCGGTGGTCCCGGTACATTACCGGTGACGCCCGAAGCTCTTCCGGTGGCCAAAACCTCACTTCCTATATATTATTCTTTACCTCCGGACCATTCTGGAACTCCTCGTGACCTCCGGTATCTCATCCGGGACTCCGAACAACATTCAGTAACCACGTATATCTATTCCCTATAGCCCTAGCGTCATCGAACCTTAAGTGTGTAGACCCTACGGGTTCGGGAACCATGCAGACATGACCGAGACGTTCTCCGGCCAATAACCAACAGCGGGATCTGGATACCCATGTTGGCTCCCACATGTTCCACGATGATCTCATCGGATGAACCACGATATCGGGGATTCAATCAATCCCGTATACAATACCCTTTGTCTATCGGCATGTTACTTGCCCGAGATTCGATCGTCGGTATCCCAATACCTCGTTCAATCTTGTTACCGGCAAGTCTCTTTACTCATTCCGTAACGCATGATCCCGTGGCTAACTCCTTAGTCACATTGAGCTCATTATGATGATGCATTACCGAGTGGGCCCAGAGATACCTCTCCGTCATACGGAGTGACAAATCCCGGTCTCGATTCGTGCCAACCCAACAGACACTTTCGGAGATACCTGTAGTGTACCTTTATAGCCACCCAGTTACGTTGTGACGTTTGGTACACCCAAAGCATTCCTACGGTATCCGGGAGTTGCACAATCTCATGGTCTAAGGAAATGATACTTGACATTAGAAAAGCTCTTAGCAAACGAACTACACGATCTTGTGCTATGCTTAGGATTGGGTCTTGTCCATCACATCATTCTCCTAATGATGTGATCACCTTATCAATGACATCCAATGTCCATGGTCAGGAAACCATAACCATCTATTGATCAACGAGCTAGTCAACTAGAGGCTTACTAGGGACGTGTTGTGGTCTATGTATTCACACATGTATTACGGTTTCCAGTTAATACAATTATAGCATGAACAATAGACAATTATCATGAACAAGGAAATACAATAATAACCATTTTATTATTGCCTCTAGGGCATATTTCCAACAGTCTCCCACTTGCACTAGAGTCAATAATCTAGTTCACATCACTCTGTGATTGTAATGAATCCAACACCCATGGGGTTTGTTCATATCTCGCTTGTGAGAGAGGTTTTTAGTCAACGGGTCTGAACCTTCCAGATCCGTGTGTGCTTTACAAATCTCTATGTCATCTTGTAGATGCAGCTACCACGCGCTACTTGGAGCTATTCCAAATAACTGCTCTACTATACGAATCCGGTTTACTACTCAGAGTCATCCGGATTAGTGTCAAAGTTTGCATCGACGTAACCCTTTACGACGAACTCTTTTACCACCTCCATAATCGAGAAAATTCCTTAGTCCACTAGTTACTAAGGATAAGTTCGACTGCTGTCATGTGATCCATTCCTGGATCATTCTTGTACCCCTTGACTGACTCATGGCAAGGCACACTTCAGGTGCGGTACACAGCATAGCATACTGTAGAGCCTACGTCTAAAGCATAGGGACGACCTTCGTCCTTTCTCTCTCTTCTGCCGTGGTCAGGTCTTGAGTCTTACTCAATACTCACACCTTGTAACACAGCCAAGAATTCCTTCTTTGCTGATCTATTTTGAACTCCTTCAAAATCTTGTCACGGTATGTATTCATTTGAAAGTACTATTAAGCGTTTCTGATCTATCCTTATAGATCTTGATGCTCAATGTTCAAGTAGCTTAATCTAGGTTTTCCATTGAAAAACACTTTTCAAATAACCTTGTATGCTTTCCAGAAATTCTACATCATTTCTGATCAACAATATGTTAACAACATATACTCAGCAAAAATTCTATAGTGCTCCCACTCACTTCTTTGGAAATACAAGTTTCTCATAAACCCAAAATCTTTGATCATCTCATCAAAGCGTACATTCCAACTCCGAGATGCTTACTCCAGTCCTTAGAAGGATTGCTGGATCTTTGCATACTTGTTAGCATCTTTCAGGATTGACAAAACCTTCTGGTTGTATCACATACAACCTTTCCCCAAGAAAATCGTCGAGGAAACAATGGTTTTTGACATCCTATCTGCAAGATTTCATAAATAATGCAGTAACTGCTAATATAATTCGAACAGACTCTTAGCATCGCTACGAGTGAGAAAATCTCATCGTAGTCAACTCCTTGAACTTGTCGGAAATCATCTTAACGACAAGTCGAGCTTTCTTAATGGTGACACTTACCATCATTGTCCGTCTTCCTTTTAAAATCCATATGCACCCAACAGCCTTACGACCATCAAGTAGTTCTTCCAAAGTCTATACTTTGTTTTATACATGGATCCTCTCTCGGATTTTATGGCCTCGAGCCATTCGTCGGAATCTGGGCCCACCATCATTTCTCCATAGCTCATAGGTTCATTGTTGTCTAGCAACATGACTTCCAAGACAGGATTACGTACCACTCTGAAGTAGTACGCATCCTTGTTGTCCTACGAGGTTTGGTAGTGACTTGATCCGAAGTTTCATGATCAATATCATAAGCTTCCACTTCAATTGGTGTAGGTGCCATAGGAACAACTTCTTGTGCCCTGCTACACACTAGTTGAAGTGACGTTACAATAACCTCATCAAGTCTCCACCATCCTCCCACTCAATTCTTTCGAGAGAAACTTTTTCTCGAGAAAGGTCCCGTTTCTAGAAACAATCACTTTTGCTTCCAGATCTGAAATAGGAGGTATACCCAACTGTTTTGGGTATTCTATGAAGATGCATTTATCCGCTTTGGGTTCGAGCTTATCAGCCTGAAACTTTTTCACATAAGCGTCGCAGCCCCAAACTTTTAAGAAACGACAGCTTAGGTTTCTCTAAACCATAATTCATACGGTGTCGTCTCAACGGAATTGCGTGGTGCCCTATTTAAAGTGAACGTGGTTGTCTCTAATGCCTAACCCATAAACGATAGTGTAATTCGATAAGAGACATCATGGTATGCACTATATCCAATAGGGTGCAGATATGATGTTCGGACACACCATCACACTATAGTGTTCCAGGCGGTATTAGTCGTGAAACAATTTCCACAATTTCTTAATTGTGTGCCAAACTCGTAACTCAGATATTCATCTCTGTGATCATATCACAGACATTTTATCCACTTGTCACGACGATCTTCAACTTCACTCTGAAATTACTTGAACCTTTCAATAATTCAGACTTGTGTTTCATCAAGTAAATATACTCAGCATCTACTCAAATCATCTGTGAAGTAAGAACATAACGATATCCACTGCATGCCTCAGCACTCATTGGACTGCGCACATCAAAATGTATTCACACATGTATTCACACATGTATTACGGTTTCCAGTTAATACAATTATAGCATGAACAATAGACAATTATCATGAACAAGGAAATACAAATAACCATTTTATTATTGCCTCTAGGGCATATTGCCAACAGGGAGGAGTCCTACTAGGACTCCAAGTCCAATTTGGACCCCCATCCTTTTACCGGAGAGGGAAGGGGGGAAGGAGAGGGAAAAGGAGAAGGAAAGGGGGGCGCCGCCCCTTCCCTAATCTAATTCGGACCCCTCCCTTGTGGGGGGCGCCCCAGCCCCTCGTGGGCTGGTGTGCCTTCCTCCCAAGGCCCATGTGGCCCATATCCTTCCCCGGGGGGTTCCGGTAACTCCGCGGTACTTCGATAATTACCCGGTACACTCCAGAACCATTCCGGTGTCCGAATACTATCGTCCAATATATCAGTTTTTACCTCTCGACCATTTAGAGACTCCTCGGCATGTCCATGATCTCATCCGGGACTCCGAACAATATTCGGTCATCAAATCACATAACTCAAACAATATAAATCGTCATCGAACGTTAAGCGTGCGGACCCTACGGGTTCGAGAACTATGCAGACATGACCGAGACACCTCTCTGGTCAATAACCAATAGCGGAACCTAGATGCTCATATTGGCTCCCACATATTCTACGAAGATCTTTATCAGTCAAACTGTAATGACAACATACGTCATTCCCTTTGTCATCGGTATGTTACTTGCCCGAGATTCGATCGTCGGTATCTTCATACCTAGTTCAATCTCGTTACCGGCACGTCTCTTTACTCGTTCCGTAATGCATCATCCCGTAACTAACTCTTTACTCACATTGCTTGCAAGGCTTATCATGATGTGCATTACCGAGAGGGCCCAGAGATACCTCTCTGATACTCGGAGTGACAAATCCTAATCTCGAACTATGCCAACCCAACAAACACCTTCGGAGACACCTGTAGAGCATCTTTATAATCACCCAGTTACGTTGTGACGTTTGATAGCACACAAAGTGTTCCTCCGGTATTCGGGAGTTGCATAATCTCATAGTCAAAGGAATATGTATAAGTCATGAAGAAAGCAATAGCAATAAAACTGAACGATCAATATGCTAAGCTAACGGATGGGTCATGTCCATCACATCATTCTCCTAATGATGTGATCTCGTTCATCAAATGACAACACATGTCTATGGTTAGGAAACTTAACCATCTTTGATTAACCAGCTAGTCTAGTAGAGGCTTACTAGGGACACTTGTTTTGTCTATGTATCCACACATGTATCAAGTTTCCGGTTAATACAATTCTAGCATGAATAATAAACATTTATCATGATATAAGGAAATATAAAATAACAACTTTATTATTGCCTCTAGGGCATATTTCCTTCAACTCCATGCGGATGAATTTTTGGAATCACTTGATGCTTGCGAACCATGCCTCATGGGCAAGATGACTAAAACTCCATTCTCCGGAACAATGGAGCGAGCTACTGCTTATTGGAAATAATACATGCCGATGTATGCGGTCCAATGAGTGTTGAGGCTCGCGGTGGGAATCGTTATTTTCTGACCTTCACAAATGACTTGAGCAGATATGGGTATATCTACTTAATGAAACTCAAGTCTGAAACATTTGAAAAGTTCAAAGAATTTCAGAGTGAAGTGGAGAATCATCGTAACGAGAAAATAAAGTTTCTACGATCTGATCGCGGAGGCGAATATTTGAGTTACGAGTTTGGCCTTCATTTAAAACAATGTGGAATAGTTTCACAACTCACGCCACCTGGAACACCACAGTGTAATGGTGTGTCCGAACGTCGTAACCGTACTTTATTAGATATGGTGCGATCTATGATGTCTCTTACCGATTTACCACTATCGTTTTGGGGTTATGCATTAGAGACAACTGCATTCACTTTAAATAGGGCACCGTCTAAATCCTTTGAGACGACACCGTATGAACTGTGGTTTGGCAAGAAACCTAAGCTGTCATTTCTTAAAGTTTGGGGTTGCGATGCTTATGTGAAAAAGCTTCAGCCTGATAAGCTCGAACCCAAATTGGAGAAGTGCATCTTCATAGGATACCCAAAAGAGACTGTTATCACAGATCCGAAGGCAATATCATTGTTGCTAAGAATGGATCCTTTCTAGAAAGGAGTTTCTCTCGAAAGAAGTGAGTGGGAGGAAAGTAGAACTTGATGAGGTAATTGTACCTTCTCTCGAATTGGAAAGTAGCTCATCACAGAAAACCGTTCCCGTGTGTAGCATCCCAAATTTTCAATTTGGATGTTATACATAGGTCATCATATGCATATCATATTTTAATTGCATTTTGATTTTGATCCTAGAAATATTAAGCAACTCAAGGACCCAAGGAGAGAGTTGGAGATTTCACAAATTTTCATATTTGATTTTTCTCAAATTTGAAAAGAGGATCAATTTGATTTTACCATTTTTCTCTCTGTTTATTTCCGATAATAAAAATAAATGAGAGGATTTAAAATGACTTCTCCAAATAAAAGGAATATTGGAGAAGAAATTTTAAAATCAAATTATTATTTTATTTTATTTTTATTTGCTATTTTATTTGAATTAGCAAAATATGTATTTTTGAAAAAATTGCATTTTTAGGCCAAAAAAATGTTCACTTTGTTCTAAATATTTTATTTGGACGGTGAAAATTGTTTTTGGCATTTTTAGAAAAAAATTGTATATTTATTTAGAATATTTTTCTTTCGGGCGGAATTTATTTTAAAAAAACTTCCCGCCCGACTGGGCCGAAGGCCCAGCCGAGCAGGCCGGCCCACTCCCGCGTCGCCTTCCTCCCGCGCGGGGAGACCGAGCCGCCGCCGCCGCCCGAGTCCGGCCGGGGCACGACTCCCGGTCCGACCCGGCGCCCCCTTCCCCAAGCCGCGCCGCCCCCCGGCCTTTATAACACTGCCCCGCCGCCGCCCCCTCTCCACCCCGTCCAGAGCCGCCGCTAACCACCGCTGCCACCGCGCCATCTCGCCAGATCCCCCCGTCGTCGCCGCCGGCGATTTCTTTCAGTTAACCGATAAAAAACCGATCCGGTTTTTCCCTCAGTTTTCTCCGGTTTAGTTTTTTTAGGGTTTTTCTCTCGGTTTTTCGTTCGGTTCTAATTAGCGGACGTTCGTCCGTTAATCCGCGGTAGCGAACATTTTCGTTCGTTAGGGTTTCATAGCGAATGTTAGTTCGTTAGGTTTTTTTTGTATTTTCGGTCAGGGACCTATTCGCGATTATTTTTATCATAGATTAGTCCCCGATCTTTAAACCCTCGCAACTTTTTGCTCGTTTATCCAAATCTAGTGAAACCAACGCCAAAATCTTCGTCTCGGACCCCTCTTTCCAGATAATCAAGTTGAACATGATTTTGATAATTTAAAATTTGGTTTCAAGCAGATTTGAATTTGAACTTCTTTTGATCGTATTTTGAGTTTCGTAGCTCCGATTTGATTGATTCTTCTTGCAAATCGAAGCTCTTCAGTTGAACTTTCAGTTTGAATCTTTTCATCTGAGTTTTAGCCTTGCATCTATTGCTTGTATGCTTATGTATGCTATTGTTTGTTTATGATAGAGTTTCCGGAGTGCGAAGCGTGCTACTACGAGTCACTAGGGTTTTCAGATCGTCAGCAAGGCAAGTAACACTTTGATCATATCCCTTTATTACCCAGTTTTTATGCATTAGTTTCAATCCTCAAACATTGCATGTGTAGGATATGATTAACATGTGGGTATTGGGAAGTAGTTGATGAGGTAGAACCTATTGTCTTTTATTCAAACCTTGGGAGTTACTTCTACGTTATGCTCATACTGCTATACTATGCTCGTAGACGTGGTTTGGTTTGAGTGATCCATGACAGATGTGCAAATTATTAATAAATGGTTAACTTAAGGTGGCTATTTTAATACACATTTGGGTGGATTGGTTGAGGCACCCTGGAGCACCCAGTGGTTGTCTCGGCACCTGGAGCAATCTAGCGATGTCCTAGGATATCCCGGAGTACCCGTGAGATCATCCTATGGTTCGCCACCCACGCTCAAAGGGATCATGAGATTATTCATGCTAGAAACTTCCGTGTGTAGCCACAAGCCATTATGGGCTCTGGCATAGTTGAGTAAGTTGTGGGAAAATTTTCCATGATGGGCTAGCAGATGTAGGGGATTGTAGGTGTACCAGCCTATCTATTGGTTAAGGGGACCTCTTCGGAAAGACTGTGTCTCGGTCATCCGTTTCTCAAACATCATGTAGTGCGAGAAAATTCAACGGAGGAGATCGAGTCTTGTGGGGAAAAGTGCGCAAACCTCTGCAGAGTGTATAAACTAATCATGGTTAGCCGTGTCCCCGGTTATGGACATCTTGAGTATCTGGTACTTGAATTATTGATTTGATCTCATCACTTTACTTAATTAATTTTGTTGGGTTATAATTATTATTTTGGGATTGAGTTCGAGGAACCTTCTCAATGTTTTCAACCAACTTGATAGTTAAATAAAATATATTCCTTTGTAGTAGGAAAAAAATTGGCTTTACGCAAAAATGATAACCATAGAGCCTCCACCAGCCATATTTGCATATAGTTATAGCTATTCCTTGTTCATTGCTCTATACTGTTATTTTGCCAGCATATTCCATGTGCTGACCCATTTCGGGCTGCAACGTATTATGTTGCGGATTTTTCAGACGAAGAGTAAGGTGCGCTAGGTCGTTGTCGTGCACTCAGCTATGCCGTTGGAGTTGATGGACTCATTTATCCTCGATGCTTCCGCAGTTATCTTATTTAGATGGCCTTCAGCCTTATTATTGTAATAAGTACTCTTTTGATTTATTTCGATGTAATAAGTGTGTGATTGCACTTTGTTATAGATCCTCGAGTACTCTGTGTGTCAGCATTACCGATCCAGGGATGACACTTATACACGGAGATTTCACCGTCTGAGGTCAGATCGCTACAAGATGGTATCAGAGCACACGCTGACTGTAGGACGCGACCACTAAGATAAGCCATAGGTCACTCTTCACTACACATTTCTGACTCTCCTCCATTTTATACTCTATAGATGGCAGACCCAAGGAACAAGTTTGCTCAACCGGATGAAGACACACCTTTTGGACAACACTTGAAGGAAGCCACTAGGTACCTGAACATCGGAATACCAAGCTTCACCATAACTGCGGAAGGACATTCGCTTGTGGAGCGTTGGAAAAGAAAACTCTATGGGCTCAGTAACTGCGGAAGCCACTAGGTACCTGAACATCGGAATACCAAGCTTCAGCCTTCAGCCAAGCTACACCGCCACTTTACCAGAAGAGGAGCGCTGGATGATTCGAGTTCATGTTCCCAGAAGGACATTCGCGCCAGTTACTGAGCCCATAGAGTTTTCTTTTGATTCACCAACCTAGAGTCTAGGAAAGAGCATGGCAGCCCACATTGCCATGGGACGCATCGGCGAAGTTTACAACAAGGATCTTAAGGACACCATCTACCAGATATGTGGGCGCCGAGATGAGCAATGGGAGATGATTAGCACCAGGAGGGACAAGTCCATTACAGCCTACAGCCAAGAGTTAAACCAGCACATTCGTCGTCAGGAGAACCAAATGTGTGCCAGCATGCTCAATCTGAAGAAGGTGATGACCATGAACATGGAGTTTGAAGAGGAACTCAAGTCTACACGTGATGGATATGAGGAGGAAATTGTAGTATTATTGGAGAAGAATGAAGACCTGAAGAAGAAGCTAGGAATATTCATGGGAGATCCCGCGCTCGAGGAGGACATCCGTTCTGAAGACTACATCATCATCGATGACACCGACTCCGACCCCGATAGTAGTGATGATGATTACGAAGACGAAGCTGGAGCGGATATCATGGAGTCTTCCACCGATCAAAATTTCTAGACGACCACCATATTATCAGTAGTATTACCCCATGTATATAGTAATAGCCTGAGTATTTTGTAACGGTAGTTTAGATCATTTGCATGCCCTTGTTTGAATTGAGTGGTGTGAAATGAATGTGTTTGTCTCATGTGCATATGGGTAGTGATTTTCCCCTTAGACCTCACTCTATTCAAATCTCTCCCCTCTAAACCCATCAGATGCCTCCGAGATGTGACCCCGGATTTGTCTTCCCACCGGAGCTCACTCAGTTGATCCAACAACAAAATGCCTTGATGCAGTTGCTAGTCCAGAACCAAGGCAACAACAACAACAACCCACCGCCACCACCTCAAGTTGACAACTTAGCCCGTTTTCTGAGGTTGAATCCGCCGGTGTTTTCCAGTAGCACCGAGCCGATTGTTGCTGATGACTGGCTTCGCATGATTGGAAGGGAGCTAACCACCGCAGGTTGCACAGATGCTGAGAAGGCGCGCTTTGCCGCACATCAACTGGATGGACCCGCAGCCTCATGGTGGGAGAATTACACCGCCACTTTCCCCATAGCCAATGTCACTTGGGATCAGTTTCAGCAAGCATTCCGCACCGCACATGTCTCAACTGGAGCAATGAGCATGAAGAAGCATGAGTTTCGCAACTTACGCCAGGGAAATCGTACTGTGGGACAGTACATGGATGAGTTCAGCAAGTTAGCTCGTTATGCCCCAGATGATGTGGCCACAGATGCCGCGAAGCAGGAGAAGTTTATGGAAGGGCTAAATGATGAGTTGAGTATGCAGTTGATGGTAGCAACATTTTATAACTACAAGGAGTTGGTAGACAGGGCTCTTATGATTGAAGGGAAACAACAGCAAATAGAGAGTCGCAAAAGGAAGTATGGACAAGGGAAGTATAATTCAGGAGCTCAGCAGAAGCCTCGTTTTACCCCGAACTCGGGAGGACACACCTGTCGGTTCAATATCCAGCGTCGTAGTAGGGGTCCTAAGCTAGGCGTCTTGGAGCGATGGTAACATGGACACGGGATTTTACCCAGCTTCGGGCTCTCTCGAAGAGATAATACCCTACATGCTGCTTTTGATTGTATTCATACGGGGTGTAGTACAGAGTACATGTATCTACCACGAGATTGTAGTAATGAATATGAGATTGTCTATTGACTAGCCTGGCCTCGGTTTATATAACACACCAGAGGCCTAGGGTTTAGGAGAGTCCTCGTCTTGGGCGCCAAGTCTTGTGGTATCTCCCTTATATGCGGCATGGGCTGCCCGAAGTGGCCCATGAGTGAACCGCCATGGGGGTCCTCGGCCCGATCCAGCTAGTCAGGAGGCGACATGGTGAGTACCCCCTAGTCCAGGACACCGTCAGTTGCCCCCTGAACCAGTCTTAAAGTTGAGGACGCTCCTCGATTCTTCCGAACTGTTCTTCATCTTCAGTCGCCGGTCTTGAAAACTGGTTCAACAAATCTTCTCATCTTTGATCTTGAGGATCGCCGAAGTGAATCCGAAGAGTTTACATGCCGGGTATCTGAGGAGCCCCTTTAAGTTTTCGGCCTTTATCAATGCCTTGTTATTTTAATGCCACACCTCAGGTTTGAAGTGTTTGTCATGTGGCAGTGTCCTCTTGCATCCGAGCTCCAACGCCGGACTGCATTCGAGGTATCTTTTGCAGCCGAGCACCAATGTCGGACGCTTCCGAGCTCCAATGCCGGAATGTATTCGAAGAGTCTTGTTACGGCCGAGCTCCAATTCCAGACTGCATCCGAGCTCCAACGTCGGACTATGTCCAAGCTCCAACGCCAGACTGTATCCGAGCTCCAACATCAGACTATGTCCAAGCTCTAACGCCAGACTGTATCCGGGCTCCAACGTCGGACTATATCCGAGGTGTCATAGATCACCTTCGTTCAAAAAGGTTGAAGGAATTTAGCCAAGCTTAATGCCAGAGATGCCCTCTGTGGAGCCAGGCACTTGCATCCGAGCTTTATGCCGGACTGCTTCCGAGATGACGCACCACCTCGGGCTTGGGCCGATTGTTTGCGGATTTTATTTCTGATTGATGAAATTTATTTACTGACGAGATATGTAGCCAGTAGCCCTCAAGGTGTGTGTCGGCCTAAAATTCCGAGATGCACTTTAGAGGAGATAATGATCGGCGGACAGGCCCTTGAGAGAGGGTTTTGAGAAGTCGCCGTAATATACTAGCTTGATGCTAGATAGGTCCAGATGGTACCTATTGTTGTCCGAAAACGCGTTTGCGCATAGTTCGGTCAAGCCGAACACTGAGCACTTTGAATTTTATGCATTGAATAGGCAATGCAGTAGCCCGCGAAACACTGGTTGGGTGGCAACATCAGATCAGGGGATCGATGTACCCCTTTAATATTTGTAAACGATAAGCAAGAGCCCAGTAGCCCTCGAGCCTTAATGTGGGCACGGGTGGCCGAATTAAGGATCGATATCCAGAGTAAAATCACAAAGTATGTGTAATAATTCTATGTATCCAAGTACTCTACATCATTAATGCTCGGATCCGCGTTGTACAAAACTTTGTTGACCGACCATCGGCTTCAACCTCCTCGGCCAGCAGCCGAGGAGTGTTTGTCCTACTTTATAAAGCCTTTATGAGGGCAAAGATTTACGGCAAACAAGGCAATCTGGCCATACGGTTTTATAAACAAAGGTACGCGGAGAGATATGTTATATTAATTTTTAACGTAAGAAACATCTTCCAAAGAAAATAGACCCACTATCGGTTGCTTTCCTTGGGTTGTCATGCTAAGCATGATCATGAAACCTCAGCTCCGATCAATGTGGGAGCAAAATATCGAAGATTTAGTTTCGGGAAAGTTCCCGAACTATGTGGTCTTTAGCGAACCTAAATTTTCACTTCCGTCGTTGCCGACCAATTATATCCTTTAAGATTGCTAGCTTTCGGCTTCACCCAGTCTGAGGTACTAACTCGGATGACCCGGCATTAACAATCACAGCGGTGCTCCCTTTACCGCCTACCCGAACAATCGGGAACGTAGGGGTAAGCACAGGAGCCAGGCAACCCAGGTTGACCAAAATCTTAAGTCAAATTGATGCATATTTATGGCTTTATAACAATAATTATGGAAGGCAACGTTCGTATATTGAATACAAACGCGAAGGATATGCTTATTTTGACTCTGTTGCGACCGTTTATCATTTGAAAGTGGCCCATCGTCGGCTTCCACCCCTTTGTAGGTGCTACGCAGGGTGTTTCCGCAATAACAAAGCAACCCTTAGCCGATGTCTCGGTGCCCGAAGGCGGTTGTGTTAGCGGAAACGAGGCAATCAGATATCCGGGCTTTATAAGTTTCACTTAGTCATAGGAGCTTAAAGTTGGGAGGCCAGCTACTAGCCCCCGGGTAGTGTTCGGCGACAACCAAGGTCAAGCCGTTACCACTTCGGCCAATGTTATGAACGGCCCACCGTTTAACATGGGGTGACCTCCATCGATGTTATAATTTAACATAGTCATCGGATCGCTGGCCAGTTTACGCTTATTGTGACAGTCAGTTTTCGGCTTTCTCCACTGAGGCGCTTAACCATTAGAGATGGAAGCACAATCGCAGTGGTTCTGCCCTTCAAACCTAGCCGAACAAAGCGGATGGTAGGAGGCAAGCACAGGAGCTGGGCAACCCAACTATTGACCGAAGACACAATTCGAAACCAATGCATATATAGCAATATCCGAGAATGTTTTTGCCGAATCTCTAAAGGTGTCCGGTGTTGCACTGCGAGACTTATGCGGGAAACACACACATAGTTTAAAAGTGCCATAGGCTTGGAAAACCAAAAAAATTCAGTAAAAACTTGACGTCCGAACTAGATCAAGTGTTCGGTGCCAATCCGAAAATTGGTCTTGGAAAGGAAAAAAATTGTGCTTCTGTCGTGCTTTAACATGACACATCCTATCTCAAGACTTCAAGCGGGTCAACCTGCGGCTTCAACCTCCTGTCCTGAAGGCGGAGTGCTTCTCGTTAGGCCAGTTTAGCAAACTAAACTCTAGCGGCTTTAAGAGAGAAATTAGGCTCCCCGGCTATTGACCACACACTCGCGTCGAAAAAAGGAGTGATAGAAAAAGACTTTGCAAGGACTAAGAAGAAGAACACTTATTATAAAACAGCCACATAAATTTAAGAGCCCCCAAGTGACTTGGGTAAAAGAATTTTATGTATAACGATTGTATGTACCGAAGTACTTATATCATATCTGTGTTCAACCGAACTTTAAACGCGTCTTAACCTACCGTCGGCTTCTCCGTCTTCGGTCAAGGGCCGAAAAGTGTTATGTACTCCACCTGTCGAGAACATCGACGGTGTTTCCGATAACCAGGCAATCAGGCCATAAGGCTGTAACAGACAAAGCGCACTCAGGGAACTTATGCTATATTACTGACAAAGTGTAAGAAGCATCTTCGAAGAAAATAGTACCCCCACCGATACCTTTCTTCGGTTGCTCATTGTTACTATGAGACTTGTGCAATAGATTTTTGTACTCATGAGTTCCGTTGTGTGCCGACCATGATTGAAAACAATAAGAGCGCTAGCTTTCGGCTTCACCCAGTCTGAGGTCCGAGCTCGGATGACCCGATCGTGACAATCGCAGAGGTGCTCCCTTTACTCCCTAGCCGAACAATCAGGAACGTAGGGGTAAACATAGGAGCAAGGCAACCCAGCTTGCAGAACACTTAAGTCAACATGGTGCATATTATGGCGTAATACACGAACAAGGAACGAAGCCATACAAGTATAATCAAATGCAAGAGGAAAGGCTTCATAAAGGAAGCCCCCAAGTAAACGGGGTATTTGAATTTGTGTGTCACAAACAAAGTTTTGACAAGGAAGTTTTTTACAAACAACTTTTTGCCAAAAAAATATAATGCTTGGTTGAACCGAACAAAATTTAAAACTAAAAGTTTTTTAGCATGAAAGCGACTTAGCTGTTTAATGTGCTCGGTGTTGATGACGCGATTCGGGCTTGTGGTGGGACGAAGATGCCCATTGATCTGTGACAGATCCGACAAGGTTCGCAGTCCTCGGCAGGGCCGAGGTCCCAGCCCCCAAGCCCGAGGTGTCCGAGCAAGGAGTTCGGCACTCCGGAGTAGTGACACGGCTCGGCCGATGTGGTAAAGCGAAGCCCCCAGTCTAGCCGAGCTGGCGGAATTGGTCGGCAAGGTGATAATGAAGCCCCCACGCCAGTCGACCTGTTCGGCATGGTGGGCGTCAGTTTGATGAAGCGACAATGTTGCGCGGCCGATGTGGCGAGATGAAGTTATCGGTCCAGTTAACATGGTGAAGCTGTGATCGGCGGATGCCGAAGTCTCATGCAGGTCGGCTGGTAATGCCGAAGTGACCGCGTAACGCAGTCAAAATTGATTACCTGCACACATAAACTAGTGCAAGCAAAAAACATTGAAAGAAAAAATTGTATAATTAATATATGCAAAGCGAATCATGAGGTAAGTTTGGCCTATGCGCCGGGGTTGGTTCGATGGAGTGGCAGCACGGACCCATTGATGCAGGTTGGAATGCGCGGGGTGACAACATCGGCCTGGTATGATCCGAACTCATTGACCGACAATGTCGGTCGGTGCGGTGGCTGTCGGGCTAACCCGCATGTAGCAATTGTTGTGAAAGAGACGCCCCCGGTCTGTCCGAGGAGACAAAGTAGGTCGGCAGGGTGACGCTGAAGTCCCGTGTGACGCCTCCGAAGTTGATTACGGGGAGAAAAGGTTGACCCAATTGGGCGATGACACTATCTGGCTGACACTGGCATCGGCTTGCCCAACATAACACGGCCGTAGCTGATTATCCTGCATACACAAAGTAGCGGAAGACAAAGAGAGAAAATGGTATAAAATAAGTAATTTGAGAAACATGGTCTGAGCGCCAAATTCAGTTTGACGACATGATAGCGGTGACCACGCCATGATGTGTGAATTCGTCCGGAAGACCGAGTTGTCGACTAGAGCGATGACGACAGCCTGGAACGCTCCGGATGGCGACCATAGTGATTTTATTTGGATAGCGGGTGAAGCGACTGCGGGTTCATAACGTGCCACAGTGCGTGGCCGAACAATCTGTTGTATCATGGACATGGAAACAGCCAGGTTGCGTACGCGGCACCTAGAAAGTAAAAAAGCTAACATGGAGCTTTACGCACATTAGTATAGCTTAGCCATGATGCAGTGTCAATTGAATAATTAGTGCACGCATGCCTAGACAAGAAGTACTAGTAGCGAACAACCTTGGTATAATTTAAATTTAAAGTAAAAAATTAGAGGATCTCCCTGATGGATGACGCCGAGCAGGGATCTTCTCGGCTCTGCGGGCAGTGTGCCCACACAAGTACTTCTAGTACTACTCATCGGCTGTCACTGTCATCAGATGAAATAGTGCACGGATGCCACAGTCCGGACCCCTGTCGTAGTCTGAGCGCCGAGGTCGGCTCGATGGCGTGACGATGTTGTGGCACGGCGATGTCGATACAGGTCAGTCGGCCTAGGTCATGATGAGATGCTGGCCAGATCGATAGCACGTACAAGCATCGGTAGAATATCTCTGCAAAAATAGTGCAGTGCAAACCGACGGAAAAATATTTTGCGTTGTAAACGGATAGCTAGGAAAAATAAAGCCTTGATGGCGATAATCGTGGAGGATCGCAGAAAATAAAGAGAAGAGATCCGTACTGAACTCGTACCAATAGAATTAGATTACTTAGACCTTTGCACTAGTTGGGCCACTAGTACTAAGTACTAGGATGATCTTGGCATGAAGTAGTACTTGTAGAAATTCTAGTGTTTCCACTAGATCACGGTGACCGCGCTGCAAAAACAGTACACTCAATTCCCATTAGTTCTTTGGTCTCCTCAAGTTCAATTGGTAGTAGGCACTCGCGACTGTGTGGACACCGGATTAGAAAAAAGGAAAAAGAGGAGGAACAGAAACTGCCGGGTGCCAGCTGCATGGCAGGATTGCAAGTTGGACCCGGTGTACTGTTCCATGCAGTACTACTGCGCGTGCATCATCCTCTCGGCTGGAATGCCAATGGTCAGATCGCCAGATATTTTGTTTTTGTACTAACCTAGATCGAGGCCTGATTATAGGCTATTGACTGCACGCTAGCGCTTCTCGGATTGGACATACTATCCGGCGGCGGACAGGGCTGCCGCCGCATAGATTTTCCTCAATCCCGATCTGCGTACAAACAAAGTAGCACAACGCAACAATGATTTTGCCAAAGAGATAATTTACACGAAACAAATCTTTACTAAAAAATATCACCTGATCATCCCATCAATCCGTGATGATCACCCAGCAGGCTCTCAATGAAAGCACCAATGTCGGTTCAATATCCGGCGTATCTCGTAGTAGGGGTCCTAAGCTAGGCGTCTTACAGCGATGGTAACATGGACACGGGATTTTACCCAACTTCGGGATCTCTTGAAGAGATAATACCCTACATGCTACTTTTGATTGTATTCATATGGGGTGTAGTACAGAGTACATGTATCTACCACGAGATTGTAGTAATGAATATGAGATTGTCTATTGACTAGCCTGGCCTCGGTTTATATAACACACCAGAGGCCTAGGGTTTAGGAGAGTCCTCGTCTTGGGCGCCAAGTCTTGTGATATCTCCCTTGTATACGGCATGGGCTGCCCGAAGTGGCCCATGAGTGAACCGCCATGGGGGTCCTCGGCCCGATCCAGCTAGTCGGGAGGCAACATGGTGAGTACCCCCTAGTCCAGGACACCGTCAACACCCATCATAACCATGGAGGCCACACTCACAATGGAGGAAGTTCACATAACCATAGTGGCCCTAAGAATGGGAATGGAAATGGAAGAAGCAGAAGCCAGAACCGTTCCTACCCCACTACACCCGCCAAGAAGGATCTAAGTCACATTACTTGTTTCAAGTGCGGGAAGACTGGACACTATGCCACCGAATTTCCTGAAGCAAAGAATGGAAGCAATGGAAGTTCTGGGAAGAAGCCCAACCCTTTCAACATAGGACAGGTGAACCACGTTAACGTGGAGGAGGTTGAAGAACAGCCAGATGCAGTTATCGGTAAGTTTTTGATTAAGTCATTTACTGCAATCGTTCTTTTTGATACTGGTGCATCGCATTCATACATATCAAGGGGATTTGTGGATAAGTATAAGTTGCCCACCAAAGTTCTTAAGACACCTATGTTGGTAAGCTCGCCAGGAGCGGAGTATATGGCAAGCAGAGGATGTTTTCAGATGCCATTGACCATAGGTAGGCATGTTTTCCCCTCATATCTAATAATTTTGGAGTCACAAGGATTGGATGTGATATTAGGCATGGATTGGCTATCTTTGTATGGAGGAAACATCGACTACGCTAGTAAGTCAATTTTGCTCACCACCCCAGAGGGTAAACGGATCAAGTATGTGTCCCGACATGCGCCGAAGAGGTCCCAAGTGAATTCCCTCTCGGGAGTTGTTCAGGAGGAAGTGCCTGTTGTGAAGGATTACCCGGATGTATTTCCAGAGGAATTACCAGGCATGCCGCCAGACCGAGACATAGAATTTTTAATAGAGATATTGCCAGGCACCAGACCAATATTGAAGAGACCGTATCGGATGCCCACAAATGATCTGGACGAAATTAAGAAGCAATTAAGGAGTTATTGGAGAAAGGTTATATTCGACCAAGTTCATCACCGTAGGGAGCCCCAGGACTGTTAGTTGAGAAGAAGGATGGATCTTTGAGAACGGTTGTTGATTATCGTGCATTGAATGAAGTGACGATCAACAACAAGTACCCACTACCGATGATCAACGATTTGTTTGACCAGCTACAAGGAGCTAAAGTATTCTCCAAGATCGATCTACGATCAGGATACCACCAGCTGAAGATTCGAGAACAGGATATACCCAAGACAGCTTTTACCACAAGGTACGGGCTATATGAGTACACGGTTATGTCATTTGGATTGACTAATGCCCCTGCCTATTTCATGAGTATGATGAACAAAGTATTCATGGAGTTCTTGGACAAGTTTGTTGTGGTGTTCATTGATGACATATTGGTATACTCGAAGAATGAAGAGGAGCACAAGGAGCATTTCCGTTTAGTTCTCGAGAAGCTCAGGGAACATCAGCTATATGCCAAGTTCAGCAAATGTGAGTTCTGGTTGAAGGAAGTTGGATTTCTTGGACATGTTATATCAGGAGAAGGTATAGTAGTAGATCCTACCAAGGTTCAGTCAGTCACTGAGTGGTTGGCATCCACCTCAGTTGGAGAGATCCGCAGTTTTCTGGGACTCGCAAGATATTATAGGAGGTTCATCAAGAATTTTTCCAAAATTGCGAAGCCCATGACGTTAGGCCAGTTTCCAGGAGTTGAAGAAGCGGTTAGTCACAGCCCCAGTCCTAATTCTGCCAGACATACGCAAGGATTTCCAGGTGTATTGTGATGCCTCTCGCCTAGGACTTGGAGGGGTACTTATGCAAGACGGAAGAGTTGTTTCATATGCCTCACGTCAGCTTCGACCTCATGAGTTGAATTATGCCACACATGATTTGGAGTTAGCAGCCGTGGTGCATCCGCTTAAGACCTGGAGACATTTTCTTATTGGAAACCGTTGTGATGTGTACATCGCATAAGAGTTTGAAGTACATTTTCATGCAGAAGGAGCTAAATCTCAGGCAAAGGAGATAGTTGGAGCTCATTAAAGATTATGATATGAAGTTGCATTATCATCCAGGAAAGGCCAACGTCGTAGCAGACGCTTTGAGCCGGAAGAGTTATGTCAATACCCTCGTAGGCGGAGGATTACCGCAGGAGTTAGTTGACGATCTCAAGGAGCTTTGTTTCGAGATAGTTCCAAGAGGTTTTGTTGCAACAATGGAGGTTCAGTCTACCTTATTAGGAAAGATTCGAGAAGCTCAAAAGGACGACAAGGAAATTGATGAGATAAAGGAGAAGATGAGCAAGGGAAAAGCCAATGGTTTTCGTGAGGATGTGCACGAAACCTTATGGTTTGAGGATCATGTATATGTACCCAATAATGCAGAGATCAGGAAGTTAATACTTCAGGAGGCCCATGACTCGCCATACTCGATTCACCCTGGAAACAGCAAGATGTATTTGTATTTGAAGGAAGTTTCTGGTGGATAGGTATGAAGAAGGATATTGCCGAGTATGTAGCCGTATGTAGCCGTATGTGATGTATGTCAGAGAGTTAAAGAAGAACATCAGAAGCCGGCAGGATTACTGCAGCCTATGACGATACCCGAATGGAAGTGGGACAAGCTTGGAATGGATTTTATCAAAGGATTACCCAGGACCCGATCAGGATATGACTCTATCTGGGTAGTAGTTAATCGCTTGACTAAAGTGGCTCACTTTATCCCAGTGAAAACCACCTACACGAGTGCGAAGTTGGCTAAGATATATATGACCAGGATCGTATGTCTGCACGGAGTTCCGAGGACCATCGTATCAGATAGAGGAACACAGTTTACTTCGAAGTTTTGGAATCAGTTGCACCAGACTTTGGGTACCAGGCTAGAATTTAGTACAGCCTTTCATCCGCAGATAGATGGACAGACCGAGGGAGTCAATCAGATTCTGGAGGACATGTTGAGAGCCTGTGCACTAGATTATGGATCCGGTTGGGATGATAATTTACCTTACACAGAGTTCTCATACAACAACAGTTATTAGGCTAGTTTGAAGATGGCACCTTTCGAAGCTTTGTATGGAAGGAGGTGCAGGACACTGTTAATGTGGGATGAAGTTGGAGATCGTCAGTTGTTTGGACCAGATTTAATCAAGGAATCAGAAGAGAAGGTTAAGTTGATTCGGGATAGACTGAAGATAGCTCAGTCCAGGCAGAAGATTTATGCGGACACCAAATGCAAGGAGGTAGTCTATGAAATTGGAGACAGAGCATATCTTCATGTGTCACATCTGCGAGGAGTTAAACGATTTGGAGTTAAGGGAAAGTTAGCCCTGAGATTTGTAGGACCATATTGAGTTTTGGAACGTATGGGAGAGGTGGCCTACAAGTTGGAGTTACCCGAAGGATTGTCAGGAGTTCATAATGTGTTTCACGTTTCCCAGTTGAAGAAGTGCCATGCTGAGATGGCCGATATTCCTCTAAGAGATACAGTGCCCCTGGAAGCAATTCAGTTGGATAGTGACCTAACCTACGAGGAGAAACCCGTCAGGATTCTCGAGTTTGCCAGCCGAGTTACATGCAGCAAGGTTATCAAGTTTTGCAAAGTTCAGTGGAGCCACCATACCAAGGATGAAGCCACCTGGGAGCGAGAAGAAGACCTATGGAAAGACCACCCGCACCTATTTTCTAGCCAACCCGAATCTCGAGGGTGAGATTCATCTTAAGGGGGGTTGGTTTGTAACATCCCAAATTTTCAATTTGGATGTTATACATAGGTCATCATATGCAAGTCATATTTTATTTGCATTTTGATTTTGATCCTAGAAATCTTAAGCAACTCAAGGACCCAAGGAGAGAGTTGGAGATTTCACAAATTTTCATATTTGATTTTTCTCAAATTTGAAAAGAGGATCAATTTGATTTTACTATTTTTCTCTCTGTTTATTTCCGATAATAGAAATAAATGAGAGGAGATAAAATGACTTCTCCAAATAAAAGGAATATTGGAGAAGAAATTTTAAAATCAAATTATTTTTTTATTTGCTATTTTATTTGAATTAGCAAAATATGCATTTCTGAAAAATTGCATTTTTAGGCCAGAAAAATGTTCACTTTGTTCTAAATATTTTATTTGGACGGTGAAAATTGTTTTGGCATTTTTACAATTTTTTGTATATTTATTTAGGATTTTTTTCTTTCGGGCGGAATTTCTTAAAAAAAAACTTCCCGCCCGACTGGGCCGAAGGCCTAGCCGAGCAGGCCGGCCCACTCCCGCGCCGCCTTCCTCCCGCGCGGGGAGACCGAGCCGCCACCGCCGCCCGAGTCCGGCCGAGGCACGACTCCCGGTCCGACCCGGCGCCCCTTCCCCAAGCCGCGCCGCCCTCCGGCCTTTATAACACCGCCCCACCGCCGCCCCCTCTCCACCCCGTCCCGAGCCGCCACTAACCACCGCCGCCGCCGCAGCCCGCGCCGCCGCCCCCTCTCCACCCCGTCCCGACCCGCCGCTAACCACTGCCGCCGCTGCAGCCCGCGCCGTCGCCCGCTGCCGCTGCTGCTGTTGCGCCGCCGCCCGCAAGCGCCGCACTCCGCCGCCTCGCCCGCGCCACCGCACCGCCGCCCCGCCGCAGTGAGCCGCCGCTGCCACCGTGCTGTCTCGCCGGATCCAGCCGTCGTCGCCGCCGGCGATTTCTTTCGGTTAGCCGATAAAAACCCGATCCGATTTTTCCCTCGGTTTTCTCCGGTTTAGTTTTTTTAGGGTTTTCTCTCGGTTTTTCGTTCGGTTCTAATTAGCGGACGTTCGTCCGCTAATCTGCGGTAGAAACGTTTTCGTTCGTTAGGGTTTCGTAGCGAATGTTCGTTCATTAGGGTTTCATAGCGAATGTTCGTTCGTTAGGTTTTTCTTGTATTTTTTTATTTTCGGTCAGGGACCTATTCGCGATTATTTTTATCGTAGATTAGTCCCTAATCTTTAAACCGTCGCAACTTTTTGCTCGTTTATCCAAATCCAGTGAAACCAATGCCAAAATCTTCGTCTCGGACCCCTCTTTCCAGATAATCAACTTCAACATGATTTTGATAATTTAAAATTTGGTTTCAAGCAGATTTGAATTTGAACTTCTTTTGATCGTAGTTTGAGTTTCGTAGCTCCGATTCGATTGATTCTTCTTGCAAATCGAAGCTCTTCAGTTGAACTTTCAGTTTGAATCTTTTCATCTGAGTTTTAGCCTTGCATATATTGCTTGTATGCTTATTTATGCTATTGTTTGTTTACGATAGATTTCCAGAGTGCGAATCGTGCTACTACGAGTCACTAGGGTTTTCAGATCGTCAGCAAGGCAAGTAACACTTGGATCATATCCCTTTATTACCCAGTTTTTATGCATTAGTTTCAATCCTCAAACATTGCATGAGTAGGATATGATTAACATGTGGGTATTGGGAAGTAGTTGATGAGGTAGAACCTATTGTCTTTTATTCAAACCTTGGGAGTTACTTCTACGTTATGCTCATACTGCTATGCTATGCTCGTAGACGTGGTTTGGTTTGAGTGATCCATGACAGATGTGTGAATTATTAATAAATGGTTAAGTTAAGGTGGCTATTTTAATACACATCTGGGTGGATTGGTTGAGGCACCCTGGAGCACCCAGTGGTTGTCTGGGCACCTGGAGCAATCTAGCGATGTCCTAGGATATCCCGGAGTACCCGTGAGATCATCCTATGGTTCGCCACCCAGGCTCAAAGCAATCATGAGATTATTCATGCTAGAAACTTCTGTGTGCAGCCACAAGCCATTATGGGCTCTGGCATAGTTGAGTAAGTTGTGGGAAACCTTTCCATGATGGGCTAGCAGATGTCGGGGATTGTAGGTGTACCAGCCTATCTATCGGTTAAGGGGACCTCTTCGGAAAGACTGTGTCTCGGTCATCCGTTTCTCAAACATCATGTAGTGCGAGAAAATTAAATGGAGGAGAATGAGTCTTGTGGGGAAAAGTGTGCAAACCTCTGCAGAGTGTATAAACTAATCATGGTTAGCCGTGTCCCCGGTTATGGACATCTTGAGTATCTGGTACTTGAATTATTGATTTGATCTCATCACTTTACTTAATTAATTTGGTTGGGTTATAATTATTATTTTGGGATTGATTTGGAGGAACCTTCTCAATGTTTTCAACCAAGTTGATAGTTAAATAAAATATATTCCTTTGTAGTAGGAAAAAATTGGCTTTACGCAAAAATGATAACCATAGAGCCTCCACCAGCCATATTTGCATATAGTTATAGCTATTCCTTGTTCATTTCTCTGTAGTGTTATTTTGCCAGCATATTCCATGTGCTGACCCGTTTCGGGCTGCAACGTATTATGTTGCGGATTTTTCAGACGAAGAGTAAGGTGCGCTAGGTCGTTGTCATGCACTCAGCTATGCCGTTGGAGTTGATGGACTCATTTATCTTCTATGCTTCCGCAGTTATCTTATTTAGATGGCCTTCAGCCTTATTATTGTAATAAGTACTCTTCTGGGTTATTTCAATGTAATAAGTGTGTGATTGCACTCTGTTATAGATCCTCGAGTACTGTGTGTGTCAGCATTACCGATCCAGGGATGACACTTATACACAGAGATTTGTCCGTCTGAGGTCAGATCGCTACACCATGATGCCTACACCAACTAGTGAGGAAGCTAATGATAATGATCATGAAACTTCGGATCAAGTTACTTCCGAACTTTGTGGGTCAACCAGAGCATGTTCTGCACCAAAGTGGTACGGTAATCCTGTTTTGGAAGTCATGTTACTAGACCATCACAAACCTACGAACTATGAGGAAGTGATGATGAGCCCAGATTCCGCAAAATGGCTTGAGGCCATGAAATCTGAGATGGGATCCATGTGTGAGAACAAAGTATGGACTTTGGTTGACTTGCCCGATAATCGGCAAGCCATAGAGAATAAATGGATCTTCAAGAAGAAGACTGGCGCTGATGGTAATGTTACTGTCTACAAAGCTCAACTTGTCGCGAAAGGTTTTCGACAAGTTCAAGGAGTATACTATGATGAGACCTTCTCACACGCAACGATGCTTAAGTCTGTGTGAATCATGTTAGCAATTGCCGCATTTTATGATTATGAAATATGGCAAATGGACGTCAAAACTGCATTCCTTAATGGATTTCTTAAAGAAGAGTTGTATATGATGCAACCAGAAGGTTTTGTCGATCCTAAAGGTGCTAACAAAGTGTGCAAGCTCCAGCGATCCATTTATGGACTAGTGCAAGCATCTCGGAGTTGGAATATACGCTTTGATGAGGTGATCAAAGCATATGGTTTTATAGAGACTTTTGGAGAAGCCTGTATTTACAAGAAAGTGAGTGGGAGCTCTGTAGCATTTCTACTATTATATGTGGATGACATATTGTTGATTGGAAATGATATAGAATTTCTGGATAGAATAAAAGGATACTTGAATAAAAGTTTTTCAATGAAAGACCTCGGTGAAGCTGCTTATATATTGGGCATCAAGATCTATAGATATAGATCAAGACGCTTAATTGGACTTTCACAAAGCACACACCTGGATAAACTTTTGAAGAAGTTCAAAATGGATCAATCCAAGAAAGGGTTCTTGCCTATGTTACAAGGTGTGAAGTTGAGTCAGACTCAATGCTCGACCACTGTAGAAGATAGAGAGAAAATGAAAGTCATTCCCTATGCCTCAGCCATAGGTTCTATCATGTATGCTATGCTGTGTACCAGACCTGATGTGTGCCTTGCTATAAGTCTAGCAGGGAGGTACCAAAGTAATCCAGGAGTGGATCACTGGACAGCGGTCAAGAACATCCTGAAATACCTAAAAAGGATTAAGGATATGTTTCTCGTTTATGGAGGTGAAAAAGAGCTCATCGTAAATGGTTACGTTGATGCTAGCTTTGACACTAATCCGGATGACTCTAAGTCACAAACCAGATACGTATTTATATTGAATGGTGGAGCTGTCAGTTGGTGCAGTTCCAAGCAAAGTGTCGTGGTGGGAGCTACGTGTGAAGCGGAGTACATATCTGCTTCGGAAGCAGTGAATGAAGGAGTCTGGATGAAGGAGTACATATCCGATCTAGGTGTAATACCTAGTGCATCGGGTCCAATGAAAATCTTTTGTGACAATACTGGAGCAATTGCCTTGGCGAAGAATCCAATTTCACAAAAGAACCAAACACATCAAGAGACGCTTCAACTCCATCCGTGATCAAGTCAAGGAGGGAGACATAGAGATTTTCAAAATACATACGGATCTGAATATAGCAGACCCGTTGACTAAGCCTCTTCCACGAGCAAAACATGATAAGCACCAAGACTCCATGGGTGTTAGAATCATTACTTTGTAATCTAGATTATTGACTCAAGTGCAAGTGGGAGACTGAAGGAAATATGCCCTAGAGGCAATAATGAAGTTGTTATTTATATTTATATCATGATAAAAGTTTATTATTCATGCTAGAATTGTATTAACCGGAAACTTGATACATGTGTGGATACATAGACAAAACACAGTGTCCCTAGTAAGCCTCTACTAGACTAGCTCGTTAACCAAAGGTGGTTAAGTTTCCTAACCATAGACATGTGTTGTCATTTGATGAACGGGATCACATCATTAGGAGAATGATGTGATGGACAAGACCCATTCGTTAGCTTAGCATAATGATCGTAAAGTTTTATTGCTATTGCTTTCTTCATCACTTATACATATTCCTTTGACTATGAGATTATGCAACTCCCGGATACCGGAGGAATACCTTGTGTGCTATCAAACGTCACAACATAACTGGTTGATTATAAAGATGCTCTACAGGTATCTCCGAAGGTGTTTGTTGGGTTGGCATATATCGAGATTAGGATTTGTCACTCCGAGTATGGGAGAGGTATCTCTGGGCCCCCTCGGTAATGCACATCATAATAAGCCTTGCAAGCAATGTGACTAATGAGTTAGTTGCGGGATGATGCATTACAGAACGAGTAAAGAGACTTGCCGGTAACGAGATTGAACTAGGTATAAAGATACCGACGATCAAATCTCGGGCAATAACATACCGATGACAAAGGGAATAACGTATGTTGTCATAACGGTTTGACCAATAAAGATCTTCGTAGAATATGTGGGAGCCAATATGAGCATCCAGGTTCCGCTATTGGTTATTGACCGGAGAGGTGTCTCAGTCATGTCTACATATTTCTCGAACCCGTAGGGTCCGCACACTTAATGTTCGATGACAATTTTTATTATATGAGTTATGTGATTTGGTGACCGAATGTTGTTTGGAGTCCCGGATGAGATCACGAACATGACGAGGAGTCTCAAAATGGTCGAGAGGTAAAGATTGATATATTGGATGATAGTATTTGGACACCGGAATTGTTCCGGAATGTATCAGGTACATATCGGAGTACCAGGGGGGTTACCGGAACCCCCCGGGGGAAGATATGGGCCATATGGGCCTTAGGAGGAAGCACACCAGCCCACATAGGGGTGGCGCCCCTCCCCCAAGGAAGGAGGCCGAATTGGATTAGGAGGAGGGGGCGGCGCCCCCCTCTTTCCTTCTGCCCCCTCTCTTCCCTTCTCCCCTTTCGGTAAAAGGAAAGGGGGGAGGCCGACTTGGACTAGGAGCCCAAGTAGGATTCCTCCTACTTGGGCGTTCCTAGGGCTGCCTCTCTCCCCCTCCCTCCTTTATATACATGGGGAGGGGCTCCTAGAACAAACATCAAACATTGTTAGCCGTGTGCGGCGCCCCCTCCACAGTTCACGCCTCCGGTCATATTCAGGTAGTGCTTAGGCGAAGCCCTGCGCGGATCACTTCACCATCACCGTCACCACGCCGTCATGCTGATGGAACTCTCCCTCGACACTTTGCTGGATCAATAGTTCGAGGGACATCATCGAGCTGAACGTGTGTAGAACTCGGAGGTGCCGTACGTTCGGTACTTGATCGGTCGGAACTAGAAGAAGTTCGACTACATCAACCACATTAACAAACGCTTCCGCTTTCGGTCTACGAGGGTACGTGTACACACTCTCCCCCTCTCGTTGCTATATGTCTCCTACATAGATCTTGCATGAGCATAGGAATTTTTTTGAAATTGCATGCTACGTTTCCCAACACTGCTATATTCTCTGACTTTTGTGAAAAGATTGTTGAGGTTTTCATGGACGATTTTTCTGTTTACGGGAAGTCTTTTGATGATTGTTTAAGCAATCTTGATCGAGTTTTGTAGAGATGCGAGCAGACAAATCTTGGCTTGAATTGCGATAAGTGCCACTTTATGGTTAATGAAGGCATTGTTTTGGGCCATAAAATTTCTGAAGAGGTATTGAAATGGACAAAGCTAAGGTTGATGCAATTGAGAAAATGCCATGTCCTAAAGATATCAAAGGTATTCGTAGTTTCTTAGGACATGCTGGTTTCTATAGGAGATTTATCAAAGACTTTTTTCTAGACCCCTCACAAATCTTTTGCAAAAGGATGTTCCTTTTGTCTTTGATGATGATTGTTTAGAAGCCTTTGAAACACTCAAGAAAGCCTTAATTTCTGCACCTATTGTTCAACTACTTGACTGGAACTTGCCTTTTGAAATTATGTGTGATGCTAGTGATTATGTTGTCAGTGCTGTTCTAGGACAAAGAATTGATAAGAAACTGAATGTTATTCATTATGCTAGTAAAGCTCTAGACAGTGCTCAACGAAATAATGCTACTACTGAAAAAGAATTTCTAGCAGTGGTGTTTGCTTGTGATAAATTTAGATCTTACATTGTTGATTCAAAAGTTATTGTTCACACCGATCATGTTGCTATAAAATATCTTATGGAAAATAAAGATGCTAAACCTAGACTTATTCGATGGGTTCTCTTGCTACAAGAATTTGATTTACATATCACTGATAGATAAGGAGCTGAGAACCCCGTAGCTGACAACTTGTCTAGGCTTGAAAATGTGCTTGATGACCCACTACCTATTGATGATAGTTTTCCTGATGAGCAGTTAGCTACAATAAATGTTTCTCATAACACTCCTTGGTATGATGACTGTGCTAATTATATTGTTGCTAAATATTTACCCCCTAGCTTTACATACCAACAAAAGAAAAAAAATCTTCTATGATTTAAGACACTACTTTTGGGATGACCCACATCTTTATAAAGAAGGAGTAGATGGTATTATTAGACGTTGTGTACCTGAGCATGAACAGGGACAAATCCTACGGAAATGTCACTCTGAAGCTTATGGAGGGCATCATGCTGGAGACAAAATTGCTCACAAGGTATTGCAGTCTGGATTTTATTGGCCTACTCTCTTCAAGGATGCCTGTAAGTTTGTCTTATCTTGTGATGAATGCCAAAGAATAGGTAATATCGGTAAGCGTCAAGAAATGCCTATGAATTATTCACTTGCTGTTGAACCATTTGATGTTTGGGGATTTGATTACATGGGACGTTTTCCTTCCTCTAATGGGTATACACATATTTTGGTGGTTGTTGATTATGTTACTAAATGGGTAGAAGCTATTCCAACCAGTAGTGCTGACCAGAACACCTCGATTAAAATGCTTAAGGAAGTTATTTTCCCAAGGTTTGGAGTCCCTAGATATTTAATGACTGATGGTGGTTCACACTTTATTCATGGTGCTTTCCGTAAAATGCTTGCTAAGTATAATGTTAACCATAGAATTGCATCACCCTATCATCCTCAGTCTGGTGGTCAAGCTGAACTTAGCAATAGAGAAATAAAATTAATTTTGCAAAAGACTGTCAATAGGTCCCGGAAGAATTGGTCTAAGAAATTAGATGATGTACTTTGGGCTTATAGAACAACATATAAAAATCCTATGGGTATGTCCCCTTACCAAATGGTTTATGGAAAAGCTTGTCATTTGCCTCTTGAGTTAGAACATAAAGCATATTGGGAAATCAAAGAACTCAACTATGATTTCAAACTTGCTGGTGAAAAGAGGTTATTTGATATTAGCTCATTAGATGAATGGAGAACCCAAGCTTATGAAAATGCCAAGTTATTTAAAGAAAAGGTTAAAAGATGGCACGATAAAAGAATCCAAAAGCATGAGTTCAAAGTTGGAGAATATGTTCTTTTGTACAACTCTCGTTTCAGATTCTTTGTAGGAAAACTCCTGTCAAAATGGGAAGGGCCCTATGTCATCGAGGAGGTTTATCGGTCTGGAGCTATCAAAATAAATAATGCCGAAGGTACTAACCCGAAGGTTGCTAATGGGAAACGAATAAAACATTATATCTCAGGTACGCCCATTAATGTTGAAAGTAATATTATCCAAACTTTGACACCGGAAGAACACATAAAAGAGTCCTTCCGGAACACTCTAGAATCATGAAAAAAGGGAGGTACGTGATACGGTAAGTAAACGGATTCCGGAAAATCCACAAAATATTTTTTGTTAGTTTTGGAATATTTAGAAAATTAGGAAAATAAGAAACTACCGGGAAAGCGAACCTGGTGGGCACAAGACACAAGCCAGGCGTGCCTAGGTGGGTTGTGCCCACCTGGGGCACCTTCCAGACTCCGTTTGTCTCCCATTTCCTTGTTTCCCAAGATAAAAAATCTTTATATACCCCCTCGAAACCATTTACCACCGTATCACAGAGAAATATTCTATTTTCTTTCCTTGCTATTTTCTGTCAGATACAATCTACCATGGCCGCTTCACGCTCCTCCAAGGACAAGTTCTTCGAGAACATCATCAACCCATATCTGCGGGAGGTGATGCAGCACCCTCATGCTATCCAGATGCATGAGGGGGTGCTGCACATCCGTGATGTGCAAGGTCCTAAGGGGACGGGAATCATGGAGGCCAGGCTTGAAGCTATGGAGCAGGAGGTCTTCTGGTGCAAGGGGATGGTGGAACGTGGACTCAATGCCAATCACCTCAAGATCGCGGACTACACCCGTGATCTCAAGGTGGATGGCAAGTCCATGAAAGACATTGTCTACACCTTCAACGAGCAAATCAATTTCCTCCAAAGCCAGATCTACGATCTCCAAAACCAAGTATTTGAATATGAGGCAAGGTTTAAAGCTATGAGTTTGGCTCCAGTTGCAGGACCCGTGAGACTCAATCCTCCTCTTATAATGGTGAGCCCCTGCCATGGAAACCCGAGGACAAGATATCTACTCCACCTTCTTCATCACCAAAAGAAAATTGAGTATTGGGTATGGGCACTCCCCTTGGCTTCCGCCAAGCTTGGGGGAGATGCCCCGGTATCGTATCATCCCCACTATCCTTTGCCTTTACTTATTTTAATTCGATCCTTTCTTTTCGAGAGCTTGCTTAGTGACCTATCCTTGTAATCATGTGCGAGATATATAATAAAGTTAGTTTGAGTTTTTGCTTTCTTTACTTTCATGTTGCAATAAAAAGAAAGGAAATAAATGAAAAAGATCGTATGCTAATCTTATGGTAGGTGATGGCACCACATAAGGAAAAGTATAAGTAGAAAATTTTATTAGAGATTGACAAACATAGCATTGGTCAATGATGCAACTCATGAAAGAATTAATAAGGGAAGAGAAGATTCACATATAACTACACTATCCTAGAAATCTTTTGTGATTGTGAGCCCCCATCAAAATATTATATGCCAAAATTGTAGACGTTGGACAAGGAAGACAACGTAATGATTTATGTTTGTTCATATTCACATAGAAGTTATATTGTCATAGATCCTTCAGCATGTGGTGCTTGCCCCTATCTTTGCTAGCCAAAAATTCCGCACTAAGTAGAGATACTACTTGTGCATCCAAAAAACCCTTAAACCCAAATCTTATTTTTCAAGAGTCCACCATACCTACCAAGGGATTGAGAAAGATCCCTCAAGTAAGTTGTCATCGGTGCAATAAGGCAATAAAAATTTCTTCTAAAAATGTGAGATCATTTAGTGTAAGAGAAAATCGAGTGTTGTACGAACTTGTGATGGTGAAGAATAAAAGCGACACACTACATAATAAAGGTCGCCATCACAAGGGGCAATACAACGTGGTGTTCGTTTACACTAAGGGGTTGAGAATACAAACAAATAAGCACATGGCAACCTCTGCTTCCCTCTGCGAAGGGCCTATCTTTTACTTTATGTATTTAATTTTATGCAAGAGTCAAAGTTTTTCTCTCTATTCCTTTTTATTTTTCTCCTTTGGCAAGCATCATGTGGTGAGGAAAGATCTAGGCACATATGTCCAGTTGAATATGGGTAGCATGAGTTATTATTGTTGACATCACCCTTGAGGTGAATACGTTGGGAGGAGAAACTATAAGCCCCTATCTTTCTATGTGTCCAGTTGAAATGTTTTGCTCATGTGTATGCGGTGAGTCTTAGCAATCATACAAGACTATATGATGGTTGAGTATGTGGACTTGCCTAAAGGCTCCGATACGTGACCCTTCCTGGATATATGATGAATTGTAGTTGCAAAGTTGACTGAGAACATAGTTTGTTGGTTTCTAATAGAGTTTATGCTTTAAACTTCGATAATGTGATGAACTGTTACTTATTCATGAGAAGTCTATGATAAAAGTTCTATGATAAAAGTTTTATGTTCAAGTTTGTTGTTGTTATAATAATTCACATCATGCCTCTATGTTCGTATTTTGTTTTTGTCGACGCCTCCCTCTCTAAGCATGTGGACATGTTTTTCGATTTCTGTTTTCGCTTGAGGACAAGCGAGGTCTAAGCTTGGGGGAATTGATACGTCCATTTTGCATCATGTTTTCCTACTGTTATTTATGATGTTTTTATGCATAATAATGCCTTTTTGAGTAATTCTAATGCCTTTTCTCTCATAATTTGCAAGGTACACACAAAGAGGGAGAATTCCAGCAGCTGGAAATCTGGACCTGGAAAAGCTACGTCAGGCTACCTATTCTGCACAACTCCAAACAAGCTGAAACTTTATGGAGAATTATTATGGAATATTTGAGGAATATTGGAGCTAATAAGTACCAGAGGGGGCCCACCAGGTGGGCACAACCCACCTGGGCGCGCCAGGGAGCCCAGGCGCGCCTTGGTGGGTTGTGCTCTCCTTGGCCCACCTCCCGCACCCATCTTCTGGTATATAAGTCATTTTGACCTAGAAAAAATAAGGAGAGGATTTTCGGGATGGAGCGCCGCCGTCTCGAGGCGGAACTTGGGCAGGAGAACTTTTGCCCTCCAGCGGAGCGATTCCGCCGAGGGAACTTCCCTCCCGGAAGGGGGAAATCATCGTCGTCATCATCACCAACAACTCTCCCATCTTGGGGAGGGCAATCTCCATCAACATCTTCAACAACACCATCTCATCTTAAACCCTAGTTCATTTCTTGTGTTCAATCTTGGTACCGGAATTATAGATTGGTGCTTGTGGGTGACTAGTAATGTTGATTACACCTTGTAGTTGATTACTATATGGTTTATTTGGTGGAAGATTATATGTTCAGATCCAATATGCTATTTAATACCCCTCTGATCTTGAGCATGATTATCATTTGTGAGTAGTTACTTTTGTTCTTGAGGTCACGGGAGAAATCATGTTGCAAGTAATCATGTGAACTTGATATGTGTTCGATATTTTGATAGTATGTGTGTTGTGATTCCCTTAGTGGTGTCATGTGAACATCGACTACATGACACTTCACCATATTTGGGCCTAAGGGAATGCATTGTGGAGTAGTTATTAGATGATGGGTTCCGAGAGTGACAGAAGCTTAAACCCTAGTTTATGCGCTATTCCGTAAGGGACCGATTGGATCCAAAAGTTTAATCACTACAAAAAAATACACTTCCGTGATGATACGTGTTTGTCACAGTAGGTCACGTTTTCTATCATGCATGTACATCCCTGATGATTTTATGACAGAATCAAGATAGTCATACCTGTGCTGTCGTAGAAGCGTTCCATTGACATTACCAAAATTATCATCACGGAAGTGTCCACTTCTATGAAGATAAATCGCGCGTCATAGAAGTGCTTTCGTCAAGGGTGACCGACACGTGGCATCCACCTTAACGGGTCACCATTAAGCTATCGGGTTCCGGTTTGCATCCGATAACGAGTTAACAGCCCGGACCAATGGGGGTTTTCCACGTGTAAAATTATCATTGGCTGGAGGAAACACGTGTCGGCTCACCGTTGGGACAGATGTCATCCACTCATTGGACAGAATGCGCCAATGATACGTTGACACGTGGCACGGCCCAACAGAGGCCCACTCCTGTGAAAAGGCTGGCCCATTTGACTTGGTCAAAAGATAGCGGCCCGGCCCATGGAAAGCCTGTTAATGGCATGTTCGCACATAGTCCATTTACAGCCCGCTAACCTAGGGCCCGTTAGGGCCTATCCGAATTAGGCCCAGTAGCGTCATCTGGGCCGTCCAATATGATTCCAGCCCGTTGTAACTTCCGGCCCATGTCTGGCGCATGACGTCTTTCGGCCCATATGAGGCACTTTGTAACTCTTGGCTCATTAACGGCCTGTGGTGAAACTGGCCCGTAATGAACAATATATCGCTTTATACCCATTAATGGCCCATTATTCCATTGGGCCGTTTCAAGCTCATGTTATCTTTTGGCCTTCTCAGGGCCCATTTATTCTTGGGCTCATTTCCAGCATTCGGTTACTTACGGCATGCTACAGGCCTTTTCTGTTGTGGGCCAAATTCAGCCCGTGGTTACAGTCGGCCCTTTTGTGGCCCGTTAATCCGTTGGGCCATTTTCATAGCGTCATCAAATACGGCCAATTAACGACGGCCCGTTATGGTCGGACCATGAACGGACGATTCCAACTCTAGCCCGTTTAAGGCCCATAATGTGGTCCCTTGTGGGCCCATGTTTGTCCAATCGACCATACGGCCCGTAGAAGGCCCATTGATGCTACTCCCCGTAGAAGGCACATTATTTCTACGGCCCGTAGGAGGCCCGGAGTCACTAGAGTAAATATGTAGCCCGTGGTTATTGTGGCCTAGTTTTGAAAATAGGTTATTGCGGCCACTAGCAAACCACGGAAAAAGAACTGCACTGACTACAAGCAAACAAGACAACAAGACAACAAGGAAATAAATAAGCAAGCAACTTACGCTAGGCTATCACGACTATTACACATATTTCATCCACTGGGCATCAAAGTTCGCCACCAGTGCAAATATAGGGAACAAAGCAGCATATCACATATACTGGTTGTCAAAGTTGGCGACCAGTGCAAATAAACGCCGCAGCAAAACAAGTCCAGAACTGAAACCAGTTCAGAAGAGCTTTATAAACAATATCCTGGGTACCCATAATGCTGGCAAGATGCTTAGAAAGCTTATTAACTTTCTCTTGTTTGGCACTTAAATCCTCCAGCGCTTGCTGTTGCACAAGAAAGTATGCATCTGAATTCTGCAGGGACTTCCTCAGTCCTTCGGCTTCTTGCCGCAGCACAACTGACTGATGCCTTTCAGCTTGTAGCTAAGACTGAAGAAGCCGAAGTGATTCAGGTAGCGAATTCGAAGAGCTTGTGACAGCGGTACTGGCCAGTAACTCGAACACTACATCAACGCAGGACCGTGTCGTTTTCTCACTGTCTACAAGATCATTTTTATCACCTTTCTTGGATACCAACAGGGTTGTCTCACTATCTTGAACCTTATGTGCATTACTTTCTCTACCATTGCATAGTGGGGTGCTCTTCTCCAATATTATGTTTGCATACTACAAGAGAAACAAGCAAACACACCACAGGTTTAGCATGTAGTATACGAAACTCATTTTGGTAAACCGGTTTAGTAGTAAGGTGGACAGGATAACAGCATGAAACAAACATATATCTATGTATTATGGTCACTATATTGTCCATATCATTCTAGTTTATGTTGCCAAATCAAGATACAGACACAGTTCAACTCATATATTTTTAAGACACAACAGCATAGACAGAATATAAGTGTGAGAAACTACACAGCATTGGCAACACTTGTAATGTGCATCACATGAGAACATAACCGTTTATACAACTAAAACTGAAATCAACATAGAGCAAGAAGTTAGAACATCAATCCAGTTAAAGAAATAGGTTTAAAACATACCTGTCGCGCCATTGGAGTTTCAATTGGATCCTTCAAATTCGAAAGTAGTTGGTATGAGTAAATACAGTGATGCAACAGCAAAGGAGTATGGACCATAGCTACGGAATCTGACCTGAGAACAGTTGCTCTTCTACTTTAAACGTGGAGTTTGGGTTCGCTGTGGTGGTCTTCGTGCTTTGGGCACTGCAGTTGCTTTACAAACTTCTCATGTGGGGGTACTCTGTGGTGGACATGGTGCTTTGTCAACTAGAGGTGGGTTACTATCCGTTGGAGTTGGGGTTAGATGGGTTGTAGCTGGTTCTCTGCCCAACGGTGTAAGTGTGCAATCTGGAAGAGTCTCGATTATGTGTGGTGGGGCTAGTTTGTGGGCCAGTACAACCAAGGTTCTATCTACATCAATGGGTAGCACTGTCTTTTGTGAAGAACGGGTTTTTTCTCCTTAGATACTGCCATCACCCCCTCCAATTCAAATGGCTGATAAAAAAGAAAAGAAATTGAACGTACAGACATTGTATGATAGACAGATGTGGTAATTCACATATATGTTGTCTAACCAAATAGGACAGCATGACACAATTTCACATATATGATGCCTAACTAAACAGGATAGCATGACAAAGTTTCAGATATATGATGGATAACTTCACAGGATATAATGGCATAATTCAACATATGATGAGTATCTAAACAGGATGACATGACAAAACTATATGATGTCTTTCTAAAATAGGTTGGGATGAAATAATTCACATACATGTTGTCTAAGTATACAGGATGGCATGATATAATTGACATAATTGATTCATATACTAAGCAGCTGGCACTCGCATGTATGATCTCTAAAGTAAGCAGATGGAATTCAATTTTGTCCATATGATGTCTAAACTAAGCAATGCAAGACACCATATGCATGATATGAGAAATATAAACATTGCAACTTCGTGCATACACCTCAGGTGGGATATAGGACTGGTCATTTGTCTCCGAATCCTCCTCTAAGGAGCTCCATGTAACCATCGAGATATATGCTTCAACAGGTACCATTGCCAGCTCTGAAGACCTTGTTTTCACTCCTGATTTTTCCATAACCGGCTCAAATGGCTGATACACATGAAAAGTAGTTCAATATACACAGATTGTCGACAAATGGAATACGTAGAAAAAAATGATGGCATGAGATAATTCACATATATGATGCCTCGCTACATGGCGATGCATAATTCACATATATGATGAAAAACATGGCATTGCATAATTCACATATCTGATATAGAAAGCAAACAGGAGGCATTCACACAAAACATGTCTAAAATCTAAGCAGATGGCATGGCAATGCAAGACATCATATGCTTGATATGAGCAATATAACCCTGCCAAGTTAGAGCATGCACCTCGGGGGGAATACGGCTGGTCATTTGTCTCTGAATCCTCCTCTGAGGAGCTATCTGTAACCAGCAAGAAATCTGCACCGACAGGTAGCACTGACTGCTCAGAAGACCTTGTTTTCACTCCAGATTTTCCCATGACCGACTCAAATGGCTGATGCACAGGAAGAGTAGATGAATGTATAAACATTGTTGACAAATGGAATACATTATGAAAAAAATGGCACGATACAATTCACATATACGATTACTGGCTAAACAGGATGGCATTGCATGATTCACGTATATGACGCCTGGCTAAAGAAGATGGCATTGCATAATTCCTATATACTCCCTCTGTTCCTAAATATTTGTCTTTTTAGAGATTTCAAATGGACTACCACGTACGGATGTATATAGAAATATTTTAGAGTGTAGATTCACTCATTTTGCTCCGTATGTAGTCACTTGTTGAAATCTCTAAAAAGACAAATATTTAGGAACGGTGGGAGTATGATATAGAAACCAAACAGGTGGCATTCACACAAAGCAAATCTAAACTAAGCTGATGACATATAAGATGTATAATGTAAGCAATGCGAGGCGCCATATGCATGATATGACCAACATCAGCATGTCAGGTTAGAGCAAACACCTCAGGTGGTAAATAGGAGTGGTCGGCTCCCTCTGAATCCCCATCTGAACAGTTATCTTCCTCTGGAATACAATCTGGAATGGAGGGAGGGGCCCCACTTCGCCCACCATGGAGCGGCGTCTGCATGACATTATATTCCCACGTAACGGTCTTCTCTTTTTCTCTACATGTTCAGTACAATTGTGTACAATAACTGACATGCATAATAAAAAAATAGTTAGATTTTGTAAGGCCTAAGGGGTGCATGTAGTAATCAATACTGATGGTAGCAAACGAGTGGATAGATCCAAAACTAATGATAGCAGGTAGATTATAGCTTCAGTTCAAAAAGATAGATAATGGATCATCTACTGTTTGTTGCCCACCCAACATGAACCACATAGAAGACCCCAGATGAACCAAATAGTAGACAGATACTATTCGTTGCTGCCTTGATATGTGCCCCACGGGCATTTTAAAACTCAAGTTTGAACGATAAAGTAGCAGGTAATAATAAGAGATGTATAACGTAAGCAAACACGAAAGAGTTCGACCTCTCTTCTGGAACTGTGTAGTCCTCAGGTTCATCTACTCAGTCGATGATGGTAATGCAGTTGGTGTGGCTGCCGACAATGGGGAAGATGATCTGAGGCGGCGAAAGAAAGTCTGCAGGGGGAATCTCTGCTGTAGTGAACGCTTCTGTCGATGGTGCACCTCAGGTGGGGTGGATGACGGCACGGCAGGAGCAGGACATAACACACAAAATTTTCTTTGACGCCTATCTGAAAATGAAGTAAATCGGTAAGGGCTCCTTAGAATTGGAGGATTCTATAAACGCAGTGTCGGTGTACAAAAAGAGGGGCACGCTTTTGTACCCCTTTACCTGTGCACGGGCAGTCGGAGCTGCGCCCATGGTCACACCAAGCAGAACAGGGGAGGTGAGCCAAGGTAAGACCGAAGCCCAAGATAATCAAAGAAACACCAAGGCCGAGACCACAAGGAGCAGAGGGACGAAGCAGGCTCCCCCGGCAAAACCCTTGCCGGGGCAGCCTCAGCAGCCCCGGCAAGACCCTTGTCGGGGCAACTCGCCCCACACCAACAGAGCGAGCCACCCTTGAGCCCACGGTCCCCAACGCCATCATCCACGTGGGGCCAGGGCTCGGGAAGGCACCTCTGTGGTGGCATGCAGATCTTTGTGAAGACATATTCAAGATCAGATGAGGATTAGAAGACGACGATCCTCGGCAAGATCCTTGCCGAGGAAGGCCACCAGACCCCCGGCAAGGCCCTTGCCGGGGACGACAGCGCGCCACGGCAAGACCCTTGCCGGGCCACCCGGCAAGGCCCTCACCAAGGACGCCAGTAGGGCCACCGCCAGGCCCACGCCAACCAAGCTTCCACCGCCGTTCACATGCAGCTGCCAGCCCAACCAGCTGGGTGGGCACCTGCGTGGCAACATGCAGCCCCCAGGCCAACCCATCGAGCGCCTGCGTGGCGGCATGCAGATCTTCATGAAGGCTCCACCACCACGCCACCTCAGCTGCCTGCCTACCTACATGGCGCCGCACGCATCGATGGCCAAGGCGCGTGTCGAAGCAAGGAGGAGCAGCGACGGACGGGACAGGCCTCGGCCCCATCCCCGATAAAGCAGGGGCACACCTAAGCTATGCATTAAATGTGTCTTGTCCTGTAATATGAGCGATAAGCTCAGGGCACTGTGCGCCTTTCCACCTCCTGTGTGCCGCTGTGGCAGCCCCTTTCGACTATAAAAGGAGGCCCATGGCATACTGGAGAAGGATTCGGCTCTTTCGAACCACACACTCACCACAGCTAGTTGGAGAGCTCAAGAACTCTCTGAAATACACCCACCAAAGCAGGACTAGGGTTTTACGCATCCTCGCGGCCCGAACCTGGGTAAAGGCTCCTTGTGCTGGCTACTGATCCTGCTCATCTTGCAACCCTGCGCCCCGGCAACCGTAGTAGGGATTCTTGTGATCCCATAGGTGTCGTTTCCCCGACACGCAGGGACAGGAAAAACACCGGAATAGGATAGGAATGCACGTGCAAAACAGAGCATTTGGAAACATAGGATTTCTGTCAACCTGGGTGTTTGGGTCACATGAATTGGAAGAACACAGGAATGGAGAAACATGGTCAAATTAAAGTCAAACCACATGAAAATGAAAAAATAAGAATCTTCTTATGCCAGTAATGCAATTAGTCCTGTTCTTCATGCATATTAATTTGAAAAGGACGTCCAAGTGGATATTAAAATTCCTATGTTTTTCTTTGAAAGAGACACCAAAGGAAAAAAAATCCTCCAGTTTTGCTTTGCTCCACTCCTTCTAATCAAATGCACGAATAGTAGTACCATAGTAGTTCCATAGCAAAGGATCCCTGAGGGGTCGACATGAATGCAGAGTAACAAAGTGATGCGACAAGTGTACAACCTCTTTGGCATAGCCTTGTCGACCTCAGCATCATTGGGTTGGACGCGGAGGATGGTGATGCTGCTGTGACTGTCGGAGGCGGGGAAGAAGATCTGAGGCCTCTGGAAACAGCGTCGAGGGTACTGCTCCGCTGTGATGGACGGTTCCATCGTTGGAGCAGCTCCGGTGAGGTGTACGGCGGCGAGGCTGAAGCAGGACAAGACAAACAATGTTAATCTGAAGTGGGACTCTAATATCATCTGCAATAGATGATGTAAAATACATCACCAAAAAGTGCTAGATGTAAAACACATCAGCCGCGCCACGGCCGCTCTGACAAATGCTGTAAATACTGTTCACTCTGAACTTAATTGAAGAAACTGAAGTTTACAGTCGAAACTGAATTTTACTGTCAAAACTAATTGAACTAGTAGCAGACCATTGCAATAGATGTTTAGGGCGTTCGAGCACTAGTAGCAGAGAAGCAATGATCTAAATCAGCAGACGCTCGAGCAGGGAATGCACTAGGAGAGAGCAAGTCGTGCAGCAGCACCGCGAGCGAGTGCTAAAGCAGCAAGTCTTGTAGCTGCCGGAGGTCGTGCAGCAGCAGCAGCAGCGCGAGCGAGAGCAAGAGCAGAGCAGCAGCATGAATGAGAGCAAGAGCAGAGCAGCAGCGCGATCGACAGCAATAGCAGAGTAGAGCAGTAGCATGAACGAAAGCAAGAGCAGTGCAGCAGCGCGACCGATAGCAAGAACAGAGCCGCAGCGCGAGCGAAAGCCGGAGTAGCAGCAGCAGCAGCGCGAGCGAGAGCCGGAGCAGCTGCAGCTAGTGCCGGTGTGGAAGTCGCCGCCGAGGAAGCAATTACATGGGGGAGAGATATCGTGGATGAAGTGGCCGGCGACGGTGACATCGATGGAGACCCGCCATGGCTGCTCGGTATCGAGCACCGGCAGCCCTATGAGGTCGAATAAAAGATAAAATGCAGCGGTGAGTGCAGAACCTCCTTGGTGGCGCCGAGTTGGCCTCAGCTTCATTGGAGGAATTGGTGAGGGTGTTGCGGTTCCGGTGGGGCAGGTCAAGACGGCGCTGTGGAGATGGAGGTGGCACGATAGACGAGGCGAACGTCGGGGTAACTCCTTGGAGGTGGAGGACGGGGCGGCTGATCTGGCGGGATGACGAGATCGACGGATCCTCATCTGGTGCGGTGGATGAGGGACGGCGAGCTGTTGTGGTGGACGACGTCGTCGGGGAAGAGTCTCCAGCTGGGCGGCGGTTGGGAGGCCGACGGAGGAGCGTGGGGTTTCGCGGGTTTTGGCGGCCTCGGTGTACGAATGGGGGGCGAAGGGAAGGTAGGGGAGCCATGGCTTAGGGACTCACTTGTCCGAAATGTAGGGTAAGTTACCAGCGTACCCCCACCGGTTTTGACCACGCGACGTCGAGCCGGCATTTCTGGCTAAGGGGTAGAAGGGGGATTTCGCGTGTCTGGGCTGCGGGACCGATTTCGGATGAGGAGGGAGTTTTCGCGCGCATCGAAATTTCGGGATAACAAGGCGCGGAGTGGGTTGAATAGGCGGGAGTTTCAAAGCAGATGAGACAAAAGATACTCGAGCTTGAAATTTTCGGGATAATAAGGCGTGGATTCCATGTTCGGCAGAACAAACTTAACATGTACAAAAAAAATCATACAAGACACAAGAGAGTCATGTCCCCTTTCACTATATTGCTATAAATGCCATTGAAAAAACTATAGGAAAAATGTAAAAAAATCGGGAGAACAAGATTACCCTGTACAGTACCAAATCGATTGGCACTTCCCTCAACAACAACAAAAAACAAATCAATTCCCACCAAAAGAAAGAGTCATGTCCCTTTTTATACGATTACAAATGCCAGGATCTCGAATTTCAATTTTTGAATCCGGGTTATGTTGAATCCAAATATATCGTTAGGTGACCTTGTGGTTTATAATGGATGTAGTCCTACATTTTGATCTTCCATCATATATGAACATTTTACTCCACCCTATGAACATATATATTGTCGTCTACCATATGGACTAAATTTGAATCAATTTTCCTTATTCGAATACGATTGTTGTCAAGTTATACCATCATTTAAATATTATCTTGATAACAAAAACATGCATATAGCAGTAATCATATTTCACTATGAACTACATGTACCATACGATCTCAAATTCAAATATGTGTATCCATTTTATGTTAATTTCAAAGCAGAGTACATTGGTCTAGGTAGCGAGATGTTCGGGATAATCTAAACCCTGTTTTCATATGTATAATTTTTGGCTGAATTGGGACAGGTTTTGGTATAAGCTTCTTGCAAAACCGGAGATTCTCTCAACAAGCCTCGTGGTTCTGAGAGGGAACGTGTCACCTTTGTGTGCGAAACGATATACGCTGCCTCCCCCTAATTTTCTTTACAGAGGCAACATAGAACTATATGAGTGCCTTGTTAAATATTGGAATTATTCCAGGTTCATTTGGCCTTTTTATACATTAGTTTAGTTTCTGGACATTTAATGTGCATAATTCAAATTTGAACTGCAAGCACATGCTCCGGTGCACCAAAGTTGGTTGAAAAATCACATGCGTGTCCTTGGGTTAATTTCTAGGTCCCATGCAAGAAATGGGAATGAAATTCAAACATCTGGGCGTCATGACTCGGCCGAGAACATCGAGAAACTTGGTTTTTAAATTCCTGTAAATCCAAAAATCGCCTGGAAATCATGAAACTTGGCATGATGTCATGTCATGGCACTAACATGCTGTGGTAAAAAATTGGGCCGAATTGGAACAAGTTTTGGTATAAGCTTCTTGCAAACCAGAGCTTCTCTCAAGAAGGCTCGTGGTTCTGAGAGGGAACATGTCACCTTTGAGTGTGAAACGATATACTCTCCCCCCCCCTTGAGTTTCTTTACAGAGGCAACATAGAACTACATGAGTGCCCTGTTAAATTTTGGAATTATTCCGGGTTCGTTTGGCCTTTTTTATACATTAATTGAGTTTCTGGTCATTTAATGTGCAAATTCAAATTTGAACTACAAGCACATGCTCCCATGCACCAAAGTTGGTTGAAAATCACATGTGTGTCCTCGAATGAATTTCTAGGTCCCATGCAAGAAATGGGAATGAAATTCAAACATCTGCGCATCGTGGCTCGACCGAGAACATTGAGAAACTTGGTTTTAAAATTCTTGTAAATCCAAAACACGCCTGAAAATCATGAAACTTGGCATGGTGTCATGTCATGGTACTACCATGTTGTGGTAAAAAAATTGGCCGAATAGGAACTAGTTTTGGTATAAGCTTCTTGCAAACCGGAGCTTCTCTCAAGAAGGCTCGTGGTTCTGAGAGGGAACGTGTCACCTTTGTGTGCATAATTCAAATTTGAAATACAAGCACATGCTCTAGTGCACCAAAGTTGGTTGAAAAATCACATGTGTGTCCTCGGGTAAATTTCTAGGTCCCATGCAAGAAATGGGAATGAAATTCAAACATCTGGGCGTCGTGGCTTGGCCGGAAACATTGAGAAACTTGGTTTTTTAATTCCTGTAAATCCAAAACACGCATGAAAATCATGAAACTTGGCTTGGTGTCATGACATGGCGCCAACATGTTGTGGTAATTTTGTTGTCCGATTTGCGAAGGTGCACACTGATACGTCTCCGACGTATCTATAATTTTTGATTGTTCCATGCTACTATAATATCCATCTAGGATGCTTTATATGCATGTATATGCTATTTTATATGATTTTTGGGACTAACCTATTAACCTAGAGCCTAGTGCCAGTTTCTGTTTTTCCTTGTTTTTGAGTATCGCAGAATAGGAAAACCAAACGGAGTCCAATTGACCTGAAAATGGACTGAGATTATTTTTGGACCAGAAGAAGCCCACGGATTATCGAAGATGGGCCAGAAGAGTCCCGAGGCACCCACGAAGGTGGGGGCGCGCCCTACCTCCCTGGGCGCGCCCCCCTACCTCGTGGCCGCCTCGGAGACCCCCCTAACTTGTTCCCGACACCAACACTTCTTATATATACCCAAACTTCCAGAACAAAACCTAGATCAGGAGTTCCGCCGTTGCAAGCCTCTGTAGCCACCAAAAAGCAATCGGGACCCTGTTCCGGCACGCTGCCGGAGGGGGGATCCCTCATCGGTGGCCATCTTCATCATCCCGGCGCTCTCCATGACGAGGAGGGGGTAGTTCACCCTCAGGGCTGAGGGTATGTACCAGTAGCTATGTGTTTGATCTCTCTCTCGTGTTTTTGATTCGGCACGATCTTGATGTACCGCGATCTTTGCTATTATGGTTGGATCTTATGATGTTTCTCCCCCTCTACTCTCTTGTAATGGATTGAGTTTTCCCTTCAAAGTTATCTTATCGGATTGAGTCTTTAAGGACTTGAGAACATCTGATGTATGTCTTGCATGGGATACCCGTGGTGACAATGGGGTATTCAATTGATTCACTTGATATATGTTTTGGTGATCAACTTGTGGGTTCAGTGACCTTGTGAACTTATGCATTGGGGTTGGCACACGTTTTCGTCTTGACTCTTCGGTAGAAACTTTGGGGCACTCTTTGAAGTACTTTGTGTTGGTTTGAATAGATGAATCTGAGATTGTGTGATGCATATTGTATAGTCATACCCACGGATACTTGAGGTGACATTGGAGTATCTAGGTGACATTAGGGTTTTGGTTGATTTGTGTCTTAAGGTGTTATTCTAGTACGAACTCTAGGATAGATTGAACGAAAAGAATAGCTTCGTGTTATTTTACTACGGACTCTTGAATAGATCGATCAGAAAGGATAACTTTGAGGTGGTTTCGTACCCTACAATAATCTCTTAGTTTGTTCTCCGCTATTAGTGACTTTGGAGTGACTCTTTGTTGCATGTTGAGGGATTGCTATATGATCTAATTATGCTATTATTGTTGAGAGAACTTGCACTAGTGAAAGTATGAACCCTAGGCCTTGTTTCAAAGCATTGCAATACCGTTTACGCTCACTTTTACCATTAGCTACCTTGCTGCTTTTATATTTTCAGATTACAAAAACCTATATCTACCATCCATATTTCACTTGTATCACCATCTCTTCGCCGAACTAGTGCACCTATACAATTTACCATTGTATTGGGTGTGTTGGGGACACAAGAGACTCTTTGTTATTTGGTTGCAGGGTTGTTTGAGAGAAACCATCTTCAACCTTAGGTCATCCACTTGAGGGAAATTTTCTACTGTCCTACAAACCTCTGCACTTAGAGGCCCAACAACGTCTACAAGAAGAAGGTTGTCTAGTAGACATCACACACATTAACAATCAACAAAGTCATTTTGGAACCAGTGATGTCACGTTACAATCGGAGACACAAGTATTATTGAAACCGTGGGCGTTCTACTTACCATTTACGTGCCGCCACGCGTCCCCTTTTTTTATTAGCTAGGAGGCGTCGTGCAGGGTAGCTATTTGAGTACAGGAGGCGTGCGATCAGACCCCTGTGCATGCTTATCGGGAGGAGAGCCCTTTGACCTCCATCTGCCGCCCACCTCTCTCCCAAGGTCTCCATTAATGGCGCCCGAGCCTCTGTTTAATGGCATGGCTATGTCTCACTCGACTGAGATTTAAGAGAGAGAAAAATCTGAAAAGAATATTTTGCACGGATCTTGATGTAAGATCCGACAGACCTATATAGCATCTACTGCGACTTATAGCAAGATTGATGAATATATAAGGACGACGACAGTGGATAATAATTGTCTTACATAATAAGGGAGATAATTAAAAAGCCACATGCGGCTCCGCCCGAAATACACAACGGCAAAAGAAGAAGGAAGACAACGATCTGGCTCGCTGATCTGTACTTTCTTGATGCGTTGCTACAGGCCGCGGGAACTAGTCTCCGCGGCGAGCGGCGATGAGCTCTGTCGTGTCCTCAAGACGCTGCTTGAGAGCATCCACGGATTCCTCCACCAGCCTTTGGCGCTCGATGCAGAGCATGTCATTCTCGTCCATAACTTTCTTGACGATGACGCCGGTCCTCTTCAACAAGGCACTGGTCTCCTCCTACTGCTCTGCACTTTGGACGATCTTCGCCCTCAGCAGGTCGCGCTTGGCCCGGAGACTCTCATTGCCCTCCCTTAGTTGTTGGATGACGCCAGTAGCCTGTTCAAACGAGGCTTTCATGTCGTCCTGCAACCTCGCCCAGCCAAAGATCTGATCCATCTGGCTATGGACGATCGCATGCATGCGCCTGTAAGAGTCGTCGCCTTCCCGCGAGACATTGTCCCAGGCCGCAGTGGCGCGGCGAGACATCTCTGCTGCATTTGCGGCGCGGCGGAACATCTCTGCTACTTCCGCGGCGCGGCCGGACCAGTCTGTTGCATCGACGGCACGGCGGGACGTCCGTGCTCCTTCGGCGGCGTGGTGGGACCTCTGTGCTGCTACTTCCATGCAGCGGGACATGTCGGCTGTTTTCGCGGCGAGGCGGGACATCTCTCGTGCTTCCGCTTCCATGCTCGCATCTCCCTGGTGGTAATCTCTCGACCCAGAACTCACGCTGGCCATGGCAGACGGAAGGGAAGGATGTTGAATGACTTGTTTGTTTTTGTGGATGAGGAGTTGATGAGGAATGTGCAGTCATCTTTGCATAGTAGTATTTATAACAGAGTGCTACTTCTTGAGCACTGCGTTGGTTTTCCCTTGAACAGGAAAGGGTGATGCAGCAAAGTAGCATAAGTATTTCCCTCAGTTTTTGAGAACCAAGGGATCAATCCAGTAGGAGGCAACGCGCGAGTCCCTCGCACCTAAACAAAACAAATAAATCCTCGCAACCAACGCAATAAGGGGTTGTCAATCCCTTCACGGTCACTTACGAGAGTGAGATCTGATAGATATGATAGGATAATATTTTTGGTATTTTTGTGATAAAGATGCAAAGTAAAGAAAGCAAAATAAAGATGGCACCGGAAATAACTTGTTGTAGTGAGATTAATATGATGGAAAATAGACCCGGGGGCCATAGGTTTCACTAGTGGCTTCTCTCAAGAGCATAAGTATTTTACGGTGGGTGAACGAATTACTATTGAGCAATTGATAGAATTGAGCATAGTTATGAGAATATCTAGGTATGATCATGTATATAGGCATCACGTCCGAGACAAGTAGACCGACTCCTGCCTGCATCTACTACTATTACTCCACTCATCGACCGCTATCCAGCATGCATCTAGAGTATTAAGTTCATGAAAACAGAGTAACGCCTTAAGCAAGATGACATGATGTAGAGGGATAAATTCATGCAATATGATAAAAAACATCTTGTTATCCTCGATGGCACCAATACAATACGTGCCTTGCTGCCCCTACTGTCACCGGGAAAGGACACCGCAAGATTGAACCCAAAGCTAAGCACTTCTCCCATTGCAAGAAAGATCAATCTAGTAGGCCAAACCAAACTGATAATTCGAAGAGACTTGCAAAGATAACCAATCATACATAAAAGAATTCAGAGAAGAATCAAATATTGTTCATAGATAATCTTGATCATAAACCCACAATTCATCGGTCTCAACAAACACACCGCAAAAAGAAGATTACATCGAATAGATCTCCACGAGAGAGGGGGAGAACATTGTATTGAGATCCAAAAAGAGAGAAGAAGCCATCTAGCTACTAACTATGGACCCGAAGGTCTGAAGTAAACTACTCACACTTCATCGGAGAGGCTATGGTGTTGATGTAGAAGCCAACCGTGATGGATGCCCCCTCCGGCGGAGCTCCGGAACAGGCCCCAAGATGGGATCTCGTGGGTACAGAAGGTTGCGGCGGTGGAATTAGGTTTTTGGCTCCGTATTTGATCGTTTGGGGGTACGTAGGTATATATAGGAGGGAGGAGTACATCGGTGGAGCAACAGGGGGCCAACGAGGGCGGAGGGCACGCCCTGGGGGGGTAGGCGCGCCCCCTACCTCGTGGCCTCCTCCTTTGTTTCTTGACGTAGGGTCCAAGTCTCCCGGATCATAATCTTCCTAAAAATCACGTTCCCGAAGGTTTCATTCCGTTTGAACTCCGTTTGATATTCCTTTTCTGCGAAACTCTGAAATAGGCAAAAAACAGCAATTCTGGGTTGGGCCTCCGGTTAAGAGGTTAGTCCCAAAAATAATATAAAAGTGAATAATAAAGCCCAATAATGTCCAAAACAGTAGATAATATAGCATGGAGCAATCAAAAATTATAGATACGCTGGAGATGTATCAAGCATCCCCAAGCTTAATTCCTGCTCGTCCTCGAGTAGGTAAATGATAAAAACAGAATTTTTGATGCGGAGTGCTACTTGGCATAATTTCAATGTAATTCTTCTTAATTGTGGTATGAATATTCAGATCCGAAAGATTCAAGACAAAAGTTTAATATTGACATAAAAATAATAATACTTCAAGCATACTAACAAAGCAATCATGTCTTCTCAAAATAACATGGCCAAAGAAAGTTATCCCTACAAAATCATATAGTCTGGCTATGCTCTATCTTCACCACACAAAGTATTTAAATCATGCACAACCACAATGACAAGCCAAGCAATTGTTACATACTTTTAACATTTTCAAAACTTTTTCAATCTTCACGCAATACATGAGCATGAGCCATGGACATAGCACTATATGTGGAATAGAATGGTGGTTGTGGAGAAGACAAAAAGGGAGAAGATAGTCTCACATCAACTAGGCGTATCAACGGGCTATGGAGATGACCATCAATAGATATCAATGTGAGTGAGTAGGGATTGCCATGCAACGGATGCACTAGAGCTATAAGTATATGAAAGCTCAACAAAACAAACTAAGTGGGTGTGCATCCAACTCGCTTGCTCACGAAGACCTAGGGCATTTTGAGGAAGCCCATCATTGGAATATACAAGCCAAGTTCTATAATGAAAAATTCCCACTAGTATATGAAAGTGACAAAATGAGAGACTCTGTATCATGAAGATCATGGTGCTACTTTGAAGCACAAGTGTGGTAAAAGGATAGTAACATTGTCCCTTCTCTCTTTTTCTCTCATTTTTTTATTTGGGCCTTTTCTCTTTTTTTTATGGCCTCTTTTCTTTTTTCTTTTTTTTGTCCGGAGTCTCATCCCGACTTGTGGGGGAATCATAGTCTCCATCATCCTTTTCCTCACTTGGGACAATGCTCTAAAAATGAAGATCATCACACTTTTATTTTCTTACAACTCAACAATTACAACTCGATACTTAGAACAAAATATGACTCTATATGAATGCCTCCGGTGGTGTACCGGGATATGCAATGAATCAAGAGTGACATGTATGAAAGAATTATGAACGGTGGCTTTGCCACAAATACGATGTCAACTACATGATCATGCAAAGCAATATGACAATGATGGAGCGTGTCATAATAAACGGAACGGTGGAAAGTTGCATGGCAATATATCTCGGAATGGCTATGGAAATGCCATGATAGCTAGGTATGGTGGCTGTTTTGAGGAAGGTTTATGGTGGGTGTATGATACCGGCGAAAAGTGCGCGCTATTGAGAGGCTAGCAATGGTGGAAGGAAGAAGGGTGCGTATAATCCATGGACTCAACATTAGTCATAAAGAACTCATATACTTATTGCAAAAATCTACAAGTTATCAAAGCAAAGTATTACGCGCATGCTCCTAGGGGGATAGATTGGTAGGAAAAGACCATCGCTCGTCCCCGACCGCCACTCATAAGGAAGACAATCAATAAATAAATTATGCTCCGACTTCATCACATAACGGTTCACCATACGTGCATGCTACGGGAATCACAAACTTTAACACAAGTATTTCTCAAATTCACAACTACTCAACTAGCATGACTCTAATATCACCATCTTCATGTCTCAAAACAATTATCAAGCATCAAACTTTTCATAGAATTCAACACACTCATAAGAATTCTTACAAATCTTGTATGCTTAGCATATTAGGATTATTTAAGCAAATTACCATGCTATTCAAGACTCTCAAAATAATCTAAGTGAAGCATGAGAGATCAATAGTTTCTATAAAACAAATCCACCACCGTGCTCTAAAAGATATAAGTGAAGCACTAGAGCAAAACTATATAGCTCAATAGATATAAGCGAAGCACATAGAGTATTCTAACAAATTCCAAATCATGTATGGATCTCTCAAAAAGTGTGTACAGCAAGGATGATTGTGTTAAACTAAAAAGCAAAGACTCAAATCATACAAGACGCTCCAAGCAAAACACATATCATGTGGTGAATAAAAATATAGCTCCAAGTAAAGTTACCGATGGAAGTAGACGAAAGAGGGGATGCCTTCCGGGGCATCCCCAAGATTTGGCTTTATGGTGTCCTTAGATTATCTTGGGGGTGCCATGGGCATCCCCAAGCTTAGGCTCTTGCCACTCCTTGTTCCATAATCCATCAAAATCTTTCACCCAAAACTTGAAAACTTCACAACACAAAACTTAACATAAAATCTCGTGAGCTCCGTTAGGGAAAGAAAACAAAAGACCACTTCAAGGTACTGTAATGAACTCATTCTTTATTTATATTGGTGTTAAACCTACTGTATTCCAACTTCTCTATGGTTTATAAACTATTTTACTAGCCATAGATTCATCAAAATAAGCAAACAACACACGAAAAACAGAACAGTCTGTAGTAATCTGTAACTAACGCAAACTTCTGGAACTCCAAAAATTCAGCCAAAACAGGAAGACCTATAAAATTTGTTTATTGATCAGCAGCAATTGGAATCAGTATTTTATCACGTACTGGTGAATTTTTAACAATTATTTTCGTGAACAGAAAGTTTCTGGAAATTTCCGCAAGATCAAATAACTATCATCCAAGAAGATCCTATAGGTTTAACTTGGCACAAACACTAATTAAAACACAAAAACACATATAACCAGAGGCTAGAACAAATATTTATTCCTAAACAGAAGTAAAAAAAGCAAAAAATAAAAATAAAATTGGGTTGCCTCCCAACAAGCGCTATCGTTTAACGCCCCTAGCTAGGCATAAAAGCAAGGATAGATCTAGGTATTGCCATCTTTGGTAGGCAATCCATAAGTGGCTCTCATGATAGATTCATATGGTAATTTTATTTTCTTCCTAGGGAAGTGTTCCATGCCTTTCTTTAATGGAAATTGGAATCTAATATTCCCTTCCTTTATATCAATAATTGCACCAATCGTCATAAGGAAAGGTCTACCAAGAATAATAGTACATGAAGGATTGCAATCTATATCAAGAACGATAAAATCTACGGGCACATAATTCCTATTTGCAACAATAAGAACATCATTAATTCTTCCCATAGGTTTCTTAATAGTAGAATCCGCAAGGTGCAAGTTTAGAGAGCAATCATCAAAATCACGGAAATCTAGCAAATCCCACAAAGTTTTGGGGATAGTGGAAACACTAGCACCCAAATCACATAAAGTATAGAACTCATGATCCTTAATCTTAATTTTAATAGTAGGTTCCCACTCATCATAAAGTTTTCTAGGAATAGAAACTTCCAACTCAAGCTTTTCTTGATAAGATTGCATCAAGGCATCAACGATATGTTTAGTAAACGCTTTATTTTGACTATAAGCATGAGGAGAATTTAGAACGGATTGCAACAAGGAAATACAATCTATCAAAGAGCAATTTTCATAATTAAAAATTCCTTGAAATCCAAAATAGTGGGTTTAGCAACATCTAAGGTTTTAATCTCTTCAATCCCACTTTTATCAATTTTAGCATCAAGATCTAAAAACTCCGAATTTTTGGAACGCCTTCTAGGTAAATGTGGATCATATTCAGTCTCATCATTATCAAGATTCATATTGCAAAACAAAGATTTAATAGGGGACACATCAATAACTTTTAGATCTTCATCTTTATTTTCATATAGATTTGAAGAACACGCTTTCATAAAGCAATCTTTCTTAGCACGCATCCTAGCGGTTCTTTCTTTGCACTCATCAATGGAAATTCTCATGGCTTTGAGAGACTCATTGATATCATGCTTAGGAGGAATAGATCTAAGTTTTAAAGAATCAACATCAAGAGAAAAATTCTATCAACGTTCCTAGCCAATTCATCAACTTTAAGCAATTTCTCTTCAAGCAAAGCATTGAAATTCTTTTGTGAATTCATAAACTCTTTAACACTAGTCTCAAATTCAGAGGGCATCTTATTAAAATTTCCATAAGACTTGTTGTAGTAATTTCCATAATTATTAGAGGAATTGCTAGGATAAGGCCTAGGATTAAAGTTTCCTCTATACGCGTTGTTACCAAAATTATTCCTACCAACAAAATTCACATCCATAGATTCATTATTATTCTCAATCAAAGTAGACAAAGGCATATCATTAGGATCAGAGAAGCACTCTTAGTAGCAAATAATTTCATAAGTTCATCCATCTTTCCACTCAAAACATTAATTTCTTCTATCGCATGCACTTTTTTATTAGTAGATCTTTCAGTGTGCCATTGAGAATAATTAACCATAATATTATCTAGGAGTTTAGTAGCTTCTCCTAAATTGATTTCCATAAAAGGCCTCCCGCGGCCGAATCTAAAAGATTTCTAGAAGCAAAATTTAATCCGGCATAAAAATTTTGTATAATCTTCCACAAATTCAAACCATGAGTAGGGAAATTACGTATCATTAATTTCATCCTCTCCCAAGCTTGTGCAACATGTTCATGATCAAGTTGCTTAAAATTTATAATATCGTTTCTGAGAGAGATGATCTTAGCAGGAGGAAAATACTTAGAGATAAAAGCATCTTTGCACTTGTTCCAAGAATCAATACTATTTTTAGGCAAAGACGAAAACCAAGCTTTAGCACGATCTCTAAGCGAAAAAGGAAATAGCTTCAATTTAACAATATCATTATCAACATCTTTCTTCTTTTGCATATCACATAAATCAACGAAGCTATTTAGATGAGTAGCAGCATCTTCAGTAGGAAGGACGACGAATTGATCTTTCATGACAAGATTCAACAAAGCAGCATTGATTTCACAAGATTCAGTATCGGTAAGAGGAGCAATCGGAGTGCTAAGGAAATCATTATTGTTGGTATTGGTAAAGTCACATAATTTGGTATTATCTTGAGCCATCGTGACAAGCAAGCAATCCGACACACGAGCAAAGAGACGGGCAAAAAGAGGCAAACGGAAAAGAGAGGGCGAATAAAACAGCAAGGGTGAAGTGGGGGAGAGGAAAACGAGAGGCAAATGGCAAAAAATGTAATGCGGGAGATAAGGGATTTGTGATGGGTACTTGGTATGTTAACTTCAGCGTAGACTCCCCGGCATCGGCGCGAGAAACCCTTCTTGCTACCTCTTGAGCACTGCGTTGGTTTTCCCTTGAAGAGGAAAGGGTGATGCAGCAAAGTAGCGTAAGTATTTCCCTCAGTTTTTGAGAACCAAGGTATCAATCCAGTAGGAGGCTATGCGCGAGTCCCTCGCACCTACACAAAACAAATAAATCCTCGCAACCAACGCGATAAGGGGTTGTCAATCCCTTCACGGTCACTTACGAGAGTGAGATCTGGTAGATATGATAGGATAATATTTTTAGTATTTTTGTGATAAAGATGCAAAGTAAAGAAAGCAAAATAAAGACGGCACCGGAATTAAATTTTTGTAGGGAGATTAATATGATGGAAAATAGACCCGGGGGCCATAGGTTTCACTAGTGGCTTCTCTCAAGAGCATAAGTGTTTTACGGTGGGTGAATGAATTACTGTTGAGCAATTGACAGAATTGAGCATAGTTATGAGAATATCTAGGTATGATCATGTATATAGGCATCACGTCCGAGACAAGTAGACCGACTCCTGCCTGCATCTACTACTATTACTCCACTCATCGACCGCTATCCAGCATGCATCTAGAGTATTAAGTTCATGAAAACAGAGTAACGCCTTAAGCAAGATGACATGATGTAGAGGGATAAATTCATGCAATATGATAAAAAAAACATCATCCTCGATGGCAACAATACAATACGTGCCTTGCTGCCCCTACTGTCACTGGGAAAGGACACCACAAGATTGAACCCAAAGCTAAGCACTTCTCCCACTGCAAGAAAGATCAATCTAGTAGGCCAAACCAAACTGATAATTCGAAGAGACTTGCAAAGATAACCAATCATACATAAAAGAATTCAGAGAAGAATCAAATATTGTTCATAGATAATCTTGATCATAAACCCACAATTCATCGGTCTCAACAAACACACCGCAAAAAGAAGATTACATCGAATAGATCTCCATGAGAGAGGGGGAGAACATTGTATTGAGATCCAAAAAGAGAGAAGAAGCCATCTAGCTACTAACTATGGACCCGAAGGTCTGAAGTAAACTACTCACACTTCATCGGAGAGGCTATGGTTTTGATGTAGAAGCCCTCCGTGATGGATGCCCCCTCCGACGGAGCTTCGGAACAGGCCCCAAGATGGGATCTCGTGGGTACAGAAGGTTGCAGCGGTGGAATTACGTTTTTGGCTCCGTATCTGATCGTTTGGGGGTACGTAGGTATATAAAGGAGGAAGGAGTATGTCGGTGGAGCAACAGGGGCCCACGAGGGTGGAGGGCGCGCCCTGGAGGGGTAGGCGCGCCCCCCTACCTTGTGGCCTCCTCCTTTGTTTCTTGACGTAGGGTCCAAGTCTCCCGGATCATAATCTTCCTAAAAATCACGTTCCCGAAGGTTTCATTCCGTTTGGACTCTGTTTGATTTTCCTTTTCTGCGAAACTCTGAAATAGGCAAAAAACAGCAATTCTGGGCTGGGCCTCCGGTTAATAGGTTAGTCCCAAAAATAATATAAAAGTGAATAATAAACCCAATAATGTCCAAAACAGTAGATAATATAGCATGGAGCAATCAAAAATTATAGATACGTTGGAAGCGTATCACAGAGTACTAATACGCTCCAAAGTGGGAAACCGTTTAGGTTATGATCGGTGTGAACAGGTTGCAATTAAATATAGCGTGATAGTAGTAATTTGGAATGTAACGAGACGCAAGCTCAAAATTTATTGACGGTTCTAATTTTGAAGTGCGGCACTATTCCCGGATAGCGTAACGTGGGCACGTGTTCTCGGCCGTGGTGTAGCATATGCCATGGTACTTCTTTTTCTACTGCTGTGTACGTGCAATAACTGGCACCGTCGAATACATATCTTACAGTTATTGGGGTGTTCGACAGGAATAGCCTCATGGCGAGCTATAGACTAGTCTTTTTTTCAGACGCATTACACCTATCTCTCGGGACTTCTCACACGCACCATCTCTAGCTCCCTAGGTCGATGCCACCCACATACACTTGTACTCTGAGTTTAGTACGTTATACAGGAAGAGAAGAGGTGCATGCACGCACTCATCCTCTCTCACACACGCATCTGTAGCTATGAATTGTACTGTTCTCAACCATCTGATTGGCTCTATCATAGGTTTCATGTTGCTCCTTGGCCTTGAGACCGAGAAGTTTAAAACGCGGAGGCTAAGCTGGAGGCGCGAAGTTTTGGTTAATGTGTGGGTTGTACACGGCACCAACACGACACGAGCTTCGTCTGCCTGGTGCGCAGTCGGGTGTGTTGTCCAAATATAGACACAACCAGGCCCTCCTTGGTGCGTGCCTCGACTTATGCGCAGAGAAATTAGGATCGGAGGGAGTGCTACTAGTAGTAGTACTACTACTTTGATGTGTCGAGTCAACTCGCACAAGTATGCAACACTTCCTAAACAAACAAGCATATAAGTTGTTATACTTCTTACCCAAAGGATCTTTATATCCAACGGACACAAAATATCCGTTCGACTGTTGGAAATTACTTTAACTATTGATCTGATGTCGAGGTAATTGATGCATCGCCACCAAAACTCACCATCTCTTAAGCTAAAGTAGACCGAGCTAACCCCTATATTAGCATATTACTAAGATAAACAGAAGGCACTGTAGAATCATTTAGGAGGTGAACTTGTCAATCTGAATGTGGAGGGGCACCGTCCTCGACAACCCAGCCCCGGCCAGCAGGTTGGGCGGAACTATGAAGAAGGTCAGCTCCTGCACGGCGACGTCGCCGGGATCCTTGCTGCTTGTCACCTCCATTTCCACCTTGACGGTGTCGGTCCTGCCTTTGGGCTCCCACGGCGGGCCATTTGTTCATAGCTTGGCCACGTAGTGCGGCAGTAGGGACGCCCCCGCTCTGATGCAGACGACCGACACGGCGATAGGCACACCGATGTCGAGCACGCCGCCGACCAAGAAAAACGCGCGGCCGTCCTCCTCCGTGAACAGCAAGAGCCGTGGCTCCGACAGTGGCACTTGCAGCTGGAGCACCTTGCCGTACTAGATCCTGTGCACGGGCACGAGATGCATGGTGCTGATGTGGTGGGAGAGCGTCGGCGGCGGGCCTTCGTAGCCGCAGACAGGCACGGAGCATTTGCAGGGCGCGAGCGGACACACGCTCTGGTGATCGGCAAGCTTGTGGTAAGTGACGTAGAGCCCACAGCCTTCGTGCAGGCACTCCACCCTCACCGAGGAGAGGACGTCCTCCACCGCCGTGTTCCGCACGTCGAATCCACCGCCGCGCTCGCACTTCTGGCACTGTCGCTGGTTCCCGGGGCGCTCGACGCGGCAGTCCGCGCAGGCCAAGTGCTCTCCCTTGCACTGCAAAAATCAATCGAATAGCACATCAATCAAGAAACATGCACCTTGCTCGATCAGCCGAATGGACAAGGTGTATTCGAACCTCATACACTGGAGGCTTCAAGGGGCGGAGGCACAAGGGGCAGTGGAACAAGGTGAGGTGCATCGAGACCATAGAGAGCTCCATCGTCGGGTCCTGTTCCGTCGGCATGATCTCGACCTCCTCGTGCACAACCATCTCTCCCTTTAGGGCCGGGGCATTACAAAGCTTTACCGTCACATATTCATACTACTTCAAGGTGCATTAAATCAACACATGCAAGTATAAAAAGGAAAGTCACGGCATGCATGCATGCGTTGTAATTAATGCATCGGTAAACGCAAATTATTGAAATATATCGAGTGCAGTGCTTTGATATGTCGCGTCAACTCGTACAACAACGAGAACTTTGATTACAACACCCTCTCCCTCACAGACTGAGCTCCGGTGCCTTAACTGCACCTGCCTTTGGCTGTATGACAGGTGGGCCACCCACCTGTTGGGCCCACCTGTCATACACACGAAGGAAGGAGCAGTAAGTCAATGAAGTTGTGTCCCTCCCTCGCCCATGAGCGTGGTGGCTGGCAGGACTAGGAGAAGCTTTCACTACACGCTCTCCCTCCCGCACGCGATGGACATGCAGCAGTTCATTCGGTGTCAGCTGGCCAGAAGCATACTATAGTACTCCATTGCAGTAGTACTCCATCATTGTTCGACTTCCCGAAGAGGCGAAGAGCCAAGCGCAGCCCGGACGCTCGTGTGGCAGTTTAATGTTTAGAGTAGTCTAGGATAGCGTGTACCGTGCCTCTAAGCTTAAAATCGTTTGGGTCGGCTCCATGCTATGAGTCCGTCTCGAAGCATTTTTTATTAAAATATTCTGGCCCTACCTTTCATCCTGGTGATTGTAGTTTGCACGCTCATCTGGTCAAGACAGGAATATATATTTTTAATTTGTGGTGGGGTAAATGTTAGAGGTTGCAGCAAATATATTATACACTGCGGGTCTTTAAGCCAAGTTTAGAGGCAAGCATGTGGGGCCAGTGCTATGATGTGTCGTGTCAACTTGTAAAACAAGGAGAAGCTTGATTTTACTACTACACACCTTCTCCCTCGCCCATGCGCGCGGTGGCTCGCAGACGAGGACATGCTTTTGCTTATACTACAACAAGCTATCCCTCCCGCACGCGGTGGACGGACATGCAGCAGTGGATTTGATACTGTAGAAGTAGTAGTAACATCATTGTTCGTCTTCTTGAAGAGGTGAAGAGCCAAGCGCAACCCGAACGTGGCAGTTATGAACGCTCACGTGGCAACCTTTGTGTAGGGGTGGGGCGTGGTGCGGAGCCTTGGAGCACGCATATAGCCAGGCTCTTGCATAAGACAAAATTGCTATGTGAGCCAACTATTGTAGTACTTTCTAGTATAGCCCTGTAAACCGGAAAGGAGTATTTGCCTATCTAGAGATTCCAACAAGTGACTAGACTACACCCTAAATGAGTACATATGGAGCAAAATGAGTGAATCTACACCGTAAATAAATACGTAGTTCTCTTGTTTTCCTCTCCGCCTTGGTCGCGGTGCACAATACTGAGTATACTAGTACTGACTAGTCTTTTTTTGACACACATTTACGTTTTTTAACACAGTACAGACGCAAGCGCTCATATACACGCGCATACACTCACCCCTATGAACGCACACACGCACACCCTACCCCTATGAGCACCTCCGAAAGACTGAGACGGCATATCATCTTGAAATTTACGAATTCACCATAGGCACCTCGTCGTCGACGGGAACGTCTCTTGACACGCATTTACGTTGATACGGCTTGAATGCCAACGACGTAGAGGGTAGCGGTTCCCGAAACGTTGAACGGTCAATGATGCCTCCGCATTCAAGTAGCATGCAGAGGTAGGAGTAAGTAATTGGAGAAGCAGAATGGAGCATGTGAATATAACGCAGTTTGGACTGTCATATAAAGGCGCCACACTACTCCAATCCATCTACTCCTAGTCTCTGCGCAACACTGCCCACTCCAATCCAAGACCAAGACCAAGTGACCAGAAGCCACAAGCACCCATGGCGTCAATGGATGCGTGCGGCAGTCGGCTATGCCAGGTCGTCCAAGATGCCGACCTGCGGCCCCGCACCGCGGAGCATTTCCAGACGGTGCTGGCGACTACCGGCGTCATAGCCCTCGTCGACGCCGGCTTCACCTCTCGCATGCGCCAGATGATGGTCGACTCCATCCGCAGGTTCACCGCCATCAAGAAGCGCGCGGACGAGGTGCTTTGAAACACTGGTGGCCCACAGCTGCCGGAGGTGGCGACGAAGAATGTGCACCTCGAGGCCGCGCTCGCTGCGCAGCGCCTCGCCATGCAAGAAACCGTCGATCTGCACATCCACGTCTACAAGGAAATCGTCTACATAGGCCACTACAAGGCCAGCGAGGACAGAAAGACATTGGCCTTCTTCCAGTGGCTGGAATCTTTGGACGCCATTGTTCAGAAGCACGTCGACCTGGCCACGAAAGCCGCTGCTACTTAGCCACCGTTTGGTGGGCTGGCGCCCTGAGTCGAGGAGGTGGACGTCGTCGATGGATGCATCTTTCTTCTTGCCTCCTGTAACCAGCACTACATCGCGTTGTGGCCTTAATATTTTATTAGTCTATGGCATTTTTATTCTGGTCGTAAATGACATGTGTGATCCCTTGCTCTTATTTGGCGTTATTTATTTGTAGTATCACTGTCTTCGACCTGGTGTACTACTACCTAGGTCCTGGTTTATTAGTCCCTTTTGTAATTTGTGCTAAATTTTGATCAAAGATTTAACTGACAAAATGTTAGTGCATCAACAAAAATTATGTCATTTGATTTATATTTGAACATAGTTTTCAATTGATATAATTTTTGTGACATGCATGAACCTTTTGTTAGTCAAATTTATGGTCAAAATTTGGCACAGATTACGACGGGGAGCAATAAACCAGGGCGGAGGTAGACTGGTCCGTCACCATCGTGTTTTGTGTCTAATTTTGACTTCAGTGACCCAACCTACATGGAGGGAGTGTTGTATATATTGGCACAATAACGAAACTTATAAAGTATATTCAAAACTGAGCGTTACTACAAGTCACGAGTTCAAAACGAGAAAGTGGAACAAGTACAACATGCCTGTGTCGTTTGCGTCGCACCCCCACACGGTCGCGGTGCACAATGTAGTAACTGGTCTCTTCTTGACCCGCATTTACATTGATACGACTTGAATGCCAAGGAGGGAGAGTGTCGTGGGGATCTTGCTCACCGTGGCTCCTCCGCACTCTGCGTGTTGGCCATCCACCACCTTTGGTTTCACATTAAAAATCTTGAGCCACAATCCGAAGTGGGGTGGGATGCGGAGGAAGGCCTCGCACACGACAATAAATGCCGAGATGTTGAGGAAAGAATTTGGGGCTAGATCATGGAAATCTAGCCGGTAATAGAACATGAGTCCGCGGACGAAAGGGTGGAGAGGAAACCCTAGCCCGCGGACGAAGTGGGGGATGAACACCACCCTCTCATTGGGCTTCGGGGTGGTCGGGAGCCGGTGGGCGATTTCCTTGGCCAGGTACCCGGCCTCCCGAAGCTTGGTGATGTCCTTCTCCTTGACGGAGGAGGCCATCCACTTGCCTTGCTCTCCAGATCTGGACATGGTCGGAGTGCTTTTTTTAGGCGGAAAAGATGAGAACTTGGGCGCTGGAGCTCGAGAATGGGGGTGCAGAGAGAGAGAGAGAAGGCGTGGGTGAAAGGAGGTGAATCCTTATCCCTTTATAAAGGCAGCGAATATCAAGCGCCTCCCCACTCGCCTTAAAACTCGCTTGTTTCCCAAGGGCCGCGCAGACGGCACGGTTGGATTACCCATGCCCGTATTGATGAGAATCTCGTGGTAAGGGGACACGATCTCTGCTTTGACAAGACGTGCCAATGGAACCGCATCTCAAAACGAGGAGCGGCAGGCCGAAAAACGGTTCGAAATAATGACCAGGTGGTGACGTGGCATCACGCTACAAAAAGTTTTCAGTAGGTTGGACTCGTGAAATATTATACTCTCTGCGGTTGTGTGTGGTACTTGTTTTGCAGAGCCGGACACGTTCTTTGTGTTCGAAGGCTGTTTTGGAGTATTCGGAGGAGGAACCCGTCTTGCAATGCCGAAGATAATCTGCGCGCTGGACACCTCGACATTGAAGCCTGGTTCAGGGGCTACTGAGGGAGTCCTGGACTAAGGGGTCCTCGGGCGTCCGGCCTGTTTGACATGGGCCGGACTGATGGGCTGTGAAGATACAAGACCGAAGACTCTTACCCGTGCCCGGATGGGACTCTCCTTGGCGTGGAAGGCAAGCTTGGCGTCCGGATATGAAGATTCATTTCTCTGTAACCGACTTTGTACAACCCTAGTCCCCTCTGGTGTCTATATAAACCGGAGGGTTTAGTCCATAGGGACAATCATAATCATACAGGCTAGGGTTTTAACCATTACGATCTCGTGGTAGATCAACTCTTGTAATACTCATATTCATCAAGATCAATCAAGCAGGAAGTACGGTATTACCTCCATAGAGAGGGACAGAACCTGGGTAAACATCGTGTCCCCTGTCTCCTGTTACCATCGACCATAGACGCATAGTTGGGGACCCTGATGTCTACTACGCAACTTCTTCTTGTAGACGTTGTTGGGCCTCCAAGTGCAGAGGTTTGTAGGACAGTAGCAAGTTTCCCTCAAGTGGATGACCTAAGGTTTATCAATCCGTGGGAGGTGTAGGATGAAGATGGTCTCTCTCAAACAACCCTGCAACCAAATAACAAAGAGTCTCTTGTGTCCCCAACACACCCAATACAATGGTAAATTGTATAGGTGCACTAGTTCGGTGAAGAGATGGTGATACAAGTGCAATATGGATGGTAGATATAGGTTTTTGTAATCTGAAAATATAAAAACAGCAAGGTAGCAAGCGATAAAAGTGAGCGTAGACGGTATTGCAATGCTAGGAAACAAGGCCTAGGGTTCATACTTTCACTAGTGCAAGTTCTCTCAACAATAATAACTTAATTGGATCATATAACTATCCCTCAACATGCAACAAAGAGTCACTCCAAAGTCACTAATAGCGGTGGACAAACGAAGAGATTATTGTAGGGTACGAAACAACCTCAAAGTTATTCTTTCTGCGATCTATTCAAGAGTCCATAGTAAAATAACACGAAGCTATTCTTTCCGTTCGATCTACCATAGAGTTCGTACTAGAATAACACCTTAAGACACAAATCAACCAAAACCCTAATGTCACCTAGATACTCCAATGTCACCTCAAGTATCCGTGGGCATGATTATACGATATGCATCACACAATCTCAGATTCATCTATTCAACCAACACAAAGAACTTCAAAGAGTGCCCCAAAGTTTCTACCGGAGAGTCAAGACGAAAACGTGTGCCAACCCCTATGCATAGATTCCCAAGGTCACGGAACCCGCAAGTTGATCACGAAAACATACATCAAGTGAATCAATAGAATACCCCATTGTCACCACGGGTATCCCACGCAAGACATACATCAAGTGTTCTCAAATCCTTAAAGACCTTATCCGATAAGATAACTTCAAAGGGAAAACTCAATCCATTACAAGAGAGTAGAGGGGGAGAAACATCATAAGATCCAACTATAATAGCAAAGATCACGATACATCAAGATCGTATCACCTCAAGAACACGAGAGAGAGAGAGAGAGAGAGAGAGAGAGATCAAACACATAGCTACTGGTACATACCCTCAGCTCCGAGGGTGAACTACTCCCTCCTCGTCATGGAGAGCGCCGGGATGATGAAGATGGCCACCGGTGAGGGATCCCCCCTCTGGCAGGGTGCCGGAACAGGGTCCCGATTGGTTTTTGGTGGCTATGGAGGCTTGCGGCGGCGGAACTCCCGATCTATTCTGCTCCCCGATGTTTTTAGGGTATATGGATATATGTAGGCAAAATAAGTCGGTAATGGGAGGCACGAGGGGCCCACGAGGGTGGGGGCGCGCCAGGGGGGAAGGCACGCCTCCCTGCCTCGTGGCCACCTCGAAGCTTCCTTGACTTTAATTCCAAGTCTCCTAGATCACGTTCGTTCCAAAAATCACGCTCCCAAAGGTTTCATTCCGTTTGGACTCCGTTTGATATTCCTTTTCTGCGAAACACTGAAACAAGGGGAAAAAACAGAAACTGGCACTGGGCTCTGGGTTAATAGGTTAGCCCCAAAAATAATATAAAAGTGTTTAGTAAAGCCCATAAACATCCAAAACAGATAATATTTAGTATGAATACTTCATATATTATAGATACGTTGGAGACGTATCAGCATCCCCAAGCTTAATTCCTGCTCGTCCTCGAGTAGGTAAATGATAAAAAGAAATAATTTATGAAGTGTGAATGCTAGCAGGTGCACAAGTTTGATCAAAGATAATTTCAATCACCTTTTCTAGCATCATTATATATCATAACAGTAGCTCAACCCATAGAACTTCTCATGATCAAGTAATAAGATATTCACATGTTAAAGTATAGATCATAAACCTTCTTGAAAACTAACAAACCGTGTTATTAGTCATCAAACAATTACAATTCATCTTATTTTCAGGAAGAGTCTATGTCAGAGCTTTGATTTAGCAAACTCCACATACTCAACTATCATTTAGTCTTTCACAATTGCTAACACTCATGCGATATTTATGGGTTCAAAGTTTTAATCAGACACAGAGAAAGATAGGGGCTTATAGATTCGCCTCCCAACCTTTTACCTCAAGGGTAATGTCAACAATAATAGCTCATGATGCCTTACATCCAATTGGATATATATATATATATATATATATATATATATATATATATTAGAATCTTTCCAACACAACGTGCTTGCCAAAGGATAAAATGTAAAAAGGAAAGGTGAAGATCACCATGACTCTTGCATAAGGTAAAAGACAAGAATAAAAGATAGGCCCTTCGCAAAGGGAAGCAGAGGTTGCCATGCACTTTTATAGTTGGATGCACAAAATCTTAATGTGAGGGAACATCACTTTATATTGCCACTTGTGATAGGGACCTTTATTATGCAGTCCGTCGCTTTTATTGCTTCCATATCACAAGATCGTATAAAGCTTATTTCTCCACACTAAAAGATCATACATATTTAGAGAGCAATTTTTATTGCATGCACCGATGACAACTTACTTGAAGGATCTTACTCAATCCATAGGTAGGTATGGTGGACTCTCATGGAAATACTGGTTTAAGGGATGTTTGTAAGCACAAGTAGTATCTCTACTTGGTGCAAAGAATTTGGCTAGCATGAGGGGGAAAGGCAAGCTCAAAGTGTTGGGAGATCCATGACAATATACTTTATTTTGGATATAAGAAAACATAACCCATTACGTTGTCTTCCTTGTCCAACATCAACCTTTTAGCATGTCATATTTTAATGAGTGCTCACAATTACAAAAGATTTCCAAGATAGTATATGTGAAATCTCTCTTCCTTCAATATTCTTTCATGAATTGTTCAAGTGACCAATACAATGTTTGCTAACCTTCAATAAATTTACCACCTCTACTTCTTATATGTAAAGTCATTACTCCCCATGGGATAAGCATATGAAACATATATAATTTCAGATTTATGATATTCAATTCATTCAACCATTTACTCATAGGATATAAGTGAAGCACACGAGTAAATGACAAACTACTCCAAAAAGATATAAGTGAAGATTAATGAGTAGTTAAATAATTATGTAGCTATGTGAAGACTCTCTCTCATTTAAGAATTTCATATATTGATATTTTATTCAAATAGAAAGCAAAACAAAATAAAATGACATTCTAATAATAGCAAACATCACGTGAAGAAGCAAAAACTTAGGATCAACCGATACTAACCGATAGTTGTTGAAGAAGAAAGGTGGGATGCCAACCGGGGCATCCCCAAGCTTGGACGCTTGAGACTTCTTGAAATATTATCTTGGGATGCCTTGGGCATCCCCAAGCTTGAGCTTTTGTGTCTCCTTAATTCCTCTCATATCACGGTCTCCCTAAATCTCAAAAGCTTCATCCACACAAAACTCAACAAGGACTCATGAGATAAGTTAGTATAAAGCAATGCAAAAAGCTTATCATACTCTACTGTAGCAAATCACTAAAATTATTATTCAACATTGCATACTAAATGCCTCTGCATATTTAATAGCCCTATCCTCAAATAGAATCATTAAAGAAGCAAACATATGCAAACAACGCAAACATAACAGCAATCTGCCTAAACAGGACAGTCTGTAAAGAATGCAGAAAGATCCATACTTCCCTAGCTCCAAAAATTATGAAGGAAAATTACCACTGTAGTAAATTTATCAGAGCTTATTATGCAAAAGGTTTCAACATTTTATCACATTCTAACTTTTCTAGGGAATTTTTACAACAGCGGTAAACTTTCTGTTTTCGAACAGCAACATGTAGACTTGTAAAATGAGCATAGTAAAGGCTATCAATGCCACTTTTATTGAAATAAAAGATGCAAAACATTGTTCTAACTAACAGCAAGCAAATCCTAACAAAATAAATTGATGCTCCAAGCAAAACACATATCATGTGATGAATAAAAATATAGCTCCAAGTAAAGTTACCGATGAACGAAGACGAAAGAGGGGATGCCTTCCGGGGCATCCCCAAGCTTAGGCCCTTGCCACTCCTTATTCCATAGTCCATCGAATCTTTACCCAAAACTTGAAAACTTCACAACACAAAACTTAACAGAAAACTCGTAAGCTCCGTTAGTATAAGAAAATAAATCACCACTTAGGTACTGTTGTGAACTCATTATAAATTCATATTGGTGTAATATCTACTGTATTCCAACTTCTCTATGGTTTATAAACTATTTTACTAGCCATAGATTCATCAAAATAAGCAAACAACACACGGAAAACAGAATCTGTCAAAAACAGAACAGTCTGTAGTAATCTGTAACTAACGCAAACTTCTGGAACTCAAAAAATTCTACAAAAATATGAAGACCTAGATAATTTGTTTATTGATCTACTGCAATTGGAATCAGTATTTTATCACATTCTGGTGATTTTAAACAATTGTTTTCGTGAACAGAAAGTTTCTCGAATTTTCAGCAAGATCAAATAACTATCATCCAAGAAGATCCTATAGGTCTTACTTGGAACAAACACTGATTAAAACGTAAAACCACATCTAACCAGAGGCTAGATGATTTATTTATTACTAAAGAGGAGCAAAAAGGCAAAGAACAAAAATAAAATTGGGTTGCCTCCCAACAAGCGCTAACGTTTAACGCCCCTAGCTAGGCATGACGATTTCAATGATGCTCACATAAAAGATAAGAATTGAAACATAAAGAGAGCATCATGAAGAATATGACTAGCACATTTAAGTCTAACCCACTTTCTATGCATAGGGATTTTGTGAGCAAACAACTTATGGGAACAATAATCAACTAGCATAGGAAGGCAAAACAAGCATAACTTCAAAACTTTAAGCACATAGAGAGGAAACTTGATATTATTGCAATTCCTACAAGCATATATTCCTCCCTCATAATAATTTTCAGTAGCATCATGAATGAATTAAACAATATAACCAGCACCTAAAGCATTCTGTTCATGATCTACAAGCATAGAAATTTTACTACTCTCCACATAAGCAAATTTCTGCTCATGAATAATAGTGGGAGCAAACTCAACAAAATAATTATCATGTGAGGCATAATCCAATTGAAAACTAAAATCATGATGACAAGTTTCATGGTTATCATTATTCTCAATAGCATACAAGTCATCACAATAATCATCATAGATGGCAACTTTATTCTCATAATCAATTGGAACCTCTTCCGAAATAGTGGAATCATCACTAAATAAAGTCGTGACCTCTCCCAATCCACTTTCATAATTATCACAATAAGATCCAACATCCTCCAAAATAGTGGGATCATTACTTCCTAAATTTGACACTCTTCCAAACCCACTTTCATCAATATATTCATCATAGATAGGAGGCATGCTATCATTATAATAAATTTGCTCATCAAAACTTGGGGGACAAAACATATCATATTCATCAAACATAGCATCCCCAAGCTTGTGGCTTTGCATATCATTAGCATCATGGGTATTCAAAGAATTCATACTAACAACATTGCAATCATGCTCATCATTCACATATTTTATGCCAAGCATTCTATGTAATTCTTCTTCTAGTACTTGAGCACAATTTTCCTTTCCATCATACTCACGAAAGATATTAAAAAGATGAAGCATATGAGGTAAACTCAATTCTATTTTTTAGTTTTCTTTATAGACTAAACTAGTGATAAAACAAGAAACTAAAATATTCGATTGCAAGATCTAAAGATATACCTTCAAGCGCTCACCTCCCCGGCAACGGCGCCAGAAACTGCTTGATGTCTACTACGCAACCTTCTTCTTGTAGACATTGTTGGGCCTCCAAGTGCAGAGGTTTGTAGGACAGTAGCAAGTTTCCCTCAAGTGGATGACCTAAGGTTTATCAATCCGTGGGAGGCGTAGGATGAAGATGGTCTCTCTCAAACAACCCTACAACCAAATAACAAAGAGTCTCTTGTGTCCCCAACACACCCAATACAATGGTAAATTGTATAGGTGCACTAGTTCGGCGAAGAGATGGTGATACAAGTGCAATATGGATGGTAGATATAGGTTTTTGTAATCTGAAAATATAAAAACAGCAAGGTAGCAAGCAATAAAAGTGAGCGTAAACGGTATTGCAATGCTAGGAAAAAAGGCCTAGGGTTCATACTTTCACTCGTGCAAGTTCTCTCAACAATAATAACATAATTGGATCATATAACTATCCCTCAACATGCAACAAAGAGTCACTCCAAAGTCACTAATAGCGGAGAACAAACGAAGAGATTATTGTAGGGTACGAAACCACCTCAAAGTTATTCTTTCTGATCGATCTATTCAAGAGTCCGTAGTAAAATAACACAAAGCTATTCTTTCCGTTCGATCTATCATAGAGTTCGTACTAGAATAACATATTAAGACACAAATCAACCAAAACCCTAATGTCACCTAGATACTCCAATGTCACCTCAAGTATTCGTGGGCATGATTATACGATATGCATCACACAATCTCAGATTCATCTATTCAACCAACACAAAGAACTTCAAAGAGTGCCCCAAAGTTTCTACTAGAGAGTCAAGACGAAAACGTGTGCCAACCCCTATGCATAGATTCTCAAGGTCACGGAACCCGCAAGTTGATCACCAAAACATACATCAAGTGAATCAATAGAATACCCCATTGTCACCAGGGGTATCCCACGCAAGACATACATCAAGTGTTCTCAAATCCTTAAAGACTCAATCCGATAAGATAACTTCAAAGGGAAAACTCAATCCATTACAAGAGAGTAGAGTGGGAGAAACATCATAAGATCCAACTATAATAGCAAAGCTCGCGATACATCAAGATCGTATCACCTCAAGAACACGAGAGAGAGAGAGAGAGAGAGATCAAACACATAGCTACTGGTACATACCCTCAGCCCCGAGGGTGAACTACTCCCTCCTCGTCATGGAGAGCGCCGGGATGATGAAGATGGCCACCGGTGAGGGATCCCCCCTCCGGCAGGGTGCCGGAACAGGGTCCCGATTGGTTTTTGGTGGCTAAAGAGGCTTGCGGCGGCGTAACTCCTGATCTATTCTGCTTCCCGGTGTTTTTAGGGTATATGGATATATATAGGCGAAAGAAGTCGGTAAGGGGAGCCACGAGGGGCCCATGAGGGTGGGGGCGCGCCCAGGGGGCAGGCGCGCCTCCCTGCCTCGTGGCCACCTCGAAGCTTCCTTGACTTTAACTCCAAGTCTCCTAGATCAAGTTCGTTCCAAAAATCACGCTCCCGAAGGTTTCATTCCGTTTGGACTCCGTTTGATATTCATTTTCTGTGAAACACTGAAACAAGGGAAAAAACAGAATCTGGCACTGGGCTCTAGGTTAATAGGTTAGTCCCAAAAATAATATAAAAGTGTTTAGTAAAGCCCATAAACATCGAAAACAGATAATATAATAGCATGAATACTTCATAAATTATAGATACGTTGGAGACGTATCAGACCCCCTACCCGAGATCCGCCGGTTTTGACACCGACAATGAACTACTCCCTCCTCGTCATGGAGAGCGCCGGGATGATGAAGATGCCCACCGGTGATGGATCCCCCTCCGGCAGGGTGCCGGAACAAGGTCCCGATTGGTTTTTGGTGGTTGTAGAGGCTTGCGGCGGCGGAACTCCCGATCTAGGTTTCTTTCTCGGGGTTTCTGTATTTATAGGAATTTTTGGCGTCGGTCTCACATCAGGGGGGTCTCTGAGTCATCCACAATATAGGGGGGCACGCCCAGGGGGGTAGGGCGCGCCCTCCACCCTCGTGGATGGCTCGGGACTCTTCTGGCCCAACTCTTTTACTCCGGGGGCTTCTTTTGGTCCATAAAAATCATCAAAAATTGGCACGTCAATTGGACTCCGTTTGGTATTCCTTTTCTGTAAAACCCAAAAACAAGGGAAAATACATAAACTGCCACTGGGCTCTAGGTTAATAGGTTAGTCCCAAAAATCATATAAAACAGCATATAAATGCATATAAAACATCCAAGATGGATAATATAATAGCATGGAACAATCAAAAATTATAGATACGTTGGAGACGTATCAAGTATATTCAATCATTAAAAACTTATTGCCTGTTTAATATGCTGACATCTATGTATCTCTTATTCTCAGTGGTCAGGCCAAACCCAGCAAGAAGGCGAAGCTGAATAAGTCGACTGACGATTCCAACCCTTCTGAGCCGGAGAAACAATGACCAGAATCCTTTCATCCAATTGCTGAGGCCACCATTGATGACCCGCCACCAGAAGACCATGAAGTCTCCATAGACCATATGGATGTTGAGCCGGCCATTTCCAAGCCGCCAAGCCCAGCTAAGCCCGCTGAGGAAAAGACTGACGACGTTGTTGTCACGGTAACCCTACTGTCTTATCCAAGCACAACGCCAAGGAAGAAATTTCTGCTAATGATAAGGGCAAGTGGAAGGTAGACTTAGAGAGCTACGCCCAGTTCAGTGCCCAAGACATCCACTCTGGTTTTTTGAACCGTCTATACACCAGCCGTGATTTTGAAGTTGGCTTAGTCAATTTGATGAAGGACCGCTATGAGGTAATCCAATCACTATTTTCTTCATATTTACATGTCTATCAGCCACCTAGTCTATAGGATATGATAGGATTGAATATGTTGTAGACTTTCCAATTGCCATAAAGAAACTGACCATCATCATTAGTAGCCCCCAAGGGCCGGCTTAAATCAACAAGTTAAGTCAGGACTTTAAGTAGCAGAAATGAACTTCGCATCTGTAGCCCCCAAGGGTCGATTTAACTAGCATAGTTAAACTGGGACTTACCAACCTTGATAAATACTTCAATATATATTCTTGATAAACCGGATCATACCATTGCACCCAAGCCATAAATTTGTCTTTGAAAACAGCAATAGACATTAGCCCCCAAGTGCCAAGGAAAATACCTGTATTGTCACTACAAAAAAAAGACACATCTGTGACATTTTGGGCCGAACGAAAATCTTTTCTGTCATACTTATGACACTTCTATGACAATAATTGTGACAAAACACGGTATCATCATAGATGTGGTGGGGTCCTACTTCTATGACAAAAAATCATGACAGAAAATGGGCTTTTCGTCCTGGGCGGGCCGGAGACGCGGCTGCATGACATTCTTTAGGCCGTCCATGACGGAAAAAACCGTGGTAGAAGCGAGGCGAGGAAAATATCGGGGTGTTCCCGGTTATGATGGGTGGTCGGGGCTGAGCGATGCGCGTTTCTCTCGTACACGCACGCGCGTGGGTGCGAGGCGTTGGGCTCTAACTGAACCCGAGCGAGGCGTTGGGCTCTAACTGAACCCGAGCGATTGCACTGCAGGCTACGCGTTACTGAACCCGAGCGATCGATCGATGGATGATAACTGAACCCGATCGGGCGATTCCTTCGCTAGTGCTGCTAACTGAAGCCGATCGATGCTGCCTCTGGATGAACAGTGAGCGTTGCTGGGGGGTTTGGATGAACAGTTCCTGGTGGGGGTGGATGAACAGGACCCCGTGGCGTTGCCTCTGGATGAACAGTGAGCGTTGCTGGGGGGTTTGGATGAACAGTTCCCGGTGGGGGTGGATGAACAGGACCCCGTGGCGCTGCCTCTGGATGAACAGTGAGCGTTGCTGGGGGGTTTGGATGAACAGTTCCCGGTGGGGGTGGACGAACAGGACCCCGATCGTTCGAGCCGGTTGGGGCTGGATGAACAGGACCCCGTGGAGGGCAGGATGAACAGGACCACCCCGTGGAGGGCGGGATGAACAGTAGACGGTGGAGGGAAGGATGAACAGTAGCCCATGGAGGGGTGGTTGAACAGGAGCCCGTGGAGAGGGCTGGTTGAACAGTAGCCGGTGGAGTAGCGCGCGGTGGAGGCTGGATGAACAGGAGCCCGTGGATGAACGGTCGCAGGTGGAGGCTGGAGGAGGTCGACGGTGGATGAACAATAGCCCGTGAAGGCTGAAGGGGGTCGATGGTGGAGATGAACAGTATCCCGTGGAGTCCCATTTTGCGGTACGCCACACCCCTCCCGATGAACAGGACACCCGTTTCGACCGGTGCGCTCCAACACAAGTCCGTTTCCTCCGTTTTGCGGTACGCCACAACCCTCCCGATCAACTGGACCCCCGTTTCGATCGTAGGAGGTCCGTTTCCACCGTTTTGCGGTACGCCAGACCCCTCCCGATGAACAGGATCCCGTTTCGAACGTGGTCGGTCGAACACAAGGCCGTTTCCTCCGTTCTGCGGTACGCCAGGCCTCGTTTCCATCGGATGTTCCGTCCAAGCCCTCCCGATAAACACGACGACGCATTCCGTTCCGACCCAGCCGGTTGGCTCCCCATGAACACGACAACGACGCTGTTTCTCCGTTCCGACCCGGCCATGTACACGAGCCCTGGTCGTACGTATGCGCGAGTAGGAGTTCGAGACCCTGCCCGTATGTACTTACGTGGCCATATTTTCTTTCTTGCACACTGGCCGTTGTACGTACATGTACATGCTATGTGCGCGCCTCTACTACGACACGTGCGCGCCTCTACATCGACCAGTATGTACGTACACGTTCGTGACCAGAATGACAACGCTACGTACGCTTCGACCAGGTGGGTCCCGACTGTCAGGCACTTCCTTGCGTGCGAAGATGTAGCTGGTGGGTCCCAGCAGTCAGGGGGCGAATCGTTTTTTTCGGACACACTTCTTTGCGTGCGAAGATGTAGCTGGTAGGTCCCAGCAATCAGGGGGAAATGTTTTTTTCGCGAAATACAGTTGCCCGTCCGGTGGGTCCCTGCTGTCAGGTGGAGGAATAATTATTTTGCGCGTAATAAGGAGGCACTTCCTTGCGGCCGCCGTGGACCCAGCTGTCATCCTCTCCACGTACAGTACTCTTCTGATGGAAGTCGTTCCTTGACCACGTTGACCACGCCGCGCCGAGAGCACCAGGGCGGTGGACGACGGCGAGGCCTAGGAAGGGGACGACGCGGAGCCGGGGAAGACGCGGCAGTGGAAGCCCGCGCGGAGAGGAGTACGAGGGTTCACTGGTTCTGCTGCGGTGTGAGGCTGCCGTCGCCGCAGGGCCTGGCCAGCGGTGGGAATAGTAGGGGCCGTGAGGCCTCGGAGGCAGCACAGCCGGCCACGGGAGGCAGGAGCATGCGGCACGACCGGCGCTGCTTTGGGCCGTTGGAGCAACAAGACCAGAGGTTGAAGAAGCATTACGGCCGTTGGATGGACATCGTACGGTCACTGGAGCTAGAATCGTTCATATTGACTAAGTTGACAAAGCACTTCGTCCCCGTCAACTTAGTAGGCCCACAGGTCAGCTTCCGAAACGGTGCGCCCCAGATGTCAGGGGGAGGAATCATTTTTTGGGCGGGTGAAGCTAGAATATCCGAGATTGAAGAAGAAGCACGTCATCTGTTGGATGGACATCCAACGGCCACTGCTGCTAGAACCGTGTCTTGACTATAAGTTGACAAAGCCTTGCATACCCGTCAACTCTCTTTTTTTAGGGGACGTGTCAACTTAGTAAGGCCACAAGTGTGTGGCAGAGAAATTATAGCCCATTTGTGATTTGTAAGAATGTGCAGCCAATTTTTGAATTCTAATGGAATTTACTACAGCCCATTTACGGTTTGTTAAAAGTACAGCCCATTTCAACCAACCGTTCAAAACAGAATTCAATAAAAAATCCCACAATTTGATGGGATCCGAAATATTTTTATCCCAAAATTTCTAGTCAGATTAAATAAAATTTCAATATAAATTTATATTACGTAAAAATCCAACGAAACATTGTGCACGCAACAATTAATGAAATTAAAATTTTCAATATCCAAAAATAATATTTTATAAAGTAATTACGTGTTTGGTGCATTTTTTATAGTTACTGCCCAGTTTTTATAATTACATCCCATTTATTATTTCTTAAAGCCCGTTTTCTTGTTAAGCCTAATGCATCCCTCCTAGGAAAGATTTGCAGCCCAGCGGGGCGGAGAATAACAACTTGACCTTGCCTGGGTATTCCTAAAAAAAGTATAGCTGGGCTAGCCATTTTCAGCTTGAAAAAAATTAATATCTGGGCTGGATATCTGGCCTGGGCTAGACGGGCCACGGCCCGCCCAGTTAATAGCTGCAGCGATGTTTTCATTGTTGTTCAGAGGAGAAAAATTAATATCTGGGCTAAACATCGCTCAAGAAAAACTCTGCAGTGCTCACACCTCAAAAACACAAATACTGCTCGAGCTGCTTGGTCCCAGCTGTCGGCTGCTTCTTGTACAATTCTCTCGTTTATTGACTACATAGGTTCACAATGGTGTGGGACCGTGATGTCAGGAAACCAGGAGGAAGCAAAAAATTTATAGTTTTATATACTAATAAGGAGGCACTTGTTGTCATCCTCTCCAAGTAAAGTCATCTCCTCATCCTCATGTCCGTTGACCATGTTGACAACGCGAGACAGCGGCACCACGGCGAGCGCAACAACTCGAAGAACGACGGAGAGGGCCTCGCGGGCCCTACGGATGGTCTGATACAACGCCTGCTACTCATTCGGGAATCCAGGATCATAAGGCCACATGTCCGCGACGGCATTGTCGTTCACTTGTTCACCGGTGCTCGTTGAGGAGACGGAGGTTGCAGCACAGGTCCTCCTGCGCTGGTAGCTCTTCCGCCATTAGGGCGTCAAAGTGCGTCCGCACCTGCTCTATGGTGGACACGGCATGAACCGGCTTGGACAGTGGCGCCAGCTCCTGGTCGGAAGCTACGTCCATCGTCTGATTGTCGTCGCTTAGCTCGGCGAGGTAGCTGGCGAGCCGGCATGTCTGTCTGCTGGACCGACCCGCTGCCAAGCACGAGTCTGACTGCCCTGGCCCACCCAGACCGCCTCCCTCGCCCGCGCGTGCTTTCCGCCCGAAACGGTCAGCGCCGCTCGCCCCGCTTCCCGGTGCATGCGATTGCTCCGCCTTCAAACGACACAAGTGTCGTCCGTCCTTCTGTCGTCCACATTAATGATACGCGGTTGCCGAGGCGGCTACTCCGGCGCCACACGTCCGTCCCTCCGCCGCCCACCATTGCTATATAAACTGCTGCGCCGGCCATAGCCGCAGTCATCCGCATATATTCCTATTCTCATGTCCACACCACTACTGCCCACCATGGCTTCCTCGCGCTCCAGCGCTCTTCGGACGGGCGGACGACGGACCACAAGGAGATGGCAGCCATTGCTGCCGACTGGCTGGCCGGCAGGCAGCCGGAGGACGACGACGTCCCAATGGAGAACATGGTAGTCGACGATCCGGCGCCAACCCCCTCCTCCGCCCCATCCTCGCCGGTGCATTGCACCATGACCATATGCGAGGCCCGTGCCCAATATATGGACACGGTGAGGCAGAAGTGTGAGGAGCAATTCCGAGAGGCGCAGGCCGACGCCGCCTACAACCACCATCTCCTCCAGGAGCACCTGCAGGCGGAGGAGCAGATCACCGTGGAGCGGGCGGAGCAGGAGGCGCTGCTCGACTCGTACCGCTCCGCCCGCGAGGGCCGCCTCGAGCGCTGGCGGTACCGCATGCGGGTGGCGGAGGCTGCGGCCGCCTACCAAGAGGGCGATGAAGCGGCCGAGGCGCTGTTTGGCGAGACCGAGGACGAGGCAGAGGACAATGCCGGCTCCGACGAGTCCCCGCTCCGCTAGCGTCGATGAGGTCATGCTCCGCCGAGGCCCCGCGGCACCAACAACGAGGTAGAGGACACCGTCGGCTCCGCCCTGTTGACAACGAGGGGGAGGATTTTTCCCCGCTCTGCCGAGGCACCGCCCGCCAGCAACGAGACAGAGGACATCACCGGCTCCGCCGAGGCCCCGCCCCGCTGCCAACGAGGCCGCGCCACACAGAAAACGAGGAAGAGTAGAACACGGTAGGTCACCGCCGCTCGGGTCCAAGTAAGGCCACCGCTGCTACCCTCCGGTTGTTGGCACTGAGCTGTACATCATGGAGCAATTCTATGATTACAGGCTGATTGAAGAGCGCTCTGTGGTTGAGCAAGCTCATGAGATACAGTCATTTGCTAGAGAACTTGAGCACTTCTGTTGTATGCTACCAGACAATGTGCGAAGTAAAAAGGAACAGAAGGAGTACAAAAAGTTTGAGTAGCTTTTTAGCGTTCCTGTACATTGCAATCACAGCGATTCACATGTCATAGAGAACATTCAAAACAATCGATGATTATGCATCTCAACGATTCACATGTCAGAGCCAATATTTACTTCACAACCAAAGAATAAAGAAAAAAATGGATCGACGCTGCTGACAGCAAAGGGCGTCCCATTCGAAAATATCAAACACATGTCTTCTTGCTAAAATCAATGAGAAAAATTTGACAAGGTTTTCCCATTCCAAAATATCAAATGCCTACGATTGTGGAATGGGCAGGGTTTGCCATCAGTTTGGACATTGACATGGCACCTCGTGCTAAATAAACTAGTTGTTCTTTTTGTGCAGTTCCACCAAAATCAACCAAATTCACGCGTAGCTTGTATGATTTCACCCTTATATGTTGCAACGCCTTGAACTTATCAGCACCTCCTTTCTTGTGGTGGAAACGAATGATTCGATGTATTCATGAACATTTTGTGCAATTCCCATTGAAATCAAGCTGAGCACCCCTGTTTGCACAAATACAAAAAAAGTGATTAGTATAAAGCAAACTGTACTATGAATTGACAGTTTAAACAGGCACCTACATGGTCGATGTAGAGCACACTTTTACAAAAATGGAACTCACCGGAAAGAATCCTAGAACAACATTGTACTCGCGCATCACAGCAAGAAAATGGAGATTTGTCAGTCCTTCTAAGCTGAAGTTAGGTTGGTCTTGTGGGGGGTAATGTAACCATCCTTCAACTGCTCCTTCTGATGAGAACATAGACAGGGCTTCTTCATCCTGGCATAATCGGAACTAGTCACTTCACGTACTCCATATTCTTCTTCAAAGGAGGATGATCCTGTTGTGCAAAGACAAGAGGATAACTAAATGCTAGCATCCCTGTTTGCTCAAAAAAAAGGAAAGGGAATATTTAAAACAGCACAGATGAAGCACTTCTCAAGGACAATACCACTTTTTGATGACAACATCTAAATAGTAGCACAACACCAATAGAGATGACAAAGCTCAATCATATGGATGAAATCAGTGGGCGAGTACCAACCTTTGTCAGGAGGCTTATTGTGTAGAGCATACAGATGAAGCACTTCTCCGGAACCATCTGTTGCTATCTACTGTGGTGGCCATGCTTACTATATACTCCTCGATTAGATTAATGTTTCCAACATCTTCTTGTGAAGTTCCACTAAAATATATGGTATCTTCAAAGAAGATCCCTGTTTGCACAAGTAGAGATAATTACATATTACATTAAGAGTGGCATAAAATCAGTGGCAAAACAATTGCTCGTTCCAGCCATAGCAATAAATTAAGATGCAAAACTATATCATTACTTGTGTCATCACAGTTCCAGTGCTTCATTACAGCACCAGGAGTTGATTTTTGTTTTTCTTCCGCTTGTTCTTCCCCTTCATCACTTGGTTCAATAACAGACAAGCTTCGCCTTCAATGTAAGATTTGGCATGTCAATTAGGTTGCACAAGTATAGCACTAAACAATGACATTAATTTTCTGATGAAAGTGGCAAAACACAGGTCAACAGTTGTAAAATACCCTTATATTACCTCAATGGGATATTACAGTGCACATACAGATTGGAAGTCTTGTCTCCATTTGTGCAGTTCACTAAAATCAAGCAACATTACCATACAAGTAGCACAACATATGAAAGCACACTGCAGAATCATGTCAAAGAAGGCTAGTACTGACCTCTCATGATGCGGAATTCAAACAACTCACAAGAAGAAGATCTGAACCAAATTTGCCAACACAGATAGGAAGTAAGATCTCCTCTTGTGCAGTTCCACTAAGATCAAGCAATCAAGCAACATTGTCGGTGTGACATTTTGGTTGAACTGCACAAAACACTCTTAAAACAAAAGTGTTTTGTGCAGTGCAACAAAAGGTCACAATGGCAACGAGGTGAAGTAGATAACCCTATTTACACAGGTGCAAAGGAAACAACTAGTGGTCAATAACGGTGGATGACACAGAAGCCAACAAAAAGAAGCATCTACCTTATCTAAATGGGAAAGAAAGCAAGACAGTAGCATTTCTCAAACGATGGCATTGATTAATATTAACAGAGAGATTATATTAACAATAAAATTTGTTAAACATGTAATTTGCTTTTAACTGTGGCATTGCATCAATTTTCCAGCGGCATTATTAGAGGGTGTTTGTTTACAGGGACATTTTGGTGGAGGGACTAAAAAAACTCCGTGTCAGTCCCATCTAAACCAAACAGGAGGGACTTTTAGGGACTAAAAGTGGGCATTTGGGACTAAAGAAAGAAGACCCCGAGGGAGTCTTTTTGGGACTTTTTCCAACGGTTGCCCCTGCCGCGCATCACACCTTGTCTCTATTAGTTCACTACTAGGGGTAACATGGTCTTTTAGCATGTCATTTAATAACCTCTAGTCCATGTTTAGTCCCTGGAACCAAGCAGGTAGGGACTAGGGAGTTTTTAACCAAACAGGGCCTTAGATTAACAACAGCTAAAGAGTTGCACGGGACAGTGGACGTACCAGCACCATGTGCATCTACCGATGTACTGGGGTGATGCACAGTCTGTTGCAACAAAGAACAAACAACCAAGGAGCATATTTGTGTTGGTCCCAGTTTTGTTATCTTTAGACACCTTTCCCTATGTGAGCGCAGCAAATCTAGTCCTGCTCAAACTCTACAGCCTTTTCCCCCAAAACAAAAGATCAGTTTGTTACAAATGTGCGTGCTGCGTTTGTCATTGTTTTCCCTTTTCGACCAACGTAGGTGCTGGATAGTCAGTATGTACTAGTACTTTCCCCACTTCCTTTCCTCTGTGAACCACGTCCTAGATTTATGCTATACAACTTTCCCCACTACTTTCCCCCATTCATGTCCTCTTTGAACCACGTCTTAGATTCATGCGATACAACTTTCCCCCTTCCTTTCCTTTTTGAACCACGTCCTAGATTCATGCTATACAACTTTTCCCACTACTTTCCCCCATTCCTTTCCTCTTTGAACCACGTCCTAGATTCATGGTATACAACTTTCCCCACTACTTTCCTGTTTGATCCAACACCTAGATTCGAGTGTAGAAGCGGAAAAAGCCCACATGCAGCTAGAGCAATGCATGTGGAATAAGTAAATTATACCTTAAGGTTCTTAGGGTGTGGTTCTGTGGGCGACCGGAGGACGTTCGACCCACACTATGTACGGCGGCCAAGAAGAAGGGGTCGGAGGCCCTCCCGCGCCGCCATTGGGTGAAAGTGAATAGCTGCGCTGGTAGTGGATTCCCTCCCTTGCCCGACGGCGACAGCGTTAAGCCTCCTTCCCTTCCCGGCGGACGGCTCTTTGACCAGCAGTGAGGGGAGAGAGAGAGGCCAGCGAAGTCTTGTTTAGATCTGGAGAGGGTGAGAGAGTGTGAAGAGAGCAACTACAAGCAGACCAGCAGTGAGGGGAGAGAGATAGGCCAACGAAGTCTTGTTTAGATCTGCAGAGGGTGAGAGAGTGTGAAGAGAGCAACTACAAACGCTGAGGCTCCAGCGTGTATATATATACTGGAGAGAGTGTGAAGAGTGCAAACCCTAAAAAACAAGCGCCGAGGCTGCAGCTTATACGTGATGAGGTGATTATACGGTCACTACGAGGTCGTATAGCTCCGTATCCATCCATTTTGACCAGTCAAAGAATCCTCCTGGCACGAATTATGCTCAAGTGTAGTTATCGAACCCGAGACCTCAAGTTTGATGAGCGAACAGGCTAACCAGCTACACAACCCTCGCATTATGTTCAACGAGAGGAAAATAACCTTTTATACATTCCTGCATTCGTGTGACAAGCATGCCGTGTTTTTTTTGTGTGTGTGGGAGTCATTGGGATTTAAATCATAATCGTGTCATGTGGCTTTGGTGGTAAGACTATCCACAGTGGTGCAGAAATAATGCAGCCTTAGTCACCTTACCTCTCTCCACGTAGTACGTTGGGTCCCACCAGTCAGAGGGTGAAACAAACAAATTAATAAGAAAAATTAAAAGCGGCAGCTGTGTATCTTACCTCACACATCTCGCTACTGCTCGGGAACACTGTCCAATTGATCCCTCTGTTCGCTCACGTACTATTTTCAGTGAATCCTTATTATAACATGCACACAATTTTGGGCACTTGTATTCGACCTAAGTCAGTGTGCCACCATATCTCGTACGACTCCCTCCGTCTAGGTGTAATAAGTCACGTTAGAAGGTGCAGCGGGACCAAGGTGCAAGCAGATTGGAGGAGAAGGAGAAACTTGACCGGTCATTCCTCCAATCAAAGCCCTGATTTCTATCTCTAAACGCAACAATTAATCCAAACAACTAAGAGATGCCTCTTCTCTTCTTGTACGTACTCCATTTGTATCTCACTTCCTGTGGCTTTGCACTCGCATGATTTTCCTATTCTATGAACCTGTGTGTGCGTGTGTGTGTGTGTGTGTTTAATAGCATGTGTGTGTTAGAGAGAGCGACAGATCGACCTACTCCTACAGAGAGATGGTGTGTAGTGTACGATTTTAGCCGCGAGAGTCGGTGCATCCTCTCGTTTTCGGGCGTCCGGTAGGGACAGGCGGACAGCTGCCACGCCCGCTCCTGACCAGCCTGGCCCACCCAAAGCCCCTCCATCACCCGCGCGCGCTTCCCGCCCGAAACGGTCAGCGCCGCTCCAAAGAATCGGTGCCGCATTCATGCCCGGGCAGAGCGGACGCGACCTCTCACTAGCGCCTGCGTTGAAGGGAGAAGCGGATTCAAGAGTGATGGTTGCTTCGTCTGTCCAACTTACTGTTGGGTCTATGTGATTTGACGGCTCATTGGTCATTATTACTGAGGTGGTAGGACTGCTGGATGTCCCACGCTTTCGGCGAAAGGAGGTACTACTAGACTACAATTTTCTCCATTCTTACGGCGGAGGAGTGCAAGAGCAGTGAAAACACGCAGGCTCAGTGATTACATGGCCCACCTCACACTATCACCATATTTTCTGGACACCGTGCGACACCTAACTCTTTACATAGTACTACTTGTATAGTACATACTGTAATTTATCAGCGAGATAGTACAATGCTATGAAGCTTCCAGCTTCTGTTACATGTATCTTGCGTCCAAGGTTGCCCGTTGCAACATTTCATCAAATACAAAGGAGACTAACCTACATGCTATTGCATCTCAATGATTGACAGATCATAGCAAATATGTACTCCCTCCGTTCCAAAATAAGTGTCTCAACTTTATGCTACATACAGAGCAAAATGAGTGAATCTACACTCTAAAATACGTCTATATACATCAGTGTTTGGAGTATGTACTAGTAGTTCATATTGAAATCTACTAAAGGACATATATATTCCAAACAATATGATAATCTCTCTAACCAAGGTAGTAGGGACGAGGAGTAAACGGAGTGAGTAGTAAAATTTTCGCCTCGTCCTGCGAGCCACCGCGCGCGTGGGCGAGGGAGCGGGCGTAAGGCGTACAGTACTACTACTACTCATGCAGTCCCTAGCCATTGAAACAGAGACAACTAAAGAAAAAATGATCCATGCATTCCCTAGCCCTTGAACCATAAACCCTAACCAGGCTTTAATTTGCTGGCAACGTCGGCGCTTCCTAAGAAATGAAGTTTGCAACCCTTTGACCATCGGATCATTTTGTGCAGTTTCACCAAAATCGAGATGAGGATCCCTGTGGCAAAGAAAATGAAGAAGCGTGATTAGAAAAAGATTACTGGGACTAGTTGATGAGACATAAACTCATCACAAATACAGTACGTAGAAGCCAGTAGAGGTATGTGCGGGGCAAAGAAGTAGAGAAATATCCACATGGAGTGATGTGGGCAGCTGGAGCAGTGGTGCAAGCCGGCTGTAAAGGGAGTTGTACCTGAGGGATGTCGGGACGTAGCTCAACCTAGAGGAGGGCGGCGGGAGGAGGCAACTACCCATGTCGCGGCAGTGAGCAATGGACGAAGGCAACCTCACCGGCTTTGTGAGAGAGAATGGCGGGGACCCCTGATCAGGACGTGCCGACAGTGGGTTTTCACCATCGGCGACGGCGACCGCATCTACACTAAGCATCCACCCCTTCCCCCAGTGGACCTGATCCGCTGGGATGTTAGAGATGTGGCCACAGTGGTTTTGTGCGAGAGAGTGTGAAAACTGAAGAGAGCAACCCCAGCAAGCAACCGTGTAGGCTCGTCCTGCCTATGTATATAGTGGAGCGGTTTCCTTTTCTCTCCATATGAACCTATTTATATTGCGTACGTGCCACTGAAGAAAAAAACATTATTTATAAATGACGCGGCACCTACTACTTGTTCTCCTATAAACCTTGCGCTTGGCATCTCCAAACTATTAACCTTGCGATTGGCTCTTCGCCTCTTCGGGAAGTCGAGCAATAATGGTACTGTAGTATATATCGTTCTGGCTATATGAGACCAAATGAATTGCTGCACGTCCACCACGTGGCGAGGGTCGAGGGACGAGGGAGAGTGTGTACTATTACGTCCGTTTCAATATGGACTACATACGGAGCAAAATGAGTGAATCTACACTCTAAAATACGTCTATATACATAAGTGTTTGGAGTATGTACTAGTAGTTCATATTGAAATCTACTAAAGGACATATATATTCCAAACAATATGATAATCTCTCTAACCAAGGTAGTAGGGACGAGGAGTAAACGGAGGGAGTACTAGTAAAATTTTCTCCTCGTCCAGCGAGCCACCGCGCGCGTGGGCGAGGGAGCGGGCGTAAGGCGTAGTAAGCAAGCTTCACCTCATCATGCGAGCCACCGTGCCCATGGGCGGGGGAGACGGCGTACTAAGCAAGCTTCTCCTCGTTCTGCAAGTTGACGGGACACATCAAAAGTACTCCAGTGTATAGAGCCTTGCCTCTAAGGTAAGCCCCACATGGTTTGCCTCTTTTTTAACATAACGCGTCAAGTCGCAATTTGTTTGTTCACCCGTGGTAGATGATCCTCCCTCCATCTAGTGGACAACCAGTACACGTGTCAAGTTACCACGTGGGCTGCCTTTTCGTACAGAAATGAGCTCCACCGTGTACCCGCGCGGGTGTGGTTGGGAAAGAGACGGGAGTACGTGCGCCGTGCGTGCACCTCTTCTCTTCGTGCACGTCCCCCACCTACGTGGGTGTGTGTGAGAGATACAAACCTAGACAAATGGCTTGTGCGTTCGTGAGTGTTTTTTGTTCTTTTTGGGGGGGGGGGGTTGATTTCGTGAATGTATTTGTGGGAGTATGTGTCGATGACATCTCAAACAAAATTTTGCATGTAATGTGTGTGAAATGGAGGCCTATCCATATCATATATAGAGGGTCGGGCGATCCACGAGAAGAGAGGGAGGGGTCATAGATATCGATAGAGTCGAAGAGAGGATCAAATGGGTGGGTGCGAGATCGATGAAGAGAGCCATCGAAATTGTGTGTGTGCGTGCAAGTCAAAGATATAGGGCGACTGACCTAGCTACCGGAACGTCAGAGGGCACAGGTCAAGTTTGTGTGTGGCAGGGAGACATGACTAGAGCGCTCGATGTATCGGTGTGTGTGTGTGTGTGCGAGGCGGTGGGGGGAGGGGTAGGCAGAGGCCTAACTATAGAGGTAGAACGACTCGTATATGTGTTGAGAAGGAGAGACCTAGCTATGTCTTGAGGGAGATCGGTCGACATCCATACATAACAGAAGGACGGGAAATAGGATGGGACAGAGAGAGAGGAGAGAGAGAGGGAGGGAGAGGGGTAGAGTGCTGGATGGGCGATGGAGTTGCTTCTCGAAGATGGTGGAAGAGGCCTACTAGACAAACTGAGGGTGGAACTGCAATATTATCAATAAGAGTGGGGATGTGTTTCTGTGTGTGCCTGTGCGTGATAGATCTGTCGGGACACATCCATGGATGATGAAGGGGAACCATGTGTTTGGTAAGCAAACCTAACTAGATCGGTAGATCAATTGTTGTTTGACGGAGGAAGGGAGAGACATAACTAATGAGGTAGATCGATCGACGCGTGGGGAAAAACGAGTTATAAGGACCTAGCTAGCTATATGTATAGAGGGAGATCGGTCGGTGTACGTCCATTTGTTAGAGGCAAATAAGGCCCGACGAGATGGATAGACAGAGAGAATGGAGCTAGGAGGTGGTGCGAGAGGCCCAGCTACTAGCTAGATAGGGGGAGGAGTTTGCGGTTGTGAGATCGATGAAAAGAGGGGCGAGAGTTTACACGTGAGTGGGACCGTATGAGAGACACGAGGCAAGGACACATAAAGGAGGAGATTGAACGTGCGTGTGTATGTTGGGCAGACATCGCTGGAGAGGTTTATCGATCGGTGTGTGTCGGAAAGGAGTTGTGGAGACTGTGGGAGAACGACCTAAAGAAGAAGAAAATGAATGTGTGCGATGGATAGAATGTTGAGGGAGGGGGAGAGCAAGGAGGGCGTGTGCATGCACGAGAGAAAGTTAGTGGTAGCTACAAAGGTTAGAGGATTGTGTGGGTGTAAGAGACTAACAAAGATCATAATTTGATATGAAAGTGGATTCATATATTTGAATAGGAGATCATAGTGTTTTAAACATATGCATGCATGAATATAGCAGTGATACGCGTGTTGTGGTTTTGCACATGTTATACCATAATGTGATAATGCATGGCGTTTGCAACTCACAGCTAAATGTCGAACAATCTAAACTATACTATACATCGAACAATCTCACATTTTATTTGAATTTGTGATAATGTGTGGCGTTTGCAGCTTACAACTAAATATCGAACAATCTAAACAATACTATATATCGAACATTCTAACATTTTATTTGAATTTGTGGTAATGTGTGGTGTTTGCAACTCACATCTAAATACTTGTAGGCGCAGGGGGCGGGGCACCATACATAATGTGATAAACACATTATACATATGAGACATGGTTTAGTTTGTGAAGATCTAGCTAGAGCTTACTATGATTTGAAATCAACATAAAGTGGATTCAAAAAATCGAGTTCGAGTTCATATAGTACACATAGTTCATATGTAACTCGAGACTAATCATGTGGTATGCTGTGAAGATAATACACAAACGATGGTTTAACTTGACAATAATGACGATTGTAGATCTTATTAAAATAGAGAAACAAATTCAAACGCTTTGACTTCACAACAATCATTATTGTAGATCTTATTCAAATAGAGAAACGAATTCAAATTTAGTTCGTATTGACGCGGTAGTATATACGTTTGGAATGCAATAAAACGTTCATTTGAGTACTAGGTTGCATGCATTATACACGTAGCAAAATATTTTAATTGAACATAACATGAATTCAAAGTTTTGAATGACATTTGTAGTGCGAATTGATTTGGTACAGTACACGTTAGGCTTGTCCGGAAATTTCAACCCGCGCCTTGTTAGCCCGAAATATTTAAGATATATTTTTGTCTCGTTGTGCTCCGACAACTCCCTCCATCTCAACCCGTGCCTTGCTATTCCAAAATTACAACGCGCGTGAAAACTCCCACCTCCTCTGAAATCCCGACACGCGAGATGCCCGTGATACCCCTAAACTGAAAGAACCGCCTCAAATCGGTGGGGGTACTTTCATAACTTACCCCACATTTCGGACAAGCGCGTCCCTAAGCCATGGCTCCCCACTCCCATCCCATCCGCGCACCCATTTGTACACAGAGGCCGGGAAAACCCGTGAAGCCCCACACCCTCCTCCGTTCGCCACCCAGCTGGAGCCTCTTCCCCGATGACGTCGTCCACAACAACACCTCGACGTCCCTCATCCACCGTACCGGATGAGGATCCGTCGTCGATCTGGTCGTCCCGCCGGTTCAGCCACCCCGTCCTCCACCTCCAAGGAGCTGCCCCGATGTTCCCCTCGTCTTTCGCGCCACCTCCATTCCCACACAGCCGTCTTCACCTACACCACCGGAAGAGCATCAGCATCACCGTTTCCTCGGATGAAGCTGCGGCCTAATCGGCGCCACCAAAGAGGTTGTACACTAATTGCCGCATTTCTTCTTGATTCGATCTCACGGTGCTGCCGGCGCTCGGTCCCGAGCCGACACGGCGCGGCTCCATCCACCGCGGCGTCGCCGGCCACTTCCTCCATGGCGTCGCTTCCTCGGCGGCGACGTCCACATCAGTAGGAGTTGCTGCTGCTTTAGCTCTCGCTCGCTCGCACTGCTGCTCTGCTCTTGCTCTCGGTCCCCTGCCTGGTCTGCTCTTGCTCTTGCTCTTGCTCGCGCTGCTGCTCTCGCTCTTGCTCTTGCTTGCGATGCTGCTCCAATTTAGCTACACTTCAGTCGCCTGAATCGACTTTTGGGTCAGTCAATTTTCAGGGGGTGGGGGGGTTCGCCAGAGTTAAGGAAGAACCAGCCGCAGCAGGGAAGGAGGCTCGCCAGAGAATTACCCCACTATCTATCATAGGGTTCAGGGTGGGGGCGGTGGTCGCCGGTGGTGGTGGGGCGGTGGCGTGGGGATCGCCGGAGAAAAAGCTCGGCACGGGGGGCTAGAGGGATAGCCGGGGCGGCGGCGGACTGGCGGTGGGGAGTGTTTTCGGGGCGGGCGGGGTGGCTGTTTTGCCGGTGGTGGCTGGCGGCTCAGGGGGTGGAGGTTGAAGATGAACTGCAGGCCCTTGGTTTCGTGTCCAACGGCTGCAAAATCGACTGACCAGAGATGAAAAAGTCAGTCGACTGACGTGTAGCCTCACCTCTAGTGCGTTCAGTTTCGACAGTAAAATTCAGTTTCGACAGCAAAATTCAGTTTCGACAGTTAAGTTCAGTTTCGATAGTTAAATTCAGTTTCGACAGTTAAGTTCAGAGATGAGCGGCTGATGTATACATCTAGCACTTTGTGGTTATGTATTTTACGTCATCTGTTGGAGATGCTATTAGAATTCCACTCAGGTTAACGTTGTCTCTCTTGTCCTGCTTCAGCCTCGGCGTCGTAAAACTCACCGGAGCTGCTCCAACGACGAAACCGTCCATCACAGCGGAGCAGTACCTCGGGCTCCATCTCCAGACGCCTAAGATCTTCTTCCCCTCCTCCGACAGCCAAGTCAGCCGGAGCATCCTCACCGGCCAACCCAATCACGCTGAGATCGACATGGCTTCGCCAAAGAGGTTGTACACTTCTTGTGGTTTGACTTAATCTCACCATACTTCTTTGCATCCTGTGATCTTCCAATTCTTGTGAACCAAACACCCAGATTGGCAGAAATCCTGTGTTTTTAAATTCTCTGTTTTGCATGTGCATTCCTATCCTATTCCTGTCTATTTCCTATCCATGCATTGTTAGAATCCTCATATTCAAACAAGCCCTTACACAATTACTTCTGTTACAGATATGTGTCAAAGAAAACCTTGTGTGGTTTGTCCTGCTCCTGCGGTGCTGTGTTCCACCCCAGCTCAGCTGCTCCAACGACGGAAGGGTTCACCACAATAGGGATCCGCTCTCCAGACTGTCTTTCGCCGCCTCAGATCTTCTTCCCCGCCGCCGGCAGCCACGACAACTGCATTACCATCATCAACTGAGCAGATGACCTTGAGGACTACACAGGTCCGCAAGAGAGGTCGCACTCTTCTGTGTCTGCTTACGTTATGCATCGCTTAATATGATGACATGCTACTTTATCATCGTGTTCACCTATTAGACTCCGACTCAGGTCCAAACTTATGCTGAAACTTGAGTTTTTAAATGGTTGTGGGGTACATATTGGGGCAGCAATCAGTACTATCTGTCTACTATCTGGTTAATCTTGGGTGTCTACTATGAGTTTCATGTTGGGTGAAAACAAACATTAAAGGAGCCATTATCTGTATTTTTTAACTAAAGCTATTATCTGCCTACTATCATTGGTTTTGCGTCTATCCACAGTTTGCTACCATCACTCTGGATTTGTGCATGCACTCCTTACATAATCTCACTATGTTTTATTCCTATGCATGTCAGTTATTGTACACAATGGAACTGAACATGTAGAGCAAAAGAGACGAGCCTTGCGTGGCAATAAAATTTCATGCAGACGTTGCTCCATGGTGGGCGCAAAGGCAGCCCCCCTCCACCCATTTCGGATCATAATCAAGAGGAAGATAACTGTTCTGAGGGGGATTCAGAAGCAGAAGACCACTCCTATTTACCCCATGAGGTCTTCGCTCTAACTTGGCATGCTGATGTTCGTTATATCATGCATATGGTGCCTTGCATTGCTTACTTTATACATCAAATATGTCAACTGCTTAGTTTAGACATGCTTCGTGTGAATGCCATCTGTTTAGTTTATTCATCGTTTATGTGATTATGCAATGCCATCTTGTTTAGCCAGGCATCATATATGTGAATTTTGCAATGCCATCCTGCTTAGCCAGTCATCTTATATGTGAATTATATCAGGCCATCCTTTTTTTCATTACGTATTACATTTGTCAACAATGTTAGTACATTCAACTACTCTTCATGTGCATCAGCCATTTGACACGGTGATGGAAAATTCTGGAGTGAAAACAAGGTCTTCAGAGCAGACTATGCTATCTGACGAATCGCATATCTCGCTAGTTACGGATAGCTCCTCAGAGGAGGATTCAGAGATAGATGACCAGTCCTATTCCCCCCCCCCCCCGAGGTGCATGCTCTAACTTGGCAGGGTTATGTTGCTCATATCGTGTGTATGGTATCTTGCATTGCTATGTCATTTGCTTAGTTTAGACATGATTTGTGTGAATGCCACCTGTTTAGTGTCTAATTACCATATATGTGAATTATGCAATGCCATCTTTTTGCAAGACATTATATATGTGAATTATGCAATGCTATCTTGTTGCAAGACATTATATATGTGAATTATGCAATGCCATGCTATTTAGCCAAGCGTCATATATGTGAATTATATCATGTCGTCCTTTTTTTGTATTTCTCATTGCTTTTGTCGACAATGTTTGTATATTCAACTGCTCTTCCTGTGCATCAGCCATTTGAATTGGTGATGGAGAAATCTGGAGTGAAAACAAGGTCTTCAGAGCAGACAATGCTACCTGGTGAAGCAGATATGTTGCTGGTTACAGATAGCTCTTCAGAGGAGGATTCAGAAGCAGATGACCAGTCCTATTATCCCCCTGAGGTGTATGCTCAAACTTGGCAGGGTTATATTACTCATATCATGCATATGTTGTATTGCAATGCTTAGTTTTTACATCATATACACGATGTTGAATGCCCTCACCTTAGTTGACACATCATATATGTGATTGCCCTCTGCTCACTTCCTTAGTATATAAATCATATATTTGAATTATATCATGCCATGATGTTTACATAGACAGCATGTATCTGAATTATGGCATGCCAACCCATTTTCTAAAGACATAATATAGTTATATCATCTCATCCTGTTCACATAGTCATCATATTTTGAATTATGTCATTCTATCCGTGAATTATATCATGCCATCATGTTTCCGTCGACGGCATGTTTGTGATTTATGGCATGCCAACCACATTAATAGACACATCGTATAGTTATATCATGTCATCCTGTTTACATAGTCATCATATTTTGAAGTATGTCATTCTATCCTGTTTAGTTAGCCATCATACATGTGAAATTGTGTCATGCTATCCTGTTTAATTAGCCATCATATATTTGAAATTATGTCTTGTTATTCTGTTTGGTTAGACAACATAAATGTGAATTATTTCATGCCCTGTTTTCTTCCCTACTATCCATTGCACATATCTATCTTACAATGTCTGTACATTCAATTACTTTTCTTGTTTATCAGCCATTTCAATTGGAGGGGGTGATGGCAATATCTGTGGGAGTAAAAACACGGTCTTCAGAAAAGATCGTGCTACCTGTCGATGGAGATAGAACCACGGTTGTACTTGCCCAAGAACCAGCCCCGCCACACATAACCCAGACTCACGCAGATTGTACCCCTACCCAGTTGGACAGAGAACCAGCTACACCCCTTCTAACCCCAACCCCAGCAGATAGTAACCCAATTCCCGTTGACACAACACCGTCTCCACCACAGAGCACCCAAACACGAGCAATTAGAGCAGTGCCCAAAGCACGAGGACCACCACTCCGAACCCCAAGTCAACGCTTAAAGCAGAAGAAGAATTGTTCTCAGGTCAGGTTCCGTAGCTATGGTTCATACTACTTTGCTCTTGCATCACTGTATTTACTCATACCAACTAATTTCAAATTTGAAGGATGCAATTGAAACTCCAATGGCGCAACAGGTATGTTTTAAACCTATTTCTTTAACGTGTTTGATGTTGTAACTTGCTCTATGTTGATTTCAGTTTCAATTGAATAAACAGTTATGTTCTCATGCCATGCACATTACAAGTGTTGTTATTGCTGTGTAGTTTCCCACACTTATATTTTGTCTATGCTGCTTTGTCTTAAATAGATATGATTCGAACTATATCTATCTTGATTTGGCAACATAAACTAGAATGTTATAGACCATACAGTGACCATACTACATAGATATATGTTTGTTTCATGTTGTTATCCTATCCACCTTACTACTGAACTGGTTTACCAAAATGAGTTTCATATATACTACATTGTAAACCTGTGATGTGTTTGTTTGTTTCTCCTTTAGAACGCGGATAAAATATTGGAGAAGAGTACCCTGTTATGCAATGGTAAAGGAAGTAATGCAGATTAGGTTCAAGATAGTGAGACATCCCTGTTGTTCTCCAAGAAAGCTGATAAAAACTATATTGAAGACACTGAGACAACCCCAAAGTCCTGTCTTGATGTAGTGTTCGAGTTACTGGCTACTACTGCTGGCACCAACTCTTCGTACTCGCTGCCTGAATCAGTTCGGCTTCTTGAGTCTCAACTTCAAGTTGAAAGACATCGATCAGATGTTATGCGACAGGAAGCCGAAGGACTGAGGAAGTCCCTGCAGAATTTAGATGCATACTTTCTGGTGCAACAGCAAGTGCTGGAGGATTTAAGCGCCAAACAAGAGAAAGTTAACAAGCTTGCTAAGCATCTTGACAGCATTATGGGTACCCAGGATATTGTTTCTTGAGCTCTTCTGAAGTGGTTTCAGTTCTGGACTTGTTTTGCTGCGGCGTTTATATGCTGCTTTGTTCCCTATATTTGCACTGGTGGCGAACTTTGATGCCCTGTGGATGTAATATGTGTAATAGCCGTGATAGCCTAGCGTAAGTTACTTGCTTATTTATTTCCGTTGTCTTGTTTATTTGTTTTCTTGTAGTCAGTGCAGTTCTTTTTCCGCGGTTTGCTAGTGGCCGGAATAACCTATTTTTTAACTAGGCCACATTAACAATGGGCTACATATTTACTGTAGGCCTCCTACGGGTCGTAGAAACAATGGGCCTTCTAAGGGCCGTAGACACAATGGGCCTTCTACGGGTCGTAGACACAATGGGCCTTCTACGGGGCGTAGACACATTGGGCCTTCTACGGGTCGTATCATCAATGGGCCTTCTACGGGTCGTATGATCGGTTGGCCAAACATGGGCCAATAACAGACCACATTATGGTCGTAAATGGGCTAGAGTTGAAATCGTCCGTTCATGGGCCGACCATAACAGGCCGTCGTTAATAGGCCATATTTGATGACGCTATGAAAACGGCCCAAAATATTAACGGGCCACAAACGGGCCGACTGTAACCATGGGCTGTATTTGGCCCACAAGCTGAAAATGACACTAACGGGCTGAAAGTAAATGAATGCGGGAAATGAGCCCAAGAATAAATGGGCCCTAAGAAGGCCGAAAGATAACATGGGCTGGAAACGGCCCAACGGAATAATGGGCCGTTAATGGGTATAAAGTGATACACTGTTCATTACGGGCCAGTTTTACCACGGGTCGTTAATGGGCCAAGGGTTACTAAGGGCCTCATATGGGCCAAAAGACGTCATGGGCCATACATGGGCCGGAAGTTAAAACGGGCTGGAATTATATTGGACGGCCCAGATGACGCTACTGGGCCTAATTCGGATAGGCCGTAAACGGGCCCTGGGTTAGCGAGCTGTAAATGGGCTATATGCGAACATGTCGTTAACAGGCTTGCCGTGGGCCGGGCCGCCACCTTTTGACCAAGTCAAACGGGCCGGCCTTTTCACAGGAATGGGCCTCTATTATGCCGTGCCACGTGTCGTCGTATCATAGGCGCTTTGGGTCCAATGAGTGGATGACGTCTGTCCCAACGGTGAGCTGACACGTGTTTCCTCCAGCCAATGATGATTTTACACGTGGAAAATCCCCATTGGTCGGGGCTGTTAATGGGTTATCGGATCCAAAACCGGACCCGATAACTTAACGGCGTTCTGTTACGGTGGATGCCACGTGTCGGTCACCCTTGACGAAAGCACTTCTATGACGCGCGCTTTATCGTCATGGAAGTGGACACTTCCGTGATGATAATTTTGGTAATGTCATGGAACACTTCTATGACAGCACATGTATGACTATCTTGATTCTGTCATAAATTTGTCATGGATGTACATGCATGACAAAAAACGTGACCTACTGTGACAAACACGTATCACCACAGAAGTGTATTTTTTGTAGTGTGTGCTTGGGACTTCAAAAAATTCTTTAAGAGCAAATAAAAATTAGCCCCCAAGTGCCAAGGAAAATACTTGTATTGTGCTTGGGACTTCAAGAATAACCATGATCATAATATCTTCCATGTTTGTTTATGTCATAGGCTAAACTGACTAAGAAGGATGCACAGCTGAATGATCTAAAGGCCAACGTTAAGACTCGGCAATCTGAGACATCCAAGGCCAAATCAGAACTGAAAACTGCTTTAGAAAACATTGAGCAGCTTAAGAAAAACTTCAATACTGATAAAAATAGCTGGGAGACCAAAAAGGCGGCTCTATTGAAGAGAGAAGAAGATGCTGAAACTGCACTTAAACTGGTGACTGACGAGCTGTCCGACTTAAAGGAGCAGATCATTAACATGTCATTAGCCATCTTCGGTAAGTAGGAAAACATGACTCCTTTGTATGTCAATAAACATATTATCTGCCGACTTATCAATAATTTTACTGATACAGGTTCTCAGAGCGCCAAGTTGGGTTCAGATATGCGCATCAGGTTGAAGGCCGTCTACACTCTTGTAGAGCAATTATACACTGGCGCTCAACGGACCATTGCTGCTGCACTACACAAGAAACAGCCGCCCACTCTTATCAAGGACACATTGGAAAGGTTGTCAGTGGTACCCGAAAGGATTGAAGAATTGAAGCGAGCCTCTGCCAGAGCCGGCGCTTTAACTGCTTTAAGCCGGGCCAAGGCGTGGCAAGCAGATCTTGATCCGGAGGACCTGGCCAATGGTTGCCCAAGTGTAAAAGAGGATGGGTCACCCTTCAGCGTTGATGACTTTGCAGACATAGCAAGAGCAATGCATCCATTGGCAACCCGGCTGGCTGAAGAAACCAATTTATCTCAATACCAAGCGGCTTATGACGCTAATAATAAAAAGGTGAAGGTGCCGGTTCATCAGGAGACGGATCTCATCCCGCCGATTCGTAAGCACACCTTCGCTCCTGACATTGAATCATCCAACCTTATTGATGATGAAGCTATGTTTAGAGTGTTGACCGGTATCAACTGGGCTACGCCTAACTTCCAGCTGATGGATAATCAAGGAACCGAAGAGGAAGAAGAGGCGCAGGATGATCCGGAGGCCTCAACCCTCCAGGAGTCATGAGTCGTCTTATTAATCAGAACACTTTGATATTTGCGTCTCAAAAACACTTATCCTCTTTGGGCCATCATATGCATTGTAATAGGCTAGTTAAACTTTGATCTGTTGTGCCATCGTGCACATTTTGTTTGCATAACACTGCTGATCCGTCAATTGAAGATCTGCCACTTATGCTCATGATATCATCTAGTATGCAGATCAGATTTACTATTTTTCCTGCACACAAACAGATGACAAGTGCCCTTGTGGTTTACCCCAGGGCGGGTCATAATACCCCATATAAAGACCGCTGGTGACTAAATTTGCCATAGCCAGGGACGGTTTAATCATAACCTTATATAATTATATCAAAATATCATACCTGTGATATTTGCTTATACTGCCGGCTTACCATACCTGGGCAGTAAGGGTTACAACCCAAAGATTGAGATCACAACGCCTTGTTCAATTGATTTATACCGCCGGCTTACAACGCCGCACGCAGCAAGGGGTAATATCCCAAAACTTAGAGCATAGTGCTATAAGTACACAGAATCATCATACACTGGCGACTTAAAGTCTAAGACCATGCCGGGTTAACAAACACCGGATAGATTTGTATATAAACCATAAGGCAACATAGCCCTCATCTGTTTTCAACCATGTATCAACATGTCACAAGAGAAAAACCACAGAAAAGAATCTTCAAATAAAAAATCAGAAAACAAGGCTTTCATAGGCGGCCAGGCCTAAAACCCAAGTGCTTTTCATGGGCTTGCACAGCCACGAGCTAATCCTTCAAACCTTGTAAGCCGGACCTCACATGGTCAACCGCCGTTTTAACCTTGACAAGTTCAGGGTCTTAATAAGATTGACTGTCAAGAGTTCGGTGGGTCATTCCAGGATTACCTGGGCGGAGTGGCAGATGTACAAGGCAGGATCAACTGAAATTCTTTGGTGTTATACACCTGGCGTTTCAAGCCAAGAAGGGGTTATCAAAGCTATGTTCTGTGAACAGGGAGCCCCCAAGTGATATATTTTTGAGCTGTGCTTGCCGGGTACCTATGTTTGAGCTATATTGTGCAGCAGACTCTCTTTGGTCCCTTTAAACCGGGCGTCAAGCCTCCAAGTGATCATATGAAGTGACAATAAAGATTCACATTCTAAGAAATGAAACGACAGAGGCCCTGAATTATCAGGGATGCCGGCTTTATTATATTCATCATATATATACACTGATATAAATATGTACATCACAAGTGCCAATCGCTCAAGTGTAATAAGGCCGAAGATGAGCAATATTCCACGGCCGGTGGGTCTCCTCCTCCGACATGCATGAGTCCTTGTGGTCTCGAACATCGATAAGGTAGTATGACCCGTTGTTTAGATTCTTGCTGACCACAAAGGGCCCTTCCCAAGGTGGGGATAGCATCTGCATATCAGTTTGATCCTGGATAAGCCGGAGCACCAAATCGCCTTCTTGAAAGGTCCTGGTTTTAACCCGGCGGTTGTGGTAATGACGCAGATCTTGCTGGTAAATCGTCGAACGAGCCGCCGCAAGGTCACGCTCCTCATCCAACAGGTCAAGTGCATCCTGATGTGCTTTTTCATTATCAGCTTCAACATAAGCCACCACACGGGGCGAGTCGTGACGGATGTCACTAGGGAGAACCGCCTCTGCTCTGTAAACCATGAAGAAAGGCATGTAACCCGTCGATCTGTTGGGGGTAGTATTGATACTCCATAACACTGAGGGTAACTCCTCCACCCAACAACCCGGCGTCCTCTGCAAAGGGACCATAAGCCAGGGCTTGATGCCTCTCAAAATTTCTTGATTGGCTCTCTCAGCTTGACCATTGGACTAGGGGTGAGCCACTGATGATACATCAAGTCAAATATGCTCTCGTTGACAAAACTCTTTCATAGCACCCTTGGATAGATTAGTGCCATTATCAGTTATAATGCTGTGGGGAAAGCCAAAATAGAAAATCACCTTTTTGATGAATTGAACCGTCGTCGCCGCATCACACTTACTAACCGGCTCTGCTTCAACCCACTTTGTAAATTTGTCTACCGCCACCAAAAGGTGGGTCTTTTTATCCTTGGACCTTTTGGAAGGTCCAACCATATCAAGCCCCCAGACTGCAAACGACCAAGCAATTGGAATCATCCTCAATTCTTGAGCCGGCACTTGAGCTCGTCATGAGAATTTATGACAACCATCACATTTACTGACCAAATCCTCTGCATCAGCATGAGCCGTCAGCCAATAAAATCCATGACGGAAAGCCTTGGCTACGAGAGACTTAGAGCCGGCATGATGACCTCAATCTCCTTCATGAATCTCTCTTAAGATCTCACAGCCTTCCTCAGGAGAAACACAACGTTGAAACACCCCTGTGACACTGCGATGATGCAACTCTCCATTGATGATAGTCATTGACTTAGACCGCCGGGTTATCTGCCTGGCCAAAGTTTCATCCTCAGGTAACTCGCCCCTGGTCATATAAGCTAAATATGGGACCGTCCAATCCGAAATAGCATGAAGAGCCACCACCAATTGTGCTTACGGGTCAGGAATAGCAAGATCTTCCTCTGTAGGCAATTTGACTGAAGGGTTATGCAGGATATCCAAGAAAGTGTTAGGTGGCACCGGCTTATGCTGGGACCCTAACCGGCTCAAAGCATCAGTCGCCTCATTTTTCCTACGATCAACATGTTCCACTTGATAACCTTTGAAGTGACCAACAATAGCATGAACCTCGCGGTTATAAGCCGCCATGAGCGGATCCTTAGAATCCCAAGTGCCTGAAACTTGCTGAGCCACTAAATCTGAATCACCAAAACACCTCACCCGGCTTAAATTCATCTCCTTAGCCATCCGAAGACCATGGAGCAAGGCTTCATACTCAGCTGCATTGTTAGTACAAGGGAACATCAACCTTAAAACGTAACAAAATTTATCACCTTGTGGGGAAGTTAAAACAACTCCAGCCCTCGAGCCTTCCAACTGTCTGGATCCATTGAAGTGAATAGTCCAATATGTGCTATCCGGCTTCTCCTCAGGCATCTGTAGCTCTGTCCAATCATTTATGCAATCCACAAGTGCTTGAGACTTGATGGTTGTGCGAGGCATATACTTCAAACCATGCGGCCCAAGCTCAATGGCCCACTTGGCGACCCGACTTGTAGCTTCTCTATTTTGAATAATATCCCCCAAAGGGGCAGAACTAACCACAGTGATGGGATGCCCCAGAAAATACTGCTTGAGCTTTCGACTAGCCATGAACACCCCATACACAAGCTTCTGCCAATGCAGATACCTCTGCTTGGATTCAATGAGCACTTCATTGATGTAGTAAACCGGCCGCTGAACCGGATATTCCTTACCTGACTCCTTCCTTTCCACCACAATTGCCACACTGACAGCTCGGCTGTTGGCAGCCACATATAATAACAAAGGCTCTTTATCAATGGGAGCAGCAAGAACCGGCGGCTCAGCCAAATGTTTCTTCAAGGCCTCAAACGCCTGATCAGCAGCATCACTCCAAACAAAGTGATCTGTCTTCATCATCTGGTAAAGAGGGATAGCTTTTCACCCAACCGGCTTATGAACCGGATTAAAGCCGCAATACGACCCGCCAATCGCTGAACATCATTGACACACGCTAGTTTAGCCAGGGAAGTGATAGCCTTTATTTTTCCCGAGTTAGCTTCAATACCCCGTTCGGAAACCAGAAAGCCTAAGAGCTTGCCTGCCGGCACACCAAAGACACACTTGGCCGGGTTAAGCATCATCTCGTAGACCCAGAGATTGTCAAAGGTCTCTTTCAAATCATCTATCAAAGTTTCCTTCTTCCTGGATTTCACCACAATATCATCCACATAAGCATGAACATTGCGCCCAATCTGATCATGAAGGCAATTTTGTACACATCGCTGGTAAGTAGCCTGGGCACTCTTAAGCCCAAAAGGCATAGACACGTAACAGAAGGCTCAAAAGGGAGTGATGAAAGTTGTCTTCTCCTGGTCCTTAACTGCCATTTTGATCTGATGATAACCAGAATAAGCATCCAAAAAGCTCAAACGCTCACAACCCTCCATAGCATCAATAATCTGATCAATATGGAGGAGAGCAAAGGGATCAGCCGGACAGGCCTTGTTAAGATCCGTATAATCCACACACATGCGCCAAGTGTCGTTTCTGAAGTACCAGCACCGGGTTAGCCAACCACTCTGGATAAAAAACTTCAACAATGAACCCAGCCGCCAAGAGCCGGGCCACTTCTTCACCAATGGCCTTGCGCCTCTCTTCATTGAAACGACGAAGGAATTGCTTGACCGGTTTAAACTTGGATCAATATTGAGAGTGTGCTCAGCGAGTTCCCTCGGTACACCTGGCATGTCTGAAGGTTTCCACGCAAAGATGTCCCGGTTCTCACGGATGAACTCGATGAGTGCGCTTTCCTATTTCTGATCCAGATTAGCACTGATGCTGAACTGCTTGGATGAATAGCCAGGAACAAAGTCAACCATCTTAGTGTCATCCACCGATTTAAATTTCAACAGGGGGTCATGCTCTGTGGTTGGCTTCTACAAGGATGTCATATCCGTCGGGTCGACATTATCCTTGTAAAATTTCAATTCTTCTGTTGCACAGACAGACTCAGCATAAGCAGCATCGCCTTCCTCACACTCCAAGGCTATCTTCCGGCTTCCATGCACTGTGATGGTGCCCTTGTGACCTGGCATCTTAAGCTGCAAATAAACATAACAAGGCCTTGCCATGAACTTGGCATAAGCCGGCCGCCCAAACAGAGCATGATAAGGGCTCTTGATTTTAACTACTTCAAAAGTCAATGTCTCGGATCTGGCATCATAATCATCTCCAAAAGCAACCTCCAAAGATATTTTGCCCACTGGATACGCCGACTTACCCGGCACCACACCGTGAAAGACAGTGTTTGACGGCTTAAGATCCTTGTCAGTCAAACTCATGCGACGAAAAGTTTCGTAATATAAAATATTGATGTTGCTGCCCCCGTCCATGAGTAACTTAGTAAATCTATACCCTCCAACCTGAGGTGCCACCACCAGAGCCAAATGACTCGGATTATCAACCCGGGGCGGGTGATCCTCACGACTCCACACAATAGGCTGCTCAGACCATCTTAAATACCGAGGAATCGTCAGCTCAACCGTGTTTACTGCCCTTTTACGGAGCTTCTGGTCCCTCTTACATAAACTTGTGGTGAAGACATGGTATTGTCCACCATTTAACTGCTTTGGATTACTCTGATAACCAGACTGCTCCTGATTCCCTTGACCAGACTGCGGATTAAAGCCCTCTTCTTCCCCTTGCCAGCCTTCTCTTCATCAGATTCAGGGTCTTTGGTGCTATCAGAGTCGGCATACTTGACAAGAGCTGCCATGAGCTCCCACATGTCATTGCAGTGGCGCTTAAGCCGCCCAAGCTTCTACTTGAGGGGGAGGAAACGGCAATTTTTCTCCAACATCAAAACCGCTGAGCCGACGTTGATACTGTCTGACGAGTGTATAGTAGTTGAGATCCGGCGCACCCAGTGGGTTGTTGACTCGCCCTCACCTTGAACATAAGAATCCAAATCCAGGATTGACATTGGCTGCTTGCACGTGTCTTTGAAATTATGGATAAAACGGGCCTTCAGCTCCGCCCATGACCCAATGGAGTTAGCGGGCAGCCCTTTCAACAAAGTGCGAGCCGGCCCGTCCAACATCATGGTGAAATACTTAGCACATGCAGCATCGCTAACATCCAGCATCTCCATGGCCATCTCATAACTTTCAATCCAAGCTTCAGGGGGTTGATCTGCTGTGTAATTAGGCACCTTGCGAGGACCCTTGAAATCCTTGGGCAAATGCTCATTATGCAGAGCCGACACTAAACAGGGCACACCCAAGGTCCTAGAGGTTACGCCTGCCTCCACCGAAGCTGACGAATAAACCAGAGAATACTAATGAGCCGCTTGCTGAGCCACCAGCTCGGTCTCCCAACGCGCTCTGCCCTGATCCACCAAAGTCTGAGAATTGGCACCATCACGTGTCGGGTCATGCCCACGAGGCTGGTTACAGCGTTGTTCACTGCTTGAAATTGCTAGTGAGTCAATGTGCCTGCTATAACTCTGGCTTGAATGGGGGGTTGAGTGTATCCTCTCGCGACTGTAAGAATAAGCCGCCTATTGAGCCACAACTGTTTGAAGAAGCTCTCTGGCCCTTCGTGTCTCTGTCGCCGTTGGAGACTCGCCTTCAACTGGTAGAGCCGCCAGTCGTGTTGCCGTAGCAATCATATTAATCAAATGGTTTAGAATAATGACCCAGAGGCGTCGGAACATGCTGAGGCGGGGTATTATTCAAACGTGTCGGGTCCATCGCACGCGGCCGAACCGGTGCTCCAGTCCCAGGCGCTTCGAACGCCCGGTTCACCACCGGCGGGTCACTAGTCCCTGCTCCAGGCGTGTTGAAGAGGTTCCTCGCCTCATAAACTGAAGGTAAACGAGTCTGATGCCTCCTCCTCATGATTTCATTTGAAGCATTCTGATCCAACGTGATCTGGAAGGAATCTGCTTGAATCCGATGTGCCTGGGCGTCCAAAATAGCCCGTTCTGCAGCCATCCTAGCATTCTCAGCCGCTAGCTCTTCCTTGGCTTGAGCGATCTCATCTCGCAGTTTTGCCACATCAACCATATGTTGTTCCTGGTTGTCCGGGGTCACCTCTACCCCCATGAAAGTCAACAGATCCTCCAACAATTATGTGAGAACTTGAGCCGGCGTGTGCGCAGAACCGCTAGCACCAGCCGCCGCCGCAGCCATTGAACTGGAGGTTATAGCCGCGGCGGTTGTTGAACCAAGCACCGGCTTTGTACCGGCCATGAAGATCGCGACCTTGTTCGGCGGCTCATAGGGGTCCGGAATACTATCACCATCGGAACAGCCCCCAAGTCGGCCGTCTTGCAGTTGATACAATGAATTAGTCTCGCCTATGGATGACTCACCATCAGAGTAGATGGCCATCTCACCACCAGACACAGATCCTTCCTCGCCTTCCGCCCCATGGATGAAACCAAGAAAGGCGTGATTTACGGCGGGCTGAACCCGGGCGGGTCGTGCACGCTGAGCCATCTCGATGATGTCGGTTAGCTTAAAGGGGTTAAAGGGGACAAAGGACATAGGGAGTTTATACTGGTTCGGCCCCTTGCGGTCAAGGTAAAGGCCTAATCCAGTTTGAGGTGGTATTGCTTGGGTTTTGATTACCAGGGAGCGAAAAATACGCTTGACCTAGTTCTCGATCTCTTGTCTCTTGTCCTAAGCCACCGCCGGGTCATCCCTTTATATACACAGGTTGACGCCCGATGACTCACGGAGTCCCGGCCGGCTCATACACAACGTGTTCGGCTCGGTGACTAACTACACATGCCTTACAATACAAGTCATATATACATGGCGGTTCATCCACCTGGGCCTTAAGCCACCTCTGGGTCTTGGGCCGTCAACAGGCTCGTATGATCCGCCATCTTCATTGGTAAGCCGCCAGTGGTATGACCCGGCCCCTCCTAGGCGGTTCATACCCAGTAGTTATATCCCCAACAGAGAGGGTAGCGGTTCCCGAGACATTGAACGGTCAATGATGCATCCTCAATTAGCATGCAGAGGGAATTAATTGGAGAAGCAGAATAGAGCCAGCACGATGTGAATGCAACAGAGTTTCGACTCTCATATAAAGGCGCCCCACCACTCCAATCCATCTACTCCTAGTCTCTGCGCAACACTGCTCACTCCAATCCAAGACCAAGTGACCAGAAGCCACAAGCACCTATGGATGCGATGGACGCGAGCGGCAGTCGGCTAAGCCAAATCATCCAAGACGTCGGCCTGTGACCCCGCACCGCGCAGTGTTCCCAGACGGTGCTGGCGACCGCCGGCGTCGTAGCCCTCGCCGACGCCGGCTTCGCCTCTCGCATGGATGACATGATGGTTCACTCCGTCCGCAAGTTCACCGCCGTCAAGAAGCGCGCGAACGACCTTGCCGTACTGCTCCAGCCCGTGCGCCCAGGCTCCTCATTGCCTGCCACCCTCATTGGCCTCCATGGTGACGAACTCTTTCAAGCCCTGATGGACCTGCAGGTGCCGGAGGTCGCGACGAAGAATGTGCACCTCGAGGCCGCACTCGCCGCACAACGCCTCGCCATGCAAGAAACTGTCGACCTGCACATCCATGTCTACGAGGAAATCGTCTACATAGGCCACTACAAGGCCAGCAAGGACAGAAAGACGTTGGCCTTCTTCCGGCGGCTAGAATCTTTGGACGCCATTGTTTAGAAGCACATCGACCTGGCCACGGAAGCCGTTGCTACTTAGCCGCCGTTCGGTGGGCCGGCGCCCTGAGTCGAGGAGGTGGACGTCGTCGATGGATGCATCTTTCTTCTTGCCTCCTGTAACCAGCACTGCATCGCCTCGTGGCCTTAATGTTTTATTAGTATAGTACTCCCTCCGTTCCCAAATATAAGTCTTTCTAGAGATTCCAGCGAGTGACTACATACGGAGCAAAATGAGTGAATCTACACTCTAAAATACGTCTACATACATCTGTATGTTGTATTCCATTTGAAATATCAAAAAAGACTTATATTTAGGAACGGAGGGAGTATATGGCATTTTTATTCCAGTCGTAATGTTTTCACTGTGAGGTGGGGCCGCAGTTGAGCAAACCGACCATCGGCAAATCCCCACCCCGTCCACCGCGCGTCGGCTGAGTTTAGAATTAGAAGAAAGAAATGAGGGAGAAGAGCTAGCTGTAGCACGGACGCTGTTATCAGATGGGACTCGTGTTGATAGAATAGGAGTACTGAGCACTCGTACCTCTTTTTTTAGGGAAAAAGTAGTTGTATGTCTAGTACCACTAGTTGGCTGTGTGCGACCTATACCTGTCATCACTTTAGGTCTCCTTTTCGAACCGCAGCTACGCTTCACAGTACATATTTTTTGCGCATTTATCCTCCTATATGTACTCCTATGCTATTTCCACGTGCTCCCTTTCGCCGACATGTGGGACATAGAGCATCTAGGTCGTAGTGCATGCACGACTCGGAGCATATGCTAGGGTACTTTACATTTCAGACCTCACAAATTACATGCAAACCCCCAAAGAAGAATAAATGAATTACTACATGAAACCAGATTATTTTTGTAGAAACCGGAGCAGGTTCATCAAATTTTGGACATAACACATTTATAAAAAACGACCAGACCTAAACCAGTCTAAGGGCCTCTTTGATTCGCAGGATACTGAAAACACAGGAATGGGGAAAGTATGATGGCGATGAACCGAGACGAGGACAACTCTAACTCAGTTAGAGGTTAGAGTTAGATTCTAACCCTGAACTAACTCTATCCAAAGAGGTGTATGGATGGCAGGGTTAGATTGACAATAAATGCTTTTTTCTCAATCATTTGACTACTTTGGACCCTATTTCCTGCCGGATTTGGTGTGGCTGGCTCTTGTGTGGCCTCCTCCCGCTCACAATTGACATAAACGAACCATCTTTACAAATCAAGCATGCAAAACATGATAAATTTTACTTTGTCCATACAAATGAGATATCCCACTTAAACATACAAGTCGTCAATCAAGCTTCACAAAAGAAAATACACTCCATGAAACAAAGCATGAGCTAACTCATCACGGAAGTCATTCACGATAGGGAGGGAGCCCGGAGCCCCTCGCGCACCCAGGGAGGAGCTCGTCATCGTCGCTCTGGAGGAAGGCTTTGTAGATCCCAAGCCCCGGGAACCCCTCTGACGCTGGCGCTTGCGAGTTGAGGTCGACATCGGCATGGGTAGCAGGGCCGCTTGCCAATGACTGCGAACCGAATCTTTGGGCCTCTAGAAATAATGCAAGCCTGAACTAAAATACCTAGAAAGGTGAACTGAATCTTTGGGCCTCTAGAAATAATACAAGCCTGAAACTGAAATACCTAAAAAGGTTAACTGAATCTTTGGGACTCTAGAAAGATTTATTACCTCCTCAAGCAGCATCAAACAATTCCATGCGTGCACCACAAATCTATACCAAGTTTAATCAGGATCTACTTTTCCAAATCAGAATTAGCTCTAGAGCGAGCAAGATCAATGATATGGTTGTGAGACAGAGAAGGAACGAACAAACTCACCCCTCTCATGACTTCCCTGGTAGATGCGCCGCCTCCGCGCACGACAGAGGGAGAAAAACGACCGGTGAAGGGGGAGCGGGGCGAGCTTCGGAGGCCAGAGGGAGAGGGCGGCCGGAGGAGGGCAGTGGAGGCTGGAGGGAGAGGGCGGCCGGAGGAGAGAGAGGGCGAGTAGCGGAGCGGTGCTTGGACGGGCGGCCCGATGGGGAACAGAGAGGAGTCGTGCGAGGGGGCGGAGGGAGCGATCTGGTGAGGGCAGGGCAGATTTTTTTTAGTTCCCTATTAGTGGGCCCGAGGAGAACTAACCCAATTAGAACCTCTCCACCGGGCTAGTTTATTTAGCTAGGTTAGAGCAAACTACCTCAAACTAACCCCTCCTGTTTGGATACTTTGAGGCTATTTCAACCCAAACTAGCTCTAACTCAGGGATCCAAACAAAGAGGAGTAGTATTGTACATGCTACAGTCTAGACCGTAGCGCATTGTTTTTTATGGCCATATCACCACATTGTTTTCTACTGCTGGTTCACTGGGCTGCCATGGTTCGCATGTTGGAAATATGCCCTAGAGGCAATAATAAAATGGTTATTATTGTATTTCCTTATTCATGATAATTGTCTATTGTTCATGCTATAATTGTATTAACTGGAAACCGTAATACATGTGTGAATACATAGACCACAACATGTCCCTAGTAAGCCTCTAGTTGACTAGCTCGTTGATCAATAGATGGTTATGGTTTCCTAACCATGGACATTGGATGTCATTGATAACGAGATCACATCATTAGGAGAATGATGTGATGGACAAGACCCAATCCTAAGCATAGCACAAGATCGTGTAGTTCGTTTGCTAAGAGCTTTTCTAATGTCAAGTATCATTTCCTTAGACCATGAGATTGTGCAACTCCCGGATACCGTAGGAATGCTTTGGGTGTACCAAACGTCACAACGTAACTGGGTGGCTATAAAGGTACACTACAGGTATCTCCGAAAGTGTCTGTTGGGTTGGCATGAATCGAGACTGGGATTTGTCACTCCGTATGACGGAGAGGTATCTCTGGGCCCACTCGGTAATGCATCATCATAATGAGCTCAACGTGACTAAGGAGTTAGCCACGGGATCATGCGTTACGGAACGAGTAAAGAGACTTGCCGATAACAAGATTGAACGAGGTATTGGGATACCGACGATCAAATCTCGGGCAAGTAACATGCCGATAGACAAAGGGAATTGTATACGTGATTGATTGAATCCCCGACATCGTGGTTCATCCGATGAGATCATCGTGGAACATGTGGGAGCCAATATGGGTATCCAGATCCCGCTATTGGTTATTGGCCGGAGAGGTGTCTCGGTCATGTCTGCATGGTTCCCGAACCCGTAGGGTCTACACACTTAAGGTTCGGTGACGCTAGAGTTGTTATGGGAAATAGTATGGGGTTACCGAAGGTTGTTCGGAGTCCCGGATGAGATCCCGGACATCACGAGGAGTTCCGGAATGGTCCGGCGGTGAAGATCGATATATTGGACGAAGGGTATTGGAGTCCGGAAGTGTTCCGGGGGTACCAGGCTATGGCCAGCATGACCGAAAGGTGTTTCGGGAGCCCCGGCAAGTGTTGGAGGGCCTCATGGGCCAAAGGGGAAGGGGCAAACCAGCCCACTAAGGGGTGGTGCGCCCCCCACACCCTTTCCCACGTTACTTGGGGAGGTGGGGCGCCTCCACCTGGCTTGGGAGGCAAGCCTCCACCTGCTTGGCTTGGGGGGCAAGTCTCCCTAGGATTTTCCCTAGGGAGATCCAATCTGCTTGGCCGCCGCCCCCTAGGGGAAACCCTAGGGCGCCTCCCCCTCTCCCCTTGCCCCTATATATAGTGGAGGGGTGGGAGGGCAGCCGCACCTCTTCCCTGGCGCAGCCCTCCCTCCTTATACACCTCCTCATCCTCCTCCATAGTGCTTAGCGAAGCTCTGCCGGAGAACCACGAGCTCCATTGCCACCACGCCGTCGTGCTGCTGGAGTTCTCCCACAATTTCTCCTCTCCCCTTGCTGGATCAAGAAGGAGGAGATGTCCCCGGGCTGTACGTGTGTTGAACGCGGAGGCGCCGTCCGTTCGGCGCTAGATCGGATCTTCCGCGATTTGAATCGCTGCGAATACGACTCCATCAACCGCGTTCTTGTAACGCTTCCGCTTAGCGATCTTCAAGGGTATGAAGATGCACTCCCTCTCTCTCGTTGCTAGCATCTCCTAGATTGATCTTGGTGACACGTAGGAAAATTTTGAATTATTGCTACGTTACCCAACATCGCACTCCTCCGACGTGGGTAGTAGTACTAGTATATACACTATATATACCGCATGATTCTTTGCTCCTTCTAACTACGTACTTCACCGGTATGTGGGAGAGCCAACATCCGGGTCGACGTGTCATGCACCAGATTAGAGTGTGGAACGGAAGGGGGCATCACCCCGGTCGTAGCGCCACTAATTCATGACTATAGTGAGTAGTCATATCACAAGTCTTTCCAGCACTAACACGCCGTCAAATCGCACAGCCCGACCTTTCCAGCAGTGAGTAAGTTGAATCCGCTACTCCCTCACCCTCCTCGCCTCTCTGTCAAACCGCCTACATGAAAACTCCCGCGCGTACTGCCCAGGAAAAGCCCCGCCCTCAACTTTTAACTACGCGAAAATAGTTCGAGCTTGTTCGTCCTATATAAATACTAGTATTGTATGTTTATTCACCCGTGGGGTTGTTCAATGAATGGAGGGTCGGGGAGCACAAGTGAACAATACTACTACTAGTAAGTAGGAGTCGTACAGTTAGTCACCTTAATAGAGAGTTTCTTTTCTTTAATGCCACGCACACAAATTGAAACGCTTGTTGTGGAGAGAAAAAGATAATCACTCCACTATATATGTACGCAAGGGCCTGAGCGCTTGCTTTACTAGGGTTGCTCTCTTCATTCTCTCATCCTCTCCAGATCTAAACAAGACAGCGGTAGCGACATTTTCTCTCTGCTCACCGCTGGTCATAGATCCGGCCGGATCCCTTCGGCTGGTGTGTGTAGAGGAATAAGGTGCATCGTTCACGCGGTCATCGTTGGCGAGGGAGGAAACCCACAGCTGCCGGCGGGGCCCGATCCTCTGCCTGTGCCGTTCTCTCCGACACAGCGCCGGCTCGGGAGGTCCTCCGACCCTTCTTCCTCCCTGCCGTATTGTGCGTAGATCCGACCTGCCGCCGCCGACATCCTGACGACCCTCAGGTATAAGTTCTTTGAAAGCGGCCTTGCTCTACTGCCCCAGCTCCCCACGTGTCTACATGTGCATCTTTTTCTACTTCCATCAGCTCTTCCCAATCCACCTAAATTTTTAGTATTATTAGAGGTAAAGCTACTTCATGCATTCGAATCTATTGTCGCATGTCCTTATACCAACACATAGTAAAAGGTCTCCAGGATTAGATTTGCTGCCCTCACATAGTAAAAGGTCTCCAGGATTAGATTTGCTGCCCTCACATAGTAAAAGGTCTCCATGATTAGATTTGCTGCCCTCACAGAGCATGAACAAACTCGGCATCACCACTTTATGCCTCCTTGTAGGTACATTGTGCTGATGCATCCATTGTCGCATGTCCTTATACCAACTTTTTGCTGTTGTTAATGTAAGGGCGCATGTAAAATAAAGCGATCACACTGTTACCTTAAGGACATGTCTAACCAGTGTTATTGTTAATCTAATGCCTCCAGTGATATGATGCAATTAAACTATGTTACAAATGGTACTCCTGCTATTTTCCCCAGTACGATAAGTAAGTTGCTTCTTTACGCTGTTGAGTGACATGGTGTCCCCACGGTCCCATGCCCTTAAAACAACTCTTTAGCTGCTGTTGATTTACTATATCTGGTAAACAAGCAATGCCACCATTAAAGTAATCCCATATTTGACAAATGTCCTTGTTGATCGTAATGCTTCCGGTAACATGAAGCATTGCTGACATTTTAAATTTTCAACTGTCCTTGCGTGATTGCCATGAACATAATTAAGATCAGGCCTGGGCGTTCGGTAGAAACTGAAAATTCGGTTTTTACCAATCTTTTTTTTAATTTGGTTTACAAACTAGAAACCAAAAATGGCACAACAAAACAGCTAACCGATATTTCGGTTAACCGACAAATTCGGTTCCGTAATCGATGTATACCGAAGTGCCGAGAGCAGACCAATTCGCTTTGCGCCAGTGTCTATCCAATCACACACACGACCTCTTATGTAGAGGCCAGCGGCTACCTCCTTCCTCTATGGCAGACGAGGTGGGACTAAACATGCTACAACGGCGAGCCGCTCAGCGCTATACTAAGAAACCCACCGAGTCATTTAAAAAAACACTGAGTCACGTCCCTAGTGAAGCCCATGGACTCACAACCTAGCCCACGTGAACCCACATTTTGCTTTGGGCTTTGCATGGACGTGATTGCACGCATGTGGGCGCGCGCGCGGCAGCTTGCATGCATCTTTAGCGACAATAGCTCAGACTGGAAGGTTCACGCACCACATAGTTCGGTTTCTATTACGGTTAACGGTAGTAAATCAAACTGACAAAAACTAATTCGGTTAGTGTGTCCAAAAACCGGATTTTCCTATAACAATGATAAAAACCAAAAATTCGGTTTTTTCGCTTACGGTTTCGGTTCGGTGTTCGGTTCGTCGGTTTTTATGCCCACCCCTAATTAAGATGCTTCTTTTCATTTCGTGTATGTTTCTTATATTCTTATTGACTAGCAACTGTTTACTTTCTATCTTTTTGTGCAGATAGGGATATCCATTTCACCTTGTTGCTATTATGACCTTTTGGTGAACTGCACAAAATACTTTTTTTTGGAATGAGTGTCTTTGTAGTTCAACTAAATTGTCACGTAGGCAACATCTCTCAATTTTGGTGGAACTACACAAAATGGTGATTGGAGTTTCCAAAATCTCCATCAAATTCTGCTGGTAATCTCGTGGAACATTTTATTAGCCTTTGCAAGATGAGTCGTCACTGTCACCACAATGGCACTTTATTTTAGTGAAACTGCACAAAAGGATAAGCAAATTATAGTTGCACCTTACATGAGTAGGACAGCCAACCATAATGTTGCTGAATTTTAGTGCAACTACTAAAGAAGAATTTGCCAGCTCACGAGAGCAAGTACTGCTTGCTAGCTGAATGATGCAATCTTAGCTTCATTTCAGGTGAACTGCAGAAAAAGGCGCATGAATTGAATCATGGATCTCCAGGCTGGACTCATCCGAGTGGAGTTGCAGGTTCACCACATCGAGTCGTGGCGGCATAGGGCCCCTCACACTGGTCAGTATTGTCCTTTATCAACATGATTGTGCTTTGTCATACTGTGCTAATGTTCTATTTTTTAAATAAAGCTTTTCTATCGCAATCTTTTCTCATTTTGGAAATAAAGTTTGCTTCAACTAGTGCCACTATTATAGTAATCATGTTCTTTCTTATCTGTGCAAACAGGAATACTCAATTACAGATGTTGTGATGGTCAAGAGCATTCGCCAAGTCCTTGGGTCGTATGACACGGCTAGCCAAGATGGATTTAATCCCGATATTCCATTTATCAAAAGGCTCTAATGGGTTGGTTCTGAATCTTGCAAGCTAGGAATCAATGAGATGTGTAGGCATCTTTGTTGTACTTATTGTTTGAATCTTATTTGTTGGTTCTGAATCTTGCAAGCTGGGAATCAATGAGATGTGTAGGCATCTTTGATGTACTTATTATTTGAATCTGATTTTTTGGTTCTGAATCTTGCAAGCTAGGAAACACGGCATGATGATGCAGAGGACATCAACCATAACAAATAGTTCAAACTTGGTAGTATTATCTGTGTGAAAGTGCGACAAATGTGCTGATCATGTGCGTCCTGAGAATAATAATTCTAATTGTTGTGCATGTTGATCCTGTGGCACTGATAGAATGAGCCAATGCATTGCTTGTTTTAAGAATAAATTTCTATTAAAGCTAATTAAATTTAAGTAAAGTGACCACTAACACTTGTTATTATAGTACCAATACAGACCCGCTCGTGAACCGACGTGTGGCCGGAATAGGTTTCTTAATGGAGGCATTTGAATGCGCCGAGGGTGCATGTTTTGCCGGGCGTGCAACGGGTGAGGGAGGGGTAGTAACTATTGTCGCCTGTACACACTCAATTTACTGTTGAATCTAGTTCCCCAAGAGCTGAAAAATGAACTGCTGTCGCCGCCTATCCACTCGTTCACTTGAAGAGACTCCAATGGTGATCTGAGGGGTGAGCCTGCTAGATATGGACTTCAGCAAGGAGTTCACCTTTGAGTTCGCCGTTAAGTCCCATGGCTGCACCAAGTTGAATGTGATGTACACCAACGATCCAGACTCGGTGAAGCTATGCCTCACCGTGTTCAAGCAGTACCTACAGGACGAGAAAGCACAAGGTCACAGGACTAGACCTTGTGCCCATCCATTCTTCTCCTGATAGGGACCAGCGGATCACGGTCGCCCAGGTATGCGTGTGGGACGAGGTTCTCGTCTACCACTGCTGTAGGGCCATCAGAGGTTCTGGAGCATTCGCCCGTTTCATCGGAAGCGCCGACTGCACCTTCGCTATGGTGGAGAGAAGGAAGAACGCGATGATTCGGCCATCTGGTGCAACAAGCTTGTCGACATCCAGAAGCAATACAAGATAATCGGCAACGGACAGGAGAAGGACTCCGTGGTTGACCTCACCGAGACCATCATCGACCCCTGCTACGCCAACATGAAAGAACATAACGATACCAAGGACCTGAACACGTGGGAGGTACCTCTGGATCTAGCCTACATAACCTACACGGCCAAGGACGCATGCGCATGCTACGACATGTACAGGCGGATCTTGGACATGAGGGCGTGTCTGCTTCCCGTAACCGACGAGTACACAGACAGCTGTAGTGTCATGATCAAGCGTGCCAGGAAGGTCTAGATGTTCTACTTTATCTGTTTAAGCACCTTTATCATCTGAGTGTTTCATGCATTAGCCTATGTGTCGTTATTATCTGTTTTGTCCGAAATATTTCTTCTAAGAACCAATTAACCTGTTTGCTTTTTTTAGTGGCTATTTGCTTATGTATGTAACTAGTTCACTCGGCTGCCGTGCCTTGAATCTCCTTCCTCCCAACATATTCCCCTTCTCAGGTGGACCCAGCAGGTCTCGTACACAGACATATGGGACCAACCACCTATCCATTTGTATTTCTTTATTTTGTTCAATCTTTTGTCCTCTTCCTATACAGCGGTTGGCCATCATAGCCTATGGAGTTGGCCAGGCCATCCCTCTACTCCCACACATTGTCCGGCGGCGGCGGCTCCACCGGCCCACCCTACGCCCGAACAAGTCAACCCTCGTACTCCCCTCCGCCTGCGTCTTCCCCCGCTCCAGTTTGGTCAGTCCGAGGTCTCGACGTCGTCCTCCGTCTTGGTGCTCTCGCTGCGCCGCCGCCGTCTGTCGTTCCCAACATGGTCAGCAAAACAAGAGGAATCGGGAGACAACTGTTCGTCGAGAGGCTGACAGTCCCGGGCCCACCAGGTCCATGGCCGGTTTTGTTGTTTAACATGGGCAGCCCACGACATGTTTCAACGTTTTTTGGATCCAGCAGGTATCAAGCGGCCTCTGGGCCTCCCAACCTAGCTTGTCTATAACATCAGCAGCCCAAGTTATGTTTGTTTTTTCAAGACGACGCACAACTCAGTTCTATTTTTCTATAAGAATGCAAAACTGAACCTACATTTTCCCTTCTATAATAGTATATATATATATATATATCTTATTTTATTACATATATATATAATAGAAACAATATAAGGTTTCATTAAACCTATCATTCGTCCAACCATTTTATAGACCTTCCCACTTCCTTTATTTTTCGTTTTCATTAATCCTATATCTGAATTTTCTCCCACTTTCTTTTTCGATGTAAACTGAGTTTTCTCCCAGTACTTTTCCCTAGAACCAACTCAATTGTCCCACATCTAGCCTAAAAAAATAATACCCCACGTCCTATTAACTCATCAAATTAAAATGATATTTAATTTCATAAATTGGAAGTTCTTACAAAATAATAATAATAATTGTTTATATATAACTTGGCAAGTTAACTCCTAGTGATTGCGTACATAAGCTTGCAAAGATTTTACTGACCAATGCAGTAATAGACGTGCAATCATGTGTTTATGTTTTTATAACATTTCTCCGTCCAGCCCAACATGATATTTTCACCCAGCCCAGCAAGTCCGCGGATTTCGAGAAAAATGCAAATGGGCTTTAAATTCTACCATAATATATAAACGGGCTGCATAGATGCTACATCATTGTTTCACCCAGCCCACCAAATGGACTAAAAAACCAAATGGACTGGTTGATATGTGGGCCAGTAGGTCGAAGCCTAAGCACTTCCGCAAAAAATAAAAATACAAAGGTCGAAGCCTAAGCAAGGCGTTGGATTTACATCAAATGGTCGGCATTCTTCTTCAATCTCTCGTCTTATTCCCCCAGCGCTGCCAGGACCACCTGCTCCAGCCTCCGGCGTCCAGCGGTGCTGTTTTGTGTGCCTCAAGGTGAAACGCTACCCCGCCGACGGCCAGGCCATCCCTCCACTCCACACCTCCTGTTATTCTCTGCCGACTGTAGGCCCACCCCGCACCCGAACCAGCCAAGTTTCCCACTCCTCTCCGTCTGCGACTCCACTGCCGCGTCTTCCCCATCTCCGGGTTGTTCCAGTGATACAACAATTTGATTACTTAATCAATTAGTAGTATCCCTAGAGTCCACTCCTTCCCCATACTACTAGTGAAAGAGAAAATGTAAAGACTTCTGGGGCCTCGCCGTCGTCCATACTACTAGTGAAGTGGAGAATCATTGTAATAAGAAAATAAAGTTTCCACGATCGGATCGCGGAGGCGAATATTTGAGTTACGAATTTGGCCTTCATTTAAAACAATGTGGAATAGTTTCACAACTCATGCCACCTGGAACACCACAGCATAATGGTGTGTCGGAACGTTTGCAATTGCTCAGGATACCCTCTTTTAGCTGCTAGGTCTATTTCTATACTATAATATCCTTAATGTCTATAAGTGGAGTCCTCTTTTATGCAGGTTTACTTTAATTGATCTCGTCGCTACTGCCTATAAAGAAGAAAGAAGTAATAGGTCGGGATGACAGGATTTGAACCTGTGACATTTTGGACGATGGGGGATAAGCTTCATCGTCGAGAGGGAAACAGCCCGGATCACCAGCTAAGGCCCCTAAATGACCGCTCAGTGATAAAGGAGGTGTCGAAGCTATTTATAAATCACAGGCCGAAACCGGTGAAATCGGGGGGGCACCAAATTCATGTATCTTTACCAATTAACCAATTTCTTGACGCTGGGGTGTAACCGTACTTTATTAGATATGGTGCGATCTATGATGTCTCTTACCGATTTACCACTATCGTTTTCGGGTTATGCATTAGCGACAGCTGCATTCACGTTAAATAGGGCACTGATAACCCACAAGTATAGGGGATCGCAACAGTTTTCGAGGGTAGAGTATTCAACCCAAATTTATTGATTTGACACAAGGGGAGCCAAAGAATATTCTCAAGTATTAGCAGTTGAGTTGTCAATTCAACCACACCTGGATAACTTAGTATCTGCAACAAAGTGTTTAGTAGCAAAGTAATATGGAAGTAACAGTAACGGTAGCAAAAGTAATATTTTTTGGTTTTGTAGTGATTGTAACAGTAGGAACGAAAAAGTAAATAAGTGAAGAACAATATGTGAAAAGCTCGTAGGCATTGGATCGGTGATGGGGGATTATGCCGGATGCGGTTCATCATGTAACAGTCATAACATAGGGTGACACAGAACTAGCTCCAATTCATCAATGTAATGTAGGCATGTATTCCGAATATAGTCATACGTGCTTATGGAAAAGAACTTGCGACATCTTTTGTCCTACCCTCCCGTGGCAGCGGGGTCCTAGCGGAAACTAAGGGATATTAAGGCCTCCTTTTAATAGAGTACCGGACCAAAGCATTACACATAGTGAATACATGAACTCCTCAAACTACGGTCATCACCGGGAGTGGTCCCGATTATTGTCACTTCGGGGTTGCCGGATCATAACACATAGTAGGTGACTATAGACTTGCAAGATAGGATCAAGAACTCACATATATTCATGAAAACATAATAGGTTTAGATCTGAAATCATGGCACTCGAGCCCTAGTGACAAGCATTAAGCATAGCAAACTCATAGCAACATCAATCTCATAACATAGTGGATACTGGGGATCAAACCCTAACAAAACTAACTCGATTACATGATAAATCTCATCCAACCCATCACCGTCCAGCAAGCCTACGATGGAATTACTCACGCACGGTGGTGAGCATCATGAAATTGGTGATGGAGGATGGTTGATGATGACGATGGCGACGGATTCCCCTCTCCGGAGCCCCGAACGGACTCCAGATCAGCCCTCCCGAGAGAGTTAGGGCTTGGCGGCGGCTCCGTATCGTAAAACGCGATGAATCTTTCTCTCTGATTTTTTTCTCCCCGAACACGAATATATGGAGTTGGAGTTGAGGTCGGTGGAGCTCCAGGCGGCCCACGAGGTAGGGGGCGCGCCCCCACCCTCGTGGAGAGGGTGTGGGCCCCCTGGCCTTGATTCTTTCGCCAGTATTTTTTATTATTTCCAAAAATAATCTCAGTGAAGTTTCAGGTCATTCCGAGAACTTTTGTTTCTGCACAAAGATAACACCATGACAATTCTGCTGAAAACAGCGTCAGTCCGGGTTTGTTCCATTCAAATCATGCAAGTTAGAGTCAAAAACAAGGGCAAAAGTGTTTGGAAAAGTAGATACGACGGAGACGTATCAACTCCCCCAAGCTTAAACCTTTGCTTGTCCTGAAGCAATTCAGTTGATAAACTAAAAGTGATAAAGAAAAACTTTTACAAACTTTGTTTGCTCTTGTTGTTGTAAATATGTAAAGCCAGCATTCAAGTTTTCAGCAAAGATTATGAACTAACCATATTCACAATAACACTTAGGTCTCATGTTTGATCATATCAATGGCATAATCAACTAGCGAGCAATAATAGTAAATCTCGGATGACAACACTTTCTCAAAACAATCATGATATAATATAACAAGATGGTATCTCGCTAGCCCTTTCTGAGACCGCAAAACATAAATGTAGAGCACCTTTAAAGATCAAGGACTGACTAGACATTGCAATTCATGGTAAAAGAGATCCAATCATAGTCATACCCAATATAAATTAATAGTAATGGATGCAAATGACAGCGGTGCTCTCCAGCTGGTGCTTTTTAATAAGAGGGTGATGACTCAACATAAAAGTAAATAGATAGGCCCTTCGCAGAGGGAAGCAAGGATTTTTAGAGGTGCCAGAGCTCGATTTTTAAATAGAGATAGATAATATTTTGAGCGGCATACTTTCATTGTCAACATAACAACCAAGAGATGGCGATATCTTCCATGCTACACGCATTATAGGCGGTTCCCAAACAGAATGGTAAAGTTTATACCCCCCTCCACCAACAAACATCAATCCATGGCTTGTCCGAAACAACGGGTGCCTCCAACTAACAACAGTCCCGGGGGAGTTTTGTTTGCAATTATTTTGATTTGATTTGCATAAAGCATGGGACTGGGCATCCCGGTGACCAGCCATTTTCTCGTGAGTGAGGAGCGGAGTCCACTCCTCTTGAGAATAACCCGCCTAACATGGAAGATACAGACAACCCTAGTTGATACATGAGCTATTCGAGCATACAAAACAGAATTTCATTTGAAGGTTTAGAGTTTGGCACATACAAATTTACTTGGAACGGCAGGTAGAGACCGCATATATAGGAAGGTATGGTGGACTCATATGGAATAACTTTGGGGTTTTAAGGGATTGGATGCACAAGCAGTATTCCCGCTTAGTACAAGTGAAGGCTAGAAAAAGACTGGGAAGCGACCAACTAGAGAGCGACAACAGTCATGAACATGCATTAAAATTAATGAACATTGAGTGCAAGCATGAGTAGGATATAATCCACCATGAACAAAAATATCGTGAAGGCTATGTTGATTTGTTTCAACTACATGCGTGAACATGTGCCAAGTCAAGTCACTTGAATCATTCAAAGGAGGATACCACCCCATCATACCACATCACAACCATTTTAATAGCATGTTGGCATGCAAGGTAAACCATTATAAACTCCTAGCTAATTAAGCATGGCATAAGCAACTATAATCTCTAATTGTCATTTCAAACATGTTTATTCATAATAAGCTGAATCAGGAATGATGAACTAATCATATTTACAAAAACAAGAGAGGTCGAGTTCATACCAGCCTTTTTTATCTCAATCAGTCCATCATATATCGTCATAATTGCCTTTCACTTGCACGACCGAATGATGTGAATAATAATAATAGTGCACGTGCCTTGGACTAAGCTGGAATCTGCAAGCATTCAATAAATAGGAGAAGACAAGGCAATATGGGCTCTTGGTTAATCAACAATAATGCATATAAGAGCCACTTCAACAATTTTATTATGGTCTTCTCCTATCGACCCCCAAAAGAAAGAAAAGAAAACTATTTACACGGGAAAGCTCCCAACAATCAAAAGAAGAACAGGAAATATATTTTTGGGTTTTCTTAACTTTTTCAAACACACAAGAAGAAAGCATAAAAAGGAAAATAAACTAGCATGGATATTACAGTGAAAAAGTATGAGCACCGACAACTAGCAATGAGTGTGTGAACATGAATGTAATGTCGGTGAGAGATACGTACTCCCCCAAGCTTAGGCTTTTGGCCTAAGTTGGTCTACTGCCACGGATGGCCTGGCGGATATCCAAAGTTGTAGTTGGGGTCGTACTGAGATGCAGCAGTTATTGCATTGTGGGTTGCAGCTTGGAGGCGAGCTATCTCAGCCCTCCTCTCATACTCGTTTGCCTCTTCCCTGGTTATGAAATATCTCCCCTTTGCCTGAAAGTCAAAGAAGGTAGAAGCAGGGAGAGCGACGTGATAGGTGCGTCGTCTGTCAAAGATTAGTCGGTACTGGAGGAACTGATCGTTCCTCTCAACAAAACGATGACGAACCATAGCCTCATAATCTAAGTAAGCAGGAGGCTACTCAATATCATACTCATGTATGGGTATATTAAGAAAATTAGCTAAACGGGTTGCATAAATTCCACCAAAGAAATCTCCATTAAATCTATTATTATGCAACCTACGTGCAACAATGGCTCCCAAATTATAATGTTTATCTCCTAATACAGCACTCCTGAGAACACTGAGGTCGGGGACACACATGTGACATGCTTCATCCTTACCACTTATGCACCTACCTATAAAGAGAGCAAAATAATGTATAGCAGGAAAATGAATGCTCCCTATGGTAGCTTGTGCTATGTCTCTAGATTCCCCCACAGTTATACTAGCAAGAAAATCTCTAAACTCATATTTGCGAGGCTCACTAGTACTACCCCATTGTGGAAGTTTGCAAGCAATGGTAAAATCCTCTAAGTCCATAGTGTAAGAATTTTCATAGAGATCAAACAGGACAGTTTGAGAATTGCGTGACGATGAAAATTCAAACCTCCTCACAAAGGAATCAGTGAGATAGTGGTACTGACGGCACTTATCTGCCTCGAAGCTCACAAGATCAGCGTTACGCACATATGCATTAAATTCTTCCTTGATTCCTGCTCGATCCATGAAGTCCTCTGAAGGCCATTCACAAGCCCACACTTGAGCGTCCCTTGGTGGTTCATCGTCGGCATCGCGCATTGCGAGCCTAGGTCCTTGCTTCCTTGAAGGGCCACCTTGGTACATTTTCCTAAACATATTTCTTCCTCTGAAAAATTTCTGAAAATTTTAGTAACTTCAAATAAAAGTGAACCAAGCTTAACAAAATTGATAGCAACTACTCCCACAAGTGCCTAGAGACTATATCATGCATTAGAACTACTTGGAACCATATAAATTTGACATGCAAGCTCAAGAACATGGTCACCTAGGCAGCACAAATTTGCAATGAATAAAGCACTAGAACAAAAACTGATTGGACCATTGGAGGTGTCACATACCAAGGAACAATCCCCCAAAGCAGTTTTGTGAGAGGTGCTTTGAGCAAGGAGATCGAAAATCGCACCAAATGAGCTAGAACTCGTGCTTGAGCTGGTTGGTGATTTTTTTGGGGAGGAAGAAGGAGTGTGTGGATGCAGGAATAAGTGGAGGGGAGCCACCATGGGCCCACGAGGTAGGGGGCGCGCCCTGGACCCTCGTGGCCAGGTGCTTGCTCCCCCTGATATGTTCTCAGTGCCAGATATTCTCAAATATTCCAGAAAAAAATCATATTTCAATTTCGGGGCATTTGGAGAACTTTTATTTTCGGGGTATTTTTTTATTGCACGGATAATTCAGAAAACAGACAGAAAATACTGATTTTACTTTATTTCAACTAAATAACAGAAAGTAAAAGGAGGGTACAGAAGTTTGTGCTTTCTAACTTCATCCATCTCATGCTCATCGAAAGGAATCCACTAACAAGGTTGATCAAGTCTTGTTAACAAACTCATTCTGAATAACATGGAACCGGAGAAATTTTCAATAACACTATGTTACCTCAACGGGGATATGCACATCCCCAATAATAAGAATATCATATTTCTTCTTGACAGTAGGAAGAGGAAATTCAAAACCTCCAAAAATAATCGATGGAATTTTTCCAATAGAATTGATACTGTGGACTTGAGGTTGTTTCCTCGGAAAGTGTACCGTATGCTCATTGCCATTAACATGAAAAGTGACATTGCCTTTGTTGCAATCAGTAACAGCCCCTGCAGTATTCAAAAAGGGTCTTCCAAGGATAATAGACATACTATCATCCTCGGGAATATCAAGAATAACAAAGTCTGTTAAAATAGTAACATTTGCAACCACAACAGGCACATCCTCACAAATATCGACAGGTCTAGCAGTTGATTTATCAGCCATTTGCAAAGATATTTCCGTAGGTGTCAACTTATTTAAATCAAGTCTACGATATAAAGAGAGAGGCATAACACTAACACCGGCTCCAAGATCACATAAGGCAGTTCTAACATAATTTCTTTTAATGGCGCATGGTATAGTGGGTACTCCTGGATCTCCTAGTTTCTTAGGTATTCCACCCTTGAAAGTATAATTAGCAAGCATGGTGGAAATTTCAGCTTCCGGTATCTTTCTTTTATTAGTAACAATTTCTTTCATATACTTAGCATAAGGATTCATTTTGAGCATATCAGTCAAACGCATACGCAAGAAGATAGGTCTAATCATTTCAGCAAAGCGCTCAAAATCCTCATCATCCTTTTTCTTGGATGGTTTGGGAGGAAAAGGCATGGGTTTCTGAACCCATGGTTCTCTTTCTTTACCGTGCTTCCTAGCAACAAAGTCTCTCTTATCATAATGTTGATTCTTTGATTGTGGGTTATCAAGATCAACAGCAGGTTCAATCTCTACATCCTTATCATTGCTAGGTTGAGCATCAACATGAACATCCTCATTAACATTATCACTAGGTTCATGTTCATCACCAGATTGTGTTTCAGCATCAGAAATAGAAATATCATTGGGATTCTCAGGTGTGTCTACAACAGGTTCACTAGAAGCATGCAAAGTCCTATCATTTTTCTTTTTCTTCTTTTTAGAAGGACTAGGTGCATCAATATTATTTCTCTAAGAATCCTACTCAATTCTCTTAGGATGGCCTTCATGATACAAAGGTTCCTGAGTCATTTTACCAGTTCTAGTAGCCACCCTAACAGCAAAATCATTATTCTTACTATTCAATTCATTGAGCAAATCATTATGAGCTTTAAGTACTTGTTCTACTTGAGTGGTAACCATAGAAGCATGTTTACTAATGAGCTTAAGTTCACCCTTAACTCTAGACATATAATCACTCAAGTGTTCAATCATATAAGCATTGCGTTTAATTCTCTACCAAAATAAGCATTGAAGTCTTCTTGCTTAACCATAAAATCATCAAACTCATCTAAGCATTGGCTAGCAAATTTAGTAGGAGGGATTTCAGCTTTATCATATCTATAGAGAGAATTTACCTTTACTACCTGTGTCGGTTATTAAGACCATGTGTTTCTTCAACAGGCGGTAAATTAAGACCATGTATTTCTTCAATAGGAGGTAAATTCTTAACATCTTCAGCTTTTATACCTTTTTCCTTCATAGATTTCTTTGCCTCTTGCATATCTTCAGGACTAAGAAATAGAATACCCCTTTTCTTCGGAGTTGGCTTAGGAGTTGGTTCAGGAAGTGTCCAATTATTTTCATTTGTCAACATATTATTCAATAGAATTTTAGCTTCATCTGGTGTTCTTTCCCTGAAAACACAACCAGCACAACTATCCAGGTGGTCTCTGGAAGCATCGGTTAGTCCATTATAAAAGATATCAAGTATTTCATTTTTCTTAAGAGGATGATCAGGCAAAGCATTAAGTAATTGGAGAAGCCTCCCCAAGCTTGTGGGAGACTCTCTTCTTCAATTTGCACAAAATTATATATATCCCTTAAAGCAGCTTGTTTCTTATGAGCAGGGAAATATTTAGCAGAGAAGTAATAAATCATATCCTGGGGACTATGCACACAACCAGGATCAAGAGAATTAAACCATATCTTAGCATCACCCTTTAATGAGAACGAAAATATTTTAAGGATATAATAGTAGCGAGTTTTTTCATCATTAGTGAACAGGGTGGCTATATCATTTAATTTAGTAAGATGTGCCAAAACAGTTTCAGATTCATAGCCATAGAAGGGATCAGATTCAACCAAAGTAATTATATCAGGGTCGACAGAGAATTCATACTCCTTATCAGTAACAAAGATAGGTGAAGTAGCATAAGCAGGATCATATTTCATTCTAGCATTCAGAGTTTTTTGTTTCAGCTTAGCTAATAATTTCTTAAGATCACTTCTATCATTGCAAGCAAGAAACTCTAGCAGTTTCTTCATCCATAACATAGCCCTCAGGCACAACAGGCAATTCATATTTAGGGGGAGAATCTTCATCATCACTTTTATCAATATTAGCAGTTTCAATAATTTCATTCTCTCTAGCCCTAGCAAGTTGTTCATCAAGAAATTCACCAAGTGGCACAGTAGTATCAAGAATAGAAGTAGTTTCATCATAAGTATCATGCATAGCAGAAGTGGCATCATCAATAACATGCAACATATCAGCATTAATAGCAGAAGCAGGTTTAGGTGTCGCAAGTTTACTCAAAACAGAAGGTGAATCAAGTGCAGAGCTAGATGGCAGTTCCTTACCTCCCCTCGTAGTTGAGGGATAAATTTTAGTTTTCTCGTCTTTCAAGTTCTTCATATAAATCCCAAGTGACTCAAAGAATAGAGCTATGCTCCCTGGCAACGGCGCCAGAAAATAGTCTTGATAACCCACAAGTATAGGGGATCGCAACAGTTTTCGAGGGTAGAGTATTCAACCCAAATTTATTGATTCGACACAAGGGGAGCCAAAGAATATTCTCAAGTATTAGCAGTTGAGTTGTCAATTCAACCACACCTGGATAACTTAGTATCTGCAGCAAAGTGTTTAGTAGCAAAGTAATATGGAAGTAACGGTAACGGTAGCAAAAGTAATATTTTTGGGTTTTGTAGCGATTGTAACAGTAGCAACGGAAAAGTAAATAAGCGAAGAACAATATGTGAAAAGCTCGTAGGCATTGGATCGGTGATGGAGGATTATGCTGGATGCGGTTCATCATGTAACAGTCATAGCATAGGGTGACACAGAACTAGCTCCAATTCATCAATGTAATGTAGGCATGTATTCCGAATATAGTCATACGTGCTTATGGAAAAGAACTTGCATGACATTTTTTGTCCTACCCTCCCGTGGCAGTGGGGTCCTAGCGGAAACTAAGGGATATTAAGGCCTCCTTTTAATAGAGTACCGGACCAAAGCATTAACACATAGTGAATACATGAACTCCTCAAACTACGGTCATCACCGGGAGTGGTCCCGATTATTGTCACTTCGGGGTTGCCGGATCATAACACATAGTAGGTGACTATAGACTTGCAAGATAGGATCAAGAACTCACATATATTCATGAAAACATAATAGGTTCAGATCCGAAATCATGGCACACGGGCCCTAGTGACAAGCATTAAGCATAGCAAAGTCATAGCAACATCAATCTCAGAACATAGTGGATACTAGGGATCAAACCCTAACAAAACTAACTCGATTACATGATAAATCTCATCCAACCCATCACCGTCCAGCAAGCCTACGATGGAATTACTCACGCACGGCGGTGAGCATCATGAAATTGGTGATGGAGGACGGTTGATGATGACGATGGCGACGAATTCCCCTCTCCGGAGCCCCAAACGGACTCCAGATCAGCCCTCCCGAGAGAGTTTAGGGCTTGGCGGCAGCTCCGTATCGTAAAACACAATGAATCTTTCTCTCTGATTTTTTTCTCCCCGAACACAAATATATGGAGTTGGAGTTGAGGTCAGTGGAGCTCCAGGGGGGCCATGAGGCAGGGGCACGCCCAGGGGGGCAGGCGCGCCCCCCACCCTCATGGAGAGGGTGTGGGGCCCCTGGCCTTGATTCTTTCGCCAGTATTTTTTATTATTTCCAAAAATAATCTCCGTGAAGTTTTAGGTCATTCCGAGAACTTTTGTTTCTGCACAAAGATAACACCATGGCAATTCTGCTGAAAACAGCGTCAGTCCGGGTTAGTTCCATTCAAATCATGCAAGTTAGAGTCTAAAACAAGGGCAAAAGTGTTTGGAAAAGTAGATACGACGGAGACGTATCAACTCCCCCAAGCTTAAACCTTTGCTTGTCCTCAAGGAATTCAGTTGATAAACTGAAAGTGATAAAGAAAAACTTTTACAAACTCTGTTTGCTCTTGTTGTTGTAAATATGTAAAGCCAGCATTCAAGTTTTCAGCAAAGATTATGAACTAACCATATTCACAATAATACTTAGGTCTCATGTTTGCTCATATCAATGGCATAATAAACTAGCGAGCAATAATAATAAAGAACATCGGCCCCTAGCAGGGTGATCAAGGCCCTCAGCCCATTCATGCTTAGAGAGCATGTTATCCTTATCTTCTGCATCCATCCCACTTTGTAGATTTCTTCAGGGGTAAGACCGCTTAGCCTTCGCTCGCTGCATCTTCTCCTTGAATATTTGCTCATTTCAAAGGAGTTTGGTCCATATGTCGTCGAGGTAGTCCTCGTTGCCTTTAAGACCCCGAGATCTATTTTTATGCTTTTGGACGTACTGGCCAATCACTCACACATCTTTTCAAGATGAGGTCCCTCAAGGGGTTCGTCAAAACAGTCATACTCCTCGACTCTAAGGCTCTAATCGGGATCAGGGTTGTAATCTCCATCCTCGGGGTCGTCGCCATCGTCCCTGTTAGCCTTGTCATCGCTGTTATGGTTGCCGTCGTCGCCGTTGTCTTCCTCGCTATTACCAGTGTTACCATTATCGGTGCCGCTGTTGCTCGTGTTACCGTTGTCGGTGCCATTATTACGGCGGCCTTTGCGCTTGCACTTCAGATTTCCTGCTCCTCCTCCTCCTCCTCCATCCTTGGGGGTGTCTGATGTCTACTACACAACTTGTCCTTGTAGACTCATGTTGGGCCTCCAAGCGCAGAGTTTTGTAGGACAGTAGCAAATTTCCCTCAACTGGATGAGCTAAGGTTTATCAATCCGTGGGAGGCATAGGATGAAGATGGTCTCTCTCAAACAACCCTACAACCAAATAATAAAAAGTCTCTTGTGTCCCCAACACACCAAATAAAGTGGTAAATGTATGTTGGGGAACGTAGTAATTTCAAAATTTTCTACGAACATGCAAGATCATGGTAATGCATAGCAACGAGAGGGGAGAGCGTTGTCTACGTACCCTCGTAGACCATAAGCGGAAGCGGTATGACAACGCGGTTGATGTAGTCGTACGTCTTCACGATCGACCGATCCTGGTACCGAAAGTACGACACCTCCGCGATCTGCACACGTTCGGCTCGGTGATGTCCCACGAACTCACGATCCAGCAGAGTGTCGGGGAAGAGCTTCGTCAACACGATGGCGTGATGACGGTGATGATGAAGCTACCGGTGCAGGGCTTCGCCTAAGCACTGCAACGATATGACCGAGGTGGATTATGGTGGAGGGGGGCACCGCACACAGCTAAGAACAATGTCTGTTGTGTGTTCTAGGGTCCCCCTGCCCCCGTATATAAAGGATCAAGGGGGAGGCCGGCCGGCCCTTGGGGCGCGCCAAGGAGGGGGAGGAGTCCTCCTCCTAGTAGGAGTAGGACTCCCCCTTTCCTAGTCCAACTAGGAGGAGGAAGGGGGAAGGAAGGAGAGGGAGAGAGGGAGGGAAAGAGGGGGCGCCGCCCCCCTCCTTGTCCAATTCGGACTCCTCAAGGGGGGGCGCGTGGCCAGCCCATGGCTCCCTCCTCTCTCTCACACACAAGGCCCATGTTGGCCCATTAGTTCCCCCGGGGGTTCCGATAACCCCCCAACACTCTGATAATTATCCGGTGACCCCCGAAACACTTCCCGTGTCCGAATATAGTCATCCAATATATCAATCTTTATGTCTCGACCATTTTGAGACTCCTCGTCATGTCCGTGGTCACATCTGGGACTCCGAACTATCTTCGGTACATCAAAACACATAAACTCATAACACCGATCGTCACCGAACGTTAAGCGTGCGGACCCTACGGGTTCGAGAACTATGTAGACATGACCGAGACATGTCTCCGGTCAATAACCAATAGAGGAACCTGGATGTTCATATTGGCTCCCACATATTCTACGAAGATCTTTATCGGTCAAACCGCATAACAACATACGTTGTTCCCTTTGTCATCGGTATGTTACTTGCCCGAGATTCGATCGTCGGTATCTCAATACCCAGTTCCATCTCGTTACCGGCAAGTCTCTTTACTCGTTCCGTAATGCATCATCCCGCAACTAACTCATTAGTCACACTGCTTGCAAGGCTTATAGTGATGTGCATTACCGAGAGGGCCCAGAAATACCTCTCCGACAATCGGAGTGACAAATCCTAATCTCGATCTATGCCAACTCAACAAGTACCATCGGAGACACCTGTAGAGCACCTTTATAATCACCCAGTTACGTTGTGACGTTTGGTAGCACACAAAGTGTTCCTCCGGTATTCGGGAGTTGCATAATCTCATAGTCATAGGAACATGTAGAAGTCACGAAGAAAGCAATAGCAATATACTAAACGATCAAGTGCTAAGCTAATGGAATGGGTCAAGTCAATCACATCATTCTCTAATGATGTGATCCCATTAATCAAATGACAACTCATGTCTATGGCTAGGAAACTTAACCATCTTTGATTCAACGAGCTAGTCAAGTAGAGGCATATTAGTGACACTCTGTTTGTCTATGTATTCACACATGTACTAAGTTTCCGGTTAATACAATTCTAGCATGAATAATAAACATTTATCATGATATAAGGAAATATAAATAACAACTTTATTGTTGCCTCCAGGGCATATTTCCTTCAGTCTCCCACTTGCACTAGAGTCAATAATCTAGATTACATAGTAATGATTCAAACACCCATGGAGTCTTGGTGCTGATCATGTTTTGCTCGTGAGAGAGGCTTAGTCAACAGGTCTGCAACATTCAGATCCGTATGTATCTTGCAAATCTCTATGTCTCCCTCCTTGACTTGATTGCAGATGGAATTGAAGCATCTCTTGATGTGCTTGGTTCTCTTGTGAAATCTGGATTCCTTTGCCAAGGCAATTGCACCAGTATTGTCACAAAAGATTTTCATTGGACCCGATGCACTAGGTATGACACCTAGATCGGATATGAACTCCTTCATCCAGACTCCTTCATTTGCTGCTTCCGAAGCAGCTATGTACTTCGCTTCACATGTAGATCCCGCCACGACGCTTTGCTTAGAACTGCACGAACTGACAGCTCCACCATTCAATATAAACATGTATCCGGTTTGTGACTTAGAGTCATCCGGATCAGTGTCAAAGCTTGCATCAACGTAACCATTTATGACGAGCTCTTTGTCACCTCCATAAACGAGAAACATATCCTTAGTCCTTTTCAGGTATTTCAGGATGTTCTTGACCGTTGTCCAGTGATCCACTCCTGGATTACTTTGCTACCTCCCTGCTAAACTGATAGCAAGGCACACATTAGGTCTGGTACACAGCATTGCATACATGATAGAGCCTATGGCTGAAGCATAGGGAACACCTTTCATTTTCTCTCTATCTTCGGCAGTGGTCGGGCATTGAGTCTGACTCAACTTCACACCTTGTAACACAGGCAAGAACCCTTTCTTTGCTTGATCCATTTTGAACTTCTTCAAAACTTTGTCAAGGTATGTGCTTTGTGAAAGTCCAATTAAGCGTCTTGATCTATCTCTATAGATCTTGATGCCCAATATATAAGCAGCATCACCGAGGTCTTTCATTGAAAAACTCTTATTCAAGTATCCTTTTATGTTATCCAGAAATTCTATATCATTTCCAATCAACAATATGGCATCCACATATAATATTAGAAATGCTACAGAGCTCCCACTCACTTTCTTGTAAATACAGGCTTCTCCAAAAGTCTGGATAAAACCATATGCTTTGATCACACTATCAAAACATTTATTCCAACTCCAAGATGCTTGCACCAGTCCATAAATGGATCGTTGGAGCTTGCACACTTTGTTAGCATCCTTTGGATCGATAAAACCTTCAGGTTGCATCATATACAACTCTTCTTCCAGAAATCCATTCAGGAACGCAGTCTTTACATCCATTTGCCAAATTTCATAATCATAAAATGTAGCAATTGCTAACATGATTCGGACGGACTTAAGCATCGCTACGGGTGAGAAGGTCTCATCGTAGTCAACTCCTTGAACTTGTCGAAAACCTTTCGCAACGAGTCGAGCTTTGTAGACAGTAACATTACCGTAAGTGTCAGTCTTCATCTTGAAGATCCATTTATTCTCGATGGCTTGCCGATCATCGGGCAAGTCAACCAAAGTCCACACTTTGTTCTCATACATGGATCCCATCTCAGATTTCATAGCCTCAAGCCATTTTGCGGAATCTGGGTTCATCATTGCTTCCTCATAGTTCGTAGGTTCGTCATGGTCAAGTGACATGACCTCCAGAATAGGATTACCATACCACTCTGGTGCGGATCTTACTCTGGTTGACCTACGAGGTTTGGTAGTAACTTGATCTGAAGTTACATGATCATCATCATTAGCTTCCTCACTAATTGGTGTAGGAGTCATAGGAACAGATTTCTGTGATGAACTACTTTCCAATAAGGGAGCGAGTACAGTTACCTCATCAAGTTCTACTTTCCTCCCACTCACTTCTTTCGAGAGAAACTCCTTCTCTAGAAAGGATCCATTTTTAGCAACGAATGTCTTGCCTTCGGATCTGTGATAGAAGGTGTACCCAACAGTCTCCTTTGGGTATCCTATGAAGACACATTTCTCCGATTTGGGTTCGAGCTTATCAGGTTGAAGCTTTTTCACATAAGCATCGCAGCCCCAAACTTTAAGAAACGACATCTTTGGTTTCTTGCCAAAGCACAGTTCATAAGGTGTCGTCTCAACGGATTTAGATGGTGCCCTATTTAACGTGAATGCAGCCGTCTCTAAAGCATAACCCCAAAACGATAGCGGTAAATCAGTAAGAGACATCATAGATCGCATCATATCTAGTAAAGTACGATTACGACATTCGGACACACCATTACGCTGTGGTGTTCCGGATGGCGTGAGTTGCGAAACTATTCCGCATTGTTTCAAATGAAGATCAAACTCGTAACTCAAATATTCTCCTCCACGATCAGATCGTAGAAACTTTATTTTCTTGTTACGATGATTTTCCACTTCACTTTGAAATTCTTTGAACTTTTCAAATGTTTCAGACTTATGCTTCATCAAGTAGATATACCCATATCTACTCAAATCATCTGTGAAGGTGAGAAAATAACGATACCCGCCGCGAGCCTCAACATTCATCGAACCACATACATCAGTATGTATGATTTCCAGCAAATCCGTTGCTCGCTCTATTGTTCCGGAGAACGGAGTTTTAGTCATCTTGCCCATGAGGCATGGTTCACAAGTACCAAGTGATTCATAATCAAGTGATTCCAAAAGTCCATCGGAATGGAGTTTCTTCATGCGCTTTACACCAATATGACCTAAACGGCAGTGCCACAAATAAGTTGCACTATCATTATCAACTCTGCATCTTTTGGCTTCAATATTATGAATATGTGTGTCACTACTATCGAGATTCAACATAAATAGACCACTCTTCAAGGGTGCATGACCATAAAAGATATTACTCATATAAATAGAACAACCATTATTATCTGATTTAAATGAATAACCGTCTCGCATCAGACAAGATCCAGATATAATGTTCATGCTCAACGCTGGCACCAAATAACAATTATTCAGGTCTAAAACTAATCCCGAAGGTAGATGTAGAGGTAGCGTGCCGACCGCGATCACATCGAATTTGGAACCATTTCCCACGCGCATGGTCACCTCGTCCTTAGCCAATCTTCGCTTAATCCATAGTCCCTGTGTGACGCCCCCGATTCAATCGTACACTAATCATGCACGCAAACGTGTATGATCAAGATCAGGGACTCACGGGAAGATATCACAACACAACTCTAAAAACATAAATAAGTCATACAAGCATCATATTACAAGCCAAGGGCCTCGAGGGCTCAAATACAAGTGCTCGATCATAGACGAGTCAGCGGAAGCAACAATATCTGAGTACAGACATAAGTTAAACAAGTTTTCCTTAAGAAGGCTAGCACAAACTGGGATACAGATCGAAAGAGGCGCAGGCCTCCTGCCTGGGATCCTCCTAAACTACTCCTGGTCGTCGTCAGCGGCCTGCACGTAGTAGTAGGCACCTCCGGTGTAGTAGGAGTTCTCGTCGATGGTGGCTTCTGGCTCCTGGGCTCCAGCATCTGGTTGCGACAACCAGGAAGAGAGGAAAGGGGGGAAGGGGAGAAAAGCAACCGTGAGTACTCATCCAAAGTGCTCGCAAGCAAGGATCTACACTATTTATGCATGGGTATCTGTGTAAAGGGGCAATATCGGTGGACTGAACTGCAGAATGCCAGAATAAGAGGGGGATAGCTAATCCTATCGAACACTACGCTTCTGGCAGCCTCCATCTTGCAGCATGTAGAAGAGAGTAGATGGTAAGTTCACCAAGTATCATCGCATAGCATAATCCTACCCGGCGATCCTCCCCTTGTCGCCCTGTGTGAGAGCGATCACCGGGTTATATCTGGCACTTGGAAGGGTGTGTTTTACTAAGTATCCGGTTCTAGTTGTCATAAGGTCAAGGTACAACTCCAAGTCGTCCTGTTACCGAAGATCACGGCTATTCGAATAGATTAACTTCCCTGCAGGGGTGCACCACATTACCTGACATGCTCGATCCCCTTTGGCCGGACACACTTTCCTGGGTCATGCCGAAGATCAACACGTCGCAGCCCCACCTAGGCACAACAGAGAGGTCAGCACGCCGGTCTAAATCCTATGCGCGCAGGGGTCTGGGCCCATCGCCCATTGCACACCTGCACGTCGCGTACGCGGCCGGAAGCAGACCTAGCCTCCCTAATACAAGAGCAGGCATTCCAGTCCAATCCGGCGCGCGCCGCTCAGTCGTTGAAGTCACGAAGGCTTTGGATGATACCACAACGCCGGTTGCCCATATCTTGTCCCACGTGGCGGTTAGTGCGTATAAGGTCAACGACCCAACTCAGATCAAATACCAAGATCTCGTTAAGCGTGTTATTATGAAGTAACCACAGACGCCGACCAGGGCCAGACCCACCTCTCTCCTAGGTGGTCTCAACCTGCCCTGTCGCTCCGCCACAAAGTAACAGTCGGGGGCCGTCGGGCACCCAGGCCCACCTCTACCGGGATGGAGCCACCTGCCCCTTCAGCCCCCATCTCCGAACAGTATCATAAGTAATGAAACAGTATAAAGTATATAGCATATGCCCGTGATCACCTCCCGAAGTGATCACGGCCCAGTAGTATAGCATGGCCACTGATGGAATACTAGCATCCTATACTAAGCATTTAGGATTGCAGGTAAGGGTAACAATTGTAGCAACAATGACAGGCTATGCAGTAGAATAGGATTAACCGAAAGCAGTAACATGCTACACTACTCTAATGCAAGCAGTAGAGAGAAGAATTAGGCGATATCTGGTGATCAAGGGAGGGGCTTGCATGGTTGCTCTGGCAAGAAGGAGGGGCGTCAACACCGTAGTCGAACTGGGGGTCGCCGGCTGTCTCGGGGTCTACCGGAAAGAAGTAACGGAGGGGGAACATAATAAATAACAGAGCAATCAAAGCATCACAAAGTGTAACATGGCATTACGTGGTGCTAGAGGTGATCTAACGTAGTAGTAGGTGATACCGATGAAGGGGGGAAACATCCGGGAAAGTATCCCCGGTGTTTCGCGTTTTCGGACAGATGAACCGGAGGGGGAAAGTTGCATGTTCGCTATGGTAGGGATGTGTGGCGGACGAATGGGCTACGTATCCAGATTCGTCTCGTCGTTCTGAGCAACTTTCATGTACAAAGTATTTTCATCCGAGCTACGGATTATTTTATATTAATTTCTAAAGATTTAAATCATTTTTAGGATTTATTTAATTATTTTAAATCAACATTATCCAGAATAGTGTATGCTGACGTCATCCTGATGTCAGCATGACGTCAGCAGTCAACAGGGCGTTGACTGGGTCAAACTGACGTGTGGGTCCGCATGTCATTGTCTGAGATTAACTAAATAGGTTAATTAGTTTAATTAGTGATTAGGTTAATCAAATCGGGATTAATTAAGTTAATCGATTAATTAGTTAGTTAATTAATTAATTAATATTTTTATTTTTATTTATTATTCTTTTTTTTAAACGTTCCAGGGGCGGGCCCCACGTGTCTGTGACCCATCTGGCCAATCGGGGCGGCCAACGGGCGCGGCGGTTGCGGGCGTGCGGGTTTCGCCCGAACGGCGAGCGGTGCGGGGCTTGTAGCAGGGAGGCGGCGACGAGCAGCGGTGGAGGCGGGGCGGCGCGGCAACAACGGCCAGAGGGAGTGGCGGGCGCCGGCGGCCACAGCAGGAGCGGCAAGCTGCGCGTGGCTCGGGGCCGGCCGGAGCTCAACGGGAGCTAGGCGGAGCGGAGCAAGGCGCGCGCGGGGGTGTGGGGAACCGCGACAGGGCGCGGCCACGGAGAGGCGGTGAGGTGAGGTGCGCGGCTGGAGCAGGGCCTCGACCGTGGCTACGGCAAGCACACGAGCAGGCGGGCGCGGATGAGGTCGGGCGCGGCAGTGGATGGCAGCGGAGCGAGGGCTCAGGGGACCACGGCGAGGCGCTGGGTCGAACGCGGTCGGCGCGCGGCGGACGGCGCCGGCGACAGAGAACGGGCGGAGAGGAGGCCAAGGCCATGAGCACATGCGCGTGCGGAGAGCGGCGACCGCGACGACTGGGACGGGGAGAGAGGAAGAGGCCGGGGGCCTCACCACAGAGTCGTAGGGATAGTGGCAGCGGTGCTCGAGGAGGAGGACGGGGACGGCCTGCGTTGACGGAGACGACTGCGGCGATGGAGTCCGGCGAGGAGGAGTTGAGGAGGAGGACGGCGACATCCGGTGGTGGACAGCACCAGCGACGGGGCGCAGGGGAGGGGGACAACGCGGGCGTCGAGGCGATGGGGAGTCCGGCGATGGGGTCGGGGCGCTGGCATCGCGAGAGGGGGGAGCGGGTTCGTCCCCAATCCAGATCGGATCGGGAGGGGAAGAGGAGAGACGTGGGGAGTGGGGGGAGTGTGCGGTCGGGGGGTTAGGGTTTCCCCCTGATGGGGATATGGAGGGGGGTTGGGTTGGTTGGTGGGCTGGCCGGCTGGGCCGTCTGGCCCAGTTGGCCAGGGGCCTTTTTTGGTTTGTTTTCTGTTTTTGTTCATTTTCCTTTTATTTATTTTTCCTTTACTGTTTTGTCTTATTTCCAATATACTTTAGTTTTAGTAAAATACCAAAGTTGTATCTAGTTTAGTATATGTAATTATGTCACTAACACATTAGTTTGCTATCCAAACTAAAATAGTTTTGTAAATATTTAATATTTAAAGTATTTAAATAATAGTTTTTGCTACTGTTTTTTACCATTTGAATATTTAAACATTTTATAAAAGTGTGGTTCCTCCGCCATAATTACCTATGCATTATTTAGCTCACTCCGAACATTTCAGTTTTAACATTTGAAAACCTTTATCATTTGACTTAATTTTAAATTTGTATTTGAATGGTTTTGAACTAACGCGAGATTAACAACAGTAATCGTGGTGACGTGGCATCATTAACGTGGGATTACTGTAGCTAATCATCCGGGCGTCACAATTCTCCTCCACTACAAGAAATCTCGTCCCGAGATTTAGGAGCGGTTATAAGGGGGAAGGGATCTGGTTACGAAATTCTAACGATTCTTCTTAGTCATAGCTGCTCTTCTCGAAGAGGTCGATCCATTACATTGACGTATTCATTTCTCTGCTTCAGGTCATCATGGTGAAGTTGTCCTTTCCTTCGGAAACTCCAACATACTTACGAATAGGTAAGGGGCAGCTCGGCTACGACAGAATGCTTAGGAGGTAAACAATCTGGGGTTAACTCATGAATGAGCATAAGATTATCTCTCGAGTTGAACATATAAAATACATTGAGAGTAAGGTACGAAGGTACAATAAGAGGTTCCAAGCGGATGGATAGTTGCTCGAAGTCTGAACCAGAGTGAGAAAGGGGTTCAGAGCAGCGAGAGTAAGTATTGCGTCTAATACCAGAATAGAGCACTAGGAAGGTGGCCCGTGAATTAAATATGAAGCCAAGCGTGGGGAATAACCATTAGAAACAGGGTTGTACAGGAGAGTCAGGTTTCGATCCTGTGGAACTATGGGTTATGGGCCCACCATGTGGGTTAAAAGTTGGAAGGGTGGAGACGTCTTGCGTGATCATGCAAGCAAGACATGTCAGAGGGTAGCCTGTCGATTATGTCGGCAACAACGTCGGTGCCAAGGGCGAGGGACAAAGAGAACCATTTTCCTGCTCGTTGAACGAGGCAGACCAATAGGTAAAGTTCTCGTCCATCGGTGGCTACCAGAATGTCATCAACAATAGTAACAGGGTCTTGCTGACAGAATTGTACACCGAGATGTTTACATAAGCAGGAGAATATTACTGCTTAGATCATATAGATCACAAGCAACGTTAAACCAACCAATGGAAAGGACAATATGATTATCAGATTAAACAGGACAATGGAAAGGAAAATGTGTTTAAACACATATTTCAAGGGTATATCCTTCCCAAGGACAAGCAGAGCATGATATCCATGACAGGATAAAATGTAGAAAACTCTTTAGGTAGGGGAGAGAAATTTCATGACATTACCCATACAACGGTGTTTGGATAATTGATAAAGAAATTTTAGCATTGTGCTTCAAATGTTCTTATTGAAAAGCGGAGTACCAGTGACATGCTTCGAGATAGCATTGACAAGGTCTTCAAACAAAGGTCAGACTCTGGATACACGAAGGATCCATCAGGAACAACTTGTAGAATAAGTCTTACAATTTCCTCATGAAAGAATGGATAACCTTGCTAAAAAAGGAAACTATAACAATAGGTACTCCGGGCAGGTGTGTTAGGATGACATCACCTTATCGGGTTAAAGACCAATGTTATAACTCTTGGGAATATGTCCCAACCATCATATCCGACCGAGATTCAGATCTGATTGGTGTCAGGATACCTCAAACTTAGGATACCTGAGAAGAAAAGGTGCGACACAAATTGACGAGATGACAATGTAAGATTCTCGGGAAATGAACTATGGGAGCGAGTTCTGAAACCAGAGTTCATCATTAAACCAAGGAGAGGATGAGGAGGTGGCTAATGGACTCAGCGACATATCATCGATATTCCTAAAAAGGTGGATTTCCACAATTATGTGAGCAAGGAGATAACATTTGTCATATCAAATGATATAATGATGTATGCTCGAGGAAAAACATACACAATTAAACATTGGTTGAAAGGTGTGCCCGAAATATGGCATTAGGTAGCATGATCAATGTTAGAATGGTGATTCAATAATCAATAGTGTAAGAATGAACGGTCGACCATTAACTTCAAAGCAATAGGGTTGCTAGAAGGGCAGAATCCAAACAGCACCGTTCACCTGTTGGTATCCCGGTTAGAACCAACACAGGGACCAAGAAAGAATGGTGATGGTGAGAAGTGTTACTATATCAAGAATTAATAGTTGAGGTAATTCCCTCAACATTCTTGACATAACAGATGGTAATACTCCAAGATAGAATCATAATATAAGTTGGATAGAAAGGAAACTACACAAAACATGACCAAGTTTGTGTCGCAGGGAATGCAAAAATGTTGTCGATGATAACCCAAATCATCGAGGGCAAAGGATGGTATTTCTCATCAAGAATTTGATAGATATCTTGGAAGACCTCAGAATGTTGATGATGATCCTGACACATTTGTCGAGAGGTTTCGAGAAGATGTAACTGGTCTGCGATGACATCAAGTCAAAGGAATGATGAAGCAAAAAGTTATTGGAACTATGGGTACGACACAAACTCGAAATCAAGCTTGCTGTTCAAGGACAAACGATATGACAAGGAAGATCGATTGTAAGATTAGCTCACCGTCAAAATTTGTGCTCCGAGAAGGACCCGGTAGCACAGTTAAAATTTAGCATGATAATGATATAGCCGATCAGGCTAGGAATGACTTGAAGGATTATTAAACTCGTAAGCAACGATAATTACTTAGAGTTATTGAATCGGAGTGCGGAATCAATTCACTTATCGGTGTTCTCGAGTGACTAATAACTCAGAACCCGGGGAAAATATGAAAACGGTGAGAAGCAATACTAGATGAAGACTCATAGGAAGCAACACAATTCTTTGATATTCTCGAGATACCGGGGGGTAATACTCGACGACAGATCAAAGTATTGGTTGGACTGGGGTATTGCTCTGCAGAAGACAAGTACTTCAACTTGTCCGAGAAATGGGATCAAAGAAAAACAATCATGGTCGGAACCACGGTTGCAAAGGGCCAAGCATAGATACAAGATGAACTTACAACAAGGGGATTATTATTACTACAAGAAGCTTCCATGATAAGTTCCACATCAGGTCCATGGGCATGAACACAGAGTTCAAGGTCGACTCCCACTTCTCCAACGTATAACCTTTCAATCACTTCTCGTCTTCAAAGAAGTTGTATGGTAGAAAATTATTTGGTAAAACACCAGAAGGGTATGACTTATGAAAACCTTGAGGTTCATACGGTTTTTGGGAAGGTATAGCTTCAACCCATTGGGGCATCTTAGAAACATATACCACAAATTTCAAGAGTAATTATCACCAGCTCAAAAGCAGAGCATGGTTTGGCCAAATCAGAGAATAGGATTTACCAATGGAATTATTATCAGGGAAAGAACTTCTCGAGGTTTTTGTATACAAAGGACACTGTCGGATGATAATTCAACAAAGGATCCTACGGTCCATAATGGAGCTGATGTGAGCATTGGCACACAACCAGAGGAAGAAACAATAAAAATGTATTGGATTATAGAAACAACTGACTAATTCAAAGCTCAAATGTAAAGAATTATGATTTTTGATTCAAGGGATCAGAAGCAAACTCTCTGATTAAGGATGGGTAAGCTGAATAGACTTAGGAGTACAATCGATGACAATTTGATTGGTCGATAAACAGCTCATGTTCAAAATGATATCTCAGCCGGAAAGATAATTTTAAAAGGATCAACCAATGATTGTGTGCATTCACACTCATGTTGAATCAATAGGATTCAAAATGACGGTGTCAAAGGAGACTAATGAATGTTGCTAGACCTATGGGAAGCATCCATAATGCAAGCAGACAAGTATATGTAGAGCAATAGTTTTAAAGAGGATTCTCGAAAGATCGGATAGAATTTCAAAGTATCATATGAAACATATGAACAACTGGGGATGGATGAATACTCGATAAGTGCGAGTAATTATTTGCAGGGGTATTCATGTGGTAAAGAACTGCAAGGCAGCAGACACAAGGTATTCTCGTATCAATAGAGAGCAAGATCAACTGGGGATAAAAGTAAGAACGACAGGTGTATGTATTTATCCATAGGGATATTCCGGTGGTAGGGAATTGCAAAATCAACAGGCACAAAGTCTCGAGAGAACATCAAAGTTTATCTTTGGAATCCTTCGGTGCACCAAGCAATCATCTGGAGTGAGGGGCTCTCCGGGAGAACGTAGTTACGAGAACCTAGTGTTAGAGTTAGCAAAAATCATTTAACCCGAGTAGAAGAGAGATTAGAATCCCAGACTATAGACGAGGAATAAAAGATCCTAATACCACCCAATGACGACGTGGGCCCATGGGCTGCACAACCATGTTAGTAAAACAGTTTTCATCGACTAGACTCAACTTCGGCCAAGGAGTGTGGAAGGGGGATTCCTACAGGCAGTCGGCTCTGATACCAACTTGTGACGCCCCCGATTCAATCATACACAGATCATGCACGCAAACGTGTATGATCAAGATCAGGGACTCACGGGAAGATATCACAACACAACTCTAAAAACATAAATAAGTCATACAAGCATCATATTACAAGCCAGAGGGCTCAAATACAAGTGCTCGATCATAGACGAGTCAGCGGAAGCAACAATATCTGAGTACAGACATAAGTTAAACAAGTTTTCCTTAAGAAGGCTAGCACAAACTGGGATACAGATCGAAAGAGGCGCAGGCCTCCTGCCTGGGATCCTCCTAAACTACTCCTGGTCGTCGTCAGCGGCCTGCACGTAGTAGTAGGCACCTCCGGTGTAGTAGGAGTTCTCGTCGATGGTGGCTTCTGGCTCCTGGGCTCCAGCATCTGGTTGCGACAACCAGGAAGAGAGGAAAGGGGGGAAAAGGGGAGAAAAGCAACCATGAGTACTCATCCAAAGTAGATGTAGAGGTAGTGTGCCGACCACGATCACATCGACTTTGGAACCATTTCCCACGCGCATCGTCACCTCGTCCTTAGCCAATTTTCGCTTAATCCATAGTCCCTGTTTCGAGTTGCAAATATTAGCAACAGAACCAGTATCAAATACCCAGGCACTACTGCGAGCATTAGTAAGGTACACATCAATAACATGTATATCACATATACCTTTGTTCACCTTGCCATCCTTCTTATCCGCCAAATACTTGGGGCAGTTCCGCTTCCAGTGACCAGTCCCTTTGCAATAGAAGCACTCAGTTTCAGGCTTAGGTCTAGACTTGGGCTTCTTCACTTGAGCAGCAACTTGCTTGCCGTTCTTCTTGAAGTTCCTTTCTTCCCTTTACCATTTTTCTTGAAACTGGTGGTCTTGTTGACCATCAACACTTGATGCTCCTTCTTGATTTCTACCTCCGCAACCTTTAGCATTGCGAAGAGCTCGGGAATTGTCTTATCCATCCCTTGCATATTATAGTTCATCACGAAGCTCTTGTAGCTTGGTGGCAGTGATTGAAGAATTCTGTCAATGACACTATCATCAGGAAGATTAACTCCCAGTTGAATCAAGTGACTGTTATACCCAGACATTTTGAGTATATGCTCACTGACAGAACTATTCTCCTCCATCTTGCAGCTGTAGAACTTATTGGAGACTTCATATCTCTCAATCCAGGCATTTGCTTGAAATATTAACTTCAACTCCTGGAACATCTCATATGCTCCATGACGTTCAAAACGTCGTTCAAGTCCCGGTTCTAAGCCGTAAAGCATGGCACACTGAACTATCGAGTAGTCATCAGCTTTGCTTTGCCAGACGTTCATAACATCTGGCGTTGCTCCTGCAGCAGGTTTGGCACCTAGCGGTGCTTCGAGGACGTAATTCTTTTGTGCAGCAATGAGGATAATCCTCAAGTTACGGACCCAGTCCATGTAGTTGCTACCATCATCTTTCAACTTAGTTTTCTCTAGGAACGCATTAAAATTCAATGAAACAAGAACACGTGCCATCTATCTACAATAACATAGACAAGCAAAATACTATCAGGTACTAAGTTCATGATAAATTAAATTTCAATTAATCATATTACTAAAGAACTCCCACTTAGATAGAAATCCCTCTAATCATCTAAGTGATCACATGATCCATCTCAACTAAACCATGTCCGATCATCACGTGAGATGGAGTAGTTTTCAATGGTGAACATCACTATGTTGATCATATCTACTATATGATTCACGCTCGACCTTTCGGTCTCAGTGTTCCGAGGCCATACCTGCATATGCTAGGCTCGTCAAGTTTAACCCGAGTATTCTGCGTGTGCAAAACTGGCTTGCACCCGTTGTATGTGAACGTAGAGCTTATCACACCCGATCATCACGTGGTGTCTTGGCACGACGAACTTTCGCAATGGTGCATACTCAGGGAGAATACTATACCTTGAAATTAGTGAGAGATCATCTTATAATGCTACCGTCGAACTAAGCAAAATAAGATGCATAAAGGATAAACATCACATGCAATCAATATAAGTGATATGATATGGCCATCATCATCTTGTGCCTTTGATCTCCATCTCCAAAGCACCATCATGATCACCATCGTCACCGGCGCGACACCTTGATCTCCATCGTAGCATCATTTTCGTCTCGCCAACTATTGCTTCTACGACTATAGCTACCGCTTAGTGATAAAGTAAAGCAATTACATGGCGATTGCATTTCATACAATAAAGCGACAACCATATGGCTCCTGCCAGTTGCCGATAACTCTGTTACAAAACATGATCATCTCATACAATAAAATTTAGCATCATGTCTTGACCATATCACATCACAACATGCCCTGCAAAAACAAGTTAGACGTCCTCTACTCTGTTGTTGCAAGTTTTACGTGGCTGCTACGGGCTGAGCAAGAACCGTTCTTACCTACGCATCAAAACCACAACGATTTTTCGTCAAGTATGTGATGTTTTAACCTTCAACAAGGACCGGGCATAGCCACACTCGATTCAACTAAAGTTGGAGAAACTGACACCCGCCAGCCACCTGTGTGCAAAGCACGTCGGTAGAACCAGTCTCGCGTAAGCGTACGTGTAATGTCGGTCCGGGCCGCTTCATCCAACAATACCACCGAATCAAAGTATGACATGCTGGTAAGCAGTATGACTATTATCGCCCACAACTAACTTGTGTTTTACTCGTGCATATAACATCTACGCATAAACCTGGCTCTGATGCCACTGTTGGGGAACGTAGTAATTTCAAAATTTCCTACGCACACGCAAGATCATGGTGATGCATAGCAACAAGAGGGGAGAGTGTTGTCTACGTACCCTCGTAGACCGTAAGCAGAAGCGTTATGACAACGCGGTTGATGTAGTCGTACTTCTTCACGATCGACCGATCCTAGTACCGAAAGTACGGCACCTTCGTGATCTGCACACGTTCGGCTCAGTGACGTCCCACGAACTCACGATCCAGCAGAGTGTCGAGGGAGAGCTTCGTCAGCACGACGGCGTGATGATGGTGATGATGAAGCTACCGGCGCAGGGCTTCGCCTAATCACTTCAACGATATGACCGAGGTGGATTATGGTGGAGGGGGGCACCGCACACGGCTAAGAACAATGTCTGTTGTGTGTTATAGGGTGCCCCCTGCCCCCGTATATAAAGGAGCAAGGGGGAGGCCGGCCGGCCGTTGGGGCGCGCCAAGGAGGGGGAGGAGTCCTCCTCCTAGTAGGAGTAGGACTCCCCCTTTCCTAGTCCAACTAGGAGGAGGAAGGGGGAAAGAAGGAGAGGGAGAGAGGGAGGGAAAGAGGGGGCGCCACCCTCCTCCTTGTCCAATTCGGACTCCTCAAGGGGGGAGGGCGGCCAGCCCATGGCTCCCTCCTCTCTCTCTCACACACAAGGCCCATGTTGGCCCATTAGTTCCCCCGGGGGTTCCGATAACCCCCCTGGCACTCCATTAATTATCCGGTGACCCCCGAAACACTTCCGGTGTCCGAATATAGTCGTCCAATATATCAATCTTTATGTCTCAACCATTTTGATACTCCTCGTCATGTCTGTGATCACATCCGGGACACCAAACTATCTTCGGTACATCAAAACACATAAACTCATAATGTCGATCGTCACCGAACGTTAAGCGTGCGGACCCTACGGGTTCGAGAACTATGTAGACATGACCGAGACATGTCTCCGGTCAATAACCAATAGCGGAACCTGGATGTTCATATTGGCTCCCACATATTCCACGAAGATCTTTATCGGTCAAACCGCATAACAACATATGTTGTTCCCTTTGTCATCGGTATGTTACTTGCCCAAGATTCGATCGTCGGTATCTCAATACCCAGTTCAATCTCGTTACCGGCAAGTCTCTTTACTCGTTCCATAATGCATCATCCTGCAACTAACTCATTAGTCACATTGCTTGCAAGGCTTATAGTGATGTGCATTACCGAGAGGGCCCAGAAATACCTCTCCGACAATCGGAGTGACAAATCCTATTCTCGATCTATGCCAACTCAACAAGTACCATCGGAGACACCTGTAGAGCACCTTTATAATCACCCAGTTACGTTGTGATGTTTGGTAGCACACAAAGTGTTCCTCCGGTATTCGGGAGTTGCATAATCTCATAGTCATAGGAACATGTATAAGTCATGAAGAAAGCAATAGCAATTTACTAAGCGATCAAGTGCTAAGCTAACGGAATGGGTCAAGTCAATCACATCATTCTCTAATGATGTGATCCCGTTAATAAAATGACAACTCATGTCTATGGCTAGGAAACTTAACCATCTTTGATTCAACGAGCTAGTCAAGTAGAGGCATACTAGTGACACTCTGTTTGTCTATGTATTCACACATGTACTAAGTTTCCGGTTAATACAATTCTAGCTTGAATAATAAACATTTATCATGATATAAGGAAATATAAATAACAACTTTATTATTGCCTCTAGGGCATATTTCCTTCATTGTATAGGTGCACTAGTTCGGCGAAGAGATGGTGATACAAGTGTAGTAATGATAGTAGATATTGATTTTTGTAACAGTAACAATAAAAACAGCAAGGTAACGAGTAACAAAAGTGAGCACAAACGGTATTGCAATGCTTGAAAATGATGCCTAGGGTCAGTACTTTCGCTAGTGCAATCTCTGGACAATTCTAATATAATTGGATCACATAACCATCCCTCAACGTGCAACGAAGAATCACTCCAAAGTTCCTATCTAGCGGAGAACATAAGAAGAAATTGTTTGTAGGGTACGAAACCACCTTAAAGTTATTCTTTCCGTTTGATCTATTCAAGAGTTAGTACTAAAATAACACAAAGTTATTCTTTCCGTTCGATCTATCCAAGAGTTCGTACTAAAATAACACCATATGATACGCATCAACCAACTCTAATGTCACCACAAGTATCCATGAGTTAATTATACGATACGCATCAAACAATTTCAGATTCACAATGCTCGATCCAACACAAAGAACCTCAAAGAGTGCCCCAAGATTTCTACCAGAGAAATAAAGACGAGAACGTGCATCAACCCCTATGCATAGATTACCCCAATATCACCTCGGGAATCCGCAAATTGAATGCCAAAACATATATCAAGTGAATCAATATAATACCCCATTGTCACCACGGGTATTCATATGCAAGACATATATAAAGTGCTCTCAAATCCATAAAAGTATTCAATCTGATAAGAACGAAATCTCAAAGGGAAAACTCAATTCATCACAACAAGATAGAGAGGAAGAAACACCATATGATCCAACTATATTAACAAAGCCCGTGATACATCAAGATCGTGCCAAATCAAGAACACGAGAGAGCGAGAGAGATTAAACACATAGCTACTGGTACAAACCCTCAGCCCCGAGGGTGGGCTACTCCCTCCTCATCATGGTGGCCATAGGGATGACGAAGATGGCCTCCGGTGATGATTCTCCCCCTCCGGCGGAGTGCCGAAACGAGGTCTAGATTGGTTTTTCGTGGCTACAGAGGCTTGCGGCGGCGGAACTTTTGATCTAGGGTTATTTCTAATGGTTTCTCTGTTTATCGGATTTTTCAGCGTTGGAGTCACGCGAAGATGGGCCTCGAGGTGGGCATAACCCATCTGGGCGCGCTCAGGTGTCTTGTGCTCACCTCATTCACCTTCTGGTCCTCCCATGAATCTTCTAGTGCCTCTTTTGTTCCAAAAAAAATCGACAAATGCATTTGGAGAACTTTTATTTCTGCACAAAAAACAACACCACAGTAGTTCTGCTGAAAACATCGTCAGTCCGGGTTAGTTCCATCCAAATCATACCAAAACCATATTAAATTGTTGTAAACATGGCATGAATACTTCATAAATTATAGATACGTTGGAGACGTATCAGCATCCGCAAGCTTAATTCATACTCGTACTCGAGTAGGTAAATGATAAAAGAAATAATTTATAAAGTGTGAATGCTAGCATAGTGCATAAGTTTGATCAATGATAATTTCAATCACTTTTCCTAGCATCATAACAACAACTCTTTCTCATAAACTTCTCATGTTAAAGTAGCAACCAATTCACATGTTATGGTTCAAACCATGAATTCTCTTGAAACTCAACAACCTATATTCTTAGTCACCAAACAATTGCAATCCAACTTATTCAACAGAGTTTAAGTAAGAGCTTCACATACTCAATCATCATATAGTCTTCTATGATTTCTAGTACTCAAAGCATATTTTTAGAACAAATGGCATCCGTCGAACACAGAGAAAAATAGGGGCTTAATGTTTTGTCTCCCAACTCATTTATCATAGGGATAATTGTCAACAATAATAATTTCATGATCAAATATATTTGACTGTTCATATGTGCCTAGATCTTTCCCCGCCACATGATGCTTGCCAACTAGAGAATAATTGAGGTTGAAATGAGAATGCATACTATTGGCTCTTGCATAAAAATAAATACTGAAAAGTAAAAGATAGGTCCTTCGCAGAGGGAAGCATAGGTCATCATGCGTTTTTTATTTTTGAATGCCCAAACTCTTAATGCAAAGGAACGTCACGTTATATTGCCCCTTATGCAATGCTCAATTTTCCCTTACAATAAAAGATCAAACATATTTAGGAGCAATTTTTATTGCTTTATGCATCGATGACAACTTACTTAAAGGATCTTATTCATCCATAGATAATTATGATGGACACTCACGGCAAGAAACTGGGTCTAAGGGTTTTTGAATGCACAAGTAGTATCTCTACTTAGTACGGATTTTTGGCTAGCAAAAGATCCTAAGCAAACGCGTTTGTCTCGTGTCCATGTGGACGCAAATCGGGCGTAAATATGGACCGTAAATCCGTTCACATGGACAGCGGGCGAGCCTTAGGTTTGCTCAAAGCATTATGCCAGCGTTTTCATCCGTTTTAATTCAAACAGACACACTAGAATCAAAATGCATCGACACGTTGGAGTTACCCTTACAATAGAGAAGAGAAGACCACGCCGGCCACCACTGATCCATGCAACCAAAGGCGTCTCACGCCGTCTCAAGAATAAAAAATGCCTCACGATCCACCGTGTCATCCCGACTGCCCACGTGTCGTCTCCTATATCGACTCAGCCCCCAGCCACTGGCCACATGTAGACGTACACGTGGAACCCACCCAACAGCAGCACGTCCAATCCACCCCGAAAGAAAAGCACTGGTAGCACTCGAAAGCGTAAAGGAGAAGCCGAGTTTCCTTCGGCACCAAGTCTCGGGAAGTTTCCCCGCACCACGGCACAGCTGACGTCACGCGTCCGCAGCCTCACCCCCACGCACCAGGCCCACGCGGACCGCGTCGCTTACATCCGGGCCCCACGCGCCAACGCCCCGCACGCGAGTGACCTAGATAATTCCGTGAGTCCGGAGCACGGAGCACCCCGATCCGGGCTATAAATAGGCGCCCCGGCGTGAGCGCCTGGGGTTTCCGACTTTTCTTTCTCTCTTCCTCCAACTCTCTATCCAAGTCGACGCAGCGAAGAAAACAGGCGACAAGATTGCGAACGCTAGATATCTGGACCCGATCCGGATCGGGTCGGCCATGACGGTAGATCGGAAGCACGCCGAGGCGGCGGCGGCGGCGCCCTTCGAGATCCCGGCGCTCCAGCCTGGAAGGTGAGATCTTCTGTCCGGTGCCTGCTTCTTGTTAGGGTTTGCTCTGGGGGTTCGAAATCGGTGGGGGGATACGGTCCCGGGAGTGTTTTATTTTCTGGTGGCTGATCGATTTATGTGCCTGGAGTTGGGAATTGTGGGGTTCGGTGGTTGACTTGACCGGTCTTGGTGCCAATTTGGGGATTAGGGTTTCAGGTTAGGGTTGTATTGGCAATTGGGAGTTACGGAGTACTTTCTAGTTCCAATTTGGCGATGAGCCCCCTGATTGGGGCGAATTGGTGTCATCTATGTCCTTTGGATTGGATGCTGCCCCGAGTGATGTGTGAAATCAGAATAAATCAATGAAATTGTTGGTGCTTTAGTAGTAGTAGTAGTAGGTAGAAGAGAATTTTTTAACTTTAGTCAGTACTATCTCCACAGAAACGATTGTACCAGTGTTCTGCTCATAGGACCAGGTTTCTTTCCTGGATTAGGAGCGATGTTTATGGCGCATAGCATCAAAATTTGTTAAATTCATTCAGTACCATCTCCACAGAATGTTTGTACGAGCATGGGACCATGTATATGTCTCCCTAGGATAAAAAAGTTGTTACTTCAGTCAATACCATCAGTTTGTATTGGTGTCCTACCCTTGGGGTCTGTTTGTTTCATTGATTAGGAGCGATGTTTATGTTGCCTAACATTTAAGTTTTTAACTTCAGTCAGTACTAAGTTGGCTGGACCTGTTTAACTTGTTCCGTTGTTTCATCCTGTTGTCAAAATGTTGTCTGTTTGTCAATTTTGTTGTTTATCCACTCCAGTCTCTGATATGTCTTGTTTGTCAGTTTTGTTAGTTTACCCAGTCTCTGATATGTCTTGTTTGTCAGTTTTGTTAGTTCATCCAGTCTCTGATATGTGTTGTCCTGTTTGTCTTTTCTTTTCGGTAACTAGAACTTGTGGAGCAGAGGAAAGTACCCGGAGTCATGTTCTCGTCAAACCAATAGGTATGCTGCTTTGATCACTCCTGTAAACAGAAGCATGAACTATGACTGAGATGGGTACCTCGCGTTTGACTCTGGAAAAGTCAGCAGAAATAACTGTTTGTGTTTCAGCAGGAAGCAGTAATCTTCCCTGTAATGAATATGCACTCTTGGCGCGGCAAAACCCCAAGGGAGATGCGCCGCCAGTGGCATCTATTCTGCGGTGTGTTTAACCGTTCTATGTCTGGCTGCTCTATCTATTATAGAGCATGTGAGCTATGACTAAGAGTTCCAGCCAACCTTTTGGCTGTTTTGCCTTATCATTCTAGTAGTTGGTTTCATAGTGGCTGCTATTGAACCATTGTCTTGCTGCTGGTTGATGGTATCACTCTCTGTGGATGTGATCTCATTTAAACTGACTGTAGGTGTTGTTGAACAGTTCCGTACTAAGAGTTCCAGCCAAAATTTTGGACCGTTTTGCCTTGTCATTTTAATAGTTGGTTTTTGAACCGTTGTCTTGCTGTTGGTTGATGGTACCACTCTATCTGGATGTCATCTCACCTAAACTGACTATTGTTGAACAGTTTTGTAGTGCTAATTTTTTGCCATGTCCTTTCTGATTTATCAGTCTTCAAGTCTAGAAGTCAGGTTCCTTTCTGATTTATCTGGATGTCATTCCTGTTCTTTTTTGTCATATCTTGCTACTTAAAACTCATTTAGGGTTAGGAGCCGATTAGTATGATTTAACATGGTATCGTTTTCTGTGGAGATGGTACTTCCACAAGGAAGTTTGTATGTCCCTGTTGCTGTACATCTGTTCCTGTGGGGATGGTCTGTTTGTGTACATTTAGTAATAGTTTAGTCGTTGAACAAAATGTTTCTGTGGAGCTCGTCTGTTTAGTGCTTCAGTTGTTTTGCGTTCTTTCTTGATTGTACCTTGTGCTTATATTGGGTGAAAAAAAATCTGAAGAGAATACAAGGTACTAACTGCTGCTCTGCTCTTTGTTCTACAGGAAAAAGCGACCTCGGAGATCACGTGATGGGCCTAATTCAGTCTCTGAAACGATCAGGCGATGGAAAGAAGTGAACCAACAACTGGAGCATGATCCACAGGGTGCAAAGAGGGCGAGGAAGCCACCTGCAAAGGGTTCGAAGAAGGGCTGTATGCTGGGGAAAGGAGGACCTGAGAATACACAATGTGGATTCCGTGGTGTAAGGCAACGTACTTGGGGGAAGTGGGTTGCTGAAATTCGGGAGCCAAATCGGGTGAGCAGGCTCTGGCTGGGAACGTTCCCCACTGCTGAGGATGCTGCCCGTGCTTATGACGAGGCAGCCAGAGCAATGTATGGCGCACTGGCTCGTACCAACTTCCCTGTGCATCCTGCACAAGCTCCTGCTGTGGCTGTACCAGCGGCAATCGAAGGTGTTGTACGTGGTGCTTCAGCATCATGCGAGTCTACTACAACGTCCACCAACCACTCAGATGTTGCTTCTTCCTTGCCGAGACAAGCTCAAGCTCCTGAGATTTACTCCCAGCCAGATGCGCTTGAGTCCACAGAATCAGTTGTGCTGGAGTCTGTCGAGCATTACAGCCATCAAGACACTGTTCCTGACGCTGGCTCAAGCATTTCAAGGAGCACATCCGAAGAGGATGTGTTCGAGCCATTGGAGCCTATTTCCAGTTTGCCGGATGGAGAAGCAGACGGTTTTGATATAGAAGAATTATTGAGATTGATGGAAGCCGACCCAATTGAAGTCGAGCCGGTCACTGGGGGCTCCTGGAATGGTGGAGCCAACACTGGCGTGGAGATGGGCCAGCAGGAACCTCTCTACCTGGATGGCTTGGACCAAGGCATGCTGGAGGGCATGCTGCAGTCTGATTATCCTTACCCAATGTGGATATCAGAGGATCGGGCCATGCACAACTCTGCCTTCCATGATGCTGAGATGAGCGAGTTCTTCGAAGGGTTGTGATCCCCTACCGGCGGCCAAACCATGTCTATGGTGTTTGGTCGGCTTGCCCTTCGGTGTCCGCTGCTGCGCTCCAATGAAGATCAAATGGTCGACCGGATTGGATTCCTCTGCAGAACTAATAAGCTCCTAAGCTAGTTTTTTGTGCTTCGTTTGTAGTTCTGTTAGGCATGGGAACTCTTCTCTGTTTCGATGTTTCTTGTGATAAGAAACCTTGATTGTGCATCACGATCTTTGGAAGGTGGAAAAAGAAAATGTGAAAATGCATTTCCCTGTCCATGTTTTCTTAATTTTTATTTTTTCACTGTCTTTTTAAAATACTGTCTGGTTGTATTCTTAATTTTTATTTTTTCACTGTCTTTTTAAAATACTATCTGGTTGTACTTACCGCACTTGTGTTCCTTCCCGTCGCTGGAAGGCTGCCGCCAAACTGTAGTATCCTCTGTTGGGGATTTTGAGGAGCTCCAAATTTTCTATCAAAGAGGAAATTATATAAAATCCAACTAAAACACGTCTATACATACTAGTTGATTGTCCGTGCGTTGCCGAGCAAGACAATTTATAAATAAGGCAATAATCTATTACTTGTTATTCTACGACAAATGGAAATACAAATGGTCATCCAGTTTAAGACCGCATCCAAACAAATGTCAAATCCTCACGTAACTCTTGCAACACCATACTCATGCAATCCACATGTTCCATTGATATTCTTCATCCAGTCCAGAAGCTTTTTGCGATAAAGCCTTTAGAATTTTTTTGCCACCGAGTAATGATACAAAGCATCCAAACATAACAGAAAAAAGCGAACATGTCCTAGGGAACCGACAACATCTAACATCAAACATTTAAGCACCCACGACAACATCTCTCACCACCGATTGAAAGCGTTGACCATGAATCCATAATGAATCAAAGATGGAAACCATGTTGGGTGCCTACCATCAATGATAAAACCATGTGAGGTTCTTCCCATCATTGTTACTCAAACTAAATTAATTCACGCACGACTAAAGTTATTCCTATTTTTGTACGACCTGGCGATGGATGGTGACGACGCTTCCTACATATGCAATCAAGGCTGCCTTTTTCGCATTGACAAAAATCGTATGTGATTTGTCGTACGTGAAGCATCGCTCTTCTTATGCTTACTTACTGCAATCATCTCAAGAATAATAATGTGCAATTATCTCACTTCTTCTTCCATACAAGGGGCCATTATTGTGTATAATCTGACGTGTTACGCACTGCAATTGATGCAGGCTAATAATATACTTTTTCAATCTTATTTTTCCTACAGGAAACAGGTTGAATCTTATCCAAGAGGCAACATAACAAGATGAAAAAGTAGAAAAGAAATTTCAAGGATGTCAAGAAGTCAGCTCGGTTGTAAAGGAGCAAAGGCTAGGTGTCAAATGCCTCCAAAGGGAGGTTAACATTCTAATAACTTCAGAAACCAACTCTTCCATCCACACACAAAAAAAACTTCCAGATCCATCTCTTTGGCCTAAAAAGATCTCCACTTATTTCTTTCCAAACCTGTCGGACTGCATAAGAGGCAAGGGAGATCTCCTTGTTGTACTTATCTTGATCTACCAAGTTCTCGCTTAATATATCTGAATATTGCAACTATATTTTTGGCCCCCGTCTTCTCCAAGTGCTGCTCCTTTGTTCCTAGAAGTCCTACCTCAAGCAATCCAAAAAAAAACCTTACCTGTCTAGTTCATTTTTTAGAAACTTTAACCATCTAGTTCATTTTTTAGAAACTTTAACCATCTAAGTTACCTCTGCGTTATTTTCAGAAACTTTAACCGTCTAGTTCATTTTTTAGAAGTCAATTATTACATGTCTTATGACCAAATTATTTTAATTGGACTTTTTTAGCATCTTGTGATGTCCCTGAAACTGAATGCTTTTGCTCTGGAGTACTGTACCCATCACCTAGTTAATTTGAACTACAATAATTCATCAATGATGTTTTAATTTAATGGGCATATTGCAAATTTATCTTAGACACGGATAAGTATACAGTAACTTAAGCAAAGAATTTCCAACAAATAGGCGGGGAACCATGTGAAGATATTATGGAGAAAACTTACCATCCGTGGATGACTTTCTGTAGGTGTTCTTCAAGAACTCGACGAAAGAATGATCATTGTGAGTACGCATCACCTGTCGAAAGAAAGGTCAAAGTTGCCAACGGTTATTACTAAAATATTTTGCAACTTCTCCATACATGTTCTGCTTGTAAATCAATGTCAGATGAAGAGTAGTACATTACATTGTTGATATAATTCGTGCCTCTTATGCTCAGAGCTACCGAACAAGAGCAATCGCACTGCCTCTGAATCTTTTTGTGAGCACATCTTGGAAAGGTTGTCTGAATCTAACAGGATTCCTGCAAGCTGAGGACAAACCCACAGAACATAATCAGGCGTGCCAGTTTAAATTAGGCACAATGGTTGGTAGAACAGGTAGAAAATACAGCAACCAGAAGTTTACTTATGCCCAGGCTCTGAAATGATCATTGGCGAGGACTATGCAAACTGAGCCCGCCTAGAAGACAAAAACAGGCGTGGCTATGAAGTAAATGTTGTAACCATATGAATCCTTCAGCAGACTAACCAAAAGTACTTAGCACAAGTACACGATATTACTTTACCGTTTGATCTTAAAACATCGCGGCCCACCACCACCATGGTGGCCCGCTGATCCGTTGTTAATCCCTCCATATGTCACCTAATTCAGATCAGCCTCTCAAAGTCAGCATCATATACGGTTGCTTTACCCAGGATGTATGTGCAGGAACAAGCTGTCAATAAGAAAAAAAGTCACTTGCTGCTGTCGGACCCTGCCCGCTGCGCTCTGCTCCATGGTCGATGTCGTCCTCCCGCGTCAGGCTCGAGATCTTATATATAAGACAGTAGTGTGCCACTGTGCCATCATGTGGTTGAGATATGGTTGCATCAAAATATTGAAAAAAAAGATCATTCAAGCTTTAGCAGAAAACAAATGGAGATGTACTAGGTGTTTAATACTCTGTAGAACTTTGAATATGATTGTCATCATATAGCTTTTTGGACTATCCATTGTATTTTTAGTCTACACTTCTATACAAGAGCAATTCTTTCAACCACTTTATGGGCACAACATAAGCTAAATATATACCTTAATCTCTCCAGAAACTAAGTAAACATAATAGTACAGATTATAAAATGAGTCGCCAATGGTTGGCACTCCCAATATCTCCAAACTCAAACGAAGTGACATCATCTATTCAGTTAATAATTGAACCCACAAGATCTCTCATGACATTCAGACTATTGTGTAATCAGAAACATAAGAAACATCAAGAAAATGAATCAACGATGAAGCTTACCTTCAGACTGTAGTGGCTCGATTTGGAGGCAGGGCGGGACAGGCGGCCAGGGGAGACGTTGTCGTTGGCGGAGCGTAAAGCAGACATGGCCACCTAGAAAGGCGGGAGGACGAGTCGACGGCGAAGCGCGAACGATCCACTGCCCACGAATGACAACGGAGAAGAAAGCCACACGGGGTGGCGCCTGGGCCGGGTACATCACAACCAACGCGGTCGCGACGAGGAGCGAGAGCTGCGGTGGCTATCGGGGATCTCCCCTGCGGCAGGCTGGCGAGCAGCAATCGGCGCCACACCTCCCCGTACTCTGCCATGAGCACCTCTCACCTTCGCTTGCACTCGTTGGCCGCCTCCTTGTCCGCATAGCTAGATGGCCCCCTTTCGTGAGGAGGGAGACGATGTGTTTGGGGGATCGTGGGAGTGAATTAGGAGATGCGTGGGTGGAACGAGGAAAAATAGAGGTGGAGAAAAGAGGGGAGATCGTGGGTGTGTCACGACTCAAGACGGGGTCGTGGGATGCGGCTGTTTCTGTTTTCTGTTTTTATTTTTCAGTTTTCAACGCACGAAGCGAGAGAGGGGCGGGAGCGGGCCCGATTTTTTCCTACCGATTCTTTCGGCGTGGGAGAGGGAGAGGAAAGGAGGTCGAACCATCACGACGTTCAATCCTCCTTTAAAAATAGAGATTAGAAGTTACAACATCTAATAATTTAAGAACGAAGGGAGTATAATAAATAAAATAATAAAATTCACATAGGTTTTCAGAAGGTGTGACACCTCCTTCTGGGATTTCCACTGGCCCCTAAGTTGAAAACCCATCCGACAATTTTTCAACCTATATGGATGCTGCATCACTTTCACCATCGTTTGAAAACACATGCCCAATGGACACTCGGGGCCTTTGCTTACAGGGTATAGCTTCTGGGTATGATTCTTTCTCCCGTGGATCAAATGGTTTAGATAGCTTGGGCGCCATCAAAAGTTTAAGTTCTTTGCTTAATTGATGATTCAAGATAGGATATGGACCACCGATAGGGTGGTCAAATGTAGGTTTTCAAATCGTACACTTCGTCCCCTTTGTAAGCGAAACAAGAGTCGTATCGTCGAGAAGCTCCATCTCAAGCATATTGCTTTCGCTTGGCATTTGAAGGAGACCGTCAAGGATTTGTGGGATAATAGGACCATCATGGACACTCAATAGGAAGCCAATGGCCTCTCTCAACATATCGATCTCTTGGACCGTCCACAAATGCGCCCCACAGCCGATGTTAACTTTCGATCACCGCAGGAGCCAAAAATCTAGGGACGATTATATTTGCGAGTAACCATTCACATTTTGTTTGAGGATCATTTGTAGAACTCTATTCTCTTCTTAGTTAATATCCTTAATATTAAGATGAGGCAAACCTTATGCCTACATTTCGAAAAGCAAAAAAAGATGTGAACCTGGAGAGGTAATGGAGACAGAGCAATCGATGGGTACATTCCAGACAATGGCAAAGCGACGCGACAGATAACTGAAAAACAAATTGAATTTAGGTTCATCTTTCTTCTATTCGGAACGCATCCTAAATTACATTGTACATACATGTACCCCAACAAAACACAGGCTAATATGTTGTGTCATCCGATGATCTTCGCGCATATCCGCTAGTCTCCTCCGCCACTGTCTCCCAACCATCGACGATCTTCTCTGCATATGAAGCCTGTGTACATGCCGAGCAGATGTTTTCTGTCAACGACAGGTAACAAAATGAACGCTACACGAGGTAACCACTGGACAAAGCAAATGACTGCAAAATAGGGATGTTTCTGGAGAAACGATTTATGTGCAACTTGATGTGATATCATTTAAACAGCATAGCATGCACGTTCGAATGTTAGTAAGCTGTTGACGACGAATCCTGAATTCAACATCTAAACTGCTATGGGTCATATGTTCGCTGCTCTGAAATGGCGGAGCACCTGGGTCAGCATGTGAGTGGTAGTGTTGGACAAGGATATGTATCTGTCGTCTCCTCGCCATGGATAAGAAACAACCATCTGTGCAATGTGCAAAGTTATCTTCTTTGGAGAAGGACTGGTGTGACCATGCTGGGATCATTGGTGCACAAACCCACGGGAGTGGCAAACATGCAGGCAGCAAAGGCATACAGAAAATGAAGCGACGATCCAAGGGGTCTAGCATACGGCAAATGAGGTGGCACATGGTTTAGATAAATTTGACTGTAATAGTTCCAGTGTGTTTTCATGGTATAATGATTCTGTCAGACTACTCTGGTGAATGAATAAAGGCCAAGGTTTCTCGCAAAATTAGTTCCATGTAATAATCAATTATCTAATCACTTAGGACGCTACAGAGCAATGTCATGTAATAGACTCCTAAAAAGGTTTTGTAACTACAATCGTTGGCACAGAGGAAGTGTTTGGACATCTGAAATAGTACCTGGCTTGTAACATATCCTTTCAGCATCTCCAGGAAATCTTCTCTCCTTTCTCTGTCTAATCTGCTGAGTTCAATTTTGTTATTTTCCTGCATAAAGAGTAACCACGATGTAAGATATCTGCCACAAATTTGAAATATCCATACATTGGTCACTGCACCAAAGCAAGTGCTCCTCTAGAAGAGAAAGTGCAGAACAATAAAGACACTGCTTTACAACAAGCTTATTGACGCAATTTTGAGTGAAGCAGAGCTACTGCAGAACTATTTAATATTTTCCACCTACAAGCCAACAAGTAGTAGCCTCTGCTTGGAACAAGATAATTTTCCACAGTTCTGTGTGTATTCCAGTGAATTTCCTGGTCCTAAATGGATCTTCGAGGGAACTATTGAAATAGTTGAGGATTAGGATTCATGCAAACAGGTACTACCTCCTTTCTGGTTTATTAGGCCTGCGCGTGTCCCTAGATTGATAATTTGACCAACATAAGATGAGTTGTATATTCCAAAAATTATACCATTAGAAAGTATACGTTTTGAAGTTTCTAATGATATATTTTTTGTGATATATAACTTGTGTTACGTTGGTCTACTTGTCCACCTAGAGGCACGCGCTGGCCTAATAAACCGGAAAGAAGGTAGTAAATAAGATTATTCATGGTGTGCTCACAAATATTAGAAAGAATTCTACAGAGTAGAATATCAAACATTGTGGAGTAACTCCCGCAGGTACCAAACATGAGCAAAATTTTGGCATGCCAGGTTAGAGTTAATGAGGGCAGGCCTGGCGCAGTGGTGAAGTCCTCCCCACTTGTGCCAAGAGGTCCTGGGTTTGAACCAGCCTCTCTGCATTGCACTTCGCAGGGGTAAGACTAGGTTCCTATAATCCCTCCCCAGACCCCACCTTGTGTGGGTGCTTCTACAAACTGGGTCTGTCCTTCTTTTAAGGTTAGATTTAATGTGTTTACTGATCTATAAAAAAAGCACAGGAAACACCATAAAATGGTTTTACAGCAGAGAGACTAGTAGTTTCCTACCAATATAAAACATTGCTGGAGTGCAATGTTGATAACAAAAGTGAACTAGCAACTAGAAACTTCGACACAAACTAGTAGAATGTATCTATTTCAAAGCTGAGCTAACCATTGCAGGAGAATAATTCCTTATGAAGCAAAGAAACTAATGATATCTCATATCATCACACTTTTATGAGCTAAAGGTGGTGGTGCTTGCACATCCATTGGACATGACATGCTCATTGCTAGTTATGAAAGCATCCAATCAGTTTTTCGTTAAGCAAAGTACATGTCAGTTACCTTGATTCTCTCATATTCCCTTAACGCGCAGCACTTAGCATCTTCAGTAGCTCTTATTGTTTCTCTCAGCTCGTGAACTTTCCTTAGCCTAGTTCTATCACCACCAAATACTTTCGATGATGCAGCTTCAAGTTTCTCAATCCTTGATTGTAATGATGCAAGGTCTGACATAAGCGTTTGAACAGTCAATAATGCACTAGCCCGATCAGAAAATGCAGTATGGACAGACAGCATTATCCCCAAATGTTCATGCAAAGTATCCTGCAAAAAATAAACGAGACATGTAACATGATTACTAAATAGCCAGGAGAGACTATAAAAACACAATTTGAGGATTTGAAATAGTACCAGATATTTAACAGTTTGTGTATTCAGATCTCGACATGTCCTGCTAGCTTTGACAGCTGCCGTGGCTACACGTTTGCTGTCAACAGCTCTTATCCTCTGAGATTCATACAATGCCTCCTCAGTCTCAAACTTTGTAAGTTTGACGAATGCCAATCCAAGAGCACCCATTGTGTCACCCATATCTTGCTGAGCCTTGACAAGTGCTTCCGCCTATGGAGAAGAAGCAAACAAAATCAACTCATAAATAACTGTTAAAACTACCTTCAAACATACCATGTGCATACTACCAAAGTACCAATACTTGCTCAAGACTCAAGAGCACCCATCAAAACATTTCCGCACATTTTAGCATGACTTGACTTCTTATTTTTATGTTCAATCCCACACCAATTATTTGCCTCATGCTATCAGGTACACCACAATCTTATGACTACCGGAAGTGGGGTTCTGGGCTCAACTGACATGATCATTCCTCTCCAGTGTCTAAACATGGTGCATATCTTGAAATGGGGAAATTTCCCCTAAAACCAGAAACTATACCATTCAAATAGGACTCTTGACGCACAGCAACCAGAAACCAAAAGAATCTTGGAAATCCACACAATAAACCATAAATTGCCATTACAGAAAGAAGGAGAAGAATTGAATAGGTCACTTTCGAACCATATTAGTACAAGTTGACTGCAGTGAAATGACTCTAAACCAGGATTTCATTACCACGCCCTTGGCACTTCTCTATTTTATACGTTAAGTGTCAGATCCAGCATTTGAACTAACACCAGCGTCACAGCTTTCATATGAAACCCTATCAATCTCATCCTCCATACAATTATTGTGCTACAGCACTACATGCATATATGGGTCATGATTTAATTAGTAAGCAGGTAGTATTTGAAGCAACATATTATAACAAGGATCAAAGTAGGACCACAATGTTACCGAAAAATGGATCCCAACCATAATGGTCGTTTGAGTGGTGTATATCGCTTACACTCGCTAATTCTAGAAAAACACAGAGCTGTGCTCCCATATTCACCGACCGGTCGCAAAGGAAAGAAAGCGAGCATTTGTCTAGTCAACTAAACCAGCTTTGGGATCCACGACTAATTACACATTAAATAAAGTCATGAACGTGCAAAAGCATTGAACCTTCTTTTTATAGAATTGGACATTTTGCATAGAACGAACAATATGCAAGCTGACACGCCACTCTTATGCACACTCATGTCTGGCTGGCAAGAACTATAAAACAAGTACCCCCTCTGTAAATAAATATAAGAGCATTTAGATCACTAATGCTCTTATATTTCTTCACAGAGGGAGTAATTCATAAGATGGTAGACATCTGTGGCTAATTGATTGCCCGGGCATAAGGCACAAATGAGACTAAAACTTGCAGGCTGTTACTTCTGTGTACTCAAGCATGGAGGCCAAGAGGAGAGGGACCTTATTTTCACACACAAAAGTTGCAATTCATTACCACCAATAGCTATCCGAATTGTGATAATTTCCCTGCTGTGGTGTGACCAATTTTGCACCTAAGAGCTACGATGTGTTTCTTCTTCCCTTTCCATATCTTCTTCGCCCATCAGCTCCCATAACTTAGTGATAAACTGACCTTACTAATACGACAAAACCACATCCTACATTAAATGCTTCCATACAGTAGTCCACCTCGCCTGCTTCCAAACTCATCCCAGCTCAGCTTTTGGATGAGGTGGGGGAAGGCAAGTTAGCTTTTATCTTGCATTAGATTCAAGCTATTGAGCAAACAACAAGTCGAAGTGGAGGATTCTTGTATCGATCTTTGTGGCCCAAATATCTCCTGAACCCAGTGACAAGCTGATTGAGAAACGCAAGAAACACATCACCTAGATACACACCATTCAGTTGCTCCAAGTGGTACATGGCATTCTGGTTCTTGACAAAGTGACCAAGCACGACACTGCTTAAGATGTACTCCCTCTGTCCGAAAAAACTTGTCATCAAAATGAATAAAAAGGCATGTATCTAGAACTAATATACATCTAGATACATCCCCTTTTATTCATTTTGATGACAAGTATTTCCGGACGGAGGGAGTATTGATTACACAGTGTTTGAAGAGGAAAAACATTTACAGGAACAATGTTACAATGGGGCGGAAGATTATAACTTTTGTCTTCAAAACGTACAATGACTTGCAATGTCAAGCACAAGTAGAAGCAGCATACTATAACAACTTATAATGTGTTGGTAGTGTATCATCGAGAACATGAAGTTCAGCAGCGTGCTTTATATATTAAGAAAGATGGCCCGAAAATTACCTGCTGCGATGCGCTACTGAGCTGCTGCTCCCAATCCTGCATCTTCTGCTTCTTCTCCAGGAACTCCTTGTCCTCCTCCACCAGTGGTGGCCTCACGCCACCCCAGTCCGTGACCATCGACTGCTTCAGCTCCTTAAATATCCGCAGCAGGTCCCTTCCGCCCTTGGCCGGCTGAACCACGTCCTGCGGCGGGGCCACCGCCTCCTCCCCAAGCAGCTGCCTTGGCAGCCGCGCTGCGCCATCGAGCATCCGCGAGGCAACGTCAGTGCTGCTCGGCAGCGGCATCTTGCCCTCGGCCTGCAGGAACACGCGCAGCTCGTCGCTGGTCCCGATCGCCGGGTGCTCGGCGAGCCGCCACAGGTACCTCTCAAGAGCCGCGCGGCGCTGGGCCACGAACTCGTCGCGCTGCATGACCTGGCTCTCGACGGTGTTCTTGTCTGGGCGCGGGGGCACGAAGTGGCCGCGGAAGGACTCCGCGAGGCGGTCGGCGAGGGTGACGAAGTCGCGGAAGCGGCGGCGGACGGAGTGGCGGCGGTGGTCGCCGCGACGGGCGCTGGTGACGAGGTAGGAGATGTAGGTGGGGGCGGATCCGGGGACGAGGGAGGTGGCGGCGGCCTCGGCCTCGGTCTCCGGGTCGGAGACGGCGATGTAGGAGTACTCGGACGTGGCGGCGCGCGCGGATCTCGGGGAGGAGGAGGAGGAGGCCGAGGCGGAGCGCGGGGAGGAGGCGGCGACGTCGGCGTAGGAGGGCGGGTCGACGAAGGAGGAGGAGGCGCGGGAGAGGGGGGAGGCGGCGGGGGCGGGAGGGGAGGCGGGCGAGGAGGAGGAGAGGAGGGGGTCGAAGGTGGAGGCCACGGAGGCGTAGTCGGAGGCGGCGGCGAGGGGCAGCGTCTCCATGTCGCCGTCGGCGGCGCCGGCGGGCGGCGACGAAGACATCATGGCAAGAAGGGTTACGGCGCGGCGAGCGTGCGGGTGCCGGAGAGTGGAGGGTGTGGGGATGGGTACGGCGAAGACGAAGGTTCCGGCGGTTTGTTGCGGTGGGGTTACCGCGTGGTTGGGTTGGGATACGGGAACGGGACACGCTCACGTGGCCCGTCGTGGCGGGTGCCAACTACGAGCTGGGGTTTGCCGTGCACGCAAGCAAAAGCAAAACAGAATCGCATCGAAATTTAAAATATCGTACATAAAATTCCACTTTGGTATTAAGCTCATTTATCACAGTATGGAGGGATGATATCCATCCGATTATTTCTATCCGACGGTTCACAGTATATAGGATATGCAGCATTCGCGCCACTTTCGGACTTCCCATCGTGATCTGTATGTACCTGATACCCCGAATAGAAGATTTGTGGAATTTGGCTTTCTCCGGATTCTTCGCTACCTCTCTCCATCGATATTTAAATGCAATATTGAATAACTGATGGTTACCGAAATTGAAACATCTGGTATGTCTTTGTCATCATTTTATCATGTCTTGTTTGTTTTAGAGTTAATACCACAATTGGTATATAAACTTGTAGGGGCGGGAACAGATTCATACAAGAACTAAAAAAACCCACAAAAGTGCCCCTCCAACTTGTCTGCTGTAACAAAATCATACAAAACGGTTGTGGAGGCGACATTTGGCATGCCACGTTGGATTATGTCAGGTAGTGGTGTATTTGCAGAAAGCCCTGCAATTTTTATGATATGATGTGTTGCTACCTTGCTATGTGTGAAACCTACGCCCCGCACGCATCCATTTCCCATTCTCCAAATCCCTAGACCCGATGCTGCTTGCCGATCGCCGCCAGCTCGCGGCCCCGCCACCGCCGCCAAACTCGCGTCGTCGCTTTCTCCCTCCTCTCCGCCCTCGTGCGACATGAAGGGGTGGGCATCGTCAGCCGGGAAGCAGCTCCATGAAGGGGTTGGTGTAACACCCCGCATGTAACATGCCATATTTGTAACTCCGACTCTTGCCATTTTCGGCTATGTGATATGTTTTTCCCTCCGTTGTCGGATTTTGTCTTTCGTTTTGTATTTTGTCATGTCATGCATTTTCATATCATGTCATCATGTGCATTGCATTCGCATACATGTTCGTCTCATGCATCCGAGCATTTTCCCCGTTGTCCGTTTTCCAATCCGGCGCTCCTATCTCCTCCGGTGCACCCCTCTTGTTTTCTTTCGTGTGCGTGTGTCAAACTTTCTCGGAATGGACCAAGGCTTGTCAAGTGGTCTTAATATACCACCTGGAGCCTACCGGTCAAGTTTCGTTCCATTCGGAGGTCGTTTGGTACTCCATCGGTTAACCGGGCCTCCGCTATGTCCATTTGAGTATCCAGCAAAAAACCCCTCCAAAACCAGCCCAAAACCCACCAAACTCTCTTCCATGCTCTAGGTCGTTCGATCACGATCGTGTGGGCGAAAACCGCACCTCATTTGGAGTCTCCTAGCTCCCTCTACCTATAAATGAGTGGGCATCCCGAAAACGAAATCTCAGACGAAACCCTAACCCTCTCCCTCCGCGCCGCGCCGGACGCGTCCGCTCCGGCCGGACAACGTCCGCCGCGCGCCCGGCCAACCGGAGCGCGCCACGTCACTCCGCCGCCGCCCGGACCGCGCCGGCCCGCCGGGCCCGTGGCCGGCCCCCTCGGCCCGCTCCTCCGCGCCTCCGCGCCCGCGCCTCCCGTCGGCCGCCGTCGCCTCCGCCGCCGCAGCGCGCCGCCGCCCGCCGCCGGCCTCGCCTCCGGCCACCGGCGCCGCCCGCCGCCGCCCTCCGGGCCCCTCCTCCACCGCCGGCGACCGCCACCGCCGGCTCCTTCTCTCCCGCCGGCGACGAGCTCCTGGAGCTCGGGCTCGATCCAGATCCGGTGAGGACGTTGACTTTCTCGTCCTCGTATTTTCTCCCAAGTCCTAAATTCCATCAGCAAGTGCACTTGTTCCCGATGCGATAACTCTGTGCATGTAGCTTCGATTCGCGCGTATAATATGTCAAATTGTTCGTCTCGTGATGCTCTTCATTTCGTTCAATTGCACCATTTTCATTAGAGGTCATCTTGATGCCCAAATCTTCGTTGGAAGAGGGCTAGTTGCTGTTAATCTCTGGTTCTTGTCAGAACTTGGAGATTTGTCTTTTTTGTATCATTTTTTCTGTGCATCTTTTGAGCATGACCTCTACATGTGTTTTGAAGTATGCCATGCCATCTTTCCATTGGTATAGTCCATGTATTTTTGTGGTCTTTGTGGTGACTAGCACAAGCATGCAAAATAGGCCCCGTAATATTTCTGATTTCAGGGACAGTGATTTCTCTAAGTCCTTGTCTGCTGTAATTTTGTTGCCATGTAAACTTGATGCTAGAGAGAGAACCATGCATAGTTTGGATATGTTCAGTAAGGATGTTTTGTAGCTATAGTTTTAATTGATCCATTCCTGCAATTGTTTGCAATTTTAGAGTACCATAGGATGACTCAATCTTGCTCTACTTTTGCTATAAAATATTTCTGGCAGATTCTTAACATGATATGCATTTTTGCCAAGCTTATTGTAGTTGATCCATACATGCTATGTAATTTTTCTTGCCATGGACAGCTTCATAAACATGTCATCTTGCTGTAGGTATGCTTGGTTTGTCATGCATTGCTCTGTAGTGAGTGCATCAAGCTCACAAAAAGGCCTACTTATTAATATTTCTGCCATGCTCTGTTTTCTGCTGTCTGAAACCTGATAACGAAACTTGCTATGTTTACATGCTTGCCATCATATCTTCTGGTCCTTTTTGGCTTATGGTCAGTAAGGGACTTTTGTCATGTGCATTTAGTAGAACACTACCATGCCTTGTTTTGCTATGTTAAGTTCCTGTAGCATGTTGATTTCGTGCTATGAACATTGCTACCTGATGCTGATTTCTGCCATGTCCAGTTTTTCACCAAGTCTGTGAACCTGTAATCTTTTGCACTTTCGCCATGCTTGTTTGAGCTTGATATGTTGTGAACTAGCCGTAGCTCAGTGTTCATCTTTTGTCAAGCATCTCCTGTAGATTACTTCCATGTGCTTTGTTGCTATGTTGGGGTGCTGTAGCATTGCTACTTGTTGCATTTTAAGTGCTATCTTGCTGTTTATCGCAGATTAGTGTCATTCTTGTTTTGCTTGGCATTTGCAAACCGTGCATCCGATTCCGGTGATCTTTATATCGATTTCGACCGAAATCATCTCATCTTTCTAGTGGCATGCTTGGTTTGCCAAGTTACTGCCATGTTCATCATTTTCCTTCCGGAGCACGCATATGCATCGCATATCATATCATGCATATCATACATGTTTTGCATCATGTTGCTTGCGCATTTCTCGTTGTTGATTGTGGTTCCGTTTGTTTGTGTTCTTGTCTTGGGTAGAGCCGGGAGACGAGTTCGTGAACGAGGAACCTGTCGAGTACGCTTACGAGGATCAAGCTTTCGACAACTCTGAGAATCTTGCAGGCAAGATGACCACCCCTCGAAATCACTTCTATCTTTGATATGCTAGTTGTTCGCTCAATTGCCATGCTCCGCTACCTATCACTTGCTATATTATGTCTCCTATTTCAGCCATGTCAGCCCCTAACCATCCTTTCCTAGCAAACCGTTGTTTGGCTATGTTACCGCTTTTGCTCAGCCCCTCTTATAGCGTTGCTAGTTGCAGGTGAAGTTGAAGTTTGTTCCATGTCGGAACATGGATATGTTGGGATATCACAATATCTCTTATTTAATTAATGCATCTATATATTTTGGTTAAGGGTGGAAGGCTCGGCCTTATGCCTGGTGTTTTGTTCCACTCTTGCCGCCCTAGTTACTGTTATACCGGGATTATGTTCCTTGAGTTTGCGTTCCTTACGCGGTCGGGTGATTTATGGGACCCCCTTGACAGTTCGCCTTGAATAAAACTCCTCCAGCAAGGCCCAACCTTGGTTTTACCATTTGCGACCTATACCTTTTTTTCCCCGGGTTTTCTAGAGCCCGAGGGTCATCTTTATTTTAAACCCCCGGGCCAGTGCTCCTCTGAGTATTGGTCCAAACTGTCAGTCGCCGGTGGCCACCAGGGGCAACTCTGGTCTGGCCTATCGGAAGCTTGGACAATCCGGTGTGCCCTGAGAACGAGATATGTGCAGCTCCTATCGGGATTTGTCGGCACATTCGGGAGGCTTTGCTGGTCTTGTTTTACCATTGTCGAGATGTCTTGTAAACCGGGATTCCGAGACTGATCGGGTCTTTCCGGGAGAAGGTTTACCCTTCGTTGACCGTGAGAGCTTATGATGGGCTAAGTTGGGACACCCCTGCAGGGTATTATCTTTCGAAAGCCGTGCCCGCGGTTATGAGGCAGATGGGAATTTGTTAATGTCCGGTTGTAGATAACTTGTCACTTGACCCAATTAAAATACACCAAGTGCGTGTGTAGCCGTGATGGTCTCTTCTCGGCGGAGTCCGGGAAGTGAACACGGTCTGTGTTATGTATGACGTAAGTAGGTGTTCAGGACCTCTTCTTGGTCATTGCTAGATGACGTCCGTTCCTTTGCTTCTCTTCTCGCTCTCATTTGCGCAAGTTAGCCACCATATATGTTTTGCGACTGCAGCTCCACCTTTTGCACCATTCCCCCCCGTTAAGCTTAAATAGTCTTGATCTCGCGGGTGTGAGATTGCTGAGTCCCCGTGACTCACAGATACTTCCAACACCAGTTGCAGGTGCCGACGATGCCAGTGCAGACGATGGCGTCGATCTCAAGTGGGAGTTCGACGAGAAACGTGGTCGTTATTATGTGTCTTTTCCTGATGATCAGTAGTGGAGCCCAGTTGGGACGATCGGGGATCTAGCATTTGGGGTTGTCTTATTTTCATTTGGATTTTGGACCGTAGTCGGTCTATATGATTGTATTTTGGATGATGTATGAATAATATTTATGTATTGTGTGAAGTGGCGATTGTAAGCCAACTCTTATCCCATTCTTGTTCATTACATGGGATTGTGTGAAGATGACCCTTCTTGCGACAAAACCACTATGCGGTTATGCCTCTAAGTCGTGCCTCGACACGTGGGAGATATAGCCGCATCGTGGGCGTTACAGTTGGCCGCCGTGGGTCAGGGGCGGCTTCTCCGTCGAGCCATCTTCGTCCGCTCCATGGCCGTGATCTCGCCGGCGCCGACAAGACGAAGGACGGCGAACCGTGGGCCAAGGTCACCGGCGAGGTGTGGTACATGGATGTTGATTTTTGCAAGGTGCCATGTCTTCCCCTCTGTTTATTGTTGCAAGGCTGATATGTAGGTTGATTCTTACTCATGGTAGTTCATTCTTAGGTTGGTTCTTACTCATGGTAGATTGTATGTATGTAGGGGACAGAAGCACTACCTGAATTTGACTGGAGCATACCTGTTTCATCTCCTGATACTATGTTCAATGGCACTGACAGTAGTGACAAATGTTGTCATTTTATGAACCCAGAACGAAGAGTTTGCTCTGAAGGATACGATTATGGTTGTAGGTTTCTTGTCTATCCTGTTGAGGTAGTTTACAAATGTTGTCAACTATTGAACTTTGGAAGATGGCATTGACAGTAGTATTCAGTTAAGAATTGAGCCGTCTTTTACTGAATTGGTGTTGCAAAATTGTTGGTTTTTATATTTTTAGGGTAATGACACATGTGCTTATCTGAAGTGGGTGGACAAAGAGTGGCAGGGGAGGCCTAGGCAGGTTATTGGCAAACTTGCTGAAGAGAATGTTTCTTTGCAAAAATCTGTCTTTGACAAGGATGCTGAAATTGTGAGTCTGAAGGCAGAGAGGAAGGCCATAAAGATGAACCAAAAGAAGAAGCTGAAGAGTAAGGATAGTAGGGATATTTGGTTAGCCTGTTTGGTCTGCTGCTCTGCAGTGTTGTATGTTGTTGTATCTCTGATGATAAGAGGTTTTGTGTAGGAATGTAATGTTCAGTTGCACCCATTTGCAAGATGTACTGATTAGCTAAATGTTCAGTGTAGTAAAACATCCCATGTTGTTTGCTGAAAACATTTGCAGCAAAAGTTGATGTTTGCAAAAATTGCCCCGTTAAATGTTGTTGTGATTCACTTTTGTTTGACAATTGAATGTTGAAACCGAATTTGACAGACAACTGAAGGTTATGAAAAACTGAAATTGACAGCCCACGGATTTGTTTTGATTGACAACATGAAAGGCACATAGACTCGTTTTGATTGACAACATAAAAGACAACATTACAATGGCATAAAGGGACACACATTCAGGCTAATTCAGAGCTCCTCCATTGTCAGGCCTGGCCGTGGAGACAGAAGCGGCAGAGGATCCACCTGTTCAGACTGCGGCGGCGCCGTGGTCGGCATCTGACCTGCTAGGCACAACCACCTCACCCTGCCCCGTGGAGTTCTCGCCTCCTCCCTTGCCCAGCGGACGATGCTCAACGCCGGCCCACTCGGGGGCGGCATCCTGGCTCGCTCCTCCGTTGTGCTCTCGAAGTATACCCTTCGAGCTAAATTGCGGAGCGTCCAGTCGGCGTAGTTCTTAGCAACTTGAATCTCTCTGCCTCATTTCTAGGTTTGAAGATTTTCACTCTGTTTTTTACTGTGTATGCAGTGACTGCTTGAAGAAAATATGCCCTAGAGGCAATAATAAAGTTGTTATTTATATTTTCTTATATCATGATAAATGTTTATTATTCATGCTAGAATTGTATTAACCGGAAACTTAGTACATGTGTGAATACATAGACAAAACAGAGTATCCCTAGTATGCCTCTACTTGACTGGCTCGTTAATCAAAGATGGTTATGTTTCCTAACCATAGACATGTGTTGTCATTTGATGAACGGGATCACATCATTAGAGAATGATGTGATGGACAAGACCCATTCATTAGCTTAGCATTATGATCGTTGAGTTTTATTGATATTGCTTTCTTCATGACTTATACATGTTCCTTTGACTATGAGATTATGCAACTCCCGAATACCGGAGGAACACCTTGTGTGCTATCAAACGTCACAACGTAACTGGGTGATTATAAAGATGCTCTATAGGTGTCTCCGAAGGTGTTTGTTGGGTTGGCATAGATCAAGATTAGGATTTGTCACTCCGTGTATCGGAGAGGTATCTCTGGGCCCTCTCGGTAATGCACATCACTATAAGCCTTGCAAGCAATGTGACTAATGAGTTAGTTACGGGATGATGCATTACAGAATGAGTAAAGAGACTTGCCGGTAAGGAGATTGAACTAGGTATTGAGATACCGACGATCGAATCTCGGGCAAGTAACATACCGATGACAAAGGGAACAACGTATGTTGTTACGCGGTTTGACCGATAAAGATCTTCGTAGAATATGTGGGAGACAATATGAGCATCCAGGTTCCGCTATTGGTTATTGACTGAAGATGAGTCTCGGTCATGTCTACATAGTTCTCGAACCCGTAGGGTCCGCACGCTTAACGTTCGATGACAATCGGTATTATGAGTTTATGTGTTTTGATGTACCGAAGGTAGTTCGGAGTCCCGGATGTGATCACGGACATGACGAGGAGTCTCGAAATGGTCGAGACATAAAGAATGATACATTGGACGATGTTATTCGGACACCAGATGAGTTCCGGGGGTCATCGGATAAATATCGGAGTGCCGGAAGGGTTACCGGAACCACCGGAGAAGTAATGGGCCTTATTGGGCCTAGGGGAGAGAGAGGGGCTGCCAAGGGCTGGCCGCGCCCCCCCCCCCATGGGCCTAGTCCGAATTGGACTAGGGGGAGGGGCGGCGCCCCCTCCTTCCTTCTCTTTCCCCCTCCTTCTTTCTTCTCCTAGTAGGACTAGGAAAGGGGGGAGTCCTACTCCTACTAGGAGGAGGATTCCTCCACCCTTGGCGTGCCTATGAGGGAAGGCCGGCCTCCCCCTCCCTTCTTTATATACGTGGGGAGGGGGCACCCTAGAACACATCAAAGTTGATCTTAGCCGTGTGCGGTGCCCCCTCCACAGATTTCTACCTCGGTCATATCGTTGTAGTGCTTAGGCGAAGCCCTACGTCGGTAACTTCATCAACACCGTCACCACGCCGTCGTGCTGACGGAACTCTCCCACGGCCTCAGCTGGATCAAGAGTTCGAGGGACGTCACCGAGCTGAACGTGTGCAGATCGCGGAGGTGTCGTGCGTTCGGTACTTGATCGGTTGGATCGCGAAGATGTTCGACTACATCAACCGCGTTACTAAACGCTTCTGCTTTCGGTCTACGAGGGTACGTGGACACACTCTCCCGCTCGTTGCTATGCATCACATAGATATATCTTGCGTGATCGTAGGTAATTTTTTTTGAAATACTGCGTTCCCCAACACTTCCCACAATACCATCGTGCCATTGTTATCCAGATATGGTGCGTCCGTCATTGACAATCTTAGGTGATATACTACGTTATCAACATCAAACAATTGGTGCAACAAGCTAGAGGGAAATCACCAAGATGAATTTAAGAACATTGTACAAGTAAATGGGTGAGAAGAAAGGGCAAACCAACATCTACATCCATCATGGAGTCATAAACTCTCAAATCGAGGCTCAGTATATATTATGGGAGATAAAATGTATATGGAGTATTATCTCCTTACTGCCTCAGAAATAGTTATGTCTCATTTGTCATTCATTATCCGGTCAAGGTCTCATCCTTCATATGCACTTGCACCAGCCTCACTCTTCGAACTAAATAATTATTGACGTTAGTTATTTTTCAGTCATTTGAAGAACAACAAAAGTGTGATAGTCATTCCCTTTGCATGAGACACCATAACAAAAGCATAAGAAGAAACACATATTTAAAAACCCACTAAAAAGAATATGAGATCATGAGAATGCTTAAAAAGAGCCAAAATAGGATGGTTTACCGTAACAAATTTGATAGAGAACACATAGCACGATATAGAGGCACACACGCATACCACCATCACATGGGCACATTCACACATGGCCTAGAAGACCGAAGCGTGATCTCTTGTGAGTTGGGGTACAACTACCCTCCTAACTATCACCACCACATATTAGTTCTCATGCTATAACATTGTTTGTGTCTCCGTTAGATTGCCATGTAGGCTATTTATTTAGGGTTTGCTATTGCCCCATCTAGTGAGAAATAGATAGTCATCGGATTATGCGTGGAGATTTGTACTACCTTTCTCTCTCTATAATTTTTCACTGTAGATCCTTATTTATTTTTGTCCGGACAATTTGCATTCGATAGCTTGCTGCTATTACTCGCTCTTCGAACAAGGGGAGATGCATCCTGGTGTCCCACAAGAATAAAATCGTGCAAGGCCATTTCATAATTTAGGCCTAGTTTTCATCGTTGATTTGACCAACAAAACATATGTATGCAAAAAGAAAATAATATACTACTCCCTCCCATCCAAACCAAGTGTCGTGGTTTGTTGAAATTATTGTTCAAATTTCAACTAAAACCACGACACTTATTTTGGAACAGAGGGAGTACAATATTAGAAACCTCTTCAAATACGAGCACAAGGATACTTTTGTGGCATATCATAGGCGTGCGCACTACAATTTCGAGCTACATGGTTAAAGTTAAACCCAAATAACAGAGTGATTTGTATTGTTATATGTAAAGCGTGAGTATACAACACGGGTGAATTTGAGAAACGCCCCATGCCTAGACAAAGGCCGAGCCAGTTCGATGCGGTAAGCCCACCGGGCGGTGTGGGCAAGGGCGCCGGAACCCAGGGACGTAACGAATGGTGCACCTGGTCCGTGGAAAACAGCGGCGATGCCTCGGATCGGACGGCCGTGACGGGTCCGGCGCATACCCTGGTTCTTCACGGGAGGCTCGCGATTCGTGGGCCCCGGCAGATTCGTCCTGTGGCGGAGGATGCGCCGTCGCTCCTTGCGTGCTCCGCCAGCCCGAGGACGAGGAGGGCGATGCACTCCGTTGCTGCACGGCGGGGGCCTCGCAGTGACGGGCCCACCTGATGGCCGCTCTGGAGACTGGAGCTATCGCCGCCGTTTGCCAAGATGCGGGGCGCTGCCGTCTGTCGCTTATAGCGAGCACCAAAGCAGACGTCGCTCGCGCTCCCCCCCTTACATGGGCCTCGCCCATCGAGCGGAGCAGCCTTGTTCACGAATAGGCCTTCTCAACTTTATTTTTTTTGCCAATTACAAAAAACGATGAATTTGAAAAGTGTTCATGACCTAAGAATGTTCAGCAGCTTTTAAAAATATGTGACATTGAAAAATTTATGCATAAATTTTAAAAATGTTTGCAAATTCAGAAATGTTCATGAATTTTAATATAAACCAAGAATTTGAAAATTGTTCACAATTTTATATAGATGGATGTCAATTTTAAAAAAACCATTCATGATTTCAAAAAAATGTTCATGAATTTTAGAAAATTCACATTTCTTAATAACACTAATTTGAAAAATGGTTATGACTTAAAAAAGAAACAAAAAACCGGGAATACCTAATTAAAAACAAAGAAACAACACAAAAGAAATCTGGAAAACCTATCTCTATACTACTACTTAAAAAATAAGTAGCGTTCCTTTTCCTACCAACGCTTCGTCAACTGATTCTCCCCTTTCCCACCACGCCCCTCCAACGATTTTTTTCCAGCCGGTTTATTAGTCCCTCCACACTCTTTTTTTGCACCTTCCCATTACGCTATTCAATTACCTTAATTTACTTACCTTGTACATCAATTTCACCTTAATTCACTTATCAAACTTCTCATCAAACTATACGGTAAATCACACGCAGGATTTGCCAAATATGTATTTACACAATCACATTAATATATGCAGGTAAATCATGAGCTAACATACTAAAATACTTATATCTTGTTGTAATGCACGGGCACTGTCCTAGTGAAAAGAAAAGAAAAGAGACAAAGAAAGGTTCCAAAACCAGCCTGGAACCTTCTCAAAACTGTCCCCCAGTTGATGGTCCTGAGCGCTTCGGTTCCTAATGGGTTGGCCCATGTTTCATCACTATTGGGCGATCACAATGATATGTATCGCTATAAGGGATGAGTGCTTCGTTTTCTCTAGTAGCACAACATATATCACGTAATTGCACAAAGAGCGCTATTTAGTTGGCCGGCAACTAAGTCGCTTTGTGTTAATTGGTACAAGAGGATGGTTGATCTGTTGCGGGTCTGGGCTTTTTCATAAACCGGGTGAAACCATGGACCTTCTAAAAAATGTCCAAGAATTTTTAAAATGCTCACAATTTTTAAAAATTATTCAAATTTCATAAAACGTTTGCAAAATTTATTTCTTTTACTAGCAAATTAAAAAATCGCTCCCCTATGTTTAAGATGTTTGCAGATTTTCAAATGTAAAAACATTTTTTTAAAGGCTCACGGATAGAATCTCAAATTTAAATAAGTACTAGCAACGTGCCCGTGCGCTGCAACGGACGATTCAAAGTAGAATAATACATGTTCATAAACTTGAAAAGAAAACACCCCAGTTTTGGTATATATATCACTAAAAAATTATTACGTTTCACTCAAATATATTCCTCTGACTGTTTTGATGGGGTGAGGGAGGGATGTGGTTGGTTTCAAAATACTAAGGAGTTTTCTGCAAATTGGAGCAGAAAAGTGGGGTATTATTGTAAAAATGCCAGAACTTACCTCACAGTCGTTATATGCAGATCTGATGGCCAGAAATGTTGGATAACAGACACACCATCATCACCAACTGAGTCTTTTATAAAAGTAGAGATTAGTGAGCGTTAAAATATGTTCATGACTTCAAATATATTTTTGGATTTCACAAAATGTCATCAACTTAAATGATGTTCAAAGATTTTTAAAATATACTCGGCTTCAAAATTTTGTTCCTTTAGTTTTAAAAAAATAGAAACCAAAATAAAAAAACCCTGAAGTTAACCGAAAGAAAAACATAAGAAAAAGAGAACAAAAACCGGTCTAAGGTTCTGGAACTTTTCCAAAACCGGTCGAAGGTTCTGGAACCTTCCCAAAACCGATGGATGAGGGAAGCATGGGCCGGGCCAAATAGCGTGCGGGATTTACCGAAGGGTGTGCGTCGGGTGTGTATCTGCCGCGTCATGTAGTAAATAGGAATTGCTTTGTACGTGCTGGTCGTCGGCTTGCAGCAGCAGATAGCGGTGGTCTGGGCATGTGAGAGAAGGTGAGGTGCACATGGAGAAGATAAGTGGAGGGGAAGAATGCGTTCGAGGGGATAAGGCTGGGTGGAGGAAGGTGAGCGGTGCGTGGGTCCAATGGACGTGTGGTGCGCGACAAGAGCAACCGATCGAGGCTGCAATCGGTCACTCTATCAATATATCATTTGGAACAACAAAATCCCCTAAAAAATGGGAACAACAAAAAATGGTTCCTGTCTTTCGGCAAGAAATAGGTTGCCATTTGGTCATCCAACAAAACCGTCCGTCCACAATTAAGCAACATGACAACCTGTCCTAAAGAAAAGTGACAGCTCATCTAGAATGGGCGAGGATGGTAGATTCATAACCCGCCAACAAATACTGATCATTTTCCTCCAGGAAGAGAGTCAGACGGATTGTATTGTCGTGATAATGCATACTGGCTTTGATCTCTTTATATACACAATGTAAGGTTCAGTTACATCTCAAAGTATGATGGATAATTAAGAGCAAGGTCCCTAGACCTTCTACATTGCATCACTAAGCTATAATGGTAGACAACACTAATCAATGTTTAGCATTCCCCCGCAATCTTAACTTGTGTAAAGGTTCAGATTGGAACGTAATTGAGTAACCATATCCTTAGTACGAGGCTTGGTGAATGCATCAGCGACTTGATCTGCTAAAGAAATAAATTTGACTTCCAAAGCACCCATGGCTACCTTCTCTTTCACAAAATGAAAATCAACCTCGATGTGTTTCGTGCGGGCATGGAACAACGGATTTGCCGTGAGATATGTTGTGCCGAGGTTGTCACACCACAAGACAGGCGCACGTGACTTCACACAGCAGTACGGAATTGACTACTCGGACACCTTCTCACCCGTGGTTAAGCCTACAACTGTGCGACTTGTGCTCTCTCTTGCAATTTCCCGTGGATGGAAGCTTCGTCAGGTTGACATTAGCAATGCATTCCTTCATGGTATTCTCACTGAAGAAGCTTATATGCAACAACTATTGGGGAACGTAGCATGCGATTTCAAAAAAATTCCTACACTGACGCAAGATCTATCTAGGAGATTCATAGCAACGAGAGGGGAAGAGTGTGTCTACATACCCTCGTAGATCGAAAGCGGAAGCGTTTGAAACGCGGTTGATGTAGTCAAACTTCTTCTCGTTCCGACCGATCAAGCACTGATCATACGGCACCTCCGAGTTCTGCACACGTTCAGCTTGATGACGTCCCTCAAACTCTTGATCCAACAAAGTGTCGAGGGAGAGTTCCGTCAGCACGACGGCATGGTGACGGTGATGGTGAAGTGATCCACGCAGGGCTTCGCCTAAGCACTACGGAGATATGGCCGAGGGTGTAATTTGTGGAGGGAGGCGCCGCACACGGCTAACAGATGTTGTTGTGTGTTCTAGGTGCCTCCCCCCTCATATATATAGGTGGGAGGGAGAGGGGGCAGCCAAGGGGGCGCCCAAGTAGGAGGAATCCTACTTGGGGCCCTAATCCTATTCGCCCCCCTTACCATATTTTCCGGAGGGGGAAGTAAGGAGGAGGGAGGAGAGAAGGAAGGGGGAGGCCGACTCCCTCCCCTTCCTTTCTCTCTTCTCCTCTTTCCTTCCTCCCCTATTTTGGCCTACATGGGGCGCACCATGAAGAAAATATGCCCTAGAGGCAATAATATAGTTGTTATTTATATTTCCTTACATCGTGATAAATGTTTATTATTCATGCTAGAATTGTATTAACCAGAAACTTAGTACATGTGTGAATACATAGACAAACAGAGTGTCACTAGTATGCCTCTGCTTGACTAGCTCGTTGAATCAAAGATGGTTAAGTTTCCTAACCATAGACATGAGTTGTCATTTGATTAATGGGATCACATCATTAGAGAATGATGTGATTGACTTGACCCATTCCGTTAGCTTAGCACTTGATCGTTTAGTTTGTTGCTATTGCTTTCTTCATGACTTATACATGTTCCTATGACTATGAGATTATGCAACTCCCTGATAACCCACAAGTATAGGGGATCGCAACAGATTTCGAGGAAGAGTATTCAACCCAAATTTATTGATTCGACACAAGGGGAGCCAAAGAATATTCTCAAGTATTAGCAGTTGAGTTGTCAATTCAACCACACCTATATAACTTAATATCTGCAGCAAAGTATTTAGTAGCAAAGTAGTATGGAAGTAACGGTAACAGTGGCAAAAGTAACAATAGCGGTTTTGTAGTAATTGTAACAGTGGCAATGGAAAAGTAACTAAGCAAAGGGCAATATGTGAAAAGCTCGTAGGCATTGGATCAGTGATGGATAATTATGTCGGATGCGATTCCTCATGCAATAGTTATAACATAGGGTGACACAGAACTAGCTCCAGTTCATCAATGTAATGTAGGCATGTATTCCGAATATAGTCATACGTGCTTATGGAAAAGAACTTGCATGACATCTTTTGTCCTACCCTCCCGTGGCAGCGGGGTCCTATTGGAAACTAAGGGATATTAAGGCCTCCTTCTAATAGAGTACCGGACCAAAACATTAACACTTAGTGAATACACGGACTCCTCAAACTACGGTCATCATCGGGAGTGGTCCCGATTATTGTCACTTCGGGGTTACCGGATCATAACACATAGTAGGTGTCTATTGACTTGCAAGATAGGATCAAGAACTCACATATATTCATGAAAACATAATAGGTTCAGATCTGAAATCATGGCACTCGGGCCCTAGTGACAAGCATAGCAAAGTCATAGCAACATCAATCTCAGAACATAGTGGATACTAGGGATCAAACCCTAACAAAACTAACTCGATTACATGGTAAATCTCATCCAACCCAGCACCGTCCAGCAAGCCTACGATGGAATTACTCATGCATGGCGGTGAGCATCATGAAATTGGTGATGGAGGAAGGTTGATGATGACGATGGAGATGGATTCCCCTCTCCGGAGCCCCGAACGGACACCAGATCAGCCCTCCCGAGAGATATTAGGGCTTGGCGGCGGCTCCGTATCGTAAAACGCGATGAATCCTTCTCTCTGATTTTTTTCTCCCCGAACATGAATATATAGAGTTGGAGTTGAGGTCGGTGGAGCACCAGGGGGCCCACGGGGGCATGCCCCCACCCTCGTGGATAGGGTGTGGGCCCCCTGGTCTTGATTCTTTTGCCAGTATTTTTTATTTATGCCAAAAATATTCTCCGTGAAGTTTCAGGTCATTCCGAGAACTTTTATTTCTGCACAAAAATAACACCATGGCAATTCTGCTGAAAACAGCGTCAGTCCGGGTTAGTTCCATTCAAATCATGCAAGTTAGAGTCCAAAACAAGGGCAAAAGTGTTTGGAAAAGTAGATATGATGGAGACGTATCAACTCCCCCAAGCTTAAACCTTTGCTTGTCCTCAAGCAATTCAGTTGATAAACTGAAAGTGATAAAGAAAAACTTTTACAAACTCTGTTTGCTCTTGTTGTAAATATGTAAAGCCAGCATTGAAGTTTTCAGCAAAGATTATGAACTAACCAAATTCACAATAACATTATAACATTTAGGTCTCATGTTTACTCATATAAATGGCATAATCAACTAGCGAGAAATAATAATAAATGTCGGATGACAACACTTTCTCAAAACAACCATAATATGATATAACAAGATGGTATCTAGCTAGCCCTTTCTGAGACCGCAAAACATAAATGCAGAGCACCTCTGAAGATCAAGGACTGACTAAACATTGTAATACATGGTAAAAGAGATCCAGTCATAGTCATACTCAATATAAACTAATAGTAATGCATGCAAATGACAACGGTGCTCTCCAACTGGTGCTTTTTAATAAGAGGGTGATGATTCAACATAAGAGTAAATAGATAGGCCCTTCGCAGAGGGAAGCAGGGATTTGTAGAGGTGCGAGATAAATAATATTTTGAGCGGCATACTTTCATTGTCAACATAACAACCGAGTGATCTCGATATCTTCCATGCTACACACATTATAGGCGGTTCCAAAGCAGAATGGTAAAGTTTATACTCCCCCACCACCAACAAGCATCAATCCATGGCTTGCCCGAAACAACGGGTGCCTCCTGTTGGGGAACATAGTAATTTCAAAAAAATTCCTACACACACGCAAGATCATGATGATGCATAGCAACGAGAGGGGAGAGTGTCGTCTACGTACCCTCGTAGACCATAAGCGGAAGCGTTATGACAACGCGGTTGATGTAGTCGTACGTCTTCACGATCCGACCGGTCCAAGTACCGAACGCACGGCACCTCCGAGTTCAGCACACGTTCAGCTCGATGACGTCCCACGAACTCTGATCCAGCAGAGCTTCGCGAGAGAGTTCCGTCAGCACGACGGTGTGATGATGGTGATGATGTTGCTACCGACGCAGGGCTTCGCCTAAGCACCGCTACGATATGATCGAGGTGGATTATGGTGAGGGGGGGCACCGCACACGGCTTGGAACAATCAACTTGTGTGTCTTGGGGTGCCCCCTGCCCCTGTATATAAAGGAGGGAGGGGAGGCCGACCGGCCTCTCTAGGCGCGCCAAAGGGAGGAGGAATCCTCCTCCTAGTAGGAGTAGGATTCCTCCTTCCTAGTCCTACTAGGAGGGGAAAGGAAGGAGAGGGGGAGGAGAAGGAAAGAGGGGGCGCAGCCCCTCCCCTAGTCCAATTCGGACTAGGCCCATGGGGGGCGCGCGGCTAGCCCTCGTGGCTTCTCCTCTTTTTCCCTTAAGGCCCACTAAGGCCCATATGTACTCCCGTATTCCCGTAACTCCCCCAGCACTCCAAAAAATACCCGGATCACTCGGAACCTTTCCGATGTCCGAATATAGTCGTTCAATATATCGATCTTTACGTCTCGACCATTTCGAGACTCCTCGTCATGTCCCCGATCTCATTCGGGACTCCGAACTACCTTCGGTATATCAAAACACATAAACTCATAATAGCGATCGTCACCGAACGTTAAGCGTGCGGACTCTACGGGTTCGAGAACTATGTAGACATGACCGAGACACGTTTCCGGTAAATAATCAATAGCGGAACCTGGATGCTCATATTGGCTCCCACATATTCTACGAAGATCTTTATCGGTCAAACCGCATAACAACATACGTTGTTCCCTTTGTCATCGGTATGTTACTTGCCCGAGATTCGATCATCGGTATCTCAATACCTAGTTCAATCTCGTTACCAGCAAGTCTCTTTACTCATTCCGTAATACATCATCCCGCAACTAACTCATTAGTTGCATTGCTTGCAAGGCTCATAGTGATGTGTATTACCGAGAGGGCCCAGAGATACCTCTCCGACAATCGGAGTGACAAATCCTAATCTCGATCTATGACAACTCAACAAGTACCATCGGAGACACATGTAGAGCACCTTTATAATCACCCAGTTACGTTATGACGTTTGGTAGCACACAAAGTGTTCCTCCGGTATTCGGGAGTTGCATAATCTGATAGTCATAGGAACATGTATAAGTCATGAAGAAAGCAATAGCAATATACTAAACGATCGAATGCTAACTAACAGAATGGGTCAAGTCAATCACATCATTCTCTAATGATGTGATCCCGTTCATCAAATGACAACTCATGTCAATGGCTAGGAAACTTAACCATCTTTGATCAACGAGCTAGTCAAGTAGAGGCATACTAGTGACACTCTGTTTGTCTATGTATTCACACATGTACTAAGTTTCCGGTTAATACAATTCTAGCATGAATAATAAACATTTATCATGAAATAAGGAAATAAATAATAACTTTATTATTGCCTCTAGGGCATATTTCCTTCAGCCTCCCACTTGCACTAGAGTCAATAATCTAGTTTACATCGCCATGTTATTTAACACCAATAGTTCACATCACCATGTGATTAACACCCATAGTTCACATCGTCATGTGACCAATACCCAAAGGGTTTACTAGAGTCGATAATCTAGTTCACATCGCTATGTGATTAACACCCATAGAGTACTAAGGTGTGATCATGTTTTGCTTGTGAGAGAAGTTTAGTCAACGAGTCTGCCACATTCAGAGCCGTATGTATTTTGCAAATATTCTATGTCTACAATGCTCTGTACGGAGCTACTCTAGCTAAATGCTCCCACTTTCAATATGTATCCGGATTGAGACTCAGAGTCATTCAGATTTGTGTCAAAGCTTGCATCGATGTAACTCTTCACGACGAACTCTTTATCACCTCCATAACCGAGAAATATTTCCTTAGTCCTCTAAGGATTTAGATGGTGCCCTATTTAACGTGAATGCAGCTGTCTCTAATGCATAACCACAAAATGATAGTGGTAAGAAACATCATAGATTGCACTATATCCAATAAAGTACGGTTATGACGTTCGGACACACCATTATGCGGTGGTCTTCCAGGTGGCGTGAGTTGCGAAAACTATTCCACATTGTTTCAAATGAAGACCAAACTCGTAACTCAAATATTCTCCTCCACGATCAGATCATAGAAACTTTATTTTCTTGTTACGATGATTTTCCACTTCACTCTGAAATTATATGAACTTTTCAAATGTTTCAGACTTATATTTCATCAAGTAGATATACCCATATCTGCTCAAATCATCTGTGAAGGTCAGAAAATAACGATACCCACCGCGAGCCTCAACGCTTATCGGATCGCATACATCAGTATGTATTATTTCCAATAAGTCAGTTGCTCGCTCCATTTTTCCGGAGAACGGAGTCTTAGTCATCTTGCCCATAAGGCATGGTTCGCAAGCATCAAGTGATTCCAAAAGCCCATCAGCATGGAGGTTCTGCATGCGCTTTACACCAATATGACCTAAACGGCAGTGCCACAAATAAGTTGCACTATCATTATTAACTTTGCATCTTTTGGCTTCAATATTATGAATATGTGTATCACTACGATCGAGATCCAACAAACCATTTTCATTGGGTGTACGACCATAGAAGGTTTTATTCATGTAAACAGAACAACAATTATTCTCTTAAATGAATAACCGTATTGCAATAAACATGATCAAATCATATTCATGCTCAACGCAAACACCAAATAACACTTATTTAGGTTCAACACTAATCCCGAAAGTATAGGGAGTGTGCGATGATGATCATATCAATCTTGGAACCACTTCAAACACACATCGTCACTACACCCTTAACTAGTCTCTGTTCATTCTGCAACTCCTGTTTCGAGTTACTAATCTTAGCAACTGAACTAGTATCAAATAGTAAGGGGTTGCTATAAACACTAGTAAAGTACACATCAATAACATGTATATCAAATATACCTTTGTTCACTATGCCATCCTTCTTATCCGCCAAGTATCTAGGGCAGTTCCACTTCTAGTGACCAGTCCCTTTGTAGTAGAAGCACTTAGTTTCAGGCTTAGGTCCAGACTTGGGCTTCTTCACTTGAGCAGCAACTCGCTTGCCGTTCTTCTTGAAGTTCCCCTTCTTCCCTTTGCCCTTTTCTTCAAACTAGTGGTCTTGTCAACCATCAACACTTGATGTTTTTCTTGATTTCTACCTTCGTCGATTTCAGCATCACGAAGAGCTTGGGAATCGTTTCCGTTATTCCTTGCATATTATAGTTCATCACGAAGTTCTAGTAACTTGGTGATAGTGACTAGAGAACTTTGTCAATCACTATCTTATCTGGAAGATTAACTCCCACTTGATTCAAGTGATTGTAGTAATCAGACATTCTGAGCACATGCTCACTAGCTGAGCAATTCTCCTCCATCTTGTAGGCAAAGTACTGTCAGAGGTCTCATACCTCTCGACACGGGCATGAGTATGAAATACCAATTTCAACTCTTGGAACATCTTATATGATCCGTGGCGTACAAAACATTTTTGAAGTCCCGATTCTAAGCCGTAAAGCATGGTGCACTAAACTATCAAATAGTTATCATACCGAGCTTTGTCAAACATTCATAACGTCTGCATCTGCTCCTACAATAGGTCTGTCACCTAGCGGTGCATCAAGGACATAATTCTTCCGTGCAGCAATGAGGATAATCCTCAGATCACGGATCCAATCCGCATCATTGCTACTAACATCTTTCAACTTAGTTTTCTCTAGGAACATATCAAAAATAAAACAGGGGAGCTACACGCGAGCTATTGATCAACAACATAGATATTCTAATACTACCAGGACTAAGTTCATGATAAATTAAAGTTCAATTAATCATGTTACTTAAGAACTCCCACTTAGATAGACATCTCTCTAATCATCTAAGTGATCACGTGATCCAAATCAACTAAACCATAACCGATCATCACGTGAAATGGAGTAGTTTTCAATGGTGAACATCACTATGTTGATCATATCTATTATATGATTCACGCTCGACCTTTTGGTCTCAGTGTTCCGAGGCCATATCTGCATATGCTAGGCTCGTCAAGTTTAACCCGAGTATTCTGCGTGTGCAAAACTGGCTTGCACCCGTTGTAGATGAACGTAGAGCTTATCACACCCGATCATCACGTGGTGTCTCGGCACGACGAACTTTGGCAATGGTGCATTCTCAGGGAGAACACTTTTTATCTTGAAATTTAGTGAGAGATCATCTTATAATGCTACCGTCAATCAAAGCAGAATCAGATGCATAAAGGATAAACATCACATGCAATCAATATAAGTGATATGATATGGCCATCATCATCTTGTGCTTGTGATCTCCATCTCCGAAGCACCGTCATGATCACCATCGTCACCGGCGCGACACCTTGATCTCCATCATAGCATCATTGTCGTCTCGCCAACTATTGCTTCTACGACTATCGCTACCGCTTAGTGATAAAGTAAAGCAATTACAGGGCGATTGCATTGCATACAATAAAGCGACAACCATATGGCTCCTGCCAGTTGCCGATAACTCGGTTACAAAACATGATCATCTCATACAATAAAATATAGCATCATGCCTTGACCATATCACATCACAACATGCCCTGCAAAAACAAGTTAGATGTCCTCTACTTTCTTGTTGCAATTTTTACGTGGCTGCTACGGGCTGAGCAAGAACCGTTCTTACCTACGCATCAAAACCACAACGATAGTTCGTCAAGTTAGTGCTATTTTAACCTTCTGAAGGACCGGGCGTAGCCACACTCGGTTCAACTAAAGTTGGAGAAACTGACACCCGCCAGCCACCTGTGTGCAAAGCACGTCGGTAGAACCAGTCTCGCATAAGCGTACGCGTAATGTCGGTCCGGGCCGCTTCATCCAACAATACCGCCGAACCAAAGTATGACATGCTGGTAAGCAGTATGACTTGTATCACCCACAACTCACTTGTGTTCTACTCGTGCATATAACATCTACGCATAAAACCTGGCTCGGATGCCACTGTTGGGGAACGTAGTAATTTCAAAAAAATTCCTACGCACACACAGGATCATGGTGATGCATAGCAACGAGAGGGGAGAGTGTTCTCCACGTACCCTCGTAGACCGAAAGCGGAAGCGTTAGCACAACACGGTTGATGTAGTCGTACGTCTTCACGATCCGATCGATCCAAGTACCGAACGTACGGCACCTCCGAGTTCAGCACACGTTCAGCTCGATGACGTCCCGCGAACTCCGACCCAGCAGAGCTTCACGGGAGAGTTCCGTCAGCACGACGATGTGGTGATGGTGATGATGATGCTACCGACGCAGGGCTTCGCCTAAGCACCGATACGATATGATCGAGGTGGAATATGGTGGAGGGGGGCACCACACATGGCTAAGAGATCAAGAGATCAATTGTTGTGTCTATGGGGTGCCCCTGGCCACGTATATAAAGGAGTGGAGGAGGGGGGAGAGGGCCGGCCCCTATGGCGCGCCCTGGAGGAGTCCTACTCCCACCGGAAGTAGGATTTGTTGGGGAACGTAGTAATATAAAAAGATTTCCTACGCACACGCAAGATCATGGTGATGCATAGCAACGAGAGGGGAGAGTGTTGTCCACGTACCCTCGTAGACCGAAAGCGGAAGCGTTAGCACAACGCGGTTGATGTAGTCGTACGTCTACACGATCCGACCAATCAAGTACCAAACGCACGGCACCTCCGAGTTCAGCACACGTTCAGCCCCGATGACGTCCCTCGAACTCCGATCCAGCCGAGAGTTGAGGGAGAGTTTCGTCAGCACGACGGCGTGGTGACGATGATGATGTTCTACCGATGCAGGGTTCGCCTAAGCACCGCTACAGTATTATCGAGGTGGACTATGGTGGAGGGGGGCACCGCACACGGCTAAAAGATCAAACGATCAATTGTTGTGTCTCCAAGGGGTGCCCCTCCCCGTATATAAAGGAGTGGAGGAGGGGGAGGGCCGGCCCTGTCTATGGCGCGCCCTAGGAGGAGTCCTACTCCCACCGGGAGTAGGATTCCCCCCTTCCAAGTAGTAGGAGTAAGAGTCAAGGAAAGAGGAGAGAGAAGAGAAGGAAGGAGGGGGCGCAACCCCTCCCCCTAGTCCAATTCGGACTAGGCCTTGGGGGGCGCCCAGCCTCTCCTCTCTCTTTCCCTTAAAGCCCAATAAGGCCCATATACTCCCCGGCGAATTCCCGTAACTCTCCGGTACTCCGAAAAATACCCGAATCACTCGGAACCTTTCCGATGTCCGAATATAGTCATCCAATATATCGAACTTTACGTCTCGACCATTTCGAGACTCCTCGTCATGTCCCCAATCTCATCCGGGACTCCGAACTACCTTCGGTACATCAAAACACATAAACTCATAATATAACCATCATTGAACTTTAAGCGTGCGGACCCTACGGGTTCGAGAACAATGTAGACATGACCGAGACACGTCTCCGGTCAATAACCAATAGTGGAACCTGGATGCTCATATTGGCTCCCACATATTCTACGAAGATCTTTATCGATCAAACCGCATAACAACATACGTTGTTCCCTTTGTCATCGGTATGTTACTTGCCCGAGATTCGATCGTCGGTATCTCAATACCTAGTTCAATCTCGTTGCCGGCAAGTCTCTTTACTCGTTCCGTAATACATCATCCCGCAACTAACTCATTAGTTACAATGCTTGCAAGGCTTATAGTGTGCATTACTGAGTGGGCCCAGAGATACCTCTCCGACAATCGGAGTGACAAATCCTAATCTCGAAATACGCCAACCCAACAAGTACCTTCGGAGACACCTGTAGAGCACCTTTATAATCACCCAGTTACGTTGTGACGTTTGGTAGCACACAAAGTGTTCCTCCGGTAAACGGGAGTTGCATAATCTGATAGTCATAGGAACATGTATAAGTCATGAAGAAAGCAATAGCAGAATACTAAACGATCAAGTGCTAAGCTAACGGAATAAGTCAAGTCAATCACATCATTCTCCTAATGATGTGATTCCGTTAATCAAATGACAACTCATGTCTATGGCTAGGAAACTCAACCATCTTTGATCAACGAGCTAGACAAGTAGAGGCATACTAGTGACGCTATGTTTGTCTATGTATTCACACATGTATCAAGTTTCCGGTTAATACAATTCTAGCATGAATAATAAACATTTATCATGAAATAAGGAAATAAATAATAACTTTATTATTGCCTCTAGGGCATATTTCCTTCAGTCTCCCACTTGCACTAGAGTCAATAATCTAGTTCACATCGCCATGTTATTTAACACCAATAGTTCACATCACCATGTGATTAACACCCATAGTTCACATCGTCATGTGACCAACACCCAAAGGGTTTACTAGAGTCAATAATCTAGTTCACATTGCTATGTGATGAACACCCAAAGAGTACTAAGGTGTGATCATGTTTTGCTTGTGAGAGAAGTTTAGTCAACGGGTCTGCCATATTCAGAGCCGTATGTATTTTGCAAATATTCTATGTCTACAATACTCTGCACGGAGCTACTCTAGCTAATTGCTCCCACTTTCAATATGTATCCAGATCAAGACTCAGAGTCATCCAGATCGGTGTCAAAGCTTGCATCGGCGTAACCCTTTATGACGAACCTTTTGTCACTTCCATAATCGAGAAACATATCCTTATTCCACTAAGGATAATTTGACCAATGTCCAGTGATCTACTCCTAGATCACTATTGTACTCCCTTTACGAAAACAGTGTAGGGTATACAATAGATCTGGTATACAGTATGGCATACTTTAGAGAACCTATGGCTGAGGCATAGGGAATGACTTTCATTCTCTTTCTATCTTTTGCCGTGGTCGGGTTTTGAGTCTTACTCAATTTCACACCTTGTAATACAGGCAAGAACTCGTTCTTTGACTGTTCCATTTTGAACTACTTCAAAATCTTGTCAAGGTATGTAATCATTGAAAAAACTTATCAAGCATTTTGATCTATCTCTATAGATCTTGATGCTCAATACGTAAGCAGCTTCACCGAGGTCTTTATTTGAAAAACTCCTTTAAAATACTCCTTTATGCTTTCCAGAAAATTCTACATTATTTCCGATCAACAATATGTCATTCACATATATTTATCAGAAATGCTGTAGTGCTCCCACTCACTTTCTTGTAAATATAGGCTTCACCGCAAGTCTGTATAAAACTATATGCTTTGATCAACTTCATCAAAGCGTATATTCCAACTCCGAGAGGCTTGTAGCAGTCCATAAATGGATCGCTGGAGCTTGCACACTTTGTTAGCTCCCTTTGGATCGATAAAACCTTCAGGTTGCATCATATACAACTCTTCTTCCAGAAATCCATTCAGGAATGTAGTTTTGACATCCATTTGCCAGATTTCATAAAATGTGGCAATTTGCTAACATGATTCGGACAGACTTATGCATCGCTACGAGTGAGAAAATCTCATCGTAGTCAACACCTTGAACTTTGTCAAAAACCTTTTTTCGACAAGTCTAACTTTGTAGATAGTAACACTACTATCAGCGTCCGTCTTCCTCTTGAAGATCCATTTCTTTTCTATGGCTTGCCGATCATTGGGCAAGTCAACCAAAGTCCACACTTTGTTCTCATACATGGATCCCATCTTAGATTTCATGGCCTCAAGCCATTTTTGCGGAATCTGGGCTCACCATCGCTTCTTCATAGTTCGTAGGTTCATCATGGTCTAGTAACATGACCTCCAGAACAGAATTACCGTACCACTGTGGCGTGGATCTCACTCTGGTTGACCTACGAGGTTCGGTAGTAACTTGATCTGAAGTTACATGATCATCATCATTAGCTTCCTCACTAGTTGGTGTAGTAGTCACAGGAACAGATTTCTGTGATGAACTACTTTCCAATAAGGGAGCAGGTACAGTTACCTCATCAAGTTCTACTTTCCTCCCACTCACTTCTTTCGAGAGAAACTCCTTCTCTAGAAATGATCCATTCTTAGCAACGAATATCTTGCCTTCGGATTTGTGATAGAAGGTGTACCCAACTGTCTCCTTTGGGTATCCTATGAAGACACGTTTCTCCGATTTGGGTTTGAGCTTATCAGGATGAAACCTTTTCTTATAAGCACCGCAACCCCAAACTTTAAGAAACGACAACTTTGGTTTCTTGCCAAACCACAGTTCATACGGTGTTGTCTCAAACGAATTTAGATGGTGCCCTTTTTTTTACGTGAATGCAGCTGTCTCTAATGCATAACCCCAAAACGATAGTGGTAAATCGGTAAGAGACATCATAGATTGCACCATATCTAATAAAGTACGGTTATGATGTTCGGACACACCATTACGCTGTGGTGTTCCAGGTGGCATGAGTTGCGAAACTATTCCGCATTGTTTCAAATGAAGACCAAACTCGTAACTCAAATATTCTTGTCCACGATCAGATCATAGAAACTTTATTTTTCTTGTTACGATGATTTTCCACTTCACTCTGAAATTATATGAACTTTTCAAATGTTTCAGACTTATGTTTCATCAAGTAGATATACTCATATCTGCCCAAATCATCTATGAAGGTTAGAAAATAATGATACCCGCCGCGAGCCTCAATATTCATCGGACCACATACATCAGTATGTATGATTTCCAACAAATCTGTTGCTCGCTCCATTGTTCCGGAGAACGGCGTTTTAGTCATCTCGCCCAAGAGGCATGGTTCGCAAGCATCAAGTGATTCATAATCAAGTGATTCCAAAAGCCCATCAGCATGGAGTTTCTTCATGCGCTTTACACCAATATGACCTAAACGGCAGTGCCACAAATAAGTTGCACTATCATTATTAACTTTGCATCTTTTGGTTTCGATATTATGAATATGTGTATCACTACGATCGAGATCCAATGAACCATTTTCATTGGGTGTGTAACCATATAAGGTTTTATTCATGTAAATAGAACAACAATTATTCTCTAACTTAAATGAATAACCGTATTGCAATAAACATGATCAAATCATATTCATACTCAACGCAAACACTAAATAAGACTTATTTAGGTTCAACACTAATCCCGAAAGTATAGGGAGTGTGCGATGATGATCATATCAATCTTGGAACTACTTCCAACACACATCGTCACTTCATCCTTAACTAGTCTATGTTCATTCTGCAACTCCCGTTTCGAGTTACTAATCTTAGCAACTGAACTAGTATCAAATATTGAGGGGTTGCTATAAACACTAGTAAAGTACACATCAATAACATGTATATAAAATATACATTTGTTCACTTAGCCATCCTTCTTATCTGCCAAATACTTGGGGCAGTTCCGCTTCCAGTGACCAGTCCTTTTGCAGTAGAAGCACTTAGTCTCAGGCTTAGGTCCAAACTTGACATCGATAATTCAAGCATTGTATACGTCATTAGTCCGATTCTTTGTAGGCTTCTTCACTTGAGAAGCAACTTGCTTGCCATTCTTCTTGAAGTTCCCCTTCTTTCCCTTTGCCCTTTTCTTGAAACTAGTGATCTTGTTAACCATCAACACTTGATGCTCTTTTCTTGAACCATCTTGTTAACTATCAAGTAGTCATCATATCGAGCTTGCAAACGTTCATGACATCTGCATTTGCTCTTGCAATCGGTCTGTCACCTAGCGGTGCATCAAGGACATAATTCTTCTGGGTAGCAATGAGGATAATCCTCAGATCACGGATCCAATCCGCATCATTGCTACTAACATCTTTCAACTTAGTTTTCTCTAGGAACATATCAAAAATAAAACAGGGGAACTACATCGCGAGCTATTGATCTACAACATAGATATGCAAATATTATCGGGACTAAGTTCATGATAAATTAAAGTTCAATTAATCATATTACTTAAGAACTCCCACTTAGATTGACATCCCTCTAATCATCTAAGTGATCACATGATCCAAATCAACTAAACCATGTCCGATCATCACGTGAGATGGAGTAGTTTTCAATGGTGAACATCACTATGTTGATCATATCTACTATATGATTCACGCTCGACCTTTCGGTCTCAGTGTTCCGAGGCCATATCTCCATATGCTAGGCTCGTCAAGTTTAACCCGAGAATTCTGCGTGTGCAAAACTGGCTTGCACCCGTTGTATGTGAACGTAGAGCTTATCACACCCGATCATCACGTGGTGTCTCGGCACGAAGAGCTGTCGCAACGGTGCATCACAAAACAGAGGAAACGGACCTCCTACGGTCGAAACAGGGGTCCTATTGATCGGGAGGGGTGTGGCGTACCGCAAAACGGACGACACGGACCTCCTACGATCGAAACGGGGGTCCTGTTGATCGGGGGGGTGTGGCATACCGCAAAACGGACGAAACGGACCTCCTACGGTCGAAACGGGGGTCCTGTTCATCGGGAGGGGTGTGGCGTACCGCAAAACGGGGCTCCACGGGATACCGTTCATCTCCACCGTCGACCTCCTTCAGCCTCCACGGGCTCCTGTCCATCCAGCCTCCACCACGCGCTACTCCACCGGCTACTGTTCAACCACCCCTCCACGGGCACCCCTCCACCGTCTACTGTTCATCCAGCCCTCCACACCACGGGGTCCAGTTCAACCACCCCTCCACGGGCACCCCTCCATCGTCTACTGTTCATCTAGCCCTCCACCACACCACGGGGTCCTGTTCATCCAAAGGCAACGCCACCGCTCACTGTTCATCCAAACCCCACGCAACGCTCACTATTCATCCCAGAGGCAGCATCGATCTGCTTCAGTTAGCAGCAGTAGCGAAGGAATCGCTCGATCGGGTTCAGTTAACAGCCATCGATCGATGCTCGGGTTCAGTAACGCGTAGCCTGCAGTGCAATCGCTCGGGTTCAGTTAGAGCCCAATGCCTCGCTCGGGTTCAGTTAGAGCCAACGCCTCGCACACACGCGCGTACGTGTATGAGAGAAACGCGCATCGCTCGGCCCCCGACCTCCCACCGTAACCGGGAACTCCCCGAAATTTTCCTCGCCCTCGCTTCTACCACGGTTTTTTCCGTCATGGACGGCCCAAAGAATGTCATGCAGCTGTGTCTCCGGCCCGCCCAGGACGAAAAGCCCATTTTCTGTCATGATTTTTTGTCATAGAAGTAGGAGCCCACCACATCTATGATGATACCGGGTTTTGTCACAATTATCGTCATAGAAGTGTCATATGTATGACAGAAAAAATTTCGTTCGGCCCAAAATGTCACGGATGTGTCTTTTTTTTGTAGTGTCAGGGAGAACACTTATACCTTGAAATTTAGTGAGAGATCATCTTATAATGCTACCGTCAATCAAAGCAAAATAAGATGCATAAAAGATAAACATCACATGCAATCAATATAAGTGATATAATATGGCCATCATAATCTTGTGCCTTTGATATCCATCTTCAAAGCACCGTCATGATCACCATCGTCACCGGCGCGACACCTTGATCTCCATCGTAGCATCATTGTTGTCTTGCCAACTATTGTTTCTACGACTATCGCTACCGCTTAGTGATAAAGTAAAAACAATTACAGGGCGATTGCATTGCATACAATAAAGAGACAACCATATGGCTCCTGCCAGTTGACGATAACTCGGTTACAAAACATGATCATCTCATACAATAAAATTTAGCATCATGTCTTAACCATATCACATCACAGCATGCCCTGCAAAAACAAGTTAGGCGTCCTCTACTTTGTTGTTGGAAGTTTTACGTGGCTGCTACGGGCTTAGCAAGAACCGTTCTTACCTACGCATCAAAACCACAACGATATTTCGTCAAGTTAGTGCTATTTTAACCTTCACAAGGACCGGGCGTAGCCACACTCGGTTCAACTAAAGTTGGAGAAACAGACACCCGCCAGCCACCTGTGTGCAAAAAACGTCGGTAGAACCAGTCTCGCGTAAGCGTACGCGTAATGTTGGTCCGGGCCGCTTCATCCAACAATACTGCCGAACCAAAGTATGACATGCTAGTAAGCAGTATGACTTGTATCGCCCACAACTCACTTGTGTTCTACTCGTGCATATAACATCTATGCATAAACCTGGCTCGGATGCCACTGTTGGGGAACGTAGTAATTTCAAAAACATTCCTACACACACGCAAGATCATGGTGATGCATAGCAACGAGAGGGGAGAGTGTCGTCTACGTACCCTCATAGACCGTACGCGGAAGCGTTATGACAACGCGGTTGATGTAGTCGTACGTCTTCACGACCCGACCGATCCAAGTACCGAACGCACGGCACCTCCGAGTTCAGCACACGTTCAGCTCGATGACGTCCCATGAACTCCAATCCAGCAGAGCTTCGCGGGAGAGTTCCGTCAGCACGACGGCGTGATGACGGTGATGATGTTGCTACCGACGCAGGGCTTCGCCTAAGCACCGCTACGATATGATCGAGGTGGATTATGGTGGAGGGGGGCACGGCACACGGCTTGGAACAATCAACTTGTGTGTCTTGGGGTGCCCCCACCCCTGTATATAAAGGAGGGAGGGGAGGCCGGCCGGCCTCTCTAGTCGCGCCAAAGGGAGGAGGAATCCTCCTCCTAGTAGGAGTAGAATTCCTCCTTTCCTAGTCCTACTAGGAGGGGAAAGGAAGGAGAGGGGGAGGAGAAGGAAAGAGGGGGCGCAGCCCCTCCCCTAGTCCAATTCGGACTAGGCCCATGGGGGGCGCGCGGCCAGCCCTCATGGCTTCTCCTCCTTTTCCCTTAAAGCCCACTAAGGCCCATATGTACTCCCGTATTCCCGTAACTCCCCCGGTACTCCGAAAAATACCCGGATCACTCGGAACCTTTCCGATGTCCGAATATAGTCGTCCAATATATCGATCTTTACGTCTCGATCATTTCGAGACTCCTCGTCATGTCCCAGATCTCATCCGGGACTCTGAACTACTTTCAGTACATCAAAACACATAAACTCATAATACCGATCGTCACCGAACGTTAAGCGTGCGGACCTTACGGGTTCGAGAACTATGTAGACATGACCGAGACACGTTTCCGGTAAATAACCAATAGCGGAACCTGGATGCTCATATTGGCTCCCACATATTCTACGAAGATCTTTATTGGTCAAACCGCATAACAACATACGTTGTTCCCTTTGTCATTGGTATGTTACTTGCCCGAGATTCGATCGTCGGTATCTCAATACGTAGTTCAATCTCGTTACCAACAAGTCTCTTTACTCGTTCCGTAATACATCATCCCGCAACTAACTCATTAGTTGCATTGCTTGCAAGGCTCATAGTGATGTGTATTACCAAGAGGGCCCAGAGATACCTCTCCGACAATCGGAGTGACAAATCCTAATCTCGATCTATGACAACTCAACAAGTACCATCGGAGACACCTGTAGAGCACCTTTATAATCACCTAGTTACGTTATGACGTTTGGTAGCACACAAAGTGTTCCTCCGGTATTCGGGAGTTGCATAATCTGATAGTCATAGGAACATGTATAAGTCATGAAGAAAGCAATAGCAATATACTAAACGATCGAATGCTAAGCTAACAGAATGGGTCAAGTCAATCACATCATTCTCTAATGATGTGATCCCGTTCATCAAATGACAACTCATGTCAATGGCTAGGAAACTTAACCATCTTTGATCAACGAGCTAGTCAAGTAGAGGCATACTAGTGACACTCTGTTTGTCTATGTATTCACACATGTACTAAGTTTCCGGTTAATACAATTCTAGCATGAATAATAAACATTTATCATGAAATAAGGAAATAAATAATAACTTTATTATTGCCTCTAGGGCATATTTCCTTCACCTCCAACTAACAACAATCTTGGGGGAGTTTTGTTTGCAATTATTTTGATTTGGTTTGAGCATGGGACTGGGCATCCCGGTGACCAGCCATTTTCTCGTGAGTGAGGAGCGGAGTCCACTCCTCTTGAGAATAACCCGCCTAGCATGGAAGATACAGACAACCCTAGTTGATACATGAGCTATTCGAGCATACAAAACAGAATTTCATTTGAAGGTTTAGAGTTTGGCACATACAAATTTACTTGGAACGGCAGGTAGATACCGCGTATAGGAAGGTATTGTGGACTCATGTGGAATAACTTTGGGGTTTATGGAAGTGGATGCACAAGCAGTATTCCCGCTTAGTACAAGTGAAGGCTAGAAAAAGACTGGGAAGCGACCAACTAGAGAGCGACAACAGTCATGAACATGCATTAAAATTAATAAACATTGCGTGCAAGCATGACTAGGATATAATCCACCATGAACATAAATATCGTGGATGCTATGTTGATTTTGTTTCAACTACATGCGTGAACATGTGCCAAGTCAAGCCACGTGAATCATTCAAAGGAGGATACCACCCTATCATACCACATCACAACCATTTTAATAGCATGTTGGCACGCAAGGTAAACCATTATAAACTCCTAGCTAAATAAGCATGTCATAAGCAACTATAATCTCTAATTGTCATTGCAAACATGCTTCATTCATAATAGGCTGAATCAGGAACGATGAACTAATCATATTTACAAAAACAAGAGAGGTCGAGTTCATACCAACTTCTCTCATCTCAATCAGTCCATCATATATCATCATTATTGCCTTTCACTTGCACGACCGAACGGTGTGGATAATAATAATAGTGCACATGCATTGGACTAAGCTAGAATCTGCAGGCATTTTAATACACAGGAGTGTAGCGACCCGACCTCAGACGGTCAATTCTCTGTGCTTAAGTGTCATCCCTGGATCGGTATGCTGACACACACAGTACTCGAGGATTTATAACAGAGGTAAATCACATGTATAAAGTAACGTAAATACTATTACCTGATTCCAAATAGCGGAAGTAACAACAAGGTTGTGGATTCCCATCAACACCAACGGCAAAGTTGAGTATAGAAATCATAACCTTAACGTATCACTTACTCATCTTAAGAAGTCCTACAACATGAGACGTTGCAGCCACAAAGGGCCAGTACATTGAATGTACTGGCAAATTCACACCATAGGATAATGATGAATAATGGGTATCACTACATGTATATTTGGCTGGTGGAGGCTCTACGGTTATTATGTTTTGCGAAAAGCCAATTTTTCCCTACAACAAAGGAATATATTTTATTTAACTACAAAGTTTGTTGAAAATTATTGAGAAGGTTCCTCCAACTCAATCCCAAAGTAAGAATTATAACCCAACAAATTAATTAGGTAAAGTGATGAGATCAACATGATAATTCAGGAACCAGATACTCAAGATGTCCATAACTGGGGACACGGCTAACCATGATTAGTTTGTACACTCTGCAGAGGTTTGCGCACTTTTCCCCACAAGACTCGATCTCCTCCGTTGGATTTGTCGCACTACATGGTGTTTGAGAAACGGATGACCGAGACACAGTCTTTCAGAAGCAATAACTCTAACCCTGGGTAGACAGTACCAACCTACATCCCCTACATCTGCTAGCCTACCACTGGAAGAGGTCATGCAACATATTAAACTATGCTAGAGCCCATAATAGCTTGTGGCTGCACACGGAAGTTTCTAGCATGAATAATCTTATGATCCCTTTGAGCCTCGGTGGCGAGCCATAGGATGATCACACGGGTCCTCCGGGATATCCTAGGACAACACTGGATTCTCTAGGTGCCCGCAACCAATCCACCCAGATGTGTATTAAAGTAGCCACCTTAAGTTAAACCTTCCTTAACAATAATTCTCACAACTGTCATGAATCACTCAAACCAAACCATGTCTACGAGCATAGCATAGCAGTATCAGCATAACATAGTAACTCCCAAGGTTTGAATGCAAGGCAATAGGTTCCTACCTCTTCAACTACTTCCCAATACCCACATGTTATCAAATCCTACTCATGCAATGTTTGAGGGTTGAAACTAATGCATAAAAACTGGGTATGAAAGGGATATGCTCAAAGTGTGAACTTGCCTCGTACTGTTGATGAAGATGATTCGCACTCATAACTCCTGATAGTTCTACTCGTCACACTCCGGTCAATCTATCGTGAGCAAGCAATTGCATACATAAGCACTCAAGCATAAGAATCGAAGAAAAGATCTCGGAAAACTTTGAAAACAAGCAATTAACTCTTGCAACAGAAAACAATTTCTAAAAGTACCAAAATTGGGTGTATTTGGCCTTATCAAAAAGTTTAGGTCAAGAGCTTCGATTTGCAAAAAGAGTCAACTAAATCGGAGTTATAAAACTTGAGTTACGATCAAACGAAGTTCAAATATAATTCGGTTTGAATACAAATTTTAAAACTTTCAAAAACATGTTTAAGTTGTTTTACTGGAAATAGGGGATCATAACGAAGAAGTGGGCGTTGGTTTTGTTGGATTTGGATAAACGAGCGAGAAGTAGCGAAGGTTTGAAGATCAGGGACTAAACTATAAATAACCTATTGCACCTAGGTCCCTGGCCGAAATTAAAACAGAAAAAGAAAAATCTAACTAACGAATGTTCACTACTGAACCCTAATCTACGAACACGTTCGCTCCAGAGGCTTAACTAGTGAACGCTCACTATTTAACAGAAAACGGTTTGAAAAGAAAAAAAATGGTCTAATCCTAGCCCTAGATCTCTGATCTAACGAATGAGGGGAGGCGGGGCGTTACCGCGGCAGTGGAAGTCGCCAGTGACGAGGGAGACGGCGGCGGTGATGTCGGATGTGAGCGGGAAGGCGACTCCGGGGTCGGCGACGGCGGCAGAGGAGTCGGGGAGAAGCGGCGCGCGGTGCTGAAGCTAATGGTGGTGGCGGCGCTCGACTTCGGCGTCGGAACGGTGCGAGAGCGGCGAGCGGATCTCGCCGGCGGCGGCGGGTTCCGGCGAGTGCGGCAGCGGCTGCGGCGCGATGCGAGGCGGAGGAGAGAGAGGGACGACGACTTTATAGGCGGGGAGGGGCAGGCGATGGCGTGGCGGAGGGGCAAGGGGCGGCTCGGTGTCCGGGACGTACACGGCAGGGCGGCGGCGGCGCTGTCGTGGCGGCGGCGGACTCCTGCTGGAGGTCGGGGGCGATGTGCGGGGAAAGGCCAGCTGGCTGGGCTTCGACCCAGTTGGCCCGGTACGGAGAAGAAGATTTTTTTATTTATAAAAAAAGTCAAACAAAAAGAATAAAACAAAAAGAAATAAAAATATTATATAGGCATATAATATATCAAAAATTTCAGAAAAATATTTTCTACGACATGAACATTATTCTAGCTCCAAATAAAATCCACAAAAATTCAAATGAAGCAAAGAGTGCTATTGCTATAATAAAACCCAAAGAAAATTATTTTAAAAATACCAAAATAAATTCAAATTTATTTCTCTCCAATTTTCTAATGTAGGGAATCATTTTACCCTATTTTCCATATATTTTATTTTTGGAGAAAAATAATTTGAATAAAAACCAAATAACCCCAAATTGAAAATAATTCCAATGGGACTTTGAATTTAATTCTTTTAAAACTTCCAACTCATATTTCATATGTTTTGAAGAAGTCATTTTATCTTCTCTCATGAAAATCATTGAGTTGCTTAAAGTTTCAGAATTTGAAATATTTCCAAGTGAAATTCAAATATTTTCAAAAACCCTTTTCATTTATTTAAATGGAAGAAGTCATGTCATCTTCTCTCTAGGGTTTTGTATTTGAAAAGAATTTGAATTCACGGAGATCATAAATGCAAAATGAAAATTTGGGAAAGTCCTTTTATTCCCTCTCATTTAACTTTCAAAAAGTTTCGAATTTCACTCAAGCAATCCTACAGTCAATCAAAACTATCTATTTTATATAATATTCCAAAATTTAGAATTTCGGGATGTTACAAACCTACCACCCTTAAAATGAATCTCGTCCTTGAGATCCGGAGAGGCTAGAAAGAAATAGGTTAGGTTTGGGGGTCTTCTCAAAATCCATCGGTCGCCTCCGGGGGGGGGGGGGGGTCTCGGGTGTTACCACCCTTAGAAACATTGTTACGGTTCCATCAAAACTCATGTACTCCATCCTTATTGTTGACAGTGTCGATATTTTCAGATCTTCAGGATAATTCCTTCTCTGCCTCTCCGGTAGTGGCATAACCTTTTTCCTCAATTCCTGTGTCCTTTCTTCTTGGCAAGATTATTCCATGACTTATTCTTCTTAGCTGAAAGGTCTGGCGCCAATAGTAAACAACTATCGGTATCTCATGGTGGTCAACAATTTATGGTTTCTCCTGAGGAAATGGGCCTGGGCTTCATTCCCACCGTATATCCTACGATTGGCAACAGCTGCCTTGTACAAGGGAAAATTGTCATACCATTCTAAGGTTTAAACAAGGTTTAGATCGTCGTCTCTCTACTATAGGTAAGTCACTCAGATTTGCCATCCTATATAACAAGGCGAATAATAAGAGTAAGTCGGTATGGTGATCAATCCGCACCCAAATCGTTACCCTGTATATGGTTTAGCGAATCTCGCATTCTAACACTTGGCCATCCTCACAAGCATTGCAGAATTTCTCTTGTCGACGAACTGGGTTCGGAAAAATCCATTGATTCTGCAAGCCAAACAAACATCTATCGTTCCTTCACAACTCTCAGGTTTTACGTTACTCCTATAAGATCGTCTGCCGATAAACGTAACTTCTTCCAGGGTTTTTCCTTCAGCAAGAGTGTGCTTGCTTCTTGGCAGGTCCTGGAGCCCGTGGGTTATGGCCCATCTTATCACTTGTAATCCTTGAACTCATCCTCGGGGCAACTGATCATTACTCCAACATCCAGCTTCCCAGCATTCTTAATTCCCTGCAATTATACTGTCTCCCTTCCTTCTATTGGTACCAAACTAAGACGTGATTATTCCGACTCATCATGGAGTTACAATTGCTCCATATTACCAACATTCTACCTCCTTATATCCAATAGTACTTCATCTCTTCATGTTCTTGGGTTATCCCACATATCGAGGTAGAACTCATACTTATTTTGTGCGAAATCCACTTCGTGGAGTATCCTCATCCTTTCCAGGGGTCAGTGTCCTCACAGGGTACTACCACCCTTGAAATGCACAAATTCATCCATAGACCATATTTCTCATATCCTCGAAAATGGTCAAAATCTTTCTTCATAGAGTAACAACTCCTAAAATCCAATCAGTACCAATGATGCTAACTTTATTGATTCTCCAATGATTGCAATGTCTTGCTTTTTCCATTACATGCCTCAACTCATCGCCTCAATATAAAGGAAAATGTTCTCACTACTACTACTATACTTCTCACAGGCACAAATAAATATCACAAGTCTCCTTCTCCTTGGGACAATCTCTGGCAAAGTGCCCTGCTTCATTACAACGGAAACATATTACTTCTATCAAGTCTCAAGGTTTCCTTGTGATTACATAGCCTTCTTGGGTCCTCGGCTTCCTTTTTGGGCAACTGCTGAGGTAGTGCCCTGACTCCTTGCAACTGAAACAGGTGATATGACTCAGGTCCTTCCTGGAATCCAATCTACTTCTCTTCCTAGACTTTTCCATTCCAATCAAGGCTTCTATCTCCTGTGGGTCATACTCTACTTCCTCTGTCGGGAATTCTACTAGATTCCCATTCCGACAATTTTGGAAGATGTGTCCTTCTTCTCCACATGAATAGCATGACTTGGTGCAGGGTTTAATTGGGTCTTCTTCGGGTGTGTCCTCCACCTGTTCCTTCATCACAGATTCTTCTAAAATTTCCATGAGGGCTCCTTTCATTGCTTCTTTCTTCCGTTGGATAGTCTGTTGTACCATGGGGTAAACGTGGCACTGAGCAGGGTAGTGGGTAGTCCCTTCACACAAGAAACAAGTAATCTGCCTGGTTGGGCATTCTTCAGCTGGGTGACTTTCTTTACAATGAGGGCATTCCCCCTTGTGTTCTTTATGGGTGTGTCCTATTTCTCCATAGAGCTTGCATGCACAAGGTTTCTTCATATTATTTCCATAAGGCTTCAATTTTTGGGACACAAGATGAGACTTTAGCATAGTCAACTTAAATTCTTTCCAAGTGGTTACTCCTTGCCATCCATTGATGGTTTGGTACATCCTCCACCAAGCAGTAGCACCTCTTTCATAACATTGAAGAGCATGCTGGGCCATATCCTTTCCGTCTATAATGTTATTCTCCATATGTTTTTCCATGTTCTGAATCCATCGGTCTGTCTCCAATTGACTTATCGGTCCAGAAAATATGAGTTCATCTCCATTCATCCTCTATTGGGTCCAAGGATTTTGGGGTGGGATAAGAGAGATAGAGAGGGATGCACACAATACAAGCAATAGTTTTGAAAAGACAGATTTTATTTTGTGGCTGTCGGAAAAAACAACAAACAAAAGACAGCTCACAAACGTCGCATCTAACATATGTATATAACAGGGGTTTGGTCTTCTAAAGGTCAATAAATCTTCAAAGTCGCCAAACTCTTCAAGTTTTGTTCATGTCTCCGATGGGCTTCTTTCGATCGTGCTTGACCTTCTCAAATTCTTCTACCAGGTCATTTATGTTGGCGCGAAGTCTCTCGCAACGTCCCTTAATATTTCGGAGTTGCGTTCCAAACTTCTGGATTTCAACATCCTTGACATGAACCATGGTCCTACTGTCCTTCAGTTCCTAACGAATATCCGGTATCTCGAGGTCTTGCTCCTCCAGCTTGGCTACTTTTCAGCTTCTGGGTCTTGAGCTCTTCACAAAATGCTTCCTTGTCAAATACGACTTCCTGAAGGTCCATCTTAAAATTCTTCATGTAATGCTCTAGCTCCTGGTGATACACCAACTAAGGTTAAAACTTCATCTTTTGATGATAGGTGCTTCATCAGCCTTCTTGTCATCCAATCATTCCGACGAAATGCATGCTTAACTCAGCACGGTGACAATAGCATAAGCAGGCGATAACATCATGGATAGCCGTGTTTATGCCCATGTCATTGCCATGAGCTATCATTCCATAGTAAACATCTCCTGCCTTAGGGTCTGCTCAAAAACTTTGAGTTCTAATGCTCCATGCTCCGGTCTTTCTCCGATACACCTTGATCTCGGGTATTGACAGCTTCCATAGTCTGACAAATTCCATAAGGGTAGCCTTCCTAGGTCATATCAATCTGGAAATTCTTCAGAGCCTTCAAATTCTCCTAGTCTTCGGAGTCTTCAACCATTGTAGGTTCCACTATTATAATGCTCGGTAAAATCCTCTTCATTATGAAGTGGTCTTAGTTGTCTGATATCTTGTACTTCTTGGAGTGGTCTCATAAGTCGAATCTTCATGGTCAAAAAGGGGAAGGGTATAGTCTCTCTAAAGGGGAATATTTGAATAAGCTCAGAAGAGAAGAGCGGTAAAGGATCTTTTTGAAAAATGAAGTTTGTAGAGAAAATCTTTCCTATGGGCTTGCCAGTTTCTAGGGGTCATGTCCTACAGTCAACATGTGCTCTGATACCATCTTGTAGCGACCCGACCTCAGACGGTCAAGTCTCTGTGCTTAAGTGTCATCCCTGGATCGGTATGCTGACACACACAGTACTCGAGGATTTATAACAGAGGTAAATCACATGTATAAAGTAACGTAAATACTATTACCTAAATCCAAATAGTGGAAGTAACAACAAGGTTGTGGATTCCCATCAACACCAACGACAAAGTTGAGTATAGAAATCGTAACCCTAACGTATCACTTACTCGTCGTAAGAAGTCCTACAACATGAGACGTTGCAGCCACAAAGGGTCAGTACATTGAATGTAGTGGCAAATTCACACCATAGGATAATGATGAATAATGGCTATCACTACATGCATATTTGGCTGGTGGAGGCTCTACGGTTATTATGTTTTGCGCAATTTTTCCCTACAACAAAGGAATATATTTTATTTAACTACAAAGTTTGTTGAAAATTATTGAGAAGGTTCCTCCAACTCACTCCCAAAGTAAGAATTATAACCCAAAAAATTAATTAGGTAAAGTGATGAGATCAACATGATAATTCAGGAACCAGATACTCAAGATGTCCATAGCCGGGGACACGGCTAACCATGATTAGTTTGTACACTCTGTAGTGGTTTGAGCACTTTTCCCCACAAGACTCGATCTCCTCCGTTGGATTTCTCGCACTACATGGTGTTTGAGAAATGGATGACCGAGACACAGTCTTTCAGAAGCAATAACTCTAACCCTGGGTAGAGAGTACCAACATACATCCCCTACATCTGCTAGCCTACCACTGGAAGAGGTCATGCAACATACTCAACTATGCTAGAGCCCATAATAGCTTGTGGCTGCACACGGAAGTTTCTAGCATGAATAATCTGATGATCTCTTTGAGGCTGGGTGGCGAGCCATAGGATGATCACACGGGCCTTATCAGAAAGTTTAGGTCAAGAGCTTCGATTTGCAAAAAGAATCAACTAAATCGGAGTTATAAAACTCGAGTTATGATCAAACGAAGTTCAAATATAAATCTATTTGAATACAAATTTTAAAACTTTCAAAAACATGTTTAAGTTGTTTTAATGGAAAGAGGGGATCATAACAAAGAAGTGGGCGTTGGTTTTGTTGGATTTGGATAAACGAGCGAGAAGTAGCGAAGGTTTGAAGATCAGGGACTAAACTGTAAATAACCTATTGCACCTAGGTCCCTGGCCGAAATTAAAACAGAAAAATAAAAATCTAACTAACGAACATTCACTACTGAACCCTAATTTACGAACGATTTCGCTCTAGAGGCTTAACTAGTGAACGCTCACTATTTAACAGAAAACGGTTCGAAAAGAAAAAAAACGTGGTCTAATCCTAGCCCTAGATCTCCGATCTAACGCACGAGGGGAGGTGGGGCGTTACCGTGGCGGCGGAAGTCGCCGGCGACGAGGGAGACGGCGGGGGCGGTGTCGGCTGTGAGCGGGAAGGCGACTCCGGCGTCGGCGACGGCGGCAGAGGAGTCGGGGAGAAGCAGCGCGCGGTGCTGAAGCCAATGGTGGTGGCGGCGCTCGACTTCAGCGTCGGAACCGTGCGGGAGCGGCGAGCGGATCTCGCCGGTGGCGACGGGTTCCGGCGAGTGCGCCGACGGCTGCGGCGCGATGCGAGGAGGAGGAGAGAGAGGGGCGGCGGCTTTATAGGCGGGGAGGGGCAGGCGATGGCGTGGCGGAGGGGCAAGGGGCGGCTCGGTGTCCGGGACGGACACGGCAGGGCGGCGACGCTGTCGTGGCGGCGGCGGACTCCTGCTGGATGTCGGGGGCGACGTGCGGGGAAAGGCTAGCTGGGCTGGGCCGGCTGGCTGGGCTTGGGCCCAGTTGGCCCTGTACGGAGAAGAAGTTTTTTTTAAAAGTCAAACAAAAAGAATAAAACAAAAATAAATAAAAATATTATATAGGCATATAATATGTCCAAAATCCACAAAAATTCAAATGAAGCAAAGAGTGCTATTGATATAATAAAACCCAAAGAAAATCATTTTAAAAATACCAAAATATAGGGAATCATTTTACCCTATTTTCCATATATTTTATTTTTGGGGAAAAATAATTTGAATAAAAACCAAATAACCCCAAATTGAAAATAATTCCAATGGGACTTTGAATTTAATTCTTTTAAAACTTCCAGCTCATATTTCATATGTTTTTAAGAAGTCATTTATCTTCTCTCATGAAAATCATTGAGTTGCTTAAAGTTTCTGAATTTGAAATATTTCCAAGTGAAATTCAAATATTTTCAAAAACCCTTTTCATTTATTTAAATGGAAGAAGTCATGTCATCTTCTCTCTAGGGTTTTCTATTTGAAAAGAATTTGAATTCACGGAGATCATAAATGCAAAATGAAAGTTTGGGAAAGTCCTTTCATTCCCTCTCATTTAACTTTCAAAAAGTTTTGATTTTCAGTCAAGCAATCATACAATCAATCAAAACTATCTATTTAATATAACATTCCAAAATTTAGAATTTTGGGATGTTACAAGGAGAAGACAAGGTAATATGGGCTCTTTGTTAAATCAACAATAATGCATATGAGAGCCACTTCAACATTTTCATTATGGTCTTCTCCTCTCGACCCCCAAAGAAAAGAAAAGAAATAAAACTATTTACACGAGAAAGCTCCCAACAAGTAAAAGAAGAACAAGAAATCTTTTTGGGTTTTCTTTTAATTATTACTACTACAGGGATGGAAAGTAAACTAGCTAAAAGCTACAACTATTTTTTTTGGTTTTTCTTAAGGTTATTCAAACACACAAGAAGAAAGCGAGAAAAAGAAAATAAACTAGCATGGATATTACAATGAAAAAAGAATGAGCATCGACGACTAGAATAAGTGTGTGAACATGAATGTAATGTCGGTGGGAAATACGTACTCCCCCAAGCTTAGGCTTTTGGCCTAAGTTGGTTTATGCCCAAGGATCAAAGTTGTTGCTGGGGTCGTACTGAGATGCAGCAGCTATTGCCTCATGAGCTGTAGCTTGTAGGCGAGCTGCCTTCGTCCTCCTCTCATACTCGTTCGCCTCCTCCCTGGTTATAATATATCTCATTTTTTCCTGAAAGTCAAAGAAACCAGGAGCAGGGAGAGCAACATGGATAGTGCGGCGCCTGCCAAAGATTAGTCGGTACTGGAGAGATTGTTCATCCCTCTCAATAAACTGATGGCGAACCATAGCATTAAAATCTAAATAAGCAGGAGGTAATTCCATATCATTTTCATGTATGGGTATCTCAAGATAATTGGCTAAACGGGTTGCATAAATTCCACCAAACAAGTCTCCACTTAAACTATTAAGATGCAACCTTTGTGCAACAATGGCCCCCCAAGTTATATTGTTTATCTCCTAATACAGCACTCTTGAGAACACTAAGATCGGGAACACACATGTGACATGCCTCGTCCTTGCCATTAATGCATCTACCTATAAAGAGAGCAAAATAATGTATAGCAGGAAAGTGAATGCTCCCTATGGTAGCTTGTGTTATTTCTCTAGATTCGCCCACAGTGATACTAGCAAGAAAATCCTTAAACTCGGATTTACGAGGATCATTAGCACTACCCCATTGCGGGAGTTTAGAAGCAGTATTAAAATCTTCTAAGTCCATGGTATAAGATTTACCATAGATATCAAATAGGACAGTGTGAGAATTGTGTGAAGATGAAAATTTAAACCTTCTCACAAAGGAATCAGTTAGGTAATAATACTGAGGGCACTTATCTAGCATGAAGCCCTCGAGTTCAGCATTACACACATATGTGTCAAATTCCTCCTTAATTCCTGCTTGGACCATGAAATCTTCTGACGGCCATTCACAAGGCCGCACTTGAGCTTCTATTGGTAGTTCATGGTCCGGCTCACATATTGCGGGCCTGGGTCCTTGCTTCCTTGAAGAACCACCTTGGTATATTTTCCTAAACATATTTCTTCCTTTGAAAAATTTCTGAAAATTTTAGTAACTCAAAATAAAAGTGAACCAAACTCAACAAAATTGATAGCAACTACTCCCACAAGTGCCTAGAGACTATATCATGCATTAGAACTACTTGGGACCAAATAAATTTGACATGCAAGCTCAAGAACAGGGTCACCTAGGCAGCAAAAATTTGCAATGAATAAAGCACTAGAGCAAAAACTAATTGGACCATTGGAGGAGTCACATACCGAAGAACAATCCCCCAAAGCAGTTTTATGAGTGGAGCTTTGAGCAAGGAGATCGAAAATCGCAACAAAACGAGCTAGAACACGAGTTTGAGCTGTGTGGTGATTTTTTCTGGAGGAAGACGAAGTGTGTGGGTGCAGGAATAAGTGGAGTGGGGGCACGTGGGGCGCACGAGGCAGGGGGCGCACCCTGGACCCTCGTGGCCAGGTGGTGGCTCCCCCTGATGTGTTCTCAGTGCCAGATATTCTTAAATATTGTAGAAAAAATCATATTTCATTTTCGGGACATTTGGAGAACTTTTATTTTCGGGGTATTTTTTATTGCAAGGATAATTCAGAAAACAGACATAAAATACTATTTTTTCCTTTGTTTATCCTAAATAACAGAAAGTAAAAGGAGGGTACAGAAGGTTGTGCTTCCTAACTTCATCCATCTCATGCTCATCAAAAGGAATCCACTTACAAGGTTGATCTGGTCTTGTTAACAAACTCTTTTCGAATAACATGGAACCGGAGAAATTTCGAATAACACTAGGGTACCTCAACGGGGATATGCACATCCCCAACAATAAGAATATCATATTTTTCTTGACAGTAGGAAGAGGAAATTCAAAACCTCCAATAATAATCGATGGATTTTTTCCAATAGAATTGATACTGTGGACTTGAGGTTGTTTCCTCGGAAAGTGTACCGTATGCTCATTACCATTAACGTGAAAAGTGACATTGCCTTTGTTGCAATCAATAACAGCCCCTGCAGTATTCAAAAAGGGTCTACCAAGGATAATCGACATACTATCGTCCTCGGGAATATCAAGAATAACAAAGTCCGTTAAAATAGTAACGTTTGCAACCACAACAGGCACGTCCTCACAAATACCGACAGGTATAGCGGTGATTTATCGGCCATTTGAAAATATATTCCATTAGGTGTCAACTTATTCAAATCAAGTCTATGATATAAAGAGAGAGGCATAACACTAACACCGGCTCCAAGATCACATAAAGCGGTTTTAACATAGTTTCTTTTAATGGAGCAAGGTATAGTTGGTACTCCTGGATATCCAAGTTTCTTAGGTATTCCACCTTTAAAAGTGTAATTAGCAAGCATGGTGGAAATTTCAGCTTCCAGTATCTTTCTTTTATTTGTAACAATATCCTTCATATGCTTAGCATAAGGATTTATTTTAAGCATATTAGTCAAACGCATACGCAAAAATATAGGTCTAATCGTTTCAGCAAAGCGCTCAAAATCCTCATCATCCTTTTTCTTGGATGGTTTAGGAGGAAAAGCCATGGGTTTCAGAACCCATGGTTCTCTTTCTTTACCGTGATTCCTAGCAACGAAGTCTCTCTTATCATAACATTGATTCTTTGATCGTGGGTTATCAAGATCAACAGCAGGTTCAATTTCTACATCATTGTTATTGCTAGGTTGAGCATCAACATGAACATTATCATTAACATTATCACTAGGTTCAAGTTCATCACCAGATTGTGTTTCAGCATCAGAAATAGAAATATCATTGGGATTCTCAGGTATGTCAACAACAGGTTCACTACAAGCATGCAAAGTCCTATCATTTTTCTTTCTCTTCCTCTTAGAAGGACTAGGTGCATCAACATTAGTTCTCTGAGAATCTTGCTCAATTCTCTTGGGATGGCCCTCGGGATAAAAGGTTCCTGAGTCATTTTACCTCCTCTAGTCATAACTCTAACAGCATTATCATTTTTCTTATTATTTAATTCATTGAGCAAACCATTCTGAGCTTTAAGCACTTGTTCTACTTGAGTGGTAACCATAGAAGCATGTTTACTAATGAGTTTAAGTTCACCTTTAACTCTAGACATATAATCACTCAAGTGTTCAATCATATAAGCATTACGTTTCAATTGTCTACCAACATAAGCATTGAAGTTTTCTTGTTTAACAATAAAATTATCAAACTCATCTAAGCATTGGCTAGCAGACTTATAACGAGGAATATCACCTTCATCAAATCTATAGAGAGAATTTACCTTTACTACCTGTGTCGGGTTATCAAGACCATGTATTTCTTTAATAGGTGGTAAATTCTTAACATCTCCAGCTTTAATACCCTTTTCTTTCATAGATTTCTTTGCCTCTTGCATATCTTCAGAACTGAGAAATACAATACCCCTTTTCTTCGGAGTTGGCTTAGGAGTTGGTTCAGGAAGTGTCCAATTATTTTCATTAGTCAACATATTATTCAATGGCAATTCAGCTTGATCAACAGTTCTTTCCCTGAAAACACAACCATCACAACTATCCAGGTGGTCTCTGGAAGCATCGGTTAGTCCATTATAAAAGATATCAAGTATTTCATTTTTCTTGAGAGGATGATTAGGCAAAGCATTAAGTAATCGGAGAAGCCTCCCCAAGCTTGTGGGAGACTCTCTTCTTCAATTTGCACAAAATTATATATTTCCCTTAAAGCAGCTTGTTTCTTATGAGCGGGGAAATATTTAGCAGAGAAGTAATAAATCATATCCTGGGGACTACGCACACAACCAGGATCAAGAGAATTAAACCATGTTTTAGCATCACCCTTTAATGAGAATGTAAATAACTTAAGGATATAGTAGTAGCGAGTTTTCTCATCATTAGTGAATAGGGTGGCTATATCATTTAACTTAGTAAGATGTGCCACAACAGTTTCAGATTCATAGCCATAAAAAGGATCAGATTCAACCAAAGTAATTATCTCAGGATCGACAGAGAAATCATAATCCTTATCAGAAATACAGACAGGTGAAGTAGCAAAAGCAGGGTCATATTTCATTCTAGTATTCAAAGATTTTTCTTTCAGCTTAGCTAAAAATTTCTTAAGATCATATCTATCATTGCAAGCAAGAAAGTCTCTAGCAGTTTCTTCATCCATAACATAACCCTCAGGCACGACAGGCAATTCATATTTAGGGGGAGAATCTTCATCATCACTTTCATCAATATTATCAGTTTCAATAATTTCATTCTCTCTAGCCCAAGCAAGTTGTTCATCGAGAAATTCACCTAGTAGTAAAGTAGTATCAAGCATAGAACTAGTTTCATCATAAGTATCATGCATAGAAGAAGTGGCATCATCAATAACATGCGACATATCAGAATTAATAGCAGAAGCAGGTTTAGGTGTCACAAGTTATTCAAAACAGAAGGAGAATCAAATGCAGAGCTAGATGGCAGTTCCTTACCTCCCCTCGTAGTTGAGGGAAAAAATCTTAGTTCTTTCGTCTTTCAAGTTCCTCATAGTGATCAACAGATATAAATGCCAAGTGACTCAAAGAATAGAGCTATGCTCCCCGGCAACGGCGCCAGAAAATAGTCTTGATAACCCACAAGTATAGGGGATCGCAACTGTTTTCGAGGGTAGAGTATTCAACCCAAATTTATTGATTCGACACAAGGGGAGCCAAAGAATATTCTCAAGTATTAGCAGTTGAGTTGTCAATTCAACCAAACCTGTATAACTTAATATCTGCAGCAAAGTATTTAGTAGCAAAGTAGTATGGAAGTAACGGTAACAGTGGCAAAAGTAAGAGTAGCAGTTTTGTAGTAATTGTAACAGTGGCAACGGAAAAGTAACTAAGCAAAGGGCAATATGTGAAAAGCTCGTAGGCATTGGATCAGTGATGGATAATTATGTCGGATGCGATTCCTCATGCAATAGTTATAACATAGGGTGACACAGAACTAGCTCCAGTTCATCAATGTAATGTAGGCATGTATTCCGAATATAGTCATACGTGCTTATGGAAAAGAACTTGCATGACATCTTTTGTCCTACCCTCCCATGGCAGCGGGGTCCTATTGGAAACTAAGGAATATTAAGGCCTCCTTTTAATAGAGTACCGGACCAAAGCATTAACACTTAGTGAATACACGAACTCCTCAAACTACGGTCATCACCGGGAGTGGTCCCGATTATTGTCACTTCGGGGTTACCGGATCATAACACATAGTAGGTGTCTATTGACTTGCAAGATAGGATCAAGAACTCACATATATTCATGAAAACATAATAGGTTCAGATCTGAAATCATGGCACTCGGGCCCTAGTGACAAGCATTAAGCATAGCAAAGTCATAGCAACATCAATCTCAGAACATAGTGGATACTAGGGATCAAACCCTAACAAAACTAACTCGATTACATGGTAAATCTCATGCAACCCATCACCGTCCTGCAAGCCTATGATGGAATTACTCACGCATGGCGGTGAGCATCATGAAATTGGTGATGGAGGAAGGTTGATGATGACGATGGCGACGGATTCCCCTCTCCGGAGCCCCGAACGGACTCCAGATCAGCCCTCCCGAGAGAGATTAGGGCTTGGCGGCGGCTCCGTATCGTAAAATGCGATGAATCCTTCTCTTTGATTTTTTTTCTCCCCTAACGTGAATATATAGAGTTGGAGTTGAGGTCGGTGGAGCTCCAGGGGGCCCACGAGGCAGGGGGCGCGCTCAGGGGGTAGGCGCGCCCCCACCCTCATGGACAGGGTGTGGGCCCCTGGTCTTGATTCTTTCGCCAATATTTTTTATTTATTCCAAAAATATTCTCCGCGAAGTTTCAGGTCATTCCGAGAACTTTTATTTCTGCACAAAAATAACACCATGGCAATTCTGCTGAAAACAGCGTCAGTCCGGGTTAGCCCCATTCAAATCATGTAAGTTAGAGTCCAAAACAAGGGCAAAAGTGTTTGGAAAAGTAGATACGATGGAGACGTATCACTCCCGAATACCGGAGGAACACTTTGTGTGCTATCAAACGTCACAACGTAACTGGGTGATTATAAAGATGCTCTATATGTGTCTCTGATGGTGTTTGTTGAGTTGGCATAGATCAAGATTAGGATTTGTCACTCCGATTGTCGGTGAGGTATCCCTGGGCCCTCTCGGTAATGCACATCACTATAAGCCTTGCAAGCAATGTGACTAATGAGTTAGTTGCAGGATGATGCATTACGGAACGAGTAAAGAGACTTGCCGGTAATGAGATTGAACTAGGTATTGAAATACCGACGATCGAATCTCGGGCAAGTAACATACCGATGACAAAGGGAACAACGTATATTGTTATGCGGTTTGACCGATAAAGATCTTCGTAGAATATGTAGGAACCAATATGAGCATGCAGGTTCCGCTATTGGTTATTGATCGGAGATGAGCCTCGGTCATGTCTACATAGTTCTCGAACCCATAGGGTCCGCACGCTTAACGTTCGGTGACAATCTGTATTATGAGTTTATGTGTGTTGATGTACCGAAGGTAGTTCGGAGTCCCGGATGTGATCACGGACATGACGAGGAGTCTTGAAATGGTCGAGACATAAAGATTGATGTATTAGACGGCTATGTTCGAACACCAGAAGTGTTCCGGGAGGTTTCAGATAAAACCGGAGTGCGGGAGGGTTATCGGAACCCCCCCGGGAAGTTATTGGGCCCTTAGTGGGCTTTAGGGGAGAGAGAGGGCAGTAGCCACGAGGTGGCGCCCCCAAGGGAGTCCGAATTGGACTAGGGGGGGGCGGCCCCTCTTTCCCTCTCCCTCCCCCTCTCCTTCCTTCCCTCTCCTAGTAGGACTAGGAAAGGAGGAATCCTACTCCTACTAGGAGGATGATTCCTCCCCCCTTGGCGCGCCCTCTAGGGCCGGCCGGCCTCCTCCTCCCCTCCTTTATATACGGGGGAGGGGGGCACCCCATAGACACACAAGTTGATTGTTTAGCCGTGTGCGGTGCCCCCTCCAAAGATTTCCACCTCGGTCATATCGTTGTAGTGCTTAGGCGAAGCCCTGCGTCGGTAACTTCATCATCACCGTCATCACGCCGTCGTGCTGACGAAGCTCTCCCTCGACACGCAGCTGGATCTAGAGTTCGTGGGACGTCACCGAGCTGAACGTGTGCAGATCGCGGAGGTGCCATACTTTCGGTACTAGGATCGGTCGGATCATGAAGACGTACGACTACATCAACCGCGTTGTCATAACGCTTCCGCTTTCGGTCTACGAGGGTACATGGACAACACTCTCCCCTCTCGTTGGTATGCATCACCTAGATGGATCTTGCGTGTGCGTAGGATTTTTTTTGAAATTACCGCGTTCCCCAATAGTGGCATCCGCGCTAGGTCTATGCGTAGATGTTATATGCACGAGTAGAATACAAAGAGTTGTGGGCGATAATAGTCATACTGCTTACTAGCATGTCATACTTTGATTCGGCGGTATTGTTGGATGAAGCGGCCTGGACCGACATTACGCGTACGCTTACGCGAGACTGGTTCTACCGATGTGCTTTGCACATAGGTGGCTGGCGGGTGTCAGTTTCTCCAACTTTAGTTGAATCGAGTGTGGCTACGCCCGGTCCTTGTTGAAGGTTAAAGCAACACACTTGACGAAAAATCGTTGTGGTTTTGATGCGTAGGTAAGAACGGTTCTTACTCAGCCTGTAGCCGCCACGTAAAACTTGCAACAACAAAGTAGAGGACGTCTAACTTGTTTTTGCAGGGCATGTTGTGATGTGATATGGTCAAGACATGATGCTAAATTTTATTGTATGAGATGATCATGTTTTGTAACAGAGTTATCGGCAACTGGCAGGAGCCATATGGTTGTCGCTTTATTGTATGCAATGCAATCGCCCTGTAATTGTTTTTACTTTATCACTAAGCGGTAGCGATAGTCGTAGAAGCAATAGTTGGCGAGACGACAACGATGCTACGATGGAGATCAAGGTGTCGCGCCGGTGATGATGGTGATCATGACAGTGCTTTGGAGATGGAGATCAAAGGCACAAGATGATGATGGCCATATCATATCACTTGTATTCATTGCATGTGATGTTTATCCTTTATGCATCTTATTTTGCTTAGTTCGGCGGTAGCATTATAAGATGATCTGATGCGGAGCATCCTACGATCATCCCCATGTACACTCGAGCCTACGCCATTGGACATAAGGTGAACTTGCTCCTTTCCGAATCTTCCCTTTCCGCACGTAAGACATGGATGCTACTTCAAGCGCGGACCTTGTTCATACTCAGGTACACCCGAGGAGACCATGGAGAACCCAAGGACCAAGGCCTAGCGTGCGCGGAAGCGAAGGAAGGAGAAGGAAGAAGAGCCAGCTGCTACAGGCCCCGGACATCCGGCCCCAGCCCGAACATCCGGACCAGCCCGGACATCCGGCCCGATCCCCGGAAATCCGGCGCCCATCACAGAAGGCACCCGAAGCTGAACCCCGTCAGCCCAAACATCCGGCCAGAGGCCCGGACATCCGGCTCTTCCCGAGCCGCCGGACATCCGCCCCCCAGCCCAGACATCCGGACCCCGCCTATCCAGAGAGCTCCGAGACCGGCCACGCCAGCCAGGACATCCGGCCTCCTTGCCCGGACATCCGGCCCATCGCGAAGCCCCGGACATCCGGCCTGTCGCCCGGACATCCGGCGCCTGTCTGCGCATAGTGAACGGGCCAAGGGCCCATGTATCCCCCCTCTCACTTACCCCTTCATGGGCTAATACTATATATAGACCCCCACCTCCTCCTAGTTAGGGTTAGCATTGGTTTAGCTCATATGTGAGTAGAGCATTGCTCGTCCATTACGGATCTACTCCACGAGAGAGACCGCGGCCCCTCTACATAGAAGATCACCTTGGATTCAAGACCCCCTCTTGGGTGGCCCCCATCAAGACCTCCTCACGGAGAAGAACCGGTTACCGTTTGTATCGTACGTTGTTGACTTTGGATCTTGTATCTCACCTTTGTGTTCATCGATCTAGCACAGGTGTGATCTATTCTTGTTGGTTGAGTGATTTCTCTCGTGTTCCCCTCGTGTTCCCTCGTGTTTCCCCTCGTGTTCATCACGTTCTTCATAGGGATCCGCTCCTTTCGTGAAAGATTGGCCATCTAGGGTTCCACCCTACATCATCTTGGTATCAGAGCCAGGTTGTCTCATGATATCTTGGTATCATGAGCCACGTTGATCACGATTTCGGAGCCTCCCAGTTGTGTTTTCTAGCCTAGTTTTGTTGATTTTGTCCCAAATTCAAAAAATCCCCACCAAAAATAGCCCCAATTTTTTTTGTGATTTGTTGGTTTGATGATGTTTTGTTGAATTTGATCCGTGGATTTGCTTTGTTACTTGTGGATCTAGCTTTTCCCCAATTTTCCCCACTTTCCATTCACGAAATCTCCGCAATTTTGCCCCCGAAATCATCAATTTCCACCCCCAAAATCGAGTTCCTCGAGTTCATCCTCGGATTTGGAGTCCGGACATCCGGCCCGTAGCCCCGGACATCTGCCCCCCCAGACATCCGGCCCATGGCTCGGACATCCGGCTCCTGGAGCGCAATTTCGTGCGCGGTTCTGGACATCATGTCCCGGAAATCCGGCCCAAGCCCCGGATGTCCGGCCCCTGGGATTTCAACCTTCCCCGTTTCACCGTTTTGTGCATAACTAATTCATCCGGAGTCCGTTTTTGACGTTCTTTAGCTCGTTTTGAAGCTATTGACATCCCCCATCCCACAAAAATACTAACATCCCCATTTTACTCCTTCAAATTTTTGGAACTTTGACATCTTTGCCTAGGGCTTCCACCATAACTTTCGCTACACCACCTCCGACTTCCGCAACCTAACCAATTTTGTTCCCCTTTGCATTTGAGGTTGTTTGAGTTGTGACTCGAGTCTCCTAAGGTGTTTAGGCTACTTAGGGACAATTTCTTCTTCATCAACCATCACCATAACTTCCGCATAGGCTTGCCCACCATACACTTCCGCCAACCCAACTTAACCCAATTTTGTTTGTGTTGTGAGTTGTGTCTCCTAAGGTGTTTCGGCTACTTAGGGACCATGCTTCCAACTCCGACACCGTGTATAGGTCACCACCTAACCCTCCACTTCCGCATTGCGTACTCCAAACCCCATCATTGCATTTCCGCAATCCCAAAGAGTTTCCGCAAAACCACCATCGCATTCCCGCTACCACCATTTGACATTTGAGATTTTTAGTTCACGGTTTTTCCGTTTCCTAAGGTGTTTCGGCTACTTAGGGAGGAGTCTCCATCATCTTGGTGTCTACATCAAGAACACCGCCACTCATCATCGTCTCGGACGGTAACCTCCATATCATATTGGTATCGTGGTATACCTCCATTGTATATTCCCTTGCAATTGCATTGATAACCCCTAGCCCATTTTGCGTCACTTGCCTATCGAGACTAGCCATTTGAGTATTGCCGGCAACGTTACTTGTGCACATTAGTGGTCTACACCTTCCATTGCATACATACCATATCATATTGGTATCATATAATCTCGTGTGCCTCAAGTTTGTTCCCGCATATACACATTTGCTATCTTGGTTTGTGCATTGTGCAAAAGTGGCCATACATATAAAAAAAGCTTTTAAGCAAAAGAGAAAGAGAAAATAGCTTGTAAGCAAGTGCCATAGCATCATACCACATTGCATAAGATTGTCATATCCGATCATCTTGGATCATCTTGAGAGAAACACCGGGAACCATACATATATAGCATACTTGGGATAGCAAGTTTATCCATTTTGCATATCATAGGTTGTGCACAAGTGTCGTATCCGCCTATAGAGCAATCGTGCTAGCGTCTCTCTTGAGTTGTGCAAGACGAGCGTTTTTCGTGGACTCCACATTTTGTGCTCATTCCTTGGTTGCACGACCCCATTTATCTATCCGTGTGTGTGTTTCCGTGTGCCATTCTTTGCTATTGGTCTACTTGTTTCACTTGCGAATTTGTGAATCTATTTCAACATTATTGACTCTTGCTAACATTTTGCATCAAATTTTTAGTGCCACTATCCTCACTGAGCTCCACCATAAGCCTTATTTGTGTAGGTGTGAGAAACCGACAAGAATTGGTACCAATTGTGCTATTTCCTTGTTACACATTGAGTGATCATTGATCCATTTTCAACATCGGTCAAGGTACATTTGGTATAAGTTCTTCTCTTTCTCCCACTCATATTTGCTCGAGTCTTGTGATGGATAGGCAAGGCATTTCATCTCCGGTCTTCGACAACAACGACGGCGCGAACAACTACATCACCAAAGCGTCCATCTTCGATCTACAACGACAAATGCAAGGCACACAATCTACCTTGCGAGAGCGCCTCGACAACCTCGCCATTGACATACACCACTCCGAAGCAAGGAAAAGGGACTACATCGACACCAAGTTGGGCGAGCTAAAGGATCAACTACGCGACATGGTGGCCGACTACAAGTCTTCTTCCCCTTCATCATCCTCAAGGCGGCGGCGAGCAAGTCGATCATCTTCGGAGCACAAACACGATGCAAGCACAAGTCGTCCACGTCCACATCTCCATGGCGACCACCATCACGTTCGTGATCCACATCGTCATGAAGGGCAAGTCACCTCCAAACATCATGTGCACGACGACGACGAACGACATCTACTACGAGCTCAAGTGCGACAACGACATCATCAACATGAAGATGCTCAACAAGCGCAAATGCACAAGTCCCAACGAGCTCTACTTCACGCCAAGTACAAACTTCAAGAGCACAAGAGAAGACCGCGAGACGAGCACCACCAAGACAGAGCTACGGCTACACCAACCACTTCGGCATCTTCGCCAAGTGCTATCAAGGCATCTTCGCCTTTGGACGTACGACATCTTCGCCTACTTCCCACGAGTACGCCTACAACGACTTCATCAAGTCCAAGGCGACCACCTACAAGCGAGGGCAACACTTCCATCTTCAGAAGCCCCTCAAGGAAGATGGCCGAGCATGGGAATTTCCCTTCGGTCATGGAGACGAGCTACGAGGTGCCACATCATATGGGCCTCCAACAACAAGACGGCGACAACAAGGTCGAGCAAGGGCCATCCCCTTCGACTACAACAACGAGCATGAACCTCTTCAACAACATGAAGACGGCGCCCATATTGGACTCATACTCCGAGTCAAGCTACGTGACCGCACATGAGACCTTATCTTTGGTCTTGGAGGAGAGTGATGATGTGCCATCTTCGGCCCTCATCCACGGCTACGATTGTGACATGATTGAGCATGGAGACATTTGCACCAACATCTCTCCGACACCCACATATGTGCCCCAATTCCCATGTGAGGAGAGCCACCCCACCATGAGTGATATGAGTGAATCCACCATATGTGACCTGGAGAGCATTTCCGATGAGAGGATGAGTGTGACCACCACTAGCCCCACACTTGAGAGCATGCCACACATCCTATGTGAGGTTGAGAGCCATTTGAGTGACTCCACCAACCATATGAGTGAGACCATCATACCGGGAGTGAGTGAGCCACAACACTTAGTGAGTGAGGTAGTTGACACGGCACGTGAGGCCACTATGATTTCTAACGACTTAACCTCTACTCCGAGTGTGTTTTCTTCTTCGGTGCTAGGTCTCCTACATGACGACATGCCTATCCTCGACGAGTCCATACCTCCAATGGAGACGACGATGGCCATGGTGGACGATGATGCACCCCCCACATGGTTCCATCAAGATGAAGATGACAACGAGTGGATCTTCGACACCTCACCGACAACACATGAGCGATGCTCCAAAGGTAACATAGGTGATGGTGCTTCTCTTGTCTCACTAGTGGACTATCTCACCAATGATTGCTTGCATGATGTTGATCCACCTATTCCCATGCTTCATGCTAGTGCGACTTCTTCATGTCATGACTTACCAATTTATGATGAATATGATGATGAGCATGTTGAGTTGCCTAGGTGTGATGCTATGCTCCATAGGATATTATGTGAAAATTCTATTGGTAACTTCATGTTTGACAATCCATTGAACTTGTCATATGCTATGACTGAGATCTCTCATATTGCTTCATTTCAATCTCAACATAGTAACTATGCATGTCCCATTGAAATAAATCCCATTTGCACTTATGGCATAGATGACGAGATGATGGTCATTTGCTTTTGTTTTTCATGTGATGATATTGCCGTGCTTCCTTTACATGATTTGCGCAATTCATCTACTATGCCATGCCATGATCACATTGTTCCAAATATGCTTTGTTTTGGATGTTGTCAATATTCTCCATGTGATGTTTCTACAAATGCTCGTGAGGAGACCCCCATAGTTTCCTCATACATATTAGGAGATTTTGATGCATTCCATACTTTGCATGATTCCCATGATTGCGTGCACCATATGCATTCCATGAATAACAGTGCTCTAGCTATTTCTCATGATGCATTACACAATTTGAGTCTCCATTATGCCATACATAACAACAAACCTCTCATGATGGATGACATGTTTCTGTATCACGCATCTCATTTATTTGAGCATTGGATATTTTGTGCTAACCAACACAAGCACGTATGCATCATGATGGATGATGTGTACATCTACCACGCACACACAATTTTTCCTTTGCCTTTGTTTTGTGTAGGTACTCATGTATACTCGTCAACCTCTCAATCCCAAGAGTTGACGAAACGAGCTCTTGAGAGCAACGATGATTTGGTATCCCGTGGACTATCCTTACCACCATTCCCTTCGCGCACGGACTATGCGCATCTCTTTTACTTGTCTCTCACACGGCTATGGGCTATTTACCATTTGTCACCTTATGCCCATTCTATCATGTTCACTTTGCATGTTATGCTTGCTTCTATGCCTTTTCCATGCAATTGTGACCCTTGCTTGCATCTACCCATGATTCACCATTATACTACTCCTATGTGTATTTGCATGCTTGGTGGAGATACTTGTTGCTATTGCCATATTTACCATGTGCCACATGCTATTGATGCTTGTTGTGTTGGGAGAGTCATGATGTTCCATTGTTATTTCCATATGACCTCTTGCCAATACAATGATGATGCATCTCTCACATCTTGCTTTCATGCTTGTGATATGTCATGTGCATTATTCATGCCCACTATTTGCACACATGACATGCTTGCCATGATTCCTCCTAGTACGTTGCATCTTCGCACTACTAGCTTGCTTGACTTGATCTCTATGATTGATTGCTTTGTTGCATCACCCGTGTTCCATTATTACTTGCTTTCTTGGGCCGATGACATATATGTTCATGCCTCTCACGTGATATATCTTGATCTTTGTCACTTGTCTTTATTGGTTGCACCTCTCATATGCCATTGTAGTGAGTGCACCCATGCTATGCTTATTGATCGTGGAGACTTGGACATATTACTTGTGATGCATGCTTGCTTGTTTAAGCCTATTGTCTTTGGTTGTAGTTGCATCTTATGCTTTCATACCATACCACACCTTGTCCTTTCTTATGATAAGAATGATGAAAACACTTGTTGGGTATCTCGCCCCTCGAATGATAGGTCTTGCATTTGCACTAACCTCATTTGTTTTTCCGAGTGTTTGTCATGTTCTTTCATTTTGAAGGATTCACAAGGCGGTAACATCACGAGACATATTGGTTATGTGAAGGCGTACATGATGTGCAACACTAACATTTTCGACATCCTCATAAAGGTGAACTCATTCCCTTTGAGCCATTCTCAAATATGCATATTGAATGGGTCATTCTTTCATTGTTGTTTCCTTCTTGTTGTCTACATGTTACATCTCGCGAACGAAGGAGCGACATTGGAGATTGGCTCTATGGACCTTCACATTGAGGAGCACTCGGACTTATTGGATGCACCTTCGAACCTCCACTCATGCCACGACATCGAGCATTGGTACATCAACACTCCTTTGACACATTGCACCCCCACCTTCATATTTGTTGATTGTGCTCATACATGTCATGCTCGATGGACATATCATACTCACCACAAATTTGCATCTTATGCATGGATTGACTCACCTTATTATTACCTTGTTGCATCTTATATTTCTATGTCATCCATGATATATGCGCTTATGCACTTCCTAAGAAAATTTGTTGTGATCTTTCTTGATGGCATATTCATACGTCATGATCATAGTACCCACCATCAATTGCAAGATCACATAGTCACATTGAGCACCAATTGCCATATTCATGCTATTGATAAACCGTCTCACTATGACATCATTTTGCACCGTGGTTGCATTCATCATATTCACAACACATTTGTGTGCACAATGAATGCTTTTGCTCCCATGAATGCTTTACATCTCATTCCATATCATCTTGCTAAGCTTCATGTGCTTTATCATGAACAATCTTGCCTCACGGACTCATTCTTACATGATGGACACCTTGTGTGCGCTAACGATTGTATTTCCAAGTGTTGTTTGTGTTTGCTCTTTTTGCATGTGTACCACTCTGGAGACACCTTGGAGTACTTGGATTGCGCCATGTTTTCCACTTCGTCCAACTACAAGTCCGTCCACAACAACCGTTTCCATGGTGATGAGGTTTTTGATCCGAGGTCGGATCTTTCCCAAGGGAGGGGAGATGATGCGAAGCATCCTACGATCATCCCCATGTACACTCGAGCCTACGCCATTGGACCTAAGGTGAACTCGCTCCTTTCCGAATCTTCCCTTTTCGCACGTAAGACATGGATGCTACTTCAAGCGCGGACCTTGTTCATACTCAGGTACACCTGAGGAGACCATAGAGAACCCAAGGACCAAGGCCAAGCGTGCGCGGAAGCGAAGGAAGGAGAAGGAAGAAGAGACATCCGCTACAGGCCCCGGACATCCGGCCCCAGCCCGGACATCCGGACCAGCCCGAACATCCGGCCCGATCCCTTGAAATCCGGCGCCCATCACAGAAGGCACCCGAAGCTGAACCCCGTCAGCCCGGACATCCGGCCAGAGGCCTAGACATCCGGCTCTTCCTGAGCCGCCGGACATCCGGCCCCTAGCTCGGACATCCGGACCCCGCCTATCCAGAGAGCTCCGAGACCGGCCATGCCAGCCCGGACATCCGGCCTCCCTGCCCGGACATCCGGCCCGTCGCGAAGCCCCGAACATCCGGCCCGTCGCCCGGACATCCGATGCCTGTCTGCGCATAGTGAACGGGCCAAGGGCCCATGTATCCCCCCTCTCACTTACCCCTTCGTGGGCTAATACTATATATAGACCCCCACCTCCTCCTAGTTAGGGTTAGCATTGGTTTAGCTCATATGTGAGATAGAGCATTGCTCATCCATTACGGATCTACTCCACGAGAGAGACCGCGACCCCTCTACGGAGAAGATCACCTTGGATTCAAGACCCCCTCTTGGGTGGCCCCCATCAAGACCTCCTCACGGAGAAGAACCGGTTATCGTTTGTATTGTCCGTTGTTGACTTTGGATCTTGTATCTCACCTTTGTGTTCATCGATCTAGCGCATGTGTGATCTATTCTTGTTGGTTGAGTGATTTCTCTCGTGTTCCCCTCGTGTTTCCCCTCGTGTTCATCACGTTCTTCGTAGGGATCCGCTCCTTTCGTGAAAGATCGGCCATCTAGGGTTCCACCCTACATCATGATCTCTCACTAAATTTCAAGGTAAGTGTTCTCCCTGAGTATGCACCGTTGTGAAAGTTTGTCATGCCGAGACACCACGTGATGATCGGGTGTGATAAACTCTACATTCACATACAATGGGTGTAAGCCAGTTTTGCACACGCAGAATACTCGGGTTAAACTTGACGAGCCTAGCATATGCAGATATGGCCTCGGAACACTGAGACCGAAAGGTCGAGCGTGAATCATATAGTAGATATGATCAACATAGTGATGTTCACCATTGAAAAGTACTCCATCTCACGTGATGATCGGACATGGTTTAGTTGATTTGGATCACGTGATGATTAGAGGGATGTCTATCTAAGTGGGAGTTCTTAAGTAATATGATTAATTGAACTTTAATTTATCATGAACTTAGTACCTGATAGTATTTTGCATGTCTATGTTGTTGTAGATCAATGGCCCGTGCTACTGTTCCTTTGAATTTTAATGCGTTCCTAGGGAAAGCTAAGTTGAAAGATGATGGTAGCAACTACACGGACTGGGTCCGTAACTTGAGGATTATCCTCATTGCTGCACAGAATAATTACGTCCTAGAAGCACCGCTAGGTGCAAGACCCGCTGTAGGAGCAACGCCGGACGTTGTGAACGCTTGGCAGAGCAAAGCTGATGACTACTCGATAGTTCAGTGTGCCATGCTTTACGGCTTAGAACCGGGACTTCAACGACATTTTGAACGTCATGGAGCATATGAGATGTTCCAGGAGTTGAAGTTAATATTTCAAGCAAATGCCCGGATTGAGAGATATGAAGTCTCCAATAAGTTCTATAGCTGCAAAATGGAGGAGAATAGTTGTGTGAGTGAGCATATACTCAAAATGTCTGGGTATCATAATCACTTGACTCAGCTGGGAGTTAATCTTCCGGTTGATAGTGTCATTGACAGAGTTCTTCAATCATTGCCACCAAGCTACAAAAGCTTCGTGATGAACTATAACATGCAAGGGATGGATAAGACGATTCCCGAGCTCTTCGCAATGCTAAAGGTTGCGGAGGTATAAATCAAGAAGGAGCATCAAGTGTTGATGGTCAACAAGACCACCAGTTTCAAGAAAAAGGGTAAAGGGAAGGAGGGGAACTTCAAGAAGAACGGCAAGCAAGTTGCTGCTCAAGTGAAGAAGCCCAAGTCTGGACCTAAGCCTGAGACTGAGTGCTTCTACTGCAAGCAGAGTGGTCACTGGAAGCGGAACTGCCCCAAGTATTTGGCGGATAAGAAGGATGGCAAGGTGAACAAAGGTATATGTGATATACATGTTATTGATGTGTACCTTACTAATGCTCGCAGTAGTGCCTGGGTATTTGATACTGGTTTTGTTGCTAATATTTGCAACTCGAAACAGGGACTACGGATTAAGCGAAGATTGGCTAAGGACGAGGTGACGATGCGCGTGGGAAATGGTTCCAAAGTCGATGTGATCACCGTCGGCACGCTACCTCTACATCTACCTTCGGGATTAGTTTTAGACCTGAATAATCGTTATTTGGTGCCAGCGTTAAGCATGAACATTATATCCGGATCTTGTTTAATGCGAGACGGTTATTCAATTAAATCTGAGAATAATGGTTTTTCTATTTATATGAGTAATATCTTTTATGGTCATGCACCCTTGAAGAGTGGTCTATTTTTGTTGAATCTCGATCGTAGTGACACACATATTCATAATATTGAAACCAAAAGATGCAGAGTTGATAATGATAGTGCAACTTATTTATGGCACTGCCGTTTGGGTCATATTGGTGTAAAGCGCATGAAGAAACTCCATACTGATGGACTTTTGGAATCACTTGGTACTTGCGAACCATGCCTCATGGGCAAGATGACTAAAACTCCATTCTTCGGAACAATGGAGCGAGCAACAGATTTGTTGGAAATCATACATACTGATGTATGTGGTCCGATGAATATTGAGGCTCGCGGCGGGTATCGTTATTTTCTGACCTTCACAGATGATTTGAGCAGATATGGGTATATCTACTTGATGAAACATAAGTCTGAAACATTTGAAAAGTTCAAAGAATTTCAGAGTGAAGTGGAAAATCATCGTAACAAGAAAATAAAGTTTCTGCGATCTGATCGTGGAGGAGAATATTTGAGTTACGAGTTTGGTCTTCATTTGAAACAAAGCGGATTAGTTTCGCAACTCACGCCACCCGGAACACCACAACGTAATGGTGTGTCCGAACGTCGTAATCGTACTTTATTAGATATGGTGCAATCTATGATGTCTCTTACTGATTTACCACTATCATTTTGGGGTTATGCTTTAGAGACAGTTGCATTCACATTAAATAGGGGCACCATCTAAATCCGTTGAGACGACACCATATGAACTGTGGTTTGGCAAGAAACCCAAGTTGTTGTTTCTTAAAGTTTGGGGCTGCGATGCTTATGTGAAAAAGCTTCAACCTGATAAGCTCGAACCCAAATTGGAGAAATGTTTCTTCATAGGATACCCAAAGGAGACTGTTGGGTACACCTTCTATCACAGATCCGAAGGCAAGACATTCGTTGCTAAGAATGGATCCTTTCTAGAGAAGGAGTTTCTCTCAAAAGAAGTGAGTGGGAGGAAAGTAGAACTTGATGAGGTAACTGTACGTACTCCCTTATTGGAAAGTAGTTCGTCACAGAAATCAGTTCCTGTAACTACTACACCAATTAGTGAGGAAGCTAATGATCATGTAACTTCAGATCAAGTTACTACTGAACCTCGTAGGTCAACCAGAGTAAGATCCGCACCAGAGTGGTACGGTAATCCGGTTCTGGAGGTCATGTTACTTGACCATGACGAACCTACAAACTATGAGGAAACGATGATGAGCCCAGATTCCGCGAAATGGCTTGAGGCCCTGAAATCTGAGATGGGATCCATGTATGAGAACAAAGTGTGGACTTTGGTTGACTTGCCCGATGATCGGCAAGCCATCGAGAGTAAATGGATCTTCAAGAAGAAGACTGACATTGACGGTAATGTTACTGTCTACAAAGCTCGACTTGTTGCGAAAGGTTTTCGACAAGTTCAAGGAGTTGACTATGATGAGACCTTCTCACCCGTAGCGATGCTTAAGCCCGTCCGAATCATGTTAGCAATTGCTGCATTTTAAGATTATGAAATTTGGCAAATGGATGTAAAGACTGCATTCCTGAATGGATTTCTGGAAGAAGAGTTGTATATGATGCAACCCGAAGGTTTTCTCAATCCAAAGGATGCTAACAAAGTGTGCAAGCTCCAGCGATCCATCTATGGACTGGTGCAAGCATCTCGGAGTTGGAATAAACGTTTTGATAGTGTGATCAAAGAATATGGTTTTATACAAACTTTTGGAGAAGCCTGTATTTACAAGAAAGTGAGTGGGAGCTCTGTAGCATTTCTAATATTATATGTGGATGACATATTGTTTATTGGAAATGATATAGAATTTCTAGAGAGCATAAAAGGGTACTTGAATAAGAGTTTTTCAATGAAAGACCTCGGTGAAGCTGCTTATATATTGGGACCAAGATCTATAGAGATAGATCAAGATGCTTAATTGGACTTTCACAAAGCACATACCTTGACAAAGTTTTGAAGAAGTTCAAAATGGATCAAGCAAAGAAAGGGTTCTTGCTTGTGTTACAAGGTGTGAAGTTGAGTCAGACTCAATGCCCGACCACTGCAGAAGATAGAGAGAAAATGAAAGTCATCCCCTATGCTTCAGCCATAGGTTCTATCATGTATGCAATGCTGTGTACCAGACCTGATGTGTGCCTTGCTATTAGTTTAGCTGGGAGGTACCAAAGTAATCCAGGAGTGGATCACTGGACAGCGGTCAGGAACATCCTGAAATACTTGAAAAGGACTAAGGATATGTTTCTCGTTTATGGAGGTGAGAAAGAGCTCGTCGTAAATGGTTACGTCGATGCAAGCTTTGACACTGATCCGGATGACTCTAAGTCACAAACCGGATACGTATTTATATTGAACGATGGAGCTGTAAGTTGGTGCATTTCTAAGCAAAGCGTCGTGGCGGGATCTACGTGTGAAGCGGAGTACCTAGCTACTTCGGAAGCAGCAAATGAAGGAGTCTGGATGAAGGAGTTCATATCCGATCTAGGTGTCATACCTAGTGCATCGGGTCCAATGAAAATCTTTTGTGACAATACTGGTGCAATTGCCTTGGCAAAGGAATCCAGATTTCACAAGAGAACCAAGCACATCAAGAGACGCTTCAATTGCATCCGCGATCAAGCCAAGGAGGGAGACAGAGAGATTTGCAAGATACATACGGATCTGAATGTTGCAGACCCGTTGACTAAGCCTCTCTCACGAGCAAAACATGATCAACACCAAGACTCCATGGGTGTTAGAATCATTACTGTGTAATCTAGATTATTGACTCTAGTGCAAGTGGGAGACTCAAGGAAATATGCCCTAGAGGCAATAGTATAGTTGTTATTTATATTTCCTTACATCATGATAAATGTTTATTATTCATGCTAGAATTGTATTAACCGGAAACTTAGTACATGTGTGAATACATAGACAAATAGAGTGTCACTAGTATGCCTCTACTTGACTAGCTCGTTGAATCAAAGATGGTTAAGTTTCCTAACCATAGACATGAGTTGTCATTTGATTAACGGGATCAATCATTAAAGAATGATGTGATTGACTTGACCCATTCCATTAGCTTAGCACTTGATTGTTTAGTTTGTTGCTATCTCTTTCTTCATGACTTATACATGTTCCTATGACTATGAGATTATGCAACTCCCGAATACTGGAGGAACACTTTGTGTGCTATCAAACGTCACAACGTAACTGGGTGATTATAAAGATGCTCTACAGGTGTCTCCGATGGTGTTTGTTGAGTTGGCATAGATCGAGATTAGGATTTGTGATACGTCTCCAACGTATCTATAATTTTTGATTGTTCCATGCTATATTATATTCTGTTTTGGACATTAATGGGCTTTATTATACACTTTTATATTATTTTTGGGACTAACCTATTAACCGGAGGCCCAGCCCAGAATTGTTGTTTTTTGCCTATTTCAGAGTTTCGCAGAAAAAGAATATCAAACGGAGTCCAAATGGTATAAAACCTTCGGGAACGTGATTTTCGGAACGAACGTGATCCAGAGAACTTGGACCCTACGTCAAGACATCAACCCCCTGGGCACGAGGTAGGGGGCGCGCCTACCCCCCTGGGCGCGCCCTCCACCCTCATGGGCCCCACGTTGCTCCACCGACGTACTTCTTCCTCCTATATATATCTACGTACCCCCAAACTACCAGATACGGAGCCAAAAAACTAATTCCACCGCCGTAACCTTCTGTACCCGTGAGATCCCATCTTGGGGCCTTTTCCGGAGCTCCGCCGGAGGGGGCATCGATCACAGAGGGCTTCTACATCAACACCATAGCCTCTCCGATGATGTGTGAGTAGTTTACCTTAGACCTTCGGGTCCATAGTTATTAGCTAGATGGCTTCTTCTCTCTTTTTGGATCTCAATACAATGTTCTCCCCCTCTCTCATGGAGATCTATTCGATGTAATCTTCTTTTGCGGTGTGTTTGTTGAGACCGATGAATTGTGGGTTTATGATCAAGTTTATCTATGAACAATATTTGAATCTTCTCTGAATTCTTTTATGTATGATTGGTTATCTTTGCAAGTCTCTTCGAATTATGAGTTTGGTTTGGCCTACTAGATTGATCTTTCTTGCAATGGGAGAAGTGCTTAGCTTTGGGTTCAATCTTGCGGTGTCCTTTCCCAGTGACAGTAGGGGCAGCAAGGCACGTATTGTATTGTTGCCATCGAGGATAACAAGATAGGGTTTATATCATATTGCATGAGTTCATCCCTCTACGTCATGTCATCTTACTTAAAGTGTTACTCTGTTCTTATGAACTTAATACTCTAGATGCATGCTGGATAGCGGTCGATGTGTGGAGTAATAGTAGTAGATGCAGGCAGGAGTCGGTCTACTTGTCTCGGACGTGATGCCTATATACATGATCATACCTAGATATTCTCATAACTATGCTCAATTCTATCAATTGCTCAACAGTAATTTGTTCACCCACCGTAATACTTATGCTCTTGAGAGAAGCCACTAGTGAAACCTATGGCCCCCGGGTCTATTTTCCATCATATTAATCTTCCAACACTTAGCTATTTTTATTGCCTTTTACTTTACTTTGCATCTCTATCATAAAAATACCAAAAATATTATCTTATCATATCTATCAGATCTCACTCTCGTAAGTGACCATGAAGGGAATGACAACCCCTTTATTGCGTTGGTTGTGAGGATTTATTTGTTTGTGTAGGTGTGAGGGACTCGTGCGTGGTCTCCTACTGGATTGATACCTTGGTTCTCAAAAACTGGGGGAAATACTTACGCTACTTTGCTGCATCACCCTTGCCTCTTCAAGGGAAAACCAACGTAGTGCTCAAGAGGTAGCAAGAAGGATTTCTGGCGCCATTGCCGGGGAGTCTATGCCAAAGTCAACATACCAAGTACCCATCACAAACCCTTATCTCCCGCATTACATTATTTGCCATTTGCCTCTTGTTTTCCTCTCCCCCACTTCACCCTTGCCGTTTTATTCACCCTCTCTTTTCCGTTCACTTTTTTCTCGCTTGCTTCTTGTTTGCTCGTGTGTTGGATTGCTTGCTTGTCACGATGGCTCAAGATAATACTAAGTTGTGTGACTTTACCAATACCAACAATAATGATTTTCTTAGCACTCCGATTGCTCCTCTTACCGATACTAAATCTTGTGAAATCAATGCTGCTTTATTGAATCTTGTCATGAAAGATCAATTCGCCGGCCTTCCTAGTGAAGATGCCGCTACCCATCTAAATAGCTTCGTTGATTTGTGTGATATGCAAAAGAAGAAAGATGTGGATAATGATATTGTTAAATTTAAGCTATTTCCTTTTTCGCTTAGAGATCATGCTGACGCTTGGTTTTCATCTTTGCTTAAAAATAGTATTGATTCTTGGAATAAGTGCAAAGATGCTTTTATCTCTAACTATTTTCCTCCCGCTAAGATCATCTCTCTTAGAAACGATATTATGAATTTTAAGCAACTTGATCATGAACATGTTGCACAAGCTTGGGAGAGGATGAAATTAATGACACGTAATTGTCCTACACATGGTTTGAATTTGTGGATGATCATACAAAAAATTTATGACGGATTGAATTTTGCTTCTAGAAATCTTTTAGATTCGGCCGCGGGAGGCACTTTTACGGAAATCACTTTCGGAGAAGCTACTAAACTCCTAGATAATATTATGGTTAATTATTCTCAATGGCACACTGAAAGATCTACTAATAAGAAAGTGCATGCGATAGAAGAAATTAATGTTTTGAGTGGAAAGATGGATGAACTTATGAAATTATTTGCTAGTAAAAATGTTTCTTCTGATCCTAATGACATGCCTTTGTCTACTTTGATTGAGAATAATAATGAATCTATGGATGTGAATTTTGTTGGTAGGAATAATTTTGGTAACAACGCGTATAGAGGAAACTTTAATTCTAGGCCATACCCTAGTAACTCCTCCAATAATCATGGTAATTCCTACAACAATTCTTATGGAAATTTTAATAAGATGCCTTCTGAATTTGAGACTAGTGTTAAAGAATTTATGAATTCACAAAAGAATTTCAATGCTTTGCTTGAAGAAAAATTGCTTAAAGTTGATGAATTGGCTAGGAACGTTGATAGAATTTCTCTTAATGTTAATTCTTTGAAACTTAGATCTATTCCACCTAAGCATGATATCAATGAGTCTCTCAAAGCCATGAGAATTTCCATTGATGAGTGCAAAGAAAGAACCGCTAGGATGCGTGCTAAGAAAGATTGCTTTGTGAAAGCGTGTTCTTCTAATTTCTACGAAAATAAAGATGAAGATCTAAAGCTTATTGATGTGTCCCCTATTAAATCTTTGTTTTGCAATATGAATCTTGATAATGATGGGACTGAATATGTGACACCCAAAATTTTGGCCTTATTTTTATTAAAATATGGCCAGGAAATAAAACTTTTCCAATTGTCAAGATTTACCTTTTGTGATTTTTTTGGATTTTTGCTTCAAGTGGGAAAAACCTCCAAAGAGTATTTTTGGACTTGTGTGCCCTCCTTATAAAATCAATCCTTTATCAGTGGATTTATTTGCATATTCATGTTTCATGAGTTTTAATCCTTTTAAAAATGATCTTTCATAAATTTGGAGCTCCTTTTTGCACTGCAACCATTTGATAAATGCTTCTAAAAATTCCACCAAAATTTGGGGATGTCATGTGATGGCTCCACACCACTTTTGTGCAAGAATACCTTCTGGCCATTGGAGATTTTGAGCCCTTCACCAACTTTTCCAATCTGGTCCAGTAGGCACTTTTGCACTACAACCCATTTAAATATTTCTTTAAAATTTCTTCCAAGGGTTCGAAGATGTCAGTGGATGCATACAATTCATCTTCAAGCAAAAACCCAGTGATGTTCCTTGGGAAATTTGAGTGGATCAACCTCTTTTGCATTCTGACCCAATTTGGTGATTTGTACTGCAACCTTATTTTTCCTTGCTCTAGTAACCCTGAGCTTTCTCCTACTTGTAGCCCTCCCTACCAAACTCTTAAGTCCAGGAGATTGGACCCTTTGGCATATTTTTGGTGCATGCAATGTTAGCCTTTAATTGCTGCCCAAAACTGGTTTTCTAAAATTCTTGCACTATCAACTTTCTGTCTTTGCCAAACTAACCTTACCACCCTCTCCTGCATCTAAAGAGACACTGATCTGGAGAGTTTGACCACTCCAAGAGTTATCTAAGTGCATACGGCATTCTGTCGAACACCTGGTGTGCACAGCCACTTTTGGCAAGCTCTCTGGTTTGCATTGTGGACTTGAACTCCTGACCTATCCACCTTGTCCACTGAGTGTCTTGCTACCCCTACCTCCATCCTGTGCAGTGCCAGCCCCACCCTCGAGCTCTAGAGCGCGCTGGCATTTCGTCGAACATGTGCCGTGGATGCTCTGGGCGCGCCCAGAGCGCACGTTTTGCACGCGCGCGCACTACGCCGACACGCCGCACTGCCGCACTCGACGCGACCCGACCCTGGCCCTCTCTGCATCGCTGAGCCGCGCACTAGCCGCCCCCTGCTCCACGACATCGCTGGTGCCCTGCTGCGCCGCTGGCCGCGCCCTTGGCGGCACGCCGGCGTCGGCAGTGGCCTCTGCCATGTTCGGCACCGCCCAAACCACGCCAGCGCGCCAGCTGCCCCTGGGAATGGCTCGTGCTTATCCTCATGCTCGTCGGAACGCTTTCGTCGCCGCCACGATGCCCTGCCACTACAGGAGAGTGGTCGCCGGCAATCTTATCCTCGGCCACCGCGGGAGCCAGCCTCAAGCGCTATAAAAAGGGTCCCCGAGCTCGTTCAAGGATTCAGACGACATCAGACCTACCCCGCAGAGCTTCCCACGCCGTGAATCGACCCGTAGTGGCCGTCTTCCTCAACTCCGGCCAGCTCGGCCGCCGCTAAGCTCCGGTGCGATTCGTCGCAGCCGGCCACCCTTTCACCATTCCAGCGCCACCAAGAACTTCCCCGTAGTCTTGCGGAGCTGCCCAGCTACCCAACTCCGGTCGGAGACCACCGGAGCACCAAAGTCACTTCAGCACCATAGCTTTCCTCCGCCGCGGAGCTCGCCGCCGGCGATTCCTGCCACCTCCGTCGACCCAACAACCACCCAGAGGATCGCCTCGGTCTAGCCAATCCATCCCTGCCCGCAGATGCCCTCGAGGAGCCGCCGTTCGTCGCCGGCGACCGCCGGAGCCTCGCTACCGTTCGGGCACAGAGAAAGGAGGGAGGGGGAGACCAGTCAAACCTGACTAGTGGGCCCTCTGGACCCACTGTTAGTGGCCCGCGCGTCCGTCCTCTCTCTGTATAAGTGGAGGCGCAAACTCCCGAGTGCGTTTCTCTGCTGCGTAAGCGTATTTCCCTCGAAGCGTTTTCCTTTTTCTGATTTTTATAAAAACAGAGTTGACCAAACTTTGACTGGCTATAACTTTTTAAATAAAACTCCAAATGAGTTGATTCTTTTTCCTACCTCTCTCAAATTTCATCTAGTTTATTTTAAGATTTATTTCAAAAATATTTGAGACAGGCTTTGGTACTTTGTTTGAAATATTTGTATGTGTGTATTTTGCAAAATAGGATTTTTGGAGGGAAAGGAAAGCTTCCAATAAGTGCATCCTTTGCATACTCTTGAAGGCAAGCATTTCTGAACTCTGGCATAATATTTTTTTGTGGTGTTTGGACGCGATCACAACACCTTTTGACTTGGAGTGTGTGATAGTTTATGTATCGATATGGTCTCGTGCATGAGTGCACTTTGGAGTTGTTTTGTGGTCAGCAAGGATACACTACTGATTTGGATCATCCTCGTGAGCTTCTCTTGCACACCGGTAGGAAGCCGGAAAGTCGTGGTCTTGGGTAGACGCGAGTTTGTCCCTAATCCCTCGTCGAGACGAGTATGCCCGGCATAGCATGGTGAGGCTCGAGGAGTGGTGATTTATTTCACTAGTGGTAATATTGTTGGTGGATTCTTGGACCACCTGAGTCGGTTGTAGACCGAGTCTTGATCAATAGCTTCCTTCTTTGTCGGTACCACCACTTGTCCCTGCAGGGGACAGGGTATGGTTCAGTAGGTTGTCAACCCCTTTCCAAAGCACACACCGTACAGAGAGGCCGTGATGAAGGTCCCGTGGCCACGGATTAAAGCCTGTCATTCGGTCCGGGGGCATGGGTGTTTCCGGTTGGAGCCGAGGGGGGTTGCTCCCCTAGTTTGCGCGCGGTATAAATTTTGTGATCCCATGCTACGTCGAGGTTGTAGCCTCCCCACTTAGAGTTTTGCTTGGCAGGTGTCGTGGGTGATTCCAGACACTGGTGAGTTAAGCTGGTGTGTGCAGGTCAGGCGTGTTTTCAATCAAAAGACCGTAGACGGAATTAGTCCCGAGGGCCTAAGTAATCCCGTTACTCGTGGAAAATGGTACTCCCTCTGCAGAGGATATATCCTGTTGGATAGTCATGTTCTTGAGTAGAATCACTGTCTGAATAGAAATCTGGTAACGGTATTCGGATGGAGAACGATTTGACTAAAACTCTGTAACGGTATTTGGATGGAGAACGATTTGACTAGAACTCAGTAACGGTATTCGGATGGAGATACGACTTGATTATATTATCGGTTTTCGGATGGAGAAACGACTGTACTAAATATTATTTATGATTGTGGCCCCTATGAATTATGATCTTTATTATTCTGGACTAACCTTTTATTTTATGTATATGATTGAGTATCCCTGGGATGGTCCTACCTCCTGGATATTCGCTGTGATTATTTTCTTATAAGCCCTTTATGTGTTGTCGCCCCGACGCCCGACTGCGGCATTATTATATTCTGCATTTTCCGCTCGAGGAGTCATTCAGACACTCGCTTGGCACCAGTATTATTTTTCCGCATTTTCCGCTCGAGGAGTCTTTCAGACACTCGTTTGGCACCAGTATTACTATTCTGCATTTTCCGCTCGAGGAGTCTTTTAGACACTCGCTTGGCACCCAGTATTTTACTTTGAATTATTTTAACCACACGTGTGCGTCATGGTTTTTCGTATCTTTTCGTGACAGACGTGTGATCACATAATATTCTGGAGCATGTTTGATATTTATTATACCCGTGTTCTTAATGTTTGCGAGTATATTCAAACGTACTCACTGGCTTGTCCCTGGCTATTGTCTTGGCCAGATTCCTTGCTTGGAGACGAGCACCGTGGTGACAACCTACGCGTTGACGTTTGCAGCCTCGCGAAGATAGGAGTTATCCTGGTCAGCTGTTCTTGTGGGAAATGGAGTCCCATAAACGCAGATTTACCCAATCGCTTCCGCCCTCAACCACTAGCAAACCAAAATGTTGTACTCCTAGGCCTGAATGGTCTTGTACTACATATTTTTGTACTTGCTTGGAATTCTTGTATCAAGTTGGTGCCTCACCGGCTAACAGTAATCCTGGGGCTGGTGAGCTCACAGGCCGTATTTCTGGGAATTTATATCCCAAAAATCCGGTCGTGACAGAATATGATCCACCTTTACCTAGAAGGCGTTCCAAAAATTCAGAGTCTTTAGATCTTGATGCTAAAATTGGTAAAAGTAGGATTGAAGACTTCAAAACTCTAGATATTAATGAACCCACTATTTTGGATTTCAAGGAATTTAATTATGATAATTGCTCTTTGTTGCAATCAGTGCTAAATTCTCCACATGCTTATAGTCAAAATAAAGCTTTTACTAAACATATCGTTGATGCTTTGATGCAATCTTATGAAGAAAAACTTGAGTTGGAAGTTTCTATCCCTAGAAAACTTTATGATGAGTGGGAACGTACTATTAAAATTAAAATTAAAGATCATGAATGCTATGCTTTGTGTGATTTGGGTGCTAGTGTTTCCACGATTCCAAAAACTTTGTGTGATTTGTTAGGTTTCCGTGAATTTGATGATTGTTCTTTAAACTTGCATCTTGCGGATTCCACTATTAAGAAACCTATGGGAAGAATTAATGATGTTCTTATTGTTGCAAATAAGAATTATGTGCCCGTAGATTTTATTGTTCTTGATATAGATTGCAATCCTTCATGTCCTATTATCCTTGGTATACCTTTCCTTAGAACGATTGGTGCAATTATTGATATGAAGGAAGGGAATATTAGATTCCAATTTCCATTAAGGAAAGGCATGGAACACTTTCCTAGAAAGAAAATAAAATTACCATATGAATCTATCATGAGAGCCACTTATGGATTGCCTACCAAAGATGGCAATACCTAGATCTATCCTTGCTATTATGCCTAGCTAGGGGCGTTAAACGATAGCGCTTCTTGGGAGGCAACCCAATTTTTTTTTGCTTTTTGCTTTTTTGCTTATTTTTAGGAATAAATATTTTATCTAGCCTCTGGTTAGATTTTTTTATGTTTTTATTAGTGTTTGTGCCAAGTTTAACCTATAGGATCTTCTTGGATGATAGTTATTTGATCTTGCTGAAAATTCCAGAAACTTTCTGTTCACGAAAACAATTGTTAAAAATCATAAGAACGTGATAAAATATTGATTCCAATTGCAGAAGATCAATAAACAAATTGTCTAGGCCGTCCTATTTTGGCTGAATTTTTGGAGTTCCAGAAGTTTGCGTTAGTTACAGATTACTACAGACTGTTCTGTTTTTGACAGATTCTGTTTTTCGTGTGTTGTTTGCTTATTCTGTTGAATCTATAGCTAGTAAAATAGTTTATAAACCATAGAGAAGTTGGAATACAGTAGGTTTAACACCAATATAAATAAAGAATGAGTTCATTACAGTACCTTGAAGTGGTGTTTTGTTTTGTTTCGCTAACGGAACTCACGAGATTTTCTGTTAAATTTTGTGTTGTGAAGTTTTCAAGTTTTGGGTAAAAGATTTGATGGATTATGGAAAAAGGAGTGGCAAGAGCCTAATATTTGGGATGCCCATGGCACCCCAAGATAATCTAAGGATACCAAAAAGCCAAAGCTTGGGGATGCCCCGGAAGGCATCCCCTCTTTCGTCTACTTCCATCGGTAACTTTACTTGGAGCTATATTTTTATTCACCACATGATATGTGTTTTGCTTGGAGCGTCTTGTATGATTTGAGTCTTTGCTTTTTATTTTACCACAATCATCTTTGCTGTACACACCTTTTGAGAGAGACACACATGATTCGGAATGTATTAGAATACTCTATGCGCTTCACTTATATCTTTTGAGTTATATAGTTTTTGCTCTAGTGCTTCACTTATATCTTTTAGAGCACGATGGTGGATTTTTTTTATAGAAACTATTTTCCTCTCATACTTCACTTAGATTATTTGAGAGTCCTACAAAACAGCATGGTAGTTTTCTTTAACTATGATAGGCATTCAAGAATAGTAAAAAAAATTCTTATGAGTGTGTTGAATATTATGAGAAGTTTGATACTAGATAATTGTTTTGAGATATGGAGATGGTGATATTAGAGTCATGCTAGTTGAGTAGTTTTGAATTTGAGAAATACTTGTGTTAAAGTTTTTGATTCCCGTAGCATGCACGTATGGTGAACCGTTATGTGATGAAGTCGGAGCATGATTTATTTATTGATTGTCTTCCTTATGAGTGGCGGTCGGGGACGAGCGCTGGTCTTTTCCTACCAATCTATCCCCCTAGGAGCATGCCCGTAATACTTTGCTTTGATAACTTGTAGATTTTTGCAATAAGTATATGAGTTCTTTATGACTAATGTTGAGTCCATGGATTATACGCACTTTTCTTCCTTCCACCATTGCTAGCCTCTCTAACACCGCGCACTTTTCGCCGGTATCATACACCCACCATATACCTTCCTCAAAACAGCCACCATACCTACCTATCATGGCATTTCCATAGCCATTCCGAGATATATTGCCATGCAACTTACCACCATTTCGTTTACTATGACACGCTCCATCATTGTCTCCGAGATATATTGCCATGCAACTTACCACCGTTTCGTTTACTATGACACGCTCCATCATTGTCATATTGCTTCGCATGATCATGTAGTTGACATTGTATTTGTGGCAAAGCCACCGTTCATAATTATTTCATACATGTCAGTCTTGATTCATTGCATATCTCGGTACACCGCCGGAGGCATTCAGATAGAGTCATATTTCGTTCTAAGTATTGAGTTGTAATTGTTGAGTTGTAAGTAAATAAAAAGTGTGATGATCATCATTTTTAGAGCATTGTCCCAAGTGAGGAAAGGATGATGGAGACTATGATTCCCCCACAAGTCGGGATGAGACTCCGGACTAAATAATAATAACAAAAAAAGAGGCCAAAAAAAGGAGAGAAAAGGCTTAAATAGAAAAAAATGAGAGAAAAAGAGAGAAGGGACAATGTTACTATCCTTTTACCACACTTGTGCTTCAAAGTAGCACCATGATCTTCATGATAGAGAGTCTTCTATGATATCACTTTCATATACTAGTGGGAAATTTTCATTAGAGAACTTGGCTTGTATATTCCAATGATGGGCTTCCTCAAAATGCCCTAGGTCCTCGTGAGCAAGCGAGTTGGATGCACACCTACTTAGTTCCTTTTGTTGAGCTTTCATATACTTATAGCTCTAAGTGCATCCGTTGCATGGCAATCCCTACTCCCTCACATTGATATCTATTAATGGGAATCTCCATAGCCCGTTGATACGCCTAGTTGATGTGAGACTATCTTCTCCTTTTTTTTGTCTTCTCCACAACCACCATTCTATTCCACATATAGTGCTATGTCCATGGCTCACGCTCATGTATTGCGTGAAGATTGAAAAAGTTTGAGAACATTAGAAGTATGAAACAATTGCTTGGCTTGTCATAGGGGTTGTGCATGATTTAAATACTTTGTGTGGTGAAGATAGAGCATAGCCAGACTATATGATTTTGTAGGGATAACTTTCTTTGGCCATGTTATTTTGAGAAGACATAATTGCTTAGTTAGTATGCTTGAAGTATTATTATTTTTATGTCAATATTAAACTTTTGTCTTGAATGTTTTGGATCTGAATATTCATACCGCAATTAAGAGAATTACATTGAAATTATGCCAAGTAGCATTCCGCATCAAAAATTCTGTTTTTATCATTTACCTAATCGAGGACGAGCAGGAATTAAGCTTGGGGATGCTTGATACGTCTCCAACGTATCTATAATTTTTGATTGTTCCATGCTATATTATATTCTGTTTTGGACATTAATGGGCTTTATTATACACTTTTATATTATTTTTGGGACTAACCTATTAACCGGAGGCCCAGACCAGAATTGCTGTTTTTTTGCCTATTTCAGAGTTTTGCAGAAAAAGAATATCAAACGGAGTCCAAACGGAATGAAACCTTCGGGGATGTGGTTTTCGGAACGAACGTGATCCAGAGGACATGGACCCTACGTCAAGACATCAACCGGGAGGGCACGAGGTAGGGGGGGCGCCCTCCACCCTCATGGGCCCCACGTTGCTCCATCGACGTACTTCCTCGTCCTATATATACCTACGTACCCCCAAACTACCAGATACGGAGCCAAAAACCTAATTCCATCGCTGCAACCTTCTATACCCGTGAGATCCCATCTTGGGGCCTTTTCCGGAGCTCCGCCGGAGGGGGCATCGATCACGGAGGGCTTCTACATCAACACCATAGCCTCTCCGATGATGTGTGAGTAGTTTACCTCAGACCTTCGGGTCCATAGTTATTAGCTAGATGGCTTCTTCTCTCTTTTTGGATCTCAATACAATGTTCTCCCCCTCTCTTGTGGAGATCTATTTGATGTAATCTTCTTTTGCGGTGTCTTTGTGGAGACCGATGAATTGTGGGTTTATGATCAAGTTTATCTATGAACAATATTTGAATCTTCTCTGAATTCTTTTATGTATGATTGGTTATCTTTGCAAGTCTCTTCGAATTATCAGTTTGGTTTGGCCTACTAGATTGATCTTTCTTGCAATGGGAGAAGTGCTTAGCTTTGGGTTCAATCTTGCGGTGTCCTTTCCCAGTGACAGTAGGGGCAGCAAGGCACGTATTGTATTGTTGCCATCGAGGATAACAAGATGGGGTTTATATCATATTACATGAGTTCATCCCTCTACATCATGTCATCTTCCTTAAAGCGTTACTCTGTTCTTATGAACTTAATACTCTAGATGCATGCTGGATAGCGGTCGATGTGTGGAGTAATAGTAGTAGATGCAGGCAAGAGTCGGTCTACTTGTCTCGGACGCGATGCCTATATACATGATCATACCTAGATATTCTCATAACTATGCTCAATTCTATCAATTGCTCAACAGTAATTTGTTCACCCACCGTAATACTTATGCTCTTGAGAGAAGCCACTAGTTAAACCTATGGCCCCCGGGTCTATTTTCCATCATATTAATCTTCCAACACTTAGCTATTTTTATTGCCTTTTACTTTAATTTGCATCTCTATCATAAAAATACCAAAAATATTATCTTATCATATCTATCAGATCTCACTCTCGTAAGTGACCGTGGAGGGATTGACAACCCCTTTATTGCGTTGGTTGTGAGGATTTATTTGTTTGTGTAGGTGCGAGGGACTCGTGCGTGGTCTCCTACTGGATTGATACCTTGGTTCTCAAAAACTGAGGGAAATACTTACGCTACTTCGCTGCATCACCCTTTCCTCTTCAAGGGAAAACCAACGCAATGTTCAAGACGTAGCAATTTGTCACTCTGATTGTCGGAGAGGTATCTCTGGGCCCTCCCAGTAATGCACATCACTATAAACCTTGCAAGCAATGTGACTAATGAGTTAGTTGAGGGATGATGCATTATGGAACGAGTAAAGAGACTTGCCGGTAACGAGATTGAACTAGGTATTGAGATACCGATGATCGAATCTCGGGCAAGTAACATACCAATGACAAAGGGAACAACGTATATTGTTATGCAGTTTGACCGATAAAGATCTTCGTAGAATATGTAGGAACCAATATGAGCATCCAGGTTCCGCTATTGGTTATTGACCAGAGATGAGTCTCGGTCATGTCTACATAGTTCTCAAACCCGTAGGGTCCGCATGCTTAACGTTTGGTGACGGTCGGTATTATGAGTTTATGTGTTTTGATGTACCGAAGATAGTTCGGAGTCCCGGATGTGATCACAGACATGACGAGGAGTCTCGAAATGGTTGAGACATAAAGATTGATATATTGGACGGCTATGTTCGGACACCGGAAGTGTTCCGGGAGGTTTCGGATAAAACCGGAGTGCTGGAGGGTTAACGGAACCCCCCGGGAAGTTATTGGGCCCTTAGTAGGCTTTAGGGGAGAGAGAGGGCAGCAGCCAGGAGGTGGCGCCCCCCGCAAGGGAGTCTGAATTGGACTAGGGGAGGGGGGTGCGGCCCCTCTTTCCCTCTCCCTCCCCCTCTCCTTCCTTCCCTCTCCTAGTAGGACTAGGAAAGGAGGATTCCTACTCCTACCAGGACGAGGATTCCTCCCCCCTTGGCGCGCCCTCTAGGGCCGGCCAGCCTCCTCCTCCCGTCCTTTATATACGGGGGAGGGGGGCACCCCATAGACACATAAGTTGATTGTTTAGCCGTGTGCGGTGCCCCCCTCCACAGATTTCCACCTCGGTCATATCGTTGTAGTGCTTAGGCGAAGCCCTGCGTCGGTAACTTCATCATCACCGTCATCACGCTGTCGTGCTGAAGAAGCTCTCCCTCGACACTCAGCTGGATCTAGAGTTTGTGGGACATCACCGAGCTGAACGTGTGCAGATCGCAGAGGTGCCGTACTTTCGGTACTAGGATCGGTCGGATCGTGAAGACGTACGACTACATCAACCGCGTTGTCATAACGCTTCCGCTTTCGGTCTACGAGGGTATGTGGACAACACTCTCCCCTCTCGTTGCTATGCATCACCAAGATGCATCTTGCGTGTGCGTAGGATTTTTTTGAAATTATTGCGTTCCCCAACACACCAGACCCCTAGGGGCTGGTCTGTCCCCTTCTAGGCCCATTAGGCCCATGTAGTTGCTGGGGGAATGCCCGGAACCCCTTCCGGTGACCCGATATGTACCCGGTACCCCCGGAACACTTCCGGTGTCTAAATACCATCGTCCTATATATCAATCTTTACCTATCGACCATTTCGAGACTCCTCGTCATGTCCGTGATCTCATTCAGGACCCCGAACAACATTCGGTCACCAAATCACATAACTCATATAATACAAAATCGTCATCGAACGTTAAGCGTGCGGACCCTACGGGTTCGAGAACTATGTAGACATGACCGAGAAACCTCTCCGGTCAATAACCAACAACGAAACCTGGATGCTCATATTGGTTCCCACATATTCTACGAAGATCTTTATCGGTCATACCGTAATGACAACATACGTTTTTCCCTTTGTCATCGGTACGTTACTTGCCCGTGATTCGATCGTCGGTATCTTCCTACCTAGTTCAATCTCGTTACCGGCAAGTCTCTTTACTCATTCCGTAATACATCATCCCGCAACTAACTCATTAGTCACATTGCTTGCAAGGCTTATCATGACGTGTATCACCGAGAGGGCCCAGAGATACCTCTCCGATACTCGGAGTGACAAATCCTAATATCGATCTATGCCAACCCAACAAACACCCTCGGAGATACCTGTAGAGCATCTTTACAATCACCCAGTTACGTTGTGACGTTTGATAGCATACAAGGTACTCCTCTGGTATCCGGGAGTTGCATAATCTCATAGTAAAAGGAATATGTATATGACATGAAGAAAGCAATAGCAATAAAACTGAACGATCAATATGCTAAGCTAACGGATGGGTCTTGTCCATCACATCATTCTCCTAATGATGTGATCCCGTTCATCAAATGACAACACATGTCTATGGTTAGGAAACTTAACCATCTTTGATTAACGAGCTAGTCTAGTAGAGGCTTACTAGGGACACTGTGTTTTGTCTATGTATCCACACATGTATCAAGTTTCCGGTTAATACAATTCTAGCATGAATAATAAACATTTATCATGATATAAGGACATATAAATAATAACTTTATTATTGCCTCTAGGGCATATTTCCTTCACTCTCCCACTTGCACTAGAGTCAATAATCTAGATTACATTGTAATGATTCTAACACCCATGGAGTCTTGGTGCTGATCATGTTTTGCTCATGGAAGAGGCTTAGTCAACGGGTCTGCCACATCTAGATCCGTATGTATTTTGCAAATCTCTATGTCTCCTTCCTTGACTTCATCACGGATGGAGTTGAAGCGTCTCTTAATGTGGTTCTTTTGTGAAATCTGGATTCGTTCGCCAAGGCAATTGCTCCTGTATTGTCACAATTTTTTTCATTGGACCCGATGCACTAGGTATTACACCTAGATCGGATATGAACTCCTTCATCCAGACTCCTTCATTCGCTACTTCCGAAGCAGCTATGTACTCCTCTTCACACGTAGATCCCGCCACGACGCTTTGCTTGGAACTGCACCAACTGACAGCTCCACCATTCAATATAAATACGTATCCGGTTTGTGACTTAGAGTCATCCAGATCAGTGTCAAAGCTAGCATCGACGTAACCATTTACGATGAGCTCTTTGTCACTCCATAAACGAGAAACATATCCTTAGTCCGTTTCAGGTACTTCAGGATGTTCTTGACCGCTGTCCAGTGATCCACTCCTGGATTACTTTGGTACCTCCCTGCTAGACTTATAGTAAGGCAGACATCAGGTCTGGTACACAACATTGCATACATGATAGAACCTATGGCTGAGGCATAGGGAATGACTTTCATTTTCTTTCTATCTTCTGCAGTGGTCGGGCATTGAGTCTGACCCAACTTTACACCTTGTAACATAGGCAAGAACCCTTTCTTTGACTGGTCCATTTTGAACTTTTCTCAAAACTTTATCAAGGTATGTGCTTTATGAAAGTCCAATTAAGCGTCTTGATCTATCTCTATAGATCTTGATGCCCAATATATACACATCTTCACCGAGGTCTTTCATTGAAAAACTCTTATTCAAGTATCCTTTTATGCTATCCAGAAATTCTATATCATTTCCAATCAACAATATGTCATCCACATATAATATTAGAAATGCTACAGAGCTCCCACTCACTTTCTTGTAAATACAGCCTTCTCCAAAAGTCTGTATAAAACCATTTGCTTTGATCACCTCATCAAAGCATATATTCCAACTCCGAGATGCTTGCACCAGTCCATAAATGGATCGCTGGAGCTTGCACACTTTGTTAGCACCTTTAGGATCGACAAAACCTTATGTTTGCATCAGATACAACTTTTCTTTAAGAAATCCATTAAGGAATGCAGTTTTGACGTCCATTTGCCAGATTTCATAATCATAAAATGCAACAATTGTTAACATGATTCGGACAGACTTAAGCATCGCTACGAGTGAGAAGGTTTCATCGTAGTCAACTCCTTGAACTTGTCGAAAACCTTTCGCAACAAGTCGAGCTTTGTAGACAGTAACATTACCATCAGCGTCAGTCCTCTTCTTGAAGATCCATTTATTCTCTATGGCTTGCCGATCACCGGGCAAGTCAACCAAAGTCCATACCTTGTTCTCATACATGGCTCCCATCTCCGATTTCATGGCCTCAAGCCATTTTGCGGTATCTGGGCTCATCATCGCTTCCTCATAGTTCGTAGGTTCGTCATGGTCCAGTAACATGACTTCCAGAACAGGATTACTGTACCACTCTGGTGCGGAACGTGCTCTGGTTGACCTACGAGGTTCGGTAGTAACTTGATCTTAAGTTTCATGATCATTATCATTAGCTTCCTCTCTAGTTGGTGTAGGCATCACGGGAACGGTTTTCTGTGATGAGCTACTTTCCAATTCGAGAGAAGGTACAATTACCTCATCAAGTTCTACTTTCCTCCCACTCACTTCTTTCGAGAGAAACTCCTTCTCTAGAAATGATCCATTCTTAGCAACAAAGATCTTGCCTTCGGATCTGTGGTAGAAGGTGTACCCAACAGTTTCTTTTGGGTATCCTATGAAGACGCACTTTTCCGATTTGGGTTCGAGCTTATCAGGCTGAAGCTTTTTCACATAAGCATCGCAACCCCAAACTTTAAGAAACGACAGTTTAGGTTTCTTGCCAAACCACAGTTCATACGGTGTCGTCTAAACGGATTTAGATGGTGCCCTATTTAACGTGAATGCAGCTGTCTCTAATGCATAACCCCCAAACGATAGTGGTAAATCAGTAAGAGACATCATAGATCGTACCATATCTTATTAAGTACGGTTACGACGTTCGGACACACCATTACGCTGTAGTGTTCCAGGTGGCGCGAGTTGTGAAACTATTCCACATTGTTTTAAATGAAGGCCAAAATCGTAACTCAAATATTCACCTCCGCGATCAGATCGTAGAAACTTTATTTTCTTGTTACGATGATTCTCCACTTCACTCTGAAATTCTTTGAACTTTTCAAATGTTTTAGACTTGTGTTTCATCAAGTAGATATACCCATATCTGCTCAAATCATCTGTGAAGGTTAGAAAATAACGATACCCGCGAGCCTCAACACTCATCGGACCGCGTACATCAGTATGTATTATTTCCAATAAGTTAGTGGCTCGCTCCATTGTTCCGGAGAAAGGAGTCTTAGTCATCTTGCCCATGAGGCCTGGTTCGCAAGCATCAAATGATTCATAATCAAGTGATTCCAAAAGTCCATCTGCATGGAGTTTCTTCATGCCCTTTACACCAATATGACCTAAACGGCAGTGCCACAAATATGTTGCACTATCATTATCAACTTTGCATCTTTTGGCATCAATACTATGAATATGTGTATCACCACGATCGAGATTCAACAAAAATAGACCACTCTTCAAGGGTGCATGACCATAAAAGATATTACTCATATAAATAGAACAACCATTATTCTCCGATTTAAATGAATAACCGTCTCGCATTAAACAAGATCCAGATATAATGTTCATGCTCAACGTTGGCACCAAATAACAATTATTCAGGTCTAAAACTAATCCCAAAGGTAGATGTAGAGGTAGCGTGCCGACGACGATCACATCGACCTTGGAACCATTCCCGACGTGCATCGTCACCTCGTCCTTAGCCAATCTTCGTTTAATCTGTAGCCCCTGTTTTGAGTTACAAATATGAGCAACCGAACCGGTATCAAATACCCAGGCACTACTATGAGCATTAGTAAGGTACACATCATTAACATGTATATCAAATATACCTTTGTTCACTTTGCCATCCTTCTTATCCGCCAAATACTTGGGGCAGTTCTGCTTCCAGTGACCAATCCCTTTGTAGTAGAAGCACTTAGTTTGAGGCTTAGGTCCAGACTTGGGCTTCTTCCCGGGAGTGGCAACTTGCTTGCCAATCTTTTTGAAGTTCCCCTTCTTTCATTTGCCTTTTTTTTGAAACTAGTGGTCCTGTTAACCATCAACACTTGATGCTCCTTCTTGATTTCTACCTCCGCAGCTTTGAGCATAGCGAAGAGCTAGGGAATTGTCTTATCCATCCCGTGCATATTATAGTTCATCACAGAGCCTTTGTAGCTTGGTGGCAGTGATTGAAGAACTCTGTCAATAACACTATCATCTGGAAGATTAACTCCCAGCTGAGTCGAGTGGTTATGATACCCAGACATTTTGAGTATGTGTTCACTGACATAACTGTTCTCCTCCATCTTGCAGCTATAGAACTTGTTGGAGACTTCATATCTCTCAACTCGGGCATTTGCTTGAAATATTAACTTTAACTCCGGGAACATCTCATATGGTCCATGGCGTTCAAAACATCTTTGAAGTCCCGATTCTAAGCCGTAAAGCATGGCACACTGAACTATCGAGTAGTCATCAGCACGCGATTGCCAGACGTTCACAACGTCAGCAGTTGCTGGAGGGGATGGTACACCTAGCGGTGCATCAGGGACATAATTTTTCTGTGCAGCAATGAGGATAATCCTCAAGTTACGGACCCAGTCCGTGTAGTTGCTACCATCATCTTTCAACTTAGCTTTCTCTAGGAACGCATTAAAATTCAAGGAAACGGTAACACAGGCCATTCATCTACAACATAGATATGCAAAAAACTATCAGGACTAAGTTCATGATAAATTAAGTTCAATTAATCATATTACTTAAGGACTCCCACTTAGATAGACATCCCTAGAGTCATCTAAATGATTACGTGATCCAAATCAACTAAACCATGTCCGATCATCACGTGAGATGGAGTAGTCTTCAATGGTGAACATCTCTATGTTGATCATATCTACTATATGATTCACGTTCGACCTTTCGGTCTCCAGTGTTATGAGGCCTTGTCTGTACATGCTAGGCTCGTCAAGTTTAACCCGAGTATTTCACATGTGCAAAATTGTCTTGCACCCGTTGTATGTGAACGTAGAGCTTATCACACCCGATCATCACCTGGTGTCTCAGCACGACGAACTCTCGCAACGGTGCATACTCAGGGAGAACACTTATACTTTGAAATTTTAGTAAGGGGTCATCTTATAATGCTACCGCCATACTAAGCAAAATAAGATGCATTCATGCATAAAAGATAAACATCACATGCAATCAAAATATGTGACATGATATGGCCATCATCATCTTGTGCCTTTGATCTCCATCTCCAAAGCACCGTCATGATCTCCATCGTCACCGGCTTGACACCTTGATCTCCATCGTAGCGTCTTGGTCGTCTCGCCAACTATTGCTTCTACAACTATCGCTAACACATAGTGATAAAGTAAAGCAATTACATGGCGTTTGCATTTCATACAATAAAGCGACAACCATAAGGCTCCTGCCAGTTGCCGATAACTTTCACAAAACATGATCATCTCATACAATAATGTATATCACGTCATGTCTTGACCATATCACATCACAACATGCCCCGCAAAAACAAGTTAGACATCCTCTACTTTGTTGTTGCAAGTTTTATGTGGCTGCTACGGGCTTCTAGCAAGCACTGTTCTTACCTATGCATCAAAACCACAACGGTGATTTATCAAGTTTGCCGTTTTAAACTTCAACAAGGACCGGCCGCAGTCAAATTCGATTCAACTAAAGTTGGAGAAACAAACACCCGCCAACCACCTTTATGCAAAACTAGTTGCATGTCTGTCGGTGGAGCCGGTCTCATGAACGTGGTCATGTAAGGTTGGCCCGGGCTGCTTCATCCAACAATACCACCGAATCAAAATAAGACATTGGTGGTAAGCAGTATGACGATCATCGCCCACAACTCTTTGTGTTCTACTCGTGCATATCATCTACACATAGACCTGGCTCTGATGCCACTGTTGGGGAACGTAGCATGCAATTTCAAAAAAATTCCTACGCTCACGCAAGATCTATCTAGGAGATGCATAGCAACGAGAGGGGGAGAGTGTATCTACATACCCTCGTAGACCAAAAGTGGAAACGTTTGACAACGCGGTTGATGTAGTCGAACTTCTTCTCGTTCCGACCGATCAAGCACCGAACGTACGGCACCTCCGAGTTCTGCACACATTTAGCTCGATGACGTCCCTCGAACTCTTGATCCAGCAAAGTGTCAAGGGAGAGTTCTGTCAGCACGACGGCGTGGTGACGGTGATGGTGAAGTGATCCACGTAGGGCTTCGCCTAAGCACTACAGAGATATGACCGAGGGTGTAATCTGTGGAGGGAGGCACCGCACACGGCTAACAGATGTTGTTGTGTGTTCTAGACGCCTCCCCCTCATATATATGGGTGGGATGGAGAGGGGGCAGCCAAGGGGGCGCCCAAGTAGGAGGAATCCTACTTGGGGCCCTAATCCTATTCGCCCCCCTTACCATATTTCCCGGAGGGGGAAGGAAGGAGGAGGGAGGAGAGAAGGACGGGGGAGGCCGAATCCCTCCCCTTCCTTTCTCTCTTCTCCTCTCCCCCCTATTTTCGGGCTACATGGGGTGCACCAGCCCCCTAGGGGCCGGTCTGTCCCCTTCTTGGCCCATTAGGCCCATGTAGTTGCCGGGGGGATGCCCGGAACCCCTTCCGGTGACCCGATATGTACCCGGTACCCCTGGAACACTTCTGGTGTCCGAATACCATCGTCCTATATATCAATATTTACCTCTCAACCATATCGAGACTCCTCGTCATGTCCGTGATCTCATCCGGGACTCCGAACAACATTCGGTCACCAAATCACATAACTCATATAATACAAAATCGTCATCGAACGTTAAGCGTGCGGACCCTACGGGTTCGAGAACTATGTAGACATGACCGAGACACCTCTCCGGTCAATAACCAACATCGGAACCTGGATGCTCATATTGGTTCCCACATATTCTACGAAAATCTTTATCGGTCGTACCGTAATGACAACATACGTTATTCCCTTTGTCATCGGTATCTTACTTGCCCGAGATTCGATCGTCGGTATCTTCATACCTAGTTCAATCTCGTTACCGGCAAGTCTCTTTACTCGTTCCGTAATACATCATCCTGCAACTAACTCATTAGTCACATTGCTTGCAAGGCTTATCATGATGTGTATCACCGAGAGGGCCCAGAGACACCTCTCCGATATTCGGAGTGACAAATCCTAATCTCGATCTATGCCAACCCAACAAACACCTTCGGAGATACCTGTAGAGCATCTTTATAATCACCTAGTTACGTTGTGACGTTTGATAGCACACAAGGTATTCCTCCGGTATCCGGGAGTTGCATAATCTCATAGTCAAAGGAATATGTATATGACATGAAGAAAGCAATAGCAATAAAACTGAACGATCAATATGCTAAGCTAACGGATGGGTCTTGTCCATCACATCATTCTCCTAATGATGTGATCCTGTTCATCAAATGACAACACATGTCTATGGTTAGGAAACTTAATCATCTTTGATTAACGAGCTAGTCTAGTAGAAGCTTACTAGGGACACTGTGTTTTGTCTATGTATCCACACATGTATCAAGTTTCCGGTTAATACAATTCTAGCATGAATAATAAACATTTATCATGATATAAGGAAATATAAATAACAACTTTATTTTTGCCTCTAGGTCATATTTCCTTCAACAACCACCCAACTTACAGGATCTGTCGCATCCAGATTATGTGTGCGGGTTGCATAAATCTTTATATGGCCCGAGACAGTCCCCTCATGCATGGTTCGCTCGACTCAGTGAACGTCTTCAACAACTGGGTTTCCATCCTTCAGCAGCAAACGCATCTCTGTTCATTTTTGCGCAAGGTGGTGTCACCATATACATGGTGGTTTATGTTGATGATATAGTCATTGTGAGTTCTTCATCGCCGGCCATGACACGACTTCTTCAGCAGCTCTCTGCCACATTTCATGTGAAAGATCTTGGCTCTCTTAATTACTTTCTCAATATTGAGGTGCTTCGCAATTCCGAGGGAATCATTCTTACTCAGAAGAAGTATGCACTTGATCTTCTACAGCATACAAACATGGCGAATTGCAAACCAGTCTCAACACCGATGTGCACTTATGAGAAGCTTACTTGGGAATCTGGTCATGGACTGTCCGAAGATGAAGCTTTTCGCTACAGAAGCACAATTGGTGCCCTCCAATACTTGACCTTAACAAGGCCCGACCTCTCTTACGCCGTCAACAAGGTGTGTGTCCTGTCCCACCGATATTCATTGGGAAGCAGTGAAGAGAATTCTTCGGTTTGTGAAAGGGACGGTGTCAACTGGCATAAATATTCGGCGCTCGCCTTCAACTCTCTTGAGTGTGTTCATGGATGCGGATTGGACTGGCTGTGGCGATGATAGGTGTTCTACTGACGGGTTTGCAATTTTCTTCGGTCCGAATATTATTTCATGAAGTGCGCGCAAGCATCCGACCGTGTCGAGATCATCGACAGAACCAGAGTACAAAGCTTTAGCAAATGGTACGGCCGAAGCAACTTGGATACAGTCATTGCTAAAGGAACTACGTGTTCCTCACCCTCGTGCGCCTGTCTTGTGGTGTGACAACCTCGGCACAACATATCTCACGGCGAATGGGAATGTAAAACAAAGAGGTAGATGATGTGCGAGTTTTCTTGTAGAAAGCGTGCAAGTGGTAGCCAGATCGTGCCTGGCAAACGAACGGCACTTCTCTCCCGTAGGCCGTAGCTTGGCACTACTAGGTACGTAGGTCGCACGTCCCCCGGCCACGCCACCGATAAAAACGCCGGCTTGGCCGAGCGTCATGGCGGACGACATATCTGCACTTCCACTTGGCCTCGGCAAATGAGGCTCGCCCGACGTGATGCCATCAAATCGCTAGTGCTGCTTTGAAAACACTGGCTCGTTTGTTTCTGAACCGTACAGCCACAAACCGCAAACCGGAGAACAGATCACAAGTTCAGATCTGTAACAGCGACGTGTTCCTGGCTTCAGGAACAGGCCTGTCTCCTCCAATTTTCGTCGTCGACTAGTTTTGTCTGAAACGTTAGAGCAGAATTTTCTACGGTCTTTCCGAAAACTTCTCCAGTGAACACGAAATTTCGCACAAAAACTATAGGTACATCACTGAATTTCCCTCCTCCGCGTGTGACATTAGAGAAGGAAGTGGTATGTTTCTAGAAAAAATAGGACCTCTACTATAAGCAAGGCTGTAACTGCATGAAGGCATGAGAATGAGCACACAAAACAACGGGTGGTCGGCACACGGCTCGTCCTGCATTTCGTTGCAATTGCATTGCAGGAGGCCGAACTGAGCTAAGCACGACTGTTCCATACCATATTTACAGTATCTCCACTTACATAAAATCACCGTTCCCAAAATGGACCTCACAATTTTTGCATAATAACTTACCAAAATTTTGGCTACCAAGAAAAACTATCTCCACCGTACTGTACTACAAGTACGGATCAGAAGTTGAGAACACCATGTCAGACGCTACACTGCTTCAGCCCCTTGGGTGTTTGGTGGCCCCCTTTCAGCCGTACCTGCATTCACAAATGAAAATGCCTCTTATTTCAGATGCTGGTTCAGTAAGAAAATAAAAGCTCTCTGCTTTTCAGAAGCGTCCGGTTCATTTTTATAGATGACTTGTTAGAATAGAAGTACTCCTTTGGGCTAAACATATCGGCAGCTACGCGCTAATGACTTGGCGAGGGAATCGTATTTGGTTCCTCGACCCTCTCTTTTCTCACCGAAAGCACAGACGACGACCCCACCCTAATGCCTGGATTGTTCTCAGGAATCACGCCGTCGGCTCGGCGGGACAGCAGTATTATCTTTCGTCACGCAAACGTGGATTTTTCAGCAATGGATGACGGTGCAATTTACGGAGAAGCAAAGACGAGGGGGCGAGGGTACTCACGGCCTCCACGTCGATCCGGTAGACGAGCAAGCGGCGGCGCTCGCGGCAGCTGGTCCGGTACGCGACGGCGATATGCGCGGCCGCGAGCGACAGGGAGAGCAGGAGCATGGGCTCCGGCCCGGCCGCGCCCTTCCCCTGTGGCGTGGCCCCGCGCGGCAGCACGGCGGCGGCCTTGGCCAGCACGTACGACACGGACGCCGCGGCGCTCGCCGCCACCACCCACAGGTACGCGCCTCCTCCTCCCCCGCACACCGTGTACGCGCCTGTCGTCGCCGTCACAAGAAAAACTCAACTGGTCAGCTCAGCCGTGGCCAAGAGGGAAACCGAAGTTCCAATGCCAAGAAGAACACAATCTGGGTACTCTACTCACAGAGGATGAGCAGGGCGCGCGCGGCGGAGACGGCGGGCAGGTCGACGAGGGAGGACCGGAACTCGAACGCGCGCGCCTGGTCGAGCACGGCCGGGAGGAAGGACCGGTGCGGGAGGTCGGCGCCGGCGTGGAGGTGCGCGGAGAGGAGCATGGGCGGGAGGGCGAGGTCGAGAAGCACGACGAGCAGGGGCGGCGCGCAGACGAGCAGCAGCGAGGCGAGCATGGCGACGAGGAAGAAGGCCGTCTTGGCCCACCGCCACGGCCGCGCCCACGCGGGCTCCCCGGCGCCGTGCTTCTGCGCCAGCGCCAGCGCCAGCGGCAGCTTCTTCTCCATGCCCCCCGCGCCGTCGGAGCCTGCGCGCGAGGACAGACAGCAGTCCGTCGTGGGCAGTGCGTCGGGTTGCGGTGGATGGAGCTGCGGTGTGGTGTGGTGGTGGTCGCCTGATCGGGCAGTGGGGTTGGTTGGCCGGATTGTTTTAAGGTCGGGGCGGCAGGGCGAGGAAGTGGATAGATGGAGGCAGCTGCGAGCGAGCGTGGAGCCGGCGAGATGGTTTAGTTTGCTTCGCCGCGTGGAGTCCGACGGTTGATGGGGACGTGGCGTGGTGACTTGCGAGTTGAGTGTGACCCACCCTGACGGACGGACGCGGCAGCAACCGCCTTGCTCACGCCGGGTTCCGCGAGGGTGAAACTGCCCGCGGAGGCCACGATTCCCACCGTGTCACGATGGATGCATGTGAACCGGAACCTGCTCCTACTTGTCTTGAACTCGACAACGGTCGTGGGTCTTGGGAAACCTGACTCGTGACAGCTGAGGAAAAATGTTCTGCCCCGTCAAAACGGGTAGACAGCATTGTGTAGGTGAAGACCCAAGGTATCTCTACGACCCTTTCTTGTTTGTCTCAATTTGGAACCCACGTGTACAGTTTTTATCTTCTTCGGGCATTATATTTTACAAAGAATTGCCAAGTGATTAAAGCAGGCCGGTGCAATGGCGCTGAAACACATGGCGTCCATGCGTCACGTACGTTACGTGCGGCACCGCGAGAGGCAGAGCCAAGCAACAAGATCCAGAGGCCGGGACACGTCTGTTACCATACGTAGGCGAACAAAGATGCCAATCGGCAGTCTCACACGCGCCGCCCAGCCACCGAGCTCAAGCTTAAACTGGCACGGCGGGCGCCGTCCAGGTCCAGTCACGATCCGCCCCCCTGCCCAGCTAGCTCTCCGATCTGCCGGTATCTGTCGTATCCGATGATCTGATGCCAACCGTTAGTCGTGAGGTTTCTTAATCCGGCTCTTCTAGTGCGTGACGGCTCGGGCCTTGGAGTTGGAGCGGGGTCGCGTTTGGGCGTTGGCCATCTGGCTGCTGATTAACAAAAGAAAAACTGATGGAACTGGCGATGCGTCTTGTGCATTGTGGGCGTCCTTTGTGTACTTAACAATTCCTGCTATAGGCGAGATGATGGGGTTGCCCGAATGAAGCTCGCTAGGTGGATAGAGCTGGCGCGCGTACGGACGACAAGATGACGTTTTCGTGGGTTTCTTGTCTCGTTATTAAGGACCAGGTCAGATAATTAAGCTTCGGTATCATAGAGCCAAAACTGTTTCTAGTGGACCAGCTCAGGGTTGGGAGGCACACCGTGGGATTTACACTATGATGATTATGATGAAACAAGACTCAAGACGTACGGAAGCAGAATTAGAGCAGACCATGTGCAGCAGACTGGCCAACGGAACCGCAAGCAACTCAAAAACCAAAGGCATGTGAACAGAGAAGCTTTTTTTTTTGAAAGATCCAGGGTTGCTGGCTTTTCATTGGCTTAGCAGAAGAGGGAGCTTACAAAAAGAGGGTGATCAAGTGATCAGGGTCTGAGCGCGCGGTAGGGGAGGGCAGAGAGCCCGCCCGCCACCTCTACAGAAAAACCCAGACCGCAAAAAGGAAAATATACAGGCGTGGGTCTACTCCTCACGTAATCTCCCCGAAAGGGGCCTCTATGCCGCTGGCTCCGGCGAGCCGCCATTGCTCAATGTCTCTCCGGCAGGCCACTAGAATGTCACGCCAGCTCGGTGGTTTACCTTTGAATGTGCAGCTGTTACGCTCCTGCCAGATGTGCTAGGCCTTATCTTCTTGTGAGGCTTGCACATCTTCAGTTCCAAGGTGTTAATTTCTTCAGTTAACGGACGGCCCAGATCGTCCAAGGACTCAAGATCCGATGGCTCGTGAGGCTCGCCATCGTCCACCCGTTACTGTTCCGTTTCTCTTGTCGTAACTGTTTACTGTCATTGTCGTTGAGCTATATAAGCCAACTCTCCCCCGTCTGTGTGGGCATGCTTATCTTGATGAATTCTTATCAACAACACTTTACAACAATACAACATATTCCTGTTTGATACCCATACTCCTACGATTGTGCGACAAACCCTAATCCCTCATCCCGATTCGATCACGATCCTCTCATGGGGCATGACAATTGGTATCATGAACCAGTCTGATCCTCGGCGGCGCGCGGAGCGGCATGGAAATTTTGTTCCCCGTCCTTCCCTCCCTTGTTCCTGGCGGCGGGTTACGGCGTGCGGTGTCGGGGTTGGAGTACGGCGGTGGTAGACCTGTTCGGCGACAGCTCAGAGCCGGGACTGGTTGTAGGCACACATCGTTCCTACGGTGAAATTCCAGGTTCTACTGAGTGGTGTTGCAGGGAGGCGGATCTCGTCGGCGGCGGCAGGAGTCCCAAATCCGATCGGGTTTCCAGTTTTCTGGTTGTAAAATTCCTCTCAGCCACATGGGATCTCGATGGGGCATTCGAAGTCAAGCATGGATGAAGGTGACATCGCCGAAGTACTGGCGCTCAAGGGCGAGGCAGTTTAGAATCGTGAAGATACAACAAAGATGCAGGGTGAGCTCGATGATTTGCGCAAGGATGTTCACGCAATACATCTCAAACAAGACGCTGTCAGAATCAGAGCTCCGCAGACCCAAGAAGGTTCGAACTCTGGGGCGTGTGCGGAGACCTCAACCTCTCAAGTCTCAAGTCACCCTACAGCCTAGCCTCGTCGAGTTCGCGCGAGCGGGGAAGAAGATGAACGCAGCAGTTTACCCAGGTTCGGGCCACCTTGCGGTGTAAAACCCTGCTCCTGCTTTGTGGTGGATTGGCCTCACGAGGAGGCTGAGGGTGAACAAGTACAGTGGATGAACTGCCTCGCGAGGGCTTTGGTGGTGAGGGTGGAAAGGATCTGATCCGGTCCCTCTCTACGGTGGTGGCTAACCTATATTTATAGTGGCCTCGGTCCTCTTCCCTCAAAACTTAGGTGGGAAGGGATCCCACAGTGGCCAATTTGAAATGGGACAAGAAGTACATCTAATCCTGACGGAAGGTGCTCTTCGCCTGCAAAGCTTCTGGTCGTGACGTAGCGGTGGGCTCGGTGATGACATCCGCCCTGCCGAGCTCGTGGCCTTGGTCTTGTTGCACTTGAATGGAAAGCTTTGTGGGACTCCTCGGGAACCTGCGTCCGTCCTTGCTCCCTTAGCACCGGAAGGGAAACTGTCTTCTTTGCGCCCGCTGGCGCCCGCCTGGCCTTGGTCGTCATGGCTCACGTCATCGTAGCCTCGTGAGGCTGGGTACCTGCATAGAAATATCTGCTCCTCGGGAGGCAACCTGGGTAGGCTGCCACCCTGGAGGCCTTGGCGTCGTTGTCCTCGTGAGGCCGTGAGACCTCGCGAGGGTCTTGTCTTGGAGGCCTTGCCGCTAGGCCGTACCAGGCCGTCTAGGGAGCCACGCTGTGGGCTGCAGGCAGGCAGATCTGGGTACCCCCGATCCCAGACGCCGATAGTAGCCCCCGGGTCCAAGGCGCGCTCGGGCTGGCTTCGAGGCGAAGCCAAAGAGGAAAGGCAGAAGCACTGCGGGGCCCAATCACCTGCGGGCCAGGCTTGACGCATGATGTTCGACGGGGCGTGGGCGCCTCCACTTCCCCACGTCACCTCGGCAACCGCCCAGGCTGACAAGGGACTGGCGCATGCTTGCGCGGACGCGAAGGGACGCAGGTCGGCCTCTGACCGCCTATAAGAGTGTGGCACCCAAATTTTTTTTATTTGGCTTTATCAAAATATTTATTTGATTTGAGGGAGGTTATTTAAAATTTTCTTCTAAAGGACCCTTCTTCTCAAAAACTTGCCATTTATGACAAATATTTTGTTTGGTTTCACCCAAGACTTGATCTTTGATCTTGGAAGTTTTTCCATCTTATGCTGACTCAACACAAATGTTTTTCATTTGGAAAAAGTATTTGAAAATCTTTTCTTTTTAAATAGCCCTATGGCATTTGGAGTGATTCTTCCCCTTTCAAAAATCTCCTCTTGCCATGACCTAAGTGGAAATCCCCTCCCAAAGGCCATCTCCCATCTTGGTGTCAAGATAAACTTCAAATCCAGCAAGTTGAACTCCCCCATGACTTTATTTCCATTTATTTCTATCAAAATCTTTTTCTGCCCTCTACTTTGGCTGTTGGAGAATTACAAAGGAACTACCATTTCTCCTTTGAGTTTTGCCTCCAAACAAATTTCCCTGGCTAGTCCTTAGAGCCCTCAACCAAGATCCATGATGATCCACTGGTCTCCAGTTCAAATATTTCAAATTGTGCTTGCTGTAAGTTTGGACCATATTTGGCAAATTTGATGAAATTCATTTGTTTTCTCCTCCTAAAAATCTGAGTAAATTCGGGCAGCCTCTGGGTGCATCAAGAGGTCATCTCACCAAGTCCCAGCTCCAGAATTTTTTTCCTCATGCCAAATCATTTCGTCGAACACCTGAAGGACACTGTTACTGTCAAGTTCAGAGAGTTCAGAGATACAGTTTCAGTGAGCCGCTGTCGTTTTCTTCAGAACCTCTACTCGATCTCGCCAGTAGCCGCGGTGGCGCCTTGCGCCCTGTGCCTCCTTCTTATCCCTGCGCCGCACGATCGCCTGGAAGCTTGCGGGCGTCGGCGACGAGCTGGTGGAGGTGCGCCTCCCCGTGAGCGACGGCAGCAGCGCCCTTTGCGGCTGCCAGAGAGGCGCAGCGTTGGACGGCGCCGTCCACTCACCCGTGCACGCTGCAGGTCCGTCGTCGTGAACTGGTAGGCGCGGAGCGCGCTCCCTGCCGCCGCCGTGCCCGTACGGCCGTTCCGTCGGGGGCCAGTGCATTACGCAAGCCCGACCGAGGTTTGAGCAGAGAAACGGCGCCAGTGACCCTCCACGATGTTGCCTAGCCACCTAAACCCCCTACCCAACCTCTGCCTCGCCGTAATTTCTCGCCGGCGTTAGCCCGTTCACGGCCACCCCCTCGGATCGCCTATAAAAGGAGGTCCCGAGCTCAAACTCGAACCCACACCATCTCTACACACCACCAGTACCACGCCAAACCACCGGGCAGCCCCCGAGGGACTCTTCTTCCCCAACTCCGGCCGCCCCGACCCGCTTCGGGATCCGGCTCGATTCACTCCCGTGCGTACACCCCTACCTCTCAGCTCATGCCAGTAGTCTCCCAATGCATCCACCTCTCTGACCCGCGCATCAATTTGGAGTTTGCAGCACCCACCGGAGCATTCCACCATCGCCAGAACCACCGTCCGCCGGAGATAGTGTCGCCGTCGACGTGGTGCTCTCCGACGGTCAAGTCCACCACCCACCGACGCGGAAGAACACCCTGAACCCGTAGGTACCCTCCGATCACCCTACCTCGCCGTGGATCGACACCGGCGACCACCGCAGCCTTCAGGCGCCGGCGAGCTCGGTTGGATTTTGAACCTGACGGGTGGGACCCCCCCGTCAGCCTCTCTCTCCTTTCCCTTCGAACCATTTTCTGAAGGCGCCTTCGGGCAAAGTGTGTTTTCTCTCTGGGCTAACGTATTTCTTACCGAAGCGTTTTCTACTTTTTCAAACAAGTCCCTGGATCTTTTCTGTTTCATCACAGATTAGTCCTTGGACAAAAACCCTTATATCTTTTTAACAGAAGATGCTTTTTGATTGATTTTTTTGTCAGTCTTATATTTTTGTCTAGTTTTTTATAGTATTTATTTGGAAATTTTTTGGAACAATTTTTATACACGCAACGGTTTTCACGTTAGTATACGGTTTCGTTATACCGTAGGTTCCGGAGGAGGTGACAGAGCCGCGAACTTCGCCGAGCTAGACTCCGACTTCTCCGAACCAGGCAAGCATGTTCGAACCTTTGATATGATGGGTGTTTTGCATGTTTGCTTGATTAGTTTGTGCATGCAATATGGGCATCGGTAAGTGTTTCGTTGCGAGCAAGGCAACTAACCGTGTGCTTCGAAGTTTACTGTGATCTCTTGATGAGAGATGACCTGATCATGTGGTGACATGAGAGGTAGTAAGATGGTATTGTTGTAGCATGCCAGTCTTATGTCAACCATTAAATTCCGACGTTAACGTGGACCGAGCCACGTTACCGTTCGTCCCCTTTTCGTACTGCCACATGTTTTCTGTAAAGAATACGGTTTAGTAAGTTGGTAACCTCTTTCCTTGTACACACCAAATAGAGGGGCCGGGATGAGAGTTCCATGGCCCTGGATTAAAGCCAGTCATCCGGTCAGGGGGCATGGGTGTTTCCGGTTGGGACCGAGAGGGGAGCACCCCTTAGAGCGCGCGGTATAAATTTGATCCCATGCTACGCGAGGTTGTAGCCTCCCCGTCTCAAGGTTTTTCTTGAACGTTGCTTGGGGTGATTCCTAACAACGGAATGTTGAATGGGTGTGTACTGGTTAGATGTGTTTCTCCTAAAATACCGTAAACGGAACTAGTCCCTTGTGACTACTGAAATCCGTTGGCTGTGGTTAAGAGTACAAGCTCTGCAGAGTCAAATCCTTCCGAGTCATCGCGTCCATGGTCAAGGACCGTGGCCAACATATCCATATTCATGTCAGTCCCCGTGTCAGTCTCCGTGGAAATCCCCGGTGAACAAACTTGAGTGGTAAACCCGGTTGAGTGTTATTCCTGTGGATGGACTAACCAGTTTATTATTTCGTACCTGAGTATATCCTTGAGGTGATTTAAATTCATGAGTTACTGGTATATCAAGTTATGTGATATAAGCCCTTTATGTGATGTCGCTCAGACGTCACACTGTGGCACTCTTGTTATTTACTTTTGATATAAGCCCTTTTTGTGATGTCGCTCAGACGTCCGACTGTGGCACTCTTGTTAATTACTTTTTATATGAGCCCTTTATGTGATGTCGCTCAGACATCCGACTGTGGCACTCTTGTTAATTACTTTTGATATAAGCCCTTTATGTGATGTCGCTCAGACGTCCGACTGTGGCATTCTTGTTATTTACTTTCGATATAACCCCTTTACGTGATGTCGCTCAGACGTCCGACTGTGGCACGCACTGTCGTTTATATTCCATTATAAGCCCTTTATGTGGTGTCGCCCCGACGCCCGACTGTGGCATTGTTAATTTATTCGTACCCTTTCGAGGAGTCATTCCAGACACTCGATTTGCTCTTCAGTATTACATTGGGATTTCGGGAGGACTACCGCCCGACTTCCTTTTTATTTCCCATGCATTGCTATTTTATTATCTGAGTGCGTATTATTAATCTGCTCATGTGCATCATGTTTACATTTGTTATATCTTATGTCCAAACTGTCTTGCGAGTACTTTCATAGTACTCACCTGGCTTGTTGATTTGGCCAGATGTTGACGAAGGCGATCTCATGGATGATGAGTTTGATAGCGAGTCCGACGCCTAGAGGAGTCCCAGTCAGTCCCGTGCGATCCTGGATTTGGTCACTTGTATTATATACGCTTCCGCTACCCACTATAATAATTCTCGAGCTTCACCCCGACGCTCGATGTGCTGTAAGATTTAGGAGTCCTGTCACCCACTTCGCTGTGACATATCCACCACCACCTTTTTTTGCGAGTCAGTAGTTATGCCACCATATCCGCCTTTATGTATAATATCGGCGTGCTTGTAATAAATTGTTGAGCAGCCTCCGCTCAACCTTGTAATATATTTAGTACTCCTGGATATTTCTGTAATCAAGGAATTGTCTACCAGTAAGAAAGATTTTTCTCTACTGGTCCATTAAAGGGATCGGTTTCTCAATAAATATTTTTATTGGAAAACCGGTCGTGACAGACTTGGTATCAGAGCCAGGCTGACTGTAGGAAGCCACTAGGTACGATCGCTAATCGGTTATTAGCGTTTTTAGTGCTTTTTCAGCAATTTGCAAGGTGTAGCTATTTTCTGTTGGTCATCATAAATTTATGATTTGACTATTCAGAATTTTTGCCTACTTTTGCAGATGGCTGGCAACGACTGCGAGTCACGAGTGTTCACCAATGTGCCTGAGGGGTTTGTCAAACTTCTCGTCTCCATCACCAAGCTCTCGATCGGGCCGTCGACTCGTCCAGAGTTCACACTTTACCAGCACAAGCTCAGCGACGACGTGTCTATGCACCAGGCCGTGATGCAATTCAAGGGAGGGCGTTCTGCGTCTCGCCACTTCCGTTTTGTGGGAAGGGCCATGCCTACGGAGAGGCATGCCATGCAGATGGCCGCCCGCGAGGCAATAGCTCGTCTTCGGGATGTTCTTCCTGCGATGAAGACTCGTTGCTACCGCTACCTCCCATGCCATGTGCCATATACTTGTCACTATGCATTCGTGCATTCGCCTGCCATAGGGGAGAGCGAGATGAAGCTATCGAGATGCTTGTTGAGTATCTCAAAGCTCTGGAGGCAGCTTTCGACAACCTTGTGGACGATCTTGTGGCTGCCCGTATGGACTTAGTTCAGGGCTGTTCTGCCAACAGGAGGGAGCTTCTCCACATGGCACCGCCACTGACTTTCGTCTCGTCCTCAGCATCCTATTCACCTGCCATTTTGGCCACCGCTCGCCGTCTGCCTACCACTGAGGAGTTCGACCAAGTCATTGCTCCTACTCCAGTCAGGGCTGCATCGCCTGTCGCACCCGCACCTACTCCTCAGCGCAGTGCTACGCGCCTGGAGCCTATTAGGGAGGAGGTGGAGGTTGAGTCCCCTGCACCACTGGGTCTTACCCTCGGCAGGCAGAAGGACATCTTCACCATCTCCGACTGAGTGCGCCTAGTAGCCGCGCGATGTGCCTGCATGTATGATGTGTTTTATATGTACATAGGTTTGTAGTAGTTGTGTGCGCATCATGTAGGATCCCGGAGGAGTGCACTAGCCTAATAACATGTCAGGAATGTGTACGCACATCCTGAGTGATGTATTGTTTATTTGCGAATCGCGTGTAAGATATGTACTGAGCAGTCCTTCTCCTTGCGCAATCGAGTATGTTTCTTGAAAAATCTTGAGGTCTTTTAAAATTTTCGCCTTTGCAAAGTTTTCCTTGTGCCACACAGTTCTTCTCATGAGTTTTGCAAAATAATACCCCAGAGTGGAAAATGTCTCGTCCCTGGACTCGTTCCATGCCAAACCCACCGGAAGAAGTTTATGGGACCCAGACAAGCAACAACTTCACACAGGGGCAGTCTAGTCAGCAGGGCAGCGAGGCAACATTATCTCAAGTATGCCGCCTTTTCGAACAAAGCCAGCAGCAGCACCAAGAAATGATGAATCACGTTATCAATATGGGAAATCACCGTGAGCCTTACCAACCGCATTCCAAGTTGTCTGAACTACAGAAGACACGTCCTCCAACGTTCGCTCACACTGATAGGCCGCTTGAGGCCGATGATTGGCTTCGAGACATCGAAAGAAAGTTGATTATTGCACAATGTTCAGATCGCGGGAAGGTGCTTTATGCACCTCACTACCTCACTGGGGCAGCTGCAGCATGGTGGGAGAATTTTCTACACATGCACCCCAATGAACATAACATCACCTGGGAAGAGTTTAAGGAAGGTTTTCGTGGGGCACACATCCCCAGGAGCATTATAAAGATCAAGAAGAGGGAGTTTGATGACCTCAAGCAGAGAGGCATGACCGTGACTGAATACAACAGTCAGTTTACTCAACTATCTCGTTATGCCCACGATGAACATATGACTGAGAATAGGAAGATGGAAAAATTTCTGGACGGCCTGGCGCCAGCACTAAAATGCCAACTGGTCGTACATACTTTCCCAGATTTCAAAACACTGGTTGACAAGGCCATTACGTTGGAGAATGAGCACCGCAGTCTGGAGGATATTCGCAAGCGAAAAAGGGACAAGACGACTCTTGCTCGCAACAACCGGAGCAAGACTGATGTTCAGAGGAATGAAGCCAGAAAACCCACGACTACTACTCTAAGGCCAACCAGACAGTTTCATTCAAGGGACAAGGACTTTACGTACCGCCCATGTGTCACTTGCTATGCTTGTGGAGAGGAAGGGCACTATGCCAAGCAGTGCCCAAAGCCGAGGAACTCGGCCCCCAAGCCGAACAATGGTGGAAATAATCCAGCCCCCAGGCGTAACAATTTCAACCCCAGCAACAATCACAAGAAAGGTCACCTGAACCATATGACTAGGGAGGAAGCACAGAATGCCCCAGACATCATACTCGGTACGTTCCCTGTCAACGCAATACCTGCCACAGTTTTGTTTGATTCTGGAGCTTCTCACTCGTTCATTTCGAAGAGTTTTGTTTTGCAACATGGTTTTCCGATACTTCCTTTGGAAAAATCCATGATCATCAAGTCCCTCGGAAATAAGCAGATCACTCAGAGTTACTGCCAAGGAGTGATTATTGAGTTCGAAGGACTAAAGTTTCAGGCTAATCTCATCGTGTTGGAAAATAAACGACTGGATGTTATCCTAGGAATGGACTAGTTAACCACCAACAAGGGATTTATCGATTGTTTCAATCGGACTGTGATTCTCACTCATCATCACGGCAAGACAATAAAAGTTGCAGCTCAAGAAAGACCACGGTCACAACAACCAAAGTTGAACAAGGTAGACATTGCAGAATTGAGAAAAGTTCCAGTGGTGTGTGAATTTCCCGACGTATTTCCCGAAGAACTACCAGGCATGCCACCGGACCGAGAGATAGAATTCAGCATTGAACTAGCACCTGGCACCACCCCCATCTACAAGAAACCCTACAGAATGGCACCCTCCAAGTTGGTAGAGTTAAAGAAGCAAATAAAGGAATTACTGGACAAAGGATTTATACGAGCCAGCTCCTCACCTTGGGGTTCACCAGTATTATTTGCCAAGAAAAAGGATGGGACACTGAGATTGTGTATAGACTATCGAGCTCTCAATATGGTCACCATCAAAAACAAATATCCGATGCCACGGATAAATGATCTATTTGACCAGCTCGCACAAGCCAAGGTGTTCTCAAAAATTGATTTAAGATCGGGATATCATCAGTTAAAGGTACGAATAGAAGATATCCCCAAGACAGCATTCACCTCCAGATACGGATTATATGAGTTCACAGTAATGCCATTTGGACTGACGAACGCCCCCGCATATTTCGTCCACCTCATGAACAAAGTGTTTATGAAATTTATGGACAAATTTGTTGTGGTGTTCATTGATGATATTCTGGTATACTCAAGGACACCAGAAGAACATGCTGAACATCTCAAAATTGTATTGGGAGAATTAAGGAAACATAAATTTTACGCCAAATTTAGCAAATGTGAATTTTGGCTAAGGCAAGTTGGTTTTCTAGGCCATATATTGACCCAAGAAGGCGTGGCCGTAGACCCAGAAAAAGTCAAAGGCATACTTGACTGGAAACCACCAGCCAACGTAACAGATGTACGGAGTTTCCTAGGAATGGCTGGGTATTACCGAAGGTTTATTGAAGGATTATCCACCGTGGCAAAACCAATGACACAGTTGCTCAAGAAGGACAAGAAATTTGTATGGACTGAAGCGTGCGAGAGAAGCTTCCAAGAACTCAAAAGGAAGTTAACAACAGCACCGGTTTTGGTTGTGCCGGACATACACAAAAGTTTGGAAGTATACTGTGACGCATCCCGGAAGGGCCTCGGATGCGTATTGATGCAGGACGGCAAAGTTGTCGCATATGCTTCCAGGCAACTACGGAAGCATGAAGAAAATTATCCTACCCATGACTTGGAGCTAGCAGCAGTCATCCATGCACTCAAAGAGTGGAGGCACTTTTTGCTGGGAAATCGTTGTGAAATATATACGGATCATAAGAGCCTTAAATATATTTTCACTCAACCAGAACTCAACTTGCGACAACAACGCTGGTTGGAATTGGTCAAGGACTATGATGTCAGCATTCACTACCATCCAGGGAAAGCAAATGTAGTGGCAGATGCTCTTAGTCGGAACCCCAGCTCGGGCAACGACAGTCTACAGAACTTGAGGCCTGAAATTCAGCAGGGGTTCGCCAAACTCAACATGGTGATAGTCGCTGAGGGCAGCGTATCAAATCTGGAGATACAGCCCACCCTAATGGAACAGATTAAGAAAGCTCAGCATGGACATCCCAGCATCGAAGGTATAAAGAGAAAAATGAGCCTTGGCAAGGCTTCAGAGTTTGTCGTAGACGAGGAGGGAGTATTATGGTGCGGGGACAGACTTTGCGTACCAAACATTGAGGAACTCAAACAGCAAATCCTAACCGAAGGCCACACCGCCTCATATTCAATCCACCCTGGAGGAACCAAAATGTACAAAGACATTCAGGAAAGATTTTGGTGGCACGGTATGAAAAGGGATATAGCCACATTCATTGCTTGTTGTGATTCGTGTCAGCGCATTAAAGCTGAGCACCAAAAACCCGCAGGGCTGCTACAGCCAAACAGGATACCTGAGTGGAAATGGGACGAAATTGGAATGGACTTCATCGTCGGACTACCTCGGTCACAACGCGGAAATGATGCCATATGGGTCATCACAGATAGGCTAACCAAGGTAGCACATTTCATTCCCGTGAAGACGACCTACTCCACTCAGAGGCTTGCTAAGCTTTATCTCTCCCGTATAGTTTGTCTGCATGGAGTCCCAAAGACCATAATATCCGACCGGGGCACTCAATTTGTCTCTAAATTTTGGGATCATCTGCAACAAGCTCTGGGGACGCAACTAGCATTCAGTACAGCGTACCACCCCCAGACTGATGGACAAACTGAACGCGTGAACCAAATCCTAGAAGACATGCTGAGAGCCTGTGTTCTCACCTATGGAACCAGTTGGGAGGAAAGCTTGCCATATGCCGAATTCGCGTACAACAACAGTTACCAGGCCAGCCTACAAATGGCACCTTTTGAAGCATTGTACGGACGGAGATGTCGTACCCCATTAAATTGGTCAGAAACAGGTGACAGTCATATCTTTGGCCCAGACATGCTCAAGGAAGCCGAGGAGAAAGTTAAACAGATCAGGGACAGACTCAAGACAGCTCAAAGCCGACAAAAGAGCTATTACGATCAAAAACATTGTGAGGTCAGCTTTGAACCCGGTGAATATGTATACCTACGAGTGTCTCCTATGAGGGGCCTGCAACGGTTCAAAATTAAGGGAAAGCTGGCCCCAAGATTTATTGGACCCTTCTGTATAGTTGCACGAAGAGGCACAGTAGCCTACCAGCTGGACCTACCCAAAGAGCTGTCAGACGTCCACGACGTGTTCCACATCTCACAGTTGAGGAAATGTGTGAGCAACCCGAAAAAGCATGTACCTCATGAGAGCATTGACGTGCAACCAGACCTCACCTACAGAGAGCGGCCAGTAAAAATATTGGAAGAGTCTGAAAGGACGACCCGTTAGAAAACAATAAAAATTTTCAAGGTTCAGTGGAGCAATCACACCGAGGATGAAGCAACATGGGAAAGAGAGGATTTTCTTTAGGCAGAGTACCCACATCTATTTGAGGATCAGCAGAAATCTCGGGGACGAGATTTTTCCTAAGGGGGTAGGTGTTGTGGCACCCAATTTTTTTTATTTGGCTTTATCAAAATATTTATTTGATTTGAGGGAGGTTATTTAAAATTTTCTTCTAAAGGACCCTTCTTCTCAAAAACTTGCCATTTATGACAAATATTTTGTTTGGTTTCACCCAAGACTTGATCTTTGATCTTGGAAGTTTTTCCATCTTATGTTGACTCAACACAAATGTTTTTCATTTGGAAAAAGTATTTGAAAATCTTTTCTTTTTAAATAGCCCTATGGCATTTGGAGTGATTCTTCCCCTTTCAAAAATCTCCTCTTGCCATGACCTAAGTGGAAATCCCCTCCCAAAGGCCATCCCCCATCTTGGTGTCAAGATAAACTTCAAATCCAGCAAGTTGAACTCCCCCATGACTTTATTTCCATTTATTTCTATCAAAATCTTTTTCTGCCCTCTACTTTGGCTCTTGGAGAATTACAAAGGAACTACCATTTCTCCTTTGAGTTTTGCCTCCAAACAAATTTCCCTGTCTAGTCCTTAGAGCCCTCAACCAAGATCCATGATGATCCACTGGTCTCCAGTTCAAATATTTCAAATTGTGCTTGCTGTAAGTTTGGACCATATTTGGCAAATTTGATGAAATTCATTTGTTTTCTCCTCCTAAAAATCTGAGTAAATTCGGGCAGCCTCTGGGTGCATCAAGAGGTCATCTCACCAAGTCCCAGCTCCAGAAATTTTTTTCCTCATGCCAAAGCATTTCGTCGAACACCTGAAGGACACTGTTACTGTCAAGTTCAGAGAGTTCAGAGATACAGTTTCAGTGAGCCGCTGCCGTTTTCTTCAGAACCTCTACTCGATCTCGCCAGTAGCCGCGGTGGCGCCTTGCGCCCTGTGCCTCCTTCTTATCCCTGCGCCGCACGATCGCCTGGAAGCTTGCGGGCATCGGCGACGAGCTGGTGGAGGTGCGCCTCCCCGTGAGCGACGGCAGCAGCGCCCTTTGCGGCTGCCAGAGAGGCACAGCGTTGGACGGCGCCGTCCAGCGCCGCCCAAGCCACCAGAGGCCACCGCGTGGCCGTCCACTCACCCGTGCACGCTGCAGGTCCGTCGTCGTGAACTGGTAGGCGCGGAGCGCGCTCCTTGCCGCCGCCGTGCCCGTACGGCCGTTCCATCGGGGGCCAGTGCATTACGCAAGCCCGACCGAGGTTTGAGCAGAGAAACGGCGCCAGTGACCCTCCACGATGTTGCCTAGCCACCTAAACCCCCTACCCAACCTCTGCCTCGCCGTAATTTCTCGCCGGCGTTAGCCCGTTCACGGCCACCCCCTCGGATCGCCTATAAAAGGAGGACCCGAGCTCGAACTCGAACCCGCACCATCTCTACACACCACCAGTACCACGCCAAACCACCGGGCAGCCCCCGAGGGAGTCTTCTTCCCCAACTCCGGCCACCCCGACCCGCTTCGGGATCCGGCTCGATTCACTCCCGTGCGTACACCCCTACCTCTCAGCTCATGCCAGTAGTCTCCCAATGCATCCACCTCTCTGACCCGCGCATCAATTTGGAGTTTGCAGCACCCACCGGAGCATTCCACCATCGCCAGAACCACCGTCCGCCGGAGATAGTGTCGCCGTCGACGTGGTGCTCTCCGACGGTCAAGTCCACCACCCACCGCGCGGAAGAACACCCTGAACCCGTAGGTACCCTCCGATCACCCTACCTCGCCGTGGATCGACACCGGCGACCACCGCAGCCTTCGGGCGCCGGCGAGCTCGGTTGGATTTTGAACCTGACGGGTGGGACCCCCCCGTCAGCCTCTCTCTCCTTTCCCTTCGAACCGTTTTCTGAAGGCGCCTTCGGGCAAAGTGTGTTTTCTCTCTGGGCTAACGTATTTCTTACCGAAGCATTTTCTGCTTTTTCAAACAAGTCCCTGGATCTTTTCTGTTTCATCACAGATTAGTCCTTGGACTAAAACCCTTATATCTTTTTAACAGAAGATGCTTTTTGATTGATTTTTTTGCCAGTCTTATATTTTTGTCTAGTTTTTTATAGTATTTATTTGGAAAAAATTTGGAACAATTTTTATACACGCAACGGTTTTCACGTTAGTATACGGTTTCGTTATACCGTAGGTTCCGGAGGAGGTGACGGAGCCGCGAACTTCGCCGAGCTAGACTCCGACTTCTCCGAACCAGGCAAGCATGTTTGAACCTTTGATATGATGGGTGTTTTGCATGTTTGTTTGATTAGTTTGTGCATGCAATATGGGCATCGGTAAGTGTTTCGTTGCGAGCAAGGCAACTAACCGTGTGCTTCGAAGTTTACTGTGATCTCTTGATGAGAGATGACCTGATCATGTGGTGACATGAGAGGTAGTAAGATGGTATTGTTGTAGCATGCCAGTCTTATGTCAACCGTTAAATTCCGACGTTAACGTGGACCGAGCCACGTTACCGTTCGTCCCCTTTTCGTACTGCCACATGTTTTCTGTAAAGAATACGGTTTAGTAAGTTGGTAACCTCTTTCCTTGTACACACCAAATAGAGGGGCCGGGATGAGGGTTCCATGGCCCTGGATTAAAGCCAGTCATCCGGTCAGGGGGCATGGGTGTTTCCGGTTGGGACCGAGAGGGGGGCACCCCTTAGAGCGCGCGGTATAAATTTGATCCCATGCTACGCGAGGTTGTAGCCTCCCCGTCTCAAGGTTTTTCTTGAACGTTGCTTGGGGTGATTCCTAGCAACGGAATGTTGAATGGGTGTGTACTGGTTAGATGTGTTTCTCCTAAAATACCGTAAACGGAACTAGTCCCTTGTGACTACTGAAATCCGTTGGCTGTGGTTAAGAGTACAAGCTCTGCAGAGTCAAATCCTTCCGAGTCATCGCGTCCATGGTCAAAGACCGTGGCCAACATATCCATATTCATGTCAGTCCTCGTGTCAGTCTCCGTGGAAATCCCCGGTGAACAAACTTGAGTGGTAAACCCGGTTGAGTGTTATTCCTGTGGATGGACTAACCAGTTTATTATTTCGTACCTGAGTATATCCTTGAGGTGATTTAAATTCATGAGTTACTGGTATATCAAGTTATGTGATATAAGCCCTTTATGTGATGTCTCTCAGACGTCCGACTGTGGCACTCTTGTTATTTACTTTTGATATAAGCCCTTTTTGTGATGTCGCTCAGACGTCCGACTGTGGCACTCTTGTTAATTACTTTTGATATGAGCCATTTATGTGATGTCGCTCAGACATCCGACTGTGGCACTCTTGTTAATTACTTTTGATATAAGCCCTTTATGTGATGTCGCTCAGACGTCCGACTGTGGCATTCTTGTTATTTACTTTCGATATAACCCCTTTACGTGATGTCGCTCAGACGTCCGACTGTGGCACGCACTGTCGTTTATATTCCATTATAAGCCCTTTATGTGGTGTCGCCCCGACGCCCGACTGTGGCATTGTTAATTTATTCGTACCCTTTCGAGGAGTCATTCCAGACACTCGATTGGCTCTTCAGTATTACATTGGGATTTCGGGAGGACTACCGCCCGACTTCCTTTTTATTTCCCATGCATTGCTATTTTATTATCTGAGTGCGTATTATTAATCTGCTCATGTGCATCATGTTTACATTTGTTATATCTTATGTCCAAACTGTCTTGCGAGTACTTTCATAGTACTCACCTGGCTTGTTGATTTGGCCAGATGTTGACGAAGGCGATCTCATGGATGATGAGTTTGATAGCGAGTCCGACGCCTAGAGGAGTCCCAGTCAGTCCCGTGCGATCCTGGATTTGGTCACTTGTATTATATACGCTTCCGCTACCCACTATAATAATTCTCGAGCTTCACCCCGACGCTCGATGTGCTGTAAGATTTAGGAGTCCTGTCACCCACTTCGCTATGACATATCCACCACCACCTTTTTTTGCGAGTCAGTAGTTATGCCACCATATCCGCCTTTATGTATAATATCGGCGTGCTTGTAATAAATTGTTGAGCAGCCTCCGCTCAACCTTGTAATATATTTAGTACTCCTGGATATTTCTGTAATCAAGGAATTGTCTACCAGTAAGAAAGATTTTTCTCTACTGGTCCATTAAAGGGATCGGTTTCTCAATAAATATTTTTATTGGAAAACCGGTCGTGACAAAGAGGGCGAGGGAGACGGAGCCCCCAACTCATCTTCATCTTCTTGCTCCTCATTCCTCGTTCTTGCAGCAGCATCCATGGCACCGGTGAGGAGGTTCTCCGCTGCCAAGAAGGGGAAAGCTCCACGAGAGAGGACGGAGTTGCCCCCGCCAAAGAGAGGGTGAGGCCGTCCTCGCAAGATCACCGCGACGCCGACGGTGGTTCCCCAGGGGCATGAGCGAGCCCCCGCAGGCGTCCGGATTGCCTCCAGCGGCCGTGGTCGAGGAGGGAGGCAGGCGACGGCCGCCCGATCACCTCACCCACGGGACCATATTGACGCCACAACCCGCGAGTTTGTGGTGTGGGTGCCGATGCCGCCGCGCACCTGGAGTCGACTCCCACGGTCCTTGGCGGAGGAGCTGCCAGCGAGGGGGCCCGTCGAGTTGTGGCTAACACGACGGCTGCTGCAACCAGTCCTCGCCGGTGGAGGTTGAGGCCACCTTCTCCGGCGATGTCTTCATGACCCGGGGATGGGGAGCGAGCTTGCGCCTGGGGCTCGGAGGGGAGGCACGCTCTCCACTTCAAGTATGACGGGGCATCGACCCTTTTCTTCAAGGTCTTCGGAGAAGATGGTGGGCGCCTGGAGTGCTTCTCGATGGGCGGCAACGGCGGCGGCGAGGCTCTCGGCGGTGAACTTGCCCTTGGCCACGCCTGTGACACCTCCAGCAGTGGTGACACCCCCTCCGAGAAAAGCTCAAGCGACGAGAGCTACGAGTCACCACGCCGCTGTGCCCGGGTCAAGGAGGAGGAGGACACCGACTAGGTGCCGTGACACCAGAGCTGGCACCTCCTGAGCCGCGGTCCTCTGGAGGCCTTTCCTTTTGTTTTGTTTCCTGCATCAAGATCATGAGGGGACCCGTGGGGGCATGTAAGAACCGTGGCGCTTGCGCCTTTATATTAACGTTTCCAGCTCATGTTGCGTTCGCGTTCCTCGCTTGGGCACGGGTCCCCTTTTTGTTCTCACGGTGGCACTATGCTTTATGTCGGTAGGCCCCAGTCCCCAGGCGAGCTTCAGTCGTCGCTCGTATGCCAGGTCGCGATGCCGTCGTCAAGGCCAGGGGGTGAGCGGCCCGAGGTCCGGTAAGAGCCCCTGAGAGGCGATGCTCAGGAGGTCCCCTTTGGCGTGCAAGCGGCTCCCGAAAGACTAAGAGGGGGGATTCCTTGCCCGAGCGAGGTCGCGAGAAAACAAAGCGTTAGTGGTAAGGCTCATGATGGCGCGTGCTACTTCTTGAGCTTGCCTTGGTTTTTTCCTTGAAGAGGCAAGGGTGATGCAGCAAAGTAGAGATAAGTATTTCCCTCAGTTTGAGAACCAAGGGATCAATCCAGTAGGAGGTACACGCAGGTCTCCAATCTATGCACCTGCACAAACAATCAAACACTTGCACCCAACGCGACAAAGGGGTTTTCAATCCCTTCACGGTCACTTGCTAGGATGAGCTCGGATAGAGATAGATATAAAAGATTACTAAAACGTAAAACAAAGTAAAAAAAAGTAAATTGCGGTAAAGTATTTTTGGGTTTTTGGTTTATAGATCTGAAAATATATGATGAAAAATAGACCCGGGGGCCATAGGTTGCACTAGAGGCTTCTCTCTTGAAAGAAAATAATACGGTGGGTGAACAAATTGTTGGAAAACGTTGCATGGAAAACAAAAAAAATTCTACGCACACGCAATGATCTATCCATGGAGATGAATAGCAACGAGGGGGAGAGTATGTCTACGTACACTCGTAGACCGTAAGCGGAAGCGTTTCACAACGCGGTTGACGCAGTCGAACTTTCTTCGCGCTCCAACCGATCTAGTACCGAGCGCACGACACCTCCGTGTTCTGCACACGTTCAGCTCGGGGACGTCCTACGCCTTCTTGATCCAGCAAGACGGCGAGGTAGTATATGAGTTCCGACAGCACGACGGCGTGAGGACGGTGATGGTGATGTGATCTCCGCAGGGATTCACCTAATCACTACGAAAATATGACCGAGGGAGTAAACGGTGGATGGGGGTGCCGCACACGGCTGAGACAATGTTGTCTCCTTGTGTGGCGCCCCCTCCCCACATATATATAGGTGGGAGGGGAGGAGGCAGCCCCTAGGGCTCCCCAAGAGACCTGGCGGCAGCCCTAGGGCTGCGGCCTTGCCCCGCGCGCCCTTTCCTTATCTGGACATGAGGGGGAAAGGAAAGGGAGATGGCTGCCTTAGGGCGCCTCCCCTTTCCTTCCCTCCCTCCTTTGGTGCGTGGGTAGGGGGTAAAGGGGTGCACCAGCCCATTGTGGGCTGGTGTGCTCTTCCCCTTTTGGCTCATAAGGCCCAAAAACCTACCGGGGCTGCCCGGAACCCCTTCTGGTGACCTGATAAGTATCCAGTACCACCCGAAACACTTCCTGTGTCCAAATATCATCGTCCTATATATCAATCTTTACCTGTCAACCATTTCGAGACTCCTCATCATGTTCGTGATCTCATCCGAGACTCCGAACAACATTCGGTCACCAAATCACATAACTCATATAATACTGTATCGTCAACGAACGTTAAGAGTGCAGACCCTACGTGTTCGAGAACTATGTAGACATGACGGAGACACCTCTCCGGTCAATAATCAATAGAGGAACCTGGATGCCCATATTGGCTCCTCTATATTCTACTAAGATCTTTATTGGTCGAACCGTTATGACAACATACATAATTCCCTTTGTCATCGGTATGTTACTTGCCCGAGATTCGATCGTCGGTATCTCTATACCTAGTTCAATCTCGTTACCGTCAAGTATCTTTACGCGTTCCGTAATACATCACCTCATGACTAACTCCTTAGTCATTTTCTTGCAAGCTTATGATGTGTATTACCGAGAGGGCCCAGAGATACCTCTCCGATACTTGGAGTGACAAATCCTAATCTCGATCTATGCCAACTCAACAAACACCTTCAGAGATACCTTTAGAGCATCATTATGATCACCCAGTTACGTTGTGATGTTTGATAGCACACAAGGCATTCCTCCGGTATCCGGGAGTTGCATAATCTCATAGTCGAAGGAATATGTATTTGACATGAAGAAAGCAATAGCAATAAACTGAACGATCAATATGCTAAGCTAACGGATGGGTCTTGTCCATCACATCATTCTCCTAATGATGTGATCTAGTTATCAAATGACAACACATGTCTATGGTTAGGAAACCTTAACCATCTTTGATCAACGAGCTAGTCTAGTAGAGGCTTACTAGGGACACGGTATTTGTTTATGTATCCACACATGTATTTTAGTTTCCGATCAATACAATTCTAGCATGAATAATAAACCTTTATCATGAATAAGGAAATATAAAATAACAACTTTATTATTGCATCTAGGGCATATTTCCTTCAGTCTCTCACTTGCACTAGAGTCAATAATCTAGTTCACATCATCATGTGATTAACACCCATAGTTCACATCACCATGTGACTAACACTCGAAGAGTTTACTAGAGTCAATAATCTAGTTCACATCGCCGTGCGATTAACACTCAAAAGAGCACTAAGGTGTGATCATGTTTTGCTTGTGAGAGAGGTTTAGTCAACGGGTGTGCCACATTCAGATCCGTATGTATTTTGCAAATTTCTAAGTCTACAATGCTCTGCATGGAGCTACTCTAGCTAATTGCTCCCATGTTCAATACATATCCAGATTGAGATTTAGAGTCATCTAGATCAGTGTCAAAGCTTGCATCGACGTAACTCTTTACGTCGAACTCTTTATCACCTCCATAATCGAGAAATATTTCCTTAGTCCTCTTAGGTAAATAAGGATAATTTTGACCGCTGTCCAGTGATCTACTCCTGGATCACTATTGCACCCCCTTGCCAAACTCATGGCAAGGTACACAACAGGTTTGGTACATAGCATGGCATACTTTATAGAACCTATGGCTGAGTCATAGGGAATGACTTTCATTCTCTCTCTATCTTCTGCCGTGGTCGGGTTTTGAGTCTGTACTCAACTTCACACCTTACAATACAGGCAAGAACTCCTTCTTTGACTGGTCCATTTTGAACTCCTTCTAAATTTTTTCAAGGTATGTACTCATTGAAAGTCTTATCAAGCGTCTTGACCTATCTCTATAGATCTTGATGCCCAATATGTAAGCAGCTTCACCGAGGTCTTTCATTGAAAAATCCTTATTCAAGTACCCTTTTATGCTATCCAGAAATTCTATATCATTTCCAATCAAAAATATGTCATCCACATATAATATTAGAAATGCTACAGAGCTCCCACTCACTTTCTTGTAAATACAAGCTTCACCGTAAGTCTGTATAAAACCATATGCTTCGGTTGAGGGAGTCCTGGATTATGGGGTCCTCGGGTGTCCGGCCTATTCAATAAGGGCCAGACTGATGAGCCGTGAAGATAAAGCAGAAGACTATCCCCCCGTGTCCAGGTAGGACTCCTATATGCGTGGATGGCAAGTTTGGTGTCCGGATATGTTATTTCCTTCCTCTATAAACCGACTCTGTACAACCCTAGGCCCCTCCGGTGTGTATATAAACCCTAGGGTTTAGTCCGTAGGGGCTATCAGAATTCTCGTAGGCTAGACAGCTAGGGTTTAGCCATTACGATCTCGAGGTAGATCAACTCTTGTAACCCCTATACTCATTGAATACAATCAAGCAGGACGTAGGGTTTTACCTCCTTTAAGAGGGCCTGAACCTGGGTAAACACTGTGTCCCCATCGTCCCTTGTTACCATTGATCCTAAAACGCACAGTTCGGGACCCCCTACCCGAGATCTGCCGGTTTTGACACCGACATTGGTGCTTTCATTGAGAGTTCCGTTGTGTCGTCGAAAGAAGGATCGATGGCTCGCCTTGTCATCGGCGACGATAATGTTTCCGGGGAGACTTTTCTCCCTAGTCAACTCTTTGTGTTTGGTGGCTTCGTTTTATGTGCCAACTCAACTGGTCACCTCGAGCAGATCGACAGCTACGTCCCTAGTCACCAGATTAGGTTTGGAAGCTTGAACTACATCGCTGATATCCGAGGAGACTTGATCTTCGAAGGGTTCTCGGCCGCCGCTCCCCATCCACATGAAGGAGGCCCTTCGGATCCACCATCAGATTCCGCTCAAGGGTCAACGCCCACGCCCTCCTCGGCCTTAGATCCGAGGCGGATCGCCTCGTCCGAAGACGGGAGGATAAACCCCGCTGGACTCTCCCCCATTACGGAGCTTCCTGTCGGAGACCTAGATGCAACCATGCCGTCAGCGGGCCCGGAGTTAAAATGGACTCTCCCTGTCATCTGGAAGCCAGACTCGCCTTTGGACGTCAACTCCGAACTCTCGAGGTTTGCGTCCATCGAGCTCGGTCAAGTGGTTATTACCGGACCTAGCTCCGCAGGTCCTTAGACGACCATCCATCTTTCGCTTTTAAACGAAACACTGGACCTAATGCAATCTCTCGCCATCACGGAAGTGTTACCTCCGGACTACACCCAACTCAGACTAGGGGCTGAGAGAAGGGAATTTTACGTCCAACCCACCACCCACTTAATAGCCACTGCTGAGGACCTAACTGACATGCTAGACTATGCCTCCGAAGACATCGACTACATGGGCGACGATGCCGGAGCCGAATCAGGCCAAAACCCGCCTATCAGTGGGTGTTGGAAGGCCACTTCTACTTATGATGTATACATGGTGGACACGCCTGAGAAGAAGGACGACGATGTCACTCAAGACCCAGATGAGGATAAGCCCGTCGATGAACCTCCAAAACGCCGACGTCAGCGGCGTCGCTCACGGTCGCGTCAGGCGAAGGAAAGCAACACCGGCACCGGAGATAATGACACTCCAGACAACGCCGAAGATTCCGACCACCCCATTGAGCATGCGCTCGAGCAAGATGAGTGGGAGGAGGGACAAGTCAACCCCGACGAACTTGCCGATCACAAGGATTCGGAAGATAGTAACTATTTGCCGGCCTCCGAAGAGGACATTAGCCTCGGTAACAAAGATTTCATCGTGCCAGAGGAATCCCTCGAACAAGAACGCTTCAAGCGACAGCTCATCGCCACCGCGCGAAGCCTGAAAAAGAAACAACAACAACTTCAAGCTGAACAGGATATGCTCAACGACAGATGGACCAAGGTCCTGGCTGCCAAAGAATATGGCCTCGAGCGCCCAACAAAGAGCTATCCCAAACGCAGGCTACTGCCACAATTCAACGATGAGGCTTTTGATCCCATACCGTAAAAATACGATCATGCCGATCAACCAGACCGACCACCACGTGGACGGGAAAAAACTGCCAATTATGCTAAATACCAGCCCGCGCCCCCACGTCGTTGAGGCGAGGAGGCAGTGGCCCCGGGCTACACGTACGACCTACGTCAGGACCTGACCAATAGGGCCGATCAGACCCGATCAATCTATGGATCAAGAGGACGTGCTCTAACATGAGATGATGGCCATCAGGCTTGGCACGACAAACACAACCTAGTTCGGGGTCAGCCCCGAACACAGATGTCATCCGAACTCCGTCGCGATGTCGCCCGGTATAGAGCTGCCGCACACCCCATGTGCTTTACTGATGAGGTAATGCAGCACCAGTTTCGAGAAGGGTTTAAACTCGTAAACATCGAGCCTTACAATGGCACGACAGACCCCGCTGTATGGATTGAAGATTTTCTTCTCCACATTCACATGGCTCGCGGAGATGATCTCCATGCCATCAAATACCTCCCCCTAAAGCTAAAAGGACTAGCACGACACTGGTTGAATAGCCTCCCAAAGAACTCCATCAGCAGTTGGGAGGACCTAGAGGACGCTTTTCGGGACAACTTTCAGGGCACTTATGTCCGGCCACTGGACGCTGATGACCTGAGTCACATAGTCCAGCAACCCGAAGAGTCAGCCCGCAAACTTTGGACTTGGTTCTTAATTAAAAAGAACCAAATTGTCGACTGTCCGGATGCTGAAGCCTTTGTGGCATTTAAAGACAGTGTCCGTGACAAATGGCTCGCCCGACACCTTGGCCAGGAAAAGCCGAAGACTGTGGCAGCTCTTACTGCACTTATGACCCACTTCTGTGCGGGCGAAGATAGCTGGTTGGCTCGTAGAAGCAACAATACTAGCGACCCCGACACCTCTAAGGCCAGGGATGGCAATGGAAGGCCACGACGTAGAAAAAAGAAGCGTCGGAAAAACAACAAAGAAACAGAGGATACGACGGTAAATGCCAGATTTAGCAGCTCTAAACCTGGTCAGCGGAAGAAACCGTTCAAAGGAAAAAGGGACGGTCAATCCAATTTGGATAAAATACCGGATAGGCCTTGCCAGATTCATGGCACCCCTGACAAGCCTGCCAACCACACCAACAGAAACTGCTGGGTTTTTAAACAGGCCGGTAAATTAAATACCGAACATAAGGGGAAAGGACCTCAAAACGAGGACGATGATGTGCCCCGCCCTCCGAACACAGGGGGACAGAAGAAGTTTCCCCCCGAGGTGAAAACTGTAAACATGATATATGTCACCCACATCCCCAAGAGGGAGCGCAAGCGCGCATTAAGGGACGTCTACGCCATAGAGCCCGTCGCCCAAAAATTCAACCCATGGTCGGCTTGTCCGATCACCTTTGATCGCAGGGACCACCCAACCAGTATCCATCATGGAGGTTCAGCGGCCCTGGTCCTCAATCCCATCATCGAGAAGTACCATCTCACTAGAGTCCTTATGGACGGCGGCAACAATCTCAACTTGATTTATCAAGACCCTGTCCATAAGATGGGTATCGACCCGTCAAGAATCAAGCCTAGTAACACTACCTTTAAAGGAGTGATACCCGGCGTGGAGGCCCGCTGCACGGGCTCCTTAACACTGGAGTAGTATTCGGCTCTCCAGACAACTTTCGAAGCGAAGAATTGATCTTCGACATCGTCCCTTTCCGCAGTGGTTATCATGCACTGCTTGGACGAACTGCTTTCGATCGCTTTAATGCAGTCCCACACTATGCGTATTTGAAGCTCAAAATTCCCGGACCGTGTGGCGTCATCACAATAAATGGAAATATGGAGCGCTCTCTCCGTACCGAGGAGCACACCACGGCCCTAGCTGCCGAGGTATAGGGCGGCCTCATTAAGCCGAATTGCTCATCGGTCATCAAGACCCATGACAGTGCCAAGCGAGTCCGATCCGCATTACAGAGTGATAGCTCGGCGGATCCAGAACTTGAATAGCAATTTAGCCTCCGCCGATCGCCCCATAAGGTTGTGGCATACATACTGCGCGTACATAATTACGCACTTTAAATACATTGGGCAGCGCCGGAGGCACACCGCGGAAAAGGTCTATAGTACGGCTTGACCCTATTTGGACCTTAATATTTTTCCCACTGCAGGTTCATTTAGAACCTGCCTACTCTACGGTTGTACAAGGGCACTTTTCTAGGTCCTTCTTTCTTGCAGAAGACCATCGACTCCTCCTCTCAAAGGATTTCTCACCAAGGGGAAATGACGCAGACGTGCGGCAAGGCACCATTGGGATCTTTAAACCACTACTTTTAGGCCATGTGTAAAACTTTCCCTTGTGTAAACTCTCAACATGTAAAATGGGCTCGATATTCATGGCATTCTCTGTAAAAACACGGTTCGACGTATTAATTAGGGTATAAAGGAAACAATTGATCTCCACTTCTGTTTGGACTTCACTTCATTTTTATCATCTGTATTCCCTCGCTGCTTCAGACTTCCACACGTGCTTTAGTCCGGCCTCCTCACCGGGGGCTGTATTAGGCCCTGCACACTTCAAAGTCCGAACACCTATAGGGAGCTCTTCAGCGTCCCGGATATTGCCTTATATGCATTGGCTCCGAATCATGTCTTTGGTCTATAGTTGGGTTGCCCGGCTCCTGTGCTTACCACCTTACATTTCGCTAGTTCGGCTAAGGTAGTAAAGGGAGAACTACTGCGATTGTATTTCTGGTTCGTCTGGTCAAATACCTTTGTAGAGAAAGCCAAAAACTGACTGTCATGATAAGCGAGAGCTGGTCGGCAATTCGGCGACTTAGTCTTATACTACAAATCGTTAGCGATTCATCCCGTGTTATACGAGGGGCTGGTCTTCGTCTAGTGATACATCTCCAACGTATCTATAATTTTTTATTGTTCCATGCTGTTATATTATCAATCTTGGATGTTTTATAATTATTTTATAGTCATTTTATATCATTTTTGGTACTAACCTATTGACATAGTGCCAAGTGCCAGTTGCTGTTTTCTGCATGTTTTTTACATCGCAGGAAATCAATACCAAACGGAGTCCAAATGACGAAACTTTACGGAGATTATTGATGGACCAAAAGACACCTAATGGGCCTTGGCTGCGCCTGGGGGGTGCTCCGAGGAGAGCACAACCCACCAGGGCATGCCAGGAGGCCCAGGCGCGCCTTGGTGGGTTGTGCCCACCTCGGGTGCCCCCCGGACCGCCTCTTTGCTCTATAAATACTCCAATATTCCAGAAACCCTAAAGGCATCGACGAAAATCAATTCTAGCCGCCGCAGAGTCCAGAACCACCAGATCCAATCTAGACACCATCTCGGATGGGGTTCACCACCTCTATTGGTGCCTCTCCGATAATGCGTGAGTAGTTCTTTGTAGACCTTCGGGTCCGTAGTTAGTAGCTAGATGGCTTCCTCTCTCTCGCTGAATTCTCAATACAATGGTCTCTTGGAGATCCATATGATGTAACTCTTTTTGCGGTGTGTTTGTTGGGATTGGATGAACTTTGAGTTTATGATCAGATCTATCTTTTTATATCCATGAAAGTATTTGAGTTTCTTTGATCTCTGTTATGCACGATTGCTTATAGCCTCGTATTTCTTCTCCGATATTTGGGTTTTGTTTGGCCAACTTGATCTATTTATCTTGCAATGGGAAGAGGTGCTTTGTAGTGGGTTTGATCTTATGGTGCTTGATCCCAGTGACAAAAGGGGAACCGACACGTATGCATCATTGCTACTAAGGATAAAACGCTGGGTCTATCTCTACATAGATAGATCTTGTCTACATCATGTCATCGTTCTTATTGCATTACTCCATTTCTCGATGAACTTAATACACTAGATGCATGCTGGATAGCGGTCGATGTGTGGAGTAATAGTAGTACATGCAGGCAGGATCGGTCTACTAATCTTGGACGTGATGCCTATGTAATGATCATTGCCTGGATATCGTCATGATTATTTGAAGTCTATCAATTGCCCAACAGTAATTTGTTTACCCACCGTTTGCTATTTTTCTCGAGAGAAGCCACTAGTGAAACCTACGACCCCTGGGTCTCTTTCTCATATTATTTGCCTTTGCGATCTATTTTCCTTTGCTTTTTATTTTCAGATCTATTAAACCAAAAATACAAATATACCTTGCTGCGTTTTATTCTTATTTATTTTATTTGGCGTTCGATCTATCAATCTACTACAATTTATCTCACGTAGGTTTGCCTATCTTGAGGCGCCGTTACCCGGAAGGGATTGACAACCCCTTTAACATGTCGGGTTGCGAGTATTTGTTATCTGTGTGCAGGGGCTGTTTACGTTTGTGTTGCTTGATTCTCCTACTGGTTCGATAACCTTGGTTTCATATCTGAGGGAAATACCTACTGCTGCTGTGCTGCATCATCCCTTCCTCTTTGGGGAAATACCGACGTAGCTTCGAGCCGCATCATCCAGCCGCGTGGAAAAGGCACCGTAGTCCGGATTGCCGCACATGCACCAGGGGCTAGTACTTAGCCCCACTGTCAAACTCCTATGGCTAAGTGAAAGTAATAAAGCTGCATAGTCTGATTGCCTGGTTCACCTCGCGGACACCTCCTTTACAGACTAAGACGTTGGAAAATGTGTGGCCATGCGTTACATCGAACACCCCTGTAGCATCCACGAGGGGGACGAAGCCGACGACTGGCAACTTCCAGAAATAAACGACCACACAGGAGGAAAAATAGCTTGAAATAAAAAGTGCAAACATATATATATATATATATATATATATATATATATATATATATATATATATATATATATATATATATATATTACAAACATGGGTTCATAGCACAACCCGAACACATCTAATCAAATATTACGTCCTTAGAACATTGGCCCTCTACTATTTGGGCCCGTTCTAGGACATCGTCGAAGTACCTCTCCGACTTCCGATGATCTTTGCCTTCGGGCGGGCCAGCCGTCGCCACTTCGGTGGCCTTCATCTTCGCCTATTGCATCTTGACGCGGGCGAAGGCCATCCGGGCACCCTCTATGAAGGCCGCGCGCTTCACAGCATCAATCCGAGGTAGCGCATCAACGAGCCGCTTCACCAAACCGAAGTAGCTACTGGGAATTGGCTCGGCCGGCCAAAGCTGGACTATTAGATCCTTCATGGGCAAACCTGCCACCCTATGCAGCTCCATCAGCTGCTTCAGCTGGTCGTTAAGCGGCGCCGGGTGCTCTAGCGCAAGAAATTGCAACCAGGACAACTTCTCGGTCGAGTTCCCCTCCCGGGCTCGGAAGAACTGTGCGGCATCGGCAGCACTCCTCAGAAGCTCCGCAAACGCGTCTGGAGAACTCCACATTCGGGTGAGCAAAGCATACCTCTGATGACCCACAAGTATAGGGGATCAATTTTTAGCTTTCTTCGATAAATAAGAGTGTCGAACCCAACGAGGAGCAGAAGGAAATGACAAGTAGTTTTCAGTAAGCTAATGTCTGCAAGTGCTGAAATTGTAAGCAGCGGAGTAGTTTGATAGCAAGATAATTGATACGTCTCCATCGTATCTACTTTTCCAAACACTTTTGCCCTTGTTTTGGACTCTAACTTGCATGATTTGAATGGAACTAACCCGGACTGACGTTGTTTTCAGCAGAATTGCCATGGTGTTATTTTTGTGCAGAAATAAAAGTTCTCAGAATGACCTGAAACTTCACGAAGAATATTTTTGGAATATATAAAAAATACTGACGAAAGAATCAAGACTAGGGGCCCCACACCCTGTCCACGAGGGTGGGGGGCGCACCCCTATCTCGTGGGCCCCCTGGAGCTCCACCGACCTCAACTCCAACTCTATATATTCACGTTCGGGGAGAAAAAATCAGAGAGAAGGATTCATCGCGTTTTACAATACAGAGCCGCCGTGAAGCCCTAATCTCTCCCGGGAGGGCTAATCTGGAGTCCGTTCGGGGCTCCGGAGAGGGGAATCCGCGCCATCGTCATCATCAACCTTCCTCCATCACCAATTTCATGATGCTCACCGCCGTGCGTGAGTAATTCCATCGTAGGCTTGCTGGACGGTGATGGGTTGGATGAGATTTATCATGTAATCGATTTAGTTTTGTTAGGGTTTGATCCCTAGTATCCACTATGTTCTGAGATTGATTTTGCAATGACTTTGCTAGGCTTAATGCTTGTCACTAGGGCCCGAGTGCCATGATTCCAGATCTGAACCTATTATGTTTTCATGAATATATGTGAGTTCTTGATCCTATCTTGCAAGTCATCAGTCACGTACTATGTGTTATGATTCTGTAACCCCGAAGTGACAATAATCGGGACCACTCCCGGTGACGACCGTAGTTTGAGGAGTTCATGTATTCACTAAGTGTTAATGCTTTGGTCCGGTACTCTATTAAAAGGAGGCCTTAATATCCCTTAGTTTCCAATAGGACCTCGCAAATCCCGTCTACTAAGTTTGCTAGCTAATGCTTGGATGAGTTTGATGACTTTATGGTTAAACAAGAAAACTTCAATGCTTATGTTGGTAGACAATTGAAACATAATGCTTATATGATTGAACACTTGAGTGATTATATGTCTAGAGTTAAAGGCGAACTTAAACTCATTAGTAAACATGCTTCTATGGTTACCACTCAAGTAGAACAAGTGCTTAAAGCTCAAAATTATTTGCTCAATGAATTAAATAATAAGAAAAATGATAATGCTGTTAGAGTTATGACTAGAGGGGGTAAAATGACTGAGGAACCTTTGTATCCTGAGGGCCACCCTAAGAGAATTGAGCAGGATTCTCAGAGAACTAACGTTGATGCACCTAGTTCTTCTAAGAAGAAGAAAAAGAAAAATGATAGGACCTTGCATGCTTCTAGTGAACCTGTTGTTGACACACCTGAGAATCTCAATGATATTTCTATTTCTGTTGCTGAAACACAATCTGGTGATGAACATGAACCTAGTGATAATGTTAATAATGATGTTCATGTTGATGCTCAACCTAGCAATAACAATGACGTAGAGATTGAACTTGCTGTTGATCTTGATAACCCACAATCAAAGAATCAACGTTATGACAAGAGAGACTTCGTTGCTTGGAAGCACGGTAAAGAAAGAGAACCATGGGTTCAGAAACCCATGCCTTTTCCTCCTAAACCATCCAAGAAAAAGGATGATGAGGATTTTGAGCGCTTTGCTGAAATGATTAGACCTATCTTTTTGCGTATGCGTTTGACTGATATGCTTAAAATGAATCCTTATGCTAAGTACATGAAAGATATTGTTACAAATAAAAGAAAGATACCGGAAGCTGAAATTTCCACCATGCTTGCTAATTATACTTTTGAAGGTGGAATACCTAAGAAACTAGGAGATCCAGGAGTACCAACTATACCATGCTCCATTAAAAGAAACTATATTAAAACTGCTTTATGTGATCTTGGAGCCGGTGTTAGTGTTATGCCTGTCTCTTTATATCGTAGACTTGATTTGAATAAGTTGACACCTACTGAAATATCTTTGCAAATGGCTGATAAATCAACTACTATACCTGTCGGTATTTGCGAGGATGTGCCTGTTGTGGTTGCAAACGTTACTATTTTAACATACTTTGTTATTCTTGATATTCCCGAGGATGATAGTATGTCGATTATCCTTGGTAGGCCCTTTTTGAATGTTGTAGGGGCTGTTATTGATTGCAACAAAGGCAATGTCACCTTTCATGTTAATGGTAATGAGCACACGGTACACTTTCCGAGGAAACAACCTCAAGTCCACAGTATCAATTCTATTGGAAAAACCCCAACAATTACTATTGGAGGTTTTGAATTTCCTCTTCCTACTGTCAAGAAGAAATATGATATTCTTATTATTGGGGATGTGCATATCCCCGTTGAGGTAACCTAGTGCTATTCGAAAATTCTCCGGTTTCATGCGATTCGGAATGAGTTTGTTAACAAGACTTGATCAACCTTGTTAGTGGATTCCTTTTGATGAGCATGAGATGGATGAAGTTAGAAAGCACAACTCTTTATACCCTCCTTTTACTTTATGTTATTTAGATTAAATAAAGCAAAAATAGTATTTTTGCCTGTTTTCTGAATTATCCTTGCAATAAAAAATACCCCAAAAATAAAAGTTCTCCAAATGTCCCGAAAATGAAATATGTTTTTTTGTAGAATATTTAAGAATATCTGGCACTGAGAACACACCAGAGTGGGCCACCACCTGGCCACGAGGGTGCAGGGCACGCCCCCGGCCTCGTGGGCCCCTCGTGGCCCCTCTCCACTTATTCCAGCACCCACACACTTCGTCTTCCTCCAGAAAAAATCACCACACAACTCAAACTCGTGTTCTAGCTTGTTTTGCTGCGATTTTCGATCTCCTTGCTCAAAGCTCCACTCACAAAACTGCTTTGGGGGATTGTTCTTCGGTATGTGACTCCTCCAATGGTCCAATTAGTTTTTGTTCTAGTGCTTTATTTATTGCATTTTTTGCTGCTTAGGTGACCCTATTTTTGAGCTTGCATGTCAAATTTATTTGGTCCCAAGTAGTTCTAATGCATGATATACTCTCTAGGCACTTGTGGGAGTAGTTTCTATCAATCTTGTTGAGTTTGGTTCACTTTCATCTTGAGTCACTAAAAATTTCAGAAATTTTTCGGAGGAAGAAATATGTTTAGGAAAATGTACCAAGGTGGTTCTTCAAAGAAGCAGAGACCCAGGCCCGCGATACGTGAGCCGGACTATGAACTACCAAGAGAAGCTCAAGTGTGGCCTTGTGAATGGCAGTCAGAAGATTTTATGGTCCAAGCAGGTATTAAGGAGGAATTTGACACATATGTGCGTAACGCTGAACCTTAGGGCTTCGTGTCAGATAAGTGCCCCAATATTATTACCTAACTGATTCCTTTGTGAGAAGGTTCAAATTTACATCCTCACGCAATTCTCACACTTTCCTATTTGATCTTTATGATAAATCTTATACCATGGACTTAGAAGATTTTAATACTGCTTGTAAACTCCCACAGTGGGGTAATGTTAGTGAACCTCGCAAATTTGAATTTAAAGATTTTCTTTCTAGTATCACTGTGGGGGAATCTAGAGAAATAACACAAGCTACCATAAGGAGCATCCACTTTCCTGCCATACATTATTTTTCTCTCTTTATAGGTAGATGCATTAACGGTAAGGATGAGGCATGTCACATGTGTGTCCCAGATCTTAGTGTTCTCAAGAGTGCTGTATTAGGAGGTAAACAATATAACTTGGGGGGCCATTGTTGCACGTAGGTTGCATCATAACAGTATTAGTGGATATTTGTTCGGTGGAATTTATGCAACCCGTTTAGCTAATTTTCTTGAGTTACCCATACATGAAAGTGATATGGAGTTGCCTCCTGCTTATCTAGATTTTAATGCTATGGTTCGTCATCAATTTGTTGAGAGGAATGAACAGTTCCTCTAGTACCGACTAATCTTTGACAGGCGTCGCACTGTCCATGTTGCTCTCCCTGCTCCTGCTTTCTTTGACTTTCAGGCAAAAGGGAGATATGTTATAACCAGGGAGGAGGCAAATGAGTATGAGAGGAAGACGGAAGCAGCTTGCCTCCAAGATGCAGCTCGTGAGGCAGTAGCAGCTACATCTCAGTACGACCCCAGTTACAACTTCGGATATCCGCCAGGCCATCCATGGGCATAGACCAACTTAGGCCAAAAGCCTAAGCTTGGGCGAGTACGTATTTCTCACCGACATTACATTCATGTTCACACACTCATTCCAGTTCTCGGTGCTCATACTTTTTCACTGTACTATCCATGCTAGTTTATTTTATTTTTCTCGCCTTCTTGTGTGTTTGAAAAACCTTAAGAAAAACAAAAAATTAATTGTAGCTTTTAGCTAGTTTACTTTCCATGCATGTAGTAGTAATGATTAAAAGAAAACCCAAAAAGATTTCTCGTTCTTATTTTGCTTGTTGGGAGCTTTCCCGTGTAAATAGTTTTATTTCTTTTCTTTTCTTTGGGGGTCGAGAGGAGAAGACCATAATGAAAATGTTGAAGTGGCTCTTATATGCATTATTGTTGATTTAGCAAAGAGCCCATGTTACCTTGTCTTCTCCTTTGTATTAAATGCTTGCAGATTCCAGCTTAGTCCATTGCACGTGCACTATTATTATTATCCACACCGTTCGGTCGTGCAAGTGAAAGGCAATAATGATGATATATGATGGACTGATTGAGATGAGAAAAGCTGGTATGAACTCGACCTCTCTTGTTTTTGTAAATATGATTAGTTCATCGTTCCTGATACAACCTATTATGAATGAAACATGTTTGCAATGACAATTAGAGATTATAGTTGCTCATGCCATGCTTAATTAGCTAGGAGTTTATAATGGTTTACCTTGCGTGCCAACATGCTATTAAAATGGTTGTGATGTGGTATGATAGGGTGGTACCCTCCTTTGAACGATTCGAGTGGCTTGACTTGGCACATGTTCACGCATGTAGTTGAAACAAAATCAACATAGCCTCCACGATATTTATGTTCATGGTGAATTACATCCTACTCATGCTTGCACTCAGTGTTGATTAATTTTAATGCATGTTCATGACTGTTGTCGCTCTCTAGCTGGTCGCTTCCCAGTCTTTTTCTAGCCTTCACTTGTACTAAGCGGGAATACTGCTTGTGCATCCACTTCCATAAAACCCCAAAGTTATTCCATAAGAGTCCACCATACCTTCCTATATGCGGTATCTACCTGCTGTTCCAAGTAAATTTGTATGTGCCAAACTCTAAACCTTCAAAAGAAATTCTGTTTTGTATGCTCAAATAGCTCATGTATCAACTAGGGCTGTCTGTATCTTCCACGCTAGGTGGGTTATTCTCAAGAGGAGTGGACTCTGCTCCTCACTCACGAGAAAATGACTGGTCACCGGGATACCCAATCCCATGCTCAAACCAAATAAAATTAATTGCAAACAAAACTCCCCCAGCACTGTTGTTAGTTGGAGGCACCCGTTGTTTCGGGCAAGCCATGGATTGATGCTTGTTGGTGGAGGGGGAGTATAAACTTTACCATTCTGCTTGGGAACCGCCTATAATGTGTGTAGCATGGAAGATATCGAGATCTCTCGGTTGTTATGTTGACAATGGAAGTATGCCGCTCAAAATATTATTTATCTATATTTCAAAATCGAGCTCTGGCACCTCTACAAATCCCTGCTTCCCTCTGCGAAGGGCCTATCTATTTACTTTTATGTTGAGTCATCATCCTCTTATTAAAAAGCACCAGCTGGAGAGCATTGCTGTCATTTGCATGCATTACTGTTAGTTTACATTGAGTATGACTGGATCTCTTTTACCATGAATTACAATGTTTTGTCAGTCCTTGATCTTTAGAGGTGCTCTGCATTTATGTTTTGTGGTCTCAGAAAGGGCTAGCGAGATACCATCTTGTTATATCATATTATGATTGTTTTGAGAAAGTGTTGTCATCCGAGATTTATTATTATTGCTCGCTAGTTGATTACGCCATTGACATGAGTAAACATAAGACCTAAGTGTTATTGTGAATATGGTTAGTTCATAATCTTTGCTGAAAACTTGAATGCTGGCTTTACATATTTGCAACAACAAGAACAAACAGAGTTTGTAAAAGTTTTTCTTTATCACTTTTCGTTTGTCAACTGAGTTGCTTGAGGACAAGCAAAGGTTTAAACTTGGGGGAGTTGATATGTCTCCATCGTATCTACTTTTCCAAACACTTTTGCCCTTGTTTTGGACTCTAACTTGCATGATTTGAATGGAACTAACCCGGACTGACCCTGTTTTCAGCAGAATTGCCATGGTGTTATTTTTGTGCAGAAATAAAAGTTCTCGGAATGACCTGAAACTTCACGGAGAATATTTTTGGAATATATAAAAAATACTGGCGAAAGAATCAAGAACAGGGAGCCCACACCCTATCCACGAGGGTGGGGGCACGCCTACCCCCCTGGGCGTGCCCCTGTCTCGTGGGCCCCCTAGAGCTCCACCGACCTCAACTCCAACTCTATATATTCTTTTTCGGGGAGAAAAAAATCAAAGAGCAGGATTCATCCCGTTTTACGATACGGAGCCGCTGCCAAGCCCTAATCTCTCCCGGGAGGGCTGATCTGGAGTCCGTTCGGGGCTCCGGAGAGGGGAATCCATCGCCGTCGTCATCATCAACCTTCGTCCATCACCAATTTCATGATGCTCACCGCCATGCGTGAGTAATTCCATCGTAGGCTTGCTGGACGGTGATGGGTTGGATGAGATTTATCATGTAATCAAGTTAGTTTTGTTAGGGTTTGATCCCTAGTATTCACTATGTTCTGAGATTGATGTTGCTATGACTTTGCTATGCTTAATGCTTGTCACTAGGGCCCGAGTGCCATGATTTCAGATCTGAACCTATTATGTTTTCATGAATATATGTGAGTTCTTGATCCTATCTTGCAAGTCATTAGTCACCTACTATGTGTTATGATCCGGTAACACCGAAGTGACAATAATCGGGACCACTCCCGGTGATGACCGTAGTTTGAGGAGTTCATGTATTCACTAAGTGTTAATGCTTTGGTCCAGTACTCTATTAGAAGGAGGCCTTAATATCCCTTAGTTTCCAATAGGACCCCGCTGCCACGGGAGGGTAGGACAAAAGATGTCATGCAAGTTCTTTTGCATAAGCACGTATGACTATATTCGGAATACATGCCTACATTACATTGATGAACTGGAGCTAGTTCTGTGTTAGCCTAGGTTATAACTATTGCATGAGGAATCACATCCGACATAATTATCCATCACTGATCCAATGCCTACGAGCTTTTCACATATTGATCTTTGCTTAGTTACTTTGCCGTTGCCACTGTTACAATTACTACAAAACTGCTACTGTTACTTTTGCCACCGTTACCGTTACTTCCATGTTACTTTGATACTAAATACTTTGCTGCAGATATTAAGTTTTCCTGGTGTGGTTGAATTGACAACTCAACTGCTAATACTTGAGAATATTCTTTGGCTCCCCTTGTGTCGAATCAATAAATTTGGGTTGAATACTCTACCCTCGAAAACTGTTGCGATCCCCTATACTTGTGGGTTATCAATAATTTGTAACGAGCAAGTAACGGTAGTAGTAACAAAAGTGCAGCAAGGTAGCCCAATCCTTTTGAGGCAAAGGACAGGCCAAAACGGTCTCTTATGATAAGCAAAGCATTCTTGAGGGTACATGGGATTTTCATCTAGTCACTTTCATCATGTTGGTTTAATTTGTGTTCGCTACTTTGATAATTTGATATGTGGGTGGACCGGTGCTTAGGTGCTGTTCTTACTTGAACAAACCTCCTACTTATGATTAACCCTCCCGCAAGCATCCGCAACTACGAGAAAAGTATTAAGAATAAATTCTAACCATAGCATTAAACTTTTGGATCCAATCGGTCCCTTACGGAATAGCGCAAAAACTGGGGTTTAATTCTGTCACTCTTGAAACCCATCATCTAATTGCTACTCCACAATGCATTCCCTTAGGCCCAAATATGGTGAAGTGTCATGTAGCCGACGTTCACATGACACCACTATGGGAATAACAACATACATACGATCAAAATATCGAACACATATCAAGTTCACATGATTACTTGCAACATGATTTCTCCCGTGACCTCAAGAACAAAAGTAACTACTCACAAATGATAATCATGTTCATGATCATAGGAGTGTTAAATAGCATAATGGATCTGAACATATAATCTTCCACCAAATAAACCATATAGTAATCAACTACAAGATGTAATCAACACTACTAGTCACCCACAAGCACCAATCTATAGTTCCGGTAACAAGATTGAACACAAGAGATGAACTACGGTTTGATATGAGATGGGGCTGTTGAAGATGTTAATGGAGATTGCCCTCCCCAAGATGGGAGAGTTGTTGGTGATGATGAGGACGATGATTTCCCCCTTCGGGAGGGAAGTTCCCCCGTCGGAAGCGCTCCACCGGAGGGCGAAAGTGCTCCTGCCCAAGTTCTGCCTCGAGACGGCGGCGCTCCGTCCCGAAAGTCCTCTCGTGCTTTTTTTCTAGGTCAAAATGACTTATATACCAGAAGATGGACACCGGAGGTGGGCCGAGGAGGGCACAACCCACCAGGGCGCGCCTGGGCTCCCTGGCGCGCCCAGGTGGGTTGTGCCCACCTGGTGGGCCCCCTTTGGTAGTTATTTGCTCCAATAATTCTTATATGTTCCATAAAAATTCCTGAAGTTTCAGCTTGTTTGGAGTTTTGAAGAATAGGTGGCCCAACGTAGCTTTTCCAGGTCTAGTTTTCCAGCTGCCGGAATTCTCCCTCTTTGTGTGTACCTTGTAAATTATGAGAGAAAAGGCATTAGAATTACTCCAAAAAGCATTATTATGGATAAAAACCATAAATAACAGTAAGAAAACATGATGCAAAATGGACGTATCATCTCCCCCAAGCTTAGACCTTGCTTGTCCTCAAGCGAAAACCAAAATCGAAAAACATGTCCACATGCTTTGAGAGAGAGGGTCGATAAAAACAAAATACGGACATAGAAGCATCATGTTGATTATTATAACAGCAACAAAATTAAACATAAGACTTTTATCATATACTTCTCATGAATAAGTAATAATTCATCACACAATCGAAGTATAAAGCAAAAACTCTATTAGAAACCATCAAACTATGATCTCAGTCAACTTTGCAACTACAATTCATCATATTTTCAGGAAGGGTCACGTGTCGGAGCCTTTAGGCAAGTCCACATACTCAACCATCTTATAGTCTTCTAGGATTGCGAACACTCACCGCGTACACATGAGCAAAACGTTTCGACTAGACACATAGAAAGATAGGGGCTTATAGTTTCGCCTCCCAACATATTCACCTCAAGGGTGATGTCAACAATAATAACTCATGCTATCTATATTCAACTGGACATATGTGCCTAGATCTTTCCTCACCACGTGATGCTTGCCAAAGGAGAAAAATAAAAAGGAATAGAAAGGAAACTTTGACTCTTTGCATAAAAGTAAATACATAAAAGTAAAAGATAGGCCCTTCGTAGAGGGAAGCAGAGGTTGCCATGCTCTTATTTGTTTGTATGCTCAATCCCTTAGTGCAAGAGAACGTCACGTTGTATTGCCCCTTAAGATGACAACCTTTATTATGCAGTCTGTCGCTTTTATTCTTTGTCATCCAAGTTCGTACAACACTCAATTTTCTCTTACACTAAATGATCTCACACTTTTAGAAACAATTTTTATTGCCTTTTTGCACCGATGACAACTTACTTGAGGGATCTTGCTCAATCCCTAGGTAGGTATGGTGGACACTTGAAAATAAGATTTGGGTTTAAGGGTTTTTGGATGCACAAGTAGTATCTCTACTTAGTGCGGAATTTTTGGCTAGCAAAGATAGGGGGCAAGCACCACATGTTGAAGGATCTAAGACAATATGACTTCTATGTGAATATAAACAAACATAAACCATTAAGTTGTCTTCCTTGTCCAACGTCAACAATTTTGGCATATAATATTTTGATGAGGGCTCACAATCACAAAAGATTTCTAGGACAATATATTTATATGTGAATCTTCTCTTCCCTTATTAATTCTTTCACGAGTTGCATCATTGACTAATGCTATGTTGTCAATCTCTAATAAAATTTTCTACTTATACTTTTCCTTATGTGGTGCTATCACCTACCATAGGATTAGTATATAATCTTATTGATTTATTTCTTTTCTCATTTTCCTTTCTTATTTATTTTCTTTATTTGCAACATGGAATTAAAGAAAGCAAAAACTCAAACTTTATTATATAACTTGCACACAATTACAAGGATAGATCACTAAGCAAACTCTCAAATAAGAAAGGATCAAACTAACTTTTATTCATCTGATTCAAAAAGATCGAACTAAAATAAGTAAAAGCAAAAAGATAGTGGGATGATACGATACCGGGGCACCTCCCCCAAGCTTGGCGGAAGCCAAGGGGAGTGCCCATACCCGATACTCAATTCTCTTTTGGTGGTGAAGATGATGATGGTGGTGGTGAAGTGATCCTATCCTTAAGGATCAAGAGATTCTCCAACCGACGGATAAAGCTCCGGAGATAGATGATATGCTCTTGATGCAGAATATTTTCGCGAGTGAGATACTTATTTTGTATGCGAACTATTTCAATGACGTGAAAAGCTTCAATCTCAGCAGGAGTAAGGTGAGCAAGGTAGGGCTTAAGGATATCTTCTTCCTCCTCCTCGGCCAGCAGTGCTTGTGCTGTCACCGGGGATGGATCTCCGGTAGCTTCCTTGACCTTGTCTCCTTTGACGGCGTCCGTAGGCTCCTCTCTCTTTGTCGGTGTACAAAAGTAGGGGCTCTCCTTTTGACCCCTTTAATTGTGCATGGGCAGTCAGAGCCGCGCGCCGCGGCCACACTTAGCAGGGCAGAGGAGGGAAGCCGGAGAGAAGCCGAAGCACAAGACAACCAAGGTAACGCCAAGACCAAAAACATGAAGAGAAGAAGAGCGAGGTGGACTCCCCCGGCAAGAGTCTTGCCGGGGCAGCCTCCGCAGCCCCGGCAAGAGCCTTGCCGGGGCAGCTTGCCCAGCACCAGCGGAGCGAGCCACCCTTGAGCCTAAGGCCTCCAACACCATCAACCGCATTGGGACCAAGGCTTGGGAGGCACCTCCGTGGTGGCATGCAGATCTTCGTCAAGATCATGAACACACAAGATCAGATGAGGATCAGAAGACGACGATCCTCGGCGGGATCCTAGCCGAGGAAATCCACGAGACCCCCGGCAAGACGCTTGCCGGGGAAGATGACGACACCACGACGAGACCCTTGCCGGGGCCCCGACAAGGCCCTTGCCGAAGACACCTACGGGGCCGCGGCCAGGCCCGCGTCTGCCAAGACTCCACCGCCGTCCCCAAGTAGCTGCTAGCTCAACCAGCTGGGCAGGCACCTGCGTGGCGACGGGCGGCCTCTACACCGACTCAGCAAGCACCTGCGTGGTGGCATGCGACCCTTCGTGAAGGCTCTACCACCGTGCCAGCCCAGCAGCCAGCCAACGTGGCGCCACGATGCCTCATCAGCTCGGACGCGTGTCGAGGCCAGGCGAGGCGGCGACAGCTGGGACGTGCTTCCTTGCCGTCCCCGATAAAGCGAGAGGGACACGTCGGCAGTGCATTAAAGGCGTTTGTCTGACGGAGCCAGAGGATAGACTCATCCACTGTACACCTTTCCACCTCCTGTGTGCCACTGTGGCGACCCCTTTTGCCTATAAAAGGAGGCCCGAGGCGTCCAGGAGAGGGATTCAGATCTTTTGGGCAAGTTACACCCCGTAGCTAGCTCAAGAACACAAGAACACACTAATACATCCACCAAAGCAGGACTAGGGTATTACGCATCTTCGTGGCCCGAACCTGGGTAAACGATCCGTGTGCTTCCTGTCAGACCTGTTCTTTGGACAACCTCGCGCCCGCCAACCATAGAAGGGATCCCAGTGATTCCATAGGTGTTGTTTCCACCAACATCTTTGGCGCGCCAGGTAGGGGGCACAGATGTGGAAATCTGGTCTGATCGGAGCGGCGGCTCCGTCGTGGCCGTCGTTCCAAGGAAGAAGACGACCAAGCTTGACGGCACCACCTGCAGATACGGTGGACGCCCGTGCAGCGACAGAAAAGCTAAGTCATATGAAAATTTAAGCAATTTCTCTTTATATATAAGGCTATTGTCCTCGAAGGTCCTGCCCTATGTATGGAAACCTGCACGCACAGGGGCCCTTCCGCTATTGGCAACGCCCTTGCTCTGTTTCGAGTCTGCTCAACGGCTCAAGCGGCCGCGTCGAGAGTGGCAGGGCGGCCTTCCGCAATTGGCAACGCTCTCGACTCTGACTCGAGTCAAGCTCGACAGTTCGAGCGGCCGCGTTGAGAGTGGTAAGGTGGTTCGCCTTGCAGCAAGCACACCCGGCAGGCCATTGGGGATCCGTCCTCAAGGTGCCGCCCTGGGTTTACGCACCGGCAAGCCTACCCGGTTAACGTAGGGTGAACATACAAAGGAAGATCGAACAGGAAGATAACATGCATCATATCAAAAGTACTACAGAGTTATATTGCATCAGTTGTTGTCGCGGTTCTAACTAAAGATAGAAATTGTCTTGGTCATGAACCTGCAGCGGCAATGAGAAACGGGGTGCCTAATCCCGGCGCTGGCCTTCCATCCTCTGGATTCCATCGATGCGGCTGATGATGGGCTTGATACGCTCCTTGAGTGCCGCGATGTCTGCATCCTCCGGCAAGCTCTCCAGCGCGGCGTCGAAGTCGAGGTCAGGATTCCAGCGCGCCACCTTGGTGAGGACCTTGGTCATGGCACCCTGGAAAAGCCTCCGGGCCTCATTGGCCAGGGAGGCTGCCCGATTGGAGTGGAGCTGCTCCAGGGCCCCGAAGACACCCTCGAAGAACAGGGTCAGCTTGGCGTTGGGGCTCACGTTGCGCTCCGGGGCGTACCTCACATTTGGCATCCCCATGGTAGCCAGCTGCGTGGTGATCCTGCCGGCGACGCCTTCGAGGCACCCGATCCAGCGATTCTCACCCTCCACAAAGTCTTTGTGGTTGGCGGTCTCATTCTTCCGCAGCTGCTTCTCAGCCTCCAGGTCCTTGGCCAGGGTCTCCTCCCGGGCCTTGCCCTCCGACAGCATCCCCTCGAGACCCTCCAGCTTCAGCTTGAGGTCTTTGATGGAGTTGTTGGCCTCGGAAAGCTGCCCAGCCCTGCCGAGGGCCGCGCCCTGCGCCTCAACTAGAGCGCTGTTGAGCGTGTCCTTCTCCTTGGACAGCTTCAGGACCTGGTCTTTCAGTCCATCCCGCTCCACCTCTAGCTCCTTCACCTTGTCGCCATGAACCAGAGCCTGGGCATTGAGTGCCTCCCTGTGCCTCTGCTCCAGTTCCTGGGTCCACTGCACGACGAGCTTCTCCACCTCCTCATCCTTGTAGCGGAGCGTTGCGGCAAGCTTCTCCTCATGCGCGGCAAGGTCCTCCTCCTAGGAGTTTAGCGTGGCCTACTGCTGGTGCCGAGCAGCCTCGGCCTGGGCAGCCTCCTGCTTCGCCAGTTCCTGGGCCTTCTCGATGTCAGCCTGCTTCATGATGAGCGCCAGGTTGCGCTCAGCCAGCGCGTCCTGGGCGCCCTTCAAGTCCTTGTGGGCCTGGCAGAACCAAGCCTGCGCCTCGGTGATGCGCTCCTCGAGGTCTGCCTCCGCCTTGTCCACAACCGCCATCCTGGACTTGGCTTTGTCCAAGCGGGCGCGCTGAAGCGCCTGGAGCTTCTGGAAGTTGGCGCTCATCGCTTGGAGGAGCCTCTCTTCCTGGGAGCCGCCGCTATCGATGCTCGGCTCGTCAACAACCTCGAGCCCGGCGGCGGCAAGCACCTCCTCGTCGAACACCTCTCCCTCGATGGGTGCCCTGGAGCTCGACGTCCCTGGAAGGTGGACGAAAAGGTCGTCGCTCACCTTCAGATACCTGCCGGAGCCTGAGGCAACAGAGGAGGAAGGCTGGTAATCAACCACCTCCTCCTCGGCGGCGGCCTTGCCGGCCTCCCCGGCAGGCCCCTTGCCGGCCTCCTCGGCAGTAGCCTTGCCGGGCTCCCCGGCAGGCCCCTTGGCGGCATCCTCAACCGCACCCCTCGTGGCCTCCTCGGCGGCGATCTTCTCGGCCTCCGCCGCGGTGTCCTTGGCGACATCCTCGATAACGGTGTCTATGTCCTCCCGGTCCGTCGAGGGAGGATCTGGGTATCGAGAAGAGGGCAAGGCGATGCCAAGACCAAGATTCAAAAAGAAGGAGAAAGGGCAGGGATGAGAGGCGAATGATGTACCCGTGCTGGGCTGGGAAGTAGCCCCTTTCTCGCCAACATCTGGTGCCGAGGTGGAGCCGCCGGCGCCCAAGTTCGCCTCCTCCTCCTCCATGTGCATGGGCTCGGTGCTTGATGCCCTTGCTGGGGACGCCCCTCGGGGAGGCGTGGTCGATGGGGGCGGCGCGTCGGGGGTGGCCCTCAGTGGCTCCTGCTGCTGCAGTCCTCCTCTTGCGATGTCGGCAAGGTCAGCGCCAGTGACTCATACCCCCCAACACACACGTCGACAAGGGGCGAGTGGCGAACTTACGCTTGGGGCTGCTGTCCGGGCTGCTCACCACCACCAGTGGCGCCCTCGAGGTGCCCGCCGGGGGCTGGCCGCCCGCCGAAGACCTGGCCCTCTTCACCCTCTGGGCCAGCGTCTCCACATCTGCAAAAATGAAAACAATCCAAGATAAGCGGCATAGTTTGAGGAGACAGAGATGACAAAAGGGAACAAGACACTTACTCATCCTCCACCTCCTCTTCTGCTGCTTTCCTCTTCCTCCTTGGGTTGAGGGACCCGAAGTCAAAGACGACCTCCGCGTCAACGTCTGCTGAAGGGGGGGAAGAAGGCGGAGTCTGAACATGCTTGGACAAAGAAGAGGCAGGTGCTTTCTTCTTCGCCACCGCTGCCTTCACCAATTTCTTCGCCGCCGCGGCCCTCGTTTGGCGCACGGAGGCTTCCTGGGCTTGCCGGGGTTGCACGGCCCTGCCGGGCCGAACCGGCTCGCCGGAGCTGGCCCGCAGCAGGACTCGCCCTCACCCCGTGGCTGGAGGGTCGACAGCCTCGACCTCCTCCTCCTCCTCCAATGACTCGTCGACCACATCCTCAATGAGAGGGCCCCAGTGCCGGTGCTGCTGGCCTCCCCAACGGACACCGCCCACTGGGCGAGCTCCCTCTTCTCCTCGGCCACCGTGGCCTTGCCTCCATGCCACCGGCGCTGCCGGCCTCCTTGGCGAGCTCCGCCTCCGCCGCCCTGGCGGCGATGTAGTCCAACTCTGCCTGGGTGGTGTCCTGGACAAGCAGCGGCTCATTGTGGACGTACTTCTCCTCCAAGGTGTCGAAGAATTCCTGCACTTCGTCCTCCGGTGGCTCGACCCAACTTGGGACGAGGCCATGCGCGTTGAACTCTGGCATCATGGCGATGGTGTCGTTTCGGTGCGAGTTATTGCTCAGCGGGACCACCCCGCCGGCAACCCAAACAAGGGCCCCTTGGCGACCTTGCTAGTTTTGGCAGCCTTGCCGGACCGCTCGACCTTGCCGTTGCGGTTCACGTCGAGCTGGAAAAGCCGCTGGCAGAAGTGGGCGTGTCCCATCACCGTGAGGTTGTGGTCCAAACCGGGGCGAAGCCTCATGATGTCGGCCCCGTTCGTAAAGAGCCAGGCCGGCCTCCCCTTGTTATGCAGCGGAGCGATTCGGCGATGAATGAAATCCGCCCCGATCATCTCAAGGGTGAGCCCGGCCCTGGTGAGGTGAAGAATCCTGGTGGTGGCGACCGTGAGCTTCACGTCGTCAGCATCGATATTGCTCCAGTCGCTTCTGCCAACCGGCGGCGCCTAGCGAACCCGGCAGAATTCCTGTGGATCCTCCTCCTCGATCCAGCACCACCGGCCCCGCCATTCTTCCCACCTCTCCTTCTAGGCACCCTCCGGGTATCTCCCCTTGGACCTTGGGATCCAGGCGACGCAACCGGAAATGGCGCCCCCTTCTGGATCCGAGGGAAGAAGTAGTGGCGGAAGAGCGCCGTGTTGGGATGCACTCCGACGAAGCCCTCGCAGAGATGCGCAAAAAGAGCCATGCATGCCACGGCATTTGGGGTAAAATCCAGAAGATGAAAGCCTTAGGTGTGCATGATATCATTGAAGAAATCAGAGAGGGGGGGCAGAGGCTGCAGGAGAAGTAGTCGACGAAGAACGGGTACCGATTCGGGCCGGCCTCGGCGAAGGCAGCAGGGATGACACGCATGGCCGGGTGCCCCATCGTCTCCCCCTCGTCTTGCACCCCCACAGATATTTGAAGTAGTCCCGAAGGTGGACTGCGTCGACCGCCGTGGGGAAGTAGGCGGATTGCGTCCGCCGCACGGCCAACTCGCACTCCGGCGGCTCGCTCGTCCCGGCATCCTTGGCCACTCCCTTGCCTCTGCTGGTTTTGGGTGCCATGGCGGCTGCGGGAGGCGAGGAATGGAGGACGGCGATGGCGCGGCGACGGCGAGCGAAGGCAAGAGCTTGAAAGGGAGGAAGAAGGGGACGGCGGTTCCGAGATTGGGGAAAGCATGGAGGGTAAATGTGCAGCGCGCCCGCGGTTATTCCTTTTTATGGGGAAGGCGTGGGCCGCCTCTTTTCCCATTAACTGCGATGTGACGCATGCGTGCGGGAACCGCCCCATGCATGTGTCGGATCACGGGTTCCGGAAAAACCCTCAAGGTTCGAACACCGGGGTGCGCGCGAAGATTTCCTCCCTACCGATCCGCGTCCTAACTAGCTAAGATCTCAAGAACGAACTCAACGAACTCACAGCACAAGGGACACAAGATTTATACTAGTTCGGGCCACCGTTGTGGTGTAATACCCTACTCCAGTGTGGTGGTGGTGGATTGCCTCTTGGGCTGATGATGAACAGTACAAAGTGGAAGAACAGCCTCCTGAGGATGGGGTGTTCTTGCGCTTGGCGAACTTGTGAGGGCGAGGATCCGATACCTACTACTGTGGTGGCTAGTTTTATTTATAGAGGCCCTGGTCCTCTCCCCAAATATCGAGCGGGAAGGGAGCCAACAACGGCCAATTTGAAAGGGGACAACTAGTACAACTTATCCTGACAAAAGTAGTCTTTGCCTGCAAAAGGCTCTGGTGGTGACGCCGTCTTGGGCTCCATGGTGACCTCCGTCTTGCCGTCCTGCTGGTCTTGGTCTCATTGCACCGATATGGAACCTTTGCTTGATGCCTCGGTACTCTGCGCCTGCGCTTGCCCCTTTAGCACCAAAGAGGAAACGAGGACGCTGTGCGCGCTGGCGCCCGCCTGGCGCCCACCTGGTCTCGATCGTCATGGCTCACGTCACGAGGACCTCGCGAGGTTTGCCTTGCCTTGATCTCTCTGCCCCTCGTGAGCCTGCCTGGCGAGGCTGCTCCTGAGGAGGTCTTGTGTCGTCCGCCTCGCGAGGCTTGACCCCTCGCGAGGGTCTTGAATGCCTTGTTGATGAAGATGGGCCGTACAGGCCTGCTAGCTCAGCCACGCCGTGGGCCGCAGGCAGGCAAGTCTGGGGACCCCCATTCCCAGAACGCCGATAGAAGGCCCCGGGCCCAAGGCGCGCTCGGGCTTGGCTTCGAGGCGAAGCCAAAGGTCAAGTGCGGAGCGCCGCGGGCCCCAAAAGCCTGCGGCCTCGGTCGACATGTGGCAGTTGATTGGACGTGGGCGTCTCCGCTTCCCCACGCTGCCTCGGTAACTGCCCGACTTGACGAGTCCCTGCGACATGCAAGGAAAACCATCATTACCTGTGATCATGGGGGGCGCTGGTTGGCCTTCTCCTGCTATAAATGAGGAGGGGGTAGAGCCCCCCACTACAAAAAAAGACACATCCGTGACATTTTGGGCTGAACGAATTTTTTTTCTGTCATACTTATGACACTTCTATGACGATAATTGTGACAAAACCCGGTATCATCATAGATGTGGTGGGGTCCTACTTCTATGACAACAAATCATGACAGAAAATGGGCTTTTCGTCCTGGGCGGGCCGGAGACGCAGCTGCATGACATTCTTTGGGCCGTCCATGACAGAAAAAACCATGGTAGAAGCGAGGGCGAGGAAAATCGGGGTGTTCCCGGTTACGGCGGGTGGTCGGGGCCGAGCGATGCGCGTTTCTCTCGTACACGCATGCGCGTGGGTGCGAGGCGTTGGGCTCTAACTGAACCCGAGTAATTGCACTGCAGGCTACGCGTTACTGAACCCGAGCGATCGATCGATGGCTATTAACTGAACCTGATCGAGCGATTCCTTCGCTACTGCTGCTAACTGAAGCCGATCGATGCTGCCTCTGGATGAACAGTGAGCATGCTGGGGGGTTTGGATGAACAGTTCCCAGTGGGGGTGGATGAACAGGACCCCGTGGTGTTACCTCTGGATGAACAGGACCCCAATCGATCGAGCCGGTTGGGGCTGGATGAACAGGACCCCGTGGAGGGTAGGATGAACAGGACCACCCCATGGAGGGCAGGATGAATAGGACCACCCCGTGGAGGGCTGGATGAATAGTAGCCCGTGGAGGGGTGGTTGAACAGGAGCCCATGGAGAGGGCTGGTTGAACAGTAGCCGGTGGAGTATCGCGTGGTGGAGGCTGGATGAACAGGAGCCCGTGGATGAACAGTCGCAGGTGGAGGCTGGAGGAGGTCGACGGTGGATGAACAGTAGCCCGTGGAGGCTGGAGGGGGTCGACAGTGGAGATGAACAGTATCCCGTGGAGTCCCGTTTTGCGGTACGCCACACCCCTCCCGATGAACAGGACCCCCGTTTCGACCGTAGCGCTCCAACACAAGTCCGTTTCCTCCGTTTTGCGGTACGCCACACCCCTCCCGATCAACAGGACCCCCGTTTTGACCGTAGGAGGTCAGTTTCCTCCATTTTGCGGTACGCCAGACCCCTCTCGGTGAACAGGATCCTGTTTCGAACATGGCCGGTCGAACACAAGGCCGTTTCCTCCGTTTTGCCGTACGCCAGACCTCGTTTCCATCGGCTGTTCCATCTAAGCCCTCCCGATGAACACGACGATGCATTCCGTTCTGACCCAGCCGGTTGGCTCCCCATGAACACGACGATGACGCTGTTTCTCAGTTCCGACCCAGCCATGTACACGAGCCCTGGCCGTACGTATGCGCGAGTAGGCGTTCGAGACCCTGCCCGTATGTACGTACGTGGCTGTATTTTCTTTCTTGCACACTGGCTGCTGTACATACGTGTACATGCTACGTGCGCGCCTCTACTACGACACGTGCGCGCCTCTACATCGACCAGTATGTACATACACGTTCGCGACCAGAATGACAACCCTACGTACGCTTCGACCAGGTGGGTCCCGACTGTCAGGCACTTCCTTGCGTGCGAAGATGTAGCTGGTGGGTCCCAGCAGTCAGGGGGGCGAATCGTTTTTTTGCCCGGACGCACTTCCTTGCGTGCGAAGATGTAGCTGGTGGGTCCCAGCAGTCAGGGGGAAACGTTTTTTTTTCGTGAAATACGGTGGCCCGACCGGTGGGTCCCCGCTGCCAGGTGGAGGAATATTTATTCTACGCGTAATAAGGAGGCACTTCCTTGCGGCCGCCGTGGACCCAGCTGTCAGCCTCTCCACGTACAGTACTCTTCCGATGGAAGTCGTTCCTTGACCACGTTGACCACGCCGCGCCGGGAGCACCAGGGCGGTGGACGACGACGAGGCCTAGGAAGGGGACGACGCGGCAGTGGAAGCCCGCGCGGAGAGGAGTACGAGGGTTCACTGGTTCGGCTGCGGTGCGAGGCTGCCATCGCCGCAGGGCCTGGCCAGCGGTGGGAATAGTAGGGGGCGGTGAGGCCTCCGCGGCAGCACAACCGACCACGGGAGGCAGGAGCATGCAACACGACCGGTGCTGCTTTGGGCGGCTGGAGCAACAAGACCAGCGGTTGAAGAAGCACTACGGCCGTTGGATGGACATCGTACGGTCACTGGAGCTAGAATCGTTCATATTGACTAAGTTGACAAAGCACTCCGTCCCCGTGAACTTAGTAGGCCCACAAGTCAGCCTCCCACCAAGGTGGGTCCCAACCAGCAGGGGGAGTATTCATTTTTTTGGCGTAATAAGGAGGCACTTCCGATGGGTCCGAGCTGACAGCGGGGGGAATGTTTTTTTTTCGCGCAAGACGGTGGCCCATCCGGTGGGTCCCAGGAGTCAGGGGGAAACGTTTTTTCACGAAATACGGTGGCCCGTCCGGTGGGTCCCTGCTGTCAGGTGGAGGAATCATTATTTTCCGCGTAATAAGGAGCCACTTCCTTGCTGCCGTCGTGGACCCAGCTGTCAACCTCTCCACGTACAGTCCACGTCCGATGGAAGCCATTCCTTGACCACATTGACCACGCCGCGCCGAGAGCACCAGGGCGGTGGACGACGGCGAGGCCTAGGAAGGGGACGACGCGGAGCCGGGGAAGACGCGGCAGTGGAAGCCCGCGTGGAGAGGAGTGCGAGGGTTCACTGGTTCGGCTGCGATGTGAGGCTGCCGTCGCCGCAGGGCCTGGCCAGCGGTGGGAATAGTAGGGGCGGTGAGGCCTTTATGGCAGCACAGCTGGCCACGGAAGGCAGGAGCATGCGGCACGACCGGCGCTGCTTTGGGCAGCTGAAGCAAGAAGACCAGAGGTTGAAGAAGCACTACGGCCGTTGGATGGACATCGTACGGTCACTGCAGCTAGAATCGTTTATATTGACTAAGTTGACAAAGCCCTTGGTACGCGTCAACTTAGTAGGCCCACAGGTCAGCTTCCGAAACGGTGCGCCCCAGATGTCAGGGGGAGGAATCATTTTTTGGGCGGGTGAAGCTAGAATATCCGAGATTGAAGAAGAAGCATGACATCCATTGGATGGACATCCAACGGCCACTGCTGCTAGAACCGTGTGTTGACTATAAGTTGACAAAGCCTTGCATACGCGTCAACTCTCCTTTTTTTGAGGGGACGCGTCAACTTAGTAAGGCCACAAGTGTGTGGCAGAGAACTTATAGCCCATTTGTGATTTGTAAGAATGTGCAGCCAATTTTTGAATTCTAATGGAATTTACTACAACCCATTTACAGTTTGTTAAAAGTACAACCCATTTCAACCAACCGTTCAAAATAGAATTCAATAAAATTTCCCACATTTTGATGGGATCCGAAATATTTTTATCCCGAAATTTCTAGTCAGATTAAATACAATTTCAATATAAATTTATATTACATAAAAATCCAACGAAACATTGTGCTCGCAACAATTAATGAAATTAAAATTTTCAATATCCAAAAATAATATTTTATAAAGTAATTACGTGTTTGGTGCATTTTTTATAGTTACTGCCCAGTTTTTATAATTACATCCCATTTATTATTTCTTAAAGCCCATTTTCTTGGTAAGCCTAATGCATGCCTCCTAGGAAAGATTTGCAGCCCAGTGGGGCGGAGAATAACAACTTGACCTTGCCTGGGTATTCCTAAAAAAAAGTATAGCTGGGCTAGCCATTTTTAGCTTGAAATAAATTAATATCTGGCTGGATATCTGGCCTGGGCTAGACGGGCCACAGCCCGCCCAGTGAATAGCTGCAACGATGTTTTCGTTGTTGTTCAGAGGAGAAAAATTAATATCTGGGCTAAACATCGCTCAAGAAAAACTCTGCAGTGCTCACACCTCAAAAACACAAATACTGCTCGAGCTGCTTGGTCCCAGCTGTCGGCCGCTTCTTGTGCAATTCTCTCGTTTATTGACTACATAGGTTGACAATGGTGTGGGACCGTGATGTCAGGAAACCAGGAGGAAGCAAAAAATATAGTTTTATATACTAATAAGGTGGCACTTGCTGTCATCCTCTCCAAGTAAAGTCATCTCCTCATCCTCATGTCCGTTGACCATGTTCACAACGCAAGACGGCGGCGCCACGGTGAGCGCAACAACTCGAAGGACGACGGAGAGGGCCTTGCGGGCCCTACAGATGGTCTGATACAGCGCCCGATGCTCATTCGGGAAGTCGGGATCATAGGGCCACATGTCCGCGACGGCATTGTCGTTCGCTTGTTCACCAGTGCTCATTGAGGAGACGGAGGTTGCAGCACAGGTCCTCCTGCACTGGTAGCTCTTCCGCCATTAGGGCGTCAAAGTGCGGCCGCAACTGCTCTATGGTGAACACGGCATGAACTGGCTTGGACAGTGGCGCTGGCTCTTGGTCGGAAGCTACGTCCATCGTCTGATTGTCGTTGCTCAGCTCAGCTCGGCGAGGTTGCTAGCGAGCCAGCATGTCCGGCTGCTGGACCGACCCACTGCCAAGCACGAGTCTGACTGCCCTGACCCACCAAGACCGCCTCCCTCGCCCGCGTGCGCTTTCCGCCCAAAACGGCCAGCACCGCCCGCCCCGCTTCCCAGTGCATGTGATTGCTCCACCTTCAAACGACACAAGTGCCGTCCGTCCGTCCTTCTGCCGCACACATTAATGATACACGGTTGACGAGGCGGCTACTCCGGCTCCACACGTCCGTCCCTCCGCCACCCACCATTGCTATATAAACTACTGCGGCGGCCATAGCCGCAGCCATCTGCATCCGTTCCTATTCTCCTGTCCACACCACTACTGCCCACCATGGCTTCCTCGCGCTCCAACGCTCTTCAGGACGGGCGGACGACGAACCACAAGGAGATGGCAGCCATTGTTGCCGACTGGCTGGCCGGCAGGCAGCCGGAGGACGACGACGTCCCAATGGAGAACATGGTAGTCGACGATCCGGCGCCAACCCCCTCCTCCGTGCCATCCTTGCCGGTGCATTGCACCATGACCATCGGTGAGGCCTGTGCCCAATATATGGATACGGTGAGGCAGAAGCGTCAGGAGCAATTCCGGGAGGCGCATGCCGACGCCGCCTACAACCACCATCTCCTCCAGGAGCACTTGCAGGCGGAGGAGCAGATTGCCGCGGAGCGGGCGGAGCAGGAGGCGCTGCTCGACTCGTATCGCTCCGCCCACGAGGGCTGCCTCGAGTGCTGGCGGTACCGCATGCGGGTGGCGGAGGCTGCGGCCGCCTACAAAGAGGGTGATGAAGCGGCCGAGGCGCTGTTTGGCGAGACCGAGGACGAGGCAGAGGACAATGCCGGCTCCGACGAGTCCCCGCTCCACTGGCGTCGACGAGGCCCTGCTCCGCCGAGGCCCCGCGGCACCAACAACGAGGCAGAGGACACCGCCGGCTCCGCCGAGGCCCCACCCTGCCGGCAATGAGGGGGAGGATTCCCCCCCCCGCTCCGCCGATGCGCCGCCCGCAGGCAACGAGACAGAGGACATCGCTGGCTCCGCCGAGGCCCCGCCCCGCTGCCAACGAGGCCGCGCCACACAGAAAACGAGGAAGAGTAGAACACGGTAGGTCGCCGCCGCTCGGGTCCAAGTAAGGCCACCGCTGCTACCCTCCGGTTGCTGGCACTAAGCTGTACATCATGGAGCAATTCTATGATTACATGATGATTGAAGAGCGCTCCGTGGTTGAGCAAGCTCATGAGATACATTCATTTGCTAGAGAACTTGAGCACTTCAGTTGTATGCTACCGGACAATGTGCGAAGTAAAAAGGAACAGAAGGAGTACAAAGAGTTTGAGCAGCTTTTTAGCGTTCCTGTACATTGCAGTCATAACGATTCACATGTCATAGAGAACATTCAAAACAATCGATGATTATGCATCTCAGCGATTCACATGTCAGAGCCAATATTTACTTCACAACTAAAGAAAAAAGAAAAAATGGATCGACGCTGCTGACAGCAAAGGGCGTCCCATTCGAAAATATCAAACGCATGTCTTCGTGCTAAAATCAATGAGCAAAATTTGACAAGGTTTTCCCATTCCAAAATATCAAATGCCTATGATTGTGGAATGGGCAGGGTTTGCCATTAGTTCGGACATTGACATGGCACCTCGTGCTAAATAAACCAGCTGTTCTTTTTGTGCAGTTCCACCAAAATCAACCAAATTCGCGCGTAGCTTGTATGATTTCGCCCTTATATGTTGCAACGCCTTGAACTTATCGGCACCTCCTTTCTTGTGGTGGAAATGAATGATTCAATGTATTCATGAACATTTTGTGCAGTTCCCATTGAAATCAAGCTGAGCACCCCTGTTTGCACAAATACAAAAAAGTGATTAGTATAAAGCAAACTGTACTATGAATTGACAGTTTAAACAGGCACCTACATGGTCCATGTAGAGCACACTTTTACAAAAATGGAACTCACCGGAAAGAATCCGAGAACAACATTGTACTCGAGCATCACAGCAAGAAAATGGAGATTTGTCAGTCCTTCTGAGCTGAAGTTAGTTTGGTCTTGTGGGGGGTAATGTAACCATCCTTCAACTGCTCCTTCTGATGAGAAGATAGACAGGGCTTCTTCATCCTGGCATAATCGGAACTACTCACTTCACGTACTCCATATTCTTCTTCAGAGGAGGATGATCCTGTTGTGCAAAGACAAGAGGATAACTAAATGCTAGCATCCCTGTTTGCTCGAAAAAAAGGAAAGGAAATATTTAAAACAACACAGATGAAGCACTTCTCAAGGACAATACCACTTTTTGATGCCAGCATCTAAACACTAGCACAACACCAATAGAGATGACAAAGCTCAATCATGTGGATGAAATCAATGGGCGAGTACCAACCTTTGTCAGGAGGCTTATTGTGTAGAGCATACAGATGAAGCACTTCTCCGGAACCATCTGTTGCTATCTACTGTGGTGGCCATGCTTACTATATACTCCTCGATTAGATTAATGTTTCCAACATCTTCCTGTGCAGTTCCACTAAAATATATGGTATCTTCAAAGAAGATCCCTGTTTGCACAAGTAGAGATAATTACGTATTACATTAAGAGTGGCATCAAATCAGTGGCAAAACAATTGCTCGTTCCAGCCATAGCAATAAATTAAGATGCAAAACTATATCATTACTTGTGTCATCATAGTTCCAGTGCTTCATTACAACACCAGGAGTTGATTTTTGTTTTTCTTCCGCTTGTTCTTCCCCTTCATCACTTGGTTCAATAACAGACAAGCTTCGCCTTCAATGTAAGATTTGGCATGTCAATTAGGTTGCACAAGTATAGCACTAAACAATGACATTAATTTTCGGATGAAAGTGGCAAAATACAGGCCAACTATTGTGAAATACCTTTATCTTACCTCAATGGGATATTACGGTGCACATATAGATTGGAAGTCTTGTCTCCATTTGTGCAGTTCGCTAAAATCAAGCAACATTACCGTACAAGTAGCACAACATATGAAAGCACACTGCAGAATCATGTGAAAGAAGGCTAGTACTGACCTCTCATGACGCGGAATTCAAACAACTCACAAGAAGAAGATCTGAACCAAATTTGCCAACACGGATAGGAAGTAAGATCTCCTCCTTTGCAGTTCCACTATGATCAAGCAATAAAGCAATGTTGTCGGTGAGACATTTTGGTTGAACTGCACAAAACACTCTTAAAACAAAAGTGTTTTGTGCAGTGCAACAAAAGGTCACAATGGCAACGAGGTGAAGTAGATAACCCTGTTTACACAGAGGTGCAAAGGAAACAACTAGTGGTCAATAACGGTGGATGACACAGAAGCCAACAAAAAGAAGCATCTACCTTATCTAAATGGGAAAGAAAGCAAGACAGTAGCATTTCTCAAACGGTGGCATTGATTAATATTAACAGAGAGATTATATTAGCAATAAAATTCGTTAAACATGTAATTTGCTTTTAACTGTGGCATTGCATCAATTTTCCAGCGGCATTATTAGAGGGTGTTTGTTTACAGGGACATTTTGGTGGAGGGACTAAAATAACTCCGTGTCAGTCCCATCTAAACCAAACAGGAGGGACTTTTAGGGACTAAAAGTGGGCATTTGGGACTAAAGAAAGAAGACCCCGAGGGAGAGTCTTTTTGGGACTTTTTCCAACAGTTGCCCCTGCCATGCATTGCACCTTGTCTCTATTAGTTCACTACTAGGGGTAACATGGTCTTTTAGCATGTCATTTAATAACCTCTAGTACATGTTTAGTCCCTGGAACCAAGCAGGTAGGGGCTAGGGAGTTTTTAACCAAACAGGGCCTTAGATTAACAACAGCTAAAGAGTTGCACGGGACAGTGGACGCGCCAGCACCATGTGCATCTACCGATGTACTCGGGTGATGCACAGTCTGTTGCAACAAAGAACAAACAACCAAGGAGCATATTTGTGTTGGTCCCAGTTTTTTTATCTTTAGACACCTTTCCCTATGTGAGCGCAGAAAATCTTGTCCTGCTTAAACTCTACAGCCTTGTCCCCCAAAACAAAAGATCAGTTTGTTACAGATGTGCGTACTGCATTTGTCATTGTTTTCCCTTTTCGACCAACGTAGGTGCTGGATAGCCAGTCTGTACTAGTACTTTCCCCCATTCCCGTCCTCTTTGAACCACGTCTTAGATTCATGCGATACAACTTTCCCCCTTCCTTTCCTTTTTGAACCACGTCCTAGATTCATGCTATACAACTTTCCCCATTATTTCCCCCCTTCCTTTCCTTTTTGAACCACGTCCTAGATTCATGCTATACAACTTTTCCCACTACTTTCCCCCATTTCTTTCCTCTTTGAACCACGTCCTAGATTCATGGTATACAACTTTCCCCACTACTTTCCTGTTTGATCCAACACCTAGATTCGAGTGCAGAAGCGGAAAAAGCCCACATGCAGCTAGAGCAATGCATGTGGAATAAGTAAATTATACCTTAAGGTTCTTGGGGTGTGGTTCGGTGGGCGACCGAAGGCCGTTCGACCCACATTATGTACGGAGGCAAAGAAGAAGGGGTCGGAGGCCCTCCCGCGCCGTCGTTGGGTGAAAGTGAACAGCTGCGCCGGTAGTGGATTCCCTCCCTCGCCGACGGCGACAGTGTTAAGCCTCCTTCCCTTCCCGGCGGACGGATCCTGCCGGCTCTTTGACCAGTAGTGAGGGGAGAGAGAGAGGCGAGCGAAGTCTTGTTTAGATCTAGAGAGGGTGAGAGAGTGTGAAGAGAGCATCTACAAGCAGACCAGCAGTGAGGGGAGAGAGAGAGGCCAACGAAGCCTTGTTTAGATCTGGAGAGGGTGAGAGAGTGTGAAGAGAGCAACGACAAGTGCTGAGGCTCCAGCGTGTATATATATACTGGAAAGAGTGTGAAGAGTGCAAACCCTAGAAAACAAGCGCCGAGGCTGCAGCTTATACGTGATGAGGTGATTATACGGTCACTACGAGATCATATAGCTCCGTATCCATCCATTTTGACCAGTCAAAGAATCCTCCTGGCACGAATTATGCTCAAGTGTAGTTATCGAACCCGAGACCTCAAGTTTGATGAGCGAACAGGCTAACCAGCTACACAACCCTCCCGTTATGTTCAACGAGAGGAAAATAACCTTTTATACATTCCTGCATTCGTGTGACAAGCATGCCGTGTTTTTGTGTGTGTGTGTGGGAGTCATTGGGATTTAAATCATAATCGTGTCATGTGGCTTTGGTGGTAAGACTATCCACAGTGGTGCAGAAATAATGCAGCCTTAGTCACCTTACCTCTCTCCACGTAGTATGTTGGGTCCCACCAGTCAGAGGGTGAAACAAACAAATTAATAAGAAAAATTAAAAGCGCCAGCGGTGTATCTTACCTCACACATCTCGCTACTGCTCGGGAACACTGTCCAATTGATCCCTCTGTTCGCTCACGTACTATTTTAAGTGAATCCTTATTATAACATGCACACAATTTTGGGCACTTGTATTCGACCTAAGTCAGTGTGCCACCGTATCTCGTACGACTCCCTCCGTCTAGGTGTAATAAGTCACGTTAGAAGGTGCAGCGGGACCAAGGTGCAAGAAGATTGGACGAGAAGGAGAAACTTGACCGGTCATTCCTCCAATCAAAGCCCTGAGTTTTGTCTCTAAACGCAACAATTAATCCAAACAACTAAGATATGCCATTTTAGCTACCATGCAGGGCCACGTATTAACTCGCATGCAAGCCGACTTTGATTTCTTGACTGATCAACGCGTAGTTGTTCTCCATGCATTGGGTTTCCGGGGGAGATAACAAGGCATAGTAATTAAGGAGCGTTTGGTTACATTGCTTAGGCTGGTCATAGTGGTGAGTAACTTGGACTAGTACATCATGCATATGTTACTAGTCTATGTTACTACTACGCGAAGTTTGCCGTCGGAAGCGAGCCGATCTGGCTCTCCTGAGCTAGCAAGGTTTTTCTAGCCCACCCAAGCTAGTTGGCACACAAAAGCTAACATATTTTAACAGTTCCAAATGCCTAACCTTGCCCGGCTATGCTATAAGCTGTTCTTGCTAAGGATCCAAACACTCCCTAAGTAACAACGCTCGCTAGCAACGAGGCCAGGAGGGGATTGAGATGCGAAGTTAAAGGACGACGCCTAAACATTTTGGGAATATCTGATTTTCGTAGTATGACTTAACACCTAGACGGAGGGAGTACTACTCCTCAGTCCAGGTTTGATGGAATATTCGTCACCTCTTCTCTTCTTGTACGTACTCCATTTGTATCTCAATTCCTGTGGCTTCGCACTCGCACGATTTTCCTATTCTATGAACTTGTGTGTGTGTGTGTGTGTGTTTAACAACATGTATGTGTTAGAGAGAGCGACATATCGACCTACTCATACAGAGAGATGGTGTGTAGTGTACGATTTTAGCCACGAGAGTTGGTGCATCCTCTCATTTCTGGGCGTCTGGTAGGGACAGGCGGACAGCTGGCACGCCCGCTCCTGACCAGCCTGGCCCACCCAAAGCCCCTCCATCACCTGCGCGCGCTTCCCGCCCGAAACGGTCAGCGCCGCTCCAAAGAATCAGTGCCGCATTCATGCCCGGGCAGAGCGGACACGACCTCTCACTGGCGCCTGCGTTGAAGGGAGAAGCGGATTCAAGAGTGATGGTTGCTTCGTCCGTCCAACTTACTGCTGGGTCTATGTGATTTGACGGCTCATTGGTCATTATTACTGAGGTGGTAGGACTGCTGGATGTCTCGGCGAAAGGAGGTACTACTAGATTACATTTTTCTCCATTCTTACGGCGGAGGAGTGCAAGAGCAGTGAAAACACGCAGGCTCAGTGATTACATGGCCCACCTCACACCATCACCATATTTTCTGGACACCGTGCGACACCTAACTCTTTACATAGTACTCCCTCCGTTCCTAAATATAAGTCTTTGTAGAGATTCTACTAGGTGGACTACATACGGAACAAAATGAATGAATCTACACTTAAAATGCATCTATATACATCCGTATGTGGTTCGTGGTGAAATCTCTACAAAGACTTATATGTAGGAACGGAGGAAGTGAAGGAAATATGCCCTAGAGGCAATAATAAAGTATTATATATTTCCTTATATCATGATAAATGTTTATTATTCATGCTAGAATTGTATTAACCGTAAACATAATACATGTGTGAATACATAGACAAACAGAGTGTCACTAGTATGCCTCTACTTGACTAGCTCGTTAATCAAAGATGGTTATGTTTCCTAGCCATAGACATGAGTTGTCATTTGATTAACGGGATCACCTCATTAGGAGAATGACGTGATTGACATGACCCATTACGTTAGCTTACCACTCGATCGTTTAGTATGTTGCTATTGCTTTCTTCATGACTTATACATGTTCCTATGACTATGAGATTATGCAACTCCCGTTTACCGGAGGAACACTTTGTGTGCTACCATACGTCACAACGTAAATGGGTGATTATAAAGGTGCTCTACAGGTGTCTCCAAAGGTACTTGTTGGGTTGGCGTATTTCGAGATTAGGATTTGTCACTCCGATTGTCGGAGAAGTATCTCTGGGCCCACTCGGTAATGCACATCACTATAAGCCTTGCAAGCATTGTGACTAATGAGTTAGCTGCGGGATGATGTATTACGGAACGGGTAAAGAGACTTGCCGGTAACGAGATTGAACTAGGTATCGAGATACCGACGATCGAATCTCGGGCAAGTAACATACCGATGACAAAGGGAATAACGTATGTTGTTATGCGGTCTGACCGATAAAGATCTTCGTAGAATATGTGGGAGACAATATGGGCATCAAGGTCCCGCTATTGGTTATTGACCGGAGAGGTGTCTCGGTCATGTCTACATAGTTCTCGAACCCAAAGGGTCCGCACGCTTAAAGTTACGATGACAGTTATATTATGAGTTTATATGTTTTGATGTACCGAAGGTTGTTCGGAGTCCCGGATGTGATCACGGACATGACGAGGAGTCTCGAAATGGTCGAGACATAAAGATTGATATATTGGACGACTATATTCGGACACCGGAAGTGTTCCGGAGAAGTTTCGGATTAAACCGGAGTGCCGGAGGGTTACCGGAACCCCCCGGGGAAGTATTGGGACTTAGTGGGCCTTGAGGGGAGAGAGAGGGCAGCAGCCAGGAGGTGGCGCGCCCCCTCCCAGGAGGAGTCCTAGTTGGACTAGGAGAGGGAGGCGCAGCCCCCTTTCCCTCTCCCTCTCCCTCTCTTTCCTTCCCCCCTTCTTTTCCTAGTAGGACTAGGAAAGGGGAGTCCTACTCCTACTAGGAGGAGGACTCCCCCTCTCTCCTTGGCGCGCCTAGGGCAGCCGGCCTCCCCCTTGCTCCTTTATATACGGGGGCAGGGGGGCACCTCTATACACACTTGATATACGATATTTTAGCCGTGTGCGGTGCCCCCCTCCACCATATTACACCTCGATAATACCGTTGCGGAGCTTAGGCGAAGCCCTGCGTCGGTGGAACATCATCATCGTCACCACGCCGTCATGCTGACGAAACTCTCCCTCAACACTCGGCTGGATCGGAGTTCGAGGGACGTCATCGAGCTGAACGTGTGTAGAACTTGGAGGTGCCGTACGTTCGGTACTTGATCGGTCGGATCGTGAAGACGTACGACTACATCAACCGCGTTGTGATAACGCTTCCGCTATCGGTCTACGAGGGTACGTGGACAACACTCTCCCCTCTCGTTGCTATGCATCACCATGATCTTGCGTGTGCATAGGATTTTTTTTGAAATTACTACGTTCCCAACAGGAAGTACTTGTATAGTACGTACTGTAATTTCTCAGCGAGATAGTACAATGGCATGAAGCTTCTAGCTTTTGTTACATGTATCTTGTGTCCAAGGTTACCCGTTGCAACATTTCATCAAATACAAAGGAGACTAACATGCATGCTATTGCATCTCAATGGTTGACAGATCATAGCAATTATGTACTCCCTCCGTTCCAAAATAAGTGTCTCAACTTTATGCTACATACGGAGCAAAATGAGTGAATCTACACTCTAAAATACGTCTATATACATCAGTGTTTGGAGTATGTACTCGTAGTTCATATTGAAATCTACTAAAGGACATATATATTCCAAACAATATGATAATCTCTCTAACCAAGGTAGTAAGGACGAGGAGTAAACGGAGGGAGTAGTAAAATTTTCTCCTCGTCCTGCGTGCCACCGCGCGCGTGGGCGAGGTAGCGGGCGTAAGGTGTACAGTACTACTACTACTCATGCAGTCCCTAGCCATTGAATCAGAGACAGCTAAACAAAAAACGATCCATGCAGTCCCTAGCCCTTGAACCGTAAACCCTAACCAGGCTTTAATTTGCTGGCAACGTCAGCGCTTCCTAAGAAATGAAGTTTGCAACCCTTCGACCATCGGATCATTTTGTGCAGTTTCACCAAAATCGAGATGAGCATCCCGATGGCAAAGAAATTGAAGAAGCGTGATTATAATAAGATTACTGGGACTAGTTGATGAGACATAAACTCATCACAAATACAGTACGTAGAAGCCAGTAGAGGTATGTGCGGGGCAAAGAAGTAGAGAAATATCCACATGGAGTGATGTGGGCAGCTGGAGCAGTGGTGCAAGCCGGCTGTAAAGGGAGTTGTACCTGAGGGATGTCGGAACGTAGCTCAACCTAGAGGAGGGCGGCGGGAGGAGGCAACTACCCACGTCGCAGCAGTGAGCAATGGACGAAGGCAACCTCACCGGCTTTGTGGGAGAGAATGGCGGGGACCCCTGATCGGGACGTGCCGACAGTGGGTTTTCACCGTCGACGACGACCTCATCTACACTAAGCATTCACCCCTTCCCCCGGTGGACGTGATCCACCGGGATGTTAGAGATGTGGCCACAGTGGTTTTGTGCGAGAGAGTGTGAAAACTGAAGAGAGCAACCCCAGCAAGCAACCGTGTAGGCTCGTCCTGCCTATGTATATAGTGGAGCGGTTTCCTTTTCTCTCCATATGAACCTATTTATATTGCGTACGTGCCACTGAAGAAAAAAACTTTATTTATAAATGACGCGACACCTACTACTCGTTCTCCTATAAACTTTGCGCTTGGCATCTCCAAACTATTAACCTTGCGATTGGCTCTTCGCCTCTTCGGGAAGTCGAGCAATAATGGTACTGCAGTATATATCGTTCTAGCTATATGAGACCGAATGAATTGATGCACGTCCACCACGTGGCGAGGGTCGAGGGGCAAGGGAGAGTTCGTACTATTACGTCCGTTTCAATATGGACTACATACGGAGCAAAATGAGTGAATCTACACTCTAAAATACGTCTATATACATCAGTGTTTGGAGTATGTACTAGTAGTTCATATTGAAAGCTACTAAAGGACATATATTCCAAACAATATGATAATCTCTCTAACCAAGGTAGTAGGGACGAGGGGTAAACGGAGGGAGTACTAGTAAATTTTTCTCCTCATCCTGCGAGCCACCGCGCGCGTGGGCGAGGGAGCGGGCGTAAGGCGTAGTAAGCAAGCTTCACCTCATCCTGCGAGCCACCGCGCCCGTGGGCGGGGGAGACGGCGTACTAAGCAAGCTTCTCCTCGTTCTGCGAGTTGACGGGACACATCAAAAGTACTCCAGTGTATAGAGCCTTGCCTCTAAGGTAGGCCCCACATGGTTTGCCTCTTTTTTAAAATAACGCGTCAAGTCGCAATTTGTTTGTTCACCCGTGGTAGACGATCCTACCTCCATCTAGTGGACAACCAATACACGTGTCAAGTTACCACGTGGGCTGCCTTTTCGTACAGAAATGAGCTCCACCGTGTACCCGCGCGGGTGTGGTTGGGAAAGAGACGGGAGTACGTGCGCCGTGCGTGCACCTCTTCTCTTCGTGCACGTCCCCCACCTACGTGGGTGTGTGTGAGAGATACAAACCTAGACAAATGGCTTGTGCGTTCGTGAGTGTATTTTGTTTTGGGGGGGAGGTTGATTTCGTGAATGTATTTGTGGGAATATGTGTCGATGACATCTCAAACAAAATTTTGCATGCAATGTATGTGAAATGGAGGCCTATCCATATCATATATAGAGGGTCGGGCGATCCACGAGAAGAGAGGGAGGGGTCATAGATATCGATAGAGTCGAAGAGAGGATCAAGTAGGTGGGTGCGATATCGATGAAGAGAGCCATCGAAATTGTGTGTGTGTGTGCAAGTCAACGATATAGGGCGACTGACCTAGCTACCGGAACATCAGAGGGCACAGGTCAAGTTTGTGTGTGGCAGGGAGACATGACTAGAGCGCTCGATGTATCGGTGTGTGTGTGTGTGTGTGTGTGCGGGGGGTGGGGGGATGGGTAGGCAGAGGCCTAATATAGAGGTAGAACGACTCGTATATGTGTTGAGAAGGAGAGACCCAGATATGTCTTGAGGGAGATCGGTCGACATCCATACATAACTGAAGGACGGGAAATAGGATGGGACAGAGAGAGAGAGAGGGAGAGGGGTAGAGTGCTGGATGGGTGATGGAGTTGCTTCTCGAAGATGGTGGGAGAGGCCTACTAGACAAACTGAGGGTAGAACTGCAATATTATCAATAAGAGTGGGGATGTGTTTCTCTGTGTGCCTGTGTGTGATAGATTTGTCGGGACACATCCATGGATGATGAAGGGGAACCATGTGTTTGGTAAGCAAACCTAACTAGATCGGTAGATCAATTGTTGTTTGTCGGAGGAAGGGAGAGACATAACTAATGAGGTAGATCGATCGACGCGTGGGGAAAAACGAGTTATAAGGACCTAGCTAGCTATATGTATAGCGGTAGATCGGTCGGTGTACGTCCATTTGTTAGAGGCAAATAAGGCCCGGCGAGACAGATAGACAGAGAGAATGGAGCTAGGAGGTGGTGCGAGAGGCCCAGCTACTAGCTAGATAGGGGGAGGAGTGTGCGGTTGTGAGATCGATGAAAAGAGGGGCGAAAGTTTACACGTGAGTGGGACCGTATGAGAGACACAAGGCAAGGACACATAAAGGAGGAGATTGAAGGTGCGTGTGTATGTTGTAGGTAGACATCGCTGGAGAGGTTTATTGATCGGTGTGTGTCGGAAAGGAGTTGTGGAGACTGTGGGAGAACGACCTAAAGAAGAAAAAAAATGAATGTGAGCGATGGATAGAATGCTGAGGAAGGGGGAGGGCGAGGAGGGCGTGTGCATGCATGAGAGAAAGTTAGTGGTAGCTACAAAGGTTAGAGGATTGTGTGGGTGTAAGAGACTAACAAAGATCATAATTTGATATGAAAGTGGATTCATATATTTGAATAGGAGACCATAGTGTTTTAAACATATGCATGCATGAATATAGCGGTGATACGCGTGTTGTGGTTTTGCACATGTTATACCATAATGTGATAATGCATGGCGTGTGCAACTCACAACTAAATGTCGAACAATCTCAACCATACTATACATCGAACAATCTCACATTTTATTTGAATTTGTGATAATGTGTGGTGTTTGCAGCTTACAACTAAATATCGAACAATCTAAACAATACTATATATCGAACATTCTCACATTTTATTTGAATTTGTGGTAATGTGTGGTGTTTGCAACTCACATCTAAATACTTGTAGGCGTAGGGGCGGGGCACCATACATAATGTGATAAACACATTATACATATGAGACATGGTTTAGTTTGTGAAGATCTAGCTAGAGCTTGAAATGTACTATGATTTGAAATCAACATAAAGTGGATTCAAAAAATCGAGTTCGAGTTCATATAGTACACATAGTTCATATGTAACTCGAGACTAATCATGTGGTGTGCTGTGAAGATAATACACAAACGATGGTTTAACTTGACAATAATGACGAGTGTAGATCTTATTAAAACAGAGAAACGAATTCAAACGCTTTGACTTCACAACAATCATCATTGTAGATCTTATTCAAATAGAGAAAAGAATTCTAATTTAGTTCATATTAAAGCGGTAGTATATACGTTTGGAATGCACTAAAACGTTCATTTGAGTACTAGGTTGCATGCATTATACACGTAGCGAAATATTTTAATTGAACATAACATGAATTCAAAGTTTTGAATGACATTTGTAGTGTGAATTGATTTGGTACATTACACGTTAGGCTTGTCTGGAAATTTCAACCCGCGCCTTGTTAGCCCGAAATATTTAAGATATATATTTGTCTCGTTGTGCTCCAACAACTCCCTCCATCTCAACCCGCGCCTTGCTATTCGAAAATTATAACGCGCGCGAAAACTCCCACCTCCTGTGAAATCCCGACACGCGAAATGCCCGTGATACCCCTGAACCGAAAGAACCGCCTCAAATTGGTGGGGTACTTTCGTAACTTACCCCACATTTCGGACAAGCGCGTCCCTAAGCCATGGTTCCCTACTCCCATCCCATCCGCCCACCCATTCGTACACTGAGGCCGGGAAAACCCGCGAAGCCCCACACCCTCCTCCGTCCGCCACCCAGCCGGAGCCTCCTCCCCGACAACGTCGTCCACAGCAACACCTCGACGTCCCTCATCCACCGTACCGGATGAGGATCCGTCATTGATCTGGTCATCCCGCCGGTTCAGCCACCCCGTCCTCCACCTCCAAGGAGCTGCCCCGATGTTCCCCTCGTCTTTCGCACCACCTCCATTCCCACACCGCCGTCTTCACATGCACCACCGGAAGATCATCAGCATCACCATTTCGTCGGATGAAGCTGCGGCCTAATCGGCGCCACCAAAGAGGTTGTACACTAATCGCCGCATTTTCTTCTTGATTCAATCTCACGGTGCTGCCGACGCTCGGTCCCGAGCCGACACGGCACGGCTCCATCCACCGCGGCGTCGCCGGCCACTTCCTCCACGGCGTCGCTCCCTCGGCGGTGACGTCCACATCAGTAGGAGCTGCTGCTGCTTTAGCTCTCGCTCGCGCTGCTGCTCTGCTCTTGCTCTCGGTCCCCTGCCTGGTCTGCTCTTGCTCTTGCTCTTGCTCACGCTGCTGCTCTCGCTCTTGCTCTTGCTTGCGATGCTGCTCCGATTTAGCTACACTTCAGTCGACTGAATCGACTTTTGGGTCAGTCGATTTTCAGGGGGGGGGGGCTCGCTGGACTTAAGGAAGAACCAACCGCAGCGGGGAGGGGGGCTCGCCGGAGAAGTAGCCTACTATCTATCTTAGGGTTCAGGGTGGGGGCGGTGGTTGCCGGAGGTGGTGGGGCGGTGGCGTGGGGATCGCCGGAGAAAAAGCTTGGCACGGGGGGGGGGCCTAGATGGATGGCCGGGGCGGCGGCGGACCGGCGGTGGGGAGTGTTTTCGGGGCGGGCGGGGCGGCGCACCGCCGGCCGCGGGCGGCGGGGGGCGGCTATTTGGTCGGTGGTGGCTGGCGGCTCAGGGGGGTGGAGGTTGAAGATGAACTGCAGGCCCTTGATTTCATATCCAACGGCTGCAAAATCGACTGAACAGAGATGAAAAAGTCAATCGACTGACGTGTAGCCTCACCTCTAGTGCGTTCAGTTTCGACAGTAAAATTCAGTTTCAACGGCAAAATTCAGTTTCGACAGTTAAGTTCAGTTTCGACAGTTAAATTCAGTTTCGACAGTTAAATTGAGTTTTGACAGTTAAGTTCAGAGATGAGCGGCTGATGTATACATCTAGCACTTTGTGGTTATGTATTTTACGTCATCTATTGGAGATGCTATTTGAATTCCACTCAGGTTAACGTTGTCTCTCTTTTCCTGCTTCAGCCTCGGCATCGTACAACTCACCGGAGCTGCTCTAACGATGAAACCCTCCATCACAACGGAGCAGTACCTCAGGCTCCATCTCCAGACGCCTAAGATCTTCTTCCCCTCCTCCGACAGCCATGTTAGCCAGAGCATCCTCATCGGCCAACCAAATCACGCTGAGATCGACATGGCTTCGCCAAAGAGGTTGTACACTTCTTGTGGTTTGACTTAATCTCACCATGCTTCTTTGCATCCTGTGATCTTCCAATTCTTGTAAACCAAACACCCAGATTGGCAGAAATCCTGTGTTTTTAAATTCTCTGTTTTGCACGTGCATTCCTATCCTATTCCTGTCTATTTCCTATCCATGCATTGTTAGAATCCTCAAATTCAAACAAGCCCTTACACAATTACTTCTGTTACAGATATGTGTCAAAGAAAACCTTGTGTGGTTTGTCCTGCTCCTGCGGTGCTGTGTTCCACCCCAGCTCAGCTACTCCAACGACGGAAGGGTTCACCACAGCAGGGATCCGCCTCCAGACTGTCTTTCGCCGCCTCAGATCTTCTTCCCCGCCGCCGGCAGCCACGACAGCTGCATTACCATCATCAACTGAGCAGATGACCTTGAGGACTACACGAGTCCGCAAGAGAGGTCGCACTCTTCCGTGTCTGCTTACGTTATGCATCGCTTAATATGATGACATGCTACTTTATTGTCGTGTTCACCTATTAGACTCCGACTCAGGTCCAAACTTATGCTGAAACTTGAGTTTTTAAATGGTTGTGGGGTACACATTGGGGCAGCAATCAGTACTATCTGTCTACTGTCTGGTTAATCTCGGGTGTCTACTATGAGTTTCATGTTGGGTGCAAACATGCATTAAAGGAGCCATTATCTGTATTTTTTAACTAAAGCTATTATATGCCTGCTATCATTGGTTATGGGTCTACCCACAGTTTGCTACCATCACTCTGGATTTGTGCACGTACTCCTTACATAATCTCACTATGTTTTATTCCTATGCATGTCAGTTATTGTACACAATGGAACTGAACATGTAGAGCAAAAGAGACGCGCCTTGCGTGGGAATAAAATTTCATGCAGATGTCGCTCCATGGTGGGCACAAAGGCAGCCCCCCTCCACCCATTTCGGAGGTAATCAAGAGGAAGATAACTGTTCTGAGGGGGATTCAGAAGCAGAAGACCGCTCCTATTTACCCCATGAGGTCTTTGCTCTAACTTGGCATGCTGATGTTGGTTATATCATGCATATGGTGCCTTGCATTGCTTACTTTATACATCAAATATGTCAACTGCTTAGTTTAGACATGCTTTGTGTGAATGCCATCTGTTTAGTTTATTCATCGTTTATGTGAATTATGCAATGCCATCTTGTTTAGCCAGGCATCATATATGTGAATTTTGCAATGCCATCCTGCTTAGCCAGTCATCTTATATGTGAATTATATCAGGCCATCCTTTTTTTCGTTTCGTATTAAATTTGTCAACAATGTTAGTACATTCAACTACTCTTCGTGTGCATCAGCCATTTGACACGGTGATGGAAAATTCTGGAGTGAAAACAAGGTCTTCAGAGGAGACTATGCTATCTGACAAAGTGCATATCTCGCTGGTTACGGATAGCTCCTCAGAGGAGGATTCAGAGACAGATGACCAGTCCTATGCCTCTAACTTGGGGGGGGGGGGTTATGTTGCTCATATCGTGCGTATGGTATCTTGCATTGCTATGTCATTTGCTTAGTTTAGACATTATTTGTGTGAATGCCAGCTGTTTAGTGTCTAATTACCATATATGTGAATTGTGCAATGCCATCTTTTTGCAAGACATTATATATGTGAATTATGCAATGCTATCTTGTTGCAAGGCATTATATATGTGAATTATGCAATGCCATGCTGTTTAGCCAAGCGTCATATATGTGAATTATATCATGCCGTCCTTTTTTTGTATTTCTCATTGCTTTTGTCGACAATGTTTGTATATTCAACTGCTCTTCCTGTGCATCAACCATTTGAATTGGTGATGGAGAAATTTGGAGTGAAAACAAGGTCTTCAGAGCAGACAATGCTACCTGGTGAAGCAGATATGTTGTTGGTTACAGATAGCTCTTCAGAGGAGGATTCAGAGGCAGATGACCAATCCTATTATCCCCCTGAGGTGTATGCTCAAACTTGGCATGATTATATTACTCATATCATGCATATGTTGTATTGCAATGCTTAGTTTTTACATCATATACACGATATTGAATGCCATCTCCTTAGTTGACACATCATATATGTGATTGCCCTCTGCTCACTTCCTTAGTATATAAATCATATATTTGAATTATATCATGCCATGATGTTTACATAGACAGCATGTATCTGAATTATGGCATGCCAACCCATTTTCTAAAGACATAATATAGTTATATCATCTCATCCTGTTCACATAGTCATCATATTTTGAATTATGTCATTCTATCCGTGAATTATATCATGCCATCATGTTTCCATCGACAACATGTTTGTGATTTATGGCATGCCAACCACTTTGATAGACACACCGTATAGTTATATCATGTCATCTTGTTTACATAGTCATCATATTTTGAAGTATGTCATTCTATCCTGTTTAGTTAGCCATCATACATGTGAAATTGTGTCATGCTATCCTGTTTAATTAGCCATCCTATATTTGAAATTATGTCCTGCTATTCTGTTTGGTTAGACAACATAAATGTGAATTATTTCATGCCCTGTTTTCTTCCCTACTATCCATTGCACCTGTCTATCTTACAATGTCTATACATTCAATTACTTTTCTTGTTTATCAGCCATTTCAATTGGAGGGGGTGATGGCAGTATCTGTGGGAGTAAAAACACGGTCTTCAGAAAAGATCGTGCTACCCGTCGATGGAGATAGAACCACGATTGTACTTGCCCAAGAACCAGCCCCACCACACATAACCCAGACTCACGCAGATTGTACCCCAACCCAGTTGGACAGACAACCAGCTACACCCCTTCTAATCCCAACCCCAGCAGATAGTAACCCAGTTCCCGTTGACATAGCACCGTCTCCACCACAGAGCACCCAAACACGAGCAGTTAGTAAGGCAACTGCAGTGCCCGAAGCACGAGGACCACCACTCCGAACCCCAAGTCAACGCTTAAAGTAGAAGAAGAATTGTTCTCAGGTCAGGTTCTGTAGCTATGGTTTATGCTACTTTGCTCTTGCATCACTGTATTTACTCATACCAACTAATTTCAAATTTGAAGGATGCAATTGAAACTCCAATGGCGCAACAGGTATGTTTTAAACCTGTTTCTTTAACGTGTTTGCTGTTGTAACTTGCTCTATGTTGATTTCAGTTTCAATTGAATAAACAGTTATGTTCTCATGCCATGCAAATTACAAGTGTTGTTATTGCTGTGTAGTTTCCCACACTTATATTCTGTCTATGCTGCTTTGTCTTAAATAGATATGATTCGAACTGTATCTATCTTGATTTGGCAACATAAACTAGAATGATATAGACCATACAGTGACCATACTACATAGATATATGTTTGTTTCATGCTGTTATCCTGTCCACCTTACTACTGAATTGGTTTACCAAAATGAGTTTCATATACTACATTGTAAACCTGTGATGTGTTTGTTTGTTTCTCCTTTAGAACGCGGATAAAATATTGGAGAAGAGTACCCCGTTATGCAATGGTAAAGGAAGTAATGCTAATCAGGTTCAAGATAGTGAGACATCCCTGTTGTTCTCCAAGAAAGCTGATAAAAACTATATTGAAGACACTGAGACAACCCCAAAGTCCTGTCTTGATGTAGTGTTCGAGTTACTGGCTACTACAGCTGGCACCAGCTCTTCGTACTCGCTGCTTGAATCAGTTCGGCTTCTTGAGTCTCAACTTCAAGTTGAAAGACATCGATTAGATGTTACGCGACAGGAAGCCGAAGGACTGAGGAAGTCCCTGCAGAATTCAGATGCATACTTTCTGGTGCAACAGCAAGTGCTGGAGGATTTAAGCGCCATACAAGAGAAAGTTAATAAGCTTGCTAAGCATATTGCCAGCATTATGGGTACCCAGGATATTGTTTCTTGAGCTCTTCTGAAGTGGTTTCAGTTCTGGACTTGTTTTGCTGCGTCGTTTATATGCTGCTTTGTTCCCTATATTTGCATTTGTGGCGAACTTTGATCCCAGTGGATGTAATACATGTAATAGCCGTGATAGCCTAGCGTAAGTTACTTGCGTATTTATTTCCATTGTCTTGTTTATTTGTTTTCTTGTAGTCAGTGCAGTTCTTTTTTCGCGGTTTGCTAGTGGCCGGAATAACCTATTTTTTTAAAACTAGGCCACATTAACAATGGGCTACATATTTACTATAGTTAACATGGGCCTCCTACGGGCCGTAGAAACAATGGTCCTTCTAAGGGCCGTAGACACAATGGGCCTTCCACGGGGCGTAGATACAATGGGCCTTCTACGGGCCGTAGACACAATGGGCCTTCTACGGGCCGTATCATCAATGGGCCTTCTACGGGCCGTATGATCGGTTGGCCAAACATGGGCCAATAACAGACCACATTATGGCCGTAAATGGGCTAGAGTTGAAATCATCCGTTCATGGGCCGACCATAATGGGCCGTCGTTAATAGGCCGTATTTGATGCCGCTATGAAAACGACCCAACGTATTAACGGGCCACAAACGGGCCGGCTGTAACCACGGGCTGTATTTGGCCCACAAGCAGAAAATGACAGTAACGATCCGAAAGTAAACCAATGCTGGAAATGAGCCCAAGAATAAATGGGCCCTAAGAAGGTCGAAAGATAACAAGGGCTGGAAACGGCCCAACCGAATAATGGGCCGTTAATGGGTATAAAGTGATACACTGTTCATTACGGGCCAGTTTTACCACGGGCCGTTAATCGGCCGAGGGTTACTAAGGGCCTCATATGGGCCATACATGGGCCGGAAGTTAAAATGGGCTGGATTATATTGGACGGCCCAGATGACGCTACTGGGCCTAATTCGGATAGGCCGTAAACGGGTCCTGGGTTAGCGGGCTGTAAATGGGCTATATGCAAACATGCCGTTAACAGGATTGTCGTGGGCCAGCCCGCCACCTTTTGACCAAGTCAAACGGGCCGGCCTTTTCACAGGAATGGGCCTCTGTTGGGTCGTGCCATGTGTCGACGTATCATAGGCGCTTTGGGTCCAATGAGTGGACGACGTCTGTCCCAACGGTGAGCTGACACGTGTTTCCTCCTGCCAATGATGATTTTACACGTGGAAAATCCCCATTGGTCGGGGCTGTTAACGGGTTATCGGATCCAAAACCGAACCGATAGCTTAACGGTGTTCCGTTACGGTGGATGCCACGTGTCGGTCACCCTTGACAAGAGCACTTCTATGACGCGCGATTTATCGTCATGGAAGTGGACACTTCCGTGATGATAATTTTGGTAATGTCATGGAACACTTCTACGACAGCACATGTATGACTATCTTGATTCTGTCATAAATTTGTCATGGATGTACATGCATGACAGAAAACGTGACCTACTGTGACAAACACGTATCATCACGGAAGTGTATTTTTTTGTAGTGCCCGTCCCCCACTTCTTCCCATTCCGCCCGCTTCTTCCTCCTCTGCTCCACCACCGACTCCAATGGCGTCGTCGAAGAGGTTCTCTGCCGCAGAGAAAGGAAAGGCCCCTCGCGAGGGGCCCGGTTCCCTGGCGCCCAAGCGGGGACGCGGTCGTCCCCGTAAGCACACCATGACTCCCGCCGTGGCCCCCCGCTCCCGGGGTGGCGCCGCTACGCGTAGCAGGGGTCGCTCTGGTCGCGGCAGTCCTGTCGATGAGGGGAGACGTGTCGTGGTTGCGTGGCCTCCCCAGCCGCGCTTCCACTCAGCAGAGGTGCTGCCAGAGTTCGTTGTCTGGTCGGAGGATCCGGCCGGCAACTGGCTTCAGCTTCCGCGCTTCTTCATCGACGAGCTGCCGGCCTCTAGTCTAGGCGGGCTCTGGCTGCAGGCAGACGTAGCTCTGGCCCGCGGTTGGCAGACGTTCGCCCGCGCGCGCGGCCTGGGCAGGCGGTGCACCCTCCATTTCAAGTACGATGGTGATGCGACCCTCTACGTGAGGGTGTTTGGGGAAGATGGTCGCTGCGCCGGGTGCTGCCCCGAGACGAACGACGGCAAGGAGGTGCTCGGTCTTGGGGATGGCTGCGACGAGCGCGAGGGCGAGCCCGCCGGCCGTGCCTCGTCCAGTTACGGTGGCTCTTCTCTTGGCGACAGCTCCAGCAGCGGCGGCTACGACCAGCCGCCACGCCGCCGCACCCGCTTCGAAGGTGGTAGCGTGTCGTCTCGTCGCCGTGCCTCCGTGAAGCGCGAGGAGGGATGCGGCTAAGCTTGGGACGTCACCAGGGGCCTGCCCCCGTGGATCGCTGCAGCGCCGCTTTTGTTTTGTTCTTCTTTTCATTCCTGCATCAAAATGAAACAGTATGGGCCCGGAGGGGCGTGTATCGAACTGTGGTTCCTCAATCATTACGCTATGCCTGTTATTTCCGTGTTGTGTCGTTATTTTGTGTAGAGATAACTTAGCCTGGCGCGTTTGGGGCAGGCTCCTCTTCACGAGGCACTTGTTTCCTCGTGCCCGTCTTGACTTAGTGGTCGCTTAGGAACTGCAAAAAATCGTTAGGAAGCTCGCTCGGAGACTTATCGTTCACCCGAGCCTTGACCCAGCGCTTCATATCGCGGTACCCGAGGGGCACGGATTTACGAGAGATGTGCCAGCTTGTGGGCTCAAAGGAGGGTGTCTCGCGAGAAAGCAGACGGAAGGCAGAGAGAAGGAACAACACAGAAGGAAAAGCGCTCGCGAGGGCACCTGCCTAGCCCCCTCGCGAGGTATGCGAGAGAGAGAACACAGGTGAACTAGCATCGGGAATAGCGGCAAACGGCGAAGGAACCGAATCAGCAAGGAACACCAGAAGCAAACTTTGAATAAAAAAAGGCAAGCCAACTACAGAAAGCAAATGAAAATCCGTGTCCGGCACCTAGTCTAGTCTTCAAGTCTTCTCACCAGCGCGGAGCTAAGTGCTGCCACTAGGCGTGGGAGGGAGCCCCCGAGGCCCGAGGGTGGAACCCCTGAGACTCCGGGGCGTGTACAACCCCACTCATTATTACGTGAGAGTGTCACGGGCGGCGATTCTTCACAGGCACCGGGCCTTCTTCACAGGCACTGGGCCTTTCTTCACAGGCACTGGGCCTTTCTTCACATGCACTGGGCCTTGCTTCATGGGTAGAACTTCCGGAGGTGCTGGATGTTCCAGGCGTTCTGGATGGGCACCCCATCCTGTGTCTCCAGGCGCGCGGCGCCAGGCCTGGAGACATGGACGACCTTGAACAGGCCCTCCCACATGGGTGAGAGGTTATGCAGCCCTTCCCTAGAGAGGACCCGCCTCAGGATGAGGTCACCCGTCTCGAGCGTCCTGGAGCGGATGTTGCGGCAGTGGTATCGCTGCAGCACCTGCTGGTACCTTGCCGCTCTCAGCACAGCTTCGCAGTGACGTTCCTCCCCCAACACGAGGTCCATCCCCCGCGTGGCGTCCTGCTGCGTTTCATCAAACGCCAGGACCCGTGCGGAGCGATGCTTGACTTCGTGAGGGAGGACCGCTTCAGCTTCGTAGACGAGGAAGAACGGGGTCTCGCCCGTCGGCTTGGTGGCGGTGGTGCGGATGGACCACAACACGGACTGGAGCTCGTCGTGCCAGCCCCTGCCGCAGGCCTCGAGCTTCTTCTTGAAGGTCCTGGTCTTGAGGCTCCTCAGGACCTGCGCGTTGGTGTGTTTGGCCTGGCCATTGCTCCTGGGGTTCGCCACCGAAGCGTAGCAGATCTGCGTTCCAAGGTTAGCACAGTATGTTTTGAAGAGGTTACTGGTGAACTGCGAGCGTTGTCAGTGATGATGCGGTTGGGGACCCCGAAACGGCTCACGAGGCCCTTGATGAACTTGACCGCAAAACCAGCTGGGATGGTGCGGACGGCTTCCACTTCCGCCCACTTGGTGAACTTGTCGATGGTGACGTACAGGTAGCGGTAGCCCCCTTGGAGCTCGAGGAAATGGGCCCAAGATATCCAGCCCCCAGACCGCGAATGGCCATGTGAGTGGTATAGTCTGGAGGCCCTGAGCTGGCTGATGGATCTGCTTGGCGTGGAACTGGTAGGCTTCACAAGACTTCACCAGCTCGGCTGCGTCGTTGAGCGCTGTGGGCCAGCAGAATCCGCTGCGGAATGCCTGCCGACGAGGGTCCGTGATGACGAGTGGTGCCCGCAGCCCCCATCATGTATGTTAGATAGCAACTCCTTCCCCTAGTCTTTGGAAATGGAACATAGTGAAACGTCATTTGGTCGCTTCCTGTGTAACTCACCGTCCCGGACGCAGTATGTTGTGGCCTGCCGGGCCACGCGTTCCGCGTCCTCCTGCTTCTCTGGTAGCGTTCCATGCATCAGGTATTCCTTGAATTCCTTGGTTCAACATTCCTCATGGGGCTCGAGCGCCAAGAGCAGGCGCGCTGCCGAAGTCGGGCCACAGGCTGGGGCTCCTGTGGCAGGCGGCTGCGGGAGCTCCTCCCGAGGCTGAGCTAGCCTTGAAAGCGGCGGCGTTGCCGACGGCTTGAAGAGCCGCTCCTCGAAGACGCCGGGCTCTTGGGGCTGCCGCTTGGACGCCTCTCTTGGCGATGTCGTCGGCTTCCTTGTTGGTGCCATGGGGCACGTGCTGTAACTCCAGGCCCAGGAAGTGCTTCTCCATCTTGCGTACTTCTGCGAGGTATGCCTCCATGTGCTCGTCCTTTGGCTCGTATACTTTGTTGGAGAAGTTGACGAGAAGCTGCGAGCCACCCTTGACGGTGAGACGCTTCACCCCCAGGGCTGCCGCAGCTCTCAGGCCGGCTATCAGGCCCTCGTATTCTATGATGTTGTTGGAGACCTTTTTGCCCTGCTGGAAGCAGAGTTGTGCAGCGTAGTAGAGCTTGTCTTGAGTGGGCGAGACGAGTACTGCTCTAGCCCCCGCGCCCTGGTGCGCGAAGGCACCATCAAAATACATGACCCAGCCGTCGGGCGCCTCACTTCCCAGCGAGGTGGACCAGTCCTCGCCTATTTCCAGCGTTGGGGCATCCGTCCATTCCACCACGGAATCAGCAAGTGCAGCTCCCTTGATGACTCTGGTAGTGCTGAACTCCAACTGGAATGCCTGCAGCTCGATGTTCCACTCAGCGACCCTTCCAGCAGAGTTGGGGCTCCTGAGCACTCTCTCCAACGGGTAGGCTGAGACAACCTTGATGGGGTGGCCCTGGAAGTAGTGCCGCAACTTGCGCGAGGCCACCAAGAGCACGAGAAGGAGCTTTTGGGGCATGGGGTACCGTGCCCTTGCGTCCCGCAACACCGTGCTGACGAAATACACCGGGTGTTCGACGAGGGCTGATGCGTTGGTGGGGCTCGTGTCTTGCGAAAGCCGGGATATCTCCCGAGGTGATGGGACCTCCTGCGCCTGATCGCCGGCCTGGATCTCGGCGACGTCGTCCTACCGAGCTTGGTTCCTAGTTGATGTTGCTGCGGCTCTTGCTGCGCCTTCTTGATCTTGCGTTCCCTCAGCTGTAGCTTGGTGGGGCGCGCCCTTGGCTTGGTGCTTTTCCCGAACCGCCACTAGTGTCGCGCTGGCGGAGTACGGGGTGGCGGCGAGATAGAGTAATAGAGGCTCGAGAGGCCGTGGTGCCACCGTCACCGGAGGGCTGGTCAGGTATCTCTTGAGGTCTTGAAAAGCTCGGTCGGCCTCCGGGTTCCACTCGAATGGGCCTTTCTTCTTCATCAGTTTGAAGAAGGGTAAGGTGTGCTCTCCTAGCTTGGAGATGAAGCGTCCCAACGCAGTCACTCGACCAGCCAGGTTCTGCATCTCCTTGAGGGTCTGCGGTGGGCTCATGTCCTCAATGGCCTTGATCTTCTCTGGGTTCGCCTCGATCCCTCTGTGGGACATGAGGAATCCCAGCAGCTTGCCGAAAGGGACACCGAACACACACTTCTCCGGGTTAAGTCGCAAGTTCACCTGGCGCAAGCTCACGAAGGTCTCCTCCAGGTCTTGGATCAAGGTTCTTGCCTCCCAAGACTTTACCACAATGTCGTCGACGTAGGCCTCCGTGTTCCTCTCGAGCTGCCGCCCTAAGGCGATGTGCATCAACCGCTGAAAGGTCGCGCCCGTGTTGCGCAGTCCGAAAGGCATCCAGGTGTAGAAGTATACCCCACACGGGGTCAGGAAGGCTGTCTTCTCTACATCTTCTACCACCATCTTGATTTGGTGATACCCTGAGAACGCATCTAGGAAGTACAGCAGCTCGCACTCGGCGGTGGAGTCGACGATCTGGTCGATGCGTGGGAGAGGGAACGGATCTTGAGGGCACGCCTTGTTGAGGTTGCTGAAGTCGACGCACATTCGCTCCTTCCTGCCTTTCTTTGGTACTACGATGGGGTTCGCCAGCCATTCGGGGTATCGAACCTCGTGCATGGCACCCGCCGCCTCCAACTTGCGGGTCTCCTAGACGATGAAGGGCTGCTTCTCCGTGGATTGTCGTCTCGCCTGTTGCTTGACAGGGCGCACATTGGGGCATACCCTTAAGTGATGCTGTATCACCTCTCTCGGGACCCCCACCAGCTGGTTGGGCTCCCATGCGAATATATCCTTGTTTGCGCGCAAGAATTTCACCAATGCTTCCTCTTGGCTTGGGTCGAGGCCGGCACCTATGGTAAAAGTGGCTCCTGAGGACCCGTCCTCGCCGACCGACACCCGCTTGGTTTCCGCCTTGTCTTGGGTGAATAGCTGCTTCTTCTTGGTTGGTGCGGCCTCCTTGGCTTCGGGAGCACCGGTGCCGATGGGCTATGCCGCCGCGGCGGTCTTGAAGGCAAGTTTGAGCGCTGCCACGGCCTCCTTGGTGTGCCCCTTGACAGTGAGGACACCCTTGCTTCCAGGCATTTTCATGAGGTTGTATGCTGGGTGGGTTGCTGCCATGAACTGGGCCAGAGCCGGGTACCCGAGGATGGCGTTGTATGGGAGGCCGATGTGGGCGATGTCGAAGTCGTCCAGCTCGGTGCGGTAGTTGTCGCGCGTGCCGAAGGTGACGGGGAGGCAGATTTGCCCCAAGGGGTGGGCAGCGCCGCCGCCAACTCCTGAGAAAGGCTTGCTAATGCTGAGCCGCTCGAGCGGTACGTGAAGAAGGCTGAAGGCCTCCACGGAGAGTATTTTGACGCCGGCGCCGCCATCGATGAGGGTCTTGGTGACGACCACATTGCATATGGTGGGCGTGCAGAGCATCAGGAGCATACCCGAGCCGACAGTGGTGGCGGGGTCGTCTTCTGAGTCGAAGGTGAGGTCAGCCTCGGGCGAAGCCCAGCCCAGCGGAGCCCCCGAGCGCTTGGAAGCAGCGCCGATCTCGCGAAGGAATGGCTTGACATCATGATCTGAAGGCGGTGCTTGAGAGCCGCCTAGAAGGGCTGCGACCGCGTGGTGCGCCGGTGCTGCGTAGCGCGCAGCGAAGAGGTTGTGCAGCTCCTCCCAAGACGCCACCGTGGATCCGGGGAGGTTGAGCAGCCAAGCGCGCGGCTCGTCGGTGAGGGCCATGGGAAACCAGTTGTCCATGACCTTGTCGTCGCCTCCGGCCTCGAGGACGGCCTCCTCGTATGCCAGCAGGAAAGCTGTTGCGTCCGCCGCGCCATCGTAGCACGGCGGCATCTCCGGCTTGAACTTGGGTGGCCACTACACCTGCCGCAAGGCGGGGGCCAGGGCACGGAGCCCCCTGGCCCCGTCGTCAGCGCCGGTCGTCGGAGCCAGGAGCGAGGCGCCTGCCATGAGGGCGGAGCGCGGTGGTGGCGGAGCGTAGATCGGCGAAAAGGAAACCACGACGCACCCCCTACCTGGCGCGCCAAATGTCGGATCATGGGATCCGGCAAAACCCTCAAGGTTCGAACACTGGGGTGCGCGCGAAGATTTCCTCCCTACCGATCCGCGTCTAACTAGCTAAAATCTCAAGAACGAACTCAACGAACTCACAACACAAGGGACACAAGATTTATACTGGTTCGGGCCACCGTTGTGGTGTAATACCCTACTCCAGTGTGGTGGTGGTGGATTGCCTCTTGGGCTGATGATGAACAGTACAAAGGGGAAGAACAACCTCCTGAGGATGGGGTGTTCTTGCGCTTGGCGAACTTGTGAGGGCGAGGATCCGATGCCTACTACTGTGGTGGCTAGTCCTATTTATGGAGGCCCTGGTCCTCCCCCCAAATATCGAGCGGGAAGGGAGCCAACAACGACCAATTTGAAAGGGGACAACTAGTACAGCTTATCCTGACAAAAGTAGTCTTCGCCTGCGAAAGGCTCTGGTGGTGACGCCGTCTTGGGCTCCATGGTGACCTCCGTCTTGCCGTCCTGCTGGTCTTGGTCTTGTTGCACCGATATAGAAACCTTTGCTTGATGCCTCGGTACTCTGCGCCTGCGCTTGCCCCTTTAGCACCAAAGAGGAAACGAGGACGCTGCATGCGCTGGCGCCCACCTGGCGCCCGCCTGGTCTCGTGTAACATCCCAAATTTTCAATTTGGAATGTTATACATTAGATCATCATGCATAACATATTTTATTGCATTTGTTTTGCGATCCTAGAAATTCTACACAACTCGAGGACCCACGGAGAGAGTTGGGGATTTCGTTATTTTCATATTTTGGGTTTTCTCAAATTTTGAAAATAGGATCATTTGTTTTAATTATTTTTCTCTCCGAAAATATTTCATATCAAAATATATGAGAGGGGATAAAATGACTTCTCCACAAATAATGAAATATTGGAGGAAAAATATTAAGAACAAATATTTGATTTTATTTGGATTTTATTTGATTATTATTTGAATTAGGAAAAATAAGCGTTTTTCAAAATCGCATTTAGGCCCCAAATAAATGTTCATCTTGTCCGGCTTGATTTTAGAAGTCAGAGAAAATTTATTTTTGGATTTTTGGAGTCCCTTTAGTATTTCTTTTATTTGTTTTTTCTGCACAAAATTATTTAAAAAAAACGCGAACCGACCTTGGGCCGTATTCAGCCAGGACTCCGCCCGGCCAGGCCTTTATAAGGCACCCCCGAGACCCCGTCAGCCCAAGTCGCCCCCGCCGCCGAAAACCCTAACCCTAGCCCGATCCGCCGCCGCCACCGCAGCCGCCGCCGTCGCCCGAGCTGCCGCCGCCCCGCCGGAGCCCCGCCGCCGTCCCGCCACCGACCCCGCCGCCCCGCCAGAGCCGCCCGTCGCCCCGCCGAGGTTGACCACCGCCCCACCGCCGGCGGTTTTCCTCGAGAAAACAGTTCGGTTTTCCGTCCGGTTTTTTGTTCTTTTTAAAAAAAACCTAGATCTGTTTTTTCCGGTTTAGTTTATTTAGCGAACACTCGTTTGTACGTTCGTTTTAATGAACGTTTTTGTTTTTTTCCGCAGACAGCGAACGTTCGTTCGTTAGCTTGTTCGTCTGTTTTCTTTTTCTCGGATTTTCCGCGATTATTTCTGATCATGATTTCCGATCTGTTTTTCGTTCTAGTATAACTTTTCACTCGTTTATCGGAATCAGGCGATTCAAGCTCCTAGAGTTTCGTCTCGAAACCCTCTTTCTGTTTAACCAACTCAAACAAGTTTTTGCTACTGTAAAATTTGACTTAGGTCCAGATTAGTAAACGAAGATTGTTTCTTTCGCCGTTTGACTTTCGTTGCTTCGTTTGATTTGATTCTTTTTGCAAACCGGAGTTCTTAAGTTGAACTTTCTGGTTAGATATTTTATTTGAGTTTTACCTATGCATTAGATGAGTGCTTATTGTATGCTTGTTTGTTTGCGATAGAGTACCCGGAGTGCGCAACGTGTTACTTCGAATCTCTAGGTTTCACGGATCATCAGCAAGGCAAGTAACACTTTGATCATACCTCTTTCCATACCAGTTTTATTGCATTAGATCAATCCTCAAACAATTGCATGATTAGGATCTAATTAAATTGTGGGTATCGGGAAGTAGATGAGGTAGTACCTATTACCTGTTTCATTATCAACCTTTGGGAGTTACTTCTACGTTTGCTTATTGCTATGCTATGCTAGTAGACATGGATTGGGTGAGTGTATCCATGACAGATGTGAGATTGTTAATTAATGGTTTACTTAAGGTGGCAACTTAAACACACATCTGGGTGGATTGAGGCACCTGGGTATTCCAGTGATTGCCTGTTTTTTTGATGGACCGCCACCCAGGCTCAAAGGGATCATGAGATTATTCATGCTAGAAACTTCCGTGTGCAGCCACATGCTATTATGGGCTCTAGCATAGTTGATTAAGTCGTGTGAACTCTTACAATGGTAGACTAGCAGATGTAGGGGAAAGTAGGTGTAACTGTCTACCCATCGTAAGGTGCTAACACTTCTGAAAGACTGTGTCTCGGTCATCCGTTTCTCAAACACCATGTAGTGCGAGAAATCCAACGGAGGAGATCGAGTCTTGTGGGGAAAAGTGCACCAACCTCTGCAGAGTGTAGAATCTAATCATGGTTAGACGTGTCCCCGGTTATGGACATCTTGAGTATCTAGTTCTTGGATTATCATGTGAATCTCATCATCTTATACTTAACTAATTTTGTTGGGTTGTTAATGCTTACTTTTAATTGGGATTGAGAGGGGGTTTACCTTCTCAATATTTTTCGACCAACTTTGTAGTTAAATAAAAATATATTCGTTTGCAGTAGGGAAAAATTGGCTTTTCGCAAAACTGTAACCATAGAGCTTTCCACCAGCCAAATATGCATGTAGTGATAGCATTATTCTGTGCATTACTCTCTATGTGTTACTTTGCCAGCATATTCCATGTGCTGACCCGTTTTCGGGCTGCAACGTATCATGTTGCAGACTTTTCAGACGACGAGTAAGGAGCCTTAGGTCGTGCTCTTATACTCAGTGATGCCGTTGGAGTTGATGGACTCACTTTATCTTCCAAGCCTTCCGCTGTTATCGTATTTAGATGGCCTTAAGCCATATTTATTGTAATAAGTTCTCTCTTGAGACTATTCGATGTAATAATTGTGTGATTGCTACTCTGTTATAAATCCTTCAAGTATTGTGCGTGTCAGCATTACCGATCCAGGGATGACACTGATGCACAGTGACTAGACTGTTTGAGGTCTGGTCGCTACAAAGATGGTATCAGAGCACACGCTGACTGTAGGACATTAGCACTAAGCTAAAGCCCTAGATCACTACTCTCTTCTCATTTCTGACTCCTCTCCTTTCTTCCAGTCTTTTAGGATGGCGGATGCAAGGAACAAGTTCGCGCAACCGGATGAGGATACACCTTTTGGACGACACTTGAAGGAAGTTACTAGGTACCTGAACATTGGAATACCAAGCTTCACCGGGACCTACAACGCCACACTACCAGAAGAGGAGCGCTGGATGAATTCAAGTTCAAGTTCCAGGAAGGGCGTTCATGCCAGTCACTGAGCCCATAGAGTTTTCCTTTGATGCACCAACCTGGAGTCTAGGAAAGAGTATGGCAGCTCACATTACCATGGGACGCATTGGAGAAGTGTACCACAATGATCTCAAGGATACTATCTACCAGATTTGTGGGCGCCGAGACGAGCAATGGGAGATGATCAGCACCAGGAAGGATAGATCTATTGCAGCTTTCATTCAGGAGTTAAACCAGCACATTCGTCGCCAGGAAAACCAGATATGCGCAGACATGATAGATCTAAAGAAGGCAAAGACTAGGATCACGGAGCTGGAGGAAGAACTCAAGTCTACACGTGATGGATATGAGGAGGAAATCGCAACATTGTTGGAGAATGACAACCTGATAAAGAAGATCAGAGTTTTCATGGGAGACCCAGCACCAGGAGGAGAAGATGATGATTCTACTTGCCCGGAGAACTACATCATCATCGACAACACCGACTCGGACCCCAGTGAGGATGATTGGGAGGATGAAGCCGGAGCAGATATCATGGAGTCTTCGACTGAGCAATTTTTCTAGTAGACCACCAAATTAGTAGTAGTATTCCACCATGTATATAGCATAGTCCAGGCACTTTGTAACGATAGTTAGATTGATTGTATACCTTGTTTGAATTGATTGTAGTGATATGATTGTGTTTGTCACATGTGCATACGGGTAGTGTTTTCCATCTAGACCTCATTCTATTCTATTTTCTCATCTTTTCTAAAAAACCCATCAGATGCCTCCGAGACGCGACACCGGATTTGTTTTCCCACCGGAGATCACTCAGTTGATTCAGCAGCAGAATGCCCTGATGCAAGTGCTAGTTCAGAACCAGGGGAACAACAACAACAACAACAACCCACCACCACCACCACCTGTGGACCACTTAGCCCGTTTTCTTAGGCTGAATCCGCCGGTGTTCTCCAACAGCACCGAGCCGATTGCGGCAGATGATTGGCTCCGCAAGGTTGGAAGGGAGCTGACCACTACAGGATGCACAGATGCGGAGAGACTGCGTTTTGCCGCACATCAGCTTGATGGATCCGCAACATCATGGTGGGAGAATTACACAGCCACACACCCTATTGACACCGTCACATGGGACCAGTTTCAGCAAGCTTTCCGTACTGCACATGTTTCAGCAGGAGCTATGGACATGAAGAAGCGTGAGTTTCGCAACTTACGCCAAGGAGGACGCACCGTAGGCCAGTATGTGGAGGACTTTAGTAAACTAGCACGTTATGCCCCAGATGACATTGCTACAATGCAGCCAAGCAGGAGAAGTTTCTGGAAGGATTGAATGATGAGCTGAGCATGTAGTTGATGGTAGCAACCTTCAACAACTACCAGGAGTTGGTAGATAGAGCTCTCATGATTGAAGGGAAGCAGCAGCAGATTGAAAGCCGCAGGAGGAAGTATGGACAAGGGAAGTACAATTCTGGAGCTCATTAGAAGCCACGTTTTACCCCAAATTCGGGAGGACCTTTTCAGCATACCCATGGAGGAGGAGGTTCGCACAACCATAGTGGACCCAAGAATGGTAATGGGAATGGAGGTAGCAACGGACAGAACCGTACCAACCCATCGACCCCAGCCAAGAGGGATCTAAGCCAAGTCACTTGCTACAAATGCCAGAAGACTGGAGATTATGCAAATGAATGTCCCGAAGCTAAGAATGGAAATGGCAATGGAAGCTTTGGGAAGAAGCCCAACCCTTTCAACAAAGGACATGTGAACCACGTGAATGTGGAGGAGGTTGAAGCACAGCCCGATGCAGTAATAGGTAAGTTTTTTGTTAAGTCATTTACTGCAATCGTTCTTTTTGATACTGGTGCATCACATTCATACATATCAAGGGGATTTGTGGATAAGTTTAAGTTGCCCACCAAAGTTCTTAGAACACCTATGTTAGTAACCTCGCCAGGAGCAGAGTATATGGCAAGCCAAGGATGTTTTCCGATGCCATTGGCCATAGGTAGGCATGTTTTCCCCTCAGACCTAATAGTTTTGGAGTCACAAGGTTTGGATGTGATTTTGGGAATGGATTGGCTATCGATGTATGGAGGAAACATCGATTGCGCCAGTAAGACGATCCTGCTTACTACCCCAGAAGGAAGAAGGATTAAGTATGTATCCCGGCATGTGCCGAAGAGGACTCAAGTGAATTCCTTATCACGAGTTGTACAGGAGGAAGTGCCAGTGGTGAAGGATTTCCCTGACGTATTTCCAGAGGAGTTGCCAGGCATGCCACCGGATAGAGACATTGAGTTTTTGATTGAGCTTTTGCCAGGCACAGGGCCAATATCTAAGAGACCGTACAGGATGCCCGCTAAGGATTTGGAGGAAATCAAGAAGCAGACTAAGGAGTTACTGGATAAAGGATATATTCGCCCAAGTTCGTCACCTTGGGGATCACCAGTACTTCTAGTGGAGAAGAAAGATGGATCGTTAAGGATGGTTGTTGATTATCGTGGTTTGAATGAAGTAACCATCAAGAACAAGTACCCACTGCCGATGATCGATGATTTGTTTGACCGACTACAAGGAGCTAAAGTATTTTCCAAGATTGATTTGCGATCAGGATACCATGAGTTGAAGATTCGAGAGCAGGATATACCCAAGACAGCTTTTACCACAAGGTATGGGCTATATGAGTACACCGTTATGTCATTCGGTCTGACTAACGCACCTGCCTATTTTATGAACATGATGAACAAAGTGTTTATGGAGTTTTTGGATAAGTTCGTCATAGTGTTCATTAATGATATTCTGGTCTATTCGAAGAATGAAGAAGAGCATAAGGAGCATTTGTGTTTGGTACTTGGAAAGCTCAGAGAACATCAGTTATATGCCAAGTTCAGCAAGTGCGAGTTTTGGTTAAAGGAAGTTGGATTCCTTGGACATGTTATTTCCGGAGAAGGAATAGCAGTTGATCCCACCAATGTTAACACTGTGACAAATTGGGAAGCACCCACGACAGTTGGAGAAATCCAGAGTTTTCTTGGACTCGCAGGATACTACCGGAGATTCATTGAGAATTTCTCGAAGATTGCAAAGCCTATGACGGAGTTGTTGAAGAAAGACACCAAATTCAATTGGACTGAGGAATGTGAGGCTAGTTTCTAGGAGTTGAAGAAACGTTTGGTTACATCACCAGTATTGATTCTGCCAGATCAACACAAGGATTATGAAGTATATTGCGACGTTTCTCGTCGAGGACTTGGAGCAGTGCTAATGCAGGAGGGAAGAGTTGTTTCATATGCCTCACGACAACTTAAACCCCATGAGTTGAATTATGCTACACATGATTTGGAGCTAGCAGCCGTAGTGCATGCGTTGAAGACATGGAGACATTTTCTCATCGAAAACCATTGTGAGGTGTACACGGATCACAAGAGTTTGAAGTACATTTTCACGGAGAAGGAGTTGAATCTCAGGCAAAGGAGATGGTTGGAGCTCATTAAGGATTATCATATGAGATTGCATTATCACCCAGGGAAGGCTAACGTAGTAGCTGATGCGTTGAGCCTCAAGAGCCATGTCAACACACTCATGAATGGAGAGTTACCCAAGGAGTTGGCAGAGGATCTTCGCGAACTATGTTTGGAAATAGTTCCGAGAGGCTATGTAGCAGCATTGGAGATTCAATCTACTTTGATGGATAAGATCAGAGAAGCTCAGAAGACAGACAAGGAGATTGCTGAGATAAAGGAAAGGTTGAGTAAAGGAAAAGCCAAGGGATTTCGTGAGGATGATCACGATACCTTATGGTTTGAGGACTGCGTTTATGTGCCCAGTGATCCGGATATTAGGAAGTTGATTTTGCAAGAGGCCCATGATTCACCATACTCGATTCACCCAGGAAATACCAAGATGTATCTGGATTTGAAGGACAGTTTCTGGTGGACCGGAATGAAGTAGGATATTGCGGAGTATGTAGCAGTTTGTGATGTATGTCAGAGAGTGAAGGCAGAGCATCAGAAGCCAGCAGGATTGCTACAACTATTGCCGATACCCGAATGGAAGTGGGATAAGCTAGGCATGGATTTTATCACGGGATTGCCCAGGACTCATTTAGGCTATGACTCGATATGGGTTGTAGTCGATCGTTTGACGAAGGTAGCTCATTTCATCCCAGTAAAGACCACTTATACCAGTGCTAAGTTGGCAAAGATATACATGACCAGGATCGTATGTCTGCATGGAGTTCTGAGGACCATTGTATCAGATAGAGGAACCCAGTTTACTTCAAAGTTTTGGAATCAGTTGCACGAAACTTTGGGTACCAGGCTAGAGTTTAGTACCGCTTTTCATCCACAGACAGACGGACAGACCGAGAGAGTCAATCAGATTTTGGAGGACATGCTGAGAGCTTGTGCGCTAGATTATGGATCCAGTTGGGACGACAATTTGCCATATGCAGAGTTTTCTTACCACAATAGCTACCAATCCAATTTGAAGATGGCCCCTTTCGAAGCTCTGTATGGAAGGGGGTGCAGGACACCGTTGTTGTGGGACGAAGTTGGAGATCGTCAGTTGTTTGGACCAGATTTGATTAAAGAGTCTGAACAGAAGGTGAAGTTGATTCGCGATAGGCTCAAGGTAGTCCAGTCCAGGCAGAAGAGTTATGCGGATTCTAAATGCAAGGAGACAGTTTACGAAGTCGGAGACAAAGTTTATCTTCGAGTATCACCACTTGGAGGAGTGAAGCGCTTTGGAGTTAAGGGAAAGTTAGCGCCACATTTCGTAGGACTATACAAAGTTTTGGAGCGTATGGGAGAAGTTGCTTACAAGTTGGAATTGCCCGAAGGATTGTCGGGAGTTCATGATGTGTTCCACGTATCCCAGTTGAAGAAGTGCCACGCGGAGATGGCTAAGATACCACTGAAAGATACAGTCCCCGTGGAAGCGATTCAGTTGGATAGTAATTTGACCTACGAGGAGAAACCAGTTAAGATTCTCGAATATGCCAGCCGAGTCACCCGCAGCAAGGTTATCAAGTTTTGCAAAGTTCTGTGGAGTCACCATACCGAGGATGAAACCACCTGGGAGCGAGAGGAAGATCTACGGAAGGACCACTCTCACCTATTTTCTAGCCAACCCGAATCTCGAGGGCGAGATTCATCTTAAGGGGGGTAGGTTTGTAACATCCCAAATTTTCAATTAGGAATGTTATACATTAGATCATCATGCATAACATATTTTATTGCATTTTGTTTTGCGATCCTAGAAATTCTACGCAACTTGAGGACCCATGGAGAGAGTTGGGGATTTCGTTATTTTTCATATTTTGGGTTTTCTCAAATTTTGAAAATAGGATCATTTGTTTTAATTATTTTTCTCTCCAAAAATATTTCATATCAAAATATATGAGAGGGGATAAAATGACTTCTCCACAAATAATGAAATATTGGAGGAAAAATATTAAAAACAAACATTTGATTTTATTTGGATTTTATTTGATTATTATTTGAATTAGAAAAAATACGCGTTTTTCAAAATTGCATTTAGGCCCCAAATAAATGTTCATCTTGTCCGGCTTGATTTTAGAAGTCGGGGAAAATTTATTTCGGGATTTTTGGAGTTTGTTTAGTGTTTCTTTTATTTGTTTTTCTGCGCGAAATTATTAAAAAAAAACGCGGACCGACCTTGGGCCGTATTCGGCCAGGACTCTGCCCGGCCAGGCCTTTATAAGGCGCCCCCGAGGCCCCGTCAGCCCAAGTCGCCCCCACCGCCAAAAACCCTAACCCTAGCCCGATCCGCCGCCGCCGCCGCCCGCCGTCCCGCCGCCCGACGCCGGAGCCGCCCGTCGCCCCGCCGAGGTTGACCACCGCCCCGCCGCCGGCGGTTTTCCTCGAGAAAACTGTTCGGTTTTCCGTCCGGTTTTTCGTTCGTTTTAAAAAAAAACCTAAATCTGTTTTTTTCGATTTAGTTTATTCAGCGAACACTCGTTCGTACGTTCGTTTTAACGAATGGTTTTCGTTTTTTTCCGCAGACAGCGAACGTTCGTTCGTAAGACTGTTCGTCCATTTTTTTTTTCTCGGATTTTCCACGATTATTTCTAATCGCGATTTCTGATCTGTTTTTCGTTCTAGTATAACTTTTCGCTCGTTTATCGGAATCAGGCGATTCAAGCGCCTAGAGTTTCGTCTCGAAACCCTCTTTCCGTTTAACCAACTCAAACAAGTTTTTTCTACTGTAAAATTTGACTTAGGTCCAGATTAGTAAACGAAGATTGTTTCTTTCGCCGTTTGACTTTCGTTGCTTCGTTTGATTTGATATTTTTTGCAAACCGGAGTTCTTAAGTTGAACTTTCTGGTTAGATCTTTTATTGAGTTTTCCCTATGCATTAGATGAGTGCTTATTGTATGCTTGTTTGTTTGCGATAGAGTACCCGGAGTGCGCAACGTGTTACTTCAAATCTCTAGGTTTCACGGATCATCAGCAAGGCAAGTAACACTTTGATCCTACCTCTTTCCATACCCAGTTTTATTGCATTAGATCAATCCTCAAACAATTTCATGATTAGGATCTAATTAAATTGTGGGTATCGGGAAGTAGATGAGGTAGTACCTATTACCTGTTTTATTATCAACCTTTGGGAGTTACTTCTACGTTTGCTTATTGCTATGCTATGCTAGTAGACGTGGATTGGGTGAGTGTATCCATGACAGATGTGAGTTTGTTAATTAATGGTTTACTTAAGGTGGCAACTTAAACACACATCTGGGTGGATTGAGGCACCTGGGTATTCCAGTGATTGCCTGTTTTTTTTATGGACCGCCATCCAGGCTCAAAGGGATCATGAGATTATTCATGCTAGAAACTTCCGTGTGCAGCCACATGCTATTATGGGCTCTAGCATAGTTGATTAAGTCATGTGAACTCTTACAGTGGTAGACTAGCAGATGTAGGGGAAAGTAGGTGTAACTGTCTGCCCATCGTAAGGTGCTAACGCTTCTGAAAGACTGTGTCTCGGTCATCCGTTTCTCAAACACCATGTAGTGCGAGAAATCCAACGGAGGAGATCGAGTCTTGTGGGGAAAAGTGCACCAACCCCTGCAGAGTGTACTATCTAATCATGGTTAGCCGTGTCCCCGGTTATGGACATCTTGAGTATCTAGTTCTTGGATTATCATGTGAATCCCATCATCTTATACTTAACTAATTTTCTTGGGTTGTTAATGATTACTTTTAATTGGGATTGAGAGGGGGTTTACCTTCTCAATATTTTTCAACCAACTTTGTAGTTAAATAAAAATATATTCCTTTGCATTAGGGAAAATTTGGCTTTTCGCAAAACTGTAACCATAGAGCTTTTCACCAGCCTAATATGCATGTAGTGATAGCATTATTCTGTGCATTACTCTCTATGTGTTACTTTGCCAGCATATTCCATGTGTTGACCCATTTTCGGGCTGCAACGTATCATGTTGCAGACTTTTCAGACGACGAGTAAGGAGCCTTAGGTCGTGGTCTTATACTCAGTGATGCCGTTGGAGTTGATGGACTCACTTTATCTTCCAAGCCTTCCGCTGTTATCGTATTTAGATGGCCTTAAGCCATATTTATTTTAATAAGTTCTCTCTTGAGACTATTCGATGTAATAAGTTTGTGATTGCTACTTTGTTATAAATCGTTCAAGTACTGTGCGTGTCAGCATTACCGATCCGGGGATGACACTGATGCACAGAGACTAGACTTTTTGAGGTCTGGTCGCTACATCTCGATCGTCATGGCTCACGTCACGAGGACCTCATGAGGTTTGCCTTGCCTTGATCTCTCCTCCCCTCGTGAGCCTGCTTGGCGAGGCTGCTCCTGAGGAGGTTTTGTGTCGTCCGCCTCGCCAGGCTTGGTCCCTCGCGAGGGTCTTGAATGCCTTGTTGATGAAGATGGGTCGTACAGGCCTGCTAGCTCAGCCATGCCGTGGGCCGCAGGCAGGCAAGTCTGGGGACCCCTATTCCCAGAACGCCGACAACATGACCCCCACGTCACGCACGACTCTCCACATCGCGCATTCAACGCGGGTCGTGGAGAAGCGCAAGCGAGCGAAAAGTTACCGTGGTAAAATCCGCCCCACCTGCCCGCGCATCGTTCTGGGCCTGGCCCAACAACGTGTCGCACTTATGTGTGGCCCATACCAGGGGGCTCCTGTCGGTGTACAAAAATAGGGGCTCTCCTTTTTGTTGGGGAACGTAGTAATTTCAAAAAAATTCCTACGCACACGCAAGATCATGGTGATGCATAGCAACGAGAGGGGAGAGTGTTGTCCACGTACCCTCGTAGACCGAAAGCGGAAGCGTTAACACAACGCGGTTGATGTACTCGTACGTCTTCACGATCCGACCGATCAAGTACCGAACGCACGGCACCTCCGAGTTCAGCACACGTTCAGCTCGATGACGTCCCTCGAACTCTGATCCAGCCGAGTGTTGAGGGAGAGTTTCGTCAGCACGACGGCGTGGTGACAATGATGATGTTCTACCGACACAGGGCTTCGCCTAAGCACCGCTACGATATTATCGAGGTGTAATATGGTGGAGGGGGGCACCGCACACGGCTAAGAGATCAATGATCAATCGTGTGTCCGGAGGTGCCCCCCTGCCCCCGTATTTAAAGGAGCAAGGGGGGTTCGGCCGGCCAAAGGGGAGAGGTGCGCCAGGAGGAGTCCTACTCCTACCGGGAGTAGGACTTCCCCCCTTTTCCATGTTGGACTAGGAGGGAGAGGGGGAAGAGGTGGAGGGGAGGAAGGAAAGGGGGGCGCCGCCCCCCTCTCCTTGTCCTATTCGGACTGGGGGGGAGGGGCGTGCGGCCCTGCCCTGGCCTCCTCTCCTCTCTTCCACCTAGGCCCACTAAGGCCCATTAAGTTACCGGGGGGTTCCGGTAACCTCCCGGTACTCCGGAAAAATCCCGATTTCACCCGGAACACTTCCGATATCCAAACATAGGCTTCCAATATATCAATCTTTATGTCTCGACCATTTCGAGACTCCTCGTTATGTCCGTGATCACATCCGGGACTCCGAACAACCTTCGGTACATCAAAACATATAAACTCATAATATAACTCTCATCGTAACGTTAAGCGTGCGGACCCTACGGGTTCAAGAACTATGTAGACATGACGGAGATACCTCTCCGTTCAATAACCAATAGCGGAACCTGGATGCTCATATTGGCTCCCACATATTCTACGAAGATCTTTATCGGTCAGACCCCATAACAACATACGTTGTTCCCTTTGTCATCGGTATGTTACTTGCCCGAGATTCGATCGTCGGTATCTCGATACCTAGTTCAATCTCGTTACCGGCAAGTCTCTTTACTCGTTCCGTAATACATCATCCCGCAACTAACTCATTAGTTACAATGCTTGCAAGGCTTATAGTGATGTGTATTACTGAGTGGGCCCAGAGATACCTCTCCGACAATCGGAGTGACAAATCCTAATCTCGAAATACGCCAACCCAACAAGTACCTTTGGAGACACCTGTAGAGCACCTTTATAATCACCCAGTTACGTTGTGACGTTTGGTAGCACACAAAGTGTTCCTCTGGTAAACGGGAGTTGCATAATCTCATAGTCATAGGAACATGTATAAGTCATGAAGAAAGCAATAGCAACATACTAAATGATCGAGTGCTAAGCTAACGGAATGGGTCAAGTCAATCACATCATTCTCCTAATGATGTGATCCCGTTAATCAAATGACAACTCATGTCTATGGCTAGGAAACATAACCATCTTTGATCAACGAGCTAGTCAAGTAGAGGCATACTAGTGACACTCTGTTTGTCTATGTATTCACACAAGTATTATGTTACAATTCTAGCATGAATAATAAACATTTATCATGATATAAGGAAATAAATAATAACTTTATTATTGCCTCTAGGGCATATTTCCTTCAGTCTCCCACTTGCACTAGAGTCAATAATCGGGAGTCTTGGTGCTGATCATGTTTTGCTCGTGGAAGAGGCTTAGTCAACGGGTCTGCAACATTCAGATCCGTATGTATCTTGCAAATTTCTATGTCTCCCACCTGGACTAAATCCCGGATGGAATTGAAGCGTCTTTTGATGTGCTTGGTTCTTTTGTGAAATCTGGATTTTTTTGCTAAGGCAATTGCACCAGTATTGTCACAAAAGATTTTCATTAGACCCGATGCACTAGGTATGACCCCTAGATCGGATATGAACTCCTTCATCTAGACTCCTTCATTTGCTGCTTCCGAAGCAGCTATGTACTCCGCTTCACACGTAGATCCCGCCACGACACTTTGTTTAGAACTGCACCAACTGACAGCTCCACCGTTCAATGTAAACACGTATCCGGTTTGCGATTTAGAATCGTCCGGATCAGTGTCAAAGCTTACATCAACGTAACCATTTACGATGAGATCTTTGTCACCTCCATAAATGAGAAACATATCCTTAGTCCTTTTCAGGTATTTCAGGATGTTCTTGACCGCTGTCCAGTGATCCACTCCTGGATTACTTTGGTACCTCCCTGCTAAACTTATAGCAAGGCACACATCAGGTCTGGTACACAGCATTGCATACATGATAGAGCCTATGGCTGAAGCATAGGGAACATATTTCATCTTCTCTCTATCTTCTGCAGTGGTTGGGCATTGAGTCTTACTCAATCTCACACCTTGTAATACAGGCAAGAACCCTTTCTTTGCTTGATCCATTTTGAACTTCTTCAAAACTTTGTCAAGGTATGTGCTTTGTGAAAGTCCAATTAAACGTCTTGATCTATCTCTATAGATCTTGATGCCCAATATATATGCAGCTTCACCGAGGTCTTTCATTGAAAAACTCTTATTCAAGTATCCCTTTATGCTATCCAGAAATTCTATATCATTTCCAATTAGCAATATGTCATCCACATATAATATCTGAAATGCTACTGAGCTCGCACTCACTTTCTTGTAAATATAGGCTTCTCCAAAAGTCTGTATAAAACCAAATGCTTTGATCACACTATCAAAGCGTTTATTCCAACTCCGAGAGGCTTGCACCAGTCCATAAATGGATCGCTGGAGTTTGCACACTTTGTTAGCTCCCTTTGGATCGACAAAACCTTCCGGTTGCATCATATACAACTCTTCTTCCAAAAATCCATTCAGGAATGCAGTTTTGACATCCATTTGCCAAATTTCATAATCATAAAATGCGGCAATTGCTAACATGATTCGGACAGACTTGAGCATCACTACGGGTGAGAAGGTCTCATCGTAGTCAATCCCTTGAACTTGTCGAAAACCTTTCGCAACAAGTCGAGCTTTATAGACAGTAACATTACCGTCAGCGTCAGTCTTCTTCTTGAAGATCCATTTATTTTCAATGGCTTGCCGATCATCGGGCAAGTCAACCAAAGTCCATACTTTGTTCTCATACATGGATCCCATCTCGGATTTCATGGCCTCAAGCCATTTTGCGGAATCTGGGCTCTCCATCGCTTCTTCATAGTTCGTAGGTTCGTCATGGTCTAGTAACATAACCTCCAGAACAGGATTACCGTACCACTCTGGTGCGGATCTTAATCTCGTTGTCCTACGAGGTTCAGTAATAACTTGATCTGAAGTTTCATGATCATTATCATTAACTTCCTCACTAATTGGTGTAGGTGTCGCAGAAACTGGTTCTGTGATGATCTACTTTCCAATAATGGAGCAGGTACAGTTACCTCATCAAGTTCTACTTTCCTCCCACTCACTTCTTTTGAGAGAAACTCCTTCTCTAGAAAGGATCCATTCTTAGCAACGAATGTCTTGCCTACGGATCTGTGATAGAAGGTGTACCCAACAGTCTCCTTTGGGTATCCTATGAAGACACATTTCTTCGATTTAGGTTCGAGCTTATCAGGTTGAAGTATCTTCACATAAGCATCGCAACCCCAAACTTTAAGAAACGACAACTTTGGTTTCTTGCCAAACCATAGTTCATAAGGCATCCTCTCAACGGATTTCGATGGTGCCCTATTTAGAGTGAATGCAGCCGTCTCTAAAGCATAACCCCAAAATGATAGCGGTAACTCAGTAAGAGACATCATAGATCGCACCATATCTAGTAAAGTACGATTATGACGTTCGGACACACCATTACGTTGTGGTGTTCCGGGTGGCGTGAGTTGCGAAACTATTCCGCATTGTTTCAAATGTAGGCCAAACTCGTAACTCAAATATTCTCCTCCACGATTTGATCGTAGAAACTTTATTTTCTTGTTACGATGATTTTCAACTTCGCTCTGAAATTCTTTGAACTTTTCAAATGTTTCAGACTTATGTTTCATTAAGTAGATATACCCATATCTGCTCAAATCATCTGTGAAGGTGAGAAAATAATGATATCCGCCACGAGCCTCAATATTCATCGGACCACATACATCTGTATCTATGATTTCCAACAAATTAGTTGCTCTCTCCATAGTTCCGGAGAACGGTGTTTTAGTCATCTTGCCCATGAGACACGGTTCGCAAGTACCAACTGATTCATATTCAAGTGATTCCAAAAGTCCATCATTATGGAGTTTCTTCATGCGCTTTACACCGATATGACCTAAACGGCAGTGCCACAAATAAGTTGCACTATCATTATCAACTCTGCATCTTTTGGCTTCGACATTATGAATATGTGTGTCACTACTACCGAGATTCATTAAAAATAGACCACTCTTCAAGGGTGCATGACCATAAAAGATATTACTCATATAAATAGAACAACCATTATTCTCTGATTTAAATGAATAACCGTCTCGCATCAAACAAGATCCAGATATAATGTTCATGCTCAACGCTGGCACCAAATAACAATTATTTAGGTCTAATACTAATCCCGAAGGTAGATGTAGAGGTAGCGTGCCGATGGCGATCACATCGACTTTGGAACCGTTTCCCACGCGCATTGTCACCTCGTCCTTGGCCAGTGTTCGCTTAATCCGTAGTCCCTGTTTCGAGTTGCAAATATTAGCAACAGAACCAGTATCAAATACCCAGGTGCTACTGCGAGCTCTGGTAAGGTACACATCAATAACATGTATATCACATATACCTTTGTTCACCTTGCCATCCTTCTTATCCGCCAAATACTTGGGGCAGTTCCGCTTCCAGTGACCAGTCTGCTTGCAGTAGAAGCACTCAGTCTCAGGCTTAGGTCCAGATTTGGGTTTCTTCTCCTGAACAGCAACTTGCTTGCTGTTCTTCTTGAAGTTCCCCTTCTTCTTCCCTTTTCCCTTTTTCTTTAAACTAGTGGTCTTATTGACCATCAACACTTGATGCTCCTTTTTGATTTCTACCTCCGCTGCCTTTAGCATTGCGAAGAGCTCGGGAATTGTCTTATTCATCCCTTGCATGTTATAGTTCATCACGAAGCTCTTGTAGCTTGGTGGCAGTGAATGAAGAATTCTGTCAATGACGCTATCATCCGGAAGATTAACTCCCAGTTGAATCAAGTGATTGTTATACCCAGACATTTTGAGTATATGCTCACTGACAGAACTATTCTCTTCCATCTTGCAGCTGTAGAACTTATTGGAGACTTCATATCTCTCAATCCGGGCATTTGCTTGAAATATTAACTTCAACTCCTGGAACATCTCATATGCTCCATGACGTTCAAAACGTCGTTGAAGACCCGGTTCTAAGCCGTAAAGCATGGCACACTGAACTATCGAGTAGTCATCAGCTTTGCTCTGCCAGACGTTCATAACCTCTGGTGTTGCTCTTGCAGCAGGCCTGGCACCCAGCGGTGCTTCCAGGACGTAATTCTTCTATGCAGCAATGAGGATAATCCTCAAGTTACGGACCCAGTCCGTATAATTGCTACCATCATCTTTCAACTTTGCTTTCTCAAGGAACGCATTAAAATTCAACGGAACAACAGCACGGGCCATCTATCTACAATTAACATAGACAAGCAAGATACTATCAGGTACTAAGTTCATGATAAATTTAAGTTCTATTAATCATATTACTTAAGAACTCCCACTTAGATAGACATCCCTCTAATCATCTAAGTGATTACGTGATCCAAATCAACTAAACCATAACCGATCATCACGTGAAATGGAGTAGTTTTCAATGGTTAACATCACTATGTTGATCATATTTACTATATGATTCATGCTCGACCTTTCGGTCTTAGTGTTCCGAGGCCATATCTGCATATGCTAGGCTCGTCAAGTTTAACCTGAGTATTCTGCGTGTGCAAAACTGGCTTGCACCCGTTGTAGATGAACGTAGAGCTTATCACACCTGATCATCACGTGGTGTCTGGGCACGACGAACTTTGGCAACGGTGCATACTCAGGGAGAACACCTTTATCTTGAAATTTAGTGAGAGATCATCTTATAAAGCTACCGTCAATCAAAGCAAGATAAGATGCATAAAAGATAAACATCACATGCAATCAATATAAGTGATATGATATGGCCATCATCATCTTGTGCTTGTGATCTCCATCTCCGAAGCACCGTCATGATCAGCATCGTCACCGGCGCGACACCTTGATCTCCATCGTAGCATCGTTGTCGTCTCGCCAACTATTGCTTCTACGACTATCGCTACCGCTTAGTGATAAAGTAAAATAATTACATGGCGATTGCATTGCATACAATAAAGCAACAACCATATGGCTCCTGCCAGTTGCCGATAACTCGGTTACAAAACATGATCATCTCATACAATAAAATTCAGCATCATGTCTTGACCATATCACATCACAACATGCCCTGCAAAAACAAGTTAGACGTCCTCTACTTTGTTGTTGCAAGTTTTACGTGGCTGCTACGGGCTTAGCAAGAACCGTTCTTACCTACGCATCAAAACCACAACGATAGTTTGTCAAGTTGGTGCTGTTTTAACCTTCGCAAGGACCGGGCGTAGCCACACTCGGTTCAACTAAAGTGAGAGAGACAGACACCTGCCAGTCACCTTTAAGCAATGAGTGCTCGCAACGGTGAAACCAGTCTCGCGTAAGCGTACGCGTAATGTCGGTCCGGGCCGCTTCATCTCACAATACCGCTGAACCAAAATAAGACATGCTGGTAAGCAGTATGACTTATATCCCCCACAACTCACTTGTGTTCTACTCGTGCATGTAACATCAACGCATAAAACCAGGCTCGGATGCCACTGTTGGGGAACGTAGTAATTTCAAAAAAATTCCTACGCACACGCAAGATCATGGTGATGCATAGCAACGAGAGGGGAGAGTGTTGTCCACATACCCTCGTAGACCAAAAGCGGAAGCGTTAGCACAACGCGGTTGATGTATTCGTACGTCTTCACGATCCGACCAATCAAGTACCGAACGCACGGCACCTCCGAGTTCAGCACACGTTCAGCTCGATGACGTCCCTCGAACTCCGATCCAGCCGAGTGTTGAGGGAGAGTTTGGTCAGCACGACGGCGTGGTGACAATGATGATGTTCTACCGACGCAGGGCTTCGCCTAAGCACCGCTACGATATTATCGAGGTGTAATATGGTGGAGGGGGGCACCGCACACGGCTAAGAGATCAATGATCAATTGTGTGTCCAGAGGTGCCCCCTGCCCCCGTATATAAAGGAGCAAGGGGGGGTTCGGCCGGCCAAAGGGGGGAGGCGCGCCAGGAGGAGTCCTACTCCTACCGGGAGTAGGACTTCCCTCCTTTTCCATGTTGGACTAGGAGAGAGAGGGGGAAGAGGTGGAGGGGAGGAAGGAAAGGGGGGGCGCCGCCCCCCTCTCCTTGTCCTATTCGGACTGGGGGGAGGGGCGTGCAGCCCTGCCCTGGCCTCCTCTCCTCTCTTCCACCTAGGCCCACTAAGGCCCATTAAGTTACCGGGGGTTCCGGTAACCTCCCGGTACTCCAGCAAAATCCCGATTTCACCCGGAACACTTCCGATATCCAAACATAGGCTTCCAATATATCAATCTTTATGTCTCGACCATTTCGAGACTCCTCGTTATGTCCGTGATCACATCCGAGACTCCGAACAATCTTCGGTACATCAAAACATATAAACTCATAATATAACTATCATCGTAACGTTAAGCGTGCGGACCCTACGGGTTCGAGAACTATGTAGACATGACCGAGACACCTCTCCGGTCAATAACCAATAGCGGAACCTGGATGCTCATATTGGCTCCCACATATTCTACGAAGATCTTTATCGGTCAGACCGCATAACAACATACGTTGTTCCCTTTGTCATCGGTATGTTACTTGCCCGAGATTCGATCGTCGGTATCTCGATACCTAGTTCAATCTCGTTACCGGCAAGTCTCTTTACTCGTTCCGTAATACATCATCCCGCAACTAGCTCATTAGTTACAATGCTTGCAAGGCTTATAGTGATGTGTATTACTGAGTGGGCCCAGAGATACCTCTCTGACAATCGGAGTGACAAATCCTAATCTTGAAATACGCCAACCCAACAAGTACCTTTGGAGACACCTGTAGAGCACCTTTATAATCACCCAGTTACGTTGTGACGTTTGGTAGCACACAAAGTGTTCCTCCGGTAAACGGGAGTTGCATAATCTCATAGTCATAAGAACATGTATAAGTCATGAAGAAAGCAATAGCAACATACTAAACGATCGAGTGCTAAGCTAACGGAATGGGTCAAGTCAATCACATCATTCTCCTAATGATGTGATGCCGTTAATCAAATGACAACTCATGTCTATGGCTAGGAAACATAACCATCTTTGATCAACGAGCTAGTCAAGTAGAGGCATACTAGTGACACTCTGTTTGTCTATGTATTCACACAAGTATTTTGTTTCCGGTTAATACAATTCTAGCATGAATAATAAGTGTTTATCATGATATAAGGAAATAAATAATAACTTTATTATTGCCTCTAGGGCATATTTCCTTCACTTTTGACCCCTTTACTTGTGCACGGGCAGTCAGAGCCGCGCGCCGCGGCCACACTTAGCGGGGAAGACGAGGGAAGCCGGAGAGAAGCCGAAGCACAAGACAACCAAGGCAACGCCAAGACCAGAAACACAAAGAGCAGAAGAGCGAGGTGGACTCCCCCGGCAAGACTCTTGTCGGGGCAGCCTCCGTAGCCCCAACAAGAGCCTTGCCGGGGCAGCTTGCCCAGCACCAGCGGAGCGAGCCACCCTTGAGCCCAAGGCCTCCAACGCCATCAACCGCATTGGGACCAAGGCTCGGGAGGAACCTCCGTGGTGGCATGCAGATCTTCGTCAAGATCACGAACACACAAGATCAGATGAGGATCAGAAGACGACGATCCTCGGCGGGATCCTAGCCGAGGAAATCCATGAGACCCCCGGCAAGACGCTTGCCGGGGAAGATGACGACGCCACAACAAGTCCCTTGTCGGGGCCCCGGCAAGGCCCTTGCCGAAGACACCTACGGGGCCGTGGCCACGCCCGCGTCTGCCAAGACTCCACCGCCGTCCCCAAGCAGCTGCTAGCTCAACCAGCTGGGAGGCACCTGCGTGGCGACGGGCGGCCTCTACACCGACTCAGCAAGCACCTGCGTGGTGGCATGCGACCCTTCATGAAGGCTCCACCACCGCGCCAGCCCAGCAGCTAGCCAACGTGGCGCCACGACGCCTCATCAGCTCGGACGCGTGTCGAGGCCAGGCGAGACGGCGACAGCTGGGACGTGCTTCCTTGCCGTCCCCGATAAAGCGAGAGGGACACATCGACAGCGCATTAAAGGCGTTTGTCCGACGGAGCCAGAGAATAGACTCATCCACTGTACACCTTTCCATGGCGACCCCTTTTGCCTATAAAAGGAGGCCCGGAGCGTCCAAGAGAGGGATTCAGATCTTTTGGGCAAGTTACACCCCGTAGCTAGCTCAAGAACACAAGAACACTAATACATCCACCAAAGCAGGACTAGGGTATTACGCATCTTCGCGGCCCGAACCTGGGTAAACGATCCATGTGCTTCCTGTCAGACCCGCTCTTTGCACAACCTCGCGCCCACCAACTGTAGAAGGGATCCCAGTGATTCCATAGGTGTCGTTTCCACCGACACTCTTCGTCTCGATCTTCATCAACCAAGCATCTTCTTCCATGTTATTGGAGGTGCAGGAGACATGATGCCTGCTTGATTAACCTGACCAGAAACAACAAGAAAAGAGAACAGAGGATTTCTTCGCGATACGGTGATCAACAGGTTCGGGAAGTATATATAGAATTTTTACCTCGGAGGACAAGCATACGGAAGAACAACGGAGGACGGAAGGTGTCCCAGGTGGGCACAACCCACATGGGCGCGCGAGGCGCCTGGCGCACCCTGGTGTATTGTGCCCACCAGGGGACGCTTCCTGGAAGTTTCTTTATTTCCAAAATTCTTAAATATTCCAAAACTAATAAAAAATATTTTTGTGGATTTTTCGGAGTCCGTTTACTTACCGTATCACATACCTCCTTAGTTTCACAGTTCTGGAGTGTTCCGGAAGGACTCTTTTATGTGTTCTTCTGGTGTCAAAGTTTGGATAATATTACTTTCAACATTAATGGGCGTACCTGAGATATAATGTTTTATTCTTTGCCCATTGACAACCTTCGGGATTATTTATTTTGATGGCTCTAGACTGGTATACCTCCTCGATGACATATGGGCCTTCCCATTTTGAGAGGAGTTTTCCTGCAAAGAATCTGAAACGAGAGTTGTACAAAAGAACATATTCTCTGACTTTCAACTCACGCTTTTGAATTCTTTGGTCATGCCATCTTTTAACTTTTTCCTTGAATAATTTTGCATTTTCATAAGCTTGGGTTCTCCATTCATCTATAGAGCTAATATCAAATAACCTCTTTTCACCAGCAAGTTTGAAATCATAATTGAGTTCTTTAACTGCCCAAAATGCTTTATGTTCTTACTCAAGAGGCAAATGACAAGCTTTTCCATAAACCATTTTATATAGAGACATACCCATAGGATTTTTATATGCTGTTCTATAAGCCCAAAGTGCATCATCTAATTTCTTAGACCAATTCTTCCTGGACCTATTAATAGTCTTTTGCAAAATTAATTTTATTTCTCTATTGCTAAGTTCAACTCGACCACTAGACTGAGGTTGATAGGGTGATGCAATTCTATGGTTAACATCATGCTTGGCAAGCATTTTACGGAAAGCACCATGAATAAAATGTGAACCGCCATCAGTCATTAAATATCTAGGGACTCCAAACCTTGGGAAAATAACTTCCTTAAGCATTTTAATAGAGGTGTTGTGACCAGCACTACTGGTTGGAATAGCTTCTACCCATTTAGTAACATAATCAACAGCAACAAAAATATGTGTATACCCATTAGAGGAAGGAAATGGTCCCATGTAATCAAATCCCCAAACATCAAATGGTTCAACAGCAAGTGAATAATTCATAGGCATTTCTTGACGCTTACCGATATTACCTATTCTTTGACATTCATCACAAGCTGAGAAACTTACGTGCATCCTTGAAGAGAGTATGCCAATAAAATCCAGACTGCAATACCTTATGAGAAGTTCTATCTCCAGCATGATGCCCTCCATAAGCTTCGGAGTGACATTTCCGTAGGATTTATCCCTGTTCATGCTCAGGTACACAACGTCTAATAATACCATCCAATCCTTCTTTACAAAGATGTGGGTCATCCCAAAAGTAATGTCTTAAATCATAGAAGAATATTTTTTCTTTTACTGGTATGTAAAGCTAGGTGGCAAATATTTAGCAACAATGTAATTAGCATAGTCAGCATACCAAGGAGCACTATTGTAATGCCCCGGATTCGATGCGCCAGGTGTCTTCCAGTTATTCGCCGTCCTTGCCATGTCAGCTGCTTGCGTGTTGCATTTTGCCATGTCATCATCTACATTGCATCATCATGTTTTGCAAAACTTGCATCCGGTCCTTTTCCCCGTTGTCCGTTTCGCGATCCGACACTCCCACACGCGCCCGTCGCCCCTCTCAGACCTTGTTTCGTGAGTGGGAGAAAAACGTTCTCGGAATGGGCCGGGATTTGCCGAGTGGCCTTGGTATAGCACCGACAGACCGCCCATCAAATTTCGTTCCATTTGGAGGTCGTTTGATGCCCCAACGGTTAACCGCGTACCCCGGAAAACCCCTTCTCTTTGCAGCCCATCACCTCTTCACACAGCCCACCTAGACCATCCTAACCCCCTCCATGCTCTCGGGCGTTCGATCACGATCGTGTGAGGGAAAACCGCACCTCATTTGGACTCTCCTACCTCCCTCTACCTATATAAACACCCCTCCCCCGAAATTCGCAGATGAATCCACCCCTAACCCTAGCAAACTTCCCACTCCGCCGCCGGACGTGTCCGCCCGCGCCGGATGAAACATGGCCGCCGCCCGCAGCCATCCAGGGTGCGCCACCTGTCCTCCGCCGCCGTCCCCGCGCGGGCCCAGATCCTGCCGCCGCCGGGCCCATCCGCCTCCCGCGCGCGCCCCGAGCGCCCGCCGCTGCGCCCCTGCGCGCCCCGCGCCTGCGCCGCCCGCCCGCCGCCGCCCGGGCGTCTCGCCTCGCGGGCCGCCTCTGCTGCCCGACCGCGCCTCCCCGCGGCCTTGCCGGCGACCGCCACCGCCACGCCGCCTTGCCGCACCGCCCGCCGCCTCGCGCCACCAACCGCGCCGCGCCGCCGCCTTCGCCAGCTTCCTCGTCCACTCCGCCGGCCGCCGCGCCGTCCCTCTTCTCCGGCGAGCCGCCCAGCCTCGAGCCGGCCCGATCCGATCTGGAACAGGAGGTTGACTCCCCCCCCCAAATCCTCCAAGTCCCGAGAATTTTGCAATATATGGCTCTGTTCATTGCATCATAACTCTCTGTATACTGCTCCGTTTACCGTGCGTGATATACCGAAATGTTCGCCTCGAGATGCTCTTCATTTTGTTCCATTATGCCATGTTCATTTGAGTCCATCTTGATGCCCAAATCTCTGATGCAAGAGTGCTATATGCTGTTATCTGCTGTTACTTATCAGAACTTTGTGTTTTGTTATTTTTGTTGCGATTGATGTGTGCATCTTATGGGCATGAGCTCTACATGTGTTTTGATGTACGCCATGCCATGTTTACAGAGGTGTATGCCATGTATTTTTGTGATCTCTGTAGTGACTAGCACAAGAATGAAAACTAGGCTTCGTGATGTTTCTGTTTTCAGGGACCGCAATTTCACCAAGTCTGTTTCTGCTGTTATTTTGTTGCCATGTATTCATGTGTCTATAGAGAGATCCATGCTCATTTTGGTTATGTTCAGTAAGGATGTTTTGTACATATAGTTGTGCTCTATCCATCCATGCCCCTGTTTGCAATTATGGAGTGCCGTAGAATGTCTTAATCTTGCTTTACTTTTGCTATAAAATGTTCCTGGCAGATTGTTTACGTGTTATTCAATTTTGCCAAGCTTGTTGTAGTTGATACTTTCATGTAATGTATTTGCTCTTGTCATGGTTAGCTTCATAAACATGCCATCTTGCTGTAGGTATGCTTGTTTTGTCATGCATTGCTTTGTGGTGAGTGAATCAAGCTCACTAAGATGCCTTCATAATTCTGTTTACTGCCATGCTCTGTTTTCTGCTAAGTCTGAAATCTGTTAAGAAACTTGCTATGTTTACATGGGTGCCATCATATTTTCTGATCCTTTTTGGCTCATGGTCAGTAAGGGACTTTCGTTCTATGCATTTAGTAAATTCATGCCAGCCTTGTTTTGCTATGTTAAGTTCCTGTAGCATGTTGGTTGCTTGTTCTGAACATTGCTACCTGATGCTGTTTATGCCATGTCCAGTAATTTCACCAAGTCTGTGAACCTGATATCTTTTGCACTTTTGCCATGCTTGTTTGAACCTGTTATTTTGTGATCTAGCAGTAGCTCAGTGTTCATCTTTTGTCAAGCATCTCCTGTAGATTACTGCCATATGCTTTTGTTGCTATGTTGTGGTGCTGTAGCATAGTTACTTGTTGTATTCTAAGTGCTAGCATGCTGTTAATCGTAGAATCGTGTCATTCTTGTTTTGCTTGCCATTCGCAAACCGTGCATCCGTTTCCGGTGATCTTTATATCGATTTTGACCGAAATCATCTCATCTTTCCAGTGGCATACTTGGTTTGTCAAGTTACTGCCTTGTTCATCTTTTTGCTTCCGGAGCACGCATAGGCATCGCATATCATATCTCGCATATCATTCTTGTATGCATCATCTTTTGTCATGAGTAGCTTCATGTAGCCTTGTCATGCATCATACTTGGTTGAGCATCATGCCTTGTTCATGTGTGGTGTGTTTACCATGTTGTGTGCTTCTTCTCGATAGTTCCCGTGTCGTTGCGATCGTGAGGATTCGTTCGTCTTCGTGGCTTCATCTTCTTCATGGACTCGTTCTTCTTCCTAGCGGGATTTCAGGCAAGATGACCGTCACCTTGGATCTCATTACTATCATTGCTATGCTAGTTGCTTCGTTCTATCGCTATGCTGCGCTACCTATCACTTGCTCTTCAAGCCTCCCACATTGCCATGAACCTCTAACCTTTGTCAACCTTCCTAGCAAACCGTTGTTTGGCTATGTTACCACTTTTGCTCAGCCCTTCTTATAGCGTTGCTAGTTGCAGGTGAAGATGAAGATGTCTCCTTGTTGGATTATGTTATGTTAGGATATCACAATATCTCTTATTTAATTAATGCATCTATATACTTGGTAAAGGGTGGAAGGCTCGGCCTTATGCCTGGTGTTTTGTTCCACTCTTGCCGCCCTAGTTTCCGTCATACCGGTGTTATGTTCCTTGATTTTCCGTCCCTTACGCGGTTGGGTGATTTATGGGACCCCCTTGACAGTTCGCTTTGAATAAAACTCTTCCAGCAAGGCCCAACCTTGGTTTTACATTTGCCTCACCTAGCCTTTTTCCCTTGGGAGTCGCGCATCCCGAGGGTCATCTTTATTTTACCCCCCCGGGCCAGCGCTTGTCTAAGTGCTGGTCCAAACCGAGCGATGTCCGGCGCCCCCTGGGCAACCAGGGTCTATGCCAACCCGACGTCTTGCTCATCCGGTGTGTCCTGAGAACGAGATACGTGCGACTCCTATCGGGATTGTCGACACATCGGGCGGCTTTGCTGGTCTTGTTTTAACATTGTCGAAATGTCTTGTAACCGGGATTCCGAGACTGATCGGGTCTTTCTGGGAGAAGGAATATCCTTCGTTGACCGTGAGAGCTTATAATGGGCTAAGTTGGGACACCCCTGCAGGGTATTATCTTTCAAAAGCCGTGCCCGCGGTTATGTGGCAGATGGGAATTTGTTAACGTCCGGTTGTAGAGAACTTGACACTTAACTTAAATAAAACGCATCAACCGCGTGTGTAGCCCTGATGGTCTCTTCTCGGCGGAGTCCGGGAAGTGAACACGGTTTCTGGGTTATGTTTGACGTAAGTAGGAGTTCAGGATCACTTCTTGATCATTGCTAGTTTCACGACCGTTCCGTTGCTTCTCTTCTCGCTCTTATTTGCGTATGTTAGCCACCATACATGCTTAGTCGCTGCTGCAACCTCACCACTTATCCTTTCCATGCCCATGAAGCTTTGCTAGTCTTGATACCCATGGTAATGGGATTGCTGAGTCCTCGTGGCTCACAGATTACTACAACACCAGTTGCAGGTACAGGTTTTGCGATGATCATGACGCGAGAACGATGTTATTTGTTTTGGACTTCTTCTTCTGCTTCTTCTTCGATCAGGGGATAGGTTCCAGGTCGGCAGCCTGGGTTAGCAGGATGTCGTTTGAGCTCCTGTTTGTGTTTCATCCGTAGTCGGATGTTGATCATGTGTATGATGTATTGATGTATTTTTGCGGCATTTGTATGCCTTGTATGTATCCCCGGCTATTATGTAATGTTGATGTAATGATATCCACCTTGCAAAAGCGTCTTCAAGATGCGCTTCTATCCTTGGTGGGACCTTCGAGTTCCTTTAGGATAGGGTCACATCTTGGGCGTGACAAGTTGGTATCAGAGCCTCGACCGCCCCTAGGAGCCCCCCTTGATTGATCGTGTAGTTTGGCCGTCGTTGAGTCTAGAAGAAAACTTTTTTCTGAGTCTAGTTATATCGAAGAGTAGGAATTCTTTTACTCCTCAGTCCCTTCGTCGCTCTGGTGAGGAATTTGGACGTAGGTGTTTTGACTTACTTCTCTTCTCCTTCGAATTTTTCTTCAGGATCACGCGGTTAGCTTTTGTTCGTTGTCCATCCTCTTTTCAATCCAGTGCACCTCTCTTCGAGTGGTTTCGTTCCTCGTCATCTTTTGTTAGATTAATCCTCATCTCTTTTCAACCGATGTTGTTCACTGTCCGAAGTTGTCCTTGTTTTTCCCACTCGCCCACCCTTTTTATTCTCGGAACTGGAGTCCGTAATCGAGTATCCATCCTACTCGTGCGAAGTCTTCGAATTTTTTCCTCAATGATTTCAATCGGCGTTTTCTCTTCAAAGCTATTCGTCGATTTCCCCTTCCAAGTTGCCGTTGTTTTTTTCCCCGCCTTGCCACCCCTTTTATTCCCGGAGTCTGAGCCTCTATTCGAGCATCTATTACATTCATGCGGAGTATCTTCAGTCTTCCCTCAATTATTTCAACCGGTGAATTCTCGTCTCGTTTGACATTCTTCATCTCTTTTCTTCTCCGGTGGATTCAATTCCAATTTTCGGTAGTGATTATATTCTTTCCTCGGCTCAAATGTTTCCCGTTGCTCGTTCTCATCTCGTCATTTAATCGTTCCGGAGTGATGAAAACATCTCAGGAGATTCGTCTGTGTTTGAATTAATTCGAGGTTGTCACCTCATTCAAATATTTCAATGGTTCCGGTGCATCATCTATGTCTTCAACAATCCTTTTTCAACGGTGATTTCTCTTCAGTGGGCCCTAACCCACAGGTCTTTTCCCAGGATCTTACCTGACTCTTCTAATTTTCTCGGAGCCATTCTAAATTCTTTTCGAAGTATGACGTAAGTATGGATCCCATCAGTCATATGCCTTTGCTAAGATCGTTTGCTAATTATTTCATGTTCGGTTCAACTTTCCCTCTTTTCATTCTCCGGGAGTACCTCAACAATTTTGATGGTGTTTCTCGTTGTCGTTCTCAACATTTGAAGACCGAAGTAGAGTTTTCCCTAAATCTTGTCCATTCTCCCGAAGATTCGTGGTGCTAGCTCGATGTTATCCTATCAAATTGTTTTCAGTCATGCAAATTCTTTTCATCCGTCCGAAGCATTTCAGGAGTTGTTGTCTCTCTCGATCATCCGGAGGCCATCTTTTCGGAATATTTCTTCGTTCTAAGTTGTCAAATGTGTTCTCCGATTATTCTATATTCGTGCCCCTTCGTTCGTTTACATATTCTTCCGATGCTTCGTTCAAGTATGCTTCAATCAGCTCGCGATCTCTTCTTTCAATTGCATCTTGATTCCCTCAAGTATATTTGTGCTTTTCTTATTCTTTCCGGTGATTCATTCTCTTTTCGTCATTCATTTCAATTCCTACGGTGGCTCGTTCAAGATTCTTTCTGTTGTTATCATATCAATTAATTCGTTCTTTCCAAATCCTACCGGTGGTTCATGAAGCCTTTCTCAAGTTTTGCGCTATATCCCCCCTTAATCTTTTCCCAATGTGAATAAGTTGTATGCAATCCATTGTTTCTCATCAATTTAATTGGTGGAGGATAAGCATAACATAATCCTTATTCTTCTTTCTTCAAGTGGTTTTACCTCTTCTTTTTGGAGATTGTTCATCTTATCACATTCTCGGTTCAAAGTGTTTTCATCTTTTCTTTTCCGGAGTTCCAAGCTTCCTCGGCCATCTCGTCGGAACCTCCATCCAAATCATCGCAAGGATTTAATCTCATCCCTTTCATCCTTCAATTTTATCTCGTCATTATGTTGTTGCCGGAGTTCATCACGGTGGCTCATCATGATTTAATTCATTCCTCAAGTGTTCATCAAGATTCTTATCGAAGGACCTCAAGTGTCTTTCCTTCTTGCTTTTCGAAGTGCAATTAATTCTTCGTATTCTTTTGAAGTGGAGTTTTGCATTTCTTCGTTCTTCTCAGCTATCCAATCATTTCCATTTGTGGCCGGTTATCACCTTATGATCTTGAGATGTTACCTATAAGACCACAACAAGCTTATTCTTTTGTTGTTGAATTTCCAACAACTCCATTCAATGTTTCATTCTAAGGATGCTCTCTATTTCATTCGTGGTAGAAGTTGTCATCTTCTTCCCCATTCTTCTCATTCCACTCTTTCAAGTATTCCGGAGATTTTGTGTTGTTCCTCAAGTCAAGTATCGTTCCATTTCTCAAGTTCATGTTCTATTCTTTCCTTGTTCAGCCGGAGTGCTGCATAAATTCCTTCGTTATTATTCCTTTTCTATCTTGTCCTAACCGGAGTGGTTTCAAATTCAGTCTTATTCCTTAAGCTTTTGCTTCTTGTCTCATTCAACATTCCTCTTTCCTACTCGAGTGTTCTTAACTTTGTTCATCCTCACTGTTTTGTTCTTATTTCACCTCATCCCTTTTTCCTTCCGTCTCGGTCCTAAGATCTCAGGATGAGATCTCTTGTGAGTGGAGGAGTGTTGTAACGCCCCGGATTCGATGCGCCAGGTGTCTTCCAGTTATTCGCCGTCCTTGCCATGTTAGCTTCTTGCGTGTTGCATTTTGCCATGTCATCATCTGCATTGCATCATCATGTTTTGCAAAACTTGCATCCGGTCCTTTTCCCCGTTGTCCGTTTCGCGATCCGACACTCCCACACGCGCCCGTCGCCCCTCTCAGACCTTGTTTCGTGAGAGGGAGAAAAACGTTCTCGGAATGGGCCGAGATTTGCCGAGTGGCCTTGGTATAGCACCGACAGACCGCCCGTCAAATTTCGTTCCATTTGGAGGTTGTTTGATGCCCCAACGGTTAACCGCGTACCCCGGAAAACCCCTTATCTTTGCAGCCCAACACCTCTTCACACAGCCCACCTAGCCCATCCTAACCCCCTCCATGCTCTCGTGCGTTCGATCACGATCGTGTGGGCGAAAACCGCACCTCATTTGGACTCTCCTACCTCCCTCTACCTATATAAACACCCCGTCCCCCGAAATTCCCGGATGAATCCACCCCTAACCCTAGCAAACTTCCCACTCCGCCGGACGAAACAGCGCCGCCGCCCGCAGCCATCCAGGGCGCGCCACCTGTCCTCCGCCGCCGTCCCCGCGCTGCTGGCCCGCGCGGGCCCATTCCCGCCGCCGCTGGGCCCATCCGCCTCCCGCCCGCGCCCCGAGCGCCCGCCGCCGCGCCCCTGCGCACACCGTGCCGGCGCCGGCCGACCGCCGCCGCCCGGGCGTCTCGCCCCGCGCGCTGCCTCCGCCGCCCGACCGCGCCTACCCGCGGCCTTGCCGGCGACCGCCACCGCCACGCCGCCTTGCCGCACCGCCCGCCGCCGCGAGCTCTATCGCCGCCTCGCGCCACCAACCGCGCCGCGCCGCCGCCTGCGCCAGCTTCCCCGTCCTCTCCGCCGGCCGCCGCGCCGTCCCTTTTCTCCGGCGAGCCGCCCAGCCTCGAGCCGGCCCGATCCGATCTGGAACTGGAGGTTGACTTTCTTCCCCCCCCCCCCCCCCCGAAATCCTCGAAGTCCCGAGAATTTTACAATATAGGGCTCTGTTCATTGCATCATAACTCTCTGTATACTGCTCCGTATACCGTGCATGATATACCGAAATATTCACCTCGAGATGCTCTTCATTTTATTCCATTATGCCATGTTCATTTGAGTCCATCTTGATGCCCAAATCTCTGATGTAAGAGTGCTATATGTTGTTATCTGCTGTTACTTATCAGAACTTTGTGTTTTGTTATTTTTGTTGCAATTGATGTGTGCATCTTATGGGCATGAGCTCTACATGTGTTTTGATGTACGCCATGCCATCTTTACAGAGGTGTATGCCATGTATTTTTGTGATCTCTGTAGTGACTAGGACAAGCATGAAAACTAGGCTACGTGATGTTTCTGTTTTCAGGGACTTAGTAATTTCCCCGTCTGTTTCTGCTGTTATTTTGTTGCCATGTATCCATGTGTGTATAGAGAGATCCATGCTCATTTTGGTTATGTTCAGTAAGGATGTTTTGTACATATAGTTGTGCTCTATCCATCCATGCCCCTGTTTGCAATTATGGAGTGCCGTAGAATGTCTTAATCTTGCTTTACTTTTGCTATAAAATGTTCCTGGCAGATTGTTTACGTGTTATTCAATTTTGCCAAGCTTGTTGTAGTTGATCCTTTTTCATGTAATGTATTTGATCTTGTCATGGTTAGCTTCATAAACATGCCATCTTGCTGTAGGTATGCTTGTTTTGTCATGCATCTCTTTGTGGTGAGTGAATCAAGCTCATCAAGATGCCTTCATAATTCTGTTTACTGCCATGCTCTGTTTTCTGCTGTCTGAAATCTGTTAACGAAACTTGCTATGTTTACATGGGTGCCATCATATCTTCTGATCCTTTTTGGCTCATGGTCAGTAAGGGACTTTTGTTCTATGCATTTAGTAGATTTATGCCATGCCTTGTTTTGCTATGTTAAGTTCTTGTAGCATGTTGATTGCTTGCTCTGAACATTGCTACCTGATGCTGTTTATGCCATGTCCAGTAATTTCAAAGTCTGTGAACCTGATATCTTTTGCACTTTTGCCATGCTTGTTTGAACCTGTTATTTTGTGATCTATCCGTAGCTCAGTGTTCATCTTTTGTCAAGCATCTCCTGTAGAATACTGCCATATGCTTTGTTGCTATGTTGTGATGCTGTAGCATAGTTACTTGTTGTATTCTAAGTGCTATCATGCTGTTAATCGCAGAATCGTGTCATTCTTGTTTTGCTTGCCATTTGCAAACCGTGCATCCGTTTCCAGTGATCTTTATATCGATTTCGACCGAAATCATCTCATCTTTCCAGTGGCATACTTGGTTTGTCAAGTTACTGCCTTGTTCATCTTTTTGCTTCCGGAGCACGCATACGCATCGCATATCATATCTCGCATATCATTCTTGTATGCATCATCTTTTGTCATGAGTAGATTCATGTAGCCTTGTCATGCATCATACTTGGTTGATCATCATGACTTGTTAATGTGTGGTGTGTTTACCATGTTGTGTGCTTCTTCTCGATAGTTCTCGTGTCGTTGCGATCGTGAGGATTCGTTCGTCTTCATGGCTTCATCTTCTTCATGGACTCGTTCTTCTTCCTAGCGGGATTTCAGGCAAGATGACCGTCACCTTGGATCTCATTACTATCATTGCTATGCTAGTTGCTTCGTTCTATCACTATGTTGCGCTACCTATCACTTGCTCTTCAAGCCTCCCACATTGCCATGAAGCTCTAACCTTTGTCAACCTTCCTAGCAAACCGTTGTTTGGCTATGTTACCGCTTTTGCTCAGCCCTTCTTATAGCGTTGCTAGTTGCAGGTGAAGATGAAGATTGCTCCTTGTTGGATTATGTTATGTTGGGATATCACAATATCTCTTATTTAATTAATGCATCTATATACTTGGTAAAGGGTGGAAGGCTCGGCCTTATGCCTGGTGTTTTGTTCCACTCTTGCCGCCCTAGTTTCCGTCATACCGGTGTTATGTTCCTTGATTTTGCGTCCCTTACGCGGTTGGGTGATTTATGGGACCCCCTTGACAGTTCGCTTTGAATAAAACTCTTCCAGCAAGGCCGAACCTTGGTTTTACATTTGCCTCACCTCGCCTTTTTCCCTTGGGAGTCGTGCATCCCGAGGGTCATCTTTATTTTACCCCCCCCGGGCCAGCGCTTGTCTAAGTGCTGGTCCAAACCGAGCGATGTCCGGCGCCCCCTGGGCAACCAGGGTCTATGCCAACCCGACGTCTTGCTCATCCGATGTGTCCCTAGAACGAGATACGTGCGACTCCTATCGGGATTGTCGACACATCGGGTGGCTTTGCTGGTCTTGTTTTAACATTGTCGAAATGTCTTGTAACCGGGATTCCGAGACTGATCGGGTCTTTCCGGGAGAAGGAATATCCTTCGTTGACCATGAGAGCTTATAATGGGCTAAGTTGGGACACCCCTGCAGGGTATTATCTTTCGAAAGCCGTGCCCGCGGTTATGTGACAGATGGGAATTTGTTAACGTCCGGTTGTAGAGAACTTGACACTTGACTTAAATAAAACGCATCAACCGCGTGTGTAGCCGTGATGGTCTCTTCTCGGCGGAGTCCAGGAGTTCAGGATCACTTCTTGATCATTGCTAGTTTCACGACCGTTCCGTTGCTTCTCTTCTCGCTCTTATTTGCGTATGTTAGCCGCCATACATGCTTAGTCGCTGCTGCAACCTCACCACTTATCCTTTCCATACCGATGAAGCTTTGCTAGTCTGGATACCCATGGTAATGGGATTGCTGAGTCCTCGTGGCTCGCAGATTACTACAACACCAGTTGCAGGTACAGGTTTTGCGATGATCATGACGCGAGAACGATGTTATTTGTTTTGGACTTCTTCTTCTGCTTCTTCTTCGATCAGGGGATAGGTTCCAGGTCGGCAGCCTGGGTTAGCAGGATGTCGTTTGAGCTCCTATTTGTGTTTCATCCATAGTCGGATGTTGATCATGTGTATGATGTGTTGATGTATTTTTGCGGCATTTGTATGCCTTGTATGTATCCCCGGCTATTATGTAATGTTGATGTAATGATATCCACCTTGCAAAAGCGTCTTCAAGATGTGCTTCTATCCTTGGTGGGACCTTCGAGATCCTTTAGGATAGGGTCGCATCTTGGGCATGACAACTATGAGCAACATTTATTGCAGCTAACTGCTCATCAGGAAAACTATCCTCAATAGGTAGTGGGTCATCAAGCACATTTGCAAGCCTAGATAGGTTATCAGCTACGGGGTTCTCAGCTCCTTTTCTATCAATGATATGTAAATGAAATTCTTGTAACAAGAGAACCCATCGAATAGGTCTCGGTTTAGCATCTTTCTTTTCCATAAGATATTCCTTTTCAGTAGTAGCGTAATTTATTTGAGCACTGTCTAGAGTTTTACTAGCATAATGAATAACATTCAGTTTCTTATCAACTCTTTGTCCTAGAACAACACCAAAAGCATAATCACTAGCATCATGCATAATTTCAAAAGGCAAGTTCCAATCAGGTGGTTGAACAATAGGTGCAGATATTAAGGCTTTATTGAGTGTTTCAAAGGCTTCTAAACAATCATCATCAAAAACAAAGGGAATATCCTTTTGCAAGAGACTTGTGAGAGGCCTAGAAATTTTAGAGAAGTTTTTGATAAATCTCATATAGAAACCAGCATGACCTAGGAAACTACGAATACCTTTTATATCTTTAGGACATTGCATTTTCTCAATTGCATCAACCTTAGCTTTGTCAACTTCAATACCTCTTTCAGAAATTTTATGACCCAAGACAATGCCTTCATTAACCATAAAGTGGCACTTCTCCCAATTCAAGACAAGATTTGTTTGTTCACATCTCTGCAAAACTCGATCAAGATTGCTTAAACAATCATCAAAAGACTTCCCATAAACAGAAAAGTCATCCATGAAAACCTCAACAATAATTTCACAAAAGTCAAAGAATATAGCAGTCATGCATCTTTGAAAGGTATCAGGTGCATTACATAAACCAAAAGGCATATGTCTATAAGCATAAGTTCCAAAGGGACAAGTAAAAGTGGTCTTTTCTTGATCAGGTTTAGAAACAAGTATTTGTGAAAAGCCAGAATATCCATCAGGGAAGCAAAAGTGTGTGTGCTTAGATAATCTTTCAAGCATTTGATCAATAAAAGACAAAGGGTAATGATCTTTTCTAGTTGCTTTGTTTAATTTTCTAAAATCAATTACCATTCTATAGCCTGTAACAACTCTTTGTGGAATAAGCTCATTCTTATCATTAGGAACAACAGTTATACCTCCTTTCTTAGGAACACAATAAATAGGAGTTACCCATCTACAATCAGCGATGGGATAGATTATACCTGCTTCCAGAAGTTTTACTATTTCCGTTCTTACCACTTCTTTCATCTTCGGATTTAACCGACGTTGGTGATCAACAACGGGTTTAGCATCAGGTTCCATATTAATTTTGTGCTGACATAGAGCGGGACTAATGCCCTTTAAATCATCAAGAGTATATCCAATAGCAGCTAGGAGCTTCCTTAGAACCTTCTATGATATTTCTTCTTCATGTTCTTAAAGGTTAGCACTAATAATAACATGATATATCTTCTTTTCATCAAGATAAGCATATTTCAAAGTGTCTGGCAATTGTTTTAATTCAAACATAGGATCACCTTTAGGTGGAGGTGGACCTCCTAGAGTTTCAATAGGCAAGTTGTGTTTAAGCAGAGGACGTTGTTCAAAGAAATTTTTATCTATTTGATTTCTTTCATGCATATGTAAATCATTTTCATGGTCTAGCAAATATTGTTCTAAAGGATCAGTAGGTGGTACAACAATGGAAGCAAGACCAATTAATTCATCCTTACTAGGCAATTCTTTTTCATGAAGATTTCTACTAAACTTGGAAAAATTAAACTCATGAGACTCATCACCAAAACTAACACCGACAGTTTATTTCTTACAATCTATCTTAGCATTAACGGTGTACAAGAAAGGTCTACCAAAGATAATGGGACAAAAGTCATCTTGTGGGGAACCAAGAACATGGAAATCAGTAGGGTATTTTATTTTCCCACACAAGACTTCAACATCTCTAACAATCCCAAATGGTGATATGGTGTCTCTATTAGCTAGTTTAATAGTAACATCTATTTCTTCTAACTCTGCAGGTGCTATGTCTTTCATAATTTCTTGATAAAGGGTGTAAGGAATAGCACTCACACTAGCACCCATGATAAAAATGATCTCCTATTTTAACTGAGATGACAGGCATGCCCACAACAGGTCTATGTTTATCCCTTTTATCAGGTTTAGCAATTCTAGCAGCTTCTTCACAGAAGTAAATAACATGCCCATCTATATCTTCTTCTAAGAGATCTTTAACCATAGCAATGCTAGGTTCTACCTTAATTTCTTCATCAGGTTTAGGTGTTCTAATATAGCTTTTGTTAACCACAGTTGAAACTTTAGCATGTTCCTTTATCCTAACAGGGAAAGGTGGTTTCTCTATATAAGCAGAAGGAACAACTGGATCAACATTATAAAGTATAGTTTCTTCTTTAACTAGTACCGGTTCTTTAATTTCATCTTTAATAGGTGGGTGATATTTAAACCACTTCTCTTTAGGGAGTTCAACATGAGTAGCAAATGATTCACAAAAGGAGGCTACTATCTCAGAGTCAAGTCCATATTTAGTGCTAAACTTTTGAAAAGCATCGGTATCCATAAAGTGATTTAACACAATCATACTTAAGCTTATTACCTGACTCTTTACCTTCGTCGAGTTCCCAATCTTCAGAGTTGCGTTTAATTATTTCCAAAAGATCCCACCGGAATTCAATAGTCTCGTTCATAAAAGAACCAGCACAAGAAGTATCAAGCATGGTTTGATCATTACGAGAAAGCCGAGCATAAAAATTATGGATAATAATTTCTCTTGAGAGCTCATGATTGGGGCACCAATATAATATTGACTTAAGCCTCCCCCAAGCTAGAGCGATACTTTCTCCTTCACGAGGCCAAAAATTATATATATATATAATTCTGATCACGATGAACTAGATGCATAGGATAAATTTTTTGGTGGAACTCCAATTTCGAACGATTCCAATTCCATGATCCAATATCATCGCATAGCCTATACCATGCCAATGCTTTTCCCTTCAAAGATAAAGGGAAAAACTTTTTCATCACTTCATCTCCGGGTAAACCTGCAAGCTTAAACAATCCACAAATTTGTTCCACATATATCAAGTGCATATCAGGATGTTCGGTTCCATCTCCTACATAAGGATTAGCTAGCAGTTGTTCTATCATACGCGAAGGAATTTCATATTCAATATTTTCAGTAGGTGCAGTAGGTTCAGGGGTAGCTAATTGTGGTTCCGGATGAGGTGAAGATACCCTGAACAAACCCCTCAAAGGATTGTTTTCCATAGTAACAAGTGACAATAAATTTCAGCAAACTATATAAATGTTTTCTTACCAAATTCCACTTACCAAAGGCGCTTCACTCCCCGCCAACGGCGCCAGAAAATAGCCTTGATGGCCCACAAGTATAGGGGATCAATTGTATCTCTTTTCGATAAGTAAGAGTGTCGAACCCAACGAGGAGCAGAAGGAAATGACAAGTAGTTTTCAGCAAGGTAATGTCTGCAAGTGCTGAAATTGTAAGTAGCGGAGTAGTTTGATAGCAAGATAATTTGTAACGAGCAAGTAACAGTAGTAGTAACAAAAGTGCGGCAAGGTAGCCCAATCCTTTTGAGGCAAAGGACAGGCCAAAACAGTCTCTTATGATAAGCAAAGCATTCTTGAGGGTACACGGGATTTTCATCTAGTCACTTTCATCATGTTGGTTTGATTTGTGTTCGCTACTTTGAAAATTTGATATGTGGGTGGACCGGTGCTTAGGTGTTGTTCTTACTTGAACAAACCTCCTACTTAGATTAACCCTCCTGCAAGCATCCGCAACTACAAGAAAAGTATTAAGAATAAATTCTAACCATAGCATTAAACTTTTGGATCCAATCGGTCCCTTACGGAATACCGCATAAACTGGGGTTTAAGCTTTTGTCACTCTCGCAACCCATCATCTAATTGCTACTCCACACTGCATTCCCTTAGGCCCAAATATGGTGAAGTGTCATGTAGTCAACGTTCACATGACACCACTAAGGGAATAATAACATACATACTATCAAAATATCGAACACATATCAAGTTCACATGATTTCTCTTGTGACCTCAAGAACAAAAGTAACTACTCACAAATGATAAACATGTTCATGATCAGAGGAGTATTAAATAGCATAATGGATCTGAACATATAATCTTCCACCATATAAACCATATAGTAATCAACTACAAGATGTAATCAACACTACTAGTCACCCACAAGCACCAATCTATAGTTCCTATAACAGGATTGAACATAAGAGATGAACTAGGGTTTGAGATGAGATGGTGTTGTTGAAGATGTTGATGGAGATTGCCCTCCCCGAGATAGGAGAGTTGTTGGTGATGATGAGGACGATGATTTCCCTCTCCGGGAGGGAAGTTCCCCCAGCGGAATCGCTCCGCCGGAGGGCAAAAGTGCTCCTGCCCAAGTTCCGCCTCGAGACAGCGACGCTCCGTCCCGAAAGTCCTCTCCTGATTTTTTTCTAAGTCAAAATGACATGTATACCAGAAGATGGGACCGGAGGTGGACCGAGTAGGGCACAACCCACCAGGGCGCGCCTGGGCTCCCTGGCGCGCCCAGGTGGGTTGTCCCTACCTGGTGGGCCTCATGTGGTAGTTATTTGCTCCAATAATTCTTATATATTCCATAAAAAATCCTCGTGAAGTTTCAGCTTGTTTGGAGTTGTGCAAAATAGGTGGCCTGACGTAGCTTTTCTAGGTCCAGATTTCCAGCTGCCGAAATTCTCCCTCTTTGTGTGTACCTTGTAAATTATGAGAGAAAAGGCATTAGAATTACTACAAAAAGCTTTATTATGGATAGAAACATTATAAATAACAGTAAGAAGACATGATGCAAAATGGACGTATCAACCTCTGACCTCCAAAAATACTTTGCAAAAGAAAGGCCTTACTAGCCGCTATCTGCTTCGCCTGATGGACCTCTTCGCGAACACTCTGGGATTCAATCCGCGCCGCTTTAGCCTCTTGGAGAGCTTTGGCGAGTTCGGACGATTGGGCCGAAGACTTCTCTTCCAAAGCCTCAGATTTGCTGATGTCATCCTTCAGCTCCTGCTCGACTTCGGCCACCCGAGCTTCGTGTTGGCGGCGGGCAGTCTGCCCGGTCGTCAGTTCTGCAGCCGCTTTGTCAGCACTGCCTTGTTTGCCTTCGCCCCTTTCTTTGGTCGGGCAAGGGCGCCTTTGAGGGTCTCGACCTCGGCTGCACCAACTATGCCCATAATCAAAGCATTAAATGAGTTAACCTCTAAACATATATATCAATTTTGATATATAACTATAGCTTTTAAAACATTATACACATACCTTGCGTCTCGTCGAAGCACTTGTTAATGCGACCGATTTCTTCATTGGCCACCTGAAGCTTCCGGTTGACTTCGGAAACTTCTGCGGCCTGGGCGGTCGCCGCCAATAGGGAAGCTTGTTACAACAACAAAGCAGTATGTTAAATCTCCCGAACAATTTGTGGATCCTCTGTCCGGTTTCTTTCAAATCGGACAGAGCCTCAGGGGCTACTGTCTGTACATAGGTGATGACCCAAAAGTATAGGGGATCAATTGTAGCTCTTTTCGATAAGTAAGAGTGTCGAACCCAACGAGGAGCAGAAGGAAATGACAAGTGGTTTTCAGCAAGGTAATGTCTGCAAGTGCTGAAATTGAAAGTAACAGAGTAGTTTGATAGTAAGATAATTTGTAACGAGCAAGTAACGATAATAATAGAAAAAGTGCAGCAAGGTAGCCCAATCCTTTTGAGGCAAAGGACAGGCCAAAACGGTCTCTTTTGATAGGAAAAGCGTTCTTGAGGGTACACGGGGTTTTCATCTAGTCACTTTCAGGATGTTGGTTTGATTTGTGTTCGGTACTTTGACAATTTGATATGTGGGTGGACCGGTGCTTAGGTGCTGTTCTTACTTGAGCAAACCCCCTACTTATGATTAACCCTCCCACAAGCATCCGCAACTACGAGAAAAGTATTAAGAATAAATTATAACCATAGCATTAAACTTTTGGATCCAATCGGTCCCTTACGGAATAGCGCATAAACTGGGGTGTAAGCTTCTGTCACTCTCGCAACCCATCATCTAATTTCTACTCCACAATGCATTCCCTTAGGCCCAAATATAGTGAAGTGTCATGTAGTCGACGTTCACATGACAACATTAAGGGAATCACAACATACATACTATAAAAATATCGAACACATATCAAGTTCACATGATTACTTGCAACATGATTTCTCCCGTGACCTCAAGAACAAAAGTAACTACTCAGAAATGATAATCATGCTCAAGATCAGAGGGCTATTAAATAGCATATTGGATCTAAACATATAATCTTCCACAAAATAAACCATATAGCAATCAACTACAAGATGTAATCAACACTACTAGTCACCCACAAGCACCAATCTATAGTTCCGGTAACAGGATTGAACACAAGAGATGAACTAGGGTTTGAGATGAGATGATGATGTTGAAAATGTTGATGGAGATTACCCTCCCCAAGATGGGAGAGTTGTTGGTGAGGATGAGGACGATGATTTCCCCCCGCGGGAGGGAAGTTCCTCGGCGGAATCGCTCCGCTGGAGGGCAAAAGTGCTCCTGTCCAAGTTCTGCCTCGAGACGGTGGCGCTCCGTCCCGAAAGTCCTCTCCATATTTTTTCTAGGTCAAAATGAATTATATACCAGAAGATGGGCACCGGAGGTGGGCTTGGGTGAGCACAATCCACCAGGGCGCTTGGGCTCCCTGGCGCGCCCAGGTGGGTTGTGCCCACCTGGTGGGCCCCCTCTGGTACTTATTTGCTCCAATATTCTTCATATATTCCATAAAAATTCTTCGTGAAGTTTCAGCTTGTTTGGAGTTTTGCAGAATAGGGAGCCTGACGTAGCTTTTCTAGGTCCAGATTTCCAGCTGCCGGAATTCTCCCTCTTTGTGTATACCTTGCATATTATGAGAGAAAAGGCATTATAATTACTCCAAAAAGCATTATTATGGATAAAAACCTCATAAATAATAGAAGGAAAACATGATGCAAAATGGACGTATCAACTCCCCCAAGCTTAGACCTCCCTTGTCCTCAAGCGAAAACCGAAATCGAAAAACATGTCCACATGCTTAGAGAGAGAGGTGTCGATAAACACAAAATACAGACATAGAAGCATCATGTAGATTATTATAACAACAACAAACTTAAACATAAGCCTTTTATCACAGAACTTTTATCATAGACTTCTCATGAATAAGTAACAGTTCATCACACAATCGAAGTATAAAGCAAAAACTCTATTAAAAACCAACAAACTATGTTCTCAGTCAACTTTGCAACTGCAATTCATCATATTTTCAGGAAGGGTCACGTATCGGAGCCTCTAGGCAAGTTCACATACTCAACCATCATATAGTCTTCTATGGTTGCTAATACTCACCGCATACACATGAGCAAAACGTTTCAACCGGACACATAGGAAGATAGGGGCTTATACTTTCGCCTCCCAACGTATTCACCTCAAGGGTGATGTCAACAATAATAACTCATGCTATCCATATTCAACTGGACATATGTGCCTAGATCTTTCCTCACCACACGATGCTTGCCAAAGGAAAAAAATCAAAAGGAATAGAGAGAAAACTTTGACTCTTTGCATAAAAGTAAATACATAAAAGTAAAAGATAGGCCCTTTGCAGAGGGAAGCAGAGGTTGCCATGCGCTTATTTGTTTGTATGCTCAACCCCTTAGTGCAAAAGAACGTCACGTTGCATTGCCCCTTGTGACAGCGACCTTTATTATGCAGTCTGTCGCTTTTATTCTTCACCATGACAAGTTCATGCAACGATCAATTTTCTCTAACACTAAATGACCTCACACATTTAGAAGCAATTTTTATTGCCTTTTTGCACTGATGACAAATTACTTGAGGGATCTTGCTCATTTCATAGGTAGGTATTGTGGACACTTGAAAATAAGATTTGGGTTTAAGGGTTTTTGGATTCACAAGCAGTATCTCTACTTAGTTTGGAATTTTTGTCTAGCAAAGATAGGGGGCAAGCACCACATGTTAAATGATCTATGACAATATGACTTCGATGTGAATATGAAAAAACATAAATCATTAAGTTGTCTTCCTTGTCCAACGTCATGTCACGACCGGTTTTCCAATAAAATATTTATTGAGAGACCAATCCCTTTTACGGGCCAGTAGAGAAGAATTCCTTCTCACTGGTAGACAATACCTTGGTCACAGAAGAAAAATACCAGGAGTACTGAATATAATACAAGGTTGAGCGGATACGGCTCAACAATTTTATTACATGCACGCTGATAAAACAAAACGGCGGATAGGGTGGCATAACTACTAACTCACGATAACAACGGTGGTGGATATATCACAACGAAGCGGGTGATAAGACTCCTGAAAACTAACAACTCTTCGAGCGTCGGAGTGAGGCTCGAGGAGGCTTATTTCGGGTGGCGGAAGCGTATATGAAACAAGTGACCAATATCCAGGATCGCACGGGACTGACTGGGATTCCTCTAGGCGTCGGACTCACTATCAAACTCTTCATCCAAGAGATCGCCTTCGTCAACATCTGGCCAAATCAACAAGCCAGGTGAGTACTATGAAAGTACTCGCAAGACAGTTCGGACATAAGATATAACAAATGTAAACATGATGCATGCAAACAGATTATCAAGTGCACTCAGACGAAGGGACAATAATGCATGGGAAAATAAAAGAGAAGTCGGGCGGTAGTCCTCCCGAAATCCCAAAATAAATGCTGAGGGCCAAACGAGTGTCTGAATGACTCCTCGAGAGGAAAATACAAGAATAACAATGCCACAGTCGGGCGTCAAGGCGACACCACATAAAGGGCTTATAATAGAATATAAATAGGCAGTGCGTGCCACAGTCGGACGTCTGAGCGACATCACATAAAGGGCTTATATTGAAAGAATAAACAACAGTGCATGCCACAGTCGGACGTCTGAGCGACATCACATAAAGGGCTTATATCAAAAGTAAATAACAAGAGTGCCACAGTCGGATGTGTGAAGCGACATCACATAAAGGGCTTATATCTTAACTCAATAATTCAGTAACCCAAGAATATAAATCATTACAAGTACCAGGTAAATAAAAGGTTAGTCCATCCACAGGAATAACAATTAAACTGGGTTTACCACTCAAGCTTGTTCACCGGGGATTTACCACGAGGATTGACATAGATAAGGATATACTGGCCATGGTCCTTGACCATAGATACGGTGACTTGGAAGGATTTGACTCTGCAGAGTTTGTACTTTAACCACATCCAACGGATTTCAGTAGTCACGGGGACTAGTTCCGTTTACGGTGTTTTGGAAGAAACACATCTAACCAGTACACACCCATTCAACATTCCGAAGCCAGGAATCACCCTCGGCAACGTTCAAGAAAAACCTTGAGACGGGGAGGCTACAACCTCGCGTAGCATGGGATCAAATTTATATACGCGCGCTCTAAGGGGTGCCCCCTCTCGGTCCCATCCGGAAACACCCATGCCCGCTGACCGGATGACTGGCTTTAATCCAGGGCCATGGAATCCTCATTCCGGCCCCTCTATTTGGTGTGTACACGGAAAGAGGTTACCAACTTACTAAACCGCATTCTTGGCAGAAAACATGTGGCGGCACGGAAAGGGGAAGAACGATAACGTGACTCAGTTCACGTTAACGTCGGAGTTTATCGGATATCGTAAGGCTGGCATGCTACAACAATACCACCTTACTGCCTTTCATGTCACCACATGACATGCAACGAGATGCTCACCGATGCTCATATGCCATGCACAAACCATTCAAGCAAACATGCAAAACACCCATCATATCAAAGGTTCAAACATGCTTGCCTGGTTCGGAGAAGTCGGAGTCTAGCTCGGCGAAGTTCGCGGCTCCGTCACCTCTTCCGGAACCTATGGTGTAGCGAAAACGTATACTAACGTGAAAATCAACGCGTGTATAAATGTTATCCCAAATTTTTTCCAAATAAATACTATAAAAAACTAGACAAAAATATAAGACTGTCAGAAAAAGAATCACTCAAAAATCACTTTTTATTAAAAAGTTATAAGTGTTTTAGTCCAGGGACTAATCTGTGATGAAACAGAAAAGATCCAGGGATATAACTGAGAAAACAGAAAACGCTTCGGAAAGAAATGCGCCAGCCGAAAGGGAAAACGTATTCTGCCCGAAGGCGCCATCAGAAAACGTTTCGAGGGAGAAAGAGGAGAGAGGCTGACGTGGGGGTCCCACATGTCAGGTTTAAAAAGTTCGCCGGCGCCCGAAGACTGCGGTGGTCGCCGGCGTCGAACCATGGCGAGGCAGGGAGATCGGAGTGTACCAAGAGCTTCAACGTGTCCTTCCGCGTCGGTGGGTGGTGGACTCGACCGACGGAGAGCACCACGTCGACGACGACACTTTCTCCGGCGGACGGCGGCTCGGGCGATGGTGGAGAACTCCGGTGGGTGCTGCAAACTCCGAATTGAAGTGCGGGTCAGGAGAGTGGATGCATAAGAGAGCTACTGGCAAGAGTTGGGGGTTAGAGGTGCACGCACGGGAGCGAATCGAGCTGGATCCCGTGGCGGGTCGCGGCGGCCGGAGTTGGGGAAGAAAGCTCTCCCGTGGCTCTACCAGTGGCTAGGCGTGCTCTAGGTGGAGTGTAGAGGTGGTGTGGGTACGAGTTGAAGCTCGGGGCCTCTATTTATAGGCGGATCGAGGGGGTGGCCGTGAACGGGATCGCTCCGGCGAGCAATTACGGCGAGGCAGTGGCTTGGCAAGGAGCTTAAGTGGCCAGGCAGCATCAGGGAGGTGTACTGGTGCCGTTCCCCCGCTAATCTTGGTCGGTCTTGGCGTAATGGCGCCGGTCCCCGACGGGGTGGCCGTACGGGCACGGCGGCGGCAGAGAGTGTGCTCCGCGCCTGGCAGTTCACGACGAGGGTGGCAGCGCGCACGGAGGAGTGGGTGGCCACGCGGCGGCCTCAGGTGGCTTGGGCGGCGCTGGGTGGCGCCGTCTACGGTGCGCCCCTCTCTGGCGGCTGCAAAGCCGCCGCTGCCGTCGGTCACGAGGCGGCGCACCTCCTCCTGCTCGTCGCCGACGCCCGCAACCTTCCAGGCGCTCATGCGGTGCAGAGGACAAGGGGGAGGGGACGGGGAGCAAGGTGCCACATCGACACTGGCGAGATGGACAACGAACACTGAAGAAAACGACAGTGCACTGAAACTGTTCTCTGAACTTAACTGAACATGACAGCAACAGTGTCTAGTAGGTGCTCGATGAAATGATTTGGCAAGAAGAAATTTTTTTCTGGAGCTGGGACTTGGTGAGGTGACCTCTCAATGCACCCAGAGGCTGCCTGATTTTTCTCAGATTTTTAGGAGAAGGATTTAAATGAATTTCATCAAATTTGGCAAATCTGGTCCAAACTTGCAGCAAGTATAGTTTGAAAAAATTGAACTGAAGACCAGTGGATCTTCATGGATCTTGGTTGAGGGTTCAAAGGACTAGCTAGGGGAATTGGTTTGGAGGCAAAATTCAAAGCAGAAAGGGTAGCTCCTTTGAAAACCTCCAAGGATCAAGATAGAAGGCAGAAATTGTTTTTGATAAGAAATAAATGGGAAAAATTGTATGGAGAGGTTCAACTTGCTGTATTTGAGGTACAACATGATCCAAAGGTGGGGAAAGGTTTATGGGAGTGGATTTCCACTTGGGTCATGGCAAGAGGGATTTTTGAAAAGGGGGAAAGATCACTCAAAAATACCATAGTGCCATTTAAAAGATTTCAAAAGAAATTTTTCCTAAGTGAAAAGCATTTGGTTTTGAGTACAAATAAAAAGTGCAAACCTTCAAGACCAAAAATCAAGTCTTGGGTGAATCCAAATAAAACACTTGCCATAAAAGAAAGTTTTTGAGAGGGTGGGTCCTTTAAAAGGAAAAAAATTCAAGTACCCTCCTCAAATAGAAATAAAAGTTTGAAAATTCCAAATAAAATTTTGGGTGTCACAACACCTACCCCCTTAGGGAAAATCTCGTCCTCGAGATTACTGCTGATCCTCAAATAGATATGGATACTCTGCCTGAAGAAAATCTTCTCTTTCCCATGTAGCTTCATCCTCAGTGTGGTTGCTCCACTGAACTTTGAAATTTTTTGTTGTTTTCTGTCGGGTCCTCCATTCAGACTCTTCCAAAATCTTTACTGGCTGCTCTCTGTAGGTGAGATCTGGTTGCACATCAATGCTTTCATGTGACACATGCTTTTCCGGGTTACTCATACATTTCCTTAATTGTGAGACGTGGAACACATCGTGGACGTCTGACAGCTCCTTGGGTAGGTCTAGTTGGTAGGCTACTGTGCCTCTTCGTGCAGTCACACATAATGGTCCAATAAATCTCGGGGCTAGCTTCCCCTTAATTTTGAACCATTGCAGGCCCCTCATAGGTGACACTCGTGGGTATACAGAGTCACCGGGTTCAAAGCTGACCTCACGATGCTTTTGATCGTAATAGCTCTTTTGTCGGCTTTGAGCTGTCTTGAGTCTGTCCCTGATCTGTTTAACCTTCTCCTCGGCCTCCTTGAGCATGTCTGGGCCGTAGATACGACTGTCTCCTGTCTCTGACCAATTTAGTGGGGTACGACACCTCCGTCCGTACAATGCTTCGAAGGGTGCCATTTGCAGGCTGGCCTGGTAACTATTGTTGTAAGCAAACTCGGCATACGGAAAACTTTCTTCCCAACTGGATCCATAGGTGAGCACACAGGCTCTCAGCATGTCCTCTAAGATTTGGTTTACGCGTTCCGTTTGTCCATCAGTCTGAGGGTGGTACGCTGTACTGAATGCTAGTTGCGTGCCCAGAGCTTGTTGCAAGTGATCCCAAAATTTTGAGACAAATTGAGTGCCTCGGTCGGATATTATAGTTTTTGGGACTCCATGTAAACAGACTATACGAGAGAGATATAGCTTGGCTAGCCTTTGTGTGGAGTAGGTCGTCTTTACGGGAATGAAATGGGCTACCTTGGTTAGCCTATCTGTGATGACCCATATGGCATCATTTCCGCGTTGCGATCGAGGTAGTCCGACGATGAAGTCCATCCCAATCTCATCCCATTTCCACTCAGGTATCCTGTTTGGTTGTAGCAGCCCTGCTGGCTTTTGATGCTCAGCTTTAATGCGCTGACAGGAATCGCAACAAGCAATGAATGCTGCTATATCCCTTTTCATACCGTGCCACCAAAATCTTTCCTGAATGTCCTTGTACATTTTGGTTCCTCCAGGGTGGATCGAGTATGGAGCGGTGTGGCTCTCGGTTAGGATTTGTTGCTTGAGTTCCTCAATGTTCGGGACGCAAAGTCTGTCCCCGTACCATAATATTCCTTCACTGTCTGTGATGAACTCTGAAGCCTTGCCAAGGCTCATTTTTCTCTTTATTCCTTCGATGCTGGGGTGCCCTTGCTGTGCCTTCTTAATTTGCTCCATTAGGGTGGGTTGTATTTCCAGATTCGATACGGTGCCTTCAGTGACCAACACCATGTTGAGTCTTGTGAACTCCTGCTGAAACTCAGGCCTCAAGTTTTGCAGACTGTCATTGTCCGGGCTGGGGGTTCCGACTAAGAGCATCTGCCACTACATTTGCTTTCCCTGGATGGTAGTGAATGCCGACATCATAGTCCTTGACCAATTCCAACCAGCGTCGTTGGCGTAAATTTAGCTCCGGCTGTGTGAAAATATATTTAAGGCTCTTATGGTCCGTATATATTTCACAACGATTTCCCAGCAGAAAGTGCCTCCACTCTTTGAGTGCATGGATGACTGCGGCTAGCTCCAAGTCATGAGTTGGATAATTTTCCTCATGCTTCCGTAGTTGCCGGGAAGCATACGCGAAACCTTTGCCATCCTGCATCAGCACACATCCGAGGCCCTTCCGAGATGCGTCACAATACACTTCAAAACTCTTGTGTATGTCTGGCACGGTTAAGACCGGCGCGGTGGTTAGTTTCTTCTTGAGCTCTTGGAAGCTTTTCTCACATGCTTCCGTCCATACAAACTTCTTGTCCTTCTTGAGCAATTGTGTCATTGGTTTTGCCACAGTGGAGAATCCTTCAATAAATCTCCGGTCATATCCAGCCATTCCAAGGAAACTCCGCACATCTGTCACGTTGGCTGGTGACTTCCAGTCAAGTATGGCTTTGAGTTTCTCTGGGTCTACGGCCACGCCTTCTTGGGTTAATATATGGCCTAGGAAACCAACTTGCCTTAGCCAAAATTCACACTTGCTATATTTGGCGTACAACTGATGTTTCCTTAGTTCTCCCAAAACAATTCTGAGATGCTCAGCATGCTCTTCTGGTGTCCTTGAGTAAACCAGAATATCGTCAATGAACACCACAACAAATTTGTCCATGAATTTCATGAACACTTTGTTCATGAGGTGGACAAAATATGCGGGGGCGTTCGTTAGTCCAAAAGGCATCACTGTGAACTCATATAATCCGTATCTGGAGGTAAACGCTGTCTTAGGGATATCTTCTGTCCGTACTTTCAATTGGTGATATCCCGATCTCAAATCAATCTTTGAGAACACCTTGGCTTGTGCGAGCTGGTCAAACAAATCATTTATCCGTGGCATCGGATATTTTTTTTTGATGGTGACCATATTGAGAGCTCGATAGTCTATACACAATCTCAGTGTCCCATACTTTTTCTTGGCGAATAATACTGGCGAACCCCATGGTGAGGAGCTGGCTCGAATAAAACCTTTGTCCAATAATTCCTTTATCTGCTTCTTCAACTCTACCAATTATGAGGGTGCCATTCTATAAGGCTTCTTATAGATGGGAGCGGTGCTGGGTGCTAGTTCAATGCAGAACTCTATCTCTCGGTCTGGTGGCATGCCTGGTAGTTCTTCAGGGAATACGTCTGGAAACTTGCATACCACTGGAACTTTTCTCAATTCTGAAATGTCCACTTTGTTCAATTTTGGTTGCCGTGGCCGTGGTCTTTCTTGAGCGGTGACCTTTATTGTCTTGCCGTGATGATGAGTGAGGATCACAGTCCGATTGAAACAGTCAATAAATCCCTTGTTGGTGGTCAACCAGTCCATCCCTAGGATGACATCCAGTCCTTTATTTTCCAACACGATGAGATTAGCTTGGAACTTTAGTCCTTCGAACTCAATGATCACTCCTTGGCAGTAACTCTGAGCGATCTGCTTATTTCCGGGGGACTCGATGATCATAGATTTTTCCAAGGGAAGTATCGGAAAACCATGTTGTAAAACAAAACTCTTCGAAACGAACGAATGGGAAGCTCCAGAATCAAACAAAACCGTGGCAGGTACTGTGTTGACAGGGAATGTACCGAGCACGATGTCTGGGGCATTCTGCGCTTCTTCCCTGGTCACATGGTTCAGGTGACCCTTCCTGTGGTTGTTGTTGGGGTTGAAATTGTTGCGCTTGGGGGCTGGATTGTTCCCACCATTGTTTGGCTTGGGGGCCGCGTTCCCCGGCTTTGGGCACTGTTTGGCATAGTGCCCCTCTTCACCACAAGCGTAGCAAGTGACCCCTGGACGGTACGTGAAGTCCTTGTCCCTTGAATGGAACTACCTGGTTGGCTTTAGATCAGTAGTCGTGGATTTCCTTGCTTCAGTCCTCGGGACCTCAGTCCTGCTTCGGTTGTTGCGAGCAAGAGTCGTCTTGTCCCTCTTTCGCTTACGGATATCCTCTAGGCTGCGGCGCTCATTCTCCAAGGTAATGGCCTTGTCAACCAGAGTTTTAAAATCCGGGAAAGTGTACACGACTAGTTGGCATCTTAACGCCGGTGCCAGGCCGTCCAAGAATTTCTCCATCCTCTTGTTCTCAGTCATATGCTCGTCGTAGGCATAACGAGATAGCTGGGTAAACTGACCGTTGTATTCTGTCACTGACATGCCTCTCTGCTTGAGGTCATCAAACTCTCTCTTCTTGATTTTTATGATGCTCCTGGGGATGTGTGCCCCACGAAAGCCTTCCTTGAACTCCTCCCAGGTGATGTTGTGTTCATTGGGGTGCATGTGTAGGAAGTTTTCCCACCATGCTGTAGCTGCTCCAGTAAGGTAGTGGGGTGCATAAAGTACCTTCTCATGATCTGAACACTGCGCAATAATTAGCTTCCTTTCGATATCACGAAGCCAATCATCGGCTTCAAGTGGCCTATCGGTATGAGCAAAAGTTGGAGGGCGAGTCTTCTGTAATTCAGACAACTTTGAGTGTGGTTGATAGGGCTCACGGTGGTTTCCCATATTGATGACGTGATTCATCATCTCTTGGTGCTGTTGCTGGCTTTGTTCGAAAAGGCGGCATACTTGCGATAAGGCCGCTTCGCCGTCCTGTTGACTAGACTGTCCCTGAGTGAAATTGTTGTTGGTCTGTGTTCCATAAGCTTCTTCTGGCTGATTGGGCATGGACCATTTTCCACTCTGGGGTATTATTTAGCAAAAACTCATGAGAAGAACGGTGTGGCACCCGGAAAATCTTGCAAAGGCAAAAATTTAAAAGACCTCAAGATTTTTCAAGAGAACATAAACGATTTTGCTCGGAGAAATGACTGCTTAAACACAATTCTTACACGCGATACGTAAACCTACGATACAGCACTCAGGATGTGCGTACACATTCCTGACATGTTATTAAGACTAGCACAGCTCTCCGGAAAGCAGCGTACACAACTACTACAAGCTTAAACACATGAAACACAACATACAAGTAGACATAACGCGCGGCTACTCGGCGCACTCAATCGGAGATGGTAACGATGTCCTTTCCCTTGCCGAGGGCAAGACTCAGCGGTGCAGGAGAATCAACCTCCACCTCCTCTCTAGCAGGCTCCAGGCGCGTAGCACTGCGCTGAGGTGATGGCGCGGGTGCGACAGGCAGCAGTGCGGGTGCGGCAGGCGGTGCAGCTCTGACTGGAGTAGGGGCGATGACTCGGTCGAACTCCTCAGTGGTAGGCAGACGGCGAGCAGTGGCCAAAATGGCCGGTGCAAAAGATGCTGAGGATGAGACGAATGTCAGAGGCGGTGCCGTGCGGAGAAGTTCCTTCCTGCTGGCAGGACCGCCCCGAACTAAGTCCATGCGGGCAGCCACAAGATCATCCACGAGGTTGTCGAAAGATTCTTCCACAGCCTTGAGATACTCCACAACCATCTCGATGGCTTCATCTCGCTCTCCCCTATGGCAGGCGAATGCATAGTGACAAGTATATGGCACATGGCATGGGAGGTAGCGGTAGCGACGAGTCTTCATCATAGGAAGAATGTCCCGAAGGCGAGCTATCGCCTCACGTGCGGCCATCTGCATGGCATGCCTCTCCGTAGGCATGGCCCTTCCCACAAAACGGAAGTGGCGAGACGCGGAACGTCCTCCCTTGAATTGCACCACGACCTGGTGCATGGACACGTCGTCGCTGAGCTTGTACTGATAGAGCGTGAACTCCGGACGAGTCGCTGGCCCGATCGCGAGCTTGGTGATGGAGACGAGGAGTTTGACAAACCCCTCGGGCACATTAGTGAACAACCGAGTCTCGCAGTTGCTGCCAGCCATCCACAAAAGTAGGCAAAAATTCTGAGTAGTCATGTCATAAATTTATGATGACCAACAGAAAATAGCTACATTTGCAAAATGCTGAAACAATCGCAAAAGACGCTAATAACCGATTAGCGATCGCACCTAGTGGCTTCCTACAGTCAGCCTGGCTCTGATACCAAGCTTGTCACGACCAGTTTTTCAATAAAATATTTATTGAGAGACCAATCCCTTTTACGGGCCAGTAGAGAAGAATTCCTTCTCACTGGTAGACAATACCTTGGTCACAGAAGAAAAATACCAGGAGTACTGAATATAATACAAGGTTGAGCGGAGACGGCTCAACAATTTTATTACATGCACGCCGATAAAACAAAACGGCGGATAGGGTGGCATAACTACTAACTCACGATAACAACGGTGGTGGATATATCACAACGAAGCGGGTGATAAGACTCCTGAAAACTAACAACTCTTCGAGCGTCGGAGTGAGGCTCGAGGAGGCTTATTTCGGGTGGCGGAAGCGTATATGAAACAAGTGACCAATATCCAGGATCGCACGGGACTGACTGGGATTCCTCTAGGCGTCGGACTCACTATCAAACTCTTCATCCAAGAGATCGCCTTCGTCAACATCTGGCCAAATCAACAAGCCAGGTGAGTACTATGAAAGTACTCGCAAGACAGTTCGGACATAAGATATAACAAATGTAAACATGATGCATGCGAACAGATTATCAAGTGCACTCAGACGAAGGGACAATAATGCGTGGGAAAATAAAAGAGAAGTCGGGCGGTAGTCCTCCCGAAATCCCAAAATAAATGCTGAGGGCCAAACGAGTGTCTGAATGACTCCTCGAGAGGAAAATACAAGAATAACAATGCCGCAGTCGGGCGTCAAGGCGACACCACATAAAGGGCTTATAATAGAATATAAATAGGCAGTGCGTGCCACAGTCGGACGTCTGAGCGACATCACATAAAGGGCTTATATTGAAAGAATAAACAACAGTGCATGCCACAGTCGGACGTCTGAGCGACATCACATAAAGGGCTTATATTGAAAGAATAAACAACAGTGCATGCCGCAGTCGGACGTCTGAGCGACATCACATAAAGGGCTTATATTGAAAGAATAAACAACAGTGCATGCCACAGTCGGACGTCTGAGCGACATCACATAAAGGGCTTATATCAAAAGTAAATAACAAGAGTGCCACAGTCGGATGTCTAAAGCGACATCACATAAAGGGCTTATATCTTAACTCAATAATTCAGTAACCCAAGAATATAAATCATTACAAGTACCAGGTAAATAAAAGGTTAGTCCATCCACAGGAATAACAATTAAACTGGGTTTACCACTCAAGCTTGTTCACCGGGGATTTACCACGAGGATTGACATAGATAAGGATATACTGGCCATGGTCCTTGACCATAGATACGGTGACTTGGAAGGATTTGACTCTGCAGAGTTTGTACTTTAACCACAGCCAACGGATTTCAGTAGTCACGGGGACTAGTTCCGTTTACGGTGTTTTGGAAGAAACACATCTAACCAGTACACACCCATTCAACATTCCGAAGCCAGGAATCACCCTCGGCAACGTTCAAGAAAAACCTTGAGACGGGGAGGCTACAACCTCGCGTGGCATGGGATCAAATTTATATACGCGCGCTCTAAGGGGTGCCCCCCTCTCGGTCCCAACCGGAAACACCCATGCCCCCTGACCGGATGACTGGCTTTAATCCAGGGCCATGGAACCCTCATCCCGGCCCCTCTATTTGGTGTGTACACGGAAAGAGGTTACCAACTTACTAAACCGCATTCTTGGCAGAAAACATGTGGCGGCACGGAAAGGGGAAGAACGATAACGTGACTCAGTTCACGTTAACGTCGGAGTTTATCGGATATCGTAAGGCTGGCATGCTACAACAATACCACCTTACCGCATTTCATGTCACCACATGACTAGGCCATCTCTCATCAGAGATCACAGTAACTTTGGAGCACACGGATAGTTGCCTTACATGCAACGAGATGCTCACCGATGCTCATATGCCATGCAGAAACCATTCAAGCAAACATGCAAAACACCCGTCATATCAAAGGTTCAAACATGCTTGCCTAGTTCGGAGAAGTCGGAGTCTAGCTCGGCGAAGTTCGCGGCTCCGTCACCTCTTCCGGAACCTATGGTGTAGCGAAAACGTATACTAACGTGAAAATCAACGCGTGTATAAAAGTTGTCCCAAATTTTTTCCAAATAAATACTATAAAAAACTAGACAAAAATATAAGATTGTGAGAAAAAGAATCACTCAAAAATCACTTTTTATTAAAAAGTTATAAGTGTTTTAGTCCAGGGACTAATCTGTGATGAAACAGAAAAGATCCAGGGACTTAACTGAGAAAACAGAAAACGCTTCGGAAAGAAACGCGCCAGCCCAAAGGGAAAACGTATTCTGCCCGAAGGCGCCATCAGAAAACGTTTCGAGGGAGAGAAAGGAGAGAGGCTGACGTGGGGGTCCCACATGTCAGGTTTAAAAAGTTCGCCGGCGCCCGAAGACTGCGGTGGTCGCCGGCGTCGAACCATGGCGAGGCAGGGAGATCGGAGTGTACCAAGAGCTTCAGCGTGTCCTTCCGCGTCGGTGGGTGGTGGACTCGACCGACGGAGAGCACCACGTCGACGGCGACACTTTCTCCGGCGGACGGCGGCTCGGGCGATGGTGGAGAACTCCGGTGGGTGCTGCAAACTCCGAATTGAAGTGCGGGTCAGGAGAGTGGATGCATAAGAGAGCTACTGGCAAGAGTTGGGGGTTAGAGGTGCACGCACGGGAGCGAATCGAGCTGGATCCCGTGGCGGGTCGCGGCGGCCGGAGTTGGGGAAGAAAGCTCTCCCGTGGCTCTACCAGTGGCTAGGCGTGCTCTAGGTGGAGTGCAGAGGTGGTGTGGGTGCGAGTTGAAGCTCGGGGCCTCTATTTATAGGCGGATCGAGGGGGTGGCCGTGAACGGGATCGCTCCGGCGAGCAATTACGGCGAGGCAGTGGCTTGGCAGGGAGCTTAAGTGGCCAGGCAGCATCAGGGAGGTGTACTGCTGCCGTTCCCCCGCTAATCTTGGTCGGTCTTGGCGTAATGGCGCCGGTCCCCGACGGGGTGGCCGTACGGGCACGGCGGCGGTAGAGAGCGTGCTCCACGCCTGGCAGTTCACGACGAGGGTGGCAGCGCGCACGAGGGAGTGGGTGGCCACGCGACGGCCTCCGGTGGCTTGGGCGGCGCTGGGTGGCGCCGTCTACGCTGCGCCCCTCTCTGGCGGCCGCAAAGCCGCCGCTGCCGTCGGTCACGGGGCGGCGCACCTCCTCCTGCTCGTCGCCAACGCCCGCAACCTTCCAGGCGCTCGTGCAGTGCAGAGGACAAGGGGAGGGGACAGGGAGCAAGGTGCCACAGCGACACTGGCGAGATGGACAACGAACACTGAAGAAAACGACAGTGCACTGAAACTGTTCTCTGAACTTAACTGAACATGACAGCAACAGTGTCCAGTAGGTGCTCGATGAAATGATTGGGCAAGAAGAAATTTTTTTCTAGAGCTGGGACTTGGTAAGGTGACCTCTCAATGCACCCAGAGGCTGCCTGATTTTTCTCAGATTTTTAGGAGAAGGATTTAAATGAATTTCATCAAATTTGGCAAATCTGGTCCAAACTTGCAGCAAGTATAGTTTGAAAAAATTGAACTGAAGACCAGTGGATCTTCATGGATCTTGGTTGAGGGTTCAAAGGACTAGCTAGGGGAATTGGTTTGGAGGCAAAATTCAAAGCAGAAAGGGTAGCTCCTTTGAAAACCTCCAAGGATCAAGATAGAAGGCAGAAATTGTTTTTGATAAGAAATAAATGGGAAAAATTGTATGGAGAGGTTCAACTTGCTGTATTTGAGGTACAACATGATCCAAAGGTGGGGAAAGGTTTATGGGAGTGGATTTCCACTTGGGTCATGGCAAGAGGGATTTTTGAAAAGGGGGAAAGATCACTCAAAAATACCATAGTGCCATTTAAAAGATTTCAAAAGAAATTTTTCCTAAGTGAAAAGCATTTGGTTTTGAGTACAAATAAAAAGGGCAAACCTTCAAGACCAAAAATCAAGTCTTGGGTGAATCCAAATAAAACACTTGCCATAAAAGAAAGTTTTTGAGAGGGTGGGTCCTTTAAAAGAAAAAAAAATTCAAGTACCCTCCTCAAATAGAAATAAAAGTTTGAAAATTCCAAATTAAAATTTTGGGTGTCACACGTCAACAATTTTGGCATATAATATTTTGATGGGGGCTCACAATCACAAAAGATTTCTAGGATAGTATACCTATATGTGAATCTTCTCTTCCCTTATTAATTCTTTCATGAGTTGCATCATTGACTAATGCTATGTTTGTCAATCTCTAATAAAATATTCTACTTATACTTTTCCTTATGGGGTGCCATCACCTACCATAAGATTAGTATATGATCTTCTTGATTTATTTCCTTTCTTTTTATTTATATATTTTCCTTTTATTGCAACAAGAAAGTAAAGAAAGCAAAAACTCAAACTAAACTTTATTATATATCTTTGCACACGATTACAAGGATAGATCACTAAGCAAATTCTCAACAAGAAAAGATCAAACTAAACTTTTATTCATCTAAGCAAAAGATTGAACTAGGATAAGTAAAGGCAAAATATAGTCGGGATGATATGATACCGTGTGTCGGTGTACAAAATTAGGGGTCCCTTTTTGTACCCCTTGACTTGTGCGTGGGCAGTCGCAGCCCCACACCCGTGGCCACGCTTGGCGGGGCAGAAGAAGCAAAGATTACCAGAGTCGTGCTCAAGACCAGAAGCATGAAGAGCTGATGGGCGAGGTGAAACTCCCCCGGCAAGGTCCTTGCCTGGGTGGCCTTCACAGCCCCGACAAGAGCCTTGCCGGGGCAACTCGTCCAACACCAGCAGAGCCGCCGCCCTTGAGCCTGAGAGTTCTGACGTCATCAACCACATTGGAACCAAGGCTCGGGAGGCGCCTCCATGGTGGCATGCAGATCTATGTGAAGACCAAGAACATACAATGCTAGATGAGGACCAGAAGACGGAGACCCCCGGCGAGACCCTTGCCGGGGACACCTACGAGACCCCGGCAAGACCCTTGCCGGGGACATATGCGGGGCCGCATCCAGGCCCTCACCTGCCAAGGCTCCACCACCGTTCCAACACAGCGATCAACCCGCCAATAAGGCAAGCGCCTGCGTGGCGACGTGCAGCTTCCAGGCCAACTCAGCAAGGACCTGCGTGGTGGCATGCAGATCTTCGTGAAGACTCTGCCACCGCGCCAACTCAGCAGCCAGCTAGCCAGCGTGGCACTGCGCGCCTAGTCAGCCGGGATGCGCGTCGGAGCGAGGCAAAGCGGCAACGGGCGGGACGGGCTTCGTTACCGCCCCCGAGAAAGCAAGAGGACACCTAAGTAGCATATTTAATGCATTTTGTCCTATGATGTCAGGCGATAAACTCGACCACTGTACAACTTTCCACCTCCTGTGTGCCACTGTGGCAGCCCCTTTCGACTATAAATGGAGGCCCGCGGCATACTGAGAGAGGATTCGGACTTTTTGGACCCTACACGCTTGGTAGCTAGTGCACGAACACCAGATAAACACAAGCTAGCAGGAGTAGAGTATTACGCATCGCTTAAGGCCCGAACCTAGATAAATCCACTACAAAAAAATACACTTCCGTGATGATGCGTGTTTGTCACAGTAGGTCACGTTTTCTGTCATGCATGTACATCCATGACAAATTTATGACAGAATCAAGATAGTCATACCTGTGCTGTCATAGAAGTGTTCCATGATATTACCAAAATTATCATCACGGAAGTGTCCACTTCCATGACGATAAATCGCGCGTCACAAAAGTGCTTTCGTCAAGGTTGACCGACACATGGCATCCACCGTAACGGAACACCGTTAAGCTATCGGGTCCGGTTTTGGATCCAATAACCCGTTAACAGCCCGGACCAATGGGGATTTTCCACGTATAAAATCATCATTGGCCGGAGGAAACACGTGTTGCCACACTGTTGGGACAGATGTCATCCACTCATTGGACAGGAGGCACCTATGATAGGTCGACACGTGGCACGGCCCAACAGTGGCCCATTCCGGTGAAAAAGGCCGGCCTAGTAAAAAATTGCAGGCCGGCCCATATAAGGCCTACTTGTGTCAGGTCCATTTAAGCCCATGGCCCATACGAGATGTGCCAATTCGGCCCGTTAAAGCTTTGAAACCATTGCAGCCCATCGTCAGTTCGAGCCCGTTAATAGCCCGCTATATATTTGGGCTCAATATCGGCCCGATGAGTTTCAGCCTGTTAACGGCCCATTCGGTGGATGGGCCAATTTTCACGGTGTACATCTTTTGGCCTTTTAGCAACCCATTTAAATATTCGGCTAATTTCTGGCCCGGTGTGTCTTTCAGCCTGTTGACGGCCCATAAATCAGTTGGGCCATTTGTAGTCGACCTGAGTTTCGGCCTTTTAGCGACCCATTTAAGTGTTGGGCCAATTTACGGCCCGGTGTGTCTTTTAGCCTGGTGACGGCCCATATATCTGTTCGGCTATTTGTAGTCGGACCTGAGTTTTGGCCTTTTAGCGACCCATTTAAGTGTTGGGCCAATTCCCGGCCCTGTGTGCCTTTCAGCCTGTTAACGGACCATAAATGAGTTGGGCCATTTGTAGTTGGACCTGAGTTTTGGCCTTTTAATGGCCCATGCCCTTCATGGTCCAATACCAGCCCGGTTTATCTTTCGACCTGCTAAAGGCCCACAACACAGTTGGGCCATTTACAATACGACTTGACTTTCAGCCTCTTAGCGGCCCGTGCTCTTCATGGTCCAGTACAAGCCCGCTGTCTCTTTCGGCCTGCTAAAGGCCCACAGTATAGTTGGGCCATATGTAGCCCGAACTTAGTAACGGCCTGTTAATGACCTGTGAAATCAATTGGGCCCACCTGTTGCCCGCTTCAATGTCAGCCTGTTAACAACCCGGGAGTTAAGAGGGCCGACCATTAACTTTCGGCCTGGTAACGGCCCATTAACTTAATGGGCCCACTAAAGTTCGTACATGTCTTTAGGCCAAATTAGATAATTTGAGCCCATTACGACGAGAAATTATGCACAGGACCAAAACCGGTCAAGCAAAGGTACGGCATACAGGAAAAAACGTTGCACATCCCGCATATATTACAAGAAATTACATCCACTGGGCAATCAAAGATTGATGCTAGTGCAAATAAATGAACAGAACCTAACGATCTACAACGTCACAATCTGCAACCTCAGCACGGATGACGCCCATAAGCATGTGGGCAAGTTCTTGCTGCTTTGCTACACTGTCTCTGAAAACATTGATCAGTTGTTGTGTCGCACGACTCTGCACCTCTGATTCCTCCACCATTTCCATCATTCCTTCAGCCATTAATTGGTTCACAAACATACATTTTTTTCGTTGCATTCGAGAGAGAGGATACTGCACAGATTCATATGGCGATTTTGGCAGGCTTGTATTATTGATAGTGGAGAGTTCTCGACCACTAAATCATAACATAAATTAGGAGGGGAACCAAACAGATTAATCATGAGTTATTGGCATATTACCTGCCCTAGGTTTATTGGAAAGAAACAATGGGATTGCCTTGCTGTTTTCAGAGTTTGTCTTCTTATCTTCAGCAGCCTGCACCAAATTAAGACACTAGCATTGCTATCATTGGCCAAGTCAGATAATAGGAAAGCAACATTGGCACAACGAACGTTTGGGCAACTAGCCAACACTAAATTAACACAATATGGCACAGCTATCATCAGCCAGGTAAGGTAATACGAAAGCAACATTGACACAATGAATGAGTGGGCAACCAGAGCAGCACTACAATTCAGTAATGTGCATGATATGAGATAGTACACTCATGCAGCTCAGTATGCAAAACTACCAGGCAGTTTTCTTTACAAAAATCAACATTGGCGCCTTTAACATTTTTCTACAACTAATTTTAGATCAGACAAAGGTTGGATTCACGCCGATTGACAAAATACATGCTGATGTAAAAATATAGTGATATCCAACAGGTATTTACATCAGCATTGGAGCACAGAGAATTCCCGCAAGATATTTTCCTCGAATACAATCCCAATGAAGGTAATCTTCTATCATTTAACTTTATTTTCTAAAAGAGAGATGGGTAAGAAACATGTAGAAAATATGATCAGAATGCTATAAAATTTCATGATGCAAGGATACGCAGACGCTTCTTAGAATGGAGTTGACATTCTTTTGCTGGACTGGAGCGGACTAGTTCTTTGGCCACTGGAATCTGCTTATTATCAGTGGGAGTTGGGTTTATTTGTGCTGCAGCAGTATCTATGAAAAATGGAGTTGGTTTATTATCTCCTAGCGTTTGGATCTTTTGCAAAGACCTGGTTTGTAACCCTTCAGATTCTAACATAGCCATCTTCCCCTTGCATGCCTTATATAGAAGAATGGTGCTTCAATTATAAAACATGCTACGACAGAGATGGAATAGGTACTGAAGAATAGAAAGGCATGACATATTGACATGTATTCCCTCCATCCGGAAATAAATGGATGGGTCTAGGCGTATTTCAGTTCTAGATACATCCAGTTTTATCCATTTCCGCGACATGTAATCCGGACGGAGGGAGTATGATGTAAGAGCTAGGGATACGACGGGACAACACAGTAAAAAAACACTGAAAACCCACTGCAGAACCAAAGTAATCAAACCCACTGATATGAGATAGTACACTCATGCAGCTCAGGATGCAAAACTACCAGGCAGTTTTCCTTACAAAAATCAACATTGTGGCCTTTAATCATACATTTTGCTACAACTAAATTTAGATCAGATAAAGGTTGGATTCACGCCGATTAACAAAATACATGCTGATGTAAAAATATAGTGATATACAACAGGTACTTACATCTGCATTGGAGTACAGAGAATTCCTGCAAGAATCTTTCCTCACAGACGATACCAGTGCAGAAATTCTTCTATCTGTTAAGCTTATTTTCTAAAAGAGAGATGGCTAAGAAACATGTAGAAAATATGATCAGCATGCTATAAAATTTCATGATGCAAGGATATGCACACGCTTCTTAGAATGGAGTTGACATATTTTTGCTGGACTGGAGCGGACTAGTTCTTTGGCCACTGGAATCTGCTTATTATCAGTAGGAGTTGGGTTTCTCTGTGCTGGAGCAATATCTATAAAAACTGGAGTTGGTTTATTATCTCCTGGTGTTTGGATCTTTTGCAAAGACCTGGTTTGTAACCCTTCAGATTCTAACATAGTCGTCTTCCCCTTGCATGCCTTATATAGAAGAATGGTGCTTCAATTATAAAACATGCTACAGCAGAGAGATGGAATAGGTACTGAAGAATAGAAGGCATGACATATTGACATGTATTCCCTACATCCGGAAAAAAATGGATGGGTCTAGGCGTATTTCAGTTCTAGATACATCCTTTTTTATCCATTTCGGCAACATGTAATCCGGACGGAGGGAGTATGGTGTAAGAGCTAGGGATACGACAGGACAACACAGTAAAAAAACACTAGTTGAATGTATAACTGTATGCTAGCGGAATACGTACAGAAAAAACTAAGGCAACATACACGTGTATGATTGGGAAACTAAGATGGCATTGCAACAGAGCACTAGAACAACACTTCAATGTAAAAAAACATGGTATGGTAGACAGATGAAGTACATACTGATGAATAACAATGCATAAGATATTCAGAAGCATGATGTCCAAATTAAGCAGATGGCATTGCGATAGAGTAGAATGACAGTACTTGAATTTGAAAACATGTTATCATGAATGGAATAGGTACTGAAAACAGGAAGGAATGGCATATTTACATGAATGATCAGCATGCTAAGCACATGGCATTGCAACAGAGTAGATACACTCCAGGACATTATATGCATGTTGTACCCATATCACGGGCTAAGTTAGAGCAAGGACCTTGTGGGGTGAAGAGGATTCAACATCTTTCTGCAAGTCTTCTGAAGAACTCCCTTTACATGTTCCATCATATTGGGTATCATTGACATCAAGTTTATTGGCCTTTACATTGCTCCGTGAGGTTCTTGTGGATATATCAATGTGTGCAATTATATCTGACATGCATGTAAGACAACTAGTAGTTAGATTTATGTAATGAGTGCCTGTAGGAGACGACATAAATAGTAGGACTGGGGTTAACTAGCAGCAACAGGTCTCAAAAACTAAAGAGAGAACACAGATGAAAGCTACAGAATATGTATCGTTTGTACTCGAGATTAACTAGATGGCACACAAAAGTATTAAAGAACAACATAGGTAATACTAGAAGTGGTATAATACTACAATCACCAGCCTGTGGGATAGCATTGGCTGATGGATGATAACTATGGAACAACGTTACCTAAAGAACAAGTATCTATTTTCCATGCTTAGATGAATAACAAAGCCATAAATGTTGCACACAAGTAAGATGAGGGTACAACCTATCTGGCCGCCATCCATAGGAGTGAGCATCATGTGCGGACTTGTCGATGGCCCTGCAGTTGTTGTGGCTATCCATGTCGGGCACGCGCATTCGATGTAGGGAACTGTTGAGTGGGGACTATAGCTCCCTTCTGGTGTATGCTTCCCTTGTTGCAGCAGCTGCGGTGAGTCGGAAGATGGTGTGGCTGAAGATGCAGATAACGCATAATGTTAAGAACGACACATCTCTCTGATCTGAAGAAATACACTAAGAGATCAACAACAAGGTACGAGAGTGGTCACACGTCTGTTGACTGAGACTAAATTGGGGTCACACGATTTTATTTTATTTTGGTACTGTACGATCTACGCCGGATGGCTTGATGGCCGTCTTGTGCCTCCCGGCTGACACTGTTAGGAATCTTCCCTGAAGAGCCAGCGACCAACGGCGGAGCAGCTTGCCTCCGCCGTCCGTGGCCCCAGCCAAAACCCCGCTCCCCGCCCCACCGCACTGTCGTGGTTGCGCCGCCCCCGGGCCAATCCACAAAGACTCCCCGTCATCCAGATCCGGCGGTGGCAATACCTTGAACCCACGCAACTCTAAGATAGCCATCTAAGCGCTGCTTCCGCGGCAAACTTGCGGCCCTGCACCCTTACTTTAGACACCAGCCAACCGACAGCCTAGGAGCTCCGCCGCCTCGAGGGGTGCTGCTTCCCATTGGGAATCGATTGGCCCAGAATAAAAATTCAGACAACTGACGCCTAAATAAAGTGATTTGAGATGAGGGTGCGACATATCTGGCGGCATGGTGAAGTAGGCAGGTCCAACTGCCCAGTCGGTGAGGCCGGTGCGGTTGCGGTGGCCACCGGCGGCAGGGAAACAGCGATGTCATGACGGTCGACGGCTACGGGGAAGCAGCGCGGGACTCTGAACGGATCCGAAGTTGGAGCCGCTCCGGCGCCGTGAACAACGGCGGGTGTGAATCGGCTTCGGTATGGTTCACGCGGCTGTCGTCGAGGCAGCTCCAGCAGCACGGAGTAAGAGGCACACGGCCCAGTGCACTACGGCAAACGGACAGCGTCTCCGGCATTAGGGAGGAGGGCAGTTGTGAAATTGAAGCGGTGGGGCGCCATGGAGGAGGGGCTGAGGTTTCGCGGCTCGGGAGAAGGGAGCTTCCGGGGAGAAGGTGATTTGGCGCCCACGAGGTATGAATGGGGGGGGATTGGGAGGGGAGTGGAACCATGTTTTACGGACGCATTTGTCTGAAATGTGAGGGGGAGTTACAGTTCTACCCCTTCCTTTAGGCTTCTCGGCCTGGGTCTGTGTACTAAGGGTCGGGGATAGTAGAGTAATTTTGCTTCTCCCCAAATAGTGGGCGGGAGCGATTTCGGGCGAGGAGGGCGTGTTTTGAAATATAGTGGGCGCGAGCAATTTCGGGCGAGGAGAGCGTGTTTTGAAATAGTGGGCGTGAGCTATTTCAGGCGAGGAGAGCATGTTTTGCCGACCATGGTTTATGAATTATTCGGCACGTGTCATTTCGGCTGAGTAGAAGGCGCGCTTGGATGAAGTTACGAACCTACCCTCGATGCACAACGGGCCAATTAATGCGTCTCCCACATAGGACGGTAATTTCGCGTCTCCCATTTATTTGCTCGGGCGAATTCCACCGAGCAGAGGATGTTTAACGGTTCGTTCAAAATTTGGGAGAACGAGCATCCACGTCTACCTTACCAAGTCGATTCGAATCAAATTTAGAAATATTAGCTTGCCACTTCTTTTTTAGATGGAGAGATGATGCTCGGGAGTAATGTGTTTTTACATGCTTGTTGCTAGCGATTTACTATATGACAAATAGTTGACCCACTCAAAAATGGGAATCAAACCTAAAATGAAATATCTCGATTCAATGAAATAGCTCGTTCACTAGGTCAAAATAGTGAACTAAATCCAAAATTGAACACCTCAATCGAATAGCATGTTGTACAGTATTATAGTACTCCATGAACATGTTGAAAGTCAAATTAATGAACTTGTTTGATATACGCATATATCCGTTCATGTGTGGATTGCAGACAACATGTTCTCCAATTTAAATATTTGAATGCAAGTTTATATCGAAACATGGTTTATATCAGTCTTTGATGCATAAAACGCGACCTCCCCCTCTCCCGGACTCCTGCTCTCTCTCTCTCTCTCTCGCCGACAATCTTCAATTCTGTCGCACGCATCCAACACACAAACCTTGTTGGTCCTCTCTCTTTCTCTCCATCTCTCTCTCTCTCTCTTTGTGTGTGTGCGTGGGGGGTGTCTTTCTAGATCGCATGCATATATACTCCATCTATAGGTCTCTCTCGCACACTATGTATGATTCTCTAGTCCAAGCTAGATATCTTGGGTGCACTCATCGTACACACACAAATTCGTTGGATCGTTGCCCGTAACTCTCTCACGCACCACTCTGTCATCTCAGAGCTCTTCCCCCTCTCTCTCAAACTCTCCATCTACCTGGGTCACACATACACATGCATATCTCAATCGCACTCGATAGGCCCATCTAAAACTCTATCTCTCTCCCTCGTTCTCTCTCCATCACACACGCACACACACACAATCTCATGCCTAGCTAGCCAAGTTTGATGGTCTCTCACTCAATTGTAGGCACACGCAGTCCCCCCTATATGTATATGACTAGCTAATCTTAGTCTCCATCACAAACATGTGCATGGTCTATCTCGATTTCTCTTGGGGCATCTTCCTATCGCGCACACACCTCCCTCGATCTCCCACCCATATAGGCCCCTCACAATCTCGAGGGGGTCTCTCTATCACAAACACACCCTCTCGCCCTCCCCATGCGTCCATGTTCTCCATGTGTCCCTCTCGACCTTTGTTCCTTGTTGGCCAGACCTCTATTGGACATGTGCTATAGGGGTGTCTCTCTCCGTTGCAAACAATCACACACTAGCTATCTTCGTGTATCTCCTCGCCTCGCTTTTCTATCTCGGAGATGCATGCGTGATATGTTCGCCTAAGAAACGAAAAAACACACTCTCTATCAAATTTATCGTTTGTTGTCACTTTCTCTTTCACACACACACTCTTTTTGCACACTTACTCATTCTCCTTCACACGCACTTGATCCTTCTTGACTTAGGCACTCTCCTCAGTCCATAGCATATTGATTTATTGAAAAGTCAAACATCACAAAGTTTGATACGTGGAGAAAAACAATTACATGTGGAACGGCAAACATATACCATTAGATTCACCATGAGATGTAGTTTCGTATGATGTATCTTTGGTATTGAAGATATAAATAACACTTGTGTAAACCTGATCAAAGTTTCAAAGTTTGACTTCTAAAAAAATTATATGCACTGCATTATCGAGCGGATGGAATATCTCTTTCCCCCTCTCAGCTATCTGACGCACCACTCAGCCTTATCGGGGCTCCTCAATCTCTCTCAAACTTTATATCTCCCTGGTTCACACATACACATGTCTCGCTCGCGCTATACATATAGACCCATCCAACACTCTCCGCCCTTGTTCTCTCTCTATGTGACACGCACCCCCCTAATAAGTACCATAATCCCTCACTCCATCATAGGCGCAAGCACTCCCCCCTAAGTATGATTATCTCTCACTAGCCATCAGGAACACACGTATTGTCTCCTTCCATCCATACGTCTATCTCGATATCTCTTGGGGTATCTTCTATCGCGCACACACCTTGTCACTCGATCTCCCACCCATGTAGTTCCATCACGATCTCCAGGGGATCTCTCTATGACAAACATACACTCTCTCCTCCCCATGTCTGCATTTTCTCCGTACGTCTCTCTCGACCTCTCTCCCTTGTTTGTCGGACCCCTCTTGGCCACGTGCTAGGGGTCTTGCTCTCTCGATTGCAAACAACCACACACTATCTCCTCACCTTGCTTCCGTTGTCGAAGATGCATGTGTGATATGTTTGCATAAGACACACACGTTTTTTCTCGACTTTTATCGAGTGTTGTCCATGTCTCTTTCACACACGCACACACACACTTTTTTCACTCACTCACTCACTCTCTCTCTCTCTCTCTCTCTCTCTCTAGTTAGGGACTCTCTCACGTCCATAAGCATATGGATGTTTTGAAAAGTCAAACCTCAGAAAAGTTTGACCAGGTATATGTGGAGAAAAACATTTACATCTGGAAAGATCATTAGATTCATCACAACATGTACTTACTTCATACTATCATTTATCTTTGGTATTGTAGATATAAGTAATTTCTTTATAAACTTGGTCAAAGTTTCAAAAGTTCGACTTTTAAAAAAATGTTGGAACTACATTATCGAACGGAGGGAGTAGCTCTTTCTCTCTCTCTCTCTGCTATATCTCACAGACGTCCCCTCTCACACAAACACTCTATACCGACGGATCATACGCTCACTGTGTCAGCGTATAGCTCCGTATATTGTTTAGTTGACCGATCAACCAGTCCACATGCTTCCATGTCAGCGTGTTCTGTATCTTCGTGTGCTGGCCCATGTGGCAGTGCGTGAAAATAAGTAAACTAGAGGCCCATCTGACACGCGGTGAAGTAAACAAAGTTGAAACCACTCGGGGTAGCACCCCGCACGCTAGTAAATCAAGGGCGCATTGAGGACACACTTCTTCCGCGTGGAGGACGCACTCGCACACAATTCACCACTGCGCGGCGGCATGCACAGAAGGACGCACTCGCGCACACCCAGCACACAACACACACCAGCACACGTGTACACCGGCGTCGCCGCCGGTTGAGATGGACGGCGAAGCAGCCAACAAGCGGAGGCGGCTCGAGCCAAAACCGTATCCGACGAGCCTGGACTTCATCAGTAGCCTCCCCAACGACATGCTGCTCGTCATCATCGGCCTCCTCCCCACCAAATCTGCCGTGCGGACCGCCCTGCTCTCCCGGCGGTGGCGCCCCCTCTGGCGCCACGTCCCCCTCAACCTCACCGTCGACATCTGCCTCTGCGACGGGGATTGCAAACGCATGGCCGCAGTCTCCAAGATCCTTTCATCGCACCCTGGGCCAGCCAGACGCCTTGACATCCGCATGTTCAGTACCAACTGCAAGGTCGAACCCAAGTTCGACGAGTGGTTCTTATCCCCCGCCCTAGATCAGCTCGAGGAGCTCAGCTTTGAAGCTAGACGATGTCGCTCTCTGCCGCCGTCCGCGCTCCGCCTCGCGAGAACGCTACGTTGCGCCAGCTTCAGCTCCTACTATCTTCCCCAGATTAATGTCGCGCCCGCCCTTCTTCTCCCTCAACTCAAGCAGCTCGACCTCTTCGATGTTGTCATCTTGAAGAAGGCTATGGAGCACCTGCTCCGCAGCTGTACTGCGCTCGAGTACCTTCATCTTGAGCAGATCCACGGGTTCATTAGCCTCCACATCGCCTCGACGAATCTCCGATGGATTTATGTGTCTTGTTGGCCCCGCAACAAGACATCAATTGGGAAGAGATCACTCCGGCTGTTCCACGTTATGGTCATTGAGAATGCGCCTTTCCTTGAGAGATTGCTTGTATCGGATCTAGAAGGTCCAACAAAAATCAGGGTCATTGACGTGCCGAAATTGACAGCGTTGGTGCACTCGTCTGCCAAATTCTCCGAACTCTTTATTGGATCCGTATTTGTTCAGGTACAACACTCATCTTCTTATCCGTCTTCTTGAAATTCACATTTTTAAATTTCTTCTTGATGTATTTACGACCGTCTTCCAGAAAATGATTCCCACAATCTTGACCCAGTCTATGCGCACAGTGAAGATCTTGGCAATAAAATCTATCGGCCCCAATCTGGATCAAGTTGTTGGATTCCTTACATGCTTTCCGTGCACGGAGAAGCTACTCATCGAGGTGAAACTTCTTTCCTATTAGTAAACGGTAATCACAACGTAGCTCAAATTTTTTGTAATTTTCCCAAATTACGATGACAAGTGTAGTGTTCAAAACTGCATCTACGCACTGCACCGAAAGAAATGTTTTTAGTATTTTTTCTCACGTGATCACCTGCATCATTTTTTTTGTACTACTATAGTAGCCTAGGCTAGTCATAGTGGAAAGTAACTTAGACTACGCCAGTAAATCTATGGTTACCCTAAGAGCAAGTACTACCTCCGTCCTGGTTTACTCTTCCTATTTTGTAGTATCAAAATTTGACCATAGATTTAACTGACAAAATGTTAATGCATGTCACTAAGAACTATATCGTTGGATTCGTATTTGAACATAATTTCAAATGGTGTAATTTTTAGTGACATGCATTGGCATTTTCTTAAGTAAATCTATGGTCAAAATTTATACTAAATAAGAGGTAGTACAAAAGTGGGCTATAACGTCCCTCCACTATGTAGGCAAAAACACGTGCCAAATTCACTTATGATGCATTTGGCATTGATGCCCCTCCATTGCTCACCTGGTGCCCCAATCTGGATCACCTACTTTGCTCCGGTGCCAAATTAACTCACACAATAAAAAAACACTTGCGTGGGAGAGACAGAGGACTAAGGCAATAAAAAAACACTTTTTCGGGAGAGTGAGAGGCTGGTGTAGTTGGTTTGATTGATTTGTTTATACATGTGGGTCTGTGTGCATAGCGGTGCCAACTCTCTCACATCGCGAGAGCGGTGCCAAAATCTTTTGATTTGAGATCGATGCGTATTATGTGGCATACTTTTGCGAAATATGGCATCAGCCACATAGTGGAAGGCAACAAATGCCCAAGCTCTTCACGTACTCCTAGGTAAATGAGAGGAAATAGAAAGAGACAGAGAGAGAGAGTGAAAAAATATCTCTTGCCAGCCAACCCTATCGTATGAGCGAATGATATTGGTACCTCTTGATGACACGGCAATCTTATACAGCCAGCTGCTCTAATATGTTCTCTTCTTTTAAAGATAAAAAAGACCCGAAAGTGAAAAATGTGCTGCACTATAACAATCTCATCGAATGCCTTGATCTCCATCTTACATAAATTGATTTGATCGACTACCGAGGCAACACATCTGAGATTAAATTGGCCCGGTTCTTTGTTCTGGAGGCAAGTGTGCTCAAGGTAATGAGGTTTGGCGTTCTCTGGCGCAACAATGAATGGCGTGCTGATCACCGCAAGCGTCTAAGCCTAAATGACAAAGTCTCCGCAGAAGCTGAATTTGTTTTTGAAACATCAAAGTGGCCAGAGACTCGAAAACTTATTTGCCCATTAGTGACTTGTCAGGGCGGTGGATTTTAGTTTGTACGATAATGCTGCATCCACCTAAAGTAACGAAAGTTCTTACGTAAACTTCCTAGTAATTCCCTCTTCGTAGATGCAGCATTACTCCTAACATTTGTAATATAAGTTTGAAACTAGTAATATTGCCATGTCCTATTCCTGCGTTCTCAAAATCCTGCGAATCAAACAGGTCCTGTGTTGGTGATGATGTTGTGCCTGCCATCTTTCACCAATAGCCGTCGGATCTAGATCTGACACATACAAACCAAACTTCTCCAGTTTTGCAAAAAGATGCCCGCACTTGTTCCCTATTTACAAACAACTCCTTGTCTCTCACAATCAGCCTTATCTCCTCCCCACCACATCTAGAAGGCCATGGAAAAATTTGGCGCGATGGCCGCTGCCGGCGCCGTCCACCCCCCAATCTTGGTATTCCGTGCAATGCACGAGAATCTACGCACGGGAAAATGTGTCGAACACGGCTAGTTGTAAGCAGGCTAGGTCTACAGCCATGATGATAGTGACTGCAGACGGTGAGGCTGAGTATGGTATGCCGAGCACGGCGCCTATACTCAGGTGTCAGCTCCGGCGTAGGGTCTTGTCACTTCACTGTGAGGAGCAACACGTAATAATTTGACCAACGGGTAGTACAGTGCTACTACATTGGTAGTACTACTACTACTAGTACTAGCACCACCGTCTGGATTTAGTAGTACTACCACGTCCATCTGGATTTAGTATTTGACTAGCAATATCTAGTAATGCATGTCACAAAAAATGTACTACCCCCTCTATAAATAAATACATGGTGTATTGTTTTATTCCTATCGGCGGTATAACTTAATGTCTTTTTGCTACTTAATAGGATTACATGCAATGAACTAACCACTTCATGTGATGTTTGGTAGTCTCAAGTCGTTGAAAGCATGCACGGGCACGGAGGGGGACGCAACTTCATTGACTTACTGCACTTGCCTTTGGGTGTATGACACGTGGGCCCAACGGGTGGCTGGCCAACCTGTCATACAACCAAAGGCAGGTGCAGTAGAGGGGCGAGGAGTAGATGGCCAACACGCACGTGAATTAAACACAGTCTGCACTTCTCATATAAAGGCTCCCGCCAGTCCAATCTACGAAATCCTACGCACCTACACACCCAAGGGCAAGAGTGAACACTCCAATCGCAAGATCAGTTGACTAGAAGCTAGACCCATGGAGGCGATGAGCGCGAGCATCAGCCGACTGTGCCAGATGGTCCACGACACCGGCCTGCGGCCCGACACCGAGGAACGTCTCCAGGTAGTGCTTGAGGCCGCCAGGGCGAGGGGCCGCATGGACGACAGCTTCGTCTCCTTGTTCGACGAGGTCCTCGTCGGCTTCCTCGACAAGTTCATCGTCATCAAGAAGCTCGAGGACGACCTTGACGTATGCCTCCAGCCCACGCGCCCAGGCTCTGCGATGCCTGCCACCCTCAACGGCCTCTATGGTGACAACCTCTTCGACGCACTGGTGGCCCTGCGACTGCCCGCTATCGCGCCAGAGAATGTCCACCTCGAGGTCACGCTCGCCGCGCAGCGCCTGGCGCAGCAAGACACCATTGACATAATCACCCACGTCTACGCGCAAATCGTCCACAAGGACTACTACATGCAAGAGGAGGACGATAGGGCGCTGGCCTTCTTGGACCGCAGGGCAACCTTGGACGGCATTGTTTAGAAGCACGTTGAGCTTGCCGCCAACGCCGCTGCTCCTCACACGTCGGTTGGTGACCCGGTGCACTAGGGCGTGAGGATGTCGCGATGGATCCATATGTATCTTTATCTTTCCGTCAAATCCATGTAGTAGTATATGGTACTACTAGTAATTATCTTACCTTTCGCATCAACTTCATAATTTTCCTACGTACTCCATGCATGAACCGCGCCAGAACCAAACTTCTCATTACTCTAGGGAAAATCGTTATTTCTATCTATCGGTCGCGCCATGGAGCAGAACCAAATTTTACAAGTTACAAGTTCAAAAGGAAAAGCCTCCCGTGTTCGCGTCGCACCCCCACACGGTTGGTCCGACACGCCGCTCAAGGGGGAATGCGTGTTGTGTTGCATTTTCACTTACAAGTGGGACCACAGTTGAGCAAACCGACTATCGGCAAACCCCCACCCCGACCACCGCGAGATGGCTGAGAAAACAGGAGGGAGAAGAGATGGCTATAGCACGGACTCCAATAAAATTGGTGTCGGATGGGATTCGTGTGGGTGGCGTGTGCCATACTGCTAGACATGAATGCTAGTTATGGCCCATGCCACCCCACTATATCGAGGTGCTGGTTACGTAGAACAAATTTCCTGGAGTCCGTGCTCAGCCCTCCTCTATCTCTCTTCTCAGCCAGCGAGCAAACATGCGGAGCCCATCGTCTGTTTGCTCATATGCGGTCCCACATGTCAGTGAAAACGCAAGAGGACCCACTGAACCTGCACATCTTTCACCTCGACGTGCTGGTGATGAAAAACAAATCCAATAAAGATCTTCGGTGGCCGCTTTTGGAGTTACTCAAGAGTAGTAAGATTCTATTTACAGTTTAACCCAAGATGCACATCACGTGGCTTCAACTACCACTCTATTTTCTTGCATGAAACGAACTGGATGCTAGATGTCCCACGGGTCAGCAAAAGGAGGAAGAACTCGACCAAATCTTCGGTTGTGCTCTCGGATTAGACTAGTGTGGCTAACTTAAATTTTTTGTGTGTAGAATGGATGCAAGTTTTGGTATTGGGAAGAAGAGTACAACGATATATTGATAGAGCAATTTAGTAGATGTTCTAGCACTTTTAGCTAGCATAGAGGCTAGAGATGAGACTAGTGCACTTGTTGATAGAATAGAGGCTAGACACGTCTACTTCTTTACACTCGAAGAAGAAAGAAGCACGCAGGATCGAGCCTCCGCAGATCAACAATGAATGCATCAAGAAGGCACTAATCCAACTTACAGGAGTAGTTATGGAAGTTGGATATCTTCTAAAATGTATTCTTGTGGTTCTTGTTTTTCTAGTCAAAATTTTTGTGATGTATTTCCATGTACCAAAAAATCATGATGAAAAAAAGATATGTGTTTGCAAAGGAAATGTACGCGGCCGGGATGGGTCCGCGTGTTCGGCGCACGGCCACCGCATCCGAGAAATGGCCCGGACACGACCCCATTGCCCTACCCAAACGGACAGAATCCAGGCAAAACGGAGGTCAGTTTGGGGTCGTGCGTTGGAGTTGGCCTTACAAGTGGGACCGCAGTTGAGGAAACCGACTATCGGCAAACCCCCACCTCGCCCGCCGCGCGATGGCCGTACTCCTGGACGTGAATGCTTGTTCTGGCCCATGCCACCCTACTACTCCTACTACTTATAGTAGTAGTATCAAGGATTCGAGGTGCTGGTTACATACAGTGAACACATTAACATATGGCCCACCTCACACTTTGGCCAAATTTCCTGGAGTCTGTGCTAGGTTAAAAAGTGTTCTTTGTGAGGATGGGTGGCTGGTCTCAAGTTTAAAACTTGTTGTATTACGTACGTAGACGTAGAGATTGTGCAGCATGTGAAGCTAGTACAAATAGTGTACTATTGTTGATTGGCCTCATCCGATAACCTGTTGCAATGCACGTACAATTATGTATTCGGAAAATATTTTTTTGCCTCGTCGCAGCACCCACTCCGAGAAGCGACTCGAAAGCCATTCATAAATTTAGTAAGTTTATCACAGGCATATCATTTTATTACATACAACATCTTATCAACCCACAACAACAACGAGGATACATTATAAATACTAAAGTTTTCATCACACAACAAATAACAAGCAATGAAATGAACTTCAACTCAACCAATCCTCGGCGTTGGAAACACTTGCTTTGAACCACAAGTGATTCTCTGGGAATGGCCAGCTACTGTCAATCTCGAGACCAATGCAGGACTGATCATCCAGGCTGAAGCAACCTACTATATCACGACCAGGGTAGGGAACCACCATAATTTCCGACATATAGATACAGTTGCTTCTCATAAATGGTAGTGATGTTGTGTCAACAGCAGTTGGATTGCCTTTCACGATCATTGGATAGTTTTGTCCAAGGAAGAGTGAGTTTGCTCCAAGACTATCAATACTGTACCAGGGAGAAGGTGTTGGCGCTAGCACAGTAGTATCCATCCCGAATACCATGCAACGGTGTTGGAATAGGTCCGGAGAGTGCGACCATGGGAGACAACACCTGCTTCCTTAGTAGTAACATCAGCAGTGGGCTGTATACAGACAAGAAGGGGTGATCCATCAGAAGTTGCCAGGCGCCACTGAGTATATGGGCCCTCCTCGTCCTCATGCTCGTGATCATCACCATCGTCATCTCCCCCTTGGTTATAAATTTTTTCAAGTATAGGTGGTAGAATGTTCACAGGACCTTGGAAACACAAGAAGAAGGTTAATTAGTAGAGAAGGGAAACTTGCTAACTCGCATGCATGTGGATGAAACAATTATAATTATGGTGGAAGACAAACATACCGAAACTACGAGGATCCCATGCAAAAACAGTGCCACGAGTGGTGGGAGCAAACACAAGACCCTCGTATTCAATTGCATCGCAGTACACATCCGTGTATAGAAACTGATTTTTGAGCAATATCCATCCAGTCGAACCACGAAGGACGGCAACAAACTTGTCGAAGATAGCAATAACTTGATAGTTCTTGTAATTCCAAGAGCGGTTGGGAACTCGAGAAATTGCTATCTTCCGTAGACGACAGTCACCATGATCATATTTGAACGTACGTAGATCATCTATGTGCTCAACCTCAGGGCACTCGGAGATTTTTGGAAGTGGAATCCGCTGGCGAGTGTACACATTCACAAGTTCCCACTCGCAATTGTACCCAATATAAACAACCCAATCTCCATTTGCGCCTGCCCAAGCCTTGCGCTCAAGCGATGGCATCTTAACATCATATGTATCATTATCAAGCGACATCAACTTGCACAAGGCGAGGCTTCCCTCGTCCCCGCGCCAGTCAGCAGGGTCACGGTGAAGAAGATAGGGGAGATCAAACCGCTCCTAGAACCTTGGGTTCCTTGTAATGATGTTATTAGTTGAGTCGAGAATGTTCTTGAACGAACCTGCCATGCTAGACGAGGTGATGACGTCGCACCGATCAATGAGTTACCCCACCACGTCATCTTTCAGATCAGGGCAAGAATAACGGGGTCGTTTCCGGCTTGTTCCCTCCATGGAGAAGACGATCGAACAATGGCAGAAGGAAGGGTGAAGGCAAATGGAGGAGGGAGGAAGAGCGTGCGACAGCTGTTCCAAATCGAGAGGGAAAGGCGAAGAGTCGGTGGACGGTTGACAGTTTGCCACGGTACACGAAGAGGCGCCCCGGCCTACACGTCCTTTCAGAAATTGTACAAAAGGACTCGCCGTCGTCTCACTGACATGTTGGAACGGGACCACATGTCAACGAAACATGGTGTGTAATTTCTCGTGCAAAATGCGATCTAGCCGCATTGGCCCGAGGTGCCGCATTAGTTATGGACCTTTATTTTTTTAACATACAATCTAAGTGGATAGCTCCTGTGGTCATCACACGTGAGCGGATATATAGGTGGGCTAGGTGGGCAGGCGGCAACAATCTAAGTGCTAAAAGAGTTGATCTCGAAAAAAGAGTTGATCCAATGCTTGGTTTTGTTTGGATTTTGCAACTATGACCATTGGATAGAGTGAATCAATGGCTTACATTCAAAGTTATTCTCATAGTACTATAGAATTGTATAGGAACGCGGAGAGATTTGGTTGATTTTATATCGCTGAATAATATAAAATATTATGAGTGCAGACGCTCCACCCCGATGTTTGTAGCTCCTTCTCGGTCGTCGGGAATCTATGTTCTTCCACTCTTTCGTTTAAGACATGAGCTTTGTTCATCCTGTTGCCGACACGTGGTACATCTAGCATCAAGGTGGCGTGTCATGCAAGAAAATGGAGATATGCAGTGCGTAAGTGAGTCGTGCACTTTGATGGCACCTAGTACTACGCAAAAAAAATTCTCCTCGATGGCACGTGAATAGTGCACGTACTCAATGACAGAGCACGGGATGGTAGCCATGGACATGGTCGGCCCTTTTTGAAGAGAGTACTAATAAATACATAACTTTGATGTGTCCCGTCAACTCGCAGAACGACGAGAAGCTTGCTTACTACGCCTTCTCCCTCGCCAACGCGTGCGCAGTGGCTCGCAGCACGAGGAGAAAATTTTGCTTACAAGCGGTGGACGTGCAACAGTTCATTTGGTGTCAGATTGCCAGAAGTAGTACCATCATTATTGTTCGACTTCTGGAAGAGGAGAAGAGCCAAGCGCAAGGTCACCTACTAACCTAGTACAGTACTACTATAGCCAAAGCTGGTCCACCTTTTTAGAGCATGGTTAATTAATATAGGCTGCTCTTGCAGCGGCACATCATTTAGAACAAGTACTGTCTTCGTAGGATCAAAGGAAGTGAAACAAAAGTTGGAGTGGATGCTAGATTGCCAATTAAAACATGATTACATAGGAAAAAATCCTATAGAATTCTATCCTATGAATCAAACGACCAATGTAGGAAAATTATGAAGGGGGGGTCTCTCCAACAGTGTTCCTCGGCTCGCACCTAGCATCACGGTGGTCGAACTTGGAGTCATTCATCTGGTACACGTGGCATCTCAGATCTGGTACTCCAATATTAGGTTGGCTCTATGTGATGTGGCAACTTCATATACTAACTGGATGCTGGCTATACTACTACGGTACTCACACTCCAAGAAGTGACTCGAAAACCATTTATAAATTGAGTCTATGACACGCATTTGCAAATGTACCATTCATTACATACAACAAGTCTTCTACACACAACGACAACGATGATACATGTTGGATTATAGATTATTTCCAACAAAACATTCTAGTAAATACTAAAGTTTTCATCACACAACAAATAACAAGCAATGAAATGAACTTCAACTCAACCAATCCTTGGCGTTGGAAACGCTTGTTTTGAACCATAGGTGCTCTGGGAAGGGCCGGCTATTGTCAATGTCGAGAGCAACGTAGGACTGAACATCCAGGCTGAAGCGGCATATGTCAGGACCTGGGTAGGGAACCACCGCAATGTCCGAGGTATACATACAGTTGCTTCTCATAAATGGTAGTAACGTTGTGTCAACAGCAGCTGGATCGCCTTTAACCATCATTGGATAGTTTGGTCCAAGGAAGAGCGAGTTTGCTCGAAGACTATCAACACTGTACCAGGGAGAAGGTGTTGGTGCTAGCATACCAGTATGCATCCCGAATACCCTTCAACGGGTGTTGGAATAGGTCCAGAGAGGGCGACCATGGGAGACAACACGTGCTCCCTCAGTAGTAACAATCTCAGTGCACTGTATACATACAAGAAGAGGTGATCCATCGGAATTAGTTGCCAGCCACCACTGATTATATAAGTCATGCTCGTCCTCATGATCGTGATCATCACCATCGTCATCTCCCCCTTGGTTGTAAAAAATTTCAAGTATAGGTGGTGGAATGTTCACAGGACCTTGGAAACACAAGAAGAAGGTTAATTAGTAAAGGGAAACTTGGTAACCTGCATGGATGTGGATGAAACAATTATAATTATGGTGGAAGACAAACGTACCGAAACAACGAGGATCCCAAGCAAAAACAATGCCACGAGTGGTGGAAGCAAACACAAGATCCTAGTATTTAATTGCATCATAGTACTCATCATCCGTGTACAGAAACTGATTTTTGAGCAATATCCATGGACGAACCATGGAATCAGTAAGGACGGCAACAAGCTTGTCGAATATAGCAACAACTTCATAGTTCTCGTAATTCTAAGAGCGGCTGGGAACTCGACAAATTGCTATCTTCCGTAGACGACAGCCACAATGATCGTATTTGAACGTACGTAGATCATCTGTGTGCTCAACCTCAGGGCACTCTGAGATTTTTGGAAGTGGAATCCGCTGACGAGTGTACACATTCACAAGTTCCCACTCGCAATTGTACCCAATATAAAAACCCCAATCTCCATTTGCGCTAGCCCAGGCCTTACCCTTAAGCGATGGCATCTTGACATCACACTATCATTATCAAGCGGCATCAACTTGCACAAGGAGAGGCCTCCGTCGTCCGCGCCCATGCGAACAGGCTTATAGCGAAGAAGATAAGGGTGATCAAACTGCTCCTGGACCCTTGGGTTCCTTGTAATGATGTTATTAGTTGAGTCGAGAATGTTCTTGAACGAACTTGCCATGCTAGCCGAGGTGATGACGTCGCACCGATCAATGAGTTCCCCCACCACGTCATCTTTCAGATTGGGGCAAGAATAACGAGGTCGTTTCCAGCTTGTTCCCTCCATGGAGAAGACGACCGAACAATGGCAGAAGGAAGGGTGAAGGCAAATGGAGGAGGGAGGAAGAGCGTGCGACAGCATTTCCAAATCGAGAGGGAAAGGCGAAGAGTCGGTGGACGGTTGCCAGTTTGCCACGGTACACGAAGAGGCGCCCCGGCCTACACGTCCTTTCGGAAATTGTACAAAAGGACTCGCCGTCGTCTCATTGACATGTTGGAACGGGACCACATGTCAACGAAACATGGTGTGTAATTTCTCATGCAAAATGCGATCTGGCCGCGCTGGCCCGAAGTGCCGTATTATTTCTTGACTTTATTTTTTTAATGGTGTGCCGTTCAGTTTTGAAGCACGAATAACTGGTACTGTTTGCAGATAAAATATAAACTACTCTACCACTACTCCACCTCTAGTTGTAGTAGTATAAAAAAGATATATAGGCTGGAGCTTCAGAGCTTTCTATCTAAGGGCTGCCCACTTGCTTCTCACACTATCACCCTCTCTCCAGATCTAAAAAAGACGGTCTCTCTCTCCCTCCTCACCAGTGGTCACAGATCCGCCGGGGAAGAAAAGGACGTGCAGCATTGACGCACTCGTCGTCGGCGAGCAAGGTCATGCACTGACGACAAGGCCGTCCTCTCAGACCTAGCGCCCGCGCGGGATGGCCTCCGTCCCCAAGCTCGTTGCCGTAGTGCGTGCGAACGACGACGACAACAAGTGAAGCCACTTCCCGCTGACCCTCAGGTATGCTACCTCTTTTTGAACCATACCCTTGTTCTATTGCCCCATCTGCCATGTCACTGCATGTGGATCTTTTTCCACTCCACCATCTTCCCAAATTACTATCCTCTGCTCTACTGGTCACGCAGACGAAAACCTTAATTTGCACTATTAAAGGAAACCCTACTTCATGCAGACTAATCCATGTCTGGGTTGAATAAGAAAAGGAAGGGAGACTGTACTGTCCAAGAGAGTAGGCATCGAACCCGCATCTAGGTTGAAAAGGGGAAATTAGTAGCTAAGGAACGAGTCTCGTGTCTCTTGGTCGAAGAAGGGTAGAAAGGCATGACAACGCAATAGAGAATGACCAGGTCGATCGGTTTGTTGTCCTCACATAGGAAAAAGGTGGCTAAACATAACAAAAATGGGACGTAATCCACATATGCTGCCTGGATATTTGTTGCACTGGGCAACCATACCTCCCTCACCACTCTATGCGTCCATGGAGGTACATCGTACTGGTGCGCCCACTGTCCGAATGGGCCTCCCATGCTCTTATTGTCACTTTTTTGCTGTTAGTATAACGCCAGCAGTCAAGTAAAGCAATGCTACTGCTAAAGTGATGCCACATTTAACTAATGTCGCACTCAGTCTAATGCCACCGATAAATTTAACCAATGCCATTTAATGTCACTGGATTATTTCAGGGTTAGCTGTTGATTGTGGATGTATTAAAGATTTTTCAGCTAAGGCATTCTAATGCTGTTGCACAGCCAGTATACCAACGATGAAACTTGTTACTACCTTCAGATTTTTGCACTATTAATGCTTATAGATTACATACCTCACTTTCATGAGATAAGTTAATTTTTTGTACAGTGTCACCAAAATGCCAAGGCGCTGATGTCATTTTATTTTGCTTAAACTGCATAAAAAATTATGAAGACAAGAGGAAAGGTCAAGAGTGGGCACCTCCTCATCCGGCTGTTCTCTTGATTCGTTCGATCAAGTTTTTATGTTTGATCGATTATCAAGATTGGGAAAGCAATTTTTAAGGTCCCCCCGAGTTCGAAATGATATTTACCTTGGAGGTACATGGTTTGCAATTTTTTTATACTATCATTAGTTAATAATGCTAGTTACCTTCAGACTTTTGTATTTGGTTTAATGCTCATGCACATCTAGTATACCAATGCTGAAACGTGTTACCTTTACATTTTGTATTGTTAATTCTTATAGAAATCTTCCAGTGCCAGAGTTTATTGAAATCTGTTTAGTAAAACCATTGTACTGTACCCTGTAATAAAATAACTACTCTACTGTTGCACTAGCCACTGGGTTAGTGTATATTTGTAGTATTCGAAATTTCGAATGGTGTTGCATTAGCGTATGGACATAAATAAAGTGTGGCAAGCTTTCCCAGATATGTGCTCAAGAAAACTACTACCTGTTTTTCTAAATACTAGACGTTTGGGTACTTTAAACTGAACCGCGAAAACGACTTATATTACGGAATAGAGGGTGTAGAGTTCACTCAAGTTATCCTGGTAAAGCTAGTCACACCTTTGTTAAAATTAATGTTCATTATGTTATCGGAGGAGGTATGTAAGTTTGTCTCTAATGCCTGTCGACTACATACCTGACATCATGATGTAATGTTAAGTCATTTCCTTTTGTACAGTGTCACTGAATTGTCAAGGCAGTGATGGCATTTTATTTTAGTTGAACTGCACAAAATATGCTTAAAAGAAGAGGAAAGGTCAGGAATAGATCATTCTTTCAGAAAGAACTATATATGCCTTTCTGACATCAGCCGCTGTTGCCTTATTTATTCCTTCAAACAGGTGGTTAGAAACAGTCTTGCTACCTTTCCCATTAAGAAATTGGAATGCTTATATTTGTGAGTCTATGCTTCAACTAGTGCCACTTTTATAGTAATCACACTTTCAACATCTATGCAAACAGGGATGCTCAATTTTAGTGGAACTGCACAAAAAGTCCAACTGGTTCAACATTAGGAGCATGTTTTCTTCCAAACCTTTATATCCAATTGGTGGCACTATGAGCTGTTCATTAAGAAGGTACATGGTTTGCTACTATCTTGCTACTCTTTTTGTACTGTCATTAGATAGTAATACTAGTGGTTTGCATGTGAATTTATTGGCAGGGTGGACCTACATTGGAGGTGCAGGACATGATTCAATGATTGGATGCTCAATTTCGGTTGTATCGATTTCACCTCTTCCATCACTGCGAACATGGATATCCTTGGTCTGATGAAGAATAGGCGCTATATTTCTGCTCTGAACAAGCAAATCAATTCAGTATGAAATTGTCCAGGGCAAAACATGATTGTATCAAATTTTCCAGTGCAAAACATGACAGATGCTAAGCGGAAGAGACATGTTTAAACCGAAAATACAAGGTGGGGTATATGTTTACTAGCTGCTTGATATTTGTGCAGACAGAGATGTCTGCCCGTTGCTATTTGGCAAACACACAAAGTGACCGCAATTTTGGTTGAGCTGCACAAGAGAATAGTATAGTCACTGCATGCAGTGCCATTTGAAAATAGACACAGAAAGATTGGATAGTCACTTCATGGACTGCAGAAAAGTAGTACTGTACTATTTATTGGCCAACGCTAGGTGCTTCATTGCTTTGGTCTGATTATACAATGGGCATCATTTTTCCTAAATTAAAGTTTGTATTCCGAAAATAGTCTCGTCGTGTGATCGAGAGAAGACCAAATCATATTGAAGTGAATGTTCCTCCATCATGTGTGGTTCATTCTCATGGTTCCAGCTGTTGGTGAAACCACTTAAGTTTGCAAGAGGAATTGTAGACTTCACAAACAAATTTGTCTTTCAATCTGTACTGAATGTTGGCCAAGAGAAGCATCCATGTTAGTAGGAAGAACATATGTTTTTTCTAGATCTTTGCTTTTGGAGCTACATATTTGTATATGATCTGTGAATCATTGAGATTCATTAACATTTTGATCTTATGTATGGGAATTGTACTAGTTGGTTTTAGTTGTGGCTGATCTTTGTTTTTGGAGCTACATATTTGTATATGATCTGTGAATCATTGAGATGCATTAACAGTTCCTTATATCTGTTCGCTCAGTGTTTACAAGTTACTGATCGATCACTAGCTAGCCTACTAATGCGCTCCTGGCAGTTTTAGTAGCGACGCAAGATCCGAAGTGGCAGTTTTTTGAATAATAATGCCTACCTCTGAAGAAACTGACAAGCTGCTCTGAAGAAAATGCCATGCGAATCTGAAGAAACTGCCAGCGAAAACGTTCGCAAATGCCTTATCTCCCAGCTAAAGTTCATCAACTAATTCCCGCGGCCGCGACTCGTTGCATACTGCTCCGCGTACTGGCTGCGAGTGATTTTGAGTGCCTGCATGCAGCCAGCCATAATTAAGGCAGCTAACTGATGCGAAAAAAGATGCGCTTTAATTGTTGCGGGCCTTTTAAATCCGTGGAATCATTATTGACAAGGAGGGAGATGATTCGAGTGCACTCGTTTGACCGTCATGCCGGCGTGCGACCCAGCACGGACGGGACGGGACGGCACAGTCAGAATTTCAGTTTCTCTAGTTTTCCACGGCAAGCTGGCGCGCTAAGCCATGCCTGCTTAATTATGCATTGAATTCTGATGACCGTCGCGCTACCTTCCGCCTATAAGTACTGTTTCCCGGCCTTCTATGGTGGCACCGTGACCCAACTCGCCCTATCCTCATAAGCCAACACCGGCCCGACGTCGCTCGCCACTTATCCTCGCTCTCGCCACGTCCGCCATGCCCCCGCCCGTCCGCGATAGACGAGGCCGGAGGCGGTCACCGTCGGAACTAGTGTTTGGTTTTTCATCGGAAGGCAGACAGAGGGAGGAGGCATTCTATCGGTCTTTAGATGGCAATGTGGAGATCGAGGACTTGTTGGAGCGCGACCGCCTGGCGGAGGAGCAGGAGTTGTTGGAGCGCGACCGCTTGGCGGAGGAGTAGCGTATCGCCGATTTGCGCCGCCAGCAGGACATGGAGCAGCAGCGCACCGACGCTCTAAGTCGCGAGCAGAGCGCCTGCAACTGGGCCGACTACATGGAGGCCGGTGCCCGGCAAATAGCCCTGGAGGCTGTCGGGCACACACGCGTTCGCGACGCCGATTTTTACTACCAGCTCGTCAAGTGGGTTTCCCGCTTAGAAGCCGATGCTTCGGTGGACCACGCCGGCATGGAAAGGGCCAACGCGCGCAAGCAACGCGCCCTATCGTACCTCTGGCACATCCGAGGCAAGGCGGAGGACGCCTGTGCTGGCGTTTAGTGTGTACCGCAGATGGCGGCCGGCATGGTCTAGTTAGCTAAGAGTAAGTTAGTACTTGTACGCTACTAGAGTACTAGTGGGAGTAGATAGTTAACTTGGCTATGATGGTTGTCAACGTGGAAGTTCAGTACTCTATAAGTGGATCAGACATGTTACTTTGATCTGAATGTTGAACTTTCCGTTTGAACGTATGGAATGAGCTGTTATTTTTTTAAATGAGTTGTATTTGTCCTCCATGGGTTTATAGGCTGACTTGTGGGCCTACCAAGTTGACGCGTACACAATCAGGAGATGATTGTACGTGGAGAGGATGACAGCAGGGACCCGCCAAGGTCATGGCAGTACGCAAGCAAGTGCCTCCTTATTTCAAGCCAATAAAAAAATGGCTCCTCCTAATGGATTTCTGACATCTAGGTCCCATGCCATTGTCAACGTAGTCAATAAACGAGAGAATTGCACAACGAGCAGCTGACACCAGGGACCCAGCAGCTCGCCCAGTTATTTTTGTTTTGGGTTAATTTGGTAAATGCCACTCCAAATCTGGTGTTTCTGATAAATGCCACTGCAATTTCCAAACTTTGAATAATGCCATTTCATGCCATTTCCAGTGGCATTTTTCGAAGTCTGGAGTGGCATTTTTCAAAGTTTGCAAATTGCAGTGGCGTTTGCCAAAGTTTGCAAAAATTGCATTGGCATTTTTCAAAGTTTGGAAAATGCAGTGGCATTTTTATGAATCACCATAATTGGCGTGGCATTTATCTAATTTATTTTTGAGACGGAAGCAGGGTGTCAACTGGGCTGTGCGGGGCACTCTGGCCTGTCTAGACAGCCTTCTCTTTTATGTTTACCACAAACCAGCCTAGTAGTTTTTTTTCATTCTGAAAATGGCTAGCCCAGTTTTTTTGTGATTTGCCAAGTAAGTCGCTTTGTCAGGCCTGTTGGGCTGCAAATCTTTCAAGACGAGGAGAGCTGCATTCGGTTGGACGAGAAAATAGCCTATCCGTAATGAGAAATGGGCTGTACATTTTTAAAACACATCAAATCGGCAATTAGTTTCAAATTTCTTTTTTTTCATTTCGAGATTTTAAATTGCATTAATTTTTATGCGTGGACAATTTGTTGGGTTTTATATTGATATACATTTATTTTTAAAATCAGTTTGAATGTGACTCGAAATTTCGGGATTAAAAACAGTTCGGACCACACTGAAACATGCAAAATTTCGTATAATTTTTTAACCGTGGCCACAATATGGGCTGTAATGCTAACAAAAAGAATATGGGCTCCAAAAAAAAACCTTAGGAATTAGCAAATGGGCTGTAAATTATTAGAAATAATGGTAGATGGGTTGTATCCTGTTTTCCACAGATTTGAGGCTTTCCTAAAAAAATGTTGACGCACAAGCAGTGACTGTTGGATGTCCATCCAACGGTCGTCGTGCTTCTTCAATATCTGCTCTTCCTGCTCCAGCTGCTCAAACAAGCGCCGGCGGGACTGCCTGCTCCCTCCTCCCTGCGGCCGGCTGTGCTGCCGCGCAGGCCTCACCGCCCCACCGTACTCCCATCGCTGGCCTAGCCATCCCTCTACTCACCCACACCTGCTGTTATTCTCCGGCGATGGCAGAAGACCAGTAAACTCTCGTATAGTCGTACTCTCCTTCGCGTGGGAAACAACTGGCGAGTCTTCCCTGCCTCCGTCTCACTCCCTTCCTAGGTCTCGCCATCGTCCACCGCCCTGGTGGTCTCGACGCGGCCTGGTCAACGTGGTCTATGACCGACATGCATCTGAAGTGGACTGTACGTGGAGAGGCTGACAGTTGGGTCCATGGCCGCACGCAAGGAAATGCCTCTTTATTAAGCGCAAAATAATGATTCCTCCACCTGACATATGGGACCCACCGAAAGAGCCTCTGTATTTCGCGAAAAAATGTTACCGCCGCTGACAGCTCGGACCCACCAGCTATATCTTCGCACGCAAGGAAGTTCGTCCTTATTACGCACAAAAAAAGGAATACTCCACCTGCTAGCTGGGACCCAGTATAGTGGAAGGCTGACTTGTGGGCCTACTAAGTTGACGCGGACGGAGGGCTTTGTCAACTTAGTCAATATGCATGATTCTAGCTCCAGTGACCGTACGATGTCCATCTGTAACATCCCAAATTTTCAATTTGGAATGTTATACATTAGATCATCATTGCATAGCATATTTTATTGCATTTTGGCAAATCCTCGAAAAATCCTAAGCAACTCCAGGACCCTCGGAGAGAGTTGGGGATTTTCCCGGTTTTCAAATTTGATTTTTATTAAATAATAAAACGAGGATTTTTGGTTTTAATTATTTTTCTCTCCGAAAAATATTTCACATTAAAATAAATGAGAGGAGAAAATACGACTTCTCCAAAATAATTGAAATATTGGAGGAAAAATATTAAAATCAAATATTTGATTTTATTCGGATTTTATTTGCAATTTTAATTGCATTAGAAAAAATTGCACGTTTTAAAAACTGCATTTTTGAGCCAAGAAAATGTTCATCTCGTTCTAATTATTTTAATTAGAGGGTGAAAATTTGTTTTGGCATTTTTGGATTTTTATTTATTTTTCTACGAATTTTTTTAGTTCGGCGGAATATTAAAAAATGCCAAGCGCGTCGACTGGGCCGAAGCCCAGCCGACGGCCCAGCTGCCCCGCGCCCCGTCTCCCTCTCGGGCACGACAGCGCCGCCGCCGCCCGTGTCCCGCACGGCCACGCTGCCGCCCGTCGCCCCCTCCCCCAAGGTAGCACCCCCACCTACATATACCCCGCGCCCCCGCCGACTCTCCTCACCTCGCCCCGCCGCCGAATCCCGCCGACGCCGAAGCCGGAGCCCGAAGCCGTCGCCGCCGCGAGGAGCCCGCCCCGACGCCGTTCTGCCGCCCCTCGTCGACCCCGTCGCCACCCGCCGCCTCCCCGCAGCCTGCCCGCACCCCGAAGCCCCGCCGGAGTCGCCCCGCCCTGCCGGAGTTACCTCGCCGGAGGTAACCGAAGCCGCCGCCGCCCCGAGTCCGGTTTTTTTAAAAAAAAACCGCCTTGGTTTATTTTTTTCCGAAACCCTAGTTTTTTTGTTTTTTTATAGATCGGTTTATTTTTTTTCCGGTTTAATTAATTAGTGAACGTTCACCGATCCGTTCGTTTTAACGAACGTGTTCGTCGGTTTGTCGCAGCTAACGAATGTCCGTTCATTTAACTGTTCATCAGTTTTCTTTTTCGTCGGTTTTTCGCGATTATTCCAGATCGCGATTTCTGATCAGATTTTCGTTCTGGTATATCTTTTCGCTCGTTTATCGGAATCAGGCGATTCAAGCGCCTAGAGTTACGTCTCGAAATTCTCTTTCCATTTAACCTACTCAAACAAGTTTTTGCTACTGTAAAATTTGACCTAGATCCAGATTAGTAAATGAAGCTTGTTTCTTTCGCCGTTTGACTTTCGTTGCTTGGTTCGATTTGTTTCTTTTTGCAAACCGGAGTTCTTAAGTTGAACTTTCTGGTTAGATCTTTATTTGAGTTTTACCTGTGCATTAGATGAGTGCTTATTGTTTGCTTGTTTGTTTGCGATAGAGTACCCGGAGTGCGCCGCTTGCTACTTCGAATCTCTAAGTTTCACGGATCATCAGCAAGGCAAGTAACACTTTGATCATACCTCTTTTACTACCCAGTATTATTGCATTAGACAAATCCTCAAACATTGCATGGTTAGGATCTAATAAAATTGTGGGTATTGGGAAGTAGTTGAGGTAGTACCTATTACCTGTTTTATTACCAAACCCTTGGGAGTTATTTCTACGTTTGCTTATATTGCTATGCTATGCTAGTAGACGTGGATTGGGTTTGAGTGTGTCCATGACAGATGTGAGATTGTTAATTAATGGTTAACCTTAAGGTGGCAACTAAAACTCACATCTGGGTGGATTGAGGTACCTGGGTATTCCAGGATTGCCTGTTTTTCTAAGGACCGCCACCCAGGCTCAAAGGGATCATGAGATTATTCATGCTAGAAACTTCCGTGTGCAGCCACAAGCTATTATGGGCTCTAGCATAGTTGATTAAGTTGTGTGAGCTCTTGAAGAGGTAGACTAGCAGATGTAGGAGATGTAGGTGGTACTGTCTACCCGGAGTAGAGAGTTAACGCTTCTGAAAGACTGTGTCTCAGTCATCCGTTTCTCAAACACCATGTAGTGCGAGAATCAAGCGGAGGCGATCGAGTCTTGTGGGGAAAAGTGCACAAACCTCTGCAGAGTGTACAATCTAATCATGGTTAGCCGTGTCCCCGGTTATGGACATCTTGAGTATCTAGTACTTGGATTATCATGTGAATCTCATCACTATGTTATTTTAATTAATTTTGTTGGGTTAATGATGATACTTAATTGGGATTGAGAATGCTGTCAACCATTCTCAATGTTTAACAACCACCATGATAGTTAAATAAAATTTATTCCTTTGCAGTAGGGAAAAATTGGCTTTTCGCAAAACTGTAACCATAGAGCTTTCTACCAGCCATATATGCATGTAGTATAGCATTATTATGTTCATTACTCTCTATGTGTTACATTGCCAGCATATTCCATGTGCTGACCCGTTTTCGGGCTGCAACGTTTCATGTTGCAGGATATCTTATGACGAGTAAGTGATACGTTAGGGTTACGATTTCTACACTCAACTTTGCCGTTGGTGTTGATGGGAATCCACGACCTTGTTACTTCCGCTATTTGGATTGAGGTAATAGTATTTACGTTACTTTATACATGTGATTTACCTCTGTTATAAATCCTCGAGTACTGTGTGTGTCAGCATACCGATCCAGGGATGACACTTAAGCACAGAGACTTGACCGTCTGAGGTCGGGTCGCTACACCATCCAACGGACGTAGTGCTTCTTCAACCTCTGGTCTTCTTGCTCCAGCCGACCAAACCAGCGCTGGTCGTGCCTCGTGCTCCTGCCTCCCGTGGTCGGCTGCGATGCGGCGGAGCCCCACCGCCCCTACTACTCCCACCGCTGGCCAGGCCATCCCTCTGCTCACCCACACCGCCTGTTATTCTGCCGTGACGGCAGCCTCACACCGTAGCGAACCAGTGAACCCTAATACTCCTCTACGCGTGGGCATCCACGGCCGCGTCTTCCCCGGCTCCGCTTCGTCCCCTTCCTAGGCCTCGCCGTCGTCCATCGCCCTGGTGCTCTCGGCGCGGCGTGGTCAACGTGGTCAAGGAATGACTTCCATCGAAAGAGTACTGTACGTGGAGAGGCTGACAGCTGGGTCCACGGCAGCCGCAAGGAAGTGCCTCCTTATTACGCGGAAAATAATTATTCCTCCACTTGACAGCAGGGACCCACCGGACGGGCCACCGTATTTGGCGAAAAAATGTTCCCCCCTGACTGCTGGGACCCACCAGACGGGCCACCGTATTTCACGAAAAAAAGTTCCCCCCGCTGTTAGCTCGGACCCACCGGAAGTGCCGCCTTCTTACGCACAAAAAAGGAATACTCCCCCTGCTAGTTGGGACACACCTTGGTGGGTGGCTGACTTGTGGGCCTACTAAGTTGACGGGGACGGAGTGCTTTGTCAACTTAGTCAATATGAATGATTCTAGCTCCAGTGACCGTACGATGTCCATCCAACGACCGTAGTGCTTCTTCAACCTCTGGTCTTCTTGCTCCAGCCGCCCAAAGCAGCGCCGGTCGTGCCGGATGCTCCTGCCTCCCATGGCCTGCTGTGCTACCGCGGAGGCCACACCGCCCCTACTATTCCCACCGCTGGCCAGGCCCTATGATGACGGCAGCCTCACACCGCAGCCGAACCAGTGAACCCTCGTACTCCTCTCCGTGTGGGCTTCCACTTCCGCGTCTTCCCAGGCTCTGCGTCGTTCCCTTCCTAGGCCTCGCCGTCTTCCACCGCCCTGGTGCTCTCGGCGCAGCGTGGTCAACGTGGTCAAGGAACAACTTCCATCGGAAGAGTACTGTACGTGGAGAGGCTGACAGCTGGGTCCACGGCCGCAGCAAGGAAGTGCCTCCTTATTACGCGCAAAATAATTATTCCTCCACCTGACAGTGGGGACCCACCGGACGGGCCACCGTATTTCGCGAAAAAACGTTTCCTCCTGACTACTGGGACGCACCAGCTACATCTTCGCACGCAAGCAAGTGCCTGACAGTCGGGACCCACCTGGTCGAAGCGTACGTAGCGTTGTCACTCTGGTCACGAATGTGTACGTACATACTGGTCAATGTAGAGGCGCGCACGTGTCGTAGTAGAGGCGCGCACGTAGCATCTACACGTACGTACATCGGCCAGTGTGCAAGAAAGAAAATATGGCCACGTACGTACATACGGGCAGGGTCTCGAACGCCTACTCGCACATACGTATGGCCAGGGCTCGTGTACATGGCTGGGCCGGAACGGAGAAACTGCGTCGTCGTGTTCATGAGGAGCCAACCGGCTGGGTCGGAACGGAATGTGTCGTCGTGTTCATCGGGAAGGCTTGGACGGAACAGCCGATGGAAACGAGGCCTGGTGATACGTCTCCAACGTATCTATAATTTTTTATTGTTCCATGATATTATATATTCTGTTTTGGATGTTTAGCTTTATTATATACTTTTATATTATTTTTGGGACTAACCTATTAACCGGAGGCCCAGCCCAAATTGCTGTTTTTTTTCCTATTTTAGTGTTTCGCAGAAAAAGAATATCAAACAGAGTCCAAACGGAATGAAACCTTTGGGAATGTGATTTTTGGAACAAACGTGATCCAGAGGACTTGGAGTGGACGTCAAGCAACAGACGGGGAAGACACGAGGTAGGGGGTGCGCCTACCCCCCCAGGGCGCGCCCTCCACCCTCGTGGCTCCACCGACCTACTTCTTCCTCCTATATAGACCTACGTACCCCCAAACCATCAGAAGCGCCCACGAAAAACCTTATTCCACCGCCGCAACCTTCTGTACCCGTGAGATCCCATCTTGGGGCCTTTTCCGGCGTCCTACCGGAGGGGGCATTGATCACGGAGGGCTTCTACATCAACACCATAGCCTCTCCGATGATGTGTTAGTAGTTTACCTCAGACCTTCGCGTCCATAGTTATCAGCTAGATGGCTTCTTCTCTCTCTTTGGATCTCAATACAAAGTTCTCCTGATTCTCTTGGTGATCTATTTGATGTAACTCTTCTGTTGCGGTGTGTTTGTCGAGATCCGATGAATTCTGGGTTTATGATCAAGATTATCTATGAACAATATTTGAATCTTCTCTGAATTCTTTTATGTATGATTGGTTATATTTGCAAGTCTCTTCGAATTATCAGTTTGGTTTGGCCTACTAGATTGATCTTTCTTGCAATGGGAGAAGTGCTTAGCTTTGGGTTCAATCTTGCGGTGTCCTTTCCCAGTGACAGCAGGGGCAGCAAGGCACGTATTGTATTGTTGCCATCGAGGATAAAAAGATGGGGTTTATATCATATTGCATGATTTTATCCCTCTACATCATGTCATCTTGCTTAAAGCGTTACTCTGTTCTTATGAACTTAATACTCTAGATGCATGCTGGATAGCGGTCGATGTGTGGAGTAATAGTAGTAGATGCAGAATCATCTCGGTCTACTTGTCACGGACGTGATGCCTATATATATGATCATACCTAGATATTCTCATAACTATGCTCAATTCTATCAATTGCTCGACAGTAATTCGTTTACCCACCGTAATACTTATGCTATCTTGAGAGAAGCCACTAGTGAAACCTATGGCCCCCGGGTCTATTTTCCATCATATTAATCTCCCAACAACAAGCTATTTCTGGCGCCATTTATTTTGCTTTCTTTACTTTTACTCTTTATCATAAAAATACCAAAAATATTATCTTATCATATCTATCAGATCTCACTCTCGTAAGTGACCGTGAAGGGATTGACAACTCCTTTATGGCGGTGGTTGCGAGGTTCTTATTTGTTTGTGTAGGTGTGTGGGACTCGAGCGTGGTCTCCTACTGGATTGATACCTTGGTTCTCAAAAACAGAGGGAAATACTTACGCTACTTTACTGCATCACCCTTTCCTCTTCAAGGGAAAACCAACACAGTGCTCAAGAGGTAGCAAGAAGGATTTCTGGCGCCGTTGCCGGGGCGTCTACGCACAAGTCAAGACATACTAAGTACCCATCACAAACTCTTATCCCCCGCATTACATTATTTGCCATTTGCCTCTCGTTTTCCTCTCCCCCACTTCACCTTTGCCGTTTTATTCGCCCTCTCTTTCTCTTCGCCTCTTTTTCGCTTGCTTCTTGTTTGCTCGTGTGTTGGATTGCTTGCTTGTCACGATGGCTCAAGATAACACTAAATTGTGTGACTTTGCCAATACCAACAACAATGATTTTCTTAGCACTCCGATTGCTCCTCTTACCGATGCTGAATCTTGTGAAATTAATGATGCTTTGCTGAATCTTGTCATGAAGGATCAATTCGCCGGCCTTCCTAGTGAAGATGCCGCTACCCATCTAAATAGCTTTGTTGATTTGTTTGATATGCAAAAGAAGAAAGACGTGGACAATGATATTGTTAAGTTGAAACTTTTTCCGTTTTCGCTTAGTGATCGTGCTAAACTTGGTTTTTGTCTTTGCCTAAGAATAGTATTAATTCTTGGAATAAGTGCAAAGATGCTTTTATCTCTAAGTATTTTCCTCCCGCTAAGATCATCTCTCTTAGAAACGATATTACGAATTTTAAGCAACTTGAGCATGAACATGTTGCACAAGCTTGGGAGAGAATGAAATTAATGATACGTAATTTCCCTACTCATGGTTTGAATTTATGGATGATTATACAAAAATTTTATGCCGGATTGAATTTTGCTTCTAGAAATCTTTTAGATTCGGCCGCAGGAGGCACTTTTATGGAAATCACTTTAGGAGAAGCTACTAAACTCCTAGATAATATTATGGTCAATTATTCTCAATGGCACACCGAAAGATCTACTAGTAAAAAGGTGCATGCGATAGAAGAAATCAATCTTTTGAGTGGAAAGATGGATGAACTTATGAAATTATTTGCTAATAAGAGATTTGTTTCTGATCCTAATGATATGCCTTTGTCTACTTTGATTGAGAATAATGATGAATCTATGGATGTGAATTTTGTTGGTAGGAATAATTTTGGTAATAACGTGTATAGAGGAAACTTTAATCCTAGGCCGTATCCTAGTAATTCCTCTAATAATAATGGTAATTCCTACAACAACTCTTATGGAAATTTTAATAAGATGCCCTCTGAATTTGTGACTAGTGTTAAAGAATTTATGATTTCTCAAAAGAATTTCAATGCTTTGCTTGAAGAAAAATTGCTTAAAGTTGACGAATTGGCTAGGAACATGGATAGAATTTCTCTTGATGTTGATTCCTTGAAACTTAGATCTATTCCACCTAATCATGATATCAATGAGTCTCTTAAAGCTATGAGAATTTCTATTGATGAGTGCAAAGAAAGAACCGCTAGGATGCGTGCTAAGAAAGATTGCTTTGTAAAGGCGTGTTCTTCTAATTTTTATGAGAATAAAGATGAAGATCTAAAAGTTATTGATGTGTCCCCTATTAAATCTTTGTTTTGCAATATGAATCTTGATAATGATGGGACTGGAGATGAGTCAACTTTAGTTAGAAGACGTCCCAAAAATTCGGAGGTTTTAGATCTTGATGCAAAAATTGGTAAAAGTGGAATTGAAGAGGTCAAAACTTTAGATATCAATGAACCCACTATCTTGGATTTAAAGGAATTTAATTATGATAATTTCTCTTTGATAGATTGTATTTCCTTTTTGCAATCCGTGCTAAATTGTCCCCATGCTTATAGTCAAAATTAAGCTTTTACTAAATATATCGTTGATGCTTTAATGCAATCTTATGAAGAAAAACTTGAGTTGGAAGTTTCTATCCCTAGAAAACTTTATGATGAGTGGGAACCTACTATTAAAATTAAAATAAATATCATGAATGCTATGCTTTGTGTGATTTGGGTGCTAGTGTTTCCACGATTCCAAAAACTTTGTGTGATTTGTTAGGTTTCCGCGAATTTGATGATTGCTCTTTAAACTCACACCTTGCGGATTCCAGTATTAAGAAACCTATGGGAAGAATTAATGATGTTCTTATTGTTGCAAATAGGAACTATGTGCCCGTAGATTTTATTGTTTTTGATATAGATTGCAATCCTTCATGTCCTATTATTCTTGGTAGACTTTTCCTTAGAACGATTGGTGCAATTATTGATATGAAGGAAGGGAATATTAGATTCCAATTTCCGTTAAGGAAAGGCATGGAACACTTCCCTAGAAATAAGATTGAATTACCTTATGAATCTATTATGAGAGACACTTATGGATTGCCTACCAAAGATGGCAATACCTAGATCTATCCTTGCTTTTATGCCTAGCTAAGGGCGTTAAACGATAGCGCTTGTTGGGAGGCAAACCAATTTTATTTTAGTTTTTTGATTTTGTTTATGTTTAGGAATAAATAATCCATATAGACTCTGGTTAGATTTTTTGTGTGTTTTAATTAGTGTTTGTGCCAAGTTAAACCTATAGGATCTTCTTGGATGATAGTTATTTGATCGTGCTGAAAATTCCAGAAACTTTCTGTTCACGAAAACAATTGTTAAAAATTACCAGAACGTGATATAATATTGATTACAATTGCAGAAGATCAATAAAAAAATTATTTAGGTCGCCCTATTTTGGCAGAATTTTTAGAGTTCTAGAAGTTTGCGTTAGTTATAGATTACTATAGACTGTTCTGTTTTTACAGATTCTGTTTTTCGTGTGTTGTTGGCTTATTTTGATGAATCTATGGCTAGTAAAATAGTTTATAAACCATAGAGAAGTTGGAATACAGTAGGTCTAACACCAATATAAATAAATAATTAGTTCATTACAGTACCTTGAAGTGGTGTTTTGTTTTCTTTCGCTAACGGAGCTCACGAGATTTTCTGTTAAGTTTTGTGTTGTGAAGTTTTCAAGTTTTGGGTAAGGATTTGAAGAATGGAACAAGGAGTGGCAAGAGCCTAAGCTTGGGGATGCCCAAGGCACCCCAAGGTAAATCCAAGGACACCAAAAAGCCAAAGCTTGGGGATGCCACGGAAGGCATCCCCTCTTTTGTCCTTGTCCATTGGTAACTTTACTTGGAGCTATATTTTTATTCACCACATGATAAGTGTTTTGCTTGGAGCGTCTTGTATGATTTGAGTCTTTGCTTTTATTTTACCACAATCATCCTTGCTGTACACACCTTTTGAGAGAGACACACATGATTCGGAATTTATTAGAATACTCTATGTGCTTCACTTATATCTTTTGAGCTATATAGTTTTTGCTCTAGTGCTTCACTTATATCTTTTAGAGCACGGCGGTGGTCTTGTTTTACAGAAACTATTGTTCTCCCATGCTTCACTTATATTATTTCGAGAGTCCTACAAAACAGCATGGTAATTTGCTTAAATTGAGAAGGTAGTCCTAATATGATAGGCATCCAAGATTAGTAAAAACTTTCTTATAAGTGCGTTGAATATTAAGAGAAGTTTGATGCTTGATAATTGTTTTGAGATATGAAGATGGTGATATTAGAGTCATTCTAGTTGAGTAGTTGTGAATTTGAGAAATACTTGTGTTAAAGTTTGTGATTCACGTAGCATGCACGTATGGTGAACCGTTATGTGATGAAGTCGGAGCATGACTTATTTATTTATTGTCTTCCTTATTTATTTTGATAACTAATAGATTTTTGCAACAAGTATATGAGTTCTTTATGACTAATGTTGAGTCCATATATTATATGCACTCTCAACCTTCCACCATTGCTAGCCTCTCTAATACCGCACACTTTTCGCCGGTATCATACACCCATCATATACCTTCCTCAAAACAGCCACCATACCTACCTATTATGGCATTTCCATAGCCATTCCGAGATATATTGCCATGCAACTTTCCACCGTTCCGTTTGCTATGACACGCTTCATCATTGTCATATTGCTTTGCATGATCATGTAGTTGACATCGTATTTGTCGCAAAGCCACCGTTCATAATTTTTTATACATGTCACTCTTGATTCATTGCATATTCCGGTACTCCGCCGGAGGCATTCACATAGAGTCGTATTTTTGTTCTAAGTATCGAGTTGTAATTCTTGAGTTGTAAGTAAATAAAAGTGTGATGATCATCATTATTAGAGCATTGTCCCAAGTGAGGAAAGGATGATGGAGACTATATTCCCCCATAAGTCGGGATGAGACTCCGGACGAAAAAATAAAAAAAAGGCCATAAAAAGGGGGGGAAAGGCCCAAATAAAAAATAAAAAATGAGAGAAAAAGAGAGAAGGGACAATGTTACTATCCTTTTACCACACTTGTGCTTCAAAAGTAGCACCATGATCTTCATGATAGAGAGTCTCCTATGTTGTCATTTTCATATACTAGTGGGAATTTTACATTATAGAACTTGACTTGTATATTCCAATGACGGGATTCCTCAAAATGCCCTAGGTCTTCGTGAGCAAGCGAGTTGGATGCACACCCACTTAGTTTCTTTTGTTGAGCTTTCATACACTTATAGCTCTAGTGCATCCGTTGCATGGCAATCCCTACTCACTCACATTGATATCTATTAATGGGCATCTCCATAGCCCGTTGATACGCCTAGTTGATGTGAGACTATCTTCTCCTTTTTGTCTTCTCCACAACCACCATTCTATTCCACATATAGTGATATGTCCATGGCTCACGCTCATGTATTGCGTGAAGATTGAAAAAGTTTGAGAACATCAAAAGTATGAAACAGTTGCTTGGATTGTCATCGGGGTTGTGCATGATTAAATACTTTGTGTGATGAAGATAGAGCATAGCCAGACTATATGATTTTGTAGGGATAACTTTCTTTGTCCATGTTATTTTGAGAAGACATGATTGCTTAGTTAGTATGCTTGAAGTATTATTATTTTTATGTCAATACTAAACTTTTATCTTGAATCTTTCGGATCTAAATATTCGTACCACAAATAAGAGAATTACATTAAGAAATATGCTAGGTAGCATTCCACATCAAAATTTCTGTTTTTATCATTTACCTACTCGAGGACGAGCAGGAATTAAGCTTGGGGATGCTTGATACGTCTCCAACGTATCTATAATTTTTGATTTCATGCTATTATATATTCTGTTTTGGATGTTTAAAGGGCTTTATTATACACTTTTATATTATTTTTGGGACTAACCTATTAACCGGAGGCCCAGCCCAAATTTCTGTTTTTTTTGCCTATTTCAGTGTTTCACAGAAAAAGAATATCAAACGGAGTCCAAACGGAATGAAACCTTCGGGAACGTGATTTTTGGAACAAACATGATCCAGAAGACTTGGAGTGGACGTCAAGCAATAGACGAGGAAGCCACGAGGTAGGGGGCGCGCCCTCCACCCTCGTGGGCCCCTCGTGGCTCCACCGACCTACTTCTTCCTCCTATATATACCTACGTACCCCCAAACCATCAGAAGCGCCCACGAAAACCTAATTCCACCGCCGCAACCTTCTGTACCTGTGAGATCCCATCTTGGGGCCTTTTTCGGCGTCCTGCCGGAGGGGGCATTGATCATGGAGGGCTTCTACATCAACACCATAGCCTCTCCGATGATGTGCGAGTAGTTTACCTCAGACCTTCGGGTCCATAGTTATTAGCTAGATGGCTTCTTCTCTCTCTTTGGATCTCAATACAAAGTTCTCCTCGATTCTCTTGGAGATCTATTTGATGTAACTCTTCTTTTGCGGTGTGGTTGTCGAGATCCGATGAATTGTGGGTTTATGATCAAGATTATCTATGAACAATATTTGAATCTTCTCTGAATTCTTTTATGTATGATTGGTTATCTTTGCAAGTCTCTTCATTATCAGTTTGGTTTGGCCTACTAGATTGATCTTTCTTGCAATGGGAGAAGTGCTTAGCTTTGCGTTCAATCTTGCGGTGTCCTTTCCCAGTGACAGCAGGGGCAGCAAGGCACGTATTGTATTGTTGCCATCGAGGATAAAAAGATGGGGTTTCATATCATATTGCATGAGTTTATCCCTCTACATCATGTCATCCTGCTTAAAGCGTTACTCTATTCTTATGAACTTAATACTCTAGATGCATGCTGGATAACGGTCGATGTGTGGTGTAATAGTAGTAGATGCAGAATCGTTTCGGTCTACTTGTCATGGACGTGATGCCTATATACATCATCATACCTAGATATTCTCATAACTATGCTCAATTCTATCAATTGCTCGATAGTAATTCGTTTACCCACCGTAATACTTATGCTATCTTGAGAGAAGCCACTAGTGAAACCTGTGGCCCCCGGGTCTATTTTCCATCATATTAATCTCCCAACAACAAGCTATTTCTGGCGCTGTTTATTTTCATTTCTTTACTTTTACTATTTATCATAAAAATACCAAAAATATTATCTTATCATATCTATCAGATCTAACTCTCGCAAGTGACCGTGAAGGGATTGACAACTCCTTTATTGCGTTGGTTGCGAGGTTCTTATTTGTTTGTGTAGGTGTGTTTGACTCGAGCGTGGTCTCCTACCGGATTGATACATTGGTTCTCAAAAACTGAGGGAAATACTTACGCTACTTTACTGCATCACCCTTTCCTCTTCAAGGGAAAACCAACGCAGTGCTCAAGGGGTAGCACCTGGCGTACCGCGGAACGGAGGAAACGGCCTTGTGTTCGACCGGCCACGGTCGAAACGGGATCCTGTTCATCGGGACGGGTCTGGCATACCGCAAAGCAGAGGAAACGGACCTCCTATGGTCGAAATGGGGGTCCTGTTGATCGGGAGGGGTGTGGCATACCGCAAAACAGAGGAAATGGACTTGTGTTGGAGCGCTACGGTCGAAACGGGGGTCATGTTCATCAGGAGGGGTGTGGCGTACCGCAAAACGGGACTCCACGGGATACTGTTCATGTCCACCGTCGACCCCCTCCAGCCTCCACGGGCTATTGTTCCTCCACTGTCGGCCTCCTCTAGCCTCCACCTGCGACTGTTCATCCACGGGCTCCTGTTCATCCAGCCTCCACCGCGCGCTACTCCGCCGGCTACTGTTCAACCAGCCCTCTCCACGGGCTACTGTTCAACCACCCCTCCATGGGCTACTGTTCATCCAGCCCTCCACCGTCTACTGTTCATCCTGCCCTCCATGGGGTGGTCCTGTTCATCCAGCCCCAACCGGCTCGATCGATCGGGGTCCTGTTCATCCAGAGGCAACACCACGGGGTCCTGTTCATCCACCCCCACCGGGAACTGTTCATCCAAACCCCCCAGCAATGCTCACTGTTCATCCAGAGGCAACACCACGGGGGCCTGTTCATCCACCCCCACCAGGAACTGTTCATGCAAACCCCCCAGCAACGCTCACTGTTCATCCAGAGGCAGCATCGATCGGCTTCAGTTAGCAGCAGTAGCGAAGGAATCGCTCGATCGGGTTCAGTTAACAGCCATCGATCGATCGCTCGAGTTCAGTAATGCATAGCCTGCAGTGCAATCGCTCGGGTTCGGTTAGAGCCCAACGCCTCGCTCGGGTTCTCAGTTAGAGCCGAACACCTCGCACCCACGCGCGTGTGTGTACGAGAGGGAAACGCGCATCGGTCGGCCCCGACCACCCACCGTAACCGGGAACACCCCGATATTTTCCTCGCCCTCGCTTCTACCACGTTTTTTTCCGTCATGGACGACCCAAAGAATGTCATGCAGCTGCATCTCCGGCCCGCCCAGAACTAAAAGCCCATTTTTTGTCTTGATTTTTTGTCATAGAAGTAGGACCCCACCACATCTATGATGATACCGGGTTTTGTCACAATTATCGTCATAGAAGTGTCATAAGTATTATAGAAAAAAAATTCGTTCGGCCCAAAATGTCACGGATGTGTCTTTTTTTGTAGTGATCCCTTGTGTTGATCCCTTAAACCTACTCTTTCCACAGCCCCGCGCCCGCCGATCGTAGAAGGGATTCCCCGTGATCCCATAGGTGTCATTTCCATCGACATCTTTGGCGCTCCAGGTAGGGGGCGCAAGCTGTGAAAATCTAGTTTGAAGGTCAGCGCACCGACTTCTTCATGGGGATGGCTCGAGAGGAGAAGGCGACGTCCATCAGCCGCCCTCTGGCGCCGTTCGCAGCCGCGACAGCCATCCGCGTGGCCACGAAAAGCTAAGCCACGCTATTCATGTCCCACTCCTTTCGCTGACGTGTGGGACATCCAGCACGTGCCGTGTTTGACACCCTTCGTCGTAAGAGTTGAAACGCTGGCATTCATCAAAAATAAAAAATAATTATAAATCGGCAGCGATACTATTTTTTTGCGAACCAATCAGCAGTGATACTATACCACGCGGTTTCCTTGCTCCTCGATATCGAAAAGAATACTTCCGTTCGCCAACATGTGGGACGTGGACCATCCTGGTCCACTTGCCATGCACGCAAAACTCCAAGGGAGAGTCACCCAGGTCGTTGCGCCGCAGTAACAATGACTAATGAGCCGTCAAATCATAGGCCCACTTCCCACTTTGAAGTTGCTCGGACGAAGGAACCATCATGACTTCGTTGAATTCCGCTTCTTGAAGAAAACTACTGTACCAGCAGTACTGCTAGCTACAGTAGTTACTCCAACAGAGGCCTCCTTTCGTTCATAGGATAGGAATATGAAAATCATAGGAAGTGAGATGACATGCATCTCAATTCCTATAGAGAAAGAGATGCCATTTGATGCTTAGGATAGGAATTTTTCCATTTAGTCTAGGCTAATGTACTAGTAATTTGCTCTAAAAACTACAGTAGTAACTAGTAGTATTGGTACATGCTCGTACTCAGACACAGACACACACACTAACTACTAGTACTACTACTTCTCACATGCTGGCCGGACACCGTCGTTCTCCTTCCTGGCTTTGTCCGCGACACCCCACCGTGCTTGGATCTCCGCCGACATCTCCGCAGTAGCGCGTGCGTCCTTTTCTTTCTTGCGGCGGCGGGCCTCTCTTTTCTTGAGTGCTTTTTGACTTTTCCGCTCCCTATGTGCGGCTTTGGCCGCCTCTTGCTCTACCGCCCATTCGGCCTTGGCATCTTCAAATTCCTCCCACATAGTTGTGAGGTCGCGAGCGCCGATGAACTCGGCACGTCGGGATGCCATCGCTTCCCTACCATTTTGTGTGCGGTCGTGGGTGGCGAGGAACTCGGCGCGGCGGGATGCCATCGCTGCCTTACCGGTTAGTGTGCGGCGCGGTGGCATGAATGGCGCTTGGTGAGAGCTCTGGGGTGGACTGGCCGGACAACCATATAGTGCATTGGTTTGTCAAGAGCTCAAGGACAGAAGACGAAGCAAATTTGGATTCCCCTTCAATCCTGGTCATTTATTACTGAGTAAAATGCATTGGCGGTCATCGAACTTGTGTTGATAGCTCACTTTGATCATTGTGTACGAGATATGGTGATTATACGGTCACTGGCTCAGTGTATAGCTCCGTATTTGTCTGGTTGACCAGTCAAACAGTCCGCATGCGCCTCATCAGCTCGTGTTCTTTATCTATCTATGCGGGCCTACCTGTCAATGGAGAAAGAAATACTGTAAAAACCAAAATTATGCGTATGTGGGGAATCAAACCACGGACTCGTCGCTGCAACGCACCCTCGTCAGCCAAATGAAAATGAAATACTTCGCGTCAAACACTCACGCTCACGCTGTCAAAGCATGCTAATGCATTCACGTCGCCCTCTAAATCAAAGTCCTGCTCATGGCGCAATGCAAAAGGCGAGCCCATCACCTGCGCGCCCTGGCGGTGCCTGACATTACTGTTCAGACGTTTGATGGAGGCCTACGCGAACGCCGAGCATGTATTCACCTGGCTCAACATCAACGGTCATACTCGGACCGCCTTGCTCATGTATATCGTCCATCACAACGACAATCTATAAAACAGCCTAAGCTAGAGAGGGTACTATGGTAGTATGGTACGGAGTATGTACTATCGTGAGCGACCGATCTTAGTGCCACTACACACCGAAACCCCTTCCATCGCTAGCGCGCGCTTCCTGCCTGAAACGGTCACCGTCTCTCCAGAATGTCAATGCCGCATTCACCAGACTTAACTGCAGGTGCAATTGGTGTGTCACTGACAGGCGGGCCAGATGCCCGTTGGGCCCACATGTCAGTAACCCAAACGCATCTGCAGTTAAGTCACTGAAGCAGCGTCCGCATTCACGCCCGACGAACCTACTCCGGCGCCAGTTGTCCATCCGTCTGCCGCGGCTCATTGCCATTCGCCCGCTATATTAACTTGAGCCCCAGCTCCCAGCCATAGCCAAAGACCCACACTTATTCTCCTCCAGTCCCTTCCTTCTGTCGGCACCACTTCAACCATGGCCTCTTGGCGCTCCGAAGCTCTGTTGGACGTACTGTCGCAGGAGCAGACGAGGGACATCGGCGGCTCCGCTCCGAGCGCGCTCCAAAGCTCTCTTCGACGTACTGTCGCAGGAGCAAACGAAGGAGATCGCCGGCACCCCCCCGGCCACCCTCCGCTGCCACGACCACTAAGCCGGCGCGCGTGCGTGGGCGCATCCAGCAGCGAGGAAGAGTAGTACACGGTAGGTCACCACCGCTCTGGAGGAGGAGGTTATCGAGGCGGATGAGGAGGAGGCAAAGGCAATGGCCGGCTTTCTCAGGTTCATGGCCGGACATGGTGGTCGGGCGCCGGCGATCGTTTAGATTAGGTTTACAGTAGGTTTTAGTATGGTTTGTGCGAAATATGTAATGAATTTCGTCCAGTTTGTAGGAAAAGTTTTCGAAATGTAATGAATTTCATCCGGTTAATTTGAAATTTGCTTTGTTTGCACGAATTTCGTCCGGTTAGTTCATATAGTTGTCGAAAGGTATGCGGGCAGCATCGGATGGCATCCATCAGTGTCCTCGGACAGATGCCGGTGTAAATTTGTGGGCCAGCGCTGGACATGACCTAACTATCATGCTATAATCGCTAACAATCCTCCATTATTTGGCAGGGAACAGTTATCCCTCGATCAAAATCAGATCCGCGGTGTTTCGCACTCCTCCCGCGTAAGAGTGTAAACTCTTGCTTACATAAAAATGGAGCAAGTGGACGGCACCGTAGCACGTCATATCACTCGAACTAGCCCGCCTAACGAGCGGGAAAGCACCGCCCTCGTCATTTTGTTCTGGATTTCTATCGATCAATCGCGCGAAAATGTTACGCTTCGCAAGTTCTAAAGGAAAAGGCGGCACACTTACGAGTCGTACGCGTCGCAACCCCGACAGTCCGGCTCGCACGCCGCTCACCAGAGGGGACACGCGTTGTCTTGCAATTTCACTGACATGTGGGACCGTAATTGAATAAACCGTCGATAGCCGAAATCTAATCGCTCGGCGGGCGTCGGCTGAGAAGAGAGAAACGGGGGAGGGAGAAGAGATCGCCCGCCCGCCGCGCACAGACTCCAAGAAATATATGGTGATAATGTGAGGTGGGCCATGCTGGAGTCCGGACCGCTTCCGGAGCCCACTCTCACCGCCCTGGCCCCTCAAGACGCCAGCTGCCCGCCGCATGCATGCATAGCAAGTAGTACTCCTTATGTGGAGGAGAGAGAGGCATTGACAAAGTCAAGGAGTGGGCTCTGCAAGAGCCCGTCTCTACACGTGCTCCTAGGTATAAAAAAATAATTCTAAAAAAGGCATAAAAACAATTGTGTCTTAAAAAAAGAAAGGTAAAAAACATTTGAGAGGAAATAGATAGAGAGAAAGTGAGAAAAAGCTGTAACCTGGGCATTACATGAGGAAGGAGGGAGTGGTGCACATGCCAAGTTCACTGGGCTGCCGTGTTTCACACTCCTCCGTCGTAACAGTGGAGACAATAGCTTTCATAAAAAATAAACGATGAATACTCGTTGCTCGTCCTCTATATCGTAAAGAATACTTTCATTCGCCGACATGTGGGACGTCGACCATCCTGGTCCACCTGCCATGCACAAAATTATCCTGGTCTACCCCGGTCGTATCGCAGGCCCAACCTTTCCCACTGTAAGTTGTTCGGACGAAGGAACCATCATGACTTCGTTGAATTCCGCTTCTTCAAGAAAACTTACTGTACCCGCAATACTGCTACCACACGCGAAGACTGGATGACACTGTACCACGTCATATCACTGAAACCCACTAGGCCAAACTAGCCCGCCTAGGTCATCTATTTTGGAACGGAGGGAGTACGTCTCTGCACTGCTATGATTTTGTGTTGCACGTTCTCTGTACTTTTGCTATGATTTTCCTACCCTATGAACCAAATGAGGCCTGAATGTATGTCGACTATTGTCTGATCGATCGCTAAGCCTACAATTTTAGGAGCTAGGGCTATTGGTCGATCGACGAGGGATAAGTATAAGCGTACCACGAGCTCATTAGCCCCAACGTTTCTCTTCGGTGAGTGTTTTGCAAGTACTATAGCTCGCACAATAGCTAGCCTACTAACACCAAGAATCATCAAACAAGCCCTACTGATATGATAAATAGTTCAAACTTACATCTAAGCATGCCATATATTACATCAAAAGCTGGTGAGGATACATCTGTTTCCACAACTCGGAGAGGGTTCGCATGATTCATCGCATGATTCACTATCAAACAAAAGTAGCAAGATCCGCCCACACAAGACAGTGCACTAGCCCTAAGATGGTTTGATAACACGCATCGTTCTGGTAATTAAACACAGGGCAATGCAAACTACCCTGAAGGATTAGCACGACCAACTATTTATTGCCATCGATCTCTCGGGCAATGACCACAGCACGGACAACGGCATGGGAATCGATTTCTGGGGCGATGTCCACAGGACTGACCGCGACATCGGAATCGATCTCTAGGGCGATGTCCACAGGATGGACAGCAGCATCGGAATCGATCTCCGGGGCGATGCCAACATGATGGGCCACGACATCGGAATCATCAAGGACGTCCACCGGCACCTGCACAACCCTAACATATTAGCAAGCACATTGCAAATAATCAAAAACCACAACTATGGTAATAAGCCATTATTTTTTACCTTGTGCAGCTCACCGGGGGATCTCATCCCTCCGGGGGCCATCTCCTCGTCCTCGATGGGGGCCATCACCTTGCCAGGGGAATACTGCTTCTCAACGGCGACTATCTCCTCAAACTCGGTCTTGAGCCTCACATAGGTGGCAATCAGAGTTCCTGGGGTAGGCACGGTGGGGCCCTTGCTGTTCTTCCAACTTTCTTTGAGGAGTTCGTCCGCCAACGTCCTCAACTCTTTGGCCAGTGATTGTTTCTTCGAGTTCTTCGTCTCCATGGGTTGGCCCGCCAACATGGTCAACTCGTTGGTCGGTGCTCGCTTCCTGGAGATCGCTGTCTCCAGTGGGTTGTCCGCCGGCAACTCTTTGCCTAGTGCTCCAGGATCCATCAATGAACTGACAAACAAAAAGCAATCGAAAGGAAACCACAATCGCAATGAAAATGGGAAAAGAATAGGATGTGAGAATCGGTCGGTGCTTCACAAAAAGAAGTTTCTTGGAATGAAAATATAGCAGCATAACTGATTCGCCCACCTTTCCTTCATCGGTACAGAAGAAAAATGGCAGAAGTGAGTAGCCTGGAGTGAGGTTTTCTTCAAGAAAGGGAAGAAAGGGCTTGAACGAGTGTTCCAGTGAAATGATGGCTGCTTCGTCCAGTCCAACTTGGAGGCCACCTTACCACTGCTGGTAAAGGTGTGGGTTTTGTGATATGACGGGTCATGACGGCCACACCGGGGTGACAGGTGAGTCCCGACTGTAGCACCTCGTTGTGATTTGGTGGATGGCACGCGGGCCCGGATGCTTTGAAATGTCCCGCATGTAGATAGAGCGGCTAGTCATATAGGAGTGCTCAATATTGTGCACCGCGACCAAGGCGGAGAGGAAAACGAGAGAACTACGTAATTAATGCATGAGTTTAATTAGGGTAGTTTTGTAAAGTACGAGATACATTCCTCCAATCGCAAAATGCCTTGGTTCATGAGATTTGAGATTTGAGCCCTATAAACCGGAAGGGAGGGAGTACTGCACACGGTGTAGTCTAGTCACTTGTTGAAATCTCTAGAAAGGCAAATACTCCTTTCCGGTTTAGGGCTATACTACTCCCTCCGTCTAGGTGTGTAAGTCATCTTACGAAAACCAAATAGTCCCAAAACACTTAGGCGCGGTGCATTAACTTCTACCTTGTCTCTTGTTTCTTGACATATCAACCAATAAGAGATGAGAGGTGTGCATGCTTTTAATGACTTGCAATGGCTAGTTCATTGCATGCAATGCTATTAATTAGCAAATAAACATTGGTGACCCCAGGAGGAAACGGTGCTAAGCGCGTGGACCTATGCAGAATGAGTATGAACCAATGGATAATGGAGTTTAATTGTTAAACAATAGCAATTTTGTCTCATGCAAGAGCCTGGCTAGTACTCCAAGGAATCGCACCACGCGAGCGTTCGCAACTGCCACGTTCGGGTTGCACTTGGCTCTTCGCCTCTTCGAGAAGACGAACAATGATGTTACTCCTACTTCTACAGTATCGAATCCACTGCTGCATGTCCGTCCACCTCGTGCGGGAGGGATAGCGTGTAGCGAAAGCTTCTACTTACTGCTCCTGCCTTTGCGTCTATGACAGGTGGGCCCAACAGGTGGTTGGCCCTCCTGTCATGCAGCCAAAGACAGGTGCAAAGGCACCGGAGCTCAGTCCGCGAGGGAGAGGGCGTTGTAGTAATCAAATTCTTGGTCTTGTACGAGTTGACGCGACACATCAAAGCACTGCACTCGATATAAGTCTTTTTACACATTTCAAATGGGCTACTTCGTATGTAGGAGCAGACATATTCTGCTTCGTATGTAGTCACTTGTTGCAATCTCCAAAAAGACTTATATTTGGAAACGGAGGGAGTACAACGCATGCATGCATGCCGTGACTTTCCTTTTGATACTTGCATGTGTTGATTTGACGCACCTTGCCAAATTTTTACTATAAATTTAACTAACCAAATTTTCATGCATGTCACAAAAAATTACGGGGCTGTTTGGATTGTGACTATGTTTGTCTTATGTTGCCACATTATTTTTCCCACACTTGCCACACTTTCCTAACCTGAGTTGCTCAAATTGTTAGACACACTTTGGCTTGCCTAAGGGAATCTTGCCACAATTTTTGTGTCTATGACATGTGGGGTTCACTGCTAATAAAAAAATTCTTGTCTTAGGTGTGGCTAATAAAAAAGACTTATATTTAGGAATGGAGGGAGTAGAAAATATAAATAATAATGCATGTTGGGGCAACCCATGTTTCCGCTAATTTTAGCTGTGGGCTTGTTCACAATTTTTACGGGGGGGTGGTTGTTCATTTAATGGAGGGACTTGTAGTACCAGACTTGAACGATACAAAGTGCGACCTGGCACACCGTAACACCACTTGGAACAAGCGGGTAGCTATCTCAAAAAACAATCAACAACTAAAAAACCGCGACCTGGCATGTAGTAGTACACAATTTTAAACGATTGTTTTGATGGAGTGAAAAAGGAAAACTACCCCACTACGTATATATAGGCCGGAGCCTCTCGTGCTTGCTTGCTAGGGTTGCTCTATTCACACACTCTCATCCTCTCCAGATCTAAACAAGATAGGGGTAGTAACACTGTCTTTCTCCCTTCAAAAACACTGGCTTTCTATCCTCACCGCTGGTTACAGATCCGGATGTATCCCCCTCCACCGGTGAAGGCGAGGAGGGGCAGCGTTTAGGCCGTCGTCGACAGCGAGGGAGGAGACCCACTGCCGGCCGCACCATTATCTCTGGCCGAGCGCCGGCGCGGGAGGTCCTCCGATCCCTTCGTCGTTGCCTGTGGGCGGATCTGGCCTCCCGCCGCCCACCTATCCACATCCCGACGACCTTCAGGTATATCTTCGTTCGAAACCGCCTTAGCTCTACTTCCCCAGCTCGCTACGTCGCTGCATGTGGATCATTTTCTACCTCTCAGCCCCTCTCGATCGGGTGGTTCAACGCCACATTTTTTTCTTCTATTGTTAGAGGTAAAGCTACTTCATGGAGTCAAATCTTGTACTCCCTCCGTCCGAAAATACTTGTCATTTAAATGGATGTATCTAGATGTATTTTAGTTCTAGACGCATCCATTTTGATGACAAGTAATTCGGGACGGAGGGAGTACTTGGTTCAAACAAGAAATAAAGTGGGGGTGGGGGAATTTAGTATGTACATCGGACTTGGTACAAACAGGAAGGAAAGGGGGTGAAAGTAGTACAGACTGGTCATCCAACCGGTCTCTTGGTCGAAAAGGGAAATATAGGGGTAACGCTGTACACAGTGGTATGACCAGGACTAGATTTGCTATCCACACATAGGAGTAGGTGGCTAGAGTGAACAAAAATGGGACCAACCCAGATATGTTTCTTGGATGTTTGTTTCTCGGGGCAACAAACTATGAATCACCACTTTATGCCCCTGTTTACGTACATGGTGCTGGACTGCTGGTGCACCCACTGTCCCATGCCCTTATACAATATTTAGGCTCCATTCGGAATAAAGGGGTAGAAAACATAGGTCTTGATGAAAATAGAGGAATAGGAAAGGAATGTAGGTATAGAACTATGGAACAGCGAACCGGAGGAAACTCTCAAGAGAATGTGTTCGGATGGACTACGAAATATACAGATTTGTTTTTTTAGAGTAGCATGCTTGGAAGTATGAGATGCTATTTGTTTATTCAGCTACATAGTGACTACTCTTGTCCTCACCTCACGTACCACACATAGGTTGATTTTTTTTATTCCGGCAACACAGCACAGCAACCTGTCTAACGCATGGCAGCGAGCGCCTACCTCGGGCTTCCGCCCAAAAAATGAGCAACACGTGGATGTTTCTAATCCTATGGAATCAGTACTACCAGACCAGCTTTCCTATGAAACACTATTCACCTTTCCCGTGTTCCGAACGGTTGGAAGGGAAAGAATACCGTAGGAATTGTGTTCCTACGAAAATCCTGCACCAAACTTGTGAACCGAACGCAGCCTTAGCTGTTCTTAATCTAATGTCCCTGGTAAAAATGAAGCCATGCCACTGTTATAAGCCATGACAAGTTTAGCCAAATGTTTTTGCCTGTAATTGTTTGAGACTCTGACTGTTTCCTCTGTGCCTTTTTGTGCAAACAGGGATATTCAATTCACCTGGTTGCTGTTGTGACCTTTTGGTGCACTGCACAAAACTCTTCTTAAAAGAAGTGACTTTTGTGCTGTTTAACTGGAATGTCAGAATGGAACAGTTGGTTCATTTTGGAGGAACTGCACAAAGGGAGATCTGTGTTCCAATCCTCATCATCCATATTGGCGCCATAACCTTCCTTTAGGTAAGAATGATATTTAATGCATGTGTTCATCTCTATTTTTCGACTGCCATGAGAAAATAATGATGTGTTTTACTAGTACACTTGTACTCCCTCACTGACAAAACCAATTCTGAATTAGAAGGCCAATCATGTACTTGGTTTCACCAACTGGTGAGGAGAAAGAGAAACAGAGCATGAAGAGGAAGAAGAAGAAGAATAAACAGTGCCAAGGCGATCTTGCTGAAGCCAGAGGCCTCAGTCGAGGCCATTCAAGGGCTCCGGCAACGACTACCTTACATGTGAGACGATCCTCCAGGGAGCCCTTCCACTTCTGCTGTCTCACTTAATTAATTAGGAGTACTTAAGTACCACTAATTTATTACTGCCTAATTTTCCTGTTGGAGTTAAACAAATCTTTAGTAGGACCCTATGCTGAATCATGTACGTGTGTATGTTTGTCTATGGAGGTGAATCATGTGGAGGAGCAGGGAGGGAATATTATTAGTGTCATGACATAATAGTGCTATTGTTTTGCATGTCAATTTATTGCCATTGGTTCAATGAGGCAATGTTTTGCGTATTGTCCATCATGAATTTGATGCTACTGTTTGAGTAATATGCTAATGTCTTCCTATCCTTTCTCACTAAGCTAATGAAGGTTTCACCTTGTTCCTACTTATGCAAACAGGGATCATGTTGTGCCAATCATACATTTTAGTGGAACTACACAAGACAATACAATGAACTGTATCCCAGCCAGTGCTTTAACTCTGCTGGAAGTTCTTGATAATCTTTCGATATAATCTCAGCACTGGTAAACAAGAGTGATTTCAACCATACATTTGAAGTGCACAAAAATATATACTATTGTGTGATTCCAGTGAGTGCTTTAGCATCTCTTATGGGACTACATGAATAAGCTTTTTTTCTTAGGTTGGTACGGGCCTAAGGCCTTCATCCATATTAGTTTGCTGTCATCTCTATTTGTATCGTGCTACTGTCATGATAAACTCCTTTATCTTTGCACGTTAAAGTTTTGCAACCAATGATAAATGGCAATGCTTTGAGTGTTGAGTTGAGCTAATTGGCACTGATTAAATAAACTAATACCTCTCTTTAAGCAAGACTACTATGTTGCTAACTTTACCCATTAAGATAATGAGGGTGCTTCTATTTGTTAGTGTATGTTTCATCAACTAGTCCCACTATTACAGTAATCTCACTCTCTCAATATATGTGCCAACAGGGATGCTCGATTTTGGTGGAACTGCACAAAAACATTGGGTGCTTCATTGCCTCGACAGCTTCCGTCCTTTCCTGTCGTCGCTAATCTCCGCTTTCTTTCTTCCTTTGTTGTCAGTCGCTTGGCTTATCTCGGCTTCCAGTCAAAGGAAATAGTAATTGATATGCTACCTCACACAGGTTGGTACTGGTCTTTATCCTGATTATTGTGCCTATCATATGTATTGGTAATTTGGTATTGTGCTACTGTTTGCCGATTTCATAAAGGAGTAATTTGGTGCCTGAACTCGCAGGCAAATCATTACATCGGGTGATTTCAGTAGAACTGCACAAAATGATCAGATGGACAGGTACTTATGCTGTTGCTATGTACTCCAAAGTTCACTCAGACAAGCATCGATGTTGACAAGAAGTGCCTATATTCATTCGAGTATCAACCGGCGTCAACCAATTGTCAAACTCCAAGTATTAGGAGAGTGAACGCCAAAAATATTGCTTCGTGCATAGCCCAGAAAAACGCAGTCCAGTCTTTGGTCCCAACTTGTGCCTTTTGGTTATCGGCACATATGGTAGCGAACTATATGGCATGGAGTCTAAAGATTCCAGACAAGTTGGTTGACACGTATATTCATCTGGCACTTAATCAGTCTGCACGCCAAGGATGCTCCATTTCAGTTGAACTGCACAAAAAATTTGGGTGGTTCATTTTCTCAACCGCCTCCTTTCTCGTCTGCAATGTAGAATTTTGGCGAGATACAGGACCAAGATGAGCCAGTAAACTAGTTGGATGAAAGTAGTGGCCAAGTTGCTCAAACGTCCCTCGGCACGAGGCCACTATTTGAGGATAAACCTACAAGCAAAGTTCAGATTGTCTGTGCTGCCTCTTATGTACTCGAAAGTTTACTCGTACAAGAACTAATTTTAGCAAGAAGTACCTCCGATTGAACACCATTTATCAGTCTATACCCTAGGTAATTAAAGTTCGTCCATGGATCATATTGGCTGTGATCTCAATCATTTGGATGCATAAACATACTGAACATGTGTATATCTGAATCTTTTTGTGAATTATGTATGAATATTGTCGTGTGATCTATCAATCATTTGGATGCATAGATATGCTGAGCTTGTGTATATATGAATCTTTTGAGTTGTTGATAGTGAATGTTGGCTATGAATATGAACGTGTCCTGTGAACCTGAGTTTGATATGAATGTTTACCTTTTCTGTTGTATTTGTGTGTGAACTTGTTAGTATGCCTACTGTGGGGTATAAAACGCAGGTCTCTTATAAAAGTAACGCTGTGTCCAATTTATGTTTTCCCCTCTAACCACATTATATATATTTATATTATTACTATTATCGTATATTTTATAGAGACTTATATATACATTATAAAAACACCCCACGTGTTATTAACTTATAAAAGTAAATGTCTAACAGAAGTTGGCAAGGAAAATCCTGGTTGTTTTTTACTCACAGGCAAGGAAAATCCTGGTGATTGCATACAAAAGCTTGCGAAGATTTTAAGGACCAATTTAATAATAACGCGCTTATTTTTATTTTGAGCAATAACTCGCTAATTTCTTAATTATATATATATAAAATGTGCCTCTCGGAGTCAGAAAGGTTTTGTCGATCCTAAGGATGCTAAAAGGTATGCTAGCTCCAGCGATCCTTCCATGGACTAGAGCAAGCATCTCGGAGTCAGAATATACGCTTTGATGGTGTGATCAAAGTTTTTGGGTTTATACAAAGTTTGTTAGAAACTTGTATTTACAATAAAGTGAGTGGGAGCGCTACAACATTTCTGATAAGTATATGTGAATGACATATTGTTGATCCGAAATGATGTAAAAATTTCTGGAAAGCATAAAGGGTTGTTTGGAAGGAGTTTTTCAAAGGAAGACCTGGATAAAAGCTGCTTACATATTGGGCATCAAGATCTATAGAGATAGGTCAAGACGCCCGATGATACTTTCAACGAACGCACACCTTGACATGATTTTGAAAGAGTTCAAAATAGATCTGCAAAGAAGGAGTTCTTGGTTGTGTTACAAGGTGTGAGTATTGAGTAAGACTCAAGACCTGACCACAGCAGAAGAGAGAGAAAGGACGAAGGTCGTCCCCTATGCTTTAGACGTAGGCTCTACAGTATGCTATGCTGTGTACCGCACATGAAGTGTGCCTTGCCATGAGTTGCTCAAGGGGTACAATAGTGATCCGGGAATGGATCACATGACAGCGGTCGAACTTATCCTTAGTATCTAGTGGACTAAGGAATTTTCTCGATTATGGAGGTGAAAAGGGGTTCGTCGTAAAGGGTTACGTCGATGCGAACTTTGACACTAATCCGGATGACTCTGAGCAGTAAACCGGATTCGTATAGTAGAGTAGTTATTTGAAATGGCTCCAAATAGCGCGTGGTAGCATCCACAAGATGACATAAATATTCGTAAAGCACGCACGGATCTGAAAGGTTCAGACCCGTTGACTAATAACCTCTCTCACTAGCATAACATGATCAAACCAGAACTCATTGAGTGTTAATCACATAGAGATGTGAACTAGATTGTTGACTCTAGTAAACTCTTGGGTGTTGGTCGCATGGTGATGTGACCTGTGAGTGTTAATCACATGGTGATGTGAACTAGATTATTGACTCTAGTGCAACTGGGAGACTGTTGGAAATATGCCCTAGAGGCAATAATAAATTGGTTATTATTATATTTCCTTGTTCATGATAACCGTTTATTATCCATGCTAGAATTGTATTGATAGGAAACTCAGATACATGTGTGGATACATAGACAACACCATGTCCCTAGTAAGCCTCTAGGAGACTAGCTCGTTGATCAATAGATGGTTACGGTTTCCTGACCATGGACATTGGATGTCGTTGATAACGGGATCACATCATTAGGAGAATGATGTGATGGACGAGACCCAATCCTAAGCCTAGCACAAGATCGTGTAGTTCGTTTGCTCAGAGCTTTTCTAGTGTCAAGTATCATTTCCTTAGACCATGAGATTGTGCAACTCCCGGATACCGTAGGAATGCTTTGGGTGTACCAAACGTCACAACATAACTGGGTGGCTATAAAGGTACACTACAGGTATCTCCGAAAGTGTCTGTTGGGTTGGCACGAATCGAGACTGGGATTTGTCACTCCGTGTAAACGGAGAGGTATCTCTGGGCCCACTTGGTAGGACATCATCATAATGTGCACAATGTGACCAAGGAGTTGATCACGAGATGATGTGAGTTACGGAACGAGTAAAGAGACTTGCCGGTAACGAGATTGAACAAGGTATCGGGATACCGACGATCGAATCTCGGGCAAGTAACATACCGATAGACAAAGGGAATTGCATACGGGATTGATTGAATCCCCGACATCGTGGTTCATCCGATGAGATCATCGTGGAACATGTGGGAGCCAACATGGGTATCTAGATCCCGCTGTTGGTTATTGACCGGAGAACGTCTCGGTCATGTCTGCATAGTTCCCGAACCCGTAGGGTCTACACACTTAAGGTTCGATGACGCTAGGGTTATAGGGAAAGTATGTACGTGGTTACCGAATGTTATTCGGAGTCCCGGATGAGATCCCGGACGTCACGAGGAGTTCCGGAATGGTCCGGAGGTAAAGATTTATATATGGGAAGTCCTGTTTTGGTCACCGGAAAAGTTTCGGGTGATATCGGTAATGTACCGGGACCACCGGGAAGGTCCCGGGGGTCCACCAAGTGGGGCCACCAGCCCCAAAAGGCTGCATGAGCCAAGTGTGGGAGGGGACCAGCCCCAGGTGGGCTGGTGCGCCCCCCACCAAGGCCCAAGGCGCATGGGAGAGTGGGAGGGGGCAAACCCTAGGTCCAGATGGGCCTTAAGGCCCACCCTAGTGGCGCCCCCCCTCTCCTCCCCTTGGCCGCCCCCCTAGATGGGATCTAGGGCTGGCCGCCAGCCCTTGGGGGTGGAAACTCTAGAGGGGGCGCAGCCCCCCTATATATAGTTGAGGTTTGGGGCTGCCCAAGACATGAGAACGTCTCTCTTTCGGCGCAGCCATACCCCTCTCCCTCCTCCTCCTCTCCCTCGGTGCTTGGCGAAGCCCTGCGGGATTGCCACGCTCCTCCATCACCACCACGCCGTCGTGCTGCTACTGGATGGAGTCTTCCCCAACCTCTCCCTCTCTCCTTGCTGGATCAAGGCGTGGGAGACGTCACCGGGCTGCACGTGTGTTGAACGCGGAGGCACCGTTCTTCGGTGCTTAGATCGGAATCAACCGCGATCTGAATCGCTACGAGTACGACTCCTTCATCTGCGTTCTTGCAACGCTTCCGCATCGCGATCTACGATGGTATGTAGATGCACTCGCCTTCACCTCGTTGCTAGATTACTCCATAGATTGATCTTGGTGATGCGTAGAAAATTTTGAATTTCTGCTACGTTCCCCAACATTATAACCCTTCTCCTCCTCTCAATCTGCGACTCCACTGCCGCGCTTTCCCATCTCCGAGTTATTCCCGTCCGGGGCCTCGCCGTCGTCCACTGCCTCGCTGCGTTCTGTGCGGCGTGGTCAACAAAAGAGAGTCATCGAAAGAGGACTGTACATGGAGAGCCTGACGGCTGGGACCCACGAGGTCCATGGTCGCACGCAAGGAAAGTTCCTCCTTATTAAGCTGAAAAAAATGTTTCCTCCACCTGACAGCTGGGACCCACCGGCTGTATCTTCGCACGGAAGGAAGTGCCTCCTTGTTTTGCGAAAAAAATATTCATCCCGTTGACAGCTGGGACCCGTCAGATTTGGTGACTGACTTGTGGGCCTCCTAAGAGGACGTGTACGCACGGCTTTGTCAACTTAATCAACAAATGATTCTAGCAGCTGGACCGTTGGATGTTAATCAAACAGCCGTGCTCCTTCTTCAACCTCTGTTCTTGCTCCTGTCTCCCGTGGGAGGCACCGCGGCTGTGCTGCCGTGCACCCGAACCAGTGAAGTTTCCCACTCCTCTCCATCTGCGACTCCACTGCCCCGTCTTCCCCATCTCCGGGTCGTTCCAGTCTGGGTGCGCTCGGCACGGTGTGGTCAACGTGGTCAACAACCGAGAGTCATCGGAAGATGACTGTACGTGAGAGGCTGACAGTGGGGACGCACCACGCCCATGGACGCATGCATGCAACGGAACGCGGCGAGGTCAACGTGGTCAAGGAACGACTTCCATCGGAAGTATACTGTACATGGAGAGTCTCGGCTGGGTCCACGACTGCAGCAAGTAAGTGCCTCCTTATTACGCGGAAAATAATGATTCCTCCAACTGACAGCAGGGACCCACTGGATGAGCCACCGTATTTTGCGAAAAAACGTTTGCCCCCTGACTGCTGGGACCCACCTGACAGGCCACCATATTTCGCGAAAAAACGTTCCCCCCGCTGTCAGCTCGGACCCACCGGAAGTGCCTCCTTATTACACAAAAAAATGAATACTCCCCCGGCTAGCTGGGACCCACCTTGGTGGGAGGCTGACTTGTGGGCCTACTAAATTGACGGGGACGAAGGGCTTTGTCAACTTAGTCAATATGAACGATTCTAGCTCCAGTGACCGTACGATGTCCATCCAACGGCCGTAGTGCTTCTTCAACCTCTGGTCTTCTTGCTCCAGTCCCCCAAAGTAGCGCCGGTCGTGCCGCATGCTCCTGCCTCCCGTGGCCGGCTGTGCTACCGCGGAGGCCTCACCGCCCCCTACTATTCCCACCGCTGGCCAGGCCCTGCGGCGACGACAGCCTCACACCGCAGCCGAACCAGTGAACCCTCGTACTCCTCTCCCCGCGGGCTTCCACTTTCGTGTCTTCCCCGGCTCCGCATCGTCCCCTTCCTAGGCCTGGCCGTCGTCCACCGCCGTGGTGCTCTCCGCGCGGCGTGGTCAACGTGGTCAAGGAACGACTTCCATCGGAAGAGTACTGTATGTGGAGAGGCTGACAGCTGGGTCCACGGCCACAGCCCAGTTTTTTTGTGATTTGCCAAGTAAGTTGCTTTGTCAGGCCTGTTGGCCTGCAAATCTTTCAAGACGAGGAGAGCTTTCATTCGGCTGGCCGAGAAAATGGCCCATCAGTAATGAGAAATGGGTTGTACATTTTTAAAACACATCAAACCGACAATTAGTTTAAAATATCTTTTTTTCATTTCGAGATTTTAAATTACATTAATTTTTATGCGTGGAGAATTTGTTGGATTTTATATTGATATACATTTATTTTTAAAATCAGTTTGAATGTGAGTCGAAATTTCGGGATTAAAAACAGTTCGGACCACACCGAAATATGCAGAATTTCGTATAATTTTGTTACCATGGCCACAATATGGGCTGTAATGCTAACAAAAAGTATATGGGCTCCAAAAAAATCCTTAATAATTAGAAAATGGGCTGTAAATTATTAGAAATAATGGCAGATGGGTTGTATGCTGTTTTCCACAGATTTGAGGCTTTCCTAAAAAAAGGTTGACACACAAGCAGTGACTGTTGGATGGCCATCCAACGGCCGTCGTGCTTCTTCAATCTCTGCTCTTCCTGCTCCATCCGCTCAAACAAGCGCCGGCGGGACTGCCTACTCCCTCCTCCCCGCGGCCGGCTCTGCTGCCGCGTAGGCCTCACCGCCCCACCGTACTCCCATCGCTGGCCTAGCCATCCCTCTACTCACCCACACCTGCTGTTATTCTCCGGCGACGGCAGACGAACCAGTAAACCCTCATACAGTCGTACTCCCCTCCGCGTGGGAAACAACTGCCGAGTCTTCCCTGCCTCCGTGTCGTTCCCTTCCTAGGCCTCGCCGTCGTCCACCACCCTGGTGCTGTCGGTGCGGCCTGGTCAACATGGTCAACGACCGACATGCATCTGAAGTGGACTGTACGTGGAGAGGCCGACAGCTGGGTCCACGGCCGCACGCACGGAAATGCCTCCTTATTACGCTCAAAATAATGATTCCTCCACCTGACATAAGGGACCCACCGAAAGGGCCTCTGTATTTCGCGAAAATAACGTTACCGCCGCTGACAGCTCGGACCCACCAGCTATATCTTCGCACGCAAGGAAGTGCCTGCTTATTACGCACACAAAAAATGAATACTCCCGCTGTTAGCTGGGACCCAGTATAGTGGCAGGCTGACTTGTGGGCCTACTAAGTTGATGGGGACGGATGGCTTTGTCAACTTAGTCAATATGCATGATTCTAGCTCCAGTGACTGTGCGATGTCCATCCAACGGCCGTAGGGCTTCTTCAACCTCTGGTCTTCTTGCTCCAGCCGCCCAAACCAGCGTCGGTCATGCCTCGTGCTCCTGCCTCCCGTGGCCGGCTGCGACGCGGCGGAGGCCTCACCGCCCCCTACTACTCCCACCGCTGGCCAGGCCATCCCTCTACTCACCCACACCCCCTGTTATTCTGCGGCGACGGCAGCCTCACACCGCAGCGAACCAGTGAACCCTCATACTCCTCTACGCGTGGGCATCCACTGCCGCGTCTTCCCCGGCTCTGCATCGTCCCCTTCCTAGGCCTCGCCGTCGTCTACCGCCCTGGTGCTCTCGGCGCAGCGTGATCAACGTGGTCAAGCAACGGCTTCCATCGGACGTGGACTGTACGTGGAGAGCCTGACAGCTGGGTCCACGGCCGCAGCAAGGAAGTGCCTCCTTATTATGTGCAAAATAATTATTCCTCCACCTGACAGTGGGGACCCACCGGACGGGCCACCGTATTTCACGAAAAAAACGTTGCCCCTGACTGCTGGGACCCACCAGCTACATCTTCGCGCGCAAGGAAGTGCGTCCGGGCAAAAAAACGATTCGCCCCCCTGACTGCTGGGACCCACCAGCTACATCTTCGCAGGCAAGGAAGTGCCTGACAGTCGGGACGCACCTGGTCAAAGCGTACGTAGCATTGTCATTCTGGTCGCGAACGTGTACGTACATATATACTGGTGGATGTAGAGGTGCGCACGTGTCGTAGTAGAGGCGCGTACATGTCGTAGTAGAGGCGCACACGTAGCATGTACACGTACGTACAGCGGCCAGGGTGCAAGAAAGAAAATACGGCCACATATGTGTACATACGGGCGGGGTCTCGAACGCCTACTCGCGCATACGTATGGCCAGGGCTCATGTACATGGCTGGGTCGGAACGGAGAAACAGCGTCGTCGTCGTGTTCATGGGGAGGCAACGGAATGCGTCATGTTCATGGGGAGGCAACGGAATGCGTCATGTTCATGGGGAGGCAACGGAATGCGTCATGTTCATCGGGAGGCAACGGAACGCGTGGGAGCCAACCGGCTGGGTCAGAACGGAATGTGTGGTCATGTTCATCGGGAGGGCTTGGACGGAACAGGCGATGGAAACGAGGCCTGGCGTACCGCACAATGGAGGAAACGGACCTCCTACGTTCGGAATGGGGTCCTGTTGATCGGGAGGGGTGTGGCGTACCGCAAAACGGAGGAAACAGACCTCCTACGGTCGAAACGGGGGTCCTGTTGACCGGGAGGGGTGTGGCGTACCGCAAAACGGACGAAACAGACCTCCTACGGTCGAAATGGGGGTCCTGTTGATCAAGAGGGGTGTGGCGTACCGCAAAACGGACGAAACGGACCTCCTACGGTCGAAACGGGGGTCCTGTTCATCGGGAGGGGTGTGGCGTACCGCAAAACGGGACTTCACGGGATACTGTTCATCTCCACTGTCGACCTCCTCCAGCCTCCACGGGCTCCTGTTCATCCAGCCTCCACCGTGCGCTACTCCACCGGCTACTGTTCAACCACCCCTCCACGGGCACCCCTCCACCGTCTACTGTTCATCCAGCCCTCCACACCACGGGGTCCTGTTCAACCACCCCTCCACGGGCACCCCTCCACCGTCTACTGTTCATCCAGCCCTCCATCACACCACGGGGTCCTGTTCATCCAGAGGCAACGCCACCGCTCACTGTTCATCCAAACACCCCGCAACGCTCACTGTTCATCCCAGAGGCAGCATCGATCGGCTTCAGTTAGCAACAGTAGCAAAGCAATCGCTCGATTGGGTTCAGTTAACAGCCATCGATCGATCGCTCGGGTTCAGTAACACGTAGCCTGCAGTGCAATCGCTCGGGTTCAGTTAGAGCCCAACGCCTCGCTCGGGTTCAATTAGAGCCAACGCCTCGCACACACGCGCGTATGTGTACGAGAGAAACGCTCATCGCTCGGCCCCCGACCACCCACCGTAACCGGGAACTCCCCAAAATTTTCCTCGCCCTCGCTTCTACCACGGTTTTTTCCGTCATGGACGGCCCAAAGAATGTCATGCAGCTGCTTCTCCGGCCCTCCCAGGACGAAAAGCCCATTTTCTGTCATGATTTTTGTCATAGAAGTAGGAGCCCACCACATCTATGATGATACCGGGTTTTGTCACAATTATCGTCATAGAAGTGTCATATGCATGACAGAATTTTTTTTCGTTCGGCCCAAAATGTCACGGATGTGTCTTTTTTTGTAGTGGGTGGACGGCAAACCTCTTAGTGCGCCCCCTAACGATTTTTTTGCAGTTTTCGAGCAACGCAGGCACCACGTGAGGGAAAGGGCGTACCAAACGCACCAGGTTAAGTTATCTTTGCACAAAATAACAACACGACATGGGAACGACACGCACAGTGCATTAACCAAAGAACCACAGTTCGATACACGCCCCTCTGGGCCCCATACTGGTTTCGGTTTCCGATGCAGGAAAGAAAGAAAAAGCTAAACAAAGCAGCCTGGCAGCAATCCGCAGAGGATGGCCCTTGGCGACGCCCCAAGCGTAGCCAGACCCCTCCTCGCGCTTCACAGAGGCGCGACGACGAGATGACCCGCTGCCTCCTTCGAAGCGGGCGCGGCGGCTGGTCATAGCCACCGCTGCTGGAGCTGTCACCGGAGGAAGAGCCGCCGTAGCTGGAGGAGACGCGGTCGCCGCCGAGGGCTGGCTTGCCCTCGTCCTCGTCGTGACCATCGCCAAGGCCGAGCACCTCCACACCATCGTTTGTCTCGGGGCAGCACCCGGCGCGGCGACCATCTTCCCCGAACACCCTCACATAGAGGGTCGATTCACCATCGTACCTGAAGTGGAGGGTGCACCGCCTGCTCAGGCCGCGCGTGCGGGCGAACGTCTGCCAGCCGCGGGCCAAGGTTATGTTGCCTGCGGCAGAGGTCTCGACCGCAACCCAAGAGGCCCTGCTGCAGCACCGTCCGCCTGCAGCCAGAGCCCGCCCGGGCCAGAAGTCGGCAGTTCGTCGGCGAAGAAGCGTGGAAGTCGGAGCCAGTTGCCGGCCGGGCTCTCCGACCAGACAATGAACTCCGGCGATACCTCAGCCGAATGGAAGCGCGGGCAGGGAGGCCGCGCCACCATCGCGCGCCTCCCCTCATCGGCTGAACAACCATGGATGGGATGATCCCCTCCGCATGCCGCGGCGCCACCTCGACGGTGGGCCACGGCGGGGGTCGTGGCGTGCTTGCGTGGACGGCCGCGGCCGCGCTTGGGCGCCGGGGCACCGGGGCCCTCGCGAGGGGCCTTTCCTTTCTCGGCGGCAGAGAACTTCTTTCGTGGCGCCATCAGTGGCACTGCGAGCAGTGGAGCAGAGAAGCAAGCAAGCATGGAAGAGATGGGCAACGGGGGCTCCGCCCCCTCCCCATTTATAGCAAGAGAAGGCCAACCGGCATCCCCCATGATCGCAGGTAATGATGGTTTTCCTTGCATGTTGCAGGGACTTGTCAAGTCGTGCAGTTGCCGAGGCAGCGTGGGGAAGCGGAGACGCCCACGTCCAATCAACCGTCACGCATCAACCGAGGCCGTAGGCTTTTGGGGCCCGCGGTGCTCCGAACTTGACCCTTGGCTTCGCCGTGAAGCCAAGCCCGAGCGCACCTTGGGCTCGGGGGCTACTGTCGGCGTTCTGGGAACGGGGATCCCCAGACTTGCCTGCCTGCGGCCCACAGCGTGGCCAGGCAGCGGGCCGTACGGCCCATATTCGTCAACAAGGCACCCAAGACCCTCGCGAGGGTCCAAGCCTCGCGAGGCGGACGACACAAGACCTCCTCTGGAGTGGCCTAGCCAGGCAGGCTCACGAGGGTCAGCATCAAGAATTCACACCCCAATGTTAATTAGTGGAGGATTTAGTGATGAGCTCACGCTGGGGGCTGAAGCGGGGGCTACGCTGGGGGCTGCTGTCCGGGCTGCTATCCACCAACACCGGCATGCGTGACGTACCCGCCGGGGGCCCGTCGCCCGTCGAGGCCTTGGCCCTCTTCGCCACCCTCTGGGCCAGCATCTCCGCGTCCCTGTTAAGACAACATCAAATCAAATGAGGATAACGCAGGCGTAAGGTCAGGAGGTGGTAGGGGGCGAAATACTTACTCGTTCTCCACCTCCTCCTCCAGTGGCTTCCTCTTCCTCTTTGGGCTAAAGGACCCGAGGTCGAATTTGGCCTCAAGGGTGCTATCCGAGGGAGAGGGAGAAGGAGATGGGGTCCGGCGCCGCTTGGATGAGGAAGAGGCAGTCGCCGTCTTCTTCGCCACTGCGGCCTTCACCGCCTTCTTCGCTGCCGCGGCCTTCATCGCCCTCGTCTAGCGCACAAGCTGCTCCTGAGCCAGTTGCCGCTGAGCGGTCCTGCCGGGCCGGATCGGCTCGCCGGAGCTGGCCCGCCACAGGACGCGTTTCCTCCTTGCGGACGGAGGGTTGTCCGCTTCGGCTCCCTCTTCGGGCGACACCTCGCCCGCGTCTTCAATAAGGGCGGGCCCGGCGCCGCTGGCCTCCCCGGCAGACTCCGCCCATTGGGCGAGCTCCTTCTCTTCCGCGGCCGCGTCGGCCTCGTCCTCCACGGCACCGGCGCTGCTGGCCTCCTTAGCAAGCGCTGCCTCCACCGCCTTTGCGGCGATGTAATCCAGCTCCTCCTTGGTGGTGTCGCGGATGAGCTCCGGCTCGTCGCGAACATAGCTCTCCGACAAGTTGTCGAAGAACTCCTGCACTTTCTCTACTGGTGGCTCGGCCCCGGCCGGGTCGAGGCCGTGCGCGTTGAAGTCCGGCATCATAGCGATAATGGCAGACTGGCGAGAGTTTTTGCTCAGCGGGACCACTCCCGCCAGCAACCCAAACAGGGGCCCCTTGACGGCCTTGCCGGACTTCGCGGCCCTGCCGGTCCTCTCAGCCCAGCCATCGTCTCCCACATTGAGCTGGAAGAGCCTCTGGCAAAAATGGGCATGCCCCATCACCATGAAGTTATGCTTCAGGCCAGGGCTGAGCCTTATGACGTCGGTCGCATTCCTGAAGTCCCAGACCGGCCTCCCCTTGCTATGCAGCGAGGCGATTCGGCGATGGATGAAATCCGCCCCAATCATCTCGAGGGTGAGCCCGGCCATGGTGAGGCGATGGATCCTGGTGGTGGCAACCGAGAGCTTCTTGTCATTGGCGTCGAGGTCGCTCCAGTCCCTGCGGCGGGTCGGCGGGCTCTGACGAACTCGACATAACTCCTGCAAATCCTCCTCCTTGATCCAGAGCCACCGGCCCCGCCACTCCTCCCACCTCTCCTTCTCGGCACCCTCCGGGTACGTGCCCTTCTCCTGGGCCCTCGGGATCTAGGCGATACTCCCAGAAATGGCATCCCCTGGCTGGATATGAGGATCGAAGTAGTGGCGGAAGAGCGCCGTGCTGGGGAGCACTCCTGCAAAGCCATCGCAGAGATGGGCGAAGAGAGCCATACACGCCACGGCATTCGGCATGAAGTCAAGGAGGTGGAAGCCGTAGGTGTGCATGATGTCGTTGAAGAAATCAGAGAAAGGGGGGCAGAGCCCGCAAGAAAAGTAATCGATGAAGAAGGGATACCGATTTGGGCCGGCCTTGGCGAAATCGGCAGGGATGATATGCGTGGCAGGGTGCCCTGTCGTCGCCCTCCCCCACAGGGGCTTGAAGTAGTCCCTGAGGTGGACCGCATTGACAGTCGAGGGGAAATAGGCGTGCTGCGTCCGCGGCACCGCCAGCTCACTCTCCGGCGCCTCCTTCTCCCCGGCGTCCTTGGCCGCTCCCTTGCCCTTGCTAGTTTTGGGTGCCATGGCGGCTGGAACAGGGCGACGAATCAGGAGCAATGGGGGCACGGCGGCGGCGAGCGGAGGTGAGAGTTTCGAATCTTTCGCCTGAGGAAGAAGAGGGGAATGGCGGTTCTGAGATTGGAAAAGCCGCAGGGGTAAATGAGCCACGCCCCTGCGTTTTCCTCTTTTTATGGGAAGGCGCAAGCCGCCTCTTTACCATGATTTGACGCATGCGTGCAGCAACCGCCCCACGCACGATCCCCACGTCACACATTCAACACGGGTCGTGGGGCAGCGCAACGAGCGAGGGAGTTACTGCAGTAAAAACTCCACCGCGCGCGCGCCCGCGCACCGTTCTGGGCCTGGCCCAATAACGCCCCGCGCTTATATGTGGCCCAGGCCCGGGGGCTCCTGTCGGTGTACAAAAGTAGGGGTCCCTTTTTGTACCCCTTTACTTGTGCGCGGGCAGTTGCAGCCCCACGCCCGTGGCCACGTTTGGCGGGGCAGAAGAAGCAAAGATTACCAGAGCCGTGCTCAAGACCAGAAGCATGAAGAGCTGAGGGGCGAGGTGAAACTCCCCCGGCAAGATCCTTGCCGGGGTGGCCTTCACAGTCCCGGCAAGAGCCTTGCCGGGGCAACTCACCCAACCCCAGCAGAGCCGCCGCCCTTGAGCATGAGAGTTCCGACGTCATCAACCACATTGGAACCAAGGCTCGGGAGGCGCCTCCATGGTGGCATGCAGATCTTTGTGAAGACCAAGAACATACAATGCTAGATGAGGACCAGAAGACGGAGACCCCCGGCGAGACCCTTGCCGGGGACACCTACGAGACCCCGGCACGGCCCTTGCCGGGGCCCCGGCAAGACCCTTGCCGGGGACACATGCGGGTCCGCAGCCAGGCCCCCACTTGCCAAGTCTCCACCGCCGAACACAGCGATCAACCCGCCAACAAGGCAAGCGCCTGCATGCCGACGTGCAACTCTCAGGCCAACTCAGCAAGCACCTGCGTCGTGGCATGCAGATCTTCGTGAAGACTCTGCCACCGCGCCAAATCAGCAGCCAGCCAGCGTGGTGTCGTGCGCCTAGTCAGCCTGGACACGCGTCGGAGCGAGGCGAAGCAGCAACGGACGGGACGGGCTTCGTTACCGCCCCCGATAAAGCAAGAGGCACGTAAGTAGCACATTTAACTCATTTTGTCCTGTGATGTCAGGTGATAAACGCGACCACTGTACAACTTTCCACCTCCTGTGTGCCATTGTGGCAGCCCCTTTTGACAATAAAAGGAGGCCCGCGGCATACTGAGAGAGGATTCGGACTTTTTGGACCCTACATGCTTGGTAGCTAGTCCAGGAATACTAGATAAACACAAGCTAGCAGGAGTAGGGTATTACACATCGCTTGCGGCCCGAACCTGGATAAATCCCTCGTGTTGATCCCTTAAACCCGCTCTTTCGACAGCCCCACGCCTGCCGACCGTAGAAGGGATTCCCCGTGATCCCATAGGTGTCGTTTCCACCGACACCGTGGCACCTCCCCCAAGCTTGGCGGAAGCCAAGGGGAGTGCCATACCCGATACTCAATTTTCCTTTGGTGATGAAGAAGAAGGAGGTGGTGATGAAGATATCTTGTCCTCGGGTTTCCATGGCAGAGGCTCACCATTATAAGAGGAGGAGTGATTCTCACGGGTCCTGCAACTGGCAGCCAAACTCATACCTTTAAACCTTGCCTAATATTCAAAGACTTGGTTTTGAAGATCATAGATCTGGCTTTGGAGGAAGTTGATTTGCTCGTTGAGGGTGAAGACGATGGCCTTCATAGACTTGCCATGCACCTTGAGATCACGGGTGTAGTCCGCGATCATGAGGTTATTGGCATTGAGTCCATGTTCCACCATCCCCTTGCACCGGAAGACCTCCTGCTCCATAGCCTCAAGCCTGGCCTCCATGGTTCCCGTCCCCTTAGGACCTCGCACATCACGGATGTGCAGCACCCCCTCATGCATCTAGATAGCCTAAGGGCGCTGCATCACCTCCCGCAAATATGGGTTGATGACGTTCTCGAAGAACTTGTCCTTGGAGGAGCGTGGAGCAGCCATGGTAGATTGGATCTCTCAAAAAACAACAAGGAAAGAGAACAGAAGATTTCTCCGTGATACGGTGCTCAACAGGTTTGGGGGTATATAAAGATTTTTTATCTTTGGAGGCAAGCAAATCGTAGAAAAACGGAGTCCGGAAGGTGTCCCAGGTGGGCACAACCCACCTGGGCGCGCCTGGCTGCCAGGTGCGCCCTAGTGTCTTGTGCCCACCAGGGTATGCTTCCTGGAAGTTTCTTATTTTCCAAATTTTCTAAATATTCCAAAACTAACAAAAAATATTTTTGCGGATTTTTCGGAGTCCGTTTACTTACCGTATCACGTACCTCCTTATTTTCACGATTCTGGAGTGTTCCAGAAGGACTCTTTTATGTCTTCTTCCGGTGTCAAAGTTTGGATATTATTACTTTAAACATTAATGGGCGTACCTAAGATATAATGTTTTATTCGTTGCCCGTTAACAACCTTCGGGTTAGTACCTTCGGCATTATTTATTTTGATAGCTCCAGACTGATAAACCTCCTCGATGACACAAGGGCCTTCCTATTTTGGGAGGAGTTTTCCTGCAAAGAATCTGAAACGAGAGTTGTACAAAAGAACATATTCTCCTACTTTAAACTCACGCTTTTGAATTCTTTTATCATGCCATCTTTTGACTTTTTCTTTGAACAACTTGGCATTTTCATAAGCTTGGGTTCTCCATTCATCTAAAGAGCTAATATCAAATAACCTCTTTACACCAGCAAGTTCGAAATCATAATTGAGTTCTTTGATTGCCCAATATGCTTTATGTTCTAACTCTAGAGGCAAATGACAAGCTTTTCCATAAACCATTTTCTAAGGAGACATACCCATAGGATTTTTGTATGCTATTCTATAAGCCCAAAGTGCATCATCTAATTTCTTAGACCAATTCTTCCGGGACCTATTGACAGTCTTTTGCAAATTAATTTTATTTCTCTATTGCTAAGTTCAACTTGACCACTAGACTGAGGATGATAAGGTGATGCAATTCTATGGTTAACATCATACTTGGCAAGCATTTTACGGAAAGCACCATGAATGAAGTGTGAACCACCATCAGTCATTAAATATCTAGGGACTCCAAACCTTGGGAAAATAACTTCCTTAAGCATTTTAATAGAGGTGTTGTGGTTAGCACTACTGGTTGGAATAGCTTCTACCCATTTAGTAACATAATCAACAGCAACCAAAATATGTGTATACCCATTAGAGGAAGGAAAAGGTCCCATGTAATCAAATCCCCAAACATCAAATGGTTCAACAACAAGTGAATAATTCATAGGCATTTCTTGTAGCTTACCGATATTACCTATTCTTTGGCATTCATCACAAGATAAGATGAACTTACGGGCATCCTTGAAAAGAGTAGGCCAATAAAATCCAGATTGCAATACCTTGTGAGCAGTTCTATCTCCAGTATGATGCCCTCCATAAGCTTCGGAGTGACATTTCCGTAGGATTTGTCCCTATTCATGCTCAGGTACACAACGTCTAATAATACCATCTACTCCTTCTTTATAAAGATGTGGGTCATCCCAAAATTAGTGTCTTAAATCATACAAGAATTTTTTCTTTTGTTGCTATGTAAAGCTAGGTGGTAAATATTTAGCAACAATGTAATTAGCACAGTCAGCATACCAAGGAGTATTATGAGCAACATTTATTCCAGCTAACTGCTCATCAGGAAAACTATTATCAATTGGTAGTGGGTCATCAAGCACATTTTTAATCCTAGACAAGTTCTCAGCTCCTTTTCTCTCAGTGATATGTCAATCAAATTCTTGTATCTAGAGAACCCATCGAATAAGTCTAGGTTTAGCATCTTTCTTTTCCACAAGATATTTAATAGCAGCATGATCGGTGTGAACAATTACTTTTCAATCAACAATATAAGATCTAAATTTATCACAAGCAAACACCAATGCTAAGAATTCTTTTTCAGTAGTTGCATAATTTCTTTGAGCACTGTCTAGAGTTTTACTAGCATAATGAATAACATTCAGTTTCTTATCAACTCTTTGTCCTAGAACAACACCAACAACATAATCACTAGCATCACACATAATTTCAAAAGGCAAGTTCCAATCGGGTGGTTGAACAATAGGTGCAGAAATTAAGGCTTTCTTGAGTGTTTCAAAGGCTTCTAAACAATCATCATCAAAAACACAAGGAATATCCTTTTGCAAAATATTCGTAAGAGGCCTAGAAATTTTAGAGAAGTCTTTGATAAATCTCCTATAGAAACCATCATGACCTAAGAAACTACGAATACCTTTGATATCTTTAGGACATGGCATTTTATCAATTGCATCAACCTTAGCTTTGTCCACTTCAATACCTCTTTCGGAAATTTTATGGCCCAAGACAATGCCTTTATTAACCATAAAGTGGCACTTCTCCCAATTCAAGACAAGATTATATTGCTCGCATCTCTGCAAAACTCGGTCATGGTTGCTTAAACAATCATCAAAATACTTCCCATAGACAGAGAAATCATCCATGAAACCTCAACAATCTTTTCACAAAAGTCAGAGAATGTAGCAGTCATACATCTTTGAAAGGTAACAGGTGCATTGCATAAACCGAAAGGCATACGTCTATAAGCATAAGTTCCGAAGGAACAAGTAAAAGTGGTCTTTTCTTGATCAGGTTGAGAAACAGGTATTTGTGAAAAACCAGATTATCCATCGAGGAAGCAAAAATGTGTGTGCTTAGATAATATTTCTAACATTTGATCAATAAAAGGCAGAGGGTAATTATCTTTTCAAGTTGCTTTGTTTAATTTTCTAAAATAAATTACCATTCTATAGCCTGTAACAATTCTTTGTGGAATAAGTTCATTACTATCATTAGGAGCAATAGTTATACCTCCTTTCCTAGGGACACAATTAATAGGACTTACCCATCTATTATCAGCTATGGGATAGATTATACCTGCTTCCAGAAGTTTTAATATTTCCGTTCTTACCACTTCTTTCATCTTCGGATTTAACCGACGTTGCTGATCAACAACGGGTTTAGCTTCAGGTTCCATATTAATTTTGTGCTGACATAGGGTGGGACTAATGCCCTTTAAATTATCAAGAGTATATCCAATAGCAGCTCGGTGCTTCCTTGGAACTTTCAATAATCTTTCTTCTTCAGGTTCTGAAAGGTTATCACTAATAATAACAGGATATATCTTCTTTTCATCAATATAAGCATATTTCAAAGTGTTTGGCAATTGTTTTAATTAAAACACAGGATCACCTTTAGGTGGAGGAGGACCTCCTAGAGTTTCAATAGGCAAATTGTGTTTAAGCAGAGGACGTTGTTCAAAGAAAATCTTATCTATTTCATTTCATTCATCATATGTAAGTCATTTTCATGGTCTAGCAAATATAGTTCTAGTGGATCAGTAGGAGGCACAACAATAGAAGCAAGACCAATTAATTCATCCTTAGTAGGCAATTCTTTTTCATGAAGCTTTCTTCTAAACTTGGAAAAATTAAACTCATGGGTCTCATCACCAAAACTAACACCGACAGTTTGTTTCTCACAGTCCATTCTAGCATTAGCGGTGTTCAAGAAAGGTCTACCAAAGATAATGGGACAAAAGTCATCTTGTGGGGAACCAAGAACAAGAAAATCAGTAGGGTATTTTATTTTCCCACACAAGACTTCAACATCTCTAACAATCCCAATTGGTGATATAGTGTCTCTATTTGCAAGTTTAATAGTAACACCTATGTCTTCTATCTTTGCGGGTGCTATGTCATTCATAATTTCTTGATATAAAGTGGAAGGAATAGCACTTACGCTAGCACCTATGTCACATAAACCATGATAACAATGATCTCCTATTTTAACTGAGATAACGGGCATGCCAACAACATGTCTATGTTTATCCTTTTTATTAGTTTTGGCAATTCTAGCAGCTTCTTCGCAGAAGTAAATAACATGCCCATCCATATTTTCTTCCAAGAGATCCTTAACCATATCAATACTAGGTTTTACTTTAATTTGGTCATCAGGTTTAGGTGTTCTCATATAGGTTTTGTTGACCACAGTTGAGACTTTAGCATGTTCCTTTATCCTAACAGCGAAAGGTGGTTTCTCAATATAAAGGAACAACTGGATCAACATTATAAAGTATAGTTTCTTCTTTAAGTGGTACCGGTTCTTTAATTTCTTCTTTAATAGGTGGGTGATATTTAAACCACTTCTCTTTAGGGATATTGTCGGTGTACAAAAGTAGGGGTCCCTTTTTGTACCCCTTTACTTGTGCGCGGGCAGTCGCAGCCCCACACCCCTGGACACGCTTGGTGGGGCAGAGGAAGCAAAGCCACAAGACAACCAGAGCAACGCCAAGCCAGAAACACAAAGAGCAGAAGGACGAGGTGGACTCCCCCAGCAAGGCCCTTGCCGGGGCGTCCTCCACAGCCCCGGCAAGAACCTTGCCGGGGCAACTTTCCCAACGCTAGCAGGGCTGCCACTCTTGAGCCTGAGAGTTCCAACGCCCTCAACCACATTGGAACCAAAGCTCAGGAGGCGCCTCCGTGGTGGCATGCAGATCTTTGTGAAGACCAAGAACATGCAAGATTAGATGAGAACCAGAAGACAGAGATCCTCGACGAGATCCTTGCCGAGGGTACCCACGAGACCCCTGGCAAGACTCTTGCCGGGGACGTCCATGACGCCGCGGAAAGACCCTTGTCGGGCCCCCGGCAAGACCCTTGCCAAAGACATCCGCGGGGCCGCAGGCAGGCCCACATCTGCCAAGACTACACCGCCGTTCCCATGCAGCTGCCAGCCCAGCAACTAGGCGAGCACCTGCGTGGCGACGTGCGGCCTCTAGGCCAACTCAGCAAGCACCTTCATGGTGGCATGCAGATCTTCGTGAAGACTCTGCCACCGCGCCAACTCAGCAGCCAGCCAGCCAGCGTGGCACTACGCGCCTCGTCAGCTCGGACGTGCGTCGAAGCCAGGTGAGGCGGCGACAGCTGGGACGAGTTTCCTTGCCGTCCCCGATAAAGCAAGAAGGGCGCGTCGGTAGCGCATTAAATGCATTTGTCGTACGGTGCCAGGAGATAGACTCGACTACTGTATACCTTTCCACCTCCTGTGTGCCACTGTGGGAGCCCCTTTTGACTATAAAAGGAGGCCCGCGGTGTACTGAGGAAGGATTCAGACTTTTTGGACCCTGGATGCTTTGTAGCTAGTTCAAGAACACCAGATAAACAGAAACCAGTAGGAGTAGGGTATTACACATCACTTGCGGCCCGAACCTGGATAATCCCCCTGCGTTGATCTCTCAATCCCGCTCTTTCCACAGCCCCGCGCCCGCCAACCGTAGCAAAAGGGATTCCTCGTGATCCCGTAGGTGTCTGTCGGCGTTCTGGGAACGGGGGTCCCCAACTTGCCTGTGTGCGGCCCACGACGTGGCTAAGCCAGCAGGCCGCACGGCCCATCTTCATCAACAAGGCATCCGAGACCCTCATGAGGGTCCAAGCCTCGCGAGGCGGACGACGCAAGACCTCCTCTGGAGTGTCCTAGCCAAGCAGGCTCACGAGGAGCGGAGATATCAAGGCAGGGCAAACCTCACGAGGCTCTCGTGACATGAGCCATGATGAACGACACCAGGCGGGCGCCAGCGCGCGCAGCGCCCTTATTTCCTCTTTGGTGCTAAGGAGGCCAGCGCAGGCGAAGAGTGCCAAGGCATCATGCAAAGGTTGCTATATTGGTGCAACGAGACCAAGACCCGGAGGACGGCAAGACGGAGGTCATCGTGGAGCCCAAGATGGCGTTACCACCAGAGCTTTTCGCAGGCGAAGACCACTTTTGTCAGGATAGCTTGTACTAGCTGTCCCCCTTCAAATTTGCCCGGCGTTGTTGGCTCCCTTCCCGCTCGATATTTGGGAAGAGGACCAGGGCCTATATAAGTAGAGCTAGCCACCATAGTAGGGGCATCTCATCTTAGCTTGATCCAACCCGATCGAGAGCCTAACCTAGCCACAAGAACACCTCAACCTCAGGAGGCTGTTCTTCCCTTGTACTGTTCATCATCAGCCCTAGAGGCAATCCACCACCACCACACTGGAGTAGGGTATTACACCACAACGGTGGCCCGAACCAGTATAAACCTCGTGTCTTTCTGCGTTGCGAGTTCATCGAGTTCGTCCGCGAGATCTTAGCGAGCTAGGGCGTAGATCGGTAGGAGGGAAAGACTTCACGCGCACCCCAGTGTTCGAACCTTAAGGGTTTGCCGGAACCCCACATCCGACATTTGGCGCGCCAGGTAGGGGTGCGCCGGAGCTCCTCTCCACCAACCTGCGCCCCGTGCCGCCGCACTTCGCTCCCATGGCGGGTGCCCCGCCATCCACCTCTACGACCGACGTCGGCAGCGGGGCATCTGGGTACCGAGCCCTGGCCCCTGCCCTGCACTGAGTGCGGTGGCCGACCAAGTTCAAGCCAGAGATGCCGCCGCGTTATGACAGTGCGGCAGACCCGACGCCGTTCCTGTTGGCGTACGAGGAGGCTTTCCTCAAAGCCGGAGGCAACGACAAGATCATGGCCAACTGGTTCCCCATGGCCCTTGCCGGCGAGCCGCGCGCCAGGCTGCTGAACCTCCCGGGATCCACAATGGCTTCCTGGGGGGAACTCCGTGACCTCTTCACCGATCGCTACGCGGTGCCAGCGCACCAAGCGGACGCGGCCCTGCTGGGCGGCTCTCAAGCACCGCCTTCAGATCGCCACGTCAAACCGTTCCTCCGTCAGATCGGGGCCGCCTCCAAGCGCCCGGGGGCTCCGCCAGGTTGGGCTGCCCCAGAGGCCGACCTCACCTTCGGCTGAGAAGACCACCTCGGCTCCACCGCCGGCTCCGGCATGCTCCCAATGCTCTGCACGCCCACCATCTGCAGCATGGCCATCACCAAGACCCTCATCGATGGTGGTGCCGGCCTCAACTTGCTCTCCGTAGAAGCCTTCAGCCGTCTTCATGTGTCACTCGAGCGGCTCAACCTCAGCAAGCCCTTTTCGGGAGTGGGTTGTGGAGCTGCCCACTCTCTAGGGCAGATCCGCCTCCCTGTCACCTTTGGCACACGCGACAACTACCGCACTGAGCTGGTGGACTTCGACATCGCCCGCGTCGGTCTCGCATACAACGCCATCCTCGGGTACCCAGCTCTCGCTCAGTTCATGGCGGCGACCCATCCGGCCTACAACCTCATGAAGATGCCAGGAAGCAAGGGCGTCCTCACCATCAAGGGGGACACTAAGGAGGCCGTGACGGCGCTCAGGCTCGCCTTCAAGACCACGGCGGCAGCACAGCCGGCCGGTGCCGGTACCCACGAGGCCAAGGAGGCCGCGCCTACCAAGAAGAAGCAGCTGTTCACCCAAGACAAGGCGGAAACCAAGCAGGTGCCGGTCAACGAGGACGGGTCTTCGGGGGCCACCTTCACCATAGGAGCCGGCCTTGACCTGGGACAAGAAGAAGCCTTGGTGAGGTTCTTGCGCGCGAACAAGGAGATATTCGCGTGGGAGCCCAATCAGTTGGTAGGGGTCCCGAGAGAGGTGATCCAGCATCATCTACGGGTATGCCCCAAGATACGCCCTGTGAAACAGCGAGCCAGACGGCAGTCCACTAAGAAGCAGGCCTTCATCGTCCAAGAGACACGCAAGCTGGAGGTGGCAGACGCCATCCGGGAAGTTCGATATACCGAATGGCTGGCAAACCCTGTCATAGTGCCAAAGAAAGGCGGGAAGGAGCGAATGTGCACCGACTTCACCAACCTTAACAAAGCCTGCCCCCAAGATCCGTTCCCGCTCCCGCGCATCGACCAGATTGTCGACTCCACCGCCGGGTGCGACTTGCTGTGCTTCCTGGACACGTTCTCAGGGTATCATCAGATCAAGATGGCGGTGGAAGATGTGGAGAAGACAGCTTTCCTAACACCATGTGGGGTGTACTGCTACAACTACATGCCCTTCGGGCTGCGCAACGCAGGTGCCACCTTCCAGCGGCTGATGCACATCGCCCTGGGGCGACAGCTCGGGAGGAACACAGAGGCCTGCGTCGACGACATAGTGGTAAAGTCTCGCGAGGCGAGGACATTGATTCAAGATTTGGAGGAAACCTTCGAGAGCCTGCACCGGGTGAACTTGAGGCTTAACCCGGAGAAGTGCATGTTCGGTGTCCCCTCCGGCAAGCTGCTGGGATTCTTCGTGTCCCACAGAGGGATCGAGGCGAACCCGAAGAAGATCAAGGCCATCGAGGACATGAGCCCGCCACAGACCCTCAAAGAGATGCAAAAGCTAGCAGGGCGGGTGACTGCATTAGGGCGTTTCATCTCCAAGCTGGGAGAGCGCGTGTTACCCTTCTTCAAGCTCATGAAGAAGAAAGGCCCGTTCCAGTGGACCCCGGAGGCCGATCGGGCCTTCCAAGACCTCAAGAAATACCTTACCAGCCCTCGGTGATGGTGGCACCACGGCCTCTTGAGCCTCTGGTACTCTACCTTGCCTCCACCCCGTACTCCGCCAGCGCGGCGCTGGTGGCGGTCAGGGAGGAACGCCAAGCCAAGGGCGCACCGCGCCAAGCCAGACCTGAAGTGGCGCAGGATTAGGAGGACGCAGCAAAGGCATCGGCTGGGGAAGACAAAGCTCGGCAGGACAACGTCTTAGAAGCTCCTGAGGACAGCCAAGTCTCAGGAAACCCTCCACCTCAGGAGGTGCACCAATCTCCGCAGGACCCCAGCCTCGATAGTGCGCCAGCCCTCGTTGAACACCCGGTGTACTTCGTCAGCACCGTACTGAGAGACGCAAGGGAACGCTACCCCATGCCTCAGAAGCTCCTGCTCGCACTCTTGGTGACCTCACGCAAGCTGCGACACTACTTCCAGGGGCACCCGATCAAGGTCGTCTCAACTTACCCATTGGAGAGGGTACTCAGGAGCCCAAATTCGGCTGGAAGGGTCGCTGAGTGGAATATTGAGCTGCAAGCATTCCAGTTAGAGTTCAGCACTACCAGGGTCATCAAGGGGGCTGCTCTCGCTGACTTTGTGGCAGAATGGACGGATGCCCCGACACTTGAGGAAGGGGAAGACCGGTCCACCTCCCCAGGGAGCGAGGCTCCGGACGGCTGGGTCATGTATTTCGATGGCGCTTTCGCGCACCAGGGCGCGGGAGCCGGAGCAGTGCTCATCTCGCCCACCCAAGACAAGCTCTACTACGTCGTGCAACTCTGCTTTCAGCACAGCGAGAAGGTCTCCAACAATATCGCAGAATACGAATGCCTCATAGCTGGCCTGAAGGCTGCGACAGCTCTAGGGGTGAACTGCCTTACCGTCAGAGGCGACTCGCAACTCCTCGTCAACTTCTCCAACAAGGTGTACGAGCTGAAGGACGAGCACATGGAGGCCTACCTCGCGGAGGTGCACAAGATGCCAAAGCAGTTCTCAGGTCTCGAGCTGCAGCACGTGCCCCGGGGCACCAACAAAGAAGCCGACGACATCGCCAGGAGAGCATCCAAGCGGCAACCACAAGAGCCTGGTGTCTTTGAGGAGCGGCTCTTCAAGCCATCAGCTACACCACCTCTTTCAAGCACTACTCAGCCTCGGGAGGAGCTCCCACAGCCTCCGGTCACGGGAGCCCCGGCCTGTGGCCCGACCTCAGGAGCTCGGCTGCTCTTGGCGCTCGAGCCCCAGGAGGAATGCTGGACCAAGGAATTCAAGGAGTACCTGACACACGGGGCGCTACCGGAGAAGGAAGAGGACACGGAGCGCGTGGCCCGGCAAGCCACGGCATACTGCATCCAAGACGGCGAGTTATACAGGAAGCGGCCGAACGATGTCACGCTGTGCTGCATCTCCTGCGATCAAGGAAGGGAGCTGTTGATTGACATACACGGCGGGGACTGCGGGCATCACTCGTCGTCATGGACCCTCGTCGGCAAGGTGTTCCGCAGTGGATTCTACTGGCCTACAGCACTCAACGACGCAGCCGAGCTGGTGAAGTCTTCTGAAGCTTGCCAATTCCACGCCAAGCAAATCCATCAGCCTGCTCAGGGCCTCCAAACCATCCCTCTCACATGGCCGTTCGCGGTCTGGGGGCTGGACATCTTAGGCCCGTTCCCATGGGCGCCAGGGGGCTGCCGCTATCTCTACGTCGCCATTGACAAGTTCACCAAGTGGGCGGAAGTGGAAGCCGTCCGTACCATCCCGGCCGGCTCTGCCGTCAAGTTCATCAAGGGCCTCATGAGCCGCTTTGGGGTCCCCAACCGCATCATCACAGATAACGGCTAGCAGTTTACTAGTAACCTCTTCAAAACCTACTATGCTAACCTTGGAACGCAGATCTGCTACGCTTTGGTGGCCCACCCCAGGAGCAATGGTCAGGCTGAGCGCGCCAACGCAGAGGTCCTGAGGGGCCTCAAGACCAGGACCTTCAAGAAGAAGCTGGAGGCCTGGGGCAGGGGCTGGCACGACGAGCTCCAGTCCGTGTTGTGGTCTATCCGCACCACCGCTACCAAGCTAATGGGAGAGACTCCATTCTTCCTCGTCTACGGAGCGAAACAGTCCTCCCTCACGAGGTCAAGCACCGCTCCGCACGGGTCCTGGCGTTCGACGAAACGCAGCAGGACGCCACACGGGGGATGGATCTCGTGCTGGGGCAGGAACGTCGTCGCGAAGCTGCATTAAGGGAGGCAAGGTACCAGCAAGCACTACGGCGATACCACTGTCGAGACGGGTGACCTGGTCCTGAGGCGGGTCCTCTCCAGGGAAGGGTTGCATAAGCTTTCACCCATGTGGGAGGGCTGCTACCTCTTGAGCACTGCGTTGGTTTTTCCTTGAAGAGGAAAGGGTGATGCAGCAAAGAAGCGTAAGTATTTCCCTCAGTTTTTGAGAACCAAGGTATCAATCCAGTAGGAGGCTACGCGCGAGTCCCTCGTACCTACACAAAACAAATAACTCCTCGCAACCAACGCGATAAGGGGTTGTCAATCCCTTCACGGTCACTTACGAGAGTGAGATCTGATAGATATGATAGGATAATATTTTTGGTATTTTTGTGATAAAGATGCAAAGTAAAATAAAAGCATAGGAAATAACTAAGTGTTGGAAGATTAATATGATGAAGATAGACCCGGGGGCCATAGGTTTCACTAGTGGCTTCTCTCAAAAGCATAACTATTTTACAGTGGGTGAACAAATTACTGTTGAGCAATTGACAGAATTTAGCATAGTTATGAGAATATCTAGGTATGATCATGTATATAGGCATCACCTCCGAGACAAGTAGACCGACTCCTGCCTGCATCTACTACTATTACTCCACTCATCGACCGCTATCCAGCATGCATCTAGAGTATTAAGTTCATGAAAACAGAGTAACGCCTTAAGCAAGATGACATGATGTAGAGGGATAAATTCATGCAATATGATAAAAAACCCATCTTGTTATCCTCGATGGCAACAATACAATACGTGCCTTGCTGCCCCTACTGTCACTGGGAAAGGACACCGCAAGATTGAACCCAAAGCTAAGCACTTCTCCCATTGCAAGAAAGATCAATCTAGTAGGCCAAACCAAACTGATAATTCGAAGAGACTTGCAAAGATAACCAATCATACATAAAAGAATTCAGAGAAGATTCAAATATTGTTCATAGATAATCTTGATCATAAACCCACAATTCATCGGTCTCAACAAACACACCGCAAAAAGAAGATTACATCGAATAGATCTCCACGAGAGAGGGGGAGAACATTGTATTGAGATCCAAAAAGAGAGAAGAAGCCATCTAGCTACTAACTATGGACCCGAAGGTCTGAGTTAAACTACTCACACTTCATCGGAGAGGCTATGGTGTTGATGTAGAAGCCCTCCGTGACGGATGCCCCCTCCGGCGGAGCTCCGGAACAGGCCCCAAGATGGGATCTCGTGGGTACAGAAGGTTGCGGCGGTGGAATTAGGTTTTTGGCTCCGTCTCTGATCGTTTGGGGGTACGTAGGTATATATAGGAGGAAGAAGTACGTTGGTGGAGCATCGTGGGGCCCACGACGGTGGAGGGCGCGCCCTGGGGGGTGGGCGCGCCCCCTACCTCGTGGCCTCCTGGAAGCTTCTCTTACGTAGGGTCCAAGTCTCCTGGATCATGTTCGTTCCAAAAATCACGCTCCCGAAGGTTTCATTCCGTTTGGTCTCCGTTTGATATTCTTTTTCTGCGAAACTCTGAAATAGGCAAAAAAACAGCAATTCTGGGTTGGGCCTCCGGTTAATAGGTTAGTCCCAAAAATAATATAAAAGTGGATAATAAAGCCCAATATTGTCCATAACAGTAGATAATATAGCATGGAGCAATCAAAAATTATAGATACGTTGGAGACGTATCAAGCATCCCCAAGCTTAATTCCTGCTCGTCCTCGAGTAGGTAAATGATAAAAAGATAATTTTTGATGCGGAGTGCTACTAGGCATAATTTCAATGTAATTCTTCTTAATTGTGGTATGAATATTAAGATCCGAAAGATTCAAGATAAAAGTTTATATTGACATAAAAACAATAATACTTCAAGCATACTAACTAAGCAATTATGTCCTCTCAAAATAACATGGCCAAAGAAAGTTCATCCCTACAAAATCATGTAGTTTAGTCATGCTCCATTTTCGTCACACAAGAATGCTCTCATCATGCACAACCCCGATGACAAGCCAAGCAATTGTTTCATACTTTAGTAATCTCAAACCTATAAACTTTCACGCAATATATGAGCGCGAGCCATGGACATAGTACTATGGGTGGAATAGAATATGATGATGGGGGTTATGTGGAGAAGACAGAAAAGGAGAAAGTCTCACATCAACGAGGCTAATCAATGAGCTATGGAAATGCCCATCGATTGATGTTAATGCAAGGAGTAGGGATTGCCATGCAGCGGATGCACTAGAGCTATAAATGTATGAAAGCTCAACAAAAGAAACTAAGTGGGTGTCCATCCAACTTGCTTGCTCACGAAGACCTAGGGCACTTGAGGAGGCCCATTGTTGGAATATACAAGCCAAGTTCTATAATGAAAAATTCCCACTAGTATATGAAAGTGACAAAACAAGAGACTCTCTATCATGAAGATTATGGTGCTACTTTGATGCAAAGTGTGGCAAAGGATAGTAGCATTGTCCCTTCTCTCTTGTTCTCTCATTTTCTTTTTCTTTTTTTGGGCCTTCTCTTTTTTTATGGCATTTCTCTCTCTTTTTTTTATTCCTCACTTGGGACAATGCTCTAGAAAATGATGATCATCACACTTCTATTTATTTACAACTCAATGATTACAAGTCGATACTAGAACAAAGTATGACTCTATATGAATGCCTTCGGCGGTGTACAGGGATATCCAATGAACCAAGAGTGACATGTATAAAAGAATTATGAATGGTGGCTTTGCCACAAATACTATGTCAACTACATGATCATGCTAAGCAATATGACAATGATGAACGTGTCATGATAGACGGAATGGTGGAAAGTTGCATGGCAATATATCTCGGAATGGCTATGGAAATGCCATAATAGGTAGGTATGGTGGCTGTTTTGAGGAAGATATAAGGAGGTTTATGTGTGAAAGAGCGTATCATATCACAGGGTTTGGATGCACTGGCGAAGTTTGCACCAACTCTCAATGTGATAAAGGGCAATGCACGATACCGAAGAGGCTAGCAATGATGGAAGGGTGAGAGTGCGTATAGTCCATGGACTCAACATTAGTCATAAAGAACTCACATACTTATTGCAAAAATCTACAAGTCATCAAAAACCAAGCATTGCACGCATGCTCCTAGGGGGATAGATTGGTAGGAAAAGACTATCGCTCGTCCCCGACCGCCACTCATAAGGAGGACAATCAAAGAACACCTCATGTTTCAAATTTGTTACATAACGTTTACCATACGTGCATGCTAAGGGACTTGCAAACTTCAACACAAGCATTTCTCAAATTCAAAACTACTCAACTAGCACGACTTTGATATTATTACCTCCATATCTCAAAACAATCATCAAGCATCAAACTTCTCTTAGTATTCAACACACTCATAAGAAAGTTTTTACTAATTTTGAATACCTAGCATATTAGGATTATTTAAGCAAATTACCATGCTATTTAAGACTCTCAAAATAATCTAAGTGAAGCATGAGAGATCAATAGTTTCTATAAAACAAATCCACCACCATGCTCTAAAAGATATAAGTGAAGTACTAGAGCAAAACTATATAACTCAAAAGATATAAGTGAAGCACATAGAGTATTCTAACAAATTCCAAATCATGTATGGCTCTCTCAAAAGGTGTGTACAGCAAGGGTGATTGTGGTGAACTAAAAATCAAAGACTCAAATCATACAAGACGCTCCAAGCAAAACACATATCATGTGATGAATAAAAATATAGCTCCAAGTAAAGTTACCGATGGAAGTAGACGAAAGAGGGGATGCCTTCTGGGGCATCCCCAGGCTTTGGCTTTTTGGTGTCCTTAGATTATCTTGGGGGTGCCATGGAATCCCTAAGCTTAGGCTCTTGCCACTCCTTGTTCCATAATCCATCAAAATCTTGCACCCAAAACTTGAAAACTTCACAACACAAAACTCAACAGAAATCTCGTGAGCTCCGTTAGCGAAAGAAAACAAAAGACCACTTCAAGGTACTGTAATGAACTAATTCTTTATTTATATTGGTGTTAAACCTACTGTATTCTAACTTCTCTATGGTTTATAAACTATTTTACTAGCCATAGATTCATCAAAATAAGCAAACAACACACGAAAAACAGAATCTGTCAAAAACAGAACAGTCTGTAGTAATCTGTAACTAACGCAAACTTATTGAACTCCAAAAACTAAGCCAAAATAGGACGACCTAGGCAATTTGTTTATTGATCAGCAGCAATTGGAATCACTATTTTATCACGTTCTGGTGATTTTTAACAATTGTTTTCGTGAACAGAAAGTTTCTGGAAATTTCTGCAAGATCAAATAACTATCATCCAAGAAGATCCTATAGGTTTATCTTGGCACAAACACTAATTAAAACATAAAACACATCTAACCAGAGGCTAGATCAAATATTTATTCCTAAACAGAAGCAAAAAGCAAAAAACTAAAAATAAAATTGGGTTGCCTCCCAACAAGCGCTATCATTTAACGCCCCTAGCTAGGCATAAAAGCAAGGATAGATCTAGGTATTGCCATCTTTGGTAGGCAATCCATAAGTGGCTCTCATGATAGATTCATATGGTAATTTTATTTTCTTCCTAGGGAAGTGTTCCATGCCTTTCTTTAATGGAAATTGGAATCTAATATTCCCTTACTTCATATCAATAATTGCACCAACCGTTCTAAGGAAAGGTCTACCAAGAATAATAGGACATGAAGGATTGCAATCTATATCAAGAATGATAAAATCTACGGGCACATAATTCCTATTTGCAACAATAAGAACATCATTAATTCTTCCCATAGGTTTCTTAATAGTGGAAGCCGCAAGGTGCAAGTTTAGAGAGCAATCATCAAAATCAAGGAAATCTAGCAAATCGCACAAAGTTTTGGGAATAGTGGAAACACTAGCACCCAATTCACATAAAGCATAGAATTCATGATCCTTAATCTTAATTTTAATAGTTGGTTCCCGCTCATCATAAAGTTTTCTAGGGATAGAAACTTCCAACTCAAGCTTTTCTTCATAAGATTGCATCAAGGCATCAACGATATGTTTAGTAAACGCTTTATTTTGACTATAAGCATGAGGAGAATTTAGCACGGATTGCAACAAGGAAATACAATCAATCAAAGTGCAATTTTCATAATTAAATTCCTTGAAATCCAAAATAGTGGGTTTATTAGATCTAGGGTTTTGATTTCTTCAATCCCACTTTTATCAAATTTAGCATCAAGATCTAAAAACTCCGAATTTTTGGAACGCCTTCTAGGTAAAGGTGGATCATATTTAGTCCCATCATTATCAAGATTCATATTGGAAAACAAAGATTTAATAGGGGACACATCAATAACTTTTAGATCTTCATCTTTATTTTCATAGAAATCCGATTTAGCGGCCATCTTATTAACTAAGGTAGCCTGCTTATCCGATATTTCAGCAGTCAACTTCTCAAGACGAGCAATTTGGGATCTTAGACCATCAAATTCTTTAGACATATCATCGCACTATTTATTCATATAACTCATAATTTTTTTTTGTTCCTTAAGCTCGTTTCTGAAGAAATTATTATGCTCAAATTGCAAAACCATAAAACTCCTGACGTTGCTTTCGATCTCTTCCAATCTTTTAAGGCGAAGATCACCAAATCTAGGTAGAGCCATCATGACAAACAAGCAATCCAACACACGAGCAAACAAAAAGCAAGCAAAAAAAGAGGCGAATGAAAAAGAGAGGGCGAATAAAAAGGCGAGGGTGAAGTGGGGGAGAGGAAAACGATAGGCAAATGGCAAATAATATAATGCGGGAGATAAGGGATTGTGATAGGTACTTGGTATGTTGACTTTTGCGTAGACCTCCCCGGCAATGGCGCCAGAAATCTTCTTGCTACCTCTTGAGCACTTCGTTGGTTTTTCCTTGAAGAGGAAAGGGTGATGCAGCAAAGTAGCGTAAGTATTTCCCTCAGTTTTTGAGAACCAAGGTATCAATCCAGTAGGAGGCTACGCGCAAGTCCCTCGTACCTACACAAAACAAATAACTCCTCGCAACCAACGCGATAAGGGGTTGTCAATCCCTTCACGGTCACTTACGAGAGTGAGATCTAATAGATATGATAGGATAATATTTTTGGTATTTTTGTGATAAAGATGCAAAGTAAAATAAAACCAAATAAAAGCAAAGGAAATAACTAAGTGTTGGAAGATTAATATGATGAAGATAGACCCGGGGGCCATAGGTTTCAATAGTGGCTTCTCTCAGAAGCATAAGTATTTTACGGTGGGTGAACGAATTACTGTTGAGCAATTGACAGAATTGAGCATAGTTATGAGAATATCTAGGTATGATCATGTATATAGGCATCACGTCCGAGACAAGTAGACCGACTCATGCCTGCATCTACTACTATTACTCCACTCATCGACCGCTATCCAGCATGCATCTAGAGTATTAAGTTCATGAAAGCAGAGTAACACCTTAAGCAAGATGACATGATGTAGAGGGATAAATTCATGCAATATGGTAAAAAAACATCTTGTTATCCTCGATGGCAACAGTACAATACGTGCCTTGTTGCCCCTACTGTCACTGGGAAAGGACACCGCAAGATTGAACCCAAAGCTAAGCACTTCTCCCATTGCAAGAAAGATCAATCTAGTAGGCCAAACCAAACTGATAATTCGAAGAGACTTGCAAAGATAGCCAATCATACATAAAAGAATTCAGAGAAGATTCAAATATTGTTCATAGATAATCTTGACCATAAACCCACAATTCATCGGTCTCAACAAACACACCGCAAAAAGAAGATTACATCGAATAGGTCTCCACGAGAGAGGGGGGGAACAATGTATTGAGATCCAAAAAGAGAGAAGAAACCATCTAGCTACTAACTATGGACCCGAAGGTCTGAGGTAAACTACTCAAACTTCATCGGAGAGGCTATGGTGTTGATGTAGAAGCCCTCCGTGATGGATGCCCCCTCCGGCGGAGCTCCGGAACAGGCCCCAAGATGGGATCTCGTGGGTACAGAAGGTTGCGTCGGTGGAATTAGGTTTTTGGCTCCGTCTCTGATCGTTTGGGGGTATGTAGGTATATATAGGAGGAAGAAGTACGTCGGTGGAGCATCGTGGGGCCCACGAGGGTGGAGGGCGCACCCTGGGGGGTGGGTGCGCCCCTACCTCGTGGCCTCCTGGAAGCTTCTCTTACGTAGGGTCCAAGTCTCTTGGATCATGTTCGTTCCAAAAATCACGCTCCCGAAGGTTTCATTCCGTTTGGACTCCGTTTGATATTTTTTTCTACAAAACTCTGAAATAGGCAAAAAAACAGCAATTCTGGGCTGGGCCTCCGGTTAATAGGTTAGTCGCAAAAATAATATATAAGTGGATAATAAAGCCCAATATTACCCATAAAAGTAGATAATATAGCATGGAGCAATCAAAAATTATAGATACGTTGGAGACGTATCAAGGGCCCATTCAAGGTCGTCCACATCTCCAGGCCTGGCGCCGTGCGCCTCGAGACGCAAGAAGGGACACCTATCCAAAACGCCTGGAACATCCAGCACCTTCGGAAGTTCTACCCATGAAGTAAGGCCCAGAGCCTATGAAGCAAGGCCCAGAGCCTGTGAAGAAAGGCCCGGTGCCTGTGAAGAATCGCCGCCCGTGACACTCTCATGTAATAATGAGTTGGGGTTGTACACGCCCCGGAGTCTCAGGAGCGCCGGCCTCAGGCCCTGGGGCTCCCGCCCATGCCTAGTGGCAGCACTTAGCTCCGCGCTGGTGAGAAGACTTGAAGATTAGATTAGGTGCCGGACGCGGCTTTTCATTTGCTTTCCGTAGTTGGCTCGCTTTTCCTTAATCGAAGTTGCTCTTGGTGTTCATCGCTGATTTGATTCCCTAGCCTCTTACCGCATTTTTCGGCTCTGGTTTGCTCATGTTCACTCTCTCGCATACCTCACGAGGGGGCTAGGCAGGTGCCTCGCGAGCATTTTTCTTCTCTCTGCCTTCTCGCGAGCCACCCTCGTTCGAGCCTAAAAGCTGGCGCATCTCTCCTAATCCGTGCCCCTCGGGTAACGTGATACAAAGCGCCAAGTCGAGGCTTGGGTGGACGGCAAATCCTCTAGCGCACCCCTAATGAATTTTTGCAGTTTCCAAGCAAGCACAGACCACCAGGTTAAGATGGACGCGAGGAAACAAACGCCTCGTGAGGAAGAGGACGTCCTGGACGCACCAGGTCAAGTTATCTTTGCGCAAAAATAACAACACGGCATTAGGATAACATGCACAGTGCGATAACTAAGGAACCACAGTTTGATACACGCCCCTCTGGGCCCATACTGGTTTAATTTTTTGATGCAGGAAAAAGAGCTAAACAAAGCGGCGTTGCCGCAATCCGCGGAGGCAAGCCCTTAGCGGCGCCCCGAGCCTAGCCGGACCTTTCCAAGCACTTCACGGAGGCGCGGCGACGAGATGACCCGCTGCCTCCTTCGAAGCGGGCGCGGTGGCTGGTCGTAGCCACCGCTGCTGGAGCTGCCGCCAGAGGAAGAGCCGCCGAAGCTGGAAGAGACGCGATTGTCGCCGAGGGCAGGCTCGCCTTCATCTTCGTCGCGACCGTCACCAAGGCCGAGCACCTCCTCACCGTCGTTCGTCTCGGGGCAGCACTCGGCGCGGCGACCATCTTCACTACAAAAAAAGACACATCCGTGACATTTTGGGCCGAACGAATTTTTTCTGTCATACATATGACACTTCTATGACGATAAATGTGACAAAACCCGGTATCATCATACATGTGGTGGGCTCCTACTTCTATGACAAAAAATCATGACAGAAAATGGGCTTTTCGTCCTGGGCGGGCCGGAGACGCAGCTGCATGACATTCTTTGGGCCGTCCATGACGGAAAAACCGTGGTAGAAGCGAGGGGGAGGAAACTTTCGGGGAGTTCCCGGTTACGGTGGGAGGTCGGGGGCCGGGCGATGCGCGTTTCTCTCGTACACGTACGCGCGTGTGTGCGAGGCGTTGGCTCTAACTGAACCCGAGCGAGGCGTTGGGCTCTAACTGAACCCGAGCGATTGCACTGCAGGCTATGCGTTACTGAACCCGAACGATCGATCGATGGCTGTTAACTGAACCCGATCGAGCGATTCCTTCGCTACTGCTGCTAACTGAAGCCGGTCGATTCGATGAAGAGTGAGCGTTGCGGGGGGGGGGGGTTGGATGAACAGTGAGCGGTGGCGTTGCCTCTGGATGAACTGGACCCCGTGGTGTGGAGGGCTGGATGAACAGTAGACGGTGGAGGGGTGCCCGTGGAGGGGTGGTTGAACAGGACCCCGTGGTGTGGAGGGCTGGATGAAAAGTAGACGGTGGAGGGGTGCCCGTGGAGGGGTGGTTGAACAGTAGCCGGCGGAGTAGCGTGCGGTGGAGGCTGGATGAACAGGAGCCCGTGGAGGCTGTAGGAGGTCGACGGTAGCCCGTGGAGGCTGGAAGAGGTCGACAGTGGAGATGAACAGTATCCCGTGGAGTCCCGTTTTGCGGTACGCCACACCCCTGCCGATCAACAGGACCCCCGTTTCGACCGTAGCGCTCCAACACAAGTCCGTTTCCTCCGTTTTGCGGAACGCCACACCCCTCCCGATCAACAGGACCCCCGTTTCGACCGTAGGAGGTCCGTTTCCTCCATTTTGCGGTACGCCAGACCCCTCCCGATGAACAGGATCCCGTTTCGAATGTGGCCGGTCGAACACAAGGCCGTTTCCTCCGTTTTGCGGTACGCCAGGCCTCGTTTCCATCGCCTGCTCCGTCCAAGCCCTCCCGATGAACACGACCACGCATTCCGTTTCGACCCAGCCGGTTGGCTCCCACGCGTTCCGTTGCCTCCCGATGAACACGACGCATTTCATTGCCTCCCCATGAACACGACTCATTCTTTTGCCTCCCCATGAACACGACGACGACGCTGTTTCTCCGTTCCGACCCAGCCATGTACACGAGCCCTGGCCGTATGTATGCGCGAGTAGGCGTTCGAGACCCTGCCCGTATGTACGTACGTGGCCGTATTTTCTTTCTTGCACCCTGGCCGCTGTACGTACATGTACATGCTACGTGCGCGCCTCTACTATGACACGTACACGCCTCTACTACGACACGTGCGCGCCTCTACATCGACCAGTATATATGTACGTACACGTTCGCGACCAGAATGACAACGCTACGTATGCTTTGACCAGGTGGGTCCCGACTGTCAGGCACTTCCTTGCCTGCGAAGATGTAGCTGGTGGGTCCCAGCAGTCAGGGGGGCGAATCGTTTTGTTTCTTTTTGCCCGGACGCACTTCCTTGCGTGCGAAGGTGTAGCTGCTGGGTCCCAGCAGTCAGGGGGGAATCATTTTGTTTTTTTGGCTCGGACGCACTTCCTTGCATGCGAAGATGTAGCTGGTGGGTCCCAGCAGTCAGGGGGGCGAATCATTTTTTTTCGGACGCACTTCCTTGCATGCGAAGATGTAGCTGGTGGGTCCCAGCAGTCAGGGGGGCGAATCGTTTTTTTTTGGACGCACTTCCTTGCGTGCGAAGATGTAGCCGGTGGGTCCTAGCAGTCAGGGGGAAATGTTTTTTCGCAAAATACGATGGCCCGTCCGGTGGGTCCCCGCTGTCAGGTGGAGGAATAATTATTTTGCGCGTAATAAGGAGGCACTTCCTTGCTGCTGCCGTGGACCCAGTTGTCAGCCTCTCCACGTACAGTCCACGTCCGATGGAAGCCATTCCTTGGCCACATTGACCATGCCGCGCCGAGAGCACCAGGGCAGTGGACGACGGCGAGGCCTAGGAAGGGGACGACGCGGAGCCGGGGAAGACATGGCAGTGGATGCCCACGCGTAGAGGAGTATGAGGGTTCACTCGTTCGGCTGCGGTGTGAGGCTGCCGTCGCCGCAGAATAACAGGGGGTGTGGGTGCGTAGAGGGATGGCCTGGCTAGCAGTGGGAGTAGTAGGGGCGGTGAGGCCTCCGCGGCATCACAGCCGGCCACGGGCAGCAGGAGCAGGCGGCACGACCGGCGCTGCTTTGGGCGGCTGGAGCAAGAAGACCAGAGGTTGAAGAAGCACTACGGCCGTTGGATGGACATCGTACAATCACTGGAGCTAGAAACGTTCATATATTGACTAAAGTTGACAAAGGCCTCCGTCCCAGTCAACTTAGTAGGTCCACAAGTCAGCCTCCCACCAAGGTGGGTCCCAGCTAGCAGGGGGTATTCATTTTTTTGTGCGTAATAAGGAGGCACTTCCGGTGGGTCCGAGCTGACAGCGGGGGGAACGTTTTTTTCACGAAATACGGTGGCCCGTCCTGTGGGTCCCAGCAGTCAGGGGAAACGTTTTTTTCCATGAAATACTAGTGGCCCGTCCGGTGGGTCCCTGCTGTCAGGTGGAGGAATAATTATTTTCCACGTAATAAGGGGGCACTTCCTTGCGGCTGCCGTGGACCCAGCTGTCAGCCTCTCCACGTACAGTACTCTTCCGATGGAAGTCAGTCGTTAACCACATTGACCACGCCGCACCGAGAGCACCACGGCGGTGGACGACGGCAAGGCCTAGGAAGGGGACGACGCGGAGCCGGGGAAGACGCGGCAGTGGAAGCCCGCGCGGAGAGGAGTACGAGGGTTCACCGGTTCGGCTGCGGTGTGAGGCTGCCGTCGCCGCAGAATAACAGGGGGTGTGGGTGAGTAGAGGGATGCCCTGGCCAGCGGTGGGAGTAGTAGGGGGCGCTGAGGCCTGCGCGGCAGCACAGCGAGCCACGGGAGGCGGGAGTAGGTGGTCCCGCCGGCGCTGCTTTGGCGGCTGGAGCAAGAAGATTAGAGATTGAAGAAACACGACGGCCGTTGGATTGACATCCAACGGTTACGTCTCCTAGAATCGTTTGTTGACGTATATAATAACTAAAAAAATCTTGCATACGCGTCAACTAAACAGGCCCACAAGTCAGACCACTCCCTCTTTTTTTTAATAATTTATATATAGCTCATGGCAACTTCTTATGCAATTTATTGCAGTCATTTTTTTGGTTGGCCAGGGCCAATTTCGCATATTCCTGTGGGTTCCAAACTATTTTTAATACCAAAATGTCAAGCCAGATTTAAAGTACTTTGAAGATATATTTAAATTAGGTTAATGCCTAGTGAAATAGGAATCTGAAAATGTGAAATTTTTTAGAAATTATAAAGTTATTGCCAATTTGTCATCTGTTTTTATATTTACAACCCATTTCATATTACTTTCAAGATTTGCAGGCGTCTTGAAAGAGTTGCAGCCCATCAGGGCGTAGAAAAATAAGTAGGCCTGGATTGGGTATTCTTCAGAAAAAATAAACTGGGCTCATTTTCACAAAGAAAAAATAGCTGGGCTGGTCACATGGTGAACATAAAATATAAGCCTGCGCTAGACGGGCCACAGCCCAGTTCAAATCCTGCTCCGTCTCAACAATACCAAACAAAAAAATACTGCTCGAGTAGCTACGTCCCAGGTGTCAGCCGATCTTGTGCTGTTCTCTTGTCTATTGACTATATACGCTCACAATGTCGTGGGTCCCAGATGTCAGGAAAACACTAGGAGGAAGCATTTTATTTTTCCATACGCTGACATGGTGGGCCCCTACTGTCATCCTCTCCACGTACTTCTGCCGATTCATGTTGTTTGTTGACCATGTTGACAACGCGAGAGGGCGGCGCCGCGGCGAGCGCACCAAAGCGCGCAGAGGACGTCGGCGTTAACGATTTAGGAGACGGTGGGGCGGCGATGCGTGCGCTGAGGCGCAGCCAGCCGTGGGAAGCGGAAGCAGGCGGCCCCGCCGGTGCTGGTTTGGTTTTGGCAGCTGGAGGAAGACAGGACTGAAGAAACACGACAGACTGTGAAAGCAGCAGGAGTACTTAACAACCTTAACTGAAACCAGCAGGGCACTTCACAACCAAAGCTGAAAGGAGTATGAGTACTTATACAGGTTCAACCGTACAAGGCACACCTCAAACAGTGCTACTTTGCCTACAGTTAACCAAGGGTGAGGCCGCCAAGCCCCAGGACAAGGCCCAGGCGCCACCCCGCGCATCCACAACCTTCTGAAAGCGGCTTCATCTCGCAACGTGGTCAATAAACAGGATATTCGCTTTAGAGCCATGGAAAAGCATGAACATAATCTTCTGTCCTATTCTCCAAGATGGACGGGCCTTCATTATTTGAGACCACCCATGAATAAGTATCTTTTCACCTCCAAGGGGAACCGAGTAGGTCGACATAAACATCATGTTGTGACCAAGCGCAAGTCTGACCAGACCATGGTCAGGCATCTGTATAGGAACAATAGAACTCGGCAGTTCCTGTTTCAAGAAGATCACAGCTGTAAAACTGGGTATAAGCAATAGTTTATGAACAACATATATAACAGAAAACAGCTCGTACCATAAGTTTCTCAACACAGTTAGACCTGTTCAACGAGTGCAGCAGTGGCACACATATCCCACATGGCCTTCCACCATTGAAACGCCCCACAAAGACCTCAAGACGATCAATAAAGTGTAGGAACTTGTGGATGTCGATCCAGTCAACTTCAGTGCCATTAGTAACAGCCGAGTTATTACAGAGTAACAAACGAGCAGACTGCTTAACTCTGAAAAAACCTACATGTGCCACCAATTATAAGAAAATATTAGTTAGAAGTAGCATCTTCGTGAGAGATTCGTTGCTACTTCTAAAGTTAAATTGTGATTAATTAGACAGAATAGGTGGATTAAGAAGTAATCGAGGCAACAAGCAAGAACCAAATACAAAACTAACATGGATGAACAATTGGAATGACGTCGGGGTGGAAGATCGCAGTGAAGATGAGACCAGGTTCTGCTATTTCCATCAACATTCGTGCGCCAACTTTCAGTCCGTAACACTTGAGAAAGTTTATCCAAGTTCGGCCATAAAAAAAGCAGCGATCTTCTTGGTTCATGAACCCAACTCGGAACTTATATCCATGGCTTGTCTTCACTGTGACCATTAAACTAGTGTATTCAGTTATGGCAAGGCCGAGCATCTTGAGTACATGTGTTCTGGTAGAGCAAATAATACACTACAGGAAAAATAATATGAGAACACAGCATGTTCAAAAAACGCCCACCCTCCCGGATAGAAAAGAGGATTCTAGGAACATACTGTGCGCGTTTCAAAATGCTGTGTTAGGATGAGAAGGAACAAGTGTGGCGTCTCACCGAGGGCGCAGAAACCTGTAGGGTACTCGCACTTTGGGCACTGCAAATGAAACACACTAGATTTAGTAGGAGGAAAAATGCATCAACGGCAGCGGCTGCCATCCTAGGATTACCTGCGACCAAGGGACTTGGATTTATCGGGGATGGATGAAGAATTCGTACCTGGTTCTCCATGAGAAATGCAATCGCCGAGAGGGGGTTTTCTCTGAACAAGTAGACGAGGGAAAAGGGGATTCAGGCCGAGTGAAATATTACCGCTTTGTTCGTCCAACTTACTACTAAAGCTGGAAAGGGGGGTTGTGATTTGACGGCTCATTGGGCATTACTGCGGCGCTACGACCAGGGTGTGTCTACCGTGAAGTTGTGCACTCTAATTTGTGCATATGGCACGTGGACCCCGTTGCCGGTTGCCCCACATATCAGCGAAAGGAAGTAGAAAGACAGGAGTAACTAGTTACACATAAATATATTTTTTGACAGAGAGATACTCCCTCTGTAAAGAAATATACAAATCTTTTATATCACAGGCTCACCTTGCCGAGAAATATACTCCCTCTGCAACGCATGGGCATTATGGGGGTTCAGCTTTTTTTATGGGGGTTCAGCTGATAATATAATACTCAGATAGGCTCACGGTTCTGGACTTTGGGCCGTAGGCCGACCCTGCATGTTTGGGGGGCCATGTGTTCTACCTCAGCGCTTTTCATATTGCAAGCGATCGATACGGCGCTGGTTTTAGATGTTGTCGCAAGGCGAATACACAAAATTGAATAAAGGACGGCAGCTATTGGAATGAAATCGAACGACAGTTCCTAACCAGCAATCAGAGTTGCAATTCTATCAACAATATACCATGTGATAAATAATATTGTCGTACTACTTATACACACAAGACACTTGTTTCACCATGCCAGATTATTACATCAAAATCTCTCGGAGGATAGATCAGTTCGGCAGTTGCGTGCTGCTACTGAAGAATTTCAAAGTTGATTTGGACCAGCTCTCCTTGCCGAGAAAGTTCGATTTTGACATCATCCCCTACCGCACGATATGGTTTAGATTTGAACCTTGACCATCCTTTAGCATCAATCATCATGCGACCATCCTTTGTACTTATGGTATATTGAGCAGGCTCATTCACACCAAGGCTGCGCATGGTAAGAGAAACTTGGCCGCGGTCGCCCGGATTGTTGAACGACTCCCTCGTTGCTCTAGGAATTCTCTGTTTGCAAACAAGAAGACATACCCAAACAGTTAGATCAACACAGTGAATCATGTGAAACAACATGGAAAGAAAAAAGAACGAAGCACTTGGGCGGCCAATGCTTACCAAGAAGGTGGACATGTCGGTTTTTGTAAGGACTTTGGTATATGAAATGGGAACTGCAGCCGAGTCTGTTGCCGGTGCAACTGCACGGGCCGGAGCAGATGCAAGTGCAAGTGTTGGTGCAGGTGCCGAAGCCGCTGCTGCTGCCGGAGATGGTGCTCCTTGTAGAGCTGGTGCCGGTGTCGATGCCCGATCCTCTGGTAGATCAGACTGATCCGCTGACGCGGTCGGTGCCCAATCCTCAGCTGGATCAGACTGAGCTGCTGCCGCTGTCAGTGCTAGAGCAACTGCGGGTGCTCGATCTGTGCGAGACAGCGGCGATCGTGTCTGGTCTGCTATGATCAGCTTTCTAACTTGACTAGGATCCGTGACCGTGATCTAGTTTTTTTCTTCATTTCTTTTAAACACGAGAAGGACTAATTGTGGCATTTTTGTTAAACCAAACTGCAGTTCATCATAGGGATTCAGCTTGTACTCAGACAACAGACTGATCCAATTTTTTCCAGTAATATAAGTGATGGACAGTGCCTTCGTTACTGACACGACATAAGAAGTGAAACCTGCAAAAATAGCCATCGTAGAGCAAACCAAACGGTTTATTCTGTGATGAATGTCACATGGCAAAATCTGCATCGTAAAATTGCAGGAAAAGAAAGAAAACATGACATTAAATAAATAAGATTTAGACAGTAAATCAATAAGATTTACTTGATGTGACACGAGTGAATCCTTACCAGGAAATCACTATGTTGAAGTACTAAACAGAAGATTGATCGTCCAACTACGCGTGGCATGCAGGGGCCCCGCCTACTCCCACAAGCAGGACAGTCCAAAGGTCGTGACAAATCATATGGACCGAACATCCATGGGACTGGAAATCCTGGTGGGTGCGATAAACCCTACAATGCATACAGATATTGGAGTGTAACCATAATTGATAAACCGTCCTCACAAAAAATATGATCTGGATACTTCAAAATATACAGACTGAAGAGTGGACAGACATTAACATAGACATTACCATAGACCGTTCACACACCAAAAGCGGCAGTACTAATAAACACTACAGGGTTCACAAACACAAATCAAGTACTGAACAATAGTACTTACTACAGACAAGCAAAGTTGCACTAACTAAACTCTGCAGACTATTTCTTGCCACCGACCTACGGGATGAACCCCGCATAACTGACTAGGCCATGGACTTCGTGTGAGATGTCTACATGCACCATCACCATCTTGTCAACCTTGGAGAACCTAACAGAGTGGTCTTTCCACTCATAAACATGATGATGAAGACAGGCCGCATCAGATTTGTTGGGAAGCTTTACAAGAACCACACCCTTCGTAATCGAAGGCACAACCAGGAAATTGTTGTGGTCAAGTATAGCCTCGAGAACACGCCTAACAATAATGCTACAGGAAAACACTAGTTCAGGACACGTGGCGACAAGGACACAGCAGCTGGATAGTTCAGCAGTAGAACTCATCATCAGGTCTTCCAGTTCACACGGCATGACTTTGAGAACTTCATCTCCACCGCGGACCTGGTTCTAATTCAAACAGAAACCATATTTTATTACTACCTCCGTTCAGAAATATAAGATGATTTTCGATATTATACTCCATATATGAGTACATATACGCACAGAAATGAGTGAACAAAGACACTAGAACATGTCTTCAAAGGCATGAGACCAGAGGGATTACATGCAATATCCATAACACAAGTTACTGAGGCAAATATACCCTCTTAAAAGGTAGCATTGATGTTCATAAAGTACTCCCCCCGTCCCAAAATTCTTGTCTTAGATTTGTCTAGATACGGATGTATCAAGTCACATTTTAGTATTAGATACATTCGTATCTAGACAAATCTAAGACAAGAAATTTGGGACAGAGGGAGTAGTTGAAAGTAATCTATAAGAAATCAGTGTCAACCTCTCGCATATTTTGGTCAAAAGAGGAATTTAGAACCGTCATTTGGCACACTAAAATCACATGCAAGATCACCCAGAAAGTTGTACTACCAGTACTAGTACTGCGTGTTAGATGAAAAAACACGATCAAGATCGAGAAAAAGATCGTCAACAAGAGACATTACCTGGACTTGCTTAATGAGGGATCCCGGAGAGGGGGGCTTGGACAGGGCGATGGCTTTGAGCTTGTCTGCGGTAGTCTCGGCGGGGTGCTTCCGCTTCTTCGTACCATGAGCCTCGACAGTTTTGGCCAGAGCCATAGACATCACGTCGGCCGATGCTCCGGCGTCCATCCAAGAGAGGAAGCTAAGAGAGAAGAGTGGAAGGAGGAACGAGATGAGGGAGAAGCGAATCGAGTGGGGGTTTTCTTCAAGAGAGGAAGCTGAGAGAGAAGAGTGAAATGATGGTTGCTTCGTCCGTCCAACTTACTACTAGAAAGGAGTGGGTTTTGTGATTTGACGGCTCATTGGGCATTACTGCGGTGGTTCGATCGGGGTAGTCTACCGTCACTCTACTACGGAGTAATTTAGTGCATGGCTGGTGGACCCAGGTGCTGGCTGTCCCACACGTCAGTGAAAGTGAGTAATTTAGTGCATGGCTGGAGGAGGATCCGCACGGTAGAGCGTGTCCACTGTTTTTCTGAAGAAGAAAAATGATTACAGCAAGTGTTTCCACTCTTACAACGGAGGAGTGCGAAACACGGTGGCCACTTGAACATACACAGTGCTCCTACTACTAGGCATGTGAAGTGGTTCATACGTCAGTACTACACAATCTTGTTGCTAGTGTAGTAAGATATGACGATAACAAATGATGTTGTGCGCATGTCAACTACTCCTATATGTAACATAGTACCGCTTTTTCGACTGTCCGGTCGAGAATGAACGGTGAGATCAATGTTAACAGAACTAGGTCCACAGTGCATGGAGAGTACGGTGCTACAGTACTCCACGAAACATGAACCATATGAAGCATGAATAGTGTTAGGCAGGGTGTATGAAGGGTGCACGGGATGGGAGCAGAAGTTCCCTTCTCGACCCACTTTTGGGTGTTTGGCAGAGTGCATGAAGGGTGCATGAGTCCACACTAGTAGGTTGACAAAAATACACGAAGAGGAAACAACTATATTGAGATGAGAATGCAACCAAACACACCCACACGCTTTGTGCTACAGTGACTGATCTGCACCGTCTGAGTTTGATCCAACGGTCATGTTGCGCCGAGACATGGACATGCCCATGCAGAGGGCGCCTAAACACCACCGAAGTCCCTCTGCTTCTCGAGGCGCATGACGTTGGTGATGCAGGGTGCACTCGCCCGCAGAGCCCGCAACCGGTCGACGGGAGCCAGCTCGTCAAAGACGGCGTCCAATGGCACGAATGGATTCCGGTGACGGAGCCCTGAAAGGATTCGCCCGGCAACGGCGACGGCAGCCCGCAACCCCTCCTTGTCTAGCTCAGCCCCCACCATCGCGCGGAGACGGCTCAGCTCCTCGGAGATATAGGTGAAGAAGGAGACCAAGTCAGGAAGCTGCAGCTCGTTGAAGTCGACCGGGTGGTCGAACGGGTTTAGCCCGACGGCCGGCATCGTCGCGCTGGCATGACGGTAGGCATCGCGCAGCCGCAACACGTGCGTGGCAACTTGGTTCACCAAGTGGCTGAGGCGATCCTGGACCTCGTCACGATCGGCCCGCTCGCGCTCCAGCCAGCTCGCTTGACGGCCTATCGTAACTCCCACTTTCTGCAGCAACACCGCCGACGCCTCGAGCATCTTTGTGGTGGACGCCTGCTGCTTTTGAAGCTCCGTGAACTCCCGCACATAACGGAGGAGCATGGCACTCCTCTCCTACTTGGGCTCACGGAGCTCCACGTCCTTGGCCCTGAGCTCCGCATCCTTGGCATGGAGCTCCTGTGTCAGGCGCCTCACCTCGGACTCCGTGATCTACTGCGCCGCCATGGCACCAGGTAGAAGCAATGGGGAGAGGAAGCAAAGGGGGAGAATCGGCTGAAAGGCAATGCAATCTATGGGAAGGCGGAGGGGGCGGGGAATCTTTTGGTTTTCACCACGGTAAAACACCAATCGACGACTTCTCACATCAGGGAGCAGTGGGTTTTTACAGGCGGAGTCATGATGACTAATTGCTTCCGCGCCTGCTCCCGTCAATCAAAAAATTAAAAATCCTGCCGCGCCTGCTCCCGTCAATCAAAAAATTAAAAATCCTGCCGCACCCAAACACCAGAGCAACGCCGCGGTGGATATTTAAATTTACCTACCGGCAAGTAGATAAAAAAAGGGGTGAAAAACAAATGTGGTGGCGGCCTAGCTAATCGGCCGAACTAGGCCAACTAGCTAGCCACCGTGCTTCACTGATGTACTCGGCGGGAAAGGTGGTCTTTCGTGATTTGACGACTCATTTACTTGCTTCGGCGCTACGACCGAGGAGGACCCAGAAAACGCGCGGTAGGGCGTCCCACGTAAGGAAGAATATATGCGTGCACCACCCGGGAGGACCCCGAAACCGCGCGGTAGGGTGTGCCACGTCTCGGCACGGAGGAAAAATGTGCGTGTAAAAATATACTGTATCAGACGTAGTACTTATGGTTCGACCTCGGGACCTAGCCAGTCGGTCGAAAACACCACACTAGCCACACAGCTTCATCATGCAAACGTGGCACGGAGGATAGATGTGGTTAGCTCCATCTCGACCAGCCACAACGTCTCTTGTTCTAGGCGATTCTTCTATTTTCCAAGCTTTTTTTAGTTGTAATAACACCATGGCAAGCTAGCGCCGCTCTTCGTGTGTGCCCGTGCAAAGGTTAGACAATGGAGAGAAGAGCAATTGAGATCGCAGACCTGGGACCCACCAGTAAGTGAGACAACGGTCATGCACGTGTTGACGAGGCACTCCCTCTACTCTACTCAACGCAAGTACTGTATAAAATCAAGTTATGGGACAAAGCCAACAACCGTTCATTTTTTCAGGCTATCGACTTATGCTTTGTAGTCCAGGTTGCCAGTTCGAATCTCGTCTTTCAGATTTGTTAGTTTTAGGTCCAAATTTGATTAATGACAAGTGGGACCCCCATGTGTTGTTCCGATATTTCAGTGTAGGATGGTTTTTTTGAACAAACACTTTGCGCGGTTAGACAAGTAACGGCACGAGTTACACGTATTTTGCAAGTTTACGAACAAAAATGACAGCGGCATAGAATATCACATCCACCCCGCAGCTTGGATACTATGGTGATACGAGTTTTTACACCGTTGGAAGTGAGATCCAATGCCTTGGGAGTAGTCTTTGTAATTATGCACAATTTCCAAACTCTCCAAAGGTTTTTTTTGCAAATAAAACATTCAGGCCTCGTGTGTGCCGCTGCATCTTCGATCCAACGGCTCCACGGTGCTCATATTAGGTGCTCCCCGTAGCATAATTACCCACTACGGTGATATCAGCATCTAGGTCGTATGATCAGTGATCAGATGGCACATGCGTAGTACTTGTACTTTCTGCGCATTTCCCAAACTCTATCAGCCATATATTGCAAAAACATTCAAACCTCCTACTGTGGGCCGTTAGATCTCAGTGAACTCGTATCACCATAGAATCTACGGTGCGGGAGCACCTCATACTCTCCCGTGCGAGAAAACATAAGGTGCTATCGCAGCTTGGATGCTACGGTGATACGAGCTTGGAGGTCGTTTGATCTGAGATCCAATGGCATCTGAGCAGTCTTTGTGCTTGTAAGCAGTGGCCGAACTCTTTTGGGGCTTTTCTGCAAAAAACCATTCGAACCACTGAGGAGGTGTTGGGTCACAAATCCAACGCCTCCGAAGAGCTTGTATCACCAAAGCATCTAAGGTGTGGTAGCACATGATATTCTTACATACAGGAGAATATGATGTCCTCCTTCATCTTAGATGCTACGGTGATATGAGCTTCAAGGTCGTTGGATATGGGATCAAAGGGCATCTAAGTAGTTTTTGTACAAATTGTGTGCAATTCTCAAACTCATCAAGGTTTCCTGCAAAAATATTAAGACACATCATGTGAGCTGCTATATCTCAAATCTACAAGCTCCAAGCAACTCGTATCGGCATATAGCATCTAAGGTATGGGGGCACATGATATTCTCCCGGGGAGGAGGGGTGGGGGTGCTCAACCAATCGGTGGTTTGGAGGGTGGGGACAAATATAATCTAAACAACCCTAAACAGAGCTCCACAATTTTATCTAAGGTCGAGGGGTTGACCCCCGACAATCATAGCTCCGCCTAAACACAACATTTGCATGTACTGTAGTACTAGACTTAATATTCATGTTTCAGTTTCATGTTCATTTTAAATACTGAACTGAGGACCATGGATGTCTTACATTTTACTCCCTTCGTTCCTAAATATTAGTCCTTTTAGAGGCTTCAAATGGACTGGCACATACGGATGTATATAGACATATTTTAGAGTCTAGATTCACACATTTTGCTCCGTATGTAGTCACTTGTTGAACTCTCTAAAAGCCTAATATTTAGGAATAGAAGGAGTATTTTTGAATTCGTGTCATACATGCATGGTTTGGAAAAATAGATGCACTATACTTATTGGATTGTTGTTGTGTTCGTGCGTGTGTGTCTCTCTGTGTGTGTGTGTGGTCATATGCTTGATACATACAAAGTTTTCTCACCTCCATATTGTTCATCTTTTAAATTTGAATTTGCATTGGAAAACTTACTAGGGATACCATGAAATGTGAAATCCACGTTGAGATCACTATATCACAAACTCACTCTAATTCAACAACTCGTCATAAATGAATTACCACGTTGAGATTAGTATTTGCAAGGAAAATACGGGTATTGTAATACACATAGATTCGTTCGGCAATTTAAAAGGTTCCTTGCATACTCTCGAATGGTAGGACCCAACGGCATACCAGCCAGACCTAATCCACGTTGAGATCACTATATCACAAACTCACTCTAATTCAACAACTCGTCATAAATCAATTACCACGTTGAGATTAGTATTTGCAAGGAAAATACGGGTATTGTAATACACATAGATTCGTTCGGCAATTTAAAAGGTTCCTATCGTATTCTCGAATGGTAGGACCCGACGGCGTACCAGCCAGACCTTGGCTCGTGTTGATCCTAAAAAAAACGGGCTCGTGTCCTTCGGTGGCGTGCGTGGTATGCACATTAGGCAACCCCAACCAGTCGAGCCTCAGCGTTTCAAGTCGAAATATCTGGCGGGCAGAATTCCAGCCCTAGGAAATTCCCCTCATGTCCCCGGTCCATAATGACTACCGATGAACAACGGAGGGATGCTTTAGTAACTAGACAACGTTACCTACCGTGCCGAGCACGGTTCAATTCCCTCGGTCGCCGCTCGTCAAGGTCACCCGTCAACTGCATTGCCTACTACTACTACTACTACTACTACTACTACTACTACTACTACTACTACTACACCAGGATGAGCACAGAATTGAGCCCGTTTGTTCGTGCCTAGTACTTGAGTTAATATATCAGGCAATGCACTGGTACGGACGGATTATCCTTTTACTCTGCATATATAACTTGTCTGAAGTCTAACTAAGCAAAATGTTTGACCAAATCCTTTCTTAAGAAATACAACAGGACAGATGTACGGCTTGAAAATTTATTGCATGATGCAGGTTATGATATTGTTTCGAATCCTGGATCTTAAATTTCAGAAAATCCAAAAGCGAGCATAAATTCTTGAAACTAAGCATGGTCACGTGATATGGCACAAATATTACTTCGTAAGTTTTTTCTTCAATTTGAGATAAGTTGCTTATGACAAGTTGCACAAATGAAGAGCCAATGTATTTTGGAACAAAGACCTGTCACGTTAAGGCGAACGCTTTCACTATTGAAACCGTGGGCGTTTACGTGCCGCCACGAGTCCCCGCTTCTCATCGGCAGGTGCCGTCCGAGCAAGCGTGTGAGTCGACGGGAGGCGTGCGAGCAAACCGTTGCGCCGGCTGTCAGGGAGGCGTGCGAGCAGACCGCTGTGCAGGCTCACCGGGAGGTGAGCCCTTTGACCAGGCTCCGCCGCCCACCGTCGTCCCAACTGCTCCCACTTTTAATGTCGCCGGCGCCGCAGTTTAAAATCAACCCCGCACTACCCGGTATCGCTACAATCCTCTCTCTTCCTCTCCGATTCTCCTGTCGTCTACCTCCAACTAGCCTGACCTAAACGTACGCCATGCCGCATCACGATGGTCTGCCCTTAGTGTTCCAGTTTCCTGAGGAAGACACCCAGCCGGAGTCTCAAGAACATAAGGCGCTTTGGGACGAGCTTGAACTGGCCTTGAGGGAAGACGTCGCGCCTGTCCCCGCTCCCGTTCCGGCTCCCGTCGCCCCGACTGCGCCAGCGCCCATCCCCGTGGCATTGATGGGCTGGGAGCTGCACATTGTCGCCGAGCTTGATCCCACGGTGTTCCACGAGGTCCCCGCCGAATTTCACGCGCCCGTGCACCTGCCAGCGCATGCGCCTGCGCGTGCACTGACGCGCACGCCCGTGCCGGAGCCCGTGCACCTGCCAGCGCATGCGCCTACGCGTGCACTGACGTGCGCGCCCGTGCCGGTGCCCGTGCACACGAATGTCTCCGCCGCACCGTTGACAGCGCCAGTGCCCCCCTCAGCGGCATGGATGGCCGCCGTCGACCGCTTCCTTGCACCAACGCCAGTCGCCTCCTCCCGCCAGTTGACTCGCTCCGAAGTCCAGAACATTTTGGCCTTCCTTGAAGCTAGGCCAACGTCCAGGAGTACGCCAACAACGGCGCAAGACGCCGCCGTCGGTCAGTGGCCCGACGACACACAGAGCACGGCAGAGGAGCCGCTTCCCACCGCGAGACGCCCCCGCCGCCGCCGCGTAATCTAAATTTGCCATGAAAAACGTTCGGATTGCCATGCTTAAAATCCGAACGTTTATCATTTCCGTTTATTTTATATCGATCGTCGTATAATTTAAAGTCGGAGTCAGACTGAACGAAATGTATGGTTTGATCGATTGAATGTTCTGCTAGATTCGTATCAAATTAAATATAAAACGTCATCAAGCCACATGTATTCCTTGTCATCCAATGACCTAGACTGCCTCAATGTCGAGCGCTCAACACTTTTAGCGTGCAGTTAATTTCATGCCAAAAATAGTGCTAATCACATGACAACACGCAAATAATATCCTAGTAGTTAATATCCGCATGCACTCAATATACTTCCAAATTAACGTGCATTGCACGTACACACTGACTAGTGCTGCTAGTACGTGAAACTGGTGCCGTGACTTGTGAACGCGTCCAGATATGGTCAATGGCAACATTGCCCGCGAGTTCTTCCTGTTTGCCCGTGCGTCTAAACGCAGAAGGGGAGGAGAGAGAGAGAGCACACATGGAACCCACCAGTAAGTGAAGGCGAATAGTACTAAAAAAATATTACATGTTATCCATTAATTAGGCTGTGGTAATATAAAAACATTATGTGAACAAAGGGGGTACAACAAACATTGCTATTCTACGTATGTTGCCTATTGACGTGCGGCTTGAAGGCCCAGTCGCATGTTCGATCCTCGTCCTTTATTTTTTTAATTTGTATATGGGTCCAAATTTGTTTCATGACATGTGGGCCCCTCGGTGTGTAGTTTGTAGCACTTTAATTTGTGGGTCGAAATTTGTTCCATTCCAAGTGGACTATCGGTGTGTGGTTTTGTAGCTTATTTATAATAATTAAAGAGAACAACATAGTTTTTTCAATAATACCATGGTGCGACGTTGAAGGCGAGAAAGGACGTGCGAGAGAGCGATGACCGAGCTAGAGGGAAATCAACTAGGGGAGTTGCGTGGGTTGCAACGGTGTTTGGAGTAGTTGTGGGCCGAATGCTACGAAAATATAATCTAAACCGACCGGAATAAATGCCTACACAAATTAATCCAAGGTTGGAGTGCCCCTCGCAATGTAAATAGCTCCGGCTTTGCGAGGGATGGAGAGGTAGTAGCTTCAATGCGTGGAAGATACGGTGTGAGAAAGCGAGGTCAATCGAGAGACATATAGATAGAGAGACAAAGTGAGTGTGGTCCGACATTCATTGAACAAATATATATGCTCTGGAGAGATATTGTCCGATTGAGCTTTTTGGCAAGGGTGAGGGCTGTAAGATAGAGCTTGAGAGATGATCTAGTCACAGACGTGTAGATATATTTTGTGCGTGGGAGGAAGCAAGGTCAACCGATCACATAGGGTCGCCGTGCGATCGAAAGAGTGAGACGGGTTGGAGAGAGTGACCTAGATAGACGATGTGCGTGAGAGAGTATACAATGTGAATAGGTCGAATTGGGCTCAAACATGGTGATATATCATTTTTGTCCGAGAAAGAGCGAGGTCAATCGAGACATACGGAGAGAGAGAGAGAGAGAGAGCGAGATTGAGTGAGCGTGGCCCACCATGAGGTCGAATGAGTGGCGGCGGCTTGGATGGACTGACCTAGATAGACAATCTGCGTGAGAGAGTATAGAGTGTGTCGATCGAGGCCCGAACAGGGAGATATATCATTTCTGTGTGAAAGAAAACGAGGTTAAACGAGACTCAGATAAAGAGAGCGAGATTGAGCAAGTGTGGCCTGCCGTGCAGAAGAAAGAGTGAGACAGTCTCGAGGGAGTGACCTAGATATACAACGTGCGTGCATGCGCACGAGAGGTTTGGGGGGCTAGATAGGCAATGCATGTATTTAGCGCGAGAGGGTGAGAGAGAGAGAGAGCTTGGCATGGGGTGCAATGGCGGGTGTGTGAGGTAAATACATTTGGTAATAGAGTGGAAAAAGGGGTTGTGTAGTTGAGAGACTTAGAGATCGAAACATGGAGAGAAAGAATGAACGTGTGTTGGAAACTGATAGCTTCCTAAGGTGGTTAGGAGAGAAAGATTGACCGATACATGAAGTATGTAGCGTTTGTGTGGGGGGGGCTAAAAACAACATTTGAATGTACATAGTACGAGACTAAATATCGATGTTTCAATTCGGTGTACATTGTAAGATTTGAACCGAGGACCAGGCATACGGGTAATTATTTCGAATTCGTGCCATACTAAGTTTCGAAAAGTTGACATTGACTCAGTTTGTTGTGCTATTTTGTAGGTCATATGTTTGAATCCATCCAAAAGTTTTCTCACTACCATGGTGTTCATCATATACATATGAATTTGTATTAAAAAGTAGCGTGGATACAGTGAAATGCGAAATCCACGTTAGAATTGGAGATCGCTACGTGACACACACTCTAATTCAAATAACTAACTACGTGACACACACTTTAATTCAAATAACTAATTATGTGACACACACTCTAATCCACGTTAGCGTGGGTACCATTTCGATTTTTTTTCAAATAACTCCTCATTAATTAATTTATAGTACTCCCTATGTTCACTTTTATAAGACCTTGAAGACATTTCAGACAATGTGCAAAACAATTCATTTTAAGTTGTGTGAAACGACTTACAAAAGTGAACGGATGGAGTATCTTGTTTCGAATGACTAATTATTGCAAGGAAAACACGGGCATGGTAATACATACAGATTCGTTTGCAAATGAAAGAAGATTCATTTGCATTCTCAAATGTAGGCGCACCAGGCAGACCAGGGTCGTGTCTTGGTGGACACTGCTTCGTTGCCTTAAAGGCAACTGCCTTTGGGTCACTAACATGTGGGCCAGCCACCTGTTGGGCCCACATGTCATGGACACAAAGGCAGGTGCCTTAAGGCACCAAAGCATAGTCCTGTCGGGGTGGTCGCGTGTGTCGGACGGACGCGTAGCACCCAGCCACCCACCCCCCCCAAAGGACGACGACAATATAAGTTCGCGCTTCCACCTTTCGGATTGAAATATCTAGCGGCCCCAATTCCAGCCCTGCAAAATCTCTCTTCTCCACCGTCCCCTTCCGCGCCCAGATTGCTGAAATCCCTAATTCGCCGCCAACCCTCGAATCGCCCCTCATCTCGTCTCTTTCCCCACCGTTCCCCACCTCTGTGCCGGACGACGACGGCGAAGACGACGGTCGCGCTTCACCACTGCATCGGAGCTACCTCATCTACGCCCTCGTCCACCGCACCGGGTGGTCCACCGACAACGTCGGCCGCCGCAACCGACGTGCCTCACAGACACCGAGTTCCACCGCATCAGGTGCGCTTCACCGACGCCGTCTCCCAGCTCACCGGGGCTACTTCACCGAGCACATCGTCGCACCTCCGCCCCCCGAGGCCGTTGGGGCTTCACCAACGGTCTCATCCACCGCATCGTAGCGCTCCGCTGCCACTCAAGATCTGCATCCGTGCGCGGCCAGCCAACGCCAGCGCATCACCCTCGACGGCTCTGAAGTGACCCGCACTCTAGCTAGGCGAGCAGGCCCAAACGCCGGCCCGAACTAGGTATCCACACATCACTCCCTTGTGCACTGTTCCGACGATGTTTGGATATCCTTTCACTGCTCTCTTAGCTTACACGCCTATGCAACTCTGACTTTAACTCTTATTTCTTCTGGAGATATCATTTGAAACAAGCAAACCCATTTTTTAGCAAAGCATGACGGCGCTACGAGATCTGGTACACATCCTGCACACCCGTATAACCTTGTAAGTATCTGTCCTCCGGTACAACATCAAGGTCGATTCCTCTTATTTGATCAACCATTCGCCGTGTCAATAATGCAGAGGGGGATGCAAGGAGCACAAGGCCTGCACATCCAAGCAAGTGGTAACATGGACTTGTACATGGAACATCCCAAGCGCAAGCAGAGCTGCAGTGAGCCTGTACAACGAGCTAGCGTAAGTCCCTGCATTTCATTTAATTCGTACTGGCATTCGTGTATGATTTGTGTGCAGTGGCTGATCCACGAATTCAAGTTACCAGGGGCGAACATTTAACTTAAAAAATACGAAGGCACTTGCACTCCGGAAATCAACATAACGTGAGAAATATGAAGCTACATGCACTTTGAAAACCAGCTAATGATCCAAAGTAGTTCAGATTATAAACACTAAATGATGCAAGCACCAAAAAACACAAAATGCAACATGGTGTACAAGGACTACAAACATGGTCTGTACCTGCTTGAATTATTCGTTCTCTGGCTAAAAATATCGAAGTGTAATTGCACGTATAACCAGTGCGCAAACTGCATATCAATATATCTATCCTGCACAAGCATGCCAATAGTTTCAAACAACAGATTAGAAAAGTATTTATGCTATGTTGTCATGATACGGGGACTTTCTGGTAGATGGTCTCGACGTTTCCTCAAGCTATGAAAATGCACTATAATTTGCTTGTCATCAATGCCTACAAATCTCTGTCTCTCTCAACATAGTAGATCATCATTAGACACTAAATCCTTCAATGAGCTTGCAAAATGCTTGCATTAGATCCCTCATTAGACACTATATGTTCATCACTAGGAGCATGTAAAATGTTTGCATCAAATCCTTCATTAGCAGTCTGTTCATTAGACACTTCAGGCTCAAGAACAACATGAGCTTGTATGTTTGCACCGGAAACTTGATTAGATACATCAGATTCAGTCAGTTCAGTATTGATTGGGGGAGATAGAAAATAAGTAGAAATTGGTTTCATTTTCTCATAGATTCCCTACATACAAGCAGTTTTACAACACCGTCAGGTTTAACTATTGGCCAGAAATTGAAGAGTTGAATTAGATATAATCAAGGATGTGATGTACCTGCTCGTTGCGCATGCTACTCTTGCTAGCTGCGACTGTCCGTTTGCGCAAGCTCGATGCCATGCCCGTGTTGTCGCCGCTGCCTCCCACGCAGGCTACACCCAGGGTTGGATCTTCATCTTCTTGTCCTTTCGTTCGCTTGAAGCCCGGCGACCGCCCTCCAACGAGGGTGCGAGGAAGTGCTGTGTCGGTCTCTCCAACGGCGGCTAGGTTAGGAGCGAACCAGACTGGAGGCTTGAGCGAATGAATTGGGATTTTTCCTGCTGTCGATCGATATGGGAGGCGCTCGTTTGGGCCGCGAGCCTGCTATAGGGCCTGCCTTGCACTTATGTTATTGGCCCATCCAAATTGAAACATTTTTCTTCATTTTTTACATTGCCTGCTCGTGCGTTGGGACGAACAAAACTAGCGTGGGCCAACCTGGACGACTCAAACTAGGTGCACACTTTCTAGCCACCTGAGGCGGCCGCCCATACCAGCCCCTATGGTGGCGTCGCCCCTTTTTGCGTGTATGATTGGATAGTGAAAAATATTCCAGTGGCGCTTTTGATTTACCCACAGAATGGTTGAATTGCTTGTTTCTATGAACTGAGTTCGCCAATAATGTGAAGGATGCCAGTCTTTTCATCCTATTGTAGATTGCTTAGATCTCGATATGCCAAAAGTAATCGCATGAAATATACAGTAAAAGCCAGTGTGATGTGTTTGGCTACAACTAGTCTGACTACACGTCCTCATATAACATATCAAGGATGCACCATATTACCAGATTAACCATTCGACTTACCCATGCAGTGTGGGAAGAAAGTAGTATTGGGACTGCGTATCCAAGCAATTGATGCCATGGACTCCTTCGTACAACCTTGTAAGCGAAAAAGAAGTTGCAGTGTGCCTGTACCAAGAACTAGCGTAAGTTCAGTTACCTGCTTCTCGGAATTTTAGTTAGCCACTTATTGCAAAATTGTTCAATTATGTTGCTTGGCTTAATTTAGTTTGCTACTGATTACATAATGGCACAGCCTGTTAATCATATTGTAGACTACGTCTATCTATGTGTTTGATACTTACTGTTAAGAATTACCTGTTTGCCTTAACTTAAATATCTACTTGTTTGTTTAACTGCTTTGCTGCTGCAACAGCGGGTTACAATGATGTTAATAACTACTTTTCAGCATCTAATTGAAACTCTTTAATTCCTTGCTTGTTTAACTAGTTTGCTGTTATAACTCCTAGTTGAGATGTTTTGCTAACTTCAACTTTTCTGAATCCAATCGGAACTTTAATGGCAAAACAAGTTAGCCCAAGATCAAAGAGCGAGGTCCCCATGGACGTTGCATCATCCCACAGCAGTGGCACCGGCCCAATCGTGCATTATGAATTGCCAACAGCTGATGCTCTAAAGGCTAAACTAGTGGTAGAAAGAGATTCTGCTTCTGCACTTAGAGATGAAGTTGACATGTTGAGGAAGCAAACAGCACAATCACAAGCAGTACTCAAGACAACCATTAAATATTTGGTGGATTTCAAAACGAAGCAAGCTGAGACTGACCAGATTGTTAAGGTCCTGAAGGAAAAAAGGAAATTAAATTCCTACTTGGTAAATCATAGGTGGAATGTTCTTTCCATAGTTGAATAACCGGTGTGTTGTCTGTTCATGTAATCAATCAAACCATTTGTTTTAGAGATCATGTAATAATTGTTTTTTTTGTTTTTTGGTTTGTAATTTTATTTGAGCACAAGTCTGTATTAATTGATAAGACTCGGAGACATTTCATTTGGATTGCTGTGCCAGACCTACAAATATGCCAATCGGGCTGAATGTGCATTCAGCAATAGTAGTAGTATAGATGGACCATAAGTGGCACGCATCGGAAAGGGCCAATATGCTGGCTAAAAAAAGGATGCTGTTGTAGCCAAAAAAAGTACAGCGGCCTGGCTTATGTATGTTAGTTGATATTATTGATCCATATACTCTATAAGTGTTTATATGTCTGTTAGTTCTGTACATTCTTGGTTGATTGACTCGGTATTTGAATCTTGATACATCGCTTGTGTACATATCTAAATGGGAGTACACATTATGCTGCATGTGACATTTGAGTTGGACATGAAGTGTTCCAAATATTTGAATTCACCTTAAACTGGATTCTAGTTTCTGAATTAGAGTATCGGCATTTGTAAACCATATTCATATATGACAGTGGAATACATCTTTGTCGTCCTTTTGAAGATATATAAAAACACATAGAATGATTTATAAAGATTCATATAGGAATACAAAATGGATTCGAATTTAGTTGCCAGGGTAAACGTGGATGCTGATTGTCCTAAAATTCGAAAGAAGTAGCAAAATGTCCACTCCCACGTCGACTGCCCGAAGCCAAGTGTTTGGGAGATGGAAATTACTGTCTACCCATTACACGGACAATCCATCGGCCCGATTTCCACTGCTCTAAATAGGGGTAGGTTAGTAACTTCAATTAGACGTGACACGACCGCCTCTGAGCCCATTCCGACACGGTGGGCGTCAAACATGGGCGGCAAAACTCATTTGATTCAAGCTCGTCCGAAAGACCTCTGTTTCTCCCTCCATTCCCCATTCATACACGGTGGGCGGCAAAACAAACTCGACTTGGCCGAAATTGATGTAGGCAAATATTTTCAATAGGGGTAGGTTTGTAACTTCACTCAGACGTGACACAACCTCCCTACCTGTCAGCCCCGTTCATACACCGTGGGCGCCAACCATGGGCGCCAACCACCCTCTCCTCGCCCGAAATTGCTCTGGGCAAATATTGGCGAGATGTGAGATTACCGTCCTATCCCCAACCGACGAGACGTCCAAATTTTAAACGGGGGCTAAGTTTGTTACTTTCCTGTCAGGACCGGTTTTTCGGGATATTAATTTCCCAGAAAATGGCCCTTGTGCTCACCAGCCCCAGGATTACTGTTAGCTGATGAGGCACCAACTTGATACAGAAATTCCAAGCAAAGTACAAAATATGTAGTACAAGACCATTGTGGCCTATGAGTACAACAATTGGTTTCTAGTGGTTGATGGCGGAAGCGGTTTGTGGTTCATCTGCGTCTATGGGACTCCATTTCCCACAGGAACAGCTGACCTGGATAACTCCTATCTTCGCGAGGCTGCTATCACCGTTGCTTAGGTTCCAGGGCTGTCATCGCAACGCTCCACTCCAAGGAGGAAATCTAGCCAAGACAATAGCCAGGGACAAGCCAGTGAGTACTTTTGAATGTACTCGCAAACATTATGAACACGGGTATAATATAACAAATGATAATCACGCTCTAAAATATTCTATGATCGCAATGTCAGTCACGAAATAAACAAAATCCATGATGCACGCATGCAGGTTGTTCGTATAAAACATGAATATGCAATCAGAGAATAGAAATAAAAAAATGCACCGATCGGGTGTCTGAAGCGACGCCTCGAAAGGACGACAGCAGAAAGCGTGCCTCAGTCGGGCGTCTGAGCGACACCACATAAAGGGCTTATAAAGTAAAAAATAACAAGCATGCCACAGTCGGGCGCCTGAGCGACACCACATAAAGGGCTTATAAAGTAAACAAATAACAAGCATGCCACAGTCGGGCGTCTGAGCGACACTACATAAAGGGCTTATAAAGTAAATAATCACAATGAATATCGAGGAGGTAGAACCGTCCCAGGGATACTCAATAATTCAAGTAAAAAAAGGGTTAGTCCAATATAATAATAATCACAATGATCATAATTCACAAGTCATGATCCATGTTCCGGTTTAGTAGGTTTTCCTCTGAAGACCGACACTAAGACCGACACTTGACCCATCTCAGACTGTAGTCCTTACCCATGGACATGGCTATTCGAATAGATTTAACCTCTGCAGAGGGTGTACTCTTTATTCACGAGTAACGGATTTCTTTAGTCCATCGGGACTAATTCCGTCTACGGTCTTTTAATTGAAAACGCACCTGACCGCACACACTAGCCTAACTTACCGGTGTCTGGAATCACCCACGACACATGTCAAGCAAAACTCTAAGTGGGGAGGCTACAACCTCGATTAGCATGGGATCACAAAATTTATAACGCGCGCAAACTAGGGAAGCCAGTCCCCTCTGCTACAACCGGAAACACCCATGCCCCCGGACCAGGTGGCATGCCTACCGGATGCATCCGGTATCTTCCACCATGGCCTCTCTGTACGGTGTGTGCTAGGAGGGGTTGACAACTTACTGAACCGTACCCTACCTGCGGCAGGGACAAGTGGTAGTACGAAACAAGTATGGGGGTTACTGGGACAAGACTTGATCTACGGCCGACTCAGGAGGTCCAAGTATTCCCTGTATGATTAGCATAACAAATATATTTCAACTAACAGACAGAATCACCACTCATCATACCTCATCATGCCATACCGGACACACTCGTCTCGACGAGGAACTAGGGACAAGCTCGTGTCTACCCAAGACAGAGACTTTCCCGGCTTCCTTCTGGTATGCATGAAAAGCTTACGAGGATGATTACTATCACCAGCATATCCATTTCTAACAGCAAAGAATCTTCATTATGCACTCATGCGTATGATTGTATCGCCACATAAAATAACGAATGCTCCATGTCAAGGTGGTGTTGTAACCGTATCAAACAACACACAAAAATATTATGCCCGGGTTCAGAATGCTTGCCTTCAAGAGTATGCACGGGGGTGCACTTTTTGAAAGTTGCTTCCTTCTTCAAAAAATCCTATTTTGAGAGAATTCAAATTAACACATAGTTTCAAAACAGTACAAAAAAGTTGTTTGGAAAATTTTAAAATAAATACTAAAATAAACTAGACAGAATTTGAGAAACAACAAAAAAAGAATCAAGTCATTTGGACTTATATTTAAAAAGTTATAGCCAGTCAAAGTTTAGTCAAAATCCTGTTTTAATAAAACCAGAAAAAAGAAAACGCATAGGCTAAGAATACGTTTCCAGAGAAGGGGAGACGTACTTACCAGACATACGCTTCCACCAGAGGGAAAACATATCAGCCGGGTTGCACCACTAGCGGCTTGGGCTGGCTCACCGACAGGTGGTCCCCACCTATCGGATTCGTCTTCTTCCCTCCGCGCGCGGCTGTGCCAGAGACAGAGGCGAGCTCCGGCGATGATTGCCGGCGACAAAGGGCACCAAATGATGCGCTCTGGATATGCACGTGCTCGGGGGAAGATGGCGCATCCATTGGAGGAGGTTAGGGGAGCGGCGGAGCTCGAGGGCGAGTAGCCCTTCCTTCATGGTGGAGGGGAAGCTTCGGGAGGGGATGAAGCTTTGCACACCTCGACTCCCGGGCAAAATTGAATGCTGGAAAGGATCCTAGGGGTCATGGTGGAGCTAATGGTGGTGATAGGGCGAAGGGAGGGGCTCTGGTGGTGTCGGAATAGACAGAAGGGCGGCGGCGAGTGTCTCGGTCGGAGGTGAAGGAGATGGCCTCTTCCGGTCAATCTGTGGCTTGGGGTAGCTCTAAGGGAGGATTGGAGCATTGCTCGATGTCGAGGGGAGTCGGAGAAGGGCCTATATATAGGCGGCGACGTCGGTCCCTTGGCTGCGGATAAGCTCGCCGACGAACCGCCGTTCTGTTGCTGGCAGGGCGACATGGTGGAGGCTAGCGGGTTGGGCAGGGCGAGCGGATGAGGATGGACTGTTCTAAGGGGCAGCTGGCGCGCTGGAGTGGCTCGGCGGCGCCGTCCATGGCAGGGGCTGTCGGAGCGGCGGTGGCGGCTTGCGGTGGTGGCGCTGTGGAGCTCCAGGAGCGGCTCTGCGGCGAGGGAGGAGTCGGGGCGTGTCGGCTGCGAGTGGGGAAGGGCCATAACGAGCGCGGGGCGACGGCAGTGGGACGCGGCGACTCGGTGCGCGCGCGTGCAAAACGTGCACTCTGGGCGCGCCCAGTGCATGCACGGGAGGTGTTCGGCAAAATGCCAAGGCATGCTAGGAGGCTTGGGTGGGGCTGGGGATTACCAGGTCTAGGCTAGGGTTTGCAAGGAGATCAGTGGACAAGCTTGTTAGGTCAGGGGATCAAGTTCACAATGCAAACTAATAATCATGCCAAATCTGTTCATGCACTCAAGGTGTTCGACAGAATGCTAAGTGCATCTAGGCAACTCTTGGGGTGGCCAAAAACTCCAGACCAGTGTCTCTTTAGATGTAGGTGGTGGTGGCAAGGTTAGTTTGGCAAAACTAGAAACTAGTTAGTGCAAGTTTTTGAGAAAACCAATTCTGGGCAGAAACTAAAAGCTATCATTCCATGGACCAAAATTACTCCAATGGGTCCACTCTCCTAGACTTAAGGGTTTTGTAGGGAGGACTATAAGTAGGAAACAGAGTCATGGGCAACAGAGCAAAATAAAATGGGGTTGCATTAGAAAGTGCCAAACTGGACCAGAGAGCAAAAGGGGATGATTTGCTCAAATTTTCCATAGAACACCAGTGGGTTTTTGCATAAAGTTGAATAATATACTCCTACTAACATCCCCTAATTTTGGTGGAAGTTTTAAAGAAATATTTAAATAGGTTGTAGTGCAAAAGTGCAAACTGGACCAGATTTGAAAACTTGGGGAAAAGCTCAAAATCTCCAAATGACTAAAGGGTATTTTGCACAAAAGTGATCTAGGAACATCACATGTCATCCCCAAATTTAGGTGGGATTTTTAAATGAATTTATCAAAGGGTTGCAGTGCAAATGGGACTCGAAAACTTATGAAAACCCATTTTAGAGAAATAAAGCTCAGGTAAAAATAATTATAAATAATCCCACTGATAAAAGAATTGTTTTATTTGAGAGGGTAAACAAGTCCAATAATAATTGGAAAGTTTTCACTTGGGGTGAAAACTCCACAACTTAGAAGAAAAGAGGGGTTCTGAGATCAAAAATAAATCCAGAAAAATAAAAATTTAATTTCTTAGCAAAATTTTAATAAACAAAATATGGTTAAATTTTTGGGGTGTTACATTTCCCATATTTCAGACAGGCGCGTCCCAAAAACATGGTTCCAGGTACCTCTCCCTTCATTTTCCCATTCATAGACCATCCGCGCTAGAACACCCCATCCCCACACCAGCCTTCGTCCGCCACCCCATCCATCGTCGCCGTCCTCCGCCACATCCATCGCCACCGTCCTCCACCATGCCGGAGCGCCTACCAAGACCGCGTCATCCACTTCTAGAGATGGACGTTTCTCATCCACGTCGACGGACCAATAGCCTTGCATCGCGTCCTCTCGCTTCATCGGCGACGTCGTCCTCTTTGCCGGGGCCGCTCACACGACCTTCTCTTCCACCGCAACGGGACTTATCCCCCGATGCACCCGTCTACCGTCGCAGATCTGCTTCAACGCCACCGACAGCCATCGCACCCTCGATGCCTACACGGCGCCGCAAGAGAGGTGGTACTTCATATCTCCTCAACTTTTTGACCTCAACCAGAAAATAGATCTTAACTTGGTTACTCTACTTTCTTTTCAGCTCTTAGAATTTAGTTCTTAGTTCGAAGCAAACAATGGATGCTAAATATCATTTCTTCGGTTTGCAGCTTCAAATCTGCCATGGCACAGCCATAATACGGTTTAATTGATCATGCTTAGGGTTTAATTGATCATGTTGGTTCCATGGTGGTTTCTTTAATAGAAATCGGAGGGGAAACCCTCTTTTGCTATAAAAAATATGCTTAGAGTTTCCCCCTTTTATGATCACTATATGATCAGAATACGTGCTTCGTGTCATAATAACACTGCTCCAGCCATCAAGCTAAACAAGCTTAGTTGTTCAAATACGAATATGATATTATTAAAACAGAGTTGTTTAATTGGTCAGCTAAATGTTCCTAAATTAGTTTCGAAAATGCATGTTCGCCGCTCGGGTGTGTATCTCTACAGGGTGCCCACGGTGGGCCGGCCCACCCTGGGATTTTGAGTCGTCCCAGGCCCCGATTCCCCTCTGTTCTGCTGCGCGCTTCCAATCTCTACTCGCCCCCAGACGCCTACCTCGCCGGCGACTTGCCGTCCCTGGACGGCATGACTCTAGGAGGAGACGCCGGACTAACAGGACGCCAAGAGCCGCTCGCCCAACAGCGTCACCGCTGCCCGGGTGCGCCGCCGTGCCTACCTTCCCAGTCCGTTCAGGGCTGAGGCGTGCAGCACCCACCAAGCCAACCCGATTTATCCTGAGATACGTCCTCAACACTCAGCAGCCACTCCTCATCACCCATTTTCTAATTGATTCATTACTCATTAGGCAGGACTGTCATTAGGGTTTGTTGTGTGCTCAGTGCTACCTACACTTAATGGTTCAGATGTATTTCGGTAATCTTTAGTACCTCTAAAGTTCACAGGGTTTTCAAAATTCCGGCCCTTGAAACAGAAACTGGTCATTTTGGATTGTTGGTCGTAGTGACATTGACCCAGATTACTACTGCAAGCCAGGTTTGTTAACAATTTTACTTGTCTTTCTTACTCATTTGATATAATATCCAATTATTCATGTCGATTAGTTGCAAACAATAAGTGCTATACAAACTTCTTCATTCAGATTTTGGACGGGCTCTTACTGCAGTTACAATTCTGCATACTTGTCCTAGTAAGCTCACAAGTAAATGATTGATTCACTACATCTATGCTTGCCTTGTCATATTTGTTGTCAATATTCTTTTAGGGTGGACCACCATGTTTCTAAATACTGGAACCGTAGACATGAGTGAATAGTACTTCTCTATGTGATCTCTTCCATCATGTGTGGGTAACGAACACTGCATTGTATAGAAAGAAAGTGTCATTTCCAGCTTTTACACAGGTTTCGATCTTTTACATGGAATACAATCTGCCTACTTGCTTTGTGTCGCACTACCAACACTCCACCCTTGAAGCTAAACATTACGCCACTCATAATTGCTTAGTTTATTTGTTCAAATATGAATTTCATATGATTCTAATGTTCCTACTTCAGTTTTGAAATGTGTGCCTGCCTGTTATAGAGACATAAGGGGTTTGTATTTCTGTGTGTGGTCTGGTCAGCACGGTTGGGGAGGTGAACTTTTCATATGCAGGGGTTTATAGGGAGACACTCTCCGAGTTGAATCCGCAATGCATTCCGTAGATAATCTGACTACTTTTTATGTTTTCATGAATCTCAGATTCTGAACAGCATCATAATGATTATGAGCTTGCGCGCATGAAAAGAATAAAGGAGAACAATGCCATGGCTGTCAAACTTGGCATTAAGGGACTGAAATCAAGTCTGGATGCAATGCAATGCAAATGCTCTCCACCTACAGATTCATGCTCAGAATATGATCCTAACAGTGATTCTGAGCTAGAGGGAGACCTAAGTCAATGTAGCTCCCTAGTGGAGGAGTCAGAGGAAGATGCCCTATCTTATTCACCCATCAAGGTACTTGCTCTAACTTTCCAAGGTTACATTGCTCGCACATATCTTGCAACTGATGCTTTGCATTGCTTCTACTTTGTTGAACTGCCATTAGCTTAGTTTACACATCGTGTATGTGAATACGCCCTGCCTATCCATTTTCAGTACATATTCCATCTGTCATCATACCATATTTATCCATTCAAATGCTGTTCTTGTGTATCAGACGTTCAAAAGGAAGAGGGCGATTGCTGATCGTGGAGGAGCACAAGCAAAGTATTTGGAAAAGGTAGTGGCACCTGATAAATCAAATAGCCCATTAGGTGTGCAATATCACCTGACCCACAAAATACCCCAACTCTAGCAGACTCTAGCCCTACTACACTGGTCATTTCTGATGCCCCAACTCAGCAGACCCCAACTGCAGCAAACAGTATGATTATGCCAGTTGACATAGCACCAGCTGTACAACGCAAAACCCCCATTCCAGCAAAGAGTACACCAAATCCAGTTGCCAAATCCCTTTTCGAACCAGAGAGAGCCCCAATTGCCGCAAATACGACCCCTGTTCCATTTCTTCCCAGTTTAGAAGACGAAGCTTATGTTGTTGTCAGGAACATTGTGCGCATCTTTCCTTCATGGAAAGATTATACCGCAGACACAGAACAATTTCCAGTCTTCCTCCGCAACTTACGTGTAAGTAATGTACTAATGTTATTCATGGTCATTACTGCATATGTTTCTGCTGACAGAAGACACAAGATTTCATTCTTTTAAATAGGCGAGGAGCAAACTGGATTGTGATGACGAGCAAGGGTTGGTTGCGCTTTTCAAGCACTCGTTGATGAAGTACCGTTCCTACCTGAGGCAAGCGCACTTCGATGGCAAGCCTCTAAACGAAATTTCTGTAAAGTCTCCGGTGCTACATTTATCCGACAGTGACTGGAATAATCTTGTTACACATTGGTCTCGGCTGCAGCGTAAGGTACTGTCTATGATATCACATCACAATTTGAACTACATTTCTGCATTTGCCTTAATGTCTCACTTGTACGAAAGCTGTTAGCAGAAGAACATTCCTTCTCAAGGGACCACAGAATCTCGCAACTATACTACACACTGCATTGCTCTTGTGAGTACCTCTTGCTCTGTATGACCATACTTACTTTCATAGCTATTTGATTATGTAGCATCACTGCACATGTTAGCCTCGTAATCGTCCATTTGGTGGACATTATAAGATTCGTATGGACTCTTACATAAATTTAGAATCAACCCAATGCTTTTGAAGAGGTTTAGCTCTGCAGTCCTCTTGTAAGGACTTAACATGGTCTATCACGGTACTTACATTAACAGCTACTCCCTCCGTCCCATAATATAAGACCGTTTTGTATAGTACACCAGTGTTCAAAACGCTCTTGTATTATGGGAAGAGGGATTGGTTCATTTTGTAGCATTCTGCATCTTATCTCCCTCACCCACCATTTACTAAAAAAGATCAGATCTATATTTAATCTTACCAACAAGTAGAATACACAGACAATGCCAGTGCAGAAGTGTAGCCCATTGCTCTTGTCAGTACATTTTTTCCTGTAATGCTTGTACTTCCAGGGATTGGTAGTTGATTATGTAGCATCAATCTGCATCTTATCTTCATTATCCTATATCCCTTCCAGTATTATCATATCTATAATTACTCTCTACAAAATGTAGAGTACATGCAATGCTTATGAAGAAGATTCTATGCTGAAATTCTTGAGTTATCCTTCCCTTGACATGGAGAAGGGCATTATAAAGCCGGTGTTAACTGTTAATGTAAGTCAGTCCTTCTAAAGCCTTTATCCTCAACAGCTGTTTAATTTGCTCATACTCCCTATCGTTTACTGCTATTTAGTTTGCTGTTTCTACCAAAATGCATATTCGTAAGAACCGTAAGTTCTAAGTTTTACTTATAAAACCAAATTCCTTATTCATACCATGCACATTACTTAATACTCCCTATATGTATGCTTGTTTTTGTGGATATATAATCCAGTGTGTGGTGAAGCAGCCCACGTTTGCACCTTGTCATCTCCTGTTTTATCTTACTGATGTGGCTGATGATATGAACAACATGCCATGCACATTATCCAAAATAGATACAATGATTTTCTTTGCCCTTCATCTATGCTTGTTATGTTGACATGGTAATCCAGTAGTTTGGTGAAGCTCCCCGCATTATGAACAATGCCAAATTATGCTATTGATATTTTGAACTTACTCTTTATTTTCTAATTTGAAATTGGATAGAATTGACAGAACAGTTATCATCTTTGTTTATACACGTGCAAAACCTGTCATCTCTCTGCTTTGTTTCAGGGTGATATGCCTGATGGCATGCACAAGTCTGCTGAAGGCTGTGAGACAAACCCAACATATATTGCAGCAAAGAAGGCAAAACATCTTGAAGATAGCGAGACAACCCCAAAGTCTTGCCTTGATGCAGTGTTCAAGTTACTTGAGACTATCAGTTAGACAAGCTCACAGAATTCGTTATCTGAATCAGTTCGACTTGTTCAGTCCCAAGTTCTAGCAGAAAGGCATTCTGCAACTCAACTTCGACTTGAAGTCCTATCTCTAAGAAAGATTGCGGAGAACACCAATGAGAACCTCATCGCTAAACAGCTTACCTGGAAGCTATGACCGACATTCTAGGCCAGTCTCACAGCCTTGCTCAGCAGCTTGCGCAGCAGTTCCCCCGCAAGGCTAACCTTTCTTGAACTATCTTGGAAGTGGTCTCGGTTCAGTATTATTTTGTTATGCTGCAATGGTGCCCAGTTTTTGTAATCTGCTTCTTCATTGCGCTTTATGATCACTGGTGGCGAACTTCAATGCCCAGTGGATGTAATATACCTTAAATCCTTTATTGTATAGTGTAGGTTTATTCTTAGTTACTATGCAGTAATTTCTTTATTCTATAGAGTAGGTTTGTTCTTAATTCCTACTAGTTACTGCCATCATTCGCTATCTGAAAAAAAATCAGACGTAGTCGACCGGACCGAAACATTCGACTCTAACGGGCCAGGTTTTTAGCGGGCGACAATTGGGCCGGCCTGTGTCTTTCTTGGGCCTGAATGATTGGGGCCTTCACACATTGCGCCAGGCCCAAACTTACACCGGCCTATATTTTAGTTGGGCCTTTTGTCGACCCAACGCTTAGTTTGGCCCAGGTAGCGTTGGGCCATTAACAGGCTGAATATTGTACTGGCCTGTTACGGCCGAGATGAAACCACGGGCCTTTAGCAGGCCAAAATGCATGTTGGACCTCAATTTTCACTAGTCGTCGACGGGCCTTCAGCAGGTCGAAATGTAGACCGGGCCGTTTTGGGCCCAGTTAGCTCACGGGCCATTACCAAGCCGAAACATATCTCGGGCCTTAGTTGGCCCACTGATATCATGGGCATTTAAGAGGCCGAAAGCTTAGCACAGGCATCAACGGGCCGAATTACGCGGCAGACCTTTAACAGGCCCAAAGTCACGTTGGGCTTAACAGTTGCCACCTTTAGCACGGGCCGTTAGTGGGCCCGATGTCCCGTCGGACCATATATGGCCCATGGGCAGCACGGGCCATTCCCAGGCCGAAAGCCACACCGGGCTGAAATGGGCCCATGTCTACATTAGGCCTCTAACAGGCCGAAAGTCACTGGGCTGTAGTTGGGCCCAAATATTCAGCGAACAATTAACGGGCCAGATCTGGCTTCGGGCCGCAAATGGGCCCAAATATTGGGCAAACAATTAATGGGCCAGATCTGGCTTCGGGCCGTAAATGGGCCCAAATATTGGGCGAACAATTAACGGGTCAGATCTGGCTTCGGGCCGTAAATGGGCCTTTATTAAGCAGGCCGTTATTGGGCTGGCCCACTAGTACCTGATTAAGTTCTACGGGCCTTTGACTGGGCCGGCCTTTTTAACCTATATGGGCCTCTGTTGGGCCCAGCCACGTGTCGACGTATCATAGGCATGTCTCCTCCAATGGACGGGCGACATCTGGCCCACTGACGAGCTGACAGGTGTTCCCCTCGGCCAATCAGAATTTTACACGTGGAAATTTCCCATTGGTCAGGGCTGTTAACGGGTTATCGGATCCAAAATCCGACCCGATAGCTTAACGGCGTTCCGTTACGGTGGATGCCACGTGTCAGTCACCCTTGACGAAAGCACTTCTGTGATGCGCGATTTATCGTCATGGAAGTGGACCCTTCCATGATGATAATTTTGGTAATGTCATGGAACACTTCTACGACAGCACAGGTATGACTATCTTGATTCTGTCATAAAATCGTCATGGATGTACATGCATGAAAAAAAAACGCGACCTACTGTGAAAAACACGTATCATCACGGAAGTGTTTTTTTTTGTAGTGCTTCCCCAAACACCCTCACATAGAGGGTCGACCCACCGTCATACATGAAGTGGAGCCTGCACCGCCTGCCCAGACCGCGCGCGGGCGAAAGTCTGCCAGCCGCGGGCCAGGGCTATGTTGCCTGCAGCGGAAGTCTCGACCGCGATCCAAGAGGCCTTGCTGTAGCAACCATCCGCCTGCAACTAGAGCCCGCCTGGACCAGGGGCCGGCAGTTCATCGATGTAGAAGCGCGGAAGCTGCAGCCAGTTGCCGGTTGGGTTCTCCGACCAGACAACGAACTCCGGTGACACTTCCGCTAAATGGATGCGCGGACGGGGAGGCCGCGCCACCATTGCACGCCTCCCCTCGTCAGCTGGACCGCCATGGCTGGGACGATCCCCTCCGTGTGGCGCGGCGCCACCACGATGGTGGGCCATGGTGGGGGTCGCGGCATGCTTGCGCGGACGGCCGCGACCGCGCTTGGGCGCCGGGGAGCCAGGTCCGTCGCGAGGAGCCTTTCCCTTCTCGGCGGCAGAGAACTTCCTTCGTGGCGCCATCAGTGGCGCTGCAAGCAGTGGAGCAAGGAGGAAGAAGCAAGCAAGCGAGGAAGAGATGGGCGACGGGGGCTCCGCCCCCTCCTCCCCATTTATAGCGGAAGAAGGCCAACCGGCGTCTCCCACGATCGCAGGTAATGATGGTTTTTCTTGCATGTCGCAGGGACTTGTCGAGTCGTGCAGTTGCCGAGGCAGCGTGGGGAAGCGGAGACGCCCATGTCCAATCGACCGCCACGTGTCAACCGAGGCCGCAGGCTTTTGGGGCCCGCGGTGCTCCGAACTTGACCCTTGGCTTCGCCGCGAAGCCAAGCCCGAGCACACCTTGGGCCCAGGGGCTACTGTCGGCGTTCTGGGAACGGGGGTCCCCAGACTTGCCTGCCTGCGGCCCACGGCGTGGCTAAGCCAGCAGGCCGCACGGCCCATCTTCATCAACAAGGCATCCGAGACCCTCGCGAGGGTCCAAGCCTTGCGAGGTGGACGATGCAAGACCTCCTCTGGAGTGGCCTAGCCAGGCAGGCTCACGAGGAGTGGAGATATCAAGGCGGGGCAAACCTCACGAGGCTCTCGTGACGTGAGCCATGACGAACGACACCAGGCGGGCGCCAGCGCGCGCAGCGCCCTTATTTCCTCTTTGGTGCTAAGGAGGCCAGCGCAGGCGAAGAGTACCGAGGCATCAGGCAATGGTTGCTATATTGGTGCAATGAGACCAAGACCCGGAGGACGGCAAGACGGAGGTCATCGTGGACCCCAAGACGACGCCACCACCAGAGCTTTTCGCAGGCGAAGACCACTTTTGTCAGGATAGCTCGTACTAGCTGTCCCCCTTCAAATTTGCCTGCCGTTGTTGGCTCCCTTCCCGCTCGATATTTTGGAAGAGGACCAGGGCCTATATAAGTAGAGCTAGCCACCATAGTAGGGGCATCTCATCTTAGCTTGATCCAACCCGATCGAGAGCCTACCCTAGCCACAAGAACACCTCAACCTCAGGAGGCTGTTCTTCCCTTGTACTGTTCATCATCAGCCCTAGAGGCAATCCACCACCACCAAACTGGAGTAGGGTATTACACCACAACGGTGGCCCGAACCAGTATAAACCTCGTGTCTTTCTGCGTTGCGAGTTCGTCGAGTTCGTCCGCGAGATCTTAGCGAGCTAGGGAGTAGATTGGTAGGAGGGAAAGACTTCGCGCGCACCCGAGTGTTCGAACCTTAAGGGTTTGCCGGAACCCCACATCCGACAGTGTCGTTTCCCCCGACATCTTTGGCGCGCCCGGTAGGGGCGCGCAAGCCGTGGAAATCTTGTTTTGGAGCCGACGCGTCGAGGGCAACGTCGATCAGCCGCCCTCTGGTGCCGTCCGCAGCTTCGTCAGCCATCCGCGTGGTCCCGAAAAGCTAAGTCATGCAAAATTTTGGCTAAGTTCATTTATATAAGTCTGTCTCCCTCGAAAGATCTCTTTCCTTGTATGGGAAACCTGCACGCAATGGGACCCTTCTGCTATGGGCAACGCCCTTGTCTCTGTCTCGATTTTGCTCGACAGTTCATGCGGCTGCGCTGAGAACGGCAAGGTGGCCTACCCGCTACTAGCCGCGCTCTTGTCTTGTTTCAAGTCCGCTTGACAGTTCAAGTGATTGCGCTGGGAGCGGCAAGGTGGCTTGCCCGGCAGCAAGCGCCTCCCCGGTAGGGTGCTAAGGATCCGTCCTCAAAGCACCCCGGCATGGGTTTACGCACCGGCAGCCTTATCTAACCAAGCGTAGGGTGCGAACATACAAATAAATATCTAACAGGAAGATGTCGTGCTCGATCTTAAAGTATTGTAGAGTTATATTACATCAAATAGTCGCTGCGGTTCTAACTTAAGATAAAATTGTCTTGGTCTTGAACTCGCGGCGGCGACGAGAAACGGGGTGCCTAGTCCTGGCGCTGGCCCTCCACCCTCTCAACTCCGTCGACGCAGTCGAAGATGGGCGTGATACGCTCCTTGAGCACCGCGAGGTCCGCTTCCTCCGGCAAGCTCTCCAACGCGTTGGCAAAGTTGACGGTGGGGTTCCAGAACGCCACCTTGGTGAGCACCTTGGTCAGGGCGCCCCGGCAGAGCCTCCGCGACTCGTTGGCCAGATAAGTTGCCCGGTTGGAGCGGAGCTGCTCTAGGGCTCCAAGAATGCCCTCGAAGAATAGGGTCAGTTTGGCATTGGGACTCACGTTCGGCTCTGGGGCGTACCTCACGTTCGGCATCCCCATGGCAGCCAGCTTGTTGGTGGTCCTGCCGGCGACGTCGGCGAGGCGGCTGACCCAATGGTTTATGCCCTCCGCGTACTCCTTGTGTTCGGCGGTGTCATTCCTCCGCAGCTGCTTCTCCTCCTCCAGGTCCTTGGTCGGGGTCTCTTCCCGGGCCCTGACCTCCGAAAGCGTCCCCTCAAGATCCTCCAACTTCAGCTTCAGGTCTTTGATGGAGTCGTTGGCCTTGGAGAGCAGCTCGGCCTTGCCAAGGACTGCGGCCTGCGCCTCCAACCGCTGATCGTGTCCTTCTCCTTTGCCAGCTCCAAGACCCATTTCTTCAGCTCATCCCGCTCCACCTCCAGCTCCTTCACATTGCCGGCGTGGACTAGGGCTTGAGCATCGAGTGCCTCCTTGTGCCTCTGCTCCAGCTCCTGAGTCCGCTGCACGACAAGCTTCTCAACCTCCTCATCCTTGTTGCAGAGTGTGGCGGCGAGCGCCTCCTCACGAGCGGCAAGGTCCTCCTCCTGGGAGTTTAGCTCGGCCTAGTGCTGGTGCCGAGCGGCCTCGTCCTTGGCGGCCTGTTCCTTCGCCACCTCCTGGGCCTTCTCGACATCAGCCTGCTTCAGGACAAGCTCATGTTTGCGCTCAGTCAGCAGATCCTGGGCAACCTTCAGTTCCTCGTGGGCCTGGCGGAACCACGCATGTGTCTCAGCGACGCGCCCAGCGAGATCCGCCTCCGCCTTGTCCACCGCCACCATCCTGGACTTTGCCTTGTCCAGGCGGGCACGGTGAAGCGCCTGGAGCTTCTGGAAGTTGGCGCTCATGGCCTGAAGGAGCTGCTCCTCTTGGGAACCGCCGCCACCGGTGCTCGGTTCGTCAACAGCTTCAAGCCCGGCGGCGGCAAGAACCTCGTCATCGAACACCTCCCCCTCGATGGGCGCCCTGGTGCTCGCCGTCCCTGGGAGGTGGACGAACAGGTCGTCGCTCACCTTCAGGTACTTGCCCGAGCCAGAGGCAGCGGAGGAGGAAGGTTGGTCGTCAACCACCCCCTCCCCGACAGGCCCCGTGCCGGCCTCCTCGGCAGCGGCCTCTTTAGCTGCAGTCTTGGCGGCCTCCTCGGTGGCGATCTTGTCGGCCTCGGCGTCCCTGGCGACCTCCTGGATGACGGTGTCAATGTCCCCCAGTCCGCCGAGGAAGGTGTCGGCGTTCTGGGAACGGGGGTCCCCAGACTTACCTGCCTGCGGCCCACGGCGTGGCTCTGCTAGCAGGCCCGTACTGCCCATCTTCGTCAACAAGGCATTCAAGACCCTCGCGAGGGGCCAAGCCTCGCGAGGCGGACGACACAAGACCTCCTCAAGAGCGGCCTCACCAGGGTGGCTCACGAGGGGCGGAAAGATCAAGGCAAGGGAAACCTCGCGAGGTTCTCGTGACGTGAGCCATGACGAACAAGACCAGGCGGGCGCCAGGCAGGCACCAGCGCGCACAATGTCCTTGTTTCCTCTTTGGTGCTAAGGAGACAAGTGCAGGCGCGGAGTACCGAGGCGTCAAGCAAAGGTTTCCATATCAGTGCAACAAGACCAAGACCAGCAGGACGGCAAGACGGAGGTCACCATGGAGCAAAAGGCGGCGTCACCACCAGAGCCTTTTGTAGGCGAAGACTGCTTTTGTCAGGATAAGGTGTACTAGTTGTCCCCTTTCAAATTGGCGGTTGTTGGCTCCCTTCCCGCTCAACACTTGGGAAGAAGACTAGGGCCTCTATAAATAGGGCTAGCCACCACAGTAGGAGGCATCAAATTCTCACCCCACGAGAGCTAGTCTCGAACTCATTCAGAGGCATCTCATCTCATCTAGAGTAATCCACACCCGCCAAACACAAGAACACCCCAACCTCAATTGGCCGTTCTTCCCCTTGTATTGTTCATCCTCAGCCCAAGAGGCAATCCATCACCACCACACTGGAGTAGGGTATTACACCACAACGGTGGCGCGAACCAGTATAAATCTTGTGTCCCTTGGGTTGTGAGTTCGTCGAGTTAGCCCTTGAGATCTTAGCGAAGCTAGGACGTGGATAGGTAGGGGGAGATCTTCGTGCGCACCCCAGTGTTCAAACCTTGAGGGTTTTGCCGGAACCCGAGATTTGACATTTGGCGCGCCAGGTAGGGGTGCACCGTAGCTTTCCTTCCGTCGATCTGTGTTCCGCCACCGCCGCACTCCGCCCTCATGGCAGGCGTCTCGCTCCCGGCTCCAACGGCTGGCGCCGACGACGGGGCCAGGGGGCTCCGAGCCCTGGCCCCTGATACGTCTCCAACGTATCTATAATTTTTGATTGCTCCATGCTATATTATCTACTGTTTTGGACAATATTGGGCTTTATTATCCACTTTTATATTATTCTTGGGACTAACCCATTAACCGGAGGCCCAGCCCAGAATTGTTGTTTTTTGCCTATTTCAGAGTTTCGCAGAAAAAGAATATCAAACGGAATGAAACCTTCGGGAGCGTGATTTTTGAACGAACATGATCCAGGAGACTTGGACCCTACGTAAGAGAAGCTTCCAGGAGGCCACGAGGTAGGGGGGCGCCCCCCCCAGGGCGCGCCCTCCACCCTCGTGGGCCCCACGTTGCTCCACCGACGTACTTCTTCCTCCTATATATACCTACGTACCCCCAAACGATCAGATACGGAGCCAAAAACCTAATTCCACCGCCGCAACCTTCTGTACCCACGAGATCCCATCTTGGGGCCTGTTCCGGAGCTCCGCCGGAGGGGGCATCCATCATGGAGGGCTTCTACATCAACACCATAGCCTCTCCGATGAAGTGTGAGTAGTTTACCTCAGACCTTCGGGTCCATAGTTAGTAGCTAGATGGCTTCTTCTCTCTTTTTGGATCTCAATACAATGTTCTCCCCCTCTCTCGTGGAGATCTATTCGATGTAATCTTCTTTTTGCGGTATGTTTGTTGAGACCGATGAATTGTGGGTTTATGATCAAGATTATCTATGAACAATATTTGAATCTTCGCTGAATTCTTTTATGTATGATTGGTTATCTTTGCAAGTCTCTTCAAATTATCAGTTTGGTTTGGCCTACTAGATTGATCTTTCTTGCAATGGGAGAAGTGCTTAGCTTTGGGTTCAATCTTGCGGTGTCCTTTCCCAGTGACAGAAGGGGCAGCAAGGCACGTATTGTATTGTTGCCATCAAGGATAACAAGATGGTTTTTTTTAATCATATTGCATGAATTTATCCCTCTACATCATGTCATCTTGCTTAAGGCGTTACTCCGTTTTCATGAACTTAATACTCTAGATGCATGCTGGATAGCGGTCGATCAGTGGAGTAATAGTAGTAGATGCAGGCAGGAGTCGGACTACTTGTCTCGGACGTGATGCCTATATACATGATCATACCTAGATATTCTCATAACTATGCTCAATTCTGTCAATTGCTCAACAGTAATTCGTTCACCCACCGTAAAATACTTATGCTCTTGGGAGAAGCCACTAGTGAAACCTATGGCCCCCGGGTCTATCTTCATCATATTAATCTTCCAACACTTTGTTATTGCCTTTCTTTTTTACTTTGCTTTTGTTTTACTTTGCATCTTTATCACAAAAATACCAAAAAATATTATCCTATCATATCTATCAGATCTCACTCTCGGAAGTGACCTGAAGGGATTGACAACCCCTTATCGCGTTGGTTGCGAGGATTTATTTGTATTGTGCAGGTGCGAGGGACTCGCGCGTACCCTCCTACTGGATTGATACCTTGGTTCTCAAAAACTGAGGGAAATACTTACGCTACTTTGCGGCATCACCCTTTCCTATTCAAGGGAAAACCAACGCAGTGCTCAAGAGGTAGCAAGAAGGATTTCTGGCGCCGTTGCCGGGGAGTCTACGCAAAAGTCAACATACCAAGTACCTATCACAATCCCTTATCTCCCGCATTACATTATTTGCCATTTGCCTCTCGTTTTCCTCTCCCCCACTTCACCCTTGCCGTTTTATTCTCCCTCTCTTTTTCGTTTGCCTCTTTTTCGCTTGCTTTTTGTTTGCTCGTGTGTTGGATTGCTTGCTTGTCACGATGGCTCAAGGTAATACCAAATTATGTGACTTTACCAATACCAACAATAATGATTTCCTTAGCACTCCGATTGCTCCTCTTACCAATACTGAATCATGTGAAATCAATGCTGCTTTGTTGAATCTTGTTATGAAAGATCAATTCGCCGGCCTCCCTAGTGAAGATGCCGCTACTCATCTAAATAGCTTCGTTGATTTGTGTGATATGCAAAAGAAGAAAGATGTTGATAATGATATTGTTAAATATAAGCTATTTCCTTTTTCGCTTAGAGATCATGCTAAAGCCTGGTTTTCGTCTTTGCCTAAAAATAGTATTGATTCTTGGAACAAGTGCAAAGATGCTTTTATCTCTAAGTATTTTCCTCCCGCTAAGATCATCTCTCTTAGAAATGATATTATGAATTTTAAGCAACTTGATCATCAACATGTTGCACAAGCTTGGGAGAGGATGAAATTAATGATACGTAATTGCCCTACTCATGGTTTGAATTTGTGGATGATTATACAAAAATTTTATGCCGGATTGAATTTTGCTTCTAGAAATCTTTTAGATTCGGCCGCGGGAGGCACTTTTATGGAAATCACTTTAGGAGAAGCTACTAAACTCCTAGATAATATTATGGTTAATTATTCTCAATGGCACACTGAAAGATCTACTAATAAAAAAGTGCATGCGATAGAAGAAATTAATGTTTTGAGTGGAAAGATGGATGAACTTATGAAATTATTTGCTAGTAAGAGTGTTTCTTCTGATCCTAATGATATGCCTTTGTCTACTTTGATTGAGAATAATAATGAATCTATGGATGTTAATTTTGTTGGTAGGAATAATTTTGGTAACAACGCGTATAGAGGAAACTTTAATCCTAGGCCTTATCCTAGCAATTCCTCTAATAGTTATGGTAATTCCTACAACAACTCTTATGGAAATTTTAATAAGATGCCCTCTGAAATTCAGACTAGTGTTAAAGATTTTATGAATTCGCAAAAGAATTTCAATGCTTTGCTTGAAGAGAAATTGCTTAAAGTTGATGAATTGGCTAGGAACGTTGATAGAATTTCTCTTGATGTTGATTCTTTAAAACTTAGACATATTCCTCCTAAGCATGATATCAATGAGTCTCTCAAAGCCATGAGAATTTCCATTGATGAGTGCAAAGAAAGAACCGATAGGATGCGTGCTAAGAAAGATTGCTTTATGAAAGTGTGTTCTTCAAATTTCTATGAAAATAAAGATGAAGATCTAAAAGTTATTGATGTGTCCCCTATTAAATCATTGTTTTGCAATATGAATCTTGATAATGATGGGACTGAATATGATCCACCTTTACCTAGAAGGCGTTCCAAGATTTCGGAGTTTTTAGATCTTGATGCTAAATTTCATAAAACTGGGATTGAAGAAATCAAAACCCTAGATGTTGCTAAACCCGCTATTTTGGATTTCAATGAATTTAATTATGAAAATTGCTCTTTGATTGATTGTATTTCCTTTTTGCAATCCGTGCTAAATTCTCCTCATGCTTATAGTCAAAATAAAGCGTTTACTAAACATATCGTTGATGCCTTGATGCAATCTTATGAAGAAAAGCTTGAGTTGGAAGTTTCTATCCCTAGAAAGATTTATGATGAGTGGGAACCAACTATTAAAATTAAGATTAAGGATCATGAGTTCTATGCTTTATGTGATTTGGGTGCTAGTGTTTCCACTATTCCCAAAACTTTGTGCGATTTGCTAGATTTCCGCGATTTTGATGATTGCTCTCTAAACTTGCACCTTGAGGATTCCACTATTAAGAAACCTATGGGAAGAATTAATGATGTTCTTATTGTTGCAAATAGGAATTATGTGCCCGTAGATTTTATCGTTCTTGATATAGATTGCAATCCTTCATGTCCTATTATTCTTGGTAGACCTTTCCTTAGAACGATTGGTGCAATTATGTATATGAAGGAAGGGAATATTAGATTCCAATTTCCATTAAAGAAAGGCACGGAACACTTCCCTAGGAAGAAAATAAAATTACCATATGAATCTATCATGAGAGCCACTTATGGATTGCCTACCAAAGATGGCAATACCTAGATCTATCCTTGCTTTTATGCCTAGCTAGGGGCGTTAAACGATAGCGCTTGTTGGGAGGCAACCCAATTTTATTTTTAGTTTTTTTGCTTTTGCTTCTGTTTAGGAATAAATCTTTGATCTAGCCTCTGGTTAGATGTGTTTTTTTTGATAGTTATTTGATCTTGCAGAAATTTCCAGAAACTTTCTGTTCATGAAAATAATTGTTAAAAATCACTAGAACGTGATAAAATACTGATTGCAATCGCTTCTGATAAATAAACAAATTGCCTAGGTCGTCCTATTCTGGCTGATTTTTTGGAGTTCCAGAAGTTTGCGTTCGTTACAGATTACTACTGACTGTTCTGTTTTTGACAGATTCTGTTTTTCGTGTGTTGTTTGCTTATTTTGATGAATCTATGGCTAGTAAAATAGTTTATAAACCATAGAGAAGTTGGAATACAGTAGGCTTAACACCAATATAAATAAAGAATGAGTTCATTACAGTACCTTGAAGTGGTCTTTTGTTTTCTTTCGCTAACGGAGCTCACGAGATTTCTGTTGAGTTTTGTGTTGTGAAGTTTTCAAGTTTTGGGTGAAAGATTTTGATGGATTATGGAACAAGGAGTAGCAAGAGCCTAAGCTTGGGGATTCCCATGTCACCCCCAAGATAATCTAAGGACACCAAAAAGCCTAAGCTTGGGGATTCCCATGTCACCCCCAAGATAATCTAAGGACACCAAAAAGCCAAAGCTTGGGGATGCCCCGGAAGGCATCCCCTCTTTCGTCTACTTCCATCGGTAACTTTACGTGGAGCTATATTTTTATTCACCACATGATATGTGTTTTGCTTGGAGCGTCTTGTATGATTTGAGTCTTTGCTTTTTAGTTTACCACAATCATCCTTGCTGTACACACCTTTTGAGAAAGCCATACATGATTTGGAATTTGTTAGAATACTCTATGTGCTTCACTTATATCTTTTGAGTTATATAGTTTTGCTCTAGTACTTCACTTATATCTTTTAGAGCACGGTGGTGGATTTGTTTTATAGAAACTATTGATCTCTCATGCTTCACTTAGATTATTTTGAGAGTCTTAAATAGCATGGTAATTTTCTTAAATAATCCTAACATGCTAGGTATTCAAGATTTGTAAAAACTTTCTTATGAGTGTGTTGAATACTAAGAGAAGTTTGATGCTTGATGATTGTTTTGAGATATGGAGGTAATAATATCAAAGTCGTGCTAGTTGAGTAGTTGTGAATTTGAGAAATGCTTGTGTGGAAGTTTGCAAGTCCCGTAGCATGCACGTATGGTAAACGTTATGTAACAAATTTGAAACATGAGGTGTTCTTTGATTGTCCTCCTTATGAGTGGCGGTCGGGGACGAGCGATGGTCTTTTCCTACCAATCTATCCCCCTAGGAGCATGCGCGTAGTGCTTGGTTTTTGATGACTTGTAGATTTTTTGCAATAAGTATGTGAGTTCTTTATGACTAATGTTGAGTCCATGGATTATACGCACCTCTCACCCTTCCATCATTGCTAGCCACTTCGGTACCGTGCATTGCCCTTTCTCACATTGAGAGTTGGTGCAAACTTCGCCGGTGCATCCAAACCCTGTGATATGATACGCTCTTTCACACATAAACCTCCTTATATCTTCCTCAAAACAGCCACCATACCTACCTATTATGGCATTTCCATAGCCATTCCGAGATATATTGCCATGCAACTTTCCACCATTCCGTTTATCATGACACATTCATCATTGTCATATTGCTTAGCATGATCATATAGTTGACATAGTATTTGTGGCAAAGCCACCGTTCATAATTCTTTCATACATGTCACTCTTGATTCATTGCATCCCGATACACCGCCGGAGGCATTCATATAGAGTCATACTTTGTTCTAGTATCGAGTTGTAATCATTGAGTTGTAAATAAATAGAAGTGTGATGATCATCATTTAATAGAGCATTGTCCCAATAAAAAAAGAGAAAGGCCAAAAAAAGAAGGCCCAAAAAAAAGAAAAAAAGGGGCAATGCTACTATCCTTTTTTCCACACTTGTGCTTCAAAGTAGCACCATAATCTTCATGATAGAGAGTCTCTTGTTTTGTCACTTTCATATACTAGTGGGAATTTTTCATTATAGAACTTGGCTTGTATATTCCAACAATGGGCCTCCTCAAGTGCCCTAGGTCTTCGTGAGCAAGCAAGTTGGATGCACACCCACTTAGTTTCTTTTGTTGAGCTTTCATACATTTATAGCTCTAGTGCATCTGTTGCATGGCAATCCCTACTCCTTGCATTAACATCAATCGATGGGCATTCCCATAGCTCATTGATTAGCCTCGCTGATGTGAGACTTTCTCCTTTTTTGTTTTCTCCACATAACCCCCCTCATCATATTCTAGTCCATCCATAGTGCTATATCCATGGCTCACGCTCATGTATTGCGTGAAGGTCTATAAAGTTTGAGATTACTAAAGTATGAAACAATTGCTTGGCTTGTCATCGGGGTTGTGCATGATGAGAGCATTCTTGTGTGACGAAAATGGAGCATGACTAAACTATATGATTTTGTAGGGATGAACTTTCTTTGGCCAAGTTATTCTGAGAAGACATAATTGCTTAGTTAGTATGCTTGAAGTATTATTATTTTTATGTCAATATGAACTTTTATCTTGAATCTTTCGGATCTGAATATTCATACCACAATTAAGAAGAATTACATTGAAATTATGCCAAGTAGCACTCCACATCAAAAATTCTGTTTTTATCATTTACCTACTCGAGGACGAGCAGAAATTAAGCTTGGGGATGCTTGATACGTCTCCAACGTATCTATAATTTTTTATTGCTCCATGCTATATTATCTACTGTTTTGGACAATATTGGGCTTTATTATCCACTTTTATATTATTTTTGGGATTAACCTATTAACCGGAGGCCCAACTCAGAATTGTTGTTTTTTGCCTATTTCAGAGTTTCGCAGAAAAAGAATATCAAACGGAGTCCAAACGGAATGAAACCTTCGGGAGCGTGATTTTTGGAACGAACATGATCCAGGAGACTTGGACCCTACGTAAGAGAAGCTTCCAGGAGGCCACGAGGTAGGGGGCGCGCCCACCCCCCCAGGGCGTGCCCTCCACCCTCGTGGGCCCCATGTTGCTCCACCGACGTACTTCTTCCTCCTATATATACCTACGTATCCCCAAACGATCAGATACGGAGCCAAAAACCTAATTCCACCGCCGCAACCTTCTATACCCACGAGATCCCATCTTGGGGCCTGTTCCGGAGCTCCGCCGGAGGGGGCATCCATCACGGAGGGCTTCTACATCAACACCATAGCCTCTCCGATGAAGTGTGAGTAGTTTACCTCAGACCTTCGGGTCCATAGTTAGTAGCTAGATGGCTTCTTCTCTCTTTTTGGATCTCAATACAATGTTCGCCCCCTCTCTCGTGGAGATCTATTCGATGTAATCTTCTTTTTGCGGTGTGTTTGTTGAGATTGATGAATTGTGGGTTTATGATCAAGATTACCTATGAACAATATTTGAATCTTCTCTGAATTCTTTTATGTATGATTGGTTATCTTTGCAAGTCTCTTCGAATTATCAGTTTGGTTTGGCCTACTAGATTGATCTTTCTTGCAATGGGAGAAGTGCTTAGCTTTGGGTTCAATCTTGCGGTGTCCTTTCCCAGTGACAGTAGGGGCGGCAAGGCACGTATTGTATTGTTGCCATCGAGGATAACAAGATGGGTTTTTTATCATATTGCATGAATTTATCCCTCTACATCATGTCATCTTGCTTAAGGCGTTACTCTATTTTCATGAACTTAATACTCTATATGCATGCTGGATAGCGGTCTCTGAGTGGAGTAATAGTAGTAGATGCAGGCAGGAGTCGGTCTACTTGTGTCGGACGTGATGCCTATATACATGATCATACCTAGATATTCTCATAACTATGCTCAATTCTGTCAATTGCTCAACAGTAATTCGTTCACCCACCGTAAAATACTTATGCTCTTGAGAGAAGCCACTAGTGAAACCTATGGCCCCCGGGTCTATCTTCATCACATTAATCTTCCAACACTTTGTTATTGCCTTTGCTTTTTTACTTTGCTTTTATTTTACTTTGCATCTTTATCACAAAAATACCAAAAATATTATCCTATCATATCTATCAGATCTCACTCTCGTAAGTGACCGTGAAGGGATTGACAACCCCTTATCGTGTTGGTTGCGAGGATTTATTTGTATTGTGCAGGTGCGAGGGACTCGCGCGTAGCCTCCTACTGGATTGATACCTTGGTTCTCAAAAACTGAGGGAAATACTTACGCTACTTTGCTGCATCACCCTTTCCTCTTCAAGGGAAAACCAACGCAGTGCTCAAGAGGTAGCAGCCCCCGCCTTGCGGGAGATGCCGCCGCGCTACGACGACGCGGCGGACCCGTCAGCTTTCTTGCTGGCATAACGAGCCCGTTCTCGAGGCCGGGGGCGACGACAAGGTCATGGCCAACTGGCTTCCCATGGCCCTCACTGGCGCGCCGCGCGCCTGGCTGCTCAACCTCCCCGGATCCACGGTGGCATCTTGGGAGGAGCTGCGCGGTCTCTTCACTGCGCGCTACGCGGCACCGGCGCACCACATGGTCGCAGCCCTACTAGGCGGCTCTCAAGCACCGGCTTCAGATCACCATATCAAGCCATTCCTTCGCTAGATCGCAGCCGCATCCAAGCACTCGGGGGCTCCGCCGGGCTGGGCTTCGCCCGAGGCCGACCTCACCTTCGAATTAGAAGACCACCCCGTCACCACCGCCGGCTCGGGTATGCTCCCGATGCTTTGCACGCCCACCATTTGCAACATGGCCGTCACCAAGACCCTCATCGACAGCGGCGCCGGCCTCAACGTGCTCTCCGTGGAAGCCTTCAGCCTTCTTCACGTACCGCTCGAGCGGCTAAGCCTCAGCAAGCCTTTCTCAGGAGTTGGCGGCGACACCGCCCACTCCCTGGGGCAAATCCGCCTACCCGTCACCTTCGGCACGCGTGACAACTACCGCACCAAGCTGATCGACTTCGGCATCGCCCGCATCATCCTCCCGTACAACGCCATCCTCGGGTACCCAGCTCTGGCCTAGTTCATGGCAGCAACCCACCCGGCATACAACCTCATGAAGATGCCTGGAAGCAAGGGCGTCCTCACCATCAAGGGGGACGCCAAGGAGGCCCTGGCGGCACTCAAGCCTGCCTTCAAGATCACCGTGGCGGCACAACCCGTCGGTGCGGGCGCCCCCGAGGCCAAGGGAGCCGCACCAACCAAGAAGAAGCAGTTGTTCACCCAAGACAAGGCGGAAACCAAGCAAGTGTCGGTCGATGAGGACGGGTCCTCAGGAGCCACCTTTACCATTGGTGCCGACCTCGACCCAAGCCAAGAGGAAGCATTGGTGAAGTTCTTGCGCGCAAACAAGGAGATATTCGCATGGGAACCCAAGCAGCTGGTAGGGGTCCCAAGAGAGGTGATTCAGCATCACTTAAGGGTGTGCCCCAATGTACGCCCTATGAAGCAGCGGGCGAGACGACAGTCCACGGAAAAGCAGGCCTTCATCGTCCAAGAGACCCGCAAGCTAGAGGCGGCGGGTGCCATTCGCGAGGTCCGGTACCCCGAATGGCTGGCAAACCCCGTCGTTGTGCCGAAGAAAGGAGGGAAGGAGCGAATGTGCGTTGACTTCACCAACCTCAACAAGGCCTGCCCCCAAGATCCGTTCCCGCTTCCATGCATTGACCAAATCGTCGATTCCACCACCGAGTGCGACCTACTGTGCTTCCTGGATGCATTCTCAGGGTATCACCAGATCAAGATGGCAGTAGAAGATGTAGAGAAGACAGCCTTCCTGACCCCGTGCGGAGTGTACTGTTACACTTGCATGCCTTTCGGACTGCGTAACACGGGCGCGACCTTTCAGCGGTTGATGCACATCGCCTTGGGGCGGTGGCTCAGGAGAAACGCGGAGGCCTACGTCGACGACATTGTGCTGAAGTCTCGGGAGGCGAGAACCTTGATCCAAGACTTGGAGGAGACTTTTGCGAGCCTACGCGAGGTGAACTTGCGGCTTAACCCGGAGAAGTGCGTGTTTGGCATCCCTTCCGGCAAGCTACTGGGTTTCCTTGTATCCCACAGAGGGATCAGGCGAACCCAGAAAAGATCAAGGCCATTGAGGACATGAGCCCACCGCAGACCCTCAAGGAAATGCAGAAGCTGGCCGGTCGGGTGACTGCGTTGGGGCGCTTCATCTCCAAGCTGGGAGAGCGCGCCCTACCCTTCTTCAAGCTGATGAAGAAGAAGGACCCGTTCGAGTGGACCCCGGGGCGGACCGAGCTTTTTAAGACCTCAAGAGATACCTGACCAGCCCTCCAGTGATGGTGGCGCCACGACCTCTCGAGCCTCTAGTGCTTTACCTTGCCGCCACCCCGTATTCCGCAGCGCGGCCCTGGTGGCGGTTCGGGAAGAGCGCCAGGCCAAAGGCGCGTCGCGCCGAGCTACGCCGCCAGCCGAGATGACGCAAGATCAGGAAGGCGCCGCAAGAGCCGTAGCAGCATCAACAGAGGACCAAGCTCGGCAGGACGATGCCGCCGAGATCCTGACAAGCGATCAAGCGTCGGAGGTTCCACTACCTCAGGAGACGCCCCAACTTCCACAAGACACGAGCCTCGCCAACGCGCCAGCTCTCGTCGAGCACCCAGTGTATTTTGTCAGCACGGTGTTGCGGGATGCAAGGGCACGATACCCCATGCCTCACACGGAAGTTGCGGCACTACTTCCAGGGCCACCCCATTAAGGTCATCTCAGCCTACCCGTTGGAGAGAGTGCTCAGAAGCCCCAATTCTGCCGGAAGGGTCGCTGAGTGGAACATCGAGCTACAGGCGTTCCAGTTGGAGTTCAGCAATACCAGGGTCATCAAGGGAGCCGCACTCGCCGATTTTGTGGCGGAATGGACGGATGCCCCAACGCTTGAAGTAGGCGAGGACCAGTCCGCCTCGCCGGGAAGTGAGGCGCCTGACAGCTGGGTCATGTATTTCGATGGCACCTTCGTGCACCAGGGCGCATGGGCTGGAGCAGTACTCATCTCTCACACTCAAGACAAGCACTACTACGTCGTGCAGCTCTGCTTTCAGCGGGGCGAGAAGGTCTCCAACAACGTTGCAGAATATGAAGGCCTCATAGCTGGCCTGAAAGCTGCGACAGCCCTGGGGGTGAAGCGCCTCACTGTTAGGGGCGACTCGCAGCTTCTCGTCAATTTCTCCAACAAGGTATAAGAGTCGAACGACAAGCACATGGAGGCATACCTCGCGGAGGTGCGCAAGATGGAGAAGCAGTTCCTGGGCCTGGAGTTGCAGCACGTGCCCCGTGGGAGCAACAAGGAAGCTGAAGACATTGCTAGGAGGGCATCCAAGCGGCAGCCCCAAGAGCCTGGCGTCTTCGAGGAGCGGCTCTACAAGCCATCAGCGACGCCGCCACTTTCAAGGACAGCTCAGCCTCGGAAGGAACTCCCGCAGCCGCCTGCCATAGGAGCCCCGGCCTGTGGCCCGACTTCGGGAGCGCGCCTACTATTGGCGCTCGAGCCCCAAGAGGGATGCTGGACCAAGGAATTCAACGAATTGTAAGTGCATCTAGTGCCCCTTAGTGATTTTGGTGTATTGAAGACTTATAGGTTAAGGGACTAATGTGTTTATGAGTGTACACAGGTCTATAAGTCTATGAGGAGTTTGATATTTATAGAAAAAGTCGACCCCTAAAAATGAAGTTCTTTGACTGAAGACTTTGGATTTTTGAAAACTTTCTGAAGACTTTTAAAGTGAAGAAATTGGTGTGACCTTGAAGACTTGGTATTCATTCGAGGAACATGAAGCATGAAGACTTTTGTTTTCGTAGTTTCATTTTCTCTTTCTTGAGTCATAGGAAACACCGTACTGTTAAAGGGGGTCGAGGAAATACTAAGGAAAAATTTCCAGGTGATGCTCAACTCAAATCCTACACCTACCAATCCCTTCGACTGAAGCCATTGGAAATCTCATATAGTTCAGTCAATTTCTTCAGTGACAGAGACGAAGTTCTTCTGGCCGCTGAGGAATTTTTTCTGACTGAGGAGTTAGGAATTCGCCAGTGTGGATTGCCTACACAGTGAGGAACATGATAGCCTGAGGTATTTGATACTCAAAATTCCGACCGTTGTTGTGCCACGCGCCAGCTGTCCCAAAATATCTACCCACCTAACGGTCATATCATTGAAGGGCATTTATGTCTTATCATGTCGGACTGCTCCCTAGGCTATAAATAGCCGCCCCCTACAACCACTAGCTGGTTGGCTGCTCCGAGAGAAACTGACACTTGTCATTTGAGAGCATCCTATCCTCCGAGAACTTTGAGCGAAAATCATCAAGTGAGGAAAACCCAAACCCAAACACCTACAAACCCAAACTGATTGAGCATCACTGAAGAGATTGATCTTGCGTAGATCCGACGCTTGTTACCTTTGAAGACTGTGCTTCTTCCAGACGGTTAGGCGTCGTGGTCTGAGCATCCAAGAGGAAATTGTGGATCGTCGAGTGACCGAGTTTGTGAAGGTTTGGAAGTACCTGAAGACTTACCACGAGTGATTGGGCGAGGTATGTGTGACCTTAGCTCAAGGAGAATACGGTGAGGACTGTGTGTCCTCAGGTTTAAATACCTAGCTGCTCCAACCAGATGTACAACTGACACGGGAGTTGGAACTGGTCTACCAAATCATTTTCTTCACCAAGCTTACTGGTTCTACTTCCTCAACTCTTTCATTTCCTCATTTCTGTGTTGTGTGCCTGTTCATATCTGTTTGAAAACTTTGACTGAAGACTTTCTTAATTTCCTCAGTTCAATTTCTTCTGTTTGTTTGTCTTCATCCAGTGTTATCCTGTCCTTACGCTTTCTGTACTCTGCGCTTGTCTTCATTTCATCATGATGACGATGCTTGTGTTCTGTTATGTTTACATCTGAGTACTTATTCCGCTGCAAGTAGTTCTTCGCTTAGGAATTTCCTCACCCGCAAATTCCTTAGTGAAGAATTCATGAAAATCACCTATTCACCCCCTTCTAGTCGATATAACACACTTTCAATTGGTATCAGAGCAAGGTACTCCCTTGTTTTGTGTGATTTTGGTTTAACCGCCTGGAGTTTTAGTTATGTTGACCACAGGTATGAAGACCGTGTCATGCCCCATCTTTGACGGTCACGAGTATCCCAAGTGGAAGGCCATGATGAAGAAGCGCCTCATGGCAATGAACAGCAAGCTATGGACCGTCACTGAGATTGGTCTTACCGATCTGTGCAAGATGGCAGAAGCTGATGACATTCGCAAGTACACCCTTCTCAACCTTACGGCAAAGGACGTCATCTGCTCCTGTCTGTCTCAATATCAGTTCAGGAATATCATGCATCTCAATCATGCAAAGCTTATCTGGGACCGTCTCTCTGAGGTCTATGAAGGTCATCGAACTCGTCATGATCCTTGGTTTGAGGATTTCAAGGAATCACTCAAAGCGATGACTTTCGAACCAGAATCATCATCTTCTGCACCATGCCTTATGGCAAAAGATGCCAAGGTAACTGAATGCTACCTATCCGAGTCCAGTGATGATGAATCTGGTGATGAATTTGGACCCAGTTATGTCAAACTTGCTTCCCTTGCCACTAAACAACAAAGAGCTTTGGAAAAAGTTCAATACATGCTAAATAAGAGTGACGATATGTTGGGTGAAGAAATGGATCAGTCGAAAGCTTTGGCTGAAAGTCTTCAGAGACTTCGGTCTAGGTTTGACAACCTTCAAGGTCATCATAACACTCTCTTATCTGATCATGAGAAGCTTTCTTATGAATTTCTTCAAAGAAAGCAAGATCTTGAAATGCTAAGAGTGAGTTATGAAGATCTTCAGAAGGAGCGCGATTCATTACTTGCTCAACAAATCAGCGCTGCTCAGGAAGAATTTGTTCCTCCGTGTTTGAAGTGCATTGAATGTGAATCTGCTAATTCTTCACCTGAATGTTCAAATGCTTCTAATGCTACAAATTCTTCACATGTCTCTTCTATCACTAATTCCTCATCCGAGGACATTGCTAGTATCACTGACGATGCAGGGCTGAAGGAATTGTACATGACAGGCATGTACAAAAGCCTCAAAGGGCATCAGACTCTTTGTGATGTGCTTAAAAGGCAGATCCTCAACAGGAACCCTAGGAAAGAGGGTATTGCCTTTGAGAGGAAAATCAATGCTGATGGAACATATTGGAAGCCTGAGCAGTACCCCAAAACCTCATGGGTTGCTACTAAGGGACCTCCAGTAGATCCATCTAATCTATCTGGCTTTACATGTGATTCTCCTCATTCTTCTGATGAGTCATTTGACTCCAACTATAAACTGTTCAAAAACCAGAATGGTGAAGTATTTGCTAGATATGTTGGCACTAACTGCAGGAACGGTTCTCGTATGAAGAAAATTTGGGTTCCCAAAAGGTGCCTTGAAAATCTTCAGGTGAATGTCATCATGACACCACCTGTGAAGAATAGGAACTCTAGATCAAATTCTTCATATGGACCAAATTCTTCATATGGTTCAAAGTCCTCATATGAATATCATCATGCTAACACCTCTGTTTTGCAGGGAAGAGCTAAGGGCTATGAATATGAGCATTATTCTTCTAATCATTATGTTCATAAGTCCTCAAAGAATTTCTCTGCTTATTCATTTGCTTACCCTAACTCTTCTTATAAGAAATGAAGTGGAGTGGCTTCTATGCCACCTTTCTCATATGGAGCTCGCAGAGTGATGAACTCTTTGCCACCCCTTCAGATGTGGGTGGTGAAGAAAAAGAACTAATTTCTTCTGCAGGGTCAGGTCTCCAGACGTGCTTAAACGTCTGAAGAAATTGCTGGAGACCTGAAAATGCTTGAAAGGACGCAGGCTAATCATGAAGAAATGAATCCTCATTTCTCACGTCCTAATACTGCTTTATCTGTTTTCTTTCTTGATGAAATTGATGTCATATTCTTCACTGATGAAGTATATGAGTTCGTAAGCTGCACTAATTCATCTGCAGGATGATCAACCCAAAGCCAATGAGTGGGTCCTCGATATTGGATGTACAAATCACATGACTGGTGACAAGAATCTATTGATGGATGTTCCCTTATCTCCATCGCATCTGAAGGATATCATCTTCGCTGAGAAAGGCAAAAGTCAGGTATTGGGTCTAGGTAAGGTTGCGATCTCAAAGGATCGACACATGGACAAAGTCATGCTTGTCGAGTCCTTAGGATACAACCTCATGTCTGTCTCAATGCTTTGTGATCTTGATATGGTTGTTGTCTTTGGCAAGTATCGTTGTGTTGTGATTATGGAAGCTGTCAATTCCAAAGTCTTCGGAGGCTTTAGGAGAGGACTCTTGTATATTGTTGATTTCTCTATAGGACCTCAACCAGCTGTATGTCTACTTGCAAAAGCCTCAGAAGGCTGGCTATGGCATCGAAGACTTGGTCATGCAGGCATGAGGAATCTGCACACGCTCGCGAAGAAGAAGCATGTCATTGGCATTGAGAATGTCAAATTCGTCAAGGATCACTTGTCTGGAGCCTGCGAAGCTGGAAAGATGACCAAGGCCAAACATCCAGCGAAGAAAATCATGACTACCACTTGACCATTTGAATTACTTCACATGGATCTCTTTGGTCCTAATCACTATTCTGCAGTTACAAATGATGCATCTCCATATGGCTTTGTTATCGTTGATGATTACTCTCATTACACATGGGTGCATATTGTCACTTACAAACATGAGGTGCAGGAAGTCTTCAAATGATTCTCCTCGAGGGCTTCAACCAACTTTGGTGTGAAGATCAAGCACATCAGAAGTGACAATGGAACTGAGTTCAAGAATTCTGGTCTTGATGACTATCTTGATGAACTTGGTATTACTAATGAGTTATCTACTCCTTATACTCCTCAGCAGAATGGCATCATGGAGCGCAAGAACAGAACTCTCGTTGAAATGGCTCGCACTATACTTGATGAATACAAGACGCCTCGTCGCTTCTGGATTGATGCAATTGATACTGCATGCCATATCATCAACAGGGTATATCTTCACAAATTCTTCAAGAAGACTGCTTATGAACTCCTCAATGACAAGAAACCCAATGTGAGTTATTTCAAAGTCTTCGGTGCTAAATGTTGGATTAGAGATCCCCATCACAACTCAAAATTTACACCGAAAGCACATGAGGGTTTTATGCTTGGTTACGGAAAGGACTCGCACACCCACAGAGTCTTCAACAACGTTCTTCACAAAGTTGTTGAAACTGTAGATGTGCAGTCCGATGAAACTAATGGCTCGCAAAGAGAGCACCTACCTTCTGTGTTAGATGAACAGTCTCCTGAGGAAACTATCAAGTTCAAGGCTACTGAGGATGTCATTCCTACCGAAGAATCTGTTGAAGAAATCATTCCAGAACGTGAAGAACGTCATGCTGATGCACCTGAAGAAAATGGTGCTGAAGAAAATGCTGATCAAATTCCTCGACGACAACCCACTCATCCTCGCGTTGCAAACAAAGTGCAGATTGAGAAAATCATCAGCGACATCAACATTCCAGGTCCTCTCACACGCTCAAAAGCTTCACATTTGTCTAACTTTTGTGGGCACTTTTCTTTCATCTCTATCACAGAGCCCACTAAGGTAGATGAAGCATTTCTGGAGCCTGAGTGGATTCAAGCTATGCAAGAAGAATTACATCAGTTCGAGCTCAACAACGTCTGGGAACTGGTCAAACGTCCAGATCCTCGCAAGCACAATATCATTGGCACAAAGTGGATCCACCACAACAAGCAAGATGAAAATGGCCTTGTGGTGAGGAATAAGGCACGGCTTGTAGCTCAAGGCTACACACAGGTTGAAGGAATTGATTTCGATGAAACTTTTGCACCTGTTGCTAGACTTGAGGCTATTCGCATATTACTTTCTAATGCTAACCATCATGATATCACTTTATATCAAATGGATGTGAAAAGTGCATTCCTCAATGGTAAGCTTGAGGAAGAAGTATATGTTGCTCAACCCCCAGGTTTTGAAGATCCAAAGCATCCTGACAAAGTCTTCAGACTCAATAAGGCCCTCTATGACCTCAAGCAGGCCCCTCGGGCATGGTATGATACTTTGAAGGAATTCCTCATGAAGAAAGGCTTCAAACCTGGTTCACTTGACCCTACTCTTTTCACTAAATCTTATGATGGTGAATTGTTTGTGTGCCAAATATATGTTGATGATATTATCTTTGGCTGTACTGACCAACGTTACTCAGACGAATTTGGTTATATGATGAGGGAGGAATATGAGATGTCTATGATGGGAGAACTGAAATTCTTCTTAGGTCTTCAAATTCGTCAACAGCGCAACGGCATATTCATATCCCAGGAGAAATACCTCAAGGACGTATTGAGTAAATTCGGCATGCAAGATTGCAAAGGGGTCAAAATTCCTATGCCCACAAATGGCCATCTATGCACTGAGGAAAATGGTATTGACTTCGATCAAAAGGTATACCACTCCATGATTGGTTCTTTATTGTACCTATGTGCATCTAGGCCGGATATTATGCTTAGTGTCTGCATGTGTGCCCGTTTTCAAGCTACACCGAAGAATCACACCATAAGGCTGTGAAACATATTCTTTGATATCTAGCTCACACACCAACACTTGGATTATGGTACCCCAAGGGCTCGACTTTTGATCTCATTGGATATTTAGACTCTGACTATGCTGGTGATCGTGTGGACCGCAAGTCAACATCTGGCACATGCCATTTCCTCGGACGATCTTTGGTCTGTTGGTCCTCGAAGAAACAGAACTCCGTGTCACTGTCTACTGTTGAAGCTGAGTATATTGCTGCTGCTTCTTGCTGTCCTCAATTGCTGTGGATGAAGCAAACGCTCAAGGACTACGGCGTCAACATGAAGAATGTGCCTCTCTACTGTGACAGTGAGAGTGCAATCAAGATTGCTCATAATCCAGTTCAGCACTCAAAGACAAAGCACATTCAAATTCGTCATCACTTTCTTCGTGATCATGTGTGGAAGGGCGACATTTCTATAGAGCATGTAAGGACTGAAGACCAGCAAGCCGATATCTTCACTAAGCCCTTGGATGAGAATAGATTTAGCAAGTTGAGGTGTGAGCTAAATATCCTAGAATCTTCGAATGTTCTTTGAAAAGGACACTCATCCTAACACTTATGCAAAATTGATGATTTAGATGTGCAACACATGAAGAAACGTTTTTCTTCAATCAATGAAGACTAACACTCTAAGTGTGAAGAAATTAACAAAGAATTTGATTCTTAGAACCCTACGACAATTGTACGCGGTGTCTGAAATCATCATTCTTATACGGTGGGTCATGCCACCACCAAAAGTTGAAAATTTTCAATTTGAGTTTTTCCTCAGTCTTGAAATTCCTCAGTTGTTCAATTTCTTCAACTTTGCAATGTCTTCACCATTTCCGCCGTTTTTCTTCATTGGCGTTGTCTTTTCTACTAAGTGAATGTGATCGGACCCTACGACAATTGATGACTTATATATATGAGTTTATGTCCTCTACAGCATTCACTTATTGCTAATTCTTCATGTTGTCTTTTCTACTAAGTGAATGTGATCGGACCCTTCCCCCTCTATGCTAAACTCAACCCAGTCTATTCACAAATTCTTCATGTGCGTTCTATTTGAATCTCGTTCAAAATCTTCACTGTGTCCTTGTCAGCTAAAGAATTTGCGAACGGAACTTTAAAACCTATCTTATCTGAATTTTCGGCTGTTGCCGCCTAAACCATTCCACATTCCACGATAATACTTATCTATTCACCCACGATCTCACACGATCGCCACCTCTCAGTACGTGGGTGACACATGTCAAGCGAATGAGAAGGGTCAGGGGCACGTTCGTCCCAATTCTTAGGGCGAACAGTTTTTCACTTCGGCTATAAATACCCCTCCCCTTCCTCACTTCGTTTTTACTCCGCTCGAGCATCTCAAACCCTAGCGCCGCTCCTACTTCCATCGTCGCCGGTGAGGAAGAGCTTCACTGCATCGACCTCATCACCGTCGTACTCGCGCCGGCTGCGGATTTCTTCACTCCGCCACCGCCGTAGCCGTCTTCCTCAGCCAAGTTAGCGCGTGGAAGATCTGAACTGACGAGCTTCACATCTACACTTCCCAGTTCATCGTGTTCTTCATCAAGGGTAATTAAAAGTTACTTTTACTGCCCTCTTTGATTCAAATGTTTTCTACAAAATCTTCAAAGGTGTTTATTCTTCAAATCTTCACACACTGAACACCTCTCATAACCTCTGTTCTTGATCTGTTTCCCTAAGCAACATTTTTCTTCAAGATTCCTCAATTGTGTGGATTTTTAATCTGTACAACTCTGGAACCTAAGACAAAGAACGCTTAGTGAGATTCTTCAAGACTCATCTGGTCAAATTCCTCAAACTTGTTCGTTTTGCAAAACCTTCTAAGAACGCATATGACCTCTCCAAATTCCTCGCAACTATACTCTGTTCACAGGTACTCATGTCCACTGCTGAATCAATAGGTTCTCATCAACTTAACTCATTTGCAGCATTCCTCGAAGAAAAGTTGCATACTTCTCAGAAAATTCTGCTGTTCATATTCCTCAGCTGAAGAAAATGGCTGACGGTAAAAAGCCACAGAAGGGAGGAAAAAGGCCTGAGATCAATACTGCTTTTGAGATCCCTGATGACATATACAAGGATTGTTGCACTCCTGATGAGGCCAAGTTTGGCAAGGAGGACAAAAATCAGCGCAAAGTGCGCATACAAAGGATAGAGAGGAGATGGGCACAGGAATGGAGGGAGTACAGGTATGTTACTCCCAAGTATATGAAGAAATTCGCTCTAAATCCTCCATGCCCAAGACCTCCATTGGCACCTGGCCAAGAAGCAGATCCCACCAGCCTCAAGCGTGGTGAGGACTATCCTGATGAATGGGCCAAGCGCCAGGCCAAGCTAGCCAAGATAGCTAAGGAAGCAATGAGGAAGTTTAATGAAGACTCTGCTGCTGCTACTACCACTGCTGAGGCCTCTCCAAGCAAGCCAAAGAAGGCCATGGCAAAGAAGCCTGCTCATAAGCCCAGCGCTTCACCCCAACTGCCCTCTCGGCCAAGTTCCCCAGCAATGCCCTCACAGCCATATTCTTCAAAGCCCTCACGGCCAACTCCTCAAGTTGCTCCAGCTCCGCCAAAGTCCTCAGCTCCTCCGCCAAAGTCCTTAGCTCCTCTGACAAAATCCTCAGCACCTGTGCATCTCGCCACGTGCCAAAGGACTACAGGCATCTCTATTGCCTCAGGAGCTTGTGCTAGTTCTTCAGCTCCACCAAATTCTTCAACTGGCCCCTCTCTGCTGAAGAAAAAGGCCAGGGACGAGGCTCTCGACCAAGTCCTCACAAGAAGCAGGTCGCCTTTCAAGTACCGGCTGATGAAGACGAAGCTGATGATTATGAACTTTCTGAAATCATCAGAGACAGGCAGCTCAAGGCCGCTAGAGCCAAAGGCACAAATGTGCCTCTACTTTTGGATCCAAAATTGATCCTTGATTACATTGACCACTAGCACAAGGACCCCAACACTCCTATGCCTGATTTCAAGCTGACTCCTGGCCAAAGTCATATGCGGACTGCCTTAATTCAAGAAGAAAAATGGAAATTTGAAAAGGCCAGGCAGTTGAAGAAAGCGCAGTACAGGAAGGAGCGCTTCCTGAAGAAAAACGTTGTCTCTATGACAACTAAAGAACTTATCACTATTCAGTCTGAGATTAAGAAACTCAGTGATGAATTTGATGTATACGGCGCTGACTGGCTTGGAGCCAAAGTCAGGTTCGTGAACCTAACTGAGAAGTTCACTTCCAATGTTGCAGCTCCATCACAACAAGAAATTCCTCAGGCTGAGGCATCTGCTCAGCCGACTGAAGAACATGCCAGCACCGCTGATGACAATCAGGCTGCTGAAGAAACTGCTAGTGTCAGGGCCGATGACTGCATTCCAGCCGCTGAAGAAATTGCCAGGGCAACTACTAGTGTTGCGCCTGAAGAAACTGTCAGGCTAGCTGAAGCTTCTGTCACTGAGCCTGAAGTAAATGAACCAAATTCCTCTGCTCCTCCTGCACCTACCCCAACTCCAATTCTTCCTTCTGCATCAGATGTGAAGAAAACCAAGGCTGCAGAGCGTGCAGCTATGAAGAAAAGGAAAGCATCAACTTCATCAGATTCTTCAGCTCCGAAGAAGATGAAGCCACTCACTAGCTCTTTTGAAAATCCGATTGATGCTATTCCTGTCTCATCCATGCTATCAAAGGACCTTGTTCCTTTTGATGAAGAATATGTGATCCCAAGTGGATCAGATGAAGATATTCCTTCTGCTGCTTCGTCAGAGCAGTTGGATGAAGAAATTGAAGCGGATGCAATCCCTTCAACCCCTATAGTCTCATCGCCCATGCCTCAGTTCACTTCTGAAGAGGCTAGCGTTGAAGAAAAGAGTGAAGAAGAAGATGTGGACATTGGATGTACAACACCAGTGTTGAATGATGATTTTTGGGGAAGTCAGCACCCCAACTCTCCTATGTTCACACCTCTGCAACAAATTCCTCAGTCCCCAGTGACTACAGTTCAAATGGGATCTGAAGAACCTCATGCCACACGGTCCGTTCATGAAGAGATTCCAGCCACTAGCGCTGAAGCAAATGTTAATGAAGAATTGAAGACCCAGGCTGCCACTGAAGAAGCTGGAATTCCTTAGCCTGTCGAACCTGAGATTGCAATTCCTGAGGTGGTGATGCAATTGACTGATACTCCTCAGCCCAAGCCAAAGGATCCCTTCTCGAAGAAACAGAAATTCAAGGCTGATGGCTTCTTCGGCGAGCATGTTTTCTTCACTGACTATAACCCTTATGACTCTGCTCGTTTTAGAAGGAAGCGCTTCTGGACTGCCAGCCAAGCAAATTTTTATTCTTCACTGCTCTTCAACAAGGACAAAGTCTTCGACCACGAGCATATTCCTCACGTGGATATGGAATCACTGCCTTGCTTTACCCCGGTCCTTAGTGTGCTTCATGATGCAGGACTGCTCAACTTTTGCTCTGACATTGTTGATTGGAATGAAGAGCTTATTCTTCAGTTCTACGCAATGCTGCACGTCACAGGTGATGCTGATGACATCAACACTTGGGTGTTGGACTGGATGATCGAAAATACTCATTACAAAGCATCGGCCTCTGAATTACTTCATGCCCTGCCAATCAGTCCTCCCCTTGAAGGTGCTCGTTGTCTGTACGAAGAGCCTGAACTCACTGCTCATTATATGCAAGTGCTAATGAAGCCTCTGAAGCCCGGTCAAGCCCCAAGGACCAAATTCCTTGTGAAGGAATTGATGTATGTGCCAAGAACAGTCTATCGCATTCTAACGAAGACTTTGAGTCCAATCAAAGGCCACGACTCATCTGATGAGGAAATCGTTGGCATCATGAAGAACCTGCTATTCAACATCATACATGGTATTCCTATCAATTATCATGATTTCTTCATGAGGACTCTGGCAAATGTTGCGCTCTCTCCGTTTGAGTTGAAGCCTTACGCACCTTGGATTATGAGATTCCTCAGGATAAGGTCTTCACTCAACTACAAGGCTGATTTTTAGAATCACCTCAGCTACTTGCCCCCAATCAAAGTCCTCAAGCGGACAGATTCCTCAGCTGATGACAAGGGCAAGGCTGCAGCTGTTATTGATGAAGGCATTCGTCCATTGGATGGTCAGTTTCGCAAAGCTGCATCTTATTCCACCAATGATGACTCTGCCACTCATGACTCTGCTGCCAATGCATCCAAGCCAAATCCTCAAGCCACTGCTCCCAGGGTGATGATTGACCGTGAGCTCCTTCTTAGTCTTCACCAGAAGGTGCATCGAAATCACAAATGGGTTAAGCGTCAGTTTGGTTCTATTCTTCACAACATGACTGCTACACATAATGCAGTGAAGAAAAACCACTACTACCTCCATGAGATCTTCGCTCGCACCTGGGATGTCTTATCACATATGTATGGTGAAGAAGATCTGAAGCAAATGGGTCTCAAGGAGGAATTTGACTGGTTTGCACCTCCACCGAAGAAATTCAAGAAGGTCAAGGTTCCTTCCTTGGTGGCGAGCTCATATTCTTCATCACGCGACACCGACGAGTATGAAGACTTGGACGACACTGCGGCAGGCCCTACAACAACAAACGACCCCAACAACGCTGGCGCTCCTTCCTCCACTTGATATTCTTCAAGGGCGTTAGTCCTCATTTTTTGACCCTTTTGGTCATTCGATGACAAAGGGGCAGAAATTTGAGTTAGTCTTCAAGCGGGTCTATCTATATGGGCTTTTTTTGCTAAGTTACGACTCTCGTTCTTCTGAGACTTTATTCGATCGAGTGGTAAACTTAAACTCTATGGTGGTCTGATACTTTTGCTGAGTTTTTCTGCATGCTTATTCCACGTAAATGTTAATGCACGCATGCTGAACTACATCAGTCACCATATTTCATCATGCATTTCAAATTCTTCATATTATATGTCAAATGCGTGTATGATTTACAAGATATAGGGGGAGATCTCCATGATTCTACTCTTCAAGTGTGCATTGCTTCAAAAGCAAACACCTCACTATGCACATCTTCAGGGGGAGTTCTTCTATATATTGCTATCAAATTCCTCAATATCAGTATTTACACTTCATATATTTATCCCCGTTGAAAACTTAACCTATATTGTCATCAATCACCAAAAAGGGGGAGATTGTAAGTGCATCTAGTGCCCCTTAGTGATTTTGGTGTATTGAAGACTTATAGGTTAAGGGACTAATGTGTTTATGAGTGTACACAGGTCTATAAGTCTATGAGGAGTTTCATATTTACAGAAAAAGTCGACCCCTAAAAATGAAGTTCTTCGACTGAAGACTTTGGATTTTTGAAGACTTTGAAAGTGAAGAAATTGGTGTGACCTTGAAGACTTGGTATTCATTCGAGGAAAATGAAGCGTGAAGACTTTTGATTTCGTAGTTTCATTTTCTCTTTCTTGAGTCATAGGAAACACCGTACTGTTAAAGGGGGTCGAGGAAATACTAAGGAAAAATTTCCAGGTGATGCTCAACTCAAATCCTACACCTACCAATCCCTTCGAGTGAAGCCATTGGAAATCTCATACAGTTCAGTCAATTTCTTCAGTGACAGAGACGAAGTTCTTCTGGCCGCTGAGGAATTTGTTCTGACTGAGGAGTTAGGAATTCGCCAGTGCGGATTGCCTACACAGTGAGGAACATGATAGCCCTGAGGTATTTGATACTCAAAATTCCGACCGTTGCTGTGCAACGCGCCAGCTGTCCCAAAATATCTACCCACCTAACGGTCATATCATTGAAGGGCATCTATGTCTTATCATGTCAGACTACTCCCTAGGCTATAAATAGCCACCCCCTACAACCACTAGCTGGTTTGCTGCTCCGAGAGAAACTGACACTTGTCATTTGAGAGCATCCTATCCTCCGAGGACTTTGAGCGAAAATCATCAAGTGAGGAAAACCCAAACACCTACAAACCCAAAGTGATTGAGCATCACTGAAGAGATTGATCTTGCGTAGATCCGACGCTTGTTACCTTTGAAGATTGTGCTTCTTCCAGACGGTTAGGCGTCATGGTCTGAGCATCCAAGAGGAAATTGTGGATCGCCAAGTGACCGAGTTTGTGAAGGTTTGGAAGTCACCTGAAGACTTACCACGAGTGATTGGGAGAGGTCTGTGTGACCTTAGCTCAAGGAGAATACGGTGAGGACTGTGTGTCCTCAGGTTTAAATACCTAGCCGCTCCAACCAGATGTACAACTGACACAGCAGTTGGAACTGGTCTACCAAATCATTGTCTTCACCAAGCTTACTGGTTCTATTTCCTCAACTCTTTCATTTCCTCATTTCTGTGTTGTGTGCCTGTTCATATCTTTTTGAAGACTTTGACTGAAGACTTTCTCAATTTCCTCAGTTCAATTTCTTCTGTCTGTTTGTCTTCATCCCGTGTTATCCTGTGCTTACGCTTTCTATACTCTGCGCTTGTCTTCATTTCATCATGATGACCATGCTTGTGTTCTGTTATGTTTACATCTGATACTTATTCCGCTGCAAGTAATTCTTCGCTTAGGAATTTCCTCACCCCGCAAATTCCTCAGTGAAGAATTCATAAAAATCGCCTATTCACCCCCCTCTAGTCGATATAACGCACTTTCAGGAATACCTGATGCAAGGGACGCTGCCGGGGAAGGAGGAGGACACAGAGCGTGTGGCCCGGCAGGCCACGGCATACTGCATCCGGGACAGTGAGTTATATAGGAAGCGACCAAATGACGTTTCACTGCGTTGCATCTCCAGAGACCAGGGGAAGGAGTTGCTATCTGACATACATGGTGGAGACTGCGGGCACCACTCATCATCACGGACCCTCGTCGACAAGGCATTCCGCAGCGGACTTTGCTTGCCCACGGCGCTGAACGACGCAACCGAACTTGTGAAGTCGTGTGAAGCCTGCCAGTTCCACGCCAAGCAGATCCATCAGCCGGCTCAAGGTCTCCAGACCATCCCACTCACATGGCCGTTCGTGGTCTGGGGGCTGGATATCTTGGGCCCGTTCCCTCGAGTGCCTGGGGGCTACCGCTACCTCTACGTCGCCATCGACACGTTCACCAAGTGGGCGGAGGTGGAAGCCGTCCACACCATCCCAGTTGGCTCCGCGGTCAAGTTCATCAAGGGTCTCGTGGGCCGTTTCGGGGTCCCCGGCCGCATCATCACTGATAACGCTCGCAGTTCACTAGTAATCTCTTGAAGACATACTATGCTAACCTTGGAACGCAGATCTGCTACGCTTCGGTGGCGCACCCCAGGAGCAATGGTCAGGCCGAACGCGCCAACGCAGAGGTCCTGAGGAGCCTCAAGACCAGGACTTTCAAGAAGAAGCTCAAGGCCTGCGGCAGGGGCTGGTACGATGAGCTCCAGTCCGTGTTGTGGTCCATCCGCACCACCGCCACCAAGCCAACGGGCGAGACCCCGTTCTTCCTCGGCTACAGAGCAGAAGCGGTCCTCCCTCATGAGGTCAAGCATCACTCCGCACGGGTCCTGGAGTTTGATGAAACGCAGCAGGACGCCACACGGGGGATGGACCTCGTGTTGGGGGAGGAACGCCGCCGCGAGGCCGTGCTGCGGGCGGCAAGGTATCAGCAGGTGCTGCGGCGATACCACTGCCGCAACATCTGCTCCAGGACGCTCGAGGCGGGTGACCTTGTCCTGAGGCAGGTCCTCTCCAGGGAAGGGCTGCATAAGCTCTCACCCATGTGGGAGGGCCCGTTCAAGGTCGTCCATGTCTCCAGGCCAGGCGCCGCGCGCCTGGAGACACAGGATGGGGTACCCATCCAGAACGCCTAGAACATCCAGCACCTCCGGAAGTTCTACCCATGAAGAAAGGCTCAGTGCCTATGAAGAAGGCCCAGTGCCTGTGAAGATCGCCGCCCGTGACACTCTCACGTAATAACGAGTGGGGCTGTACACACCCCGGAGTCTCAGGAGTGCCACCCTCGGGCCTCAGGGGCTCCCTCCCACGTCCTAGTGGCAGCACTTAGCTCCGCACTGGTGAGAAGACTTGAAGACTAGACTAGGTGCCGGACGCGGCTTTTCATTTGCTTTCCGTAGTTGGCTTGCCTCTTTTTAATTGAAGTTTACTTCTGGTGTTCCTTGCTGGTTTGGTTCCATCACCTTTTGCCGCTGTTTTCGACTCTAGTTTAACTTGTTCTCTCTCTCGCATACCTCGCGAGGGGGCTGGGCAGGTGCCCGCGCGAGCGTTTTTCCTTTCCTCTACCCTCGCGAGCGTTTTTCCTTTCCTCTGCCCTTCGTCTATTTTTTCGCGAGGCATCCTCTTTCGAGCCCACAAACTGGTGCACCTCTCCTAAATCCATGCCCCCGGGCATCGCGATACGAAGCGCTGGGTCAAGGCTCGGTTGAGCGATAAGCGTCCTAACGATTTTTTTGCAGTTCCTAAGCGCCCACTGAGTCAAGGAAGGCCTTGACAGGCACCAGGAAACAAGTACCTCGTGAAGAAGACGCCACCCCGAATGTGCCAAGCTAAGTTGTCTCTACACAAAACAGCGGCACAGCACATAAACAATAAGCATAACATAGCGATTGAGGAATCATGGTTCGATACACGACCCTCCGGGGCCCACACTGGTTTGCTTTTTGATGCAGGAAGGAAAGGAAGAACAAAATAAAAGTGGCGCCTGCCCCCACAGCGGTCCACGGGGGCAAGCTCCTGGTGCCGTCCTGAGCTCAGCCAGACCCCTCCTCACGCTTCACGGAGGCACGGCGACGAGAAGATCCGCTACCGCCTTCGAAGCGGGCGCGGCGGCTGGTCGTAGCCGCCACTACTGGAGCTGTCGCCGGGGGAAGAGCCGCCGTAGCTGGACGAGACGCGGTCGGCACCAAGTGCGAGTTCGCCCTCATCCTCGTCTCGACCGTCGCCAAGGCCGAGCACCTCCTCGCCGTCGTTCACCTCAGGGCAGCACCCGACGCGGCGACCATCTTCCCCAAACACCCTGACATAGAGGGTCGCGTCACCGTCGTACCTGAAATGGAGGGTGCACCGCCTGCCCAGGCCGCGCGCGCGGGCGAACGTCTGCCAACCGTGGGCCAGAGCTATGTTGCCCGCGGCAGAGACCTCAACCGCAACCCAAGAAGCTCTGCTGCAGCAACTGTCCGCCTGCAGCCAGAGCCCGCCTGGACCGGAGGCTGGCAGCTCGTCGGCGAGGAAGCGCGGGAGCTGAAGCCAGTTGCCGGCCGGGTTCTCCGACCAGATGACGAACTCCGGCAACACCTCTGCTGAGTGGAAGCGCGGTCGGGGAAGCCGTGCAACCATGGCGCGTCTCCCTTCATCCACAGGGCTGCCACGACTGGAACGACCCCTGCCACGCGCAGCAGCGCCACCACGGGAATGGGGAGCCGCGGCGGGGGTCACTGTGTGCTTGCGGGGACGGCCGCGTCCACGCTTGGGCGTCGGGGAGTCGGGCCCCTTGCGAGGGGCCTTCCCCTTCTCCGCGGCAGGAAACCTCTTCGACGGCGCCATTGGTGTCGGCGATGGAGCAGGAGAGGAGAAGCAAGCGAAACGGGAAGAGATGGGCGACGGGGGCTCTGCCTCCCTCCTCATTTATAGCAGGAGAAGGCCAACCAGCGCCCCCACGATCACAGGTAATGATGGTTTTCCTTGCATGTCGCAGGGACTTGTCGAGTCAGGCAGTTGCCGAGGCAGCATGGGGAAGCGGAGACGCCCACGTCCAATCAACCGCCACATGACGACCAAGGCTGCAGGCTATTGGGGCCCGCGGCGCTCCGCACTTGACCTTTGGCTTCGCCTCGAAGCCAAGTCCGAGCGCGCCTTGGTCCCGGGGGCTACTGTCGGCGTTCTGGGAATGGGGGTCCCCAGACTTGCCTGCCTGCGGCCCACGGTGTGGCTCTTCTAGCAGGCCCGTACGTCACATCTTCATCAACAAGGCATTCAAGACCCTCACGAGGGGGCAAGCCTCGCGAGGCGGATGACACAAGACCTCCTCAGGAGCGGCCTCACCAGGTTGGCTCACGAGGGGAGGAGAGATCAAGGCAAGGCAAACCTCGCAAGGTTCTCGTGATGTGAGACATGACGAACAAGACCAGGCGGGCGCCAAAGCGCACAGTGTCCTTGTTTCCTCTTTGGTGCTAAGGAGGCAAGTGCAGGCGCGGAGTACCGAGGAGTCAAGCAAAGGTTTCCATATCAGTGCAACAAGACCAAGACCAGCAGCACGGCAAGATGGAGGTCACCATGGAGCCCAAGGCGGCGTCACCACCAGAGCCTTTTGCAGGCGAAGACTGCTTTTGTCAGGATAAGCTGTACTAGCTGTCCCCTTTCAAATTGGTCGTTGTTGGCTCCCTTCCCGCTCAATATTTGGGAAGAGGACCAGGGCCTCTATAAATAGGGCTAGCCACCACAGTAGGAGGCATCAGATTCTCACCCCACGAGAGCTAGTCTCGAACTCATTCAGAGGCATCTCATCTCATCTAGAGCAATCCACACCCGCCAAACACAAGAACACCTCAACCTCAGGAGGCTGTTCTTCCCCTTGTACTGTTCATCCTCAGCCCAAGAGGCAATCCACCACCACCACACTGGAGTAGGGTATTACACCACAACGGTGGCCCGAACCAGTATAAATCTTGTGTCCCTTGTGTTGTGAGTTCATCGAGTTAGCCCTTGAGATCTTAGCGAAGCTAGGACATGGATCGGTAGGGGGGATCTTCGTGCGCACCAGTGTTCGAACCTTGAGGGTTTTGCCGGAACCCGAGATCCGACAGAAGGGTCTGTATACCAAGAAGGGGAATGAGGCGGGGCCAAGGTTGAGGTTCAAAAAGAAGAAGAAAGAACAGGGACAGAAAGCAAATAATTTACCCACACCGGGCTGGGAAGAAGTGGCGCCCTCCCCGCCAGCATTCGTTGCCGGGGCAGAACCCTCGGCACCCAAGTTCGCCTCCTCCTCTTCCATATGCGTGGGCTTGGTGGTGGATGCCCTTGCCGAGGACACCCCTCGGGGCGGCGTGGTCAAGGGGGGCGGCGTGTTGGGGTGGCCCTCGGCGGCTCCTCCTGTTGCCGCTCTTCTCCTGCAAACCCGGCAAGATAAGCGTCAAAGATTCACACCCCAAAGTTCATCAATGGAGGAGTAAGTGATGAGCTTACGCTGGGGACTGAAGCAGGGGCTACGCCGGGGGCTGCTGTCCGGGCTGCTATCCACTAGCAACGCTGTATGCGAAGTACCCGCCGGGGGCTTGTCACCCGTCGAGGCCTTGGCCCTCTTCGCCACCCTCTCGGTCAGCGTCTCCACGTCCCTGTGAAGACAACACCAAATCAAAGAAGGATAACATTGGAGTGACGTCAGGAGATGATGCAGGGGTGAAATACTTACTCTTCCTCCACCTCCTCCTCCACTAGCTTCCTCTTCCTCGCCGGGCTGAAAGATCCGAGGTCAAACTCGGCCTCCAAGGTGCTGCCCGAATGGGAAGGAGATGGGGTCTGGTTCCGCTTGGACGAGGAGGAAGCAGTCACCTTCCTCTTCGCCACCGCGGCCTTCGCCGCCTTCGTCGCTGCCGCGGCCTTCACCGCCCTCGCCTCGCGCACGAGCTGCTCCTGGGCCGGACAGGCTCACCAGAGCAGGCTCGCCTCAGGACGCGCTGCCTCCCCGCGACCGGGGGGTCGTTCACCTCGACCTCCTCTTCAAACGACTCGTCGCCCGCGTCTTCAACAAGGGGGCCTTGGCGTTGGCGCCACTGGCCTCCCCGACAGACTCCTCCCACTGGGCGAGCTCCGTCTCCTCCGCGGCCATGTCGGCCTCGTCCTCCACGGTGCCAACGCTGCCGGCCTCCCTGGCAAGTGCCGCCTCCACCGCCCTGGCGGTGATGTAGTCCAGTTCCGCCTTGGTGGTGTCCTGGATGAGCAGCGGCTTGTCACGGAAGTAGCTCTCCGACAAAGTGTCGAAGAACTCCTGCACCTTCTCCGCTGGTGGCTCGGCCTAGGCCGGGTCAAGGCCATGCGTATTGAAGTCCGGCATCATGGCGATGATGGCGGACTGGCGAGAGTTGTTGCTCAGCGGGACCACTCCCGCCGGCAACCCAAACAGGGGCCCCTTGACGGCCTTGCCCGCCTTCGCGGCCCTGCCGGTCCTCTCAGCCCTGCCGTCGCTGTCCACATAGAGCTGAAAGAGCCTTTGACAGAAATGGGCGTGCCCCATCACAGTGAAGTTGTGCTTCAGGCCAGGTCGGAGCCTCATGATGTCGGTCGCGTTCCTAAAATCCCAAGCCGGCTTCCCCTTGTTGCGCAGTGGGGCGATTCGGCGACGAATGAAGTCGGCCCCGATCATCTGGAGGGTGAGCCCGGCCATGGTGAGGCGATGGATCCTGGTGGTAGCGACCGTGAGCTTCTTGTTGTTGGTGTCGAGGTCGCTCCAGTCCTGGCGGCGGGACGGCGGGCTCTAACGAACCCGGCAGAACTCCTGCGGGTCCTTGTCCTTGATCCAGCACCACCGGCCCCGCCACTCTTCCCACCTCTCCTTTTGGGCGCCCTCCGGGTATGTGTCTTTCTCCTGGGTCCTCGGGATCCAGGCGATGCTCCCAGAGATGGCGCCCCCTGGTTGGAGGCGAGGGTAGAAGTAGTGGCGGAAGAGCGCCGTTCTAGGGAGCACCCCGGCAAAGCCCTCGCAGAGGTGGGCAAAGAGAGCCATGCATGCCACGGCATTCGGCGTGAGATCCAAAAGATGGAAGCCGTAAGTGTGCATGACGTCATTGAAGAAGTCAGAGAAAGGGGGGCAGAGCCTGCAAGAGAAGAAATCGACGAAGAAGGGGTACCGATTTGGGCCGTCCTTGGCAAAATCAGCGGGGACGACGCTCGTGGCAGGGTGCCCCGTCATCTTCCTCCCCCACAGGGGCAACAAGAAGTTCTTGAGGTGGACCGCATCGACCTTCGACGGGAATTAGGCGAGCTGCATCCACCGCACCGCCGACTCGCTCTCCGGCGCCTCCTTCTCCCCGGCATCCTTGGCCGCTCCCTTGCCCCTGCTGGTTTTGGGCGCCATGGCAGCTAGGAGGGGGCAAAGGATCAAGAGCAATGGGGGCGCAGCGGAAGTAAGCAGAGGCAAGAACTCCGAATCTTTCGCCTAAGGAAGAAGAGGGGAACGGCGGTTCTGAGATTGGAAGAGGCGCAGAGGGTAAATGAGCAGCGCGCCTGCGGTTTTTCCTTTTTATGGGGAAGGCGCGGGCCGCCTCTTTACCATTTACTATGATGTGACGCATGAGGGCAGCAACTGCCCCACGCATGACCCCCACGTCACGCGCGCGACCCCCACGCGCGCATTCAACGCGGGTCGTGGGGAAGCGCAATGAGCGAGGGAGTTACTGCGGTAAAAAAGCTCCGCTGCACGCGGGCCCGCGCACCTTTCTGGGCCTGGCCCAATAATGCCCCGCACTTATATGTGGCCTAGGCCCCGGGGCTCCTGTCGGTGTACAAAAGTAGGGTCCCTTTTTGTACCCCTTTACTTGTGCGCGGGCAGTCGCAGCCCCACGCCCCTGGCCACACTTGGCGGGGCAGAGGAAGCAAAGCCACAAGACAACCAGAGCAACGCCAAGCCAGAAACACAAAGAGCAGAAGGGCGAAGTGGACTCCCCAGGCAAGGCCCTTGCCGGGGCGGCCTCCACAGCCCCGGCAAGAACCTTGCCGGGGCAACTTGCCCAACGCCAACAGGGCTGCCACCCTTGAGCCTGAGAGTTCCAGCACCCTCAACCACATTGGAACCAAAGCTCGGGAGGCGCCTCCATGGTGGCATGCAGATCTTTGTGAAGACCAAGAACATGCAAGATTAGGTGAGAACCAGAAGACAGAGATCCTCGGCGAGATCGTTGCCGAGGGTACCCACGAGACCCCGGCAAGACTCTTGCCGGGGACGCCCACGATGCCGCGGCAAGCCCCTTGCCGGGCCCCCGACAAGAGCCTTGCCGAAGACATCCGCGGGGCCGCAGCCATGCCCAAATCTGCCAAGACTCCACTGCCGTTCCCATGCACCTGCCAGCCCACCAACTAGGCGAGCACCTGCGTGGAGATGTGCGGCCCCTAGGCCAACTCAGCAAGCACCAGCGTGGTTGCATGCAGATCTTTGTGAAGACTCTGCCACCGCACCAACTCAGCAGCCAGCCAGCCAGTGTGGCACTACGCGCCTCGTCAGCTCATACGCGCGTCGAAGCCAGGTGAGGCGGCGAAAGCTGGGACGAGTTTCCTTGCCGTCCCCGATAAAGCAAGAAGGGCGCGTCGGCAGCACATTAAATGTGTTTGTCCTACGGTGGCAGGAGATAGACTCGACTACTGTACAACTTTCCACCTCCCGTGTGCCACTGTGGCAGCCCCTTTTGACTATAAAAGGAGGCCCGCGGCATACTGAGGAAGGATTCAGACTTTTTGGACCCAGGATGCTTTGTAGCTAGTCCAAGAACACCAGATAAACAGAAACCAGTAGGAGTAGGGTATTACGTATCAGTTGCGGCCCGAACCTGGATAATCCCCCTGCGTTGATCTCTCAATCCCGCTCTTTCCACAGCCCGCGCCCGCCAACCATAGCAAAAGGGATTCCTCGTGATCCCGTAGGTGTCATTTCCCCCGACGGAGATCAACATGAGTAGCAAATGCTTCACAAAAGGAGGCTACTATCTCAGAGTCAAGTCCATATTTACTGCTAAATTTTTGAAAAGCATCGGTATTCAGAAAAGATTTAACACAATCATACTTAAGTTTAATACCTGACTCTTTACCTTCGTCGAGTTCCCAATCTTCAGAGTTGTGTTTAATTCCCTCCAAAAGATCCCACCGGAATTCAATAGTCTTCTTCATAAAAGAACCGGCACAAGAAGTATCAAGCATGGTTTGATCATTACGAGAAAGCCGAGCATAAATTTTTTGGATAATCATTTCTCTTGAAAGCTCTGATTGGGGCATGAATATAACATTGACTTAAGCCTCCCCCAAGCTAGAGCGATACTTTCTCCTTCACGAGGCCAAAAATTATATATATCAGTCCGATCACGATGAACTAGATGCATAGGATATTTCTTTTATGGAACTCCAATTTCAGTCGATTCCAATTCCAGGATCCAATATCATCGCATAGCCTATAACATGCCAATGCTTTTCCCTTCAAAGGTAAAGGGAAAACCTTTTTCATAACTTCATCTCCGGGTAAACCTGCAAGCTTAAACAATCCACAAATTTGTTCTACATATATCAAGTGCATATCAGGATGTTTGGTTCCATCTCCTGCATAAGGATTAGCTAGAAGTTGTTCTATCATACCCGAAGGAATTTCATATTCAATATTTTCAGTAGGTGCAATAGGTTGAGGAGTAGCTAATTGTGGTTCCGGTCGAGGTGAATATACCCCGAACAAACCCCTCAAAGGATTGTCTTCCATTGTATCAAGTGACAGTAAATTTCAGCACACTATATAGATGTTTCCTTACCAAATTCCACTTACCAAAGGCGCTTCACTCCCCGGCAAAGGCGCCAGAAAATATCTTTGATGACCCACAAGTATAGGGGATCAATTGTAGCTCTTTTCGATAAGTAAGAGTGTCGAACCTGATAACCCACAAGTGTAGGGGATCGTCTGTAGCCTTCTTGGATAAATAAGAGTGTCAAACCCAACGAGGAGCTAAAGGTAGAACAAATATTCGCTCAAGTTCTATCGACCACCGATACAACTCTACTCACACTTGACGTTTGCTTTACCGGAAACAAGTATGAAACTATTTTGCAAGAGTAAAACTACGAGTACTTTGCGAGAATAAAACTATGAATAAATTGCAAGATAATAAAAGTGGATAGCTTTTGTCAACAAGAAAATCATTTGTCCCTAGGCAATCAATAACAAGTACCGGTAATCATTCTTGTAATTTTATATGAGGGAGAGGCATGAGCTAATATACTTTCTCTATTTGGATCATATGCACTTATGATTGGACCCCTAGCAAGCATCCACAACTCCTAAAGATCATTAAGGTCATGAAACCCAGCCATAGCATTAAGTATCAAGTCCGTTATCCCGTACGCAACAACCCACCTACTCAGGTTTAAGCTTCTGTCACTCGCGCAACCCACCATAAGCAAATCACGAACGTATTGCAACACCCTACAGCGGAGGCCCCTCACGTTTGCGCGAGACGGAGGGCACCATAGGACAGCACCATAAATAAAATATACAATCATACCAACCAAGATCATGATTAACCCACAGGACAAAATGGATCTACTCAAACATCATAGGATAACCATAGATCATTGGGAAATAATATATGGGGATGAGCACCATGTTTAAGTAGAGATTACAGCGGAGAGAAGGGGTGTTACACCGCTGCATAGAGGGGGGGAAAGTTGGTGTTGACGGTAGCAAGATTGTTGATGTAGATCACCGTCACGATCCTAGCCCCGGCGGCACTCCGGCGCCATCGGGAGAGAGTGGGAGAGAGCCCCCGTCCTTCTTCTTCTTCCTTGGCCTCCCCCTAGATGGGAGAAGAGTTCCCCCTCTGGTCCATGGCCTCCATGGCGGCGGAGGGGCGGGGGCCCCTCCGAGATGGATCTCCCTCTCTGTTCTCTTCTGTTTCGCGTTCTTCTGATCTTGTCAAAAACCATTTCTTATATTCCGGGAGATCCGTAACTCCGATTGCGCTGCGATTTTAACACGATTTTTTTCCGGATATAAGCTTCCTTGCACCCGAAGTAGAGCTCCAACCGACGTACGAGGTGAGCACAACCCACCACCGCGAGCCAGGCTCCTCTGGCGCGCCCTGGTGTCTTGTGGGCTGTGTGGGCCTCCATTTGCGGTGGTTTCAAATCCCAAAAATCACATACATTCCAAAATAATTCTCCATAAAAATTTATTGCATTTGGACTTTGTTTGATATGGATTTTCTGCGATACAAAAAACAGGAACTGGCACTGGATCAATAGGTTAGTCCAATAAATCATATAAAAAGTTGCCAAAAGTATGTGAAAGTTGTATAATGTTGGCATGAAACAATCAAAAATTATAGATACGATGGAGACGTATCAGCATCCCCAAGCTTAATTCCTGCTCGTCCTTGAGTAGGTTAATGATAAAAAAGATAATTTTTGATGTGGAATGCTACCTAGCATAGACTTGATCATATGTCTAATCATGGCATGAATGTTAAGACATAAATGATTCAAAGCAATAGTCTATAATTTGACATAAAGACATCAATACTCAGGCATCTCAACAAACAATCATGTCTTTCAAAATATCAATGCTAAAGAAAGCTATCCCTACAAAATCATATAGTCTTATCATGCTCTGTCTTCTTAACACAAAGTATTTATCATGCACAACCCCGACGAAAATCCAAGCAATTGGTTCATACTTTTTAACGCGCTTCAGCTTTTTCAACCCTCAGGCAATACATGAGCGCAAGCCATGGATATAGCACTATGGGTGGAATAGAGTATGATGATAGGGGTAAATGTAGAGAAGACAAAAAAGTAAGAAAGTCTCACATCGACGCGGCTAACCAACGGGCTATGGAGATGCTCATCAATTGATATCAACGTGAGGAGTAGGGATTGCCATGCAACGAATGCACTAAGAGCTATAAGTGTATGAAAGCTCAATATGAAAACTAAGTGGGTGTGCATCTAATCCTATGGGTGTGCATCTAATCCTATAATGAAAAATTCCCACTAGTATATGAAAGTGACAACATAGGAGACTCTCCATATGAAAAACATGGTGCTACTTTGAAGCACAAGTGTGGTAAAGGATACTAACAATGCCCCTTCTCTCTTTGTTTATTTTCTTTTTCTTTTCTTTTCTTTTCTTTATTTTTTATTTTTCTTTTTTCCTTTTTTTCTTTCTCTCATTGTCCGGACTCTCATCCCGAATTGTGGGGAATCATAGTCTCCATTATCCTTTCCTCACTGGGGCTCTGCTCTAAAAATGAATAATGATGATCATCACACTTCTATTTAATTATAACTCAAAAGAAATAAAAATTACAAGTCGATACCTATGACAAAGTATGACTCTATATCAATGCCTCTGGCAATGTACCAGGATGTGCAATGATCTAGTGTAACATGTATGAAAAATGATGACCGGTGGCTGAGCCACAACTACAATGTCAGCTATATGATCATGCAAAGCAATATGACAATGAAAGCTTAAGTCATCAAACTGAAGCGGTGGAAGTTGCATGGCAATATATCTCGGAATGGCCATGGAAAAGCCATAGTAGGTAGGTATGGTGGCTGTTTTGAGGAAGATATAATAAGGCTTATGTGTGATAGAACGTATCATATCACGGGGTTTGGATGCACCTGCGAAGTTTGCAACGACTCTCGATGTGAGAAAGGGCAATGCACGGTACCGTAGAGGCTAGCAAATTGCAAAAAGGTAAGAGTGCGCATAATCCATGGACTCACATTAGTCATAAAGAACTCATATACTTATTGCAAAAGTTTGTTAGCCCTCGAAGCAAAGTACTACTACGCATGCCCCTAGGGGGATAGATTGGTTGGAAAAGACCATCGCTCATCCCCGGCCACCACTCATAAGGAAGACAATCAATAATAAATCATGCTCCAACGTCATAGCATAACGAGAGACTATACGTGCATGCTTCGGGAATCACAAACCTTAACACCAATATTCTTACTAACCACAACTGTTTACTAGTATCTCCCACATATTCCATCTCTATATCGCAAAACTATTGCAAGGAATCAAATATATCATATTCAGTGATCCATAAGTTTTATGTAGGATTTTATGACTAACCATGCAATTGACCAATTCCTATTGACTCTCTAAATAGATCTAAGTGAAGCAAGAGAGTTTAATTCTTTCTACAAAAGACCATGCTCTAACAAATATAAGTGAAGCAAAAGAGCATTCTAAAAACAACGGTTTTCTATGTGAAGAGAAACAGGCATTCCAAACTTCAAATGATATAAGTGAAGCACATGAAGCATTCTATAAAGCCATACTCAAAAGATATAAGTGAAGTGCAATGAGCATTCTATAAATCAACCATGGAATATATCATACCAGCATGGTGCATAAAAGAAAATGAAAAATAAACACAAAAGACGCTCCAAGATTCACACATATCACATGAACGAAACAAAGACGAAAACATACCGATACTTGTTGAAGAAAGATGGGATGCCTTCCGGGGCATCCCCAAGCTTAGATGCTTGAGTATCCTTGAATATTTACTTGGGGTGCCTTGGGCATCCCCAAGCTTGAGCTCTTGCCTCTCCTCCTTCTCCTCATACCGTACCTCCTCGATCTTTGATCACTTCATCCACACAAAACTCAACAGAAAGCTCGGTAAGATCCGTTAGTATAATAAAGCAAATCACTACTCTAAGTACTGTTGCAAACCAATTCATATTTTGTTTTTGCATTGTAGCTACTATAATATAACTTTTTCATGGCTTATACCACTGATAGAATCGATTGTTTCATCAAAACAAGCAAAACAATGCATCAAAAACAGAATCTGTCTTAAACAGGACAGTCTGTAGTAATCTGAAAATTCACCATACTTATGGTACTCCAAAAATTCTGTAAAAATTAGGAAAAATAACATTTTGTATAGCAGGACTGTGGAAAAAGTTTCAGAAGGTTTTGACGTTCCAGTAAAAAATGGAAAATCACGCGCTACAGCCAAAGTTTCTGTTTTTGCACCACACATACCAACAAGCAATCTACTCATCCTAAAGGCAAATCTTGGCACATTAGTTCTATAATACAATGGATTTGTACAAGGGGATAATTATTTTTGTTGAAAAGTTTCTGCAATTCAAGATTCACAAAGTTTCCATGGGCATGAACAAAGTTCAAGGCATGCTCCCGCTTCCACGGTGCTCGTCTATCTCACTTTCAATTTTCTTTTTGTGAAGTTTTAAGTTCCCCTCTATATTTTTTTCTGTTTTAAAACTTTATAAAAGCACTCAACAGAAATAAATGAATCTCTAAAACTTACAGGTTGTCTCCCTGGCAGCGCTTTCTTTAACGCCATTAAGCTAGGCATAAAGTGCTCAAGTAATGGATCCACCCGGATCCCAAGGTATATCAAAGCCAATTTTAATTAACAATGATTTGGCATTTAGTAGTGAGCACAAAGCAACATATATGAAGTAATGACAAAGTCTAACTCTCTTCCTATGCATCGGCATGTCATACAAGAACAATTCATGAACATCAAGTAAAGGCCAATACATAGCATAAGTAGTTTCTTGCAATTTTATTGTGTTGGAAACATAGAGAGGCGGAGATGTAGTTCATCTCTCATAATAATTGCAAGTAGGAGAAACAAGCACATGCATATTATATTCATCAAAATCATCATGTGTAATGGTAGAACGCAACCCATCAATATAATCCTTAATAAGAGCAAACTTCTCCGATATAGTGTAGTTTGGAGAATTCAAAAAGATAATAGGACTATCATGCGTGGGTGCAATAGCAACAATGTCATTCTTAACATAAGGAACTATAGCAAGTTCATCTCCATAAGCATAATTTAAAGTGGCATCATGGCTACAAGCATAGCAAGCATCATCAAAAAGGGATATTTCAAACGAATCAACGGGATCATAGCAATTATCATGGCATTCATCCTTCGGTAAGAACGAAGGGAAATTAAACAATGTATGAGTTGAAGAGTTACTCTCATTAGAAGGTGAGCACGGGTGATCAATCCGCTCTTCCTCCTTTTGTTCTTCGCTCTCCTCCTCATCTTTTTCATCAAATGGGCTCACAGTATCATCAATTTCTTCTTCCATAGACTCCTGCAAAATATTAGTCTCTTCTTGGACAGCGGAGATATTCTCAAGAAATATATCAATATCGGAATTGTATTTGTAATTATCATAGCAATATTTAAGGATAGCAAAATTCTCAGGTCTATAAACTGAATCATCAAAATCTTCAAACTTTTCAAACAAAGATTCAATTTCATAAGCACACTTAAAAGCAACAAATTCTTCTATTCGTTCCAAATCATAGTAATCATACATACCTCTAGCGTAAGAAGCCAAGGTTTCATTATCATTAAATTCACATGAAAAGGGAAGATGTGGAGCGTTCATCCTAGAGCAACAAGTATAATCATATCTCAAGCATAGCTCCCGAGCATACCAATGCAACATATGAATTTGATCCCATAACAATTTCCCTTTATGAGTCAAGCGATAATCCCTAAAGTATTCACGTTGATCCAACGTTACTCCCATTATATAGTTGAATGGGGTTCTCTCAGGATTATCAAAGTAGTGCATAATATCTTTCATATAACGAGCATCGAGGGTTTTAGGAGGTTCCCCATCTCCATGAGTAGCAAGTACCACTAAATTTTTTGGTGTTTCATGTTCCATATCCATAACTAAAGATAGAGAACAACTTAGAACAGCAAATAAAATCTACTTAGTGATAAAGCAAACAAGCACACACGAGAATATTCACCCCACGCCATTGATCCCCGGGAACGGCTCCAGAAAAAGGTCTTGATAACCCACAAGTGTAGGGGATCGTTTGTAGCCTTCTTCGATAAATAAGAGTGTCGAACCCAACGAGGAGCTAAAGGTAGAACAAATATTCCGTCAAGATCTATCTACCACCGATACAACTCTACTCACACTTGACGTTTGCTTTACCGGAAACAAGTATGAAACTATTTTGCAAGAGTAAAACTACGAGTACTTTGCGAGAATAAAACTACGAATAAATTGCAATATAATAAAAGTGGACAACTTTTGTCCCTAGGCAATTGATAACAAGTGCCGGTAATCATTCTTGTAATTTTATATGAGGGAGAGGCATGAGTTAACATACTTTCTCTACTTGGATCATATGCACTTATGATTGGACCCCTAGCAAGCATCCGCAACTACTAAAGAGCATTAAGGTCATGAAACCCAACCATAGCATTAAGTATCAAGTCCTCTTTATCCCATACGCAACAACCCACCTACTCGAGTTTAAGCTTCTGTCACTCTCGCAACCCACCATAAGCAAATCTTGAACGTATTGCAACACCCTACAGCGAGGGGCCCTCATGTTTGCGTTAGACGGAGGGCACCATAGGACAGCACCATAAATAAAATATACAATCATACCAACCAAGATCACCATTAACCCACAGGACAAAATGGATCTACTCAAACATCATAGGATAACCATAGATCATTGGGAAATAATATGTGGAGTTGAGCACCATGTTTAAGTAGAGATTACAGCAGAGAGAAGGGGTGTTACACCGCTGCTTAGAGGGGGAGAAATTTGGTGTTGACGGTAGCAAGATTGTTGATGTAGATCGCCGCCACGATCCTAGCCCCGGCGGCACTCTGGCGCCACCGGGAGAGAGGGGGGGAGAGCCCCCTCCTTCTTCTTCTTCCTTGGCCTCCCCCTAGATGGGAGGAGAGTTCTCCCTCTGTTCCATGGCCTCCATGGCGGCGGAGGGGCAGGAGCCCCACCGAGATTGGATCTCCCTCTCTGTTCTCTTCTGTTTCGCGTTCTTCTGATCTGGCCGAAAACCGTTTCTTATATTCTGGGAGATCCGTAACTCCGATTGCGCTGAGATTTTAACACGATATTTTTCCGGATATAAGCTTCCTTGTGCCCGAAGTAGAGCTCCAACCAACGTACGAGGTGAGCACAACCCACCACCACGAGCCAGGCTCCTCTGGCGCACCCTTGTGTCTAGTGGGTTGTGTGGGCCTCCGTTTGCGGTGACTCCAACTCCCAAAAATCACATATATTCCAAAATAATTCTCCATAAAATTTTATTGCATTTGGACTTCATTTGATATGGTTTTTGTGCAATACAAAAAAATGCAAAAAATAGGAACTGGCACTGGGCACTGGATCAATAGGTTAGTCCAATAAATCATATAAAAAGTTGCCAAAAGTATGTGAAAGTTGTATAATATTGGCATGAAACAATCAAAAATTATAGATACGACGGAGACGTATCAGAACCCAACGAGGAGCAGAAGGAAATGACAAGTGGTTTTCAGCAAGGTAATGTCTGCAAGTGCTGAAATTGTAAGTAACAAAGTAGTTTGATAGTAAGATAATTTGTAACGAGCAAGTACGATAATAATAGAAAAAAATGCAGCAAGGTAGCCCAATCCTTTTGAGGCAAAGGACAGGCCAAAACGGTCTCTTTTGATAGGCAAAGCGTTCTTGAGGGTACACGGGATTTTCATCTAGTCACTTTCACCATGTTGGTTTGTGTTCGGTACTTTGATAATTTGATATGTGGTTGGACTGGTGCTTAGGTGATTTTCTTACTTGAACAAACCTCCTAGTTATGATTAACCCTCCCGCAAGCATCGGCAACTATGAGAAAAGTATTAAGAATAAATTCTAACCATAGCATTAAACTTTTGGATCCAATCGGTCCCTTACGGAATAGCGCATAAACTGGGGTTTAAGCTTCTGTCACTCTCGCAACCCATCATCTAATTGCTACTCCACAATGCATTCCCTTAGGACCAAATATGGTGAAGTGTCATGTAGTCGACGTTCACATGACACCACTAAGGGAATCACAACATACATACTATTTAAATATCGAACACATATCAAGTTCACATGATTACTTGCAACACAATTTCTCCCGTGACCTCAAGAACAAAAGTAACTACTCACAAATGATAATCATGCTCAATATTAGAGTGGTATTAAATAGCATATTGGATCTGAACATATAATCTTCCACCAAATAAACCATATAGTAATCAACTACAAGATGTAATCGACACTACTAGTCACCCACAAGCACCAATCTATAGTTCCGGTAACAAGATTGAACACAAGAGATGAACTAGGGATTGAGATGAGATGGTGCTTTTGAAGATGTTGATGGAGATTTCCCTTCCCAAGATGCGAGAGTTGTTGGTGAAGATGAGGACGATGATTTCCCCCTGCGGGAGGGAAGTTCCCCCAGCGGAATCGCTCCGCCGGAGGGCAAAAGTGCTCCTGCCCAAGTTCTGCCTCCAGACGGCGGCGCTCCGTCCCGAAAGCCCTCTCCTTATTTTTCTAGGTCAATATGACTTATATACTAGAAGATGGGCACCGGAGGTGGGCCTGGGTGAGCACAACCCACCAGGGCATGTCTGGGCTCCCTGGCGTGCCCAGGTGGGTTGTGCCCACCTGGTGGGCCCCCTCTGGTACTTATTTGCTCCAATATTCTTCATATATTCCATAAAAATTCTCCATGAAGTTTCAGCTTGTTTGGAGTTGTGCGGAATAGGTAGCCTGACGTAGCTTTTCCAGGTCCAGATTTCCAGGTGTCGGAATTCTCCCGCTTTGTGTATACCTTGCATATTATGAGAGAAAAGGCATTGGAATTACTACAAAAAGCATTATTATGGATAAAAACATCATAAATAACAGTAGGAAAATGTTAACCCACAAGTATAGGGGATCGCAACAGTTTTCGAGGGTAGAGTATTCAACCCAAATTTATTGATTCGACACAAGGGGAGCCAAAGAATATTCTCAAGTATTAGCGGTTGAGTTGTCAATTCAACCACACCTGGATAACTTAATATCTGCAGCAAAGTATTTAGTAGCAAAGTAATATGATAGTAGTGGTAACGGTAACAAAAGTAACGGTAGCAAAAGTAATATTTTTGGTGTTTTGTAGTGATTGTAACAGTAGCAACGGTAAAGTAAATAAGCGGAGAACAATATGTGAAAAGCTCGTAGGCATTGGATCGGTGATGGAGAATTATGCCGGATGCGGTTCATCATTTAACAATCATAACATAGGGTGACACAGAACTAGCTCCAATTCATCAATGTAATGTAGGCATGTATTCCGAATATAGTCATACGTGCTTATGGAAAAGAACTTGCATGACATCTTTTGTCCTACCCTCCCGTGGCAGCGGGATCCTAATGGAAACTAAGGGATATTAAGGCCTCCTTTTAATAGAGTACCGGAACAAAGCATTAGCACATAGTGAATACATGAACTCCTCAAACTACGGTCATCACCGGGAGTGGTCCCGATTATTGTCACTTCGGGGTTGCCGGATCATAACACATAGTAGGTGACTATAGACTTGCAAGATAGGATCAAGAACACACATATATTCATAAAAACATAACAGGTTCAGATCTGAAATCATGGCACTCGGGCCCTAGTGACAAGCATTAAGCATAGCAAAGTCATAGATACATCAATCTCATAACATAGTGGATACTAGGGATCAAACCCTAACAAAACTAACTCGATTACATGATAGATCTCATCCAACCCATCACCGTCCAGCAAGCCTACGATGGAATTACTCACGCACGGCGGTGAACATCATGAAATTGGTGATGGAGGATGGTTGATGATGACGATGGCGATGAATCCCCCTCTCCGGAGCCCCGAACGGACTCTAGATCAGCCCTCCCGAGAGGTTTTAGGGCTTGGCGGCGGCTCCGTATCGTAAAACGCGATGAATCCTTCTCTCTGATTTTTTCTCCCCGAAAGTGAACATATGGAGTTGGAGTTGAGGTCGGTGGAGCGTCAGGGGGCCCACGAGGTAGGGGGCGCGCCCCCCACCCTCGTGGACAGGGTGTGGGCCCCCTGACGTGGATTTTTCTTCCAGTATTTTTCTTATTTTCCAAATAGATGTTCCGTGGAGTTTCAGGTCATTCCGAGAACTTTTGTTTCTGCACATAAATAACACCATGGAAAGTCTGCTGAAAACAGCGTCAGTCCGGGTTAGTTCCCTTCAAATCATGCAAGTTAGAGTCCAAAACAAGGGCAAAAGTATTTGGAAAAGTAGATATGATGGAGACGTATCAGAAAACACGATGCAAAATGGACGTATCAACAGGTATATTCCTCTATATGAATTTTTTTAGAACATTACGTCGCATACCTCAAAGCCCGTCGGTAGGCTGGTGAAGGCTTCGTTCAGTCCGCTTTTAGCAAAATGAACCTTCTGTACCACCCCACCCATCTGGGTGCGGTGCTCCGCCACGATGGAAGCACGTTGCAGTGCTTCCTCCAGGGCGTCTGGCACCTTCGTATTAGTTGAGGCCGCCGGTGGAGCTGATGCTCCTCCCCCCTCCTTCGAAGGTGGCTGATCACCCGATGCTGGAGCCGCCTGGGAGCGTTGTTCGGCTGGGGCCCAGATTGCTGGGGCTCCCCGCCGTCGCTTGTTATTGGGGATGCATCCCCTAACTCTTCGGCAGCCGAGGTATTAACCTCGGGCGCCATCTCGACGGCCTCGCTCGCCCCCCTCGATTAGGAGAGGTTCTTTGGGACAACACCTCGGTGTCCTCCATGGGGATAGGCGAGGAGGCTCGCGGCGACGTCTCACTCTCTGCCATTTCGGGTGGCAGAGAGTTCCCCTCCGATAATGGAGTTTGCGGGAGCTCGCGTGGAGGGTTTGAAAGGCAAATAACAAAATAACTTACATAATGGAAATAGGAAGGCCGAAGATAAGCACTGAGTATCTGAATAGTTACGATTCGGCCAGGGGCTTCACCCTGGGAGGCTTTTGGGGACCATTTCAGCATCTAAGTCTGAACTATCCTGGAGGATCACCTTCCCTCTCTTGGGCGCCTCCCCCTTCGGGTCTTCGGAGGCCGCCCTCTTCTTCTTCCTTCCCTTTTGAGGGGAGTCGCTTTCCACCTCCTCCTCTTCTTCTTCTTCCTCGTCTCCCTCATGGGAGGAAAGGGCTTTAGTCTCTCCGGACACTGTGTCCGAAGGACCCTTGTGGCGGGGGCCGCCCTTGGCCTCCTTTCCCTTCTTCTTATTCGCCTTCTTCTCCGGCGCCTGATACGGCGTCGGGACCAGCATCTCCGTTACCTGGGGTGTGGCCGGGTTCTCCGGCAGCGGCGCCGGATAGTTGATCCACTCCGCCTTGGTCGTCCATCCCTGTATGAAAGACCGGTGATATAATCTTCATTATACTTGAAGTATTGACCGAATAGGTCTTCGGAAAGACTATGCTTACCGTTGAGGCCGGATTCTTGATGTCGAGTCCGATGTCCTCGGTCTTCATCGGCCAACTCTTCTGGGCCTTGAAGAGCTGCTTCCATATATCTTCATGCGTGGTGCAGAAGAAGCGCTTCAAGGTCCGTGGTTCTTTCGGATTGAACTCCCACATGGAGGAGGCCCGGAGTTGGCAGGGAAGGACAGGACGGAAGAGCATCACTTGAATTACGTTTGTGAGACCAGTGATTTTACCCAACACGTTGGAGATGCGCTTCTGCAGCATCATCACCTCTGGTTGGGGGTCCGGATCTGAAGTCAGGTGTGGCCGCCCACTTGGCATCGCGGGGTTTGGTGATGTAGAACCACTCTTGCTGCCACACCTTGATAGTCTCGACAAATGCCCCTTTGGGCCAGACGGCATTGGGGAGCTTGCTTACCATAGCCCCACCACAGTCCGCGTGCTGACTGTCGACCACCTTCGGCTTCAGATTAAAGACCTTGAGCCATAGGCCGAAGTGTGGTGGGATGCGGAGGAGAGCCTCACACACGACGATGAACACCGATATGTGGAGGAACGAATTTGGGGCTAGATCATGGAAATCTAGCCCGTAGTAGAACATGAGGCCCCAGACAAAGGGGTCGAGGGGAAACCCCGGCCCTCGGAGGAAGTGGGGAATGAACACTACCCTCTCACCAGGCTCCGGAGTAGGGATGACCTGATCTTTGTCAAGGAGACTGTGCGCGATCTCCGCAGATAGATAGCCTACGCTCCGGAGATCCTTGATGTCCTTCTCCGTGACGGAGGAGGCTTCCCACTTGCCCTTGGAACCGGATCCGGCCATTGCTGGGGAAGGTGGCGGCGGTGGGAAAGATCGAAGTTTTGGGCGCTGAAGCTTGGAGGTTGGAAGACAGGAGCTAGCAGAAGGCGTGAGGGAAAAAGAAGGGATTTTTTACCCTCTTATAGGCGGTGAAATACCAAACGCCCCCCACTCGAGCCTTAAAACTCGCTTGTTCCCCAAGAGATTGTGCAAAAGGCGCAGTTGGATTACCCAAAATAGTATTGATGAAAATCCCGTAATGGGCAGGCACGATCTCTATTTTGACAAGACGTGCCAATGGGGTCTCAGCCTCGAAACGTGAAATGGGAGGCATGAAAATGTTTCGAAATATAAAAGAGTCAAGCATGATGCTTCGCTGAAAAAGTTGTCAGTAAAAGACATTGTTCAGGTTTTGATGACTTGCCTTCGTGGCTAAGGGTTGTATTGATTATGCAGAGCCTGACACAACTCCTTTGTGCAGGAAGTGATGTCTACTATGCAACTTTATTCTTGTGGAAACGTGTTGGGCCTCCAAGCGCAGAGTTTTGTAGGACAGTAGCAATTTTCCCTCAAGTGGATGACCTAAGGTTTATCAATCCTTGAGAGGTGTAGGATGAAGATGGTCTCTCTCAAACGACCCTGCAACCAAATACAAGAAATCTCTTGTGTCCCCAACACATCCAATACAATGGCAAATTGTATATGTGCACTAGTTCGGTGAAGAGATGGTGATAAAAGTGTAATGTGGATGGTAGAAATATATTTTTATAATCTGAATAAATAAAAACACAAAGGTACCAAATAGTAAACGTGCACAAAAACGATATTGCAATGATTGAAAATGAGGCCTAGGGTCCGTACTTTCACTAGTGCAACCTCTCAACAATGCTAATATAATTGGATTATATAACCGTCCCTCAACGTGCAACGAAGAATCACTCCAAAGTTCCTATCTAGCAGAGAACATAAGACAAAATTGTTTGTAGGGTACAAAACCACCTCAAAGCTATTCTTTTCGATCAATCTATCCTAGAGTTCGTACTAAAATAACACGAGGCTATTATTTCCGATCGATCTAACCAAGAGTTCGTACTAAAATAACACCAAAGCAAATTCAGATTCATAATATTCAATCCAACACAAAGAACTTCAAAGAGTGCCCCAAGATTTCTACTGGAGAAACAAAGACAAGAACGTGCATCAACCCCTATGCATAGATTACCCCAATGTCACCTCGGGAGTCTGCGATTTGAGTGCCAAAACATATATCAAGTGAATCAATACGATACCCCATTGTCACCACGAGTATTCAATTGCAAGACATATATCAAGTGCTCTCAAATCCATAAAAGTATTCAATCCGATAACAACGAAATCTCAAAGGGAAAAACTCAATTCATCACAATAAGATAGAGAGGGGAAAACACCATATGATCCGACTATATTAACAAAGCCCGCGATACATCAAGATCGTGACATCTCAAGAACACGAGAGAGAGAGAGAGAGAGTGAGAGAGAGAGATTAAACACATAGCTACTGGTACAAAACATCAGCCCCGAGGGTGGACTACTCCCTCCTCATTGTGGTGGCTGCCGGGATGATGAAGATGGCCACCGAAGATGATTCCCCCCTCCGGCAGAATGTCGGTACAGGGTCTAGATTGGTTTTTGGTGGCTACAGAGCCTTGCAGCGACGGAACTTCTGATCTAGGTTAACCCCGAGGGTTTCTGGAATTTTTGGGAATTTATAGGGTAAAGAGGGGTGCGGGAGGCCACCGAGGTGGGCACAACCCACCTAGGCGCGCCTGGGCCCCCAGGCGCGCCTGGGCCCCCAGGCGCGCCTGGGCCCCCAGGCGCACCCTGGTGGGTTGTGCCCCTCTCGGGGCACCCCCCAGGTGCTGCTCTGGCCCATCCTGAGTGTTCTGGTCCATAAGAAATCTCCAAAAAGTTTCGCGGTGTTTGGACTCCGTTTGATATTGATTTCCTGCGATGTAAAAAAACAAGCAAAAAACAGCAACTGGCACTGGGCACTGGGTCAATAGGTTAGTCCCAAAAAATGATATAAAATTGCTATAAAATGATTGTAAAACATCCAAGAATGATAAAATAACAGCATGAATACTTCATAAATTATAGATACGTTGGAGACGTATCAGCATCCCCAAGCTTAATTCCTACTTGTCCTCAAGTAGGTAAATGATAAAAGAAATAATTTATGAAGTGCGAGTGCTAGCAAAGTGCACAAGTTTGATCAATGATAGTTTCAATCACTTTTCCTAGCATCATAACATCAATTCTTTCTTATAAAACTTCTCATGTTATAGTAGCAACCAATTCACATCTTAAGGTTCAAACAATGAATTCTCTTGAAACCTAACAACCTATGTTCTCAGTCACCAAGCAATTGCAATTCAACCTATTCAACCGAGTTTAAGTAAGAGCTCCACATACCCAACCATCAGATAGTCTTCTATGATTGCTAACACTCACCACGTACACATGAGCAAAACATTTCAACCGGACACAAAGAAAGATAGGGGCTTATTGTTTTGCCTCCCAACGTATTCACCTCAAGGGTGATGTCAACAATAATAACTCATGCTACCCATATTCATCTGGACATATGTGCCTAGATCTTGCCAAAGGAGAAAAATAAAATGGAATAGAGAGAAAAACTTTGACTCTTGCATAGAAGTAAATACATAAAAGTAAAATATAGGCCCTTCGCAAAGGGAAGCAGAGGTTACCATGCGCTTATTTGTTTGTATGCTCAACCCCTTAGTGCAAAATAACGTCATGTTATATTGCCCCTTATGATAACAACCATTATTATGCAGTCTATCACTTTTATTCTTTGCCATCACAAGTTCGTACAACGCTCAATTTTCTCTTACACTAAATGATCTAACACTTTTAGAAGCAATTTTTATTGCCTTATTGCACAGATGACAACTTACTTGAAGGATCTTGCTCAATCCTTAGGTAGGTATGGTGGACTCTTGAAGATAAGATTTGGGTTTAAGGGTTTTTGGATGCACAAGTAGTATATCTACTTGGTGCAGAATTTTTGGCTAGCAGAGATGGGGGGCAAGCACCACATGTTGAAGGATCTATGACAATATAACTTCTATGTGAATATGAACAAACATAAACCATTATGTTGTCTTCCTTGTCGAACGTCAACAATTTTGGCATATAATATTTTGATGGGGGCTCACAATCACAAAAGATTTCCATGATAGTGTATTTGCATGTGAAAGTTCTCTTCCTTATACTAATTATTCGTGAATTGCTTGTATGACCAATATTGTGATTGTCAAGCCTCAAAATATTTCACTTTCTAAACCCAATGTGAAGCTACCACTAGGCACGATATGATTTCAACTTCATGACATTCAATTTATTCAACAATTTACTCATAGGATATAAGTGAAGCACAAGAGTAAATGACAAGCTACTCCAAAAAGATATAAATGAAGATCATGAGTGTTGGGGATATGACTATTGGATATGACCCGCCCAGGAGGGGTCGGGTTATCCCAATGACGGTTCATAAACCAAGCCCATGAATATGTTGAAGATGGCGGTTCATGTAGTAGGCTTGTTAAAAGGGCCCGAAGTCCAAAGGCGGCATAAGGCCCGTAAGTATAAACCGCCATGTATATGTGACTTGTATTATAAGGCATGTAAGATAAGTTACCGAGCCGGACACGTGTATGAGCCGGCCGGGACTCTGTAAGCCGCGGGGCGTCAACCCGTGTATATAAGGGGACGACCCAGCAGCGGCTTAGGGCAAGAAAGAACAGATCGAGAGCCAGGCTGTCACGCCCAATATGAGACCCTATCCGAGAGGAACTCGAAGGTCCCACCAAGGATAGACCCGCATATTGAAACGCTTTTGCAAGGTGGATATCATTACATCATACCATTACATAATAGTTGGGGATACATACAAGAGGCATACAATGCCACATGAATACAACAACTTCATACATAAGAGCAACATCCGACTACAGATGAAACACAAACAGAAGCTCAAACGACATCCACCCTACTAGCCCAGGCTGCCGACCTGGAACCTATCCCCTGATCGAAGAGAAGCAGAAGAAGAACTCCAAAACAAGTAACATCGCTCTCGCGTCATGATCATCGCAAAACATGTACCTGCAACTGGTGTTGTAGTAATCTGTGAGCCACGAGGACTCATCAATCCCATTACCATGGGTGTCAAGACTAGCAAAGCTTAATGGGTAAGGAAGGGGTAAAGTGGTAAGGTTGCAGCAGCGACTAAGCAAGTATGGTGGCTAACATACGCAAATAAGAGCGAGAAGAGAAGCAACAGAACGGTCGTGAAACTAGCAATGATCAAGAAGTGATCCTGAACTCCTACTTACGTCAAACATAACCCAAAAACCGTGTTCACTTCCCGGACTCCGCCGAAAAGAGACCATCACGGTTACACACGCGGTTGATGCGTTTTATTTAAGTCAAGTGTCAAGTTCTCTACAACCGGACATTAACAAATTCCCATCTTCCACATAACCGCAGGCACGGCTCTCGAAAGTTTATACCCTGCAGGGGTGTCCCAACTTAACCCATTATAAGCTCTCACGGTCAACGAAGGATATTCCTTCTCCCGGGAAGACCCGGTCAGTCTCGGAATCCTGGTTTACAAGACATTTCAACATTGATAAAAGAAGACCAGCAAAGCCGCCCGATGTGCCGACAATCCCGATAGGAGCTGCACATATCTCGTTCTCAGGGCAACGTCGGATGAGCACTAAGTACAACTAAAACCAGACCTCAAGTTTCCCCGAGGGGGCGTTGCAAGTGGCTCTAGTTCGGACCAACACTTAGAGAAGCATTGGCCCGGGGATGTTAAAATAAAGATGACCCTCGGGAGCGCGACTCCCAAGGGAAAAGAAATAGGTGATAGGCAAATGGTAAAACCAAGGTTGGGCCTTGCTGGAGGAGTTTTATTCAAAGCGAACTGTCAAGGGGTCCCATAACACCCAACCGCGTAAGGAATACAAAATCAAGGAACATAACACCGGTATGACGGAAACTAGGGCGGCAAGAGTGGAACAAAACACCAGGCATAAGGCCGAGCCTTCCACCCTTTACCAAGTATATAGATGCATTAATTAAATAAGAGATATTGTGATATCCCAACATAAACATAATCCAACATGGAGCAATCTTCATCTTCACCTGCAACTAGCAACGCTATAAGAGGGGTTGAGCAAAAGCGCTAACATAGCCAAACAATGGTTTGCTAGGAAGGGTGACAAAGGTTAGAGGTGGTTTCATGGCAATTTGGGAGGCTTGAAGAGAAAGTGATAGGTGGCGCAGCATAGCGATAGAATGAAGCAACTAGCATAGCAGTGATAGTAGTGAGATCCAAGGTGACGGTCATCTTGCCTGAAATCCCGCTAGGAAGAAGATCGAGTCCATGAAGAAGATGAAGCCGCGAAGACGAACCAAGCGTAGACGAACGAATTCTCACGATTGCAACGAAACGGGAACTAACGAGAAGAAGCACACAACATGGTAAACACACCACACATGAACAAGGCATGATACTCAACCAAGTATGATGCATGACAAAGCTACATGAAGCTACTCATAGCAAGAGATGATGCATACAAGAGCAACACATCAAAGCAAATTTAAATGAGGCCGGAAACAACATATAACAAATCCGGTAAGTCCTCATATGCAAATTTCGAAATTGGTCCAGATCTCAATAAGCCTTATGTTTAAGTTGTTAAACAGCAAGTTAAAATGCACCAAGATGATCTACATGAAATTCTAGTCAAGTTACATATAAAGTTCATTTAGTTCGGAGCTACGGCCTAGAAGATATGAGCAAACCAAGTTAAACATGGAATTGATGCAAAATGCATTCAAACATTAAGCAAACACTCTAAAAACAAGGATGCAACAAGGTAATATGAAACTACATGCAATTCTAAGCAAGTTTCATATAGAGCATGCTCAAAACGGAGCAACGGTGCAACACATACACACAATACAAGTTTAAAGGACAAGCTGTCCAAAACAGCAACTAGGCATCTTGCAAGCATCAAAACAATATATTACAGCACCCCAACATAAAAAAAGGCATGGACATGAAGCACAGGTAAAGCATTACCAAACATGAACACTGAGCTATCTCCAGAAACCACTAGAACATGCTCAGAAGGGCATGGCAAGATTGCAAATAATAACAGTTTCACAGACTTGCCAGAATTCACTGGACATGGCAGAAATAACATCAGGTTGCTAAGTTTAGAGCTATCAAATAACATGCTACAGGAATATATCATCGCAAAAAAAGGCATGGCATGAATCTACTAATTGCATAGAACAAAAGTCCCTTAATGATCACCAGCCAAAAAAGCACAGAAGATATGATGGCACCCATGTAAACATAGCAAGTTTCATAAACAGATTCAGACTTAGCAGAAAAACTGAGCATGGCATAAACAGAATTATGAAGGCATCTTTGCGAGCTTAAATCACTCATCACAAAGCATTTCATGGCATGTGAAGGCATCCAACAGTAATATGACATACTTAGGAAGCTAAGCATGGAAAGAGCAAGTTCATAGGGTGCATGGATCACTAGCAAAACACATGTCAAAACTGAACTTCATGTTAACAGGCTGACAGCAACATTATTTAGCAAGTTGAGAGCAAGATTACAGCAAGCTACAGCAGGCTATAAATGCAACCAAGGGTATGGATGGATACATCATAACATGTATCACAAAACACCATTAGTGAACATCTTCATATTATGCATAGAACTCATGGTGACAACAGGTTTACGTGGCATCACAATGATACAGCTACATACTTAGCAGAAATGACTAAGTCACAGAAATCAGCAACATCATGGAGGCTACTTTGCATGCTTGTGCTAGTCACCACATAGATCACAAAAAATATAAGACAAGCACCCCTGTAAAGATGGCATGATTTAGTTCAAAACACATGTAGAGCTCATGCTCATAGGATGCACACACAAAATGCAATGAAAAAGACAAATCATCAAGTTCTGTTAGCAGACAGCAGTTAACATCATATAGCACTATTGCAACAATGATTAGAGCATCAAGATGAACTCAAAAAAGCATGGCACGGTATAACAAAGTGAAGAGCATCTCACAATGAACATTTTGATGTATTATGCATGCAAAACGGGTCTATATGCATGGAGATATGGTATGGCAAAGTAGGCACCAGAATGCAAAGTTTTTAGGACTTGGACGAAAATCACCTCCGCGAAAGTCAACGCGGGACGAAGTGGTACCGGGACGGAGTGGATCGGGACGGGGACGGCGTTTGGTTGGACTCCCGGTGGATCTGGTCCAACCGGCCCGGGTCTGGCCGGAGTGGTCTCCGGCGAGGACGACGGGGAGGCGGCGGCGGTCGGCGAACTCGGGGCGGCGGAGGGCGGTGAGCCAGGGCCGGGGCGGCGCGGATCTGGATCCGGCCGGCCAACGGCGTACGGGAGGCGGGCGGCGGGACACGGCGTCGGGCGCGGCGCTCCGGCCGGAGGCGGCGCTAGGCTCGGGCGCCCTGGGTGCGCGCGACCCGCGGGCGAGACGAGGACGGCGTCCGGCGAGGCCCTGCTGGCCGGTGGGGAAGGAGGCGAGGCTCGCGGCGGCGGGGTCGGGCGGCGCATGGCGGCGGGCGGCGCTCGGGCGCGAGGCAGGCGGAGAAGCGGGCCTGGTTTCGGCCCACGGCGGGCCGGATCTGGGCTGCGGCGGGCCACGGCGGCGGGGGAGGTGCAGGGGCGACGTGGCGGCGTGCGATTCGCTGGGGGCAGAGGCTGGACGTGTCCGGCCGTCGGCGGACATGTTCGGCGGCGTGGAGGGAGGTGGAGCTAGGGTTAGGGTAGGATTTGATACGAAAATTCGGGGGAGGAGGTGTTTATATAGGTAGAGGGAGCTAGGAGAGTCCAAATGAGGTACGGTTTTCGCCCACACGATCGTGATCGAACGTCCGAGAGCATGGAGGGGGTTTAGATGGGCTCATGAGCTGTGGTGAAGGGAGGCTAGGCTGCAAAGAGAGAGGGGTTTCGGGCTACGCGGTTAACCGTTGGGGCATCAAACGACCTCCAAATGGAACGAAATTTGACGGGCGGTCTACCGGTGATATACCAAGGCCACTCGGCAAATCTCGGCCCATTCCAAGAAATTTTTTCTCCCGCTCACGAAACAAGGTCTAAGAGGGGCGACGGGCGTGTGTGGGAGTGTCGGATCGCGAAACGGACACGGGGAAAAGGACCGGATGCAAGTTTTGAAAAGCATGCAGATGAAATGCAGATGATGACATGGCAAAATGCAACACGCAAGCAGATGACATGGCAACAACGACGAATAAATGGAAGACACCTAGCGCATCGAATCCGGGGTGTTACACGGGCTAAGCGTATTCGCTCCCTGGTAATCAAAACCCTAGCAATACCACCTCAAACTGGATTAGGCTTTTACCTTCACTGCAAGGGGCCGAACCAGTATAAACTCCTCGCGTCCTTTGTCCCGTTTAACCCCTTTAAGCTAACCTCGTCGCGATGGCTCCACAACTAAGTCCTTCCACTAGGACATCTGCCGTGACAATTCCACGACAGTTGGCGCCCACGTTGGGGCCTGCGCATGGTGGTTTTGAATTCTTGAAGGGCAGCTTTGAAGGGATCAAGGAATACACTATGGGTCGGATGACCAAGAGTCGTCGCGGCAAGCTCTACATTGACGATGCAGGCTGGGGCCCCGAGGCCGGCTCAATTGATTACGGGTACCGGGTCCCCTTCGGCGGAATCCATGTCTTCATCGGCAAGATCGGCGAACCGGGCCCTGAGCCGGACATCTGCACCGACATCATTGAGACGGCTCAGCGTGCACGACCCGCCCGGATTCAACCCGCCGTGAAGCGTGCCTTTGTTGGATTTATCCATGGGGCCGAATTGGAAGGCTCTGTGTCTGGCGGTGAGATGGCCATCTACTTTGATAGTGAATCATCCACGGGCGAGACTAACTCAATGTATCAACTACAAGACGGACGGCTTGGGGGTTGTTCCGATGGTGACAGTATTCCGGACCCCCATGAGCCGCCGAACAGGGTAGCAATCTTCATGGCTGGCACCCAGCCGGTCCTTGGTTCGACAGCCGCCGTGGCTATGACTTCTAGCGCGGCAGCGGTAACAGCAGCAGGTGCTGGCGGATCAGCACGCCCGCCAGCTCAAGTTTTAACAGATCTGTTGGAGACGCTGGCAACTCTAATGGAGGTGGAGGTAACCCCGGACAACCAGGAACGACATAAGGTGGATGTGGCTAAGCTGCGTGATGAGATAGCGCAAGCCAAGGTAGAGCTGGCAGCGGAAAACGCTAGGATGACCGCAGAGCGGGCCGTTTTCAACACCCAAGCATGCAGATTCAAGCGGATTCATATCGGCTCACGTTGAATCAGAACGCTTCAAACAAAGTCTTCAGGAGAAAACACCAGAGTCGTCTGCCCTTGGTTTATGAGTCGAGAAACCTCTTTAACACACCTGGAGCAGGGGCCAGAACCCGTCGGTGATAAACCAGATGGCTAAAGCGCCAGGGGGTGGAGCGTCGGGTCAGCCGCGCATGACAGGTCCTCTGCATATGAATAACACCCCGCCTCAGCATGTGGAAATGCCGCCGGCTCATTATTCCAACCCTTTAGACAATATGATTGCTGCAGCTACGCGATTGGTGGCTCTGCCAGTCGAGGGCGAGACTCCGACGGTGGTTGAAACCCGAAGGGCTAGGGAACTTCTTCAAACAGCGCTGGTACAGTAGCAGGCTTATTCTTATAGTCGTGATCGGATTCACTCGACCCCTCATCCAAGCCGGAGCTACAACAGGCACATTGACTCACCAGCGGGTTCAAGTACTGAGTAGCGCCGTAACCAACCTCGTGGGCATGACCCGGCGCGCAATGGTACCAATGCCTAGAATTTGGTGGACCAGGGCAGAGCGCGTCGGGAGGCCGAGCTGGCGGCTCATTAGCATGCACCGGTTTACCCGACGACTTCGGTAGAGGCTGGTGTGACCTCTAGAGCTTGGGGAGTGCCGTGTTTAACGGCGACTCTGCGTAACGAGCGTTTGCCCAAGGAATTTAAGGGCCCTCGTAAGGTGCCTAATTACACGGCAGATCAGCCCCGGAGGCCTGGGTGGAGAGTTATGAGATGGCTATGGAGATGCTGGATGTTAGTGAGGCTGCATATGCTAAGTATTTCACCATGATGCTGGAAGGGACGGCTCGTACCTGGTTGAAAGGGCTGCCTGCCAACTCCATTGGGTCGAGGGCAGAGCTGAAGGTCCGGGTTATCCAAAATTTCAAAGATATGTGCAAACAGCCTATGTCGATCGTGGATTTGGTTTCTTGTGTTCAAGCTGAGGGCGAGTCGACGACCAGCTGGGTGCGCCGGATCTCGACAATCAGACATTCTTTAGACAATATCAACGTAGGCTCAGCGGTTTTAAGGTTGGAGAAAAATTGCCGTTTCCTTCCACTCAAGCAGAAGCTTGGGCGGCTTAAACGTCATTGTAGTGACATGAGGGAGCTCATGGCGGCTCTTGTCAAGTATGCCGACTCTGATAGTACCAAGGACCCCGACTCTGAGGATGAAAGATCGGGAAAGGGAAAGAAGAGTAGCGGTATGAGGGGACAGCAGCACAACCCGGCCAATCAGGGCGGTAACGGTAAGCGCAAAGCTGATGATTTTGTGGCTAACACTGGTGCACGGAATTATAACCAGCGTCGTCAGGGGAGCCGGATCAAGGGACAAAATTTGACCTTGACGCGATAATGAATCAGCCATGTCCGAAGCACGGAACACAAGAGAAGCCGTCTACCCATCTGTGGAAGGATTGTAGCATTATGAGACAATTCAGAGAGTCTTTCCAACACAACCATGGTACAAATGGAAGTTCAGGGTCCGCCCCTCATGGTCCGGGTCATGGAGGTGGCGGTTCAAATTCTGGTTCTCATGGCCAAGGCAATCAAGGTGGTTACAACCAGCAGATTAATCAGGGGAATCAGCAGCAGCAACAGTCTGGTTATCAGAGCAACCCGAAGCAATTGAATAGTGGGCAGTACCACGTCTTCACTACTAGCTTGTGTAAGTGGGATCATAAGCTTCATAAGAGGGCAATAAATTCTATTGACATAGCGGTGTCGCGTTACTTGCGGTGGTCAGAGCAGCCTATTGTATGGAGTCGTGAGGATCACCTACCCGGGTTGACAATCCGGGTCACCTGGCTCTAGTGGTGGCGCCTCAGGTTGGGGGCTATAAATTTACTAAGGTGCTCATGGATGGAGGCAGCAACATTAATATACTGTACTATGAAACCTTCCGTCGCATGGGACTGACCGACAAAAATCTTAAGCCGTCAAAACACCGTTTTCATGGTGTGGTGCCAGGTAAGTCGGCATATCCAGTGGGTAAGATATCTTTGGAGGTTACTTTTGGAGATGAGTATGATTCCAGATCTGAGACCCTAACCTTCGAAGTGGTTAAAATCAAGAGCCCTTATCATGCTCTGTTTGGGCGGCTGGCTTATGCTAAATTTATGGTGAGGCCTTGTTATGTTTACTTGCAGCTTAAGATGCCAGGTTACAAGGGCACCATCACAGTGCATGGGAGTCGCAAGGTGGCCTTGGAGTGTGAAGAAGGCGATGATGCTTATGTTGAGTCTGTTTGTGCAATGGAGGAGCTGAAAATTTACAAGGATAATGTTGACCCGGCGGACATGACGTCCTTGAAAAAGCCAACCACGGAGCATGATCCTCTACTAAAGTTTAAGTCGGCAGATGACACTAAAATGGTTGATTTTGTTCCTGGCGACTCATCTAAGCGGTTCAGCATCAGTGCTAATCTGGATCCGAAATAGGAAAGCGTGCTCATCGTGTTCATCCGTGAGAACCGGGACATCTTTGCATGGACGCCTTCAGACATGCCGGGTGTACCGATGGAACTCACTGAGCACACTCTTAATATTGATCCGAAGTTTAAGCCGGTCAAGCAATTTCTCTATCGTTTTAATGAGGAGAGGCGGAAGGCCATTGGTGAAGAAGTGGCCCGGATTTTGGCGGCCGCGTTTATCATTGAAGTTTTTCATCCGGAGTGGTTGGCTAACCCCGTTGGTGCTTAAGAAGAACGTAACTTGGCGAATGTGTGTGGACTACACGGACTTAAACAAGGCTTGTCCGGCTGATCCATTTGCTCTCCCTCGTATTGATCAAATCATTGATGCTACGGCGGGTTGTGAGTGTTTGAGTTTTTTGGATGCTTATTCTGGTTATCATCAGATCAAGATGGCAGTTAAGGACCAGGAGAAGACAGCTTTCATTACTCCGTTTGGAGCCTTCTGCTATGTGTCTATGCCTTTCGGGCTCAAGAGTGCCCAGGCGACTTAGCAGCGGTGTGTGCAGAATTGCCTTCACAATCAAATCGGGCGTAATGTTCATGCTTACGTAGATGACATTGTGGTGAAATCCAGGAAGAAGGAGACCCTGATTGATGATTTGAAGGAGACGTTTGACAATCTCCGGGTTTATAAAATGATGCTTAACCCGACCAAGTATGTTTTTGGTGTACCGGCGGGTAAGCTTTTGGGTTTTCTGGTTCCTAACAGAGGCATTGATGCTAACCCGGAGAAGATCAAGGCTATTACTTCCTTGGCTAAGCCGGCATGCGTCAATGATGTTCAGCGTTTGGCGGGTCGTATTGTGGCCTTAAGCCGGTTCATAAGCCGGTTAAGTGAGAAGGCTATCCCTCTTTACCAGATGATGAAGAAGACAAATCACTTTGTTTGGAGTGATGCTGCTAATCAAGCGTTTGAGGATCTGAAGAGACAGTTGGCTGAGCCGCCCGTTCTTGCTGCTCCCATTGATAAAGAGCCTTTGTTGTTATATGTGGCTGCCAATAGCTGAGCTGTTAGCGTTGCTATTGTGGTGGAGAGGAAGGAAACTGGCAAGGAATACCCGGTTCAACGGCCGGTTTACTACATTAGCGAGGTACTTACTGAGTCCAAGCAGAGGTATCCGCACTGGCAGAAGCTTGTGTATGGGGTTTTCATGGCAAGTAGAAAACTCAAGCAGTATTTTCTGGGTAATCCCATTACTGTGGTTAGTTCTGCTCCTTTGGGGGATATCATCCAAAATAGAGAAGCCACAGGTCGGGTAGCCAAGTGGGCCATTGAGCTTGGACCTCATGGTTTAAAGTATGTGCCTCGTACGGCCATCAAGTCACAAGCACTCGTGGATTTCACCAATGATTGGACAGAGTTGCAGACGCCTAAAGAAAAGCCAGATAACACATATTGTACTATTCACTTTGATGGATCCAGGCAGTTGGAAGGCTCGGGGGCTGGAGTTGTCTTAACTTCCCCACGAGGTGATAAATTTTCTTATGTTCTCCGGTTAATGTTCCCTTGTACTAACAATGTAGCTGAGTATGAGGCCTTGCTCCACGGTCTTCGGATGGCTAAGGAGATGAACTTAAGCCGGGTGAGGTGCTTCGGCGACTCAGATCTGGTAGCTCAGCAGGTTTCTGGCGCTTGGGATTCCAAGGATCCACTCATGGCAGCTTATTGTCGAGAGGTTGATGCTATTGTGGGTCATTTCAAGGGTTACCAAGTTGAGCATATTGATCGCAGGAAGAATGAGGCGGTTGACACTTTAAGCCGGTTAGGGTCTCAGCATAAGCCGGTGCCACCTAACACGTTCCTGGATATTCTGCTTAACCCTTCTGTCAAATTACCTATAGAGGAGGATCTTGCTATTCCTGACCCGGAAGTACAATTGGTGGCGGCTCTTCATGCCATTCCTGATTGGACAGTTCCGTATTTGGCTTACATGACCCGGGGCGAGTTGCCTGAGGATGAGATCTTGGCCAGGCAGATAACCCGGCGGTCTAAGTCAATGACGATTGTCAATGAGGAGTTGCACCATCGCAGTGTCACAGGGGCGTTTCAGCGTTGCGTCTCTCCTGAAGAAGGCTGTGAGATTCTGCGAGAGATTCACGAAGGAGATTGTGGTCATCATGCCGGCTCTAAATCTCTCATACCCAAGGCTTTTCGTCATGAGTTTTATTGGTTGACGGCTCATGCTGATGCTGAGGATTTGGTCAGCAAATGTGACGGTTGTCAGAAGTTTTCACGACGAGCTCATGTGCCGGCTCAAGAGTTGAGGATGATTCCAATTACTTGGCCGTTTGCGACCTAGGGGCTTGATATGGTTGGGCCTTTCAAGAGGTCCAAAGATAAGAAGACCCACCTTTTGGTGGCAGTTGACAAGTTTACTAAGTGGGTTGAAGCAGAGCCGGTTAGCAAGTGTGATGCAGCAACGGCGGTTCAATTCATCAAGAAGGTGATTTTTAGTTTTGGCTTTCCCCACAACATTATAACGGATAATGGCACTAATCTGTCTAAGGGTGCTATGAAAGTATTTTGTCAACGAGAGCATATTCGACTTGATGTCTCCTCCGTGGCTCACCCCCAGTCCAATGGTCAAGCGGAATGAGCAAATCAAGAGATTCTGCGAGGCATCAAGCCCCGACTTGTGGTTCCTTTGCAAAGAACGCTGGGTTGTTGGGTGGAGGAGTTACCCTTAGTGTTTTGGAGTATCAATACAACCCCCAACAGATCTACGGGTTACACGCCTTTCTTCATGGTTTATGGAGCAGAGGCGGTTCTCCCTAGTGACATCCGTCACGATTCGCCCCGAGTGGCGGCTTATGTTGAAGCTGATAATGAAAGGGCACGTCAGGATGCACTTGACCTGTTGGATGAGGAGCGTGACCTCACGGCGGCTCGTTTAGCGATTTATCAACAAGAGCTACGTCGTTATCACAGCCGCCGGGTCAAAACCAGAACCTTTCAAGAAGGTGACTTGGTGCTCCAGCTTATCCAGGATCAAACTGATATGCATAAACTGTCACCGCCTTGGGAAGGACCTTTTGTGGTCAGTAAGAATCTACATAATGGGTCATACTATCTTATCGACGTTCGAGACCACAAGGACTCACGCACATCGGAGGAGGAGACCCGTCGGCCGTGGAATATTGCTCATCTTTGGCCCTAGTATACTTGAGCCACCGGCTCTCATGATGTACATAGTTTTATGATGTATATATTATAAACAGTATAATAAAGCCAGCATCCCTGATAATTCAGGGCCTCTGTCGTTTCACTTCTTCGAAGCTGAGTCTTTATCATCGTCTTACATGTTCACTTAAGAGGCTTGACGCCCAAATTACAGGGACCAAAGAGAGTTGGATGCACAACACAGCTCAAACATAGGTACCCGACGAGCACAACTCATAAATATGTCACTTGGGGGCTTCCTGTTCAAATTATAGGTGCATTCACCAAAGAGAACATAGCATTACTACCCTCTTGATCAGGTTATCTTGTTCAAACATAGGTGTATTCACCAAAGAGGACATAACCTTTCCGGGTCATCCTACCTGTATACCAGCTGCTTCTTCATCAGGTAATCCTAATTGACCCGCCGAACTGTTAACAATCAATCTTTTACGGTGTATTCACCAAAGATCCTAAGCTTGTTAAGGTTAAAACACCGGTTTGTCATGTGAGAGCACGGCTTACAAATAGTCAGGATAGATCCAGGCTCATAAGCCGCCTTCCTTGAAACTTGGATAAATCGGCCTGTGATGCACGATGCTACTCCGATCCCGCGTACTCCTGACAAGTCTATCTTTAAATAAGACCTGAGCTTATCTGGGTTCAAATGTCGATTGGGTCATGTGAGAGCCGGCTCACGGAAAGCGTGTACCTTCCAGTGGCCATCAGGCTAGTTTCATTGAAGAAGAAACTTTGGGTTGGCGGCCTGCAAAAGCCTCGAATTTTTTCAATTTCTTATTTTTTTCTTCTTCATATAATCTCTTTTTTCTTGCCATATGGTTTTTACAAATTGGGCCAAGCTGCCCTATTTATGTCTCATATTTGAAGCATCTTTGGGTCTTTGCAACCCGCCAGGATGGCAGACTCTAAGTCGCCAGAGGATAAAATTCTTATGTTTCGAGTTATAGCTCTAAACACTCTAACTGCATGGAGCTGATAAGCCCGCAGTCTAAGAACACACCACAGGTATGATTCTTTATTTAACAATTGTGTCAACATTGTGATTAGACCGGCCCTGGTTATGGACCATCCGTCCCCAGTGGTTTCAATTGGGTATCATGACCCGCCCGGCGGTAAACTGCCAGGGCACTTGTGATCTGTTTGTGTGCAGGGTAATGATCAATCTGATCTGCATAAATCAACGCTATCATAAGCATAAAGTCATATTTTCTTAAACCGGTGGATCAGCAGTATTGTGCAAAACAGAAACGCGCACGATGGCACGGCAGATTAAAGTTTCACTACCCTATTACATGACTCTGTGAGGCAAACAACATCAAGTGTTTTCAAAGGATCAAATACATAAACCACCTGTCGGTTCACTTTTCTTGGCCTTGCTGACTTGAGGCTTCTGGATCATCCTTTTCCGGTTCTTTGTCCTCCTCCGCCGTTTGAAAGTTTGGTGATGACCAATCGATGCCACATAAAGCTTGAAATTCAGCTTCATCATCTATAAGTTCAGACGGCTCAACTTCAAGGGCAAAAGTATGCTTACGGATTGGGGGGTTAGATCCATCACTTTATAAGCAGGTGTGGGCATCTTCTGATTCTCCCTGTTATAAGTCAGATGGTATTTTGAAAGGTATGTGTCATTTGTAATTAGAGTCGCCATTGGACGTATTTCTTTCACGCAAGTAGTGAAGTCCTTTTGATCAAAAGGAGTGCCATCTTCTTTCAAGCTTGGGTATCCAGTAGCTACATCAACCGGATCTAGTTCTGGTACCCATGCTTTAGCCCGGCTCAAAGTTGTCACGGCGCCGGCTCTTGCAGATGATCGCTTCATCTCGTCAATCCTAGCAGGTAGTGTCGGATTTCGGGTTCCGGCAAAACCCTTGAGGTTCGAACACTGGGGTGCGCACGAAGATCTCTCCCTACCTAATCACGCCCTCACTCTCACCACGATCTCAAAGCTTAGCGCGTCGAACCCACAGAAAGAGAGACACGAGAGTTTATACTAGTTCGGGCCACCGATGTGGTGTAATACCCTACTCCAGTGTGGTGTGGTGGATTGCCTCTTGGGCTGAGGACGAACTGTTACAAGGGAAGAACAGCCTCCTGAGGAGAGGTGCTCTTGTGCTTGGTGAGCTTGTGTGTGGTTGAGGATGATCTGGATGATCCCTCCCTCTCTATGGTGGTGGCTAGTCCTATTTATAGAGGCCCTGGTCCTCTCCCCAAATATTGAGAGGGAAGGGATCCAACAACGGCCAAATTCAAAGGGAGACAACTAGTACAAATTATCCTGACTAAAGGTGGTCTTCGCCTGCCAAAGGCTCTGGTGGTGACGCCGTCTTGGGCTCCACGGTGACCTCCGTCCTGCCGTCCTACTGGTCTTGGTCTTGTTGCACCAATATGGAAACCTTTGCCTGATGTCTCAGGACTCCTTGCCTGCGCTTGCCTCCTTAGCACCAAAGAGGAAACGAGGACACTGCACAAGCTGGCGCCCGCCTGGCGCCCACCTGGCTCCAATCGTCATGGCTTGCATCACAGAAACCTTGCAAGGTGTCCCTTGCCTTGATCTCTCTGCCCCTCGCGAGCCAGCCTGGTGAGGCCGCCCCCGAGGAGGTCTTGCATCGTCCGCCTCGCGAGGCTTGGCCCCTCGCGAGGGTCTTGAGTGTTTGCTGGTGAAGATGGGCCATACAGGGCCACTGGTGGAGCCACGCCGTGGGCCGCAGGCAGGCAAGTCTGGGGACCCCCATTCCCAGGACGCCGATAGTAGCCCCGGGCCCAAGGCGCGCTCGGACTTGGCTTGGAGGCTAACCCAAAGGGCAAGTGTGGAGCACCGCGGGCCCCAACAGCCTGCGGCCCCTCTTGACGCATGGCGATTGATTGGACGTGGGCGTCTCCGCTTCCCCACGCTGCCTCGACAACTGCCCGACTTGATGAGTCCCTGCTGCATGCAGAGAAAAATCATCATTACCTGTGATCGTGGGGGTCGCCGGTTGGCCTTCTCCCGCTATAAATGAGGAGGGGCGGAGCCCCCGTTGCTCACCTCTTCCTGCTCCACTCGCTTCTTCTTCCTTGCTTCATTGCTAGTAGTGACCCCCATGGCGCCTACGAAGAGGTTCTCGGCCGCAGAGAAGGGGAAGGCCCGCCAAGAGGGGCCCGGCTCTCCACCGCCCAAGCGTGGGTGCGGCCGTCCCCGTAAGCACATCGCGACCCCCGCCGCGGCCCCCCGCGGCCGCGGCGGCGCCTCTTCTCGTGGTGGGACTCGCCCAAATCATGGCAGCCCCCGTCGATGAAGGGAGGCGCGCCATGGTCGCACGGCTTCCCCGGCCGTGCTTTCACTCGGCGGAGGTGCTGCCGGAGTTCGTCGTGTGATCGGATAACCCGGCCGGCACCTGGCTTCAGCTCCCGCGCTTCTTCGCCGGCGAGCTGCCGGCCACACGTCCAGGCGGGCTATGGCTGCAGGCAGACAGCTGCTGCAGCAAAGCTTCGTGGGTCGCGGTCAAGGTCTCCGTCGCAGGCAACGCAGCCCTGGCCCGCGGCTGGCAGACGTTTGCCCTCGCGCGCGGCCTGGGCAGGCGGTGCACCCTCCACTTCAAATATGACGGCAATGCGACCCTCTACGTGAGGGCGTTCGGAGTAGACGGATGCCACGTCGGGTGCTGCCCCGAAGACAACGACGACGACGAGGTGCTTGGCCTTCGCGGCGGTCGAGACGAGGGTGAGGATGGTCTTGCCTTCGGTGCTGGCCGCCGCTCGCCCAGCTACGGCGATTCTCCCTCCGACGACAGCTCCAGCAGTGGCGGCTATGACCAGCCGTCGTGCCCTGGCAGCGGGTCATCTGGTCGTCGCGCCCCAGTGAAGCGCGAGGAGGGGTCCGGCTGAGCTCAGGAGGGCGCCATTGGTCCATCCTCGCGAGCTGCTGCAAGGGCATGCGCCGCTTTTGTTTCGTTCTTCCTTTTCTTCCTGCATTAAGAGAGAGACAAGTATGGGGCCCCGTAGGGGCGTGCAATGAACCATGGTTTCCAAGTTGCTATGCTATGTTTATTGTTCCTGTGTCGCGTTGCAGCATTAATGTTTTATGTAGGCGCGTAGAGATAACTTAGCTTGACACGCTCGAAGTAGTCTTTGCTTCGCGAAGCACGCACTTCCCAGTACCCGGCGAGGCCTCCTTGGCCTGGGAGGCGTCTAGGAACTGCGAAATTTGTTAGGAAACTTTTATTCTTCCGAGCCCTGGTCACAGGTGCCGCTGGCCACGATCCAGCGCTTCGCATCACGGTGCCCGAGGGGCAGGGATTGAGAGGAGTGCGCCAGCTTACGATCTCGAACGATGGTGCCTTGCGAAAAACAGGAAAAACCCTCACGAGGGCACCTGTCTAGCCCCCTCGCGAGGCATGCGAGAGAGAGTGCAGGTCGAAACAAGGAACCAAAAGCAGAAACAGAGGCAAAAGGCGATGGAACCAAACCGGCAAGGAACACCAGAAAGCAAATTTCATTAAAGAGAGGCAAGCCAACTACGGAAAGCAAATGAAAAGCCGCGTCTGGGACCTAGTCTAGTCTTCTTGTCTTCTCACCAGCGCGGAGCTAAGTGCTGCCACTAGGACGTGGGGGGAAGCCCCCGAGGCCCGAGGGCGACACTCCTGAGACTCCGGGGCATGTACAGCCCCACTCATTATTACGTGAGAGTGTAACGAGCGGAGACCTTCACAGGAACGGGGCCTTCTTCAAAGGCACTGGGCCTCTCTTCATGGGTAGAACTTCCGGAGGTGCTGGATGTTCTAGGCGTTCTAGATAGGTACCCCGTCCTGCGTCTCCAGGCGCACAGCACCAGGCCTGGAGACGTGGGCAACCCTAAACGGGCCCTCCCACATGGGCGAGAGCTTGTGCAGCCCTTCCCTGGAGAGCACCCGCCTTAGGACGAGGTCGCCCACCTCGAGCGTCCTGGAGCGGACACTGCGGCAGTGATACCGCCGCAGCGCCTGCTGATATCTTGCCGCCCGGAGCTTGGCTTCACGGCGGCGTTCCACCCCTAGCACAAGATCCATCCCCCGCATGGCGTCCTTGCGTCTCATCAAACGCCAGGACCCACGCAGAGCGATGCCTGACCTCGTGAGGGAGAACCGCTTCTGCTCCATAGACGAGAAAGAACGGGGTCTCGCCCGTTGGCTTGGTGGCGGTGGTGCGGATGGACCACAGCACAGACTGGAGCTCATCGTGCCAGCCCCTACCGCATGCCTCGAGCTTCTTCTTGAAGGTCCTGGTCTTGAGGCCTCTCAGGATCTCCGCGTTGGCGCGTTCGGCCTGACCATTGCTCCTGGGGTGTGCCATCGAGACGTAGCAGACCTGCATTCCAAGGTTAGCACAATATGTCTTGAAGAGATTGCTAGTAAACTGCGACCCGTTGTCGGTGATGATGCGGTTGGGGACCCCGAACCGGCTCATGAGACCCTTGATGAACTTGACCGCGGATCCGGCCAGGATGGTGCAGACAGATTCTACCTCCGCCCACTTGGTCAACTTGTCAATGGCGACGTAGAGGTAGCGGTAGCCCCCAGGCGCTCAAGGGAACGGGCCCAAGATATCCAGCCCCCAGACCACGAATGGCCACGAGAGTGGGATGGTCTGGAGGCCCTGAGCTGGCTGATGGATCTGCTTCGCGTGGAATTGACAGGCTTCACAGGACTTCACCAGCTCAGTCGTGTCGTTGAGCGCCGTAGGCCAATAGAACCCGCTGCGGAACGCCTTGCCAACAAGGGTTCATGACGATGAGTGGTGCCCGCAATCCCCGCCGTGTATGTCAGCTAGCAGCTCTTTCCCCTGTTCCCTGGAGATACAACACAGGGAAACATCATTCGGCCGCTTCCTGTATAACTCGCCGTCTTGGATGCAGTACGCCATGGCCTGCCGAGCCACGCGCTCCGCGTCCTCCTCCTTCTCTGGCAGTGCCCCTTGTGTCAGATATTCCTTGAACTCCTTGGTCTAGCACCCCTCCTGAGGCTCGAGCGCCAAGAGTAGGTGCGCTCCCGAGGTCGGGCCACAGGCCGGGGCTCCCGAGGCAGGTGGTTCGGGGAGCTCCTCACGAGGCAGTGCCGGCCTCGAAAGTGCTGGTGTTGCTGATGGCTTGAAGAGCCGCTCCTCAAAGACGCCAGGCTCTTGGGGTAGCCGCTTGGATGCTCTCTTGGCGATGTTTTCGGCTTCCTTGTTGGTGTCGCGGGGCACGTGCTGCAATTCCAGGCCCAAGAATTGCTTTTCCATTTTGCGTACCTCCGTGAGGTATGCCTCCATGTGCTCGTCTCTCGGCTCATATACCTTGTTGGAGAAGTTGACGAGGAGCTGCGAGTCGCCCTTGATGGTGAGGTGCTTCACTCCCAGGGCCACCGCAGCCTTAAGGCCAGCTATGAGGCCTTCGTACTCCGCTATGTTGTTGGAGACCTTCTCACCCTGCTGGAAGCAGAGCTGCACGGCGTAGTAGAGCTTGTCCTGAGTGGGCGAGATGAGCACTGCTCCAGCTCCCGCGCCCTGGCGCGCAAATGCGCCATTGAAATACATCACCCAACCATCCGGCGCTTCACTTCCCGACGAGAGGGACCGATTCTCGCCTACTTCAAGCTCCGGGGCGTCCGTCCATTCTGCCACGAAGTCGGCGAGCACGGCTCCCTTGATGACCCTGGTTGTGCTCAACTCTAGCTGGAACGCCTGCAGCTCGATATTCCACTCAGGGACTCTTCCAGCTACGTTAGGGCTCCTGAGTACCCTCTCCAATGGGTAGGCCGAGACGACCTTGATTGGGTGACCTTGAAAGTAGTGTCGTAGCTTACGCGAGGCCACCAAAAGCGCGAGCAAGAGCTTCTGAGGCATGGGGTACCGTGCCCTTGCATCTAGCAGTACCGTGCTGACAAAATACACTGGATGCTCGGCGAGGGCGGGCGCGTCAATGGGAGCCGCGTCTGTCGGAGATTGGGGCGCCTCCTGAGGCGATTGGACCTCCGGAGCCTGGTCGCCCGTTGGGGCCTCGGCAGGCCTAAGGTCGCCATCCTGCTAAGCTGGGTCATCCGTTGGCGTTGCTGCAGCCCCCGTGGTCTCCTTCGGGTCTTGCGTCGCCCCGACTGGGGGCGCAGTTCGGCGCGATGTGTCCTTGGCCTGGCGCTCTTCTCAAACCGCCACCAGAGCTGCACTGGCTGAGTGAGGGGTGGCAGCGAGGTAAAGCACCAGGGGCTCAAGAGGGTGGGGCGCCACCATCATCGGAGGGCTGGTCAGATATCTCTTGAGGTCTTGAAACGCTTGGTCAGCCTCCAGAGTCCACTCGAACGGACCCTTCTTCTTCATTAGCTTGAAGAACGGTAGGGCGCGCTCTCCCAGCTTGGAGATGAAGCGTCCCAGTGAAGTCACGCAGCCGGCAAGCTTCTGAATCTCCTTGAGGGTTTGTGGTGGGCTCATGTTTTCAATTGCCTTGACCTTCTCTGGGTTGGCCTCGATCCCCCTGTGGGACACGAGGAAGCCCAGCAGCTTGCCGGAGGGGACACCAAATACGCACTTTTCCGGGTTGGGCCGCAAGTCCACCTGGCGTAGGCTCGTGAATGTCTCCTCCAGGTCCTGAATCAAGGTTCTTGCCTCCCGCGACTTCACCACAATGTCATCGATGTAGGCTTCTGCGTTCCTCCCGAGCTGCTGGCCCAGGGCGATGTGCATCAGCCGTTGGAAGGTCGCGCCCGTGTTGCGCAGCCCGAACGGCATGCAAGTGTAGCAGTACACCCCGCAAGGGGTCAGGAAGGTCGTCTTCTCCACATCCTCTACTGCCATCTTGATTTGGTGATAGCCTAAAAACGCATCCAGGAAGCACAGCAGGTCGCACTCGGCGGTGGAATCAATGATCTGGTCGATGCGCGGAAGTGGGAATGGATCTTGGGGACATGCTTTGTTGAGGTTGGTGAAGTCGACACACATGTGCTCCTTCCCGCCTTTCTTTGGCACAACGACGGGGTTCGCAGCCACTCGGGGTACCGAACCTCACGAATGACACCTGCTGCCTCCAGCTTGCGGGTTTCTTGGACGATGAAGGACTGCTTCTCCATGGACTGTCGCCGTGCCTTCTGCTTCACGGGGCGCACATTGGGGCACACCCTTAAGTGATGCTCGATCACCCTCTTGGGACCCCTACCAGCTAATCAGGCTCCCAGGCGAATACTTCCTTGTTTGCATGCAAGAACTTTACCAATGCTTCCTCTTGATCTGAGTCGAGGTTGGCACCTATGGTAAAGGTGGCTCCAGAAGACCCATCTTCCTCGACCGGCACCTGCTTGGTTTTCGCCCGATCTTGAGTGAACAACTCTTCTTCTTGGCCGGCGCGGCCCCCTTAACTCCAGAGGGGGCCTCGTCGGCCGGTCGCGCCGCCGCGGCGGTCTTGAGGGCAAGCTTGAGTGCCACCAGAGTTTCCTTGGTATCTCTAACTATGGTGAGGACGTCCTTGCTCCCGGGCATCTTCATGAGGTTGTCGGCTGGATGGGTCGCCGCCATAAACTGAGCCAGAGCCGGATATCCGAGGATGGTGTTGTACGGAAGGCCAATGCGGGCGATGTCGAAGTCGATCCGATCAGTGCGGTAGTTGTCGCGGGTGCCGAAGGTCACGGGAAGACGGATCTGCCCCAGGGGGCTGGAGGAGCCGCCACCGACTCCGGAGAAGGGCTTGCTGGGGCGGAGCCGCTCGAGTGGTACGTGAAGGAGGCTGAATGCCTCCACCAAGAGCACGTTGAGGCCGGCGCCGCCGTCGATGAGGGTCTTGGTGGTGGCTATGTTGCAGATGGTGGGCGTGCAAAGCATTGGGAGCACGCCCGAGTCGACGGTGGTGACGGGGTGATCTCCCGAGTCGAAGGTCAGGTCGGCCTTGGGCGCCACCCAACCCGGGGGAGCCCCCTGCCGCGTGGAAGCGGCGCTGATCTGGCGAAAGAACGGCTTGGCATGTCGGTCCGAGGGCAGCGCCTGCGAGCCACCGAGGAGGGCTGCGACAGCGAGGGGCGCCGGTGCCGCGAAGCGCGCGGCGAAGAGGCTGCACAGCTCCTCCCAAGATGCCACCGTGGATCCGGGGAGGTTGAGCAGCCAGGCGTGCGGTGCGCCGGTGAGGGCCATGGGAAGCCAGTTGGCCATGACCTTGTCGTCGCCCCCAGCCTTAAGGACGGCCTCTTCGTACGCCAGCAAGAAAGCCGACGGACCTGCCACGCCGTCGTAGCGCGGCGGCATCTCTGGCTTGAACTTGGGTGGCCACTGCACCTACCGTAAGGCGGGGGCCAAGGCTCGGAGCCCCTGGCCCCGCCAAGGGCATCGGTCGCCGCAGCCGGAAGAGCAGCGCCGGCCATGAGGGTGAGGCATGGTGATGGCGAAGCATAGATCAACGGAAAGAAAGCTTCGGCGCACCCCTACCTGGCGCGCCAAATGTCGGATTTCGGGTTCCGGCAAAACCCTTGAGGTTCGAACACTGGGGTGCGCACGAAGATCTCTCCCTACCTAATCACGCCCTCACCCTCACCGCAATCTCAAAGCTTAGCGCGTCGAACCCACAGAAAGAGAGACACGAGAGTTTATACTGGTTCGACCCACCGATGTGGTGTAATACCCTACTCCAGTGTGGTGTGGTCGATTGCCTCTTGGGCTGAGGACGAACAGTTACAAGGGAAGAACACTCTCCTGAGGAGTGGTGCTCTTGTGCTTGGTGAGCTTGTGTGTGGTTGAGGATGATCTGGATGATCCCTCCCTCTCTATGGTGGTGGCTAGTCCTATTTATAGAAGCCCTGGTCCTCTCCCCAAATATTGAGCGGGAAGGGATCCAACAACGGCCAAATTCGAAGGGAGACAACTGGTACAAGTTATCCTGACTAAAGGTGGTCTTCGCCTGCCAAAGGCTCTGGTGGTGACGCCGTCTTGGGCTCCACGGTGACCTCCGTCCTACCGTCCTGCTGGTCTTGGTCTCGTTGCACCGATATGGAAACCTTTGCCTGATGCCTCTGGACTCCTTGCCTACGCTTGCCTCCTTAGCACCAAAGAGGAAACGAGGACACTGCACAAGTTGGCACCCGCCTGGCTCCAGTCGTCATGGCTTGCGTCACAGAAACCTCGCGAGGTGTCCCTTGCCTTGATCTCTCCGCCCCTCGTGAGCCGGCCTGGTGAGGCCGCCCCTGAGGAGGTCTTGTGTCGTCCGCCTCGCGAGGCTTGGCCCCTCGCGAGGGTCTTCCGTGTTTGCTGGTGAAGATGGGCCGTACAGGGCCACTGGTGGAGCCACGCCGTGGCCCGCAAGCAGGCAAGTCTGGGGACCCCCGTTCCAGGACGCCGACAGGTAGCACAGAAAGCTTTTTCAAGACATCTATCAAGAGAGTAGGTGCTTGATTAGTCAGAGAAATTGTGGCCAGTGCACGTTGAGCTCCAGTGTATAGTTGTTCAACAAGTGTGTAAACAGCCTTGAGCTTCACAAGCATACCTTGGTTAAGATTGCTGCTCCTGGGACCTGAGTAAGTCATAGATTGGTTAGAGGCGGTTTATACCATCAAGGAAGAGACTTAATTTGATATTAGCAAGGCGACTCACCAAAGATAGCAGAAACCATCTGGGATCCATGGTGTTTTAAACCGGTGAGCTCCGTGGTCACCTCTTGAAGAGTTGCCTCCGCTTTTTCAGCTCGCTGCGTCAAAGCAGTCTTTTCTTCAGCCCAAGCGTTTCTCTCCACCTCAAAACTGGTTTTCAACTTTTCTGTTTCAGACACGCTAAATTGGAATTTGACTCACTTTCCGGATCTCAGATTCTTGATTCTCCAGCCGGGCCTTTGCATCAGCCAATTGTGATTGAAGATCAGCATTGGCATCCTGTACAAGCACAGAGTTGCAAATACTCCCTCCGTTCCTTTATGTAAGGTGTATTATTTTTGGCACGGTGACCAAGGCGCATAATTATAGAGGTGTTAGGACAAAATTACCCTTGAAAATTTTGTTAGTTAGTGGCAAGTAAATAAGTGAGTCCAGGAAAGTAAGAGATACATGCAATCAAGAGAGAGATAGTTTCTTCTTTTGATATAAGGAGAGATACATGAAATCAGGGGAGATATACTTTCCTCTTCCTGGAGGGATACAAATGGAATTATGAGAATTTAGAAGAAATGCACCTTACATTGTGGAATTTTATCAAAAAACAAATACACCTTATATAAAGGAATGGAGGGAGTATATTCATATCCGAGTTGCAGGAATATAAGTCCCAAGCCTTTTGCAAGCAACAACACTTGGCACTTAGGGGCTAATGCCTGCCGAAAATAATCTTCATACACCGGCTCATGACAGTAAGTCCCAAGCACTTTGCAAGCAAGATTACTTGGCACTTGGGGGCTAATGCATATCGCTTGTGTCTCCTTACTACTTTATGATAACCCGGTTGTGCCGTAAACAATCACAACCGGGTTATGGGGGCTATACAGGTAAGCTCTCTTTATAAACAATGTGAACAGGACCGGCTCATTCATGTAGATTAAACCGGCCCTTGGGGATTACAGATGCAAAGTTAATTGTTTAAAATCCGGTTCAACTATAAGTACGAAAGCCGGTCTTAGAAGGGTTCTATTAAACATGATCATGGTTATTCTAAAGTCTACAGCCTATTCAATTTTATCACACCCAGTAGACTTTGGGGCTGGCGGGATGGACATAACTTATTTAAGCAGGAATTCATACCTCATATTTTTGATGCATCTGCTTCACCATATCAATTTCAAGATCGCGGCTGGAGTGTACTTGGTTGAGGTAGCCAGAGAGTACTTCACAACTGCTCAACTGAGAATAGTGGGTGACGTCAAATCTCACTTTCCGCTTTTCAATGAACTATTGTTTAGCGGAATGTCTGGCCAAGACAGTTGGATTTCCCGGTTCTCTAAAGCCGGTGCCAGTAATCATAACGTCATCGGTATGAGTTTCCGACGGCTTAAGTGGGTTTGATGATTTAGTACTCAAAGGATTGAGTATTGTTTGGTCGCCGGAGAGGTCAGGAATTTCTGGTGGGACATCATGAACAGGTTCTTCTGGTTGCTTTTCAGAAATGTCTGGTGCTGGAACTTGCTGCTCCGGTTCAACGACTTTAGGATCTTTAGCCGGCTTGGTCACCTTTGACTTCTTACTAGGCTTTGCTTGGCCACTGCACGGGTTATGACAAGTCAGTACAATTATAAAAGCATAAGGAGGTACAGAATAAAAGTAATTGTTGTTACCCAGGGGTAGTTTTAAAAGCCGGCAGCTTGGTCTGTGCTGAGTCGCCGGAGGAAGAGCGAGAAACCTCCTGGTAGTTTGAATCGGAAGAATTAAGTGGCTGGCGAATGAGACCCGCCAGTGGGTAAAAAGAGTTTAAGTTCGGAAGGACCTCGTTTTGACGTTTCTGTCGAACTGGAGTATTTGGTAAGCCGAAGGATAATTCTTCACCTCCGCTGGTCCGAGTCTGTCGCCGGTTCTCGAGCTGCTTGATACGTCTCCAACGTATCTATAATTTATGAAGTATTCATGCTATTATATTATCTGTTTTGGATGTTTATGGGCTTTATTAAACACTTTTATATTATTTTTGGGACTAGCCTATTAACCCAGAGCCCAGTGCCAGTTTCTGTTTTTTCCCTTGTTTCAGTGTTTCGAAGAAAAGGAATATCAAACGGAGTCCAAACGGAATGAAACCTTCGGGAGCGTGATTTTTGGAATGAACGTGATCTAGGAGACTTGGAGTTGAAGTCAAGGAAGCTTCAAGGTGGCCACGAGGCAGGGAGGTGCGCCTGCCCCCCTGGGCGCGCCCCCCACCCTCGTGGGCCCCTATTGGCTCCCCTGACCGACTTCTTTCGCCTATATATATATATATCCATATACCCTAAGAACTTCGGGGAACAGAATAGATCGGGAGTTCCGCCGCCGCAAGCCTCTGTAGTCACCAAAAACCAATTGGGACCCTGTTCCGGCACCGTGCCGGAGGGGGGAACCCTCACCGGTGGCCATCTTCATCATCCCGGCGCTCTCCATGATGAGGAGGGAGTAGTTCACCCTCGGGGCTGAGGGTATGTACCAGTAGCTATGTGTTTGATCTCTCTCTCTCTCTCGTGTTCTTGAGGTGATACGATCTTGATGTATCGCGAGCTTTTCTATTATAGTTGGATCTTATCATGTTTCTCCCCCTCTAATCTCTTGTAATGGATTGAGTTTTCCCTTTGAAGTTATCTTATCGGATTAAGTCTTTAAGGATTTGAGAACACTTGATGTATGTCTTGCCGTGCTTATCTTTGGTGACAATGGGATATTCACGTGATCCACTTGATGTATGTTTTGGTGATCAACTTGCGAGTTCCGCTCGTGAACTTATGCATAGGGGTTGGCACACGTTTTCGTCTTGACTCTCCGGTAGAAACTTTGGGGCACTCTTTGAAATACTTTCTGTTGGTTTGAATAGATGAATCTGAGATTGTGTGACGCATATCATATAATCATACCCATGGATACTTGAGGTGACATTGGAGTATCTAGGTGAATTAGGGTTTTGATTGATTTGTGTCTTAAGGTGTTATTCTAGTACGAACTCTATGATAGATCGAGCGGAAAGAATAGCTTCATGTTATTTTACTACGGACTCTTGAATAGATCGATCAGAAAGGATAACTTTGAGGTGGTTTCATACCCTACCATAATCTCTTCGTCTGTTCTCCTCCATTAGTGACTTTGGAGTGACTCTTTGTTGCATGTTGAGGGATAGTTATATGATCCAATTATGTTATTATTGTTGAGAGAACTTGCACTAGTGAAAGTATAAACCCTAGGCCTTGTTTCCTAGCATTGCAATACCGTTTGTGCTCACTTTTATCATTAGTTACCTTGCTATTTTTATATTTTCAGATTACAAAAACCTATATCTACCATCCATATTGCACTTGTATCACCATCTCTTCGCCGAACTAGTGCACCTATACAATTTACCATTGTATTGGGTGTGTTGGGGACACAAGAGACTCTTTGTTATTTGGTTGCAGGGTTGTTTGAGAGAGACCATCTTCATCCTACGCCTCCTACGGATTGATAAACCTTAGGTCATCCACTTGAGGGAAATTTGCTACTGTCCTACAAACCTCTGCACTTGGAGGCCCAACAACGTCTACAAGAAGAAGGTTGCGTAGTAGACATCAAGCTCTTTTCTGGCGCCGTTGCCGGGGAGGTGAGTGCTTGAAGGTATATCTTTAGATCTTGCAATCGTATCTTTTAGTTTCTTGTTTTATCACTAGTTTAGTTTATAAAAGAAAACTACAAAAAAATGGAATTGAGTTTGCCTCATACGCTTCATCTTTTTAATATCTTTCGTGAGAATGATGGAAAGGAAAATTGTGCTCAAGTGCTAGAAGAAGAAGTCTATAAAATGTTTGGCACTAAATCTTTGAATGATGAGCATGATTGCAATGTTATTAGTATGAACTCCTTGAATATCCATAGTACTAATGATGATTGCACTAGTCGTGATGAAAATATCTCTTATAAGCATGTCGATTTTTGTGGAGTGCATAGAGTTTGCAAGTACATACCAAACAGGGAAGATAGATTTTGCAAGAGGCATAAGTATTTGGAAACTAGATGGTTGCAAGAAAGGCTAGATGTTTGTGCTGAAAATTTAAATTTTCTTAGCCGTACTTGTGAACTTTGCAATGAACATGGTCATTTAAATATCAAATGCAAATCGTTTCATGATCGAATCGTGTCCAAAAATTGTGATGACTTGATTTCCCTTGCACATCATAAATGAACTTAGTTTGCTCTTGGGTTATGAAGAAATGAAACGTATAACTAAGATTATTCCAGAATTTGCCCTTGATAGAGTTCTTAATTTTGATCTAGAAGAAATTTATATGTATTGTGCGGTGAATTGCATTGAAAATCCTTATATTGCCAATTCCATAAAGAAAAGAAAACAAATAGAAGATGAAGACAATACCAACGAAAGGGAAGATGAAGAGAATACTAATGAAAGGGATCATATGGTGTTTCCCCCTCTCTATCTTGTTGTGATGAATTGAGTTTTTCCCTTTGAGATTTCGTTCTTATCAGATTGAATACTTTTATGGATTTGAGAGCACTTGATATATGTCTTGCAATTGAATACTCGTGGTGACAATGGGGTATCGTATTGATTCACTTGATATATGTTTTGGCACTCAACTCGCGGATTCCCGAGCTGACATTGGGGTAATTTATGCATAGGGGTTGATGCACGTTCTTGTCTTTGTTTCTCCTGTAGAAATCTTGGGGCACTCTTTGAAGTTCTTTGTATTGGATTGAATATTATGAATCTGAATTTTCGTTGGTGTTATTTTAGTACGAACTCTTGGTTAGATCGATCGGAAAAAATAGCCTCATGTTATTTTAGTACGAACTCTAGGATAGATTGATCGGAAAGAGTAGCTTTGAGGTGGTTTCGTACAATGAAGCTATTTTTTCCGATCGATCTAATCAAGAGTCCGTAGTAAAATAACATGAAGCTATTCTTTCCGTTCGATCTATCATAGAGTTCGTACTAGAATAACACCTTAAGACACAAATCAACCAAAACCCTAATGTCACCTAGATACTCCAATGTCACCTCAAGTATCCGTGGGTATGATTATACGATATGCATCACACAAGCTTTGAGGTGGTTTCGTACAATGAAGCTATTTTTTCCGATCGATCTAATCAAGAGTCCGTAGTAAAATAACATGAAGCTATTCTTTCCGTTCGATCTATCATAGAGTTCATACTAGAATAACACCTTAAGACACAAATCAACCAAAACCCTAATGTCACCTAGATACTCCAATGTCACCTCAAGTATCCGTGGGTATGATTATACGATATGCATCACACAATCTCAGATTCATCTATTCAAACCAACACAAAGTACTTCAAAGAGTGCCCCAAAGTTTCTACCGGAGAGGCAAGACAAAAACGTGTGCCAACCCCTAGGCATAAGTTCACGAGCGGAACCCGCAAGTTGATCACCAAAACATACATCAAGTGGATCACGTGAATATCCTATTGTCACCACAGATAAGCACATGCAAGACATACATAAAGTGTTCTCAAATCCTTAAAGACTCGATCCAATAAGATCACTTCAAAGGGAAAACTCAATCCATTACAAGAGAGTAGAGGGGGAGAAACATCATAGGATCCAACTATAATAGCAAAGCTCGCGATACATCAAGATCGTACCACCTCAAGAACACGAGAGAGAGAGAGAGAGAGAGATCAAACACATAGCTACTGGTACATACCCTCAGCCCCGAGGGTAAACTACTCCCTCCTCGTCATGGAGAGCGCCGGGATGATGAAGATGGCCACCGGTGAGGGATTCCCCCTCCGGCAGGGTGCCGGAATAGGGTCCCGATTGGTTTTTGGTGGCTACAGAGGCTTGCGGCGGCGGAACTCCCGTTCTATTCTGTTCCCCGATGGTTTTAGGGTATATTGATATATATAGGTGAAAGAAGTCAGTCAGGGGAGCCACGAGGGGCCCACGAGTGTGGAGGGCACGCCCCCTGCCTCGTGCTCTCCTCGTTGATTCCCTCACATGTACTCCAAGTCTCCTGGATTGCTTCCGTTCCAAAAAATAACTCTCCCGAAGGTTTCATTCCGTTTCGACTCCGTTTGATATTCCTTTTCTACGAAACACTAAAACAAGGGAAAAAACAAAAACTGGCACTAGGCTCTGGGTTAATAGGTTAGTCCCAAAAATAATATAAATGTGTTTAATAAAGTCCATAAACATCCAAAGCAGATAATATAATAGCATGGAACAATCAAAAATTATAGATACGTTGGAGACGTATCAGCATCCCCAAGCTTAATTCCTGCTCGTCCTCGAGTAGGTAAATGATAAAAACAGAATTTTTGATGTGGAATGCTTCTTAGCATAATTCTCAAATGTAAATCTTTTTATTGTGGCATGAATATTTAGATCCGAAAGATTCAAGATAAAAGTTTAATGTTAAAAACAATAATACTTCAAACATGCTAACCAAGCAATTATGTCTTATCAAAATAACATAGCCAAAGAAAGCCTATCCCTACAAAATCATATAGTTAGGCCATGTTTCAATATCGTCACACAAACGTTCTCATCATGTATAACCCCGATGACAAGCCGAGCAATTGGTTCATACTTTTTAACGCGCTTCAGCCTTTTCAACTCTTACGCAATACATGAGCGCAAGCCATGGATATAGCACTATGGGTGGAGTAAAGTATAATGATGGGGGTTAAGAGAGAAGACAAAAAAAGTAGAAAGTCTCACATTGACGCGGCTAATCAATAGGCTATGGAGATGCCCATCAATTGATGTCAATGAGAGGAGTAGGGATTGCCATGCAACGGATGCACTAGAGCTATAAATGTATGAAAGCTCAACAAAAGAAACTAAGTGGGTGTGCATCAAACTTGCTTGCTCACGAAGACCTAGGGCATTTTGAGAAAGCCCATCATTGGAATATACAAGCCAAGATCTATAATGTAAAATTCCCACTAGTATATGAAAATGACAACATAGGAGACTCTCTATCATGAAGATCATGGTGCTACTTTTAAAGCACAAGTGTGGTAAAAGGATAGTAACACTGTCCCTTCTCTCTTTTTCTCTCATTTTTTATATATTTTTTTATTTTTTTTGTTGGGCCTTTCTCTTTTTTTTATGGCCTCTTTTTTCTCTTTTTTTATTTGGGCTTCTTTGGCCTCTTTTATTTATTTTTTTCGTTCGGAGTCTCATCCCGACTTGTGGGGGAATCATAGTCTCCATCATCCTTTCCTCACCTGGGACAATGCTCTAATCACACTTTTATTACTTACAACTCAACAATTACAACTCAATACTTAGAACAAAATATGACTCTATGTGAATGCCTCCGGCGGTGTACCGGGATATGCTATGAATCAAGAGTGACATGTATGAAAAATTATGAATGGTGGCTTTGCCACAAATACGATGTCAACTACATGATCATGCAAAGCAATATGACAATGATGGAGCGTGTCATAATAAATGGAACGGTGGAAAGTTGCATGGCAATATATCTCGGAATGGCTATGAGAATGCCATAATAGGTAGGTATGGTGGCTGTTTTGAGGAAGATATAAGGAGGCTTATGTGTGATAGAGCGTATCATATCACGGGGTTTGGATGCACCGGCGAAGTTTGCACCAACTCTCAATGTGAGAAAGGGCAATGCGCGGTACCGTAGAGGCTAGAAAATTGCGGAAGGTTGAGAGTGCGTATAATCCGTGGACTCACATTAGTCATAAAGAACTCATATACTTATTGCAAAAGTTTATTAGCCCTCGAAGCAAAGTACTACTACGCATGCCCCTAGAGGGATAGATTGGTAGGAAAAGACCATCGCTCGTCCCCGACCGCCACTCATAAGGAAAGCAATAAAAGAACACCTATGTGTCAAAATTGTTACACAACTTTTACCATACGTGCATGCTACGGGACTTGCCAACTTTAACACAAGTATTTCTCAATTTCACAATTACTCAACTAGCACACTCTAATATTACCACCTTTATATCTCAAAACACTTATCAAGTATCTAACTTCTCATGATATTCAATGAACTCAATATGGAAGATTAATTTCACAATTAAAGAAAATTACCATGCTGTTTAAGACTCTAAAAATAATATAAGTTAAGCATGAGAGTTCATATATTTCTTCAAAATAAATCCACCGCCGTGCTCTAAAAGATATAAGTGAAGCACTAGAGCAAACAACAAACTACTCCGAAAGATATAAGTGAAGATCAATGAGTAGCCGAATAATTATTTAACTATGTGAAGACTCTCTAACATTTAAGAGTTTCAGATCTTGGAATTTTATTCAAGCAGCAAGCACAACAAAGAAAAATAAAATGACGCTCCAAGCAAAACACATATCATGTGGTGAATAAAAATATAGCTCCAAGTAAAGTTACCGATGAACAAAGACGAAAGAGGGGATGCCTTCCAGGGCATCCCCAAGCTTAGGCTCTTGGTTGTCCTTGAATATTACCTTGGGGTGCCTTGGGCATCCCCAAGCTTAGGCTCTTGCCACTCCTTATTCCATAGTCCATCGAATCTTTAACCAAAACTTGAAAACTTCACAACACAAAACTTAACAGAAAACTTGTAAGCTCCGTTAATATAAGAAAATAAAACCACCACTTAGGTACTGTTGTGAACTCATTCTTTATTTATATTGGTGTAATATCTACTATATTCCAACTTCTCTATGGTTCATACCCTCCGATACTACTCATAGATTCATCAAAATAAGCAAACAACACATAGAAAACAGAATCTGTCAAAACAGAACAGTCTGTAGTAATCTGTATCAAACGTATACTTCTGGAACTCCAAAAATTCTACCAAAATAGGAAGACCTAGACAATTTTTTTATTGATATTCTGAAATTGGAATAAGTATTTTATCACGTTCTGGTGATTTTTAACAATTCTTTTCGTGAACAGAAAGTTTCTGGAATTTTCAGCAAGATCAAATAACTATCATCCAAGAAGATCCTATAGGTCTTACTTGGCACAAACACTAATTAAAACATAAAACCACATATTAACAGAAGCTAGATGGGTTATTTATTACTAAACAGAACCAAAAAGCAAGAGACTAAAATAAAATTGGGTTGCCTCCCAACAAGCGCTAACGTTTAACGCCCCTAGCTAGGCATGATGATTCCAATGATGCTCACCTAAAAGATAAGAATTGAAACATAAAGAGAGCATCATGAAGAATATGACTAGCACATTTAAGTCTAACCCACTTCCTATGCATTGGGATTTTGTGAGCAAACAACTTATGGGAACAACAATCAACTAGCATAGGAAGGCAAAACAAGCATAACTTCAAAACATTAAGCACATAGAGAGGAAACTTGATATTATTGCAATTTCTACAAGCATATGTTCCTCCCTCATAATAATTTTCAGTAGCATCATGAATAAATTCAACAATATAACCAGCACCTAAAGCATTCTTTTCATGATCTACAAGCATAGAAAATTTACTACTCTCCACATAAGCAAAATCCTTCTCATTCGGGATAGTGGGAGTATCATAAGAGACTTGAATACTATAAATTGTTTCCACATTAAAAGAGTAATGTTCAGAAAAAGGGGAATCATAATCATGACAAGTTTTATAAATATAGTCATCGCTACTTTTTATAGCATAAGTTTCATCACAATAATCATCATAAGTAGCAACTGTGTTCTCATCATAATCGATTGAAACCTCTTCCAAGATAGTGGAATCATCACTAAATATAGTCATGACCTCTCCAAATCCACTTTCATATTCATCACAATATGATTCAACATCCTCCCAAATAGTGGGATCATTACTTCCTAAAGTTGACACTCTTCCAAACCCACTTTTCATCAATATAATCATCATAAGTAGGAGGCATGCTATCCTCATAATAAATTTGCTCATCAAAACTTGGGAGGCTAAAAATATCATCTTCATTCAACGTAGCATCCCCAAGCTTGGGACAAACATTAATTTCAGCAAATATATTCTCAAACATGTCATTCTCATCAAACATAGCATCCCCAAGCTTGGGCCTTTTCATATCATAAGCATAATCACTCTCATCATTAATAGTATGGATAGCACCAATAATATAGCAAACATTATTATCATATTCTTCCAAGCAAGTGCCAAAAAGATTTTCAAGATCATAAGAAGTATCATTATCTTCCCAATCATAATCATCACAAGAAGCAATGGGCATAACGAGATCATCATCAAGTGCATCATCTTCCACAATTATTTTTGATTCATTTTCATGAGGCACAACAATAATAGGAGCAACATTATTTGGGAGAGATATCTTTTTACCTCTCTTCCTTTTTATTTTCTTCTTCTTCACCACATCATGTGTGGGTTCAATCCTCTTTTTGGAGCTCCTTATTAATGAGATTGGTTGAATAGAAGGCTCCTCCTCGTTACGTGATTCATCATAAGAAATAATAGGAGGATATTGGGAAGTCTCTTCCCTTTCCTTAGTATTCTCTTCATCTTCTATTTGTTTTCTTGTCTTTACGTAATTGGCAATATAAGGATTTTCAATGCAATTCACCGCACAATACATATAAATTTTCTCTAGATCAAAATCAAGAAGTTTATAACGGGCAAATTCTGGAAGATGCTTAGTTATACGTTTCATTTCTTTGTAACCCATAAGCAAACTAAGTTCATTATAATGTGCAAGGGAAATCAAGTCATCACAATTTTTGGACACGATTAGATCATGAAACAATTTGCATCGGATAGTTAAATGACCCCGTTCATTGCAAAGTTCACAAGTACGGCTAAGAAAATTTAAATTTTCAGCACAAACATCTAGCCTTTCTTGCAACAATTTAGTTTCTAAATGCTTATGCCTCTTGCAATATCTATCTTCCCTATTTGGTGTGTACTTGCAAACCCAATGCACTCCACAAAAATTGACATGTTTATAGGAGACATTTTCATCATAACTAGTGCAATCATCATTAGTACTATGGATATTCAAAGAGTTCATACTAACAACATTGCAATCATGCTCATCATTCAAAGATTTAGTGCCAAACATTTTATAGACTTCTTCTTCTAGCACTTGAGCACATTTTTCCTTCCCATCATTCTCACGAAAGATATTAAAAAGATGAAGCATATGAGACAAACTCAATTCCATTTTTTTGTAGTTTTCTTTCATAAACTAAACTAGTGATAAAACAAGAAACTAAAAGATTTGATTGCAAGATCTAAAGATATACCTTCAAGCACTCACCTCCCTGGCAACGGCGCCAGAAAAGAGCTTGATGTCTACTATGCAACCTTCTTCTTGTAGACGTTATTGGGCCTCCAAGTGCAGAGGTTTGTAGGATAGCAGCAAATTTCCCTCAAGTGGATGACCTAAGGTTTATAAATCCGTGGGAGGCATAGGATGAAGATGGTCTCTCTCAAGCAACCCTGCAACCAAATAACAAAGAGTCTCTTGTGTCCCCAACACACCCAATACAATGGTAAATTGTATAGGTGCACTAGTTCGGCGAAGAGATGGTGATACAAGTGCAATATGGATGGTAGATATAGGTTTTTGTAATCTGAAAATATAAAACAGCAAGGTAACTAATGATAAAAGTGAGCGTAAACGGTATTGCAATGCGTTGAAACAAGGCCTAGGGTTCATACTTTCACTAGTGCAAGTTCTCTCAACAATAATAACATAATTGGATCATATAACTATCCCTCAACATGCAACAAAGAGTCACTCCAAAGTCACTAATAGTGGAGAACAAACAAAGAGATTATGGTAGGGTACGAAACCACCTCAAAGTTATTCTTTCTGATCGATCTAATCAAGAGTTCGTAGTAAAATAACATGAAGCTATTCTTTCCGTTCGATCAATCATAGAGTTCGTACTAGAATAACACCTTAAGACACAAATCAACCAAAACCCTAATGTCACCTAGATACTCCAATGTCACCTCAAGTATCCGTGGGTATGATTATACGATATGCATCACACAATCTCAGATTCATCTATTCAAACCAACACAAAGTACTTCAAAGAGTGCCCCAAAGTTTCTAACGGAGAGTCAAGACGAAAACGTGTGCCAACCTCTAGGCATAAGTTCACGAGCGGAACCCGTAGGTTGATCACCAAAACATACATCAAGTGGATCACGTGAATATCCCATTGTCACCACAGATAAGCACATGCAAGACATACATAAAGTGTTCTCAAATCCTTAAAGACTCAATCCGATAAGATCACTTCAAAGGGAAAACTCAATCCATTACAAGAGAGTAGAGGGGAGAAACATCATAGGATCCAACTATGATAGCAAAGCTCGCGATACATCAAGATCGTACCACCTCAAGAACACGAGAGAGAGAGAGATCAAACACATAGCTACTGGTACATACCCTCAGCCCCGAGGGTAAACTACTCCCTCCTCGTCATGGAGAGCGCCGGGATGATGAAGATGGCCACCGGTGAGGGATTCCCCCTCCGGCAGGGTGCCGGAACAGGGTCCCGATTGGTTTTTGGTGGCTACAGAGGCTTGCGGCGGTGGAACTCCCGATCTATTCTGTTCCCCGATGGTTTTAGGGTATATTGATATATATAGGCGAAAGAAGTCGGTCAGGGGAGCCACGAGGGGCCCACGGCGGTGGAGGGCGCGCCTGGGGGGTAGGCGCGCCCCTGCCTCGTGCTCTCCTCGTTGATTCCCTGACGTGTACTCCCAGTCTCCTGGATTGCTTCCGTTCCAAAAATAACTCTCCTGAAGGTTTCATTCCGTTTGGACTCCGTTTGATATTCCTTTTCTGCGAAACATTGAAACCAGGGAAAAAACAGAAACTGGCACTGGGCTCTGGGTTAATAGGTTAGTCCCAAAAATAATATAAAAGTGTTTAATAAAGCCCATAAACATCCCAAACAGATAATGTAATAGCATGGAACAATCAAAAATTATAGATACGTTGGAGACGTATCAAGGTGCTACTGAGGGAGCCCTAAATTAGGGGGTCCTCGGGTATCCGGACTATTTAATAAGGGCCGGACTGATGAGCCATGAAGATAAAGCAGAAGACTATCCCCCGTGTCCGGGTAGGACTCCTATATGCGTGGATGGCATGTTTTGTGTCCGGATATGTTATTTCCTTCCTTTGTAAACCGACTCTGTACAACCCAAGGCCCCTCCGGTGTGTATGTAAACCAAAGGGTTTAGTCTGTAGGGGCTATCAGAATTCTTGTAGGCTAGACAGCTAGGGTTTAGCCATTACGATCTTGAGGCGGATCAACTCTTGTAACCCCTATACTCATTGAATAAAATCAAGCAGGACGTAGGGTTTTACCTCCTTTAAGAGGGCCAAACCTGGGTAAACATTGTGTCCCCATCGTCCCTTGTTACCATTGATCAGACGCACAGTTCGGGACCCCCTACCAGAGATCTGCCGGTTTTGACACCGACATTGATCACCTCATCAAAGCATATATTCCAACTCCGAGATGCTTGCACCAGTCCATAGATGGATCGCTGGAGCTTGCACACTTTATTAGCAACTTTAGGATCCACAAAACCTTCTGGTTGCATCATATACAACTCTTCATTGAGATATCCATTTAAGGAATGCAGTTTTGACATCCATTTGCCAGATTTCATAATCATAAAATGTGGCATTTGGTAACATGATTCGGACAGACTTAAGCATCGCTATGGGTGAGAAAGTCTCATCATAGTCAACCCCTTGAACTTGTCGAAAACCTTTTGCGACTAGTCGAGCTTTGTAGACAGTAACATTACCATCAACGTCAGTCTTCTTCTTGAAGATCCATTTATTCTCTATGGCTTGCCGATCATCGGGCAAATCCATCAAAATCCATACTTTGTTCTCATATATGGATCCTATCTCAGATTTCATGGCCTCAAGCCATATATCAGAATCTGGGCTCGTCATAGCTTCTTCATAGTTTGTAGGTTCGCCATGGTCTAGTAACATGACTTCCAGGACAGGATTACCGTACCACTCTAGTGAAGAATGTGCTATGTTCGACCTATGAGGTCCAGTAGTAACTTGATCTGAAGTTTCATGATCATCATCATTAGCTTCCTCTCTAGTTGGTGTAGGCATCATGGGAACGGATTTCTCTGATGTGCTACTTCCCAAATTGAGAGAAGGTACAATTACCTCATCAAGTTCTACTTTCCTCCCACTCACTTCTTTCGAGAGAAACTCCTTCTCTAGAAATGTTCCATTCTTGGCAACAAAGATCTTGCCTTCGGATCTGTGGTAGAAGGTGTACCCAATTGTTTCCTTAGGGTATCCTATGAAGACGCATTTCTCCGATTTGGGTTCGAGCTTATCAGGCTGAAGCCTTTTGACATAAGTGTCTCAACCCCAAACTTTAAGAAATGACAGCTTAGGTTTCTTGCCAAACCATAGTTCATACGGTGTCATCTCAAGGATTTAGATGGTACCCTATTTAACGTGAATGCGGCTGTCTCTAATGTATAACCCCAAAACGATAGTGATAAATCAGAAAGAGACATCATAGAACGCACCATATCCAATAAAGTATGGTTACGACGTTCGGATACACCATTACGATGTGGTGTTCCACGTGGCGTGAGTTGTGAAACAATTCTACATTGTTTTAAATGAAGGCCAAACTCGTAACTCAAATATTCGCCTCCGCGATCAGATCGTAGAAACTTTATTTTCTTATTACGATGATTCTTCACTTCACTCTAAAATTCTTTGAACTTTTCAAATGTTTCAGACTTGTGTTTCATTAAGTAGATATACCCATACCTAGTCAAATCATCTGTGAAGGTCAGAAAATAACGATACCCGTCGCGTGCTTCAACACTCATCAGACCGCATCCATCGGTATGTACTATTTCCAATAAGTCATTAGCTAGCTCCCAAAAATAATCAAAAGGGCTAAATTTAATAGGATAAGGATCCCAAAGATCAAGTTCGCGAGGAATAGGTTCCTCCTTCGCCCCCCTATATTTTATAATCAACTCATCATTACAAGCTTTCTTTTGGTGGAACGTCATAAGCCTATCTCTTAACATGAACCCTAATCCGTTGTTTTGTATAGAAAAATTATCATTAAGTTCAGAAATCTTACCAACCAAAACCTCGGTGGGGACCCTTTTTCTCAAAATTATCATTAGACAACATAATTGGGAGATTGCAATATTATTATTTCCTCTTGATTAAAAAGGATCTCCTCTATGGGGGGACAACCACCATTTAGTTTGTAATGAGCAAAAAAAATTCTATCTTCTTTCATGATGAATCTAAACTCATGAGCTAAAAATATAGTGGCGGCAGGCTTAACGGAAGGATGTTGAATATTGGAGAACTCTAGAAAAATCCTTTGTATGCAAGGATGCATATGAACAAATTGTCTTTCAAGTTCAATTATGAGCAAAGTTATTGCATCCGCAAGACTGTTAGTTTTATTAAGAATAGATCCTCCTAGCATAGGTAGCGTACCAGCACAAGTAAATAAATCTTGAATAACACCTTTTCCAATAATATTACGCTACCTATGCAGAGTGTTTTTGTATGCATGATAGTAGGCTCTTCATGAGGATCGTTATTAGCAAAGTCATCAAAATTTTCCTCAAGATTATTGCTATATTTCTCAACGATAACCTTCCCAGATTCCGACATGATGGCAAGAAACCAATCTAGCAAACGAGCGAACAAAAAGCAAACGAAAAGACGTACGAAAGAAAGGCCAATGAAAAAGGCAAATCTTTTTGTATTTTTCTGAAAACGTTTTAGAAGTGGGGGAGAGGAAAACGAGAGGAAAATGGCAAATAATGTAATGTAAGAGATGAGAGTTTATGATGGGTACTTGGTAGGCTTGATGTAGAACCTCCCCGTCAACGGCGCCAGAAATTCTTCCGCCTACTTCTTGAGCTTGCGTTGGTTTTTCCCTTGAAGAGAAAAGGGTGATGCAGCAAAGTAGAGATAAGTATTTCTCTCAATTTGAGAACCAAGGTATCAATCCAGTAGGAGGTACACGCAATTCTCCAATCTATGCACCTACACAAACAATCAAACACTTGCACCCAACGAGATAGAGGGGTTGTCAATCCCTTCACGGTCACTTGAAAGGATGAGATCTGATAGAGATAGATATAAAAGATTACTAAAACATAAAACAAAGTAAAAACACATAAATTGCAGCAAATTATTTTGGGGTTTTTTGTTTATAGATCAGAAAATATATGATGGAAAATAGACCCAGGGGCCATTGGTTTCACTAGAAGCTTCTCTCTCGAAAGAAAATAATACAATGGGTGAACAAATTACTGTCGAGCAATAGATAGAAAAGCGCAAAGTTATGACGATATCCAAGGCAATAATCATGAATATAGGCATCGCGTTTGTGTCAAGTAGACCGACTCCTGCTTGCATCTACTACTATTACTCCACAAATCGGCCGCTATCCAGCATGCATCTAGAGTATTAAGTTCATAAGAATGTAGTAACGCCTTAAGTAAGATGACATGATGTAGAGAGATAAACTCAAGCAATATGATGAAAACCCCATCTTTTTACCCTTGATTGCAACAATACAATACATGCCTCGCTACCCCTACTATGTCACTAGGTGAGTACACCGCAAGATTAAACCCAAAACTAAGTACCTCTCCCATTGCAACAAGAACCAATGTAGTTGGCCAAACCAAACCGATAATTTGAAGAGAAATACAAAGATATCTGATCATGCATATAAGAATTCAGGAAAGACTCGAATAATATTCATAGATAATCTAATCATAAATCCACAATTCATTGGATCTCAACAAACACACCCCAAAAGAATATTACATCGGACAGAAATCCAAGAACATCAAGGAGAACATGGTATTGAAGATCATAGAGAGAGAAGAAGCCATCTAGCTACTAGCTATGGGCCCGTAGGTCTATGGGAAACTACTCACGCTTCATCGAAAGGGCAATAGAGTTGATGTAGATGCCCTACGTGATCGAATCCCCCTCCGGCAGGGTGCCGGAAAAGGCCCCAAGATGGGATCTCACGAGAACAGAGGCTTGCGGCGGCGGAAAAGTATTTTTGTGGACGCTTCTGGTCGTTTGGGAATATTTGGGAATTTATAGAGAAAAAATTAGGTTGGAGGAGTCCCGTGGGGCCCACAAGCCAGGGGAACCCCCCCCCTAGGGCGCGCCCTGAGGGCTTGTGGAGCCCTCGGGACTCTTCTGGCCCCCTCTCCAAGCTCCGTGGATGTCTTCTGGTCCAAGAAAAATCATCGCAAAAGTTCTATTCTGTTTGGACTCCGTTTGATATTCCTTTTCTGTAAAACTCAAAAACAAGGAAAAAATAGAAACTGGCACTGGGCTCTAGGTTAACAAGTGAGTCCCAAATATCCAAAACAGATAATATAATAGCATGGAACAATAAAAATTATAGATACGTTGCAGACGTATCAGCGCGTATGGGATAACTTAGCTTGGCGAGCTTGCGGTCCGTGGCGGTCCTTTCGTCGTGAGGGCGAGCTTCTGTGGAGCTTTTAATCTTGCGTATGTTCCCTGTTCTGTAAGGAATTAAGGTAAGCCCCACTAGGGGTGCGTGAGGAAACTGATGTCCATCATATTCCGAAAAAACGCCAGCGGCGTTGGGCTACGCCCCTCTCCCTGTACTCCTCTGCGAGGTTTGTCGAAACTATGCAAACAAGATTGCAAACAAAAACAGATCTGATGAAAAAAAAAGGCAAACGAAAAAGAGGGCGAATAAAACGGCAAATTTTGTGAAGTGGGGGAGATGAAAACGAGAGGCAAATGGCAAATAATGTAAATTGCAAGGCGATGAAAATAAAAAGTGCAGCAAGGTATTTTTGGGGTTTTGGAATAATATATCTGAAAACAAAAGCAAATAAAAATATATCTCAAAGGCAAATAATAGATCGGAAAGCAAATATGATAAAGAATAGACCTGGGGGCCGTAGATTTCACTAGTGGCTTCTCTCAAGAAATAGCACACGCTGGGTAAACAAATTACTATTGGGCAATTGATAAAAAGATCGAATAATTATGACGATATCCAAGGCAATGATCAATATATAGGCATCACGTCCAAGATTAGTAGACCGACTCCTGCCTGCATCTACTACTATTACTCCACACATCGACCACTATCCAACATGCATCTAGTGTATTAAGTTCATGGAGAAACGGAGTAATGCAACAAGAACGATGACATGATATAGACGAGGTCTATTCATGTAGGAATAGCCCCCATCTTGTTATCCTTAATAGCAACGATACATGCGTGTGTTGCTGCCCCTTCTGTCACTGGGAAAGAACACCGCAAGATCGAACCCATCACAAAGCACCTCTTCCCATGGCAAGAAAAATCGATCTAGTTGGCCTAACTAAACCAAAGATTCGAAGAAGAAATACGAGGCTATAAATAAGCATGCATAAAAGAGATCAAAGAAGACTCAAATAATATTCATGGATATAGATCTGGTCATAAACTCAAAGTTCATCGGATCCCAACAAACACACCGCAAAAAGATTTACATCAAATAGATCTCCAAGAGACCATTGTATTGAGAATCAAAAGAGAGAGAGGAAGCCATCTAGCTATTGCCTACGGACCCGTAGGTCTATGGTAGACTACTCACGCATCATCGGAGAGGCACCAATGAGGATGATGAACCCCTCCGTGATTGTGTTTAGATTGGATCTCATGGTTCTGGAACTTGCGGCAGCTGGAATTGTGTTTCGTTGACTCCCCCAGGGTTTCTGAAATATTTGGGAATTTATAGGGCGAAGAGGCAGTGCGGGAGGTCACCGAGGTGGGCACAACCCACCTGGGCACGCTTGGGCCTCCTAGCACGCCCAGGTGTCTTGTGCTCACCTTGGGCCTCCCCTCTGGTACTTTTTTGGCCCACTGGGTGTCTTCTGGTCCAGAAAAAATCTCCAAAAAGGTTTGCTGCCTTTGGACTCCCTTTGGTACTGATATTCTGCAAAGTAAAAAACAAGCAAAAACAGCAACTGGCACTGGGCACTATGTCAATAGGTTAGTCCCAAAAAATGGTATAAAGTTGCTATAAAATGATTGTAAAACATCCAAGAATGATAATATAACGGCATGGAACAATAAAAAATTATAGATATATTGGGGACGTATCAATTCTCCATCAATTTTCAGCTCATTTGGAGATGTTCAGAAAAAAAAGCCTCCGATATAGCCCTTTCTGGTCCAGAATTCCAGCTACCGGCAATCTCTCTCTTCATGTGAAACTTGCAGAATAAGAGAGAAAAGGCATATGAATTGTATTATAAAGTGAAATAACAATCCATAATGCAATAAATATTAACATAAAAACATGATGCAAAATTGATGTATCACTAGGTAGCCACCAGGATTTGAACACCCTCATTTTCCTAACAAAGTTTTTAGGTTGAAAAAGGCTCTCTACGGGATGAAGCAAGCCTCTCGGGCTTGGTATGATACACTGAAGAAGTTCCTACTTGACAAAGGATTCAAGCCTAGATCCACGGATTCCACTCTATTCACGTGTGCTTTTGATGGTGATCTTTTCATGGGTTAAATTGATGTGGATGGATGATATTATTTTTGGTTGTACTAACAATGCTTGCAGCATGGAATTCGGGCGAATGATGTCCGAGAAATATAAGATGTGTCCATGATGGGTGAACTCAAGTTCTTTCTCGATTGCAAATTCATCAATAGGACCATGGAATTTTTATATCTCAAGAAAAAATATCCGAGGGACTGTGTGAAGAAGTACAAAATGCAAGATTGGAACAATAAGGGCTACAAAACTCTTATGCCTACAAATGGTCAGCTAGATGCATATGTGTACGATAAAGATTATGATCAGAAAGTTTTTTTGTTATATGACTGGTTCTTTGCTCTACCTATGTGCATCCATACCTGACATTATGTTGAGTGTTTGTATGTGTGCCCGTTTCCAAGCTACACCGAAAGAATCACACCACCAAGCGATCAAGCATATTATGAGATATTTGGCTCACACCCCCACCTTAGGTTCATGGTATCCTAAGGGAGCATAGTTTGATCTCATCGGATATTCAGACTCAGATTATGTAGGTGACCAGGTTGACAGTAAATCTACTTCGGGGACATGTCATTTCCCTGGTAGATCTTTGGTGTGTTGGTCGTCAAGGAATCAAAATTTTGTCTTGTTATCTACGACTGAGGTCGAATATATTGCTTCTAGTGCATGTTGCACTCAATTATTGTGGATGAAGCAGACTCTGAAGGATTAAGCATCAAGGTCAAGAAGATCCTTTTACTCTGCGGCAATGAGAGTGTGATCAAAATTGTACACAATCATATGCAACACTCTTGCACCAAGCATACTGAGATCAGAGATCATTTCCTTCGCATCATGTTGCTCGAGAGGATATTGTTATCAGTCATGTCAAGACTGAGGAAAATCTTGTTGATATCTTCACCAAGCTCTTTATGAGAAAATATTCTGTGTGTTACGATGTGAGCTAAATATCCTAGTTCCGCAAATGTGCAGCATGTTGGACTCGGCACCCGTACCAACACTTCCACATCTTAGAAGGAATGGCCGCATAACACTCATAGAGTTTGAAAACAAATAATTTCTTCTTTCGAAGAGTGAATATAGTAACGAAGAACTAGACTACGGAGTGCCACAACAAATTGTGCAACGCTCGGGGTTATACAGTTCTTACACGGTGGGTCACGCCGCCACAACTCTTTTGTTGTTTTTTCCTTCGTTGATATTTCTATTCGTCCGAATGTACTTCACTCATAGCTTTTCTATCGTGTGTTTGTATTCTTTGTGTGAGTGAAAAACCTAGGACCCTGTTTTCTCCCTATTCTATCTCTTCTATGTCCATGCTGATCTGTTATGAATGCATAGATTCATCTGGTTTTGAATCTTTATCTGGTGTCCTTGTCCATGATAAAGTTTCATTTTGAACTAAATAACTTCTGGCGAAAGCCGTCCAAAATTTAGGGTTTCCCTCTCATGTCAGGACCGCGTCTTTTGTTACAGTTGTCGTGTGCTCTTATCCAACCGCCATCCCATCGTGGTTGTTGAATTACAAACGTCCTCTGACTGTTGCCGTCCGATCAGATTCATCGAGTTCGGTTAATCCTCCTCGCATATAAAAGCTCGGCCACACCCTCCTCCTCATCTCGTTTGCATCGTCACTCCGCCATCTCCACTTTTCAAAACCCTCAAAATGATCCACCTCGAGCTCGATGAAGACGACCTTCTTCGATGCTTTGCTGCCAAAAAGAGGTCGCCGGAGTTGTTCATCGGCGCCGTGCTTGATCCCCTTCACCGTGTGATACGTCCATTTTTGCATCATGCTTTTATATTGACATTTATTGCATTATGGGCTGTTATTACACATTACATCACAATAGTTATGCCTATTCTCTCTTATTTTACAAGGTTTACATGAAGAGGGAGAATGCCGGCAGCTGGAATTCTGGGCTGGAAAAGGAGCAAATATTACAGACCTATTCTATACAACTCCAAAAGTCCTGAAACTTCACGGAGCACGTTTTTGTAAAAATATTGGGCGAAGAAAGTACCAGAGGGGGGCCACCAGCCAGCCACAAGGGTGGAGGGCGCGCCCTACTCCCCTAGGCGCGCCCCCCGACCTTGTGGGCCCCTTGGCAGCCTCCGGTGCCCATCTTTGGATGATATTGGATCATGGAACTACAACTGATTGAAATTAGAATTTCATCAGAAGTTTTATCCTATGCATCTGGTTCATCCTGATCGGAATTATATATATAAGTTTTGGCCTCGTGAAGGAGAAAGTATCACTCAAGCTTGGGGGAGGCTTAAGTCAATGTTATATTCATGCCCCAATCATGAGCTTTCAAGAGAAATTATTATTCCGAATTTTTATGTTCGGCTTTCTCATAATGATTGATCCATGCTCGATACTTCTTGTACTGGTTCCTATATGAAGAAGGATATTGAATTCAAATGGGACTTATTGGAAAGAATTAAACGCAACTCTAAAGATTGGGAACTCGACGAAGGTAAGGAGTCAGGTGTAAACCTTAAGTTCAATTGTGTTAAATCTTTTATGGATACCGATGCTTTTCGTGATTTTAGCACTAAATATGGACTTGACTCTGAGATAGTAGCTTCTTTTTGTGAATCTTTTGCTACTCATGTTGATCTCCCTAAGGAGAAGTGGTTTAGATATCATCCTCCCATTGAAGTTAAATTAGTAGAACCTACTAAAGTTGGAGAAGAAACTATTACTTATAATGTTGATCCTATTGTTCCTACTGCTTACATTAAGAAAAACACCTTTTCCTGTTAGAATAAAGGATCATGCTAAAGCTTGAACTGTGGTCAACAAAAGTAATATTAGAACACCCAAACCCTCTGAGCAAATTAAAGTTGAACCTAGTATTGTGATGGTTAAAGATCTCTTGGTTCATAATATTGATGGGCATGTTATTTATTTCTGTGATGACGCTGCTAGAATTGCTAAATCCGATACTAAAGATAAACATAGACCTGTTGTTGGCATGCCTGTTGTTTCTGTTAAAATTGGAGATCATTGTTATCATGGGTTATGTGATGTGGGTGCTAGTGTGAGTGCAATTACTTACACATTATATAAAAAATTATGAATGATATTGCACCTGCTGAGATAGAAAATATTGATGTTACTATTAAGCTTGCTAATTTATATCACCAATTGGGATTGTTAGAGATGTTGAAGTCTTGTGTTGGAAGATAAAATACCCCACTGATTTTCTTGTTCTTGGTTCCCCACAAGATAATTTTTGTCCCATTATATTTGGTAGATCCTTCTTGAATACTGTTAACGCTAAGATAGACTGCGAGAAAGATATTGTTATTGTATGTTTAGGGGATATGTCTCATGATTTTAATTTCTCTAAATTGTGTAGACAACCCCATGATAAAGAATTGCCTAGTAAAGATGAAATTATTGGTCTTACTTCTATTGACGTGCCTCCTAATGATCCTTTAGAAAAATATTTGCTAGACCATGAAAATTATATGTTTATGAATGAAAGAAGGGAAATAGATGAAGTATTCTTTAATCAGAGACCTATTTTGAAACACAATTTGCCTGTTGAAATCCTTGGAGATCCTCCTCCACCAAAGGGTGATCCCGTGTTTGAGCTTAAACAATTACCTGATACTCTGAAATATGCTTATCTTGATGAAAAGAAGATATATCCTGTTATTATTAGTGCTAACCTTTTAGAGCATGAAGAAAAGAAATTATTGAAAACTCTGAAGAAGCGCAGTGCTGCTATTGGATATAATCTTGATGATCTTAAGGGCATTAGTCCCACTCTATGACAGCACAAAATTAAATTGGAGAAAGATGCTAAACCGGTTGTTGATCATCAATGACGGTTAAATCCTAAGATGAAAGAAGTAGTAAGAAATGAAATACTAAAGCTTCTGGAGGCAGGTATAATTTATCCTATTGCTGATAGTCAATGGGTAAGTCATGTTCATTGTGTCCCTAAGAAGGGAGGTGTTATTGTTGTTCCTAATGATAAGAATGAATTGATTCCTCAAAGAATTGTTACAGGTTATAGAATGATAATTGATTTCCGCAAATTAAATAAAGCTACTAGAAAAGATCATTACCCTCTACCTTCTATTGATCAAATGCAAGAAAGATTATCCAAACATACACATATTTGCTTTCTACATGGTTATTCTGGTTTCTCTCAAATACCTGTGTCAAAAGACGATCAAGAGAAAATCACTTTTACTTGCCCTTTCGATACCTTTGCTTATAGACGTATGCCTTTTGGTTTATGTAATGCGTCTGCTACCTTTCAAAGATGTATGACTGCTATATTCTCTGACTTTTGTGAAAAGATTGTTGAGGTTTTCATGGATGATTTCTCCGTTTACGGAACTTCTTTTGATGATTGCTTAAGCAACCTTGATCGAGTTTTGCAGAGATGTGAAGAAACTAATCTTGTATTGAATTGGGAGAAGTGCCACTTTATGGTAAATGAAGGTATTGTCTTGGGGCATAAAATTTAAAAGAGGTATTGAAGTTGATAAAGCTAAAGTAGATGCTATTGAAAAGATGTCGTGTCCTAAACATATCAAAGGTATAAGAAGTTTCCTTGGTCATGCTGGTTTCTATAGGAGGTTTATTAAAGACTTCTCTAAAATTTCTAGGCCTCTCACTAATCTCTTACAAAAATATGCTCCTTTTGTTTTTGATGATGATTGTGTAGAAGCATTTGAAATACTTAAGAAAGCCCTGATTACTGCACCTATTGTTCAACCACCTGATTGGAATCTACCCTTTGAAATTATGTGTGATGCTAGTGATTATGCTGTTGGTGCTATTCTAGGACAACGAATTGATAAGAAATTAAATGTTATTCAGTATGCTAGTAAAACTCTAGACAGTGCCCAGAGAAATTATACTACCACCGAAAAAGAATTTTTAGCAGTTGTATTTGCATGTGATAAGTTCAGACCTTATATTGTTGATTCCAAAGTAACTGTTCACACTGATCTTGCTGCTATTAAATACCTTATGGAAAAGAAAGATGCTAAACCCAGACTTATTAGATGGGTTCTCTTGCTACAAGAATTTGATTTGCATATTGTTGATAGAAAGGGAGATGAGAACCCCGTTGCAGACAACTTGTCTAGGTTAGAGAATGTTCTTGATGACCCACTACCTATTGATGATAGCTTTCCTGATGAGCAATTAAATTGTCATAAATTCCTCTCATAATACTCCATGGTATGCTGATTATGCTAATTATATTGTTGCTAAATTTATACCACCTAGTTTCACATACTAGCAAAAGAAAAAGTTTTTCTATGATTTAAGACATTACTTCTGGGATGACCCACACCTTTATAAAGAAGGAGTAGACGGTGTTATTAGACGTTGTGTACCTGAGCATGAACAGGAAAAGATCCTACGCAAGTGCCACTCCGAGTCTTATGGAGGACACCACGCTGGAGATAGAACTGCACATAAGGTATTGCAATCCGGTTTCTATTGGCCCACTCTCTTTAAGGATGCTCGTAAGTTTGTCTTCTTTTGTGATCAATGCCAAAGAATTGGCAATATTAGTAGATGTCAGGAAATGCCTATGAACTATTCACTTGTTATTGGACCATTTGATGTTTGGGGCTTTGATTATATGGGACCTTTTCCTTCCTCTAATGGGTATACACATATTTTAGTTGCTGTTGATGACATTACTAAGTGGGTAGAAGCTATTCGAACTAGTAGTGTTGATCATAATACTTCTATTAAGATGCCTAAAGAAGTTATTTTTCCAAGGTTTGGAGTCCCTAGATATTTAGTGACTGATGGTGGTTCACATTTTATTCATGGTGATTTTCGTAAAATGCTTGCTAAGTATGATGTTAATCATAGAATTGAATCTCCATATCATCCTCAGTCTAGTGGTCAAGTAGAATTGAGTAATAGAGAGATTAAATTAATTTTGCAAAAGAGTGTTAATAGATCTAGAAAGAATTGGTCTAAGAAACTTGATGATGCTTTGTGGGCTTATAGAACTGCTTATAAGAATCCTATGGGTATGTCTCCATATAGAATAGTTTAGGGAAAAGCATGTCACTTACCTCTTGAGCTAGAACATAAGGCGTATTGGGCTATTAAAGAGCTCAATTATGATTTCAAAATTGCCGGTGAGAAGAGGTTATTTGATATTAACTCACTTGATGAATGGAGAACCCAAGCCTATGAGAATGCCAAGTTGTTTAAAGAAAAAGTTAAAAGATGGCATGATAAAAGGATACAAAAGTGTGAGTTTAATCTAGGTGATCATGTTTTGCTATACAACTCTCATTTAAGATTTTTTGCAGGAAAGCTTCTCTCTAAATGGGAAGGCCCTTACATCATCGAGGAGGTCTACCGTTCCGGTGCCATAAAAATTAACAATGCCGAAGGAAAAAATCTGAAGGTGGTAAACGGTCAAAGACTCAAACATTACATCTCAGGTACTCCCATAAATGTTGAGACCAATATAATTGATATCGTAACCCCGGAGGAGTACATAAGGGACACTTTCCAGAACATTCCAGGCTCCGAAAAGGAATAGGTATGTGGTACGCTAAGTAAGCCGACTCCAAAGCGTTTCCAATGATAAATTCTCTCTGTTTTGGAATATTTAAAAAATTAGGAATATTAAAAGTAGTCTGAAAGAGACACGACGCCACCACAAGGGTGGAAGGCACGCCCTACCCCCTGGGCATGCCCCCCCCCCCCGACCTTCTGGCTGCCTCATGTGCCCTCCGAACTCCGTTTTCTTGCAGAATACTTCTTTTGGTCGGTAAAAATTCATTATATAATCTCCCGAAGGTTTTGACCACCGTACCACGCAAAAAAATCCCCTGTTTTCATTTTGAGTTGTTCCTGCAGCAGATTTGGAGCAACATGTCATCCCAAGATTTAGAGGGAGAGAGCTACATGGCCAATTATATCACAAACCCAAAAGTATATGGGGATGTGGAACATTATGGTTGGACCACAAAGGAAGAAGAATACTATGAGCCAAAGGGGAAGGAGGAGACGAGCTCCGATGTAGAGGACGATCCACTACTGCTACCTCTTGAGCATGCGTTGGTTTTCCCTTGAAGAGGAAAGGGTGATGCAGCAAAGTAGCGTAAGTATTTCCCTCAGTTTTTGAGAACCAAGGTATCAATCCAGTAGGAGGCCACATGCAAGTCCCTCGTACCTACACAAACAAATAAGAACCTTGCAACCAACACAATAAAGGGGTTGTCAATCCCTTCATGGCCACTTGCAAAAGTGAGATCTGATAGAGATGATACGATAATATTTTTGATATTTTTATGATAAAGATTAAAAGTAAACATTGCAAAATAAACGGCACCAGAAATAGCTAGTCGACGGAAGATTAATATGATGGAAAATAGACCCGGGGGCCATAGGTTTCACTAGTGGCTTCTCTCAAGATAGCAAAAGTATTATGGTGGGTGAACAAATTACTGTCGAGCAATTGATAGAAAAGTGCATAATTATGAGAATATCTAGGCATGATCATGTATATAGGCATCACGTCCGCAACAAGTAGACCGACTCCTGCCTGCATCTACTACCATTACTCCACACATTGACCGCTATCCAGCATGCATCTAGAGTATTAAGTTCATAAGAACAGAGTAACGCATTAGGCAAGATGACATGATGTAGAGGAATAAACTCAAGCAATATGATATAAAACCCATCCTTTTATCCTCGATGGCAACAATACAATACATGTCGTTTCCCCTTCTGTCACTGGGATCGAGCAACGCAAGATTGAACCCAAAGCTAAGCACGTCTCCCATTGCAAGAAAGATGAATCTAGTAGGCCAAACCAAACTGATAATTCGAAGAGATTTGCAAAGATAACCAATCATACATAAAAGAATTCAGAGAAGATTCAAATATTGTTCATAGATAATCTTGATCATAAACCCACAATTCATCGGATCTCGACAAACACACCGCAAAAAGAGTTACATCGAATAGATCCCCAAGAAGATCGAGGAGAACTTTGTATTGAGATCCACAGAGAGATAAGAAGCCATCTAGCTAATAACTATGGACCCGAAGGTCTGTGGTAAACTACTCACACATCATCGGAGAGGCTATGGTGTTGATGTAGAAGCCCTCCGTGATTGATTCCCCCTCCGGCGGAGCACCGGAAAAGGCCCCAATATGGGATCTCACGGGTACAGAAGGTTGCGGCGGTGGAAATAGGGTTTCGTGGTGCTCCTCGTTGGTTTCGGGGTATATGGGTATATATAGGAGGAAGAAGTAGGTCGGTGGACCTGCGAGGGGCCCACGATGGTGGGGGCGTGCCCAGGGGGCAGGCGCGCCTCCCTGCCTCGTGGCCTCCTCGTTGATTTCTTGACGTCCACTCCAAGTCTTCTGGATCACGTTTGTTCCAAAATCACGCTCCCGAAGGTTTCATTCCGTTTGGACTCCGTTTGGTATTCCTTTTCTGCGAAACACTAAAATAGGCAAACAAACAGCAATTTGCACTGGGCCTTGGGTTAGTAGGTTAGTCCCAAAAATAATATAAAAGTGTATAGTAAAGCCCATTAAACATCCAAAACAGAATATATAATAGCATGGAACAATAAAAAATTATAGATACGTTGGAGACGTATCAAGCATCCCCAAGCTTAATTCCTGCTCGTCCTCGAGTAGGTAAATGATGAAAACAGAATTTTTGATGTGGAATGCTACCTAACATATTTCTCAATGTAATTTTCTTTATTATGGCATGAATGTTCAGATCCGAAAGATTCAAGATAAAAGTTTAATATTGACATAAAAATAATAATACTTCAAGCATACTAACTAAGCAATTATGTCCTCTCAAAATAACATAGCCAAAGAAAGCTCATCCCTACAAAATCATATAGTTTGGCCATGCTTCATTTTCGTCACACAAGATGCTCTCTTCTTGCACAACCCTGATGACAAGCCAAGCAATTGTTTCATACTTTAGTAATCTCAAACTTTTTTCAACTTTCACGCAATACATGAGCGTGAGCCATGGATATAGCACTATGGGTGGAATAGAGTATGATGATGGGGGTTGTGTGGAGAAGACAAAAAAGGAGAAAGTCTCACATTGACGCGGCTAATCAACAGGTTAGGGAGATGCCCATCAATTGATATCAATGCAAGGAGTAGGGATTGCCATGCAACGGATGCACTAGAGCTATAAATGTATGAAAGCTCAACAAAAGAAACTAAGTGGGTGTGCATCCAACTTGCTTGCTCACGAAGACCTAGGGCATTTGAGGAAGCCTATTGTTGGAATATACAAGCCAAGTTCTATAATGAAAAATTCCCACTAGTATATGAAAGTGACAAAACAAGAGACTCTCTATCATAAAGATCATGGTGCTACTTTGAAGCACAAGTGTGGAAAAAGGATAGTAGCATTGTCCCTTTTTTATCTTCTTTTTTTTCTTTTTTTGGGCCTTCTTTTTTTGGCCTTTCTCCCTTTTTTATTTGGGACAATGCTCTATTAATGATGATCATCACACTTCTATTTATTTACAACTCGATGATTACAACTCGATACTAGAACAAAATATGACTCTATATGAATGCCTCCGGCGGTGTACCGGGATGGGCAATGAATCAAGAGTGACATGTATGAAGTAATATGCATGGTGGCTTTGCCACAAATACTTGTCAACTACATGATCATGCAAGGCAATATGACAATGATGAAGCGTGTCATAATAAACGGAACGGTGGAAAGTTGCATGGCAATATATCTCGGAATGGCTATGGAAATGCCATAATAGGTAGGTATGGTGGCTGTTTTGAGGAAGATATAAGGAGGTTTATGTGTGATAGAGCGTATCGTATCACGGGGTTTGGATGCACTGGCGAATTTTGCACCAACTCTCAAGGTGAGAAAGGGCAATGCACGGTACCGAAGAGGCTAGCAATGATGGAAGGTTGAGAGTGCGTATAATCCATGGACTCAACATTAGTCATAAAGAACTCACATACTTATTGCAAAAATCTACAAGTCATCAAAAACCATGCACTACGCACATGCTCCTAGGGGGGTAGATTGGTAGGAAAAGACCATTGCTCGTCCCCGACCGCCACTCATAAGGATGACAATCAAAGAACACCTCATGTTTCAAATTTGTTACACAATGTTTACCATACGTGCATGCTACGGGACTTGCAAACTTCAACACAAGTATTTCTCAAATTCACAACTACTCAACTAGCACAACTTTAATATCACTATCTCCATATCTCAAAACAATCATCAAGTATCAAACTTCTCTTAGTATTCAATGCACTCATATGAAAGTTTTTATTATATCCAACTTGGATGCCTATCATATTAGGACTAATTTTATAGCCAAGGAAAATTGCCATGCTGTTCTAAAGGACTCTCAGAATAATATAAGTGAAGCATGAGAGATCAATAATTTCTATAAAATAAAACCACCACCGTGCTCTAAAAGATATAAGTGAAGCACTAGAGCAAAATTATATAGCTCAAAAGATATAAGTGAAGCACATAGACTATTCTAATAAATTTTGATTAATATGTGTCTCTCCCAAAAGGTGTGTACAGCAAGGATGATCTTGGTGAACTAAAAAGAAAAGACTCAAATCATACAAGATGCTCCAAGCAAAACACATATCATGTGGTGAATAAAAATATAGCTCCAAGTAAAGTTACCGATGGACGAAGACAAAAGAGGGGATGCCTTCCGGGGCATCCCCAAGCTTAGGATTTTTGGTTGTCCTTGGATTTTACCTTGGGGTGCCTTGGGCATCCCCAACCTTAGGCTCTTTCCACTCCTTTTTCCATAATCCATCAAATCTTTACCCAAAACTTGAAAACTTCACAACACAAAACTTAACAGAAAATCTCGTGAGCTCCGTTAGCGAAAGAAAACAAAACACCACTTCAAGGTACTGTAATGAACTCATTATTTATTTATATTGGTGTTAAACCTACTGTATTCCAACTTCTCTATGGTTCATAACCTCCGATACTAGCCATAGATTCATCAAAATAAGCAAACAACACACGAAAAACAGAATCTGTCAAAAACAGAATAGTCTGTAGTAATCTGTATCAAACGCATACTTATGGAACTCCAAAAATTCTAAAATAAATTTCTGGACGTGAGTAATTTATCTATTAATCATCTTAAAAAAGAATCAACTAAATAGCACTCTCCAGTAAAAAATTGTAGCTAATCTCGTGAGCGCTAAAGTTTCTGTTTTTTACAGCAAGATCAAAAAGACTTCACCCAAGTCTTCCCAAAGGTTCTACTTGGCACAAACACTAATTAAAACATAAAAACACATCTAACCAGAGGCTAAATAAAATATTTATTACTAAACAGAACCAAAAATCAAGAAACAAAAATAAAATTGGGTTGCCTCCCAACAAGCGCTATCGTTTAACGCCCCTAGCTAGGCATGGATAATTTTAATGATGCTCACATCAAAGACAAGAATTAAAGCACAAAGAGAGCATCATAGAACACGTGATAAACACATCTAAGTCTAACATACTTCCTATGCATAGGCATTTTGTAAGCAAACAACTTATCATAGCAAGCAAAAATTAGCATATGCAAGGAAGAAGAAAGAGACGATAGCAGTCTCAACATGACGAGAGGTAATTTAGTAACCTGAAAATTTCTACAACCATATTTTCCTCTCTCATAATAATTACATGTAGGATCATAAGCAAATTCAACAATATAGCTATCACAAAACATATTCTTAACACGATCCACATGTATGCAAAGTTGACAATCTTCCAAAATAGAGGGATTAACATTAACTAAAGTCATGACCTCTCCAAACCCACTTTTATCAAAAACTTCATAAGATTGAACATTCTTCAAATATGTGGGATCTAAAGTTGACACTCTTCCAAACCCACTTTCAATATTATTGCAAACATTATTTTCAATCTCATATTCATCGTGGGGCTTAAATAAATTTTCAAGATCATAAGAAGAATCACCCCAATCATGATCATTGCAACAAGTAGTAGACATAGCAAAACTAGCATCCCCAAGCTTAGGGTTTTGCATATTATTAGAACAATTGACATCAAGAGAATTTATAGTGAAATCATTGCAATCATGCTTTTCATCGAAGGAACTATCAAGTATGGGTGCAATAGCAACGATCTCATGTTTAACATAAGGAACTATAGCAAATTCATCTTCATAAATATTGGCATCATGGCCACGAGAATAGCAAGCATCATGTTCATCAAGGGATATCTCAATCAAATCATCGGAATCATAATTATATATAGATTCATGCATATCATTATTTTCTTCAGAAGCAACGGTCATTCTTTCAATAAATTCTTTGACATAGACATTATGAGCATAGTTTTCATAGCAATATTTAAGTATGTCAAAATTTTCAGATTCGTAGAGAGTAATATCGTACTTTTCAATCAAAGAAGCAACTTCATAAGCACCCTTAAAAGCAACAAATTCTTCAATTTGTTCGATATCATAGTAACTATAAACACCCTTTGCATAAGAAGATAAGATTTCATTATCATTAAACTCACATAGGTAGGGCAGGTGTTTTTTAGGGTTCTTAGAGCAACAAGTAAAATCATAAATTTCACAAAGATTCCAAGCATAACACAGCAATCTGTTTATTTGATCCCATAAGAGTCTCCCTTTTTCAGACAAACGGTGACGCACAAAATGAGCATGCTCATCTAAAGATTTCCCATCAACTAGGCTAGTTGGGGTTTCAGCACGAGCGCATAAGGATCGAAGATGATCCAAGTAGAACACTTTAAGTGGATCCATATCAATAATTTTTTAGCAAGCAAAGATGCAAGCAAATAGAAGGCACATGGAGACACAGACAAAAAGACATACGGGAAGAAGGCGAAGAAAAGGCAAAGGGTGAAGTAGGGGAGAGGAAAACGAGAGGCAAATGGCAAATAATGTAATGCGAGGGATAAGAGTTTGTGATGGGTACTTGGTATGTCTTGACTTGAGCGTAGACTCCCCTGCAACGGCGCAAAAAATCCTTCTTGCTACCTCTTGAGCATGCGTTGGTTTTCCCTTGAAGAGCAAAGGGTGATGCAGCAAAGTAGCGTAAGTATTTCCCTCAGTTTTTGAGAACCAAGGTATCAATCCAGTAGGAGGCCACACGCAAGTCCCTCGTACCTACACAAACAAATAAGAACCTTGCAACCAACGCGATAAAGGGGTTGTCAATCCCTTCACATCCACTTGCAAAAGTGAGATCTGATAGTGATGATAAGATAATATTTTTGGTATTTTTATGATAAAGATTAAAAGTAAAGATTGCAAAATAAACAGCACCAGAAATAGCTAGTTGACGGAAGATTAATATGATGGAAAATAGACCCGGGGGCCATAGGTTTCGCTAGTGGCTTCTCTCAAGATAGCATAAGTATTACGATGGGTGAACAAATTACTGTCGAGCAATTGATAGAAAAGTGCATAATTATGAGAATATCTAGGCATGATCATGTATATAGGCATCACGTCCGCAACAAGTAGACCGACTCCTGCCTACATCTACTACTATTACTCCACACATCGACCGCTATCCAGCATGCATCTAGAGTATTAAGTTCATAAGAACAGAGTAACGCGTTAGGCAAGATGACATGATGTAGAGGGATAAACTCAAGCAATATGATATAAACCCCATCTATTTATCCTCGATGGCAACAATACAATACGTGTCGTTTCCCCTTCTGTCACTGGGATCGAGCAACGCAAGATTGAACCCAAAGCTAAGCACTTCTCCCATTGCAAGAAAGATCAATCTAGTAGGCCAAACCAAACTGATAATTCGAAGAGACTTGCAAAGATAACCAATCATACATAAAAGAATTCAGAGAAGATTCAAATATTGTTCATAGATAATCTTGATCATAAACCCACAATTCATCGGATCTCGACAAACACACCGCAAAAAGAGTTACATCGAATAGATCTCCAAGAAGATCGAGGAGAACTTTGTATTGAGATCCAAAGAGAGAGAAGAAGCCATCTAGCTAATAACTATGGACCCGAAGGTCTGTGGTAAACTACTCACACATCATCGGAGAGGCTATGGTGTTGATGTAGAAGCCCTCTGTGATCGATTCCCCCTTCGGCGGAGCGCTGGAAAAGGCTCCAAGATGGGATCTCACGGGTACAGAAGGTTGCGGCTGTGGAAATAGGGTTTCGTGGTGCTCCTCGTTGGTTTCGGGGTATATGGGTATATATAGGAGGAAGAAGTAGGTCAGTGGAGCTGTGAGGGGCCCACGAGGGTGGGAGCGCGCCCAGGGGGCAGGCGCGCCTCCCTGCCTCGTGGCCTCTTCGTTGATTTCTTGACGTCCACTCCAAGTCCTCTGGATCACGTTTGTTCCAAAAGTCACGCTCCCGAAGGTTTCATTCCGTTTGGACTCCGTTTGGTATTCCTTTTCTGCGAAACACTGAAATAGGCAAAAAAACAGCAATTTGCACTGGGCCTTGGGTTAGTAGGTTAGTCCCAAAAATAATATAAAAGTGTATAGTAAAGCCCATTAAACATCCAAAACAGAATATATAATAGCATGGGACAATCAAAAGTTATAGATACGTTGAGACGTTTCAACTACCCCAACCTGGCGATATGCATGTGGAGTTCAAAAAGTCAAGCCTACCTAAGGTCCAATCTATCCCATCACGTTTTTCGCAGGACAGCAAGGCGGTATTATGCAAAAAGATAATGAAACTTGAGCTCGAGAATGAGGATCTGAGGGAGGAGAATTTTATCCTCACGCAAGCTAGAGAAGAAAAATGCAACAACTCCTTCATCATCACCACCTCCGAAGAAAGAGATCTAAATACATGGGTATGGGCACTCTCCTTGGCAACTGCCAAGCTTGGGGGAGTGCCCCGGTATCATATCACCATCACATCTTTATCTTTATCGTTTTTCTTAGTTCGATCCTTTTTGGTTATATCTAGATCTAGTAGAATAAAGTTTTTGGTATGATCTAGCCTTGAGTTTTGCTTTATGTCCCCTCTATGTAATCGAGTCCGTGAGATATATAATAAAGAGTAGTTTTGAGTTGAGGGCTTTGCTTTCTTGCTATGATCTTGAGTGAATTAAATAAAAATAAAAAGAATAAAAAGATCATATTATTGATCTTATGGAGAGTAATGACTTCACATATAGAGAGTATGATGAATAAAAGTTATTGAGGGTTGACAAACATAGTTTTGGTCATTGTTGCAATTAATAGGAAGTAATAAAGAAAGAGAGGTTGCACATATAAATATACTATCTTGGACATCTTTTGTAATTGTGAGCACTCAGTAAAAATGACATTGCTAAAAGGTTGATGTTGGACAAGGAAGACAACATAATGGGTTATGTTTTCTTATATCCAAATAGAAGTTATATTGTTTTGAATCATCCAACATGTTGAGCTTGCCTTCCCCTCTCATGCTAGCCAAATTCTTTCCACCAAGTAGAGATACTACTTGTGCTTCCAAACATCCCTAAACCCAGTTTTTCCATGAGAGTCCACCATACCTACCTATGGATTGAGTAAGATCCTTCAAGTAAGTTGTCATCAGTGCAAGCAATAAAAATTGCTTTCTAAATATGTATGATCTATTAGTGTGAAGAAAATAACCTTTATACGAACTTGTGATATGGAAGAAATAAAAGCGACGGACTGCATAATAAAGGTCCTTATCACAAGTGGCAATATAAAGTGACGTTCTATTGCACTAAGATTATATACATCCAACCATAAAAGTGCATGACAACCTCTGCTTCCCTCTGCGAAGGGCCTATCTTTTATTTTTATCTTCTACCCTTATATAAGAGTCAAGGTGATCTTTAACTTTCCTTTTTATACTTTTTTCCTTTGGCAAGCTCCGTGTGCTGGAGAGATCCGGATATATATATCCCCTCGGATGTAGATTTTCATAAAGTATTATTGTTGACATTACCCTTAAGGTAAAAGGTTGGGAGGCGAAACTATAAGCCCCTATCTTTCTCTGTGTCTGATTGAAACTTTGTACCTATAAGTATCGCGCGAGTGTTAGCAATTGTGAAAGACTATATGATAGTTGAGTATGTGGACTTGTTGAAAAGCTCTTATATTGACTCTTTCCGATGTTATGATAAATTGCAATTGCTTTAGTGACTGAGGTCATAGTTTGTTAGTTTTCAATGAAATTTCTGATTCATACTTTACCTTGTGAACGAATTGTTACTTTAGCATAAGAAATTATATGGCATTATATGTTGTTGTTCTAAAGATGATCATGATGCCCACATATTTGTATTTTATTTTATCGACACCTCTATCTCTAAACATGTGGACATATTTATCGATATCAGCGAGGACAAGCGAGGTCTAAGCTTAAGGGAGTTGATACGTCCATTTTGCATCATGCTTTTATATTGATATTTATTGCATTATGGGTTGTTATTACACATTACATCACAATGCTTATGCCTATCTCTCTTATTTTACAAGGTTTACATGAAGGGGGAGAATGCCGGCAGTTGGAATTCTGGGCTGGAAAAGGAGAAAATATTAGAGACCTATTCTGCACAACTCCAAAAGTCCTGAAACTTCACGGAGCACGTTTTTGGAATAAATAAAAAATATTGGGTGAAGAAAGTACCAGAGGGGGGCCACCAGCTAGCCACAAGGGTGGAGGGCGCACCCTACCCCCCTGGGCGCGCCCCCCGACCTTGTGGGCTCCCTGGCAGGCCTCCGGTGCCCATCTTTGTCTATATGGTGTCTTTTACCCTGGAAAAAATCAAGAAGAAGCTTTCGGGACAAAGTGCCGCCGTCTCGAGGCGGAACCTGGGCAAAACCAATCTAGGGCTCCGACGGAGCTGTTCTGCCGGGGAAACTTCCCTCCGGGAGGGGGAAATCATCGCCATCGTCAACACCATCAATCCTCTCATCAAGAGGGGGTCAATCTCCATCAACATCTTCACCAGCACCATCTCCTCTCAAACCCTAGTTCATCTCTTGTATTCAATCTTGGTCCGATTGGTACCTGTGGGTTGCTAGTAGTGTTGATTACTCCTTGTAGTTGATGCTAGTTGGTTTATTCGGTGGGAGATAATATGTTCAGATCCTTAATGATAATTAATACTCCTCTGATTATGATTATGAATATGCTTTGTGAGTAGTTATGTTTGTTCCTAAGGACATGGGAGAAGTCTTGCTATAAGTAGTCATGTGAATTTGGTATTCGTTCGATATTTTGATGAGATGTATGTTGTCTCTCCTCTAGTGGTGTTATGTGAACGTCGACTACATGACACTTCACCATTATTTGGGCCTAGGGGAAGGCACTGTGAAGTAATAAGTAGATGATGGGTTGCTAGAGTGACAGAAGCTTAAACCCTAGTTTATGCGTTGCTTCGTAAGGGGCTGATTTGGATCCATATATTTCATGCTATGGTTAGCTTTACCTTAATACTTCTTTCATAGTTGCGGATGCTTGCAAGAGGGGTTAATCATAAGTGGGATGCTTGTCCAAGGAAGGGCAGCACCCAAGCATTGGTCCACCCACACATCAAATTATCAAAGTAACAAACGCGAATCATATGAGCATGATGAAAACTAGCTTGACAACAATTCCCATGTGTCCTCGGGAGCACTTTGCTTTATATAAGAGTTTGCCCAGGCTTGTCCTTTGCTACAAAAAGGATTGGTCCACCTTGCTGCACCTTAGTCACTTTATTTACTTGTTACCCGTTACGATTTACCTTATCACAAAACTATCTGTTACCAATAATTTCAGTGCTTGCAGAGAATACCTTGCTAGAAACCACTTGTTATTTCCTTCTGCTCCTCGTTGGTTTCGACACTCTTACTTATTGAAAGGACTACGATAGATCCCCTATACTTGTGGGTCATCACCATGTCTCCATAGCTGCCGCACATCACCGAGCTTGGGTATGTGCAGTGCAAACTTGTACTTCTTTTCTTCTCGTTTGAGTTCATCCGCGGTAATAATTGCATGATTTTTTACCATATTTTCCAGATCTTTAACTGATAGGTACATTGTGTGGATGCGGTTTGCAGTTGTTCCTTGCATCTCACTTTACCGAAAAAGGCTTTCGCCCCGCTTTATAAATAAAGCAAACCGCTAGAGAGCACACATACGCGGACTAGTCCAAACACACACACCCAAGTCTCACAAGGAAGTACAATAGGTTCTGCTGAGGGCACAGCTCAACAAGCCCAAACAAAAAAGGAAAAAAAAGGGGCGGAGGGCACCACAGGCTCTGGGGGAGGCGGAGGGGGGGGCGACAGTCGGACGGCCATCGAGCGAAGGTCGGCGATGAAGGCGGAGATGGCGTCCTGGTCCTGTGGGCGGTTAAGCGACCGCCAAAGCTGCAAGTAGCCAGACAGTTTGAAGAGAGCGTCAGTAGCCCGTCACAGAGGAGTGCGCTGTATCACAAGTTTATTGCGGATCATCCAGAGGGTCCAAGCGATGGCCCCAATCTCAAGCCACCTAATGTGGCGAGAAGGTAGGGGGAGTTCTGGAGTTCGGCAAATAGGTCAGGGAAGTTGGTGTGGCACCAATTACCACCCACCACCTCTCTAAAGCAGCTCCACACAAACTGAGTGGACACACAAGAGCTTGCCGACCTCGACCCCAGACGGGGTCCGACCACAGATCCATTGCCACATGAAGATCCGGATTTTTAGTGGCAGGCGGATGGACCACACCGCCGTAAGGGGGGAGGGGCGATGGAGGGAGCGATGGTCTGGTAAAGGGACTTGGTGGAGAATTGGCCTGACGGCTCAAGGCGCCACCTCACCTGGTTCGGACCAGCGTCCACTACCGGCTCGTGGAGAGCGACGCAATCAAGCAACTCACGCCAGGCGGCGAAATCCGGAGGCCCAAATGGCCTCCGGAAAGCGAGGCGCCCTAAGTCAATAAGGGCCCTCTCGACTGAGATCGATGGGTCGACAACGATGGAGAAGAGATCGGGGAAGCGCGCAGCAAAAGGGGTGTCACAGGCCCACCGGTCAGACCAGAACAAAGTCGCAGCCCCAGATCCAACCGAGATGGAGGTCCCAATGCGGAGGACTAGGAGAAGTTGGATGACCGACTGCCAGAACTGGGAACCGCCAGATCTCTGACAGAAGGCTAGGGGTTGCCCACGCAGGTACTTGTTCCGGATGATATCTAACCAGAGGCCACCGTGACCTTGCGAGATGCGCCAGAGCCAGCGGGATAAGAGGTCAATATTCACGCGCTTAGAGCACATGATACCGAGGCCTCCTTGATCCCGAGGCTTGCAAATGTCAGGCTAGCTGACCATATGGTATTTCTGCTTATTGTTGTCGCCTACCCGATAGAAACGAGACTGGACTTTGGCGATCTCATGGTGCAGATTCTAGTGAAGGCTGTAGAAGCTCATGAGGAACAAGAGGAGGCTGGAGAGGGAGGAGTTGATGAGAATCGTCCGAGACGCCTTTGACAACCATCTACCCTGCCATGGCTCTATGTGCGTTTGCAACTTTGCCACCGTCGGCCGCAAGTCCGCGACAGTAAGCCGAGAGTCGCTAATGGGTGTTCCCAAGTATGTCGTGGGGAAGGAGCCCAGGCGGTAGTTGAGCCGGTTGGCTATGTTCACGCACTCCACTGGAGAGTAGCCCATCACCATCACATCACTCTTGTCGAAGTTGATCTTGAGGCCAGACATTCGTTGGAAGCAGAGGAGAAGGAACTTAAGATTAGAGATGTCCGTTTCCGAGCCTTCGACCATGATGATGGTGTCGTCGGCATACTGGAGAAGGGAGATCCCAGAGCCGCTGTCCAGGTGGGGGTGATCCCACGAATATGGCCGGCTGCCTTAGCCTTATCCAAGATGGCAGCCAGCGCGTCCACCACCATATTGAAAAGAACGGGGAGAAGGGGTCACCTTGTCTAACCCCACAAAGGGTGGGGAAGTAAGGGTCGATCTCCCCATTGATGTTCATAGCACTGTGACCGCGGGAAACCATCCATCTCACTTTCAGATCTAGGGTTTCTGTTATGTCTCGTACAAATGGAATGGTTAGCCCGTTAACTAGTGAATTCCTTCGAAGCTACTAGTTCGTTCTACTCATTTTCGTTCATCTAATTTTTTTCTCAAAGTCTACATCTAATCCTTCAACAAAATTGTTTTCTTTCAAAATTCTAGTTGTGTGCATTCGTTACCATGTCCCCATTTTCTCTCGTACCTCTCTATATTCACAAGAAAATACAGTATGTTGAGGATTCGGCTCAACCAGTGGGCAAAAATGACAGAGATGAAGATGTTGTTCTCTGAATTGCAGATGCGTCTAAAGCTCTGAATGCAAAGGGCCTAACGATAGGCCCATCAACCAGCAAGTGCAGAGGACTACCGAGCAATTGACAATGAGCAAGAAGAAAATGCTCCGAAAAAGAAGAAGGGTGGCAGACAGCCATGAACAAACACAACCTAGTACATTTCTCATGATAGATACAACACAGTCACTGGGGAGAGCAGAAATTCCAAGTACAGGCGTCATCAATGGATTCAGCGTTACTGGTCGAGGAAATGATTAAACTATGAGTTTGTTCACCCTTGGTTCACTCAAAATTTCGCGTTCCATCCTCCATGGGGTGACTGCCGAGCAATTTCTCTCAAAAAGCAAAAGGGTCCAGAAGACAACCGCCTCCTCCTCCAAATCCCCATGAGTCGTCTATTCGTACACCTGAATCCTATCCTCTCGAACTTGAAAAGCGTCAATGATATGCAGCAAGAAAGGCCGAAAGAGAAGCAAAGAAGGCAGCCCGCAAAGAAGAAAACCTTCGCCTTCTGAAAGATGATCTTGAGAAGAAGAAGGTCGATGGAAAATCTGAAGGTCGCTCAAAAAGGAAGCACGATACACATGCTCCTACTTCTTCGAAGAAGAAAGCTGACACGAAGAATAAGAAGCCATCTGTTGATCTTGATATGAGCAGTTCTTCCTCTCATGATGATGACCCCACTCTCACTAGGGAAGAGGTTGAAGCTGCATGAGCGACCATGTGAACATTACCACTTCAATCGTCTTGTCAGATTTTCGAACTCAAGTACCTCCTGATGCTCCACTGAGGAAAATCAAACTTCGCAAGACTTCTGCAACAACTATTACAATGAAACATCATGTCAATACCACTCCGGGTCCAGATGCTATTGACTTGAAAGATTTGGTACTGGATGCCCTTGTGCGAACAGCAAAGCCAGGCGAATGCATTCCTAAGCCTGCTCCGAAGAAAATCACTTCACCTATCCCCAAGAAAGTGCTCCTCAACCTGGTGCTGCGAAGGAAAAGTCCGCCAAATTTGCTCCAATGCTAACTTAGCCTTTGGCGTCTATGCCTCGTTCTGAGAAAAGTTTCAGTTTAGACCGCTCCGGTCGAAGCCTTTGCTCCTCATGGCTATGATCACTTATTTATCATGGAACAACTTGATCGATTCGGTGAGAATCCGTCTGATGGAGAAGTGGCATCTTTGTCCATACCATCTGAAGTTCTTGTGCAAGCCAGGTCCCTTGTGCAGGAAATGCGAGAGGATGATGCCAATATTAATACTCTCGAATGAAATCAACCTCATCCAAGTTTTTCATCAAAGAGCTTGAGGACTCTTCAACACCACTTCACGAACTGATGAAAGTTGGCCCCTCCGAAAGGAAATCAGCTTCTGCTCGTCATCCAGACTCGTATGTGTATGGTGATGATTTTATCTCTCCCAGGGAAGAACTCAAATATCCAAACCCTCGTGAAGAAAGACCCATGTTCTCTACTCGAGCAGGCGCTAAAGGTCCTCTATTTAATCACAATGTGCAATTCTTTCGAGCCAGTCCATATGACGGACCGCGCATATCAGAATCGCCTCATTTCTGGACTAAATAATATGCTATTTATTACTTTCCGGTGCTATATGGCAGCAGAAAGATATTTCCTCACGAATATCTCAACATTCATGCAATGCGAAACATTGGCTATTTCAATCAATTACTTCAAGATTTGGATGATTTATGTCTGACCAAGTTGTTTGAGTTTGAGCATCCTTGGAACCGAGAGATTATTCTTTAGTTCTATGCAACACTTTATATTTCTGGAGATGAATCAGACAGCTCAAAGTGGATCATGGAGTGGATGGCCGAAGGGAAGCGAATCAAATGCACTTCTACGGATTTTTCATTTCCCTCGCTTCGAGCATGGTGATAACAAATTTTGCATGCACAACATTGATGTGATCTTTGATGAAGATTAACACTCATGTTACTCATATTACTTCCATTGGGGGCTGTAGGAGGGCATGACTATGTCTCACTCGGTGCGAGAGAGTAGCTCAGCTCCCCTCAAGGAGCAGGTTAGTGGGCCAAACCAATAACCTTTCACTAGGCTTACGTCATGATGATGCCATGCACATTTATTTCTTTTGTTTATATTTTGGAAATAAATGTGCCTGGTTAAATTTCAAAAATACATATAGTTTCCGTATACATATATCCCGAAACATAAATTTTGACTAAAGAAACGTTTCAAAATGTTAACCCAGTGTACAAAATTATCATTGTAGTTTTAGAAAAATGTTCATAGCGTTCAAAAAACGTTTTAACAAAAATAGTTTCATGTCTTTTAAAAAAACGCAAGTGAAATTATATAAAATAGTAAACCATGTACTAAAAGATGTTCCTTTTTTGCGGGGTCAAAAAGATGTTCCTGTGGTATACGACAAATGCGCAATGTGCATGAAAAAATCAGCACGGAGAACGTATTTTGAAAATAATAATAATAATAATAATAATAATAATAATAATAATAATAATAATAATAATAATGTACTTAGGAAACATTAAACTTCTATAGAAAATGTTACTAACGTATACGGAAATGTCAGACATACGTGAAAAAAGAGACATCAAACATATATTTGAAAACAAATGTTAATTATGTATTTAAAAAATATAAACATCTTTAAAAAAAGTATCCTTATATATTAAAAAATGTACAAAATGTACAAAGAAAGCACGAATTAAACATATATATTTAAAAAATATTAAACATGTATACAAAAATGTCCCGGTTGTATACAGAAAATATACATTCTTCACGATAAGAAGTAGACATGTGTTAAAAGAAATCAACAAATGAAATCTGAAAGAAATAAGGAAAACCTTTAAAAGAACAAAGAAAGCCAAAGAAATAAAAGAAAATGAACAAGACCAAAAAGAAAAAAGAAAACCAAGAAAAAAGTTTAAAAGAGAAAAAAAAACACGCAGTTACTTGTTCCGCAAAACCCTATTTGCCGGCCCATCTCGCGCTGGCCTACTGCGAGACGAAGTTGGGATCAACTAGTTGAAGAGTGCTCCTTCGGGAGCCTCGCAATGATCATTTGCGGCTGGGCTGAGAGCGCGCCACTTGGCGCTCTTAGCCGTCGCCACGTGTTGCGACCTGGGCTCTCCCTTTGGAATTTTTTATTTTTCCACGCGTTTTTGCTTTTTAGATGGTTTTTTGTGTTTTTTTTAACTTTCCGGTTTCCATTGGTCTTTCTTAACTTCTCGACAAAAAAATTCAAACTATTTTTTGTGCGAAAAGACGTGTTTCTTTTTCTTCCTTAGGAGGCACGGTTTTGCTTTCGCAAGAGGCACGACCGTGCCTCTCGAAAACGGAAAAGAAACAGGTTTTTAGTTTTTTTTCTTTCACGAGAGGCACGGTTTTGCTTCCGCGAGAACCACGGTCTGCTCCCGCAAGAGGCATGCCCGTGCCTCTTGGAAACGGAAAAAACGTAGTTTTTTCTTTTTTTTCCGCAAGAGGCACGGCCGTGCCTCTCGAAAACGAAAAAAGTCATGCACTTTTTTTCCCCTTTCATGAGAGGCACGGTTTTGTTTCCGCGAGAGGCACAACCGTGCCTCTCGGAAACGGCTTAAAAATGTGTTTTCTCTTCTTTTTTTTCTTCCGCGAGAGGCACGGCCGCGCCTCTCGGAAATGGCTTCCGGAAAGGAAAAAAAAGGTGCTCCCGGTTCAGTTTTATCGTCTGATTTTTTTTGTGAAAAAAGCTCGTCAAAACCTATCAATTTGGGATCTAATTTTGAAGATCTCGACGCGAGGAATCCAATGATGAAAATAGTTCGAGATTTGGACGCTCGGTTTAAGAGATCGAACATTTTGAATAAACGAATCTATGAAGAAAGGGAAAACTCTCAGATTGCGACAACTGACGCACATGCAGTGCGCCACTTGCCACAACCTAGGGATGGGAGTGATCTTTGAAAGGAGTACTCCTCAATTGTTTTGTAATTGATTGCTCCTGGTTGACTGGTCAACCACTGATAAATTGGATGTTATCTTTTCCAAAAATAGTAATTTAAAAATTTAAAAAGAAAATTGTTCACGAATTCAAAAGAAACAAGAATTTAGAAAAAAAATTGAAAAAGGTTCGTCATTTTTTTTTTAAAGTTAATCAAATTTGAAAAAGGTTCATCAAAATTTTGAAAACGTTCATCAACTGTTTTAAAAATCATAAATTTGAAATAAAAACTCGAACATATACAACTAGTGCATTTACAAAAAAAGAAAGAGGAAATGAAGAAAGAATAAAAAGAAAAATGCAAACAAAACCGGTCCGGAAAAAAAGGAAAAATAAAAAAGAAAGAAAAGCAAAACAGTTTGAAAGCTTCTCAATGCCAGGAAGAGCTCTCTCACGTTGCTACTTAGATGGGCTGGCCCATATCAGAGTTCCTTCAATATCATTTAACGAAATACACGTTAACTAGAACACAACGCGCCAAATAGGGGATTCATGTGTCTATTTCTCGCATTCGGCTGAAGCGTTTCGACCAATCAGGCCGGTCCACTAACACACAGTGAAATAGGAAAATAAGGAACAAAACGAGGGCGCCAGGAGATTTGAACAGTGGTCGTTTCGATCGAGCGTAGAGCCGCTAGCCACTGCGTCACTATACACTTCGTGTTCACATAGAAGCGCATGCTACTTGAGCTAAAACACCAGAGTTTTTTTATTTCTCCGTTTCTCCTTTTTTTTTCATTTCTTTGGTTCTTTGTTTGATTTTTTTGTCAATATATAATTCATTTTTCTCCATCTTTTTTTTTCATTTGATTTTTCAGTTTTCAAATTTTTTTCGTTTTTTCCTCTGTTTTCTTTTTTCTTCTCCGGTTTTTGTTTTGTTTTCATTTTTATTCTTTCTAGATTTGTTTCTTCTGTTTTTCTTTTTCATATTTTTTGGGGTTTAATATGCGTTTTTTTATGTTTTCCTTTTTTTGGGTTTCTTTTGTATTTCATTCTACATTTTTTCATATGTCAAAAATATTTTTAATAAGTGATCAAAAAATTTTGTATACATGTGCAACATTGTCTGAACATTTATTCAACATTTTTAAAATCTTTGTTCAATATTGTGATACTTAATTTTCAAATACTCATTCAACAATTTTCAAATACTCATTCAACAATTTTAATACTTATTCCACATTTTTAATACTTATTCAAAAAATTTAAATACTTGTTCACTTTTTCATAAACTCATTCAACATTTTTCAAATACTTGCTCAACATTTTTTAATACTTATTCAATATTTTCAAATACTTGTTCAATATTTTTCAAATTCTTGTTCAACATTTGTTAATACTTATACAACAATTTTCGAATTCTTGTTCAATTTTTTTAATACATGATCAACTTTTTTATACACATTTTTTTACTGTATAAATTTTGTGTATAGATGAGAAATATTTTTCTATATGCATTCAACATTCTTTTTCAAATGCTTAGTTTACTTTTTTAGAATGTTTTTTTTTACTTTGATTGACAGTTAGTTCATCTTCCCTCGGTCCGTTTATGCGACACGTCCAGAGCGCATGGCAGGTTGGCTAGCATCAGGTGCTCCCAGTGAAGTTACCAGGGATCGAATACTGGTATTACGGTTTTTCTTTTTTCGATCGTATAAACATCTTGCGGGCCGGCCTATTTGCGAGATCGCTTCAGCGAGAGAGATCAATTGCGCCCCGAGACTGGCTAACCCCAAGTGTAAGGGCAAAGTAACCTAACAATAATGATTTCGCTCAATCGAGAAACAAGATTTATCGAACAAGTAGGAATTTCTTCTGCAACCTAAATCCTAGGTACCTACACCACAAAATAATCTTGCCCCCAACGTTTAAAGAAGGTTGACAAACTTCTTGTCCTCCTAGTTACAGGAATAAATTGTATGCCAGGTAGGAATTGATAGATCGAACAAAATAATAAAACGGACAACAAGAAAAGTAAATTATAACGGTGTTTGCAATTAAAGAAAATACTCCACCTAAAGCCCCCTATCCAGCATGCATCTCGAGGTATTAAGTTCATACAATAGAGTACTGCAATAAGCAAGATGATATAATATAGATAATAAAACTATAATCCAAATGTGGTAAAGAAACTATGTTTCATCCTTAGTAGCAACAAGACAATACATGTTCGTTCACTTTTTTTCGCTGGGATCAGTCTCCGCAAGATTAAACCCACTATCATACGGAACTCTCTCTAAAGATCTGAGCATCAAACTTTGTCAAAGAAGACAAATAGACTGAAGAGCATATATTACTACTTAATTATGTAGCAAAGAAATTCCAAAAGATTCAATATAATTCAATGAACAATATGATCATAAAGTGACAATCCGTCTTATCTCAGTAGACACAACACCGAATTATATCATATGGATCCCGACCATGTAAGGCGGCTCACAGGAACTTTGTATTGAATGACAAGGGAGAGGGGATGTCATCTAGCTACTGCTATGGACCCAAAGTCATAAGGCAACAAGGTTGATGAAGATGGCCCTGGTGATGGATTCCCCCTCTGGCACGGTGCCCGAATAGGCCTTCGGGTTGGATCTCCCCGGAATAGAACCTGGGGGAATAAAAAAATCGCAAAAAATGGTACTGAAGGTCTCGGGAAATATGAGATTTTATTGGCGAAGATGGTCATAAGGCTGTGCCTAGGGGCCCAAGACGGCTGGCCTACGCATGTGGCCCCCTAGCAGTGGTACCTCGCTGTTTGGGGGGCCCTAGATGGCCCTCTCGCATCTTTGGTGCTTTCTGGATTCTTCTTCTCTCGAAAAAATTGTCAAAATCCCCACGGTATTTTGAGCTCTGTAAATATTGATTTTCTATAAAACCAAAAACATGCACTAAACAAGAACTAGCTCTGGGCACTATTAATAGATTAGTCTGAAAAAATAATATAAATTGTTATAAAAAGTAATCAAAATTGAAACTATAATAGCATGCAATAATTTTAGAATTATAAATACATTTGAGACGTATCAGGCTCCCGCAAGTGTCACTTTATTGGCATGCGAGCGCGCCAAGTGGTGCGTCCAGCCGCCGCCACGTGTTGGGCGCTCCCTCTAGATTTTTTTATTTTTTCTTTTTCTGTATGTGTTTTCGGGTTTAGATGAGTCCTTTTTTTGCTTTTCACTTTATCGTGGTTTTCCCTATGTTTTCTTATCGTGGAAGCACATATTTGCTTTCACGAGTTCCTCTCAAAAAATAATATGTGCTTCCACGAGAAGCACAATTTTGCTTCTCGTGGAAGCATATATTTTATTCTGCGATAAGCTCTCGGAAAGGGAAAAAATATGTGCTTCTGGAGAAGCATTGCTTTTGTGAGTTCTCAAGAAAAAAACGGTGCTTCTTGAAAAGGAAAAAAGTGTAAAATCACAACCGTGCTTCTGGGCTCCGGTTTTCCCTTGCATTTTTGTTGGTATTCACTTTTACTGGTTACCATCTTTTCCGTTTTCATTTTTAACGGAACTCATTTTATTGTTTTCGGTTATTTCCCGATTCTCCTTTTTTTCCTGTGATTTTTTTAATCAAAAACTATTAACTTGAGATCTAGTTTCAAAGATCTCAACGCAAGAAATCCAACGGTGAACACATTTCGAAATTTGGATGCACAGTTCATAAAATATAATGCTTTTAATAAATGAATATACGAACAAAAGAGAAAACACACAAGTTACGACAACTGACGACACCCGAGGAGTTGGGGGTGTTCTTTTCAAGGAGTACTCCTTAACTTGTAATTTCGCATTTTGACGCAAAGAACGCCCAGTAAAAGCTATCTAAAAATATGTCGCACCAAATTGAAGTCAAACGCTTTAACTCGCATTGAGCGGGCTATAGCACGCTCTCGCCTATAGCCGAGCCAGCTTGGGCCATCCCGGAAGGCTCCAGCGCGCCTGCAGTGCACACCACCTCCCGCCAGCTGGGCCGGACCGTTTAATTTTTCTTCTAGTTTGTTAAACCGACAAAACAATGCGCTCCTGGTGAATCGAACTAGAGAGCTCCCTTTGTGTTATGTTTACCAACCCGCCACCAAGCCGGACCTGCTAAGAAGCGACATTTCGCTTTATTTATTCTTTCCTTTTTTTCTTTTTCTATTTTCTTTTTCCCTTCCTTTTTACATTTTGATGTAATTTTTCCAAATCCGATGAACTTTTTTTCAAATCCGTTGAATTTTTTTCAAAATCGATGATCTTCTTTTTAGATTCGATGATCTTTTTTTAATATGGATGAACTTTTTTCGGATTCGCTGAACTTTCTTTCAGATTTGATAAACTTTGTTGCTAAATCGATGAACTTTTTTTTCGATTAGATGAACTTTTTTCAATTATGGTGAACTTTTTTCAAAATCGATGAACTTTTTTCAAAATCGATGAACTTTTTTCAAATCAAATGAACTTTTTCAAAATCAATGAACTTTTATTGAAGATCAATGAACTTTTTCCATTTTTGTGACTTTTTTCTTTTAAATTCGTCAACCTTTTTTTAACCAGTGAACTTTTTTTTGAACGATTTTTTAATTCCTAATGTTTCAAAAAAAATTACACATATTTATTGAACAGTCAACGGTCAACTGGCCAGACCAATCAATTGGTGAAACTTTTTCCCATATTAGTGAACTTGTTTTCTTTCAAATAGTGCCGCTAGAATAGTTCTTAAGCACTGCGCGCTGCAATCAATCACTAGTAGGCGAATGGTCCAGTGGTATGCATTCTCTTGCGCGAGAGGTGCGGCCTGAGTTCCATTCCCCGCTTCGCATGTGGTTTTTGCGCTACAGTATTTCTGTGTGCTACCGGCCGGCCCACTAGTTCTTCTGTGAGCGCCAGTTCGCTTCGGGGGCAATTAAGGCGCCGACTAGGACCTCCCGGTACTCGTTCCTTATGCTTGGTTTTTGTTGTTTTCTTTGTGTTTCTTCCATTTCCTTTTTATGTTTTTTCTTCTTTATTTTTTCTGTTTCTCACTCTATCTTTTTTCCTTCTTTTGTTTGTTATTTTTTGTTTTGATTTTTCTCTATCCATTTGTGCAAAATAAAAAAATGTTTTATAGATACATGAACACTTTTGTTTGAACATGCATATATTGTTTAGCAAAACATGTGAAATTTTTTAATTTTCCATTTATATTTGGTTTTTTTCTGGATTTTTAAATTATTTTTATTTTCATTTTTGTGGCTTCCTAGTTTTATTTTATTTATTTATTCTTATTACGTTGGTTTCCTTTTTCTTACTAGATTTTTTACCTTTTTCTTTTTATCTTTATTCTGTAGGGTAAAATAAAGGATTCTGTAGGGCTACATGAACGATTTTATTAGACATGCAATTTTTTTTTAAAGTTCAGACTTATATTTATTTAACGACATGACAATTTTTTTTTAAAGTATGGGACATACTACTGTTGATTTTTCCACCCTGTATGAAGGCGCTGAGGCCCACAACATGCAAGGTCCGTTTCTTCACCCTGAGGCCCATTCCCTTTCTTCATGCCTCGAGTATGATTCTCTGCACGAAACTGTAGATATATTCATCTCCAATCATCGGCCCTCCCTCACCGGAGCCGAACATAATTTATTGTAGTATATAGTCAGGAAGTCGTCGTGGTAAGGCCACATAGGACCCAACACACCAGAACAGCAACTATCGCCAATGAAGAAAAAATTAGATCGGAAGGATCTAGCCTGAAGACACGTGAACAAAGATGAACAAAGATCGAATCTGAGTGGATCCACCAAAGACAACCATCGAACGAATCCCGCGAGATCCGCCGGAGACACACCTCCATACGCCCTCTTACGATGTTAGACACACCATCGGGACGGGGCTAACATTCTATGAGTGCCTCTGAGAGACTGAGTCGGCATATCATCTTAAGATTGACGAAGTCATCACAGGTGTCTCATAGTCGACGGGAACATCTCCTCTCACTGAACGCATAGCTGGAAATAGTGAAATAAATTCAGAAATAATGCGAGCACCAGAATTTGAATCATGATGAACTAGGAATATCACTGTCCTCCTAACCATTCAATCACATATTGGTTCGTATTGAACAGTCGGGGCTGATGATATGAGATTACGTCTACCCGCAAAAGGAAAACTCGTACTATGTCATGCAAACTGCACGACTGTGAACAAAAAAAAGTGCAATAAATGGTTGGCTTGCTCTCAAATCATCAGCTCCAATCTCGATTCCCTGTCAAAGGAACAGTTCCTTAATTGATTTGCACTCGACGAGCATTGTCGCGCACCAGTGAACCTGTAGCTAGCTATGCGCGTGTGTGAAGGAAGCATGCAGGTCAACTCGATTGATGATGTCCACTGCTAGCTTCTATTCAAACGTGTACCAATGGGGAGCCTGTTACGTACATGACAGTTCGCTGTTAGTCTGTTACAAAAGACATTTGAACATATATAGAAAGACAATAAGTATGCAACAATGTGTGTGCATGTTGCACCACCAACCCAACATTGTTCAGAAACAGCATGTCGTCACTGTGCAATTGTATATGCAGGACTATTTCCCTTAGATTACAATGTTGCACACTCGGGGAACCACACTAACATCTATATCTATACCCATATAAAAAGACCGAAAGGTGTAAATCCAACTAATGTCGGCCACCAAACCAGATCAACCAAACGACTCAGGCTGCTCTACTGGTGAGGGTTCAACATGTTTGAGGTGCAGTTAATATCATACCAAATATCAAAACCAACGCTAATCACATAATTAACATGTAAAATAATATCATACCTAATATGTGTATGCAATTAATATACTGCCTAATATCAACATTACACATACACATTTACTAGTCATCACAAACATCCTAACTCGAGACACCCTAAATCTAAAGCGGGTGTTGCTCAAGATCTATAGCCTTATGAATTGTGGGGCACATGGTATACATTTTTTTAACACGGTACAATCGAAGTCGCTCGCATACACGAGCATACACTCATCCCTATGAACGCATACACGCACATCCTCCCCCTATGACTATGAGCACTTCCGAGAGAATGAGCCGGCATAGCATCTTGAGATTTTACGACATGGCATACCATTCTAAGGGTTGGGAGGTCACACACTATATTTTTCTCCCGGAAAGTAGATTAAACCACTCACTTCTGCATCATTGCCATGTACACAACTGTTTTTATTAATTGTTAGTCAAAATACATGACAAAGGCAACCACAGGCCGAACCATGTATAAGTCAACTTCTTTCACAAGAACGCCTTTGAGAAAGATCTTGATGCAGGGGAGAGGGGTGGGACATCTTCATACCATAGACCATCGCCTCAGGCCGTTGAGGCAGGGGAGAGGGGTTGTCCATGAATCGGCGAAGATCTTGATGACACCATAAGCCTAGCTAGCCCGAGCGAGAAGCCCGCCAACGGCACCCCAGATTAGAGATAAGTGCCGCACGGCGTGCGGAGTTAAATCCGGCTAATCCCCTGTTAGGGTATCCTAGATAGGCGACTTGGCACGATGGTAACAGGAGACAATGTTTACCCAGGTTGAGCTCTCACGGAGGAGATAATAATCTACGTCCTACCTGCGTTTATTGTGTTGAAATGTGTACAAAGTACATGTAAAGTACCAAGGGATTGAATATGAGCTATATATGATGAGCCGCCCCCCGGTTTGTATAACATACCGGGGGTCCTAGGGTTACATAAGTATGTCGGCTACATTGGTGGAGGTAGAGTCCTCCATGGCTATGTTATATTCGGATTATACTCCAGGTCTTCCGGAATCTTCATGTACACACCCCCATGGGCCGCCCAAACTAGCCCAGGACAGAACAAACATAGGGGTCGTCAGCCTGGCCCACCATGTCAGGAATTGTTAGGGCGCGAGTCTCCTTAGCCGGGACACCGTCATGGAAGAAGCGCCAAAAGTTTGTCGATGGTCGCCGAATGCGACCGGCCACCGACGGGTACTAGATTTTTCATTGTGTAGAGTCGCAATGCCACCACAACATCACGCACCACTCTGACCTGCCACACGCAACTGCCTAAGTTACCATGGTGCGCAACCCGTTCACACGATGTCCTGATCTCAACCTCCATCAACCATCCGCCAACGAAGATGGCCACGCGCAAGATCCGCTGCTGCCACCATGGACAATGTGGTAGAGGAACAGATGCCAACTCAGACTGCTTAATAGTCGCCGTGTCACAGGCCCATGTGGGCGTCACCGTGAGTGGGAAAGTCATGGCCGATGTGTCCTAGTTAACTGGGTCCCCCATACCCACGTTTGCCATGAGCTCCATGGAGGTGCACACCACCATGACCACTCGCACCGACCAGCAGACTAAGGGATGAGCGTTTATTTGCCCTCGACTACCACAATAGTCTGCACTCCCCCCCCCCCCCCCCCCCCCCCCCCCGCCCCCCCGCCCCATTCCCGCGCGCGCCATGAAAGACCGCCACACAACCTCAATTTCTTCATCCTCGGTTCTACCTGTGCCGACTTGGCATCCACCTTACTTTGGAACCTGTCGACCTCCATGTACCGTCCCACCTCCTTGGCCCTTTCTGCGTGGCCAGCGACACCCAAGGCGTACTATGAAGTGCAGTAGAGCACACATGAAACATGCCTGCTAAACTGCACCAGGAGGAGGAGAGGAAGGAGGGGGGTAAGAGCATCAACAAATGCCACCTGCAAATCCGAGCCCTCAAACGCCCGCGGACGCGCCCGGGCGCGTCCGAGGGCACTATTCGGGCACTCCTCAAATCTTGTCGTCCACATCCATGTATCTCATATCCGGTACCCTATATCCATACTAAAGTATGCAACGTGGAACTAACCAACATAGATCATCAAACAGACATAGAGTCGAACATACAATTGCACATTCTGATCACCAAAAGATCATTCACGGATCTCCAAAAGATCGCTAAAGTTCACATAATTCACATAAATGACAGACAAGTTCAAACTAGATTACTAAAAACTTGAAATTGAAGACGGAGACGGGCGGTAAATCCAATCGAGGAGCCACACGTCCTCGTCGGGCTCCGCCTGCATCTCGCGGTGGTGGCGCATGGATTGCTCTGCCTCCTTCCTCTCCCTTTCCCGCTGCCTCTACTGGCGGGAGGCGCGCGCCTCTGATTCCGGCGTGCGCGTCCGGGCCGGCGGGGCGGGTACAAGCACCAACCGCTGCCCACGTGGGGGAGCAGCAGCCGTCACGGGCAGGGGACAGTGTAGGGAAGATTGCGCAGACCTGTCGGAGCTGCGCACGGGCCGGGAGGGGCCACCGCGCTGCGCCGGCGGGGGAGCTGCGTCTGCGGCAACGCTGCAGATCCCGAGTTGCCCGCAGTCTCCACCTTGGACCACTTCAAAGCAATGCGGAGGGCCAGCTCGGAGTCGGAGCGGCTGCCGGAGCTTGACATTGCGCCCTATTCGTTTGGAATCGGTGCGGGGGAGGAGAGGACGAAGCGAGAGAGGAGAATGTGAGTGAGCTATGGTTCAGGGAGATTACCCGGATGGGGTTTTTTGTGGGCCAGCTGTGGGGACGGTGGTGGGCCGGGCTTGTCAGGCGGATGCCGCCTCATATCTGTCTCATATTTGGATTGGATATGAGGGGCGCCAGTCAGTCGGGGCATTTGAGGACGGTTCGAGGCGCCTGGCTGGTTCAATTTTTTGTGACCGGTCAGCCGCTCGGGCGTTTGAGACGGATTGGAGCGCCCGGCTGCAGATGCTCTAATGCCCGAAAATTATTAAGAAATAATTTTCACCCGGTACACCCCTGCCTTCTTGATTCCAACCCCGAGTACTCCTGCCTTCTTGATTCCAACCCCGAGCACTAAGAAATCTAGGGATCAAACACAACCTGCATAAATGTATGAACACTACAAAAACAACCATATGTCCGTATTGTCATTTCACTAAAGCAACTCACTATGTATTACTCCTACTTACTACTCCCTCCGTCTCATAATATAAGAACGTTTTTGACACTAGTCTAGTGTCAAAAACGTAGTGTCAAAAACGTTCTTATATTATGGGACGGAGGGAGTACTATTCAGAAAGTACAAAGGCATCAATAACCAAACAGGATTATGCGTGAGCCCTTAATTCAACCTCTTAACTAGAGTAGGCCACACCACCTTAATAGTGTGCAGCAAACCAATGCGGGCACCAAAAGAGGTACTGGTTTCTAGCTGGGAACACAGGCAGGGAAAAGTCACGACGCGTGATACAAGCAATTCTACTCTCACGATCATGCATGTGCAGGTGCAGTAGTGTGTGTGGGTCACGGTATAGTACTTGCACGCCAAAATTAATTAATTTCCCTTTACCTACACGATAAACCCTTGCATTAAAGCTAGGTTCGCCCAACGAAAAGCTCAGTTTGGCAGCTTTTTCATGCAAAGCAAAGCAGTTGTGCGACCATCCGGCCGGCCTAGCGTAAAGGTAACTAATCAAACCGGACATGTGTAGCCATGTTTTTTCTTTCTTTCACAACCTCCATTTACTCTATCTTGTTGGCCTGGACAATTCATTTTTTTAGGACTAATTTACCTTCTGCCTAGAATCAGACGCAAGGTGGAGACATTTGAACTTATTGCAGTAGTTGGAAGTCTTTAAAAAGGATGGATGTACATGGCAAGAAAAAAGAGAGGGAGAAATTAGAAATAGGTGCCGCTGAAAAGCATGAGCATGAGCTCGGGCCTACGAGCACAAGCGCAACACACAACTCAGCCGGCCTAAAGGAAACACGATGAAAGATCCATTGAATGCATCCAGCCACCTTGAAAGCTACCGCCCACATTTAAAGGCAAAACTGTTTCTCGCGTCACACACGAATTACCTTGAGCAAAACGAACGCGTATAGTAGTATATATATCCAAGTTTACCCCACGATTTTCACACAGACGCTAGCTATACGTGCACAGCCGAGAAAGGGGTAAATTAGTGGTAGCAAAGAAGAGCTCTATCGTGTTCACTCGCAGCCGGTTTAACACGCCAAGGTAGGTCGGGTGCGCACAAAAGCTATGGTGAAACAGGGCAGAAACGAGGACCAGGCTCGTCGTCCCGTTCCGTCCACTGGAGCCTGTCTCGCCGGGGTGCTGCCCACGTGACGGCGTGGTCCGCGTGAGAGAGTAGAGTAGATAGCCCCCCGCTCCGACGCCGCTGCCCTGTAGTGGTAGTAGTAATTAACTAGGTCCACAGGCTAGGCTAGCGGTTTCCCGTCCAAGAATCATTGAAGCCCACGCAAATATCTCATCTACTCCTACTACAGTGATCGGAACGCGCCGGTAGCCAGTGGTGAACTGCGATCCGTGTGGATGAATGGATGTTGTCACAGCTTGTTGTGGTGGCCTCCATTGCTGGATGGGCCATAAAATTTGCAGTGGTAGTATTAACAGAGCTCTGCCTAGCTGCTCCTGCACCTAGCGGAACAGATTGCACTTAGTTAGTTGGTGGCGGGAGTGATGACGCGCCTGGCGTCGGCAGGGCGGGAGTATGGCCCGACACGTGGCAGGGGGTACGGCAGGGGCCCTGCGAAAGCAACCGCCACGTGATGCCCAGCAGGCGGGTGTCAGAGCCCCGAAAGAGACGCGCTCCCTTTCTCCCACCCTTCCCCATCATCATCATCACCATCGTCGTCGTCCACCACTCCACTGCCCCAACCAACCAAACACCACCATGCAGTGCACCGCACCTTCTCACGCGCCTCCGAAGTTTCCAGCCGACACAGCAGGGCGCCTGCCGTGTCAGGCGGGGTCGCCGCCACCGCGAACTAGGCTGGCTGGCGCTGTTTCGGGGGGCGCTCGGGTCGTCGACGGGATCAGTTAACTAATCCGTCGGGCGCGGCGATCGGGTACGGGTACGACGAGGCGGAGGGCGGGGCTAGAGAGAGTCACGTGGGCGGAGGCGGAGAACTGCGAGAGCACGAGTAGGCACGTGCCGCGCGGATTCCGGCGACCCCACGTACGTACGCCGGCCCACCCAAAGCCAACAGCAGCCTCGGGATCCTCGTCGCCCTCACGTGATTCGATGCCCAACTGCTGGCTCTACTTGCGGCCTCTTGCCCGCCCGCACCAAAAACAACTCCCACCGCCTAGCTGTTCCCGTGCGCGCTCACACGCGCATATCGCATCGGCGCATGGAGGGGCGGCCGGCGCTGCGCCTGCCCGTGCGTGCGTGCGTGCGTGCACGCTGGCATCGCACAGACGTGCCCAACTGTTGATGCATCGCAAGTGGTGACCAGCTCCGGGGCGTTGCCTCTCAGCAACATGGCTTCATGGAAACCATGCATTATTGGTGGTAACTGGTAATTTACTAGTACCACCTCACTAGATTAACACTTGCCGCTGTCAGACATTTCGCTGGCAAAGCATGGAACATTAGAGCAACTTTAATGGGACGACCCAAACGGACGGCGCATTTGTCCGCTTTTTGTTCGTTTGGGTCGGCCGTCCGCCCGGCGTCCGCCCAGTTTTACAATTGGGTCGGCAGTGCGTCCAACGCGCCGACCCATTTCATGTCCGCATTTAACTTTTAAATAAAAAAGGCCCGCGGCCGATCATGCCAGCAGCCATGTCTCATGCCGGCACCATGCTAGCGCCGACATACAATGCCGGCTTTAGAAAATACGACAGTAAAAGCCGGCGCACTCGCCAGCCGGCCGGCACACATGCCAGCACACAAAAAAGGGTGGGACTTGAATTCGACCACGCCATCGCGGCTCCCGTGGTCATGCCGGCATACAAAAAAGATGGCCCTCGACGCCATAGATCACTCGTCGTCGAACTTGAGCATGTCGGCCTGCATCTTCTCGAACCACGGCCTCTTCCTTGGCGACACGGTGTTGAGATCCACCTTCATGAGAGGCAAGCCGTCCAGTCGATGCCGACCTGATCACGCATGAAGGCCGCCTGATCGGGCAGCGGCTGGCGTGAACGCCCCGTGGCCGTCCTGTCATTGTGTCTCGTCGGGATCGTAGCCAGCGCCCGGCGCACCACCCTTGAAGATGAGGTTTTGCATGTAGTCCTCGTCGACGGCGGACGGCATTTCCTCGAACAGGTTACGGGCGTCCGGGAGCCCGCCGGCCGGCGTCTGTCGCGCGCGTTCCCTCGTGCCGCCGGACAACGAGCCACCGACCACCGGGGTGGCGTTGAGGTCGATGGGCGCGGGCGCGGGCGTGGAAGGCGCGACCACGCTCACGTCGGGTGAGCACTCCCCGGAGAGGTGGGAGGCCTGCGGGTAGACGTGGAAGCCGGGAACCGGGTTGCAAGCCGACGCGCGGGGTGAGTCGGGCATCACCATCCGAGGAAACGCCGACGAGCCGGTGCTGGCCGCGGCGACGACGGCTTGGAGGACGCTGTGCTGGCTAGGGTTTACCCCTAGCATGTAGAGCGCCTCCCTTGTTACCGCGGCGACGCCTCCTGCTGCGCAGCGGCGACGGCGGCGGCCTCATCCCTCGCGTCCGCGGCGTGCCTCCGGCCCTTCCTCTTGGCCAACTCCCTTGCCCGCTGTTCGGGCGTCAGCGCCTTCTTCGGCTTGGTCGCGGCGGCAGTCTTGCGCGTGGCACGAGGCTTTCCTTTCCCGGAGGGGGCGACGACGCCGGACGAGGCGAGGGAGGCGAGGCCGGCGGCGGCGTCGAGGTCGAGGTCGATGGCGTCCTCCATGGCTGGTTGGGGGCGGGGGGTGCTTGGGCGGGAGCGTTTTTGGGGAAAATGGGGGGAAATGGTGGTGGCTGCCACCGACCGGCGGGCCCGGGGAGAGGAGTAGGCGCGCGCGCATTCCGTCTTGTGTCCGCGCCGACGCAAATCCGGCTCAAAATTGGGCCTGAAATGGGTCGCCCGCGGACGAAAAACGGACGCACGTCCGTTTGGGTCGGCGCGTTGGGCCGCCACTTTTGTCCGCGCCGACCCAAACGGACGCGGGCGGACGAAATGGGTCGCCCCATTGGAGTTGCTCTGAGGTCGCGCGAGAGACATACAAACAATATTATGTCAGTGTGTATATGTACGTATGCGCCAAAGCTTTATCCACTAATTGGTCCCGAGATGAGATGAGGGCAATAGAATACCACCACGCACGGCACGGCACGGTACAATGTGAAGCCAAAAGCAGCTAGCAAGGTTAACGGCATCCGAGCCCACCAGCCGCGGCCCTGCCTGTCAGCTCACTTGTGACATTATATGTGTAGTTGTTGGCACACAGTGTATGCACACAGTGTGGGTGGTGGTGCAGGGCCAGGGTGCACGCAAGAGGCCGGCCGCTACGTACGGTGGTCCTCCGGCCGGACGGACACAAGCGAACGGGCCGGGGTGCACAGCTAGCACACCGTCTCGTACATTTCCACGTCCATGACGAATTGACGAGACGGAATAGTACCCCTGCGCACCAGTGGTCCTTCACGTGGCCGCGAAATGGCAACCATCCCGTAGCCCGCCATGCATGCACACACCGTCTCTTGCGCGTATGATTTCATGCTCTGGGCCCTGGTATTGGCCGATCATTGGAGGAAGTTCTTATTGGTTTTCCAGTGTATATCTCGCGGGCGCGCGCTCTCATCATGATGGTCGAGAAAAATAGGAAATGCATTTGGAAATTTGCAGAGCTGTTAGTCTGGACATGATCAATCAACTCGATCCGGCCATCATTATTGGTAACCATCACGGTGGTCCTCTGATACGTACAGCCTAGTCGAGAAGAAGATATCCGACATGTCACCCGTACCATAAGTGTCGAGGCCCGGCGGTTCTCCTCACCTGTCGCCACTTGAAATTGAGGCCGATAGTTTCATTAGCTATACAAACACAGCTTACGACAATACAAACTGTTGTTCGCGCTAAATGACAATGGCTTATTATTTCCCTTGGATGCCCCTAATCCGCTGATTGATCGATCGAGAACTTTTGGGTCGATGTTGATGCGCTAATCAGGATGTACGTGCGTGCGTGCGTGCGTTCATGCATGCATGCGACTGAAGCTCTGCCAAGGAGATTAATTAGCTACTAGTAGCTCCTAAGATCAAGGACGTACGGAACGGAGAGGTGACGGCAGGCGAGGAGGTGCACGTCCACGTCGCGAATGGGCAGCAGCGTACGCGTAGGGGACAGGGTTACGGTGGCGCCGGCTTTTTCTCGAGTTGAGAGGGAGAGGACGGGTTGCGTTTACGTGCGTATGGGGAAGAGAGGAAGAGGAATTTTCCACCGTTTGCGGCTAGCCGCTGCGACGCACGTCGGCTACGGTCATTTTACGTAACGAAAGATCGATCGAGCTCTTCCTCAAAAAAAGATCGATCGAGCTCTTCCTCAAAAAAAGATCGATCGAGCTCCGTCCGTCACCGCGCGCATTACGTGCACGTCCTTTTCTTGCCTTTTGTTCCCTTTTTACCAAGGGGTGCGCGCGCGGGTGCTGTACCGGTCCCTGGCCGGCGGTGAAAGAGAGGGAACAGCGAGGGCGCTGGGCATGTGTCTCTCGTAGTACTGCCACTGTTACCGCTACTTCACCATGTGCGTGTGGATGACGTGCATGCCCCGGCCGGGCCTCCTCCTCTCTCCCTCTCATCGAGCGAGCTGCGGTGGATAGCTAGCTACGCGCTGCCATTGGTGGAGCGGTGGATAGGGAAGAGAAAGAGAGAGAATTGTTCCGCAACTCCGCCGGCGAGTCCGGTCCGAGGTTGCGGAGCGAGAGCGAGCGTCGTAGACGAAGTAGTCGAAGTATGCGAAAGTAAAAAATGACACAGAGAGATGGAGGAGACCAGCTTTATTAATCAATGATCAGGGATTACAATGATGGCTCCTCGTTGCTTTATATAGGGGGTAGGGGTCAAGGGATAAGTACCCACTTAACGTAAACTGGGGGAAACGGGAGGGGCTAGCCCGTGCGATACGCACGAGGCCGCCGCCACACTCGGTCGCCCCGGTTTCCCAACACTCCCCCTTGGGTAATTATCCGTATATCCATGCCTCAAAACTCCGAAAAACCCAATGGGAAAAAATGTGGAGAAAGAGCACACAGTATACGTTGTTGTATTGCACGAATTGCCTCGTCAAAAACCTCGTGTGAAAAACATCAGGAAAACTCACTCAAGGGAAAAAGAGTACAATCCACTCAACCATCAAGTTGAGTACTCGATCATCAGGATTGAGATTTTAGCGACGAGTTTGTGAAGTTTCTCCCCCTGAACCTTGCATCTCTCTAAGTCTCATCATACCGATTCCACGCACACACCTCTCTAAGGTTGATGCCGGTAATGATTTAGTGAACATATCAGCAAGATTGTCACAGGACTTAGTATGCAAAACTCTTACCTCGTTCAACTGTTGCAGCTCATGCACATAGAAGAACTTGGGACTAATATGCTTTGTGAGGTTACTCTTCACATAACCCATCTGGACTTGTGCAACACAAGCAGCATTATCTTCATAGATAATGGTAGGGGTTTGTACGGTGTTCAGCCCACATGTCTGTTGAATGTGGCCGGTCATCCGCCGAAGCGATACACACTCTTTTGACGCTTCGAATAGTGCCATGATTTCCGAGTGGTTCGTGGAAGTCGACACAAGTGTTTGCTTGGACGATTTCCAGGAAAACGCAGTTCCACCACAAAGGAAAACATATCCAGTCTGCGATTTGCAATCATGCGGGTCCGACAGGTACCCAGCATCGGCATAGCCTATAATAGATAGGTCTTGATTCCTCTTATAAAATAGACCAAGATCTTTGGTCCCTTGCAGGTAACGGAAGACGTCCTTGACACCTTTCCAATGTCTTTTGGTAGGTTCAGAACTGTACCGAGCAAGCAAACTGACGGCGAAAGCAATGTCTGGCCGTGTACAATTTGCGAGGTACATGAGTGCTCCAACTGCACTCAGGTAAGGAACCTCTGGTCCCAGAGTTTCCTCCCCCTCTTCCTTTGGCCTGAACGGGTCCTTGTCTGGCTGTAAAGATCTTCCGACCATCGGGGTCTTAGAAGGATATGCCTTATCAAATCCAAATCTCTCCAACACCTTCTGGGTGTAGGCCGACTGGTGCACTAGAATCCCATCAGGGGAATGTGCAAGTTGCAGACCTAGACAGAACTTGGTTTTACCCAAATCCTTCATCTCGAATTCCGACATCAGGTTGGAACTCGCTTCCTCAATATCCTCAGGTGTACCGATTATGTTTAAATCGTCCACGTACACCGAGATTATACAGAATCCATCTTGGGATCGCCGTACAAAAACACATGGGCAATCTTTATTGCTCGTGTAGCCCTTCTCATGAAGGAAATCACTTAAGCGATTGTACCACATTCTACCAGACTGTCTGAGTCCGTACAGTGCCTTTTGAAGTTGAACACTGTATAGACCCCTATTTGCTCTATCATGGTTCGGAACAGGGATACCTTCTGGAACCTTCATGTATATGTTCGAATCCAAGTTACCATATAGGTAAGCAGTGACAACATCCATTAGTTTCATTTTCAAGCCCATGTTTACTGCCATCGAGATCAAGTATCTAAAGGTAACTCCATCCATGACTGGGGAATAAGTCTCCTCAAAATCGACACCTGGTCGTTGAGTGAACCCTTGAGCAACGAGCCTTGCTTTGTACCGTACTACCTTATTATTTTCATCTCTCTTTCGAACAAAAACCCACCTATGGCCAACAGGGCGAATGTGGGGAGGAGTTCGACAAACTGGTCCGAACACCTTCCTTTTGTTGAGAGATAATAATTCGGCAGTAATTTCCTGCTGCCAATCTTTCCAATCCGACCTTTTCTTGCAATCAGCGAGCGTGTTAGGCTCAGGGTCAAGATCTATGATTGAGGCAATTTTCATAGCAAAGTTGATGTCGATAATCACCGTTGCTCGGTTCAGGGACTCCCCCGTATAAATATAATTTATGGCCATTTCGTCATGGAGCGCATCAGGCGCAAACACTTGCTCTACCAAATTTCCCACTATGGGAGCAAGGTCCTTTAGATTTCCCGCGCCGATGTGTGCGCTCACATCTCCGCTGGGTGTTTCCTCTATGGGAAAGTTTAAGTCCGGAATTTCGTGTACTGAATTTTCCGTACTTGTGCCAGGTCTCGACTGGCTCCCCGTTTCAATTTGGGGTACTTTGGCGACAGGCTGTGATAAATCTCTCTTATCCTTTTTGGTCGGGCGTCCCCGAGTACTTGGGATTTGAGAAGCCGGATTTCTCGTCCTTTTAGGCCTTTGGACGGGAGCGGGCATACCATCATTTTTCTTCGGTATTTCAACCCTTTCCGGTGCATTGCGCGCGTGCACATGCGATTTTGTCACAGTCTTTAAGTCACTAAAGTGGTCGGGCAGTTGATTTGCTAAAGACTGCAAATCTATTATCTTTTGGACTTCTCTCTCAGTCTCAGCAGTGCGCGGGTCATGAGCGTGGATCCCCGTGGCTTGCCACGTGATTTCTCGACTTTTAGCATCAAGGGGTTGATTCTCTCCCCCTAAAGTCGGGAAAAGATCCTCGTCAAAAATGCAATCAGCAAAACGAGCCGTGTGACAGTCACCTGTCATGGGGTCCAGATACCTGATTATGGACACAGTCTCATAACCAACGTATATCCCCGACTTACGGAGCGGGCCCATCGCCGATCGCTGAGGGGGTGGTATTGGTACATATACCTGGCAACCGAACCTACGAAGGTGGGAAATTTTCGGTGCCGACCCTTGCGCAAGTTGAACAGGAGAGTGGATGTTGTAGGCCGACGGTCGAAAGTTGATGAGATTAGCCGCGTGTAACACCGCGTGGCCCCAACATGTAGTTGGTAAATTACAACCCTGAAGGAGCGGTCGGGCAATGAATTTAATTCTTTTAATCAATGCCTCGGCAAGTCCATTTTGTGTATGAACATGTGGTACCGAGTGCTCAACTTTGATTCCCATTGCCATGCAATAATCATCGAACGCCTTTGAAGTAAATTCTCCGGCGTTGTCCATTCGAATAGACTTTATACGATAATCCGGGAAATTATTCCGCATTTGTATGATCTGTGAGATCAATTTTGCAAAGGCATGGTTCCTTGTTGATAGCAGGCAAACATTGAACCATTTAGAGGAAGCATCAATGAGCACCATGAAGTACCGAAACGGCCCCGTGAGGGGCTGAATTGGACCGCATATGTCCCCTTGGATACGTTCCAAGGACGCGGGGATTTCATCCCTCACCTTGAGGGGTGATGGCCTAATGACTAACTTCCCCTTAGCGCATGCGGAGCACACGAAATCATCAGGATTCGGGAAGTTCTTCACGTTAACATTATGGCCATGCGAGTTGTTAATTATATTTCTCATCATCCTAAGTCCGGGGTGGCCTAACCTATCGTGCCAGAGGCAGAAGAGTTCTGAGTTTCTAAAGACGGTCTTGAGGGTAGTGTACACGGGCGGTGCTACTATCTTAGTGTAGTATAGCCCTGTGTCAAACGAAGGAAGCCTTTCGATAACATGTTTACCACCTGCATCCCGCTTTGTGATGAGTAGGCACTCCTTGCCGTTTTCATCATCGGTCTCAACATGGAAACCATTAGCGCGGATGTCTCTAAAGCTCAAAAGAGTACGAGTCGACTCCGGGTACAACAACGCATCATTAATGATCAAAGTTGTTCCCATGGGGAGTATAATAGTGGCTCGTCCGGAGCCACCTATGTGAGAACCGCAGCCGGCGATTGTCATAATACTTCCCGGAGATTTTTTAATGGACTCAAAGTACTTAGTTTCTCGTAAAATGGTATGAGTGGTGGCGCTATCGGCAAGGCACGTTTCCTCCATTCGGGCGCCACACGCGTTCTAAAATATGACATCTAATTAATGTAATGAGGAAGAAAATACATTAAAAATAAATGCACACATCTCAGAACATAACATGCTATCATGTATAAATAATGGAATAAATGAATAAATGTCATCCAATCGCCAAAGTAAAGAATAAGTTTATGCTCTCATAGAGCTTACAACCAAATCGAATTTATTCAATTTTATTGTATCAAAGCACGGAATCGTGATAACCAAAGAGGTATGCTAAGTGGACTCGGTGAAGAAGCCATTCACTTCCGCCGCAATCTCCATACTAGTGAGCTGATCCTCCTCAGAAATTATCTTGGAGGCAGCATCAATGTCTAGTGGCGGCGCCGCCGAGGCGGCCAGGTGGTCAACCTCCATGGCGACGTGGGCGTCGGTAGAGACCGCCAAAGCTGCCGCGATGGGCACCACGGGGGTCGCCTCTATAGGCGCAGCAGGGGGAGTAGCAATCATCACGGGTGCCGCCATGGGCGCCGGTGGAGCTCCCTCCTGAACCAAGGCGAGGTGCGTCTCACGTGCCTTCCGAGCCTTATATGCATCAACGACCTCCTGTGGTGCGCGGCACTGGCGGGAGAAATGCTCCACCGAGCCACAACGGAAGCAGTCCTGAGGCCTTTGCCCTCCCTTGCCCGGCTTGTTCTGCCTAGCCGGGGCGGGAGGGTGAGGGGCCTTCTTCTTGCCCTTCCGGCCCCTCTTCTTCTGTTGAGGCTTGCGGACTTTGAGAGTGTTCACCTCCTGGCGAGAACTCCCCCCAAGTGGTTGCGCGACAAAGTTCTTTTTGAGAACCTCGTCTTGCGCCTCCGCCACCTGGAGGACGTCAATCAACTCTGAATACCTCGTGTAGTTCCCCTGGCGGTAGTTCCGTGAGGACTGGACCGCGTCGGGGTGGAAAGTGGATAGGGTTTTCTCAATCTTCTGGGAGTCGGTAATCTCAGTACCACACAACCGAAGAGTCGTACAAATCCGGTGCAGAGCCGAATTGTACTCCCCAACCGTCTTGAAGTCCGCAAACCTCAGACGGATCCACTCTGCCTCTGCACGTGGCTTGACAGTGTACTTCAGCCGCTCAAACCGCTGCTTAAGAGCGGTCCAAAGGCCAGAAGCACTGCGCTCAGCCATATACTCATCTTTCAGAGTAGGTGACAGGTGATGACGGAGAAAGTGCAGAGCCTGCGCATTCTCAGTCTCGAACTTGGGATCAGTGACGGCCAGCCGGGCCCCCTTACCGATCGCCCTCAGGAGGGTTTTGCCCTGGAGAAAAATCTCGCAGTCCGAGGACCATGACAGGTAGTTCAGCCCTGTCTCGGCCAACTCAGGAAACTCCTTGTGGACAATTCCGGCCATCTGCGATTTATGCAAAAATCATGAGATTACAGCAGGTAATCTTTTGCACAAAGCGATGTTGATAAATTTATTCAATAAAATGGCGTTCCAATATTTAAAACATGCTATCATATGACTTACTAAATGATTAAGAGTGCTAAACAATTAATCTACAGCAGTAAAATCATACAATAATATCATGTTACAAAAGATAGCATGTTAAGCGCATCTAGTATGTGAAAACTAGCCCAAAAATTGAATTCCGTAGGCATTTATAAGCCTAAATACGCATTTTCAGCGAAAACAGACAATTCCAGGGGTTAAAACGCAATTCGCCGCGCTGCAGCCGGCGCCACCTTTTTTTTTGTTTGGATCCCCACGGCGCGCGGCCCATCTGGGCCCAGCAGCCAGCGCCTCCCCCCCCTTTTTTTTAGGAAAAACCCACCAGGGGGCCGGTCCAGCCAGGCCCAGCAGGCCGGCCCAGGGCGTTGCACTGCCCACCAGGGGGGCGACGCTAGGGTTACCCTAGCGCCCGAACAACGCCGTGGCGGCGGCAGCCGAGCCGGCCAGCGGGGCGCGACGACCGGGGGAAAAAGGGGCCGGCGGTCAACGGCGCGGCGGCGGGCCGCGACGCGAGGGTACGGCGCGCGGCGACCGCGACCAGGCCAGCGCGCGCGGCGGCGGCGGCGGCGGCCCCCGGCACGGCACGCGGCTGCGGGGGCTTCGGCCACAGCACGCGGCGACGGCGGCCATCGGGGCGCGCGGCCTCGGCGCGACGGCACGGCACGCGGCTGCGGCGGCTTCGGCCACAGCACGCGGCGACGGCGGCCATCGGGGCGCGCGGCCTCGGCGCGACGTTACGGCTCGGCCCCGGCGCGGCGAGAGGCTCGGCGCGGTGCGGCCAGAGGCAGGGCACGGCGCGGCCAGCTCGAGCCCCGGCGACGCAGCCGGCCGTGCACGGGCTCGGCCGAGGCGACGACCGGCGCGACTGCGGCGGCCACGCCACGCGACGGCGACGACCGCGACTACGGCGCGGCGTCGAGCCGGCCATCGAGACGGCGGCGGCGGCGGCAGCAGGACGCGGCGCGGCGTGCTTGGTACGGCGTCATCCGGACGCCGGCCTCGGGATGCGGATCTTCGTCGTGTTCGTCCGGAACTCCGACGGCGCATGGCACATCTGGTGCTTTGGCGGCGGTACCGCGACCATCGGGGTCGCGATCTGTACCGACTCCCTATAGTGCAGTCAACAAGTCCCTCGTAGTCCAAGAACATCGACATTGGTCGGCGACGTGTTCGTCCGCTCGGTTCTTGGGAGGAAAATCCACACCATAGGTAGATCAAATCCGAATAATAATCTAATCGCAAAAACGGAATCGTAAGAACGAGAGGAATCCATTTTTGCAAAAAGTGGGGATCGGATTTTATACCTCCGCGGGATCGACGAAAGCCTGCGTGATGCAGGCTTGACGGAGAGTTGATGGAGCGAAGCGTGCTGATAACGTGTTCCGCAACTCCGCCGGCGAGTCCGGTCCGAGGTTGCGGAGCGAGAGCGAGCGTCGTAGACGAAGTAGTCGAAGTATGCGAAAGTAAAAATGACACGAAGAGATGGAGGAGACCAGCTTTATTAATCAATGATCAGAGATTACAATGATGGCTCCTCGTTGCTTTATATAGGGGGTAGGGGTCAAGGGATAAGTACCCACTTAACGTAAACTGGGGGAAACGGGAGGGGCTAGCCCGTGCGATACGCACGAGGCCGCCGTCACACTCGGTCGCCCCGGTTTCCCAACAAGAATAACGGAGGTGGGCACGCACTGCATTGGCACCGGCAATGGGCAACGGTGGCCGGTTAAAAAACGGAGACGGCGGATAAAAGTAAACGAGAGGAGGGTGGAGCCGCCGGAGCGGGACGCGGGAGAGGTCCCCGTCAGCGCCGACACTCCACGTTGCCCCGACGTCAACCCGGGCGTTCCTTTACCTGCGGTAACTACCGCCGCAACCCGTACGCGCGTAGTACCCCACCATCGAAGCGATGCACCAACTGCATGCACGCATGGCCCCCGCTCGTCTTTGACAATTCTATGCGGACAGCGTCTCGCGTCACCCGCCTCGCCTCATGATTGATTACTGCGGGAGGAAAGAGGACGAGGTGATTGAGTAGACGCTGCGCAAATTTGGGGCCAGAGGGCGATTGGCTGCCTAGCCCGGTGTAGCTAGTTTCTTATCCGGTTTTCTGTTTTTTTTTACTAGCTCTTCATGAGAATTAAGGACATCTTCAACGGGGACCTGTAAATTTCCTCTCACATTCGTCCGTAGATAAGGGGCCAGCCTGCGGATATGAACGGAGGTCGTCATCCAACGCTGCACGCATACATTTCAAACATTTTTTTAACAAACCGGATGTAGTCCATGCAAATACAATGGATTTCATAGAAATTGGACGAAAACATTTACATTTTGGACATATTTTTAACTAAAAAGATACCGAACTAAGATAAAATTAGTCTAACTCTGGCGCCGGTGGATATTCGTTCCGACGACATGGATACCCTTGACTAGTCTACTGCCGGCCGCGACGAATCTCCATTGTTGTCCCCATGTCCGGCAGCCGTGAGCCCCGGAGGTATACGCTTCAGGGCAAAGGGCGTCTCGCTTCCTCACCGCTCATCAGAGTGCAAACGCCAGTTGGTGCTTCAGCCGAAGGGGAAGGGTCCCTACGCTGCACGGAGCAGAATTTGTTTTTTGGGTAGGGGGACGACAGTGGCCTACGACCGGGCAAGACATCGGTTGTGTGCGCCGGCGTCGCCTCGGCGGTGGCCTTCATGAGACCCAAGCGACGGCAGCCTCCCGTGTTCTACTACTCCTCGATGATGGTGGCGGGCGCGGACGTGCGGGACGCCACCTCGTCGATGTCCTCGCAGCCGGCTTCTTTCTCTGCCGCCAGGGCGCGGTTACGCGCGTGTTGACGGCGGATGGCGTGGTCACATGCATGGGAGTCCGGTAGACACGGCGTCATCGACAACAGCGATTCCTGTGCCGTCGTGCTCCTCCGTGCCGGCCTGGAGGAACTCGACACTCCTTCGCGAGCTGTCCAGGAGCGCCGAGTTGCTAAACCACGCGACAGCTTGGAGCGGCAACTTGCTCCGTCGGGTTAGGCGAGGGAGGTGGAGCAGTGGGCTGCCTCGCTCGTATATGGCGGGCTCGGCGAGCCATGCAGCTTTCTTTTATGGCGGAGAACTGCTCTTCTTGCTTGTCGGAGGCCATCGAAAGGGTGGAGAAATGGTGAAAGGAGGGGATGAGGAGCGGCGGAGTGGTGCGATTATTGCCCGACGTCTGGTCATTTTTAAATAGCGGGTGAATGGAAGAAGCTTGCCCGGCTTTGTGTTTAATACCGACCTGATCGTGACGGACCTGTGATCAGAGTAAGTTTTTCGATTTCCACACGGATTTAATGTAGGCATTAACGAGAATGCTAACCCGGTAACGACCACATAACCCGTCAGTGTAGATGGTCAAGTGCCCTTTAGTGGAAACATATTCCGCAGTAGCAAGATCATGAAGGGCTCATGTGCATCGTATTACATGTAGTAGGAGGCTTTAGGCTTTAAGTAAACTGGCCTAGCTAGCTTCCTTTTGACCAGACCCTAGAGTGCCAGTTAAGCTAGCTGTGGTCAAGCGGAGACAGCTCACTCCAAGCTTGCTAGCTTCATGTGACGCGACCGGACTAATGCATAATTCCTGTACGAATTAATTCGCATATTTTATGGGCCTGATCGCTTTTAGCATGTGATTCCGGTGCGATCGCACGTAGTGCGGCCACGCACCATTTCGTTCTTCTCGGCGAATATATATATCTCGCCCACGCGCAAGTGCACAGTACAGCTAAGGCAAGTTTGACTTGCATAAATATCTATAAATCACTTCTAAAATTTAACCGCCCGCGCCCCAAGAAATGTTACGTTATCAGCAGGCACACATGTGTACATGAGTACTCCACATATACTAGTAGGAGTACTATGTTGCATCGTCAGCTCGATCTTAGAGAAAACCAAAGTTCAATTCTCCCATGGTACGTAGTTCTGAACTGAAACCAAGTTACTACTCTATATATATACATCGCAAATTAGTTACAAGAGATGCTAGCTGAGTAAAGCAAGTTCTCAAGCTAGCTGCGTGGTACTACTAGTCCCATTACTGCAGCTCTCCTGATTAAAGCCGACCAGTTACTGTTGTGACCTAAAGGTTTACGTGAGGGAGGACGCGTAAAACGACAGCTTGGCATCATTAGTTCACGTATCAATATTCCGTGTGTCAGGCGCACCATGTGTAACATGTCCGCTGTCGGGCCTAGCATGCCCTACTTCAAAATGGGCCTTTTCCCTTTCTCTTCCTTCCAATTTACTTGCATCTACTCCCTCCTTTCTGGTTTATAGGGCTTATCTTAAAATTGTAGTTTTTTCATTTTATAAGGCTCAATTTGGTTGTTCCCCATCACAAATTCAGATTGCAAGGTGCATTAAATAATTGCATGGAAGTATTAAGAGAAAATTGATCAATGCATACTTTATGCATGCATGCATTGCAATTAATACATTGATAAACATAAATTTTTGAGAAAAACAAGAGCATTAATTGGGTGCTTTTGCAAATTATAAAAAGTATTCCACCACTCATTATCTATCTTGGTTGGTGAGATTTTTGAATTGAGCCCTATAAACCGGAAAAGAGGGAGTAGTAAACACAGCTTGTTCCACAAACTTCACCGTACCCGCGTGCATATACATGTGTACGTACGTGTGCCATACCTCTGTCTTGGCGCGCTTAAGTTAAGCGCAACATACATGTGATACGTACTACGTACGTGCCTTGCAAGGCCAAAGAAACACCGATACTTGATTAAGGCAACATTTGTCCAACTGATACTCCGTAGCAGGAAAGAACTTTGCTGTCTTGCCGTGGACGATATGATACGTACACGTACCAGTACAACATTACTACTACGTGGGTGCGTAGATGGAGGCAGTGCATGCACGCAGTAGAGTACATTACTACTAACTAGGATGGCGAAATTATGGGCGGGCTCCCAGTAGAGTACATGCACGCACTTATGGGAACCCAAGCAAAGGTGTGATGGGTCGGGGAAGCTCCTTTACGTTACTACTCCGGCATGCATCATGGCACATGCATCACTCGCACATAACCGAGCACGCACCACGCACGCCGGCCGGCATCCAGCAGCTAGCCGCTTGCTTGCCACCCGGGCCGGGCAAGGAAGTAATTGGCCTCCGGCCTATATAAATAAAGATTCCTCGATCGGGCCCCGGCTGGCCGTCTGAGCCCGCACGTCCTCGCCGGCCGGACTCGGCCACCCGATGAACCGAAACTTTACAGACTGGGGAGTTTGGTTAGCAAGTAGCAGTGCCAAAAAAAGTACTCCCTCCATAAAGTAATATAAGAGCCTTTAGATAACTAAAATAGTAATCTAAACGTTCATATATTTTTCAAGGAAGGAGTAGCAGTGAAGAGCAATTGCGTGAAGCGAGCAAGCGTTGCTGCATGCCGCAGGGGCTTTTATTGCATGCCGAGACCGGCAGGGAAACGAGCACCAGCTGCCATGGCCAACGCGAAGGCTCTGGGGCGGGGACGGGATGGCGATCGATCAAAGAAGGAAACGCTTGGAGACCTCCCCGGAATGGAATTATTTTTGACCGGGGTGGCCATTCTGGGTGTCAGACTCTCCTGCCTGGCTAGCTGTACGAAATGCCCCGCGCGAGGCAGCATTCATTTCGCGTCAGGCAGGATAGATGATGCGTTGCATGATGCTTCCCTTCCCTTCCCTTGCGCGGCGTCCACTTCGCCCTCCCGTCCGTCGTCTGTGGTGAGTGGGAGTGGGACCGGGGCGACACTCGCCGCAGGCTACAGCTCACGGGGTCACGTGGCGCGTCGTGTGCTGATGCACTCGCTCTCACTGCGCCCAGGGTTGAAGTAGTAACATGCACGGCAGGTTCCTCTCTTTTCCTTGCCCAAATGAAAAAAGAGTTAATACCACAATTGATACATAAACTTGTAGGGATGGGAACAAATTCATACCGAAACTAAAAAAACCCACAAAACTGGTTCTCCAACTTGACTGTTGTAACAAAATCACCCCAAAACCACCCCGAACTGCACACGTGCGCGCCAGGTAGGCTCTGTCATGCCCGAATCGTGTTTTTACAAAGAAACCCTCGTGCTTTAGCAATTTCGTAGACAAGTCCATACCCCCGACAAAAAACCCCCTGGTCGTCGGCCCCGATGCAAACCCCTTCCAAAACCTTTCCTTTCTTTCGCCCGTCCTGTCCTCCTCATCTCTACTCCTGCGAGGCGACGCCGCCGTCGGCCTCATCGGCGGCGACACAGGGCTCCATGGAGCCGCGGCGTACGGAACCCGGCGAGTTCCCTCCTGAGTACGGTAAGCACCTGGCGATTCGCGCTCGTCTGCCTCCTCCTCTGCTTCCCTTGTTCCTGCACCGAGTGGGTTAGGTTTTTGAGACCGATCATGCCGATTTATTGTGAAATTTGGATCGATCTGCTCACTAGGGTTGGTTTTGTGCGTCCCCAGGATTCGAAGGGGAAGTAGTTTCTATGAGCTTATCTAGGGTTTCTTGATGCTGATTTGGGGAATTGGTGGGTGATAACCCACAAGTATAGGCGATCAATTGTAGCCTCTTTCGATAAGTAAGAGTGTTGAACCCAACGAGGAGCTAAAGGTAGAACAAATATTCCCTCAAGTTCTATCGACCACCGATACAACTCTACGCACGCTTAACGTTCGCTTTACCTAGAACAAGTATGAAACTAGAAGTGTTTTGTAGGTGTTGTTGGATAGGTTTGCAAGATAATAAAAAGCACGTAAATAAAATCTAGGGGCTGTTTAGAGTAAATAAGCAATAAAGTTAGTATAGCGAGTGTGGAAAAGTGGTGGTAGGAGTTGCGAAATTGTCCCTAAACAATTGACTACTTTACTAGACCGATAGCAAGTTTTATGCGGGAGAGGCCACTGCTAGCATGTCATCCCTGACTTGGAATTCTATGCACTTATGATTGAAACTATTAGCAAGCATCCGCAACTACTAACGTTCATTAAGGTAAAACTCAACCATAGCATTAAGATATATTGGTCCCCCTTCAATCCTGTATGCATCAATTTCTATTCTAGGTTGAAGCTCCTGTCACTCTTGCCCTCCAATACATAGTCCTATCAACATACAACTAACCCTATGGTGTGATCCACGCGCGCGCTCATATGATGGGTACCAAAGGACAGCAATATAACCACAAGCAAATTAAACCAATCATAGCAATTCACCAATTACCGATAGGACAACGAAAATCTACTCAGACATCATAGGGTGGCAACACATCATTGGATAATAATATGAAGCATAAAGCACCATGTTCAAGTAGAGGGTACAGCGGGTTGCGGGAGAGTGGACCGCTGTAGATAGATGGGGGAAGGTGATGAAGATGTTGGTGAAGATGACGGAGGTGTTGGTGTAGATTGCGGTGATGATGATGGCCCCGACAGCGTTCCGACGCCACCGGGAGAGAGGGGAAGAGAGTCCCCCTTCTTCTTCTTCTTCCTTGACCTTCTCCCTAGATGGGAGAAGGGTTTCCCCTCTGGTCCATGGCTTCCATGGCATGGGAGGGGAGAGATCCCCTCCGAGATTGGATCTGTCTCTCCGTCTCTCTCTGTTTCTGCGCTCCCTGATTCTGCCCTTTCACCGTTTCTTAAATTCCCGGAGATCCATAACTCCGATTGGGTGGTTGAAATTTGGACACGATTTTTATCCAGATATTGGCTTTCTTGTGGCGAAAGAAGGGCACCAACCGCCTTACGGAGTGGCCACGAGGGCCCAGGGTGCGCCTGACCCCCTGGGGCGCCCCCTCACCCTCGTGGGCCCCTCAGGCATCGTCTCGCGTTGATTCCACTTCCCAAAAATCACATATATTTTAAAAAAATCTCTGTCAGTTTTTATCCCGTTTAGACTCTGTTTGATATGGATTTTCTGCGAAACAAAAAACATGCAACAAACAGGAACTGGCACTGGGCACTGGTTCAATAATGTTAGTCCCAAAAAATAATATAAAAAGTTGCCAAAAGTATGTAAAAGTTGTAGAATATTGGCATGGAACAATAAAAAATTATAGATACGACGGAGACGTATCAACATCCCCAAGCTTAATTCCTGCTCGTCCTCGAGTAGGTAAATGATAAAAAAGATAATTTTTGATGTGGAATGCTACCTAGCATAATATTGATCACATAATCTAATCATGCCATAAATATTAAGACACGAGTGATTCAAAGCAATAGTCTATCATTTGACATTAAGACAATAATACTTCAAGCATACTAACCAAGCAATTATTTCTTATCAAAATAACATAGCCAAAGAAAGCTTGTCCCTACAAAATCATATAGTATGGCCATGCTTCATTTTCGTCACACAAAATGCTCCCATCATGCACAACCCCGATGACAAGCCAAGCAATTATTTCATACTTAGCCTTTTCAAACTTTTTCCACCTTCACGCAATATATGAGCGCGAGCCATGGACATAACACTATAGGTGGAATAGAATATGATGATGAAGGTTGTGTGGAGAAGACAAAAAAGGAGGAAGTCTCACATTGACGCGGCTAATCAAGGGGCTATGGAGATGCCCATCACTTGATGTCAATGCGAGGAGTAGGGATTGCCATGCAACGGATGCACTAGAGCTATAAGTGTATGAAAGCTCAAACTGGAAATTAAGTGGGTGTGGATCCAACTTGCTTGCTCATGAAGACCTCGGGCATTTGAGGAAGCCCTGATGTCAACTACGCAACCTTCTTCTTGTAGACGTTGTTGAGCCTCCAAGTGCAGAGGTTTGTAGGATAGTAGCAAATTTCCCTCAAGTGGATGACCTAAGGTTTATCAATCCGTGGGAGGCGTAGGATGAAGATGGTCTCTCTCGAACAACCCTGCAACCAAATAACAAAGAGTCTCTTGTGTCCCCAACACACCCAATACAATGGTAAATTGTATAGGTGCACTAGTTCGGCGAAGAGATGGTGATACAAGTGCAATATGGATGGTAGATATGGGTATTTGTAATCTAAATATATAAAAACAGCAAGGTAACTAGTAATAAAAGTGAGCGTAAACGGTATTGCAATGCGTTGAAACAAGGCCTAGGGTTCATACTTTCAGTAGTGCAAGTTCTCTCAACAATAATAACATAATTGGATCATACAACTATCCCTCAACATGCAACAAAGACTCACTCCAAAGTCACTAATAGAGGAGAACAAACGAAGAGATTATTGTAGGGTACGAAACCACCTCAAAGTTATTCTTTCGGATCGATCTATCATATAGTTCGTACTAGAATAACACCTTAAGACACAAATCAACCAAAACCCTAATGTCACCTAGATACTCCAATGTCACCTCAAGTATCCGTGGGTATGATTATACGATATGCATCAAACAATCTCAGATTCATCTATTCAACCAACACATAGAACTTCAAAGAGTGCCCCAAAGTTCTACCGGGGAGTCAAGACGAAAATGTGTGCCAACCCCTATGCATAAGTTCACAAGGTCACGGAACCCGCAAGCTGATCACCAAAACATACATCAAGTAGATCACGTGGTATCCCATTGTCACCATAGATAAGCACATGCAATACATACATCAAGTGTTCTCAAATTCTTAAAGACTCAATCCGATAAGATAACTTCAAAGGGAAAACTCAATCCATCACAAGAGAGTAAAGGGGGGAGAAACATCATAAGATCCAACTATAATAGCAAAGCTCACGATACATCAAGATCGTACCATCTCAAGAACACGAGATAGAGAGAGATCAAACACATAGCTACTGGTACATACCCTCAGCCCCGAGGGTGAATTACTCCCTCCTCATCATGGAGAGCGCCGGAATGATGAAGATGGCCACCGGTGAGGGATCCCCCTCCGGCAGGGTGCCGGAACAGGGTCCCGATTGGTTTTTGGTGGCTCTAGAGGCTTGCGGCGGCGGAACTCCCGATCTATGCTGTTCGCCGATGTTTTTAGGGTATATGGATATATATAGGCGAAATAAGTCAGTCAGGGGAGCTACCAGGGGCCCACGAGGGTGAGGGGGCGCGCCCAGGGGGGCAGGCGCGCCTCCCTGCCTCGTGGCCACCTCGAAGCTTCCCTGACGTGTACTCCAAGTCTCCTGGATTGCTTCTGTTCCAAAAATAACTCTCCCGAAGGTTTCATTCCATTTGGACTCCGTTTGATATTCCTTTTCTTCGAAACACTGAAATAGGCAAGAAAACAACAATTTGGGCTGGGCCTCCGGTTAATAGGTTAGTACCAAAAATAATATAAAAGTGTTTAGTAAAGCCCATAAAACATCCTAGACGGATAATATAATAGCATGGAACAATTAAAAATTATAGATACGTTGGAGATTTATCAAGCATCCCCAACCTTAATTCCTGCTCGTCCTCGAGTAGGTAAATGATAAAAATAATTTTTTTGATGTGGAATGCTACCTAACATATTTATCAATGATATCTTCTTTGTTGTGGGAAGATTATTCAGATCCATAAGATTCAAAACAAAAGTTTAATATTGACATGAAAACAATAATACTTCAAGCATACTAACAAAGCAATCATGTCTTCTCAAAATAACATGGCCAAAGCAAGCTATCCCTACAAAATCATATAGTCTGGCTATGCTCTATCTTCATCACATAAAATATTTAAATCATGCACAACCCCGATGACAAGCCAAGCAATTGTTTCATACTTTCGATGTTCTCAAACTTTTTCAATCTTCACGCAATACATGAGCGTGAGCCATGGACATAGCACTACAGGTAGAATAGAATGGTGGTTGTGGAGAAGACAAAAAGGAGAAGATAGTCTCACATCAACTAGGCGTATCACGGACTATGGAGATGCCCATCAATAGATATCAATGTGAGTGAGTAGGGATTGCCATGCAACAGATGCACTAGAGCTATAAGTGTATGAAAGCTCAACAAAAGAAACTAAGTGGGTGTGCATCCAACTCGCTTGCTCACGAAGACCTAGGGCATTTTGAGGAAGCCCATCATTGGAATATATAAGCCAAGTTCTATAATGAAAGATTCCCACTAGTATATGAAAGTGACAACATAGGAGACTCTATATCATGAAGATCATGGTGCTACTTTGAAGCACAAGTGTGGTAAAAGGATAGTAGCATTGTCCCTTCTCTCTTTTTCTCTCATTTTTTGGGCCTTTTTTTATGGCCTCTTTTTATATTTTTTTTATTTGGGCTTCTTTGGCCTCTTTTATTTATTATTATTTTTTCGTCCGGAGTCTCATCCCGACTTGTGGGGGAATCATAGTCTCCATCATCCTTTCCTCACTGGGACAATGCTCTAATAATGATGATCATCACACTTTTATTTACTTACAACTCAAGAATTACAAGTCAAACTTAGAACAAAATATGACTCTATGTGAATGCCTCCGGCGGTGTACCGGGATGCAATGAATCAAGAGTGACATGGATGAAAGAATTATGAATGGTGACTTTGCCACAAATGCGATGTCAACTACATGATCATGCAAAGCAATATGATAATGATGGAGCGTGTCATAATAAACGGAACGGTGGAAAGTTGCATGGCAATATATCTTGGAATGGCAATGGAAATGCCATAATAGGTAGGTATGGTGGCTGTTTATAGGAAGGTATATGGTGGGTGTATGATACCGGCGAAAGGTGTGCGGTATTGGAGAGGCTAGCAATGGTGGAAGGGTGAGAGTGCGTATAATCCATGGACTCAACATTAGTCATAAATAACTCACATACTTATTGCAAAAATCTATTAGTTATCGAAACGAAGTACTACGCGCATGCTCCTAGGGGGATAGATTGGTAGGAAAATGTTGGGGAACATAGTAATTTCAAAAAAAATCCTACGCACACAGAGGATCATGGTGATGAATAGCAACGAGAGGGGAGAGTGTGTCCATGTACCCTCGTAGACCGAAAGCGGAAGCGTTATGACAACGCGGTTGATGTAGTCATACGTCTTCACGATCCGACCGATCCAAGTACCGAATGCACGGCACCTCCGAGTTCAGCACACGTTCAGCTCGATGACGTCCCACGAACTCCGATCCAGCAGAGCTTCGAGGGAGAGTTCCGTCAGCACAACGGCGTGATGACGGTGATGATGATGCTACCGACGTAGGGCTTCGCCTAAGCACTGCTACGATATGATCGAGGTGGATTATGGTCGACGGGGCACCGCACACGGCTAAGAGATCAAGATATCAATTGTTGTTTCTATGGGGTGCCCCCTCCTCCGTATATAAAGGGGGGAGGAGGAGGGGGGCGGCCAAGGGGAGGAGGCGCGCCCAAGGGGGGGGGCAATCCTACTCCAAGTAGGTTTTGCCCCCCTTTCCTATTCCAACTAGGAGAAGGGGAAGGAGGAGGTGAGAGAAGGAAGGAGAAGGGGGGCCGCCGCCCCCTTCCCTTTCCCAATTCGGATTGGGGCAAGGGGGGCCACGCGCCTCCTCCTGGCCGCCTCTCCTCTTCCACCACTTGGGCCCATGAGGCCCAATAACCCCTGGGGGGGTTCCGGTAACCCCCCCGGTACTCCGGTATATATCCGATAACCCCCGGAACCATTCCGGTGTCCGAATATAGTCGTCCAATATATCAATCTTCATGTCTCGACCATTTTGAGACTCCTCTTCATGTCCGTGATCACATCCGGGACTCCGAACTATCTTCGGTACATCAAAACGCATAAACTCATAATATAACTGTCATCGAACTTTAAGCGTGCGGACCCTACGGGTTCGAGAACTATGTAGACATGACCGAGACACGTCTCCGGTCAATAACCAATAGCGGAACCTAGATGCTCATATTGGCTCCCACATATTCTACGAAGATCTTTATCGGTCAAACCGCATAACAACATACGTTGTTCCCTTTGTCATCGGTATGTTACTTGCCCGAGATTTGATCGTCGGTATCTCAATACCTAGTTCAATCTCCTTACCGGCATGTCTCTTTACTCATTCCGTAATACATCATCCCGCAACTAACTCATTAGTTGCAATGCTTGCAAGGCTTATAGTGATGTGCATTACCGAGCGGGCCCAGAGATACCTCTCCGAGAATCGGAGTGACAAATCCTAATCTCTAAATACGCCAATCCAACAAGTACCTTCGGAGACACCTGTAGAGCACCTTTATAATCACCCAGTTACGTTGTGACATTTGGTAGCACACAAAGTGTTCCTCCGGTAAACGGGAGTTGCATAATCTCATAGTCATAGGAACATGTATAAGTCATGAAGAAAGCAATAGCAACATACTAAACGATCAAGTGCTAAGCTAACGGAATGGGTCAAGTCAATCACATCATTCTCCTAATGATGTGATCCCGTTAATCAAATGACAACTCATGTCTATGGTTAGGAAACATAACCATCTTCGATCAACGAGCTATTCAAGTAGATTCATACTAGTGACACTCTGTTTGTCTATGTATTCACACATGTATTATGTTTCCGGTTAATACAATTCTAGCATGAATAATAAACATTTATCATGATATAAGGAAATAAATAATAACTTTATTATTGCCTCTAGGGCATATTTCCTTCAGAAAATACCATCGCTCGTCCCCGACCGCCACTCATAAGGAAGGCAATCAATAAATAAATCATGCTCCGACTTCATCACATAACGGTTCACCATACGTGCATGCTACGGGAATCACAAACTTTAGAACAAGTATTTCTCAGATCCACAACTACTCAACTAGCATGACTCTAATATCACCATCTTCATATCTCAAAACAATCCTAAGGAATCAAACTTCTCTTAGTATTCAATGCACTTTATATAAAAGTTTTTATTATATCCCTCTTGGATGCCCATCATATTAGGACTAAATTCATAACTGAAGCAAATTACCATGCTGTTCAAGAGAGCATCATGAAGAATATGACTAGCACATTTAAGTCTAACCCACTTACTATGCATAGGGATTTTGTGAGCAAACAACTTATGGGAACAATAATCAACTAGCATAGGAAGGCAAAACAAGCATAACTTTAAGCACATAGAGAGGAAACTTGATATTATTGCAATTCCTACAAGCATATATTCCTCCCTCATAATAATTTTCAGTAGTATCATGAATGAATTCAACAATATAACCAGCACATAAAGCAATCTTTTCATTATGCATAAGCATAGAATTTTTATTACTCTCCACATAAGCAAATTTCTTCTCATTCAGAATAGTGGGAGTATCATATGAAACTAGAATACTATAAATTGTTTCCACATTAAAAGAGTAATGTTCAGAAAAAGGGTACTCATAATCATGACAAGTTTTATAAATATAATCATCATTACTTTTTATAGCATAAGTTTCATCACAATAATCATCATAAGTAGGAACTTTGTTCTCATCATAATCAATTGAAACCTCTTCCGAAATAGTGGATTCATCACTAAATAAAGTCATGACCTGTCCAAATCCACTTTCATAAATATTATAAGATTTAACACCCTTCAAAATAGTGGGATCATTACTTCCTAAAGTTGACACTCTTCCAAACCCACTTTCATCAATATAACCATCATAAATAGGAGGCATGCTATCATCATAATAATTTGCTCATCAAAATTTGGGAGGCTAAACATATCTTCTTCATAAAACATAGCATCCCCAAGTTTGGGACAAACATTAGTTGCAAATATATTCTCAAACATGTCATTCTCATCAAACATAGCATCCCCAACCTTGGGCCTTTTCATATCATAAGCATAATCACTCTCATCATTAATAGTATGGATAGCACCAATAGTATAGCAATTATCATCATCACAATGAGTAATAGGAGCAACATCATTTGGGAGGGATACCTTTTCACCTTTGCTTCTCCGTCTTTTCTTTTTCTTCTTCACATCATGTGTGGGTTTACCCCTCTTTTTTGAGCTCCTTATTAATGAGATTGGTTGAATAGAAAGCTCCTCCTTGTTACCTGATTCATCATAAGAAATAATAGGAGGATATTGGGAAGTCTCTTCCCTTTCATTAGTATTGTCTTCATCCTCTTTTCGTTTTCTTTTCTTTATGTAATTGGAAATATAAGGATTTTCAATGCAATTCACCGCACAATACATAAAAAATTCTTCTAGATCAATATCGAGGAATTTCTCAAGGTTATATTCCGGAATATGCTTAGTTGTACGTTTCATTTCTTCATAACCCAAAAGCAAACTAAGTTCACTATGATGTGCAAGGGAAATCAAATCATCACAATTTTTGGACACGATACGATCATGAAACAATTTGCATTGGAGATTTAAATGACCATGTTCATTGCAAAGTTCACAAGTATGGTGAAGAAATTTTAAATTTTCAGCACAAACATCTAGCCTCTCTTGCAACCATTTAGTTTCTAAATACTTATGCCTCTTGCAAAATCTATCTTCCCTATTTGGTGTGTACTTGCAAACTCTATGCACACCACAAAAGTTGACATGCTTATAAGATACATTTTCATCATGACTAGCGCAATCATCATTAGTACTATGGATATTCAAGGAGTTCATACTAACAACATTGCAATCATGCTCATCATTCAAAGATTTAGTGTCAAACATTTTAATGCATTCTTCCTCTAGCAATTGAGCACAATTTTCATTTCCATCATTCTCACGAAAGATATTAAAAAGATGAAGCGTATGAGGCAAACTCAATTCCATTTTTTTGTAATTTTCTTTTATAAACTAACTAGTGCTAAAACAAGAAACTAAAAGATTCGATTGCAAGATCTAAAGATATACCTTCAAGCACTCACCTCCCCGGCAACGGTGCCAGAAACTGCCTTAGTTGACGGGGTGTTAGTGCCGCTTTCCTCGCCTCCCCGGCAACGGCGCCAGAAACTGCTTGATATCTACTACGCAACCTTCTTCTTGTAGACGTTGTTGGGCCTCCAAGTGCAGAGGTTTGTAGGACAGTAGAAAATTTCCCTCAAGTGGATGACCTAAGGTTTATCAATCCGTGGGAGGCGTAGGATGAAGATGGTCTCTCTCAAACAACCCTGCAACCAAATAAGAAAGAGTCTCTTGTGTCCCCAACACACCAAATACAATGGTAAATTGTATAGGTGCACTAGTTCGGCGAAGAGATGGTGATACAAGTGCAATATGGATGGTAGATATGGGTATTTGTAATCTGAAAATATAAAAACAGCAAGGTAACTAATAATAAAAGTGAGCGTAAACGGTATTGCAATGCGTTGAAACAAGGCCTAGGGTTCATACTTTCACTAGTGCAAGTTCTCTCAACAATAATAACATAATTGGATCATACAACTATCCCTCAACATGCAACAAAGAGTCACTCCAAAGTAACTAATAGCGAAGAACAAATGAAGAGATTATTGTAGGGTATGAAACCACCTCAAAGTTATTCTTTCAGATCGATCTATCATAGATTTCGTACCAGAATAACACCTTAAGACACAAATCAACCAAAACCCTAATGTCACCTAGATACTCCAATGTCACCTCAAGTATCCAGGGGGCAGGCGCGCCTCCCTGCCTCGTGGCCACCTCGAAGCTTCCCTGACGTGTCCTCCAAGTCTCCTGGATTGCTTCCGTTCCAAAAATAACTCTCCCGAAGGTTTCATTCCGTTTGGACTCCGTTTGATATTCCTTTTCTTCGAAACACTGAAATAGGCAAGAAAACAGCAATTTGGGCTGGGCCTCCGGTTAATAGGTTAGTCCCAAAAATAATATAAAAGTGTTTAGTAAAGCCCATAAAACATCCTAGATGGATAATATAATAGCATGGAACAATCAAAAATTATAGATACGTTGAAGACGTATCAAGCCCATCATCGGAATATACAAGCCAGGTTCTATAATGAAAATTCCCACTAGTATATGAAAGTGATAACTCAAGAGACTCTCTATATGAAGAACATGGTGCTACTCTGAAGCACAAGTGTGGTAAAAGGATAGTAACATTGCCCCTTCTCTCTTTTTCTCTCATTTTTTTGTTTTTTTGTTTTTTGGTGGGCTTCTTTGGCCTCTTTTTTTATTTGGGCTTCTTTGGCCTCTTTTTTTTTAAAGTCCGAAGTCTCATCCCGACTTATGGGGGAATCATAGTATCCATCATCCTTTGCTCACTGGGGCAATGCTCTAATAATGATGATCATCACACTTTTATTTACTTACAACTCAATATTACAACTCAATGTCTAGAACAAAGTATGACTCTATATGAATGTCTCCGGCGGTGTACCGGGATGTGCAATGATCTAGCGTAGCAAAGATATCAAAAAATGGACAAGCCATGAAAATATCATGCTAGCTATCTTACGATCATGCAAAGCAATATGACAATGAATGCTCAAGTCATGTATATGACGATGGAAGTTGCATGGCAATATATCTCGGAATGGCTATGGAAATGCCATAATAGGTAGATATGGTGGCTGTTTTGAGGAAGATATAAGGAGGCTTATGTGTGATAGAGCGTATCATATCACGGGGTTTGGATGCACCGGCGAAGTTTGCACCAACTCTCGAGGTGAGAAAGGGCAATGCACGGTACCGAAGAGGCTAGCAATGATGGAAGGGCGAGAGTGCGTACAATCCATGGACTCAACATTAGTCATAAAGAACTCACATACTTATTGCAAAAATCTACAAGTCATGAAAACCAAGCACTACACACATGCTCCTAGGGGGATAGAATGGTAGGAAAAGACCATTGCTCGTCCCCAACCGCCACTCATAAGGAAGGCAATCAAAGAAACACCTCATGCTTCAAATTTGTCACACAACGGTTACCATAGGTGCATGCTACGGGACTTGCAAACCTCAACACAAGTACTTCTCAATTTCACAATTACTCAACTAGCACGACTCTAATATCACCACCTTTATATCGCAAAACTATTGCAAGGAATCAAACATGTCATATTCAGTGATCTACAAGTTTTATGTAGGATTTTATGACTAACAATGTGAATGACCAATTACTGTCAACTCTCTAAATAGATATAAGTGAAGCAAGAGAGTTTAATTCTTTCTACAAAAGATATGACCACGCTCTAACAAATATAAGTGAAGCAAAAGAGCATTCTACAAATGGCGGTTTTCTATGTGTAGGGAAACAGGCAATCCAAACTTCAAAAGATATAAGTGAAGCACATGAAGCATTCTATAAAGCCATACTCAAAAGATATAAGTGAAGTGCAAAGAGCATTCTATAAATCAACCATGGACTATCTCATACCAGCATGGTGCATCAAAGAAAAGTGAAAACTAAATGCAAAAGACGCTCCCGCTCCAAGATTTGCACATATCACATGAACGAAACGAAACCGAAAACATACCGATTCTTGTTGAAGAAAGATGGGATGCCTTCCGGGGCATCCCCAATCTTAGACGCTTGAGTCTCCTTGAATATTTACTTGGGGTGCCTTAGGCATCCCCAAGCTTGAGCTCTTGCCTCTCCTCCTTCTCCTCACATCGAGACCTCCTCGATCTTCGAACACTTCGTCCACACAAAACTCAACAGAAAGCTCGGTAAGATCCGTTAGTATAATAAAGCAAATCACTACTCTAAGTACGGCTGCAAACCAATTCATATTTTGTTTTTGCATTGTAGCTACTGTAATATAACTTTTCCATGGCGTAATCCACTGATATAAATTGATAGTTTCATCAAAACAAGCAAACTATGCATCAAAAACAGAATCTGCCTTAAACAGGACAGTCTGTAGTAATCTGAACATTCACCATACTTCTGGTACTCCAAAAATTCTGAAAAATTTAGGGAAAATTTTTTGTATAGAAAGACAGTACAAAAAGTTTCAGAACCGTTTGACGTTCGAGTAAAAAAATGTAAAATCGCGCACTACAACCAAAGTTCCTGTTCTGCACCGCACAAACCAACAAGCAATGTTAACATCCTAAAGGCAAATCTTGGCGCATTATTTTTATAATACAATGGAATTGTACATGGGGATAATTATTTTTGTTGAAAAGTTTCTGTAAGCAAGATTCACAAAGTTTCCGTGAGCATGAACAAAGTTCAAGTTCCCCCACTTCAACAATGCTTGTCTCTCTCACTTTCACATTCCTTTTTGAAAAGTTTTGGGTTTCCCTCTTTATTTTTTGTTTTGAAACTATATAAAAGCACTCAACAGAAATAAATGACTCTCTAAAACTTCTGGGTTGTCTCCCTGGCAGCGCTTTCTTTAAAGCCATTAAGCTAGGCATATAGTGCTCAAGAAATGGATCCACCCGGATCCCAAGGTATATCAAAGCCAATTTTAATTAACAATGATTTATGATTTAGTAGTGAGCACAAAGTAACATATATCATGCAACAACGAAGTCTAACTCTCTTCCTATGCATCGGCATGTCATAAAAGAACAATTGATAAACACATAGTAAAGGCCAATGCATAGTATAAACAGTTTCTTGCAATTTTATCATATTGGAAACATGGAGAGGCGGAGATGTAGTTCCTCTCTCATAATAATTGCAAGTAGGAGCAGCAAGCACATGCATATTATATCTATCAAAATCATCATGTGTAGTAGTAAAACGCAACCCATCAATATAATCCTTAATAAGGGCAAACTTCTCTGATATAGTGTAGTCGGGAGAATTCGAAAAGATAATAGGACAATCATTCGTGGGTGCAATAGCAACAGTCTCATGTTTAACATAAGGAACTATAGCAAGTTCATCTCCATAAGCATAATTCATATTGGCATCTTGGCCACAACCATAACAAGCATCAAGTTCATCAAAAAGAGATATTTCAAAAGAATCAACGGGATCATAACAATCATCATAGCATTCATCCTTCGGTAAGCACGAAGGGGAATTAAACAATGTATGAGTTGAAGAGTTACTCCCATTAGAAGGTGGGCACGGGTAGCTAATCCGCTCTTCCTCGTTTTGTTCTTCGCTCTCCTCATCATCTTTTTCATCCAATGAGCCCACAGTTTCATCAATTCCTTCTTCCATAGACTCCTGCAAAATATTAGTCTCTTCTTGGACAGCGGAGGAGTCCTCAATATATGGTTTAATATAAGGATTAGAAGCATAATTATCATAGCAATATTTAAGTATGGCCAAATTTTCAGATTTGTAGAGAGTAGTATCACACTCTTCAATAAAAGAAGCAATTTCACAAGTACCCCTAAAAGCAACAAATTCTTCAATTTGTTGAACATCATAGTAATTATAAACACCCTTAGTATACGAAGATACGATTCCATTATCACTAAACTCACATTGGTAAGGAAGGTGTTTCTTAGGGTCTTTAGAACAACAAGTACAATCATACATTTCACATAAATTCCAAGCATAGCATTGCAAACGATGAATTTGATCCAGTAAAAGTTTCCCTTTTGAGATAAGCGGTGTCGCACATAACAAGCATGCTCACCTAAAGATTTTCCCTCAACTAAGCTAGTTGGGGTTTCAGCACGAGCACATAGGAATCAAAGATGATCCAAGTAAAAAGCTTCAGGAGTGTGATAGAATTTGAGTGGTTCTTCAACCAGTGGTGTAGTAGGTACAACTATTTTTTCTGGTATTTTGCGTTTCCTACCAATAACTAAAGATAGAAAACAAGAGCACAAAATAAAAACTACTTAGTGATAAAGCAAACAAGCACACACGATAATATTCACCCCACGCTATAACTCCCCGGCAACGGCGCCAGAAAAAGATCTTGATAACCCACAAGTATAGGTGATCAATTGTAGCCTCTTTCGATAAGTAAGAGTGTCGAACCCAACGAGGAACTAAAGTTAGAACAAATATTCCCTCAAGTTCTATCGACCACCGATACAACTCTACGCACGCTTAACGTTTGCTTTACCTATAACAAGTATGAAACTAGAAGTACTTTGTAGGTGTTGTCGGATAGGTTTGCAAGATAATAAAGAGCACGTAAATAAAATCTAGGGGCTGTTTAGAGTAAAGAAGCAATAAAGTTAGTATAGCGAGTGTGTAAAAGTGGTGGTAGGAGTTGCGAAATTGTCCCTAAGCAATTGACTACTTCTTCTGTCACTCTTGCCCTCCAATACATAGTCCTATCAACATACAAATAACCCTATGGTGTGATCCACGCGCGCGCTCATATGATGGGCACCAAAGGATAGCAACATAACCACAAGCAAATTAAACCAATCATAGCAGTTCACCAATTACCGATAGGACAATGAAAATCTACTCAGACATCATAGGATGGCAACACATCATTGGATAATAATATGAAGCATAAAGCACCATGTTCAAGTAGAGGGTACAGAGGGTTGCGGGAGAGTGGACCACTGTAGATAGATGGGGGAAGGTGATGAAGATGTTGGTGAAGATGACGGAGGTGTTGGTGTAGATTGCGGTGATGATGATGGCCCCGGCGGCATTCCGGCGCCACCGGGAGAGAGGGGGAGAGAGCCCCCCTTCTTCTTCTTCTTCTTCCTTGACCTTCTCCCTAGATGGGAGAAGGGTTTCCCCTCTGGTCCATGGCTTCCATGGCATGGGAGCGGAGAGAGCCCCTCCGAGATTGGATCCGTCTCTCTGTTTCTGCGCTCCCTGATTCTGCCCTTTCACCGTTTCTTAAATTCCCGGAGATCCGTAACTCTGATTGGGTTGAAATTTGGACACGATTTTTATCCGGATATTGGCTTTCTTGCGGAGAAAGAAGGGCACCAACCGCCTTACGGAGTGGCCACGAGGGCCCAGGGCGCGCCTGACCCCCTGGGTCGCGCCCCTCACCCTCGTGGGCCCCTCGGGCATCGTCTCGCGTTGATTCCACTTCCCAAAAATGACATATATTCCAAAAAAAATCTCTGTCAGTTTTTATCCCGTTTGGACTCCGTTTGATATGGATTTTCTAGGAAACAAAAAACATGCAACAAACAGGAAGTGGCACTGGGCACTGGATCAATATGTTAGTCCCAAAAAATAGTATAAAAAGTTGCCAAAAGTATGTAAAAGTTGTAGAATATTGGCATGGAACAATAAAAAATTATAGATACGACGGAGACGTATTAGGGGGGGGTCAATCAAGGGCAATGTGAGGGGATTTGACCTAGGGTTTTGGGTAGCATACATGGAAAGGGGGGGCCTTTAGGTCAGAGAGGGAAGAGGTCATGTGTTGATGTGATTTTGTTGTTCACATATTCAGAGATTATATGCTATTGTTGCACTGTACTGTAGATGCAGTACTGTTATGTTTTGCACTGTAAAATGCTAAAATTCAGCATTTTTACTATTGTTTTGTGATGAAAGGGTGGTCTTTTAGTTGATATTCGGTACATACTTGTGTTTGAAAATTAGAGTACAGATTCAGTTAGAGTTTGAGCAATGTACTCTGTCAGTTGAAACTATGATTCAGTTAGAGTTGAATGTGTTGTGCACTGAAAATTTCATGTGTCAATTATTGCAGTGACAAATGGAGAAGCTTGCCAGTTTTTCTCAGTGGAGTTTGAGCACAATGGAATTTTCTTGGGGGAATGCATAGGTGGAGAAATGAAGCTCTTTTACATTGGGTGCAATCATGAAGCTTTTGACTACTGTCATTCAGACACATGGTCACTAGGGATGATCAAGTATTGCTTGGCAAGGATGGACTATGACTCTACAGACCCTCAAATCAAGATCTACTGGATTTTGCTAGGGAAAGACTATGGTGATGGCCTGCTATGTGTGGACAATCCAGATGTTATAGTTGCTATGGTGAGGTCCAGCAGAGAAGTCAAGACATTGGATTTGTTAGTTGATGAGGAGAACAAGATTCAGACATTATATCCTGATATCATACTAAAAGGATGCCCAAATGCAGATGGAAATGAGGATGCAGAGGAAGGAGAGGATGAAGAGAATGCAGAGGAAGGAGAGGATGCAGAGGAAGGAGAGGATGAAGAGAATGCAGAGGAAGGAGAGGATGCAGAGGCAGATCATGATGCAGAGAATGCAGAGGAATGAGAGGATGCAGAGGCAGATCATGATGCAGAGAATGCGGAGGAATGAGAGGATGCAGAGGCAGATCATGATGCAGAGAATGTAGAGGAAGGAGAGGATGCATAGGCAGATCATGATGCAGAGAATGCAGATAATGCAGTTGAAAACAATGATGGAGAAGAAGTGTTGAATGAAACTGACTCAGACTTTTATGAGAGTGACTATGATTGTGAAGATGGAGATGATGATTTGTTTGCTCAGAATGTGGAAAAATCATTGAATGACAACAATGAAGAAGAGGAAGAGATATTTAAGGAGGAAGATCCACTGGATGATGAGGAGCTCAACCTGTCAAAAGATGAGTTGGAGAAGTTGAAATATACATTCAGAACATTCAATGCAAAAATGGACATGAGCAACCCAATCTTCAGGGTTGGGCAAGTATTTGGAGAAATGAAAGAGCTAAGGAAAGCAGTCACTGCATACACAGTAAAAAACAGAGTGGAAATCTTAAAACCTAGAAATGAGGCAGAGAGATTCATTGGTGTGTGCCAACCAGCTTGCCCTTGGAGGTTGAAAGCATCTAAGATACAATAGAACATGAAGCATTGTCATCAGAGAGTACAATGGAGAGCACACCTGTTCCAAAACATGGGATTCCAAGTGCTTGACAGTAAAGTACCTGACTGAGATATTTATTGATGAGTTCAGAGACAACAAGAGCATGGACTTGGGTACATTTGGAAGAAAAGTTCAGCAGAAGTTCAAGCTTAATGCAGTGAGAATGAAGCTTGGCAGGGCCAGGAGTGCATCACTTAAGATCATACATGGTGATGAGAAAGCACAGTACAGCCAGTTGTGGGACTATGGACAAGAACTGAGGAGAAGTAATCCAGGGAGCAAATTCATTGTTTGCACAACCAAAGTGAAGGAAAAAGGTGACGTGCTTCCAAAAGATCACCTATTTTCACTGTATTGGTCCTATGGTGCCTGCAAGAGAGGTTTTCTGAGGGGATGCAGGCCAATTATATTTGTTGATGGGTGTCACCTGAAGAGCAAATATAAGGGTGTGCTGCTTACAGCTGTTGGGATTGATCCCAATGATTGCATATTTCCAATTGCAATGGGGATGATGGAGGTGGAGTCAACTTACTCTTGGGAATGGTTTCTCACCACTTTGAAGAATGATTTAAACATCATTAACACCTCACCTTTCACTATAATAATGAGTGATAAGCAAAAAGTGTGTTCCATTTGTGTGAGCAATGTCTTGTCATCACCATCTGTTGTTGTTGTCTGACATGTTTATTAACTAATTTTGCAAGGTTTGATCAATGCTGTTGAGAAGATATGGCCAGATGCAGAACACAGATTTTGTGTTAGACATCTTTATCAAAACTTTCACCAGAAGTTCAAAGGGGAAACACTGAAGAATATGTTGTGGGCCATTGCTAGGTCAACTAATGTGGACAAGTGGACCTTGAACAGAGAGAAGCTGAGGGCACAGAACTTGGAGGCATATAATTGGTTGGATGGCAAGCCCCCCAACCAGTGGGTGAAAGCATACTTTAGATATTTCCCCAAGTGTGACATCTTGCTGAACAACATGTCAGAGATGTACAACAGGTAAACTTCAGTTAGTTCACTTATCTAGCATACAAGTTAAGTTACGTTTAACACAATCTTGCAGTGTCATTGAGTTTTGACAAAACTTTATTATGTCTCTCTTGCAGCTACATCTTGGATGCAAGAGAATTGTGTGTTATATTAATGCTAGAATGCATAACACATAAAATTACTGTGAGGCATGACAGAAAGTACAAAGAAGCTTCAGAAAAGTGGACTGGACTTATCTGCCCGAAGATTAGGAAGAAACTGGACAAGAATGCAGAGTACTCAGGTAGCTGCTTTCCAACACATTCAGGACTTGGCATTTATGGTGTTGAATCACGGAACAACAAGTATGTTGTGGATATTCCAGCCAGAACTTGTGATAGCAAAAAAAATCAGTTGGATGGCATCCCTTGCAATCATGTGATTGCCTGTTGTAGAGCTAATAGGATTGACCCTGAAACATTGGTTCACAAGTGCTATGGCATAGAAAACTATCTAAAGGCATATGGGCACAACATCATGCCTATGAGGGACAGGAAAAGCTGGGAAAAGATGAATGGCATTGACATCCACCCTCCAGTCTTCACCAAGAAAATGGGCAGGCCAACTAAGAATAGGAGAAAGACACCAGAAGAGAAGAAGAAGAAAGATGGAACTGTTTACATCAACAAAAAAGGAGTGGCCATGCATTGCTCAGTGTGTGGCAGTGCTGCCCACAACAAGAGAGGACATGCCAAGTTTATGAGGCAACGGGAAGCTCAACTAGAAGATGATGAAGAAGTTAGAGATCCTTCAATTATGCAGGTTAAATTAGTGATTTTAGTTAATGCATTTAAGTTCAGTTATGTTACTAACATGAATAGTTTTGTGACTAAAGGATATTATGCCAACAAGACTTGATCCTATGAATGACAGAAGCAGTATGGTCTACACCATAGGCCAGGAGGTGCACTTTTAATATTCCTGTCTTTCTCTGAATTTGTACGTGCATTTCTTTTTCTCATTTATATCTTCCTGACATTTTGTGATTCTGCATAGGAGAGGGCATATATGAGCAGTTGGAATCCTCCTGGGCCACTTCCTGAAGAGTCTGCTTTTGTGGTGCAAGCTAGGGATTCTATCCCTCCCAGAAGAACCACAACCACAGCAACAACCAGTGTGAGGTGAGAGGAAGAGGCAGGACTAGAGCTGCAGCAGTACCACATCCAGATGAGCCAGGGTCAAGTGCAACTGGAGGAAGAGGAAGGAAGAAAGGAAAGACAGTGAGATCTGGCACTACAGAGAGAGGAGGATCTTCTGGGAGTAGAGCCAGAGGCAAAGGAGTGGCTGGGAGAAGAGCCAGGAGGGAAGCTAGCTCTTATCCAGCATACAGGCTCATGTTTGGTGATGATGGAGCAAGGGAGCCAATACCTGATCTCAATTTAACCGAAGAAATTCCAGTTTCTCAGAATGCACCTGGGGTGACAGTTAGATGTCTTTTAGTTCATCAATGAACTTCATGCTAAACTGTAGAAGTTCATGTCTGAATTTGATGCTAGCATTTTTTAGTGCAAGACATTTTTCATGTAATGAACTGCTTTTTTGTGGCAATAACAGTTAGACTTTTTTGGTGACAGACAATATACATGTAATGAACTGCCTTTTTATGGCAATATACTCAAGAATGAAAAACATGTGAGTTTTTGCACATTTGAGTTGTTTGTGTCAATGACAGTCAGATTTTTCCACATTTGAGTTTTTTGTGCAGAAAACTGAGCATTTGAGTTATTTGTGCTATAGAAAACTAAGCATTTGAGTTTAGTGTAGACAGAAAATTTATGAAAAAATAGTGCAGAAAATGGTGGTGCTGGGATTCGATCCCAGAACCTGATGGAGTCGCACAAGTTCCATCGACCAGTAGGCTATTCGGAGGAGTTCGAACATAAACTCAGTAACATGTCTTTTCTTCTGTATGCCCCTCTCCTTCTCCCACCTGCCACCGGACAGCTAATGGCCACTCCCGCGTGCTCCACTCCCACCCTTTCCTTCCCGTGCTTTTCATCTCGCGCGCTCCACTCCCGCGCTTTCGTTCCTGCGTGCAACAATATAAGTCACTCACTCCTTCTTCTTCTCCCACCTACCACTCACTGCCACCACC